>NC_136065.1:630577445-635377445 GCF_964261635.1 Lissotriton helveticus
TCTCTCTCCACTCTCTCTCCACTCTCTCTCCATTCTCTCTCACTACTCTCTCTCTACTCTCTCTCCATTCCCTCTTTCTCTCTCCTCTCTCTCTCTCCACTCTCTCTCTCTCCACTCTCTATCAACTCTCCACCCACTCTCTCTCAACTCTCTCTCCACTCTCTATCTCTCCACTCTCTCTCTCTCTCTCTCCACTCTCTCTCTCTCCACTCACTCTCTCTCCACTCTCTCTCTCCCTCCACTCTCTCTCCACTCTCTCTCTCCACTCACTATCTCTCCACTCACTCTCTCTCTACTGTCTCTCTCTCCCCTCTCTCTCTCTCTCTCCACTCTCTCTCTCTCTATCCCCTCTCTCTCTCCACTCTCTCTCCACTCTCTCTCTCCACTCTCTCTCTCCACTCGCTCTCCACTCCCTCTCTCTCCACTCTCTCTCTCCCCACTCTCTCGCTTTCCACTCTCTCTCTCCACTTTCGCTCTCCACTCTCACTCTCCACTCTCTCTCTCCACTCTCTCTCTCCACCCTCTCTCTCTACACTCTCGCTCTCCTTTCTCTCTCTACTCTCTCTCCGCTCTCTCTCCACTGAGTCTCTCTCTCCACTCTCTCTCTCTCTCCACTCTCTCTTGCTCCACTCTCTCTCTCCACTCTCTCTCTCTCTCCACTCTCTCTTGCTCCACTCTCTCTCTTGCTCCACTTTCTCTCTTGTTCCACTCTCTCTCTTGCTCCACTCTCTCTCTCGCTCCACTCTCTCTCTCACTCCACTCTTTCTCTCACTCCACTCTCTCTCTCGCTCCACTCTCTCTCACTCCACTCTCTCTCCACTCCACTCTCTCTCCCCTCTCTCTCCACTCTCTCTCTCTCTCTCCACTCTCTCTCCACATTCTCTCCACTCTCTCTCCACTCTTTCTCCATTCCACTCTCTCTCCACTCTCTCTCCACTCCACTCTCTCTCCACTCTCTCTCCACTCCACTCTCTGTCCACTCTCTGTCCACTCTACTCTCTCTCCACTCTCCCTCCACTCTACTCTCTCCCTCTCTCCACTCTCTCTCCACTCCCTCTCTCTCTCTCCATTCTCTCTTGTTAGACGGACCGGGAGGGTCGGCCGAGGATAAGGGGAGAGGTCTCCGGGGAGAGCCGTCTCCAGTGAATCGTACAGACAAGTAACTCCCCCCCCACAGACGGACACCACACAATGATAAAGTTCAACGATACTTTATAGGTAATTCTTCAAGTACGGTAGAATGGTACAAGGAGGTCTGGACTCAGGGGTCCCCTCTATTCTGGTCTCTGTTTGGGAAAAGGGTAGCGGGACAGTCTTGTTACCAAAGAGATGGAAATAGCTCTCAATCCTCGAGCTCGGTGGTGTAGATGAACGGGCCGCGGCGGAGCCAGCAGGGCCCGAGATGGATGAAGGAAGACGACGGTCCGCGGCAGAGCCAGCAGGTCCCGATGAAGGTGGTGGTTACAAACGGTCCGCGGCCACGCCAGCAGATCCCGACAACGATGAAGGATAGGGTGGTTCCCAAAGCCGCGGCAGCGCCAGCAGGCAAGACGAAGGTGCACAAGACAGAGCTACGGCAGCGCCAGTAGTCCGTCAAGGATGAGTTCTTCTTTGCGTCTCTCGACTCCAAGATACAACTCCCGTCCGGCTCTGGAGCTGCCCCAGTTATAGGGCTGGTGTGCTTTGATGTCCGGACCCTCGCACTTGGAGGTCGGGAGGTCCGGGATGAGGGGGTTCAGACACCCAGCAGGGGGGTGGAGCCAGCGCCCGGGGAGGCGATGGGCGAGCAGTACTTGGCGGGGGGGGAGCCATCGACACCTCTTGCTCCCATTGACTGACCAAGTAGCCCGCTCACCTCCTGGGTGGATGTTGGTGCCGGAATGTCTGAGGCCTGGCCGGGCCCAGGGTTGAGGTCGATCGGGGGCCAGGCGGCCTCGTGGTGGAGTGTCCAAGATGGCGCCCAGGATGGGCGCGCAGGCCGGTAGTGGGTCGGCCTACGCGGTCAACAGGTTCGAGTGTAGGGGTCCCTGCGGGGACGGTGGACGTGTAATGGTGGTGTGTGGTACTTGCGTGGCTGGTTCGGGCCTGGTTGGGCCGGGGGAGAGCGGCCCTTCATGTGGCCTGTCCAACATGCGTCCCCCCAGCTGAAGGCGGGGAGAGTTACCCATTCTCTTGGGGACTCTTTTCGTCGAGGCGGAAGAACCGGGACAGGCCATCTGCGTTGGCGTGATCTGGCCCAGGCCGATGTTCAACTGTGAAGTCCATCCCTTGTAGGGAGATGGACCAGCGTAGTAACTTCGGGTTTTCCCCCCGCATCTGCATCAGCCACTGCAGGGGTCGGTGGTCGGTCTGTACCCGAAAGGGTGTGCCAAAAAGGTAGGGCCGGAGCTTCTTGAGGGCCCATACCACTGCAAAGGCCTCCCTCTCTATGGTGCTCCAGCGTTGTTCCCGTGGTAGGAGTCGCCGGCTGATGAAGGCCACCGGCTGATCACGGCCTTCGGTGTTCACTTGAGACAGGACTGCCCCAATGCCATGGTCGGAGGCATCCGTCTGGACGATGAACTCCCGGCTGTAGTCGGGGGCCTGGAGCACAGGGGCGGAGCACATGGCGGCTTTCAATTGTTCAAATGCAGCTTGACACTCTGGGGTCCAGTTGACTTTCTGGGGCTGATTTTTTGACGTGAGCTCTGTGAGGGGCCTCACGATAGTACCATAGTCTTTCACGAACCTTCGGTAATAGCCCGTGAGGCCCAGGAAGGCCCGTACCTCGGTCTGGGTAATGGGGGGCTGCCAGGACTGGATGGCGGCAATTTTTAGCTGCAGAGGGGCCACCAGGCCGCTTCCCACCTGGTGCCCGAGGTAGGTTACAGACCCTTGCCCAATTTGACATTTGCTGGCCTTGATCGTGAGGCCAGCTTGCTGAAGGGCGTGCAGCACTGCTCGGAGGTGGCGGAGGTGCTCGGACCACTGGTTGCTGTATACAGCGATGTCGTCTAGGTAGGCGGCGCTGAATCCTTCGAGCCCCGCCAGGACCTGATTGACGAGTCGTTGGAATGTTGCTGGGGCATTCTTCATGCCGAAGGGCATGACTGTGAAATGGAAATGGCCATCGGGAGTGGAGAAGGCAGAACGTTCTTGTGCCCGGGGTGTGAGGCCGATTTGCCAGTAGCCCGCCGTTAGGTCGAAGATACTGAGGTAGCGGGCAGCTCCCATGCGGTCGATTAGCTCATCTGCCCGGGGGATGGGATGTGCGTCTGTCCTGGTGACCGCATTCAAGCCCCGGTAGTCGACGCAGAACCGGAGTTCTGGTGTGGTGCCGGGGGCAGCTGCTTTGGGGACCAGTACTACAGGGCTGGCCCAGGGGCTGTCTGAGGGCTCGATGACCCCGAGCGTGAGCATTTTGGCTACTTCCTCCTGGATGCAGGCCCGTACCCGATCTGGCACGCGGTAGGCCCGGTGGCGGATAGGGGGGCTGTCCCCCGTGTCCACATCGTGCGTACACCAGGAAGTGACACCTGGGGTGCGGGAGAACAGGCTGGCGAATTGTGACAGGAGAACTTGGCACTCCTGGCGTTGCTCTCGGGTGAGGGCCTCTGAGAGTCGGACCCCCTCTACGGAACCATCTTTCTCCCGCGTTCGTAGGAGGTCCGGGAGGGGCTCGGAGTCCTCTTCAGCCCCATTGTCTGTGGCCATCAGGAGGCTGAGTTCTGTCCGTACAAAGTGCGGTTTCAGTCTGTTAGCGTGGAGGACCCGGAGGGGGTTCCGGGAAGATTCCAAGTCGATGAGATAGGTAGCCGGACCCTTGCGCTCGACCACTTTGAAGGGCCCGGTCCACTTGTCTTGTAGGGCGCAGGGTTCGGTGGGGGACATCACCCATACCTGTTGCCCAGGTTCAAATTCGATGGAGGAGGCATTCCGGTCATACCACCTTTTCATGTCCTCTTGACTGGCCTCTAGGTTGGCTTTTGCTAGTTCTCGGAATCGCCGGGTCTGGTTGCGGAGTGTTAGGAGGTAGCGGAAAACATCTGGTGGGTTCTTTAGAGGGGGCATCTCCCAGCCTTCCTTAACTAGGCTGAGCGGCCCGCGCACGGGGTGTCCATATAGCAGTTCAAATGGGCTGAAGCCCAGGGACTTCTGGGGAACCTCTCGATATGCGAAGAGGAGGCACGGCAGCAGCACATCCCACTGGCGACCGAGGGGCTCTTCCAACCCCCCGATCATCCCTTTGAGCGTGCGGTTGAACCGCTCAACGAGGCCGTTTCCTTGAGGGTGATAGGGGGTCGTGAACCGGTAGGTAACCCCGCACTGTTGCCAGAGAGATTTCATATATTTCGAAATAAAGTTCGTGCCCCTGTCACTGACGACCTCCCGGGGGAAGCCCACCCGGGAGAAGATCCCCATCAGAGCCCGGCCGACTACCGGGGCTGTCACAGTCCGCAGGGGAACAGCCTCCGGGTAGCGGGTGGCGTGGTCCACTAGCACCAGGATGAATCGATGGCCTTGTTTTGTGCGCGGGTCCAGGGGCCCTACGATATCGATTCCGACCCTCTCGAACGGGGTGGTGACCACGGGAAACGGTTGCAGGGGGGCTTTCAGTTTGCGGCCGCTCTTCCCACTGGCTTGGCACGTGGGGCAAGATCGGCAATGCTGGTGTACATTGTCCCTCATTTTGGGCCAGAAGAAGTGGGTCACCAGGCGGCTATAGGTTTTGTCTTGACCCAAGTGTCCTGCCAGGGGGACATCGTGGGCCAGGTTTAGCAGAAAGTCTCTAAAACGGAGGGGTACCACTAGGACTCGGCTGGCTCCCAGCTCCGCGATTCTTTGCTCACTGTACAGCAGATCATTGTCCCAGTAGACCCAGTGAGTTCCGGAGGTATCCCCTGCGCTTTGGGCTAGCGCTTGCTGGCGGAGTCCCTCGAGGGAGGGACAGGTCTTTTTTTCTTGGCGAAATTGTTCTTGCGTGGGCCCCCCCCTCTTGAGGCCACTGGTCGAGGTTAGCGAGGTCTGGAGGTTGAGCTGGTTCGGGGGGGACGTCACGGTCGGTGGTTTCGGCGGGGGCGACCGGAGGCGGTGGCGCCGGCCATTCGAGTTCCTCTGGGCGGGTGTTGGCACGGGCGGTCATGGACCGGGTGGTGACGCACGCCCAGTCCGGGACGCCCAGCATCCCCAGGTGCTCTTTTCGTTCGACTGCTGCCCATGGAGAGCTTTCCAGGTCATTACCCAGGAGGCAGTCTACGGGGGCATCATCTCGGACCGTCACCTTCAACATGCCGGAGACCCCTCCCCATTCGAAGGGGACGCAGGCCATCCGACACAGGCTTTCTGAGTTATCGGCTGAACGTACAGGGCAGAGAATGTTTGGTAAGTATTGTTCGGGGGTCACCAGGTGACAGCGGACGGCTGTTACACTGGCCCCAGTGTCACGAAGGGCTTCAGCCCGGCGTCCATTGATGCCCACCCATTGGCTGTACTTCTGGGTATTAGCGGGTAGGGGGACCAGCGGGACCATGTCTCTCCCCCCTAGGCAGGCGAGAGCCATGGCGGCTGGCTCCCATTCTTGGTGGTCCTGTTCATATTCTTCTTGTTCCTCTGAGATCTGTTCCTCCCCCAGAGCAGCAGCGGCTACTTGGCGGGGTCTTGGGCTCTGGTACTGGGGGCAGTTTGGGTCGTTTGCATAGTGTCCGACTCGGTGGCATCGATGGCAGGTAACATTGGCTCGATGTCCCGGTCGCGCTGGGGTGCTGCCCCGGTTGGCCGGGGGGGTGGGGCTGGTAGTGAGGGTGACCGGAGCGTTGCTTCTTCCGCGTCCTTGGCCTCCACCTCCTCGGGGACGGTGCTGACCATTGTTGTTCCGGTTCTGTTCGGAGGACCCATTTCGACTCACTCTGGTGATCTCCCACCGGTCTGCTTCAGCTGCGAGCTGCCGGGGATCCGTTAACTTGCTGTCGAGGAGGTGCTGACGAAGTTCAATGAAGCAATTGTTCGACAGATGCTCCCATACCATAAGATTGAACAGTTGTTCGTAGTTTGTGACCCTGCTTCCTTTGATCCAGCCCTCGAAGGCTCGGCTAAAGTAATTGACATAGTCCACCCAAGTTGTACCTGGGATGCGGGTGCAGTCTCGGAACCTCTGGCGGTACATCTCGGGTGTGAGGCCATAGCGGGTGAGGAGTGCAGCTTTCATATGGTCATAGGAGGTCATCTGGTGGTCCGGGGGTTGCAGCAGGGCGTCGCGGCCCTCATTGAGGAATCTCCCCCACAGACCGGCCCCCCAATCGCTTTTATCGATCCGGTGTGCAGTCATAGCGATTTCATAGGCCTTAAACCATTGCTGGATGTCGTCCTCTCGGAAGTATTCTCGAACGACATCCTTGGGGATGTGTACCTTCTTCTCTGTTGCCCCTGGAGTGTGGGGTTGCTCGGGCACCCCTGCTTCTTTATTCTGTTTGCGTAGGTCGATTTCAGCTAATTTCCGCTCATGTTCATATGCCAGTTTCTTTTCCTCGAGCTCCCTTTGTCTCTGTTTCTCCTCTCTTTCTTCTCGGAGACGCAGGTGCTCTAAGTTGATTTTCTGTTCGGCCAACTTTAGTTCAACGTCCATTTTGAGCCGGGCCATTTCCAGCTCGTGTAGTCGGGTTCTTTCTCGTTCCTGGATCTCGTCTGGCGAGAGACCCGTTCTTCGTTCTTCAGGGGCCATGGGGGTTTGTGCTGCGATGTCTTGATCGGGGGTTCCGGCAGCCCCGGTTTCTGCCCAAGATTCCAGGGCCTGCTTAAAGTCATCTTTGGTATTTAGTCCGGTGGTAGCGATACCTAATTCGATACAGAACTGTTTAAGTTCACGATGGTTGTACTCGTCCAATTTCTCCATCTGGAATTTCTCCGTTGATCCGCTGTCTTTAGTTGACATCGTGATTCGCCGTGGGGTGAGCTACTCTCTGTACGGTTTATGCGGTGATTCGGATCCCGTCGCTGGCCACCAATGTTAGACGGACCGGGAGGGTCGGCCGAGGATAAGGGGAGAGGTCTCCGGGGAGAGCCGTCTCCAGTGAATCGTACAGACAAGTAACTCCCCCCCCACAGACGGACACCACACAATGATAAAGTTCAACGATACTTTATAGGTAATTCTTCAAGTACGGTAGAATGGTACAAGGAGGTCTGGACTCAGGGGTCCCCTCTATTCTGGTCTCTGTTTGGGAAAAGGGTAGCGGGACAGTCTTGTTACCAAAGAGATGGAAATAGCTCTCAATCCTCGAGCTCGGTGGTGTAGATGAACGGGCCGCGGCGGAGCCAGCAGGGCCCGAGATGGATGAAGGAAGACGACGGTCCGCGGCAGAGCCAGCAGGTCCCGATGAAGGTGGTGGTTACAAACGGTCCGCGGCCACGCCAGCAGATCCCGACGACGATGAAGGATAGGGTGGTTCCCAAAGCCGCGGCAGCGCCAGCAGGCAAGACGAAGGTGCACAAGACAGAGCTACGGCAGCGCCAGTAGTCCGTCAAGGATGAGTTCTTCTTTGCGTCTCTCGACTCCAAGATACAACTCCCGTCCGGCTCTGGAGCTGCCCCAGTTATAGGGCTGGTGTGCTTTGATGTCCGGACCCTCGCACTTGGAGGTCGGGAGGTCCGGGATGAGGGGGTTCAGACACCCAGCAGGGGGGTGGAGCCAGCGCCCGGGGAGGCGATGGGCGAGCAGTACTTGGCGGGGGGAGCCATCGACACCTCTTGCTCCCATTGACTGACCAAGTAGCCCGCTCACCTCCTGGGTGGATGTTGGTGCCGGAATGTCTGAGGCCTGGCCGGGCCCAGGGTTGAGGTCGATCGGGGGCCAGGCGGCCTCGTGGTGGAGTGTCCAAGATGGCGCCCAGGATGGGCGCGCAGGCCGGTAGTGGGTCGGCCTACGCGGTCAACAGGTTCGAGTGTAGGGGTCCCTGCGGGGACGGTGGACGTGTAATGGTGGTGTGTGGTACTTGCGTGGCTGGTTCGGGCCTGGTTGGGCCGGGGGAGAGCGGCCCTTCATGTGGCCTGTCCAACATCTCTCTACTCCACTCTCTCTCACTCTCTCTCTCCACTCCCTCTCCACTCTCTCTCCACTCTCTCTCCACTCTCTCTCCACTGTCTCTCTCCACTCTCTCTCTCCACTCTCCCTCCACTCTCTCTCCACTCTCTCTCTACTCTCTCTCCACTTCAATCTCTCTCCACTCCACTCTCTCTCTCTCTCTCTGCTCTCTCTCCACTCTCTCTCTACTCTCTCTCCACTCCACTCTCTCTCTCCCATCTCTCTACACTCTCTTTCCATTCTCTCTCTCTACTCTCTCTCTACTCTCTCTCCACTCCCTCTCTCTCCCTCCTCTCTCTCTCTCTCTACTCTCTCTCTCCACTCTCTTTCCACTCTCTACCCACTCTCTCTCCACTCTCTCTCCACTCTCCACTCTCTCTCTCTACTCTCTCTCTCTCCACTCTCTCTCTCTCCACTCACCCTCTCCCCACTCTCTCTCTCCCTCCACTTTCTCTCCACTCTCTCTCTCCACTCACTCTCTCTCCACTCACTCTCTCTCTACTCACTCTCTCTCCACTTACTCTCTCTCTACTGTCTCTCTCCCCACTGTCTCTCTCTCCACTCTCTCTCTCTCCATTCTCTCTCTCTATCCACTCTCTCTCTACTCTCTCTCCACTCTCTCTCTCCACTCTCTCTCTCCACTCTCTCTTTCTCCACTCTGTCGCTCTCCACTCTCTCTCTCTCCACTCTCTCTCTCCTCTCGCTCTCCACTCTCACCCTCCACTCTCTCTCCACTCTCTCTCTCCACCCTCTCTCTACTCTCTCGCTCTCCACTCTCTCTCTACTCTCTCTCCTCTCTCTCTCTCCACTCACTCTCTCTCTCCACTCTCTCTCCACTCTCCCTTGCTCCACTCTCTCTCCACTCTCTCTTGCTCCACTCACTCTCTTGCTCCACTTTCTCTCTTGATCCACTCTCTCTCTTGCTCCACTCTCTCTCTTGCTCCACTCTCTCTCCACTCCACTCTCTCTCCACTCTATCTCCACTCCACTCTCTCTCCACTCCACTCTCTCTCTCTCTTCACTCTCTCTCTACTCCCCCCCTCTCTCTCTCTCTCTCTCTCCATTCTGTCTCCACTCCCTCTCACTCTCTCTCTCTCTCCACACTCTCTCCACTTCACTCTCTCTCCACTCTCTCTCCAATTTCTCTCTCCACTCTCTCTCTCCACTCTCTCTCCACTCCACTCTCTCCACTCTCTCTCCACTCTGTCTCTCTCTCCACTCTGTCTCTCTCTCCACTCTCTCTCTACTCTCTCTCCACTCCACTCTCTCTCTCTCCACTCTCTCTCCACTCTCTCTCCACTCTCTCTCCATTCTCTCTCTCTACTCTCTCTCCACTCTCTCTCCACTCCCTCTTTCTCTCTCCTCTCTCTCTCTCTTCACTCTCTCTCTCCACTCTCCACCCACTCTCTCTCCACTCTCTCTCCACTCTCTCTCTCTCCACTCTCTCTCTCCACTCACTCTCTCTCCACTCTCTCTCTCCCTCCACTCTCTCTCCACTCACTCCCTCTCCACTCACTCTCTCTCCACTCACTCTCTCTCCACCCACTCTCTCTCTACTGTCTCTCTCTCTACTCTCTCTCTCTATCCCCTCTCTCTCCACTCTCTCTCCACTCTCTCTCTCCATTCTCTCTCTCCACTCGCTCTCCACTCTCTCGCTTTCTACTCTCTCTCTCCACTCTCTCTCTCCACTTTTGCTCTCCACTCTCACTCTCCACTCTCTCTCTCCACTCACTCTCTCTCTCGCTCCACTCTCTCTTGCTCCACTCTCTCTCTCCACTCTCTCTCTCCACTCTCTCTTGCTCCACTCTCTCTCTTGCTCTACTTTCTCTCTTGCTCCACTCTCTCTCTTGCTCCACTCTCTCTCTCGCTCCACTCTCTCTCACTCCACTCTCTCTCTCGCTCCACTCTCTCTCTCACTCCACTCTCTCTCTCACTCCACTCTCTCTCTCACTCCAATCTCTCTCTCACTCCGCTCTCTCTCACAAAGTAGTGTGCGGTGCCATAGGCGTCTGCAGAAATGTTTCCGGGGGGCCATTTTTTACTCCATCACCATCCCCCTTGCACTCTTCTCCCCTCTGCCTTGCACCCTTCATGCCCTCTCCCATGCACCCTTCTCCTCCTCCCCCTTGCACCCTTCTCCCCCTCCCCTTGCACCCTTCTCCCCCTCCACCTTGCACCCCTTTCTACCTTACACCATTCTCCCCTCTGCCTTGCACCCTTCTACCCTCTGCCTTGCACCCTTCTCCCCTCTACCTTGCACCCTTCTCCCCTCTGCCTTGAACCACTCTCCTCTCTGCCTTGCACCCTTCTCCCCTCTGCCCTGCACCCTTCTCCTCTCTGCCTTGCACCCTTCTCCCCTCTGCCTTGCACCCTTGTACCCTCTGCCTTGCACCCTTCTTCCCCTCCGCCTTGCACCCTTCTCCCCCTCCGCCTTGCACCCTTCTCCCCCTCTGCCTTGCACCCTTCTCCCACTCCTCCACCCTTCTCCCCCTCTGCCTTGCACCCTTCTCCCCCTCCGCCTTGCACTCTTCTCCCACTCCTCCTTGCACCCTTCTCCTCTCCGCCTTGTACCCTTCTCCCCTCTGCCTTGCACCCTTCTCCTCTCTGCCTTGCACCCTTCTCCTCTTTACCTTGCACCCTTCTCCCCTCTGCCTTGCACCCTTCTCCCCTCAGCCTTGCACCCTTCTCCCCTCTGCCTTGCACCCATCTCCTCTCCGCCTTGCACCCATTTCCTCTCTGCCTTGCCCCCTTCTCCTCTCTACCTTGCACCCTTCTTCTCTCTACCTTGCAACCTTCTCCCTTCTGCCTTGCACCCTTCTCCTCTCTACCTTGCACCCTTCTCCTCTCCGCCTTGCACCCTTCTCCCCTCTGCCTTGCACCCTTCTCCCCTCTGCCTTTCATGCTTCTCCTCTCTACCTTTCACCCTTCTCCTTTCTACCTTGCACCCTTCTCCCTTCTACCTTGCACCCCTCTTCCCTCTACCTTGCACCCTTCTCCTCTCTACCTTGCACCCTGCTCCCCTCTGCCTTGTACCCTTCTCCCCTCTGCCTTGCACCCTTCTCCCCTCCACATTGCACCAATCTCCTCTCCACCTTGCACCCTTCTCCTCTCTATCTTGCACCCTTCTCCCCTCCGCCTTGCACCCATCTCCTCTCCGCCTTGCACCCATATCCTCTCCACCTTGCACCCTTCTCCTCTCCGCCTTGCACCCTTCTCCATTCTACCTTGCACACTTCTCCCCTCTGCCTTGTACCCTTCTCCTCACTGCCTTGCACCCTCCTCCTCTCTGCCTTGCACCCTTCTCCCCTCTGCCTTGCACCCTTCTCCTCTCTGCCTTTCACCCTTCTCCTCTCTGCCTTGCACCCTTCTCCCCTCTGCCTTGCACCCTTCTCCCCTCTGCCTTGCACCCATCTCCTTTCCACCTTGCACCCATCTCCTCTCTGCCTTGCACCCTTCTCCTCTCTACCTTGCACCCTTCTCCTCTCTGCCTTGCACCCTTCTCTCCTCTGCCTTGCACCCTTCTCGGCCCCCCCTTCCCCCCCTGCGGACACCCACGTGGTGTTTCTAACAAGAGTGCTAACCTGAGGGCACCATTTTGTTGCCTCATCCCTTCTCATATGATCTTAGCCCTGGAGAATGCTCTCTCTGGGGGCCCCCACCCCCACCCTTGTCAGGGTCCCGAGCAGTGCTCTGTGCTGCCTCCTGCTCTCTCTCTGGGTCCCCCACCCCCGTCCTTGTCAGGGTCCCGAGCAGTGCTCTGTGCTGCCTCCTCTCTCTCTGGGGCCCCCACCCCCGTCCTTATCAGGGTCCTGAGCAGTGCTCTGTGCCGCCTCCTCTCTCTGGGGCCCCCAGCCCCCGTCCTTGTCAGGGTCCCGAGCAGTGCTCTGTGCTTCCTCCTCTCTCTCTGGGGCCCCCATCCTTGTCAGGGTCCTGAGCAGTGCTCTGTGCTGCCTCCCGCGCTCTGTCTGCCCCCCTCCTTGTCAGGGTCCCAGCAGTGCTCTGTGCTGCCTCATGCTCTCTCTCAGGCACCCACACCCCCATCCTTGTCAGGGTCCTGAGCAGTGCTCTCTGCTGCCTCCCGCTCTCTGGGGCCCCCACCCCCGTCCTTGTCAGGGGCCCGAGCAGGGCTCTGTGTTGCCTCCTGCTTTCCTTGGGGCCCCCACCCCCGTCCTTGTCAGGGTCCCGAGCAGCGCTTTGTGCTGCCTCCTCTCTCTCTGGGGCCCCAAGCCTCCGTTCTTGTCAGGGTCCCGAGCAGTGCTCTGTGCTGCCACCTCTCTCTCTGGGGCCCCCAGCCTCCGTTCTTGTCAGGGTCCCAAGCAGTACTCTGTGCTGCCGCCTCTCTCTCTGGGGCCCCCAGCCCCGTCCTTGTCAGGGTCCCGAGCAGTGCTCTGTGCTGCCACCTGCTCTTGCGCTGTGGCCCCCCCTCCTTGTCAGGGTCCTGAGCAGTGCTCTCTGCTGCCTCCCGCGCTCTCTCTGCCCCCCTCCTTGTCAGGGTCCCGAGCAGTGCTCTGTGCTGCCTCCTGCTCTCTCTCTGGCACCCACACACCCGTCCTTGTCAGGGTCCTGAGCAGTGCTCTGTGCTGCCTCCTGCTCTCTGGGGCCCCCACCCCCGTCCTTGTCAGGGGCCCGAGCAGGGCTCTGTGTTGCCTCCTGCTTTCCTTGGGGCCCCCACCCCCGGTCCTTGTCAGGGTCCCGAGCAGCGCTTTGTGCTGCCTCCTCTCTCTCTGGGGCCCCAAGCCTCCGTTCTTGTCAGGGTCCCGAGCAGTGCTCTGTGCTGCCACCTCTCTCTCTGGGGCCCCCAGCCCCGTCCTTGTCAGTGTCCCGAGCAGTGCTCTGTGCTGCCACCTGCTCTTGCGCTGTGGCCCCCCCTCCTTGTCAGGGTCCCGAGCAGTGCTCTGCGCTGCCTCCTGCTCTCTCTCTGGGGCCCCCATCCTTATCAGGGTCCCGAGCAGTGCTCTGTGCTGCCTCCTCTCTCTCTGGGGCCCCCGTCCTTGTCAGGGTCCTGAGCAGTGCTCCGTGCTGCCTCCCGCGCTCTCTCTGCCCCCCTCCTTGTCAGGGTCCCGAGCAGTGCTCTGTGCTGCCTCCTGCTCTCTCTCTGGCACCCACACCCCCGTCCTTGTCAGGGTCCTGAGCAGTGCTCTGTGCTGCCTCCTGCTCTCTGGGGCCCCCACCTCCGTCCTTGTCAGAGTCCCGAGCAGGGCTCTGTGCTGCCTCCTGCTCTCCTTGGGGCCCCCACCCCCCGTCCTTGTCAGGGTCCCGAGCAGCGCTCTGTGCTGCCTCCTCTCTCTCTGGGGCCCCCAGCCTCCGTTCTTGTCAGGGTCCCGAGCAGTGCTCTGTGCTGCCACCTCTATCTCTGGGGCCCCCAGCCCCGTCCTTGTCAGGGTCCCGAGCAGTGCTCTGTGCTGCCGCCTGCTCTTGCGCTGTGGCCCCCCCTCCTTGTCAGGGTCCCGAGCAGTGCTCTGCACTGCCTCCCGCTCTCTCTCTGGGGCCCACACCCCCGTCCTTGTCAGGGTCCTGAGCAGTGCTCTGTGCTGCCTCCTGTTCTCTGGGGCCCCCATTCCCTCGGTCCTTGTCAGGGTCCCGAGCAGTGCTCTGTGCTCTCTCTCTGGTGCCCCAGCCCCCGTCCTTGTCAGGGTCCCAAGCAGTGCTCTGTACTGCCGCCTGCTCTTTCTCTGGGGCCCCCCTCCTTGTCAGGGTCCCGAGCAGTGCTCTGTGCTGCCTCCTGCTCTCTCTCTTGCCCCCCTCCTTGTCAGGGTCCTGAGCAGTGCTCTGTGCTGCCTCCTGCTCTCTCTCTGGGGCCCACAACCTGTCCTTATCAGGGTCCTGAGCAGTGCTCTGTGCTGCCTCCTGCTCTCTGGGGACCCCACCCCTGTCCTTGTCAGAGTCCCGAGCAGGGCTCGTGCTACCTCCTGTTCTCCTTGGGGCCCCCACCCCCGTCCTTGTCAGGGTCCCGAGCAGTGCTCTGTGCTGCCTCCTCTCTCTCTTGGGCCCCCAGCCTCCGTCCTTGTAAGGGTCCTGAGCAGTGCTCTGTGCTGCCTCCTGCTCTCTGGGGCCCCCACCCCGTCCTTGTCAGGGTCCCGAGCAGTGCTCTGTGCTGCCTCCTCTCTCTCTCGGGCCCCCAGCCCCCGTCATTGTCAGGGTCCCAAGCAGTGCTCTGTGCTGCCTCCTGCTCTCTAGGGCCCCCACCATCGTCCTTGTCAGGGTTCGAGCAGTGCTCTGTGCTGCCTCCTCTCTCTCTGGGGCCCCCAGCCCCCGTCATTATCAGGGTCCCGTGCAGTGCTCTGTGCTGCCTCCTGCTCTCTGGGGCCCCCACCCCGTCATTGTCAGGGTCCCGAGCAGTGCTCTGTGCTGCCGCCTGCTCTTTCTCTGGGGCCCCCTACCTTGTCAGGGTCCCGAGCAGTGTTCTGTGCTGCCTCCTGCTCTCTCTCTCTCTCTGGGGCCCACACCCCCGTCCTTGTCAGGGTCCTGAGCAGTGCTCTGTGCTGCCTCCTGCTCTCTGGGGCCCCCACCCCCGTCCTTGTCAGAGTCCCAAGCAGTGCTCTGTGCTGCCTCCTGCTCTCTCTGGGGCCCCCACCCCCGTCCTTGTCAGGGTCCCGAGCAGTGCTCTGTGCTGCCTCCTCTCTCTCTGGGGCCCCCAGCCCCGTCCTTGTCAGGGTCCCGAGCAGTGCTCTGTGCTGCCTCCTGCTCTTTCTCAGGGGCCCTCTCCTTGTCAGGGTCCCGAGCAGTGCCCTGTGCTGCCTCCTGCTCTCTCTCTGGGGCCCCCAACCCCGTCCTTGTCAGGGTCCTGAGCAGTGCTCTGTGCTGCCTCCTACTCTCTGGGGCCCCCATCCCCATTCGTGTCCTTGGCTCTTCTCAGAGGAGCAGAGCCCTGTGGGGAATGCTGTCTTTGGGCCCCTACCCCCATCCTCTTTCCGGCTTTGCCACCTCTGACTGAAGAGAAACAATGTATGTTGATACTTTGTTTTTCTTCAGTCAGAAGGAGGGGGCGAGGGGCTCAGAGCAGGCTGCAGACAGATTGCACCTGCTTCAGAGGGAGAGAGGCTTGCTTTAGCACAAGCCTCTCTCACAGCTTTCACTGAAGAGCTGAGGGGGTGGCCGGGCCCCCTTCATTTACTGAAGAGAGTGCGGCACCCCCGCACCACGGGGCCTGTGGGGGCGTTTGTTGCGCCCCTGAGGTGGGCTCCGTCGGGTTCCACACTTGGGCCTCAGTAGGCTGGTGGCAGGGGCATGCCACCGGCTCTCGGACTCGCCACGTAGTCACTCATCTGCACCACGCAGTTCCTTGTGCAGTCAGGTGCCGGCATATCTTCACGGGCATACCAGTTGCTGGTTGGGCTCCCGATCACCTCTTCCTGCCCTGGGGTTCTTTACACGCCCCGCTGACGCTTCGATGATGTAATCACCAGCTGCAGGGTCCGCCCTCTCCAAGGGTGATGCACATTCCCCTTTCTCCCATGGGAACACGGGATCCTTTATTACTTTGGCACATTTCTGGCCTACTTCATTCTGAATTTATTCTACTGGTAAATGATTTAAGGCTTTTTAGCTTTCCTAGGTCTCATCTTGTCACCATGGAGTTGATTACAAGGTGGCTGTAAAATTCATTGCTATTCTCCTCTTAAGTGTTGAAACAGGAGGCACTGGTAACTCCTCCTACTCCAAGGATGCTACTGGAATCTGAGTGGTGCCCTAATGATGCCAATAAAATGGGGAATTACCGAGGGAATTGTGAATACTTACCTGCTTACCTAAGTAATAGCTCATTTCTATATGGAGTCTCGGCCAGACATTTCAGTTGCCCTCAGCCGAAGTTCCTGGGTGAAACACAGGGGTTTTGTGGATGTATTGTGGATCTCGTAGTACTCCAAAAGCGACTTATGGCCCCTTTGAGATAACGTCTCCGATAAGGGATTGGAAAGTGAATATCATATATTCAGCAATACTTGTAGTCTAGCGGATAAACAAAGGTGTGTTAACTAGCCCTAAGTTTTTTAATGTTTGTTAAACAGGATTTTAACATTTAAGTAATAATTGTGGTAAACAATCCATTTGCAGGTTTTGGGAAGCCTGAGAAGGTTACAGCCCCCTGCAGTGGAACGAGTGACTAGAGAGCTTTTTTAAACCTTGCTACACTTCGCTAACATTGATGTAGCTCAATAAGGAGGGCCACTCTACCTTTATTGGAGGTATGATATGTGGAAGTACTTGACATATTGGATGACAACCAAGCCCTTAAATAAAATTATGGGTTGCATGGAGTCCGAACCTAATTTATATTTGTGGTCCCCTAGTGATTGGTAGAGGGTGACCTGTTGGTCTCTACAATATTGCAAGACTTGGACCGGCACATCTTGACTGACTTTGTTGGATTTGGACCTTAGCCGAACCAACTTCAAATGAAAGAAAATTGCTTTCAGTTGGTGAGTCAAAGCATCTCGATTTAAACCATCCTAGATTTGATCATAGTGCGGTGTGGCAAGATGAGATGTCAGGATGGGATGAGTGGAAGAGATCGTAGGAATTGCTAAAGTGGCGATGTGTGTGTCGACAGAATGGCTTGCAGGCCAAACTAAATTGTATGATTCTGGAAACTCTTTGTCCTGAGTGTAGGATTGTGCTTATTTTTTATTAATTCTAAATGTAGCAAATTTATAAAATGTCTTGAAATGCTTGCGTATAGCTATTGTATGATCACATATAAAAACAAGCATTGAAAATGCAATAGGTCTTGCCTTAGATTAAGTTAAAGCCATTTGCTTTGCTAATGGTATTGTATAACAAAGCAAATGGCTTTAACTTAATGAAAGGCGAGACCTATTGCATTTTTAATGCTTGTTTATTATCCCTCTCTTCTTCTCGCTCATGTTTATCCCTGTTTTTTATTCATCTTTCTTCTCAATCGCTTTTTATTTTACTTGTGTTTTCTTCATTTGTATTCACCCGCCTCTCCTACCCTCGCCTCCCTCACACATTTCAATCACGCCTACTTCTCTCTTTCCATCATCTCTACTAAACTTTTCTCTTATACATACTGTCAAACTGTTCTTATGTTCCCTGCTCTCTCTCACCCTCTATGCCAGACTTATCTACTCTCTTACTTCTTCCTGTCTCCTGCTTCTGCTGCCCTCGGAGCCACCTTGGACCAGGATTTTGCCACCCAAGCTGAAGGCCCAGGTCTCTGTACCACCCCTCCAGCAAATATTTCAAATGTACTACTTGAATGCTGGTGCACGGCCCTCGCCGCAGCACAGCCAGCCTTCTGTTGCACGGTCTGCCGGCAGCACAGCCGGACTGCTGGTGCACGTGGCTGCCGGCCTCCTAGTGCACTGCCCTGTCAGCAGCACAGCCGGCCTGCTGGTGCACATGTCTGCCAGATGGAGATGCACCACCTCAGGGGTGTGATTTTCACTGTTATTACTGGGAGGGTGGGTGATGAGCCGAAGGTGGGGGTGGGGGGGAGCGGTGCGCATGGCAAGAGTACTTGCGCTTGTACTTTGAAAATAAACATGAGAACATGCTGCTTGCATTATGTTACAAAACACATTTGACATTGGTTTTATTCAAACTGCTTTCAACCCCATCTATATTTCAGAGCATGAGGCGACATGCTGATATTTCTACTTTCCTTTAATGAACTTCAGCAGAGAACTAAGTTAACGGATGGCCATAAATATCTCCTTATCACCGAAGTACTGGGGGTTTATGAGGAAACAAATAAGAAGAAAGAGAGCAGTAAAGCCGGTTATTGCTGCCATTGTCCAAACAGTAGTTATGAATGCTCAGTGACTTGCATTCACTCTGTTGGCCCTGCTGATGGCTGTTGCAAAAGGCATAAAGCAGACACAATTCAGCTGCCACAAATTATTACAGTAGAGCAGCAATACCATACCAGTCCCGTTATAATTATGTGGCAGAGGACCAAGCTGTGCGGCAGCGTCGGCTAAACTGTGCGAAAGGAAAAGGCAACTTATATGGTGTAATGGTGCACATTTTGTTGCAGTATTACGTCACTATTTTGTCATTTTTACATGTTAGCATTGTCTTAGCAAAGGTTTCCCCTTATTAGTATAAGTTTGACACCTAAAAACAATGGCCAGCTATTGAAAGGTGACCTGCACTGTAGAAAAGAGCTTGCCATTGTGAGGAAACGCGTGTCGGTGTTTTTTTTTTTTTTAGTAATTTTTCAACCATTCGAGGAAGAAGCAAAACATTTTTGTTAAAATCTGCAATTTATACAGAAGATGATAGATTATGCAGCAAGTACGGCAAATATATATTTATGTGGAACACACCTAGGATTTGCATAAGGACAGTAACCCTGTCACTTTTAGGCCCTATTAGATACACGTAATATATCCTTCTTAGATGCCAATTTGTATGTAGCTACCGCTGACTCCTGTGACTGTATTAAAAGTGTTATAGGAAAACGTGTTAACTTAGAAAAATATGTGCCACAGCAAGTAGCATGAGTAAACCGCAAAATAAAGTAATGTAATCATAACATAGCACAGATTACACATGATGCCACATAAAGTAACACTAAAGAAAACATTTACTTGTACAGAGGCAAAAATGAACTGATTTTCTCAACCTAAAGAAAACAGGCACTCTTATACCTTTGTCAGTGACCCGAACCACTGCTCCTACACTATGCTCTTCCCTGTCACCCAAAGGGTGTCAAATGCCACCAGGTGCAAATGTCCCTATGTAGTTTCACGCTGTCACCCTGAGACGAACAAGTGTCACCAGGTGCACGTGACCCGGGCACAGCCATATGCCTCAAGCTTACAAGTGAAAGCAAGCGGGAGGTGGGTGCTGCTGAGCGCGAGTCTGCAGCGCTTTGCATGTAGGGATTTGTAGTATTTTTTTTGCTTACCATGAGTATGAGACCTCTTTGTGATGTATTCTTTTCTCTTTGTCCTCATGGTGCATTCCTCTGCGTGGGAATGACCTGACCCTTCAATGAGCCCTGCATACCTTGCCCACCCGGAGGCGTGTGTGCCCGAGTTGCTGACACTCTTCTGTTGTCAGACTAGATATACATAGGCACTTTTAAAGCATCCTGGATGCTGCTCAGCGTGAGCAAGCAGCGCTTTGCTTGTAGGGATTTGCATTTTTTCACTTACCATGAGTATGAGACCTCTTTGTGACATGTTCTTTTCTCTTTTTGAGCTGTCCCACTTGGCCGGGCTCGTCTGCCTTCCGTGTGCATCGCAAAAAGATTTCTTGTCTATATGGGGCTATGTGTTTAAACACATGGTCCAAGTGGGCCATCACAAAAAGCGAAAAGTCCACTTCACAAAAAGCTCTTTTCGCATAAACAATGATGCCGGCCAATGGGAAAGAGGGGCGGGCCTTAAAGTCCTTTACTGAAAGCCCTCTAAATCATTAAATCTCACCAGCGAGACTGCGCATGTGTGCAGCCCACGCCAGCCGAGACCTAAAAAGAAAAACGTTTGTTTAATTGATGGAAAGATATTTTTTTTATTTGTATAATTATATTTATAATGGTACATTGAAGATAATGGTTATATCCATATGTTTATATGCAGGATTTTAACTATTAGGCATTCCTGTGAAACATGTTTGTAAGAGAAATTCTGTTCTGAAGAAGGTGGTCATATACTGTACTTAACCACTGAAAAGCATTGACGCCCAATTGGTGCTAACTTTGAGAAACAGAAGGGCACAGTAAAAGAGGATATGGTCATAAGCATGTGCCATTGAGATTCTTACAAATGAGCAAGACCCTAAGACAGATGTAATCGTCATGTGTGATCTTTTCTTTTTCTATTGTTTTTAAATTGTAGATTATATGTGTATTATGTACTTTCTAACAAACAATTTTTTTAATGATTCTCGCTCTGTGATTTTTAGCTCTGATTGTTTTTTTAAATATTTGTAATGATATGTGGAATGATTTGTGATTAAAGCCTTAAAAAATATTTGGAATTGTTCATAGCACTTGACTTACTCAGGACTGGGGTTATGAGTGTACAGTGTATGAGAATCTGCCTTTGAATGTATGAATGAAAGCTGATTACTGGAGTGGCATAGTGTGGTTTCAAAGGGAAAATGTTGGGACTTGACGCCCTTTGGGCTTATCACAGGACTCTTAACAAGACGCTATGTATATTAACATTATTAATAAATAATAGATTGCAAGAGGCTCCTTGTTTCTTAATTTAACAAACTTTAGGAAGAATAGCTTGTACCACAGACATGGGGTTTGTTAGAAGGGCAGAGTGAGCAGTCCTCAGAAATCTTCTCGTTTGTGTGGCTATAATATCACACAGGACCTGTTGATGGAACTAATTTAGGTACCTTTCACATACTGAAACCCACTCTTAAATTCACTACTGAACCTGGGGAAGGACTCTCAAAGGACTGCCGCTGCTGTGATGTGCTGTGCACTCTGACAGACTGCTGCTGTACCTGTAAGGGCTGCTCTGCTGCCCAGAGCCTGTCTTGATCCCTCAGAGGTCAGCTCTATTGTTGAGCCCTGCATCTTCACCTGCACCCAGGATTGCCAGAAGTGACTTGAAGGGCTAGTTTGATGGCCTCCTATTCAAGGCCACAGGGACACAACCGGCTCCCACCATCTTGAACCCACACCTGTACCCAGCCTGAGTGTGTCCTGAATGGCTGTGAGTGGAATTCCACAGAGTTACATGAAAACTCTGCAAGATTCCGCGGAGATCCGCAAGCAGGCAGCAATTGACATGATATGCTGCTGTGCTGGTTTTTAGCACCGGGAGCTTGTGCCATGCTACAAAATCAGTGTAAACTGTTCCACGTTGCTCAACTGAGGGTGCTGCTTTTTTGCTAACCACTCGAGTAGATTTTCTACTCGAGGGAAAGCTTTCTCACCATGAATGGTTGGGACTGCCTGCGTTGAGAAAATCTCAGCAGGTGCAATCTTAGCGCTCAGAAATTGCGCTAGGGGAGGCCAATTCTTGCTCACAAACTTTAGTTTTTGAGCCCCGAGCAAGAATAAAACTCTGTCATGCAGTGGCTGGTGGAGTTTTGCTGGAACTCTGCATTATAAGCATAATGTGGAGTGGGCAAAACTCCAGCACTCTGCCTGGAATTTCCTGATTCCCCTCCTCTGGCTTCAGTGACAATACAGTGTTGTTAAGACGTTTGTGTGGAGACAGGACACAGGCTATTTAGGTGTAAGTGGGGCTGTGCTCAGCTCTTCCCCTGCCATCCTGCCAGTGATGCAGTGGCGGGCGGTATGGCTCATGGGTGGAGAGGCAGGTGTGTTGCACAGGCGATGAAGGTTCGCAGGGGAGGCTGTGCATGTAAAAAAAGATTTTTTAAAACTTACCTCGCCGCCGGGTAACACATCTCTGTTCCTGCTCTCCTCATGGAACTTGAGGAACAGGAAGTAGGCCCCACTGACCAATCACAATGCTGCAATGCAGAATTGTGATGGCTAAGCACCCAGGCTACCCTGACCAATCACAATGCTGCAGTGCAGCGTTGTGATTGGTTTTGAGCATCCTGGTTCGACAATCAACCAGGGAATGGGGGCCTGGGCTTGTTCATGCAGGCTGAAATGCAGCCTGCATGGAGAATGGTGAAGGTGCGCATGGCTGCTTTGGGTGGCCCGAGAGGGCCGACCAAACAGTCACTGTGCACTTAGAAGTGGGCATACCACTCCTCCCTTGCTTTGAGAGTAGAGCATCCGCTCCCAAAACCGCAAGCCAGCACAAGCATAAAATGATATTAACTCAAAGTTATTATCATTTTTTGTTTCTTCTTCGCACTGCTTAAAAGCAGTGGGGCGACACTCCTCCTCCATAGCGGAGGAGCAGCCACTGTAGTGATGGATCTTCAAGGCCCACCTAATCCCTCTTTTGCGTGACTGTCTAGGAGTAATTCACAAAGTCTAACTGTCAGCTACAACCAGTCATGTCACCTAAGAAAAGGCTGCAAGCACAAGGGCAGTAACATTCCACATTTCTAAAAGGGGCATTTTCTAAATTGTAATGAGGGGCTGCAACTTACCCCCGTCCACAAGGTGCCCCAAGTTCACCACAGAGCACTACTATATCTGCTCCATACTGGGCTTGATAGTCATGCCTGCATTCTTCAGGGCTTGAAGCACTTCCTGCAGGTGAAAGAGGTGGTCTTTCCAACTGTTACTGAAGACAAGTATGTCATCTAGGAAAGTAGCACTGAAGGCCACCACCGCAGACGGTTCACTAGCCTCTGGAAGCTGACAGGAGCATTTTTCAGTCCAAAGGGCATCAATTGAAACTGAAAGTTGTCCTCTGGGGTGGAAAAGGCTGAATTCTCCTTAGCCCCTTCAGTTAGCGCAATCTGCCTGAAGTTAAGTCAAAGGTACTCAGGTACTTGGTAGCCCCTCATCTATCAATGAGTTCATCAGGTCTGGGGATGAGGTGAACATCAGTCTTGGTGGCTAAGTTTAGTCCATGTAATCCACACGGGTACGGAGTACTGGGGTGGCAGTTTTTGGTACAAGCACCATTGGGATGGACCAGGGTTCACTGGAGTGCTCAATCACCTCTAACTCCAAAATCTTAGAGATCTCCTCCTTGATGCTGACCCTCAATTTGTCAGATAGCCTGTACATTTTGATTTTGACAGGGGGGCCTGTCTCCTGTATCAATGTCATGGGTACACAAATGTGTATGCCCAGGAGTGAGGTAAAACAGAGAGAAAAACTGCCAACAATTGATGACAGTCCCTCTGCTTATCTAGGACAGGGGAGAGGTTGACACTTTCCACTGCCCCATTTTCTCTTTTGATGATAGGATAGGAGGTCAGAGAGAGGGTCACTCTATTCTTCCTCCCCATCACCTGTCACAAACAACATGGTGGCCTCAGAATACTCAAAGTGTGACTTGAAATGGTTGATTTTTGAGGACCCTTAGGGATGTCTAGGTGTCTTGAGGTCCAGCAAGTAGGCAACTTCCCCCTTCCTCTCACCTATCTCATAAGGCCCAGTCCAATGGTTTTGGAGAGCCCTGGCCTTTACTGACTCCTTCACTCACACTTTTTGGCCAGACTTGAATTCCACAGGGGTAGCTGTCTGGTCTTACCACTGCTTCATCACCTGCTGGCTAGCCTCCAACTCCTCAGAAGCCTTCTTCCAGAACTTGGCCATCTGGTTCTTGAGGGCTAGCATATAGCTAACCACATCCTTGGTGGTTTTCTTGAGGGTTGCCCCCACTCCTGCTTAAACAGACTGAGAGCTCCCCTAATAGGTTGCCCATACAGAAGCACAAAGGGGCTAAATCCATCCCCCTTCTGTGGTATCTCCCTTTAGGCAAAGAACAGGCATGGTAGGAGGACATCCCACTTCCACCTCATGGGCTTAGGTAGGCCCATAATCATGCCCTTCAGGGTCTTGTTGAATCCTTGAACAAACCCATTGATTTGTGGATGGTAAGATGAGGAAAACTTGTAATTAGCTCCCCACACCTTCCACATGGACTGCATATATGCAGAGATAAAGTTGGTGCCCCTGTCAGACACCTCTTGCTTGGATGAACCCACTCTTGGAAAATCCCTATTAGGGTCACTGCAGGTACAGTTGCAGCCCTCGGAGGTATGGCATATGGGCACCTACTAGCATGGTCCACCAAGACCAAACTAAACCTGTTGCCAGAGCTGCCTTGGGGTGCATGGGCCCTACAATATCTATGCCCACCCCTTCAAAGGGGGTGTCTACGACAGACAAGGGATTCAGGGGATCTTTCAGCTTTTCCCTGTCTTCCCACTGGCCTAACAGGTCAAGCAATTCCTCCATCATGTATCCAAGGAAATCTTCACCCAGGTCTAGTAAAAGTGGGAGAAAAGCCTGGCAAAGTTATTGTCCCGCCCCAGCTGTCCTGCTAGGGGTATCTCATGAGCCAGCCTCAGTCGGAAAGCCCCGTAGCACTGGTGAGCTACCAGCGCCTGTGTTAGCCAATGCAGAAGTGCCTTAGGCTCACTATAGAGGAGAGGAGGTAATTCTCCCAATTGATGCAGTCAGGTACAGTGGTTTCACAAGCTACCTGGGCTTCATCCTCTTGCCTCATGCCCTCCAGGGTGAGGTCCTCCCTCTGTCCCTTTCAGAACTCCTCCCTGGTGCCCCTCTCCTCTGCTGGTCATCCAGCAAGCTCAGGTAGGTCACCAAAAGAGCCACAGTCCTTCCCAGTGGGCTCCGGGGTAACCTCCTCTTGCTCCCCATCCACCTCTTCTGTGGCACATTCATGGGCTGGCTTCCCACACACCTTGCCCTTCCCTCTCTTGGTAGCTGTCTGGGCCATTCTTCTAGGCTCCAGGCCTCCTTGACACTCTTTCTAGGGAGCCAGGTACCTGGGGGTCACACAATCCCGCTCAGGCGACCCCAACATTTCCAGGTGTGACCTAAGCTCCACTTTCTTTCAGGCAGAATGCTCAAGATCCTTCCCTAACAAACAATCCAGCAGGCATGGCAGGGCTCACAGCAACTTTCAGAAGAACTGAGACCCCTCCCTTTGAAACTAAATCCACAGGGTAGTTGCTCTCCCGATTGTCTGCTACTACAATCTTGTGAATGTATTGAGAATCACGTGCTCCGAGGACACTACATGACACCTTGCCATAGTCATATTGGTTTCTGTGTCCCTCAGAGCCTCCACCTTCTCCTCATTGCTAGTGGCCCTCTGCCTATACTTTGCACTATTTGAAGGCATGTGGTCTTTGTGCAGCATCTCCACGTCAACCAGGGACTCTATGGTAACCTCATTGACTTGACTACAAAAAGAGGGACAAAGGGGCAAGTTTAAAGAGGTCCACTATACACGCCCCACCTGTGTACAAGAAGCGTATGAAGTTCCTCTAAGTCAAAAGAAAAGGAACGGCGAGATACTTAGGAGAGGGTGGGCCAAGAGTAGCCCCACACTGAAAATAAAGGGGAATTCCCCTTGTCGGAACTAGGGCTCTCACACACCTAGCAAGCTAGGTGTCATGCTCCATCATATGAGCCTGCCCCATATCTGGTAGGCTCTGCAACACCTGACGGGCACCCAGTATGGGGCTCTTTGGCGGGGATCTTTTGTTCCTGCCGGTGGGTGCTTTAAAATGGTGGAAAAATGTTGCGCTTTAACGCTGGTCGCCACTAACAACTGCTTGCTGGCGGTGCTGGTGGTGCTTACTCTCCCCAGATCGGTCCCTGTTACCAGCTTCCAGTATCTCAACGCTCAAAATCGGTGTTCATGCTTGTGCAACTTTCCAGCCGGCAAGAAGTACCTTCCAGAATGTGATTCCAGCATTCAAGCTGGCGAGGTGTCCGAGCAGGCAAGAGAAGCAGAGATTTAGTGGCAAGGGATTAAGCGGATAGGACGATTGTGGGACCTGTGGGTGGACACAAAAATCACGGGCACCTTCCGTAGCAAATATTCACTCACTTAATGATCCTTACGCACCGGAAGCATATCCAGTTCTTTGGTTACTGTCCACTCAACAGCATCTCTAAAACAACTAGCAATATATGGTTGTTTTTCTTGCAACCAGTTTCCCTCAATCTGTCTTTTAGCCATTACTAAACATAGGCAATGAAATGTATACCTCATCTTCCCATTTTTGTAATTCCCAAGTTACTCCTGAACACAGTGTTCTATTTGACATTCTACAACTGTTCCCACCACAGTGTGTAACTTTGATACCACATTTTCCCACTATTCCTTGAATACTTAAGTGTCCCCTACCATATGTTGGCCTCGTCCCCATGATATCTTACACACATATCCTCTCTGGAAGAGTATCTTTATAGATGACATTCGGTGACAGGGACAGACCCTAGTTTGTGGATGATGATATAATGAATGCATGAACAGACAGATCAGTGACTGCATGGGTTGAAACTCCAAGCTGTTATAGGTCGAGGTCTATTGGATTGTGCAATGGTTGGTTATAATATCTTTGCTAAGCCAATGGGGAAAATTGACAAGCCCAGGGGCTGCACCTCTAACAAGAATGAGGAAGACTTACTGAAGCTTGTCCAAGTTTGTGAATGAGTAAGCAAATTTAAGGTGACAAATATGCATTCCAACTGACACAACAGCACAGTGTAAATTCATATATTAACAAAAAACATCATGTAATGATCTACTACCAAAACAGTAAGAAATACACTGAAATCCACCTTGATGTAATGCTGGTTCTGGTATAATCTCCACAATAATGTATATATTGTGGACTTTCCTAAGTAGAGAGAACTACTAGCGTTGCCAATGCTTGTTATAATAGCAGGGCAGGAATTGGGCATACGAAAAAGGAAGTTTCTGGCTGGTACTGGCATATCCCAGCCATGGATGAGAAGTTGAAGCCACTGTATGCAACCTTGGTAAAAACTTGCCACGTGCAGGGATCAAAGCATTATGGCAAGTTTCTTTGAATCTTTTGTATACCACTGTAGTAGCAAGCCCCAGCCAGGCCTACTAGTGCAAGGGATTCATCCTTCTCTGCTCAGAGTCCTTAGACCAATAGTAAGAAGTTGGCACAGAAACTGGAATAGAAAAGACAGAGTTTATTAAACCTCATGAGGTGGAACTACATGAACACAACACCCTTCGGTATAATATGAGGTAGCACACTGACTGGAAGGAGCTGGGTCTTTTTATACCCACACAGGGGCTCAAAAGAAGGCGGTACAAGTACAAGCTGCTGTTCTTAGGCACATACAAGGTCATACAGAAAATGCACAGTCGACAATTGGGAGGAGCTAACAGTTAGCTAGTTGGAGTAAACACACCCTGACAGTTACATGCTAGGGACAGCTGTATGCTCTTCTGAGCATGTGCAAACTAGAGGAGACTAAACATATCTTGTCTCTAGGCAGTTTTCAAGAACAGTTGACAGGAAGGTAGGACAGAGCACATGGCATACAAAATGGCTGATAGAAATACAAAATGGATTCCGTAAAACAGGCAAGATAGTCTCTAAATACGGCATGTCTTCTGCTAATGCTTAACCCAATTACTGTTAAATTACCACAGACGACCCTTTCAGCATTTGCTGAAGATATTCGTCTGTCTAGGGTAATCTGGATCTGCATCCTGTATATTAATATTCATCATATGAGAAATTTCACTGCTTAACATTTGCTGTTCTTTTGTAACACTTCTCTTGGCAGGTGTACAAGCAGTAATGCACATAGAGCAAATCATGGGACCACATTGTATACAAGTACAGCATGTAAATAGTATCACCAGTAGTATACATAGAAAAGTCAGTAGTTTCCAGCCCCAAGTAACAAAGAGTGTCCATATCCAGTTTGAAAATGTCCATGTACCAGCCTCTGGGTGAATGTCTGCAGCAATCGTATGCAGTTTAGAGATTGCGTCATAAACTGAAGGCGAATGGTCTGGCATGAAGACACAACAGCTGCTACCGATGATGCGCATGCACCACCACGATCAGCCAAGATCACATCGAGCCCCATCCGATTTTGGAGTGCTACAATTCTTGCAATTTGCCGTTCTTCTGTAATGTTCCCAAGTGCACGAGTCAATCGTCTGATCTTTCTACTATTTAATGCAGCACCCATGAAGAAAAACAAACCCAAATTGAAATCAACATATTCTTGCAGGGCGGTGTCTATCTGGTCAATCTCATCAGTACTTGTTGTCCGTTCATATCTATTTTTAGAAACATCATTGTATAGTTTCTGATCAAGATGATATGATGCAGGTGCTAAAAACACAGGTGGTAACAAAAAATGGTATGTAACATACCCCTGACCATCCAATAGGTAATTGGTAATATCCTTTATTACCACATACAAAAAAGGTGTTGTGAGACGATGTAAAACTACTATTATTCATGCCCTCAATATTCAATACAGTAATACATTCTCTTCATCCGACGTAAATTCTCCCAACACTGCCAATACATAAATCTGCTCTTGCTCTGGTTACAGAAATCACAAAGGGTCCAATGTTCTTCATATTCCTCACATTTGTGAAGACATATGGTGTTGAAATATTGTCCGGTTGATATTCATCCCATTCCCATTTAGCCCCTTTGGCTTGAGGATAACCGTTTTCATCTTGGTAACATCCTTTATTCAACTGAAAAATGATTCCACCTACTGAAGGCTTTCCATAAGCAAACAAAAGGGCATACCAAGCTTGACATGAACCATTATGAGAAAACGATAGAGGAATAAAAGGCGTTCCTCCTTTCTTCTGGTGCGCAGGTATCATCCCACACACCCAACAATTGGTAGTATTTGTAGCATTATGGGTATGATGCAACATCTGAATGAATGTGTTATTCAGATAGGACTGTTGATGCTTCTGATCATGATAAGGAAGAGTGTAGTAGTGATGCTCCAGTGGAGCTGGAGTGGTTGCAACAAAAAGCTGTCGAGCAGGAACTGATTTCTCAATTAACCAAGTAGTTATTGCCAAAACCACCAGGGCAACAACAAACCCTACAGCACAAATCATTTTCTTATCAATTTTAATTGACAACGATGCTCGATCTTTCTAGGAACCTGTTAAAATAATCGTTGGAGCTCTTATCCCTTGGGTAGCCGCTGATATCTTCACCACGGGCCCAAACAGGTGTCACTACACTAATGCAGGGCTGATCCCCCCCTTGCCTCACTGGCTCTCCGTTTCGCAAACCCAGGGAGGCAGATCTCTGTACACCTAGTACTTCTTCTCTAGCATCATGCCATCATTCAGCTTGAGATTTCACTACGTACATGGAAGTAGTGCTTCGTTGCATCGCAGTTTGACGAGCTACACGATCTGCAAAGGCATTTCCTTGTCCTATTTTGTCAGTGACCTTCTTGTGTGCGCTACACTTCACAATCGTTATTTTATTTGGATATGTCAGTGCAGTCAAAAGGTATGTACTAGTTCTCCATGCATTATCTGCATCCCGTAGGATGTAAAAAAGCCTCTTTCCTTCCAAAGTAGGCCAAAATCATGGGACACTCCAAAAGCATAGCGGCTATCCGTGTAAATGTTCACACATAAGTCAGTACTAAGCTCACACGCTTGTGTCAAAGCTATTAGCTCAGCTGCTTGAGCCGACTTCTGAGGTATGCGAGCTGTTTCCACTACTGTTTCAAGTGTGGTGATTGCATATGCAGCTGAGGTTGTGCCATCTGGTAACTTCAAACAAGACCCATCAACCCATAATTCCCTATCTACATCTGAAAAGGACGTATCTTGCAAATCGATGCGACCCTTTGTCTGTTCCTCAGTAAGGAATATACAATCATGAGGTTCCTTTGACTGGGACTGAGTCACAGGATATAGCAACAAAGTAGCTGGGTTTAGTGTAGCACACCTCTTCAATGTAATATGAGGTGCTCACTGTGTCAATTTGTATCCTGTCAAGCGACCACTAGTTAAATGTTGCGTTCTAGTTTAATTCAAAAGGGCATCTACTGCATGAGGTACTAGCACCAACAGTTTGGTGACAAAACGATCCCTTCACTCTGACGTATGGACACAGCTGTTGCTGCAACTGAATAAAAACATCCAGGCTGCGCTCGAGCAACAGGATCAAGAACTGCAGAAAAATATGCACAGGGACGTTGCTTGTCACCGTGTGTCTGTACTAAAACTGACAATGCACATCCATCTTTCTCGTGTACATAGAGTGTGAAAGCTTTCGTATAATCTGGTGTACCTAACACTGGTGCAGAGCAAAGAGCTTGTTTCAACTGGCGAAAAGGATTTTGACATTCATCTCTCCAAGGAAGAGGAATCGGAATGTTTTAGTCAAAAGTGCTAACAGTGGTTTAACAATGTGTGAAAAACCCAATATCCATTGCCTACAAAATGAAGTTAAACCAATGAATGCACGGACATCTTTCTGTGTGGAAGGTACTGGAGTGTCTACAATTGCTTGAATGCGATCTGGTGTCAATGAACGTCCCTCCTTAGACAGAGATGACCTAAGTAGGTCACCTTCGGTCTACAATATTGCAATTTCTTCTGTGATACTTTATGATTGTGTGTAGCAAGGAAAGAAAGTAAAGACAAAGTACATGTTTCATACTGTTCAGGTGTATCAGCTGCCAATAAGATGTCATCAACATATTGTATGAGAGCCACTCCTTCAGACAAAGTAAAGGCATCGAATTGTCTTTTTAAGGCTTGACTATAGATACTCGGACTCTCAGTGTACCCTTGAGGAACTCTACAAAATCGATATGATCTATTATTCAAAGTGAAACCGAACAAATATCGGCTATCAGGATGAATAGGAATCGAGAAGAACGCGTTCTTCAAGTCCACTACTGAAAATGTAGTTGCTGTTGGAGGGATCAGGTTAAGTCGTAATGTCAGATGCTACAGGATACTGTGGCACTACAATCCTATTGACCTCCCTCAAGTCAATGATTATTCTATAAATCTTAGTGTCAGTATCTTTTTTCAAAATAGGAAGAATCGGACTATTGCAAACATTGTAAGGAACTTCTTCCACAACCCCCACTTTAATTAAGTCATGAACAATGCGTGTAAGTGCTTCCTCTCCTTCTCGAGAAATTTTATACTGAGGCAATCTTGGCATTATAGCACCCTCCTTGACACTAATATGCACTGGTGGAATAACCATTTGTCCTACATCAGTATCTGAAGTAGCCCACAAAGTACTAGGGAGTGAAGCAAGGGCAATGTCCTCTTTAACAATACAGGATCTCTCAATCATGGGGTGGTTGTCATTTAAAGTAACCCATACTCCTTCCGGAGAACATCGTATCGTGGCCCTGAAATATTTGAGCATGTCAAGACCCACAATATTGTCTGGTGTATTTGGAGAAAGCAAAAATGGACATGGAGCAGTAAACTTATCAACATGGAGTGCAAGCGGTTGTGACAATGGGCTAAGGGTGGATGTTCCATCGAAACCTATCGATGTAATAGTTAAGCCAGACAGGGAAGACCTAGGAATCAAGTGTTTAGACAAGGCGCTACGAGTAGCTCCTGTATCAACCAGAAACTGATCAGTAAAACCCAAAACATGTGCTGTAACATAGGGACCCTTCTGATCTACTGGAACTTCAACTGATTCCTTACCCCATCCTAGGCAATCCTATGCATAAGCAGAACCTTGCAAATCAGATGGCTCATAGTCGGACATTTGATATTGATTCCGTCTGTCAAAAGTATTAGCCCCTTCTTGCCCACGTGCATTAGCATCAAACCGAGCACAATCATTTGTATTTCCTCTAGGCCCTGAATATCCTGAACGATTTCTCAGTTGTCCCCGACCACGTGAACCGCGCTGGGCACGTAGCACTGGACAATTAGAAATCCAATGGCCAAATTGTCTGCAATATGCACACTGAATAATAGACAAATCTCCACGAGTAGAGGGAGGAAAAGACGAACCATAAGATCCACGTCCTCCTCTGCTATCACCTCTATAAGGCGAGCCATAAGCTTGAACCATCATAACCTTCGTTTTTAACTCTTTAGATTTTTTTATCATCCTTACTTTTCGCGTCTAATTCTTGCCGTTCATAATACTGATTGCCTGAGTCTAGTAGGCTACTTGGCCACCTAGCCCCTATTTTCATTCATAATACTGAGCCATAGTTAGAAGAGAAACCGGAGAGGATGTAGTCCATGAACTTTCGCTAGCCTTTAGGCGACTAGCTATTTCTGGCAACAGGTTTGTGACATATCTATCGACAAACAGATGCCTACCCGTGTCATCTGTCAATGACTGGCCACTAAAATCGTGAAATGCTTCTTCAAAGCATGTAAAAAAATCTGAAACGGATTCATCTATTTTTTGCTTGCAAGACGCTAACATAGTCCAATCTATCTTTTTAGGGGGAATAATCGTTTTTAATTTAAACAATATAGCTGATCTAAAGATCTAAAATTAGTCGACATGGTTTTTGTGCAGGCTCTCTATCTTTATCTGATTGTTCTATATCTGACCACAATGCTCCAAATACCGCACGATCATCAACTTTACGCACAGTTCTCCACATATCAGGTGGTAATATTAATCCAAAAAACAAATCACTGCCAGACAAAGTCATAGTACAAAACTAATGGCACCCTCAATTTCTTCATAAAAAGCTGTTGGATTCTTTCGCGGATCAGGCAATGCATTTTTAAGAGCCATGACATCTTCTCTATTCCAAGGAGTGTAAACCCAATTATAAATAAAATACCCTTTCGCGTCAATAGAAGTCTTATCATCACTTGTACATGTTCCTTTAGGAGGAACATATAAAGGCACGGCTTCCCGCATGGGTTTCACATTTACAACATTCTTATCTGTGTCGGGCGTCGGAGCTCGTGCCATTTTGATTCGAGATGTTTGTGCAGCTGCGTCTGACGCCTTTTTCTCCTCCCGCAAAAGGACTGCTTCATCACGTAGTTTAACCAAGCGTCTGATCGTATCAGCCACCTGGGAGAAGACAAAAGAACCTTCACGTAATTGCTTACAATCAGCTGCTATATCATCTGGCTCTACTTCCACCGAATGTTTCCTAAATCGCTCAACAACCTCTGTAGCCAATATCTCAGTAAAATATTTCTGTTCCTTTTCTGACCAATTCTTAATAGTATCTAGAAGTTCAGAAGCAGTGAGAGTACCACAATCGGCTTTTCGCGCCGCAGATCTAATCTCAGAGGAACGTTCGGTAGTTAACATTGAGCGAGTGTCTCGGGCTTTATCCTGATCTGTAGGAGAGTCCTCATCTGACTCATTAGGAGCAGAAGGGAAAATATACGGAGGTGGAGAACGATCTAATAAGAGAGAATCATCTTGGGGTTTATTAAGAATCGGATAGAGAGGCCTATGAATAGCATATTGGCCATTTATCTGTAACTGACGCTCCCTATCTTCACTTGCTTTAGTTTCTCTCATCTCTTTATTTTTCATTTCTAAGGCTTTCGCATGCACACGTTTACGCTGTTCTTTTTCAATCAAGTCAGAAAAAAGTTTCTCCTGGGAAAGTTTTACACCTTGCTCAAGTCAGTAATGTTTATAGGTCTCAACCCTATAATCTCGCTTTAATTCTTTCACAACACCATACCATTCATCATACCTTGGGACCCCGATAGTCAATTATGTGGAACAATACACAAAAAATTGTTTTGTAATTAGGACATATTTGCTGTTGTGGGGAGAGAGCTATCTTAACACATTGTCCTGAAGAAGGTGGTACATAATACCTCATAGGCCACCGAAACGCGTCGACGCACCACAAAGTGTTACATCCAAGGAACCACACGGGTGCCATATTGATGATATGATTAATGGACACTCGCATGAAATTATATTGAGTTCCATGTGGAGTAACGTAAATGAAGATGCTTTTATGATTTTGCACTTTCTTGTCTGTTTGCTCTTTAGTCTTTAGGGTTGTCATTGTGGACACCACATTTGTGTGTTTTTCAATTATATGTATTGCAGAATTTGTCTCTAAAGAGGATCTTTTAACTACTGCTTGATTTATATTGAATATATATTTTTTATTAAAAGTAGATTGTGTATTTTTACAATTCAGTGGTGTTTGTGAATTGTTCCACATAATTGACTATCGGGGTCCCATGGTATGATGAATGGTATGGTGTTGTGAAAGAATTAAAGCGAGATTGTAGGGTTGAGACCTATAAACATTACTGACTTGAGCATGGTGTAAAACTGTCCCAGGAGAAACTTTTTTCTTACTTACCTGTGGTACCCCTTCTCTTGGGTGTGGGGTCGCTCCCATTCTTTATTTGTTCATCTTTTTCAATCAAGGCCTTTTCACGCTTCATTCGTTGACGCACTTCTTTCTCCCACTTTTGCACACAGTCAGACATATCTTGCCTAGCCTTTCACTTGAACATTCGTTGCTCCACATACTGAATCTTTCGCAAATCAAATGACCCATGCATAGGCCAACGCAACTCAGGATCCTTGCGGGTGTATGTATTCCACAATGTGCTGTACATTATGGACGAAATACCAAATTTAATATACATATCCCTAATAGGCGTCCCCTCAGGGGGGGCCGGTTGTGCTTCATCAAGTTTCAAATTGGTACCACTACAAAAGCAACACAACTTACGAAGTGTGCTAAAAACAGGCATGCCGAAAATAGTGCAAAATATGCAGTATTATAAAAAAGTAGCGCTTAAAGTACTCTTTGTACGATGCGCCGTTCGAATTTGATAGGAGTAGAGAAAAATCTCCTCATTAACTGCTTATATGTGTTGCAAGACATATATCAACTTTTACATAGAATCATTTCAAACTTTTGGCCAATACATAGAAAAATGCCGTAGTAAGCGAATCTAAACTACCTTACTAATTACAAGGCGTCATACCTACAGCAAGTGCCGTAAAACTGCTCTTACCAGTGAAATAGTGTCCAGGTTCCTCCTGCCAAGTTCTCAAATCGACCAAACAGTCACTATACAGCGGATCAAGAGAAGAGATCTCAGTCGAGAACCGGCACCACATGGATGGTCAGATCAGAAAGAAAGGGAAAACGCCGTGGCTGCCAAGACTCGGGTCTCCTCTGGCAGTGATCACGTACAAAGCGAGATTCCAATCCTTCGTCTCGACCAGTCCTTCGGGCATCCGAGTCACCGATGAGCCCCATGTTGGATGCACCAATTTGTAGTAGAAAGCCCCAGCCAGGCCTACTAGTGCAAGGGATTCACCCTTCTCTGCTCAGAGTCCTTAGACCAATAGTAAGAAGTTGGCACAGAAACTGGAATATAAAAGACAGAGTTTATTAAACCTCATGAGGTGGAACTACATTCACACAACACCCTTCGGTATAGTATGAGGTAGCACACTGACTGGAAGGAGCTGGGTCCTTTTATACCCACACAGGGGCTCAAAAGAAGGTGGTACAAGTACAAGCTGCTGTTCTTAGGCACATACAAGGTCATACTGAAAATGCACAGTCGACAAGTGGGAGGAGCTCACAGTTAGCTAGTTGGAGTAAACACATCTGACAGTTACATGCTAGGGACAGCTGTATGCTCTTCTGAGCATGTGCAAACTAGAGGAGACTAAACATATCTTGTCTCTAGGCAGTTTTCAAGGGCAGTTGACAGGAAGGTAGGACAGAGCACATGGCATACAAAATGGCCGATAGAAATACAAAATGGATTCTGTAAAACGGGCAAGATAGTCTCTAAATATGACATGTCTTCTGCTAATGCTTAACCCAATTACTGTTAAATTACCACACCACTGTGAAATCTGCCCACTCAAATGGAACCACTTTTGCACCACCCACACGTGTTATTGGACCACTCTAATGATGGCAAAGATCATGAAAAGTGAGACAAGCAGGTGTAAAAGGAGGGGTCTACGTAATGCTAAAGATTTACATATGTTATTGGACTGTCCTGCTTTGGGGTTCTTCTAGCAAGATGTGCGTGAGGCAGTGCTTTAAATGGGCTAATACCGGCACTTCTTCTTTTTATCCCTTTAAGTACCGGTGCTTTTCCACCACCAAGGAAAGTATCAGTACTCATGACTGGCATCAATCATGTTTATTGCAAGTGCTGCTGAAGCTGTCAGTCTGGAGCATGTCCCCAGACCTCCAAAGCACCCTTGGAGCCCTTCAGCAGGGGCTCATTTGTATTATGTTGTGGACGTGCAGGTGATAAGAATATCACCTTCACGCTGAGCTTGACAGAGCAGGGTCCACTTTGTCAATCACATTCACACTATTGTGTGCATTTGTGCGCAGACTAGAGTCCAGGCAACCCGCTGAGAGCAGGAATTAAGGAAGCCACTGAAGTAAGGAGTTAATAAAATGTCTTTTATCCTGAGTGAGCCTTTTGTGTGAGTGCTTGACAGCTTGTAATTGTTTAACTGGTAGTGTGCCTTTGCGTGTTTACAAAAGAGGAGGAAAGGGAATCTGGACCCTCTCAGAGGGTATTTTCATGGAAGTGTGAGGATTGCTTTGTAGGTGCATGTGAGTGATGGTGCCTGTGTGGGTGTGTGTGCCCGCAAGAACATGAGTATTGAGACCAACGCAAACAATAAAAGTATAGCATCAAGAAGCTGCAGTAGTTAAATGAGTTTTGGCAAAGCCATTAGGCAACAGCGGCCCGTGCAAGTAAGCACAGTATGGTGGTGGGTCCGATTGAGGGTGGGGGGGATTTTGACAGACGCGAGAAGAGAAAATGTATTATTTTTTTATTTTTTCCTCATTGTCATCTGTCGAAATTCCCCCGCCCCCCCACTCCGCCTCACAGCTCTTACCTACACGGGACGCGTCCGCCATTAGGTATGGCCTTGGTCAAGGTGGATCAATAGTTAATTCAAAAAAGAATATTGCAATCATATGATACAAAAAAGAAAAACTGCCTCCTATATGTGATTACCATAAGCTTACAATAATACATTTAAATTAAAAAAGGGTATACCATTGCATATAATTTAACAGTACCAGTGCTCCCTATCAGGCAGGTGACTTGGTTTAGAACCAGGTTTTAGATCTAATATTAAGCACACAAAAGTATAATTTTTTTTAAAGAATTTATTTTCAGGTGTCACTCATTACAATGTTCAGTACAGTGTCATCGGGCCATTGGAGTTATGCTGCAGGAGACGGCCACATTATGTGACAGGTTTTAGTAAATTATGCAGCTTGAAAAGGCAAATTATGTGGAATAATGCAACACATTTTGTGATAGTATTACTTCATTATTTAGTCATTTTTAGGTCGAGCATTCGAGACACCTTGGATATACTTTACTATATACTTATAAATACTTATATCTGTGTGTACTTAGTGGGCTCTGGAGATCAGCCCTAGGCCTTGTCTGCTTCCGCTTAGGGACTTTTTTTTCTGTTCAACTGCCTCTATTTAACTGGCTTGATTGAAAACTCTCAGTAGAGGTCAGTAAAATACTAGAATTGCTTTCTGCTGAGGGACTTTGACTTTCTTGTTTAAAATTTCTGGCAAATGCCTCGATTTAACTTTCTTGATAGGAACAACCAGCAGAGGTCAGTAAAATACCAGAATCCCTTTAGCATTCTCTAGATTCCAGTCCATAGAAACTATCTTTCACGAGCACCTGTGGACAATAATAATTTTTTCAAATCTTGTATTTTCAGTGATATAACCACCAGAAACCCTGATTTTAAATTAAAAACAGAGCTTTGAACTATACCATTTCCTGCTGAAAGGCAATATTTCTCTCCATGTGTTCCCATACCTGGCGTGACACGCAGTTTGGTGCTTACTTTCCCTCCATGTTAAAGAACAGTAGATGTTTCAGCACCCAGGATAAAGTGCTGCATAGCTAAATACATGTAAGGTCCCAACAAATGCTTTATAAACTTAGTAACACTGCCTCGGCATTGGCTGCACCTCACTATTATCAGTTTAACACCAAAGTATAGCAAAGAACAACAGATAGGTGAGTAGTCCAGTTCTGCAAAGGGCCTTCCAGCGCGTGGCAACTATTGTTGCTGCACCATTTTGCTACTATGAGCCCCAAAACCATGTACCTCCTAGGTCTTTTTAGGACGATCAAGGATCCATCCCAGTACACATTGGACTATTTGTCGGGGGACGACTCAGCCAGTAATGTGGTAGATATGAGACAGAACGTCTGTCCAGAATGGTATAATAATGGTACAGTGCCATAATATATGCAGAAGCTCTACTGTCGCCGCACCCCTCTGCTCCCTGGTTCGGTATATGGAATGTGGTCTCGTAGGGAATAAGTATACCATGTGTACAATATTGTATTAGATCTGTTTGAATCTGGTACAAATTTATACCTTTCGGGCCCCTGTAAGGATATATAACCAATCTTTGGAAGTTATGGGCTTGTCACTGGCTCTCTCCCAGACCTCCACTGTGCAAAGCTGTGGTAGTCTCCTGTCTGCGTGGAGTGCCCTGTATAAATGTGTGATGAGTCAACATCCTCCTGCCATAGCAAGAAAAGTCACCAGAGTTTGTCTGGGGCTTCAGGAAAAGTCAGCCATAATTTACACACTGTGGCTTCTACTTTCATGTATTGCAAACCCCCCCCCTCCTATACCAAAGGATTCCATCACCTACTGCATAGTGACGAAACGCCCCTCAGATGGAGGTCATATAACATTATGTATCCATCAGCCTGCCACTTATCGACTCTCTTGAGGACAACTATTTGGGCGAAAGGGAGCATAATCCAAATATCTAAATCGGGGGCATAGGGCAGCCGGTGGATTATCTGTTTGACCATCCTGTCCCAGAGCCTACCCATGAGACAAATCAGGTGTGGGAAATGGTGTGGAATATGCCGCCCATGTATCATCACCTCTCCAAGTTGGTGTCTGTCATGCAAACCATTGAGTAAGGACCTTTCCCAAATTGGGTCACCATTGAGCCAGCGCACCGCATGTTGCAGCTGGGCTGCCAAATAGTAAAGCTCCAGGTCAGGGACCTCATCCCCTCTTTGTCTCATTCTCTCTTAAAGGTAGCAAGGCCCACTCTACATCTCCCTACCAGCCCATAGAACCCCCACCAACAGGGAGTCCTGCTGCCAGAATACTTCCTGTGGAATTTCATACATGGTCCCTTGCAAGACGTACAGACATCTAGGCAAAACTACCATTTGAATTAATGATATTTAACTCATCAACAACAATTTAAGAGTGTTCCAGAATGTAATTGAGGGGTGTAGGTTCTCAACTGCTCTGCCCATATTCAAGTCAAATGATCGCTGTACCGCATGCACAATCTGCATGCCCAAAGACTTGAAGTTATCTACCCTCTAGGGCAAACCTGCCTCCGGAAGCTGGTCAATCACGACTGCCGCCAGAAGTCCCAACAGGATCAGGGCCGATTTTGTACCATTAACCCACAATCCTGAGTGTTCTCATAACTCCTGCATTACATTGAGTAATATCAGGCCTGAAATATCTGGTTGTCTAAGATAGATCATTACGTCGTCAACGTAGAGGGAAACTGTGTGGCCTGTAATACCCACCTGTATTCCCCATTGATACAGGACTTGTCTAAGTCTGCACGCGAGGAGCTCCGTTGCAATTGTAAAAAGCAACAGGGACAGAGGACACCCCTGCCAGGTACCTCTTTGTAAGTTTATAACTTCCGAAACACACTGGCCCATTCGGACCCTGGCCGTGGGGGATTTATAAAACATCTGGACCCATTTAATATAGGTACAGCCCAGTCCTACTCTGTCTAGCACTCTCCAGTTATAGTCCCACCTCACCGAGTCAGCCTGTTCAGTATCGAGAGTCAATATCGAGAGTCTTCGATTAGTTCTGAAGTGTGCAGAATATGGGGGCGTTGGCATAGGTTATGCAGCGTGATCCTCTGAGGGATAAAACCCGACTGATCATTATGGATCAGATGTGGGAGGTATGGGAGCAGCTTAGCTGCCAAAATATGACTAAGGATTTTCTGGTACACATTTAACATGGGAGGCGGTTTGTAAGAGGTTACGTCCAGGGGGTCTCATTCTGGTTTTGGCAGCATTACAATTAGGGCCTCTCACATAGAATCTGGAAGGATGCCTCTTTCGAAGGTCTTTGTATATACAGGCAGTAGTTTATCACTCAGGGTGTGAGAAAAGAGTTTATAGAACTCCACTGAAAGCCCATCACCCCCTGGCACCTTACCGGCTTCAATGACCTCACTGCGTTCAGTATTTCCTGTTTTTCCACCGGAGCAACTATTTGATCACGGTCCTTAGGACCATTCTAGGAGATAAGTGGTTAGGGTATTGCCCGTTTCCTCATGCAGGCCTCCTTACAGACCTCAGGCAAATGTGATGCAAAGACATTATTGATGGCCAACTGAGTTTTCACAGTCCGTCCCCTATGATCTTGAATTGCTAGTATCGGTTGCAGTTCAGTCTCTGACCCGATCAAGATTGCCAAAAATGGCCTGCCTTATCACCCTCCATGTGCCAGCATTGGCGCCCTTTACCACGTGTGTGTTTTTCGAATTGGTCCCACAGTTCACATACCTTGCGGTGCTGTTTGTCCCAGTCTCCCAGGGTCTGTGGATTAGCTGTCATTGCCCTCTCAAGAAATGCCAAGCCAGACTCCTGCCACGTTAGGTCCTGTCCCAGGGTTCCGTGAATACCGATTGTGGTGGCCATACAAACTCCTTTCAACACTCCCTTCATAGTGTTCCACTCCACTGCTCTGCTGCCGCCACTATTCTAGTTAATCTAAAAAAAATAAATGGGCAAGAGTTTCCCACAGTGTGCCCATGAAAGCTTGACCTGTTAGAAGTCTATAATAATCCGCCTCAAGGGCACCTTAGGTCAATGCTGCTTCAGGGATTCCACGACCAACAGCGGTGATCTGAGATGTAGTGGGCCAAATGATGTACATCCTATATCTAATGTGCCCCAGCTGCTGGGACGAGTAAGTAATCAAGACAACTATGTGTATCTGTCGCGGAGTATGGCATGAGAATGCCTGTATGTGTAGGTTACAAACACACCAGATATGAAACAGGGTTAAACTTTTCATAGTCTGGCAAAGAGCCTAAGTCATATGGGGTTTAGTGCCAGAATGGGGAGGGGCTCTTTCCATCTGACCATCTAATACACAATATTAGTTCCCAGCCAGAATAAACTCCGAAGTCGGTGGGATTGGGCAGCCACAAGCACCGTAACATACAAGGCCCCATTATCTGTATTAAGAGCCTAGATATTGACTAGATAGAGGTTGTGGGCATCTAAAGAACCTTAGACTATAACATATCTGCCTTCCTCACCAAGGGTTCCTCGAGGGTCATCACTTAAATGGCACCCCTAGAGCTACCCATATCAGGGGCCCCTAATACAGCCAGAGTAGGACTTGGTAAAATATCTGCCCCCTCCAGTGTCTCTGCAGACTATTAATACAATCACCCCATAGGTGTGTCTCCTGGAGGAAAGCTATTTCTAAATTGTATCTGCATAGGTAAGCATGTACTCTATTCCTTTTCTCTCGACTATTCAGCCCCCGCACATTCCAAGCGAACAGTTTTTACGTGCTCCCCCAGACATGCTTTATAAGAAGGTGTGGTGTGACTATCTCCACTGCAAGCCGATATAAACTAGGAACTAACTGACCATTTCTTTAATGCATGGAAGCTATACCCTCCAAAATCCCCAACATTGAGAACATGGAAGTAAACTATAGTACGATACACCTCCCCTCTCTAAGACCCACTGTCGGGCCGTAATCAACCACCCTCCCGCCACAACCCATGCACAAGAGGAAGTGGAGCCCGCCCGAAGTGCCCTGCCCACCCCGAGGAGTTCAACTAGTGAAAACAGATTTCAACAGTGGTCAATTTAAATTCTGACCAGGGAGCCTAGACCCAAGCATTTCGCAAGCCCACAAGAAGCTCAGCAATCCACATCGACCTAGTCTCCAAGCCAACCCCATCAAGAGTAGTAGTACGCCCACTTCAGCGACAGTGCAAAACCAGACAATCTAATAGCATAGTATCATTATTAGTCCCCATACATATGCAAACTGAATTATACACCCCCAGGAGTCTGGTGTTCATTTCAGGCCATAACAATATTTAACCCACAAAAAGCATCAGTGACCTTCAGACAACTACTCTACGCTCATCCTGTCCCAGCTCCATCAATTTGGGCCTTATGGACTAGGCTGAGTGATGATAAGGAGTTTTGCATAGCCAAAGGTTTGGTGTCCATCTGTGGAGTTCCATCTTGGCAAACCAGAATACGTTCTCGGACCATTGATTCTGCAGACCTTGGTTGACTGACAGGTGCGAGGTGTCCTCAAGCTGTTCTACACCATCCTCGATGTCTCTGCTCCCTCTATTCTGATGATTGCCACCCAAGCCCCATTCTAATGGATTCTAGCCAGCCTGCCGCCTCCTGGGGGGGATTTGTGGAAAAACAATTTGCCCTCGTGTAGGAAGCAAAGCCTCTCAGGTAGACTGTATTTGACATTGCACTTGTGAAATTGTCTCTTAACAGCCAGGAATGATGTCCGTAGTTCTTACACTCTCCTTTTATAATCAGGGAATATTTGGATGGCCATGTCAGCATATCAGTTGTGGGGATGCGCACAAACATGCTGAAGAGTGGAGCCGCTGTGATTAAGAAATCTTTCAAATAGTGCATGCAATCGTGTGCCAGGGCAGAGTATAGGTGCCAGGGCCTGATGCACCTGTTAAATAGAGAAAAAGTTAGAGAGCCCTTGAGGCTTGAGCTCTGTGGTTATCCTCCACTCCAAAAAGAGATCCGCTGCCAGGCCCTCCTCCGGCTCGGGAAACCCAAGACAGCACAGGTTATTACATCTGGACTGTCCTTCTGCATCCTCCAGACGTTCCTATACATGTGCCACACTACATTTTAGGCCATCAACTGTTGCCTGAAGCTCTTTAACCTGTTGCCGGAATGTAGTGACCTCACCCTCAGTAGAAGTAACTCTATCTGCCACTTTGCGCAGGTCTAATTGTAGGTGGTTGGTGTCCATGGCTATAGAATCCACTTTTGTTTCGAGTGCTACCCTAATGCTTTGTATGGTCATCAGAATATCAGAGGTGTTCTGCGCCGAAGACGCATCGCGGTCGTGTCGGTCACATCATTTGGTGTTTGCCAGCAGTTCTACTTCAAACTGACTGGGACATCTAACCTTTAATACTCTTCTCTAAGATTACGTTGTTATTTGGATTGATGGCTATTTTGGATACCAGTTAGATTAAGAACTATATCTATTATTGGCTCACACGTCGGACATATATAATCGTTATATTATTTTTGGAAAACAGCGAATCTTTCATTCAGTTACTCTGGAACTCTTGTCCTATATTCGTCGAGAGAAGCTTTATTTATCCTTCACGATGTTTATTCTTTAGAACCTCATCCTCCATGTCTACTAGAAGCCTTACCTACTTGTAGAAGCCCTGAAGTAGTCCCTAGTTGGAACGAAACGCGTCGGCTGTATGGTGCTTCATCTTATTTTTTTTAAATGAAGGAAACCAATCTGAGGAACTTCATGCTTTTTGTGACTTCTTGAAATTGTCTAATCATATGTCAATTGTGGTGGTGCACCTTTGCTATTACAATCATGTTCTGCGCAGGATCTCGGTGCCCATGACCTGGCTGGCCCCCCTGCTACTCTGACAAGGGGCCAGGGACAGTACACTACACTATCTTGATGGCTTGGCCACCCTTAGGAACGTTATCCCGGACAATCGTGGGGATTACGAGGCACCACTCAACTTGGGGACCTTGCAACTTAAGCAGCACTCTTCTAGGGGGCATGTGTCAACCCCTAGTTATTTAGCCTTTATATCACTCCGTCTATGTAGCCGGCAGCACCACACCACAGGCCTTTCGCTCTGCTGGGTGAACCAAGGCACCCTCCACTGACTGCTGTATCAGTGGCCAAAACACTATTTTCACCCAAAGTGCAAAGGATGCACCAGTATTCCGCACTGTCTGACATTGTCTACCCCTCAATCTAGGGACAGAGAAGCTAAAATGGAGCAGGATTAGTTAGGATATATTTCCCCTCAGCGGGAGCTGTCTCAGTACACGTCTATTCGGCCATCTTGCTTGACCACGCCCCTCCCCCCACAAGGTATGATTCTTATTAAAGCAAGGAACAGCTACTAATGGCCCTTAATTACTGTAACCTGAAGATCTATTTTAAACACACACAATAACTGAAAAAATAGATAATCTGTGGTAAGAAAAAAAGCATTGCCAAAGTAAAGTATTGGCCCACCCGCCTGGCATTAGAGTGTAAAATGGCCATTGACTTTCATGGGCTGATCGTTTACCCATGCTATATGTTGTGGTGAGTGGAAGCAGAATGTGAATGATAGTTGGACAGACCAGTGAATGAAGAGGTTTGAGTAAAAGCCCCTCTAGCAATGTATGCATTTTTTATTTATGCATGCATTTTGATTTCTTAAGGCTCATGATAAAGCTAAAGCTGCCTCTTACTAGGTGTAAAAATGAAAAGGGGTTCTCTGGGGTTGCTTTTCAGGCAGGAACTGAAGGAGGATGTTTTTGCTGCTATTATAGTTTTCTGTTATCTCAAATTAAGGTGATGAGGATTAAGGGCCCTACATATGTATGTGTGGGGGGCGAGGGAACGTCAATTAATAGAATCTGCCTTGGCTGTGTTAAAGGGGTTCAGTAGGTTATAATTAGGGCTCCCTGCTTTATGGTATTTATTTTATTAAACTTTAAGTCTGGATATTATATTATTATTAGTTAAATTCATAAGGCGTGACAGCTACCCAAAAAGGGTTTCCCGGCACCAGGCAGGCCAAGGAATGTATAAATGCTTTAATGATTACTGGTTAAAAAGCCAGGTTTTCAAGGATTTGCGAAATTGGACATACACGTTTCATTCCGAATAGATGTGGGAAGGGAATTCCAGAGTGAGGGACAGAGGTATGGAAACGATCTGCCACCCATCTGGATTTATCCATATTTCTTTTTTCCCATCTTATTGGTAAATATCCATATTTATTTTGTGTTTGAGAATAAATGGAGCCGTAAAATGGTATATTTCCATGTTTATTTAACTCTTGAACATGCACTCATACATGGAAGCCTGTCACAATTTACCAAATTAGGCAGTCATGTATAACTAAACACTACACTCACAAGCACATATTAGTTTCATACTACAAGTTTATGTCAATATATGCCTATTCAAGGAAATATCATCCTATTTTTTAATTCCTCATGCTGTCTATCTGCTCAGCAACAGCTGAATTCCTGAAAGAGAGCATGGAGAGTCTCTCACAACAAGTACCATTTTCAGTATTTTTCTGCTTTTAAAAATAAATACAGACAGGTAACGCATTGTTTTCTGTCTGTATTGATCTGTAAAAATCTGTAAAATTGGAAAACCGGAAGCCTTAGTCATAAGGTAAGGATACTGTTCTCTATATTGTCACCGTAAAAATCTCTAAGAGGAGCAATGGATGAATTGGGTATTTTTTTCCAAGACCTATGCAGGAGGTTGAGAGACTTGCAGAATCCGTCTGTTGTACCCCGTGAGTTCTTTTCTTTGGCTCTCCAATCCCTGAGGGCAAATGTCCTAATAATCACTAAGCTGAAAAAATAAATAGATTTCCTAGGTTGTGTGCTGATATCCTTCCATGTCAGAAGACACCACGACTCAGTCAGTCTTGGTTATTTGAGGCCTCATACATATTTCCATGTGTTATGGAGAATACCTAGAACTAGGACCCTAGAAGTTCCCAGAAGGTCAGTGGGTTCCAGCAAAGGGTGGAAGATGGTATGTATCCTATAGTGTGGTGACAGGAATGCATGATTAGTAATACTGTTCAAAGAATATGATGGTATCTTGAGGGATAACCGAGGTCAGACAATAAGACTTCTATGGTGTTTCAAAGGATCTACCCTGGAATAATTACCTACTCACCTCCTGATTCCAACTAACAAGGATGTAAGAAGACCAGGTAGGATGGGAGATATGGCCAGAAATTTGCCTTTGTGCCTGACTGTACCACCTCTGGCCTGGTGGAATACAGGGCTCATAATAAAGAGGGAGAGTTGAGACGTTTGACATCACCCTTCCAAACCCTAAAAACGTTTGTCATTGACTGGTTTCCATCACTCTTAAAAACCATGAACTAATACAGGTCACACCCATCACTGCCTCTCCTTAGGTCCACTCACCCCTTGCAGATCAAATGTGACCCAGTACTTTTCCATTAAACAGCAATGGCCCAAATTAATATCCTATACTACCAACGACCGATATGCTAGGCATTTAGGATCTTATAATGCTGGCCTACAACACTATGCAGGCCTAACTTCACCCACAGTGATGACCAATGTGAACGGTTTTTAATTTGTCAAGGTAGTTCTAAGGATTCTTTCGCATGGTCTGATCTGGCCAGTCCATATAAATAAAATAGGCTGCATCAATATGCCTGTCGCATATAAGAGAAAATTAATATAAGCCCTTTAAATGAGAATCTCTTTAAACTATGGTTCTGAAGGATGGGTGGTGCCCAGTACTGTACAGATTATGTTTGGTGTTAACTGGTTACAAATAAAAAAATAGGAAAAGAGTAGTCTGTGAGTGTGCATGTTGAAGCTGCGGTACTGGAGCTCCCCCTCAATCTCCTTACATATAGTAAAAATAGGTGGACGACCGTGATCGCTTACATTACAGGCCCAAGTGTGTGCACAGCAGATATTGGGAATACTTATGTGTTAGTTTTAAAGATATACATTTCATTTTTATTTTCTGTTAGCATTCTTGAGACCAAAGTAAAAAGGGTCAGAAAGGTAATATATAATTTTAAGGTAAAAGTCTCCATCTTAGTTCGCACTTTTTTCCATGCATGCCATTAGGAACTAAGGGGCATATTTATAAGCCCCTATCAGCACAGGAACGTTGCTTTTTATGACGGTCCTGTGGTGATAAACCAGTCTCATTTACAAGGCAGCATGAAGCCACGTTAAGTGGCTTTACGCCGCCTTGAAAATAGGGCCCCTTTCACGTTACACTTAGCGTGAAAGGGGCGTGCAATGGGTATTGCGGGCGGCGTTCCGCCACCACACCCATTGATTTTGACGATGACCCCTATATACAGGGGTGGTATAAATAGAAGACAGAGCCACAATTAAGGCTATGGAAAACCTGGTCTTATAGCGATTCGAGGAGAAATGCTTAATTTCCCCTCGTTTTTGCTGTTTCTATGTGTGCTGCATTGTGAATGAGTGTCCAACGGTCCAAATCTATATGGGGACTTGTCCGGCTGTTAATCCTGTGCCACACTTACTGTGAGTGGGAAACATGCATCATACATTTTTACTGACGAGACTCAGATTATGCACAGCGCATTTTCTTGCTGCTTTTCCGTCACAAGGCACATATTTTTTCATCTTCCTTAATGCCCTTGTGACGACCAATCACCTTAAACTACCTTACATTTAGTTTTTTTTGCAAATCGTTTTGGATGCTGAGGAAACATAATCTGTTGCCCATTCTCAAGGGCAGCCAACACTCGTTATTGTAGAGCTTCCTTTATCTATCTACAAACTCTATCCACGACTAAGATTTGATTCTCTGCTGCCACATATATTGAATGTGCCATCAAGAAGAGGGCTACTGTTTTTATGTGAACTTTAGGAATTTTTAGTTGGATATTTAATGTATTTATGTATACTGAATGCTGTGTCTTTTATTGTTGTATTGACTGCCTTTTTAATATCTGAACTTTAGCTTACCCTGGGGAAATAGCAGACCCCCAATGAGCCTTCGCTTAAGGACTGTTTTCAAGGTTTTTTTCCCTTTGACTTGTGTCTGATCTCTGTGGTTACTTCTTTGGCAACTGATGTCTGCACATCTGTCTTACATATTGGCATGAACTGAGCCTGGTATTTATAATGTTTTTAAGTAGATATGCTGTCTTGTACTTTTATGGTTCAAATGAGCCGAAATAAAGTCGATTGATTGATTGATCAAGTGCAGGAAGGTGTCCCTTCCTGCACATAAACAATCATTTAAAAAATTACAATTTACAACTTCAATGTGTGCAGCACAATGCAGCACACATAGACCTTACAAATTCGCCATTCAGGAGTGTTTATATGCAGGAAATAACACTTTCCTGCACATAAACAATCATTCCTTCAACACATGCAAAGGTGCCTATTTTGGCACTAGGCAGCTGAGTTTAGCACCAGCACTAGGGTAAATGCAGAGATGTGCTGTACCATTGTAAATACTGTGCATAGCTGAATTTTCAGAATGGCGTAGCGTGGCGTTAGCAATGTCTGTTTAATGCCAGGCTTAGCCATTCCTTTGTAAATATGCCCTGATGTGCTACTGTTCATAAGCTCCTCCTGATCTTTTTGTAGTCTGTGTCCTGTGTGCAGAACGAGGCACTGGACAAGATCTGAAATGACAGAGGCAAGGTCAGACAGGGCTGAACCAAGACCACACATCATTGGAACAGGATAGTACATTGGTGGTCCAAGTTCACTCAGTGATGGCCTAAATTGCAGCAGCGGCTGAAGACCAGACAAGGATGACTTTAAATCACACACTGCTGTGCCGAGAGCAGACATTTCTGGCCAAAGACCAACAGCATAGGTCAAGATCACTTTAAGTGCAATGAGCTCCATACATATTTCAGTGGGCTGTAGCAGCAAACTGCCTATTCATTACTATTTGTGTTTTACTATGAGTGCAGAGGGAATCTGCGCATATGGGAAATTATAAACTACTAACAAGGACAATGCAAGTGTAAAATGAATATCAAACAGTCGGCAGAAGTGCCTTTGCATCATGTCCCACCCTTAGCCCACTAGCCACATCCCTAGCTCAATTTGATGAGTACCTGCACTTATTTTTCCCATTTAAAGCACTGGCGTGAGGTACTGTCAACGGTTCTAAAATCTGACATCCAGGTAAGCCCCATCTTGCATCTTTTTGCCATTTACTCTAACAAATTTAAGGGGAATGTGATTTGATCAAGTTGCTCTTTCACACTAAGTTACTCGGTTGGAAGGAAATCTGTAGGAAGAGGCTACAAGAATTCCCCCCACTACCATCACCATGGATGACTGTCTTGGACCAGTTAAAGGTGTGTATGCTATGAAGAAAACAATGGATGCAGGCAGGTCTAACAAGTTGTAGGTACCCTTTGAGAGATGGTTAAATGTTACGGAACCAGCTAATATGGTCCAATGATTATACCTGGCTTCCATGAAAAATACATTTGGTGGAGATGAGAACATTTGCACTGAATAAGTGGAGTATTACCAGGGGCTGAAAAACCATGTTAAAACGGTGGGATGTCTCACACGCTTTTGGGTGATAAAAGGACAATAAAATAACTCTTGTTCTCATAGTAACACTGCTTCTGGCCATGCACAGATGTGTGAAAAGAAAAGCTGATGGACAGATTGCTGATCAATGTCAAACATTCACCCCAGTGCAGAGATGTGGGTCTAAATCCATCATTTTTTTGCTCCCCAAGCCATTCCAGTTTAAACCTAGCCATGTGCAAATCAGTATTGACCCTGCTCCTGATGGAAACAGTCCAGCCCAAACTGCCAGGACAGGTCTTCCCTGGACCAGAAACAAGCATCCTTGGAGCGGTTCCGGGATTTCACCCCCTCCTCAGCCAGGCTAGCTTGACTCCAGTGGGAAGGAGAGCACGGGACCCACATCTGGGCATAACTGTCCCACTCAGGGTGACAAATGCAAAAAGAACAATTGATAGACAGAATGCTGATCAATGTCAAACATTCACCCTGGTACAGAGATCTGGGCCTAAATCCATTGTGTTTTTGCTCCCCATGCCTTTCCAGTTTAAACCCAGCCATATGCAAATCAGTCTTGACCCTGCTCCCTATGGGAACAGTCTAGCCCTAACTGCCAGGCCACGTCCTCCATGGACCGGATACAAGCATCCTGGGACCGGTTTAGGGTTTTCACCCCTCATCAGTCAGGCTAGCTTGACTCCAATGGCATGGAAAGCACTGAACCCATCCCACTCGGGGTGACAATTGCAGAAAGAACAATTGATGGGTCCATTAACTGTTCTTTTTGCATGCACAGATGTACGACAGGGAAAGTTGATTACATTGACGTGTCATTCTCCTCTTTGAAATGTAATAAATCGTGATAGGAATAGCTTTGAAGCGGATTAGCAGTGGGTGTTGTAACAGCTATCAGTGTAAACAAATGAAATAGGCACTGGGAAAATCAATGTCTTTCAAATATGTGGAAGTATCAACTCTACTTTACAAATGTATTTTAAGTGCTCTTGTGGCCCATCTAACACCTGTCACCTGAGCACGTGGGCACTGGCGGCCGCTATATGTCGCCCATCAGTGCCAACAAATCCATCCTGGAACAGTACACAGGGCACGGCATTTACTTTGGCATGGTCGCGTGAGGGTGAGAGCAGCATCCGGGTCTTTCGCTTCCTGGTCATACAGTCCTTCAAAGGGACGCTGTACACCGCCCCATTGCCCGTATGTTCCTCCTCGGTGCCCGTTGTTTGCTCAGGGTCTCTGATAACGTTCTAAGATGACGCCGCCACAGACTGTAGCGCAGGTTGTCTTTACCAGTGACCAGAGAACTTGCTGTTGTCGCCGTCGACCCCGGGCCTGCCAGACTGTCTCAAGATGAAGGCTGCCCTCCTATTGGCCGTGTTCACAAGCTGCCGTGAGTACAGTGCAGGCGGGCAGGACTGCAGGGAGGCTGCATTAGAGCTGCCAGGAAACGCACGAATAGTATCAGCCTTCATAGTGCATGGCAGGATGTGACGGTTCTGAGAACTTTCCACAGTAAGACGGTGGTGCAGAAGGTTAGGTCTCTACCAATATCCTTTAAAGTCCAATTCTGCTGCGGCAGGCCTGGCTCTGGGACAGGTAGGTGTCGGGTCAGGTTAATTTGGCTCTCAGTCGAGTATCCGCACTCTGTAGAATAAGCGCACGGCTCTGCAGGGGCTGGTTCTGTAGGACTGCAAGGGCTTCACAGGAGGCCACTTATCTGACCTCTAAGGCAAAGGCTAATAGAATTAGGAGGGCAGGTCTCCTCTCTGCGCAGAGGGAAGTCTGCAGTACACCATGGCTCTCAGATGGTAGGAAACAGCGGTCGGTGCAGCATGCCACAGCAGGGTGCGGGAGGACATGAATCTATCTCTAAAGAGACTCCTCGTCAGACTTCTTGTGGCTGTCTGAATGCTCTTCACATCTCCAAACGGCTGGGAATTGAAGCCTTTTAAAATATATAATCAACCTAATATTTTCTAAAATATTCGTTAATTCATGCTTTTTTTCTAAGTTTATATTCTTAAAAGGGGAATTTATCATTAACAGACAATCATTTTGGGATATTTTCTTTTTACATTTTCTAAAACATATATTGCATGGGAGTACAGTACAAAGGACTTTCACTTTTCAACGCCCATCTCTTTCTGGACCGCCCATGCACATCCACCAAGAGGACCCATGTTAAGTGTGATACCTTCAGCTTGTCCTGGCTTTGCAGCTAACAACACTTGGCTACAAAAACACACACCCGACACAGTAGTTGGTTTTGACTTCAAAGTGTGTACTAACAGATAATGACGCACGTGGCACAGTGTAATTTGGAAGCTAGGGACCCATGGCCTCTGCACCTCCTATGATGATCACTAGGCTCTGTTGACTCTTGAGAAGTGAATGTCAATAAAAAAAATTCTAGTTGTTTTTAAGCTGCCTCCAGGGAAATTGATAGCAGAATCCACGTTCATTATAAATGTTACTTTGCACCCTCAAGCAGTGAGTTAATGGTCTGTTCACAGTGGCGGCAGATACGGTACAGGGGTGGGAGGGTAAAAAAAATTAAATTCACTTACCTGATCGCTGAATCCCTCCTCCGTCTCTCCCAGGTTGCCTCTCCTCCGCTCCTCAACCAGGAAGTACCGAGGCTACCTATAGCCAATCACAACACTGCAATGCAGCATTGTGATTGGTCTGAGCACCGTGTTTTGGCGCTCAGATGGAAAATGGGAGCCTGGGCATGTTCTCCAACTAGGCTGTGATGCAGCCTGGGTGGAGAACATGCAAAGTACGCATGCCGGTTGGCCAGGCCAAGACGACCGGTTAAACCATCATGCACACTTTAGAGTGCAGCAACCACTCCTCCTCCCAGACATCACCGGAGTCAAGCACGCCCTAACCTGGTGATAATAAAAATAAAATGATAATAACTCATTATCGTTTTATTTTTTATTTTACACTGCTCCGCGAGTAGTGTGGCAACGCCCCTCCACCTTAGCGGAGAAGCCGACAATGCCTGTTCATGATCCTTCTGGTCTTTATCCAAAGAACACAATGCAGAGTCCAAAGAGCCAGGCTTAGGGTACATGCAACTGTGGTAGCACAGTTTAGTCTTGGAAATAAAAGTTTTCCCCACCTCCATTCTGCGCAAAGCTTCCAGTCTCTCTACCTTCACATATTTACAAACTAGACTCCATAACCTGCCAGGCCTGAGCGCTCCAGATTTATGTCTCTCTGTGAGACATAAGGCGTAAATCATTGTATGCCGATGAATTCCTAATATTTATTTATTAGTGTTAAAATGTTTTACATTATTTGCAAGTTTTTATCATTGGGGGTTCTTATCCCTACGACATGATCAAAATGTGTAAGTATGCCACACAGAGATGGGTTCCCGGTTATCTCCACAGGGTTATAATTGGGCTGGAATTAATAATACCGTGCAGTAACTCACAATGAGATAACGGGGATTACAAGCTATTTCCTGCGGAATGAGGAGTAGCATGTGCACCCGGTAATAATGGGGTCCAATTACGTATGTTATCCGCTATTAGGGAAAAAATTAAGCTGAAAGCTGCAACACTTCACAGCTGGGTAGAGCAAGTGGTAAACGTTATGGGGCTTTTTTGTCTCCTGGGGCAGAGTTGGCATGCAGTGGCAGGAGGAAAGGATGATTTTTAGGTCGAGTATTCGAGACCTCTTGTATATACTTCAGTATATACTTATTATATACTTCTACTTATATGTACTTTGTGGGCTCTGTAGATCAGTTCTAGGACTTGTCTGCTTCCGCTTAGGGACTTTTTTTCCTGTTCAACTGCCTCTATTTAACTGTCTTGTTAGAAAACGACCAGCAGAGGTCCGTAAAATACCAGAATTGCTTTCTGCTGAGGGACTTTCTTTTAAAAAAAATTCTGGCAACTGCCTCTATTTAACTTTCTTGATAGAAAACGACCAGCAGAAGTCAGTAAAATACCGGAATCACTTTAGCATTCTCTAGATTCCAGTCCATAGAAATGGTCTTCCATGAACACCTGTAGACAAGAATATTGATTCTAAATCTGGTATTTTCAGCTATATGACCACCGAAGGCCCTGATTTTATATTAAAAACAGAGCTTTGGACTATAGCAATTCCTGCTTAAAGGCCATAGTTCTCTCCGTGTGTTCCCATACCTGGCATGTCACCCAGTTTGGTGCTTACTTTCCCTCCATGTTATAGAACAGTAGATGTTTCAGCACCCAGGGTAATGTGCTGCATAGCTAAATACATATAAGGTCCCAAAGGCGAGACCGATTGCAATGCAAATGCTTGTTTCTTCAGCTAGGGGAGTTTCTTCAGCCCCCCCACCTCACCAATGCTGAAAGATGCAGCAAGGCGGGGCGGGCACAATGGCTGCCTGCCACCCCGCAGCTCCCCAGATGGCTCTGGCCCCTTTTTCTGGGCCTGTAATGATCGAGAACGGAGATTGAGGGCCTGATCATTCTGATCCCAGTGAAACAGGAAAACTTGTAGTTGTCCCCAGGGGACACTGCTCTGTGAGACTGGTAATGGGACCCATAATCTATAGTCTTCAATAGGCTATGTTTACAATCTGCATATTTTTCTATATAAGTAAATAATGCCTTGTTAGCTGTATGGTAAGTGTAGGGACGCCTGAACAACTTTCAGTCTCTAATGAAAGAAGAAAGGCAGGTTGAGGCACCCAGAGCCTGAAAATCTTGAAGTACAACCATATGAAAATATAGAAACAAGTAATTCAAACATATTTTCTGGACTTCAGGTTATTTTCTAGTGAAAAAAGCACAAGTCACAGGGGAACCATAAACAATCCTCCAAGGACTGGGCCATCAGGACTGTGTAGAATACCAGTGAACCAGTTGTGACGCTCCTGGACTCACATGTTGTAAGAAGTCTGCAGAGTGTACACCTCCATCACTGGCCATGATGCTGACTCTCCATGATCATGTTGGCCTGAAAAGCGCAGAACAAATCCGAACCATGATAAGATTAAAATGAACCAGACTCTCAAACCCTAAGATTTATTATCCGAATATCACTAAGACAGTTATGCGATAGAGGTGAAATGTTCACTGTTCTTCCTAACTTATACCTTTCTTTTATTTTGAGATTTCAATTGCACAATCGTTCCATTTTTCTTAAGTGTCCCTCTGACTGAACGTTTAGTTCCGTCTGTGTCTGATGATCAGTTGTGTTATACTGTACATTGTCTCAATGTTTAAGTCTACACTCTTTTCAGATAGGCTTGCTTGGCCAACCTCCCTTGGAACACCAGGACATTTTTAGAGCATGTGTACTCACAAACTTTCTCTCAGGGCCAAATTTACAGTGTGGTTTGTGGTCGAGGGCTGCAACGGTGGGGCGGGGTCAGTGGGGGCGGGGCTAGAGGGAAAAAAACCCTGTGACCATGAAGTCGAACACAGGCCCGTGCAGTGGATGCATTAGTCCATTGAGCCACCAGACCCGGCATACACATATCTATCTATCTATCTACAATGGATATGGAAAGGGGATCGAGGCAACGATAGTTGCACCTATCCTTAGTGGAGTAACCGTAATCTAGGGTACAGAAGGTGCTAGGTACCGGAGATTCAAAACCCCTAAATCCAAAGTAGCCAAAATTTCCTTAAATGCAATAGTCCAGCACACCTAAATCACATCATAGCTTGACAGAAAATAATTTAATAAAGATGTAAACATTTATCATTTATCTATCAGAATCAAAATATGGCAATTTCAGCAGAAGTTGTGCCTCTAAATCTTTTACTAATGACTTCTTTTTCCAACAAGTTAAAAGACTGTAGCCAACACATTTCATCCTTGCGGACTTCTTCAGGGCAGGATAGAACACTCTGTCTAAAAATCTTAACTATATGTGTCCACTTTTGCAATTTCTCCTTTTAAATCTAGAGATGCATCATTGACATCTCAGATATGGAATGGAATCAAGATCTATCCTCCTTAGTTGGAGCGAATGTGGTCAAAAGTCAACCAGTTCCAAGAAAAATATATCTGATATTTCAAAAATAAAAAGGAGTATTCATCTGTCCTCCTATGGCGAAGTACACATGATTGATGATCGACCGGTTTTAGGGCAAGAGTATCCTCTACGTTATTTATTGTGTAATTCAACCAATAGTTCAGCCGGCAGGGTAGCATGGCGTTTATGTTTGTGCCTCTCTGTGTCTGTCTGTCTCCGTCTGTTGTGTCTCTCTCTCTGTCTGTCTTTCACTGTCTGTTTCTGTCTGTCTCTATTTCCGTTTCTCTGTCTCTCTCTCTCTCTGTTTCTCTCTGTTTCCCTCTTTCTGTCTGTCTCTCTCTGTCTGTCTGTCTCTGTCTCTCTCTATGTCTGTCTGTCTCTCTCTCTCTGTCTCGGTCTCCCTCTGTCTGTCTCTCTCTGTCTCTGTCTCTCTCTGTGTCTGTCTGTCTCTCTCTGTCTCTGTCTGTCTGTCTCTCTGTCTGTCTCTCTGTCTGTCTTTGTCTGTCTCTGTCTGTTTGGCTGTCTCTGCCTGTATCTGGCTGTCTTTTCTGTCTGTCTCTCTCTGTCTCTGTCTGTCTCTCTCTCTCTCTCTGTATGTCTCTCTCTCTCCAGGTGCAATTTTCCAAATTCCTAATGTGCTTACATCTACTGTTCAGGGATAGTGACTTGAAGATGAAGCTGCTGCGGGAGAAGAGGACGTCGTCAGCAACACAATACAGGAAGCCTATCAAAAGGCCCTTTAAAATTCAGCTGTGAAAGCACTTACAGCTGACTTTTGAAGGGCCTTTTGGGAAGCTTACTGACAGTGTCGTGTATGATGTCACAGAGGCCGGCAGTAAACATAGAAGATGGCCTCAGGATCATAGTGAATAAGTATTTAATAGGTATTCATATGTACGCTCCTGTAGTCATCTTCTGTGTTTACTGCCGGCCTCACTTGAAACGTAGAAACTGCAAGGCAAGGTCCCCGGGCCGCCAATGAAGGCCTGTCTGACCGCTGGCGGCCCGCGGGCCATACTATGAGTACCACGAATTTAGAGGTTTTACTTTCCATCCCAGACCACATATCCATATTCAGTAGGCTAACGCTTGATATTCTTGATATTCTTGATATTGCTCAGTAGATCCAACCATTGCTAGGGTCTCGAGAAAAATAGCTCCCTAGTAAGTGACACAAATAAGGCATATAGATCAACCACAACATCAAAATAATGGAAAACCCCCTACAGACAGACCTCAACATTTGCAGTCTGTCTGCAGACAGACTTTCGTTCCACAGCGAAGAATGCATGTGATTTCATGTGTATGCAAAACCATCAACGGTCCCTTTTTATGAGCCTGTTCTTTTTTGAGATACTTGGGTTTGGGGGCTAGCTTACTGTATGTTCAGTGCGGTACATGCATACCCACCACTGACCTTAACACCAAAAAAAACATTTTCTTCCTTCAATTACACCTACTAATCACTTACACAACAAATCTGCAAGTAGTCAGTATTACAATCCTCATCTCGCCTCCAGTTTCTCTTGAAATAAAGAGTAAAATTTGGTGCATTCTATCTCTTTATCTCCCTCCCACTTGTGTTAGCATTACAGGGGCCACCTGGATTCATCTAACATAGGCATAGGGGGTATTCACAAAGCTGCCCCCCAGCGCAATGCGTTGTAATAACTTGCGTTGTAAAAGTTGTGTCGTAATGGTAGTGCGTTGTAAAAGTTGCGTTGTAAAGGATGTTCCCCGGATCACAGAGCCATTCAATTGAACAGTAAATAGGAGCTGAATAACATGCACACTTCCAGATGATGACTGATCAGTTACCCTTTCTTAGTCAGCAGGAACAGCTGCTTTAAGAAATCCTAGAACCATAGGGAAAAACCAGCATAAATGATTGTCCAAGTTAGAGTCTTCTCATCCTTTCCTGTCCCAGCCTGATGAGAGTATTGTCCTTTGCGGCTTTCCTTAGACGAGAGTGTCTGACCTGCTAACCTTGTGGTGCCAATTCGCAAAAAGAGTTAACCTACCTGGTGGCCAGAAGGTGCAAGTAGGTGCATTCAGGAAACTCTAGTCTGCTACTTTATGATTCTATAAAAGGGACTGACTGACTCCCATAACACTCAACTTTCCACATCCTAGAATAGAAGCATTGGCGCCCCAGATAGAGCCAGCGCTTCTCATGAATGTAAAGGAGCAACCTTCTTAGAAGAAGCCAAGACATGGCATCTGCATTCTCATTTTTTTTTTTGATTATCAATTTTATAGACATTTTCAATACTTAGAAAAAAAGGGCAGCCATGAAATACACAATACATAAAAACTCATCACCTTCAAACAATAGGAGGCCACAGCCAAGGAAATCGACAATGAGCACTGCATTCTCATCTTAGGTCAGAACTAGAAGCCTGCTCTCAAGCAATTTTTACATCAAGCTGCCAAAGGTGTAATGGGGAACCACTGACAAGTGAACTTTGGCCCCACTTGATGTTTTTACCTAACTACATTGTCAGTGCCATAATGTGCCATGTGACACTGTCACTAGTTAGATTCCATACCCCTAGGTTATTCCATGTGATTCAGGCAATGGTATTATACTGGTTGATTAATTGATTGATTGATTGATTGGAAGTGTTGCTGTAGCATGTTGCCACTGCCTGCATGTCACTTTTGGCTTAGTTAATTTTAGTGCACTAAGGTACTGCAGCCTCCCTCACCTCATATGGATGGTGGTCTTTGTCACAAGTTCTGTCACATTGAGCAGCATCTGTTCCACGTCAGTCTTGGGCATATACATCATGTTTCCCTCCAGCTCCAGTGCCTCATTAAAGTGCAGTGAGGGACAATGCAGAGGGAGAGAGCAATCACACCCTGCCCAGAGATCAGAGCTACCAGAAGCAGGATGGGTCCTTAGCCTCACTTTCTATGTTCTCCTTCATCGGCAATACCAAATAAGGGAGTCGGGCCTGCTCCTGCAGGCACAGGGTGGCAGACGAAAAATAGACCAGGTGCAGCAAAGAGTCACAAAGTACATCACAGGATTAAAATAGTGGCCAAAGCAGCCACCCACCTGAGTCCCTGTGATTCAGGACATTGGAGGTGCTAGGTGCCAATGACTGACTAGTGGCTACAAGGAGCAGTTTTGTTTCTCTAAAACAGCCACATATTGTATTCCCTGATTGTGAATGCTCCAGTAAGAGAGTCTTCCCTTCCCCAGAAGCTGTTATTGGAGGGGATTTTTGACCACTTCATTTCGTGTTTCCTATCCAGCAGAATGCAGTGTTCAGTATCCAGCCTAAAGAGTGCTTCATCCTCTGTTTCTAGTGCTACATGTTCATAGAGGAGAGACACGAAAATCACGACTCTGATCATGTGAAAAAGGCTTCTTTAATGAGAAAGGTCTCCGCTAATAATAATCATGACCCAACAACGCCCTACTGTATAAACCAAAAGACTGCTAGTAAAACTGAAAAATGTAGCAACTGATCCAGCCTTAAACCACTCCTGCATACAAACCACCAAATGTAAGCATATTTATCTTGTTAATAAACCATTCTTATCAGGAATGGTGTCCTGGGTGGGCAAGATGGCGGACGCATTGGCGTCCGAGTGAGCAGCATCGCTAGCAGTCTCGCTGCCTGAACCCTTCCTAACTTTTTGATAGTATCTGAATGCAGCCTTGAAAACTTGATGTCTTAGCGGCTAGCAGCACAGCTCAATTGGAGCCTTTAAGTTTTCAATTCCTCTTACCTGTTTTCTTTCCCGGGATGCGGCTGGATCTCTGGTGTTGGTTCCGCCGGTCGCTGCAACCTACGTGGCGGCATCCATCTCTCCCGCATTCAAGGGCGAAACCGGGACCACGGGCTGGAGCGAAGGTCAGCTCTGCGGAGGATATCGATTCGCAGCAATCTGCTGCTTCTGGCAGACGACTTCGTACACAGAAACGACGAAAGGGAGACACCACTGGAGTAATGGCACCGAAGAATCCTGCGGCGGCTCCCAAGCCACAAAACAAGCCAAAGACGAGGGCAACCACGGCCGCACAGGAAGGTGTTCAGAATGCTCAGATCGCCCAGAGTGTTCAGAATGCGCTGAGTAGCGGTAATGTCGGTAACACTGTACTGCAGGATAATCTCCAGGACCCTCAGCAGGTAACTTTTTACTCTGACTCTGTCTCTGTGCCTGTTTTGACAGCAGCTCCAGCAGCTCCATCCGAAATTACTACTGTTACCGCTCGCTCGATAGTGGGGGATTCTGGGAGTTGTAGGCTGGGAGCCATTCCCAAAATCCCAGACATGTTTGCACAAAAAAAAATAACAAAACTTAAGAACCGGGAAATATTCGCTTAAATGGCAACACTGGGAAAACATCAGTAATTGCAATTGAGAGCTTAAATATACCTAGTGACATTGGGCTGAATACAGACGCTGGCAATGGTAAAGATATGGTAAAGATGGGTCAAAAGAGAGTCAAAACCCAATGTCTTCACAGACAATTATTTCGGAGTCCCTTCAGACTTTTGGAGAACCAACTCACAAGACATTATTAGAATCAGCACAGGATGCACCAGAATCTCTACTAGTTGTGGAAGATGTTGAATCAGTAGATTCTGCGGGTAATTTTTACTGTATGACTGACCTGTCGGTGGCTCTAGAATCCAAAATTCTTAAGGCAGATGGCGGATGGAGAGACGATATGAGCGGTAAGAGTCTGGGATCGCAACAAAATTCTCTTGGCTCAACGGGACAGGAGGAGGGTGAGGAGGAAGATGAAGATGAGGATGAGGATGAGGATCCCCCTCAACACAGGTCGGAATGTGGTGCTAAAGACATTACAGTACTCACAACACATGGAGATACTCTCCCCAATGCACCAATTACGGTTGCACTACAGAAACTACAGACCCAGGTTAGCATACAACCCCAATCAACTGGTACTACGCTAGACACACTTTGTCAGCTCATGATCCAGCATCGGGAGGAGACAAGGGCAGAAAATCTCCGCACGCAAGGTGCTATCCAACGGCTCCAAAACAACCTCAGAAAAGTTGCCAAATCCTGCAGTGAGACGTCTGTTAGTGTGACTGAGGCTGAGGGGAGAATTTCAGCGATCGAAGATACTGTGACAGGTCAACAAACACAAATTTCATCATTGGTAGGGCTGAGAGATGAGATAAATTGGAAACTGGTGGACTTGGAGAACAGATCACGTAGAAATAACCTTCGAATCCTGGGTGTTCCTGAGGGAAACGAAGTCGGCAATATAAGACAATTTGTAATTGATCTCTTTTCGGAAGCATTTCCAGAGCTCGTGCAATGGAAATGGGATATGTAAATTTAACGTGCACACCGATTTCCATTTAAAAAAAAATACCAGACAGGATACTAATTCAAAACCTAAAGCTATCCTGATTTGTCTAAACAATTTCTTGGCAAGAGAGGCTCTCTATGACTTGGCCAGGCCAGATCAGAAAAGAAGGGGGAGAGGCGTGGAATTCTTCGTCCGGCCTGACTACTGTCATGCCACAGTGGAGCAACGCTGGCAGTTTCGACAGTTAATACCCGCCTTCCAGGCTAAAGGCGCCCAGGCCTTTCTCTTGAACCCTTCTAAACTTAAAATAATTTTCAAAGAGAAATCGTACTTTTTGACTTTGGAGGGCGCAGCTAAAGAGCTTTTGGCCTCATTTTGAATGCAATTGCAGTTAAAGAGTATTGGCATTTTCGCTTTTTTTTCCCCTCCTTATACGCTTTATGGAGGGCACAAAAGGGCTATTAAGATCTCACAAGATTGGTGAAACTAATTATGATGTTCTTCTTGCACAAACAGTCTTGTTGATACTTGGGTATCTAACCAGTTAATCAATTATTTACTGACAAAAAAAAAACTCAACTTTTCTTGATCAGGCTCTAAAAATGGAGCTATAGTGGCTGAATAGCAAGAGATTAATTAAGGAAGGAGGGGGCAGAGAGACACCAGATGCTTCTCACATCACCCACACTAGGGACTACTAGTCCTTATGCCCGAGTTGGGTTGGGGTCAAGGGGAAGGGGAAGGGGGGGGAAGGGGGTTCACCAGGGTGGGTCGGGGTGCAAGCAAAATCAGAAAAAAACTGATTTGTCATTCGATTGGTGCTCTATCAAAGCGTTTTACTTTTTTGATTAAAAGGGATGAGAACAGAAATATGAGTCTGTATGTAAATAACCAATGTGTCAAACAGTATGGATGTATGAAGGTGCACAGAAAGGGAGACTGTATAATTATTGATGATGGGTAAACTCCGAGTCTGTTCTTGGAACGTTTGTGGAGTAAATAACAGAAAAAAAGGGGGATCTGTAAACAAATTATGCAGATCATGAAAATAGACATAGTTTGTCTTCAAGAAACGCATATTAGGTGGAGCGACAGAAATATGTTTAAAGATTTGGGTCTGCAATTATTAGCTTGTACTAGACAAGGCACTACCACAAAGGGTGTGGCAATCGTTATGAGGCAAGAATGAGGATGCTTAAAACGCACAAAGGCCGATCAGTATAGAAGATGGGTAATATTCGAGCTTAAGATAGATGCTAAGTTATGGACAATTTGTTCAGTCTATGCCCCAAACTCAGATGACCCTGAGGTTATAGACTATCTAAGCCTAGAATTAGCGGATTGGCCGCCCTCAGTTATTTTTTGTGGAGATCTGAACATGCATCTTGAGGGGAGAATAGATATTTCCAGTGATGTTAGATATCCAGGTTTAAAAAAGAAGACCTATAATGCAATCAAAGGTTTAGTAATAGAATATGGTCTAAGAGATGTGGGGTACGTAAAAAAATCCTCTCTCACCTGGGTTTACTTTTTTTTCTAATCCCCATCAGAAATTTGTACGTCTGGATTATATTTTTGTGAATTGCGGACTAATAAATAGTATACCATTCGAAATCTTCCCCCGAATAATTTCTGACCACAATCCAATAGTAGTAGAGGTACCGACAGAGACTGGCTCTCCCCCAACTTTAAGATACTGGTCTTTTGATAGGAAATTACTTGCAGATCCATCATATCTAGAAATAATGAGGAAATGGATTAAAGACTTTTTTCACTTCAATAGAAGCGGTACATCTACTCAAATAGTTTGGGAGGCTTTCAAAGCTGGGGTCCGGGGCGAAACACTTTCCTACTCAATTAAGAAACAAAAAAATATTAAAGAGAAAATAGAACAGAATTTTAATCTAGTACGAGAATGGGAGGAAAAACTTGCCATAGCCATCTTTAAACATCAAGATACTGAACAAATGAAAACTACATTGGACATACATAAGGCTAGGCTCTATGAAACATTTGCAGCTAAACTAGCGGAACAACTTGCAACATTTAGATCTCAGATCTACCAAATGGGAGAAAATTCTGGAAAGATACTAGCAAAAAGAACTAAAGAGAAAGAAATCTTAAATTATATTAATGCGATACAAGATGAGGCAGGTCAGGTTCATAACAACCCAGATCAAATTCTCGAGGTATTCCGGTAATTCTATTCCCAGTTATATAAAAAATGATAATGTGACATATTCTCCGGATATGTTGTTAAATTTTATTGGAGAAAATAATATTACAAAATTGAATGATTTACAATCAGATTCCCTCTAAGCTAACATTACATGGGAGGAAATTGAATCAGCTCTGCTTTCGCTGGCGACGGGGAAAGCTATGGGCCCTGATGGCATCCCTCTTGAATTCTTTAGGATTTTCAGAAATTTTATGAAAGAAGACTTATTGCTTGCATTTCAGGAAGCTCAGAGAGGGTCTCCACCAGCATCGTGGAGTCAATCCACATTGATGGCATTTCTTAAAAAGGATAAGCCTCCCCTTAATCCGGCGTCTTTTAGACCGATATCTTTAATAAATGCTGATAGCAAGGTCTTTTCAAAAATACTTGCCACCCGTATGTCAAAAGTGACATCCTCTATTGTTTCACGATGGCAACACGGGTTCATCCCTAATAGGGACACTGCGGACCATGTCCGAAGAGTAATTGCTATGATGGACTGGGCGCAGGTTACCAACACACCTATTGAAATCACCCTGTTGGATGCCGAGAAGGCATTCGACAGGGTGGCATGGCCTTATTTATGGGATGTTTTGGCTCTGAAAGGCTTTGGACCAAAAATTATAGAGGCTCTGAAAGCTTTATATCTATCACCAACGTCTTGTATTAAAATCGGGTCCCGTAATTCTAGTCCATTTTCCATCTTTCGGGGTACTCGGCAAGGATGCCCGTCATCTCCACTACTTTTTTCTATATATAATGATATCTACCTTAATCAACTAAATCAAGAGGAGGAAATAAATCCGGTGGAGGTGGCAGGGATTCCTTACAGAGCATTGGCATATGCTGATGATGTGGTGGTGACCACCAAAGACATTGTAAAGGCAATCCCAAAGATTGAAGAGATAGCGGAAGAGTTCGGTGCTTTTTCGGGCTATAAATTAAATTCCTCCAAAACTCAAATTCTATTTGTTGGTCAGAATCCACCTACAGACCTTAACATAGTATCCACCGCAACATACTTAGGAATTAAGATCACAACCCCGATTTCTGATATTCCCAAGCTTAATTTTATCCCCATTCTTAAAAAAGCAAATACTACTCTGGAACGGATTAACCACTTACATCTGTCATTATATGGCAGAAATAATGTATTAAAAATGTTAATAGTTCCGTGATTTCTGTATCTTTTTGGAACCATACCTCTTGAGTTTCCTATAGAATTTTTTAAACAACTGGAGAGAATGGCGGGAAGATTTCTATGGGGATACAAACGTCACCGCAGAGCTTTTAAAAAGATGACTCTCCCTAAGGACAGAGGAGGATGGAGCACGCCACATTTCTTATTTTACTACCTAGCATCAATACTACAGTTCATTGATCCCTTAATTATTGGTATTAAAGCCCCAATTCACGAAGCACATTTTCCCTCCATCTATGAATTTTCTTTAGGGGTAGAAGCTCGTGGCTGCTTTCTAAAAAATATAGAACCAAGCTATTTCAAGAATATTAAATTTAAGATTGTAATAGCAGCATACCGGGCATGGAAGATTATTAAGCGACATCTAGGGATTCCAAAAATTTTGAGATATACCCCCCTGTCATCCAAGCATATATTGCCTGCTATTTTTAGGGATCATATTATGTTAAAATGGAGCAAACAAGGAATTAATTATATCAGTGATTTATGGTATAATGATGAAATGACCTCTTTTCAGACTCTTCAGGCTAAGTTTAACATTTCAACTCTGGATTACTTCAAATATTTTCAATTACATAGTTATTTTAACACTTTATCATTAGAGCAACGTTTAGGGCTCCAAAAAATATCTTTGATTGAATCTTTATATACTAAAAGAAAGATAGGCTTTTTTTTTTATAATTTATTGATTTCATTTTATTCAGATGACTTATCTATAGTACAAGATCAATGGGCAGAGAAACTCGGGGTGACAAATGTGCTGATAGAAGATTCCATTCTGATGGCTAACGCTATTTTATTGATGGGTAGATCTCGTACTCAGCACTATATGGCTCTCTTTGATTTATATCATACCCCCGAAAACATTTCTAAATGGGGAGCATCTTCAGGTACAGCCTGTAAGAGATGCTCGCTAGAAGCAGCGGATGCAACTCATATGTTCTTCTTATGCCCGCTGCTCTCATCAGTACTCACTCAGATACAGACTTTTCTGTCTTTAATCCTCGGCTGTAATATTACCCTGACAGCAGAGCTGGTTTTGATAGGTACATCCTCTGAAAACATTGCTGAAGATAAAAAAAGGCTCTTATTTATCTGTATGTCTGTTTATCGTGCTTGTGTTACTCAGAAATGGATCAGCCCAGATCCGCCGCAATTCTGTACTTGGAGGGCCCGGCTTTTAGCGAAGTATAATCTAGAACAGGCAATTTATGCTGTGAAAGGTTGTGTTAAAAGATTAGCGGGGGGAAATTATGGGCTCCAGTTCATCATTGGATACAGGCAGAATTGGGAACCTAGAAGATCTCTGTCTAATATTAACTAAAAAGATACATTTTGTTTCTTTTTCGATATGAGCATCTGTAGAACTGTAATGCATTTCTTTACTTCTTTCTTCTTACGATGTTTGTATATCCCCTCTCAGTATGAAATATGTATCTGATTTGCTTGCAATAAAAAAAAAAAGGAATGGTGTCCTGATAATTATCCTGCCATCCCTTTCCTCTAGTATGCCTTTGCCCCTTGTCTTAAACCTTTACTCTCATCCTCATCAGCTATATTTCCTCAAGAGAGCATCACTGCTCAACTTCATGTCACTCCTTCTAAAACTGGCTTATTCCTTTAAGGTCTAAGTCTGACGTCCGTTCACCCCTCCAACTTCTAACTAACCCACATCCAGGGCAGCTCCTCCCGCACAATGTTTTCCTGCTGCTCCCACCTTAAACTGTCTTCTACTTTTTCCTACCCCCTGCAACAGTTTTTCCACTGTGTGCCTGACTTCCAGATTATAATACTTATTCCTCAGGAAAGACAGGTCTACCTCATCTGCTCTGAGCAACCCATACTCCTTCAGCTCAAAGTCCCTGAACTTAATTCTCTTTAACTCTTCCACCATGGAAAATGCACTCATCTCTGTTAACTGTTCTCCTCAATCTGCTGGTGGCTTCTGCCTCCTTACCCCTGATTGCCCTATCACCAGCGTAATTTGATTTAATCTCCCTCATATGCTGCTTCATTGTTTCAATAGCATCATCAATCATCATCACCAGCTCATTTTCATAAAAAGGAATCACTAGCACATCAAGGCAACACCTAGCCTTATCCAACTCTGCCAATGTGAGTAACACATCCCTCCTTTCTGTTATGTTATGTTATGTTATGTAGCTTTTATATAGCGCACGGCTACTCGATATGAGTGTCCCGGCGCTTTCCACCTGCAGCTCAGAGTAAAAATAACACAACACAGCTAAAACAAGGAAAAAAAACAACAGAGGAAAACAATAAAAGCAATAGACAGTAAAAACAGACTAAAGATTAAAAAGCCAGGTCTTCAGGCTCTTCCTAAACTGGAGCAAATTGGCAGTGCTGCGGAGCGGAAGAGGAAGCAAATTCCACAGCTGAGGGGCTCTGCAGCTGAAAGAACGCCCTCCCACGCGGGCCTTCCTCACCCGCGGGACCACCGCTTTAAAGAGGGATTCCGAACGCAGGGAACGGACTGGACGATAGAAAGCCAGTCTCCGCCGCAGATATCCAGCCCCTGATCCATATAGGGCTTTATGCATCAGAGTCAGGGATTTGAACTGGATCCGCTTCCTGATAGGCAGCCAGTGTAGCGTCTGAAGCAGCCCGGAAGCTCGAGCTCGTCTGCGTAGGCCAAAAATAGCCCGGGCGGCAGAGTTCTGCACCACCTGAAGGCGCTGAACCAGGTAGTCAGGGAGGCCAAGAAAGAGGGCATTAGCATAGTCAAGCCTTGAGCCGACAAGAGCCTGCACAGTAATCCTCCTGTGCTCCTCAGACAGCAGAGGCAGAAATTTACGGAGCATTTTCAGGATTCCGTAGCAGGTGCCAGCCAGACCAAGAATATGAGTTCTCAGCGACAGCTGGTTGTCTAGTTTGACACCCAAATTCTTGGCCACCAGGGAGGACTGTGCCGGAGGGCTCATGTCGGACGGCCACCATTGCTGCCACTCCGGATCGGCGACGCAACCAAAGAATAGAACCTCAGACTTACTTGAATTGGCCCTCAGACTGTTCCGCTGGAACCAGTCGAAGACCAATGCAAGACAGTCCCGAATTCTCTCTCCATCAAACTCTTGGTCTTTCCCGCATGTGAAGAGGAGTTGCGTGTTGTCAGCATAAGAGACGATCTGGGCCCCGTATGCCTCCACCAAGGCCGCCAAAGGGGACATAAAGATGTTAAACAACGTGGGGCTCAACACAGAACCCTGTGGAACCCCGACTCCCAGTGGCGGCATCTCGGCGGAACTCTGGGAAACCCAGACCGTCTGGCGGCGGCCTTCAAGGAAAGAAGTAAACCACCTAAGTACCGTCCCCCTAAGGCCGATGTCATATAGCCTAGCTAGAAGCGCCTTATGGGGGACGGTGTCGAAAGCCGCCGATAGGTCTAACATGACCAACATGGCCCTGCCGCCGACATCCAAGGTCTCCCTGATGATCTCAGTAACCTCCAACAAAGCCGTTTCCGTGCTAAAATTAGGACGGAAACCGGATTGGGATATATGGAGCAGATTGTTAGCTTCCAAAAAGCTCGACAGGACACCGTGGGCGTGTTTTTCTGTAATCTTCGCTAACGCCGGAAGAAGCGAAATTGGCTTATAATTGGCCAAAGCCTCGGCGTCGAGACCCGGTTTTTTTAGGAGAGGGATCACCATCGCTCTTTTCCAAGAACTGGGGACCCTCCCCTCCCTCAAGGAGGCATTGAGGATGGGGTTGACCAGTGGATTCACCACTGCCGCCATCCCGGCCAGGAATTTGGCAGGGCAGGGGTCAAGTGGCGAACCAGATTTAAGATTGGCCAGCAGCGACCTACTCACATCGCTGGAAACAACAGGGAAATCGGACAGCACCGCCGCAGGTGTATGCGGAAGTCCACAATCCGCCCTCATAACGCCACTTCCATCCGGTCCCTCCACGAAGGTGGCCTGAATCGCCTTGATCTTATTAGTGAAGAAACCGGCCAGATCACACGCCCATGCATCCGACGAAGCTAGTGGGGGCGGATGAGAGCTGGGGGTCGTAAACTCCTTCACAATATTAAAGATCTCCTTACAGGAGTTCACAGATGCCTCAATCCTCCTAGCCAGATAATCCCTCTTGGCACCCAGGATGTCCCGGTGGTAGGCCTTCACCGCCGCCTTATAGGCGAGTTTAGCCTCCCCATCATACAAAAGGCGCCAGGCCCTCTCGGCCACCTTGCATTGGCTACGAGCCACGCGAAGCGCCTCCGTAAACCACGGTGCAGATTGCCGTGCCGCCGAGGACCGGGGGGCTGCCTTAGGGGCAAGATCGTCCAGCCTGTCAGTGAGCCATAGCTGCAGAGTCTCAGTGTCGCTATCCAAATCACCCGAGAGATGACATGGGTGATCCAGCAGCGCCTGCTCTAGCATATCAGGTGTCACTCTGTGCAGCACTCTCGAGGCCGGTCTAAACCTGTGATCGGTCCAGAGCACCTGCAGGGTGTCAACCTCCATGAGTGGGACAGACGAACACACCTGATCCAGGGTATGCCCCTTCTCATGTGTTGGCCCTGACACGAACGGTATGAGACCCAGCGGAGATGTAACATCCAACAATTTGGCCGCATCTGGGTCATCCGCCGCGTCAAGGTGGAAGTTGAAATCGCCAGCCACAACACAATGCTGTGTGGTCAGCGCCAGCTCAGAGACGGCTGTCTGCAGATCTTCCAGAAAGGATCCCACAGGGCCTGGTGGTCTATAAACCAGCAGCCCCTTCAGAGCCTGACCCGGGGACAGTCTGAGCGTGAAGGCGAGCGACTCGGCGCTCCCAATGGAGTTCAGGGGAAGCACTGAGCAGGAAACGCTCTTTTTCACCACTACCGCCACTCCCCCACCCCTCCCCTTAACTCTGTCCTGCCGGAAGATATTATACGCCGGAGGAATGGCTGAGAAGACGTCCGGATTGGAAGCCTCTCCCAGCCAGGTCTCGGTCAATAACAAACACAGGGGATTTTCCCTGACCAGAAGATCGTAAATATGCAGGGCGTGGCGTCCTACCGACCTCGTATTCAGCAGCAGGCAAAGATGCTTCACGCCAGCTGTTGCTGGGCGGGGAACTGTGACACGAGTCCAAGAAGGCGTCCAGCCACAGCCCGGGCAATGTCGTTTGCCCCTAAACCGCCCAGGGAAGACGGAGCGGCAGGAGCTGGAATGGCCCCGCATGTCCCGCAGTGTCGCAGAGGAATAGCAAATCATCTCAGCCAAAGTATCGCCGGACCGGGGTCCCCCGCCGCCCCGATGCCTCCGGGACGCTGACGGGCGCAGACGGGCAAGACTCCGGCACGACTCAGGCTAAGCGAGGGCGTCCACCTGCGCGTCACGCTGCGCGTGAGGGAGCGACTTTAAGTAGGCGCTCCAATCAAGCCTGAGCGTGCGAGTCCGCTCCAAGATGGCGGCCGCCGCCGGCTGAGGTAGCCCAAACAAAGATGGCGCCCAAAGTGACCCCCAGGACCCGGACCCACCAAAGTGGTGGTGCTTTACAGGCAGAAAATGCCGTTTTTTTAAGTGCAGGTGAGGGGAGAGAGGGGCGCTGGCTGCAGAAAGGCAGGCTAAAACAGGGGTGAATAGAACAGAAAACGAACCCAAATACAGAACAGGAGACTTTAAAAAATACTCCGCGCTAGTAACAGCGCGAGCGCGGCGAAGTGGTAGATGGTCTCAACGACTTTACCTGTATTCTGTCCACCCTAAACCCCAACCGCCTCTAAAATAGTCTTCTCAATTCCTGCTTGACCGAGCACTTCATGAAAGAATGACCTTGTATCATTCATCTTTTCTGCCCCTTCTCTAGTCCCAGCAGACCATCTGCATACATCATGTAATTTAAAGTGGGAGAACATTAGCTTCATTCCAGCACAAAAACCAACTGAACTTACCTCAAGTAGCTCCTAAAATTCTCACCTCCTTGTGTTAAAATCCAAGCTTGCTGCCTTTAGTTACTGCCCAAATCCTAAAAGAACAAGTCCCATACTGCCACCATATTTATCCTAACTCTATTAAATTTCATCTAAAAACCTTCATCAATTGAAATCTTTTCAGCTAAAAAATATTTACCTCGCTCTCTCTCCCAGCTCTAAAAAATCCTCAAATGTGTTCTTCTTGCAAATGCCTTTGTCAACCATGCTCCTAAGGTCCACATCCTAGAACAAAACAACCTAGTCTTTTTTGACCAACTCTTCACCAGCTTTTTGGTTAATCAATTCAATCCCTCTTAGTTTATGCCCTCACCCCTTGGCTCCAATCAGATCAGAAAATGTAAAGAGCCCAAAAAACATCAATGCCATGCGAACCCTGAAAAGCGAACCTGCCCTCTCTGAAATAAACACCCAGAGCAGTTCTAGCATCAGTTAAAACATTCTAGTATCATTAGTCTCCCCAACCCTCCCCTAGATCCTCTCTATCCTTGTTCCAACCTTTTAACTTCCATCATCCCATTTCACCTGCCTAAAGTCAAATAAACGTACAAATACTTACTGTAAAATGATGCCCTGTCAATTTTCCTAAAATTGTAATTCATAACAAACCTTAGTTATGGCAAAATAAAACACTACATCCTTTCTCCGCTTTTACTCCTTGTAGTCCAAACACTATGGGGCAGATTTACAAGCCCCTTGCTCCTCTTTTATGCTGCAGTTGCTTCACTTTTGTGACGCAGCGGCGGCGCCAAACCAGCGCCATGCTGCGGGGTATTTACAATGTGACGCATCTGAGAGATGCATCACGTTGTAAAGCCCTGCGCCAGATGTAGGCATTCCAGCGCAGGGGGGGGGGTGCGTTCCGGCACAGGAACGCCTCCTAAAAGTGGCTGAGTGAAATCTACAAGAATTCACTCAGTCACTTTTGAGCCCATGCTGCATCAAAACCCTGCGCCTGCTTGTAGCAGGCGTAAGGATTGACGCAGCATTGTAAAGATACGGCACCCCAGAGCCTTGCTGGAGCTGTGTCATGCTTGCGACACAACTTCAGCAATGCGCCGCCTTTACGGCACAGATGGTCTGTCCGTTTTTGCCCCATTGTGCGCTGCATTGTAAATGCGGAACATCCATGGTGGCGGAGCCGTGATGCACAATAACTGGGCACTGGCGTAGCTAGGGGGGGTGGGGTGTCGGGGGGGGGGGCGGGGTGGTCCGCCCCCCCAGGTGGCACTATTTTCAGGGCGGCGCACGTCACTGATGCTCCATGGCGGCGGCCTTTATAATTTTTTTTTTTGAAGAAGAAGACTTTATTGCGTGATTTAAAAAAACCTTTGCAAATTACAAAATTAAAAAATATTTAAAAGTATACATTTAAAATAAAGTGTGAGATCCAGTCCAGTGTGGATGAGAGTGGCAGATGGACCTTGGCGAGTTGTTATGCTAATGGAAGTTCTCAGGTTTGGGTTCCATCACAAAATTTATTTGCTGCTTGATCCAAAACCCTTACTAGGGCACAGTTTTTTATACCTTATTTGCAGACTGAGAGTGTCCCCAAATAAATTATGAAGGCCGCTGCCACGGGCTATCAGTGCTGCGCAGGCGGGGGCTGCCACGTATTTGGGTCTCAGAGCCATCAGTGGTAGCGCGCGAAAGCGCTACCAATGATGGCTCTGGGAATAATTTTTGACCAGCCCCCGCCCTGCGCTGAAAGCGCTGCAGTGACGTGCACCACCACCATGCGCTCTCGAGTCTATAGAGTGCAGGCAGATTTGCAGCGGCTTGCTGAACTTGTTGTAAAGAACCCAAATAAAGTCGTCAAAAGGGTATTTTAAGCACATTGGAGCCAGTGCATTTTTTGTTCCTGCTGAACACCTGTCATTAGTCGTCGTTGGGTGGTCTGTATAATGATTATCGAGGCCGGCTTCATGATGCCAGGGAGGTCACGGCGGCAGAGGGCGGAACGTGTATTCAAGCTACGAGGCACGGTTGGCACTGAGTGAGTTTATTTACAATATAAGAAACGCTTTGTGGTGGTAATGAACATGTCCCAAATGACGTGCAGCCGTTTAAAAAAAAAACATTTGCCTTTGTTGGTGTTACGGGGCCTTTGTTACGACACTGGCTGGGCCAGATTTTAATAATATCGGTGAAATTTGCAATGACTGGAATACCAAGTATTCCTGCACTGAGTTCCAGCAAACTCAAATGAGTCATGTGTTGCAAAGTTAAAATTGCGCAAACGTTTTAGGTGTAGTGGAATTTTGCTAAAACAAGTTGCAAATGTTGAATGCATTACCTTGTTGAAGTGATAAAGAGAGGGAAAAGAAGAGAGGAAGAGTGAAAGTGTGAAAGAGAGAGATAGAGAAATTGAAATAACTTACAACATCGAAAGAACATTCCTTATCCAGATCTGAAGAAACACCAAGAGCTGTGTAACTAACAACCTTCTATCAATGTGGGTGATTTAGGGTCGATCACCATTTGTTTTCTCAGTCAGTACGTTACAAGTATGCAGGCACATGCAGGGGCGTAACACAGGCCCCCGCAGGCCCCGCGGTGCGGGGGGGCCACGCGGGTCAGGGGGGGTCAAGGGGCCCCCCTGGCCTCACTAGTCTCAGCAGGGAAGGAAACGGCTGCAAGCAATGCAGCATTGGGCTTAGGCGCTAGTAGACAGTACCGGGTTAAATGAAACACTCTTTGACTGTATTAACACAGTCTCCCCCCCAGGTCCAGGGCCCCCACGCACACTCCAAGGGGCCCCGCCCTCAAGTCTCTCCTCTCGGCAGCCCCCCAGCCAGCCAGCACACCACGAGGGACGGTCGGCCCGGACTGCCTGTATTTAAACATTAGAGGCTATCACAGGCAGCCCCCGCGCAGGGGGGCCCCACGCTCTAGCCAGGGGCCCTCTCACTCTCAGGACTGACAGTAAGGAACTCCGTTAGCTAAGCCAGGGCAACAGTGCACGCACCGACAGTGACACAGTGCATGCCTCTATTTTTTTTTAACTCTATGGTGGCGGTGCGTGCCGTACGTGCGCACTCCCTGCCGGCCTGCCCGAGCCTTTAAATTAATTAAATAGTTGGCGCACGTGCAGGACAGAGCAGGACGGCTGTTTGTCTTCACAACAACATAATTTAAAAATAAAAAAATAAATGGTCCGTGCTCGTGGCTGTGGCCCGTGGCGGCGCGCAGTTGAGTTTCAGCCTATCAGGGTGCGTCGCACATGCTGATATGTGCAGTATGCAGGTTCCGAAGGAAATGAGGGTTAGCCATGATTTGATGCAAAAAGATTTGATTTTTGAAAAATAACATGTTCTAGGTTAAACTCAGGAGAAACGGTAATGGGAGAGGAACTATTGCCAGAAAAAGACTTGACCTCACCGTTCAGAAGGTAAGGGGAACATCGCTTGGAACAGTGAGTGATTCCAGAAATTCTTTAGCAGCTTTCTCTGAAAGGACACAATGTTATAGTGCGCTTACTGATGTACTGGGTTGATTCGCCCACTCAACTTCCAAATACATTCAATGTTTATTGATAAAGTAGACTACAGGTTGGAGAGTAAAGAGAAGAGGCTGCCCTAACAGCCACGCTCCCTAGTACCCACTAGTGGTGCCTATCTACAGGGCTTAATTTGAGCCGGTTGTTGCAGGTGGGACCCACTGGCATTCTTTGATACAGGTGGCCTGTGCACATGTCTCAATTTGCTTAATGGCAAGTATTGTATTGTAATTGCATTTATATAGCGCTTACTTCTCCTGAAGAGGCGTCTAAGCGCTTTTCGATGAGTAGAATGCTACTCTGGAGCTTAAACACTATTAGTTGATTTTGTGTAATAAAATTGAAAGTAATTTGAGTGTGGACATGTTAGAATATTATTTGGACTGAAAAGGAATAGTGGGAGATATGTGGAGTTGGACAAGAGGAAGTCATTGGGCCTCTGTTTATATTTAAATTGTATGTTTGTTCGAACTAATATTTTTTGTGTTTCAATTGTAAACAGTGTGCCAATCGCAGGCCGTTTCGCCTGCTTCGAGGTCACTTAAAACATTGATTTAATATCTTCTTCTCTTTAAGTGTATTGATCCATAATGCCTGTCAGAGTGGTATGTATGTGAGGGGGTTGGGATGGCAGCTGCTGGAAAACGATTCCTTGCACTGTTGTAGATTTAGGTTTCTCTCTGAGTTTTCCAGATCCAAGCTTGAGGCACTCACTCAGTGCATTTTTTTTCTTTTGCATTCTGGAACTTGTAGTGTTGGGTTTATGATGGGATGAACAGGACTGGAACCCCTTTAGTGCAGTGAAAACATATGGACGGGATGAGCTACTCAAGCTTGGAAATGGAGAACCTGAGAGGTCTGTGGTTTATCAGAGCAGCCCATGCAACAAGAAACTTTTTTAACAACAAGGGGTGGTGATGGACAGAGTTTCTGAATTAAGCAGAATACTCTCACCCAGTTAAGAGATCAGGGCTAGATCCAACACCGTTTTTTAGCTCACTGCACCATCCCAGTTCAGAACCTGGCTATATGCAAATTAGTCTGTTCCTGTCCCAGTGCATGATGGGAACAGGGCAAACCAAACTACCAAGCCAATTCTTACACTGGGAAGGAAACAAGCTTCCGGGGACCGGTTTCTGCCATTTCAGGCGTCGTCGGCCCTTCTTGCTTGAATCCTGATGGTGCAATGAGCAAGGGACTCACATCTGAGTATACCCTTCCACGCTTAGGGTGGACAAAATATTTAACAACAAGGGGTGGTGATGGACAGAGTTTCATTGCACCATCAGGATTCAAGCAAGCCGGGCCGAAGACGGCTGTAATGCCAGAAACCGGTCCCCGGAAGCTTGTTTCCTTTCCAGTGAAGAATTGGCTTGGTAGTTTGGTCTGCCCTGTTCCCATGATGCACTGGGCCAGGGACAGACTAATTTGCATATAGCCAGGTTCTGAACTGGGATGGTGCAGTGAGCTAAAAAACGGCGATGGATCAAGCCCTGATCTGTTGACTGGGTAGGAGTGTTCTGATTAACTCAGATACTCTGTCCATCACCACCCCCTTTTTGTAAATTATTTTCGCCACCATGAGTGTGGAAGGGTATGCTCAGACATGAGTCCCTTGCTCATTGCACCATCAGGATTCAAGCAAGCCGGACCGAAGACGGCTGTAATGCCAGAAACCGGTCCCCGGAAGCTTGTTTCCTTTCCAGTGAAGAATTGGCTTGGTAGTTTGGTCTGCCCTGTTCCCATGATGCACTGGGCCAGGGACAGACTAATTTGCATATAGCCAGGTTCTGAACTGGGATGGTGCAGTGAGCTAAAAAACGGTGATGGATCAAGCCCTGATCTGTTGACTGGGTAGGAGTGTTCTGATTAACTCAGATACTCTGTCCATCACCACCCCCTTTTTGTAAATCATGCCACAAGAAACATCTCCTTCCAGTCCTAAGCTTTCCTTTTAGAAATCATTGCCATTTTGTACTGTAGTTCAGTAGGCTCAATTGAAGTGAATCACAACTGCGACTCCCTACATTCAATAAGTTGTTGCATAAAGAGCAGAGACCCGAACATGGTGTCTAGTGAGAGGATGTAGCGTTAGGGCCAGACTCCAACAACTATGAGTGACACTTCCACGCGAGCAAAATCAAGCAATGAAGAGGAGGGAACATATAAATATTATAAATTACACCCATTTGAACTACGAGAAACTATAAGAAGATCTTAAAACGGCTGGAAAGCACCAGAAATGGACAGGCAAGCACATAGCTAGGGGTTCACAACCCAGGCTGGAAGGTACTGAATGTGGTGATGAGGAATAAGGTTAAAAATACATGATAATGGGATGGAATAATGTAGTATGTATAACGTTATGATGTAAAGCATGCCAAGAATGTCAGAACACAAAAGCAGTGTGCGATTTCTCTGTCACTAGGCCTTGTGTGAAATGAACTTCTATATATCAATAACAAGCTGGAGGTTTTTGGCGCGACAAAGCTAAGCTACATGGATGACTTCATTGGGGGCTCTGGAGCAAACATGTCCTTTTTTCTGCGGCCCTCTCCCCTCCCCCTCCCCCTCCCGCTATCGGCCAGGGGCGGCAATCCGAGATATAGCCCCGGGCACCAGAAGCTCTAGCTACGCCACTGTAACTGGCGCATCCCTGCTGATATGTAGGGATGCGCCAGTTATTGTAAATTTGACCCTACATCTTACTGCTTCATTCTCCAGAAAAAAACATCCAATCTTAATGGTGGAACTTTCTTGTCAAAACTGTGAATGGCACTTCAATTAATTGAAATATCTCAACCCTCCTAACTCCTGAATCATCCGCATCAGGATCACTGACAGAATATTGGAAACAAAAATATTGTGTGGACAGAATATTGTCTCAAAAATATCGAAAGGTAAGTGCAAATAGGTAAGTATAGGTTTACTATTCTTAAATCTGCATCTATACACCTTGAAGATAATATATATATATATTGTCTAGGTACATATGTGTGGAGTTTATATATAGTAAAACTTTGCTTACCTATAGAAATTTACCTTCGCAATACTTTTGGCCTCTATATTCCTGGCTTGATATTTTGCCCCACGATATTTTTGTTTCCGATATTCTTCATTACGACAGCATTTGCTTCTGGTTCCAGCCCACAGAACCTCTGCCACTGTGAGCGAGGCAATTCCTACCTGATACTATTTCTGCACACTAGGGTTGTTCCTCGCGATTCAAACAATGTTGTGTTTCATACATCCCAACATGAATATGTGTAGAGGCTGCAAACCATTTTCATCCATTGATGCCTTCCTGCTCACCAGTGACAACACCGCCTCATCGTCAGTGTTAAAAGTCAGCTCCTTGTTTGCTGAAATTCCCCTCCCCACAATACAAAAGCCACCACAAGTAGAAAAAATAAAATAAAAAGCTACATTTCTCATTATGCGCAACTACTTCTCTAGCAATATTTCAGCAAACAAGTACCCTACCAGAGTAGTGCAAAACGGGCTGCAGCTACTGCATCCGAAAATAACCAGACTAAAAATTAGGTTTCATCCCCAGAGAACCACATAATCAATTTATTGAAATCGCTCAAAATTGCTGATTTCTGCTTCACAACCAGTCTCACAACAACCCTTCAACTCAGCAGCACTGCCAGTAGCATCACAAAGCAGAATTTCGTTAAATGTTCATTCTGCTATTAACATTCCAAAGGCAAATTTCATATGGCCCAAAGCACCCTGAAATCTCCTCAACTCAGTAGGTTCACAATCTGTATATGAATGATCAAATCTTTGTTTCAGGGGGTTTTTCCTCCAGTTTTCTAAATCCAATTCCGTGCCCAAGAATGTAAGCTTGGTAGTCACCACCTTCGCCCTCTCACTTGTCAAAGGCATGCCTTATTCTTCCATAAGGCCTAGAACCCCCCCCCCCCCCCTTGTCATTCCACATACGCATCATCCTCCTTTTTCTGAAGAAAAGAAAACATCCAGGGAATGAGCTACATTCTCGGACCCTTTTACAATATGTAAAATCCATTGTTAGGAACAATTTATATGCTAAAACAATGTGAATGACATGGAAAAGTGCATTAGCAACTAATTGTTCACATGAATGTAACCTTCAGTCACCATGATTGTGAATGACATGGAAAAGTGCATTAGCAACTAATTGTTCACATGAATGTAACCTTCAGTCACCATGATTAACAAAAGGAAACTGTTATACATGAAGCTTCTGAAACAAGGTAAGTTCAAGCACCTTTATTCTGTCATCCACTCTCCGTAACTGACAGGCTGTCCAACATTAACATTGTAGCTAAACAAGCAGAAGACAAAACCCTGGCTTAATGTTGCACTTTTCCATCTCCAACCCTGCACCAGCAGTTGGCAATCTTAATAGCATCATTTGCATAATGAACTGTGTGGTCTTCCTCATGAACAACTTCTTTAACTGTCTGGTCCTCTGGCAAAGACAAGAGATCCTGTAGTCCACCTCTAAATTCTTGTAATCAAACTGAATGCTCCATACGGCATACATCTAAGGGTCCCTCCTCCCTCTCTCCTTCTGCTACTTTCTCCCCATATTCAGCTTGACCAATGTATTCAGATTCTTTGCTGAGCACGTTTCTTTCATTTCTTAGTCCTGCTGCCTAAACCAGCATCTGTGCCCATCCTATAAAACTGATGCTGCCTCCCTATATGAGTACAATTCCAGCCAACACTCCAATTCCTCATCCTTAACGGGGGTGCAAAGCTTCATTCATAACTCCTTCGTTTTCACTACGCCTGCTCTGCTTCCAAGCGCCTCATCCTCCCAGTTGGCCAGAAGGTTGGAAGACCGAGTTCCTCACACTGAACTTTACACATTAATTCCTGAATTTGCAATGCTTTGTTGCAAAACCCTAGGTTATGTACTGAGTATGCACCCCCACTGGTCCTCTTTTAGCTCCCACATTCCAGATTGTTTGATGGCCTTAAAATGACCTAAATGGACTGGAGGGCCATTCTAGATGTTTGTCACAGGCTCAATGCTACTTGGTACCATTCATTTTAGACACGTGGCTGGATTGGCAATTATGCCATTTTATTGGGTTTCTGCAGGCTAGGAGGCTGCTCTCAAAGATATAAAGATTGCCATGACCCAACCATGAAGCCCCCTTACTCCATGTATTTACAGCTCCTGCAGAGTAGCTGGATTGAAAAAGTTTGTCGGGGCTGCGTTTAGTTTCCATATCAGCACTGAAGCCACAAGTCATGTCTTGTACCCAGTTCACCTGCAGATCACCTGCTGATCCTCACCCATCCAAGCTCTAAATTCCTTTTCATACTGCGCTCAAGCAAACCAAGAAAATTAACTTGTTGTTTTGGAATTACATCATTGAATGTATGTGGTATTTGTATATCTCAAATCTAGTCAAAATACAGTGAAGCACTGTGCAGGGTCAATGGCAAAGGTACCCCGTTAGCAAGTAATTGAGGTGCTTGGGTTCTGTGACCAAAAGTTGAACCACATTGGGATGTAGTGTTCCTTGAATCGGTGTCTCTTCAACTCTTTCCTAAATTTCCTAAATTGGTACATGGTTGGGGCAGTCCTGATGGGCACATTGATATTGTTCCAGATCTTGGATGACTAGATGGAGGAGACCTGTTGCATTGTTTTCTTCTCATTACACCTTTTAGCCTCCAATCTGGTGGCATATTGGCTGTGAAAGTGACAACAGCTACTGGAGATGTGAGCTTGTGGGTCAGATACGGGGGTGCTAGAAGTGATGGCTTTGTAAATGATGCAGCTGATTTTGAAGATGGTGCAGGCCAGTAAGCGGAGCCGATAGAGGCACAGCAGGATGAGTGTTGATGATGGGGAATAGCAAATAAGTGTTGTTTGTCTGTTATATTTTGTCATTCTGTAGTTAACTTTTTTTCTGTAAAAATAAAGTCCTGCTGTACATGTGGATAGAACGGCACTCTATAAATACCAGTGAAAATATGCAGTAATAAAAAAAAGTAAATAATTAAAGGAGGTGATATCATATTCTTCAGGCCTGCGGGGAGTAGGATGTCCTTAAGGGGGAGCAGTGTGGAGTCTTGAAGGCCATGGAGCAAAGTGTTACCATCATGCAGATGCAAGAGTACAAGGGCTTGAATTCCCATTCTGAAGTCCCTTTCTGGGACATTGGATTTACCAAAGTAGATTTAAATATTGTGGCAGGCTGTTCTAGGTAGTGTATGTGGTGCACCCTTGCATATGTCAGAAACCAGATGTCCAGCATTCTCTCATCATCTACTCCCTATAAGTTTATTTGAGCCCTCTTTGGTCGTTTTTCCCTGGGCACCTACTTACATGCATCAACAAATTCTCCTTTCCCAATGTTTTAATTATTTTTAGGATCAAATGTGAACCCAGTGTCTTTCATACCTGCATGTATGGCAACTTTTATAACTTCGCATGCGTGCTTCATAAGACATCATCCACTGCATTCTCCTCCATCTTTTTAGTCTCCCTCATTTGTTTTCCCTCTATAGTATCCACTGCCATCTCATTTGCTTCATCTACACTACTCCAATACACTTTACTGCCCTTTACTTGTTCAGTCCCTACTCCTCTCTCCACTGTCCTGCTCAAGCCATACAATCCAATATCCACATATAGTATTACATCCTTAACTCCACGTCTACCCTCCTTGTTTGCTAATCCACTGCTCTTCTGCATCCTGTGGTACCTTGACATACACCCTACCATCTGCCTTTACCTGTCCATAACTCAGCCACCCACTGTCCATGCAACTCCATCCTTCTTGCTGGCAGCCATCTGTGCTGGCTCTCCACTTCATCCTTGACTTCAATAGTTTCCTGCTCTTCTTGTTAGAAAATCGTAACTGTTTCTAACCTGTCCCCTTGCCTTTTGCCACCTAGATCATCTCTGCCACTTGCCATCAACCAAAACCACTCTCTGTCCATCCTACACCTAGTGTCTATTTCTACCTGTCCCACCCCTCCTGTCTCTGGTCTGATCTCTCCCTGCTTGTCACCTTTATCACTCTCATGGCCTTCATAATCCATCACCTCTTTCTGTCATTCACACTATCTTCCATTACCTTCTGCCAGATCAGTTGCCCACCCTCCTATTTGTACCTGCAACTTCCTGTCACCAAAACACCTTTCCCAAACATCACAAAATTCTCTCACTGATGCTGAGATCATGCAGGCCACATGGGACCTATCACTCTCTTCTTTCCATTGCAGTGAGTGGTACCATACTCTACAGATGTCTGAAACACCTCTGCAACTTCAAACATTCTCATGCTTATCCTCTCCCATATTTTTTCCTTTTCTGATTGGCCTCTCTCCTCTGCAGTCACTGCGCACCTCCTGTTCGCCTTCGTGCAAAAGGAGACCCACAGCACCACTTGTCTATGTGCTGACACACTCTCGCTCTCTGCTCCGATGTCCATACCCTGACACATGCACGACTCATACATGCTCATAACACATCTAGATTTTGATTGTGACTGTTGTCAGTCCTTGCCACTACTCGTCTCGAAGTTACTCGCTTCTCCTCAAAATGTTTTCCACGTTGATGCACTAACCATCTGTGGGGGGGCTGCGTCTGCTGTACCTCTGTCCATTGACCCTATGCTGTCTTCCCTCTGCAGACCTTTATCTCTTCATCCAGACATAGGTTTGGCATCTCCATTTAGCCAGGCCTGAGGTCTCCCTCTGCACATTCTTCTCCTTTCTTCTGTCCTTGAACTCTCCAACACCTCCTCTCTCTGCCTCAATCCACGCTGAAGATCTCCCTCTATTGACCCTCGCTATCCCTCCAGGCTCATCCTCTGCCACCCCCGCTGTCCTCTTCCAAGCAAGATGTCATCTTACGTAGACCCCACTTCCAGACATATTGGCTAAAGCTCTGACCACGTAAACCGTTTTTTCCATTTACACAGATCAAAGCACCGCCTCTCAGACCCTCCCCAGCCAACCTCGTCCTAACAGACAACACTCCCTTCATCCAGGCTCGGAGCTCTGTCTGCCGACTCACCTGCGTCCACTCAGGCCGAGCTCTCCCCCTACAAGTCCATCTTCCCCCATACACGCCTGAATTGGCTCTCAAGACTCCCTGGTCTGAGCTGTGCACGTGCAGATGCCTCTAACGCACTCAGGCCCGAGCCCCTCCCCATCAGACTGGGCAGTACAATTAGGAAATGCTTCCCTCCTGTGACACAAATAATTTTAAACACAAATTATGTAAAATTAGGCGAAATACAATTGGCCAGTTTGTTGCTTCCAAATTCTGAATACAACACGTGCGATACCGGTGCAAGGATCGTTCGAGCAGAACACGTCTTTCGCCCCACACACGATATTCATTTGAGATATTTTCTATACAAACCCGTCTCCCTCAGAAGAAAATGATGCAATAAAGCAGCAATGCTAAAAAAGTTAACTTTTGCAAAAAAAAGTGAAACTCTAAACTCATCAGTTAAGCCAATTTATACTTGGGTAACAAACATTTTACCTCGGCCTGCTTTCAAACTGACTATCTCATCTTTGCTTCTTTGCAGTTTGTCTTGTGGCCCACGGAGCACTTTGGAACTTTGCTGACATGATTAAAAAGGTTACTGGGAAGAGTGCAGTCCCTTATTACTCTACCTATGGGTGTTATTGTGGACTGGGAGGAAAGGGACATCCAGTGGATGCAACAGATCGGTGAGTAACCGCAGCATGCTGAAATAAGTTATATTTCTGAACTGAAAATAACTCCATAAGAAGGCCAATGGGTCAAATCCTTTGGAGGTCATCAAATACCACATTTCTTGTAATTGGGTGTACGGTCCTGGTCTAAACCTGTCGCTCCCAAAGTCATAAAAAAGCACACAAAGGATGCCGATTTGTTGATGTGGGTCAAATGGTCTTGATTTAAAAAATGAGAGGCAGACCCTTTAATGACTGCGCCTTTGATTTCTTTAGGGCAGTGCTCTTCAAAGGTTTTAATGCCAAACCCACCCCAGTATACAAAAAAAAATCATTGGGGCACGCCCTTAAAGTTTTCCCAAATATTCCATTAAATTCACAATATTTAAATATGTCTAGACTTATTTAAACATTACAGTTAGGTTCTGTTAAAACTTTTAAAAGTGCAATCAAATACATAATTGCTAAACATACCATTCTGGTCAGGCAGACCTTACTACAGTGTAAAAGTATGCACAGTGTGATAATTAGAAATGGGGGTGGGGAGCTTTGAAGAATATTCAATGTCCCTTAGGCTCACTGTAAAGGAGGTTGTCCTCCCAGTAATTGTGATAACTCCCGGCAACATTACCTGCTGCTTGGGTTTCAGCTGTTTCCTCATGCCCTCAAGGGATGGACACTCCCTCTGTGCCCTCTGGTACTCCTTCTTGGTGGGTCCTCCTTCTAGATGCCATCCACTAGGTCACCAAGGAAAGCAGTGCCTTCCTCAGTTGGGTCTGTGATGGCCACTGAGGTGCCTCATCCACCTTACTAGGAAGACACTCAGGGGCTGGTTTACCATTCCACTGCCTTTCCCCTCTTTAACAGCAGGCTGGGCCATTGTTCCAGGCTGCTTAAACAAAGGGAGAGTAAGGGAAATAGGGGGAGAAACACCCCCAGTCCCCTAGGGACAATATTTGAAAAACAAAGAAGGGAGTTTCTCCAGGACAGAGTGTCCTAGTGAATTACACGGAGAAAGTTGTAGTTCAGAAATAATCTTTTCTTTCTTTTAGAAACCCCTCACTCACCCACCTAGTGGTGACATGCTTCATCATTGGGGTCCATCCAAGCGGCCGAGTGCCACTCGGATGAGCTTTGCCACGTGCAACTGCAGCGGAGCTGGTTTTTTGTGTAATAGAGTGTGTAGTGAGTGATTTTTAAAAAAAATATATTTGCAATCGTCCTATGTTTTATTCTGGAGTCACAACATATGTTAAAAGCAGGTGTGATACTAAATGTATGGCTAGATTGACCCACGAGTATCAATATTTAAGTGAGGATATGGTCAACATGTTTCAACCTTTTTTAAATCTGGGAGCACGAAATGTGATCATAAAATCATGCTACCCCCCTCCCGGTTTTTCTCTTTCAGAAGCTTCTAAACTTACTCAGAATGCGGTAAGAGTGCCTAATCGTGAGTATATGATTGGGCAATCTAGCGAATCAGGAAAGGGTACGCCTTGGTGTATGTGGACCTCCCGTTTCGCACACTTGGTCCTGACGAATACCTTGCGACAAGCTAAAGCCACAACATCTTGCCCATTGATAGTGACCCATTGCCTATACTTTGTAGTATTTGAAGGCACCTGGATCTTAGGAACCATCTCACTGTCACCCCGGGACACTAGGCTAAACCCACTAAAGTCCCCATACTCATAGCAGTCATAGCACTTAATGGGCTTGGTCTGCTGACCTTTGTCAAGGTAAATTTTCTTCTTGTGGCCAGATTGGGAATAAGAACCAGACCTTTCCCCTGTGAGTTGAGGGCCTTTAGCGAACTCTGTCTTTTTTATCTCCAGCTCTTTCTGCTGTTGGGAACCCTGACCACCCTTTTGGGAGTCCACTCCGGATGCTTTCTTGGGCACTCTGGTGCTGACCCAAAAGTCTGCCTCCTCAGCAAGTTGTCTGGGGTCAATTAACTTTCTATCCACTAGGTGTTGGTGCAGCTCTGGAAAACAAATATCAAACACGCGCTCCTTTAAAATCAAGTTGTACAGTCCTCAATGCTCATCAACCTTCAGTGCCTTGCTAGTATATTCCAAGAAATCCATGTCTGCTCATCTACCCTTACTGTAGGGAGTGTGTCCCTCCCCACTGTGTGGATAAACTTCCACAAACTACCACCCCAGAACTCCTCAGGGATGTTGTACACTTTCAGAGCCACTTCTTAAGCTGAAAACAATTTATCTATGTCATCCCACCTCGTAACTGGCCACCGAATCCTCTGGGATCGTGGCTCTGGACTCACCAGCGGCCACTGTAGGTTTGCTGCCACAATTGCTGTTACTGGACCCAACTTGTAGGGCTCTTATGTCCAGCTCTCTGAGGTTGAGCTCCTGGGTAAGTTCCTGTTCTCCACGGCCAGCCTTCTTTCCGTATGAGCCTGCACCAACTTGACATGCTCTAACTTTAATTTTCTTTACTCCCTCGTGTTTGCCAGCTCCTCTGGTGACAGGCTCTTTAAGGAGACACTGCTCTCTGCTCTGGTAGCCAATAATGCTCCTAGCAAGTCATTGGCCCCTTCCACAGGCAGTTACAGAGCCACTGCAGAGTACAGATATAGGTCACCCTCCTCCTCAAGGATCTCCTGCTCCGCCACTGGGAGGTCATCCCCTGCAACCTGGGTCTCTACCCAGGACCTCAAAGCTTTCATTATCTGCACCTTCCTGGTGAAGCACCTTGTAGAAAACTGAAAGTCCTTGCAGAAATCTTTCAGCAGCTGCACAGTGTAGCATTCTAATCTGGCCAGCTCAAACTCAATTCCTCCAGGTGTAAATGCAGCTTCTCCAGAGAGAGACAAAATTTTGCAGGAAAATCAAAAAGGCCAACCAGGAAGGATTGAAAAAGGCCTGAATTGGTCTTAAGTATAGAGTTGTAGTGAACCGTGAATTACCATATGGTATTGCACAAGCACAAGTCCTATCCTCACCGCTGATCACCAGTGTTAGAAATTGGGCCTCTAGTTGGCAGAGGTGTGCACCCTGTTCAAGTAGGGACTACATTTCTAGGCAAGGTAAGCTAGGTACACACTTTAAATTAAACTGTGCTCACCCTTTGGTAGCTTGGCACAGAGCAGGCATGCTTAACTCTAGAGGCAATGTGTAAAGTATTTGTGCAACACATACACAGTAACACAATTAAAACATCACAAAAAACTCAAGACAGGTTTAGAATAATAGAAAATATTTATCTCATTAAAACAAGACCAAAACAACAAATATCCAATCAGTAGAAGTCAAGATATGAATTCTTAAAGAATAAATGCAAAAACAGTGCTTAGAAGTCACTAGCCATTAAAATGCTTCCTGAGGTTGCAAGGGACCGGTGCAAATGCAATTTCAGGCTGACCGTGAAGGAGAGCAGGCCAGCGGTAGGACCCAGACAGGTCCCGCTGAAGAAATACCTTGGCTTGAGCAAGTGTCAACATCGAGAGCCTACTGTGTCATCACCGAGCCGTGCAACGCAGCTCTCGTGTCGTTGTTGAGCTCAGTTGCAGTGAAAGCAATTATCTTTGTAGGGGCCACGCAGAGCGGCATTGTCGAGCTGCGTGGGCTGTGGATCTGCTATCGTTGAGCATCACAGGCGATGCCGCAGAGTTTCTCACTCTGTTGGGGCGAAGCTTTGGGTTTTGCAGGAAATGAGCTGCAAAACCCTTTTCTGAGGAACAGGACGTGAGGGGACACCTCAGGCTAGGGTGTGAGTCACAGAAGGCAGAGTCCAGCAGCACCAGCAGGATTGCAGGAAGTATTTTGTGTTCTTGAGACTTCAGAAAACAGGAGGCAAGCCAGCAAGCTATTAGAGCAACTCTGGGTTCAAGTGTGAAGGAACCAGGTCTTGTCCTCAACAGGACAGAGATCAGCAGGCAGCAGGGGAACTCAGAAAGCAGAGAAGCAGTTCCCAGGAACAGTCATTCAAGGCAAAGTGGCAATCCTTTGAGCACAGCAGTCTTTACTCCAGCAGGCTTCTTCCCAGGTCCAGTGGTGTACTGATTTGGTAGAGTCAGAACTCCAGTACTTATACCCAAAAGTGCCTTTGATGTAGAGGGTGACTTCAAAGGAGTTCTCTGATGTGGCAAAGATCCCTTTCAGCCAAGTTCTGTCTGCCAGGCTATCTGTGGGGGTAAATCAGTGCTTTGTGTGAGGAGAGGTCACTACATATTGAAGTGTAAGTGTCAGCCCCTCCCATTCCACCTTTCCCAGGAAGATCCATCAGAATGCAGATGAGTGCTCAGAATGCAATGCAGACAAGCCTCACCTTTCTTTGTTTATGGCTATCTAGAGGGAATGCACAAAGTGTAGCTGTCACTGCAGCCAATACACGTGTTGGGGACAGGCTGCAGGCACATAGAGAAGTAAATAGTATAGTAATGTCAAATACAACTTTAACACTAAAGACGATTTATCATTACCATTTCAAAGATATGAAACATGATTTATCTACTTATTTCTAATCAGGAATTACAACTTTAAAGTATTTTAAGGAATTCCCAATGCTAGTCCATGAGAGCAGTAAGCCTCACATAAGTGAAAAATGAATTTAGCTGTTTGCCACTACCAGGAATGAAAAACGTAAAAACACTTATCCTACCTTTTAGTTACACAGCACCCTGCCCATGGGGGAAACATCCTTTACAACGCAACTTTTACAAAGCACTACCATTACGACGCAACTTTTACAACGCAAGTTATTACAACGAATTGCGCTGGGGGGTGCTCTAGCATAGGGAATAGTTTAATTAATATCCAACACCTTCCCTACTATCCACGGGGACTGGAGTTAGAATAGTAAATTAAACTATTCACTATCCAGCGCCCCAACGCAAGTCGTTGTAACGACTTGCATTGTAAAACCTGCGTCGTAATGGCATGCGTTGTAAAAGCATGTGTTGTAGTGTCATACATCCTGCCCATAGGGCTCCCTAGGTCCTACATTTGGGATGACCTATATGTAATTAAAGTGGAGTTTTAGGCTTGGCAAGTGGTTTTAAAAGCCAAGTCAATGTGGCAGTGAACTGCAGATACAGGCCCTGCAATGGCAGCTCTGAGACCAGTTTGAAAGGCTTATTGTGGGGGTGGCACAATAAGTGCTGAAGGCCCACTAGAAGCATTTTGATTAGAGGCCCTGTGTATTTGGTATACAACATTACAAGGAACGTAGCAGTAAACTAATAATGCAAGCAGGTATATACCAATGTCACCATGTTTGAGGAGAGATGCACATGCACTTGAATATTGGTCAGCAGTGATAAAGTGCTCAGAGTCCTAAAAGCAGGCAACAAGTTGGGGGAAGACCACCCTAAGGATGGCTGGTCTAATAAAGAGGATCTAGTTTTACATTGAAGTTCTGACTCTTTGGACTGTGGGTGTTGGAGCGTAAATTCCGATTTCTCTCTAAGTGCAAGTTTTGGTAGTTCCCCTAATTATGAGTAATGTGGTAATTACAGCACACCCCATAGTTTTGCACAGGTATTTTTTGGCAGGTTAGTCCTGCTGAAATGTACTGTGGGAAAATGTGAACCAAGTTCAAGCAGAAGAATGGAAGGTGCACTTGTTGTGGAGTCAGTACAGACAACGTGAAGTGTTATTCCAAGGTTGTTTTTTTTTATTCAATAGATCTTTTTTTTTTTAACTGGTACACAGCCAATGCGTTTTGTTCCCGATTCTTTGCCAGAGGGAACTTCTTCAGGGCTTCTATCCGTTCTATTTGGCCAGATACCAATGCGGGCGTGTGTGTTAAGACAATTCAATCAAGAAAGGGCACATGATAAGCCTCAATTATAACATAAATGATGAAGCATCTCACAATATGAGATGTTATTCATTTGTTCTATACAGCAAAATGATCGGCCTCAATTCCGGTATGATGCACAGGGTTTCTCACAACTCCAAAACTTGGGCGTGAGAAAATCCTATATAGTCGGTTGGCATCCAAAGAAGTCTTTATTCACCAGTCAGATAAACAGTGAAGGCGGATCGATGTATAAACTGATGAGAGCGAGGCTCTGTGTAACTTGGCGTGTTACTGGTGGTACGGTGTGGGAAAATGTGTGTTAAATCCTGATGAAGGCCGTCTTTGCTCTTCAATATACACAGATCCCACTTGTAATTATTTTTTTTCTAAAGAAAAACTTGGACTATGAGGTATTTGCCCGCCCAGCAAATACTTCACCCCAGCGTATTAGCATTTACTGGGTGGAGTAAATACCATTCCTTTTACCCTTCTTGGTGTACTCAGTGCCGAAATGCATACTTTACTCACACACATTTATTAATTACAACCATACACACTGTAAAGAGGAAATGCTCCTAGGATGAGAAAAAACACAACAATAGAGCGTAAAACCATTGAACATGGAACAGCGGACTGAGGTAGACAAGAAAGCCATCCAATCTTGAGAAAGTTTCTGACCCAAAGTCCACTCAGTGCATTGTATTGTAGATAATGCACCCATTTCACTAAGGTAAATATTCATGTATATTTATCATGTGTATAATTATTCCTACTCCTAGATGTAATGCTCCACTTTTCTCCTAATCACAATGTTTTTGTGGAGATTTGTACCAAGGTGTAGACTTACATGTCTCCTCCCCATCAAGTGAGGGAATGGAGCTCCTTGCAATATAATTTACTAATGTAAAGTAACTACTATTGACTTTTCACCTATGGGTCAAGATCTCCACAACTGAGGTGGGGATCTCCCTATGGCAAAGTATAAGGAAAAAAACTAAAGGTTATGATTTAAAAAAAAAAAAAAAGAAAGTAATCTAATTTATAATATTTATGTGCCTAATTTAATATATTTATTACGAATAAGCAAATAATAAAGTAAAACTCTACATCACTTTAAATCACACGTGTAAATATGTATTGTATAATGAAATAATGTAAACATATACATTTAAGTAAGACATATACATTTTAAAACAATAATAAAAAAACAAATACCCTTAAAATCTGCATTAACTACAGTCCAGTACTCACATGAGATTATCATTCTCATTGTGACATGACTGGTTAATTGTGTCATTGTTATATTACATTAGTATATTGGGATGTGTTTTCTGCTTTACATTGACTTCAATTCTGCTAATACTGAAACTATATATTATAAACATGAGAGAGTAATATAAGGTTGTGTAAACACAACCTTTGTTGGACCGTCATTCTTTATTGTGAGTGTAGCTGATGTGGTGCATTATAACTAGAGCCATCCTAACTTTAGCCTGAGACTGGTCGGCCACATCTGCCCAGGAAGTGAAGGATGCCTAGGTGAGATGCACTTCATATTGAGGGCTAATTACATTGACAACTATTTTCCAAGGATCCTAAGAGGTCTTGCTGTAAGAGAGCCACATGAGCCCTGTAATTGTTCTGTCTGGGAAATACAGCCTTCTAGTAGCTACAGTAGTGGACATAGGGTTCTAGAAGATGATTTCTTCCTAGTGCTCTACATCTCGAATTTTGCATACTTCTCAAAATAGAAGGTTTGTTAAAACGTTTAGTCTATTCTAGTGTATCAGATTTAGTTGAGAAGTATGTATACCAGGAAGAAGCATCTTCCTTTATGCTGCAGTTCAAAATTATTTAACTGCTATGAAGCTGTTAAAATAATTTTATTGGGTTATTTACCTATATTGGAAATTTCTTGCAAGGCCCACAAAGGGCATTGAACTCTCAGTGCCCCACCCCAAGGGGCACTTAGAGCTCCAATGTAATCAACATTCTCATGCACACTTGTTGCCCTTTTTTGGCTTGTGCTAAGGTAAGTGTAGCTTTCCTAACCGATAAGGGTATGCTGGTGTTAGGGTCAGTACATCAGTATCAGTATGGAGAGTATGGATATGTATGATAATCTGATTATTGTGCTCAAGTGGTCATTCTTTGAGTTTTCTTTTCTAAGGTGCTGTCACACCCACGACTGCTACTATGGACAATTAGAGAGAAAATGTAATCCAAAGACCGACAGCTACAAATTCAGCATGAGCGGTGGGAAAGTAGCATGTGGTGAGATCTTGTGTTTATGCATTTCCCTCTATTATGAAGGGTTTTGGCATGCTGAGCAAGTGCACGTATAACTGTAAAAAGGTACAGGAACAGTAAAAGCCTGATATAGAAAGGATTGACTGGGCCTGTCACATTTGTTTGTAGTCCTCTACATTGACTACAAAAATATCAACCTAAAAAGATACTGAGTTGAAAATGTCTACTGACAAAATATCGATATACAATACTTATAACTCAAATCCCAGAAAAATCTACTACCAATATATTGACATACATAATATAAATATCTAGAATTAAAAATACATTTTACCAAAATATTGAATAAAACAATATAGACAAACAAAATGAATATTCAAACAACCAAGATATTAACTCCAAAAATAAGTTGTACAATAATGTATGTAACATAAATATTATGTTACAATTAATGCAAATTAATTTTTAATCATTAAAAAAAGATGTAAACCTCATATATGTGTCTATTTAACCATAAAATAAATGCATCTATTAGTATTTTTTTGGAAACAAAAAATAATAGAAATAGTTTACATTTTCAAAAATGTATCTAAACTATATTAAGAGGACATATCAATTATGGAAAACAAATTTAGGGCCTGATTTAGATTTTGGTGGACAGATTACTGCATCACAATGGTCACGGATATCCCGTCCACTGAAATATAAATGCCATAATATCCTATGGGATTTATATTTTGGTGTTCAGGATCAATCAATCAATCAGACAGATTTGTATAGCGCGTTGCTCACCCTTTAGGGTCTCAAGGCGCTGGGACGGGGGGGGCGCTACTGCTCGAAGAGCCAGGTCTTGAGCTGTTTCCTGAAGAAGAGGTGGTCCTGGGTCAGACGTAGGTGGGCGGGGAGGGAGTTCCATGTCTTGGCCGCCAGGTAGGAGAAGGATCTTCCTCCGGCGGTGGATCTGCAAATGCGTAGGATGGTGGCGAGGGCGAGGTTGGCAGACCGGAGTTGGCGGGTGGGTGTGTAGAATGTGAGGCCGTTGTTGAGGTATTTGGGGCCCATGTCGTGGAGAGCCTTGCGTGCGTGGAGTCTGAACGTGATCCTCTTGCTGACGGGGAGCCAGTGCAGGTCTCCCAGCAGGGGAGAGATGTGGCTGTGGCGGGGGATGTCCAGGATGAGTCGTGCAGAAGCGTTCTGTATGCGCTGGAGTCTTTTCTGGAGTTTGGCTGTGGTTCCAGCATAGAGGGTGTTCCCGTAGTCCAGTCGGCTGGTGACGAGGGCCTGGGTGACAGTCTTCCTGGTGTCAGTGGGGATACACCGGAAGCTCTTACGGAGCATGCGCAGGGTGTTGTAACAGGATGACGAGACGGCGTTGACTTGCTTGACCATCGTGAGGGAGGAGTCCAGGATGAAGCTCAGGTTGCGTGCATGATCCGTTGGTTTGGGGGCGGTGCCCAGGGCAGGGGGCCACCAGGAGTCGTCTCAGGCAGAGGGGAATGTTCCCAGGATGAGGACTTCCGTCTTGTCTGAGTTCAGTTTCAGACGGCTGAGCTTCATCCATTCCGCGACGTCTTTGATTCCTTCCTGGAGGCTGGCTCTCGCAGTGGTGGGGTTGTTGGTGAGGGAAAGGATCAGCTGGGTGTCGTCTGCGTAGGAGATGATGTTTAGGTTGTGTTGGCGTGCGATGGCTGCGAGGGGGCTCATGTAGACGTTGAAGAGGGTGGGGCTGAGAGAGGATCCTTGCGTGACGTCACAGAGGACTTCGGTGGCCGCGGACCGGAACGGTGGGTGGCAGACTCTCTGGGTTCTACCGGCAAAGAACGAGGTGATCCACTCCAAGGCCTTTCCTTGGATTCCGGTGTTGCTGAGGTGCTGTATCAGGGTGCGGTGGCATACGGTGTCGAAGTCTGCTGAGAGGTCCCAGGAGGATGAGGGCAGCTGTTTCCCCGTTGTCGAGCAGGGACCTGATGTCATCGGTAGCTGCGATGAGGGCGGTCTCGGTGCTGTGGTTTGCTCGGAAGCCGGACTTCGAGTGGTCGAGGGATCCGTTTGTCTCGAGGAAGGCAGCGAGTTGTTTGTTGACGGTCTTCTCGATGACTTTGGCCGGAAAAGGGAGGAGCGAGATGGGGTGGAAGCTCTTGAGGTCCGTGGGGTCTGCGGTGGGTTTCTTCAGGAGGGCGCTGAGCTCGACGTGTTTCCATCTCTCCGGGAAGGTGGCAGATGTGAAGGAGCTGTTAATGATGTCACGGAGTTGGGGTGCGATGATGGAGTCAGCTTTGTTGAAGATGTGGTGTGGGCACGGGTCGGTTTGGGAGCCGGAGTGGATGGTGTTCATCGTGCTGGTGGTGTCTTTGGTGCTGACCGAGGTCCAGGTGCAGAGGGTGGTGGTGGGGGTCGCTGGTTCTGTGGTTGGGTGCGTGGTCTGTGCGCCGAAGCTGTTGTGTATGTCGGCGATCTTGCGGTGAAAGAACGAGGCGAGTGAGTCGCAGAGGTCTTGCGAGGGTATGATGTCGTTGGTGCTGGGGTTGGAGAGCTCTTTAACGATGTTGAAGAGTTCCTTGCTGTTGTGGGAGTTGTAGTCCAGTCGTTCTTTGAATGTGGTCCTTTTGGTGGTGCGGATCAGCTGGTGGTGTTTGCTGGTGGCGTTCTTGAGGGCTGTCATGTTTTCTGTTGTCTGGTCGTGGCGCCAGGCTTTCTCGAGGTTGCGGCAGGTTTTCTTGGAGTTCTTGAGGGCGTTGGTGAACCAGGAGGCTTTCTTGCTGCCTCGTTTGCTGGGAGGGTTCTTCAGAGGTGCGAGGTCATCGGCGCAGTTGGTGAGCCACTGTGTGAGGTTGCGGGCTGCTTCGTTGGGGTCTGTCATGTTGGGGGGAGGGTTCTGGCTGAGAGAGGTGATAAGCTGGTCGGCGGTGATCTTGCTCCAGCTTCTGCGGGGGACCTGTTGTGGGATGTGGTGGGTCGCGGTTCTCCTGAAGTTGAAGTGGACACAGCTGTGATCTGTCCAGTGTAGTCCGGTGCAGTGGTTGAAGGAGATGTGCTTGCTGGAGGAGAAGATGGGGTCAAGCGTGTGGCTGGCGTGGTGGGTGGGGGTGGTCACCAGTTGCTTGAGTCCGAGGTTGGCGAGGTTATCCAGCAGGGTGGCGGTGTTGCTGTCATTGTTGTTCTCCAGGTGGAAGTTGAGGTCTCCTAGGAGGATGTAGTCTGAGGAGGTTAGGGCGTGCGGGCTGATGAAGTCTGGGATGGCTTCACTGAATTGTGTGCGGGGTCCCGGGGGTCTGTAGATGATGGTGCCTCTGAGGGTGGTCTTGGGGTCGGTGTGTATATGGAAGTGAAGGTGCTTGGCGGTGGTGAGGGTGTCGTTGGAGTTGGTCGTGATGCGGATGGTGTTTCTGTGGACGATGGCGATGCCTCCTCCGGTTTGGTTGGCGCGGTCCTTCCGGGTGATCTTGTAGCCATCCGGGATGGCTATGGAGATGTCAGGGCTGAGGAGGCATTCATCCAAGTTTCTGTGAGGAAGGCGACGTCTGGTGATGAAGTGTCGAGGAGGATCCAGAGTTCGACGGCGTGCCTGTGGAGCGGGTGTTGAGCAGGATGCACATGAGGTGGTTGTTGCTGGTGCCTGGCTTGGCGGGTGCGGTGCAGGTTCGGAGGCAGGTGAATTTGCAGGCTTGGCAGGTGAAGGGTCCGTGGGTGCGTTTCGTGGTGGCTCGGTAGCAGGCGGGGTTCCGGCCGGCGTTGAGTGCGCAGAGAGGGGTGGCGTCATAAGCCCGTCGGGTGGGCTGGTCGCACAGTGGTCGCCATAAGAGGGCAGGAGGAGAGGAGGGGTAAGCTGGGAGGCGGGAGGGTAGGGAGCCACTCGGTGCAGGGGGCGGGCCGCACGGGAGGCAGCGGCGGGAAAAACGGGGCTGAGGAGCCCGAAGGAAGATGGCAGGCCCTCACTCACTCGAGGTACAAAGAAGAAGGGGGGCGGGCAGGCACACATGGGGGCACTCACTCACTCGGGGTACATAAAGAAGGGAGCGGGCAGGCACACGTGTGCACAGGAACAAGAGGCACAGGCAAGTCTCCAGGCGTCGGGGCGCCGATCTGGAGGGAGAAGCAGGCAGGAGCAGCGTCAGGTCAGGCAGAGCTGCAGCGGTGGGGGAGCGACCTACCCGAGGGTCAAGGGTCAGGATATCCATCACTGTTGTGACGGAGTAATCCATCTGCCAAAATCTAAATCAGCCCCTAAATCTTTTAGCATTTTTGTTGATCTAACAAAATAAAATGAATTCATTATATTCACAAATAAAGTACATTTTTATTAAAAACAAATTATTATTTGTTAAAACATATGAAAAATGTAAAACTATTTATTTTGATCAAATATATATATTATAGTAAAAAATTCAAGACATGTACCCAATATTCATTCATTAGACAATCATTTAATAAATATGAACATCTTGCATTATTTAATTCATAACACAAGCAATATATATATATATACATATATATATATATATATATATATTCACTGAAAAAACCATAGGTTATAGACCATATATAGTTAGGAATTAGCATTTACAAAACCTTGAAAATTCACTGAAAAAACCATAGGTTATAGACCATATATAGTTAGGAATTAGCATTTAAAAAACCTTATTTTACTCACACAAAACCATTGAAATTCCATATATAGTTAGTTGCACTAACTATATATTGCGCACCCGCAATCCACTGCTGATGATGTCACATATTACATCATTCATGACATGGTCAGTGACATCACTGATGACATCACTGATGACATCTCAAATGACATCACTGATGACATCTCACTTGACATCAATGATCACATCACTGATGATATCATTCATGTGACAATACAATGCATCTCCTCACATTTTAATATAACCTCTGTTTCACCCAGTGTTAAAAACAGAGTATAATTTTTGAAACCATTGACACACCAATACTAGTTACTACATACGTACTCACTGATTCCTACGTCTACACACACATTCACTCATTCACCCATACAATCATTCATACATACAATCACTCATGTTTACAACACAATCATATGCACTCATACACCTATACAGACACTCACACTCTGCCACTCATCCATGGAGTTACTCACACACCTAGTCAGTCCTGTAAAGAATCAATCACACTTCCATTTTCTACTCTATACAGTTAAACATAGAGCACCTTACGTTTTCAACCATATACTAACACATACTTACTCTCTTATACAATCATTGATACAAGTACACATTGATCTGTACAGAGTCACACACCTCCCATCCAGCCACACACACACTCAGTCTCCCATGCAAATACTTGGGCAATCAATCAATAACCCATATAGTTACTCATATAGCTACTGATCAACACATGCAGCAGTTTACAGAACAACAGACATAATGATGCACAAATTAAGACAGTTTAGTCACTAACCCATGCACTCAGTGAGACACATTTAATCACTCACTCATACATTCAGTCATGCACCTACTAAATCCTTCGTCCAGACACTTATACATCCACTCATTCTTCAATATGTAAGACATATTTTAACTTTACAGAAACATAGTCACTGGATGTTGTCATCAGTGATGTCATCAGTGATGTCATTTGAGATGTCATCAGTGATGTCATCAGTGATGTCACTGACCATGTCATGAATGATGTAATATGTGACATCATCAGCAGTGGATTGCGGGTGCGCAATATATAGTTAGTGCAACTAACTATATATGGAATTTCAATGGTTTTGTGTGAGTAAAATAAGGTTTTTTAAATGCTAATTCCTAACTATATATGGTCTATAACCTATGGTTTTTTCAGTGAATTTTCAAGGTTTTGTAAATGCTAATTCCTAACTATATATGGTCTATAACCTATGGTTTTTTCAGTGAATTTCAATGGTTTTTTAATAGCAAATATCATAAGCTGTCGAATGTCAAGTACGTGGTAAGAATTTTTTTTTTCGTGTTTATGCACACTGATCTGCTTTGATTGCTGCCCCCCACCCCTCATTTCTATTAGGAGTACTCTCTCTTTGCAGATAGTGAAGGGTAGTTAACGCAGCCCTTTCCCCCTTTGTAATCCGTCGTGCCTGCTTCTCTCTCCATTTGATTGATTGTTCTCTTTGGTTCATTCTCTATTTACAAACAAGCACAGAGTCGCAATACTCTGTTTAGTCTTTGCAGATAGCGAAAAATCGTGTAAAAAAACAAAAGGAATCGAGCAAAATCAGTAGGCCACTAATGGGATCTCTTTTGACCTCGCTAAAATAGAAACATTAGGAACAACCTGTTGAAAATAGCAATGCGTATGTATATAAGCGGCGTTCATTTGTGTTCACAGTACCCCTTGTTGATTGTTTCAATCGAGCATTGAATTGTTCGAAGTTAATTCTCTTAACGATCTTCTCTACCTGCAAACGAGGAAGAATAGGAATATTCTATCTCCCTTTGCAGATAGTGAAGGGTAGGTAACGCAAGCCTTTAACACGTCGTACCTATTTCATTCCTCATTGATTGATTGATTGTCCGAACATTGACTGTTTGGGAATTAGTTCTTTTTGGAGGTATTCCCTGTTTGCAAATAAACGTAGGAAAATCTTTGCAAGTAGTGAAAGGGTACGTAATGCGGACCGTTCTCCCCCGTTGTAATCTGTCATGCCTATCTACTCCCCACTGATTGATGCACCTTTTTCACCCGGACCATTTACTAGAGATACGTCATCTGGCCCGACCAGAGAGCACCCCTAGTGAAAAGGACATATGCAATAATAACGAAGTGATCACTGTATCCTGTTAACAGAAACTTTACCATGAAACAACCTGGAAAGAAAAAAATAGGAAAACGAAAATCAGTAGGCCACTGATGAACATGAACTTTTATTAAACAACGAACAAAGAAACGATAACATAACGTAATGATAAAACCTATTAATGTCCTAGAAACAAGAAAACGTTAAAATATGCCAGTGGTGAGAGACCAGAAAAACAGTAAGAGAAACCAAATCACCCCTCGCTGTCCCACCGCCTGCCACGCCAAAAAAATCGATAGACTAGGCAAAATGCAAGTCAGTAGAACATCCACCCCCACTCTGGAAACTTCCAAGGTGGGGCAGGGTTCCGGCTACGCCCAGCCGGGAGCAGCCCATATAAGGCAGGTCCTGCTGCCACGCCTCGGCCAGGAGATCCTAACGTAGGGTGTAGCCGAAGGAGAGGCCGAGGCCAGCGGGACCCGGCCAGGGGATTGCCTTTACAACGCTGAACAGTTGCAGGGGGGGGGAATGTCTCCTCGACCCTCCCCTCTCTCTCCCAGTCCGGCCGCGGTGGCCCTTGAGAGTTGCAGGTAGTCCCGCCACATGCTCTTCCGGTCCGACCACCAACGGTCGGGGGGCCGAGGCCGACGGGATCCGGCTGCAGCCGATAAACCAAGAAACCCGTTCATGGGGCCAGAGCCAGGGGCGTCCGGCCGACATCCACCGGAAGCCCGGCCCGAAGACGGACGGGACACTTCTTTCTTTTATAATGGCTGCGACAACACTGGAGGGGGATGTCTTGCACATGCCTCCGACCCCCCCCTCGTCCTCATCGCCTGGTCCGGCCATAACAAATCTCAAGCGAGACGCCGTGGGGTGCACTGGGAGGGAGAGACGGTGCGAACAGGCCTCTCCCGCCTCCCCAGGTGGAGGCTTCCCAGCTGCACCCTCAGCGCTCCAGGCGGTGGCATCCTAACAACTACAGTGCTGCACAGTTTCGGAACGACCTAGATAACGGTTCTTCCACTGTGGCCATGCTGCAACGTCTCGCCCGGCAGGGTGGAGCCCGTCCGCTCATGTGACCCTGCGATCGCCGGTAGCTGCCGAACTCTCAAAATGGCGGTCGACCTGGCAAGAGCGGGCCCAACATAAAGAAATGGCCCGGTCACTGGTTGACTCCACCACCGTAGTCCTCCACGACCTTGAAGATTCTAGAGGAGCCGCGGGAGTCTCCGACCCCCGATGGGGAATGACTGCCATGATCGCCCGTGGAGTGACGAAACTGTATCCGCGGGACGTCGGCGCTCCCATGCTGGCGCCAGCCTCACTTTGAATTACTACAATCCTGCAGACCTTACTTCCGGTGAAAGCACAGTGTGACCCGGTAGGAAAAATTATTGCACCCCTTCCCCTTTTTGACTGATAGTTCAAACCACCGATCCTTTCCTTTGCCCTTTTAACGGAACTTTGGACTGCCTCCCCCTCTTTTACATTTTCTAGAGAAAACAAAACATTAACCACTACATTAGCATAGCAGTTGACACCAGAACTATTTTCAAATTGAAAACCAACAACATCTTCAACAGAATCCTTTTTGTTTCTGCTGTGACCCTGCTACAGCACAGGCATTGTCCCCAGCAGTAATTCTGCAATGCCGGTAAGAATAGCTGTGGTGCCTACTGGACTCACTCACCCCCGCGGCGCCCCACGCCGTTTTTTGCTGGGCGGCAACTTACTAGACATCACTTTCGTGCCATCTAGATTTCAGCGCGTTCTGCTGCCTTGGAACTATTCGCACAACAGACCGCTACTGACAAGAATATTTCATTATTGGTGCTGTCAATTTCAATAAATCTATTGGATAATTAAAAAGAAATTGCCACGGTCTCTTCGTTGTTTAAATGTTTTTACTGTTTTTGTTTTGTTGTATATATTTATATGTTATTAAAGTTTTATATTCCTACTACTTTGTTGGAGTGCTATATATTTTTAATGTGACACATAATTGTAAAAACTTTGATGTACAAAGAGTCATTCCTGGAATCTTCCGCTTCAGGCTCGGTCCCCTCCCCAATCACAATACAGGATGGTTTTCAGATAGTAGGAACGCGTGTGCTGTGACGGATCACATCGGGTGTGGGCCTTGATCTACTATAACTCCTTTGAAGAGGGGTGATTCTTTACAGCTGGGGCCATAAACTACATCTGCAGGGCTAGCTGATAGCCTAGGACCGGCCTGGACATTCGGACACAGAGGAAGAGGAGTGTCAGAGGGTGCGGTAGTGAATAGGGCGAAAGGGAGGTGTCGGGCGGGCACAGGGTGTGATTCTCAGGGAAGAGCAGCGCAGATGGGGGAAGGTTTATTGCCCATGCATAAGACAGAGAGCGGTGGCGACCAGTGCCTGGGGGAGATGCTTACGAGGGTGAGGAGCCATGCTACGAATCGACAGCGTGCAGAGAGTGGGTCTGGTCAAGACATCTAAAATGGCTGCCGTGCACGACAAAAGTGTGGCATTTCAAAAAAGGCAAGATGGCGCAGACAATGTTTTTCAACACTTCCTCATTTCCTTCGAATCGAACGTTAACAGACGTTGGGGCATATTACCAAAGTTAAGCGATATTTATCGCTAACGATGCTTACCAACCAATTTTTTACCACTAAACATCGTCAGAAATTATCGAAGATAAACCTTACTATTATCAAGGTTTATCGCAAATGCGATAATAAACGGCCGCAATGCATGAATATCGCTAAAAAGTCCGCGATATTCATGCATTACCGAGCTAATACTCTTAGCCATGTTATCCACCTCCCATTGGATAACATGGCTAAGAACTGCTCAGGGCAGGTGTTACTTTTTGGAGATATTCGCGCTTAGCGCGAATATCTCCAAAAGTTGGTAATAGGAGATAGATATCTTGCATGTTGTAATGCAAGTTATTGTGGTATATGGAACTCATACCATAATCTCTCAGGAAAGCAGAAACTGATCCTTTTGGGACCGCCTAAAAAGGCCTAGGGGGTGAGGAGTACTCTACTTTGCCCCCTTTTCACGTTCCGAACTATTTTATTTTACTCTCTTCTGTAATTACACAAAATACCAGCGATAAGATGCATCGGAGACACACAGTGAGAGAAAGGAGGCCGGAGATGAAGAAGACATGTCAAATACACATTGGAGATAATATAGTGGCAGAAGGGAAGTAAATATGAGTAAACTTACCATGTAACATAAAAATGTTGCACTCTATACTATAAGTCTCATTTTATACTACAATCACTTCGCTACAACCTCATAAATTAAAAATAAAAATAAATAATGTCTCAAACAATTTTTGATTTCTAAATATAAATTTATTCTTCAGAATTTTCTAAATTTGAAACAACTAGTAACATGTCCTCATCAGTAATTTCCTCTTCAATCATCTCATCTGGAATCTCCTCATTAAAAGTCTGCAATGATGATTCTTGTAACTCTATGGTCTCCAAACACTCGATAAATTCGCCATCAAGAGATTGATCAAAAAAATCATTCAAGTCATCTCCTCCTTCTGACAATATTTCATTATTGGTGCTGTCCATTTCAATCAATGTAGTGGAATCATTCAAGTCATCTCCTCGTGACAATATTTCATTATTGGTGCTCTCAATTTCAATCAATGTAGTGGAATCATTCAAGTCATCTCCTCCTTGTGACAATATTTCATTATTGGTGCTGTCCATTTCAATCAATCTAATGGAATCATACAAGCCATCTCCTCCTTGTGACAATATTTCATTATTGGTGCTCTCAATTTCAATCAATGTAGTGGAATCATTCAAGTCATCTCCTTGTGACAATATTTCATTCTTGGTGCTGTCCATTTCAATCAATCTAATGGAATCATACAAGTCATGTCCTCCTTGTGACAATATTTCATTATTGGTGCTCTCAATTTCAATCAATGTAGTGGACAATTCAAAAGAAATTGCCACGGTCTCTTCATTGTGAGCCATTTTATTTTGAAATTGCTTGCTGTAAATTGCAGAAAAAAATAATCACTTTCATTTATCGTTTTTAGTAATACATAATATAAAACTAACTTCATCAAGTATTTAGTATAACAGAAGGACTGCAAATAAATAACAGAAAACATTTTTCAAATTATCTTCAAGTATACAACATAGTTCCCCTTACAAATTAACAACTCACCTTTTTAAAAGTAGCAGAAGTGTTAGTACTGTGTAAATCAAACACCAGAAATTCACCACCAAAAATTCCTCACAAATGTACCTCAGACAGTAGTATCACAAAATGGCTGTGGTTTCCTCTCATTTGACATATATACATAACCAATTAACTTTCATCACACACAAATACAAAACCAAAGTAACATTTTAATTGGTTCTAAATTTCAACACTTTCAAATGTGTTTTCCCCATGCAATTTTCCATAGGACATTTACATACGTCTACAGCCTGAATGGCTGAACGGAATTACACCAAACTTGGCAAAATGGTACATCAAACCTAAGAGGTCAGGAATGATCTACTATGCCCCCTTATGGTCATTTCCCCCTTCGCTTTGGCCTCCTCTTGTCTCTCAATCCTACCGAGGGACAAGATGGCGGCCGCTACGGACTGTTTGGAATGTTGACAGACGCCGGAGAACCAATCAGCTTCGCAAAGCTCCGTAACGCGAAAAGTACGCGAAGCGGAGCGCTGTTACAGATATATATCTTTTTTTCAACGTTAATTTCTCAAAATCCACTGGAGCACATATATTGAGACCTAGCAAAGGCACATCGGGCTACCAGTCCCTAATATTTTGCCAAGTTTCGTGCAAATCCATTCAGCCGTTCGATTATTATTATTTTGGGTTTTTTTTGCCCCGCGGGGCCCTTTTAAAACCTCCACATCAAACCTAGGGGGTCAGCGAGGATCTACTATGCCCCCTTATAGTTATTTCCCCCTTTGTTTTGACCTCCTCTTGTCTCTCGATCCTACCGAGAGACAAGATGGCGGCCGCTACGGACTGTTTGGAATGTTGACAGACGCCGGAGAACCAATCAGCTTCGCTTCACAAAGCTCCGTTGCGCGAAAAGTCCGCGAACCAGAGCGCTAACCGGTCCGCTGTTACAGATATATATCTTTTTTTAAACGTTAATTTCTCAAAATCCACTGGAGCACATATATTGAGACCTACAAAAGGCACATCGGGCTACCAGTCCCTACAATTTTGCCAAGTTTCGTGCAAATCCATTCAGCCGTTCGGGCTAAAAGTGAGGCCAACCGCCCTATGGAAAACTCAATGTTAAAAACACGTTTTGGGACCCCCCTTTTTTCTCGGCCCCCACTGGACGAACCCCCCCCAAATTTTCAAGGGCTGCTCAGAAACAAAATGTGCCATTTTCCTGAAAATTTCAGCCGATTCCGTCCACAAACGCCAAAGTTATTAGACATAGAATTTTCAAAAAACCCATAGAGAAAAAATCCTAACTATATATACCTACTGGCGACCGCCAGTAGGTAATATATATATATATATATATCAATATATATATATATATATATATATATATTCACTGAAAAAACCATAGGTTATAGACCATATATAGTTAGGAATTAGCATTTAAAAAACCTTATTTTACTCACACAAAACCATTGAAATTCCATATATAGTTAGTTGCACTAACTATATATTGCGCACCCGCAATCCACTGCTGATGATGTCACATATTACATCATTCATGACATGGTCAGTGACATCACTGATGACATCACTGATGACATCTCAAATGACATCACTGATGACATCACTGATGACATCTCATTTGACATCAATGACCACATCACTGATGATATCATTCATGTGACAATACAATGCATCTCCTCACATTTTAATATAACCTCTGTTTCACCCAGTGTTAAAAACAGAGTATAATTTTTGAAACCATTGACACACCAATACTAGTTACTACATACGTACTCACTGATTCCTACGTCTACACACACATTCACTCATTCACCCATACAATCATTCATACATACAATCACTCATGTTTACAACACAATCATATGCACTCATACACCTATACAGACACTCACACTCTGCCACTCATCCATGGAGTTACTCACACACCTAGTCAGTCCTGTAAAGAATCAATCACACTTCCATTTTCTACTCTATACAGTTAAACATAGAGCACCTTACGTTTTCAACCATATACTAACACATACTTACTCTCTTATACAATCATTGATACAAGTACACATTGATCTGTACAGAGTCACACACCTCCCATCCAGCCACACACACACTCAGTCTCCCATGCAAATACTTGGGCAATCAATCAATAACCCATATAGTTACTCATATAGCTACTGATCAACACATGCAGCAGTTTACAGAACAACAGACATAATGATGCACAAATTAAGACAGTTTAGTCACTAACCCATGCACTCAGTGAGACACATTTAATCACTCACTCATACATTCAGTCATGCACCTACTAAATCCTTCGTCCAGACACTTATACATCCACTCATTCTTCAATATGTAAGACATATTTTAACTTTACAGAAACATAGTCACTGGATGTTGTCATCAGTGATGTCATCAGTGATGTCATTTGAGATGTCATCAGTGATGTCATCAGTGATGTCACTGACCATGTCATGAATGATGTAATATGTGACATCATCAGCAGTGGATTGCGGGTGCGCAATATATAGTTAGTGCAACTAACTATATATGGAATTTCAATGGTTTTGTGTGAGTAAAATAAGGTTTTTTAAATGCTAATTCCTAACTATATATGGTCTATAACCTATGGTTTTTTCAGTGAATTTTCAAGGTTTTGTAAATGCTAATTCCTAACTATATATGGTCTATAACCTATGGTTTTTTCAGTGAATTTCAATGGTTTTTTAATAGCAAATATCATAAGCTGTCGAATGTCAAGTACGTGGTAAGAATTTTTTTTTCTCGTGTTTATGCACACTGATCTGCTTTGATTGCTGCCCCCCACCCCTCATTTCTATTAGGAGTACTCTCTCTTTGCAGATAGTGAAGGGTAGTTAACGCAGCCCTTTCCCCCTTTGTAATCCGTCGTGCCTGCTTCTCTCTCCATTTGATTGATTGTTCTCTTTGGTTCATTCTCTATTTACAAACAAGCACAGAGTCGCAATACTCTGTTTAGTCTTTGCAGATAGCGAAAAATCGTGTAAAAAAACAAAAGGAATCGAGCAAAATCAGTAGGCCACTAATGGAATCTCTTTTGACCTCGCTAAAATAGAAACATTAGGAACAACCTGTTGAAAATAGCAATGCGTATGTATATAAGCGGCGTTCATTTGTGTTCACAGTACCCCTTGTTGATTGTTTCAATCGAGCATTGAATTGTTCGAAGTTAATTCTCTTAACGATCTTCTCTACCTGCAAACGAGGAAGAATAGGAATATTCTATCTCCCTTTGCAGATAGTGAAGGGTAGGTAACGCAAGCCTTTAACACGTCGTACCTATTTCATTCCTCATTGATTGATTGATTGTCCGAACATTGACTGTTTGGGAATTAGTTCTTTTTGGAGGTATTCCCTGTTTGCAAATAAACGTAGGAAAATCTTTGCAAGTAGTGAAAGGGTACGTAATGCGGACCGTTCTCCCCCGTTGTAATCTGTCATGCCTATCTACTCCCCACTGATTGATGCACCTTTTTCACCCGGACCATTTACTAGAGATACGTCATCTGGCCCGACCAGAGAGCACCCCTAGTGAAAAGGACATATGCAATAATAACGAAGTGATCACTGTATCCTGTTAACAGAAACTTTACCATGAAACAACCTGGAAAGAAAAAAATAGGAAAACGAAAATCAGTAGGCCACTGATGAACATGAACTTTTATTAAACAACGAACAAAGAAACGATAACATAACGTAATGATAAAACCTATTAATGTCCTAGAAACAAGAAAACGTTAAAATATGCCAGTGGTGAGAGACCAGAAAAACAGTAAGAGAAACCAAATCACCCCTCGCTGTCCCACCGCCTGCCACGCCAAAAAAATCGATAGACTAGGGAAAATGCAAGTCAGTAGAACATCCACCCCCACTCTGGAAACTTCCAAGGTGGGGCAGGGTTCCGGCTACGCCCAGCCGGGAGCAGCCCATATAAGGCAGGTCCTGCTGCCACGCCTCGGCCAGGAGATCCTAACGTAGGGTGTAGCCGGAGGAGAGGCCGAGACCAGCGGGACCCGGCCAGGGGATTGCCTTTACAACGCTGAACAGTTGCAGGGGGGGGGAATGTCTCCTCGACCCTCCCCTCTCTCTCCCAGTCCGGCCGCGGTGGCCCTTGAGAGTTGCAGGTAGTCCCGCCACATGCTCTTCCGGTCCGACCACCAACGGTCGGGGGGCCGAGGCCGACGGGATCCGGCTGCAGCCGATAAACCAAGAAACCCGTTCATGGGGCCAGAGCCAGGGGCGTCCGGCCGACATCCACCGGAAGCCCGGCCCGAAGACGGACGGGACACTTCTTTCTTTTATAATGGCTGCGACAACACTGGAGGGGGATGTCTTGCACATGCCTCCGACCCCCCCCTCGTCCTCATCGCCTGGTCCGGCCATAACAAATCTCAAGCGAGACGCCGTGGGGTGCACTGGGATGGAGAGACGGTGCGAACAGGCCTCTCCCGCCTCCCCAGGTGGAGGCTTCCCAGCTGCACCCTCAGCGCTCCAGGCGGTGGCATCCTAACAACTACAGTGCTGCACAGTTTCGGAACGACCTAGATAACGGTTCTTCCACTGTGGCCATGCTGCAACGTCTCGCCCGGCAGGGTGGAGCCCGTCCGCTCATGTGACCCCGCGATCGCCGGTAGCTGCCGAACTCTCAAAATGGCGGTCGACCTGGCAAGAGCGGGCCCAACATAAAGAAATGGCCCGGTCACTGGTTGACTCCACCACCGTAGTCCTCCACGACCTTGAAGATTCTAGAGGAGCCGCGGGAGTCTCCGACCCCCGATGGGGAATGACTGCCATGATCGCCCGTGGAGTGACGAAACTGTATCCGCGGGACGTCGGCGCTCCCATGCTGGCGCCAGCCTCACTTTGAATTACTACAATCCTGCAGACCTCACTTCCGGTGAAAGCACAGTGTGACCCGGTAGGAAAAATTATTGCACCCCCTCCCCTTTTTGACTGATAGTTCAAACCACCGATCCTTTCCTTTGCCCTTTTAACGGAACTTTGGACTGCCTCCCCCTCTTTTACATTTTCTAGAGAAAACAAAACATTAACCACTACATTAGCATAGCAGTTGACACCAGAACTGTTTTCAAATTGAAAACCAACAACATCTTCAACAGAATCCTTTTTGTTTCTGCTGTGACCCTGCTACAGCACAGGCATTGTCCCCAGCAGTAATTCTGCAATGCCGGTAAGAATAGCTGTGGTGCCTACTGGACTCACTCACCCCCGCGGCGCCCCACGCCGTTTTTTGCTGGGCGGCAACTTACTAGACATCACTTTCGTGCCATCTAGATTTCAGCGCGTTCTGCTGCCTTGGAACTATTCGCACAACAGACCGCTACTGACAAGAATATTTCATTATTGGTGCTGTCAATTTCAATAAATCTATTGGATAATTAAAAAGAAATTGCCACGGTCTCTTCGTTGTTTAAATGTTTTTACTGTTTTTGTTTTGTTGTATATATTTATATGTTATTAAAGTTTTATATTCCTACTACTTTGTTGGAGTGCTATATATTTTTAATGTGACACATAATTGTAAAAACTTTGATGTACAAAGAGTCATTCCTGGAATCTTCCGCTTCAGGCTCGGTCCCCTCCCCAATCACAATACAGGATGGTTTTCAGATAGTAGGAACGCGTGTGCTGTGACGGATCACATCGGGTGTGGGCCTTGATCTACTATAACTCCTTTGAAGAGGGGTGATTCTTTACAGCTGGGGCCATAAACTACATCTGCAGGGCTAGCTGATAGCCTAGGACCGGCCTGGACATTCGGACACAGAGGAAGAGGAGTGTCAGAGGGTGCGGTAGTGAATAGGGCGAAAGGGAGGTGTCGGGCGGGCACAGAGTGTGATTCTCAGGGAAGAGCAGCGCAGATGGGGGAAGGTTTATTGCCCATGCATAAGACAGAGAGCGGTGGTGACCAGTGCCTGGGGGAGATGCTTACGAGGGTGAGGAGCCATGCTACGAATCGACAGCGTGCAGAGAGTGGGTCTGGTCAAGACATCTAAAATGGCTGCCGTGCACGACAAAAGTGTGGCATTTCAAAAAAGGCAAGATGGCGCAGACAATGTTTTTCAACACTTCCTCATTTCCTTCGAATCGAACGTTAACAGACGTTGGGGCATATTACCAAAGTTAAGCGATATTTATCGCTAACGATGCTTACCAACCAATTTTTTACCACTAAGCATCGTCAGAAATTATCGAAGATAAACCTTACTATTATCAAGGTTTATCGCAAATGCGATAATAAACGGCCGCAATGCATGAATATCGCTAAAAACTCAGCGATATTCATGCATTACCGAGCTAATACTCTTAGCCATGTTATCCACCTCCCATTGGATAACATGGGTAAGAACTGCTCAGGGCAGGTGTTACTTTTTGGAGATATTCGCGCTTAGCGCGAATATCTCCAAAAGTTGGTAATAGGAGATAGATATCTTGCATGTTGTAATGCAAGTTATTGTGGTATATGGAACTCATACCATAATCTCTCAGGAAAGCAGAAACTGATCCTTTTGGGACCGCCTAAAAAGGCCTAGGGGGTGAGGAGTACTCTACTTTGCCCCCTTTTCACGTTCCGAACTATTTTATTTTACTCTCTTCTGTAATTACACAAAATACCAGCGATAAGATGCATCGGAGACACACACTGAGAGAAAGGAGGCCGGAGATGAAGAAGACATGTCAAATACACATTGGAGATAATATAGTGGCAGAAGGGAAGTAAATATGAGTAAACTTACCATGTAACATAAAAATGTTGCACTCTATACTATAAGTCTCATTTTATACTACAATCACTTCGCTACAACCTCATAAATTAAAAATAAAAATAAATAATGTCTCAAACAATTTTTGATTTCTAAATATAAATTTATTCTTCAGAATTTTCTAAATTTGAAACAACTAGTAACATGTCCTCATCAGTAATTTCCTATTCAATCATCTCATCTGGAATCTCCTCATTAAAAGTCTGCAATGATGATTCTTGTAACTCTATGGTCTCCAAACACTCGATAAATTCGCCATCAAGAGATTGATCAAAAAAATCATTCAAGTCATCTCCTCCTTCTGACAATATTTCATTATTGGTGCTGTCCATTTAAATCAATGTAGTGGAATCATTCAAGTCATCTCCTCGTGACAATATTTCATTATTGGTGCTCTCAATTTCAATCAATGTAGTGGAATCATTCAAGTCATCTCCTCCTTGTGACAATATTTCATTATTGGTGCTGTCCATTTCAATCAATCTAATGGAATCATACAAGCCATCTCCTCCTTGTGACAATATTTCATTATTGGTGCTCTCAATTTCAATCAATGTAGTGGAATCATTCAAGTCATCTCCTTGTGACAATATTTCATTCTTGGTGCTGTCCATTTCAATCAATCTAATGGAATCATACAAGTCATGTCCTCCTTGTGACAATATTTCATTATTGGTGCTCTCAATTTCAATCAATGTAGTGGACAATTCAAAAGAAATTGCCACGGTCTCTTCATTGTGAGCCATTTTATTTTGAAATTGCTTGCTGTAAATTGCAGAAAAAAATAATCACTTTCATTTATCGTTTTTAGTAATACATAATATAAAACTAACTTCATCAAGTATTTAGTATAACAGAAGGACTGCAAATAAATAACAGAAAACATTTTTCAAATTATCTTCAAGTGTACAACATGGTTCCCCTTACAAATTAACAACTCACCTTTTTAAAAGTAGCAGAAGTGTTAGTACTGTGTAAATCAAACACCAGAAATTCACCACCAAAAATTCCTCACAAATGTACCTCAGACAGTAGTATCACAAAATGGCTGTGGTTTCCTCTCATTTGACATATATACATAACCAATTAACTTTCATCACACACAAATACAAAACCAAAGTAACATTTTAATTGGTTCTAAATTTCAACACTTTCAAATGTGTTTTCCCCATGCAATTTTCCATAGGACATTTACATACGTCTACAGCCTGAATGGCTGAACGGAATTACACCAAACTTGGCAAAATGGTACATCAAACCTAAGAGGTCAGGAAGGATCTACTATGCCCCCTTATGGTCATTTCCCCCTTCGCTTTGGCCTCCTCTTGTCTCTCAATCCTACCGAGGGACAAGATGGCGGCCGCTACGGACTGTTTGGAATGTTGACAGACGCCGGAGAACCAATCAGCTTCGCAAAGCTCCGTAACGCGAAAAGTACGCGAAGCGGAGCGCTGTTACAGATATATATCTTTTTTTCAACGTTAATTTCTCAAAATCCACTGGAGCACATATATTGAGACCTAGCAAAGGCACATCGGGCTACCAGTCCCTAATATTTTGCCAAGTTTCGTGCAAATCCATTCAGCCGTTCGATTATTATTATTTTGTTTTTTTTTTGCCCCGCGGGGCCCTTTTAAAACCTCCACATCAAACCTAGGGGGTCAGCGAGGATCTACTATGCCCCCTTATAGTTATTTCCCCCTTTGTTTTGACCTCCTCTTGTCTCTCGATCCTACCGAGAGACAAGATGGCGGCCGCTACGGACTGTTTGGAATGTTGACAGACGCCGGAGAACCAATCAGCTTCGCTTCACAAAGCTCCGTTGCGCGAAAAGTCCGCGAACCAGAGCGCTAACCGGTCCGCTGTTACAGATATATATCTTTTTTTAAACGTTAATTTCTCAAAATCCACTGGAGCACATATATTGAGACCTACAAAAGGCACATCGGGCTACCAGTCCCTACAATTTTGCCAAGTTTCGTGCAAATCCATTCAGCCGTTCGGGCTAAAAGTGAGGCCAACCGCCCTATGGAAAACTCAATGTTAAAAACACGTTTTGGGACCCCCCTTTTTTCTCGGCCCCCACTGGACGAACCCCCCCCAAATTTTCAAGGGCTGCTCAGAAACAAAATGTGCCATTTTCCTGAAAATTTCAGCCGATTCCGTCCACAAACGCCAAAGTTATTAGACATAGAATTTTCAAAAAACCCATAGAGAAAACATCCTAACTATATATACCTACTGGCGACCGCCAGTAGGTAATATATATATATATATATATATATATATACTACACAGCAAATTCTCTTCACAGAAAGAACTCGCCCTCAGGATTACCACAAATTTAATAAGCACAGTTACGCGTTTCGACAGCAAAGGGTGTCTTGGTCACACAATTTGCAATCGATACAGGAAGTCAATACATAGGTATAAGACACCAAAGTAGGATTAAGCGTTTGATAACTGGTCTCCTGAACTACATTTGGCGGCCATCTTGGAGTGGTAAATATGTACACGTAATACATAGCACAAATTCATATCTTTGACATATCTACATATATACAAACAATTCCATGTTCCGTATGGTGACTCAAAATGATCATCGTAAATTCCTATTTACATAAATCATATATTTAAGCAAAATTGCAAATTTAAGCCAATATGCAATATTCTATCGACATAGTGTCATATTTAGCAACTGTCTCCTATTGGAACACATATGAAAATCTACATGGCATAGAGCCCTTTTCTTTCTTTACGAATTGTACATGTATAGCCAAATAACCGAAAACTTATCTGAACATTGTCCTATAAATAATGTCCTGTATATTAAGATAGGCCGAAATATGCAATGGTCACCCATGTACTGGTCCCTGTGCCGACAAAGAGAGGCAAACAAAAGAAAAATAAAGTGCACTAAATAGAATAGATGCATTATCTGTGAAAAAGTGAAATAAATTCTTATCTTAACACAGGACCCTTGGAGAGAGGGGTAGGTTATCAGGAACGGATGAGCAGTCCGCAGCACAGGTAACCTGTCCCTTCTTCCTATAATAAAATCAGAATTCAAAAAATTAACCACTGTGTGGTAAAAAATCATCACTATTAGATGTTGTTTTCATGAACATGATAGTGGATTATCGAAGCACAGTAACATGGTTGCAGCATAGGATGATAGGCATGTACATACAATAAGTCAAAAATAGCTAGACAGGTTATTCAATCTGAAACAATCATTCCTTTAGGTGATAGGCAAGTTCTTCATCCAGATTGTGGCCTTTAGGATATTTGGTCTCAAGATTAATTATCCATTTAGATTCCCGTTTACGTAGGGCGAGGGTTCTATTCCCACCCCTGGGGCCAATGTGGACTTGTTCCAATGCAAAGAAACTTAACAAGTTGCTATTGGACTGATGAAAAAGTTCAAAATGTCTCGCTATTGGGTAATGTGGGTCTTTGTTGTTTATGGCCCGCATGTGTTCGAGTACCCTCTTTTTGGTGGTTAATGTGGTATTCCCCACATATTTCATCCTACATGGTCACATCAGTACATATACACAAAATGTGGAACTGCATGTCAGAAATTGGTTGATCAATTTGGGAGTGTCGAAACCTGGAATTGCAACAGACTTCACCATGTTGCTGTTGCGACAGGCTTTACAATGCCTGCAGGGGTAGAAGCCCTTCAGATCATGATCATTTAAGATTCTTCAGGGTGTAACATCATTGCAAACAATGATATCTTTATTACTTCTCCCCTTTCCATACGTTATTTTTGGTCTGCGTGGCATGGTTGGACCTATGATAGGGTCGCTGGTTAATACATCCCATTTGTCAACTAGTATTTTCGATATTTGAGTCGAATTACTATTATAAGTAAATATTGCCCTTACAGTGCTTTCTGACCCTTCAATGTCACCTTGTGTGATTGTTTCTTCCTTAGGACTGAGCAGTGCATTTCGATCTACATTTCTGACTCTCTCTTGTCATGTGGTAAGTTGGGACAAAAAATGGATCGTGGTTTGAAACTGGTTAGTGGAATACGATCAGTATTCATACCCAACTCCCCTTCATTGTTTGTAGATGTGATTGTATCATCTATATTGGCCAGATCTTGTATATCATGGATTCCTGATGCATCACCAACTGTGAGATTCAGGAAGGTACTAGGGATATTATCATTATCACTAACCAGATTCAAACCACGATCCATTTTTTGTCCCAACTTACAACATGATAACATAGATACTTTTCAAGATGTTGTAACCCAAGCCCTTTTGAAACTTAAACGTAAAGCTAACAAAAAAGTATGTTTCAATCTCTCATGTGAACAAAGAAAATTCCTTACTGACCTAGCCAATGATACGGATGTCGTCATTCGCCCCGCGGACAAAGGTGGCAATATTGTCCTCTGGTCCAGAGAACTATACATCAAAGAGGCACAGAATCAGCTAGAAGATAAACAGTTCTATATTCAAGTAAATACAGAAGTGTATAACACCAGTATTATTGACATTTGGGAAGGATTGAAACTTTGGGAACAGAATGGCTTACTAACATGGGAGGAATACTGCTTTTTGAAAAGAGATTACCCCAAACCTTCCATACTGTATCTCCTACCAAAAGTACATAAGAACTCCACTTGTCCACCAGGGAGACCTATTGTGTCATCCATCGGTAGTGCCCTAGAGAATGTCTCAAAATATGTCGACTTTTTTCTAAGAGAATATGTCACTGGTTTACCATCATATGTGAGAGACAGCGCAGACTTTATATGCAAAATACAAGATGTATCATGGGAGTCATCTGACCTATTAATTACTATGGATGTGAACTCTTTGTATACTATAATCGATCACGAAGAAGGTATACAGGCCAGCTATCATTATCTGAAAAAGAGACCTATACAATTTTTGGAACATACCAAGATGGTGTTAGACATCATGTCTTTGTGTTTAACTGGTAATATTTTTATGTTCAATGGTACTCTTTTCCAACAGATTCGTGGCACGGCTATGGGCACATGTTTTGCCCCTAGTTTTGCCAACCTCTTCCTGGGCAAGTGGGAGGAGGAGATTAGATCGGACCACACTTTGAATATCTACTTTTCCAAAGTGAAATTGTGGCTCAGATATATTGATGATCTGTTTTTAATCTGGACAGGTGGAAAAGCAATGGCAGTAGAATTTATCAACATCCTAAATACCAATAACTATAACATCAAATTGACTAGTCAGATCAATGATACATCTATTGAGTTTCTGGATCTCTGTGTAACCTCGGATGAGAATACACTGAAAACCAGCCTTTATCGAAAGGCCACAGCGGGGAATACTCTTCTTCATGCCCTCAGCAGCCATCCGGATACCCTTAAGTGGAGTATTCCATACGGTGAGCTGCTGAGGGCAAGAAGAAATTGTAGTACCGTCTCTGCTTTTGAACAAGAAATGAACACCATAATAAACAGATTTAGACATAGAGGGTACCCCGACTGGGTGTTGAATAAAGCCAAAGAGAGAGTCAGAAATGTAGATCGAAATGCACTGCTCAGTCCTAAGGAAGAAACAATCACACAAGGTGGCATTGAAGGGTCAGAAAGCACTGTAAGGGCAATATTTACTTATAATAGTAATTCGACTCAAATACCGAAAATACTAGTTGACAAATGGGATGTATTAACCAGCGACCCTATCATAGGTCCAACCATGCCACGCAGACCAAAAATAACGTATAGAAAGGGGAGAAGTATTAAAGACATTATTGTTCGCAATGATGTTACACCCAGAAGAATCTTAAATGATCATGATCTGAAGGGCTTCTACCCCTGCGGGCATTGTAAAGCCTGTCGCAACAGCAACATGGTGAAGTCTGTTGCAATTCCAGGTTTCGACACTCCCAAATAGATCAACCAATTTCTGACATGCAGTTCCACATTTTGTGTATATGTACTGATGTGTCCATGTAGGATGAAATATGTGGGGAGTACCACATTACCCACCAAAAAGAGGGTACTCGAACACATGCGGGCCATAAACAACAAAGACCCACATTACCCAATAGCGAGATATTTTGAACTTTTTCATCAGTCCAATGGCAACTTGTTAAGTTTCTTTGCATTGGAACAAGTCCACATTGGCCCCAGGGGTGGGAATAGAACCCTCGCCCTACGTAAACGGGAATCTAAATGGATAATTAATCTTGAGACCAAATATCCTAAAGGCCACAATCTGGATGAAGAACTTGCCTATCATCTAAAGGAATGATTGTTTCAGATTGATTAGCCTGTCTAGCTATTTTTGACTTATTGTATGTACATGCTTATCATCCTATGCTGCAACCATGTTACTGTGCTTCGATAATCCACTATCATGTTCATGAAAACAACATCTAATAGTGATGATTTTTTACCACACAGTGGTTAATTTTTGGAATTCTGATTTTATTATAGGAAGAAGGGACAGGTTACCTGTGCTGCGGACTGCTCATCCGTTCCTGATAACCTACCCCTCTCTCCAAGTGTCCTGTGTTAAGATAAGATTTTGTATTCACTTTTTCACAGATAATGAATCTATTCTATTTAGTGCACTTTATTTTTCTTTTGTTTGCCTCTCTTTGTCGGCACAGGGACCAGTACATGGGTGACCATTGCATATTTCGGCCTATCTTAATATACAGGACATTATTTATAGGACAATGTTCGGATAAGTTTTCGGCGTTTTGGCTATACATGTACAATTCGTAAAGAAAGAAAAGGGCACTATGCCATATAGATTTTCATATGTATTCCAATAGGAGACAGTTGCTAAATATGACACTATGTCGATAGAATATTGCATATTGGCTTAATTTTGCAATTTTGCTTAAATATATGATTTATGTAAATAGGAATTTACGATGATCATTTTGAGTCACCGTACGGAACATGGAATTGTTTGTATATATGTAAATATGTCAAAGATATGAACTGGTGCTATGTATTACATATACATATTTACCACTCCAAGATGGCCACCAAATGTAGTTCAGGACACCAGTTATCAAAGGTTTAGTCCTACTTTGGTGTCTTATACCTATGTATTGACTTCCTGTATCGATTGCAAAGTGTGTGACCAAGACAGCCTTTGCTGTCGAAACACGTAACTTTGCTTATTAAATTTGTGGTTATCCTGAGTGAGAGTTCTTTCTGTGAAGAAAATTTGCTGTGGAGTACGTAATCACCGAGAGACCTGCTCGGTCCCTACTCGCCATCTGTTTACAGGCCGTGGAACTTCATGGAAACGGGTCTTTGGAGAGAGAATATATATATATATATATATATATGCAAAAAAGAAGGAGAGAACTCTGGGTAGGTCTCAGTTTAGGTGGAAAGCAGCTCCTGTTAGAGCACTCTTAACACCAGCGACACTCTAGATCTGCTCACCTCAAATGTCTGTTTTTCTATCAAAGTTTTTAAGCATAGGATTAGACAGTGCTATCCATGCCGAGATAGAAAATGACAAAGTCTTTCGCCTTTTAAACAGCAAAGTCTTTAAGAATAGGACTAGTACAGTGCAGTCCTTGCCGAGCTGTCAAATAACAAAAGCCATTTATCACTCCAGGCACAATATTACAGCTTTGAATTAGTAAAATACCAACTCAAGCCAACCTGAAATGATTAAAAGCAACCCCTGACACAGTGTTTCGCTCTAATTAGAGCTCTTCAGAGAGGTATAGCTTTGTCCAGACACAAGGGAGCACCCAGTATTAAGTCAAAACAAAACCCTTTCAGGCATAGAGTGACGCATAAATTATGCAAAAAAGAAGGAGAGAACTCTGGGTAGGTCTCAGTTTAGGTGGAAAGCAGCTCCTGTTAGAGCACTCTTAACACCAGCGACACTCTAGATCTGCTCACCTCAAATGTCTGTTTTTCTATCAAAGTTTTTAAGCATAGGATTAGACAGTGCTATCCATGCCGAGATAGAAAATGACAAAGTCTTTCGCCATTTAGACAGCAAAGTCTTTAAGCATAGGACTAGTACAGTGCAGTCCTTGCCGAGCTGTCAAATAACAAAAGCCATTTATCACTCCAGGCACAATATTACAGCTTTGAATTAGTAAAATACCAACTCAAGCCAACCTGAAATGATTAAAAGCAACCCCTGACACAGTGTTTCGCTCTAATTAGAGCTCTTCAGAGAGGTATAGCTTTGTCCAGACACAAGGGTTTGGAAAGCAGCTCCTGTTAGAGCACTCTTAACACCAGCGACACTCTAGATCTGCTCACCTCAAATGTCTGTTTTTCTATCAAAGTTTTTAAGCATAGGATTAGACAGTGCTATCCATGCCGAGATAGAAAATGACAAAGTCTTTCGCCATTTAAACAGCAAAGTCTTTAAGCATAGGACTAGTACAGTGCAGTCCTTGCCGAGCTGTCAAATAACAAAAGCCATTTATCACTCCAGGCACAATATTACAGCTTTGAATTAGTAAAATACCAACTCAAGCCAACCTGAAATGATTAAAAGCAACCCCTGACACAGTGTTTCGCTCTAATTAGAGCTCTTCAGAGAGGTATAGCTTTGTCCAGACACAAGGGCAATCATTTAATAAATATGAACATCTTGCATTAATTAATTCATAACACAAGCAATATATATATATATACATATATATATATATATATATATATATATATATATATATATATATATATATATATATATATATATATAAAATTAAAAGCTCCTCCTCAGCACGCTCTGCGCTCGCAGACACCGCCTCCACGCCAGCATGAATGAGGAACGGACCAGCAAAGTCAGCAACAGATGGATTTATTACAAAAACAGAACCAGCTACGCGTTTCGAGCTGCAAAGCCCTTGATCACGCTGCAACATGTTTAAAGGTAATAATGCTTTTTTATATGCTTATAGTGACAATATCACCGCCCCCTAGTGGTGATCACCGGTGAGCAACAAATAGTGAAAACATACTAACGCCGCTAGTCTTTCTTTGTTTTTTTGACACATAGTACATAGAGTCAATGCAATTCCTGGTTAAATCCAATTATCTTCTAAAAATCACATTGTAAAAAGGTTTTCTGGCAACCACAATTATTCTATGATATACTTTTTTTGTGCAAAATAATGCATTGTAGCAGCGAAAGTCTAAAGTGCAAATAAGTGTATAAAAAAGTGCATCAAATTGGAAATATGTATAAGAGGTGCTAAGTGCAAGGAGGAGCCGCGTTACCATAAAACTAGAGATACCTAATGCTACTTATTGATTAACTTTTTCAATTTCATAAATTCACAGATCTTTGCTGTGTTTACTAACAGGTTCTCTAAAAGTTATTAATGGTAAAAGTGGATATCAAAATTGTTTAAAAACGAAAATATGTAAAAATAATTCCATATTTCATATATATACACAAATACATTCTCTTATCAAAAGCCAACAAACTCAAATATCCATATTATACAAAAAAAGACCCCTATACCAAAAAATTAATTAATACATAATAATGAACAAACATACGAATTGATATACAAATATTTACATGCATGTACATTTTCAACCCTTCCTAGCAAACACAGACTAGACTCTCTAATATCAGGATGAATCCAATATGTAAAATACTGATAATCTGGAAGGAAGTATATGATAAAATACAGTACTAGTGAAATCTTAACGCTCAGAAATCATATGGCACACAAACATTACACTAATACTTCATAATGTGGCATCACGAATGGAAATACGGTATATTGTGCCCTCTAATAGGGAACCTAACTAGAGGGCCGGAGTCCACATATAGAACCGAAAACTAGAAGGACGCTCACTGGATTAAGAAACTGCAACCCAAAACCTAGATGTTTATAAATAATGGTGCATTTCTTCAATGTTATTGAGCCCATTAGGCCAACGACTATCCAGCTCAAGGATAAATCGAGACTCAAGTTTTCTTAGCTGTAATTCTTGATCACCCCCTCTTTTCAAAACTGGTACAGCTCCGATGACAAAATAGCTAAGATGTTTTAAATCCTTGTTGTGTATCCGTTTAAAATGCCGGGCAACCGGATATGCTGGGTCGCTATGTAATATAGCCCGCAGATGCTGTAGTATCCGGACATGCACCTGGAGCTTAGTGCTGCCAACATATCTAAGCCCACAGGTGCATGCCAAGACATACACAGCGTGATCTGTTCTGCAGGTATAATGACCAGTAATAGGTTTAGAAACAGTGCTGAAAGGGGTAGAGTAGTGTGTGGTTGTAGTGCCAAATTTGCAAGCCCGACAGCTCGTACACCTGTAGAAGCCTCTAGTTGGACGCAACCAAGGTTTTTTCACTTTTAACTCAGGAGCTGTTTTATCCAAAGAGTTACCCATAGTTTTGGCCCGTCTAAAAGTCACAGTAGGGGTAGCTGGTAATCTAGTGTTCAGTATAGGGTCACTTAACACTATTGGCCAATTCTTATTTAGAATGATCTAATTTTTCTGTCCTCCCTGCTGTATGTAGTAATTAGACGTGGGCATTCCAACTGGGGCTCGATAATGTTGGAATCTTCAGTATTAGGCGTAGATGTTGGAAAGAGACTTTCCCTCGATCTAGACAAGGATTTGTTCATGGCTGCTTTTAAAATGGTGTCCGAATAACCCCGAGCTCTTAATCTCATCATGAGGTCTCCTACACAGTTGTTATAATCCTCTGGGGAGCTACAAATCCTTTTGAGTCTCAAAATTTCGCCATACGGGATTCCTGAAATGGTGTGTCTCGGGTGCATGCTTGTGGCGTGCAAAGTAGCATTGCCCGCTGTCAGTTCTCTATGTAGTGTTGTATGTAGTGTATTATCAACAACATACACTTCAACATCCAGAAATTGAATTCTGGTCTTATCAATATGTGCTGTGAAGTTTAAATTGAATAGATTGTTGTTAATATCTTTGATAAACTGAAGGGCTTCCTCTTTACTACCTCTCCAGGCAATAAATATATCATCAATATATCTTAATAAGCACATAACATGTCTATCAACACAAGCTTTATGGCGAACATTGAGGACCTGCTCCTCCCACCAGCCAACGTGCAAGCACGCATAGCTAGGAGAGAAGCAGGCCCCCATCGCCACTCCCCTCAATTGTTTGTATATTTCTTTGCCAAAGGAGAAAAAATTATTGTAAAGACACCATTCTATAAGGCTTGAGATGACTTTGTTGTGCTCGTAATACATAATTGGCCTGCTAGAGAGGTAATATTGTATGGCGGAGAGTCCTTGCATATGGTCAATACTAGTATACAATGCCTCTACGTCTAAAGAGATAAGCCACATATCACTGTCCCACTTGATGGTAGAAATTTTTGTGATAAAATCACTGGTATCCCGGATGAAGCTGGGGAGGTGTTTCACAAAATCCTGGAGGAAAAAGTCGATATATTCACCCACTTTCTCACCCACGCTGCCAATGGCCGATACAATGGGCCTACCAGGTATAGGTTGTACATCCTTATGCACCTTCGGGATAAGGTAAAGAGAGGGCAAGATAGGAAAATTAATGTACATAAATTTGTATTCTTCAGATGAAATCAAGCTCTCTCTTTTCCATTGACTTAACATCTTGTGGAGTCTAGTGATAGCATTCTCATATTCTTTTTGTGATGATATGGTGTAACAAAGAGGGTCTCCGAGTTGGCGCTTTGCCTCCCGAATATAGTCTAGTTTAGGCCAAATTACCAGGTTACCCCCCTTATCTGATTTCTTTATCACTATATCTGGGTTTTCTTCCAATTTCTTTATCAATTTGTTGTAGGCACGCTTTGTATGTATCTCTTTCTTTCGGTGTTTATTGTTCACCTGTGTGTACAATTTTTTGATGTCATTGGTAACGCAGTCATTAAAAGTGTCTATCGCATCTTTAGGCATCAAAGGAATGAATTTCGATTTGCTGGCAAAGGGACTCAGGCCAGCACCTTTTTGGGCAATGGGCACCCGCATTAGACGACTTTGTGTTGCCTCATCACATTCAGATTCCAAGTCGCTATTCGAGTCCATTAATTCATTGGCGTCCAAAAAGGTGTGGGTGTCTGATGCGCATAATTCATGTAGCTCATTAGACTCAGTTTCCTCATTTAGATCGTTGGTTTTGTGAAGATCTTTAGCATTTTTTAAGGCAAAATTTTTTTTAATTTCAACTTCCTTATGAAGCGGAAAAGATCCACTCTCGTCATGGCATAGTTCAGGCTTTGTATAGGCGAATAATTCAAACCAAGTGAAAGCAGTTGCTCCTCAGCTTTATTGAGTGTCACGTTGGATAAATTTATGATGGTATTCTCGCCTACCGACGTTTCCCCCAATTGTTTTTCTTTTTCTTTTGCTGTTGTTGTTGCTGCGCCCCTGCGCTGTTTGGATCTGCACCGTCGTGCTTTCCTGCGTTGGTTCCTCCTTTGCCTGTTTGTGAATTGGGTTGCCATGACCTCAGAGTTTGCAGTCTCTCCTCTACCACAAAATCCATTTCTTGCTGGAGATTGAATGCTTCCAGTCCCATTGAGTTTAAATCTGAGCTAGTAGAGCCAGATGATAAGGAATCAATACTAGATAGGCTTGTTATGGAAGAGGTCTCGTTGTTTTGTTCAGCCCCCTCATTAGTGGAAGTACCCGATGCAGTTGCGATAGCATTTGTAGCTAAATTAACATTGCTGGTGTTGCCAGTATTACCTCCCATAGCATTTTTCCTCTTGGTATAGGCTTGCCTTTTCGCTGTATTGTATTTTCTCGAAAATGTGAAAATCCTGCCATAGTCATCAGCATCACGAGTACATTTAGTAGCTTTTCTGATTTTGATTTTTTCTTCATGTTTGCGTAGCTGTTCATTCATATTGTCATTTAGTTGTTTGATTTCTGCTGTATCTGGGCAAGCATTTATTTCAGTTTCCACAGTTTTGATTTTATCCAGCAATTTGGCTCTGTCAGTTACGGCATATTTAATTAGAATACAAACCAGATTCATAGACGCCGCTAGGTTGCTTTCCCCCCACTCCTGCAGCATCGCTGGATCTGGGTCATCAAAACAAGGTGCCAATATGAGGCGCAATCCACGGGGAACCCGACCAACTTGTTCATATTTACTGAGGGATTTATGCTCCCACCATTTTGTGCATTCAGCTTTGCGCAGCTTTGTTAATTCTTTGAAAAGATATTTCAAGTCCCTTGTTTGTGTGATATTGCGATTATCCTGCGATAAGGCTTTATTTTGGTTGGGAGGATTGTCTGTCCTGTCAAACAAAGTGAGAGCGGCTTCCTCCCGCAATTTATCAATTTCCTCCTCGTTCATGTTGTTAACGTGTTCTGTTAAGTATATATATAAAACAATCCCTGAACTATGAAATATTTACTACACTCTTGAACATTTTAAACATAAAATATACTCTGAATGAGGGTTACATTTATTGTTGTAAATCCGTTCGTACAAGCATTAGGGAAGGCACATATATGTGAGGGAGCAACATTTACTATTATAACTTCAGTATCATTAGTGTCTGGAAAGGTCATTATTTGGGGCAGGACAAATTTAGCATTCTAACCCCAGTTCTACAAACATCAGGGAAAGTGTTTATATTTGTGAGTGTCAAATGTGCTTTTCTAAAACAAACCTTGCAAAAAATGACATAAGCGTATGTATTTGGAGGTATCAGATTTAGCATTCTAACGCTAGTCCCTCTAACATTTTGGAGAGTGTAGATAATTTGGGATATATGTATTAACCCCTTCCGCGATGAGTGACGACGCTCGTACGCTCATGATGAGCTGAGCTCGTCATGTAACGCGTTTTTAAAAAAAACGCAGCGCGCAGCGGGAAAACCGCTAGCGCGCATGCGGTTAATTAACTCAAGACCTACAAACATTGGGCAAAGTGCATGACGGGGGAGGGGGGCTCATTTTTAGCTTTCTACTCTGTTGGCCCCTACCCGAATTTTGAACACATGACTCATAGATTACAAAAATGTCAGCAGGAATCGCCCATCTTGCAGTGTAGAACATGATTTTGTATTTCGTGTCCTAATTAGTCCTTATTCGTTTATTGGTGCTATACATTTCCAGATCCTACTGTCTTCATACATGCTTGACTATTTCAACACATATGTCCTGTAAACACAAATATAGAATAAAGCATACGACTGCTTGTTTGGTGGACTAGTGATGTATTGGTAAAATACTAGTGCCACTACATGAGACAGAAAATAGGTGTCCCATTACTACCAGTAAAATGTGGTTGTGTTAGCACTGTGGAAAAAAGCACCAAAAGCTTTGATAAAATCAGTGCTTAAATTTATAAAACAATAAGTATCAGGGCCCTTTTAGCTTGCACCAGCCGTTTCCACTGCCAAAGCTGCCAACGAGAGTACCTACACAACTACTAACCATCACACTGCTATAAGTGTGAGAATTCGGACTGTTCGAGACCCCCAAAGCTATAAGAAAAAGCTAGGGATACAGGTATTAGTTGTTTTTAATGTATTTTGAATTAATTCACAGCTGTTGTTCTACTCATCTTTCAATTACACAAAAATAGCTGCCAAGTGGCAGCTATCATAAGTGTCAGAGTGACACTTAAGTGGCAGTGCCGTGCAGCAGAAACCACTGGCTCAAATTAAGCACTGGATAAAACTGTTGTCAAACCTATTTCATATTTTAGTTCAAGATGTAACAAAAACAGGCTGTAATACATATTGATAACAGAATGATTTTCCCAGAATTCTAAAGGAGGGTCTGAGTTTTTAAGAAACTGCTACTGAATGGAGTGCACAACACAAAGTGAAGCGAAAGGGAAGATGTGCACAAACTAAATATCTGTCGTACCTCTCTGATTTCTTTCAAATTCACATTCGCTCTTCCTCTTAACTAAACTAATAACTATGTGTAATCAAGTATGAAGCCTTTATTTAAAGTATGAACAGTCTAGTCTGACTCCATCTCCAAATGCTTTGTTTTTCCTGCAGTTTAAAAACTTTAGCATTTGCCATGCCAAATATATCACAATATAACACAGTAAATGTACCTAAATAAATAATATGTCACAGATGATGCCACCAACTCTCCGATCACATCCACCCTTGTGGCACCAGTGTGCGTGGTGGTTTGTGGCAGCCACCAGCAACTTTTCACACACAGTGTACAGTTTTCTAAGGAGAAACACCCGGCACACCATTTCTGGTATACAGGTTTCTTGGTGCAAAGCAAACAATGTATTTTGGCTTGTGTCAGAAACCTTCGTCATAAATAACTAATAATATGGAAAATTATATTTATTTACCAAAATTGTAGAAGAGTGGCAAATCAATATTAGGAAAAGGTAAGCTTTAAGGAATTTATGTAAAATGTAAGAAATAAAAATGAAAATGGGAAAAAAGTAGGAAAGTTGTAAATTGTAACTTTCTTGTATCAATATATAATAAATATTCCATAGGTTTATCTGAAATACAAAACAAAAATAAATGGCGAATCTCATAGAAATATATTATAATACGTAATATAGTACAAAAAACAAATCTACTAAATGGATTGATAAACCATATTCTTTCAATCTGCTTTAAGGAAAATGAATATGAGGAATTATTTAGAAAATGTATCAACTGTTATCCAATTCAATTCAATTCCAAAAATTCTTTATTTCGGCCACATGGGCCATAAAAGATGCAGTAAAAAACAGTACATACATTTAAAACACGATATTTACAAATAAAAGATCCTACTGGGCCTGCATATGGTAAGGGATACGAGGTAATATAAGTCAGGCGGACATTTTCTTCCTTATTATCCATGCTGCCATTAAAAATTTAGAAACCACGAACACAATATGGCCCAGAGTGTTGGTTTTCATGACCCTGTAGGCCTGTGGGTACTTCCTAAAGCCCAAGTTCCGACACAAGGGTGCTATCCAGCGCCTCCTCGGGCTCCGGTAAGCGTGGCAGCAAAACATTATGTGCAGATCATCTTCGTCATGGGCTTTACAGCATGGACAGAGTTTGTCGCCCCCTGCAGACCATTTATAGGTGAATACTTTAGTAGGGAGTGTACCAAACCTCCATTGCAGGAACAGTTTCCACGCCAAGAGAGGAAAGATAAAATCCATAAAAGGTTCAAACACATAAGAATTTTTGGATTCCATAAAACGTCCCGTCAAAGTGCCACTATCATGAGCATTAACCATGTCAACAAGGTATTTATTCTTGTACAGCTAGGCAAGGGTTTTACGCGAAATCCTTTGACAGCCCTGAGCTGGGTCATCCCATAAGTCTGGCAAATTCAAGCTAAACAGTTCCGACTTGATAAATGCCAGCCAGGGAATTTTGCAATTGGCATTCAACCTCATGGCATGAATAAGGTCCTGTCTATAATGATACAGTTCCTCGGTGGTCCATATCCGATGCCAAAACTTCACAGGCTTCGACAGAAGATCCTCAGCAATAGAGGGAAGGCCCAAGTCAAGTCTTAAGGGGAGGAGTGGCGTACCTTGCGGGAGAGCAAGTAGGCGTCTCAAAAAACAATTTTCCACCCCTACCATAACCTTCCCTGCTTTATGTCCCCACAGCTCACTGCCATAGGTGGCTGCTGCCTTCGCTTGGGACCTGTATGTTTCCAGGGCCGGGCTTACAGGCTTAAAGGTGGACTTATTAGCCACCTTCAAGAGTGCGCCCGATAGCTGGGAGAGTTTCAGCCTAGATCTCGCTACCTGGGAGTCCCATGATAAGTTTTCTTGAAGTGATACCCCCAAATATATAAAGGTCGAGACCCTCTCAAGAGTAGTTTCCCCCAGTTTAGGATTGGGTCTAGTTTTGGTGGGGGGGTTGAAGATCATGAACTTAGTTTTTCCCGTGTTCACCTCCAACCCATGTTGGCGACAAAAAAGGCCAAAACCATCCACAATCCTCTGGATCCCCATGGGGGATTTGGAAAGCAGGAGGGTATCGTCAGCAAACATTATTGCCGGGACCCTCCTGCCTGCCAAAAGCGGGGCATCATTGTCTTTAACAGCGTCAAGATGTTGAATGACGCTGTTGATGTACAGACAGAACAGGGTCGGGGCCAGGACACAGCCCTGTCTGATGCCTCGACGGACCGGGAATTTACCCGAGAGCTTTCCATCCCTCCCACACCTTACTTGTGCAAAGTTGTTCTCGTGCAACCTGATGATGATACTAAGAAGGTGGGGGGGTACTCCTAGCTTCTGCAGAACCTCCCATAGGTTCCCTCTGGGGACTAGGTCAAAGGCTGACCTCAGGTCCACGAAGACCATGTACAATCGTCCTCCCTCTAGAGTTACCGTCTTCCAATATAGGAGAAGGAGGCGAAAAATGTGGTCCATGGTCGACGTGTTCTTCCTGAAGCCAGCCTGAAGGGGGCTCATGATGTCATTGTCCTCCACCCAGTCTATAAGATGGTTTAGAATGAGGCGCGCAAAGAGCTTTTGGCGCACATCTATTAGGCTAATAGGCCTGTAGTTGGCGGGGAGCAGAGTAGATCCCTTCTTGTGGATTGGTACAATCTCTGCCCCCAGCCATGACCCGGGGATCGCCATACCTCCTAGAATGGCATTAAAAAGGATGAGAAGGTATGGACCCCAGATGTCCGGGTGATGCCTAAAAAGATCCCCGGGTAACCTATCCAGACCTGGCGCCTTCCCCGATGGTAAATGCTCCAGGGCAGCTTCCACTTCCCCCAGGGATAATTCCATGCCAAAAACCTGGGAGCCCAGAGGCGGTTGCAGAGCTATGTCAGGGCAGGAATCAATGTCTTGATAAAGTACCCCAAAGTAGGCCTCCCAAACCGCGGGGGCAATGTTAGGTTCAATTGCTTTATTGAGTTCCCCTATCCCATTATTTACAAGGGCCCAAAATTTCCGGGAGTCCCTAACTTTTAGGGCATCATGGAGATCCTGCCAGTGGTTCCAGTCCCACTCGGTCCTGGCGGTCACCATCACTGATTTGTAGTATTTCCTAAGGTCACGTACCTTGGCCTTATTGGACCCCTCTTTTATTGCAGCAATGAGCTCAGATTTTGCTGCCCTACAAGAGGAGGTGTACCAGGTGGGAACATGGGTCTTTTTCTTTCGAATTGGCACCACCGGGTGAAATACCTCAGCCAAATCCCTCACTAGATCCTGGTGTATATTACCCAGTTTTTCATTATATTCTGGGATTCTTGGTTCGACCAGAAGTGCGTCCACCTCCATGAACCTTGGGAGTGCCAGCTCATATAGCTTGTTGATGGCCTCTTCTGAACTCACCAGCTTTCCCCACTTAACCCGGCGCCTATTTGTTGTGAGGAGCAATTCCCCCATGTCTTCCCCTCAATTTACTGAGGATGTGCCCGCCGAGGGCAGAGGGCACTGGATGTTTAAACAAAGGGCATTATGGTCACTATCTGCCCTATTTATCACCCTAAAGTCGAGGACTTTTGGCCAGAGTGTAATGTCCACCATGATGTAATCTAGCCTCGACTCATGGCCCCTTCTATTGAAAGTACACACTGAGGGGGTATCGGAAGGAGTACGACCATTACAGGCCCTCAGTGCGCAATTCAGGGTAAGGGACATGAGTTGTATTGCTAGGGGGGACCAGGCTTTGGGGTGAGGAGAAGACGAGGGTGGGACCCCCCAGTGGTCATCCTCGGCCGTAAGGGCACCATCCAGTAAACCTTCCAGAGGTTCAAAGTGGCAATTGAAGTCTCCTCCAAGCACCACCTTGAGATCTCCCGGAAGTTGACCCAAAAAGGAGGACAGATCGTTTAGGGTTGGTGATTCATTTGGCGTGGCTTCTGGTCGCGAGTAGACATTAACAATGGCCCACGGTGGTTTGCCAGGCCATGTGAGCCGAACACACTGAATGTCCTGCGAAAACGTATGAACCTGTTCCGCCCGGCACCCAGTATGACTCGCAATCCAGATTGCCAAGCCACCTGATGGCCTCCCCCTCCCACTCCATTTGGCAGGGATTTCGAATATTTCAAACCCTCTCCTAGACTGGGTGTCCCTCGCCCATGTTTCCTGAAAAAGGAGGATATCACTGCCACCTACTAGCTGATCCCACTCCGGTGAGCCCTCCTTATTTGCAATTCCTGCCACATTCCAGGAGAGAATTCTCAATCCTGGATCAAGTGGTAGGCTGCCTTGGCCTCCAGTAGGAGGTTGCGCAGTGACCATGGGTGGATTAATGTCTGGGAGACCAATGCTGCAAACCGCGATGGCGGGAGGCCCGACCAACTCCGCCACCCCAGGTTGCAAAATATGGACAGACCCGGTGTTAGGTGAGGGTCCGAGTTGGCCCAGACTATCGTCCGTGTCAACCATTCGCTCTTTGGCGGTATCCTGCCGGGTGAGTTCAGTTACAGGGGCTGTACCCGATCCCACGCGACTTTGCACCTCATCCACCATCTTCCCAGGACCAGGAGAAATTTCCCTGGCTTGTGGTCAGTCGACCTGATCCAAACAGGAAAATCTGTTATGATGTATAAAATTGGCCTGGGCAGGTGGTAAGTAATGCCTTGGTCTATAACGCGAGCCATCTACAGCAAAGCCTACTCTAGTCCACCCCTTCTCGCTCCCTACCACTGTGTTGCTATCACTAGGATAGAAATATGAAAGGGGTACTAGTTCAATATTGGACTTGTCAGGCCTTACAAGCCAGTTGCAGATGTAGTTTGCGACGTGTGGGCTTTTGAAGCTTAGAATGATACAATCCCCTACCCTATTCTTTAGAGTAGGGCCAATCCATGGAATCCTCCTTACCATCAAAACCTCACCTTTCAGGTTTGGGGGCAGCGGCCTATTGATACTAAGCCAGCTTATAACCTTGTTACGTAGAGAATCTTGGGTCTCCCTTATACCACCAGTTAACTCAGGAACTCCCACCATAATTGCCGTGTATGGAACTGCTTCTGGGGGCAGGTTAACCACCCTGCGCCTATCAGGGGGGGGAGCGATACCACCAGTCGGGCCATTGGTGGAACCCACTACCCCCCCCGATTGCGGCGCAGGGGGTGGCTTGGATCTCCTGGGAGCCGGGACAGGGGGCCTAGACGCTGAAGGTAACAAAGGGCGCGTCTGGGAAGCAGACGCACCGTTTGTGCTCAGCGATACCCTATTAGAGACCTGGGACGATACAGGAGACAATGGTCTATTCCCAGGTGGATCCCCGGTAGCTATAGGAACATTTGTAGCTGACCCAGGGCTTTTCCTAATGTGGTTGTTTTCCAGGGACTGGAGTCGATTCTCTATGGCGTCCAATCTAGCTGAGATGGGGGTTAGCAGATTTTTAATAATGACTGTAAGTGAATTGATTATTGTATCCGCACTGTTAGAAGTTGCCCCACCAAAGATAAATGGGCCCGACGGCAATGGTAGTGACACAGGAGCTGGAGAGCCCATGAGATCCGGCCTAGACCCTGATAAGATAAACTCAGGGGAAACCGAAATATCTGTGCTATCTTCATGGGTTGATTCAACTATGTCAACTTTTGCCCTTTTTGCCTTCTTTATTTCCCTGGACCTTTTCCTTTTTGGAGGTTGTTCCACCCCGCTGTCTGCAGGCTCTATAAGCAGGACAGCCTGTCCCGCTTCAAGCGTGTCTAATCCCATATTATCCGGAATGGCAGAATGGTCAGAAATCCCAGATGGGCGGGAGGAGTTCCTATCCCTCTGTGTTAGGGGAGTTCTTAGCTGCTGAAGGACCGACTCAATAGTCTGATCAATACTGTCCAATAGTGACATATGGGTGGCGTCCAAAGGAATGGGTGTACTAGCATCTGTTCAAAAAGTTTCCCCATGGTCCAGAAACACACTTTCGGGACCCATCTCGAGGTGAGAGTCTGTAGCTGAGTGACATTTGCTAGTTTGAGAACTCGCCTTTGGGAAAAAAAATTCCAGAGTACTTAAGCCTTGTTGGGCAGACTTACTCCGTAAAGATCTAGTCGCCATTGTGGGGTAAGTAAAAGGGGGCAGGAGAGCGGGGAGCGTTAGAGGGGTGGCCCGGTCCGGTCTCTGCCGGCCTCTAACGGCCTAGAACGGCCCGCTCTTTGCCCGGTCTTCGCCCCGGGGATCGCCCCGCGCGCGTCCCGCGATGCGCGTCCCCAGGTGCTCCTAGGTATAGCTGGGGGGCGTGGCACTGGGAGGGGGCGCGGCGCGGCAGGAAGAGGAACCAGCTGGCGGTGTTGTAGGGAATGCTGGACCTCGCAGTCCCGCTCGCCGCGCCTCACACCTCCACTGCGGCCGGGTTCAGCTGAAAATGCCCCCAGATAGAACGTTGGCTCCCAGCTACTCCAGTAGCGAGCTAGAAACACCAGGGACAAAGTTAGACACTCGAGCGGCTCCCGCGGAGCGGGGGCCGCGAGAGGTAATAAGCTCTCCAGGCAGGGGGGCGTGGCACTGGGAGGGGGCGCGGCGCGGCGGGAAGAGGAACCAGCTGGCGGTGTTGTAGGGAATGCTGGACCTCGCAGTCCCGCTCGCCGCGCCTCACACCTCCACTGCGGCCGGGTTCAGCTGAAAATGCCCCCAGATAGAACGTTGGCTCCCAGCTACTCCAGTAGCGAGCTAGAAACACCAGGGACAAAGTTAGACACTCGAGCGGCAACTGTTATCAGTATTGTTGCTCTTGTGATAGCTAATGATAGTGGTGATTTAAAAACCTTATCTGGTTTGTAATTACAATAAACAATATACCACCATTCTCTAAAGAAAAAATTGGATGCATTGTTCAAAATGTGTGTAGTTTGCTGAAAATCATGAATCAGTTTATCAACTAAAACACTGCTAAAGGGTAGACAGAACCATTCATTACATCACCTTCTTTCAAAAATATTACATAAGCACAAGACGCAATAGGATAATGACACTTTTTAAACATACGTGCACCATGTGGCAGGCAGCATGCAGTGCTTGCCACATGATGCATGGATGTTTGGATTGCACCTGGTGCCCCCCTAATAGTGAAGGTCGCAGGGTTATCCAAAAACCATTTCCGACAGCCCGTCTATGGTGTTTGGACCACCATAGAAAGGCTGTCGGATACGTGTCTCGTAATCCACTCGGCTGTGTCTGAGTAGGCACCACCTCCATTTTGGGGATTACAATCCGCCCTTCACCCTGACATGCACCTTGACCCTGTCGGAGGTAGAGCGGAATCTCCCTGCAGGTATCGGTTTGACTGCCCATATCTTAATACGTCGATCGGACTGAAGCCTCAGATGTTGGGTGGATCGCCACCGAGGAGCTGACAGATGGCCTTCCGCCCAACATCGTAATGCGGCCCTAAGTGGTCAGAGACATAGCTTTGGGTTAAGGCCGTTGTTCAAACCGTGCAGTCTTTATATTGCTTTAATTTTTCACACATACCTGTGCCACCGAACTCTAGGTGCTATATCACAAACTTATTTCATAAAGTGGTACAGGTCCACCTTACTCATTGCTTAACTATTCCCATGATACCATAAAAAGAAACAGGAGAAGGAGATCGCATTACCTTGCATTGTCAGGAATAACTGCATATGAGTAGTTTTGAATAAGGAAGGCGAGTATTAAAACATAGACATTTATAGTTCACATTTAATGTTAACACTGCAATATATATATTGTATTGTATTGTATTGTAAGTGCATTTATATAGTGCTTACTACCTCTGACGAGGCGTCAAAGCGCTTTTTCGTCGAGTAGCACGCTACTCCAGGACCCATAGAGGATTAGTGTTGAATTAGTATAGTGAAACATGCAAGCACATTTTAAGTGGTGGATAGGTTAGCCAGTTATTTGGATTTGAAATGATAGCAGTAGTATAGAGGAGGACAAAGGTTTGTATTTATATAGCGCTTGTTCACGCACGCTATTCAGGAAGGCTATAAAGGTTTAGTGGCGAATTAATATGGTGAAATATGAAGTAATTTCAGTGGTAGATATTAGTCATTTACTTGGAGTGAGAAGGATAGCGGAAGGATAAAAGGGGAAGAAAGATTTGCATTCATATAGCACTTGTTACTCCTGATGGGTGCTGAAGCGCTTTTCTGGTGAGTAGCACGGCACTCCGGTACCCATAAAGGATTGCTGTTGAAAATTAGTATAGTAAAAAAATATGAGGTAATTTGAGTAGTGGATATGGTATTCAGTTATTTGGGTAGTATATTAGTATAGTTTAATATGGAATTTGAGAAGTGAACATGTTAGTCTGTTAATTTCGATTGAAAAGGATAGTGGAGGGATAAAAGAGTGAAAGATTTTTTTTCTAGTTTTTTTTAGGTCTTAGCAATAGGAGGAGACTTTTGGATGAGTAAAAATGAGTTTTGGAGGGGAGGACTCAGAGGAAAGAGTTTAGAAAGGTTTGTTCTAGGGGATCGGTATAGTAAAAGAGGTGTCAGATGATGCAAGAAGGGGTAGAGTAGGAGAGAGTCTAGAAAGGGTTATTTTGGCAATCATAGTAGTGGTATGGGGTTTGGGATAAAAGAGAGAGTGAATGTAGAGGGTATGTTGATAGATGTATAGGATGAGAGATAGGGTAGTGCATTGGAAGGAGTAGTAGGAGAAGTTTGAGATGAGTCAGAAGGCTGGGCTAGAAGATATATGGAGCGAAGTATAGGCTGAGAAATAGGGTAGTGCATTGGAGATGCTAAATTAGAAGAAAGTGATAAATATATAGATCCATAATTATATTGAAAGTATATAGATACATAAAGTAGGGTAGTATATGTAGATTAAAGATATTGATAGAGGCACAGAATGAGAAATAGGGTAGTGCATTGGATATGCTTTTTCAGGAGAAAAGTAACAGAAACACAGATCCAAGTACATGGAAGGTACATAGAAGCACAATGGAAGTATGTACATGTAGACCAAAGATGATTTTTATTTATTTATTATTAATATTTTTTTTCTCAACAGCATAATTATTTTACATGTTTATACAAAGTAATACACCAAGATAGGTACATATCTAGAGTGAAAAAAAATGCTTGTATACAGAGGGATATGCTGTAAATTTCTGTTTGTGTATGGTGCTTATGTGGGGAAGAGCCAAATCTTGAGTAGTTTTCTGAAGATAAGGTGGTTGTCGGTGGACCTTATGTTGGGGGGTAGAGAGTTCTATAGTTTGGCTGCTTGAACAGAGAAGGATGTGCCACCCATGTTTTTTTTCTTGTATGGTGGGATTTTGAGGCGAGCTGCTCCTTTAGAGCGGAAGTTCTTTTGTTGAATGAATTTGGTGATTTTAGTCCTGATGAAGAGCGGTCCCAGTCCATGTATTGCTTTGTGGGTGATACAAAGCAGCTTGTACGTGGATCTTCTGGCAACCGGTAACCAATACAAGGCTTTCAAGGCAGGGTTGATGTAGTCTCGTGGTTTGATATGTAAGGGTAGTCTGGCAGCAGAGTTCTGAATCCGTTGTAGACTTTTCATGGTTGTTAAAGGTGATCCGTGGTAGAGGCTATTGTCGTAATCGAGTTTGGACAGAAGAAGGGAGATGGTAGCTTGGACCTTGTGTGGAAATCTCAAATGAGGGAAAATTAGTTGCAGCGTTTTTATAGTAGCAAATCTTGATCTTGCTAGTTTATCCACTTGGGCATTCATCGACAGCTTGGAGTCCATGGTCATTCCGAGGTTTCTTACTTCCTTCGATACTTTAGGCAGTGATTCCAGTTCATCGAGCCATGCAGCAAGCGGGTTGTAATGTTTCCAATCGCCACAGGTGAGTATTTCAGTTTTTGAAGCATTCAATTTGAGATGGTTCCAGGTCATCCACTGATCCACGGCTCTGAGACAGCTGAAAATTGGTGATTTTCCAATGTCTTTGGGGCATTCCAGTTGAAGGAGTATTTGCGTGTCATCTGCATAGTTATAGCACGTGAGGTGAAAATTATTGATCAGTACTGGTAATGACTTCATGTAGATGTTGAAAAGCATGGGCGAGATATAGAACCTTGAGGGACCCCTGCTTTTTTTGGAGTACGGTTTGGACAAGTAAGATGGGGTATGGATGACATTAGTTCTGTTTCGAAGGTCGGACCCAATCCAGTCTAAAGCAGTTCCCTCTATGCCGGTTTCATAGAGTCTTTGTTTCAGAGTGTCATGGTCAACCGTGTCAAAGGCAGCTTAGAGGTCAAAAGAGGAGTAGTGCTGCAACCCCGTTGCGTTCAGCTGTATTCTTTAGGTCATGCCAGATGGCAAGGAGGGCAGATTCAGTGTGCAAGGGAGAGGGTGGAGATTTAATTCACTGAAAAAACCTAAACATTCCAGGATCGTTATAGTAAGGTTTCGATTTTATACACAAAAAACATAAGAAATTCAGAAGTTATAGTTATCTCAAGTAATTGTAACTCATGCCCTAAAGTACCTATAACCCAAACCCCTGCCATGCATAGACAATTTCATGATCGTGAGGGGCCACTCAGAGAATCCTCCAGGAGTTCCATGTGTTCAGAGTACCACTACCCTGACTCCATCTATCACTTTTACATTTTATTTTCTCCTCTGGGAACCATGTCCCGATGCACAAAATAGCAGCTTGTCTCTCAGATTGCAGCCAGTCAATCACAGCATTGCTATTGCTGCGTGGATTGGCAAATTCACTGCAGATCCATGTCTCTAGATACACATAAATCTTGTTACTTTAATAACCCCAAAACTAATGAACAGATTTACCCAAAATTACAAAAAGCACTCTTTCTAGACCAAGATGTGGTTTTCTGTCGAAATTGGTGTTATTCCGTTCAGCGGTTTGGGCTGTAGTCGTAAAATCCCTATGTGAAATTGCATGGAGAAAACATGTTTGGGACCCCACCCCTTTTTTCTCGGGCCCTCACTTGATGGATCACCGCACAACTTTCCAAACAGCCGCAAAACCGGCTGGCACATTTGTTTTGAAAATTTCGTGAAGATTCGCCAAAAGGCACCACAGTTATTAGCAAAACAAAAAATGTTTTTACTATGGAAACTATACACTAACTATACCAACTGGCAAATGTCAGTAGGTAATGTGGATACATATATATTCTATATATATATATTCACTGAAAGAAAACAATGGTTACAGGGACATTACAGTTAGGTTTAGGTTTCACTCGTACAATTCCAGTGAAATTCAGCTGGAGTTATAGTTAGCTGAGCAAACTACACCTTGTGCCCTCGCAATGCACTGCTTAAGACCTCCCATATTACGTTACTCATGACAAGGTCAGTCACATCCCTGATTACATTAACGATGAGATCTCAAATGACTACAAAGACCTCTCAGCAATCCCGCAGTGTGGGACCAGGGCTTGAAAATTCCACTCGACCGCTCGCATAGTCGAGCTAAATTTAACAAGGTCGAGCTGTTTTTAAGTCCTACTCGACCTTTGTGGCGAGTAGGAAAGAAAACCAACTTTGGTCCTCTGTCTGTGAAAACGGAGCAAATGTGACAAGATAACAAGATTTAAAGGCATTTTTATTGCTCACAAAGTTTTTTTTTTTTTTTTTTCTTTTTTTTGTTCAAAAACCTTTATTTGAGCAAGCATAGAAAAATACAAGGATGGGCCTACAACCTCACGGGCTGGCCGCTAATAATAAGGCACAAGGCATGAATTAGAAATGTACTCCCGTGGTCAGGCACAAATCAAGTACCAAGCAGTACTCCCAACATATCACAGAGCATCTTGAATTTTTATTTTATACAAAAAGAAAAACAAACACTAAAAAGGCGAATGCACAGTAATCAAGGTCAGCCCAAAGAACGGAGGGGATGGTCTACAATCAGGAGAACATACCAAGAGCCCTGAGGCTCTAACAAGGTCAGGGGGGGGGGGAGCAGCGGGGAGAATCGGAAATTCACAAAACAGTGTTCCACGAAACAAATCTCAACCCGCTACCCCCCATCCCACCCAGTAAAGCCAAAACCCCCCACCAATGAGCAGGACACAAGAAACATCTTCAAATACAGGATAAAATTGCCTTGAACACAGAACACACCAACAACGAACTTCCCAACCGCCCACCCCCCAAATAACAACAAAACACCCCCCACCCTGCACCCCTGCAAAAAGCTAAAAAGCCACCCCAACCTGCAGTGTGCCTGTCGCCCAAGAACCCCTATTCTACACAAAGACCCCGGAGGAGGAAAGGCTCCGTCCCACCCGCCACCCCGATCAAGACCAATAACGAGAAAAAACCATACATCAAATCACATAAGCAGTAGAGGAACGGAGGCATACACTCCTGGAAAGAGTTATTCAAAACAAGGCACCAGGCAAAGACGAAATGTTCAGCTCTCTACACCACCTTCAGCACCGCCCGGGTGGGCATCGGACTCAGTCTCAGGAGGTTGGCCAGGCAAGGAGTCCAGCCAGTCATTCACAGCATCCGGCCGATCAAAGAAGAAAGTTCGGTCATTGTACTCAACCCGCAGCCTGGTCGGAAAAAGCATAGCGTAGCGCATCCCCATGTCCCTAAGACGCTTCTTAGCACCACGAAATCCCATCCGCTGCTTCTGGACCTGTTGGGAAAAGTCCGGATAAAAGTGCACCGTGGCATTCTCAAAGCCACCGGGCCCTTCACCCGTGAGGCCTGCAGGATAGCGTCCCGATCCCTATAGTGGAAACGTTTTGCGACAATAGGTCTCGGCGGGGCACCTGGCTTACCCTGGCCCCCCGGAACACGATGTGCACGTTCCACTGTGAAAAATGTACTAAGGCCAGATGGAGAAAGGTGGTTTAGGATCAGGTCTTCAACCAGGAGATCAACCGAGTGGGGTTCTGGATTCTCCAGAACACCAACCACGCGAACATTACAGCGACGTGCCCTGTTCTCAAAATCATCCAAGCGCCGGGTCATGAAATCGTTCACCCTACGGAGATTGCCAATCTCCGTCTGTATCTCAGAGACGTCCGCCGTGAGGCTGGATGACTTGATGTCCAATGACTTCACCCTCTCATTCGTTTTTGAGAGATCGGCCCGAATTAAGTTCACATCGATGGCCACGGTGTCAATTTTGTGGGTCAAGGTTTCATATTGTTGGCCTATCGACTCCCTCATGCCAGAAATGGCGCCCATGATGTCCTGCAAGGAAGGCTCCATCGACGCATCCACGACGTGGTCAGACGCACTGGGACCGGGCAGGGCAGCTCCGGGGGACCCCCTAGAGTGGGTATAACGGTCCATGACGTTAGATTGGACCGGACCCCCGCGCAGAGGTGTCTTCGTCTTCCGCGTCTCCCGGTCCCCTCTGCCCGCCATTTTGGAGATGCGTCACAAGGAGATTCACCAGGGTCAACGGACCGGGCACCAGAAAGGGAGGCTTCGGGACCAGAGGACCGCAACAAGGGCACCACTAGGATAGGGACAGCCAAATAGGAGAATAGTCCAGCCAAAGGCCCGACAGCCGACTCGTGCCCTGGACCCAGCTCCGGCCTGATCCTCTCGCCGATGTCCCAGTCAGAGGCAGAATCGAAACCGAAACTTAAGAAGGGGACCCACAAGTCCAATCCCCCTGCCGTTGTTGTTCAACTCCAAGACGGCCACTGAACCTCACCCAGTCCCGGGCGCACCTCAAGGGCGGAGCCCAAAAGTTCGAATCACCGTAACTCAGGCACCCGGTGTCAAAATAAATTTCTGAAAGGTCCAGGTAGATCAGCCCAACGTCCTCTATACAAATCCTCGTGAAAAATCAGGATTTATGCAGGATATTATGCCGGGAGCGGCGGGGGTCCGGGGAGCTCTGTGCTCACGCGGCCATCTCGGATGCCCGCCAAGCTCCTCCCTCATTGCTCACAAAGTTGATGAGCAATAAAGATGCCTTTAAATCTTATTATCTTGTCACATTTGCTCTGCTTTCACAGACGGAGGTCAAGTAGGTTGCAGTTAGGTCGAGGACATTTTTTAAGGTACTAGTCCTGCAGTACCATTTCACAAACTTTATTCGACAATTAAGTCATAAAAGTGTACATACATATATTTACACAAATGTTGATTAAAAAGTCATAAAAAATCCATACAATAAATATTTTAAAAAGTATTAAACTAGAATAGACTATGCCGAATTACAGTTTAAGAAGGGATAAAAACAAATTCATCAACATACATTTATCCAGAGGAGTATTGCAGTATTGGAGTAATGTACCATTTTGTTTGATTTTTCGAGCCCTGGGGACTAACTGGAGGTACCAGGAGGAGTAGTTGGCCCACAATGATGTTCTTGTGGACCACCAACTTCTCCTGTTACCTCCAGTAAGTCCCACACAGCGTGATTGCTTACCTCCTTTCTCGACCACTCTACAAACAGACCTCCTGGTGCACTTATGGTTGGGGAACGAAGCACCCTTGGCCCCAGATGGTCCTTGGGGGCCAACAATCCCTCCTGTTACCTCCAGTAAGGCCCACACAGTGGGACTGCTGGGAGGTCTTCGGAGGTCACGCCCCCTTTCTCCACCACTCTGCAAACGTGTCCCCTTGCGTACTGCTGGCTGGGGGATGAAGTGCTCTTGTATGGCCCCTCCAGGGAGGCTGTACAGAACTTTGCCGCATGTGTTTTAACTGCAGGGAGGTGGTGGTCACAGGGGCCAGTGGGTTCCACGAGGGACCTCCTTCATTATTTCATTGTAGCCCCAGAGGTGGTGGTCCCTGGGCCAAAGGGGGCCATGAGAGCCCCCACATTATTTTATACATGCCCCTGGGGCTGTGAGTGGGCCATGCATACCCCCCACAGTAATTTACACATGCTCCAGGGAGGTGGTAGTCCCTGAGGTTGTTGGGGGCCACACAGGTTACCCCATTATTTTACACATGCCTCTGGTAGGTGGAAGTCCCTGGGGCTGCAGGGGGCCACGTGCCCCCCCCACATTATTTCACAGATGTTCCAGGGAGATTGCGGTCCCCAGCTGCAGGTGGGCTGAGTGGGCCCACCCACATTCATAATAAGAAGTGTCTTGGGAAGGTGGCTTTACTAAGCCCTAAGAGGGGACCCCCTCCTATTTGCATTATATGCCCCTGGTTCCTGGCCCACCCGGGGGTTATTTAGAAGCAAGTACAAGGTCCCTCTGGGACCCCTGGGCCAAAATTATGGGGTCAGGGTATTCCTACCCTGCCAACTTTGGGTTTTAAAAAAAAAATATTTTTGGACTCAATTCCAAAGGTGTCTGCCAACACATCCTGGTTAAAGTGTTGGCAGCAAATCAGAGCTGTTCCATCCCTGAACAAGCCTGTCTCTTTTCACGAAGGCTTCGCCACCACAGATAGAACTAACTTTTTCTTCTTAAATGTCACAAAAAATACTGAATGGATTTGCACCAAATAACAAAACAATCAATCTGCATTAAACATCTACCTTTCTTCCAAATTTGCTGTGATTCGTTCCAGCGGTTCAGGCTGTAGGTTCAACTACGCATTCCTACAGGAATTAAAATGGGAAAACACACTTTGTTGCACCCCATTTTCTCAGCCCCTGCTTCACGGATCACCCCGTATCTTCCTATGCACAACAAGACTTACTATGACACCTTTTTTTGGAAAGTTTCATGACGCTTCGTCAACCAGCACTAAAGATATAGACAAGTCAATAACCTACCTACTGTTGACCCCTAGTGGATAATATAAATATAAATATCATGTGCTCAAGGCAGGGGATCGTGCCGAAATGTGTCATAGCCCTCTAATATGCAAACAAAATAATTTGTAGAAACCATCCTTGGATTGCTGTGTCGTGTACTGGAGCCATGCATATATTTCTTATCAATAATTTCATTGCAAATGTATGAGTGACATTAGCAATGATGTCATAAAAGATTTCACAAGATATGTAATCTGTGGAGTAAATAGCAGGTTGTGGTGAGGGTGCAAGCTATAGTTACCTTAGGGCACAAGTTATAGTTACTTGAGATAACTATACAGATAACTGGTGAATTTATGTTGTTTTCAGAGTTTAAAACTTTAAGTTATTGCTGAGCATTTCAACTAGCTATAATGCTACTTTAACCTTCAATTTTTTCAGTGAATTTCTAGTTTTTTTTAAACTTAAAGTAATATTTTGTTACCATACGTAAAGACAACCTCTGACACTCATGGCTTCTGGCCGAGGTGCAGGCAGCCAACCTCTGGCAACCCAATCTCCTGGTGTCCGAGGTGGGTGCCCCATGCCAACCCGGTGCACTCACATACCACATTCTGGTGCCCTGGGGAGAGCACCAGGGCTCTTGCAGCACTAGTCAGCTCTCTGCATAGTGCAGGAACTGGCATTGCTTCCATGTTTGCTCCTGTTTGGGGGGAGATTTAAAATGCTCCTGCCAGTCGGGAGCGAACATATGTTTCCCTACCTGCACATTCCCGGGGGTGGGCACCCTGGAACACTGAGTCACTGAGCCGGACCCAGGGGATGCTGTTCCGGGGACCACTTTTGGCTTTAGGAATGAGGCAGCACCCTCCCTCCCCTGTATTACCGATTCCTTAAATGCAAGGCCAATAAGGAATCGGTATTAAGGAATCGGTATTTACCAATTTCTTATTACCGATTCCTTCCCTACATCCCACATGGCTAAATACCGGTCGGTAACGCTAAAATTTACCGAATTTCACTGTTACCGACCGGTATTTGCCCACCTACATCTGGCCCTATGTTCCTTCACAGGATCAAACCCTCAAATTGCATGGAACAATTGCTAAGTCTAGCAAAAGTGCTTAAATTCAAAGGTTTAAAATAGTTCAAAGGTAAAGAGTGCAAAACAGAATCCTGATTACAAGTAGGAATGCCCTGGCCTCAGCAACATTGCAGCATGATCTCTAAAGAAAGTGAATGTAGAAAAGTGGAATATTATGTTTTATGGCTGGGTAGCTTCACCATGTAATATTATCACAATACCTCAAAGGTCGTCCTTGGACTTACACTAATACATCCATAGCTCAGTTCTGAGTCCTGGTGGAGTGGCATAGAGCAGTCAGGCTTTATTAGAGGAACATGTGTTAAGCAGTTCAGAGTACCAACATGGATGATAAGTATTTAACACGACTCAAGAGAAATCCAACACCAATTTATAAAAATAGAGTGTATTTTTTTCTTAATTTAGACACCAAAACAAATGGAATAGATTATATATAACCCGAGTTATAGATATTTTAAGCAATATTAAATCAATGCAGTAAAATCGACAGACAAGACAACATTAGAGTCAATAGCAAAAACAACTAGTGATAATCGGTAATTTGCAGGTTGAGTTCAATGGAACCCTTATAGGGTTAAGGTCAGTTTGTCTGACATATATTATAGGTAGCGCATTTCACCGTGCCACACATGGTGAGGGCACAGTCGAGTTTGAACAGTTTTCACTACCCCTACATTCTGCAATGGCAGGCCTGCCTTGAGTAGTTTGAGTGGGTCACCCAGGGTGGCACAAAACCACGCATACCTGGGGACTCCTTCACCACCTATGCCCTGGGTACTCAGGGCACCATATACCAGGGGGCAATGTCTTTGGCAATTTGTTATTACCATTTCGAGCATAACAGTTTTGGGAGAGAGTACAGGCACCGAGGTCTCGGTCTGGGCAGCATATTCCAGTGCACTATCAGAGTAATAACTATTAGCATTTGGAGCAAAAAATGGGGTGGGGGGGTGATATTAGACAAACAGGCACTTTCCTACAGTGAAAGTTCAAGGAAAGGTGGGAAAAGTAGTTTGCTGGCAAGGCACCATACTATAGTGCATTCCTCAGGCCAGGCAGCGCTGATACTATGACCAGTGGCAGGCTTTCCTTTGATTAAATGAACTTGGTGTGAGAGGGTTTGCACCCCCACGCCCACTAGCCCATAATAAGTAAGCCATGCCTCCTGACATCCCCATTGACAAGACACAATCTCATTTTGTGGAACCAGTGACAAGTTTTGCCGCAAAGTGTAATGTTTCTTTGAGGGAACCAAGTGCACATGGATTATAAGGATTTCATTTAGCTGGGGGATACCATATACCATTCTAGATAAAGCTAGGACTTGCACAACTTGTGTGAAGGCAGAATCTGGTTGGAGCTGTTTGATAATATGGAGCATTCAAAGTTGGAATTACGCTCTTTTGGTGGGATTATTAATGTGTTGTTGTAGGATGGTCACAACTATTTCAACCTTTCTCACATAACGTAATTCTTCAGGTTATGTGAAGCCTTTCCTTTTTAGACCACTAGGGTAACACTCAAAACGAGGTAATCTAATATGAAAACATAATACAATGTCTCACTAAACACATACTAGGTTTACATTGACCCATTGGATGCATCTAATGAGTATCATTCCCTGTTAAGAGAGCTGCTCTAGGGAAGTGTCCATTTGACCTCATATAAATGAAATTATAAAAACATATACTTCTGTTTCTGTATGTCTAATGACATCTTTCCAGATAGAACACTACACTGAACGCAGCCCGAACCTCTACAACACACAAGGCCTCATTTAGAGTTTGATGGACTGGTTAATGCATCACAAATGTGACAGATACCCTGCCCACCTTATTACAAGTCCATTTTATGTTATGGCACTTGTAATAAGACAGATGGCATATCCAACATGTTTGTAATGAAATAACCGGTCTGCCAAACTCTAAATCCGGCCCATTATCTTCCTTTTGTAAAGGTATTGCTGAGACTGCATTAGACCATTTGTGTCCCTATACAATGTTGAAGGTAGCGCTGGCTTTCTAAGTGAGCAAACAGTCACTTTCCATCACATGCCCTCATTCACTGTGTCCTTCCTATTGCCTTAATTGTCTTCATCTAGAATTAACGTTCGTCCATTCTGCGTAATTTGGGATCCTATAGTAATGTAATTACAGGGTCTAGCTTTCATCACACAGCCACACTTGAGCATAAGCATGGGTACTACTGAATTGAGTAAAAAATCTAGGACACTAGGATCCCCCTTATGTGTGGGGTCCCTGGGAGGTTTCTTAAATCAAAACATACCTCAGGACTACATGATGGAAGGCTCTTCATAAGACTGGATGGAACAGCTCCTTTCAATACTTCAGCTCACTCCCCTCGTCCTGAATGACCCCCAACTTTCAGTTAAATCCTCCCATCATTCCTTTATGACATCACATACTCTCTTCAACTCTGACTGACACTTGAATCTTCCCTGACTTAAAGCACACACAGCATTAACACCGACAAAATGTCGGTGTTAATGTCAAAATGTAAAGAACAAGCACAGCAATCAGTAATCTAATTTTAAAACATACTCAAACACATGTAAAATGTGAGCACAGTCCAGCTTAAGCACAATACCACTTATTGCAATTGGGTCTGAAATACATAAAGCCACCTGTGCACCTTCCATGTGCTGCACCTATTTCTCACCATAACATGTTAGCTTAGTGAGCTCTTAATTAATAAGGGCTAGCTTTACTGTGAGATTTTACGGTTGCAAACCCTGCGAGTCACAAAACCACAGGGCTTGCTTCCAATGAAGTCCCCTTTTGGTATGTAGTCACCCTATTTTGCAATGTGGAAATAAAATTCATAATCGCAAAACGGGGTTAGCAACCTGTATCGAATCGTGATTTGTAAGGGGAATGAAATTGATTTTCCTTCCAAATTGTGAGCTGTTATGGTATGAATCGGTGGTTTACGACCACAAGTCCAGTCTCAAACTATTGATCAATGACAAACTCCAAAGTTGGGATGGGAACTGATTCGCAAAGGAGAAAGAGTCATAGTTATAGTCAAATCCTTTATTCGATCAGATACAAAATGATCATAAAAGTACAAGATAAAAAGCTATTTTCAGAATTCATTTTCAATTTAGGCTCTAAAATAATTAGTTTCATCCATAATTAAAAAATATAAACACTCAAGAATTTTCCAGAGAATAAAACCGGCCATTACCCTATCCGATCTCATATAGTATAAAATAATTATTAAATGCTCCATCCAGTAACTGGTACTCTCCCCCTCTCATTTCTTTTTTTCATGCAGGCCCATAGGAACGGAGCTAACAAAAAACTATTCAAGGGGTCAGATAATCTTTTTAGAAAATATAATGCCACCCGGCATTTATTACAATTCATTTTCTGTAATAGCTGTTTTAGGTAGTCATTCCTCTCCTTCTGCAAAATAAAATTAAATGCAAATCAGTTTGTTTTGACAGTTTGTCACATGGGCACAAAATTAGATCAACATGATTATATGTTTTATCGGAGGGAAAGTAACATGAGTGGAATTATGTTCAAACGAAACCTCATCAGTGGGAACATATGTTGTGCGTTTGTGACATCTGCCAAATAAAAAAAAGCTCCTCTCTCTGTCACTGGAGGGTTTGAGCTAAATATTACAACTGTGTGCTTCTGTCTCTGGTGTTCCTTCCTCTCATACTCCACCCTCTTCAGAAACATATTTTTGATCTTTTTCTTTGAGAACTTTCTGCATTCAGGTGGGTCCTTAAACAGTTGAGATAGGCCAATTTTATTCAAGAATGTTTCTTCATAGCCCAGCCATCTGGACCTCCTACAGTTATCCATATTCAAACAATTCTTAATTATTGTTTGCGTCAGTGGGTCGCCAAATTGAGTGCCACAAAAGGATAGGGGCTAGTTGTATTGTATCTGTAATATAGGGGAATCCCAATTCTGAATGTAAAATATAGTTAGAGGCCGAGATGGGGAGGCCTACTTGGACTTTAAAAAACGTATTTTCAATCGTTTGAAAGGCAACAGTATCCACAGTGCCCCACACTCCAGCCCTGTACGTTACTGCTACCTTAACTTTGGCCTGGTAAATGTTTTTTTATCACCCAATTTTTTAGCAAATGTTTTTACGGCAGACAGGCTTCTTTCCATTACACTCCTTCATCCTTCCGCTAACCTTGTCCATGACACGTCTTTATCAATGAGAACCCCCAAATAAGAGAAGGAGTCCACTACCTCAATTCTTTCCTTCTCTACCTGGAGATAAGGTGTTTTATCTCTTTTTCTTGCTCCCACTATAATTGCAAAGGACTTAGGGGCCGATTATGATGGCGGACGGACCTGAGTCCGTCCGCCACCATAGAGTAGGAGGGACCGTCCGCAGGGGCAGCAGCGGTCTCTCCGTGCAAATTAGGATGTGACCGCCACCCTGGCGGTCACATCCTGTATTTTTAACATTGCGGCGGGTGCTGCTTGAAGCAGCACCCGCCCTAATGTTAAAAAAGTAAGTTGTGCATTTGCATGCACAAAGCGGCAGGCTCCGCGCGGTGCCTGCTGCTTTGTTCACGCAACTGCATAGATACCCCCCATGTGCACCCCCCACCCCCCCTTCACCCAGGGGGCCCGCAACGGGCTCCCGAGGTGAAGATCCACATGCTTTTCCTCGGCGGAGAATCCACCGTGGAAAAGCATGTTTGCACAGCCATCCTAATATGTCTGGCGGTGTCTGAGAGACACCGCCACCATATTAGGCCTTTTCTGCAGCGGTTGTAAGCCAACCGCAGCGGAAAAGCCCCGGACAGGAACCAGGACCCACCAGCCATCCTAATGTGGCGGTGGGTCTTTGGTGGGTCCGCAGAGGATTTTCCGCATCCTCCGGGCCGGCGGTGGCGTCCGCCAGCCCGGAGGATGCGGAAAATCCTCCATCGTAATGTGCCCCTTAGTGCGGTTTACCCTCAGGTCTACTGAGTCCATGAAAGATATATAGGAGGATATCAGGTGTTGCAGGCCACACCCAATCCTGGCGATCAACACCGCATCATCTGTGTATTCCAGAATAGGTAGGAGTTGCAAATTAAATATTGGGACCTCTCTTGTAGTATTGGTAAGGGCACTTTCTACTCCATTTGTGTAGATAGAGAAGCGAAATAGAGTAAGGACACATCACTGCCATACTCCTTTGGTAATTTTATATAAACATGTATAGCCTCCATTTTTTGTGTATCGGACCGAGGCCATAGCGTTGGAGTACAACTGTCTAATAAAAATCAATATTGATTGGTCAACCCCCATTTCCTTCATAACAGTTAACAGCTTTTCATGGACCACACAGTCGAACACTGCCGACAGGTCCATGAAAGCCATGTATATTTTTCCCTCCTTCATCCTGGTGCATTTTCTATTATGAATGCCAAGTTCAAGCACCGATCTACGGTGCCCCTTCCCTGCTGGAAACCGTATTGGGCCTGGATTAAGATGTTAAACTCCTTGGCCCATCCATCTAACTTAGAAAGGAGGAGCCAGCCCACAGGTTTTGCTGTCGTGTTCAGCAGGGAAATTGGCCTATAGTTTTTTGGATCTGCCCTGTCCCCTTTTTTATAAATAGGAACTATAACACCTACAGACCAAGACTGAGGGGGACCAACTCGGATTATACTGTTCATAAAGTTCGTTAATAGGGGTGACGTTAGCTCTGGTGTGCCCTGAAAAAAATCTATTGGGACACCATTCGGTCCTGGGGCCTTACCTGAGCTGTACAACATCAAACTTTTTCTTACTTCCATAAGTGAGAAGCAAAGGGGAGCCTGTTGGCTTGGTTCCATATTAACAGATGGAGTTTGGGGGTTTGAGGCAAAGATGTTCTCAAATTGGGCAACCCATGCTTCCTCATCTACGTTATTATCGAATATAGGGACACCAGGATTTTTAAAGTGTGGTGCATTTATTATCCTCCTGAAGTCGCGGGTATTACCCATTTTTGCTGCTTTATTAAGTTCCTCCCAAATTTCTTTTATAGCCTTCTATCTATTTCTCCTAGTGAGTTTATATATAGCCTGCAGATCCCTGATTTCATCTGGGATTCTTGGTCCGCTGTTCAAAGCATGCATCAAGGCTCTTCTTGCTATTGTACAGGGGGAATCTTACCAGCCACTTTCGTGTCTCTTGTTTGTTTCTTTTGTACATGTACGAGCCAGTTTTACCTTTTCTAGGAGATCACAGAAGGCCTTCACCATTTCTCCTGCTTCAGCCTCTGGATCTAGGCAGAGTGCTATATTGTTTAGTGTGGTCTATATGATTTTTGCAGTCAATTTAGGTTGATCAACATGAGCCCATTTTAGTTGTATGCCATTCCTTCTTGTCACTATTGGGGTATCAACATTTTGAGTATTTAGGGGTTCCCCTATAGATCCTTTTATCTGTAGTGATAAAATGGTGTGATCGCTAAAAATTGTAAATTGTTGTGCCAACCTGGTGGCTCTAGAACTAATAGGGGCAGTAACTAACACATGATCAATAGTTAACTCTAGGTAATTTCTTTGAAAGGTTCCTGCCATATTCCCTGATGATGGTTCTAGATCACTATCCATTACCATATTTCTTGCTGCTAACATCCTATTTAAACAGTTGCCATATTCGCTGTATGCAAAGTGATTTATAATGTCACCCCCAAATCCTATACTCCACATATAGGAACTGTATTATATTTGCAGGGAGACATATTAAAATCTCCCACAGATGCAACATTAAAAACATAATTCCTACTATTGCCTACGGCATGTTCTACAGCCTCATGAACCTCACCCACAATAGCATGTCTGTTTGGGCGAAACTCATTATTGTAGGTATTAATTAAAAGCCATCTACCTTCTTGGTGTATCTCCAGTGTAAGAATATGGAAGTTTGCACTCTGGGAATCAAATTTTATTACCATCCCTCGAAAATTGTTCCGTATCAAAGTCAGAATCCCCCCTTAGCCCTTCCTGAAGATGAGGCTTTAGCTGGGGTTTGATACAAACAATATCCGTTTACATAAATTGGGTCTGTAGACCATATCTCCTGGAAGCATACAATATCGTGTCATTGCCATATTTTCAACCAGTTCTCCTCGCTTAGTTTTTGAGAAATGCCCACCACATTCCATGAGGCTATCTTAATGAGAGTTTTAGTAGCCCCCTTTTGTAGGTCGGTTGGATAAGGGGTTATTTCGGCAGAACAAACCAGCAGCGCCTGGCTCTCACAGTTGGTTTGAGAGATTTGCGGAGATCGGTGCAGTCAATCCCACACTTCCAGGTCAGTTAATGTTGCAAATCGATTCTCAACAGTTAAACTTTGCATCATAGAGGAATCCCCTTTGAGCTTCTCAGGCTGCTTTTCACTCTGAAATAAGTTAATTCAACAGATTCAACAGATAACGTGGTTTATAAAAATAACCTACCAGTAACACAACAATTTCAGAGTTCTTTCTGGTCACATTACCTAAATATTCCAAAATGTATCGGACTACAAATTCATTTAAAACAACACAGTCTCCCGCCTTTTCCTCTCAAGCTGGGCTCACCCATGCTGCCCTTCTGGCCATAATCAGCTGGCTTGAAAGATTCCCGACTCCCCCTCACTCAATTCTTCTGTCAACCAGTGTAGTGCTTTGTGCATCAATTGTCTTGTGGATTCTGGTTGAACCTCCTTCATCAAAGGTGTGTTCCCTAGGACCAATAGCAAGTGTGCAGCTGCCGGGGAAGATGAAGGGTCTGTGATTGATTCTCTAGTGGTCCGACATTCGCCATTTCCTTTCTTTGGAGATCTGTGTGGATACCTGGTCCTAACTCTATGCGAGGGTTCATTCCTCCTCGGGAGGTGGTGGCTGTATTAGGGGGTGGTAATAGGTGGTTTATTGCATTGCCCATACCACATGCCATCATCGGGAATCCTCCGTGCACCATGAAGCCTAGTCATGGTGCGGGCTACGACCCCCTTGCTGTGAGGGAGGAGCTCAGGGATGTTTTAGTTCTCAGAGGGGTTACTTCTAAGATCTGTTGTGAGAAAGTAATGTGTAGTGAGGGATGCAGTGCTAGTAGTGAAGTGGGTTAAAACTAACTACAAGGTTTACCACATTGCTTTATTCTGGCTGTCTTGTGCTAGGATTAAAAACAGAAAGAGGAGGGAAGTACGACTAGAACGATTAGATCAAATTGTACTGTATTAGATCAGCATTTTTCGGCCTATGACTAAGAGAGTGTCATGGCCTTCTTCAGGATATCTTATTAACAACTGCTGGTGGTGTCCAAAACCATAAACCAAATGGAAAACAAGTGTGACAGTAACAGCAAGTATGTCAATGTTTGGTTTATAATACTAGACTAGTGATCCAAAGGTAACCAGATAGTTGGATACATTGGTTGTACCTGTAACAAAATAATTTAGGTAGTAGTGTTCCCTAAACAAAGAGAAACGTCCGCACATTCAAAGAACAAATTTGTATACGTATACTGTCAAAATTATTTCAAGAAGTCTGATTACGGGTGCTCAATTTACCCTCACCAACTACCCAGTGGCGTTACTTGCACACGAAGTGTGCACCAAATACACAACCAATAAGGGTTTCAACAGCACACCTCTTATTATAATATCAGTATCTTATTAAAGCAGTGTAATTTCATTCGACCCGAACAAAGAGACAAGCACAGAAAATATTCTCATATAAAGGGATCCAAGACGTGTGTTGTTCTTGATATTCTTTTTATTCAAAAGTACTTCATTAAAAGTTCCCAGCACACGGCTTGCCGACACATGTTTCGTCTTACAAAGACTTTTCAAAGGCTGGAAATATTAAAATATACACCAATCATTTGTAACAATACACAAATTTATAAAACAAAACATATATATTTACACTATTTGATACAAAAATATACATAAAAATCATGTGTACACAAATACATATAGGTCACAACAACAACTGCTTTGTTGGAAGAGGACAAATTAATCGTTTATATCACCTACAGAGGGAGAGCTGAGGTGAAGAAATAGACAGTATGAAGGAAGGAGAGAACAAGTGCGAAAAGAAATGAAAAGTGAATAATAAGAGTGATGAAATGAATACTCAGATACACTTAGGTATACCTAAATCTGGTGAAAAGAGGATATTACTAGGTAAGTGGCAACAAGATCAATGCACAACCTACCAGTAAAAACAATGTATCATATATGTTCAAGTAGCCGGATGATTTGATTCAATCTTCAGTGTACCATAAGTGGCGCAACACACGTCTTGGATCCCTTTATATGAGAATATTTTCTGTGCTTGTCTCTTTGTTTGGTTTGAATGAAATTACACTGACTTTAATAAGATACTGATATTATAATAAGAGGTGTGCTGTTGAAACCCTTATTGGTTGTGACATTGGTTGTACCTGTTAGGTAAAAAAAATCATAACAAGCCGTACAATTTATAAAGCAAGGTGAAACTTAAATTCAGTCAATGATAGTATAATTAGTAGATGGTTAGAGCTTCTGTATCTCATATGTCATTGACCAATGGCTATGTTTTAAGGTGAAAGAGCATTTGAAGTAGCAGCACTAAGCCAACTAAATCAGAGTGGGGAAGAGTTGACCTAGTGGTGATGGCCAGTAATGTGATGGCCCATATCGGGTGCATGATGAAAAACCAAATAATAGTTACAAAATACCATATAATTAGGCGTATAGGAAGTTGGCACAGGAAAAATATAATTTCCTGCAAATTGTGAGACCCCGTGTTAGAGTGAGTAATCACCATGGAGTAAATCCAATTTTGCAACGGCGGGCAGCCTTCACAAATGAAGCATTATAGTTAAAGACGCTTTGACCATATGGGATAAACCATTGCGCTTCCCGCGCAGTAGCGTAAGTACCCCAAGGCACGGGGGGGGGTGTAATCACTCAGATAAAATCAACAGTGTAAAATAGAATGTAATACAATGGAAATACCCCTGCAGTCACGTATGGTGGTGTAGGGGATGAAGCACCCTAACGTGGGGGAAGAGGAAATACCCATTGAGCCAGGTAATTGTCAAACATTGAAATGAAAATGATAATAAAACAAAAACACCGGATTAAAACACGTGAAACACACGTAAGAGATCAATCTGTGCCAGACTTTTTATTCTGTAAATCTTTGTCTGAGGTATGCATGATTCCTCTTGTATGATGTGGGTCGCAAATTGAATAATAAAGGCAGGCCTGGTCAATCCCGTGTGTCTCTACCACACAGCCCAAACCACGAGTACATCTTAACCACGCATTCCTTTACCACACATGTCTTTACCACACAATTTTGTGGTATTGGCATGAATGCTAAAGGGGTATGTGAGGCAAAGGTTAACACTAACTGGACCCCCCACACCTCGACTGCCCCCCCACCCCAGCACTGTTCCTAAAACCATGCCCCTTTATAAACAATACCCGACACCCCCAAGCTCTCCCTTAAACTACCCTATCTACCCATTCCTCCCCAACCCCAAGGTCTAAAACCATGCCCCTTTACTTACACTACCCTGACCCATCCACCTCATGTTGCCCCTTAAACTACACCAACCCCTTCCACTACCCTGAGACCTACCCTGAACCCCCCCAGGCCTAGAAGCTACACAGACTACCCATTCCACTCCCCCTGACCTAAAGCCTAAAACCTTGCACCTTTACATACACTACTCCCTCCCCGTGCTGTCCCTAAAACAACTCCAACCTCTTCCACTGCCCTGAAACCTACCTGACCCAGACATAAAAATAACCTTACTACCCATTCCCCTCCCCTGCCCTTAGGGCTAAAACCTTGCCCCATTACATACACTACCCCGACCTCAGCCCTGATAATTACCCCGATCCCACTTACCTCACTGTATCTCTTCCTGGTATATTCCTGCTTCTGCCTTTACCACAGCATCAGCATCCATCAGCTAGACAGCGCACTGCCTTAATCATGCATATACGTGGTTAAATCAAAGTGTGGTTGAGCTTCCATAGTCAGAATCTGTGTGGTTATGACTGCGGTGTTCCGACTGATTCCAGGGTCGCAAGGCAGGAAGGTGGATATAAGCCTTGAGAAGTACATCAAATAATGCTTTTACCAGCCTGCACCCTTCCTATAGGATCCCACATTTCCTCATGAAAGTCCTGTTCTTGAGTGAGCATCTCACTCTCACACCTACATCTCGCTATTGCTTTGTGACTCCTAACCACATCTTAATATTTTATTCCTATCCTGGCCATGTGAACACAGGCTGATACATTCCCACTGACAATTATGAATCACAAAAGGATAAGGCAGAATATCAAATGAGAAAATCTAACAGCTGGTATAACAGAGGGATACATTCACAGTCAATATCTCTCAAGAATACTTTTTCAATAAAGAAATATAATATTTCTTCCTTCACTCCACTAATAGCCTCATATATATTTGGTCAGAAAACACTAAAATAACTGACTAGAAAATATATTAGCACACAACAAAATTGTAATGGTCCCCTCAAATGTCCTTGTTTGGGAATAATTTTCCCCACAGATCTCATAGGAGCAGTTTGTCATGAATGGTATGTTGCCCACTCCAAAATCCCACTCATTATTTTACAAGAAGTGTAATATCAACTTTACTAGCTGCTTCAACCCTACTGAAAAGAATCATGTGTGTTGTCTTTATTGCTGTTGTGTTACATTGGCGATCCAGGGATACTCCTAACTATCCATACCAATTACAATGTATTAACAGATGTATGAAGACCTGAGGCAAGTATAAACATACATGTCAGTCAATGCAGGACATTACCCAGTTTTAAACATATCCATGTGTGATGGTGTCAGGATACTGTCAGGAGATACGTTCTTCACTCCAAGATTGCTGTGGCAGCATGGACCACTCAATCCCTTGTGCCAATACAACCCTCACCATAACCATAGACACAAAGTGAATAAACAGAAGGGTAATGAGGTCAGGACTAAATAGGACACTAATAAAGGACATTAAAATAAATTGGAAACACGCTGCACGTCTCACTGTGGAAGAATAGGTGCTCTACTTCTCTATTTCAGTGGGCAATTCTCGATTGTTCATTTAGCTTGTCCTAACTCTTTCCTTACCTAGGAATGGGTTATTCTAGGACCAAGTACTGGCTTCCTTCCTGTGTTCTTTGGATTTCTGCTTCATTACCTCACATTCAAATAACAATATCTAGAGTGGTTATCCCTTGGCTCACCTTTGATAACCCTCTTTACCTTTTCTCCCAGAGAATGTCTATTCATCCAAGGAGATGGCAATAGACTTCCATGAACCTATTCCTTGTTTTCTTTGCTGGTTGCGTTTGCTGAATTTACTTTTCCCTGGAAGTTTCTTCATGCCAAAGGCTTCAATGTTGCATAGATAAATATCATAACAATACTTTACATACAGCTTTAAAATGAGGGCCTTTCAGATTTAACCTAAAATGGTCCATCATGCCTAATATTTTGCTTTTACAGCTGTCAAATTCGTAAGGTTGCTTTTTGTCATTTAATCCGCACATGCAAGTTCAGCTTTCACTTCCACTACAATCTCAGGGTTAGTCTTAAATCTCTTGGAGTAGCCTTTGCTGGCGATCACTTGGTAGTCGTTTTCAGGATTACTGTGTTCTCAAAGAGTCATCACTGCCCTGGGTAAAACAAATAATCCACATCACACATCCATGACTCACTATTAAATAGCTATTTCACTGAGCTTCAGAAAATATTACCATCCTTTAGAGTGAAAATGTAGCTGTTGCTCATTGCTTGGAAATTATGCTTAAGCCTGTAACCCATAGTCAACTAAAACCGACAACAGTGGAGGCCCCATCAGCCACTGATCCCTCCAAGCCCTCAATGTGAAGAATTAAGAACCTGAATGGTGCATATTTATGATGGCGCAATCCAAAATTTGAACAGTCTCCTATTACAAGATAGTGATAGTCGCCACGTGAGTCTGAATCTGCAAAGCTGGGGTCAGCATTCGCATTATGGGAATTTCTGCAGTTATCAAAGGCCTGTTCAAAATTAACAATGCATCATGCAAGTTATCTTTCCAACCTTTTAGTGACCCATCTGACAACCTTTTCAGCTGAGCTTTCAACAATCCATTCATCCTTTCAATCAAACCTGCAGATTGCAGGTAGTAAGCAATATGAAATACCCACTCTATATTGTGTTGTGCACAGTAATCCTGCACCAAATTGACTTTGAAATGAGAGGCATTGTCACTTTGGATCTGTAATGGCATACCATAATATAAAATAAGTATGTTTTATTCTGCTGAGTGGCACACTTACATAGAAAGGCTATCGAGTAGCTGGAGTAAGTCTCCACCACTGAACATGCATACTGACAACCCAGACTAATTGGTATTGGCCCAATGTAGTCAATCTGCCATATCTGTCCTGGCAGCTTTTCTCTACTTAGCTGACCTTTCTCCACCTGTGGGACTGGTCTGTGTATTGTATGCTGCCAAATGGGACATTGCATAATTGCAGTTTTGATCAAATCTAGGGGACTATTTATTCCTCTATTTTCTACCCACCTGTTAGTGGCCTTCTCTCCCAGGTGTCCATATTTTTGTTGTGACCACTTAGCCATTCCCACCAAATCAGAATTCTATGTCACCACCATGGCCTTCAAAATGTTGTTTTTTTCACCTGAAAAGTAAAACACCACCTTTCTAATACATTTTTTGGGTAGTGGGCATCTACGTCATACACAGTGACTGCTTTGTGGTAACATTTCCCAGATCGCTTGCCACAACTCCTTACCCCACACCTGTTTTGAATGCATCATTCAGGTATGGGCATGCCATGTGGGAAGCCAGGTGGTTAATCCATTGACAGTGGGCCACAAATCAGTATAGATTAAAAAAATCTAGACAGTTCTTATGTCAATGCTTGATATACAGCATACATTTCTGTAAAATGGCTACTCTTACCCTTTCCTATTTCATAAACTCGTACAAGTCACCCTTACTCTGCTTAACTATTCAAATTGTATAGTAAAAAGAAACAGGAATAAGGAGATCACCCTACCTTGCACTGTCAAGAATAATTGCATTTGAGAAGTTTTGAATAATTGGGGATTATTAAGACATAGACATTTATAGTTCACATCTAATGTTAAAACTGAAATATATATATGTGTGTATGTGTGAGTGTGTGAGGGGGAGAGCAGAGATTATAGCTATATCTATCTGTGTATGAGTATGAGGGAGAGAGTGGAAATTATATCTATATCTATATCTATACCTATCTGTCTATCTATCAATCTATCTATCTATCTACATATCTATCTATCTATCTCTATCTCTATATCTATATATATATATTATAGTTAGTTGTACATTTGACTCAAATAAAACCAGAGAAATTCGCCTGTTATAGTTAGTTGAGCTAACTATAACTCGCGCGCCCGCAATGCACTGCTGCTGATGTCATATATTACATCACTCATGGCATTGTCAGTGACATCACTGATGACATAACTGATGACATCTCAAATGACATCACAAATGACATCACTCATGACATCATCCAGTGTGTTTCTGTAAAGTTTAAAACTTTTTAATGTATATGTATGCCAAGGTATATTGAAGAATGAATACATTTACAAGTGCCTGAAGGGATTATTTAGTAGGTGCGTGACTGACTGTATAAGAGAGTGATTGAACGTGTCTTATTGAATGAATGGGTTAGTGACTAAACTGTGTGAAAATCTGTATTAGTCTCTCAGTTGGTGTGTAAGCAACTGCATGGGTTTCTGAATAGCTACATGAGTGTCTATATGGGTTATTGATTTGTTGTCTGAGTATCTGTATGGGTCCCTGAGTGTCTGTGTGGCTGGGTGGGGGTGTATGAGTCTGTGCATAGATGTCTGAGTGGCTGATTCACTGGTTATATGGATTCAAAAGTGCATCTGGGAAGGGCTGTATGGGTGAGGTAGTGTGTGTATGGGTGTGTTGGTGAGTGAATGAATTTCTCAGTGGTATATCTGTGACAAACTAGATATGTTTTAAGGCACTATATGTGAGTGTTGGAGTATATAAATGACTATGTGAGAGTAAGTTATTTGAAGAGTGGGTGTATAAATAAGTGTCTCCTTCTATCAGTGATTGTATAAGACAGTAAATATGTGTTAGTATTTGTATAAATAAGTGATGTGGTATGTCAATAAATAATGGAGTTGGTGTGTATAACTGTATACATGAGAAATGGGTATGTGATTGATTGTTTGCATTACTGACTAGGCGTGTGAGTACCTCTATGGATGAGTGGCGGAGTGTGACTGCATGTATAGATGTATGAGTGCATACTATAGTCCTGTATTGATGAGTACATCTATAAGTGACTGGATGTGTGTGTAGACCTAGGAAATTGTGAGTGGTATGTAGTATATGGCATTCTTGTGTGTATGGTTTCGAAAATAGTAGTCTGCATTTCAGAATGGGTGTATCAAAGTTTATATTAGGGCATCAGTATATGCATCAGATTATCACGTGGATGATGTAATGAGTGATGTCATGAGTGGTGTCATTTGAGATGTCATCAGTGATGTCACTGACCATGTCATGACTGATGTAATATGTGACATCATCAGCAGTGCATTGCGGGCGTGCAAGTGATAGTTAGCTCAACTAACTATAACAGACACATTTCTCTGGTTTTATATGAGCCAAATGTCCAACTAACTATAATGTACCTGAAACCTATGGTTTTTTCAGTGAATTTCTAAGGTTTTTTAAATGCTAATTCCTAACTATGATGTATGTAAAACATATGTTTTATTAGTGAATTTCGAAGGTTTTTTAAATGATAATATCTAAGTATAACGTCCCTGAAACCTATGTTTTTTTCAATGAATTGCAAAAGTTTCTTTAAAAATCGAACTACTATTGTGTATTTGTCATTAGTACTCTTTTTTCTAACTTTTCAACTACATAAGATAAACTGCAAAAGTGCTATTTAACGTAATACATTTCACAAATAACAATGAGTTTTTAAATAATACAAAACAATTTAACATTCAGATAACAATTTTTCTCCCTTTTTTTGCTGTCATCAGCTACTACTTAACTTCACTATTCACAGTGATATCAGTGTAGTTTCATCATAAACAGCCGGGGGAAAAAACAATCAATTAGATTGTTAAAACACTAATTCTCTCAAATATAATACAAAATCAACAAAAATAACACATCCAATAGTACTTCAAATGTTCAAATCTTACCTTTACTTCGTACTTTGTCTGCATATTTTCCCAATACACCAGATAATGTATCATAAATTTCGCTTTGAAAGCATCCAGTATGAATTCCTTAAAGATCTTACGTAGTTTCTCTGCACATTTTCCCAATACGTCAGATAATGTATCAAAAAATTCGCTTTGAAAGCATCCAATATGAATTCCTTAAAGATCTATACCCCTTCCATTAAGCCGAATGGTGTATCGAAAAACATTGTTTCAGAAAAATCAAGTATGAGTTGGGTAATTCATAAGATGCTGAGACTGTTGAAGATCAGGCTGAAAGGAAGTGGAGGAAGAACTATTCTGAGGCAGATAAGGCAGCTTTTAAAAATCTGCTCCATTCCTATAAAGCACTAATAGGCAAAACCAAGGCTAAATACCTTGAGGAGATTATTCTTCTTGCCCCGAATAAATCTCAAACCCTTTTTAATCTAGTTAGAGGCTTATCCATTCCGGACTGGGCTAAAGCCATCATCCCGAATTCACAAGAATTATGTGATAGCCTGGCAAGTTTTTTCCAGGATAAAATCAGTAACATCTTAATGGGATTGAAATCCGCTGGCGAAGAGGATGGGCACACACAGATTGATAATGTGACTGTATCAAACAGTGAGATAATCAATACAGAACACATGTCATCTTTGGATCATGTCCCGATGCCCTCTTATGAGGACCTCAGTGTAATCGCTGCCGGGGTTTCCTCTGGTTCCCCTAGGGATCTGCTTCCTCATAAGTTCTGGAAGCTGTTTGGAAGCAAACTTTACCCGCTTTTATGCCAGATTTGATGTCAATCTTTAGTTAGAGCTGTAGTCCCAGACTGCTGGAAAATGGCCACGGTTTCCCCCTTACTAAAGAAGTCATCATTGGATCCTCACAATCCAGCTAATTACAGGCCCATCGCCTTGCTACCCTACCCGATCAAGATTCTAGAAAGGGTAGTAACTAAATCCCTCTCTAAGTTTGTTGAAGATAATCAGTTGCTGGACGAGGTCAAATTTGGGTTTCATCCCGCACACGGGACCGAGACTGCCCTGGTGGCGGTCCTGAATTACTTGAGAATGTGGGCCGACAGTGGTCAGGCAGCCTTTTTAGTGCTGCTTGACATGTCGGCCGCGTTCGATACAGTTAATCACCAGATCCTGATCGGGAGGCTGGAGGTATTGGGTATTGTGGGCAAGGCCCGAGATTGGATCCATTCTTATCTTTCGGATAGGCAGCAGGCAGTATCTTTGCCTCCTTTCTGCTCGGAATATAGCAAATTTAAAGAAGGGGTCCCTCAGGGCTCAGCTATCAGAACGATTTTGTTTAATTTATACGTTTGCCCCCTTATTGCTCTGATAAAATCGTTTGGAATTAACATCATCAATTACGCAGATGACACTCAGCTTGTCTTCTCTTTTGAGGGCAACAATGCAGTGTCCTTAGAAAAGTTTCATGACTGTTTACTCCAAAAGGCAGGCTGGTTAAAACGGAATTCTCTACAATTTAATGAGGATAAAACGGAAGTTCTGTGCTGTATGACTGGCCGTATTGAGCGTCCTCTTCCTACAGATTTTTGGCCTGACTTGGCTAATAATTCTTTACTGCCTACTAAAACGGTGTGCAACCTGGGGGTCATGATGGATGGTAATCTCCAGCTAGACTCCCAGGTGAATAAAACGGTATGCACCTGTATGGCTCTACTTCGAGCCTTGCTTAAGAATCTTCCATTCTTGCCAGTCGCCACTAGGCCCCAAGTGGTCCGGAGCATTGTGCTAAGCAGAATTGATTACTGCAACGCATTGCTCTTGGGCGCTCCAGTCTCTCTGCTCAAGAAGCTGCAGAGAGTGCAGAATATGTCAGCAAAACTTGCATTAAATCGACCTTGGGATTCGTCATCTTCTCTAGCTCTTAGGGACCTTCTTTGCCTGCAGTTGTACAAAGGATACAACTTAAGGCATTATGCATTGCCTTCAGGGCAGTACATAAAATTGGGCCTAGGGCACTTCAGAGGAAATTTGCTTGGTATGCGCCAGTTAGATTCTTACGTTCTTCCTCCGCAAACCTTTTGTGTGTCCCTCATGTTAAGAAAGTGCGTACAGGTGGCAGATCCTTTAGCTTTACTGCCTCCAGACTTTGGAACGCTCTTCCCCTGGGGCTCAGACAGTTGAACACCTTGTCTGGATTCAGGAAGGAACTGAAAACCAGCTTGTTCCCTAGAGATTAGATCTGCCTTTTCTTTTGCTCCCGCTGTCTTGGAATCTAAAGCGCCAGGATATCCTTTTTTTTTTTTTTTAGTCCTCATCACGCAATGTTTTGAATAGTAGAGTGTTGTAGCAACTTGACTGCCTAAAAAGAGCCTTTCTGGCTAACTGTACCTTCTGTGGCCCTTACCCGGCACTAGGATCACTCCTTAATCTTTGTGGGGGTATCCTACCGGCTTATTAGGCATCTCTTAAGCAGCTTGCCCCTCCTTTCACAGGCTTTATTCTGTACCCGATAGTCAAAACTATTGATGCGCTTAATCATTGGACCTCAAGGTTTGCCGAATCATGGTTTCTTATACTCTCTCCGCCCAGTACTGTTCCCAGTAATTCAAAAACTCCAGCCTTTTACTATATGGCCCGCTTTATACAATATATTTATTCTAATAACTGAATTCGACCATTCTTCTAATGTGGGGGGAAGGGGATTAACCCAATTTATACAGATCTCACGTCTGGCTGCTAACGCCATCATAAATACCAGATTCCTGAGCCTTTTGTTAAGGCTGGATCCCCCAGTGTCGTCTAATTTCACCCCAAATAGTATCAAATGGGCGCTTACCTGTATTTCTTGTTTGAGGACCTCGGAGAGGATCTTACCTACATTGTCCCAATAAGACCGGAGGTGCGGGCACCGCCAAATGTCGTCCACTCTTTCTTCGCTGCATTTGGGGCAACTCCTGATTCTCCCTTTGTTCATTTTCGATAACCTCTTGGGTGTCCAATATGCCCTTTGCAGAGTAAATAAGAAGTTCTTTTTCAAGGGTGCGGATTTAATCACATCCTCGCATGTAGCCACAGATACTTGCCATAGTGCTGATACATCCTGTGATGGCAGCGCCTTCCCCCATATCTCATTTGGTAAGGTGAAATCCTCTCGTCCCTCATTCATAAGCGCCCAATACCAGTAGGCTACTTCTTTCTTCTCAAATATATGTTGGATCTTCGCCTCTAATTCTAAGTTTCCTGGCCCATCTGTTCCTAGGGTTTTAGCCCAGCTTGCTAACTGGTAATACTTAAATTTTGACAGACTACCATTTGTTAAATCTACAAGTTTTTCCCAGTCAATAATGTTAGATCCAGTTAATATTTGTCCCCATTCCACTATTCCGTTTTCCTTCAGTGGAACTGATAGAACATCCTTTAAGCATTCACGCGTGCCAGGTGAATCCCTGATGGGGGCGTAGTGACTACGATAGGGGATCTTCCATAGGTGTCTCATCTGCACCCACAATCTAATGGCTGCTCCCAGGATTTTTAATTTAATCTTCTTGAAAAATTTTGTGAGGCCGAATTTGTACAAAAAATAGTCCCCTTCTCGACCTGTCATTGCTTGCATATAAGCTGGAAAACAGTTAAGTGTTTTAAAAAGCACTCTAATATTCTTAAAATGGAATGCCCTATAATATTAGAGAATGTCTGGACTAGCTATCCCTCCATGTTCCTGTTTCCTTCTCAGCTTCTTCCATGAAATTCTGACTCCCTTGGAGGCCCAAATAAAGCTATTGATTTTGCCCTGTATTTTGGCTATCGAATATTTTTTAAACTCTAACGGTATCGAGTTGAAAAGGTATGTGAGTTTAGGTAAGATCATCATCTTGACCAGATTAGAGTGACCTATAAATGACAGAGGGAGAGAACTCCAAGCATTAAATAGTTTTTTGACTTTGGATTGAACCTTATTAAAATGTATCTGAGCGATCTTCCTGATCTCCTTCACAATTAAGATCACTAAGTATCTGATTTGTAGTTTTTCTAAAGGGTAGTTAGCCTGAGTATACCAACACATTTTCTCTGTCTTTTGTTGGTTAATTTGGTAGCCTGATAGGCTTCCAAACTGCTGTAGTGTACCTATTATTTTAGGAAGAGAGCCTGTCAAGTTGTTTGTGTATATCATTAAGTCGTCCGCGTAAAGCGCAACTTTCTTTTCCCATTTCCTACAGCTAAAAGGAGATATGTGAGGGTTGGATCTTAATGCACAGGCCAGGGGCTCAATATAGAGATTAAACAATATAGGAGATAACGGGCACCCCTGCCTAGTACCTCTTTCTATATATATTCTCTCTGTCAGGGACCCGTTGACCAACCCACATGAAGTTGGAGAACTGTATATAGCTCTAACCGCTCTTGAAAAGTTATTGCCTAAATTATAAGCTTCCAATGTGTTGTGTAAAAAACACCACTTAACCCTATTAAAGGCCTTAGCCGCATCAAAAGTAACGACCAATAGGGGAAGGTTTTCCTCGTTAGCTGGATCAATGGCTCCTATCAGCTCATGTGTGAGTTCCTGAATCTGTCTACCCCTTATAAACCCTTTCTGATCTGTGTGGATTAAATGTCCTGCGCATATTCCTAATCTCTTTGCCAGCAGCTGCGTAAAGATCCTGTAGTCACAGTTTAACATAGTGATCCGCCTGTAGGACTCGCAGCATTTAGGATCATTCCCTGGTTTCAATATTATACAGATAGTAGCTTTGCTCCATGATTTAGGAAGTATTTGTCCTCTTAAAAAAATGTAATTGAACAGATTGGTAAGTTCTGGAACCAACACCCCTCGCAATACTTTATAAAATTCATTAGGCAAGGCATCAGGCCCAGCTGCCTTGGGGCTTTTCAGACATTTAATCACCTTGTCAACTTCAGATTCCATAAATTCTGCATTCAGTTTCTCTTTTTGATCTTCTGACAGAGTTTGTTTAACCCATTGCCTAAGATATTCTTGAGTTAAGGCCTCGCTATTTTTTGTATCATCTTTATATAGTTCTGAGAAAAAGTCAAAGAAAGCTTTTTTAATATCTGCTTCTTCCACCAATGGTCTATTGCTATTTGCCTCTTGAATGCTTGAGATTTTGTTTTTAGTTAGATCGATCTTTGTTTTCCAAGCTAAAAGCTTGCCACATCCCTCCCCGTGTTGATAATGAGCTAACTTACTCGCTTTCCACCTCTTCTTAATTCTAGAATCTAATATGTTTATTAGGTTGTTTTTTGCCTTGGTTAGTTCCTTCCTAGATGTTTCTATTATTTCAGCTGATGTTCCCTCTTTACTATTCTTTACCGACCTGTGTATTTCACCCTCTAAACTCTCTATTTCCTTCTTCTTTATTTTATTTCTGTGGGCCGTTAGACTGATCATTTTACCTCTAAGCACCGCCTTGTAGGCCTCCCATCTAATCTGGCCAGGATACCCTTTGGGTGACAGTTGCGCTATATAAGTGCACCTTACATTACATTACATTACATTACATTACATAAGGCAATCTCGGTTTCATTTCCAAGTGTGCATCATTACAGTGACTCCAACCATTATTACACTTTAAATAAACTGCATAATGTCCACTTGTACTAGTACTTCCAGCATGGAAAACAATAGCAACTGTTGCAAAAGTGCTTCCAGAAATAGACACTGGATTAGCAACAACATTTTTAATTTTGGTTTCCACTTTTCTTCCATTTGGTCTACAGTGTTGCAGCATTATAATCAAATATTTTCCATATCTTTGTAGGCATAATGTAGATAGCATTCTTGATTTACAACAAAAAACACATCATCTCATGATCAGCTTCTTTTACTAATTTGGAATATGGTACAGATTTGCAGTCAGGTATTGTTAAATATAAAAATCGTTCTCTGTCAACTATAGTCCTTGAAGATAATAAACCCTCTTCACATTTATGTTCCCATTTGTAAGTGAGTCCAAATAAACTCTCAATCTGAAATTCTTCATCTTCTAGTACTCCAATCAGAACCATCAGAAATTCTTGTGCATCTTGCTGTATATTAGCACTGAACGTTAAAGATCCAGTACATGTACCCAACAGTTGGCGAATACCAGAAGCAGAATGGATCTTACTTCTATCAGTTCTCAATTCTTGAAATAAAGTGTAAAGTGCAGAACATAAAGTTTTTTCCTGACTTTCCATAATTTCACCACAAACATCTTCAAGATAAAATAGAACATTTAGAATAACATTACCATAGCAGATGACACCAGAAGCATTTTCTAATTGGTATCAAACAACATCGTAACTTGTTTGTATTTTCTGCTTCTTTACATATTTTCTTTTCTGTTGATTTTCTTTCTGCTTTTCAACCATAGTTAACTCTTCAACATGTTTGCATTTTGAACACACTTTACTTGTTTCTCATAAATAGTATATTCACCTAAATGGGGAGCATAAAGCCTTCTCAAGCGATTATATTCTCTTACACAACTAACATCAGTACTAACCTTGTTCTCATCAAAATCAATTAAGTACAAACCAGACAACGTTCTAACTCGAGATAATGCAACATATACCATTCCCTCTTTAAATACAGTTCTTCCAACATTTACCAAAGCATTATCTAGACTTAAACCTTGTGATTTGTGTATAGTTATTGCATATGCTAAACAGAAGGGAAACTGTTTTCTACGAAAATACATGTCTTGTACAAGCAAAAAACGTGCGGCAGAACGTGCAATCTGTCTTACCTCTGCAATCTGATCAAATGTAACTTTCAAAAATTAAATTCCATTTCTATTTTGATATTTCACAAAATCAACAACTTTCCCCATTGCTCCATTCACTAAACCTTCTTCTACATTCAGATTACGCTTCAAAATTACCCGACAGTTTAGACATACATCTAAAAAATTTTCTAAGTCAGCAGTTTTTGATACAGACTTTTCCAAAGAATCCAATTTAGTCTGTAGTTTTTCTGAAAGAAAAAATTGTTATTCCTTGATGCTCGATTTTATCGATAGCTTCAATGTGAACTATTTCTTGATTTTCCAATTTCATAAGCTCTCTATAATGTAGAACACTCTTCCACTGTAGGCATTAAGCAAACTATAGACTTTTTTTCTTTAATTTTCTAGTAAATTACTTCTGCTGGTGAGTTTTCATTTCTAAACAAGTTCTTTAGTCGACGACTTTGAAAAGCGTGTTTACCATGTTTGCTTAGAACACCAATTCTTACATCTTTTATAATATTTGCATAATCTTCATCTCTTGTTTGTCGCATATTCTGAGTGAGTTCTTTATATTCAAAATGTAACCACAGATTCACATTTCCAATACTTCCCAAAGATTTCTTAGTGTCTTCATGTAGAAGAGTTTTGAACACTGGTTCTCCTTTTACGGGGGTAAGTTTTAGCAGATCTCCAAATACAATTAAATGTTTTCCTCCAAATAGAACGTCATAATCTGTTTTTAATATCTGTTGCATTCTTAAGTGTACAAAAGCAAGCATGAAGTTTGAGACCATGCTCACCTCATCAATAATTAAAAGTTTCATTTTCTTCAGCACTCTTGACACTTCATAAGAAGCTTCTTCAGACAACTTCTGATATTCTAAATTATTATCATGCTCCACTGGTAACATCAATAATCTATGCAAAGTAACTCCTTTAACATTGTGTGCAGCTAATCCAGTTGGAGCTGTTACCACACAACATAAATGTGAACCAGTAGTTTTTTTGAAGATAACTGGTCAAAACTTTAATTTAAAACGTTTACCTGTCCCAGCTTGACCACTGATGTATATCAGAAGAGGTTTAAAAGATGAACACAGACATTCTTTTTTTTCATGGAACAAACCATGTTCTATCCGTTCTCTCACTTGCACACATATTTCTTCCTGTCCAACATTTACTTGTTCTTCTAACTTTTCCAATGTTATATTCTCCTCGTGTACTTGTTGCATTGCAATTTCAACTTCATGCATAGCAATCGCTGCTTCATTTTCCAGCATTGGTTGTCCAAGAGGATCTTGACTACATGGACCACTACTTTGACTATCTTGAAAACTTTCATGAGCTATTTCAACTATAATTGTCTTTTCCTGTTCAACTTCATCATTCAACATTTTTAAATATGTAGGGAAAACTGGACATCCAATGCTATCTTTACAAGCATTAAAAGAATATTTGTAGCAGTCATACTCGCCAAGTAATTCACTTTCACTATGCCATGGTTTAAACAGTTGCATAGGTGCTAAATAGTAAGATTCTCGCTTATCTGGAGTTTCACAGCTACGTTTCTTGTGGTTTATAAGATTACCCTTTGCATGTTTTACTAAACAACCATGACATCCAACTACTGCAAACTTTCCTTCTTTTAAATTTTCCTTAACATTTCTTTTGAAGCTGTAATGTTGAACTACTTCATACAGACATAGCTGTTCCAGATGTTGACTCCTTTTCAGATAGTATGTGTTCAACATTTTAGTTTTAAGAATGTCTGTACTGTCTGGCTCATTTGCTGCTAATTGTTCAATTTCTTTCAATGATTTCAACACTCTATTTAATTTGCAGGCCAGACCTAAACTTACCCAAATGATTCCTCATGACTTTAAATAAAAACTTGAAGAACAGAAGCGGTCTGAACATTCATATGATCCAATTTCTCGGTGGAAAAGCATTTCCAAACTTAAGCTGTATACTTTTTTGTTAAGGCTATTCTTTTGTACAATTTCTTCCCACATTTGTTGCATCTCTTTATTTTCGGATTTTGTTATTTACGATGTAACATAACGTGTAACAGCAATTGAGTTATCTGCAACATACTGGATGTCCATGTTCGCATTCCACATTTTTAAAATGACTGGATTGTAGTCATTGATATACTTTGACACTACTGTTCTTTTTGAGTTGTATGTATTCTTTGGAGATTTCCGAGTTAATGTGTGCCTTACAGAAGAAAACAAAGAATTTACTCTTTCTTTAGAAATGACTGGACGGGGAAAACCAAACCAACATTTGGTGCAAAATTTTCCTTTACACTTGTATTTTCTTCTGCAATACTTTCCACAACGATGACTTTGGAAACATAAAACTTGCTGTCTCAAGCTTCTTTTTCCTCCTTCTCTTGGAATCTCACATGTCACATACTGTTTGATGAAAGACAATACTGTTTAACCAGAATCATTTCCAAATTTAGGTGCATCCTTGTTCCATAGTCGCATATGTATATGAAGTGCACCTCTTGCTTGATACTCCTTTCTCCAAAAGAAATCGGTAACTTCTCCAAGAGGTGTATTCTTTTTATTACAGATAAAAGACATCAGAGTTTGAAACTTATGATTAAAATATCTGCACACATTTACAGGATCCAGTGAACACAATTCACCAGGAGTCTTTATTTCAACATTTTTTATATTGGAATTCGGTTCTCTTGTAAACTCAAGCGAATCTTCCCATGCATACTCTGCACAGCTAAGTGTGACAAACCATGTTGATGTACCTAAGTTCCATAACATACACTTGAGTTCTCCATGACGATGATACCAATACTCATTTGTTCCATGTTAACATGCCCTCAAATTGATTAACTGTGCTTCTAAATTTTCATCTGTTTCTTGAACTTTCTCCACAAATTATTTCGCAGAAAGAAGTGATTGATGAACTCCAGTTTTAAGTATATGATTCACTGTATACGGGAGAGGAGACAGATCACTTTCAAACAAAAGGTGAAATATGTATGGGATGCACTGTCAAAATCTAGGATCTTCAGAATATAATCTTGTTGACCGATATTCTGAAGCTGGAATCCATACAGGTCGGTCATCATATCGTCCACCTTCTCCAGTATGAAACAACTGTGGAAAACAACGAGCTTCCTAGCTTTTCTCCCATAAACTCATTGGAGTTCCCTATGCTTTTTTCATTTGAAATAACTCAATGCTACTTCCTATCACTTCTTTTGAATGCAAAGGACATATTGTGTAATGTTCATAAATCTCTTCAGTCCTTGACTTGTCCACTTTCTCTATATGGCCACTTGAAATTTCAGAATCATCTTCTAAACGTATTACCTGTTCATCCACATTTACATTTTTATAATAAATATTTTTCTCTATAAGATATAAGGTAGCCTTTTCAACTTTATTAACATCCACAAATTCTTGCCCTATTTTCCGACTCTTTGTTGGTACACCATTTACTAAAATACCTACTGCCTCATCTTCCTCTTTCTCTCCAGCAATAGTTTCAATGTTGTTTTCCTAAAAATCCAAAGGTAAGTACATCACTCTTCCTTTCAGCCCTCTTTGCAAGCCTGTTGCCGGCAGTTTACCTGTTTTAGGCTCCATCCGAATTATAGTTTGAAAAGGAGGAACAGATTAAATTATCATATGTATTCAATTTTGCCAGCTCCTGTAGAATAGCTACTAATTCCAACTTATTATGCACTGCTCTAGCAAGCACTTTGTTCTCTTCTAATTTGTTGTAACAATATTTACATATACGTTGATCACTACCTAACTCAAATCGACCTTCAACAAACAAGTAAGTTGCAAATTCTTCCCACTTACCATTGCTCTCCTTTTCACTTTTCAAATACAGATCAACATTCCTACTTTGACTTTTATAATGAGTATGTCGACAACAAACACAAACAAAGTTTTGTATTTCAGAGCACACTACATTAAACTTTCCAATTCCTTCTTCAAACTGATCAGTGCTAAATACTTTCTCATCTCCTCCAACATCTGTAATTATCAAACTTTCTTCTGAACCAAAATATTGCATTTCAATATCATCACACTTTTTTTGAACACCTGATAAAGAACCATATAAAAGACTTGTATTCAGTTCACTTAAACTTAATGCAGGACTTTTTACATAGTACAGTTTCTTTACAAACTTCTGCATTTCTGAATGGTGTACTACTAACACCCTCAAATGATGAAAAATACTTTTACAAACTTTTCTTGAAAGACAAGAGAGAGAATACCCATACTTCTCAGTATATTTTCTTACATTACATGGATGTAGTCCTTGTAACAACTTAATCTTCTGTTTTATACTTTTCTGAGCATATTCTCAGAGCAAATTTCACATCATATCAATGGATTCCTGTTGAATACTACAACTACTACTACAACTCCACTTATACACAGGAGCTTCTGGACGTTTCCCTTGCACTTCTTCAGCTATTAACTCTTCTGCACTTTTACCAACCATTTCCTCCTTTGGAAGAGGACAACCATCCTAAACTTCGTAGCAACTACCTCCAGTATCAACTGCAAATGATAAACTATTTTCCTGGAAGTAACTTTCCTCATTAAAAAACAGGCTCAGTAGTAGAAGTGTGTCTCCAATGTCCACTAAAGATTTTATAAAAGTTGGTTCTGTTCGCAAATCTTTTTTTTCTACTTTTGTCTTTCAATACTTTGACTATTTTATCCAATACTTTCATTCTCTTTAAAATCAAAATGAATAACTTCTGTTTTAAATTGAAAGCAGTATCCACTATACTTTCAATACGCTGCTTCTCTTTGAATTGCAACATTCTTCTTTTATATTTGCAGCATGTTTTCATTAATTTCTGAATCACTCTAGATCGAAAAAGTCTCTGACAAATTTCTTAAAATTGTTTTTGTCTCCGAGTAGCATATACTATTTCTTTATCATGTTTCCTTTCCCTTATATTTGAAATTGAACTCTGCTTCACCTTTCTTGAAAAATTCTTCTTTTTGCTTTTTGTGATCTTTTTTTCATTAAATGTTCGTAATATTCTTTTCAAAAGTTGTCTTCTACTTTTTGTATAACAAACTGTTTCTGTAATACTCACATTTTTCTACTTGAATATTTTTTCTTTTACTCAAATATATATTTTTCTTCTCTTTTCTTTTTCTTTCACTTGAACTAGGCATTTCCAAATTTTAATCCAAACAAAATCATTTTCTGAAAAACAAAAAATAGATTCAATTATTTTTCACATTTGTTCACTATGTTAAAATAATAACATACAATTACAAAACTTCCACTAACGACTTCCAGACCCAGTGCTGCAACATTATGCAGCAATACAGAGGAGCACTAGCATGACAAGTAGTACCATAGAACATACAGCTAGTATTTATTTAATTATTTACATACACCTTTACAATTTATATATAACTGCACTACCTCATACTTTTCACCTCTCCGCCACACCCCGCCACCCCATGGCACTTTCCCTGCAACCCACGGCAGACAACTTTATAAATAGTATTTTTTTTAATTTTAATCTATGTACTCAGGATGATATTATCAACCAAACAGCACGCAAAAAAATTCCATTATTAGCCTAACAATTTTATTTACAACTTCGCAAAATAACACTGCAAAAAGGGCTTTAAGTGTGGGTTGTCTGTGGGGTTCTGACCATCAGCACTTTATTTTTGGGGGCCTCAAAACGGATCTATATAGGGCTCTATTTTCAGGCCTCACAAACGTAATCCGTTCTTTATTTCTTTATTGCACTGCAGTGACACTGTGAGAGCATGCACATTGCTCACTACTTAGAAGTGCAGACATCCTGCCAAGTGACTCGCATTGTAGGAGAAGGGAAATCCTTTGAAGAGAGCCATTTTCTCTCAGGATTTCCCTTCTCTTTTTGCAACGCAGGAGCAACATCATCGTGGGGTGATTAGCAGACAGACCACCAGGTGCGCAACGCCGATTGCCCAAACTCTCTGGGGCAGCTTCCCAGACGCACACACAGAGCCGCACCCGAGTACTTCACAGCTCTTCTAAAGATCATTTTGTTGTAAAGGAGACTCTGTTCTTTTTCACCCCTTTTTACAGCCTATTGCTGAAAGAATTAGGCTCCCCCAAAATTTCACTCTGGTTGTGCCTCTGCAAACGACCACAAGTAGGTAACTCCAGCACGAACCTGCTCTCACCTTAGACTCAGTCGTCTTTTAGTGCAACGAAAACACACACTTTGCCTGCTTCACTTAGTTCTCACATCCCCTCTTTAATACGAACATAAAAGCTTTCCAATAACTTTTATATTCCTATACTGTGCTTCACATGGAAATATAGAACTCAAGGTTCTCACCACCCCAAATTAGTTCTCTGGTATACTTTCTAAAATATAAGAAGTGGAGGTATTCAGTATCTGTCAGTCACGGCCACTTTAAAACAGTGTACCTATACACAACTCGACAAAACGTTATGTTTCTAAATTAATGTCTTACACTTAAAAGCTCCTTTACATTTCTTTCGCTAGATGTACCTTTCTTTAAAACACCACCAGAGAAGGGTGGTGAAGTATGCTCTTCAAAGAGCAACTCAAAGCTTTGTTCTTCTTTATAAAAAAATCTGCCTGTCAATACTTTTCGCTAGCATTTTTGACGCCTTAAGACAGTGGGTGGATGAGTATAATACGTCGTATTTAGGATCGGGCGAAAAATGCACGGAAATAAGAACGTTTAGTTGAATAAAGGGCGAGTGGATCCATGGCAAGATGCATCAATGCATAGATACATAGATTGATGTATCAATGTAAGGATGAATGGAAGGATTAATGAATGCAGGGACCAGTACTGATGATAGACACTGCAGTGAGACCATGCACATCGATGGACGCATGCCTATTTTGCTCACTACTGAGAACTGGAGACATCACGCTAGGTTACCCACATTGCTGAAGGAAGGGAAATCATTTAAAGAATGTTTTTTTCCGAACGTAGGATAATTGGAGAGGATTTTCTAAAGCACACAATGATGCTTATCTTGATTTAGACCACGACCCAACTTGCATAGCCCACACCCCTTTAAGAGCTTTGCCCCCCCCCCCTTTTAGAGCACCCCCACTTTTTTCTCCCACTGTGGCGGGCACATCCTAATGGCACCCCCGGGACCCCCGCCCTTAAGGCGGGCGGTCCCGTTTTCCGATAGGGTGGCGGGCGGGCAAAGCCCAAAATATCGAATCCAAAATATAGACTGCTCAGAATATCGAATTAAAAATATAGACAGCCCAGAATATTGAATTACCAAAATATAGTAGGATAGAATTTCGAAATTGATGTAAGAAATATCGATTTCCCTAATATCGAATTTAAAATATCGTTTTCCATAATATCCATTTTTTTTACTGTTATGTATGCTAGTATATGTGTTAAAAATACATATTATTTTTGTAATGTATGTTTAATTTTATGGAAGTAATGAATGTTATGTTATTTAATTTTTGCGTAATTTAATTCCGTAGCGGGTTGTGGGTTAATAGGGGAATAGGGTGGGAGTATTTTAATTATAGAAAATGAAATATACATTTTTATTTATATGTATTGATAATTAATTGATTGATAATTAATTATTAATTGGTAATTATTTTGATTAATTGGTAATTCATTTTTATTAATTGATTAATTGATAATTATGTTAATTGTATTATTTATTTGGAGCGGGTTGTGGGTTTATAGGGGAATCGAGTGGGAAGTAATTTAATTGTAATAAAGTTAATATTTATTTTTATTTATGTGTATTGATAATTAATTGCTTGATAATTAATTATTAATTGGTAATTAACTTTTATTAATTGGTAATTAATTTATATTCATTTTTAATTATTTTTATTAATTGATTAATTGATAATTATGTTAATTGTATTATTTATTATTTGAAGTGGGTTGTGGTTTGATAGGGGAATAGGGTGAGAAGAAATGCAATTGTTATAAAGTAAATATTTATTTTTATTTATATGCATTGATAATTAATTATTAATTGGTAATTAGTTATTATTAATTGGTAATTACTTTTTTAATTGGTAATTATTTTTTATTAATTAGTAATTTTAATTAATTTTTTATTGGTATTGGTAATTAATTAAATTTTATTTCAATATTAAATCATTACTTTCCCTACTGTTGCACTCTCTGGAGTGGGAATAGTAATTTTTACCCATATGCTATCCAACACTTTCCCTACTGTTGCACTCACTGGAGTGGGAATAGTAATTTTTACCCCAACGCTATCCAACGCTTTCCCTACTGTTGCACTCACTGGAGTGGGAATAGTAATTTTTACCCTCCCTCTATCGAGCGCTGTTCCGTACTGTTGCACTCACTGGAGTGGGAATAGTAATTTTTACCCTCCCGCTATCCAACGCTCTCCCTACTTTTGCACTCTTTGGAGTGGGAATTGTAATTTTTACCCTCTTACTATCCAACAAATTCTCTACTTTTTTTACATTACATTTATTATTTTTACATTTTAGTTTTTTTTTCATTATTTTAAGTACGTTTTATTTGTTTTTAATATTTGATTAATTTTATATTATTTTTAATACATTTAAAAAATTCGATATTTTAGTTAACTATATTTTAACATTCTATATTTTGGATTCGATATTTTAGTACTTACCTGTTTGTAGGTAGGAATTCTATATTCTTTACTTATTAAAACATGCAAATTTGCGGGTAAAACATATACCATGCCATATTAAATTTTATTAATTGATTAGTTGATCATTATGTTAATTGTATTATTTATTATTTGAAGTGGGTTGTGGTTTGATAGGGGAATAGAGTGAGAAGAACTGCAATTGTTATAAAGTAAATATTTATTTTTATTTATATGTATTGATAATTAATTGATAATTAATTATTAATTGGTAATTAGTTATTATTAATTGGTAATTACTTTTTAATTGGTAATTATTTAATATTAATTAGTAATTTTAATTAATTTTTTATTGGTATTGATAATTAATTACATTTTATTTTAATATTAAATCATTACTTTCCCTATTGTTGCACTCTCTGGAGTGGGAATAGTAATTTTTACCCATATGCTATCCAACATTTTTCCTCCTGTTGCACTCACTGGAGTGGGAATAGTAATTTTGACCCCAACGCTATCCAACGCTTTCCCTACTGTTGCACTCACTGGAGTGGGAATAGTAATTTTTACCCTCCCTCTATCGAGCGCTGTTCCGTACTGTTGCACTCATTGGAGCGGGAGTAGTAATTTTTACCCTCCCGCTATCCAACGCTCTCCCAACTGTTGCACTCTTTGGAGTGGGAATTGTAACTTTTACCCCTACGCTATCCAACGCTTTCCCTACTATTGCACTCACTGGAGTGGGAATAGTAATTTTTACCCTCTTACTATCCAACAAATTCTCTACTTTTTTTACATTACATTTATTATTTTTACATTTTACGTTTTTTTACATTATTTTAAGTACGTTTTATTTGTTTTTAATATTTAATTAATTTTATATTATTTTTAATACATTTAAAAAAATTGATATTTTAGTTAACTATATTTTAACATTCTATATTTTGGATTCAATATTTTAGTACTTACCTGTTTGTAGATAGGAATTCTATATTCTTTACTTATTAAAACATGCAAATTAGCGGGTAAAACATATACCATGCCATAGGGCGCTTTATAAGTGCTCCCAGTGGTACTATTTCACCTTTAGTAGCTCAACATCTGCACGTTACTCTATTCTGTGTTTCAATCAGCAACAAAACCACCTCCCCTACACCCACCCCGCCCTTGGTTAACCGTACGAAATCAAACAGAAACTCCCACCATTCCCAGTAGCGCCACTATACCCATAAACAACTTTAATTTTAACAAGTGTCTGCCGGAACACTTATCAGCAAAAAGTATTCAAACATCCAAATTGGAGGGTAAAACATAAACCATCCCATAGCACGGTTTATAAATGGGCCCATTCAAACTACACCACCTTTACTAGCTGGACATCTATACGTTATGAAAGTTGTTTAAACACTGTAGAGTGTATAGCAGGGGATTGGGAGAGTAAACAAAATTCTAATTCCCAAACTTTTGATATACCGTCCCTTTACTGCATCTATATTAAAGATATTAAATGGAAATAATAAATTGACGGGTGTCTCAAAAGGGGTAGTGAAGCTCAGCATCTGTAAAATCTGGACCATTTCAACACCTACATATATCCAGCACAGCGACACAGCCTAACAAATAGTATGACTTAAAACCACATGTAGTTCTCTAATGTCAACAAAGTCATATAGAAAATGTACCACACATTTTCATTTCTTTTTTTATCTCTCACACATTTATAAAACATCTCTTCTAAAGAAGCACTCCCCAACCACTTCTATTCAAAAAGAACAGCCATAATTAATACGTTTACTACCATATATTTTAGTATATCTACCTTTTCATAAATCACTAATCACTAATATGAAACTACAAAAACTATTAACTATACCCAAATGCAAACCAGAAACCCTGTTCATATTATATCTCAACCTAGGATCACATGATTCAAACTATGCGTACATATAAAAGGAACGTATCACTTTTCTTATCTCCATCTCTTCTCCATTTAATCTCCAAACATTGTAGACGGCCTCACAGTACAACAACCTACCTCGACTTACATTCAAATCTACCTCTCAGTGTCAAAAATGAATGTATCACTTTTCCTATCTCCATCTCTCTCCATGTAATCTCCAAACACTGTAGACGGCCTAACAGTACAACAACCTACCTCGACTTACATTCAAATCTAACTCTCAGTGTCAAAAATGATACCACAACCTGCCCACATAACATTTCTGGATTTCATTGTATCACTTTTAACTTAATAACACATACATCTCCTACCACCAGCCCCCACCCCACTATTTCCACACAAAGTTTGATTTGCAAATGTGTGACATTTTGTTTATCTCCCCAAATACATTACAAACACAAATTAACGCTGTACCTCATTTTCAAAACCATACAACCCTATAAAGATGACAAACTACGCTTCTTCTTTGTGAAAAATTCCTAAACATATATAAAGTACCTATTTAACAACAGCTCAAAGTTTATGCATATTTTAGAACCAATATCAAACACTACACTTTACTAACACTATATTACTTTGAAATAAAAAATACTTTCAAAATTAAAAACAACACCTCAAATACTTAGGGGGTCATTAGGATGGCGGGCGGACTTTGCCCGCCCGCCATCCTCGTGGTAATAGGGACCGCCCGCCATAAGGGTGGGGGTCCCGTGGGGGTTATTAGGATGTGCCCGCCACAGTGGCGGGCACATCCTGTATTTTTAGCATTGTGGCGGGCGGTGCACTCTGCACTGCCCGCCACAATGCTAAAAATGCATTGCATCATTTGCATTTACAAAGCGGCAGGCACCGCGCGGTGCCTGCCGCTTTGTAAATGCAAATGAAGGGGGGTACCACAGGCATACCCCCGTGTGCACCCCCCTACTCTCCTTCACCCTGGGGGCCCGCACGGGGCCCCCAGAGTGAAGTACGCCTGCGTTTCCGTGGCGGCGAAAGGCATTGCCAAAAGCCCATCATAATTTGGCTGGCGGTGTCTGATAGCCACCGCCACCATATTATTCCTTTTCCGCCCCGGCCGCAACGCGACCGGGGCGTAAAAGTGGCGGACAGTCTTTCCGTCCGCCGAGGTCCCCCCGCCATACTAATATGGTGGGGGGGAAACGAGAGTGGATGGCGGGCGGATTGCCCCCGCCAGGCTGGCGGTGCCCACCGCCAGCTTGGCGGGGCAATCCGCCCGCCATCATAATGGGCCCCTTAATCACTACTACAGAACACATAACACACCTTGTTCATTTCTAACTCACCTTTGTAGTTGTTATACAGATTTCAAATGTCACACACGCATACAGGGCCAGATGTAGGTGGCTAAATAATGGTTGATAATGCCGAAATTCAGTAAATTTCAGCGTTACCGACCGGTATTTAGCCATTCCTAATGTAGGTAAGGAATCGGTAAATAAGGAATCGGTAAATACCGATTCCTTAACACCGATTCCTTATTGCTCTTGCATTTAAGGAATCGGTAATACTGGTTCCTTAAAGGCGATGTAGGAAGCACATTAAAGAGTGCTTTTGAGCTTTAAGAAATCGGTAATTACCACCAACTTCAAGTTGGTGGTAATTACCGATTTCCCTTAAAAAGCACTTTTTTGCTTTTTTAAAGTGCCATGTGGCACACATCCATGCCCTTAGGGCATGTATGTGCGCCACATGTGCACACATGCACATTTCAGGGGTGTAACAGGGTAATACCGAATCGCTAATACTGGATGTTTTCACATTCATTCCTATGGGCCTCCAAGCCCATAGAAATGAATCGGTAGGTATTCCTTATTACAGAATCTCAAATACCGACTCTGTAATAAGGAATAGTAAGGATTAAGTATTTTATACCAAATCTTTACCTACAAAGGAAATACCGATTTCTTAACAGCGAATCGGTAAAATTCGCTATTACGAAATCGGTACTTCTGATTTGCCTACATCTGGCCCACAATTCTTTCTTTGTCACATAGTACATGTAAAGCTCCAACTTCATCGAGAATGAAACCAGGAATGGCGCAATTTCTCTGTCGCTCCACATAGAAATACATGTAAAGAACAAATCTGAATACTTCATTCCTTCAACGACATTCCAAAACTTATCTCCATTGGTTAATTTTGAATTTTCCACTCAAAAAGCTACTTAATATTCTGTGCCACATACAGGTCACAAGTTCAACCTATTTTATCACCACACTTTCTGGAACATTCTACGACACCTGCAGGTTAAAAGTTCATAAATTTATTTTGTAACCTAACGATATACTTTTGCAACATTTTATCGAACATTTAACGGCACATGCAGGTTAGAAGTTCACAATAGGGGTCAGTAGTTCATCAGCTTTATCCCCAACTCCAGCAGAACTTCAGATTATGCCCCCAGCGCCATCAGACCCGTAGGACTCAGTGCTTTCCACTTTTCAAATACCAAATTCATTTCATACACACAAATTTACCTCCACACTTCCTATATACCACCCCCTAAGCACCATACACAAGTTACAATATTCGAAACAAAAGTTCCTCCGAGTAGCTATAACTACATGCTGACACTACTTAGACAGATGTGGCACAGCAGCCGGAGCACATGACTTCACAGCATATGACACACAGTTTGGGCTCACGCTTTCATCCCCGAGTCCGGCAGCAGCTCAGCTAACCAGCATGAAACTCTACACACTACCTTACATATTTTCTGTGCCCCAGGACTTTCAGACCAGTACGGGTCAGTAGATCATCCTATTAGTTATAAACATATGCTGACACTACTTCCACAGCTGTAGTACAGCAGCCATGGCACATGACTTCACAGCATAAAACACACAATTTTGACTCACCCTTTAATCCCCGAGTCCCGCACCAGCTCACCTTAGCAGCATCAGACTATAGGCAATACCTCATTTAAATTTCATAGCCTAGCACTTTCAGACCAGTCGGTATGAGTAGTTCACTTCACACCCCCGTATAGCACACCCTAAACACCCCACAGAGGTTACAGTGCTCCTACCCTCCTCTTTCCTACTTTTTTGCCCTTTTTTCCCCTTACTCACTTCAACAGAATCACAAAATGGCGGCCAACACTTCCTAGTTTCATAAGACTCGAGACAATACATCACATATTTTCGGTACCCACGACTTTCACACCAGTACGGGTCAGTAGTTCGTCCTAGTGGGTATAAACACATGCTGACACTTCTTCTACAAATATAGCACAGCAGCCACAGCACATGACTTCACAGCAAATGACACACAGTTTGGGCTCACGCTTTCATCCCCGAGTCGGGCAGCAGCTCAGCTTACCAGCATGAGACTCTACACACTCCTCACATGTTTTCCGTACCCTAGGACTTTCAGACCAGTACGGGTCAGTAGATCATCCTATTAGTTATAAACACATGCTGACACTACTTCCACAGCTGTAGTACATCAGCCAAGGCATATGACTTTACAGCATAAGACACACAGATTGGGCTCATGCTTTAATCCTGAGTCCCGCACCACCTCACCTTACCAACAACAGACTCTAGGCAATATCTCACTTCATTTCCGTAACCCACCACTTTCACACCAGTAGGGGTGACTACTTTGCTTTGCACCCCCTCTATGGCACACCCTAAACATCCCACAGAGGTTACAGTGCACCTACCCTCCTATTTCCCACTTTTTTCACCCTTTTTCCTCCTTACTCGCATCAACTGAATCACAAAATGGCAGCCAACACTTCCTAATTGCAACCGCTTGCACCGCTTGCAGCCAATAAGCAGCAAGCTTGTGCTCGTAACGCCTCAGCCAATCAGATGGAAGAATTCTCAAATATCAATTACTGTCAATTTCGATATTTCTTAAAAAATACTGAACGGATTTACACCAAATAAACAAAAGTGTGCTTTCTAGACCAAGACCCTTCTCCCTGCCAAATTTGGGGTAATTCCATTTACCCGTTTGACCTGTAGCCTTGTCTAAAGTTTCCTATTGAAATTAACATGGAAAAAACAAGTTTTGGGACCCCCTTTTTTCTCTGCTCCCTTGACAAATCATTAGTTTTTAACATTTTGCCAAGATTTGTCAATCTGCGCCAAAGTTATTGAGAATAGAATGTTGCGATTATCCTATGGGAACTAGGTCCTAACTATAACTACCTACTGTTAACCGCCAGTAGGTAATATATATGTGTGTATCCTTGTCTAAAGTTTCCTATTGAAATTAACATGGAAAAAACACGTTTTGGGACCCATTTTTTTCTCTGCTCCCTTGACAAATCATTAGTTTTGAACATTTCGCCAAGATTTGTCAATCTGCGCCAAAGTTATTGAGAATAGAATGTTCGGATTATCCTATGGGAACTAGGTCCTAACTATAACTACCTACTGTTAACCGCCAGTAGGTAATATATATGTGTGTATATGTTCACTGAAAAAGCATATGTTTCAGGGACGTTATAGTTGGAAATAAGCATTTAAAAAACCTTAGAAATTCACTGGAAAAACCATAGGTTTCAGGGACGTTATAGTTAGTTGGACATTTTACTCATAGAAAACCATAGAAATTCCCCTGTTATAGTTAGTTGAGCTAACTATATCTCGCGTCCCTGCAATGCACTGCTTATGATGTCACATATTACATAATTCATGACATGGTCAGTGACATCACTGATGGCATCACTAATAATATTTCAAATGACATCACTGATGACATCACTGATGACATCATCCACGTGAAAATCTCATGCACCTCATCAGACCCTAATATAACACTTGATACACCCACTCTAAAATACAGATATAATATATGGTTTTCTATGAGTGAAATGTCCAACTAACTATAATGTCCCTGAAACCTATGGTTTTTTCAGTGAATTTCTAAGGTTTTTTAAGTGCTAATTTCTAACTATAACGTGCCTGAAACCTATGTTTTTTTCAGTGAATTTCAAAGGTTTTTTAAATGCTAATTTCTAACTATGATGTGCCTCAAACATGGTTTTTTTCTGTGAATTTCAAAGGTTTTAAAAAAATTAATTTCTAATTATAATGTTCATTAAACCTATCTTTTCTTTCTGTGTTTTTTAGTTATCTCTCATTCTCAATCTGGTGAAAACTGCAAATCTTACCACTTTTCCATCGATACCTTCCGGCAACAAAATCACCACAAATAAGAGCCACAACTAACGCTAATGATATGCAAAGTAGGCGTTCCCGTGCAAATAAACGACCAGCCAAATCTGCAATGTGATCCAAAAAGCAGGCGATAAGCCGAGTTAGCAGTAACAAATTAACATCAACCTTTAACTGGTGTAAGGAGGTCAACTATCTACTGCGTGAATTGGACCCAGCTCACAGCCACATCTAAAGACCAACATGTGATAGAGCTACTGATCATGCATCTCTGACACCCAAAAAGGCCACAACACCGAGCACCACCACCACCAGGACCTCCCCCGGACCACCCCCCCTGCTACCACCGAGGCAGTGCAAAACAGGACAACGGACCTTCCCAAAAACACCATGGCCCCTCAGTAACTGTGTAACTGTGTCCTGAGTCCTGCATGGCAGTGACCCCAACTTTGTGGCAGTGACCACAGCACCAGACTCCCTTCAGTCTTATTTGTTGTTCTTTTCTTTTATATGTAAATCTATACATGACTAAGATTCTTCCTTGTCCAACCACACAGGGACACTTCCGAGCCCAAGAAGGTTGGGGTTATTTTGGTAATGTGGGACGAGGCTGCGTTACCTGCTGATGTGGGGAGAGGCTGCATCAAAGGGGTATCTATCACAGAAAGAACTCCGATATGTTTTCACAAATGCCTTGGACAGATGCCAGCTGACGGACTGAATCACAAAATGATTCTTCAATACTTATGTAGTGTGAGTTATGAGCAGTTTGCACCCAGGCTCGCAGAGGGACAGCTGCGGCCCGTCAGCTCGACTCACAGACGTAGTACTACGAGCCGTCCATGTCATTGTAGCTATCCCTACCCTGTTCTGTTGTACACTACGCCACTCCGATTATGTTACAACGTTGGCCCCACATAGCTACCTGTCGCAGGCATACTCACTGTTGGTGTGCAGGTCAGAGGTCTGGTTCTCAACACCTCACGGCCACTCCCTGAGGGCAGGTTTGCACACACACCACACCGATCCGGCACAAGCATCACAGGCCATGTGACCACACAGATATAATAGATTGGCAACGTCACATCCTTTATTGCCGGCGTTGAATGGATAGCGGACGCTCCACGGGTCTCAACCATAAAGAGTCTTTGAAAAGTTGCGCAGAAGGTTAGTCACACCCTGAGCTGTATGGCCATCAGGGCCCTACCATCCCCTTGGCAGGGACTTGAGAGAACAGGGTTAGTGCCACCCGAAGCTGATGTAGCCATCAGGGGCCTACCACCACGTGGCATAGAGTTGAGTTCCACAAGCTTAGTGGCACCAAAAGCTGATGAGGTCTCCGCCATCGATGACTCAGGACTCAGAGACATGTGTGAGATCCACCGGGCCGGGCAGAAGATAATATGGTCTCCACCATTGATGACTCAGGACTCAGCGACATGTGTGAGATCTGCTGGGCCATGGACAAGATAATGTGATCCCTGCCATTCATGACTCAGGACTCAGCAACATCTGTGAGATCCGCGGAGAAGCTGATGTGGTCTCTGCCATTCATGTCTCAGGACTCAGCGACATCTCTGAAATCCGCGGAGTTTAGAGGGGCACGTGGAGTGCGCAATGCTGCACACTCCAGTGACACAAGGTAAATATTTGCTCATGGATACGCAGGGGCGGCAGTGTCTCTCTCTCTCTCTCTCTCTCTCTCTCTCTCTCTCTCTCTCTCTCTCTCTCTCTCTCTCTCTCTCTCACTTCCCTCTCTTCACTCTCTCTCTCTCTCTCTTCACACTCTCTCTCTCTCTCTTCATTCCTTTCCTTCTATCTCTCTCTTCCTTCTCCCTTTGGAGAACGGTTATCTTCTTCCGAATCTTCTCTATGCATTACCTCCTTATTTTCCTCTGCCTCCTGAAGGACCTGGTTCTCTTCGCCTTCTTTTGAAGCCATTCCCCAACAGTGCACTTGGGAAAAAAGAAATTTCTCCCTTTTCAGAAACCACCACCACTGTGTCTGAATGCTGCTGAAGAGTGAAGAACCTTCATGAAAAAAGATATGAGTGGGTCTTCCTGTGAAGATACTAGAAAAATGTATTATCCAATCACATCACTGTTTGTGCTGGTCACATTATCTTCGCGATTACCAACGTCTCGAAAACCACAAGCTTTTAGATGATGGCAACGTCACCATGACTTTTGGCGGTGCCACAAACAAAAAAAAAACATTAAAAACATACATTTTTATAAAGGCCAAATAGAAAAATAGTAGTTAAAGCTGCCCACAAGCAAACCCCTAAAGGCAAACATCGCCTCTACTATCCAAATATATGTATTTTACAGTATGGTGAAAACCACACACTCTTCGCAGATGGCAACGTCACTGTGACTTCTGGCGGTGCCGCGAACAATAAAAAGACAATAAAACGTACATTGTACAAAACCCACATAGAAAAATACTAGTTAAAACAGCCCACTAGCAAACCCCTAAAGACAAACATTGCCTACACTATCCAAACATTTGTCTATTAGAACATGTTAAAAACCGCACAGCTATGTAGTTAACTAAGACATCGTAAATGCCGGTGGTGCCATGGAAACAGAATAAAAAAAATATATATTAATGACAAAATAATAAAACTTTTTTAATAATTCAAAATATGATGCAACTTTAATCCTCACTTCAAACAGTGTTTATATTACCTTTGTTTCACTATGAAACTATGTTTATTTATGCTAATGAAATTTACAAAGTAAAACACACATTCTTTCTTCCCAATTCTATTTTTCACTAGCAAACCTTCACAGATAAGCCTCAAACTTGAAATGTGCACCATGATTTAATACTATACTATTAAATGAAAAAAATAAAGAATTGTCACACAGTGTTATAGAGTTAGTGTAGTCAAACAAGATTTATAAAATATCAAAATGTTCTTGCATATAACTAAGTATGGGTCAGCTCTTTGCTATTTTAGAAAATCATAGGAAATTACTTTAAAAAGCAAGGTTTACAGGGATGTTATACTTAGGAAATAGAATTGAAAAAACCATAGATGTTCACTGAAAAAACAAAGGTTACAAGTACGTTATAGCTAGGAAATAGACTTTTTTTTAAACTTAGAAATTCATCGAAAAAACAAAGATTATTGAGACATTACAGTTAGGAAATAGATTTTATAAAAACCTTAGAAATTCCTCAAAAAAACCCAAAGGTTATAGGGACGTTATAGTTAGGAAATAGAATTAAAATAAAAACTTTGAAATTCACTGAAAAAACAAAGGTTATAGGGAGATTATAGTTAGGAAATAGAATTTAAAAACCTTAGAAATTCACTGAAAAAATCAAAGTTTACAGGGACATTATAGTTAGGCACTGCCTCTGATGTACCTGCTCTGTTAGGGACACTGCCCTGTTGCTGTTCTGATACTGCATTGTGCCCTCTCGTGTGCTGCCTCAGTTGTACCTGCTCTGTTATGGACACTGCCCTGTTGCTGTTCTGATACTGCATTGTGCCCTCTCATGTGCTGCCCCTGATGTACCTGCTCTGTTCTCTGCCATGGACTGTTGATGCACTTAGCCCCTCTCATGTGCTGCCTCCGATGTACCTGTGCCTTGCCATGGACTGTTGATGCACTTAGCCCCTCTCGTGTGCTGCCTCTGATGTACCTGTTCTGTTCTCTGCCATGGACTGTTGATGAACATAGCCCCTCTAGTGTGCTGCCTCTGATGTACCTGCTCTGTTCTCTGCCATGGACTGTTGATGCACTTAGCCCCTCTCATGTGCTGCCTCTGATGTACCTGCTCTGTTAGGGACACTGCCCTGTTGCTGTTCTGATACTGCATTGTTCCCTCTCATGTGCTGCGTCTGATGTACCTGCTCTGTTATGGACACTGCCCTGTTGCTGTTCTGATACTACATTGTGCCCTCTCATGTGCTGCCTCTGATGTACCTGCTCTGTTCTCTGCAATGGACTGTTGATGCACTTAGCCCCTCTCGTGTGCTGCCTCTGATGTACCTACTCTGTTATGGACACTGCCCTCTTGCTGTTCTGATACTGCATTGTGCCCTCTCATGTGCTGCCTCTGATGTACCTGCTCTGTTATGGACACTGCCCTGTTGCTGTTCTGATACTGCATTGTGCCCTCTCATGTGCTGCCTCAGATATACCTGCTCTGTTCTCTGCCATGGACTGTTGATGCACTTAGCCCCTCTCATGTGCTGCCTCTGATGTACCTGTTCTGTTATGGACACTGCCCTGGTGCTATTCTGATACTGCATTGTGCCCTCTCATGTACTGCCTCTGATGTACCTGTTCTGTTCTCTGCCATGGACTGTTGATGCACTTAGCCCCTCTCATGTGCTGCCTCTGATGTACCTGCTCTATTATGGACACTGCCCTGTTGCTGTTCTGATACTGCATTGTGCCTTCTCATGTGCTGCTTCAGATGTACCTGTTCTGTTCTACCCAGTGCCCATACTCTTGGCTACTCTAGGAGTATACCCCTATTATGTTTAATAAAGCAAGTCAATCATGTGTAGTGGTTTGTCGTTGTCATTCCTGGTTGTCTACTTGAGTTCTTGATATATTGGTGCTATTGTAAATGCTGTTTCTCCAACATGACACTCCCCCTCCCAACGTCACGGCCCCGGAAGGTACTCCCCTGCCGACAGCAATTGGTGTGTTGGCGTACCTCCGTCGTCGTCGGCGATGGGCCATGACTTGCTGGTGGTGGAGCACGAAGAGTATCGGAAATACGTGAAGTGCTGGGTCCATGACGGCGATCTGCATTTGGTGGGTATCTGTGCAATGTGTAGTATCTCCGCTGTGGTGAATCTGCCGTGTTCAGGCAGGTTGTTTTTCCGCAGCGATTTGATGTGTGTTTTCCACCATCGTGATTTAGAGGACGGTCGGAGACGTCATTCCATACGGCGGTGTCTCTGGATTGGTTACGTCTGCCGCGGGGTCGGGTGTAGTTCCGCGGCGGTGCGTGCTCTTCCGCCGCATACACACATTTGATAGTGTTTCCCATCCTAATATGGCGGACGGAGTGTCCGTGGCAGGCGGACTGGAAAAAGGCATTTTCCGCCTACTCCAGGTCGGCGGTCGTACTTCCGTCCGCCATCGTAATCGACCCCTATGTCTTTAACTCATTATGCAGGAGGCAAAGAGACACTCCTACAACCCCAGATGATCAAATGGTAAACACGTTGCAGTCCACAAGAATTACTGTCTACACTACGGATCTGTGTAAGGAAGTATGGCTGAAATATATGAAGCCTCTGTGTTGTCCTTGTGTCACACAGAGCAAAGCAAAGCAAGGCTTCAGTAATATTTACAAAGTCACACCAGGCCTGGTTTGCATGGCTTTGCAAGGGTTTGTAAAGAAATGTAATGAAAGTTAGCTACTTGAGCTGCATTACGTTACATTTCAAATTTGCAGGCGCTCTATGGGTGGAGCATGGGCATTCCCATGCATCCACCCATGAATTTTGGTAGATTCCCAAATATACAAAGAGTTCTAAACCTGGGAATACTTCAAAAAGCTATGGGTTCACAAGTGAGGCATAACAAGCAGTAATATATTTATTTTTCCTTGTTATTTATTCTTTCCACATGGGCTGAATTCTGCAGTAAACATAGACAGAGGAAAATGCCTCTAAGGATTGTTTTTGTGTAGGAAGATGTCCCTTTCTGTACAAAACAATCATGCCTGTAATGCAGGCACCCTTGCACTATGGTGAGGATGTGTGCACTGGTACTAGGTTGCACACAGTGTGACAGCACAAGAAGAAAGCAGAAATTCTCAATTTCTTTGAAAATAGGGAGCATTTTGTCTTTCTTCCTTTCATGCAACGCATTGCAGCATTTGTGCTTGCTGCCCTATTTTGGGTGAATCTTTGGTAAATGAGCCTCTAAGTTTTGGGAATTGGTAACAACTCAAAAATATTTGAAGACATAATGAATATATATGATATTTTCGTCTTTCAAATCATTGCCTGTGAATATCCCATACAGAAATACAACCTAGATATTATTCAGCTGTTTTATTATGAATTGTCTCTAATGAAAGACACCATTCAACTTCTCAGAAATTAGTAACAGATTAAAGCTGTTCATCTGTTAGACAATCATTAGAGCCCATATTCATTGTAAGGGAAGACTATTCTATACATGCTTAACTGAAGTGTGTACAGTTACTCAAGCACTTGGATCCTGTTTGCTACTACTTATTTTTTTATTTGTAAGTTTTGCATAGCTCAGACAAGTGCAGAGGGAGACAGCGGGGTTTACACAGGAGTAATTTCCTCAGTAATCAATAGGTTTGCAGCAGTCACATTTCAAACCCATAAAACTGTGCATAAATTTAGGTGTGTGTCATGTAACGTTTCGGAATAGTAGAGCCACGGGTAAGGGCAGTGTCTATTTAAAAACAGTTATAACAAAATTTCCGATTAGATCATGGCCTAAATATTTACAGGTTAAAAGCCTACAGGGAGTGCTGTTAGCCAGTGTTTGTAAGCATAACAAGAAATATGTGTTTTTATTTATGTTGATCAACACTTCTCTCTTTTGGTAAAGTAACTACCTCAAGCTCGGTTTTCTATGTTATTCTTGCGTCTCTAGAAAGTAATTAACAGGTGTAAATATTCTGTGATTCCTTTTGTTGACACATGCATAATACTTGCTAAGAACTCCTTATACCCTACGCATATTCCTATTGTGTTTAATCCTTACCTTGATGTGAGAATTCTCTATGTTCCTACATAGGATCAATCCCTCAAATTACACTAAACAATTTCTAAGTCTAGCCAAAATGCTTAAATTCGAAGGTTCAAAATAGCTTGAAGTTAATTTCTCAACACAGATTGGTTTTCAAAGTGCAAAACGAAATCCTGATTACTAATATCAAGGCCCTGGCATCAGCAATATTGCTGCATGATCTCTAAAAAACGTGAATGTAGGAAAGTGGAATATTATGTGTTATGGCTGGGTGCCCTTATCATGCAATATTATCACAATATCCCAAAGATGGTCCTTGGAGTCACACCAATACACCCATAGCTCAGTGTCCTGGTGGAGTGGCACAGAGAAGTCAGGCTTTACTAGAGGAACATGTGTTAAGCCTTTCAGAGTACCAACTTGGACGATAGGTATTTGACACAACTCCAGAGAAATAGAGTGTATTTTTATCTTAAATAAGACATCAAAACAAATGGAATAGAATACAAATAACCAAAGTTATAGATTTTTTAAGCAATATTAAATCAGTGCAGTAAAATACATAGACATTACAGCATTGCAGTCGGTAGCAAAAACCACTAACGACAATCGGTCAGTTGCAGGTCGAGTTACATGGACCCCTTACAGGGTTAGGGTCATGCGGGCCCCAGGACCAGGCTACAATGTTCAGATCAATTTTCTGTCCCTGATGCTGAATGGGAGCAGTACTGGTGCTGATTTTACTGCTTACACAGTGCTGCAAGAATCATAATGCAAAACACAACAGATACACAGCTGCTGAAATTGAATGATGGTTTCACGGTGTTCCCTGTAGATGCTGCGTCAAGTGTGGGGTTGATTACTGGATCCGTGACCAACAAGAGTTGGCAGCAGTAAGCACAGCAAAAAGATATTAGAACTTCACTGGGTCTGGGGGAGTGATGCAGGAGCCTGAAACTTCAGAGCAAGTGATACTACAACCGCCCACAATGCACTGGACCACCTGGATTTAGGCGATCCCACAGACGGCACGATGGCCGGCAATACTTTGGATCCAGCGATTTGTTTTTACCTGCAGTTTGTGCCACTAATCCACGGGGGACTCAGGGTGATTCTGGCTTTCACAGGGTTCCCTCTCTTTGGAAATGCAGAGTTTTAACCAAGGACGAGGGTCATTCATGGATTTTCAACTCTGTTATCACAGGGACAGAATATTTCTCTTTTGCTTTGGTGCTGTGGGCAAAGTCCTGTTGTCAGCGACATCGGTCTCCTCTTGGCACTTCTTTGATGCAAGTTATTCAGCTATTAGGTTCTGGTGTCAGGGTGAGTAACTTAAATCCCAGATAGAGTTATGCGTGTTAGGGGTGTGGGACTAGTAACCAATGGGCAGCTAGTCCCTGCAGCTAATCCGACCCTGAGGTGACCACATCCAGCATTGCGGTCGGTAGCAAAAACCACTAACGACAATCAGTCAGTTTCAGGTCGAGTTACATCCAGGGATGTAGGTCACCTTTTCTACCCATAAACCACTATTCCTGCCCTCCTTAAGATGGCAGAATTCTATTTTAGGTGTACAGATCAGTCTGCCCACCCTGGAGGTGTGGCCAGCCTTCCTGGAGGTGTACACCTCTTACATTACTAATTTCCCACCTTGTCTGGGTGCAAGCGCGCATGGGGCAATGGGAGGTCTGTGTCCTCATCAGCGGGATAGCCCAGATGCATATCAGAGATGGTGCAGTCTCTGAAGCTCATCGCCTTGATGTGACAATTCACTAGCCTGCTTGGGATGAGAGAGGTGTGACCTCTTTCCTGCCCAAGCCTTTGTTCCTTGCTCCTGGGAGTGATCACACTGCTTAGTAGGGGGTCAGAATCCTCTGTTGGCAGGAGCAGGAGTGGGAAAGTGCGGGTTGCTTAACCGGAACACAGTGAAGCTGCGGCAACCAGGTGGGCAACCTCTAAGGTCACCACCACCTAGGAACATGCCACATCTCCCAGGGAACAAGATTCACAGCGCTTGCATCTATAAAATGTAGTCACCCTATTTTGCAATATGGAAAAGTTTTTTCGGAATCGCAAAATGGGGTAAGCGATCTATATCGATTTAGCGAATTGTAAGGGGCATGAAATGGGCATTCCTACCAAACTGTGAGCTGATATGGTATGAAACAATGGTTTGCAACCCCAGTGCCAGTCTTAAACTATCGATCAATGACAAATTTCATATTTGGAATGGTAACTGATTTGCAAAGTAGAAGGGGTCCTTGTTCTCTGTTTTGGAATGTAATCATAGTCTGTTGTCTCTGGAAACACACGGTCCTTGTGAATGCAGCCAGTCGCAGGGGGTGGTAAATGGTGAATTGCCTAAATAATGTTAGTTATACAGATCATTCTATGACCCATTGCGATTTCTTATTTTTTACACCAGTTGACAAGTACATAGGTTATTGCAAAATCTTATTCGATTTGCAAAACATTAGTACACAAAATAAGACCGCTTTTTGCAAATCGAACATTAGTTTATCTGGCACTAAGCAGTTTCTCATCCTGTTTTTCAATTCTATAAATATTTCTATCCTTATTGAACTGATAACAACACTTTTTCCAGGAGCTCGGACTATTACAAAAAATTCAAAAAATGAAACCGACAATTTGTAAGTAAACTTTCTTTGCTTTTCAAAATGTATTTCTATTTAAAGCCAGTGTAACTACTATCCATACTTCGTGTAGTTGTCTACATCAACTGCACTAATATGCTCCCAAGGAAAGCGGCAAACATGTTCTGGGACTCACATTTTCCCTTGCTTTCTTGAGTATGTTTAAACTCAGTGTATAACGGTCTCCTTAGGAGCCGCAAAGTGCCTTATTTGCTGATGTTTGTAATGACTTGAACTTTCGAGCAAGGTTCTGGAATGACTTCATGTTGTTTTGCTTTGCTGCAGGAGGCCCCTCAAATGATTGTGGACGACTAGCTTGTGAATGTGACAAGGTAGCAGCGTTTTGCTTCAAGGCAAACAGGAAGACTTATAATTGGAAATACACATTTAAGCCAAATTTTACTTGCAAGGGGAGCATGCCTGTGTGCTGAATTCCCATTTTTATTCTTAATCGACATTGTAATGAAAAAGGATAATCAACAGTAATCCGAGGACCTAAATAAAAAGAATTTAAACATTGAGCTCTGCCAGACTTCTTATTCTGTAAATCTTTGTCAGAGGTAGGCCGCAAGGCAGTAGAAGGTGGATATAAGCCTGGAGAAGTACATCAAATGTTGTCTTTACCACACCTCTTGTAACCCAGTTTTCTATCAGCCTGCACCTCTCCTAGAGGATCCCAGACTTCCTCAAACAAGTCTCCATACCCGAATGAGCATTCCACTCTCACGGGCAGTGGCCTTTGTAACACGGGCTGAGTCACATGTGCTGTTTCCCTGCAAGCGAAACCACACTTGCCTTAACCACGTATATGCCTTAACCACGCATATGCCTGGTTAAGGCAGTAAGCGATCTGGATGCTGGGAACGGCGGAGACATGAAGAGGAAGGATCAGGAGAGAATAAAGGGGCATATTAGCAAGAACCTCGTTAAAATTATTGCAGTTTTAGCGGCAGGATACTGCCACTAAAACGGCGATAATGGGCTGGCTAATATACGTTATAGAATTCCAATAGAAGCCCAGGTTAGATGTGTAGGACATCTAACCTGGCTTCTATTGGAATTCTAAAACGCATATTAGCAAGCCCATTATCGCCGTTTTCGGCGATAATTTTATCAAAGTTTTTGCTAATATGCCCCACAGTGTGGTAAGTGGAGATGGGGCCACGTTTTGGGGGTGGGGGTAGTTTTAAGGGTTGGGGTAGCTTTTATGGCTCACAGGTGTTGGAGTAGTTTTGAGGACCTCGGGGGGTCGGTAGCTTTTAGGGCTGGAGGGTCAGTAATTTTTAGGGCTTAGGATGGGTAGTTTTGTAGGCTCTTGGGGGTTGACTAGTGTTTAGGTCATGGGGGGTCAGGGTAGTGTTTAGGGCTCAGGGGGGTTGGGTTAGTGTTTATGGCTCTGGGGGAGTCGGGTAGTGTTTAGTGCTCGGGGGTTGGGGAGTTTTTAGGGAACAGGAGGGGTCAGGTTGGTGTTTAGTGATCAGGGGGGGTCGGGGTAGTTTTTCGGGCTCAGGGCAGGGTGCTGGGGTATGATCTTAACCAGACATCCCTTTACCAGTCATGCCTTCACACACATAATCGCATGGTAAAGGCATGCATGGTTGGGACAGCGTTGTAGAGGCACACGTGTTTTAGCCATGCATGCCTCTGTCATACAACACACTCTGACAGCAACCCATTCCTTAGAGACTCCTAACAGCATCTTAATATTTTATTCCAATCCTGGCCATGTAAACACAGTCTGGTACATTCCCATAGACAATTATAGACCACAAAAGAATAAGGCAGAAAATCAATTATAACACAGGAACTCGGCAATGCAGCGAGGGCAAGGTAATTGGTTTTCGTTTTTTAGGTCTCGCTGACCCAGAGCATGCTCTGCTCAGAGAGACTTTAGTAGGTGAGTTTTCAAAGTGCTGCTGGCTGGCCTCAAGCTTGCGTACACATGCGCGCAGCCGCCATCTGCCTTTCTTTCATGGCTCATTAAGCCTTACAGCATGCTCCTCCACTCCCCACCTCGCTCTGCCTCTCTGTCTTGCTCGCCTCTCCCCCTCCTCCACCACAGAGCGCATCTTGCGGCCGCCACTTTCGTGCGCACCACTCGCCTCTTTTTTTTTTCCACTCCAGGGCTTGTTATATGTAGAATGAGCGCTTCTGCTAAGTGATCTTGTTTTGTTGTTGTGTTAATGCTTTGCTACACCTGTTTGACTTACACCGTGCTTTCTCTTTCCACAAACTCAATGTTTGTGTTCTTTTATTTTGAGATGCTTTTAGTATTACTGTTGTGTGACTTAAGGAGCATTAATGAAATGTTACTGTGAAACTGGACAACGTTCACAGAGTTTATTTCTGATTGCAGCGGCTGCTTCATGTCCGTTGCACCATTCAGGGAGTCCGTTTGTTGGCGCTTCCATGAGGACATGATGAGGAAGCTGGAAACTTTTGGCACATTCTCTTTAAAGAAAAAACAAAGGTGGTGATGGACGGAGCGTTGACAATACAAACACTCACCCCGAGTCAACTGATATGGGTTTAGTCCATCCCCGTTCTTTAGCTCACTCCGCCACCCTAGTTCAGACACGGCCATATGCAAATCAGTCTGACCCTGTGCCTCATGGGAACAGTCCAGCCCGAACTGCTAAGCCATGTCTTCCCTGGACCCGAATCAAGCCTCCCAGGACCGGTTTCTGGCATTACAGCCATCTTCAGCCGGGCTTGCTTGAATCCAGTGGCAAAGTGAGCAAGGGACTCACGTCTGAGCACACCCTGCCAACTTAGGGCGAACAAGGAAAAAACAAAGGTGGTGATGGACGGAGCGTTGACAATACAAACACTCACCCCCAGTCAACTGATCTGGGTTTAATCCATCCCCGTTCTTTAGCTCACTCCGCCACCCCAGTTCAGACACGGCCATATGCAAATCAGTCTGACCCTGTGCCTCATGGGAACAGTCCAGCCCGAACTGCCAAGCCATGTCTTCCCTGGACCGGAATCAAGCTTCCCAGGACCGGTTTCTGGCATTACAGCCATCTTCAGCCGGGCTTGCTTGAATCCATTGGCAAAGTGAGCAAGGGACTCACGTCTGAGCATACCCTGCCAACTTAGGGCGAACAAAGAAAAAACAAAGGTGGTGATGGACGGAGCGTTGACAATACAAACACTCACCCCCAGTCAACTGATCTGGGTTTAATCCATCCCCGTTCTTTAGCTCACTCCGCCACCCCAGTTCAGACACGGCCATATGCAAATCAGTCTGACCCTGTGCCTCATGGGAACAGTCCAGCCCGAACTGCCAAGCCATGTCTTCCCTGGACCGGAATCAAGCTTCCCAGGACCGGTTTCTGGCATTACAGCCATCTTCAGCCGGGCTTGCTTGAATCCAGTGGCAAAGTGAGCAAGGGACTCACGCCTGAGCATACCCTGCTAACTTAGGGCGAACAAAGAAAAAACAAAGGTGGTGATGGACGGAGCGTTGACAATACAAACACTCACCCCCAGTCAACTGATCTGGGTTTAATCCATCCCCATTCTTTAGCTCACTCCGCCACCCCAGTTCAGACACGGCCATATGCAAATCAGTCTGACCCTGTGCCTCATGGGAACAGTCCAGCCCGAACTGCCAAGCCATGTCTTACCTGGACCGGAATCAAGCTTCCCAGGACCGGTTTCTGGCATTACAGCCATCTTCAGCCGGGCTTGCTTGAATCCAGTGGCAAAGTGAGCAAGGGACTCACGCCTGAGCATACCCTGCCAACTTAGGGCGAACAAGGAAAAAACAAAGGTGGTGATGGACGGAGCGTTGACAATACAAACACTCACCCCCAGTCAACTGATCTGGGTTTAATCCATCCCCGTTCTTTAGCTCACTCCGCCACCCCAGTTCAGACACGGCCATATGCAAATCAGTCTGACCCTGTGCCTCATGGGAACAGTCCAGCCCGAACTGCCAAGCCATGTCTTCCCTGGACCGGAATCAAGCTTCCCAGGACCGGTTTCTGGCATTACAGCCATCTTCAGCCGGGCTTGCTTGAATCCATTGGCAAAGTGAGCAAGGGACTCACGTCTGAGCATACCCTGCCAACTTAGGGCGAACAAAGAAAAAACAAAGGTGGTGATGGACGGAGCGTTGAAAATACAAACACTCACCCCCAGTCAAATGATCTGGGTTTAACCCATCCCCGTTCTTTAGCTCACTCCGCCACCCCAGTTCAGACACGGCCATATGCAAATCAGTCTGACCCTGTGCCTCATGGGAACAGTCCAGCCCGAACTGCCAAGCCATGTCTTCCCTGGACCGGAATCAAGCTTCCCAGGACCGGTTTCTGGCATTACAGCCATCTTCAGCAGGGCTTGCTTCAATCCAGTGGCAAAGTGAGCAAGGGACTCACGTCTGAGCATACCCTGCCAACTTAGGGCGAACAAGGAAAAAACAAAGGTAGTGATGGACGGAGCGTTGACAATACAAACACTCACCCCCAGTCAACTGATCTGGGTTTAATCCATCCCCGTTCTTTAGCTCACTCCGCCACCCCAGTTCAGACACGGCCATATGCAAATCAGTCTGACCCTGTGCCTCATGGGAACAGTCCAGCCCGAACTGCCAAGCCATGTCTTCCCTGGACCGGAATCAAGCTTCCCAGGACTGGTTTCTGGCATTACAGCCATCTTCAGCCGGGCTTGCTTGAATCCAGTGGCAAAGTGAGCAAGGGACTCACGTCTGAGCATACCCTGCCAACTTAGGGTGAACAAAGAAAAAACAAAGTTGTGATGGACGGAGCGTTGACAATACAAACAGTCACCCCCAGTCAACTGATCTGGGTTTAATCCATCCCCGTTCTTTAGCTCACTCCGCCACCCCAGTTCAGACACGGCCATATGCAAATTAGTCTGACCCTGTGCCTCATGGGAACAGTCCAGCCCGAACTGCCAAGCCATGTCTTCCCTGGACCGGAATCAAGCTTCCCAGGACCGGTTTCTGGCATAACAGCCATCTTCAGCCGGGCTTGCTTGAATCCAGTGGCAAAGTGAGCAAGGGACTCACGTCTGAGCATACCCTGCCAACTTAGGGCCAACAAAGAAAAAACAAAGGTGGTGATGGACGGAGCGTTGATTTTTACAAACGCTCCGTCCATCATCCCCTTTTGTATCGCTTTGTTCGCCCTAAGTGTGGCAGGGTATGCTCAGATGTGAGTCCCTTGTTCACTTGGCCACTGGATTCAAGATAGCCTGGCTGATGAGGATTATGAATCCGAAACCGGTCCCAGGATGCTTGTTTCCGGTCCAGGGAAGACATGGCTTGGCAGTTCGGGCTGGACTGTTCCCAGGAGGCACAGGGTCAGACTGATTTGCATATAGCCATGTCTGAACTGGGGTGGCTGAGTGAACTAAAGAATGGTGATGGATTAAACCCAGATCAGTTGACTGGGGGTGAGTGTTTGATTTGTACAAACGCTCCGTCCATCATCCCCTTTTGTATCGCTTTGTTCGCCCTAAGTGTGGCAGGGTATGCTCAGACGTGAGTCCCTTGTTCACTTGGCCACTGGATTCAAGATAGCCTGGCTGATGAGGATTATGAATCCGAAACCGGTCCCAGGATGCTTGTTTCCGGTCCAGGGAAGACATGGCTTGGCAGTTCGGGCTGGACTGTTCCCAGGAGGCACAGGGTCAGACTGATTTGCATATAGCCATGTCTGAACTGGGGTGGCTGAGTGAACTAAAGAATGGTGATGGATTAAACCCATATCAGTTGACTGGGGGTGAGTGTTTGATTTGTACAAACGCTCCGTCCATCATACCCTTTTGTATCGCTTTGTTCGCCCTAAGTGTGGCAGGGTATGCTCAGACGTGAGTCCCTTGTTCACTTGGCCACTGGATTCAAGATAGCCTGGCTGATGAGGATTATGAATCCGAAACCGGTCCCAGGATGCTTGTTTCCGGTCCAGGGAAGACATGGCTTGGCAGTTCGGGCTGGACTGTTCCCAGGAGGCACAGGGTCAGACTGATTTGCATATAGCCATGTCTGAACTGGGGTGGCTGAGTGAACTAAAGAATGGTGATGGATTAAACCCAGATCAGTTGACTGGGGGTGAGTGTTTGATTTGTACAAATGCTCCGTCCATCATCCCCTTTTGTATCGCTTTGTTCGCCCTAAGTGTGGCAGGGTATGCTCAGACGTGAGTCCCTTGTTCACTTGGCCACTGGATTCAAGATAGCCTGGCTGATGAGGATTATGAATCTGAAACCGGTCCCAGGATGCTTGTTTCCGGTCCAGGGAAGACATGACTTGGCAGTTCGGGCTGGACTGTTCCCAGGAGGCACAGGGTCAGACTGATTTGCATATAGCCATGTCTGAACTGGGGTGGCTGAGTGAACTAAAGAATGGTGATGGATTAAACCCAGATCAGTTGACTGGGGGTGAGTGTTTGATTTGTACAAACGCTCCGTCCATCATCCCCTTTTGTATCGCTTTGTTCGCCCTAAGTGTGGCAGGGTATGCTCAGACGTGAGTCCCTTGTTCACTTGGCCACTGGATTCAAGATAGCCTGGCTGATGAGGATTATGAATCCGAAACCGGTCCCAGGATGCTTGTTTCCGGTCCAGGGAAGACATGGCTTGGCAGTTCGGGCTGGACTGTTCCCAGGAGGCACAGGGTCAGACTGATTTGCATATAGCCATGTCTGAACTGGGGTGGCTGAGTGAACTAAAGAATGGTGATGGATTAAACCCAGATTAGTTGACTGGGGGTGAGTGTTTGATTTGTAAAAACGCTCCGTCCATCATCCCCTTTTGTATCGCTTTGTTCGCCCAAAGTGTGGCATGGTATGCTCAGACGTGAGTCCCTTGTTCACTTGGCCACTGGATTCAAGATAGCCTGGCTGATGAGGATTATGAATCCGAAACCGGTCCCAGGATGCTTGTTTCCGGTCCAGGGAAGACATGGCTTGGCAGTTCGGGTTGGACTGTTCCCAGGAGGCACAGGGTCAGACTGATTTGCATATAGCCATGTCTGAACTGGGGTGGCTGAGTGAACTAAAGAATGGTGATGGATTAAACCCAGATCAGTTGACTGGGGGTGAGTGTTTGATTTGTACAAACGCTCCTTCCATCATCCCCTTTTGTATCACTTTGTTCGCCCTAAGTGTGGCAGGGTATGCTCAGACGTGAGTCCCTTGTTCACTTGGCCACTGGATTCAAGATAGCCTGGCTGATGAGGATTATGAATCCGAAACTGGTCCCAGGATGCTTGTTTCCGGTCCAGGGAAGACATGGCTTGGCAGTTCGGGCTGGACTGTTCCCAGGAGGCACAGGGTCAGACTGATTTGCATATAGCCATGTCTGAACTGGGGTGGCTGAGTGAACTAAAGAATGGTGATGGATTAAACCCAGATCAGTTGACTGGGGGTGAGTGTTTGATTTGTACAAACTCTCCTTCCATCATCCCCTATTGTATCGCTTTGTTCGCCCTAAGTGTGGCAGGGTATGCTCAGACGTGAGTCCCTTGTTCACTTGGCCACTGGATTCAAGATAGCCTGGCTGATGAGGATTATGAATCCGAAACCGGTCCCAGGATGCTTGTTTCCGGTCCAGGGAAGACATGGCTTGGCAGTTCGGGCTGGACTGTGCCCAGGAGGCACAGGGTCAGACTGATTTGCATATAGCCATGTCTGAACTGGGGTGGCTGAGTGAACAAAAGAATGGTGATGGATTAAACCCAGATCAGTTGACTGGGGGTGAGTGTTTATTTGTACAAACGCTCCGTCCATCATTCCCTTTCGTATCGCTTTGTTCGCCCTAAGTGTGGCAGGGTATGCTCAGACGTGAGTCCCTTGTTCACTTGGCCACTGGATTCAAGATAGCCTGGCTGATGAGGAATATGAATCCGAAACCGGTCCCAGGATGCTTGTTTCCGGTCCAGGGAAGACATGGCTTGGCAGTTCGGGCTGGACTGTTCCCAGGAGGCACAGCGTCAGACTGATTTGCATATAGCCATGTCTGAACTGGGGTGGCTGAGTGAACTAAAGAATGGTGATGGATTAAACCCAGATCAGTTGACTGGGGGTGAGTGTTTGATTTGTACAAACGCTCCGTCCATCATCCCCTTTTGTATCACTTTGTTCGCCCTAAGTGTGGCAGGGTATGCTCAGACGTGAGTCCCTTATTCACTTGGCCACTGGATTCAAGATAGCCTGGCTGATGAGGATTATGAATCCGAAACCGGTCCCAGGATGCTTGTTTCCGGTCCAGGGAAGACATGGCTTGGCAGTTCGGGCTGGACTGTTCCCAGGAGGCACAGGGTCAGACTGATTTGCATATAGCCGTGTCTGAACTGGGGTGGCTGAGTGAACTAAAGAATGGTGATGGATTAAACCCAGATCAGTTGACTGGGGGTGAGTGTTTGATTTGTACAAATGCTCCGTCCATCATCCCCTTTTGTATCGCTTTGTTCGCCCTAAGTGTGGCAGGGTATGCTCAGACGTGAGTCCCTTGTTCACTTGGCCACTGGATTCAAGATAGCCTGGCTGATGAGGATTATGAATCCAAAACCGGTCCCAGGATGCTTGTTTCAGGTCCAGGGAAGACATGGCTTGGCAGTTCGGGCTGGACGGTTCCCAGGAGGCACAGGGTCAGACTGATTTGCATATAGCCATGTCTGAACTGGGGTGGCTGAGTGAACTAAAGAATGGTGATGGAATAAACCCAGATCAGTTGACTGGGGGTGAGTGTTTGATTTTTACAAACGCTCCGTCCATCATCCCCTTTTGTATCACATTCTCTTTAAAACCACAGCATGTTGGCGACTGGTTAGTCGATTAGACCTATGTGGCGCTTTAGATCTCAAAGAGCTATGGTGGGTGCAGCAGTTATAACTCATGAAATATGGGGTGCAACTCACAAGAAGGGGGCAGGTTTGAGTGCACATTGGCTGCAATCAAACTCTTAAGATGATGGACTGTGTGTATCCATTATCAGCACTCAGTCTTCGCTAAGTGATCTTGTTTTGTTGTTGTGTCAATTCTTCGCTGTTCCCGTTCGACTTACAACGTCCTTTCTCTTTCTCCAAACTCGATGTTTGTGTTCCTTTATTTCGAGATGCTTTTAGTATTACTGTCACACACACACAACCACAACCACACACACAACCACACACACAACCACAACCACACATACAACCACAACCACATGCACAACCACACACACATCAACCACACAACCACATGCACAACCACACACACACACACACACACAACCACACACAAACCCACACAACCACACACAAACACAACAACAACAACACACACACACACAACCACACACACAACCACACACACACAAAACCACCCCAACCACACAAACAGCCACACACACACAACTACAACCACAACCCCACACACAACCACACCCACAACCACACACACAACCACACACACACAACCACAGCCACACACACAAACACATACACACAACCACACAACCACACACACAACCACACACAACCACACACACACACACAATCACACCCAACCACACAACCACACTCACATACACACCCAACCACACAGACACAACCACAATCACACACACATAACCACACACACACACACAACCAGACACAACAACACATACAACCACACACACCACCACAACCACAGACACACAGCCGCACACACACAACCACAACCACACATACAACCACAACCACACACACAACCACACACACACACACACAACCACACCCACAACCACACACAACCACACACAACCACACACACACAACCACACACAACCACACACACACAACCACACACATGCAACCTCACACACTCACACACACACAACCACACACAACCACAACCACACACACAACCACACACAACCACACATGCACACAAACAACCACACACAACCACACAACCACCCATTCACACACACAACCACACACACTCACACACACACCCAATGAGACCCAACCACACACACCCAACCACAACCACACACACAACCACACACACAACAACACACAACAACACACACAACCACAGACACCACCACAACCACACACAAGCACAACCACACACACAACCACACACACATAAACACACACAGCCACACACACACAACCACACACACGCAACCACAACCACACTTACAACCACAACCACACACACAGCCACACACACCCAACCACAACCACACACACAACCACACACAAAAACACACACACAAACACACACACAAACACACACAACCACACACAAACACAACAACAACAACACACACAACCACACACACAACCACACACACACACCACCCCCAACCACACAAACAGCCACACACACACAACTACAACCACAACCCCACACACAACCACACCCACAACCACACACACAACCACACACACACAACCACAGCCACACACACAAACACATACACACAACCACAACCACACAACCACACACACAACCACACACACACACACAATCACACCCAACCACACAGACACAACCACAATCATACACACATAACCACACACACACAACCAGACACAACCACACACAAAAACACATATAACCACACACACCACCACAACCACAGACACACAACCACAGCCGCACACACACAACCACAACCACACATACAACCACAACCACACACACAACCACACACACACACACACAACCACGCCCACAACCACACCCAACCACACACACACAACCACACACACAACCACACACACAACAACACACACACAACCACACACATGCAACCTCACACACTCACACACACACAACCACACACAACCACAACCACACACACAACCACACACAACCACACACGCACACAAACAACCACACACAACCACACAACACCCATTCACACACACAACCACACATACTCACACACACACCCAACTAGACCAAACCACACACACCCAACCACAACCACACACACAACCACACACACAACAACACACAACAACACACACAACCACAGACACCACCACAACCACACACAAGCACAACCACACACACAACCACACACACATAAACACACACAGCCACACACACACACAACCACACACACACAACACAACCACACACACAACCACAACCACACACACAGCCACACACACCCAACCACAACCACACACACAAACACAAACACACACACAAACACACACAACCATACACACACGACCACACACACACACTCAACCACACACACAACAACACACACAACCACTACCAACCACAAAAACCATACACACAACCACACACACAACCACACACACAGCCACACACACCCACACACACACAACCACACACACAACCACACACACATGACCACACACACACACACACCCATACACACAACCACACACAACCATACAAAACCATACACACAACCACACACACACACACACAACCACACACACAACCACACACACAACCACACACACAACCACACACACAAGCACAACCACACACACACAACCTCACACACAACCACACCCACAACCACACACACAACCACACATATACAACCACACATACACAACCACACACACACACAACCACACATCCACACAACCACACATCCACACAACCACACACAACCACACAACCACACACACAACCACACACACAACCACACACAACCGCAACCACACACAACCACACACATTACCAGAACCACACACGCAACCACACGCACAACCACACACACATCCATGCCCAACCACACACACAACCACACACACATAACCACACACACACACAACCACACACACACAAAACCACACACACAATAACACACACACACACACACAACCACACACACTCAACCACACCTGCACAACCACACACACAACCACACACTAACACAACCATACACAACCACACACACAAACACCCACAACCACAAACACAACCAGACACAAACAGCCACACACACATGACCACACACACACACCCACACACACACAAACACACACACAACCACACACAACCACACACAACCACACACACACAACCACACACACACAACCACACACACATACAACCACACACACACACACACACACACAACCACACACACAACCACACATACAACCACCCACAACCACACCTACAACCACACATAGCCACACACACAACCACACACACAACCACCCACACAACCACACAAACACAACCACACACACAAGTACACACCCACACTAGCACACACAACCCCACAACCACACTCAACCACACACAACCACACTCACACAACCACACACACATACAACCACAGCCACACACAACCACACACACAACCACGCCCAACCACACACACAACCACACATATACAACCACAACCATGCACACAACCACACACAACCAGAAACACATGCACACAAAACCACACACACACACAACCACACACACACACAACCACTTACAACCACACACACAACCACACACATAACCACACACACAACCACACACCCACAACCACACACACAACCACACACACACCACACACACATACCACACACAACCACACACACACAACCACACACACAACCACACACACAACCACACACAACTACACACACAACCACAACCATCCAGAAACGCACACAACCACAACCACACACAACCACACACACAACTGCAACAAAAAGTTTTATGAAAAATGTACTCTTTTAAAATTTCTGATTCCACCAGAATCTGAGTTCTCCACAACACCCTGTTTTTTGGCTGTCAGCTGTGAAAAGGAGACCAATATTGCCCCCATTTTTAATATTCTGTATCCTCAGTCCAATTCTGGGGTGCTTTTTTAACTTGTCTCTAGTTCATTCCGATTATTATCGTTACTAACTCAAATTGTGTTAGCTTTGGCTTATTTGCAATGCAAACTTTATCTCAATAAGTTGCTGTAACAACCTGAAAGTCCGCTGAGGAAGCCCATTCATTTGCTAATTATTTTCCACATAAGGATGCAAGACCATAATGTGGAGTATTCAGGATTTTGAATAGTTTCTTGTTTTAAGATGTTACTCTCTCCTGTGCACCCTACTCCTGTGCTAAGGTTACGAGTGACCTGGCACCCACCTTTCAGCGGTTCTTGCATCCACCCAAGTCTGGCCTGGCACTGGTGCATCCCAGACTGGCACACGCCGGGTGATGATCTCCGCACCTACTTCTAGACCCCAGCTCACTACTGTTTGTGGTCTGTCACTCATCCCTCACCTCCCTGGCACTCACCCTTCACCCCTCAGGCCTGGCAGTCACTCCTCGCACCTGGCACTCACCATTCTCCCTCTCTGGCACTCAGCATTGACTCTGCGTGACACTCAACTGTCACCTCCCTGACACTGACCCATGTCCCTACTGGCATTCATTACTCGCCTCCTTGGCACTCACCCTTCACCTCCATGGCACGAGCCCTTCACCCCTCTGGCCTGGCAGCTACCCTTCACCCCTTGCACTCACCCTTCCGTCTCACCTCCATGGCACTCAACCTTCATCTTCTTGGCACTCACCCTTCATCCCCCTGACCTGGCACTCAATCTTCACCTCTGTGGCACTAGCCCTTCACCCCATGGACTAGCAGCTACCCCTCACCACTGGCACTCATACTTCCCCCTTCTCTGCATTCACCCTTCCCCTCCCAGGCACTCACCCTTGACCCTCCTGACTCTTACGTCTCATCTCCCTGGCACTCACTCCTCACCTTTCTGGCACTCACCCTTCACCCACATGGCCTGACAATCACCCTTGTCCCTCTTGGCATTCATTCCTCACCTCCCTGCCACTCACCCTTTACCCTCCTGGCACTAGCCCAGTTTCCCCCAAAAACAAAAAATAACAAACATTGGCATAGCCAATAGGTCTCGCCCTTGGGACCTTATAAGTGTTTAGCCACGCAACAGTTGATGTTGTTGCACCATGGATATTGTGCTGCATAACTAAATACTTTGAAGGTCCCAAAAGCAAGACCTATTGGCTATGCCAATGCTTGTTCTGAGTATATCTTTGCTACCTTGTTATTGAGGGTACTTTTTCTCCTTTCTACTTTGCCTGCTGATTCTGGGTGATACGCACAATAGAAATGCTGGGCTATCCCTAAAATCTTTTAAAACTGTCGAAACTACTGCTTACCCGAACCATGTCCCACGATCATTTGCGATCCGGTATGGTACTCCGAATTGGGGGATAATATCTCTGAGTAATCTCTTAGCTACTTTAAGGGCATCTGCAGAGGGTATGCTTCCACCATCTTGAGAATTTACACAAGATAACTAAGATGTATGAATAATTCTCACATTTAGACATTGGTATAAAGTTCACCAGGATGTGCACGAAGGGGCCCCAAGGGGGAGGATGAGCAGCTCTGGTAGCCCTAATCCCTTTTCTGACATTGTGCGACCAGCAGATGAAACATGACTGGGAATAATTCTGGGCTATGGAAGTCAAGAAGGGTGCATACCAAAGGGTTGCTACAGCGTGAATCAGGATGTCCCTACCCAAATGGGCGTCTTCATGATTCAAACTGGTGAGGTTGGGAAGTAGAAGTTTTGGTGCACATACGTGCCCAGTGTTGTCGCTCAATAACCCCTTAGGGTCTCTTTTAGATTTCTGCTTATTTCGGGACTGTTTTTCACTTTTGGAGGGTTTCTTCTGCAGTTGAGAGAGATCCTTTAGTGTTGGTATTGGAAATAAGTCTGTTCTTCCAACAAACATAGCAACCCCAGAATATTAGCAGCAGGTGACAGAGACTGTAAACATGATGAGAGTCCAGCTGCAACTAGTTGCGATTGAAGAGTCCTGGTTAGGGACTTGTTGGACAGGCCCCATGAAGGGCTCGCTCCCCCCCGCATAACAGGGCCCGGGTACCGGCCCTCCAGGTACTACCCGCAGAAGCAACCCGCAACCCGTCCCCCATGGGACGTCTGCTCCCGGGAATCCCTGTGCCCCTGGCCTGGGCCACTGTCAGCACCCTTGCCCGGGCCAGCCGCCATCTTGGACACTGCGCCACGAGGCCGCGTGGCCTCAGCTCGACCCCAACCCCGGGCCTGGCCAGGTCCCGACATCCCGGCACCACCATCCACCCAGGAGGTGAACGGACCACTTGGCGGGTCAATGGGAGTAAGAAGCGTCGATGGCTCTCTCCCGCCAGGTGCCGATCACCCCCAGCCTCCCCGGGCGCTGGCTCCACCCCCCTGCTGGGTGTCTGGACTCCCTCATCCCGGACCTCCCGACCTCCAAGAGCGAGGGTCCGGACATCAAAGAGCGCCAGACCTATAACTGAGGCAGCCCCAGAACAGGAAGGCAGTTGTATCCTGGAGTCGAGAGACACCGAGACGAACTCATCCTTGATGGACTGCTGGCGCTGCCGCAGCCCTGCCTTCTGAACTATTGTCCTGCCTGCTGGTGCTGCCGCGGCCTTCTGCAACCTTCATCCTTGTGGGACCTGCTGGCGCTGCCGCGGCCCGTTGCAACCTTCATCCTCGTGGGACCTGCTGGCGCTGCCGCGGCCCGTTGTAACCTTCATCCTCGTGGGACCTGCTGGCGCTGCCGCGGCCCGTTGTAACCGTCATCCTCGTTGGGACCTGCTGGCGCTGCCGCGGCCCGTTGCCACCTACGATCTCTTCGGGACCTGCTGGCGCTGCCGCGGTCCGACCCGTCCAAAGACCGAGCTCGAGGATTGTGAGCTACCGCCGTTTCACCTCAGTACCCGTAGGTACCAAGACTGTCCCGCTACCCCCTTTTCCCTACTAGAGACTAGAATTGAGAGGATCATCGTGTCCTGATCTCCGTGTACCGTACTACCTTACTTCAAGAACTGCCTATAAAAGGTGTTAATCTGATCTGCGTGTGGTGTCCATCTGTGGGGGGGAAGTTACTTGTCTGTACGATCGCTGGAGACGGCCCTCACCGGAGGCCTCTCCCCTTGTGCTCGGCCGACCCTCCAGGTCCCCGTCTAACATTGGTGGCAGCGGCGCGATCCGAACCAACGCGTACCGTACAGAGAGTAACTCACCCTAGGACTAAACCACAATGACGACCAAAGAGAGAAGATCTGCAGAGAAGTTCCAGATGGAAAAGCTGGAGGAATACAGCCACCGAGAGCTAAAACAATTTTGCATGGACTTAGGCATTGCTACCACCGGGCTAAGCACAAAAGAAGACTTCAAAAACGCCCTAGAGGCCTGGACAGAGACGAATATCGCCACACCCCGGGACCTCGAGGCCCCGGAAGTCAACACCACCCTGACGGAAGAACGGAGAACAGGTCCCTCCCGAGAAGAGATCCAGGAGCGGGAAAAAAATAGACTACACGAGTTAGACTTGGCACGGCTCAAATTAGACGGAGAATTGAAGCTGGCGGAACAAAAAATAAACTTAGAACACTTACGGCTCAGAGAAGAGCGAGAGGAAAAACAGAGACAGAGGGATCTCGAAGAAAAAAGACTGGCATACGAACACGAGTGCAAACTAGCAGAGATAGAAATACGCAAACTGAACAAAAACCTAGGGGTGCCCGAGCCACCGCGCTCCCCGGGTACTACCGAACAGAAGGTCCACATCCCCAAGGATGTGGTCCGAGAATACCACCGGAACGACGACATACAGCAGTGGTTCAAGGCCTACGAGATCGCAATGACGGCCCACCGGATCGCTGGAAGTGACTGGGGAGCCGGGCTATGGGGAAGATTCGTCAATGAGGGCCGTGATGCCCTGCTGCAGCTTCCGGACCATCAAATGACGTCCTATGACCACATGAAGGCCGCCCTCCTCAGTCGATATGGGCTTACGCCCGAAATGTACCGCCAGAGGTTCCGCAACTGCACCCGGATCCCAGGTACAACTTGGTTGGAATACGTAAACTATTTCAGCCGAGCCTTTGAGGGGTGGATCAAGGGTAACAACGTAACCACCTACGAACAACTCTTCAATCTCATTGTGTGGGAGCACCTCTCCAACAACTGTTTCGTCGAGGTCAGACAGCACCTCCTCGACAGTAAATTGACTGACCCACGGCAGCTCGCCACCGAGGCTGACCGGTGGGAGAGCACCCGAGTGGCCCGGAGTGGGCCGAATGAGCAGAACAGAACCAACCAAGGTCATCATCGTCCCCGAGGAGGAGGAGGAGGACAGGACCGGGGCAGAGACGCTGTCCCGGTCACTCCCGCTAACACCACCCCGCCCCCAGCCGGCCGGGGAAACCCCCCGATGCGCCCGGGGTTCCGGGCCAACATTACGTGTCACCGATGCCAGCGAGTCGGTCACTATGCCAGTGACCCGACCTGCCCGAAGAACCAGGCTCCTGGGCCCCGCCAGGTGGCGGCCGCCGCCCTAGGAGAAGAACAAGTCCCCGAGGACCCTGAAGCATACGAGTCGGAGCAGTTCGAGTGGGAACCTGCCGCCATGACCCTGGCCTGCCTAGGGGGAAGAGACATGGTCCCGCGGACTCCCCTGCCAGCCAATACTCGGAAGTACAGCCAATGGGTGAGCATAAATGGGCGCAAGGCCGAAGCCCTGCGTGACACCGGGGCCAGCGTGACGGCCGTCCGTTGTCACCTGGTGACCCCAGAACAAATCCTGCCAAACGTTCTTTGCCCCGTCCGATCGGCAGACAATTCGGAGAGCCTGTGTCGGATGGCCTGCGTCCCCTTCGAATGGGGAGGAGTGTCCGGCATGCTAAAAGTAACTGTCCGCGACGATGCCCCCGTGGACTGCCTCCTGGGGAACGATCTCGAGAGCTCCCCGTGGGCAGCGGTTGAAAGAAGAGAGCATCTGGGGATGTTGGGTCTCCCGGACTGGGCGTGCGTGACCACCCGGTCCATGACCACCCGCACCATCCCTAGACCGGAAGAACCCGAATGGCCAGTACCTCCTCCCCCGATCGCTCCCGAAGAAGACTGCCTCCATACCGACCACCCGGAACCAACCCCAGAGGGGTCCGCACAGCCCCCCGAACTTCCCGACCTGGCTCAGTGGCGCCAAGAAGGGGGGCCCACCCAAGAACAATTCCGGCAGGAGCAAAAGACCTGTCCCTCCCTCGAGGGACTGCGACAGCAAGCGCTCGCCCAGGGCCAAGGAGACACCACCGGGGCCCACTGGGTTTATTGGGACAATGATCTCTTGTACAGCGAGCAGAGGATCGCAGAGCTGGGGGCCGGTCGAGTGCTGGTGGTGCCCCTCCACTTCAGAGACTTCCTGTTGAACTTGGCCCATGATGTCCCCCTGGCTGGGCACCTGGGGCAAGACAAAACCTACCACCGCCTGGTGACTCACTTTTTTTGGCCCAAAATGAGAAATGACGTCTCCAACCACTGCCGGTCCTGCCCGACCTGCCAAGCCAGCGGGAAGAGCGGCCGCAAACTCAAGGCCCCCCCTGCAACCATTCCCCGTGGTGACCACCCCGTTCGAAAGGGTGGGAATAGACATTGTAGGGCCCCTGGACCCCCGAACAGCACAAGGGCATCGCTTCATCCTGGTCCTGGTGGACCACGCCACGCGCGATCCTGAGGCGGTCCCCCTTCGGACTATAACAGCCCCAGTAGTGGGTCGAGCCTTAATGGGGATCTTTTCTCGAGTGGGCTTCCCCCGGGAAGTCGTCAGCGACAGGGGTACGAACTTTATTTCAAAGTATATGAAATCCCTCTGGCAGCAGTGCGGGGTCACTTACCGATTCACCACCCCCTATCACCCCCAGGGAAACGGACTGGTTGAGCGGTTCAACCGCACTCTCAAGGGGATGATCATGGGGCTAAAAGAACCCCTACGCCGCCAGTGGGACGTGCTACTACCGTGCCTCCTCTTCGCCTACCGAGAAGTCCCCCAGAAGTCCCTCGGCTTCAGCCCCTTCGAACTCCTGTACGGACACCCCGTTCGCGGGCCTCTCAGCCTAGTGAAGGAAGAATGGGAAATGGCCCCCCTAAAAACCCCTCCAGACGTCTACAAGTACCTCCTGACCCTCCGCAATCAGACCCGGCGATTCAGGGAGATCGCCAAAGCCAATCTTGAGGCCAGTCAAGAGGACATGAAGAAGTGGTACGATCAACATGCCTCCTCCATCGAGTTTGAACCGGGTCAGCAGGTATGGGTGATGTCCCCCATCGAACCGTGTGCCTTGCAGGACAAATGGAGGGGGGCCTTCAAGGTGATCGAGCGCAAGAGCCCCGTCACCTATCTCATCGACCTGGAGTCCCCCCGGAACCCCCTCCGGGTTCTCCACGCCAACAGACTCAAACCACACTTCGCGCGCTCAGAGCTCAGCCTGCTGATGGCTACCGACAGTGGCGCAGAAGGAGACTCCGAGCCCCTCCCTGACCTACTGAGGACCCGTGAAAGAGATGGTTCGGTGGACGGGGTCCGACTCTCCGAGGCCCTGACCCCGGAGCAGCGTCAAGATTGTCGGGCCCTCCTGCTGCCGTTCGCAAACCTGTTTTCTCTCGCACCCGGAGTCACCTCCTGGTGCCTGCATGACGTGGACACTGGGGACAGTCCTCCTGTCCGACACCGGGCGTACCGAGTACCGGATCGGGTGCGTACCTGCATCCAAGAAGAGGTCTCCAAGATGCTCGCCCTCGGAGTCATCGAACCTTCGGACAGTCCCTGGGCCAGCCCGGTCGTCCTGGTCCCCAAGGCCGCGGCCCCGGGCACCACACCTGAGCTCCGATTCTGCATCGACTATCGGGGTCTGAACACGGTCACCCGAACCGACGCTCACCCTATCCCCCGAGCAGATGAACTAGTCGACCGCATGGGGGCAGCCCGCTACCTGAGCATCTTCGACCTGACAGCGGGCTACTGGCAGATCGGCCTCACCCCCAGGGCCCAAGAACGTTCCGCTTTATCCACCCCGGATGGGCACTACCAGTTCAGAGTGATGCCATTCGGCATGAAAAACGCTCCAGCCACTTTTCAAAGACTGGTGAACCAGGTATTGGCGGGCCTCGAAGAATTCAGCGCCGCCTACCTGGACGACATCGCGATATACAGCCGCCACTGGACAGACCACATCCACCACCTCCGAGAGGTCCTGCAGGCCCTCCAACAGGCCGGCCTCACAATAAAGGCCAGCAAGTGCCAAATCGGCCAGGGGTCCGTGACCTACCTCGGACACCAAGTGGGGAGCGGTCTGGTGGCCCCCCTCCAACTCAAGGTAGCCGCCATTCAGTCCTGGCAACCCCCCGAAACGCAAACCGAGGTCCGAGCCTTCCTGGGGCTCACCGGATACTACCGGCGATTCGTGAAGGACTATGGCAGCATGGTGGGGCCCCTCACGGAACTCACATCTAAGAACCACCCAAAAAGAGTCAACTGGACTCCCGACTGTCAAGCAGCCTTCGAGAAACTGAAGGCCGCCATGTGCACCGCTCCGGTGCTCCAGGCCCCCGACTACAGCCGCGAGTTCATCGTTCAGACCGATGCCTCCGACCATGGTATTGGGGCCGTCCTCTCCCAACTGAACGCCGAGGGAGTCGACCAACCAGTGGCCTTCATCAGCAGACGCCTACTGCCCCGAGAACAGCGCTGGAGCACCATTGAGCGAGAGGCCTTCGCAGTAGTATGGGCCCTCAAGAAGCTCCGGCCTTACCTCTTCGGAACCCACTTCCGGGTACAAACAGATCATCGGCCCCTGCAATGGCTAATGCAAATGCGGGGGGAGAATCCCAAACTATTGCGGTGGTCCATCTCCCTGCAGGGGATGGACTTCACTGTAGAGCATCGCCCTGGTCAAGACCACGCCAACGCGGACGGCCTGTCCCGCTTTTTCCGCCTCGACGAGGAAAGTCCCCAAGAGGATGGGTGACTCTCCCCTCCTTCAGCTGGGGGGGACGCATGTTGGACAGGCCCCATGAAGGGCTCGCTCCCCCCCTGCATAACAGGGCCCGGGTACCGGCCCTCCAGGTACTACCCGCAGAAGCAACCCGCAACCCGTCCCCCATGGGACGTCTGCTCCCGGGAATCCCTGTGCCCCTGGCCTGGGCCACTGTCAGCACCCTTGCCCGGGCCAGCCGCCATCTTGGACACTGCGCCACGAGGCCGCGTGGCCTCAGCTCGACCCCAACCCCGGGCCTGGCCAGGTCCCGACATCCCGGCACCACCATCCACCCAGGAGGTGAACGGACCACTTGGCGGGTCAATGGGAGTAAGAAGCGTCGATGGCTCTCTCCCGGCAGGTGCCGATCACCCCCAGCCTCCCCGGGCGCTGGCTCCACCCCCCTGCTGGGTGTCTGGACTCCCTCATCCCGGACCTCCCGACCTCCAAGAGCGAGGGTCCGGACATCAAAGAGCGCCAGACCTATAACTGAGGCAGCCCCAGAACAGGAAGGCAGTTGTATCCTGGAGTCGAGAGACACCGAGACGAACTCATCCTTGACGGACTGCTGGCGCTGCCGCAGCCCTGCCTTCTGAACTATTGTCCTGCCTGCTGGCGCTGCCGCGGCCTTCTGCAACCTTCATCCTCGTGGGACCTGCTGGCGCTGCCGCGGCCCGTTGCAACCTTCATCCTCGTGGGACCTGCTGGCGCTGCCGCGGCCCGTTGTAACCTTCATCCTCGTGGGACCTGCTGGCGCGGCCCGTTGTAACCGTCATCCTCATTGGGACCTGCTGGCGCTGCCGCGGCCCGTTGCCACCTACGATCTCTTCGGGACCTGCTGGCGCTGCCGCGGTCCGACCCGTCCGAACACCGAGCTCGAGGATTGTGAGCTACCGCCGTTTCACCTCAGTACCCGTAGGTACCAAGACTGTCCCGCTACCCCCTTTTCCCTACTAGAGACTAGAATTGAGAGGATCATCGTGTCCTGATCTCCGTGTACCGTACTACCTTACTTCAAGAACTGCCTATAAAAGGTGTTAATCTGATCTGCGTGTGGTGTCCATCTGTGGGGGGGAAGTTACTTGTCTGTACGATCGCTGGAGACGGCCCTCACCGGAGGCCTCTCCCCTTGTGCTCGGCCGACCCTCCAGGTCCCCGTCTAACAGGACTTTTCCTCTTCCCCAGTACCAACCCTTAAAGTACAGATCCATAATGTTCATGACAATACAAATCAAAAGGTTTGGCGTAATCAGGGGGTCCTGAAGCAGGAGCAGAAGTCAATGCTTATGTAATTTTCATGAATGCATTTTTGGCAACAATAGAATGTTACAAGGTTTAATGAGTGTCTTTTCTGAGATAATCTTGCAAAGGCTTTGCATATTTGGCATAGTCCAATATTTAATGTCTGCAATACCCGGGCTATACTCACAAAGGTAGATACCTAGGAGACCATTACAGGATGGGGCACCTTATGAATGGCTTCAACTATTTCACAGGATAAGTAATGCTTGGCAGAAGAAATTTCATGAGCGAAGTATCACACTCTGGGATTGCAAAACTACTGCGAAGCCTTATGCCCTTTATTAGCTAATTCAGTGAAGGGATAAACAAATCTTCCTTTCAATGATCTAGATTAAGAGATGCCAAAGTAAGTCATTAGCATATTTGACTAAAGTGAAAAAGCTGTGTCTATATCCTTCATCAGGACTGAGGAAAATATTGATGGGGACTCTGTAAATCATTGATGATGAGTCCTTGAGACCCTGTGAATGTGAACAAGAAAATATGATGACTCTTCTCATATATGGGAATAGAGAAAGTGGAATAAAGCTCAACTGCAGTAAACTATTGGGCATTTGCAGAGATCCAAGGAATGGATGGTGGCAGGCTTACGGACTACAAGGACACATGGGATAATCACAATTTTAATGCCCTAAGAATCTGTATGAACCTGCACACCTTGGCTTTCCCCGCCTTGCCTATCTGGTGAATCTGGGTATTACAGCTACTAACAATAGCCAACAAAAGCCTTTTTTTAAGTAAATCTGCTATTAAACGGCAGATCCCCGCCTCCACTTTGGGTTTTAGATGGTACTGGAGCATTCTGGGTAGCTTCTTATGAGGTTCAATCTACACCTTTATAGGTTGCATAGAAGAGAAGAACTCAATGGCCCCTTTGGATCACAATCTGGACTTTACCTGTGAAAGAAATTCAGTTAAAACAGGACACCTAACAGCATTATCCACTTCACTTTGGCAACTTATGCCCTCACATAATAGTGAGAGTATGTTGTTTTTTGTTTTTGTTGAGGTATGTTTAAAATACTGATTCTGAGGTACAAAATGCAGTTCCAATTCAAAGTCGAGTCTGTCCCTGCAAATTAGTTTGGCTGGATAAAATCGAACATTAATCACTAACCGGACTCAAAGAAATGGGCACATGGTCAGAACTTTTCAGAGAAACACAGTGGTTACAAGTATCAACTGCATCTATTGACATGCCCAAGAAAGGTAAAGTAGAAAATTCAGATGATTTAAAAGCTGAGCAACAAGCTCCTGTGGCACTAAGACACGTGGTACACTTACCATCAATAACATGATATACATAGGGGCTTTTTTCATCTAGTGGGATTAAGGCGTTTACGGCACAATCAGTAACTCTTTGGCTGTCCTAAAATTTAGCATAAGTGTTTTGAGTAATCTGATGACACCCAGACTGATTAGGAAGGCTGGTGCATTAGATACAGTACTAGACAGCTCTGTTTCCAAAACGCTACCCTCCCACTCACTTGGCCTCTCCCCGGCTCACTTCCATTGCCTCTCCCAACTCCCTCTCCTCCTGCTTTGATCCCTCCTTTTGCATGGATCCCTGTCCTACACCCTTAATGGTACTGTGTATATTCTGCAACTTCAGTGACATGTGCTTTTGATACTACATTTTCTTTATTTTTCCTTGCAATGCCACATAATGGTTAGTGGCTGTAAGAAAGTAGGATCTACTTTTATGGTTACCCCCACTTCTTGCCGGGTGCTATGCTGTTTCTGACTAGTCTGACTGGGATTCTGCTAATCAGGACCCCAGCTTCTGTGCTTTCTCCCCTAAACTGGTTTTGTTGTTGGGTACCTCCCAGATTGGATACTGGTGTGACTTTATCAGTCCCTAGTATATGGTACTAAGGTACCCAGGGAATAGGTGCACCAGGGGTCCTCCATGGGCTGAAAAGTGTTACAGCAAACAAATGATGGATGGAATGCTGACAATGCAAACATTCTCCCCCAGTAAAAAGATCTGGGTTAAATCCATAATTCTCTTGCCAACTATGCCACTCCAGTTTGGAGCCAGCCAAATGTAAATCAGTCTTGACCCTGTGCCGTATGGGAACAGTCCAGCCCGAACTGCCAAGCCAGGTCCTCCCTGGACCAGAAACAAGAATCCTAGGACCGGTTTCAGGGTATATCACCCTTCTACTGTAGTGTAGTTCCTATATTCCCAATAGGCTCTGCGCATTGGAATAACATAAACGATAGTTTAGACGTAGGACTGAGGTCGACTAGGTCTCTATTGAATATGTTTGACTTAATTATGAATGCCAGCTAGCTCAGAGGTCACTAGAAACTTTCTCGAGTAAACAAGGAGGTGTTAACTTCCCTGAATAGACAAGAAGGGATTAGCTTCTGACAACTGCATAAACATAACAACTTCGCTCCCTCCAGGACATGGAGTATATCTCCAAAGTCGTGTGAAAACAATAGACAGCTATTTCACTCAGTCAATCGTGCATGCTTAGTTTCACCAGAGTGCAGAGAAATAGAGAGACAGGCGTTTTCAATAAAAGTTGTTATTTATTGAGCAGTCCTCTTTCTCGTGCAAGAGAAGTGAATTGCCACAATTGCAAGACTTGTCATAAAGTATAGTGCGTACAGTAAAAGGAGTATTATGAAATAATACTGTAAAAGCATTTATATGGTTTCTGAGCCATATGATACTTAAAATGGATAAAATATATACATACATAAAATCATTGACTAAACGTACTCAACTGGTGCTTCTAAGATACGCCTACCCCGGTGTACCTAACCTAAGCCTAGTACGTGGAACGGAGTATATGAGCTGTAGTTTAAGTTAAGTTAGTTTTTGCCAAGAATCTGCATCAAGAATTCTCTTAACCGCATGCGCGCTAGCGGAATTCTGCTCGGGTGCTGAGATTTTTAAAACCGCATGTTTCATGACGAGCTGGGCTCGTCATGAGCGTGCGAGGAGGCTACCTCATGACGAGCCCAGCTCGTCATGAGCGTCGAAGGGGTTAAGGATCTAATCAGCTCCCTACCTTGGGTATAGAATGAAGGAGGTCTTGTATCTCGTTCTCAGGACTCGATCTCCCAGAAACCCGCGAGGGTGACTGGAAACACTGGGGCTGGATTTCTCGGCAGGAGAAAAGACAGCGTCTCTCTCAGTGCGTCAATGGGAGGGTCGGCTTCCTTTGGCTCTCGCATCAGCTGGACTTCAGGCAAGTAGATAGCCACTCTGCTCCAAACCACCGTGTGTTTGCTTAAGGCAACGTTGGTATATTTATACCTGGAAGGTGCCGAGTTTGACGTAAGGTTGGACATAGACGTCACTAAGAACTTACAGTTCTTTCTGGACTCCAAGAGTTCTTGTTCAAATCAAAACAAAAGCAGGGGGATTTCCCGGGCTGCTGGAGGCTTGGTTTGTTTAAAGAACATGTTGTGCTTTCTAGGAGTCTATGGGAGTAGCCTTGCTGTATTTGGACTGCATTGGCTATGACTAAATATGGATATGATTCTTATGCCTTTATAAGGATATTATTTGTTATAACCACATAAGGGCATGAATCGGGAATATTTGATTAGGGTCCTAGATACATTTACAACACTTCAACCAGGCTAGCTTGAATCCAGGGACACGGTGAGCAAAGGACCCTAGTCTGGGCAAAAATGGCCAGGTCTAAACTGGTGTGGCATGGCGAGCAAAAGAATGATAGATTTAACCCAGATCTCTTGACTGGGGGTGAATGTTTTGATTTGTTCTGCATTCCGTCCATCAATTGTGTGTCTTTTGCTTTCTTGCCCTAAGTGCGCCAGGTATGCCCAGACGTGGGTCTGGGGCTCACTGTGCCACTGGAATCAAGCTATTCTGGCTGAAGAGGGGTGAAACCCCGAAACCGGTCCTAGGATGCTTGTTTCCGGTCCAGGGAAGACTTGGCTTAGCAGTTCGGGCTGGACTGTTTCCATGAGGCACAGGGTCAAAACTGATTTGCATATGGCCAGGTTTAAACTGGGGTGGCATGGTGAGCAAAATAATGATGGATTTAACCCAGATCTTTTGACTGGGGGTGAATGTTTTGATTTATGCTGCATTCCGTCTATCAATTGTGTGTCTTTTGCTCCATGGGCTGAAGCATGTATTATGCCACCCATGGGAGACCACTCAAACTGTAACTACAGGCCTGCCATTGCAGCCTGTGTATCCTGGTACTAGCACCACTTACAAAACATATAGGTTTCCCTACATCCAAGGTCACTGCACTTAAAACCTATAAGTCCTTCCTAAAGCAGGCCTTTCAATCTTGAAGCCACGGTGCTCAGTTCTAAGTGTGAGGGTGCCCCTGCATGAGCAGGACACCCCTACAACATTCGGAGTCTATTCATCTGGGTTGTAATGCATCATCTGATACATAGAGTGGCCATGTGCCATTACACGATGACCATCTCTAAACTGGCTGTAACGAACCCTATCATGTTTGGTATAAAAAATGTTGGAATCATACCTCCCACACCGTAAACGGTGTGGGAGGTATGATTCCATGCCATGTAAATCTCCTCTGAGAGGCCCTCAGTAGTCCCAGCACCAGTCTTCTAGACCAAGACAGCACAACATGGCTGCTGCCGACCAAAGTCACGATTCTGCCCTCCTGCTGCTAAGCCAGCGTTGAGCAGGATAAGGCAGAACAATAGGTATCATGTCACAGGGAGGTGTGGCCACCTCCCAGACAAGGTTTAGTGTATTGCGGCCGGTTGGGAGTGCTTCCCAGCACCACTCAGTCTGCATGAGGGGCACATTTGGTGTCCCCATGTTTAGTCCAGTTCAAACCAGCTCTGGGAGCCGTTTGCTCCCGCTCTGGCATTGAACTGGACAAAGGGCATGGGAGTAGCCTCCCCATTGTCTAGACCCTCCCCTGGAAGGGTCCCCTGAATTGTCCCAACCCTCTCCCTAGGGTACTTAGGGGCTTACCTGAGGGTAGGTCCCTAGATTCACCGTGGGACAAGATTCATTTCAAGACACCAATTCTTCTTCGACCGTCTTGGCACTCTGGACTTCGCTGAACTTCACTCTGGGCATCAAGACTGTAACTGGGGAGACTCCTGCTGCTCCTGGTATCATCACCCTGCTCATCTGTTACAATGTCCGTGCCTGTGCTCCATACAGGAACCTTCCAAGGCCTGTCACTTCTCTGCTTCTGCAGGCATCACAACTAAGCTGACGAGTCTGCTGATCCTGGGTTCCCAAGGACTCCGAAAGGCTCAGAAACACAGGCGGTAGCTTCACATCCCTCGAGGCCTGCCCTGTTCTCTCACAGAGTTTGAGGCCAGTATCCCTCGTTGGAGCCGCAGGAATAGAACCCCTGTGCACATCGTTGACTTGCTGTTGCAAAGGCTTGTTGCCTTTGTTACCAAGATCTTTGGGCTCCAAGTAGCCCCAACCTCAAGTACCTCCAGTGACCAAGATATTCGCCCTCACCACAACACTTGCATCGTGGGCCTGCATCCTTGGTGAGCTGCTCGACGTCCTCTCGTGACTCCAGTGCCTCTGACCTGTGGGTCCTCTTGAGGGTCATCTTTAAATTCTGCAGGCTCCCCTGATTGCTTGGGGCCTGATCTGACTCCTCCTCTGCTTGTGCTGAGTCACCTGGACCTTGCTGGTCCCAACACAGCACCTTCTTCGCTTTCAACGTTGTTTGCAGTTGCCAAAGCTTGTTGGTGCTCTTGAAGGACACCACCCCTCAGCTCTTGACATCTGACGTGGGACAGTTCTTGAATGGCTCATGGTCTTCCACAACATCACCTGGTCCTCACAGATGCAGCGGGAAGGTCACTGCCATCTCTCCTGCAACCCTCAACATTGGTGGACTTTCGTCTTTCATGCCTCCGGGTCACTCCTGAGTGGCATAGACTATGTCCCCTCTGCTTGCAGGTACCTCTCAACTTGAATTCACCTTTGGGTACCACTGGACACTTTCGCGTTCTCCAGCAGCAGCATCTTACTGAAGCCCTCCATTGAGTTCGACAGCAGTTTCTGATGCTACGTCACACCTATGTACCCGGCTTCCCTGGTGTAGGTATCCTGGTTCCTAGGGTATCCACGGGTAGGGTGGCTCTTTAACCTCTGGCTTCCTTGGGATTTCTTCAAGGTCCACTCGGAACTGTCCTTCTTTAAAATTGCAACCGCGACTTACCTATTGACTTGCATTGAACACATGGTCGTGTTTCCACTGTGCACACGGCCTCCGCGGGGCTCCTGGTTACTTACCTCAGGTAGTTACTTGGGTCCCCTGCACTTTTACATCTTCTGGGTATAGTCTTGACTCGGGTTGTGGTTCGCACACCACTAGTTTAGTATATAGTTTGGTCTCCCCCTGGCGACCACTGTGTAGTTCTGCTACTTACTTGTTTCTATTGAAAAGTATTGTGTGCATTGTGTATATCTCCAACTAGGAGAGATCTGCATGTGTTAGTGAGTGTCTTATAATCCATACATATTATTACAAATACACTGTGTGGTTCTTTTTCACTAAATCTATACCTATGAGATTATGTTCTGGTAAAACAAGCTGCTTTACACTCCTTCTGGCCTAAGCCTGAAGGCCGCTTTCCAGAGCTACCACTTAGAAAGCTTTCTAAGGTTGTCTAAGACCATTCCAATCATCATAAGGTTTGTCTAGATTGGTGCAGGGTGCCCACTTACATAAGTGTGCATCATATACCATTCCAGCTTCTCATATTGCTGTGCAGCGGTTGGGAATCAAGCCTGTAATGTTTTACCAGATAACCTTCATTTGGATTAATTGAAAAACCATCACTAACATTAGGCACATATACTACAGCATATAATAAGTAAGATATACTGAACTTAGGATTGGGTAGTTATGGGTCTAGCACAACCCTTTCACAAACATCAGAAAGTTTAGTTTTCCCTATGGTAGGTAGGTGCAACACCTCACTTCACCTAGAACCATGTTTTTAGTTGGGGATACCAGTTTACGCTGTCTGCTAAGTACAGTAGTGTAAAGTTCCAGGAACTAAGGACCCTGTGTAGCTTTAGACAGATAAAGACAGGTGGCAACCCCACCATTAAGCTGCTCTTGGAGCTTCTACATAAGTATTATGATAATCCTGTAGAGGCATTAGAACAGGATAATGTGGGTGGGTATACTCCTGGAGAGGGAGCATCAGGGACTCTCCCTATTGATCTCAATTCTGAATATGGGCAGGAAGACTCAAATGATTCCAGCCTACCAAACTCTGACCCGTCATGGAATAGTGCATATGGCACAAAAGAGATACCCTTTGTTCCTCCTGGGAGGGTCCAGAGTAGACCAAAGAGGTCTAGATCCTTCTTTAGAGAATACAATACTTCCATAGGGACCTCCACATATAGTAAGAGTGACTCTTTTGACAGTGAATACCAATTGCTCAAACTTGAGAAAGCTAGGATTAGGCTCAGGAAAGATTGGTTGGCCCTTGACAAAGAGTCCCTGGAAGTACAGAAGGCTAGGAAGAAACTGGGACTAGAGTCCCATAATGGCAGCAACAGTGTCCCTAGAATCAGAGAACCTTCTTTTGACAATAGGAATGTGAGCAGGATAGTCCCTCCTTACTAGGAGGGGGATGATATCCATAAATGGTTCACTACTTTGGAGAGGGTCTGAAAAAAGTTCGGAGGTTCTCTCAGGAGCAGTGGGCAGCTATCGTGTGGCTCAACTTTGCTAACAAAGGTAGAGATAAGCTCCTCGTTGTTAGAGATGAGGATGCGGACAATTACTAATTACTGAAGAGTGCTCTCATCGATGGGTTTGGCTTAACCATTGAACAGTATAGGATTAAGTTCAGAGGCACCCAGAAGGCACACACCCAGGACTGGGTAGATTTCGTGACAGTGCTATTAAGGCTCTGGAAGGTTGGCTTCATGAAAGCAAGGTACAGGACTATGAAGGATTGTACAATTTGATTGTGAGGGAGCACATCTGTGAGAAGCTGGTCTGGTATATGATGTCCACTAATGTAAGTGGGCACCTTGCACCGGTCCAGACATCCTTTATGGTGATTAAGAGGTCTCATACAACCTTAGAAAGCTCTCTAATGTAATCGTATAGTATAGATTAAGTGAAAAAGAACCACACAAGGTATTTAGAAAAATATGTATTTATTATATAATACTCTCTAACATGTTTAGATATCTCCTACCCGTACATAATCACAATGCACACAATATTTAGCAAAGAAACACAGTAAATAGTACAGAATACACAGTGCACCCCAGGAGAGGACCAAGCCATATACTAAGAAAGTGGTATAAGAACCACGACTTGAGCCAACACAGGTCGAGAGGACGCAGAAGTGCTCGGGACCTGGCAGCAGGAGATCGGGGAAGATGGTGGATTGACGCCGTTGGGGAAAGCAAGCCCGCTGAAGGCTCCCGCACTCCAGACAGTGAAAGATCAGAATTTGACTATGACTTAAGGAGACGGAGAAAGGGTGAAACAGTGAAACGAAGGATTTGTATCACACTACCTGCGGACCTGTGGACGGATGTCAGCGGCGTTTGTGATCGGAGCTCGACGGCTGCTGTATATATACTGGGCCGCTTGCTGGTCAGCTAGAGGGGGGGGTTCGGCCAGCGGCTGGTTAGGGCTGCTTTTCAGGGCGATCTCTCTTCAGGCAGCAACAAAGCCCTACCGCAGCAAGAGGTGCGTGTCTAACTCGAGCACCGACAAATGCTGGAGGAGGCTAGGCAGCTGTTACCGGTACGGAGGAACATTCAGCAGCAACTCAGAGTGCGGCTACTCACTGTCGGATCTCGAAAGTGGGTAAGCCCATGCTAAAGTTACTCCAATCGGGCTAGGCTGCTGACTTACTGTCAGCTGGAAGATTGTCGGAGCAATCCGCCGGGTACATGATAGGAGAGGCACTCTTGGGGGCAATACCAATCACTCAAGTAAATGGAGTTGAAAGTCAGAAGGAGCTTCAGAATGTAGAGATTGGCAAACTCGAACACTGCTTGGTTTGTCAAGGAAATACAAACAGGATTGACATGTTGCAAAGTGTAGAGAATATAATGAATCTGACGGATTTCACAGTCAAGAATGGAAAAATTATAGCTGATGGTTTCAATCCTAGTATTAGTGATTGTCAAACAGGGACTGCTACTAACTCGGAGGGGGAGAGTTTAGCAGCTAGTAGATTATATAGATGGGCAGAGGATTTGAATGAAGGAGTATTTATTTCTAGAGTAGACTCTTCAGCGCAGGAGCCCCCGAGTAGGGAAGATGTGCCTGAGGGGAGAAATGGCGCTCATGGGAATGTCAACTACACAGTGGCTGTGCAGAACCTAGCCATACAATCCATACAGGGTTTATTACCTGCAACAAATAAATCGGCAGATGAGGTCCTGATCAAGAAGATGCTGAATCCACCTTCAAAAAAGAAAGGAAGAAAGGGAGCTCTAAACCTACAAGGGCTTTAAAGAAAAAACTCTGAAATACAACAAGGCCAGCTCAGTGGGTAGTCCCCTTCGGAAGTGGGTGCAAATGAAGGGGGAAGCAAAAGCAATAATATCACGGCTGTCTGGTGCAGTACTTATGGATAACGCCATAATAAGTCACCCAACTGCGACCAGCTCAGGGTCTCTCAATGCTCAGACCTCCAGCCCTGAAACTAACCCTGGAGTACAGAATGCATCAGCTATAGATTCTTCCATCAATGGGAACAAAGAGGTGACTGAAAAACAAAATCCTTTAGACACAAGAGATGGTAGGGAACCAGTACTTTCTCTAATTCTATAGGCCTTACAAGATCAGCGGATGGAAGCACTAGAGCACTAAGCACAGGCCAGAGAGGATAATGTTAATATTCTACAAGCACTTAGTGATGTCACAACCAAGATGGGGCAATATAAAATGATATATCTAAATTACAAAAAAGAGTCACAGAAGCAGAAGAAGTAACTACTTCAATAGCCAGCTCAGTGAGTAGTATGACGCTCAGATAAGAGCCCTGCAGACGAAAGTAAAAGTTATGGAGAATCGGCAAAGCCGTAATAACCTAAGGCTATTTGGAGTTCCGGAGGGCCAGGAGGGCTCTGACCCCCGGGCATTTGTAGTCCAGTTATTTCAAAAGGCCTTCCCTGATCTTGCAGATTGTGACTGGGACTACCAATGGGGACTACCAATTGGGGGGTATAAGCAGGGGTCTTTATACCCCTGACCGCTGTTGATATTTTTTGGTAATTTTTTACTAATGCAAGCTGCATCTCTGAAAGCCCGCCCTAGCTCCCAGGTGAATGTGGATTCCTTGTCTATTTTTGTGAGATCCGATCTATGCAGAGCCACTATGGATAGACATTGGAAACTAAGACAGCTAATAGATCCGCTAAAATCCAAAGGGTCACAAGTTTTTCTACAAGAACTTGCATGTTAAAGGTCATGGTCATCAAAGGAGGACAATCTCACCTTTTTCTTACTGAGCAGGAGGACAAGCAAGCATTATGTAGATGGCAGGCAGAGGTAGTAGCCACAAAGATTTAGAGACTGTATTTTTGTAGGCATAGAGCTAGTCATATACGTAGGGTAATTGCTGCTAGTGACTTTTTGGTATGTTTCGTCACATTCATTGTTTGTTTGTTTTTTCCACTTTTATCCCTTCTTTCTTTCTATTTTTAAGCTATCTAAAGTACAGGCTTATGGTGGTGTGTGTGGATCAATAAAGGTGTGCTGCATCTCCGCCGCTGCCCATTCATTGCAGGGAATAAAGGAATAGATTCCTCCGGTCCGATACAGGGTGGGGGTGGGCATGCAGGGGGGGGTAGAGTGGGAGGGAGAGGGAGCAGGTAAAAAAAATGTCAGCAGGAATAGAATGAAACACTGGGAAAGGGAGACATCAGATGTGAACAGGAAATGCAGAAAATTAAATGGGGGAAAAAACACAACAAGCGGGGGGAGAAAGATTATGGCATATACAAATTTAAGAGGCATAAATTCTATCTATTATGTTGTAGATTAGATGTATGGCTTGGAATGTAGCCAGCCTGAATAATGGAACTAAGAGACCACTTGTTAGGGAAGAATTGAAAATGTATGAACCTCAGATTGTGCTACTCACAGAAACACACTTAGCTTATCAGGATCATGGCTTGCTCAGACACTTGGGGTATCAGAAAATTGTGTGTAAGGCACAGAATGCTTCAATAAGGGGGACAGACATATTAGTGGATACAAAGTTTGAGTATAGAACCATTAAGACTTTAGCTGACCAACGGGAGAGATGGGCACTAGCGCATTTGGAGATAAAGGGAAGGAAATATATTTTTTGCATAGTAAATGGCCCTACTGATGATGAACCCATGATTTTTGACTTCTTAAATATAGAATTGTTGGATTGGCAAGGAGATTGTTTGATTCTGGGGGACTTTAATTGTGTAATGGATTACTCCATTGATTCAACGAATAGAGCCGCTACCACAAGAATGGGGAAGGTTAGATCCGCAATACTAGAAATAGGGCGAATACATGGTTTAACCCCTTGCATGCGTGCATCGGCCAACGGCCGTCGTGAGCACTACCTCGGTAGTGCAGCCTGTGTACGTCCGTTGGCCAACACGGCCCTGCCCATGCATTAAAATGCCCGCAATTCCGCCGCGGTATACGGGTTAAGAGACACATGGTGACAACTTTATCCAACTATCCCTGGGTATACATATTATTCTGCCCCGCACAAGCAGTATTCCAGAATTGATATGGCATGGGTCTCTGAGAAAATTATAGAATCTGCAGATTTGGAAGTGTGTCCCAGAATAACTTCTGATCCTAATCCCATCATGCTGTCTTTTAAGATAGAAGCGGGTTATAAGTCAGTTAGGGCTTTTTCATTTCCACGTTACTTACTTACAGATAGAAAGTATGTAGCAGCTACATATAAACAGCTGGAAGATTGTTTTACAGATGATACAGGGACAGCTTTTCCCATAGTGGTCTGGGATGCCATGAAGGCACTTATAAGAGGGGCTACCCAACAGTACATTTTGCAGCAGAATAGGGAGCGGGAAAATTCAAGTAGAACAGCTTTTCAAATATTACTAGTGGCTAAGATGCAACATGCAGAAGCGGTCCAACAGCGATCTAGCAACCAAGATCAATTGTATATGTCTTTGGTAAATGCAAGGATAGTCATGATTCGTTCATTAAGAGAGAAAATCGCTGTGAATTATAATAAGATGAGGTTCTCACAATATGAATATGGGGAACAAACTGGGAAAGTTCTTGCTAATCAAATAGTGGAAAGCAGGGTGAAAACTAGGATAAAGACTATAAAAGGGACAAATGGAATATTACATACATCACCACAGACAATAGTGGATCGATTCTCTGGGTTCTATCAAAAATAATATACTCAATCTATAGTACAAGATGAGGCAGACTTACAATAATACCTACGGGGTAGTAGCTTACCCACTTTGAGAGTGGAAGACTCAGTGAAATAATCGAAGCAATATCTTCTCTCCCTTCTGAAAAAGCTGCAGGGGAGGATTCTATACCAGTGGAGTTCTATATAACTTAAAAAAACCTACTGGCTTTGCCCATTGGGCGGTTATATAATATATTGGCTTCCATGGTAAGATACCAGAGACTTGGAACATGACAATTATAGTTTTCTTTTTAAAGAAAGTTAAGCCTCCAGAGGAGCGGGCTGTTACCGGCCAATTTCACTCATCAATGCAGATGCAAAAGTTTTCTCTAAAATCCTGGCTACTCGTTTGGCCCCATTAATGATCGGATTAGTATCTAAGCAACAACACTGCTTTATACAGGAAAGGGACACTACTGCTCATATCAATACTATAGTCGGAGCCTTTGATCTAGCTAAGAAGTCAGCAAAAAACGTAAGTATGCTGCTTTTGGGTGCCGAAAAGGCCTTCAATAGAGTGGTCTGGAGGGATCTGTGGGCCACACTCATAGCCTTTGGGTATGGAGGAAAATGTTGTCAATGGTACAAACTCTGTATAATACACCTCAGGCAAAACTGCTCTATCTAGGCTTACAATCTGCACCTCTCTTTATATATAGCGGCACTAGACAGGGTTGCCCTTTATCCCCCCTGTTGTTTTTGTAATATTTTGAGCCATTCATCCGTGCATTACATTTTAACGCTCTGTCACATTCCACTCTCAAAGGTTCTGTAAGGGAGGAGGGCTCTGAATGAATATTGAACTACATTGCCCAGAATGCCTATGGGCGATGTCCTTCCTTTCTGTTTCCTACTTTCCTTTTTGTACACTTCCTGTTCCTTCATCCGGTGCTTGTCACCTGAACAATGGAGTCAGTTCCAGCAGGAGTCATCGCATCACCCGCGAAGCCGTCGCGGTGATTCCCAACCCGTTTCTAGTGTTTTCCTGTTGCCTGCAATTCTGGATTGTTTTTCGTTGCGGGTGGAGGTCCGTGCAGCGTTTTCCCCGATCGCGCATTGAACGCGCTGGGATTGGGAAGGAGCGCGACCCGGTTTCTAAGTACAGCTGAGTGAACTGTTCTTGGCAAGTCCTGAGGAGGTAAGACGCCTGTGGCGTGACTTTGTATTTGGACATCGTGGAGCAAGCTACTGTGAGCCATTGGCTGAAGGGTGGATTCAAAGCTCTGTATCTCGTTTTAACCTTCTTGGATATTGGATTATATCAGTTACTATGGAGTCAGCTGTATGATTGAAATACACACCGTGGAACAGGAGGAAATAACTATTAGTCTGGCATTCTATGATAAAGTTGAAAAAACCATAGCACAGAACTGCAGTAGGTGCTATATGTGATGAACATTATATGGTTAATGTTTAGCCATTTTTTGATGCCAGTTTCAGAGGAATTAAGTGATGAAAAATGCTCTATGAATTAATGAGTGGCACATACTTCAGAATAATGCAACGTGCTGCTGTTTGAAGGAATAGAGCCTTTTTTCTTTTATGCTTTATTTTTCTCTTTTTTCTGTTTTCTATGGAGAGAGCGTGGCAGCCTTATGTTGTAAGTTACTGAACACACATAGGATATTGATATTGCTACAGGTTCTGTATGTGTGTGTGATCTCCCTTCTCTCTCTTCCTCTCTTACCTTAGGACTTCCGGTCTGATACCAGAGAGGTTCCTTCTGCATACACATATTCAAGGCACCTATCAGATTATTTGGCTGCTGCGACTTTATTGTTTCCTTTGTCCCTTTTTTTTCCCCTTCCCTGGTTTTGTTACACTTGGTAGAGTTTATCTATATTCTCCCGGGTCGTGACATTGCTAGAGGATAGGGAGAACTAGCTACATTCATCGCTCCCGCTGTACCCGGCTGAACAGGTTAGTGGCAACCTATTTGAGATCACGACAGAGTGACAAGCCCACGGTACAGTACAGCCTGAGCGATGGATACAAACACTGTTTTGACTTCGGTACTAGAAACCTTGACAGCCTTGCGTATGGAGGTAGATGCCTTTAGGGGAGAAAACCTGGAATTGAAGAACGAGTTAAGTACTATGAGAAGAGAGGTAGCAGGTCTCTCTCGGGGTGGTCAGGCAGGTACACGAGGGTCTTCTTATATTAGGGATTGGACTCTACCACCTCCTGTTACTCACACCGCAATACCGGAACCCATAGGAGGGTCTGGGCATTCCTCTAAACAGGTGATACAACCCTTACAGCTCCCCTTAGCCCCTCCTGAGCGGTACTTTGGTGATCCAAAGAAATTTGGTATATTTTTGGGGCAATGCAAACTGCACTTTATGTGCAAACCTGCTGTGTTCCCTGATGACCAAGCAAAGACAGCTTTTGTTATGTCTTATCTGGGAGGGAATGCTGCTAGCTGGTCCTTCCCTTTGATAGAGAAGAACGATCCTGTAATACACAACTTTCATAACTTTTGCGAGGAGATGCGAAAACTTTTTGATCGTAAGGCACACCAGTTGTCCCTAGATAGGGAACTCATTACTCTCAAGCAGGGTTCACAAGATCTGCTGACTTACATCACTACCTTCAACAGGTTAGTCATCGAAACGGAATGGCCAGTGAAAAAGAGAACGTCAATGTTCTATCAAGGCCTGAGAGGCGAACTGAAAGACGTATTGGCCCAGGTGGTGAACATGCCCTCTACGTGTGAAGAATTGATAGATTTGACGGTCCAATTAGAACATCGTCTCTTGGATAGAAAAGGTGATAAACAAAGGACAGACAACCGGTTTCTATTTGCTAGAGCCAAGCCTGCTGCAGAAGAGCGTTCCATGGGTTCGGATGGAGCAGAACCCATGCAGGTGGGCGGAATAAAAGGGCCTTTGAACACTGAGGAAAGAAATCGCAGACGTACTCTGCGGTTATGTATGTACTGTGGCAAAGCAGGTCACTTCATTAAAGACTGTAAATCCCGGGTCCGATCTCCGTATAAAAGCCCTCCTGGATTACAGAAGGCGTCTGTGGTTGAACATCTGACAGACCAGTCGGGAAACTAACAAGCGCAAACAAGAAGGAGACCCCTTGTTTGCTGCAGGATGTTACTGAGGTCTTCCCTACCCTGGCTAACACCGTACAATCTGCTGTAGCACATATGAATGTGTGCGTGTCCTTGGAAATCCCCGACACAGGACCTGTTCAAGTTCATGCATTATTGGGTTCCGGTGCTACCGGAAATTTTATGGATCAAAAGTACGCTTACGAATTGGGTATTCAGTGCGTCAAAAAGCTCAAACCAGAGCCAGTTAAGGCGGTAGATGGAACTGCCTTGACCTCCGGACCTGTGTGTTATCACACTCAAATGTTGCCCATGCAAGTTGGATTGACACATTATGAAGTCATACAATTTGACCTTATTGATGCCCCCAACTTTAAGCTCATATTAGGAATGCCCTGGCTCACATTACATGATCCACTGGTGAAATGGGCGGCTCGTACCATTGAATTGAATTCTTCCTTTTGTGTGGAACATTGCAACCGAGAAGGTATTTCTTCCGTCCCGATACAGGACAAACCTGCGGCCCTCCTGGCCACTAGTTGTAACACACCTTCCGTGTGTCTAGTCAGCACCATACCTAAGGAGTACCTGGAGTATAGAGGGGTGTTCGATGAGCAAGAAGCGGGTAAATTGCCTCCCCACAGGGCATATGATTGTGTTATCGATTTGGAACCCGGAGCTTCTATACCCTTTAGTCGGATTTATGCCCTTTCTGAGGCTGAAAACACATATCTACAAAGTTATCTACAGACATTGTTGAGTTCAGGGTTCATCCGTCCTTCTTCCTCTCCTGCCTCTTCGCCTCTTTTCTTTATCCCTAAACGGGAAGGTGGCCTACGCACGTGTATCGATTACAGATCCATCAACAGCATTACCAAAAAGAACAGGTACTCATTGCCATTAATCCCTGTTTTACTCGATCAGCTGAGGGGATCCACCATCTTCACTAAATTGGACCTGAGGGGGGCTTACCACTTGGTAAGGATGCGGCGGGGGGATGAATGGAAGACGGCATTCCGCACCAAGTATGGATTGTTTGAATACCAGGTGATGCCCTTCGGTCTATGTAACGCCCCCGCCGCATTCCAATACTTTATGGATGATGTATTAAGAGGGTTGCTGGACGTATGTTGCATTGTCTACATAGATGACATTTTAATCTACTCTATTTCTGTGGAGAAGCATGTGCAACACGTAGCAGCAGTACTGGAAAGATTACAGAAGCACTGCTTGTTCGCCAAATTGGAGAAGTGTCTTTTTCATACCAAAGAAGTCGAGTTCTTGGGTTATGTTATAGGACAGGGAGGTCTCTGCATGGACAAAAAGAAAACCGATGCCATCGTACAGTGGGAATCTCCTGCAAGCGTAAAGAGCCTCCAGAGCTTTTTAGGCTTTTCGAATTTCTTTCGTCGATTCATCAAAGACTTTTCGAAAACTATTCAGCCTATGACACTTCTCCTTAGAAAAGGAGTTCAGTTCAAGTGGACCACAGAGGCAGAATAAGCTTTCCAACAATTGAAAGGGTGTTTCACCAGAGCACCCATTCTGAGGCATCCTGATCCTAGCCAACCTTTCATAGTGGAGACAGACGCTTCACACTATGCCTTAGGAGGCATCCTGTCTCAGAGGCATCCAGATACAGGCCAAGTGCACCCCGTTGCTTATTTCTCCAAGAAATTATCACCATGTGAAATAAATTACAGCATCACGGATAAGGAGTTATTAGCAATAAAAAGGGTTTGCGAAGAATGGAGACATCATCTGATGGGAGCAAGGCACACAGTGGAGATCTATACAGACCATCGTAATCTGCTGTTCCTAAAAAGCGCCAGGGCCCTGACGCCTAGACAACTTAGATGGTCTCTGTTCTTTGCGGATTTTGATTTCGTAATCAAGTTTAGACCAGGACCTCAGAATGGTAAAGCAGATGCCTTGTCCAGGCCTCCCGGTGGGGTGGAAACCAGCATGGTCACAATGGAAGAAGCACCTTGCATATTACAAAATGCATCTTTTCCATCTATGATTCCCGCTGTGACGGCAGTCGATGATTTTCTGGATGAGGTGAAGGATCATTACAAGTCGTTGGATGAACAGGAGTGGCTGGATGGAGTTCCACAGCTGAGGTCCAAGTTAAACGCTCTGTTGTTCCATGACAAGAAGCTGTATATCCCTCATGTGTCTCTACAACATAAGGTGTTACAATGGACTCATGATTCTCCTCTGGGGGGTCATTTGGGACAACAAAAGACATTGCAAACACTTACTAGGTACTTCTGGTGGGACACAATGAGAAAAGATACAGAGAGCTATATTCAAGGATGTTCTATCTGTGCCCAGTCTAAAGCTAGGCATCAGCCTTCTAGTGGTTTACTAAGGCCCATACCGATTCCTCCAGCGCCATGGCACACTGTTTCTATGGATTTTGTTGTGGAAATGCCCCCTAGTTTGGGGAATGATACCATTTTAGTAATCATAGACCATCTGACTAAAATGGGGCATTTTATAGCATTACCCAAGCTACCAACATCTGGGGAATTGGCCACAACCTTTCTGCAGCAGGTAGTTAGACTACATGGTCTTCCTTCAGTTTTAATCACTGACAGGGGTACTCAATTCACCTCTAGATTCTGGAAGGCATTATGTATGGCTATGAAAATAGATGCTAGGTTGTCAACTAGTTATCATCCTCAGACAGATGGCAAAACAGAGAGGTTGAATCAAACGTTAGAACAGTACCTCCGATGTTTCACCTTGCAACACAGTGAGGAATGGAGTATGCTTCTTTGGACGGCTGAATTCGCGTACAATAATGCGAACCATTCCTCCTTGGGGTGCTCTCCTTTCTACTGTCTCAATGGATATCATCCTAATATGATGCCATTTGAGCAGCCGGTCACCTCTATGCATCCAACCATACAGGAACATCATGTACATTTGCAGAAAGTACTACAAGAGGCTATACAACATCTTGAGACATCCAGAGACAGGGATAAGCGTCAGGCTGATAAGAAGAGAACACCTGAACCTCTGTACCAAGTGGGAGATAAAGTGTGGTTGGACACTAAACATTTAAGGTTCAAAGGAAACACTAGACTGCAGCCTAAATTCGTAGGGCCTTACCCAATTCATAGCATTATCAATCCTGTGGCTATGAAACTCACGCTGCCCCCATCTTGGCATATACACCCTGTATTCCATGTTTCCCTCCTAAAGCCTTGCCATCTTCACACTAGATTGCCATCTAGGCCTTCACCAGTGGTGGTAGAGGGTGAAGAGGAGTACGTAGTAAGAACTATCCTAGATTCCAAGAGTGTGAGAGGGAGAATACTGTACCTCATTGATTGGAAAGGGTACGGCCCTGAGGAACGATCCTGGGAGCCGCGTGCCAATTTGCGATGTCCTGCCCTTCTGCGGCGTTTCCACTCTCGTTTCCCTGGGAAGCCTGGTGGACCGCCGGGACGTCGGTCATGGAGACGGGGTTCTGTCACATTCCACTCTCAAAGGTTCTGTAAGGGAGGAGGGCTCTGAATGAATATTGAACTACATTGCCCAGAATGCCTATGGGCGATGTCCTTCCTTTCTGTTTCCTACTTTCCTTTTTGTACACTTCCTGTTCCTTCATCCGGTGCTTGTCACCTGAACAATGGAGTCAGTTCCAGCAGGAGTCATCGCATCACCCGCGAAGCCGTCGCGGTGATTCCCAACCCGTTTCTAGTGTTTTCCTGTTGCCTGCAATTCTGGATTGTTTTTCGTTGCGGGTGGAGGTCCGTGCAGCGTTTTCCCCGATCGCGCATTGAACGCGCTGGGATTGGGAAGGAGCGCGACCCGGTTTCTAAGTACAGCTGAGTGAACTGTTCTTGGCTAGTCCTGAGGAGGTAAGACGCCTGTGGCGTGACTTTGTATTTGGACATCGTGGAGCAAGCTACTGTGAGCCATTGGCTGAAGGGTGGATTCAAAGCCCTGTATCTCGTTTTAACCTTCTTGGATATTGGATTATATCAGTTACTATGGAGTCAGCTGTATGATTGAAATACACACCGTGGAACAGGAGGAAATAACTATTAGTCTGGCATTCTATGATAAAGTTGAAAAAACCATAGCACAGAACTGCAGTAGGTGCTATATGTGATGAACATTATATGGTTAATGTTTAGCCATTTTTTGATGCCAGTTTCAGAGGAATTAAGTGATGAAAAATGCTCTATGAATTAATGAGTGGCCCATACTTCAGAATAATGCAACGTGCTGCTGTTTGAAGGAATAGAGCCTTTTTTCTTTTATGCTTTATTTTTCTCTTTTTTCTGTTTTCTATGGAGCGAGCGTGGCAGCCTTATGTTGTAAGTTACTGAACACACATAGGATATTGATATTGCTACAGGTTCTGTATGTGTGTGTGATCTCCCTTCTCTCTCTTCCTCTCTTACTACAGGACTTCCGGTCTGATACCAGAGAGGTTCCTTCTGCATACACATATTCAAGGCACCTATCAGATTATTTGGCTGCTGCGACTTTATTGTTTCCTTTGTCCCTTTTTTTTCCCCTTCCCTGGTTTTGTTGCACTTGGTAGAGTTTATCTATATTCTCCCGGGTCGTGACATTGCTAGAGGATAGGGAGAACTAGCTACATTCATCGCTCCCGCTGTACCCGGCTGAACAGGTTAGTGGCAACCTATTTGAGATCACGACACGCTTAAATTGCACCACTGGTATCAGGAGAAAGTGATTTAAAGGTAACCGCTTATGCAGACGATATAGGGGTTTTCACTAGTGACCCAGAAACAGTGGTTAGTTGTGTAGAAGAGGAAGCGAGAAAATTTGGTCTTCTGTCAGGCTATAAGCTGAATATTGAAAAACGGCAAGTGATTCTTAATTTTCGCCCTGCTAGACATATAGCAGGCGTGTGCTCAGTAGCCACCTATCTGGGGGTGCATATCTCAGCGCAAATTGAGCGTATACATGTCTTGAATTATGAGCCCCTATTAGAAAAGACGACTAAAAGATTGAAAAGCTTGCATAAGCTCCCCATTAGTGTAATAGGGAGGTCTAATGTCATAAAAATGGAGGTACTCCCTAAGTTTTTATACCTGTTTTGATTGATTTCTCTCTTTGTTTCCAATGTTTTTTTTAGGAAATTAGAAGGTCTATTGGGTAGTTTTATTTGGGGTTACAAAAAAGGAAGACGCGCAATAGATTTATTGAAACATTTTATTATCAAGGTGGCCTGAGGTGCCCAGATTTTAAAATGTATTTCTGGGCCGCATTTGTGAGTCGTCCTCGCAGCCTTTTGGATTCTGATAACCAAGATTTCTTTCACCAATTGGTTTTGGGACCTGAATGTCGAATGTTTGTATATAAAACTAAAAACCACAATTATTTTAAAAGGGTCAGGTTTAAGACTATTAGAGACATTGTGAATATATGGAAAACCTTGTCTATTAAATTCACTCAGTCATTTTTTCATGATAAATTACCATTATGGGATAATCCCATGTTACAGGAGGTGTTCCTTGACACTGTCAGTAGGAGATGGGCGAAGTATGGGGTCCAACATTTGAGCGACCTGCACAACTGTAATGGCCTGAGGAAAATTGGAGAACATGCAGCTTCTTTATAATCTCCCGGATCAGATATATTTCAAGTATCTCCAAATTAGAGATTAGTTAGTGAACCATCTAGCATTAAAAACAGTGTCTAAATCAGAAGTATGGGATTTCCTGTATGAGGAAAAAGCTAAATGAAAAATAAGTAGGATGTATCAGTGTCTTAGCAACTTTAGACAGAATGGGTGTCAAATGTTGGCAGCAAGATTGACTGAGACTCTGGGGATACATGTTACTCCTATAACTATTACGTTGGCATTAGGAACATTAGAAGAATCAGTTAATTCTTTTAATTTAAGTCTGTAGCAATTTTGTACAATCTGCATGCTTTATTATACCCCAGAGAAGATTGCTAGTTGGGCTAGGGGGGTTTAAGGAGGGGATTAAAAAATGCCCTAAATGTGGGATGTACGCTGTAGGCATAGTGCATATGTTTGCTACCTGCCCATAGCTGGAAGTATTTTGGCAGACGATAGCTCGGGTGATAAGACAACGAACAAGGGCAGATTTCACTCCCACAGACATGGAAATCATATTGGGCTATAAGGAAGAGAGCCAAGGTTTGAATTGGCTTACCACAATCTTACTGGTCATCGCCCGACTCACCATTGCTAGTGTTTGGATATCTCCAAAACCTCCCACTGTAAGTGAATGGTGGGTTATAGTAAAGGAAACTTATGAAATGGAGACAGCATTAGCTCGAGAGATAGAGGAACTCGCTAAATGGTAATTTGGGGACCCTTGGAATTAGATATATAAAGCAAAGGGATTAGATTGAGAGAACCAGTTTGCAATGTGTAATATATAATTTGAAGGGAAGGTTCCCAGAAGAAGAAAGAGGGATATGTCAAGAATATGATCGGCATTGTACTGTACAGTCTTTATGTTATTGAAGATTTTTTCTTCTTATTTCTGTAAAGAGATTTACTTGCTGACAATAAAAAAAAAATAATAATAATAAAAAGAAGTGCTCGGGACCCAAGGAACCAACCCAGATGAGTAACTGGGAAACCCATGGAGAGCGTGTCTAGTGTGGGCCCACAACTGCATGCTCCGTACAACTCTATGTGAAAGTTGCAGTTGGAAGTTTAAAGATTAAGGACACTTCCCGCAGACCTTAAAGAAACCCCATGGAAGACAGAAGATTGGAAAACCATCTAAACCGTGGACACCCTAGTACCCACGTTACTTACACCAGGAAAGCCGGATGCATAGGTGGAAAGTGGTGTCGGAAACTGCTGGTAAACCTAATGGAGGACTTCAGGAAAGTGCCGCTGCTGAAGAAAGAGAAAGTGTCAGGTGGAAACCTAGGATGGATTTTAGACGAGAGGTACCTGCAAGCAGAGGGGACAGAGTCTATGTCACTCAGAAGTGACCAGGAGACGTGGAAGACAAATGCCCTCCGATGTCGGGTGTTGCAGGAGAGATGACAATGACCTTGACTCTGTTGCTGTGAGGACCAGGCGGCGCCGAGGAAGACCAAGAGCCATGCACGAGCTTTCCCACATCGATGTCGATTGTTAAGGGGTAGGTGTCCTGCAGGAGCACCAACAAGCAATGGCAAGTGCAACCAACGCAGAAGATGAAGAAGGTGCAATATTAGGATCAGCAAGGTTCAGGGGACTCACCACAAGCAGAGGAGTCATAGCAGGCCCCAAGCAATCAGGGGAGCCGCTGATATCAAAGAAGATCCTCAACAGGACCCACAGGCCGGAGGCACTGGAGTCGCAAGAGGACCTTGAACAGCTCACCAAAGATGCAGGCCCACGATGCAATTGATGCAGTGAGGAAGAAGATCATGGTCACAGGAAATGCTTGAGGATGGGGCTAGTAGGAGCCCGAACATCTTGAAGGAAGAAAGCCAACAAGCCTTTACAACAGCAAGTCGACGCCATGCACAGGGGTTTGGTAAAGCCCACAAGGGATACGGGCCTCAAACTTGGTGAGAGGGCAGAGTAGGCCTCGGGTGCTGTGGAGAACCACCACCTGTGTTACAGAACCTAATAGAGCCCAGAGGAGCTCAGTATCAGAAGGTCGTTTTACTTAGTTGCAGTGCCTACGAATGTAGGAGAGTGAATCCTTCACCTCAAGGGAGAATCCTTCAGGAGTCTTTGATGGTTCATGTATGGTGCAGAGGCACAGACAATGCAGCAGACTGGAAGGGAGAAGAAGTCGAGCCCAAACTAAGTCCAGCAAAGTCCAGAATGCCCAGGCGGTAGAAGAAGTGGTGTCTGATCTGAATCTTGTCCCACAACGAATCTAGCAACCCACCCACAGGTAAGCCCTAGAGTACCCTAGGGGAAGGGTTGGGACAATTCCGGGGACCCTCCCAGGGGATGGTCTGGACAGTGGGGAGGTTACTTCCATGTCCTTTGTCCAGTTTTGTGCCAGAGCGGGAGCCAACGGCTCCCAAAACTGGTTTGAACTGAACCATGCGCTGGGACACTAAATGTGCCCCTCATGCAGACTGAATGATGCTGGCAAGCGCACCCACCCTGCCCCAATACACTAAATCCTGTCTGGGAGGTGGTCACACCTCCCTGTAACTGGATGCCTATTGTTCTGCCTACCCCTGCTCAAGCTTGGCTCAGCAGCAGGAGGGCAGAATCGTGTCTCCGGTCAGCAGCAACCATTTTGTGCTGTCCGGGTCAAGAAGGCTCGTACCAGGAGCACTGAGAGCCCAATGGAGGGCTCTTTCAGTGCTTGAAATCATACCTCCCACACTGTTTATAGTGTGTGGGTATGATTCCAACATGTTTGATACCAAACATGATAGGATTTGTTGCAGCCAGTTTCAAGATAGTCATTGTGTAACTGAGCGATGCCCCTCTATATATATTACATGGCTGCTTCACTTACAACCCGGGAAAATGGACTCCGTAGGCTGTAGGGGTGTGCTGCTCATGCAGGAGCACCCTCACACTTAGAACCAAGCACCCTGCCTGATAAGGCTTACTATAGGGGTGACTTATAGGTTTTAAGTGCAGTGACTCCAGATATAGGAAACCTATATCTATAGTAAGTGGTGCTAGCACCAGCTTACATAGGCTGCAATGGCAGGCCTGTAGTTCCATTTTGAATGATCCCCCAGGGGTGGCAAAACACATGCTTTAGCCCACGGGGGACGTCTGGGGTACCTATGCCCTGGTCACCTTAGTACCATATTCTAGGGACTGATAAGGGTACCCCTGTATCCAATCTGGAATGTACCAAAGTACTGAACATACTGATTTAAGGGAGAAAGCAGATAGAGTGGGGTCCTGATAAGCAGTATCCCAGTCAGACTAGTCAGTAACAGCTTAGCACCAGGCAAAAAGTGTGAATAACCATAAAAGCAGACCCTACTCTCCTACAACATCCTAAATAAATGTCAGAACCAGTCTTGGATCAGTACCTGGTAGACTCTGATCTGACCTCTCCCCAAGAATTGGGAAAGAAGGCAAATGGGTCCGGACCAGGGTTAAACAGAAAAAAACATTGTAATGGAGGTGATCAGAAGAAGCAAGATTCTTCTAAATCCCAAGATAAGGGTGGGGACAAGGGTAAAGATAAAAAAGAGTCTTCACAAGGGCCCCAAACTCCTGCAACTGGGGGTGAGTCCCAAAATTCCAAGAAAGGCCAAAAGAAACCTTGGTGCAACCTTTCTAAGGTGAAGACCCATTGGACAAGGGATGCTGATTTTACAAAGGCCAAGGAAACTCCTACTACCAGTGCCCCTAAGGCACCTGCTCCCACTAGCACCAGTGCAAATGGTGGTAGAGCAACCAAGGGATTAGTGGGATTAACCTTGGGTCCTGAGATGGGCTCTGACCTAGTCAGAACTCCAGCTCAGGCTGTTCTAGTCTGTGATGGTGGCATAGATCTTGCCAACTTACTGATAAGTCCCACTAACCTGGGCAAGTACAGATAACAGCATTTGATTAATGGAAAGGAAGCAATAACTTACAGGGACACAGGGCCCAGTGTCACTATGGTGACAGAGAAACTTGTGTCCCCTGATCAGATCATACTTGGACAAATGTACCAAGTCACCAACGCTAGTAATGTCAGGACTGACCTTTCCTTGATCTCAGCCCCTGTAAAGGAAATGTCCCTGAGGAACTTGGGCCTGACCAGGCAGAGTTTTTAGGAACAGGGGCCCCTTCCAGGGCAGACTTGAGTTTGGAGCAGCAGTCCTGTCCCTCTCATTGTCATCCATCTACAACAAATATTGTGATGCCATTTGCACATTTGGATTCACATGTTCATTTGTATGGAAACCCATATTCACATCTTATTTCTGTACTTGTCCATTCAAATTTTGCATAGGAGCTTGAGTCATATTTTGATGCTGACCTCTTACATTCTTCATTGGCTGATTCACCATACCATTATTCACTTGGGGGCATACCATTCCATCTGTAACTGCCACAATTGTCTGTCCACTTATCCGATTAGCCAAATTAGACTTGAACTCACGCTTCCAATGCCGAACTTGCCGAAACTGTGACACAGACACGTCTTTTTCAATGTCTCTATATTTGATCTTCGTCCTCTTCATTTCAGCGCTGCGAGGCCTCAGGGTAGTCTATGCGCTATATAAATATAATTTTCATTTCATTTCATTTTCATTAAGGCATCAAATTCGGCATGGGATTTACCATCACATCTTTCATTACAGTTGTAGTTTGACCATTTCCCTTTATCATATCTGAGAAATTAGAATCTAACCCACATATCCTTTGTTAGCTGCTCTCATTTGTGCCAACATTAATTTCTCTTGTAACTATTTTAAAAATTGAATCTCCACAATACTTAGCATAACAAAGTATTTAATCTCTGGAATTACTCAGCCAACAAATTAAATGTTGCTGAATCATGACACTAATCTCAGGCCTCAAACCATACACAAAACAAACCACAAAATGGCCCATATCTTTTTATGACACATTCTCAATCCCACTACATTGTTTGAACACTTGTAAAAGTCTCTCATAGTACGCATAAACTGACTCTTTAAATTCTTGACTGGTCCTGTCTATTTTTACTCAATCGGTTTCTTTCGGCAAAATCTTTCCTTTCAATTACGTAATGACCTGATTATACTTTTTCATAATTTCCACTGATAATCAATCAATCAATTAATCGGGTGTTCATAAAGCACGTTAATTACCTGTGAGGGTCTCAAGGCGCGGGGGTGGTGCAGCTCGGAGCAGTCGAAGAGCCAGGTCATGAGGCTCTTCCTTAAGGTGTGCAGAGTGAGGGAACTTCTGAAGATGACTGGGAGCTTGTTCCAGGTCTTTGCTGTGACATAGGAGAAGGCTCTTCTAGTTGCTCTGGTTCTGCAGATGCATGGGGTCTCTGCCAGGGCGATGTCGGAGGAGCGGAGGTTCCTTTTGGGTACATGGAAGGAGGCTCTTTCATTAAGGTACTTGGGTCAGATGTTGTGGAGGGATTTGTAGGCGTGGGTGAGTATCTTGAAGGTTACTCTTGTCTCAATGGGGAGCCAGTGGAGGTCTCATAGGTGCTGGGTCATGTGCTTGTGTCGTGGGGTTCTGAGTACGAGTCTTGCTGTGGTGTTCTGGATGGTTTGGAGCTTGTGTAGCAGGGTTTTGTTGATTCCTGCGTAGAGGGTTTTACCGTAGTCCAGTCTGCTGGTTATGAGTGCCTGGGTGACGGTCTTTCTGCATTCGGGGGGGGGATCCTCTTAAAGGACTTGCGGAGGATACAGAGGGAGTTGAAGCAGGTGGAGGGGACGGCGTTGATCTGGTGGGTCAGGGTAAGGGAGGAGTCTAGAACGATGCTGAGGTTCCGGGTATGGTCCGTCGGGGTGGGTGGGTTTCCAAGGGCAGGGGCTACCAGGAGGTGTCCCACGCAGTAGGGGAGGGTCCAAGAACGAGGTCCTCTGTCAGTTTTGGGCAGCTATCGCTCATCCAGGCTGCAACGTCTTTCATTCCTTCTTGGAAGCTGAGTCTGGTGTCTTCGGGGTTCTTCATGAGAGAGATGATTAGCTGGGTGTTGTCGGTGTAAGATACTATGCTTAGCCCATGCTGTCTGACAATGGCAGCGAGGGGGGCCATGTAGATGTTGAAGAGTGTGGAGTTGAGCGAGGATCCTTGGGGTACTCCACAGTTGATCTTTGTAGGTTTAGAGAGGAAGGGAGGGAGTCTGATCAAAGGCTGCCAACAGATCTAATAACATCAGACCCATGGGTCTTCCTGCATCCACCCCCTATCTCAGTGAATCAGTCATGGCCAGGAATGCAGTCTCTGTACTGTACCCAGGTCAGAATCCAGATTGTGAGGGATCAAGAATGTGATTGAGTTCAAGGTAGGATATTTCATTACCTTACTCATACACCAGATCACCAACCTTGAGACAAGGAAATATTTGACCAAAGAAATTAGACAAATACAACATAGAATTACTCATGAAAACATTTATCTAATAGCCTCAATTTGAATGGAATAGTACATGAAATTGCATTTCATCATTCAGATTTAATAGCAGTAAATGAGTGCAAATAACCACACATTACATAGCAGATTTAATAATGAACATTTGCTGGATGCCTAGAGAGAGAGTGAGAGAGAGAATAGGAAATTCAAGATTCAGTTGTCATATCATACAAACCAATATATGGTTGAGATATAATTAGTCTTCAATAAGGATCTGGTCAAATCAGAACTGTAACACAGTGTGCCACAGAAGGAGTCAAATAAATCTTCAGCCAAAAGGTTATTTCCTGCTTGACTGTACCCGCTGGCAAAGTGCAGGTTCAAGACAGTTCAATGGTTTGGCATTTAGGGAAAATCAAAGGTCAGTCCGACAGCATGCCGGGCAGGGAAGTGGAAAATGACAGCCAGCCCGACTCCTCCTGCTAAGGGGAAATTATGCTTCCAAACGTTCACGGTTTACACCCACAAAGTATCCTTTCAATCAGTCCATACGGTTTCCATTGGTTGCTCACAGTGGGCTGCTCATGGTGTGATGAATACCTCACTAAGAAATCAGGGAGCATTAAGTAATCCTTTTGCAAATTCTTTAAAATCCAAATTGTATTACAGTTCTATCCTTTCCACGGAAGTATGAAAACTCCATTTACTACACAGTCAGTCCGTTCCTAAGCGCTTTCTCTGAGTTTAGTATTATATTGATACATTTCTGTCAAGAATGTTGCTAAATCGGCCAAGTGCGGATCGAAGCTGGCCATGTAAAATGAGGCTCTGGTAATCGTCCCTTCCCGCGTCTATCCTGAGGAATGATCTGCTCCATCTGCAGACGGCCCGTGTGTCAGAGGAGAAGCGGTTCTCAACCCACCTACCCCGGTTCGCCTCGTAAGTCGGACGGGAGAGATACTGTCCTCGGAGAGTTGCGGCCTGCTGCCTGATTGAAATCCGGAACCCACAGAGACTGGGAACGCTGGAAGAGGGATCCAACCGGACTGATGTCATCGCGCCGTGGCGCGGCTTCCTGAAAGGTGCCGCCGCAATTTCGTTTGAGCTGTGCAGCGGGGCAGTGACTGAGGTCCCAATACAGCAGTGGTGACCGGAGGCCCGTGATTCAGATCCGGTGAGGCGGGAGGGCGCAGTTTTTGAAGCGGGAACAAAGCACGACCGCCGCGAGTGTGCAAATGGCAGCGGCGCGCTTCTAACTTTGGCAGTTTCTGCTCTGCTCATCTCATCGGTGACTGCTTATTCCACATACGCAGGTCAGCCTCAGCCCTGCAGTGCCCATCTCTAGCTCGCAAGTGGCTTGGAGTGATCCCCAGAGGTCCAAGGGGGGCCGTGAGAGGGTTGGTGGCCTTCTGTGCTTCATCCTGTGAACAAGGCAGCTCAATGCCTGTGAAACTGTAGAAGATTTCCCAGAGGGTCGGTGGAGGGCGTGTTGCTGGGCACGTTAGCAGATAACGACCTCGGGGTCCAGGTCTACCAGGGCATTACCAGTGCCACAGAGGACCGATTTGAGGGACGCATATACCTGGTGGGTGCCAGAATTGGTGCAGGATATCCGGGTGCCCGAGCCTTGAAATTGGTGTCCAGGCCGGTTGGCTCAACTGTTGTGAGCTGCGAGAGGTGTTTCCCCCTGCCCCGAGTACCCCGGCCCAGCTGGGAGTATACTCTGGACATTACCATGGAGCGTACCAAAGGTTCGGGGGCCCGTGGGACAAAACTGGTGCAGACCAACAAACTGGACCGATACACGGTTTCCAAAGACACACAGCAGAACCGACTGTCTAGGGATGCCACCCAAGGGAGCCTGGGGGAAGAGGAACCGGAACTCTCACTTAAGGATGTTATGGAGGCTATTACTGGAGTCAAAACCTCGTTGGAGCACAAAATGGACACTATGGCGATTGACATTAACCTTATTAGGGCCAATCTGGAGAAGCTCAATGAAAAGGTCAAACAGGTAGAAATAACAGCCTCCAGTCTCGTTGGCGATGTCACGCAGCTACAAAGGGAAGTCCGCGAGCACCAAGATTCTCACAATCTCACGGACCTCAAGTTGGATGACTACGAAGGCCTTCTTCGGCGCAATAACCTCAGCATTCTGGGTGTTCTGGAGAAACCGGAGGGGCAATCCCCTGACCTATTTGTTGAGGACCTTATTCTCAAACATTTCCAACCCAAAGACCTTAGCAAATTCTTTGTTATCGAACGTGCTCACAGGATCCTGGGAGGCCGTCCCAAACCGGGCGCTCCCCCGTGGCACATGCTGGCTCTGGTCTTGACCTTTCGCGACAGAGATGTTATCCTCCAGAACTCCAGAGCAGGGGCCCCCCTTCGTTAAGAAAATGCTGACATCTCCTTTTTCCGGACTTCACACAGAGAGTGCAGAAGCAAAGCAGGTCATTCCTTTCCGTGAAGCGCGACCTAAGAGAGAGGGGTCTGAAATATTCGATGCTGTTCCCGACGTGCCTCTGGGTCATGGCGGAGGGCAGAACGTGGTTCTATGACCAACCTGAAGCTGTGGCAGAATGGATTGAATATCACGGAATGAAGAGTTCGACCGATCGCAGTGACCGGAAGAATGCGTGCAAGGCCCTACATCGGGGGGTTACATATTGTTGGCACATGCAGGATTTACCTCTAGTTTATGTGCCCCCTTGCCTACAAGCCAAAACCTTTAGAGATCTGGGGGCGTTGTTGTTGACCATCCCTGAGGGTTTGTTAATATTGGGAGGAGATCTGAACTCGTTGTTTCGGGTTCACTGGACCGCCACCCTCCAGTGCAGTTAGTTCCACTTCTTGTTGGCTCCCCGACTTTCTTGATACTATGGGTTTTGTGGATGGCTGGCGGTCCTATCACCCGAACACAGTGCAACACACCTTTCACTCCGGGGGCCATGGGAGCCTATCATGCACTGATTACTTCCTTATCCCAAGTCCCAGATTGCCCACATTCAGGAGGTAAAACACCTTGCTAGAGACATCTCTGACCACTCGCCAGTTTGGCTGCATATGGTCCCTAGCTACAGCCAGGCGGGACGGGTGGCCCCCATCAACCCGTGGTATTTCCGCGATCCTAAAATCCACAAGGAACGCCTCTCAGCCATAGATAACTACTTCATCGATAATGAGGGTTCTGTGGAATCCCCGCAGATCCTGTGGGAGGCCTTCAAAATCATGATACGGGGTCAGGCCCTTTCTTTAATCTCGGGGAAAAGGAAGGAACGCCGTAGGGAAATGGAAGCCATTGAGACAGAGATTAGTCAACTGAAGCCAGACCTGACTTCAGGCGACACATCCGAGAAACTTCACCACCTCGCTCTCAAACAGCGGGAATTGAGAGCTCTAGCTACTGACCAGGCTAAAGTCCTGGGGAGGGCAGCACAGGGGTGGTTGTACGAGGTGGTAGACAAAGCCGGGAAACGGCTTGCATGGTTGGACAAGAAGGAGTTGGCCAGCCGACTGGTGCCCGAGCTCAATGGGCAGGGGCTTGGAGCTCATTTCGACGCTGTCTACACCTCAGTGACCTTACTCTGTGGAGGACTCTCGTCAGATGTTAACTGACATAGCATTGCCCAGGCTCTCGGTTACTGACAGCGACTTCCTAGATAGTGCCATCTCCATTGAGGAGGTGGCAACAGCAATCAGATCCCTCAATTAAGGTAAAGCTCCTGGTCCTAATGGATTGCCGATCGAGCTCTACAAACTCAAACCAGACAGGCTGGCCCCCTATCTCAAGAGAATGTACGAAGATGCCAGAGCCGAGGGGTGCCTACCCAAAGACCAGAGGACGGCAACCATAATCCACAATACCAAGGAAGTTAAGCCCAAAGAGGAGTGTGGATCATGCCAGCCAATTTCCCTTTTAAATTCAGAGCCTAAGATCCTGGCTAAACTGATGGCTAACTGGCTGATCACAGTGATTGAGGCACTGGTCCATCCAGATCAATCAGGTTTTATTCCGCATCGGAGTACGGCACTTAATCTTTGTAGAGTACATAGCGTTCTGGGTAGGCCTGACTCCATACTAGAGCCAGCTATTTTAATTTCTCTCGATGCCACCATGGCATTCAACACCATTGAGTGGCCGTATCTTTGGGCAGTGCTGGACAAGATGGGGTTTGGCCAGGGACATATTCAATGGGTACTGTTATTATATGCTCGGCCTCTTGCTCAAGTGGTAGTCAATAATAAGAAGTCTGCAACCTTTGAGTTGAGTCGAGGGACCCGACAGGGATGTCCATTGTCCCCCCTCCTGTTTGCTCTGGCGCTGGAACCATTAGCTGCCTGGATCCGCAGAGACCCAATGATTCGAGGTATGCATTGGTCGTCAGATTGGGAGGACCGCATCTCCCTCTACGCAGACGATATTCTACTTTATCTGACATATCCGAGGTGGTCCTTGATTGTGGTATTGGATATCCTCACTGCTTTTGGTTGATTTTCCGGTTACTCGATTAACTGGCGTAAGTACCTGCTTTTTGTGGTGGTGAGGGAGCCGCCGGTCCCACCGTAGGGGTGTCCAATACAGATAAGCACTGACGGTTTCAAGTACCTGAGAATCTTTCTTTCTCTGTGTCCTTCACTTTGTTATCCCCAGAACTAACGCCCCCCTCTGATTAAGCTGCGAAAAGACATCCTTCACTGGAAGTCGCTTCCCCTTTCCCTACTGGAAAAGGCGACCCTATTTAAAATGATGTCTTTGCCCCGGTTTTGGTATGTTTTACAGAACTCCTTAGACCCGGTCCCGGCTTCCTATTTCAGGTAGGTAGAGGGCCTCCAGCGAGATCTTTTGTGGGGGGAAAGCCACGCATTGCTCTTGGTAAACTCACCCTGAATTGGTACGATGGTGGTATTAGCCTCCCTGACATTAAAAAGTATTGGGTGGCTCACCTAGCCTCCATCAACCACGGTACTTATGCCCGACCCGAGGATCCAGGCTATAATATAAACAGATGGTTGCTCTCTGGTGGCAACTATAATAGAGCTCTTTATTCCAAACTGTGATGCTTTCCACTTACAGGCCCCACCAAGCACTCAGTACATGTATGGCACGCAGCCTCTAAGGGCCTGGGTTGGGATCGAAGACTTACGCTTGCGACACCACTATGGTACTCGGAACAGCTGGGGAGTTTGTGGAAAAGTTAGGGGTTTGACAAATGGGACCTGATAGGCCTCTCACACATTGGTGACTTATGGGACAAGACAGACGTTAAACCATTCACTGCACTGCAAAAGCAATTCGACTTGGCTGATTCGGAGTTCTTTCGCTACACACAGGTTAGGCACGCCCTGAGCTCCCACTCGCAGCATGGAACTGCCCCTCCTGAATCCCCCCCACTGGAAGATAGAGTTTTAGACGGTCACATCCCAGATAGGACTATCTCACTTATATCCCAAATACTCATCAATAACACGCCAGACCCTCTTCACGCACTTCGAGAGAAATGGTCCAAAGATGGTATTTAGATGGATGACGAGGAATGGCAGGACGCCGTATCCTCACTCAGAGTAGTTGCGATACCTGCTTGGCTCCAACTGGTCCAGCTTAAAATCCTCCATAGGGTGTATGTGACTGTACCTCAGCTGGTACTGATGGGCAGATTGGATGGGGGTGACTGCAGATGGGGGTGTGGTCAGGAGGGCATCTTTATGCATATAATTTGGGAATGCGAATTTATACAATCGTACTGGCACCTCATATACGACACCATTAATACAGTCTTGTCCACATATCTTCACCTAGAAGCCCGTAGATGCTTATTAAATGTATGGGAGCCGACTGATCCTAATACCTACATGACACAGTTGGCTACTTTAGGGCTTATGATTGCCAAGAGAAATATTGCTCAACGGTGGGAGGTGCTACTCCCGCCTACAGAGGGAGACTGGGAGAAAGACTTGGACTGGACAATGTTCCGGGAGAAAACAGTGCATGTGTCCTGAGGGTGCCCTAAGAAGTGGACTCGAATGTGGGGTTTGTGGAATGCCTATCGGGGGGATATATGTCCACCTCACCTTGCTACATGCAACGAAAAACCCCCTTCGCCCTAGACTCTCCGGACTATATTCTGTAATTATTCCTATTGCCTATTGTAGTCATGACACCGGATTCATCCTTCCTCTGTAATGTGATTGTAATGCTGATGTTTATTAATACAAAGTATTTAACAAAAAAAATAATGTTGCTAAATCAAAAGTAAACTTATTGTTGTAACGTACAGAAAAGAAACATCACAAAAAGTCCTCACAGCATCTAAAGTGACTACTTAATTTTGCCTTTTGAGCAAGAAAGAAAAAACATCTGGGGCCTACATGAAATTTTGCTAAATCACTACCGCAGTATGATTAATACACATTAATAGTAATTTGATTTCTCTTGATTAATTCAATCAATTATTCTTAAGCAGTTACATGTCAATATAAGGCACTACTAAAAAGAATGAATAATACCTTTTGTATGTTTATAATTTTTCAAAACAAATATTAACGTGTCATGCCGGAATACACGTTTTATCACATAACATTAGAGAAAGCTGCAGTTTTTTATACTATTTAATATTACTAAATTAAGCATTTTTAATCATTTCGGAAGCTTTATTGTGCAACATGATTTAATTTTGTTACATATTAGAAGTTATTGTCACCACAAATTCTATGTTAACTAAGGGTTGTTTCTTAAAGCACGTGGTTACATGCAAAGTAAATATCATTGTTTCTTCTCTCTCTTTGCTTACATTTGTTACGTTTTCATGTTTCAAACACTTCTGCATGCTTTTACGATACAGTATGAACTCTAATGTTTTTCAGCTAAGACGGTTTACATGTTTTCATCAAGAAATATTAATTGTAATCTCTTTTGAAAGGCAGAATCCATAGAGGCAAACGTCATTTAACATTTAGGCTCCATCACCATATACTGTTCCCTGTGTGCAGACTGCCTAAGGGCTCTCCTCTGTAAAACATGATTTAGTGGCCATAATTGAGGTCCTTGACGTTCGTTGTGTGTGCAGCATACATAAAGCATGCCTGTCCCCCTTCCTGGGGCTGGTATAACTGGTGAATGGGGGAGTTAGCTGACCAGTCATTTTTTCTGCTTAGGTTTCCCCTTCCAGAGTAAACCTCATCCCTACCCAATTAATTGCCTGTGTTGTGCCCATCTCACCTGAGAACAGCATTTCAGATGGAAGCCAATACGCAAAACTCCTGAACTAGCCATACTGCTCTCGGTGAGGACAGCGGGTAGCCTGAAAGTCTGGAGAGCAACAGGGGGACTGGAGGCTTCTTCAGGATTGAGGAAACCTTGGAACTTTTACAAACTGCAGGCTCGCTCATAGGGTCTGGCAGTCTGGCTTGGCCATCAGATAGGAGAAGTACTGGCCCTTCAGTGAGTATGTGTTTCATCTCTGTTGAATGAACACCACAAGATCACACACCAGTGTGGAAAGCAGATGAGGAATAGAACTTCTTTGTTATTCCCATTCTTCCTCTAGTCTGCACCTAACTCTGGAAAGCTGGAGGAGACAAATTGCTTCATGATCAGGCAGAGAGGAAATTCCTACCTGCCTGAACAAGGAGCTGGTACTGTATCTGTAAAGAAGTAATCTGATTGCAAGTAGAAAGCACAAGGCCCAGCTGATTCATTGGAAAATCAAGAGGCAATCTCAAGGAAGCAATACTTCCCAGAAGTCAGAAAGCTGCCCTGAGCCAAGCTGTCTATAGGAAGCAAGTACTACCACCAATTCAAGCTCTATCCTCTTCTGACATCAAGAAGGGTAAAAAGCATCTTCCCTAAACTGCCATGTACTCATAGGGTGCCCATATATACATGTTTTCACTACCTGAGGGAGAAGGATATAGTTGTCTTCACACCTCTGGAGTGAGGCCGGGTCCGGAAGAAGGGAGAATTAACAAGTTATTATTTTTTAAAGGTGCAATTCCCAATTTGGCCAGCAGCCATTTGCAACTAGTGACATCTTGGACTGTTGTGGGAGCCTCCAGTCCCACAGGGTGTCCTGCCATGACGAAAACAAAATCACAAGGGGAAACTGGCAGTTACAGGGGCACTGGTACTGTGATCATTGTGCTTTATGGTGGGTCCCTGAACAAAACCCTGCATGCTCCCTCCAACTCCACCTGCCAGAAAATTGTGATTAGTAGGAAGCCTGTTAGTTAATATTTCTTCAACTATTCATCTAACTCATGGATCCAGGCCACCCACCCACTGAGGGGGTGTCTAGCTTAAGAGATTGGGTTGGTGACTTACTGCAGGAATACCTCTATGTGCTTTGTGGGTCAGAACTAATACATCCCTTTATGTAAACATGTTGCAGCTAAAGTTGTTCTTTCTTGGCTTAAATGACTTTTTTCCAGTGACCAGGGAATCAAAGGTCCACACAAACACCACAGACGTTTTCTAAATTTCACTGATGTGCATCAAGTCGAAACAAAATGCAAATGTAGGAAAGTGCCTTTTTTTGTATGGTAACCCCCACACTTTTTTTTTCAATGCTGATGGTTTTGACTCTGAAACGGCACTGGAGCTTGCTAACCAGGTGTCTGTGTTAGTGCGCTCTCCTCAAAATATGATGTATGTGAATTGGTAACCCTATTGGAAAGGGCTTTAACCCCCTCATAAGTCCCTGGTAAGCAGTACCAGTGGTAGCCAGGACATGGACGTGAAAGGGGTCACCTGGTTCTGCAGCACTGATTGTGCCACCCTTAGTGACCCAAGTAAGCAGTTGAAAGCATGCCTGCCATGGCAGACAGCAAGAGCAGTGCAAATTGGTCAAACTCGACTTTGCCTTCATCGTGAGCTGCTAAGTCACAGCACTATTTTTAATATTTGTCAGTCACCACCAAGGCAGGCCTCTTGAGCCAAGGAGGCAGGGTGCATTATATTAAAGGTGTGGACATATAAGTGTAAGCTTATATGTCCCTATAGTAGTTTTCTTCCATTAGGGGCTGCTATAAGTGTTTAGGGGGCTATAGGATAACATGGGCTAGCACCCCGGTACCCCCAGGTTACCAGTTACAATATGGTCCCACTGAGAAGTATCATGTTTGGTATCAAACAACTTGTCTCCTCAAATCCAACTTTTCCCAAAGTCAGATGTAATGTTGCTCATCAGATTGCTCCAGCCTTTCCTGTGCCTAACTGACATCCCACATCTGCTCTCACCAAAACAGGAATCTGACCCCTGCCCGGAAGTGTGAACACTCTCAGAAGTCAGAAACAAAGCCTGCCTTGCTACTATTTTTCCCCTGGACCCAGGACATCGAAGTAACCAAAAGCTGTGTTTGCTACTACCAATGCTTGTTGGGGGCCAGCCCAGCTACCACTACCTTTACTATACACTGCAGCTTGAGTGAACTCTACAACACCTTCAACCTGACACCCCCTTGGCTCCGTTCTCAAGCTTTTGCACCCCTACCCTCACGAGCGTCACCCAATCAGCAAAACCAGAACCCGAACGGTTCAACAACAGTTCATAAAGGAGATCGGAGAGGCAGAGCTTGCCTGACTCCAAGATGGCCGCAGACTAGGTGAGCTCCTGCAATCACCCTAACTATCCAGGAGGAATCGTGTTCATCAGTGAGCAAAAACGTACAAAATGCAAAGCATGTTTGTAGTATATTATTGAAGTGTTATATTGTTTGTATCTTGTTACCTTATTATACGTACTACTTCCGTTCTATTTAGAATGTTCCTTGTTGCTTGGGAACATTAGGATGTATGTGTGTTGACTCTTGAAGCTGTTCTGTTGGAGCTAGCTGTTTCTATGCTGGCTCCTTTCCATGTAGTCTAGCAATAAACTGATTCAAGACACAGCTTGTTTCCTGCATCTTTACTACATTTTATTGGCGAAGATCTTTGCTACATGGACATATCCAGCATGCACTATACCTCAAGATTCAACTAATATACTCGTGCAGAACTTCAAGCCCTCAAAAAGATTTCATAACCTTCTTCAAACCAAGTGGGATACGCATATCTGTAAGGTCCAGTATTCTGCCTTCTATTCTACCAAGGTACCAACCCCCAGATTCATCATTGTCCTGTTTTGCGAGTCCTTAACAGCGATTATTAAGGAATCGCTATTAAAGACTCGCAAAACGGGATTCATGTAGAAATCACAATATTATTTGCGATTTCTACAGCTTCCTTATTTGCGATTAGCAAATTGCTAATTGCAAATAAGGAATGACTCCCCATTCATTCCTATGGGCCTAAAGGCCCATAGGAATGAATGGGGAGTCATTCCTTATTTGCGATTAGCAATTTGCTAATCGCAAATAAGGATGCTATTTCAAGGGTGCCAGGGGTGTCCAAAGGACACCCTGTAGCACCCCTGAAATGAAAATGTAGACTGATGTTGTGCACACACATGTCGAAAGGACATGTGTGTGTGTGTAACATACAACTTAGAAAAATGCACTCAAGTGCATTTTTCTAAGTTTTCGCTATTTACCACGAAGTCAGACTTCGCGGTAAATAGCGGCCAAAAATTGCGATTTCGCAACTCTAAATTGGTTCATGAATTGCATTTAAGGAATCTCAAATAGAGATTCCTATAATGCAATTCCTCGCAATTTGCGATTTTTGCATTTGGGATGATGAATCCCAAATGCAAAAATTGCGCTCGCCAAGGGCCAGATTCTCAGAATCTGGCCCTTTGCGAGCCGTTTTGTGCTTGATGAATCTGGCTGCAAGCTTTTACTTTTTAAAATTTTCGGCACTATTCTCGCTCACCTTCTAACTGCGGCTCTCGTGCTGCCGTCACGCGCATCCACCACTCGCTGTCTTCATGTGCAGTACAATTGTTCCAGTGTTCTGAGACAAATTTCACATGTGAACCCGCATGCACCCGCTCGAACTTTGGCTTCATACGTATCCCAATAACTCTTGTCTTCTGGCATCCATCTCATGCGCTGTGGCTGTGCGCACACCCGGCGTAACTTTCTTTTCATTGGCGTCTTGTCATACTCACCTGTCGGCGGCCATCTTAACTAATGGGGCTCACTTGTATTTACAGACGGCATCAACCATTTTAACTGATTGGGATAATCACACTACTGATTAAGCTTCTACAGACTACAACGCTTTGGTTTACAATCCTTGGCAATTCTGTACATCTTTGTTTGTGCTCATCACACGGTGATGTGTACACCTTGACTATCATCTTCCTAAGGATTTTGTATTTTTCATGAAGCTATTAGCAACTACTTCATACTGTTGTTAGTGCTCATCCCTCGGTGCACACCTTGACATTTATATTTTCTTCAGTACAGTGTACTATTCAGTGGCGTACACACCTCATACTTATCTTTCTGCTATTTAATTGGCAAATACTTTGAACTGTTGTTAGTGCCCATAATGCGGTGATGGGCACACCTTGACACTTATTTTTTTTCTCTTTTCCCAGTACGGTATACTATTATATGAAGTAAAAGTATCACACTTAGTTTTCTACAGTTGTAGTGTTTTAGTTACACCTATTGCCTTCTCTTGCTTATCTACCTGTTATATACAGTGATGCGCACACCTTCATAAACTTTCACATTTGTAAAAAAGAATGTTGTGTCATATCTATTTGACCTTGACCGTGTGCACCTTACACTCTGTAAATCCTCCTGCGTTTTTAGAGACCCCAGGAGAACCATCCATTAGATGGGAGGTTTGGCATGATGCCTTCGAAACTTACCAAGGTGCCAATTGGCACATCCAGATTCAGTGCTGATAGAAAGAAATGATTAATATTGCATTCCCTCAGGTTTGAAGGAAGGTCTGTAGTCAAACACTTACCTAATTTACCACAAGATGAAGGTGTAACAAACGATGAATATAGAGAAACGGTACTCAAACTTAAAATTAGGTTTGACGGACAACCCAGTCTGAGGGTCCTCAGGCATGAGTTTTTTTAAAGGAAGAAATGTGGAGCAGAAGACTTTGATTTGTACATTTCTGTTTTATGCAGGTTGGCAGGCAAATGCAAATTCGAACATTTTACAGACCAACTTATTAGGGATCAATTTGCATGCCACTGCAAGGACAAGAACATTAGGCAAAAATGATTGAGCATGGGTGATCAATCCTTAGAAGAGACAATCAAATTAGCTAAGAGCATTGACATTTGTATGGTTTCTTTAAAGGAATTGGATGACAAGGTGTTGGATTCCGTTAATGTTATCGATATCAATTCTTCTGTTAAACCACACAAAAAACCAGGGAAAGGCAGTGAAAATGTTTTTACCAAGTCCATAAGATCTGAAACGACATTTAATATGGGTTCGAATTCATGTCTTAGGTGTGGTAATCCTCCTCATTCCAAGGGAGTCAGATGTCCTGCAGTTAATGGTATTACACAACAGAAGCTGCTCCTGAGATAATGACCAAATACATTTCTTTAGGTATTATCTGAGAATGCTGGCATCTCACAAAAAGTGAAGGACTGTCCTCACACACCACCATGTCATGCTTTATCATCATCAGCAACCCTCGCCCTCTAGAAACTCGGTGTGGTAGAGGGCGGGCCTTTACCTGGAGACAGGGAGGAACTTTAAAGCTAAGTGGGGGCCTGTGAAAGTGAGTGAAGTTAAAAACCAGTACAGTTACCAAATTACATTTAATAAGGGAGGTAGCTATATGGTACTAAAATTACGAAAGCAGTGAATTTGGGGATATTATTGTCCCCTCACTGTAGTGATTGCTATGGTCGACATGTTTCTGCCTTCTTGACCCAATGGTTCCACGGCATTCATCAGGACTAAAAAGAAAAGGGCTCTGTTCTTACCAAATTGATGGTATGAAATTACCACTTTGTGGGATGACCTATATCATACTCCACCAGGGGAGGACTCTCAACAGGCCTGTAAAAAAGAAGTGGAGTGAGACACAAGAATACCATCAAGAGGTTCGGTCAAAGACAATACAATTATAACCACATGCACAACATTTATACAAAGTGGTTAGAATGTGTGTAACACATGGCACTGCAACTGTGAACACACAAAATCAAATGAACACTGTGAGAAAATTCTCACATTCTTACCCTTAGGTTGTGTCCTACACACCCCATGGGAGGGGAGTGGAGTGGAGGAGAGACCCCTGTGGTCAAACTATGAAGAAAAGATGAAAGTATTGAGCATATCAGAGCTCTATTTTGATTGAAAACAACATTATTACACATTCACAAGCCCATGCACTCTCTTACTACATCAAGGTGCATCTCTCGACTGAAGAACCGGGTTTTAGAACCCAGCGGCGCCAGGGACACGCCCAAAGTCTTCGGGTTCTCCTGTCTTGGCAAACAGAGACACGGAATACTTCTAGGTGGCGTCAGAGATCAAATTTATTAGCTGCAGGTAGTAACAGTAATCTCAGCAATACAACACGGTGTACAACTCAAGAAACTGTTAAATTTTCATAGAGCAAGACATCACCTTTTATACACAATATTCTCATTATAAATGTACACCCACTGCGCAAAATTCTGACCAATAGGACACATTTTCTAACTGAGTATCACATTAACAAATTTTTTTTTTACAGTAACCCAACCCAAAAGTTAATTATTAGGACTGTCCCAAATTCAATCTTTGCAAGACGGACACATTTATAATTGAAAGCACTACCCATGTAATGAAAAGTCGTAAGGAAAGAAACAATTCAGATGCTGATTAGGATAAGATATGTGCAAGGAAACTATAGGTTAACGAGTTCCTGAACATTGATTGGCAATCTCAGACAACGATCAGCCAGAGAAATTGGCTTCGTGAAGGGTCAGTTTCAGGTGAAGAGGTCAGCATCCTGCAGTTCACTCACAAGTCAGAAAAGGGCCTGTTTAATGCATACATGAACAATGATGCCCGTGTAACTTTGTTCGTTCGGTTACCTCCACGGCCTACGTGAGGGCAACACAAAATGGCGTTATGAACAACGCAAACAAAATGGAGTCCGGTCCCGAAAACCACGGAACCTCAGACCCTCCTTTTGCCATTACGTAGGCAATGACCTAAACTCACGTCAATCTGAATCCAGGTCTATATCTATTCTCATCAGGTCATCAAGGTGTTGCTGTAACATCATCTTATTATCCTTCACTTCTCTCGGGACTGGTCTTCTCACACAGATTGTAGCACAAAGACTACAAATGGCGGGACCACACTGGATGCATAAGCAACACGAGAAAAGGATCGCTAAAGCCATACCAAGGAACATCAGAATCTTCCATCCTCATTTGGACAGCAGTTCCCAAAACCATCCCATCAATGACCAGTTCCCTTCGTCTACATGTATAGACTCAGCGGACTTATGTAACCTCAAGATGGCTTGGTACACTGTCGGGGCGTTATCTGGTATGAAAACGCAGCAACTAGACCCGATCAATTTACATACTCCACCTCTATCTGCAAGTATACTATCTAAAGCAAAGCGGTTCTGTAATGTCATAAGGCGATCCGCTTGAAGCTCGGCTGTAATATTGCTAAGGGCACCTTCAGTCTCATTTATAGTGGCCTCGACCACTCTCGTAAGCTGACGAATTGTCCTACCTTTAGCCATAGGACCCCAGAAAGGGCAGGAAACCCTTAAAGAAGTCTCCAACTTCTTGTGCGGCAGTGTCTTTCGCATCGATAACACCTCTACCATATCTTGTCTTATGGTAGTTGAAAGCATCTGTGTATGTAGGGGGAAGCAAAAATGCCACATAACATGTGCCTGAAAAGTCAGAAGGCAACCATGTATATGCTCTATCATAACAAACAAAATACGTGCCTTTAGCTGGCACGAACGGTGGAGATTTCTGGGACGTATAGACATAGGTGTGAACACACACACTCTTACCAAGCTGAGCTCTCGGATTCTGACCATTACCTTGCAGACAAAAATGACCTCGGTGGGGTACAATCCAAATAGGAGGAGACTTTTCTGTCTCTCTTTCTCTGTCAGACTAATGCTATATCTCGTCTTGTTCAAACCAACATATGCTCGTATCTCCTCTTTAGGGATAGCATTATATGCATCAATATCTCTGACCATATCTACTATTCCCTGTATCAAGGTATTATTATTCGCATTATCTTTGACAGAACGTACAGGAGATGCTTCATTCGCATAGATAAACATTGACTGGAGTGCCCATACTGACCCATTAGGCGAAAAAGGCAAAACCAAATATGGCATTCCCTTATCTGTCGTATGCGGCATAAGACCACAAACCCAACAATTCGTGGTATTTACAACTAGCTGATGCTGATGTAACATCTGTATAAACGAATTGTTCACAAATTCTAATCTTCGTGTCTGTTCATGTTCAGGCAACGTATGAAACTCATGTGGGGAAACAGTAGGAAGAGAAAAAGTTGGTTGGGAGGTAGATGCCAGAGTCTGTTGTGATGCATAGAAAATCAAACCCACACAGACCAACGTAATGTTCAAAAGCATAAGAAAACACATTATTAAAAAACATTTGCTACGAACCAATATACACATTTGCACTCTGAAATTAACTCTTTTAACACCCTTGTCGGACTCAAAAGACTCCATCCTCTAACGTGCTGCTCACGGCAATTTTCCTTCTTCACTTAAGTGTGCGTCAAGATCGTACTAACGACCCTAAACCACAGCCCTTGTGTCAATACGCGGCTCACTCCTTAAGAACTTATACCGTGACCCTGCAGCTGAGTCCAGATGGTGACTCGAAAAAGAAAAAGTAAAAAAGTCTCTTGATCTGACAAGGTGTAATTCACTACATAAAAAAATTTAGATTTAATTGTCCATTTCAAACGTCCTTTTTCGATCTCAGATTGTAGCGCTCTTTGCCAGGCACAGTCTGATCCTTAAAGAGGAGTTCCGGATTCGTCGTGCCGAGTCTCAGAGACGGAGGCACAGCAGCTTGCAGAACATCATCATCCTCGCGTTCCGACTGAGTCCATGTCAAATGTGCATCACTAAAAGGTACGAATCTAGGAACCCTTTCACACTCGGAGTCAGCTATTCCATCCCTCACCCACTTATCATACGGTAAGGGCAACTGAACTTTTTTCGTATGGGTGGCATGCACCCAGTTCTTTTTACCAGCTACTCTAACAGCAGTTCTAGTGACCAGCAATACCAAATAGGGACCAGTCCATCTCGGCACCAAATTCTTGGATCGCTGAAAATTCTTCGTCAAGATAAAATCATCAGGTTGGATCTTGTGCCCTGGATCTGCAGTAGCTGTCGGCAAACTGTCATAGACCTGTTGGTGGAGAACACGTAATTTAGCAGTCAAGTCATGTAAGTAATCCACCAACATAGGGTACTCAAGGTCACTGTATTTTTGAGGACGAGGCACACCCCAAACATTCGCTGGACGACCAAAAACTATTTCGTATGGGCTAAGTCCCACACGAGAATGCACTGTCGTCCTTGTTGACAAAAGAGCCAACGGCAAGGCATCCGGCCATGTAAGACCAGTGCTCTATTGAATCTTGGCGAGTTTCAGCTTTAATGTGCCGTTATAGCATTCGACAAGACCTGCTGACTGGGGGTGATTCGCAGCTTGGAACTTCTGATTTATCCCTAATCCAATACACACTTTCACACATTCCACTTTCCACAACCCATCTTGCAGGACCTGCCACATACATACGGCTCATCATGTCTCTCGCCGTTTCCTTCGCAACTTCATCCACAAACGCATTCCCTCGACCTACATCGTCCACAACTTTCTTATGCGCACTACACTTCACAATTGCAATCTGCTTTGGGAGAGCAAGAGATTCCAAAAGTTCATTCACTAACTGCCCATGCTGAATTTTTGTGCCATGGGAAGTAAGGAATCCTCTTTCTCTCCACAAACGTCCAAAACTATGGGCAACACCAAACGCATACTGGCTATCAGTATAAACATCCACTCGCTTTCCTTCTGACAATACACACGCTCGTGTCAATGCAATCAACTCTGCTGCTTGCGCAGAATTCTGTGCTATGCGTGCTGTCTCAACAACTGTATGTAAAGTTGTGATGGCATATGCTGCAGTCGTTTCACCATTCGGAAGCTTAAAACATGAACCATCTACCCATAAAGTACCATCAACATTCTCAAGAGGAGTATCTTTTAGGTGAACTCTAGCTTTCGTTTCTTCCTCTGTATGAAGAAAACAATCATGCTGTTCTTGAGCATCTGGCTCTACAGAAATCGGCAACAACGTAGCTGGATTCAATACATTACATCTTTTAATGTGAACATGGCTAGCCAAAAGAGTCAACTCATAACCTGACAAACGTGCACTAGTAAGGTGCTGTGTCTTGGTCCTGTTCAATAAGGTATCCACTGCATGTGGGACCATCACAATCAACGTATTATCCAATGCCAAACCAGCAGACTGTCGGATAGAAACAGCCGCTGCCGCTGTAGCTCTCAGACAACTCGGCAACACTTTAGCTACCGGATCTAACGTCACTGGAAAATACGCACATGGGCGTTGCTTGTCTCCGAAACGTTGAGTCAACACTGACAATGCACAACCTTCTCTCTCGTGAACGTACAACATGAAAGGTTTACTGTAGTCAGGAGTACCCAATACCGGAGCCGAACACAATGCATCATGTGATTCAGACAAACTTTTCTGACACTCATCAGACCAAGGGAGAGGATGCGGAGTATCTTTAAGAGTCAGCGCCAACAGAGGTTTCGCTAGCAGGGAAAAATTAGGGATCCATTGTCTACCATACGAGGTGATACCTAAGAAAGCACGCACTTCTCTCTGTGTGGATGGTACAGTCATTTGCGCAATCGCTTGAATTCGTTCTGGGGTCAACCTTCTTCCCTCCTTCGACAAGAGATGACCTAAGTAGGTTACTTCTTGTCGGCAATACTGTAACTTGGAAGGTGACACTTTATGATGAAGGTCAGACAAATGTCGTAACAAAGAAAGAGTACCCTCTTTACAAATCTCTTCGTCATCAGCGGCAACCAACAAATCATCAACGTACTGAATAAGAGTAGCACCAGTAGGCAACACAAAGCTATCAAGCTGAGTTTTCAACACCTAACTATAGATGGAGGGACTTTCACAATAACCTTGGGGAGCTCTCTTAAACCGGAAGCTTCGTCCTCCTACAGAGAAGCCAAAAAATATCCCTACTCTCTTCAGCAATCGGAATGCTAAAGAAAGCATTCTTCAGGTCAATAACAGAAAACCAGGCTGCCGAATCAGGAATCAGAGTCAACAAAGCAGTGATATCGGGGACAACAGGAAACTGTGGCACTACAATCTTGTTTACCTCTCGAAGATCAATCACAAACCGGTACACAGGTGGCTGAGAAGCATCAGTACGCTTAAGGACAGGCAAAACCGGACTGTTACACACATTACCTCTCATTTCCTCAACTACACGCTTCTCAACCAGATCATAGACAATCGCTAATAGAGCTCTCTCGCCATCACTAGATATTTTATACTGTGGGATACGAGGTAGCCTAGCATTCGATTTGAGGGTGACAACATAAGGTGGAATCTGTAAAAGACCAACATCATTAGGACTTGTAGCCCAAAGTGTATCAGGAAGAGAACGCAATTCCAGTGGAAGACAATCTTTAGACACATACATCGGAGAAATCACTTTCTTACCTAGGGTAAGATGTACTCCCGAAGGAGAACAATGTAATGTCGCATACAATCTTTTCAGCAAGTCCAAACCCAGCAGATTCTCATTACAACCAGTCGTCAAAATAAGAGGAGCTTCCAATTCACAAGGGCCAATAGAAAGGGGCAAAGGATTAGAAATCGGGTTACAAACTGGGGCGCCTGAAAATCCTACGGAAACATTGGTCAAGCCAGACAAAGGTGCGCCAGGAAGTTTAGAGTGCATAATAGAACTCTTTGTCGCACCAGTATCCAAAAGAAAAGGTTCTGTCACACTTGATGTAGTCACTTCAACATAAGGTCCACTCTGGTCTACTGGAACTGACACTCCCTCTCTTTGCCCATGGCTGTCCTAACTATCATTATAACCAGCACTCTCACTCTCGACATAATAATCATCAACATAGTACGGTGCAGACTGACCACTCGGAACATTCTGTCTGTCAAAATAATTCACAGAATTCTGAAGGGAAGAGGAACACTCATTCTGGGGTAACACACCACGTCCCCTACCCCTAGGAGCCTGCTGGAAACCACCACGACCTCTCTGACCAGATACGCCATTCGCACGCTGTAACAAAGCCGGGCAACTATTCTTAAAATGACCTTCCTCTCTGCAATAAGCACACTGATTAGGACCAGGAAAGAATCGCGGAGCATAAGGCTCAGGTTTCTGTAACAATCTCTGAAACTGTGGAGGTTGCTGAAACTGAGGCTGATTCTGACGAGGCGGATAAGCTTGCTGCAAAAGAACCTTCGTCTTTAAATCTTTAGTTTTCTTCTCTGCTTTATCCTTCTCATCTTTATCCCTATTCTCATAATATTGGGCAGTAGCCAATATCTGGGCCGATGAAGAAACAGCCCATGAACTCTCAGAGTCCTTTAACTTATTAGAAAGTTCGGGGAGCAAATTAAAGACAAATTTGTCCAAGAACAACCTTTGACCACCTTCCGTGCTCATGTCCTGACCACTATGATCAATAAACGTTTCTTCAAACCTAGTGAAGAAATCAGACACACTCTCGTCTTTCTTTTGTTTGCACGCTGCCAACTTGTCCCAATTCACTCGTAAAGCAGGCATCATAGTTTTCATTAGATTAATAATCCTACCAGGTAATTCTGCACCTAAAGGCTCAGGTTTGGCACCTCCAACCTGTCGACCATCTGCAGCAACAATATTAGCCCACGTGTCTCCTAATTCTGCCGCATGATTCTCATGACAAATCTTCGCCCACAAAGGTTGAGGAACTACATTACCAATTAACATGTCTATGTCAGCTAAATTCATAATACACGCTTCAACTGTCTGGGACAACTCCTTGTAATAACCGGCAGGATTCTTACGGGGGTCAGGTAAGGTCTGCTTAAGAGCCAAGACCTCTGCTCTCTTCCAAGGGACATGTACCCACACTCGCTGAAAATGGGCCGGTGCTGCCACAATACCCAAAACGGCATCAGCCTGAACTGCGTCTCTCCATACAGCGGGAACCTCTCTCATAGGATACTGCTTCACTTTCCTCCTAACAGAAGGATCAGGTTCGTAAAATGGCTGAGACGGGAGTCTAGTTCTGAAGGCAAGTATCGTCTCTACAGCATCAGTAACATCAGATTCCACTATCGTCCCTTTAGCAAACTATGACTGAACATCAAGCACTTCCTGCGGAATCGGACCCAACTCATTATCTTCCCATTCCTGCCGCAGAAAAGCACACATTACATCAAAAACATAACTTCGCTTAGGCTGCTCCCACTGAATGAAAAAATCCATAACTCCTGGCTAATTATACCTGGAAGCATTTAAAATCCATCTACGAGCCAACAGATCCAACACTGCTTGCTCTTTGGAACTAGCAAGCTGACTACGACTCTGCTTACGTTCCGAAACAGGGGTCATACTCAGTGGCCCAAACAATGGAGACAACAGATTAACAACAGTTTCTGTCATCCGTTTACGAGCAGAAGGTGAAGAAGTAGGCGTAAAAACAGGAAAGTTAAAATCTTGAGACAAAGTAGGAACAAGAGCAGTAGGAGTCTGAGATGCAGAAGCAGAAGGCAAAGGAGTTTGAGGCAAAGCTGGAAGCACAGCTTGCGACCCTAGAGTGGGTTGCGCAGTAGGAGGCAAAACCATCTGTGGAGCACCGGGTGGCTGAACAACAGCAGGAGGTTGAACAACAAAGGGTAGAACAACTGGGGGTAATGGAGGCGCAGCAGCGCCCTGCACATAAGGGGGTGGCAATCTCAGTAAATGAGACATCAAAGGATCTTTTTCAGGGTCTTCCGTCACTTTCGGAGGAGAAGACGGCAAGGCCGGATAACATTTATCTATGGCCATGCAACGCTGTCTATCTAAAACTTCACACACTCGATCTTCCTCATCTGACTTAAACTGCCTAGCAGCTTCTAGTACTGATATATTCTTATCTTTCCTATCTCTCTTTGCTTGCTTAATTTCTCGCTGTTTGGCTTCCTTTCGCCAAAGGCGGAAAGAGTCAAACATTGCCGGCCGGGCTTTCTTCTTAAATAGCGCAACTTCCAGATTATCTAAAATATTTAATTTGAAACTACCATGTTGGGGCCATCGTAAAACACCATCCTTCCTTGTATAGCGGACCCACACTTCATTATAAGTAATAGGACCCACTCCGTGTTTTGAATAGAGCTCATAAGTCGGAGTTCCAACCGGAGGTATCGGACACGAATCCTCCAATCGGGAATCCCTGTTGCAACCACAACTAAACCATTTCCTAATTTTGCTAAGACCAGGCATCTTATAGCTCACTAATCTAGCTTTAAACTTCAAGGGGTTATCAATTATCGATACACTCGTAAATATACGAGCCCCTCGGCTTCGATTTTTGCAAAAATCAAATCAAAACCAAGAACCAAAACAAAGTCGTGGGAGCGACACACTTATACTTAACCAAATATCTGTCACGCCACCAGAAGACCGTCTATCGTCTCGCTCTACAAAGGATCAATCAAGGGTCCAAGACAGGGCAACAGTCAGGGGAGCAGTCCTTCATAGCCGTTGGAAAGCGGGAAGCCTCGCAGAAAAGACCTTCGGTCCACGTCGACATGCAGGGGTCAATGAAGTGGCGGCCTTCCTCCAGAATTTCCTCACGTGGCTCCTCACGATCCTCGGTCTTGGATCGGTACCACTAAAGTCGCCCCACTTTGGGCGCCAACTGAAGAACCGGGTTTTAGAACCCAGTGGCGCCAGGGACACGCCCAAAGTCTTCGGGTTCTCCTGTCTTGGCAAACAGAGACACGGAATACTTCTAGGTGGTGTCAGAGATCAAATTTATTAGCTGCAGCTAGTAACAGTAATCTCGGCAATACAACACGGTGTACAACTCAAGAAACTGTTCAATTTTCATAGAGCAAGACATCACCTTTTATACACAATATTCTCATTATAAATGTACACCCACTGCGCAAAATTCTGACCAATAGGACACATTTTCTAACTGAGTATCACATTAACAAAAAACCCAATTTACAGTAACCCAATCCAAAAGTTAATTATTAGGACTGTTCCAAATTCAATCTTTGCAAGCCGGACAAATTTATAATTGAAAGCACTACCCATGTAATGAAATGTCGTAAGGAAAGAAACAATTCAGATGCTGATTAGGATAAGATATGTGCAAGGAAACTAAAGGTTAACGAGGTCCTGAACATTGATTGGCAATCTCAGACAACGATCAGACAGAGAATTGGCTTCGTGAAGGGTCAGTTTCAGGTGAAGAGGGCAGCGTCCTGCAGTTCACTCACAAGTCAGAAAAGGGCCTGTTTAATGCATACATGAACAATGAGGCCCATGCAACTTTGTTCGTTCGGTTACCTCCACGGCCTACGTGAGGGCAACACAAAATGGCGTTATGAACAACACAAACAAATTGGAGTCCAGTCCCGAAAACCACAGAACCCCACGTGGGTGAACCTTGTACGCTCGTCCTCCCGGAAGATAAATGAGCAGTGGAGGAGAAACAGTTTATATAGTGTTCTTAAATGGCATGAATACGTAAATTAATAAATCGCCTACACATGCGTTAATAAGCCAAAGTGTTCAGGTGTCATGAGACTACATCCGCTGCGAGTGGTTGACTTGCCTGACCTTCGAATCAGAGTGTCTACCAAAGTTAGTAAAATGATTTAAAGCGGATTACCTGGGTGAGGCAGAATCCGATGCCTGAAATGTGCTGATGTAAAGGGGACAGGCAAAATGCCTGACCGATGCATCAGCCTGATCGGGAGCCAATGGGGGCCATGCTCTGGGCGGAACCCATGTGGGAGTATAGCGTAAGGATGCCGCAAGGTATGCGGGAGTGTCTCATGCTGTTTGTGGAGTGCGTCATTTGCCAAACATCGTAGCAAGGGGAGTGATGGTATAATGAATAGCGTGCCTCACCAATGAAATGGTGGGTGGGTACATACCGCTTGTGGCTTGTGTGTAGTAAGGAATAAACACAAGTCAAGTTCAGAGCAAAAGTTTAATATTTGAGACATGCATGTCTCTGAGAAAAGACAAAAAAGCTAATATACATGGAATTATGTATATAAGGAAATGCATTAAAAAAATATGTATATATAAAAACAGGTATGTATGGCAATTACCTGTTTTATCGAGTTTCCCATAAAGAATAAATATTTAGGAAAAAAGTCATCAGTCGGTAATGCCACCGGTTTGTTATATATAAATCCTAGAGCGGTATTTTCAAAAAAGTTTTTTATTATTGCACAAATTATTTTATGATTGCACATATTATATGCGGGGATCATCCCCGTGTGTGTTTCATTAATTCACGGTGATAACATAAGGATATCAATGTAGCATCTTAAGATACAGATCAGTCAGTTTTTAAAAGACTGGTGATAAAATGGTAAAACATGGATATAAGTAGACCATTTTTTCAGGGGGCAGTACAGTCAGTTGTTCGTCAAAAAATGGTGGCTAAGGGTTCCATGAACCTCAATACCGTTTTTTAATAGTAGAGTAGTCATGGTGTTTAGTATTTAAGACCCCATTGGACTACTTATTTGCCCATCTGGAGCCACGGGATCTCATAGTTCAATCCTATGTCCCATGAGAGCAGGCGCTAAACTCAGCATTGTTCTCTGATATGGAGAGACCTTGGGATGTCTGGTTGTGTTTTACTCATTATCTCCAGCACTACTCATTTCAGATCTGTGTTGTTTTCCAGGTAGTGCCTGGTCAGTTTCGTGTGGGTCTTCTTACACCTAATAGTGCTTCTGTGCTCGTTGACACAGACCATGATTTTCCTTGTGGTCATGCCTGCGTACATAAGTTTACATGGGCATGTCGGTAAATAGACAACATTCTCACTGTTGCAGTTACTACAATTCTTAAGTACCCAGGGTTTGTTGGTTTTTATATCTACCTTTTTTATTGTGCTGTGAATGGACAAGCCACACATCCACCGCATGGCAAATAAGTAGTCCATGTATATTTGCTTTTTTGTCTTTTCTCAGAGACATGCACGTCTCACGTAATAAACTTGGCTCTGAACTTGACTCATTTTTATTCCTTACTACACACGAGCCGTAAGCAGTATGTACCCACACACCATTTGATCGGTGAGGCATGCTACTCATTATACCGTCACGCCCCTTGCTAATGATCTTTGGCAAAAGACGCGCTCCACAAACAGCACGAGACACACCGGGCGCACCTTGCGGCGTCCTTACGCTATACTCCCACTTGGGTTCCGCCCACAGCAAGGCCCCGATTGGCTCCTGATCGGGCTGATGCAGCGGTCAGGCATTTTGCCTGTCCCCTTTACATCCCTTTACATCAGCACATTTCAGAACACGGATCCTGGCTCACCCAGGTGCTCCGCCTTAAATTATTTTACTAACTTTGATAGACACTCTGATACGAAGGTCAAGCAAGTCAACCACTCGCAGCAAAGGCAGTCTCATGACACCAGAACTCTTTAGCATGTGCAGGCGATTTATTAATTTACATATTTACACCATTTAAGAGCACTATATATACCCTTACTCCTCCACAGCTCATTTATCTTCGGGAGGAAGAGCGTACACCAGTAGGTGCACCCAAGAGAGATGCACCTTGATGTAGTAAGCAATCAATCAATCAATCATACCATTTGTATAGCGCACTACTCACCCGGGAGGGTCTCAAGGCGCTTGGGGAAGGGGTATGCTACTGCTCGAACAGCCAGGTCTTGAGTTGTCTCCTGAAGGCGAGATGGTCCTGGGTCAGCCGAAGGTGGATGGGGAGGGAGTTCCATGTCTTGGCAGCGAGGTAAGAGAAGGATCTTCCTCCGGCGGTGGCTCTTCGGATGCGTGGTACGGCTGCGAGGGCGAGGCTGGTGGACCGTAGCTGGCGGGTGGGCGTGTAGAAGGTCATGCGGTTGTTGAGGCACTTGGGGCCCAGGTCGTGGAGAGACTTGTGTGCGTGGGTGAGGAGCCGGAACGTGATCCTCTTGTCGACGGAGAGCCAGTGCAGGTTCCTCAGGTGGCTGGAGAAGTGGCTGCGTCGGGGGACATCCAGGATGAGTCGGGCGGAGGCGTTTTGGATGCGCTGGAGTCTTTTCTGTAGCTTGGCTGTGGTCCCGGCGTAGAGGGCATTTCCGTAGTCCAGACGGCTGGTGACGAGTGCCTGGGTGACTGTCTTCCTGGTCTCAGTCGGGATCCAGCGGAAGATCTTGCGAAGCATACGCATGGTGTTGAAGCACGATGAGGAGACGGTGTTGACTTGTCTGGTCATCGAGAGGGAGGAGTCCAGGATGAAGCCCAGGTTGCGTGCGTGGTCGGTTGGCTTGGGTGCGGTGCCCAGGGTTGGGGGCCACCAGGAGTCGTCCCAGGCGGAGGGCAAAGATCCCAGGATGAGGACTTCCGTCTTGTCCGAGTTTAGTTTGAGGCGGCTGTCCTTCATCCACTCGGCGACGTCTTTCATCCCTTCGTGTAGGCAGGTTCTGGCGGTGTCGGGGTCTCTGGTGAGGGAGAGGATCAGCTGGGTGTCGTCGGCGTAGGAGATGATGTTGAGGTTGTGCTGGCATGCGATGGCTGCAAGAGGTCTCATGTAGACGTTGAACAGGGTGCGGCTGAGTGAAGATCCTTGCGGGACGCCGCAGATGACTTCGGTGGCCTCGGAGCGAAACAGGGGGAGGCGGACTCTTTGTGTTCTTCCGGCGAGGAACGAGATGATCCATTCCAGTGCCTTCTCTTGGATGCCGATATTGCTGAGGCGCTGGACTAGGGTGCGGTGGCAGACAGTGTCGAAAGCAGCGGAGAGGTCCAGGAGGATGAGGGCCACTGTTTCCCCCTTGTCGAGCAGGGTCCGGATGTCGTCGGTGGCTGCGATGAGGGCGGTCTCTGTGCTGTGGTTGGCTCTGAAGAGAGTGCAGGGGTGTGTGAATGTGTAATAATGTTGTTTTCAATCCAAATAGAGCCCTGATATGCTCAATACTTTCATCTTTTCTCCAGAGTTTGACCACAGGGGTCTCTCATCTACTCCCCTCCCATGGGACGCGTAGGACACATCCTAAGGGTAAGAATGTGTGAATTTTCTCACAGTGTTCATTTAATTTTGTGTGTTCACAGTTGCAGTGCCATGTGTTACACACATTCTAGTTACTTTGTATAAATTTTGTGGATGTGGTTTCAATTGTATTGTCAATGACTGAACCTCTTGATGGTATTCTTGTATCGCTCTCCACTTCTGCTTTACAGGCTTGCTGAGAGTTCTCCCCTGGTGGAGTATGATATAGGTCATCCCACCAAGTGGTAATTTCATATCATCAATTTGGTAAGAACGGAGCCCTTTTCTTTTTAGTCCTGATGAATGCCGCAGCCCAATTGGGCCAAAAAGGCAGAAACATGTCGACCATAGCAATAACTACGGTGGGGGGACAATAATATCCCCAATTTTACAGTTTTCGGAATGTTAGTACCCTATAGCTACCTCTCTTATTAAATGTAATTTGGTAACTGTACTGGTTTTTAACTTCACTCACTTTCACGGGCCCCCACTTAGATTTAGAAGTGCCTCCCTGTCTCCAGGTGAAGGCCCGCCCTTTACCAAACTGAGGGGCATATGTATGAAAATCCCCGTTTGCGATTCTCAAATAGCGATTTTTTGAGAATGGCTATTTGAGAATTTCAAAAAGGGATGTATGTAAAAAAATCGCAATTTTTTAGCGATTTCTTAGTTTTCCTTAATTGCGATTAGCAAATTCCAAAATCGCAATTAAGTAATAATTTCCCATTCATTTCTATGGGCCAGGAGGGCCATAGGAATGAATGTGAAGTCAATCTCAATTTGCGATTCGCAATTTGAGAATCGCAAATTGAGAATAATTTCAAGGGTGCAAGGGTGTCATAAGGACACCGTGATGCACCACTGAAATGAACACGTGTGCGCATAAGGCGCACATACATGCCCTAAGGGAATGTATGTGCACCATATGGCACCTTCACAAATGCAAAAAAATGCATTTGTGAAAGAAATTGCAAATTACCACCAACTTGAATGCTTGATGCATAGCATTTAAGGAATCGAAATTTGTGATTCCTTAAATGCTTACGCAAAATTAAGGAATCGCAAATTTTGTGATTCCTTAATTTTGCGATGTGATTTCCCTACTACATACCGTTTTGCGAATTTTTAGTCGCAAACGCTGCTTTTTTGTGAAACGCAGCGTTTGCGACTAAAAATTGCATTGATACATCTGCCCCTGAGTTTCTAGAGAGTGAAGACTGCGGATGATGAAGCATGACATCTGGTGGTGTGCAAGGACAGTCTGAAGGACTTTTTGTGAGATGCCAGCATTCTCAGCTAATACCTAAAAGAGTTTTTTTCAGTCATTATCTTAGGAGCAGTTTCTGTTGTGTAATCATATTAGGTTGGAGGCTAGCTCGCGCCTAGTGCCCCGCGCCTCTAGTTCCCTTCCCTAGGACTCACATAGGGTTAGTGTATTTTCTGCTGTTAATGTTACCTGCAGCAATTGTAAAAAGGTGGAACATTTTGCAAACATTTGTATAAAAAGGAGAGGGCAAAAGAAACCAGTGGTGTGGGTGGTAGAGTCTTATTAATCTTCAGACACAGAAGTAGTGTTTGTAGTCACTAATAGAAATTCTAGTCTCATTTATCCCACTGTCTCACAAGATGTAGTTCAAGGTGATTCCTTGTCTTGTGTTGATCCTATTGTCAATATTACTGTGGGAGACAAGTGCATCAAGTTGTTGATTGACTCGCGTGCCAAGATAACAATGATCACCCAAAAGTTATTTGAAGAGACATGGAGAGGTTCCCAACAATTGTGTCTTCCTGATCGCTCTCCTGTATTGTATGAAGGTCGTAAAATAGATTGAATGGGTTTCTTTGAGAAGGAGATGTGTTTTTAAGTTTGTTCTATCAAGGGCTCTTTGGAATGATTCTCAAACCAGAAGCCAAGGAACAAGTGCTTGTTGTGGGGTGTGCTTAAAAAATTCGGGTTTTGAAAAATAAATTTCCATCTGTTTTCGGGAATGATTTGGGCAAAATTTGAGTTTTCAAACACAGAATTATAGTAAAAGAGGGTGCAATTCCTGCCAAGTATAAGCTCAGAGGTGTTCCCTTCAGCGTAAGAGATGACCTTGAGAAGGAATTAATACAGTTATGTGAGAAAGGTGTAATTGAATCCACAGATTCTTCTCTGTGGCTTTCTCCTTTGGTGGTTGCCAGGACGAGGTGTGGTCAACTCAGGGTCTGTGTTGATTTAATATCTTTCAAAAAGGAGATTTGGGTTGACTCACAGCCTCTTCCCAAGATCAATGACTTGTTTGCATCCACCAAAGCGGCTATGTTTTTTTCCAAGCTCGACCTCGCCAGGGCATACCCCCAGGTGGAACTGCATTCGGATTCCCATCATCTCACCGCTTTTGTTTCTCCTCTGGATACCTTTCAATATTGACAGATGCCGTTTGGTTTCAGCATCAGCAGCATCAGTGTTCCAGGGGGTGATGGGTAACATTCCCAAAGGGGTTGATGGTTTCTTGGTTTTTCAAGACGATGTTCTGATTTTTGCTAATGATGTCAATTCACTTGATCGCATACTCCACAAAGTTCTTAGTTTGTTTCAAGAACATGGAGTTGTGTTAAAGCCAGAGAATTGTAAATTTGTTTGTACTGAAGTGGAGTAGTTGGGACATATTCTCACTCAAGAAGGGGTTAGTCCCAGACCTGGTCTACTCAAAACCATTTCTAATGCTTCGGCACCTATTGATAAGACTGGAGTCAATTCTCTACTAGGTTTGTGTGAATATTATTCCAGATGTATTCCTGGCTATGCCTCCATTGTTCATCCAATCAGAAATCTCCTAAAGAAAGGGGTTAGATTTGAATGGTGCGATGAGTGTGTGACAGACTTTAGTCAAGTTAAGTTGTTGTAGGGAAAGAGTGCTGTCCTCAAACCCTTTGACTCCAGTCTATCATGCTGTCTCACTGTTGATGCCAGCCAAGTGGGATTGGGGGCTACTTTGACGCAGGTGGAGGTTGGAGTGTAAATACTATTGGATTTGCATCCAAGGTTTTAAGGGCTGCCGAGTTACAGTACTCAGTGATTGAGAAGGAACTCACAGCTTGTTCTTGGGCAGACCCATACATTTGGGGAAAATGTTTTCTTCCACAAACTGATCACAAACCTTTAATTAATATCTTTGGTAGTAGCGTGAGTAAATGTTGTACTCCTAGGATCATGAGGATGGTCAGTAAAGTTTTACAGTACCAGTTTGATGTTAAGCACATTTTTGGAGGTAGGAATGGTAGGGCAAACTTTCTCTCTCGTTTCCCTGCCAAAGTGGATGAAGATGATGACTTTACTTTTGCGGATCCTATTGATGAAGATTGCGAGAACTGTCTAGTTGCAGCCATGGAAATACCAGAGTTAAAGTTTTGCACAGAAAATGAGTCGGGGTCTGCTTTTTGTGATGATAAAGTTCTCCAAGAGGTCTGTACCCTCGTCAGGAATGGGTGGCCCAGAGAAAAGGTGTTATCTCCTATGTTATAACCATTTTCAAAAATAGAGAGTGAAATTTCTTTGGAAGATGGTCTACTTTTGCAGAGTGATACGCTTATTCCTCCCCATGTTTTCAGGAGAGGGATTGTTGAGAGGGCCCTTGAAGGAAGGACATTTAGGATCTTGTCTCACCCAACGTCATGTTCATGAAGCTTTTTGGTCATCCCTGAGCCCCACACTTTTCAACATCTATGTGGCCCGACTCGCCAGGCTTGTAAGATCGTTTGGGCTGGAAGTTCTTTCTTATGCCGACGACACTCAGATCATGGTCTCCCTATCACAATCAGTTAATATAACGGCCTTGAATTTTAGGAAGCAGTCGCAGGCTGGATGATTAAGAACTTCCTCAAACTAAATGGGGAGAAAACTGAGGTTCTTATTTTCGGAGGCAAACAGGAGATCTGGTCGATGGACTGGTGGCCCTCTGCTCTCCGCGCCTGCCACATGCCCTCTACATCGGCCCGCAACCTGGGTGTAATTTTGGACACCACCCTCTCTTTTGACAAACAAATAAGCAGGACAATCTCTACCTGCTGTGGTGCCCTAAGGATCTTGCGAAAGATCACACATTATCTTTCCTTTGAAGCCCGAAAACAGGTTGCGGTGGCTCTTATATCCTCCAGGCTGGACTACTGCAACGCACTATACTTAGGCTCTAACAAAGGTCTGGTCCAATGCCTTCAGAGAGTGCAGAATGCAACTGCCCGGTTTGTTGTAGACGCCCCCAAGCGCTCCTCAGGCTCCGCCATCAGGAAGGATCTGCACTGGCTCCCTATGCAGGCCAGGATCAACTTCAAGGTCCTCTGCCTCACGCACTGTGCCTTGTTTGAGTCTGGACCCGAAGATATCCGGTCCCTTGTGTCCTATTATGCTCCTGGCAGGGCCCTCCACTCGGCCAACAAAAAACTGTGATTCTCCAAGTCCAGATGGGGAGGAAGGGCCTTCCGCTCTCTTGCACCCAGGCTGTGGAACTCGCTTCCAGACGACCTCAAGTGTCTGACCTCTCATGCTCTCTTCCATAAAGCACTCAAGACCTGGCTCTTCCTTGAAGCTTATTTATAATCTGCTCTTCTCTCCCCTCTGCTCAAACAGTTGTACCATCTGCTAATGCCTTGATGCCTTTGGGTTTAGTCACGCTTTACAAATTTATAATTCATTCATTCATTCACTATGCCACTGGAATCAAGCTATCCTAGCTGAAGCGGTTGAAACCGGTCCTAGAATGCTTGTTTACGGTCCATGGAGCACCTGGCTTGGCAGTTCGGGCTGGACTGTTCCCATGAGGCACAGGGTCAGGACTGATTTGCATATGACCAGGTCTAAACTGGGGTGGCATGGTGAGCAAAAGATTGATGGATTTAACCCAGATCTCTTGACTGGGGGTGAATGTTTTGAATTGTTCTGCATTCCGTCCATCAAATGTGTTTCTTTTGCCCATGGCCCCTGATAGCGCGGTTACAGAATACCAGAGATAGAGATGCTGCATTGAGAAGTGCAAGGGAGCTACGGGTACTTAGATACTAAGGATCTGAATTGTCACTTTTCCCTGACTTCACTCACCTTGTCCAGGAGGCATGGAGGCAGTTCACGCCCCTGAAGCTTAACCTCAGAGAACTCAACATAAACATAAACTACACAATCCTATATCCTGTCAGATTAAAAATAACCATGAATGGTAAACCTAAGAATTACACTGATCCCAAGCTTCTGCAGCAGGCGCTCAAAGCATATAACAAAACCAAGGCCACCAAGCAATCAAGTGAGTCCGGCCTCGAGCTGGATCAACAAGACTGATAATCAGTGCTTTAAATGGGCCGGTACTCACCGGTACTGAGTACCGGCACTTCTCAGATTTATCACTCTGAGTACCGGCACCTCTCTACTGCCGTAGAGAGTACCGGTACTCATGAAAAGTAAAGCTCATTTCCTATGCTGGAACGTGTGTCTGGCAGCCATGGCGCGGCTTCTCCAGCCCCCCATTTGAGCCCCTGCTGAGCTATTCAGCAGGGCTCATTTGAATTATGTCAGGGTGCTCACAATCACGATGTGCTTGACAGAGCAGGGTCTGTTCAGGCCCTGTGCTGTCAATCACAGTCACACTATCCTGCGCATTTGTGCAAACAAGTGTCAGATGACAGAGGTTTCCGAGGGAGTGGTCAAAAAGAGCATGATACGAGTCACAACTTTCATTGAGAACCTGATGAGCCAATGAACGTTGTATTGATAGTGTAAATGTTATGGATGGATGAGTTAACAAGGGTGGATGTATGGATGGATGGATGGATGAATGAATAGATAGATGGATGAGTGAGTGAAAGCATGGATGGCTGGATGAAAGGGGGTGGAAAATTGGATAAAAGGGCAAATGATGGGTGGATAAGTGAAAGATTGGATGGATGAATGAAAGGGAGGGAGGATGGATAAAAGGGTGGATGATGGATGAGTGAAAGGAGGGATTGAGGGAAAGGGTGGATGGAATGAAAGGGTGGATGGAATAAAGAAGTGAAAGGGTTGATGGATAGATGAGTGAAAGGATTAATAAATAAGCGAAAGGGTGGATAAAGAGATGGATGAGTGAAAGGATAAATTAATAGGTTTGGAGATGGATGGATGGATGGATAGGTTTGAGTATGAAGGGTGGACAGACGGAATGGTGAAAACTGAATGATGGATGAAAGACAGAATAGACGATAGAATGTAACGGTTAAATGGTGGACATCAGCAGGTAAAGGGTAGGATGAAAGGGTGAATGGATAGATTTATGGAAGAGAAAAGAGATATCTACTGAGGAGGGTCATGATGATTTGCTTCATTTGCTTGGTGCCATAAGAGCTTTGGTGCGGCGTGGGGGTATTTTCAGTTTCTTCCTACTCATGTGCTGAAAAATATATGGTTTCGTGCCAAACAACAGCAATTAACAGTATGGCATTAAGAAGGTGCATCTATTGCAAAAAAGGCAATGTTAACTTATTATAGCATTTCTCTTTCATTTTGTGTAATGAGTTAACTTGCTTTGTTCATATAAACACATTTCTCATGTGTTTTGGTGTGTGCTGCAACTAATATAGAAGTCATGAACAGCTGCGGTCAGCAGTGGGAGTACCTGCCGGGCGGTGAGGTGGGGAGGGGCAGGGTGGGGGTTAGTTATCTATGGATTACCGAGCTTTACAGGTATGTAAACATATTAATAAATAAAACAAATGTCGTTGCATGCACTGCATCCTCAAATGCGATGCAGTGCGCGCAACTAAATTTGTTTTATTTATTAATATGTTTACTTACCTGTAAAGCTCCATAAACCATAGATTACTAACCCCACCCTGCCCCTCCCCCTCCTCACATCACCACCCGGCAGGTACTCCAACTACAGACCGCGGCTGGTCATGAAGTATCATCATGTCTTGCCTTACGCCCTGCCCCTGGCTCCGCCCCCTCTCAACAACTCTAGCTCATTTTAATGAGTACCTGCACTTAATTTTTCCCATTTAAAGCACTGCTGATAATCGATCATCCGCAACAAGCTACCAAACGAGAAGCAACGACTCTCTAGAGGAAACCTGTCCTATTGAAAGATAATGAAACTTATAGAATACATTGGATACCAGGGGTGAAAAGCAGCTTTAGTAACTAGATATCGCTGGTCAGATGAACAGTAAGCAGTGAGTAGACTGCGACAATTCACTCTGTATCGATATAGAACACAAAAAACTAATATAACAGCATGAATCTAGGGGGTGCATGATACTTGATACTGACACTTGATGTCAGTGAGAATAAAATTTTAACAATCACTGACACAAAGCACTAGTTATGAGGCGGTTATATTACCACTTGAAACGTAAGTGTCCCCCTCTACTGTGTACGACATACAGCAGAGGGGGACACCTTAGGGTATTGTGGGTAAGAGTGGTAGGACTTTTTTGTGCCATGCCAAATGTTGGGGGTATGGTGTCGGAGGTGGGATAGGGGAACTCTAGTAAGGTTGCTCGTAGATTGCAGTAGCCAAGTAGCAGATAGTCACCCAAGTAAAAACAATACATGTCACATTGAACATGTTGATGATTACTAGAAATACGGGTTTGGAAGCCCTAACAGTGGCAGTAAATGTTGGCACCTTGTTAAAATTTATGTCTTGGAATGTTAGAGGTCTTAATGATCATAGCAAAGTCCGCAAGGTAGTAGCGTACTTGCAAAGAAACCATATAGACATGGCCATACTGAAGGAGACATACCTGGCACCTCACACCGGCCAACAAACTCAGGACAGAATGAAGGGCACATGTATAGCAGCAGGCTTCACTACACATTCAAGAGGAGTGCTGATCTGGATACGCAGAGGCACTGGTACTAGTACAGGAAATGTTGGTTGACCCAGGGGAAAGATACGTATAAGCCAGATGCCATAAAGACAGTTTTGATGTGCCAATAGTTGACGTTTATGTACCTAACTATGACGACCTGCAATTTTATAGCTCACTACACAGCAAAATCACACAGTATGGACATATTCCTCAACTCTGGGGAGGGGATTTTAATTGCATCCTGACCTAGATAGATTGAAAGGACCCCCCAGATGACCCTTAATGGCTGCAAGAGCTATGGCTGCAATAGCAGAAGCAGATGGGCTGGTAGATGTCTGGCGCCACCATTCACCTATGGGGAGGGACTACAAACACTATTCCTCTGTGCATGATATACATACACGCATTGATAATTGGTTCACCTCACACGAGTTGATGCCTTTGATCTGAGCACATGCCGTGTACATATTCAAACCACTCACAAGTCAGAATTAGCATTTTGATTAGAAATATGCAGCCCAGAGTTCAGTCCTGGTGATTCCCACAATAATCGTTGCAAGATTCTGTATTTTGCGAAGAACTAGCAACAGCAATAGACCAGTTCATTCTCACCAATCTAGGGAGTGTCCTTAAAATGGGCACCATCTGGGAGACATTCAAGGTTTATATTGGAGGAATAACAATTTTAAAAATGCGGGGTCCTCTGCTCCATCAGAACACAATTGCAGAAAGTGGAACCAGAACTGAAGGGATTGGAGAATCAAGCAAAGGGAGGCAGAGAACCTAGAGGCATATGTACGAGGGGTTACAGCCACCTTAGCGGCACTTTTCCAACAGTTTTGCAGAGAGATTTTTATCGCCGTATGTACAAGCTGTTGATAACCTCTGTTGGCGGCAGTTTTCCTGTGAAAACGTACATTCTAAAGATCGCCACTTCTGTTAGCGATTATGACATGCAACTGAGACGTTCACCTGCAAAAACAGCTGCTAACCCCACTTTGCGATATTTACAAGAGGATTGCTGAAGTTTGGGGGACCAAAAAAACTGCCTCTAACTGCAGTTAGAGGCAGTATTTTTAAGACCGTAACATACCTGGTCTTAAAAATGGAGATAACACCTGGGGCCTCTTTCCAGCAGGTTTTGCAAGCAATGTTGCAGCACTGCCCTGCGACAAAACTACAGAGCAGGAATATGCACCATCAATAAGATAGTGCGCATTCCTGGGCCTCAGTCATGAAAAATGGTACAGCGCTGCGACAAGAAAGCGTTGCAACACTTTTCACTTCACCCTTATTGCGACACTACGGATGCGCAGTATTCACCGGACAGCTCTCCATGACGCCAGTAATGACAGCTACATCTTGAATCCTGAAGTATCTGTGTGCACTGCAGTCAAGCATTGCTGCAGTCGTGTCACAAGCATGATGCAACTCCAGCAATACATGGGGCCAGCCCATATCTGTGGCACTGCACCACATTTATGCCTGCCATTAGGCAGGCGTACGGTACTGATGCAGTGCAGTCCTACAATTGTCGCAGTGAAATCTGAGGGATTTCACTGTGCAACATCGATGAGGCGCCTTGTCACGTGGGAAAGCACACCCTGGGTACAACATACCTGATGCATCTATGATGTGGCACAGGGCTTGACAAGGTCACGCATATGCCTACATGCGTCACTTTGCAAATACGGCACAAGGTGGTGCTAGTTTTGCCTGGTCCATTCTTTAGGGGTTCCAGGGTGTTGACGCAGTTGGAGATCCATCGGTGGTGATTTTGCGCTGTGGTGTCATCGTCTGTAAGCGTTGGAGGAGTGGTGGTGCTGAGGGAGTTGGCGAGGCGATCTTTGGTGGCTGTGATCCAGCTGCAAGGGGGGGCAATGATGGGGATGGTGTACGGTAGGCATGGTGAAGACGTGATGTATACAATGAAGGTTGGTCCAGGAGAGTCCGCTGGTGTGGCTGTAGTTGAAGTTCCTGCTGGCAGAGGAGACGTGCTCAACCGTGTGTCCTGCTATGTGGCTTGTTGCAGTGACCAGCTGCTTGAGTCTGATGTTGGGGAGCTTCCCCAGGAAGGGCTAGTGTTCTGGTCACTGGGGTTGTCCAGGTGGAACTTCAGTTCACAGAGTAGGATGTTGTCGGTGGATGGGAGAGCCTGGAGTGCAACAAGGTCTACAATGGTATCGGAGAATGTGTGCCATGGCCCAGGGGGCCTGCAGATGAGGGTGCCGCAGAGGATGGAATTAGGGTTGGTCCGGATCTGGAAGTTGAGGTGTTCCATGGTCACTGTTGGGTCATTAAAGTGTGTGGTCAGTCGGAGTGTGCTTCTGTAGGTGATGGCAATGCCTGCTCCTGGACGGTTGGGGTGGTCCTTGCGGGTGATTTAGTACCTGTCAGTGGTGGCAATGGTGATGTTCGGTCCAGAGCAGATGTTGGTCCTTGAACGCAATGTGTCATCCAGGTTTGATGGCAAGGTGGGTGCTGGTGCCTTAGTGGTGGAGTGTCCGAGAGGAAGGGTCCTGTGCGCAGTGCGGTCCAGGGGCAGACGGACGCAGACGGGCTCGCCTATGGCTTGTCTTTGGCATGGGAGACATCCATTACAACGCAGGCATTACATCATAATGCCTTCACAACACAACTCTGTGAGAAGTTAGCCTGGTATGTGATGTCCACTCTTCTAGTGGGCACCTTGCACCAGTCTAAACGACCCTCATGATGATGGTTGTAAAGTCAATCTTATAGACCAGCTATCCTAGAGGTAGCATGGACAAGCAGTCTTACACTAAATCTTCAGAGAGCATGTGAAGCCAGCTGTTTTACCATATATAATCCCTTGAATACCAAATGAAAGGACACCACACAAGGTATATATCAAATATATATGTATTTATTACTAACACAACCCCTCTGCACTCTTTATGAGTTCAGAGTTCGAGATACGTTACAAGTTACTTATTAAGCATACTATAAGTTGCACGAATACAATTCTGCCCTAGGGGCCTCACGAACCATATACTAAGTAAGTGGTAAAAGAACCACTTCAGGAATAGTGAATAGGCCTAGGGCCTAGGGAATCGCTGGGGCTACACTACAGAACCAAGGGTTTGGAAGTAGGAGACCCACAGGAGACGCGTGCAATGTGGGAACACAGACGCAAGTTACCATTGACTTACAGGCCCCCCCTCTTCCATTTGAATTGTGGGACATATTGACACAGGTACTGTTTGCTGTAACCAGCCCGGGTTCCAGTGGCTATATATTTGAGCTTTGAACTGTTAATTGTATTTTCTGCCCTGGTGTTTAGAGTAACTAACCAAAAACGAGGGGTTTGTGTCTCCCTACATTTCGATCTTACTTTCTCCAAGTTTGTTACACACAATGGGAAAGAGAAAGTTAATGCGGGCGGGGGGACACTTCTAAGTAAAAGAGGGGAAAAAGCTAAGAAAGTAATCCACGCGGCTAGCAATTGTGTCCTAACAAGGATTGAAGCCATTGTCAACGAATGCGAAGAAGTTTTGGGAGCCAGTAATACAACCAACTCAGCTGCCAATACCAATTTACTTGACGATGTGATAGCTCAGTCACAGAGAAGAGTAATTCCTTCAATTTTTAGCAAGAAACCACCCCAAAAGCCCACCATTTGTGAAGTACATAGTTCAGCGGAGGGAACTCTAGTGACTTCTTCCCCAGTGAAAAGTTCAAGTGAAATAACAGGAGCCACCACCAAGGGGATTCATCAGGACTGCATAATAAATGCTTAATTACCGTGCACAAACAGGTTTGCAGTCTTAGAATCTATTGATGAGGGCAGCTCTGCTTCCATCTTGAGCAAAGAAAACGTTGTAGAGCCCTCTGTCAGTATAGCAAACTGCAGCACTTGTGGCTCCACAAATAATGCCCTAGAACAAAGAGTAGAACTCCTTGAAAGGGAATTGGCCTCCTTGAAAGAGAAGGTGGGCGCGCTTATGTATAGACCACCTGGCATACCTGCTCTTTCCACATTATCCATTCCCACCAGTTCAGTCATTAGGTCTTTGGGAGGGAGCTCCAAGAGCGCTGGGACCAGGCCAGCGATAGGACAAGTGATCCGTGCCCAGGTCCCCCCAGGAAGGTCTATTCCACATAGAAAATCCAACTCCCATCCTGAGACAGGTATAGCTTAGGGAGATAGAGGAAACCCATTAGTCCGGCTCCCTCCCAAAGCAAGTCACCATAGCTTTGCTCCGGCCAGGAAGGCCAGAGCATTCAGGCTAGATCGGGTCTACAAGGTGGGAATATCAACTTAGGGAACCCTCTCCCTACAATCTATATGACCAAGGTTCCAAAACTTAAGAGTGACCAAAGGTATGAAAGCCGTGAATCCCTTCATAACAAAGGGATACACTGGTTAAGATATGTAAGGGGTTGTAGGTCAGTAATACGGCAGGATGTGGCAAAAGCAAGGAGGATCACACTGGGTTGCTCGCAGACTGACTGAATTGAGATACAGGTATTTAACGCTGTAAATGCCGAGAACCTGGTGGCATTAGAGTTCCGTACTACCCCACCCGAGCATTCTGCAATACAGATTCGCTGCTCTCCACTATGGTCATCTGATAGGGAAGGGAGAGAGTCTGTACTAAGTGGAGCCGATTGACTGGACGAGGTTCTGTTACCGGATCCCTGCACTGAAGCAGAGGGGGGAGAAAGTGATGAAGAGGTCTCTTGTCCTAGCAGTCTGGGGATAGGAAGAGGGGAGGGGGGAGTCTAAATGCTGATTGTACTAGATGTGCAGGTGACAGTGGTATTCGGTCCGCGGGAAGTAATTGAAGGGTAATCTGCTTTCTCTCCTGGAATATAGCAGGTTTACAAAAAAAACTGCTGCTGCCAGAGTGGAATGACTTTATCGACAGTCAAGATATCTGCCTGTTCCAGGAGACATGGTGTATGATCCCCCTGTATAAACCTGGGTTTGCTACTTATTCTATTCCAGCTATAAGCTCAGGGAAAGGCCTCCCATCAGGGGGGTCTCCATATTTGGCTAAACATTTCTTTAAACTGGTCAACCACCATGCATTCTACCCCCTCAAATGATATCTTTCATCTGACGGTAAAAAGCCCTTCAAATGGTCCCAATGTGGAGATATTCAACGTGTATGCTAGAGGGTCTCCCGGGGCTCAATCATCTGCAACCGTAGCAGAATTAGAGTCCGAGCTGGCCAGCATCCCTCCAAACTCTGTTATCATTGTGGCTGGGTATTTTAACTGTACATATGAACCACTGTGTGGGGAGGATCTATTGGGCACTGGGGAGAAGGACGACAAACTAGCTATTCAACCTCTCAGTTTAGCCCCAATCAAGAGTTGACACAAAGGGCTATCCAAATGAACGCCCTAACCCTGTGGTACCCCCTTCATTTGCATAAACAAAGCGGCATGCACTGCGCGGTGCCTGCCGCTTTGTTTATGCAAATGCTGAAATGCATTTTTAGCATTGTGGCAGGCGGTGCTGAGAGCACCGCCTGCCACAATGCTAAAAATGCAGGATGTGCCTCCCAATGTGGCGGGCACATCCTAATACCCCCCACGGGACCCCCAGCCCTTATAGCGGGCAGTCCCAGTCCCCGCTAGGATGACGGGCGGACAAAGACCGCCCGTCATCCTAATGGACCCCTAAGTCTTTTAATGTAGTGAGGATGCCAACAAAAGAGGTAGTGCCTCCAATTGTAACCGCCGCCTTAAATGGCACAAGGTTTCACATCAGGAGGACAAACTGTGCAGTATAAGAGAGCTCATAGAGCAGAAGTCTATAGAGCTTGAAATGCTCAGCGATACAACACAGAACTCTCCCTTTTCTTTCCTAAATTTTATCAAGACATAATAGAAAAGCTGGGAATCTTCTTCTCTACTATGGAGCCTAGTAATCAGAAAAAACACCTCCCCAGACCATCTAATCTGCGATATTCAGCTGCATGCAGAGAAAAGAGACGTAGCCTATCTGTAGCCTTACAAAGTAATAATCCCCCAATAGTTAGAACAGCTAGGAAAGTGTACGTAAGGGCAATTGAGCAAGCTAAGCGTAATTGGGAAGAATCCCACTGGCAGAATCTAAAATCTGCCTCCCAACTGAAAGACGCCGCTGTGTTCTGGGGACTATTTGACAAAGGTACTCGGAAGGGAGCTGATCCGATACCTAACCACATCACAGAACATGAATGGCATGCTCATTTTCTTGGCCTGTATTGTGACGCTGGAAGTACCTCATCTCTACATAATGAGAAGCTCCCATTGCCATCGGGGGCCCTACAATAGATGAATCGCCCGATGGCTATAGACCAGCTGAACCTTTTAAGGTCAATGAGGTCTCCTCTGCTATAGCTGGGCTAGCTTCAGGAAAGGCGGTGGGTCCCAATGGCCTTCCTGGCGATCTTCTTCTGCATGAATTAAAATTGTGGGCTGACTTCATCTTGCTTTTGATGAATCTGATTGCTAGAGGTCATCTGTCCCGGATTTCTGGAAGGGTGCTGAGGTGGTTGCAATATATAAAAATGGGAATAGGGAGGATCCTGCCAACTACAGGCTGATTAGTTTAATCGACGTAATATAGAAGGTGGTTGGCAGGGTCCTCCTTATGAGAATAAGGTCATGGATGGATGATGGCAACGTGCTTTCGCATTTTCAGGCAGGTTTCAGACAGAAAGTAGGCATGATGGATCAAGTCTTTAGATTCTGTATGATACACTGGAAAGTAGTGGTCATTGGAAAAGGCAGTCTATATCTGGCATTTATTGACCTTAAGACCGCTTTCGACTTGGTTCCTTGTGCCAAGCTTTGGCAGGTGCTGTCTGATTTAGGTATCCCACCTTTGATTCTTGACTTCATCAAACGCCTCCATGAGGGAAATTATGCCAGAATCAGGTGGGATAACCAGGGACAGTTGACAGAAAGGTTGGCGGTGAACAGGGGGGTACGCCAGGGTTGTGTGCTTGCTCCAGCTTTGTTCTCTCTCTTTGTAAATGGGGTGGTAGACCATTTAAGAGATGACCCAACCGATGCACCAACCCTGACTGGGGCGAAATCCCCTACCCTCCTCTTTGCCGATGACACCCTTATGATGTCAAAAAGTCCAAGAGGCCTACAAAAACTGTTAGATAGGTACAGCCAGTTCTGCGATTCACGGGGGCTATCCATTAACACTAGCAAAACAAAATTGATGACACTATCCCCATCTAAACGCTTCAGGAACGGTATTACACTCAAGGGCATTCCCTTAGACACTGTAGAGTCCTTTGATTATATGGGTATTTGGATCAATAACTTGATGAAGTTGAACACCCATTTGGCCAAAATGCTCCTTAACCATAAGCGGGTGTCTGGGGCAATTCTAAGAGAACAGCAGCTTTCCATCAGTAGACCAGTAGCTCCGGCCCTCGTGGTCTATGATGGTAAAGCACTACCCTCAGCACTCTATGGGTCGGAACTATGGGGTTTTGAGAATATCAGTGACTTAGAGAAATCAGAAAATAAGTTCCACAGAGGTCTGGTTTCTTTCCCGCCTTCTACCCCACTGATACCACTTCGCAAGGACTTTGGGAAGCATTCTTTCAAAGACATTGCAAGACTACGCCCGTTACTGTTCTGGGTGCACCTAAGAAGTACCCCTGAACTGGCCATCTATGCCGCTGCACTGAGTGAGATCATCAATTTAGATACAGGTAACAAGATCAAATTGATCTGCAAATTAAAGCAGTTGGTAACAGAAAATGGTTTTGGGGAGGCATGGGCCAGCGAGACTCCACCAGCCAAGCAAATTATTAAGAAAGCATATTGGGATAGGGTGAAAGGGGAGGAGGTCCGCAAACCCAACCGGGGGACCCTTACTGATCAGTTCTTGGAGCATAAGTTTGATGACAAACTAGAACAGTATCTCGACTTTATACAATCTCCACGAGATAGAACGCTCTACCCGAAGTTTAGGTTAGGAATTCTCCCGCTCAATGACCTGGTAGCAGGCTGGAAAAAACACAGCTTAACATCTGTTAATTGTCCTGGTTGCCAGAACCCCACTGAATCAATTTCCCACTTCCTCTTTGCTTGTCCAGCCTCTAGGGTTGCAAGGAGGAAATGGCTTAACCCTATTTGTAAAAATGTGGGTTTTAAGGACTACAGGGTGGCACAACGTACCTTTAAAATGGATGCCTCTTCCCTCACCTTGGTATGTGTGGTAGCCAAATATTTGGGATGTGCCTGGTTGATGTGTACCAAGCTGCTAAGGTCATCAAGGGACCAATGTTGTATCCCTACTGCTTTCTTATGAGATGTGTTTTATACTGTTCATATTGTAAATATTTTTTTAATGTATATTTTTAGATAAGTGTATATTGTCACTAGTTGTATGTAATGATGGATTTTTTATCGATGATTAAGTTTGTACATGCTTTTATGATATTTTTATATCGAATAGAGTACATACAACAACATTGACTTACAATGGGGAACGAAGGAATCACAAAGTTAAAGATTAAGGGCACTTCCGAGTGGACTACGATAAAACCCCTTTAAGCTAGGACACTTGGATAATCAACACCCACAGGAGCACCGTAGTACTTTGTTGTAAACGTATCTAGGACCCTATTTAAATATTCCCGATTTATGCCCTTAAGTGGTTATATCAAATCATATCCTTATAAAGGCATAAGAATCATACCCATATTAAGTCATAGCCAATGCAGTCCAAATACGGCAAGGTTACTCCCATAGACTCCTAGAAAGCACAACGCGTTCTTAAACAAACCAAGCCTCCAGCAGCCCAGGAATTCCCCCTGCTTCTGTATTGATTTGTCCTAGAACTCCTGGAGTCCTAAAAGAGCTGCGAGTTCTTAGTGACGTCTTATGTCCAACCTTACGTCAAACTCGGCACCTTCCAGGTATAAATATACCAGCATCTGCCCTAGCAAAACACACAGTGGTTTGGAGCAGATCAGCTATCTACTTGCCCGACGCCCTACTGTAGCGAGTGCCGAAGGAAGCCGACCCTCCCCTTGACGCACTGAGAGAGACGCTGTCTTTTCTCCTGCCGAGAAATCCAGCTCCAGTGTTTCCCGGTCACCTTTGCGGGTTGCTGGGAGATCGAATCCTGAGAGAATGATACAAGACCTCCTTCATTCTATAAACAAGGTACGGAGCTGATTAGACCCTTAGAGAATTCTTGATTCAGATTCTTGGCAGAAACTATCTTAACTTAAACTGCAGCTCACTTACTCCTTCCCACGTACTAGGCTTAGGTTAGGTACACCGGGTTAGGCGTATCTTAGAAGCACCAGTTGAGTACGTTTAGTCATGATTTTATCTATGTATATATTTTATCTATTTTAAACACCGTATGGCTTAGAAACCATACCATGCTTTTACAGTATTATTTCATATTACTCCTTTTACTGTACGCACTTTTCTTTATAACAAATATTGCAATTGTGGCAACTCACTTCTCTTGCATGAGAAAGAAGACTGTTCAATAAATAACCTCTTTTATTGAAAACGCCCGTCTCTCTATTTCTCTGCGCTTCTGGTGAAACTAAGCATGCACGATTGACTGAGTAAAATAGTTATCTATTGTTTCTGCGACTCTGGAGGTATACTCCTTATTCTGGAGGGAGCAAAGTTGTCATGCTTATGGGGTTTTCGGAAACTAATACCTTCTTGTGTACTCGAGAAAGTTTCTAGTGACCTCTGAGCTAGCTGGCATTCATAATTAAGTCTAACATATTCAATAGAGACCTAGTCGACCTAAGTCCTATGTCTAAACTATCGTTTATGTTATTCCAATGCGCAGAGCCTATTGGGAATATAGGAACTACACTACAACTCGAGTTACCTTACCCAGGGAAACCGGGTGCGTAGGTGTCTTTTCGTGTCGGGTTTCGTCAATGCTTTCAATGGAGACCTGCAAAAGAAGTGCTGCAGGCGGCCGAAGGAAGAGTGTCCAGGTGGATCCAAGAGTGGATCGAAGCTGTGAAGAACCTGAAAGCAGAAGGGACAGACTCTGGGTCACTAGCCAGTGACCAGGATGGAACCAGGTGATGTTGCGATGCAAACAGGTGAAGAGGTGAAGCTTGTCTCTGCAGCAACGAGAACCAGGAGGTGTCGACGATGACCATGTGCTGGATTCGAGCTGTCCCACAAAGGATCTAGTTGACTGCCGTGTCGGTATCCGGATTGCACCCAACAAGCCTTGGCAACCGCAACCCACGCAGGAAGTGAAGATTGGCTTCAGGCCAGACCAGCAAGATCTGAGGCACTTCTCTTTTGGAGGGAAGCTGGAGCAAGCCCAGTGCAACCAGGCAAGCAGTGGAAATTCAAAGGTTTGTCTTTAGGGGGCTCACTAGCCAACGGGTTAGTAACCGGTAAGACGCATCGAGCTGAAATGCAGAAGCGGGCCCCACGCGGCACTCGTGGAGTATGGAGGGCTGATCTCTGGTGCGGATGCTGCTCGGGTCTGGGGCTTCTCTTACTCCAATGCACAACTGCAAGGGTGCCTCGGTTGTTGCACAGTTAGCAAAGTACAGGTAGTTCAGGATAACCGGTCCTACATCTCTCGTGTTCTCCGCGGGTCTCAGCTTTGCTGTGGATGTGGATCGAAGTCGGAGAAATCTGAAAGTCCAGTTTTTGAGTTGCTGAGTCGTCGGGTTCCCGCTGGAGCGTCAACAAAGCAAACTGGCAAGTTACTGGTGGTGACTGTTTGAACAGGGTGGTCACTCCTTGGCCACAAGGGAGATCTTCTTCAGTCTTCAAGAGTTCTGTATTGTAGTTTCTTTCCAGGGTAATCTGATGTCTCTAGACACAGCTCCTAACTTTATACCAAACTAAGAGGCTGGATTACCTGCTAGGTCCCTCCTATGAGTGGAACCTCGGAAGGGGGTGGTTACACCCCTTTCCCTTTGTCCAGTTTCGCGCCAGAGCTGGGGCTGGAGTGCCTCAGCAACTGGTTTGAACCGGGCTATGCATGGAGCACCTTGTGTGCCCCAGGCAGTGTGTGGAAAAGCATCTTTCCATTCAACCAACCCTGCCCCAATACACTACTGACTGTCTGGGGAGGTGCTGGCACTTCCCTCGACGGGAAACCTATTGTCCAGGCCTCCCTTTCTGGAGTTTCCCCCAGCTGCCGGAGGTCAGACTTGTGTCTGTGGCAGCAGCATCCATTTTGTGATGCTGAGGCTCTGTTTAACTTTATCAAAAAGGATAGGACACTTGTAACCACTTACTCCAAGAGATATATTGAAATATGATGAAAAACCCTCATAAACGTTGTGTTTTACGAGAAGCGGTATATGTTGTTCTCCGCCCCACACAAACGTTATGGCAACAGTCATTGGGTTTTTGCATTCAGTATCTTGCCAGCCTCACCCGAGGCGATCTCTGGTTTTATCGTGGTAGTGTCCAGAGAAAGTTTGAGTGACCCCACTGAAGCTGAAAAAGTGAGTAAAATAGTTTCCAGGCGATACTGTATTTTATTCAAATCGCTGGTCCACTAATTAAAATATAAGGGTATGCTCTGGGGATAATTAGGAATCCTTAGCATAGGTCATTAGGACAGAAAAAACGTCAACATGTTTCTGCTCTCTTGGCCCGTGGGTCTAAGAGCATTCGTCAGGACAACAATAAACACACACAGTTAAAAGTATATTGTCACTATTTTGTGACAATAGTGGGTCTATACAACATAATAGTCTTACCCATGTAGGTTCTGAATAGTCACCTAGAGGATTAGAAAGGAAAAAGGGGGGGTGACAAGTGGCATTTTAACAGTTTTCTGTTAAAAAACGTGGTTATTAAGAACATGCATTGTGTTTTTTCAAAGGTTATACGCTCATGTTAGAGACATATGCAAGTTTTAGGAAACAAAACAACATAAATGACATCATGGCGAGTTAAATCAAGGAGTGGTGTATCAGCGTTACGTAGTGCACAAAAAGCTAAATCATTTGTGACATTGTATAACTATTTTTGAATCATACCTCTATTTAGGGTGTACACAGAATGAACCTGGATAGGGAAAACGGAAGTATTATGAAAATACTACTCGTACCGAGTGTTTGGTGCTCAATTACCTCATGTGAGGTCTTACCTTTAGGTAATTGTTACCAGGTCCCGTCAGGAGGTACGGACTTTAAGTCCCAGGCTATAAAGATACCAAGAGGGGGGTAATTGTGAGGTTGCTGTCTGCCGGTGGCATTGGGGCAGCGAGCGGTAGGAGAAACACTCACCCGCGTTGGAAGCGTGTTCCGCGTCTTGTGCTGGCTCTGCCTCCTGGACGCTGGGAGCACGCTTCCGATGGCGTTTTCTTCGTTATCGGCCATTGCGCTAGAAAGAGGACTGCTTTGCAAATGATCGAGTGACCTGATTAAACTCAAAATTAAGCGGTTTAACTTTCTTCAAGTGCAATAATTTTCATTTTAGCGTTAATAGGGGAAAGTGTTTGTAATTACCATAAGGCTAGATGGAAAGCACAAAATTTGAAAATTTATTTGAAAAAATGTGCAACAAATGTTATCTCGTGTTGGACTTGCACTTAGATGTTGTATTTCAACGTGCAAAGTGGTGCCATGAGATTTCATCATTTAAACCATACTGATTCGTTTTCAGACGGTCAACCCAACGTTGTTCCTTTTCATACAGTACCTTTTCAACATTGGGTGTCCCTTCTGGTATTTTTTCGATGACAGTCCATCTCAAGTCCTCAATGCTGTGATTTTGCTCAACGAAATGGGAACAGAGTTTAGTGGTGTTCTTTTTTAGGCGAATATTACTTTTATGTTCCCCTATTCGTAATTTCACCTTCCTGCAAGTCATCCCGATGTATTTCTTTTCACATGGACAGGTGACCATATAGATCACATGGGATGAATTGCAGTTGCTATGTTGTCTCTGTGTCCAATTCAATGTGGGGGAAAGTTGTAATGTTTTTGAGCTGGTGGTTGATTTGCAGGCCAAACATGAACCACATGGGTAATGTCCTGTTACAGGGACCATGTGGGCATTCCTAATTGGTTTGGTTAGGATGGCTTGTCTGGGGCGAGTATGGACCAACATATCACGTAAGTTCTTGGTTCGTTTATTGGCAAAGCGTGGTTTTGGCCAGTTGAATTGTCCTGTATTTACAATGTGCCAGTTCTTCTGAATGAGTTTGTTTACTTGGTATGATGCTGGACCAAACGTAGTCACACAGGTCATGAGGTCCGCATTTTCTCTTTTTTCAAATGTAGTCAGTAGATTTTCTCTCGGTTGGTTCAGGGCTCTTTTTTGGCACTTTTTTATGGTTGATGTTTTATACTCCCTTTGTTGTAATCTGATGCTGAGATCCTTTGACTGGACAAGATAGTCAGTTTTTTGGCTACAATTTCTTTTGAGACGTAAAAACTGGCTGTATGGTAAATTGTCCCTTAATGGTTGGGGATGGTAACTTTTATAAGACAATAAACTGTTCTTGGCCGTTGGTTTTCTGAATGTTTTTGTCTCAATTTTGTTATCCTTTGAATATATAGTCAGATCTAAAAAGTCAATGCTTTCTTTATCAGCTATATATGTAAATCGAAGCCACTCTAGGACAAAGTGTCTAGGTGTCCTAAAATCCCAAGTTTCCATGAAGAGAACATCCTCTAACATTTCCAGTGTCTCTTTTTGGGGCAGACTAGTGTAAAGGGATTCAATATCTAATCCCACTAGAAGCATCGTAGTGGGGTCAAAAGGTTGGTCTTTAAGTTGATTTAACAAATCTCTAGTATCTTGTAAATACGTAGGAGTTTTTTTGACCAGAGGCTGGAGGAATTGGTCTGCAAATTTGGAGAGGGGTTCTAGTACTGATCCTATGCCGCTAACTATCGGGCGGCCTGGTGGTGGTGTTCTGTTTTTGTGTGTTTTGGGAAGCGAGTAAAAGTATGGAGTTTTTGGATTGTCTGTCAGTAAGAAATCGGCTTCTTTCTTGCTTACCCAGCCATTTGTTTCGGCTCCTAGAGTGTTGCCGGATGGCACTCACCGAGAACTACTTTGAATTTGAAGAACAGCTGTTCTTACAGAGTCACGGGACTTCAATGGGGAGTGCTTTTGCCCCCTCGGTGGCAGGACTCTACGTGAGCAACTTTGAAACTAATCACGTACTGACACAAACTAACCCTTACGTTTCCAGTATACTCTACTGGAAACGTTATATCGATGACGTTCTTTTGATTTGGCATAATAACCACGACCTGAAACTATTCGTGGAGTGGCTGAACACACGCGATCCCTGGCTTCGATTTACATATATAGCTGATAAAGAAAGCATTGACTTTTTAGATCTGACTATATATTCAAAGGATAACAAAATTGAGACAAAAACATTCAGAAAACCAACGGCCAAGAACAGTTTATTGTCTTATAAAAGTTACCATCCCCAACCATTAAGGGACAATTTACCATACAGCCAGTTTTTACGTCTCAAAAGAAATTGTAGCCAAAAAACTGACTATCTTGTCAAGTCAAAGGATCTCAGCATCAGATTACAACAAAGGGAGTATAAAACATCAACCATAAAAAAGTGCCAAAAAAGAGCCCTGAACCAACCGAGAGAAAATCTACTGACTACATTTGAAAAAAGAGAAAATGCGGACCTCATGACCTGTATGACTACGTTTGGTCCAGCATCATACCAAGTAAACAAACTCATTCAGAAGAACTGGCACATTGTAAATACAGGACAATTCAACTGGCCAAAACCACGCTTTGCCAATAAACGAACCAAGAACTTACGTGATATGTTGGTCCATACTCGCCCCAGACAAGCCATCCTAACCAAACCAATTAGGAATGCCCACATGGTCCCTGTAACAGGACATTACCCATGTGGTTCATGTTTGGCCTGCAAATCAACCACCAGCTCAAAAACATTACAACTTTCCCCCACATTGAATTGGACACAGAGACAACATAGCAACTGCAATTCATCCCATGTGATCTATATGGTCACCTGTCCATGTGAAAAGAAATACATCGGGATGACTTGCAGGAAGGTGAAATTACGAATAGGGGAACATAAAAGTAATATTCGCCTAAGAAAGAACACCACTAAACTCTGTTCCCATTTCGTTGAGCAAAATCACAGCATTGAGGACTTGAGATGGACTGTCATCGAAAAAATACCAGAAGGGACACCCAATGTTGAAAAGGTACTGTATGAAAAGGAACAACGTTGGGTTGACCGTCTGAAAACGAATCAGTATGGTTTAAATGATGAAATCTCATGGCACCACTTTGCACGTTGAAATACAACATCTAAGTGCAAGTCCAACACGAGATAACATTTGTTGCACATTTTTTCAAATAAATTTTCAAATTTTGTGCTTTCCATCTAGCGTTATGGTAATTACAAACACTTTCCCCTATTAACGCTAAAATGAAAATTATTGCACTTGAAGAAAGTTAAACCGCTTAATTTTGAGTTTAATCAGGTCACTCGATCATTTGCAAAGCAGTCCTCTTTCTAGCGCAATGGCCGATAACGAAGAAAACGCCATCGGAAGCGTGCTCCCAGCGTCCAGGAGGCAGAGCCAGCACAAGACGCGGAACACGCTTCCAACGCGGGTGAGTGTTTCTCCTACCGCTCGCTGCCCCAATGCCACCGGCAGACAGCAACCTCACAATTACCCCCCTCTTGGTATCTTTATAGCCTGGGACTTAAAGTCCGTACCTCCTGACGGGACCTGGTAACAATTACCTAAAGGTAAGACCTCACATGAGGTAATTGAGCACCAAACACTCGGTACGAGTAGTATTTTCATAATACTTCCGTTTTCCCTATCCAGGTTCATTCTGTGTACACCCTAAATAGAGGTATGATTCAAAAATAGTTATACAATGTCACAAATGATTTAGCTTTTTGTGCACTACGTACCGCTGATACACCACTCCTTGATTTAACTCGCCATGATGTCATTTATGTTGTTTTGTTTCCTAAAACTTGCATATGTCTCTAACATGAGCGTATAACCTTTGAAAAAACACAATGCATGTTCTTAATAACCACGTTTTTTAACAGAAAACTGTTAAAATGCCACTTGTCACCCCCCCTTTTTCCTTTCTAATCCTCTAGGTGACTATTCAGAACCTACATGGGTAAGACTATTATGTTGTATAGACCCACTATTGTCACAAAATAGTGACAATATACTTTTAACTGTGTGTGTTTATTGTTGTCCTGACGAATGCTCTTAGACCCACGAGCCAAGAGAGCCGAAACATGTTGACGTTTTTTCTGTCCTAATGACCTATGCTAAGGATTCCTAATTATCCCCAGAGCATACCCTTATATTTTAATTAGTGGACCAGCGATTTGAATAAAATACAGTATCGCCTGGAAACTATTTTACTCACTTTTTCAGCTTCAGTGGGGTCACTCAAACTTTCTCTGGACACTACCACGATAAAACCAGAGATCGCCTCGGGTGAGGCTGGCAAGATACTGAATGCAAAAACCCAATGACTGTTGCCATAACGTTTGTGTGGGGCGGAGAACAACATATACCGCTTCTCGTAAAACACAACGTTTATGAGGGTTTTTCATCATATTTCAATATATCTCTTTGAGTAAGTGGTTACAAGTGTCCTATCCTTTTTGATGAAATTTACCTAGTTATGGGGAACAGATAGGACACCCATTCCTCTTCCCTCATTTTGATGAAATACTCTGTTTAACTTTAACCTGGTAAAGAAGTAACCAACATGTCTTCTCCCTCTAGAAGGGTGGAATGCTACCCCTGCTGCCAGAATTGACGGGGGGGGGGGGTAGTATTCCAAAGCGTTTGACACCTTACACAACATGTTTTGATATAGCCAAACCAAAGTTAGCATTTAACCGCGAAGATTATAATGCACTTAAGAGTATATGGTATGGCTATATCATAGAACAGCTATAAGGACATGGTTCCGAAAGCTGCAGAAGGGTTTAGCTCATGCTAGAGCACCCTCTCACATAAAACCAAGCACTCTGCCTCCAGGATTGTCTAGGCCTGCCATAGGAGTGACTTACAGGTGCATATGTGTCTATATATAAGACTAGATATAGGAATACTATATCTAATTAAGGGCTGATTACACCACTTTACCCATGCTCAGTGATCAGCCTGTGGTGTCAGTTTGGATGGCCAGTCAGGGATGGCATAATACATGCTGCAGCTCCTGGTAGGCCTTGCACGCACCTATGCCCTGGGTACCTATGGTACACTATACAGGGGCTCACAGAGGTGACCCAATACCCAATCAGGTATGTACCTAAGGTGCATGGAGTCCATTTTACAGAGAGAGCAGATAGCCTGGGGCCCTGAATATCAGGATCCCAGGCTAACTAAGTCAAAAAAACAGCTAAACACTAGGCAAAAGTTGGGGGTAACCATAGTCAGGTATCCACCTTCCTACAAACTCCAACAACACAGGTGCCGTTACATCGCATTCCATTACTGCGCATTGTGAGGTCATTAATGGGGTATTTTTTAAGTTTTAGGGTGGGTATAGGTTTTGGGGGTTGGAGATGAAATTTGGGGTGTCTCATGGGGTAAAATTTGAAATTTGGGGTGTGTTATGGGGTCAATCATGAAAATGTGGGTGAGCATTTGGGTCAAAAATGAAAATTGGGGTTTGCTCAAAGATGGATTTTAGGGTTCAGGGTTTGCTTTGGGGTGCAAGGGTTTCTTTTAGGGTTGCACTCACTGCAGTGAGAATAGTAATATTTAGATCTATGCTATCCAACACCTTCCCTACTGTTGCAATATGCCTAGTATGAGTATGCATTGTAATGGAATGTGATGTAATGGTAAGCGTTGCAACTTCATATATACCTTTGGCACATCAGTGGTAAAGATCGCAGTCTAACTCCAGAATAACTCCTCTGAAGGGGAAATATGGATTTGATCCTGGGTCTCTCATTTGGAGATGACATAGTCTCTGACATTCTGGCAGGGCCTTCCCTCCTTGGGGATAGTACAGTGACAGCAGTATTAGCACAAGGAGAGGAGTGGGATACCCTTTTAGAACTTAAGAAAACCCAGGTGAAAACCATTTTACATGGGGCTATTCTTACAGAGTATTTGAGGGTTAATGCCACGCCGAGGGGGCTGTTAGTCACCAATGAACCACTCATCTTTTTGGAAGATGAGGAATTTAGACGAGATTGGGCATTGGTCTCTTTGAAGTGTACAAGGGACTGGCTTGTGTTAATTATCCGCACGGCTAAAAGATTGGCGGATGCCCTCATGATACAAAATTCAAACTACAGAAGCCGGGCTACAGGCGGACATAGTGATGGCGACTTTTGATCACAAGCCGGATCAAATTAACACCGAATTAGCGGAATATAGGGACCATCTGATCCACTACAAAATCTCGAAACTCCAGAAGGATTTAAAGAACTTTACCAGAGAGAAGGCGTATCCATATACATCCGACGAATACTCCAAACAGAAAATGGCGGCGGGGAACAAGAGCAACCAACAGGGTTGTCCTCACCAGTATACCACCAGCACCTCAAATGAGGGGAGTGATAATGACACCTTTCCCAAGAGGAGAAGAAAAGGTAGAGGGCGGGGACAATGGCGGGGGTTGAGACAACCATTTTTCCAGCAACCATTTCAACCATATCCTAATACCGCCTTCAATTGGCCCATGATGGGCTACCAGCCCCCAGGTCCATATCAAAACCAACGATTTGATAACCAGAGCTTCCCTAACCCGGAATATCAAAACACTAAATTCCAGAATTTCCGGGGGCCTTTTTTAGGGGGAGGCCGTGGGGGTAAGGGTCGGGGCAGACAGAAGACCCAGGCACAGGTGAACTGGTTAGACCAGGACAAGGAAATTACTCAGAGGATAACGAGGAGCATGGCACAGAGCACCATGCCACGGACGGACATAACACCAGGCACGAGCCAGGGTCAACATTAGTAGTGAACCTTTCGTCGTACACCTTATCTGAATTACAGGAACAGGTGCTTAATAAGGGTTTGGGATTTGTCCCAACGTACCAACCAGATTTGTTCAAACTCCGTCAGGATTTGGCAACCTTTTTCCGTATCCTCAGATTGAGAATATTTTTTGAAGACCGGGACGATCAAAGGGAACGGAGGGGTGATACTCCTTTCTGTCCAAAATCCACCTTCACCCCGCAACTAGCTATACTCCCTGCACAAGTGGCCACATTCGAACAGGCAGTAATTATCTGTCACAATATGGGCATTTTTCCAACTTGTCAAATCGCGAAAAAGAGGCATTGAGAGAATTGAGTAACAACAAAGAGATCATCCTGAAACCGGCAGATAAGGGTGGAGCGACAGTAATCTTGGATCAAGAAACCTACAGACTGGAATGTTTAATACTGCTGGCGGACCAGAGAAACTATCAAAAACTGAGAGATGACCCCACCGAGAACATCACGAGAGAGATCATGACTATGGTGGAAGAAGCAAGATCGGAGGATTGGATCACGGAACATGAGGCGGAGTTCTTGGTTAGTAAACAGCCAAGGACTCCATACTTTTACATTCTTCCAAAGATCCACAAACTAGGGAGACCCCCTCCCGGAAGACCAATTGTCTACGGGATCGGATCTCTCCTGGAACCCCTATCGCAATTTTGCGATTTCTTCCTCAAGCCAATGGTCCAACAACTACCCACCTATCTAAGGAATACTCTGGACGTTCTGAATCTGTTGAGAGATGTACAATTCGATCCCAACACGGAATTTCTTATAGGGCTTGACATCGAAGCCCTATATACCAACATTCCGCAATTAGAGACTCTGAGAGTATTGGAAACCTTACTCTTCGACAGGGAGTGGCTGTACCAAACCACACAAGCATTCATTTTACATCTAGCGGAGATCGCTTTGACCAGGAACTTTTTTGAATTCGAGGGGGGCTTGTACCTCCAGACCCATGGAACTTCCATGGGGAGTCTATTTGCTGCGAGCCTGGCTGGATTGTATGTGGGGGCTTTTGAGAAAACAACTATCCTAGATACGAACGGACCATGGACAACCCACCTGAAACTCTGGCGACGTTATATAGACGACGTCCTGGTGATCTGGAGTGGCGACAGATCATCAGTAGACAGTTTTCTGGAGTGGCTAAATATACAAAACCCTTTCCTCCATTTTACCTCCACAATAACAGAAGAGAGCCTACGTTTTCTGGACCTGGTCATTGAACCATGGGGTGGGGCTTTGAAGACAAAAGTATTTCACAAGCCCACTGATAAGAACGCTCTTTTGGCTTTTGGAAGCTTTCATCCCCGTTCACTACGGGAGAACTTGTCGGTGGGCCAGTTTTTTCGACTACGGCGAAATTGTTCGGACAGAACAGACTTTGAAAGGGAATCGGATGATCTCACAGCCAAATTACAACAACGAGGGTACCAGAATGAAATTGTGAAGCGAACAAGAAAGAGGGCTACCAATGCTAATCGGGACCTATTGTTATCCAAAACCATCAGACCCCAGGCGAATAAACCAGTCTTCGTGTCTACTTTTAACACAGCCTCACAACATGTCAAGCGCCTTGTGCTGAAGAATTGGAAAATTCTGAATTCAGGGGGGTTGAGCATAGAGACACCCTTGTTCTCATTTAGACGAAGTAACAACCTTAAGGACATGTTGATACATATGAGACCTAGGAATGCAGGGACACAAGGGCCCACGACTACAGGGACAGGGTTAGCCGCCTATATAGACCACACACGTTGCGGTTCATGTAGTGTTTGCCACCTCACTAAGAATACTCACACGATAGACCTGGGATTACGCACTCCATGGATGCAGAAGTCCCATACAAACTGCAACTCGCAGGGGGTAATCTATTTGTTAAAGTGCCCCTGCGCAAAGATGTATGTGGGCATGACGAGTAGGAGAGTGAGGATAAGAATAACAGAACATTGCAGCACGATACGATGCGGAAAGTCTAACACAAAACCAGGGATGGAAAAAACTTTTTCTAGCTGGCTACTTCAGGCAGCTAATGTTCATGCCCCTTGTTCCAACTTCCCTCGCTCCCGCACCCAAGATGCTCATAGGTGGTTTACACCGCACCTTAAAACCTTGAAACTGCAAGTCCGTCAAAAGGAGCGAAAGTGGCGAACAGCGTACTTAGATCTCGACAAGGCCGACTACTGCAGGGCGCGAAAGGAGTATCAAAAACTCATCCACAAACACAAAACCGATTACTTCTCTGAAAAAATCCTTCTATCTCGCAACAAATCCAGAGAACTGTTTAAAATTGTGGAGAGCCTCAGTGGTAGCGACAGAACCTCCTTAGCTGTGGCTCCAACCCAGGACCTCTGCAATACACTAAACGCTTTCTTTTTTAATAAAATTTGTGCCATAAAGCAAAGCATTCCCATCATCTCATCCCCCCCTCCGACTGATCTTTACTATAACCCATCCACTTTGGAATCTTTCCCCCCCATTGATGCTGCCTGCCTATCTAAACTCCTTTCTAAAGTTAAGTCGGGCTCCCCTGAGGACATCTGCCCCCCATATATTCTGGGCGAGGTGGGAACTGCCATCCCGGAGAGTATTCTCTCTATGCTGAACGGATCCCTCTCTCAGGGTTTAGTCCCCGCCAGTTTTAAAAAAGCCCTCCTCATCCCTTTGCTGAAAAAAGCTGGGGCTAATCCATCGGACCCCCTTAACTATAGGCCCATTTCTCTGCTGCCGTACTGCGCCAAACTTTTGGAGGCTCACGTCTGCGATAGTATCTCCAAATTTTTGGAAGACTCACAGTATCTTGCGCCTAATCAGGCTGGCTTCCGCCCCCTTCACTCAACTGAAGCAGTCATCGTCTCAGTCCAGAACACTCTGAGGCGGAATGCCGATGAGGGGATCCATCAGGCTTTGGTGCTACTAGATTTATCAGCGGCATTCGACACGGTTGACTATACCATCTTGGTCAACCGTGTCGAACAGGCTGGTCTCAGGGGCTCGGCCTTGAGCTGGATCCGCTCATTTATTACTGGCCGCACACAATCGGTGAGGCTGGGCTCCTTTACTGCTCCCACCATCCCCACAACATGCGGAGTCCCTCAGGGCTCCTCCCTGTCACCGCTGCTTTTTAATTTATATTTATGCCCCCTGCTGTACTCTCTCAGGAACACGGGAGTAACCATACTCAATTATGCGGATGATCTGCAGCTCATCTTCCCCTTAAACACCGAAGACTCAGTGGCAGTGTTTCAAAACACCATGTCTCACATCCTGAGTTGGATGAGCTGCAGTCACCTGAAACTCAACCCAGGCAAGACTGAGTTGGTCTTGCCTGGGCGGAGCGCATTGAGCTGGAACCCTGGTTTCTGGCCAGTCAGCATGGGAGCTCCACCATCCAAATCGCTCTCGGTCAAGAGTCTAGGAATTCATCTTAGTGAGGATCTTTCTCTGAAAAGACAGGTCGGGGCAGTGGTGTCCTCCAGCCTATTCCAGCTGAAGAAAATCAAGAAAATTGCTCGTTTTTTTTCTCTGGAGGCGCTCACACAGATTGTCATCTCCCTGGTTCTGTCCAGATTGGACTTTTCCAACAGCCTGTACCTTGGGCTCCAGGTTGGTGAGTTGAAACGCCTCCAGCTGATTCAGAATCAGGCAGCCAGACTAATTCTTAACCTAACTAAGAGGCAGTCTGTTAGATTAGGCTTAAAACAACTACACTGGCTGCCTGTTGAGCAACGGGTGGCTTTTAAGACCGGGTGCACTTTATTTAAGTCTTTACATCAAACTGGCCCCCTATTCATTAGAGACCTGTTCAAAAAATACAATCCCTCCCGGAATCTCCGTTCCATGCACAAACACCTTCTGATTGTCCCTTCTTATAAAAGGAAACGTCTTGGAGGCTGCTGCTTTGACCACCTTGCAGCTACCTTCTGGAACTCTCTTCCCCTGCACCTAAAAATGTGTGACAATATTCTTAGTTTCAGACGCTCCCTTAAAACATGGCTCTTCTCTCAGGCGTTCTGAAAAGCTCCTCCATGCGTCCTCTGGCTGTTGCAATGTGTTCCTGTCTATAGCGCCATGAAGCCCCCGGGCGAACGAGCGCTCTACAAATACATTTCAATATCAATATCAATATCAACTCACTGCGCATTTCCTGGAGCAGGGCCATAGTGTTGAGGATTTAACATGGACTATCATAGAGAAAGTCCCAGTTACTAGGAGTCAAATGGACGAGCAAAGAACCTTATTGCTGTTTGAACAAAGATGGGTGTATCGGCTGAAAAGCCATATATCCGGGCTAAATGATGATATACCATGGTATACTCTGGCAAGATAGGTAACTAGGGTATGTCACTGGTCAGACGAGGGTTCAGAATACCAGGTACCGATGTAGAATGGGATGGTTGATAGTGGGTACGAATAAGTGCAACAGAAAAGGTGAACCCATCAGACGCCATCACTACCAGTAAGGATTCCCCCTGTAGTACCTGGAGTTAGGGGTGGGACAAGAACATCCATGATTTGAGACACTATACAAAGTAGATGGAATTTGTACCATATCTCCCCCCCAAAAAAAGCTGTAAGGTTGTAACCAAATTATTGGCCCATTTTAAGTAATATACGATTATCATATTTGTAAAGATGGTGACATCATGACATTATGAAATGATAATCAAGTACAGTACCACTACACTCAACCAAAGATGGGCTTAATGGGGTAGATGCTAATTTCATGCGGGGAGTAAAACTGAAAATGATTGTGTGGGATTGTAAAGGTAGAAACCACGAGTTGCAACAGGCAATGCGGTCCTTGACACATGTCAATAGAGGAAGCAGGCGCCCAACGTAGTAGCACAGGGGGCGTGATAATACTCACTCCGGAAACGCCCTCTATACGTGGTATCCTAGATACCGTGGATTACGGAAGGACGCATCTCCACGTTAGTCACATGGACGCGAGAGAGAGCAAGCGGGGAAACGCCCTCGTAATAGATTTAAAGCCGCGATTTTACCTGAGACACTGACTACGCGGTGTCACGGAAAGCGGGCAAGGGAGCAGGACGCCACCCAAGGAACAGTAAGGAGTACTGAGAGAGGGAGAGAGAGGGGGGTTTGTGTGATTAGATTACACGTGAGCCACAACTAGGAAGTCAGTCAAACGCTAATACGACTCTAAGTGCGTTTTTTGTTCTTTCCTCCCCTCATCTTCCCCTGTATATACAGGTTGTGTTCGAAGGGGGAACCTCCCGCCGGGCACCAATTCGGGTTCATGAATTTAATGAACTATGTAAGTAAGGCAAACGGCAATGCTGGATGTGTTGCACGTTGGGTGATCTATTTGAAAACTGAGACGATTGGTGTGAGTGATGGACATACACGGGGGAATGTGATGAGTGGAAGCGAAAGTTTACGAGCCATCCGATCGAGAGGCACAAGGTCGGATAGTACTGTGCTCATGTGCTGGTAAGGATGGGGAAAGAGATCTCACTTCAGCTGAAAGGTCATGAATGAATTATGTGAAATCATGACCAGCCTAACCATAACACAGCATGATATAAGAGAGACAAGTGGTTTGCAGAATAGAGATGGCAAGCTTGAAGATGGGAAAAAGAGATCGTACTACATTACTTTATTTTCTCTTTTACCCACAGTAAGTGTTTTCCCGTATTTTGGGACAAGCCTCTACGTGTAACAAGAGAGGGCACAGATCTATGAAGACCGGCTCAGTTTCAAGGGGCCCAATATACCGAATTGCGGTAGGGCTCAGAGAGAAATAAAAGGCGACTGTCCTGAAGAAGACCGAGGTGACCAGCATTGGCACGTTTATTACGGTTGAAACATGTCGACATAAGCAGTATCAGGAGGGAGGTCTTGTGAGATCCTTATGTCTCGAACAAGACATTTCCCATCCCAATTTGAGTTTTTAATCCTGATAGGGGTACCAGGTAATGTCCAATAAAGCACTAATTTTAGTTGGCACCATTAATCAGTTTTAACATTTCCCATTAACTGCACTTTAGTCGCACTATTATTTCTGACACTTGGTGATTGGCACAAATCACATTTCATTATATGCTACATGTCGTCAGTGATATATGGTTTGTTTTGTTGAGTGGAATTTATTATTTTTTCCCCTTCCCTAATGCTCTGCCCTGAGTGTGGCTACACCAGGGCGTATTGCAAGCAGGCCCAATGATGGTAGAATGTCACATACTTCAGTATGTGAGTGAGGGAACTTTTTACAATGATTGAATTTCCCAATGTCTACGTTTCGTTGTGGTCATTATTTGTGTGTACTCTACTACCCCTCTGGTGTATACATCAGTGGTATGCCCATAGTTCATGGCCGCACAGTGGCCGCATTTGCGAAGTGCTGCTGGGAACCTGGACAACTGGGAGGTGGGAAACGCGGGAAAGGAATCTGGAGGAAGCTTGGGCCAAGGGGTGTGTGTGTGAGAGGGTGCTGTAAATATTTAAATGAGAGAAATTTTACCTTGAGGTTGGGTCACGTGTCTTCGTTGCTCCTGCTCTCCTGAGTCTGCTTCCAGAAACAAGAAGTAGGCATCCAGACGTGCCTCAATGTCTATGGCCATGGCTCATCGACTCCACTCCTCCTCTGTATCCCACTCCAGGCTCCAGATTCAGGTCCAGTGAGGTATCCAGGCTCCAGATGCAGGTCCAGTGCGGCATCCAAGCTCCAGATGCAGGTCCAGTGAGTCATCCAGATGCAGGTTCAGTGATGCATCAAGGCTCCAGGTACAGGTCCAGAGAGGCATCCAGGTTCCAGGCGCAGGTCCAGGGAGGCATCGAGGCTCCGGACGCAGGTCTTGTGAGGCATCCACGCTCTAAACGCAGGTCCAGTGAGGCATCCAGGCTCCAGAAGCAGGTCATGTGAGGCAACCAGGCTCTCCTCCTGGTAATCCTTGATGTTGGGTGGCCTTAGGGGGTTGTTGATGTGTGCTGCACTTGGCTGCTCCCTTCACCATCACACCATTTAATTTTTTTTTGGCCTATTTTCTATTGGAGGTCGACTGCTATTTTTCCAATAGAGGCAAAAAAACTCACATTGGGCTGACTAACATGCGTTTTTTTGCCGCTAATGGACCTTTCGTATGTTTTTGCCCGCTAACACCGGAATTTCTATTGCCATCACGCTAATGTCAGCTGCAGTTTTCACCGCTGATCCCTGAAGCTATAGCCACGTAGCGAAATCTTGTACACACCTCACTAACAAAGCCATAGTTTTCAGAGGTACACAGCGGTAAGAAAACCGCTGCTAACTAGCGATCGCAGTAGTTTTCGTCATATGGCCCCTAGTATCATAGTACAAATTAGTGCAAAGATAGGCACATTTAATGAATAGTACTGAGATTACACACTTAGGCAATAATGCCATGGCTTGGAATATGCAGAGGGAGAGAGGCCTAGTGCCACACTAGCAGCATTGACGCAACCTAATAGAAGGAGCAATGATGTATTGCAATTAAGCAACAAAGGGAGGGAACCAGTTAGCAGTGCATCCAAGAAAGTAGAGGAATTCCGTAACTATTATGATTTACTATACACCACACGTGGTTCCAGTGCGAAAGAATATGATGAAGATTATCTTGCCCACATCGCAATGAAGTGGCTATCCAACCCTGACATGGAGAGAATAATGGCCCCACTCCGCCTAACAGAAATCATAGCAGCTCTAAAAGATATGCCTAATGAAAAAGGTCCCAGGCTCGGATGGCCTGTCGCCTTTTACAAAACCTATCAGGAATGGTTGATAACACACCTGATGAATCTTTTCGCAAAAATGTCAAACAAGGGCATGATGCCACCCTTGATGCGAGATGCAAAAACAACAGTTTATGGGCAGAATGCAGAACAATGTCATACATTCACCCGAGTACAGAGATCTAAATCCATCCTTTTTTTGTTCACCATGCCATTCCCGTTTGAACCCAGCCATATGCAAATCAGTATTGACCCTGCGCCCCATGGGAACAGTCCAGCCCGAACTTCCAAGCCAGGTCCTCCCTGGACTGGAAACAAGCATCCTAGGACAGGTTTCGGGCTTTCAGCCCTCATGAGCCAGGATAGCTTGATTCCAGTGGCATGGAGAGCACGGGACTCACGTCTGAGCATACCCGTCCCACTTGGGATGACAAATGTAAAAAGAACTATTGATGGACAGAATGCAGAACAATGTCATACATTCACCTCAGTACAGAGATCCGGGCTGAGAAGGCATTCGACTCGGTCTTCCTCTTCGTGGTGTTGAGGCGGTATGGAGTAGGAGAGGTATTTCTTAAACTGATAGAGGTACTGTACGGAAAACCCTCAGTGCGAGCAAATGTTAATGGACTTCTCTCAACACCAAGAGTGAATACTAGAGGTACTAGTTACAAAACAATGGGGTTGACCCAGACATGTCACTAGGACCTGGGTAAAGTTTGGTACATAAAGGGGGGGGGGTCCCAGAGGAAACACAGTATTAAATAAATATCGACATCACCTGTTAAATCAATTACAATGTATCCATTCACATATTGAAAATAGTTATTTAAGTTGAACATATATTTTTTATCATGTTCAGGAGAAAACACATTTGTCTATAAAATGGTGCATAGGTGCCCCGAAAGAGGAGGGAGGAAATAGTGCAGCAATGTGCAAATGTGAGCGTAAGTGATAGAGGGAGGGCAGTGACCAGTGTGTACATCAAAAGCGTAAAAAGGCCTGTACAGCCTTAAGCAAGGCTACATTATTTACAAAATGTCAAAAACGATTAATCCCTTTGGGAATCAATATTAGCACACCAAATACTCACTTGTCACTCAACACCATATACCAAATCTTTTCTTATCACTCCGACCTCAAGATCCAGTCACAATATCCAATCAATCAAAAGTATAAATGTTTATTCATTATTTTTCATAGTTCATAAAAAACAGTTAAATACAGATAAAATCAGAGCACTCCGCTCTAGACTTAATGCCTTCAATTTTATGGTCAAGGTTGTTATACAGTAATTCATGCAAAACACATTTTAAAAACAAAGTGCACACAAATTCTCAAAGTCAATTTAGACCAACTATCTAAATTCAACAGTTTTCTAGGGACATTTGTCTATTATATACAACATTCCACAAAAACCAGCATAATTTGCAAAGATTTTGTATACTGCTTATGACCCAGAAGTGACGCGTTTCGGTGGTATCACTGGTCCAACCACCTTCTTCAGGCTTTATAGAGACAACATTAACATCCCAGCACTTCGAAACGTAATCTGGATATATGGAACAACTTGGGGCAAGAAGTCTCCCAACCACCGATCTTCAAAGAGGATTTCATACGATGTACCTCATATTCTTTTGGGCTTATATTCGTGATCCAAGCAATATAATTCGAGACCACTCGGCCTATGAAAGGCTTCTTCAAATGATTAGAAATCCGTATGAAAATTTTAAATCTTAGTCGTGATCCCACATGGTAATCGATGGCCGCCTGCCCAATTTGCGGCTTCTTCACACTGTTAAAACTATATCTTATATTTGCAAGCTAGGGGTTCCGTCATTAGTCTCTGTAAATTTGGGAACACCAGAATAAGTCTGCCCCCTTCCGTCTCACTCAAATATTCAATAAATCACCAGGCGTCCGGGATTGAAAAATCTCCGTCTCACGCCGTGTCCCCATACATTCATTATTTACAAAAACAGCTCTATCACTGTTGTCTGCATTCAGTAAGCAAAACCATAAAGTTGTCGACGTTTGGACCCAAGGATTGTTGAACTGAATTTTCGTAGTGCCTTTAGGACTCCATTTTGTGATGCCATGCTCTCGGCAACTTGGTGAAGAATTGCTTTTCATGTCCCTGCTGAAGCTTGCTCACCCCTCCTTCCTCCTTGTGGTCGAGCCAATTCCGAGAAGCTGCCTGTGTGCCTCACCCCCCAGTTGTGCCAGAGACTCCGCCACATCCTGTCTATTGTTGGTAACTCAACCTGTCACGACCAGCTGCCCTGTGACCACATCAACTGATAGAGGAAGCACGAGGCTGTGCCCTGTGACCACACCAACTGATAGAGGAAGCACAAGGCTGTGCCCCATGACCACACCAGTTGGGCAAGGAAGCACGGGCTGTGGACATTGTGCAATTAGAGAACAGATGTCCCCTGACGACGATTACACCACGAGACTGACGAAGAACTTGTCAGAATGAGGAACTTATCAAAAAGTGAAACTGTGTATTGTACAAATGGGCGTGGCTAGCGCTATAAATATGTGTAAGCTGTGGAGTAAAACAGCAGTCTCCGTAGAATTGTCTTTGTACCATTATGGGACCTCTGTCCTTAGCTCGAGCTAATAAATTACTTGTTTCCCTCCACGGCTGGTTGTCCTGGTCTCTTTGGTAATGTATGATTGAAGCAAGAAGGACCCGTAGATTCAAGGCGATTCCCTGCGCCACTGGCTTTTACTTCCCTAGTGGGGGTGGTCTCCAAAAAGCTGGTTCTACAATTTGGCGCCCAACGTTGGGCGTCTTCGGTGGTCGTCAACGAGCCTGGTGGTCATGAGGAGTCCGTGATCGAACGCTAAGGGAGGCGCACCACTGCATTGGCTGAAAATTGTCATTGTGGGCCCAAGGTCTCCGATTGCGTGACTACTCCCTCCAGTGGGCTACCCGACTGCGGCACCGACAGACGCCCCAGTTCTGGTGCCTAGTCTTTGGAGATCGAGATCCTTATGACACCTGCCGTGCGACGGAAGATTGATGGTCAGGTAAGAGTGGGAGTGGCCCACTTCTTTGGTGAATTGGTATCTTTGTTTTTGGTATTTTGATTCGACTTTTGCAAAAGCCGAAGTCGAAGGGTAAGTACAGTTCTAGGCTGTAACAATTAGATTTCGCCCTTTGATGTTCGAAACCAGGATACACGTCTAGAGATGCCTGGGTTTAGTAAGTTCCGGAAATTGTGTTGTTGTTATTGTTTGCAGGACTCCGCATTGGAGGAATCTTGTCCGATTCCCCCTTTGGTGACCCCTAATCATGAAGTTTATGCTAAACATGGTGTAGGCCCTATTATGTTTTGCTTACTTTGGCATAAGTACACGAAAGGTAATGCCGAGTTACAATGGCCCATATACGGTAGTTTTGAAACTTCTGTGCTAGATAATTTAGAAGAAAAATCGTTTCAGAGAAAAGCTAGACCTGCAATGTTTGATTCTTTTCGGGTTTGGCGGAAGGAGTCCAAGCAGAAAGAAATCAAACTCAAAAAGAATGAAGCTAAAATAATGCGTATGAATGTGATCCTGAAAGCCCAGACTCATGATAATCAGAAAATAGAAGAAGATATAATAATACGTGACAGATTGCACCGAATGCAAATAGATGGATGTTATATTACAAAGAAGGTTCCCGAAAAGGCCCGGTATAAGGAAGATGACCCTCTTATGTCTTCTATGTTGAGCACCCCTCCACCCTAGACCCCTGTCATATACCCGGCCATTGACCATGTACAATTGCCTCTTGCCACTGCTCCAGTTGTTGCCCCTGCCCATGCCCTGGTTTGCCCGAATCCCCAGCCATCTGTTCCTGACGCCCCGACTATTCAGGACACTGTATCCATGCAAGTATACCCTTCCTTTCTCCCTGTCACACCTTCCACCAATTCCGTGTCTGCCCCTTCAACTCCTGCCACGACTAACCCTCTCCCTGTCGGCAATCATCTGACACCTTCCCCTAGTGCAAAAATGATAGCGAATGCATGGTCAGTAATCCGCGATTATATCCCTAATGTAACTCCACCTAGGCCACCCACTCCCAGACTAAGCACTTTGCGCAGCCTGGTAGGGGATACTCCAGAACAACTAGCTATGAGCCAACAGGCCCATTGGTGGATGGAGAATAACGCTATATACACTGCCCAGGATATATGGATAACGATGGATCAGTGGACACGCATCCAACAGATTGATAACTTTTGTGAAATGTGCGACATACTAATCCAAATATGGGAAGATTTTGTAGAGTCAGGTCCACCCCCGGGTCTGTCTGAGCTTCGCCAGAGGGTTAAGAAGGGGGACATACAGGGCCCAGCACTATTATGTGACCTAATCACACTAGGGGCCTACAGAGACTCCTTGTCTGGTGTTGCGCTAAATAAAGGTTTTCCCATGAGGGAGGTACAGCCCGTTTGGAGGGACCGTGTTGTTGGCACGGATGGCCAACCTGAAATACCGCCAGGTTTTAGACAAATGTGGGTTCATGTCCCTTGGAAAAGGTCTGAGGTCCTCCAACTTAAAAGCCAATTGCCTGACCCGCGTAAAAATCCTGCAGGTTACTACAAGAATTAAAATGTAAACAACAAGGACCCCCTGATCGGAATTATCAGTTCCTGGGACAGGAACAACAATTATGTGTAAATAACATAGGTGGAACAACTGATGTGGGAAAGGACTTTAAGTAAAAAATGTTCTAACAAAATTTGTTCAGGTAAAAAACTCTATTTCATTTAATAGATGTTCGTTAAAAGAAAACTACACATAATACATACAAAATACAGAAAATTATAACATAGCAATAAACAAATTTCACAACCAAGTTTTATACAATAAAACATTTTTTAAAGACACAAAATAATTTTAAAAGGATTGTTTCCAATAGGTGGTAAACAATATTCTCTCGACGCGCGTTTCTGAAAACGCCTTCTTCAGGAGCCACGATATTACTTCGATAATAAACTGGATCGTTACTTCATATTCTCTTTCTAATATATCAGTTAATGGTAAAGGGCATAAACCATACTGCTTCTAATTCAAACTTTAAAAAAGTCAATAGCGTATCCTGTGTAATTTCTTTCGTTTCAGGGTGACCGCTAGATTATGATAATAATTTTTTCTGCTTTGCTTCTCGGCAAGTCTTCGTAGTTAACATTTTTTAGATAAAAGAATTATCGTTCTCTTGTTTCCACATAGAGAGACGGTAAGCCGCTTAATGGCATCTCCTGCCCGATAAGTCCTTTGTGTTGGAATTTAACCGGTATTATCGTCAACAAGGAGATGAGAAATCGATAAAAATGGAGCCCGGGCGCTGCAGGGAATGTCTGCTGGCGTCTCCCGACCGTTATGAGTGATGTCCCAACACAAAGGACTTATCGGGCAGGAGATGCCATTAAGCGGCTTACCGTCTCTCTATGTGGAAACAAGAGAACGATAATTCTTTTATCTAAAAATTTTTAACTACGAAGACTTGCCGAGAAGCAAAGCAGAAAAAATTATTATCATAATCTAGCGGTCACCCTAAAACGAAAGAAATTACACAGGATACGCTATTGACTTTTTTAAAGTTTGAATTAGAAGCAGTATGGTTTATGCCCTTTACCATTAACTGATATATTAGAAAGAGAATATGAAGTAACGATCCAGTTTATTATCGAAGTAATATCGTGGCTCCTGAAGAAGGCGTTTTCAGAAACGTCGAAAAGCGCGTCGAGAGAATATTGTTTGCCACCTATTGGAAACAATCCTTTTTAAATTATTTTGTGTCTTTAAAAAAAATTTTATTGTATAAAACTTGGTTGTGAAATTTGTTTATTGCTATGTTATAATTTTCTGTATTTTGTATGTATTATGTGTAGTTTTCTTTTAACGAACATCTATTAAATGAAATAGAGTTTTTTACCTGAACAAATTTTGTTAGAACATTTTTTACTTAAAGTCCTTTCCCACATCAGTTGTTCCACCTATGTTATTTACACATAATACTACAAGAATTAACTCAGACACTCCAATCTTGCATAATGACCTTAGCAGACATAGACATGTTAATGGGACAAGTAGTACCGACTGAGGTATGGTCAAAAATACGCCATACTGATCAGGCAGAATTTGGCCATACATGGAAAAATCTTGAGGAAGCTGACAGAGCTCGAACTGGTGGGGGGAAGCCTTACCCCATGATTCTAGCCCTTCCAGTCCAGATACTTACTGCCATGAAGAAGATATTGACACCTCACCGTATTAACTGGGACAGATTAGCAGCTTGCAAACAAAAGAAAGACAAAAGTGTATCTGACTTTTTCACACGATTTGAGAGCACCTTCACAGACTATAGTGGACAGGACATGACTTCAGAGGGGGGACAGCGACTGTTTGTAGATAAATTTGTGTCCAATCTGTTACCGGAACTTGGGACTAAACTAAAAATGTCAGAAAGTGCATGGCCCATCCCCACCCCATCCGGCATTTTGACAATGACTCAGTATTTATTTATGTATTTATTATTTATTTATAAACAGTTTTCTATAGCGCGAACTAGACCCTTGGGTATCAGAGCGCTTAACATCACGTGGCATAGGACAAAAAATCAATGTAGTTAGATAATAAAAGAAGAAAAGGTACAGGACTGCTACAAAATTCCAAGACATGAATAATACTGTTTTGAGGTAGTAGTTGAAAGATTTCTCTCCTCTCCTGGATTGTCTCTTTCCTTCCGTCCAGTGTTCTCTTATCGTGTGTCATTTTCTATAAATATCCCGCTTTGTTATCTAATATATCCCCACTGTCTGGTTACAAATGGCAATTTGCCTACCTATGGGAGGAATTTGCTCATGAGAAAGATCTTAGTTTCTTTCTTAAATGATGCAGTGTTCGAAATGTTTCTGATGTTCGCAGGGAGAGAATTCCAGATTCTAGGGGCTGCACCAGAGAACGCTCTCTCATAGGTTTTTTTCTTCCTGAAAATAGGTGGTCTCAGCAGCAGAAAATTGGCACTCCGGGCAGGTCTGTTTCTTTCTGATATTTCTATTTTCTTTGCAAGATATTTGGGTGTGTTTTGATGAATCTCTTTATGGGTGATACATGCCAATTTTAGCTGTATTCTAGCTTCGTAGGGTAGCCAGTTTAGAGCTTTCAAGTGAAGGGATATGTGGTCAAATTTCCTCTTCCCTGTGATAAGTCTTGCCGCTGCATTAAGGCATGCTTTAGAGGAGCTATGGAAATTTTTGGGAGACCTGCTAGTGTTGTGCACCCATATTCAATTTGTGAGATAACCAGTGATTGCACAGCTAGTTTTAGGTCATTCTCCAATAGAAATGACTTCATTTTTCTTAAGTAGTTCAGGTGGAAGCGTGCGTTTTTTGCCATTACCTTAATGTGGGTTTTCATATGAAGGTGTTCATCCAATGTGATTCCAAGAGACTTCGCTGACTCAACTAGAGTCGGGGTGCAGTTTAGTGCTGTGATCTTTTTGGACCATTCCATCGCTACTGCTTGTTTCTTTTGAGGTGCGATGAGTAGGAATTCAGTTTTATTTGCGTTTAGCTTGAGATGATTGCTAGTTAGCCAATTTAGCGTCACTTTGAGGGCCTCATTCATGATGGTTGTGTCTTCCCTTGATGCAATCTTGATGTAAAGTTGCGTGTCGTCTGCGTACATATGGTAAGATATTTTAGAATTTCGCAGTATTTCTGTGAGGGGTTTGATATATAGATTAAACAATGACGGAGATAGAGTTGATCCTTGTGGTACTCCAATTGAGTTAGGGCAAGAAGGAGAAAGGGATTGATTTACTAGGAATTTCTGAGTTCTATTCTGTAAGAATGATTTGAACCAATCCAATACAGTGCCGGAAATTCCCATTCTGTCGTGCAGTCTGTTTAGAAGTTTTTCATGGCTGACTGTATCAAACGCTGATGACAAGTCTAGGAGGATGAGTAGACAAGCTTGGTTGTGATCTAAAGCTTGAAGTGCATCATCGACTATGTGGAGGATTGCTGTTTCCGTGCTGTGGCCAGCTCTGAATCCCGATTGGCAATCATCCAGTAGAGAGAAGTTGTCGATATGTCGGCTTAACTGATTTTGTACACATATTTCTATTAATTTGGCAAGAAGAGGGATATTGGTCACTGGGCGGTAGTTATTTGGATCTGCCGGGTCTACTGTGGGTTTTTTGAGGATCGGGACTACTTGACCTGTCTTGTGGCATTCTGGGAGGACCCCCTGGGAGAGTGACGCGTTTATAATTTCCGTCCATATTGGAATCATAATATGGCTGATTTTTTCCAGACATTTTGATGGTAGAGGGTCGTTAAAGTGATTGTTAGGTTTAGTAGCCACGAGCGTTTTAGTGATCTCAATCTGGTCTAAAAGTTTGAAAGTGTCCCAGTGTGCCTTGTTTTTAGTCGCATTGTTCGCATAGTTCGTTGCAGATTGTGATGCAGGAGTGTTGTCGCAGGGGTTATCTGCAGCGATCCTGAGTTCTTTTTCCAGATAGTTGGCTTTGTTATAGAAAAAGGTAGAGAATTCTTCGCAACTTGGTTGTGTTTTGGTAACTTCCTGGGCCGATTTTGCCAGCTTATTTGATTGTAATTTTATAATCTCAAACAGTTTCCGTGGTCTGTTTTTGGCGTTATCCAGTTCAGAGCTGATAAATTCCTTTTTCGAGTTGATGATCTTCTTGTTATATTCCTTTCTGATCTTTCTGAGGGATTTCAGCTCAGGGGATGACGGGTGTTGTCTCCATTTTCTTTCTGCACGTCTCAATTTTCGCCTATCTTCATTCAATATTCCATTAAACCAAGGGTTTTTAATCTTTTCCGTGGCTCTTTTTAATTTGAGTGGTAAGGTGGAGTTGACTATTTGCGATATTGTGGTCGTGTAATGGTTCGTTAGATCCATCACATTCTGCGTGTTGTCTGGTAGGATTAGATCTCTTTTGCAGTTTTCCAATAGAAGATCTATATTCGAGTCTCTGGTTTCTCATATCCATCTCTTCCTTTTGCTCGATTGAGTGATTTTTATCTTCTCCTGTGATGATATTAGGAAGGGAATAGGGAAAATGAAGAGCGAGACAGAACAGACAAAAAGACTAAAGACTTAAAAACAAAGGTTTTGCTACAACGAGGATACCCGACCCCGACTCTGACCCAAAACAGGGATAACCCCAAGTTTCAGCAAATAGTTCAGAGACCTGCCAATGTGACTCCTCGCCCTCTGCTGGGACCTAACCAGTGTGCTTATTGTCGCCAGGAGGGTCATTGTCGCGATGAGTGTCCCTTGTTGGCCTGAAACAACCCTGCCTCTACAGACCGTTTCACAGGCCAACGTCCCCAGAGAGGACAAGGGTGAGACGGACCTAGGCCACAGATGCAAGACAGGCGAACACTTATGCGAGAGAATAGATTTGATACCGCTAACAATGGAAGCCGTAATTACTTTACTGAGGATTACGAGCCTGAAGAGGGAACAGGATTTTTGTCCCGCTAGGATTGCCAATGACAAGAGAAGGGACCCGTACCTATTCCTGTTGACCAGAAGGGACAGTATGTCCATGTTACAACATTGGGCTCCACTGAGAAATTTTTGATTGACACTGGTGCAACAAAAAGTTCTATTGCTAGGTCTAAAGTCCCTCGGGCCCCCTTGTCTGGCACAAATAACATTTCTGTGGGATTCTCTGGTACCCCAGTATTCAGCCCCGTTTCACAGACACTGGAACTAACGATAGGACCCTACACAGTTGACTCCCCTTTAGTCTTGACTTCCACATGTGGTGAAAACTTGTTGGGTTTAGATCTACTAAAAAGATTGCATGCAACCATATACTGTTCTCCCGATGGGGTTTACATCACTATGGGTCCCCCTACCACTAATCCAATATACCTAGCTGCCCCGAATCAAATACCCCGAGAGCTCCCGAATGTCCCTCCCAGCCTATGGGCCCAAGATGATACTGATGTTGGCCTTTTGTCAATACCCCCATTTTCAGTTACCCTGAAAGAAAATGCTCGCCCTCCCCAACTCCCACAGTACAAAATACCGAAAGAAGGAGAAAGGGCATTGCTCCAGATCATTTCCGAGCTTGTCAGTAAGGGTGTGGTCGAGGAAACAAGAGGAAATGTGTGCAATAGCCCAATTCTGCCTGTCCTAAAACGCTCCGACCCTTCCAAGCCCCCTGTTTATCGCTTTGTCATTGACTTACGAGAGATAAACAAAATAGTAGTTCCCCAGTTCCCTGTGGTCCCAGATATCACCACCCTACTTACTATGGTTCCCCCGTCTGCATGTTTCTTTTCTGTCATAGACCTAAAGAATGTCTTTTTCAGCATACCAGTCAATGAACAGAGTAGAGATCTTTTTGGATTCTCATTGGCAGGACGAAGTTTTCGGTTCTGCAGAGCTCCACAAGGTTATGCAGAGAGCCCCTTGATTTACAGCCAGGCCCTCAAGGGCCAACTTGATTCCCTGACCCTACCCCAAGGCACCGCATTACTTCAGTATGTGGATGATTTGCTGATAGCGGAAGACACAGAGGCATTATGTAAAGAAGCTACAATGAAGTTGCTCCTACACCTGGCACAGTTCAATCACAAGGTTTCCCTCTCCAAACTATAATATTGTCGACATGAGGTGACCCACGGTACTAAAATACAGCATGGTCATCTGGTCACCAGATTGTTAGAAGCATTGACTCTCCCTTCAAAGGTAGCAGTGATCAAATGTAGTGCCCACAAGAAAGTGACCGATGACATAGTAAGGGGTAATGCATTCGCCGACCAGACTGCGAAAGAGACAGCCAAAGATGTCTTGACTCGCATGTATGTAGCAGGCCCCTCAAACTGGGTGCCAGAGAAGGGAATGCATGAGGACACCATTGAAAATGTGAAAGAGATACAGGCAGAGGCAACCAGAGAGGAAAAAGCCCTCTGGGTAGAACGAATAGGCCTGTTGAATGAGGACGGCTGTTGGACGGACCTATCTGAACAACAGCGATGGTTATTACCAGATGCCTATGTTTTACCAGTAGTTACTATGGCCCATGGCCCGGCCCACATTAGCGCAAAAGGTATCTGCAAATTACTAGCTCCAGTATGGCAAAACAAACACATCCCAAAATACGCTGAAAGATTAGTCAGAAATTGCATGATTTGTCTGATGCACAACCCAGGAAAAGGCACACCAACACCCGCAGGAAATTTTGCACCTCCATCTCATCCTTTCGAAGTACTCCAGATAGACTATATACCGATGGAGAGGTGCAATTTTCTCCGATATGTCCTGGTGGTTGTGTGTGCCTTCAGCAAGTGGATTGAGGCCTACCCCCTGAAAGACAACACTGCCATAAGTACCACAAAGATACTGTTGAAGGAGTTCTTTCCAAGATTTGGAATGCCCAGAATTATCTGGAGCGACAACGGAAGTCACTTCACAGGGGAGGTAATGAAAAAAGTCTGTGTAGGGATGGGGATCAGACAAAAGTTCCACGCCGCCAATCACCCCCAGTCAGCAGGTTTAGTCGAACGCCACAATGGTACTTTAAAATTGAAAATGGCAAAAATACAGGCTGACACCGGACTACCCTGGCCGGATGCCCTGCCCCTCGCTCTCCTATCAACCAGAGCCACGGCACATTCTCGTACAGGACTATCTCCGTACGAAATCGTGTTTGGTCGGCCAGCAAACATTTGGGGAGTGCCACGCCCGAAATAATGCTCTGACATTGAATACCCGATGTTGATTGATTACTTGCATGGATTGACCACTAATTTATGTCTCATTCATCGTCAGGTGCAAGATATCCTGCCACCCAGACCCGAGGGACCTGGTCACACCATCCTGCCGGGTGACTGGGTATGTGTCCGCAATTTCCAAAGAACTAAGAACTTGGAGCCGAGGTGGAAACCGACCCAGCAAGTGTTGCTAGCAACGAGGTCTGCAGTGAAGGTGGCAGGAAGAAAAAACTGGGTCCACGGCATGCACTGCAAGAAAGTGCCTCTACCACTGCCATACGACCAGTGGGCCAAGAAAGGTCTGGGTGACAACGAATGCAAAAAAAATCCCACATTTTGCACCCTTCAGTGACGCCAATGTTTCCTGGGCTTCATCAGAACAAGAGGACAACGACATCCTGCAATCTGCCGTCCCTCAGCACCTGAGGTTACGAGACACTGAACACACAGAACATTTTTTCACTGACCAAACGACACCTGGGTCCAACCTCCGACCCAGAAAAAAGGACTGAAGAGACGAGGGTCTCAGCCCTCTGCTTGACATGGTTGGACAATTCGCTGCAGGGCTGTGATACACCGGCGCAACTTTCTAGGCCGGAGTTGATACAGCGGACCGGAGCGTGTCAATAGGACTGACGGAATCACTGATCGGCAAAGCAACCACCAATCACAGGCAGCCCCTAGGGAAGACCACGTGAAGCAGACGATGAACAAAATGAACACTGAAAGCTTAAACAGCAAAGAAGCAAGAAAACAAAAATGCATAAAGACAATATGTGGCCCGTACCCCCTCTGTCTAATGGTACTACTAACTATATCACTGATATTGGCCTGCATCGGTGGGTGATACATGCTAAAGCACCTGAGTCTCCTACCTCCACAGACATACCTCACCAGCATGTGCCACCACTCACCCATGAGACAAACAGAAGGACAGGGTTCTTCAACAACACCTTCATCCAGATGCTACACCAGCACCAGCTTGTGATGAACAAAACAAACTGTTGGGTATGTGGTCTGCTGCCACATACTGCAAGCACCGGGATGGCCCTGATTCCTGCTCCATTCTCTCGAACTGGCTCTGCCTACAGCTGGTACACTGTGTTCTATTCAGGTGACACAATCACGAGATCTGTGGGGAAGATCAGCAGCAGACAAGGATTTCGCCACATCATGGCTGCAGAATGGCCAGGCATGGACAAAGACTCAGCAGAGAAAAATGAGTATGAAAACCATCATGGGTCCTTTTTCCCATCAAACATATACAATTGTGGGGGAAAGAAAAGACTGCCACCCATCAGAGATCTCCCTGTCTACCCATAACCCAGAAAGTACTGTGTAAAGGGCAATGGAACAGTGTGGGTAGGGCGAAGTGACTGCGCCTACACACTACAGCTGAATGGTTCAACTTCCCCAGCTCTGGTGTCCTCGCTGAACACGTACTTTGTGTGTGGGAACAAGGCCTACACCAGGCTGCCAAAATCCTGGGCCGGCACCTGTTACATTGCATGGCTACTCTCTCCCACCTACACAGCTAATGCAACACACCACATCCAGAAGAGAGGTGTGGTTGACGTAGATGACACAGCTGGCCAAGAGTTTGGGGACTTTGCTAAAGGGTTCCTCCCCTTTTGAGGCCCTATGATCAACAGCCGCAATCTGCGACACCTCACAAGAGTGTAACTGCCGGTGCCCTCAGCAACATCACGGCAGAACTTCAAGCAGACCGCCTCATGACTTTGCAGAATCGAATGGCGCTTGACATTGCACTGGCAGACCGTGGGGGGGTTTGCGTGTTGTACATTGATCAAGACAAGTTGCTGCATTTTTATCCCGGATAACGCACCAACGGTCTATCAAGCGATACAAAAACTGCATAGGATAGCTTCTGATATCCATCAAGACGATGGGTCGTGGTCTCTGACAAGCTGGTTCTGGAGCTTGGTATCCCAGTGGGGATGGAAAATAATGATCTTTGTCGCTATCATTGCAGCTGCATTGTTCTTTTGCTGCCTCTGTGTGCAGTGCATGCCCGCACTCTGTGGGCTCTGTGCGACCTCCCTGACATCCAGACCAATGAAACAAAACAATCGCACTGCCATGATGATGATGGAAAGAGAGGTCCAGGAAATGATGGACATTGACGTAAATGATGAGTAATTGTTGCCTTTGCATGGCAAAAGGAGGGAACTGTTGAACTGAATTTTCGTAGTGCCTCCATTTTGTGTTGCCATGCTCTCGGCAACTTGGTAAAAAATTGCTTTTCATGTCCCTGCTGAAGCTTGCTCAACCCTCCTTCCTCCTTGCGGTTGAGACAATTCCGAGAAGCTGCCTGTGTGCCTCACCCCCCAGTTGTGCCAGAGACCCCGCCACATCCTGTCCATTGTTGGTAACTCAACCTCTCATGACCAGCTGCCCTGTGACCACATCAACTGATAGAGGAAGCACGAGGCTGTGCCCTGTGACCACACCAACTGATAGAGGAAGCACGAGGCTGTGCCCCATGACCACACTAGTTGGGCAAGGAAGCACGGGCTGTGGACATTGTGCAATCAGAGAACAGATGTCCCCTGACCACAATTACACCACGAGACTGACAAAGAACTTGTCAGAATGAGGAACTTATCAAAAAGTGGAACTGTGTATTGTAAAAATGGGCGTGGCTAGCACTATAAATATGTGTAAGCTGTGGAGTAAAACAGCAGTCTCCTTAGAATTGTCTTTGTACCATTATGGGACCTCTGTCCTTAGCTCGAGCTAATAAATTACTTGCTTCCCTCCACGGCTGGTTGTCCTGGTCTTTGGTAATGTATGATTGAAGCAAAAATGACCCGTAGATTCAAGGTGTTTCCCTACGCCACTGGCTTTGACTTCCCTAGTGGGGGTGGTCTCCAAAAAGCCGGTTCTATGGATGGTGTAGGAGATTCACGTCCTTACAGAAGGATCTTCATCAGAACCATGGGTGGCACCTATAGGTAATTGAAAAAGGGGACCTTTAGTAATTAAGGTGATGGAGCAGAGAATTGTTACAATAAATCCATGATAGTGGGCAGGACAAATTACCCTGTATCCATCAGGACATGTGTCGGACCGACTGACAGGAAGGGCCTGCAGGCTCCAGGGTCAACTGAATTACAAACGCCATGTGATTAACATCAAAGCCGACATAAACTGCAACACATCAGATGTCATTTACACCATCATCTGTCCGTGTGACATGATGTACATAGGACAGACACGCCAGAAGGGTAAAGCACAAGTTCTGCAACGCTGCAGTAGAGTGAGGTGCGGCGCACCCTTGGTAGAACATTCCCAGAGAATCAGTCATCCACCAGAGAGCATCAAATGGGTGGTCCTAGAGAAAGTAACATTGGCATCAGGGGCGCTGACATCCAGTCAGTTTTGAACATACGTGAATGCAAATGGATGCACGCCCATGATACTATTCAGAATGAGTTAAATGAGTTAGATGCCAGCAGTGCCCAAATAGCATGTCTTGTTATCCAAAGGAATAAGTCAGGTTAGCGGCCCCCTTTTGTTTTACCTATGCTGTATTTCATCATCATGATACTGACTTATATGTTGGGTTTGATTTGACCAATACCATTATTTATAGTGGGAACTATATGTTGGAGACGCACACAGTATGCTGTACATTTGCACTGTGAAATTTGAAATGCCTGAAATAACCATGACATGTGTCATTTTTATCAGTCATGGAACACGCGCCAATATGACTATCAGACAACAGTATTTGCCACACACTGTTGCCTTGAGTCTTCATGCCAACGCTCCTGACTGTTAACTAGCCCTTGAATATGGTAAATCGTTTTTGTTGAAAACACACACTAAACACAGAGGTCAGCTATACTGCAATAACTGTGACAAAACGTTTAATATCATCCAGGCAAATTATAACACATGCAGGCTGAATATTCCTCCACAATGTATTGTCAATAATGTCTATAATGAACAGTCAGTATGGGAATTTGGTCTTCATGAATATGATGACCAATTTTCAGTCTGTTGACCTTTACCAAATTGTGTATGCTAAATGTAAATTGTGTATACTAAATGTTCATGCTTCACTAACATGTCACACATACAGCAATGTGTTAATCATTCTCCACGTCTGCTATCTATCAGCGACTCTCTGTATTTTTACAAATACATTACCATGCCTTTGCCCTTAAACCTTCTTCCCTAGGCTGTGCCACACTTGAAAGGCAGCTCTAAAATGCTTCAGGCTGTTCATCTAAATGAATACGTATAAGACGGTTTACGTGTTCCAGCCCGCTCCCCTGCTGCTTGCCAAATTAAGCACCATCTGAAAGCAATGAAGTGTAAACAGCAATCAGTTGCAGTTCGCCTGAACATAACACACGTCTTCGGTGTTATGTTGTGAGGATGACCCCATGCAGATTCACTATTGAAGGGGTGTCCTCCACGCCCTCCTCTGTATGTAAGTAAGTGGTACTATCCAGAGTGGAAGAAGGAGCAGGATAATAAAAGAGAGGTCATGACCGGACTAACCCTGGGCGTAGCACTTCGCTACGCCCACGGAGTGAGCGTAGTGTTGCCTACTTCGCCATTTGCGAAGTAGGCGTAGCAGGCAACACTACGCCCACTCCGTGGGCGTAGCGAAGTTGCCCGCCACCCGCCACCCGCCTCCCTCCTGCCCTCCCTAAATACTTAAATAATTATTTTAAAAACAATAAACACCACTTACCTTGTCGGCTGCGTCTCCGGGGCTCCCTCTGGTAACCGCGCCGCCATCATGGATAGTAATGCGCATGCGCGGCCGCCCTCGCATGCGCATTTCTCACGAGAAATGCGCATGCGCGGGCGGCCGTGCATGCGCATTACTATCCATGATGGCGGCGCGGTTACCAGAGGGAGCCCCGGAGACGCAGCCGACAAGGTAAGTGGTGTTTGTTGTTTTTAAAATAATTATTTAAGTATTTAGGGAGGGCGGGAGGGAGGCGGGTGGTATTTAGCGAGGGTGGGAGGGAGGCGGGTGGCGCGTAGTGGGGCTACGCGAAGAGTGTAGGTGGACGTAGTTTCTGGTCCACTTCGCGTAGCTTCGCGTAGCCCCACTACGCCTACTACGCCCACCCTTAGACCGGACATCCGGGTCAGACCGAGACTGCCACCAACATAAGCGCCTGTGTCTGTCTGTCTTTCACTGTCGAGCGCCACCAGTTCGTCCCCCCCAAGCACACAACAACTGGTGATGAGGGTGGTTCTTTTCAAGGATCCTAGACTACTGTGCTTGCCCACGCGCGCCTGCGCTGTTCTGGAGCATCCCTGCCTCTGAAGCGGCCGCTGTGCGGCGTAAGGTCTACCATCGGTAGGTGTACAGCGTCACTGGGGGCATTGATAAGGGGGTACAGTCATCAAAGGCCAGGACAATAAAGCACGCACACACTTTGGCTATTCTGTCCGACCGGAAGTCCCGAGCGACTCCGGACCATTTATTTTTATCCTTCTGGCCACGCCTGGCCAGAAGGTGATACATTGCGGTGGCGTGTTTCCGGGGCTCAGCCGAGACCCTTGGAAACACTAGAGCGCTACATCCCTTCCCAAGTTAGTCCTTTGAACAAATGCAAATAATAATCAACTCGCAAAGTCTGCAAGTTTCTGCTAGGCCTCGGATTGGGCCTGAGGTTCTACTGCTGCCTGCCCCTTGAAACAGCACCTTCTGTACCCTTCCTTGGCGGAGCCCGTGGTGTCATCACAGGGAGATCCATTGGCGATTCAGGACAGACGTGCTCTGACTCACTCGCCATGGCTTCCGCTTCCAGCAGTTCACTAGTTTGTGCTATGTCACTATGATTAGGTGGTATTCGTTTGAACCACAACATGTTCCTGGTCATTTCTTCTCCGTTCGGCTGTGCTGTGATTGCTGTTCCCTTTGTGGCCTTAATTACCCACGGTTCTGCTTCGTACGGGGTACGGAACTTGCCGCCAGGTCTTCTGGTTCGGATTAACACCGCGTCTCCAGGGATCAGTATTCGGTCCTTCGCCCTTCTCTTCTGACTGGCTTTGTCATTGGTCCTTCTCCTGCATTCTTGGGTGGACTCAGGTGAGTACGGCTCAGGTGCCCAGCCATCTGCCATGGGAAGCAAATCCCTCCGCGGCCCTGCCAGCATAAGGGACCAAGGTGATTGTTGAGTCGTGCTGTGGGGTGTGCTTCGGTATTCTCTGAGGAAGTGTTGGAGGGCCTCTTCGGGGTCAGCTTCTTCCACTGTGGCTATCTGCAGGATTTTATTGATGGTCATCATAAATCTCTCCACTTCCCCATTGGCTTGGGGCCATTGTGGTGTGATACGACGATGCTTCACCCCCAGTCTCTGCAAGAACTCCTTGAAATCGTTACCCTGGAACGGGGGACTGTTGTCTGTCTTAAGCACGTGTGGAATGACAAACATGGCAAACGCTTTGCTTAGAATCGGCTGGATGTTCACAAAGCTGGTCGATGGGGCTATGTCTACGATGGGGTACTTGGTGTAGCTGTCTATGAGAACTACAGTCACTCTTCCATCTGGGAAACTGCCAAAGACCAGATTGACCCATGCCCACGGGGATGGTGTGGGACCATCCATAATGATCGGCGCTGGCGCTTCTGATGTGCTAGTTAGCTGGCACGGTTGACAGTTTTGCACTACTGCCTCAACGCTCTTTTCGAGGTCAGGGAACCACACCTTTTCACGCATTTGGGCTTTCATTCTTCGAGTGCCCTGATGTCTTGTATGGGCAAGTGTTGTTGCTTGTTCTTGTAGCGCTAAAGGCATTACAACTCGATGTCCTCTTAGTATGAGTTCATTTTCCGCGATACTGAGTTCATTATGAACTTTCCAGAATTGGCCTAAACGCAGCTGGTCTGCTTTACTCCAGCCGTGAGTGTTTCGTAGAAACCCTTCCCAAGTTCCGGATTGCAAAGCTTCCATGATTCTTTGTATGACGATGTCGTTGGCATACTAGGACACAATCATGTCTGCCGACAATGCTTGGGGGCATGCCCATTGGGATATTTTGTTTACGAATTCTTTGGTTTGTGTGTCTTGATCATTGTCTGGTGCTTCTTCTGTGGTGGTTGGGTGTCGAGACAGAAAATCAGCAGGGCTCTTTGCTCCGGGCCTGTAGACGAGATCCATTTGATATTGTTGTATTTGGATGGCCCAGCATTCAATCCGCGGTGGTGGATGGGGGGCAGTGCCTCTGAATAAAGGTACTAATGGCTGATGGTCAGTCTCCATTCGAAACGGTTGTCCGGTAATGTATAAGTAGAAGTGGTTACAGGCCCATTTTATTGCGAGTGCTTCCCGCTCGATCTGGGAGTATCGTGCCTCAGTCGCTGTTAGCGCCTTGCTCGCGAATGCTAGAGGAGCCCACACTCCTGGCTCCGTTTCTTGGGTGAGCAGGGCTCCTAGACCTACTGGGCTGGCGTCTACTAGTATCTCAGTGTGTCTCGACGTATCAAAATAGGCCATGGTGGTTCCGTCTAATAGCGCCTCTTTGACTTTGTTGAACGCATCTTCCTCTTCTCTGGCCCATCTCCACGGACTCTCCTTCTTTGGTAAATTTCGTAGTGGTTCTGCTATAGTGGCCAAATTTGGAATGAACCGGGCACAGTATTGGGCCATGCCCAGGAAGCTCCTGACTTCAGAGGCTGTTGTGGGTGCAGGTGCATGCCTGATCGCCTGGGACTTTCTGGGGTCCACTTTGACTCCGTCGGAGTTGAACACGTATCCAAAGAACTCTATGGACTTTGGAAGAATTTACACTTGTCTTTGTGTAGTGTTGCTCCGTGTTCCGCCAATCTTCTGAGTGTGGCCCTTAGTCTTTGATGATGTTCTTCGCTCGTTTTCGAGTGTATTAGGATGTCATCACTGACATTCAATACTCCTGGCAGTCCTGATAAGATTTCTCTTATGGTGTTCTGAAAGATCTCGGCCGTGGAGGATATGCCAATATTTAATTTTTTTTATCTCCTGAGGCCCAGGTGTGTCGAGAACGTGGTGATGTACCTGCTCTCCTCTGCTAATCTTAATTGGTGGTATCCGGCGTTTAAATCTAATTTTGAGAACCATTGGGCTCCGTTGAGATCAGCTAGGATGCCATCCACTGTTGGCGTGATCTGCCTCTCTCTTTTTATTGCCTTGTTGGGCATTCGCATATCAATGCAGATTCTTATTTTACCAGGTTGCCGGGGTTTTTCTGCTATTACCATGGGCGACACCCACGGTGTTGGGCCTGTCACTTTCTCAATGACTCCTTGTTCTTCCAATTGTGCCAACTCATGCTCAACTGCTGCCCGTAGGTGGAAAGGGATCCTCCTGTGCCTTAATGCGATTGGTTGGACAGCTTTATCGATGTGAAGCTTTATGGCGGCTTCTTGACTGTTCCTAATCCTACGAAGAGTGATGGAAATAAGTGTAGAATGTCCTCTGCTTGGAGTGCCTTCACGGCATTGGCAAAAGCAATGAGGTTGAGGTCCTCCGCTGTGTGGCTCCCGACAAGGAGGTCAGCTTCCTTGTCGACGACATGGAATGTCGTTGTCACTTCCCGATCTTCGGCCTTGACTTGTACTAGCATTTTTCCTCGTAGAGGAAGTGGTTCTTGGCTGCCATATGTCAGGATTCGTATCTTGGATGGTACTAGCTGGGGCCTTGGGTTAAGTGCTTTGTAGTGCTGTATGCCCATCACGTTGACGGTGGCGCCAGTGTCTATCACTCCGTCACTGAGGACCCATCAATTTGGATCTGGCCTTTCAGTTGGGGTCTTCGCCTCCTCTTTAAATCATTTGTGAACGACACAAAGTAGCACTCATCGTCTTCCTCGGTAGATGAGTCATCTAGACGCTCGTGGTATCGATGCTGGGTCTTCGTGGAACGTGATGACAGGGTGTCATCTAGTGCTAGGTGTCGGACAGCTCCAGTCACTGTCCTCTTTCCCGACTGATTCCTTCCTCGGAATCCACCTCTGCACACGCTTGCAAAGTGATTTTGTACTCCACACTTCAAGCACGTCTTTCCTCACGCGGGGCAGTTGTCCGGGGCATGTTCTTCCCGTCCACAGTAACCACACACTGTTCGCCGCGGTGTTCTGGTTGGCCATCACCCTCGCCCGCTCCGGCTAGGGTTCTGGATGGCGTCAACTCTTTCGGTCTTCACCCTGGCTCTGGCATCTGCACTGGGATTAAGTACAGCTTCCATCGCTGTGGATCGGGCGTCCGACAATTCATGCAACCGCGCAAGAATCAGTATTTCTTCTAGTGTGATGCGTGGCTGACGTAGTATTAGCGTTCTCAGCGGTTTATTGCGGGACCCTTGAATCGGATGTGCAGTGACTTCCTTTGTCTGGTCGTCTTCCATGCAGGTGCTTATCAGTTCTCTTAGACGCGCATGGAAGGCATCCATCGTTTCCCCTTCTCGCTGTCTTGATTGTCGGAACTTGAAACATTCGTAGTGCGGGTTAAGTTGAGGGTCAAAGTGAGCGTTTAATGCTCGAACTGCAGCGTTGTAATCATTGTCTGCTCCGGTGTTCGGGAGGTGCGCAAAGAGTTTGTAGATTTTATCCCCACCAAAGTGTAGCAGTAGCAATCTCTTGACTTCAGCGTCCTTTTCTCGGGTGTCCACGAAATAATTGTTTAGTCGTCCGGTCCAGACTGCCCAACGTGGCGCCGCCGTTGCAGGATCGATTAACTCACTGAATGGTGGTAGTGCTTGGATCTGTGAGTGAGCTGATGGGGTCACTGGCGTCCCCGTAGGTTGTACTGGGGGTGGTCCTGCTGGGGGTGGTCCTTGCTGTTGTCCCCCTGCTGCGGTACCTGGCGGGTTCCCTTGTGGCAGTCCTCCTGTGGCAGCACCTGGTTGGTTCGACATGACGCTGTCTTGGTTGTTTGCTGCTATTCCCTGTGTCTTCGCGGTGTTTGGAAGCTAGTTGTGGGTGTAAACTGCTTCTTATCTTGCTTTGCCACTGCTTGTTTATTGATGGTGTCTATTTAGTGTCCTCGCTGATCGTCTGGTGCCTCTTGGTCAATTGACTGCATGTTGCTGCTGGTCTTGTATGTGCTAGTGCTTGTTTGCTGTTTTTTTTTTCCTTTTTCTTCGTTGTGCCTTTACTTGGTATTGGCCTGCCTATTGGTGGGGGTGCGAGTGCCCCGGCGATTATTACAGGCCGTCTGCACGTGGTTCAGTGCTCAGACCGGGCCTCACTTGCTGGTGCGCATGTGCGTGCCGCCGGCAGCTCACGACCTCAGGTAGGGCTTCTCGTTGCAAGGCAGTCATCGACATCCCACCCTCGTCGCCAGTGTAAGGTCTACCATCGGTGGGTGTACAGCGTCACTGGGGGCATTGATAAGGGGGTACAATCATCAAAGGCCAGGACAATAAACCACGCACACACTTTGGCTATACTGTCGGACCAGAAGTCCCGAGCGACTCCGGACCATTTATTTATATCCTTCTGGCCACGCCTGGCCAGAATGTGATACATTGTGGTGGCGTGTTTCCGGGGCTCAGCCGAGACCCTTGGAAACACTAGAGCGCTACATGCGGTGAAGCGTCATCGAGCGCCGGACCCGCCTGGATCACGGTGAGCGCCCCTTACCGGAGTGTACTGCTCTTTCCTGTGCACCTGATTCGAAGGAGTCCTCCTGCGCCCTGGAGCGGCTGATCAGCCGTCTCTGAATACCTGCTCAGCGCGGCCTCCACACACGTGGTCTGTGAGTTCACGCACGCCATTTCTACCTGTGTAAGCAGGGTGAGGTGCCTGCAGTGTCCTGTGCTGTGTTTGCCCGTGTCAATGGTGGGCAGGGGCCTCAATAAAAATCAAAACATTAATTAAGGACACAAACATGACCAAAGACAAAAGGACAAAGACACATGGGGCTTATGAAAATTTATAGAAGAAAATTATACCACCAACGCAAACAAAAGACACACAAGAACAACAAAGCCGGCAGATGCAAAGCACTGCACCACTGCCAGAACGACGAGAGGATACTCCAGTGGGTACGTGTGTTTTTCAACCAGCCACCAGAAGGCTGTATAAAGGTGGGGACATCCCAGCAGACTGAGACAGACATTCATAAAGGGTGCAGAGCTAGGGCGTGCTGCTGCACGGTCCAGAGCCACATCTAACTCACCACAGGTGTCGTCCTCCTGCGTCAGGTTGGGCTATTTCGGCGGTGTGTCCACGTTGGGACTGGAGTGCGCAGAATGGTGACTGTTCCCCCGGTTGAGGCTTTTGTAGTCTATGGCCCCCTATACGTGCAGGTGGCCTAGTGGAAGGACTGGCTGGAGCGCCTCAAGACCTACTTCGCTGCAGTGGGCCTGAAGCCGGAGTGCCAACGACCCATGTTGTTGCACCTGGGTGGTCCCACGATCCACAAATTGGGTAAATCAATAGTGGAGGCTGGTCCACCCCACACATACGTTATACTCAAACCTGCACTGACCTCACACTTCGAACCTCTGGCCAACCCAGATTATGAACGCTTTCTCTTACGCCAAGCATGGCATCTCCCTGAGGAGTTGTGGACACGTTCTACACCCACTTAAAAGAACTGGCAGGCATGTGCATGTTGCCAGATGCAAACAATGAAATAAGGGCACTATTCATTCAGGGGTGCTCTTCCGCCAAGCTGCGAGAAAACATACTCCAAACCCCAGGAATCTCCATGGCTGACATTTTGGCAATGGGCCGGTCCAAGGAACAGTCAATGGTGTGTGTTGTGCACATCAAAGCAGCACTTCAAGGTCAGGTAAAGACTGATCCTGTGAATGCGGTGATGGCCACGTCCTCTATGAAGCACTCCATGAAGAAGTCAGAACGCAGCAAGCCACCACCAACAACCAGGACTTGCTATATGTGCGGGGGAATATACCCTCATCAAGGCCAGTGCCCTACTCAAGGGAAGAGATGCTCAGTGTGTCGCAGGCTAAATCACCTGGCAAAAGTCTGTCGCTCGGCTGGGCAAAGATGTCAGCGAGGCCGCCAGGTCAACGCCATGGATACCCCGCATACGGGAGAGGACGAAGATGACATGGGTGACGATGAGGTGGAAGGAGCAGTCCACGTCATTCACGCCCTGCAACCAAACGAATGCCCTAAGCGGAGAATCCTGAAATGCAACATAAGTGTTGCCGGACACCCGATACAGGCGCTTATCGACACAGGTGCCTCCATAAACATCATGGCGCAGTACATGCTAAGGACGCTTCCCATACACCCGACCCTGCAGCAAACTTCCACACAGGTATTTGCGTATGGTTCCACAATGCCTTGTTCTTTGGCCGGCGTATTCACCAGCAACATCTCCCATGAGTCAAGATCCACCCGAGCCAATGTCTATGTCACCCAGGAAGGGTCTGGGATGTTGCTGAGCTGCCACACAGCGGAGCACCTACAACTGGTAGCCTTCGAATTTGTTGTACACCAGGAGGATGTGGAATCCCTGGTGGAAGAATTCAAGTCCCTGTTTGAAGGTATAGGATGCCTCAAGGATCACCTGGTGCGGATTCACGTGGATCAGTTGATCCAGGTGGGCACTCTCAAACACCGACGATTGACTTTTCACCTATGGCCAAAAGTTGAGGAGGAGCTGAGGAAGCTAGAGGCAGCTGACATCATCGAGCGTGTGGAGGGTCTGACTCCCTGGATGTCTCCCATTGTGATATCCTGAAAGCTGAAGCAACCAGGTGAGGTTAGAATCTGCGTCAATATGCGCCTGCAGAATCACGCTATAAAGAGGGAACGTCATCTCACCCCTACGGTAGACAACATAGTTGCAGAAGTCAGTGGTTTGCAATGGTTTTCAAAGATGAACCTGCAGGTGGGCTATCACCAGCTACTGCTAGACCCCAAATCGAGAGCCATCACAACATTCTCCACACATGTAGGACTACGCAGATACAAGCATCTCAGTTTTGGAGTCTCCAGTGCAGCAGAGGTTTTTCAAGACACCATTAGAGGAGTGCCCTCCAGCCTAAAAGAGGTCACGAATGTCAGTGATGACATTTTGGTACATGCCCCCACCTTAGGGGAACACATGCACTGCCTCTGTCTTCCAAATATTACAAGATAGCGGTCTCACCCTACATCGCTAAAAGTGCGCATTCCTCCAGAAGGAAGTAGCCTTCTTTGGATACCATTTCTCCCAGCAGAGAGTGTCACCCGATCCAGCAAAAGTCTGTGACATCCAGACCACACTAGCCCCTACCACCAGGACTGGTGTGACAAGTTTCCTGGGTATGGTTACATTCTGTGGCCGTTTCATCCGTAACCTGTCAGAACTAACTGCGCCATTGCTAGTACTCATGAATAACACCACAACTTGGGAGTGGGGTCCTGTGCAAGAAAAATCATTTCTGGACACCAAACGTGCCCTCTCGGCAGAGACCACGTTAGTTTACTTCAACCCAGCATACGAGTCGGAGCTGTCATTCGAAGTGAGCCCCGTTGGACTCGGGGAAGTACTATCACAAAAACAGAAAGACGGGGAGTGGGCCCCGGTAGCTTATGCAAGCCATGCCCTAACCGACACTGAACAGAGGTATTCACACATCGAAAAAGAGGCAATATCGATCCACTGGGGGTGCTGTCACTTCCATCTGCACCTGTATGGTCAACCATTTACTGTCCACACAGACCACAAACCCCTGATCCCACTCTTCATGGGAGTCTCGTCAAAACCCCCACTGAGGATTGAAAAGTGGATCCTGCAGCTACAAGAATACCAGTTCAATGTGGTTTATCATCAAGCCAGCATCCCTACATGCCGGAAGACGCTCTGCAGAATCCCCACGGTTGGACCATTTGGACTCGCCCCGAAGATCCTCGCCGAACACACTAGAAGAATCTCTTATACAGGATGACTCTTCCCAGTTGAGCCCTGTGCCGACTGCCGCTCACACTGAATCTCTCTGCTTGAGCTACATGTTTATTTGGCACCGCTGCGTTTGATCTGCCTCCTATTTGAAAATCTTTCAAAATATTTTATAGAATCCTTGTGTTTTGCCGCCTGTTTGATCTGTGCAAGGTCCTTGCCTGCTTTAAGGAGCCTGAGTCCGTCTCCTCTTCTTATCCCACCCAGAGAAGCTATCTACTTGCTGGACTTTATTGGAACGCCTGTCCCTCACCCTGTGTACATCTCTGCCCTGATGAAGGTGTAGCCCCGGCTGGGGCTTCACACCGAAACGCGCGTTGGCGTTGTTTGATCGGAACAGCTGGATTGTTATTCCATTCCCAATCCGTACTTGCCTTTTTTGCTGTCACCCACTCCCCTAATGAGCTTTGTCGCTTCTGTCATGTTACCATCATGTGGCATATATGTACTTGTTTAATTATGTGTATGTTTGTGGTTGATGTATGACATACTTTAGAATGTGTTTTGGAATGATTGTGTACTTTGAACAGTATGTGCGGGACTGCTGATGTTTTTGAAAATGTTTTTCTTATTATCTTAAAACTGGCTGTTGGATGATTAAATCTTGGTATATAGTAAATACAAAAGTAATAACTTACACACCTCTCTTAAATCACTATTAAACAGTATTAATTACAGTTATACTTGGTGCAAACCCATATCTTGACTAGCCCCAGTCAAGTTAGTATAAATATGTAACCCACAGAAACCTGTGTTATGGGATGCACTGTCCACTGGCCCACTATATACGTGGTGCTAACATTTATGTCAATTTTTTCAAATGTGTTTGTACATTTCAACCAACTCCTTTAAAGAAATGTTTCAGAAAAATGCTCAAAGAATGAACTAATGCATGTTAATAATCACATTGCATAATAATTGTAAAATAGTAACACCAGAGCTAAACACAATAACAAAAATCAATTCTTGGTTTTCCTTCTTCAAAAGGCTTTAATTCTTCTTTTTTCATCACTTTCGTTCGTACGAAAACTTCATACAAAACTCCAAATGCCAACCCATGAAGACATATCCCAATGCATTTCGGCATGCACCTTCATCAAGGGAATGCTCTACAAATAACATGAAAGTCTGTCACTGTGTGTAAGATATATTCAAATCGTTAACACATTCTGATAAGTTTAATCAATTGTACATAATTAAAAACTAAAAATTATCTGACAAAAACCAGAGAATAACCAGCTAGGTTCCCAAATGTTGTGTACCTTAGATGGTCATGCTCGCAAAAATTCAAATCTAACTAAATAACACCAAAAGTCCCAAAACAGAAGACAGCAAAACCGAGACCAAAACATACACTGGCAGTGCCCAAAAAAAACATTCACCAAAAGCCGTGTGATTTCCAAAAAGTTACCAATCATGCTTCTGCCTTATTCATGCTCCTACCTTCACTGACTCAAAGCCAAACGAATAAGCGTTGTATATGACCACTGTTGTTGCCCTTCTCTAAAGCTTCTGCAAAAGGAACAATATCACTGGTAAAGCCCAAAGTTGTGCTCTCTATTATTTTGCTAGACTAGTCCAGGTAATGACTTATAGCCACTCACCTGTCTGTGGTGATATTCCAGTTCTAATGTCCCACAGCGCAACTTCCACTTTCTCTCTCTGCCTTGTCTGTAATACACAATAATAATGGTGCCACGTGAGCTTTCAATTCGAACTCTCAATTGTGCTTACTAAATGTCTTCTGCCTCATAAAAGCACCCAATTCTTACCTTTTTCGTCGTAACGAAATTCACTTAAACAGCCCTGCACTCGTGTTCTTATCAAAAAATCTCCAAAACGCTATCCTCGTAACTCCGAAACCTCTCAGTGTGCCTGTACTTGGCGTCTGACGTCATGTGTGATGCGGACATAGAAAACTGACTCAAAAACACCAACCCTGTCCAAGATGGCGCGTATCTATTCAAACCTATTACGGACTAAACACGGGTTTAAGTGAATTTCGTTACAGCGAAATAGGTAAGAATTGGGTGCTTTTATGAGGCAGAAGACATTTAGTAAGCACAAATGACACTTGGTATGACAAGGTTTGAAAGCTGCAGCCTTAAAGGGTCCGACAAAGGATCCCTGCCCGACTGTGCCCGAAGAGGATAACAGACGGCCTGCACAAGATGGAATGCAAGCTGACTACTGACTGGTGGGGCAAGGGAAGGGAGTTGTTTCTGCGGATAGCTGCTGCAAGGGTGCAGGAAACGGCCGGGGCAGGCAGGCAGCGCGTGCTGGTTTTAGTGCAATGAATGGGCGGGTCAGGCTTCCCCAGACAAAGTAGTAACTTGTTCCACATCAGATGGCGCCAATGCTCACTCCTGACAACTGTAGGCCATGGGACTGACCATTTATAGAGAAGGTGGGACATTCACTCACCATTGGCCAATTGTGTGCTGAAAGCCACATGCCAAGGCCAATAGAAAGTGTGTGAAATAAAAAACCACATGAGAGTTTAGTGAAAGTCTGGAGAAGTCTTAAGGTATTCCAAGAGGCCCTCTGTTTAGATTAGCGCGTGCGCGCTGCGCTAGGAGAGACCTAAAAATGGGGGAACAAATCAGTCTCACCACCAATGGGGGTGTAAACTAGAAAGCTACAGCGTGGTGCAAGGGTGCAGGTGAGTGAAAACACACCTTGGGACAGGATACACTTCCGTTTGCTGGCTCCATAATCGAGGCACTGAAGGAGCATGATTAAATACAGCCTACATGGCCGAAGATGTGCGTTACGTTCCGGCGAACAACTGAATGCTGCTTACACTTCATTGCTTTCAGCTGGTGCTTAATTAGGCAAGCAGCAGGGGAGCCGGCTGGAACGTGTAAACCGTCTTACACATATTCATTTAGGTGACCAGCCTGAGTCATTTTGGAGTTGCCTTTCACGTGTGGCCCAGCCAAAGGAAAAAGGCGAGACAGGGAGTTGTTTTACGTTTGCACAAAAAAACATGCAGTGTAGTAATGGCAATGCATTTGTAATGTGAGTGGTATATATTAATGAGCACAATTTAAATACAACATGCGTAGCCAAATGTTGTGTGCTAAGGGGGGGAACGCACTGGTGGCACAACGAAGCCTTATGTATGACACTCGACAGTGAAAGACAGAAAGACACGGGCGCTTATGTTGGTGGCAATCTTGGTCTGACCCGGATGTCAGGTCATGACCTCTCTTTTATTATCCTGCTCCTCCTTACGCTCTAAGCGGTACTACTTACTTACATACAGGGGTGGGCGTGGAGGACACCCCTTCAATAGTGAATCCGCATGTGGTGATGCTCACAACATAACGTTCCTCCTTTACCACAAATTGGCTGATAACAAAATATGACAACCAAAACCATCTCGCACACTGTAAGAAACAGGATAGAAGTAGAGAGAGAGAAAGATATATATATATATATAAATGTGGCCAAGAACAACCAGGGTTCTTCGAAACACGTTGTCCTCGATCGCTTGCTGTGCTTGAATAAAACACCTGAAAGGACTACGGGCTCGTCTGAATTCTTTCTGCCTACCGGAATTCTGCTGGTTTTTATATATATATATATATATATATATATATATATATATATATATATAGAGAGAGAGAGAGAGAGAGAGAGAGAGAGAGATATTGAGCGAAGCATAATACGGGAAAAACAATATTGTCCATATAAGAACTCTTAGTCCAATACGAAACCTCTCAGTCGAGACGACACCGCAAAATTGGCCCAGAGGAGATACCTCTGACCTCCACGACGTACACTCCTCTCGTGTTCTTATCAAAAAATCTCCAAAACGCTATCCTCGTAACTCCGAAACCTCTCAGTGTGCCTGTACTTGGCGTCTGACGTCATGTGTGATGTGGACATAGAAAACGGACTCAAAAACACCAACCCTGTCCAAGATGGCGCGTATCTATTCAAACCTATTACGGACTAAACACGGGTTTAAGTGAATTTCGTTACAGCGAAATAGGTAAGAATTGGGTGCTTTTATGAGGCAGAAGACATTTAGTAAGCACAATTGAGAGTTCGAATTGAAAGCTCACGTGGCACCATTATTATTGAGTATTACAGACAAGGCAGAGAGAGAAAGTGGAAGTATCGCTGTGGGACATTAGAACTGGAATATCACCACAGACAGGTGAGTGGCTATAAGTCATTACCTGGACTAGTCTAGCGAAATAATAGAGAGCACAACTTTGGGCTTTACAAGTGATATTGTTCCTTTTGCAGAAGCTTTAGAGAAGGGCGACAACAGTGCTCATAAACAACGCTTATTTGTTTGGCTTTGAGCCAGTGAAGGTAGGAGCATGAATAAGCCAGAAGCATGATTGGTAACTTTTTGGAAATCACACAGCTTTTGGTGAATGTTTTTTTTGGGCACTGCCAGTGTATGTTTTGGTCTCGGTTTTGCTGTCTTCTGTTTTGGCACTTTTGGTGTTATTTAGTTAGATTTGAATTTTTGGGACCATGACAATCTAAGGTACACAACATTTGGGAACCTAGCTGGTTATTCTCTGGTTTCTGTCAGACAATTTTGCGTTTTTAATTATGTACAATTGATTAAACTTATCAGAATGTGTTAACGATTTGAATATATCTTACACACAGTGACAGACTTTCATGTTATTTGTAGAGCATTCCCCTGATGAAGGTGCATGCCGAAATGCATTGGGATATGTCTTCATGGGTTGGCATTTGGAGTTTTGTATGAAGTTTTCGTACGAACGAAAGTGATGAAAAAAGAAGAATTAAAGCCTTTTGAAGAAGGAAAACCAAGAATTGATTTTTGTTATTGTGTTTAGCTCTGGTGTTACTATTTTACAATTATTATGCAATGTGATTATTAACATGCATTAGTTCATTCTTTGAGCATTTTTCCGAAACATTTCTTTAAAGGAGTTGGTTGAAATGTACAAACACATTTGAAAAAATTGACATAAATGTTAGCACCACGTATATAGTGGGCCAGTGGACAGTGCATCCCATAACACGGGTTTCTGTGGGTTAGACATATTTCTTGGTATATACCATTATCACTATATGGATTGAATTTTAAATGATGAAAACAATAAAAAGTTTTGAATAAATCTGTAGACGTGATTTCTGTCTCCTTTGATGGGAGCTCCTTTGCCCTTGTTTAAACACTAAGGATCCTCGCATAGGACCTGATTCAAATAATTGTGGCAGGTACTCCTTGTCTCTACTTGATGGTTTACTTTCCCCTGTTTCCCTGCCCATATTGCTCTCAGGGGACCCTCTTCTTTCTAAATGTGGTTTATCGCCCAGGAACACGCAATCCAGCGGTTTTCCTGTCCAGGCATGCAAGTCCGGTGACTAAGGAGGAGGAGAGGGTAGCGGACGAGATTGAAGAATACGTCAGGCTTGAGGTGAAAGTTCTCGCCCCCTTCCCATCTCGCTGGAAGACATTGTAGAAGCAACCAAAGCAGATGAGTGCTGGGAGATGGTGACCTCAGCAGTAGTGTCAGGAAAATGGCACCTCCTACTTGATAATCTGTCATGCAGAACTGAATAAGCACAAACTGCACTCAAGGCCCTGCATAATGTCTGCACAGAGTTGGCCACTACTCCGGAAGGATGCTTAATGAGAGATACCTGGCTGGTCATTCCCCGAACACTGCAGCAACGAGTTGTGGATCTGGCTCACATCGCTCACCAAGGAATAGTCAAAACCAAGTCACGGCTGCGCAGCAAGGTGTGGTTTCCTGATTTGGACAGCATCGTAGAGCAGACAGTCCGATCTTGCTCCCTATGTCAAGCTGTTGGCCCAGCTTAACCATCTGCACCAATTGTGACGGAAGATATACCACCTCAACCCTGGCACACAGCAAGTGCCGACTTTGGGAGTCTACCTGACGGGAGGCACATGCACATGCTCATCGTCGTCGATGATTTCTCGAAATATGAGGAGGTCAAGATTCTATAATCTATCACCGCGAGCAACCTGATAACGCGGATCGAGAAAATAATGGCCACCCATGGACTTAGTCGAGAGCTACGCACAGACAATGGCCCACCGTTCTCTACTCACAAATAAGCATGGGCGTAAAATCCGCTCCGCTCGCGGATTTTTCGGATTTTCGGCAAGTTCGCAATCCGCGAACTCTCGCGAATTTGTCGAAAATCCGTGAATCCGCTCGCGGCGGATTTTTTGCTTGGTTGCGGCGCGCAGCGTGGTGCACGGCGTTCACTTTCCGTCACTAAGCGCTTGCAGAGTTGTTTTTCTCGATCATATTTTTCTAGTGCCGCGCCATTTTAGATCTTGCTGCGTGATCCCGCGGGAGTTTGGCGCCCGCGAATACGTAATCGCGGCTTGCCACCTTGCACAGCACACCTCGCGAGAGTTCGCAATTGCGAACACGTAGTTGCGGCGGAAAGGAACAATCTCGCACTCGCGAAATAGAGATTTTGCAATTCTGCACAAGAAAATCACCAGCAAACAGGATAAACCTTCAGAAAATTATGGTTTTTATCAGAATCACTCCTCAGGTTGACATTTGCATGGCCTTTTTTTTTGCAAGGAGTCCATTTTTGGGGGGGGGGAGGAAGGAAGTGCCCCACAGTCTCCAACTTCCTGTTCCTGTCCAGCAGGCTCCTCCCAGTGCTTTGTCCATCTCCTGGTCACTTTCATTTGGATCTGGAGCTGGAAGGATTACTTTTTGTGGGTGCTGCTGGATATTTGGATTTGAGGCCTTTTTGACTGTCTTTGGATCACTTTTGGATTAGAAATCAACTTTCACAAGTAAGTTTGTTTGGGGCATTACAGTTGCTGCAAGTACAATTTTGGAACTTTTTCAGAGCATTAAATAAATTATATTGTGGGTAGCCACAGTATCCAGTAGGACCAGGGTTGGTTAGGGGTGCATGATACAACTGTTTTGTTGAATTTAAACACCATTGAGGCCATGGATGGGCTGGGATTGTGCTGATTTTTGTCGTTTTTTTGGGCCTGCTGGTGTGGCCCTTTGCCCAGGGGTGGTGAGTGTTGCATGGGCCTAGTCTTTCTGTGGGGTGTCTTCTTGAATTTAAACATCATTGAGGCCATGGATGGGCTGGGATTGTGCTGATTTTATTGTTTTTTGTCGTTTTTTGGGGGCTGCTGGTGTGGCCTTTTGCCCAGGGGTGGTGGTGCATGGACTGAGTGTGCCTGTGGTGTGGTCTCACTCCCTTTAATGTAAACATCATGGATGGCATTGGATTGTGGTGATTTCTGGCTGGTTTTCTGTTTTTGGGGGTGTACTGTTGATGTGGACTGGCCATGTGGGTGGTGGTGGTGGCCATCTTGAGTGCTGGCTGGTACAGGCAACATGTGCTTGGGGTGTAAGGGGCCATTTTGAAGAGAGGCAGTGTCTGAGGCCTGCACTTATTTTGCCTACTTTTCATCCATTATGCCCAGGGGTAGTGAGTGTTGCATGGGCCTAGTCTTTCTGTGGGGTGTCTTCTTGAATTTAAACATCATTGAGGCCATGGATGGGCTGGGATTGTGCTGATTTTATTGTTTTTTGTCGTTTTCTTTGGGCTGCTGGTGTGGCCTTTTGCCCAGAGGTGGTGGTGCATGGACTGAGTGTGCCTGTGGTGTGGTCTCACTCCCTTTAATGTAAACATCATGGATGGCATTGGATTGTGGTGATTTCTGGCTGGTTTTCTGTTTTTTGGGGGTGTACTGTTGATGTGGACTGGCCATGTGGGTGGTGGTGGTGGCCATCTTGAGTGCTGGCTGGTACAGGCAACATGTGCTTGGGGTGTAAGGGGCCATTTTGAAGAGAGGCAGTGCCTGAGGCCTGCACTTATTTTGCCTACTTTTCATCCATTATGCCCAGGGGTAGTGAGTGTTGCATGGGCCTAGTCTTTCTGTGGGGTGTCTTCTTGAATTTAAACATCATTGAGGCCATGGATGGGCTGGGATTGTGCTGATTTTATTGTTTTTTGTCGTTTTTTTGGGGCTGCTGGTGTGGCCTTTTGCCCAGGGGTGGTGGTGCATGGACTGAGTGTGCCTGTGGTGTGGTCTCACTCCCTTTAATGTAAACATCATGGATGGCATTGGATTGTGGTGATTTCTGGCTGGTTTTCTGTTTTTGGGGGTGTACTGTTGATGTGGACTGGCCATGTGGGTGGTGGTGGTGGCCATCTTGAGTGCTGGCTGGTACAGGCAACATGTGCTTGGGGTGTAAGGGGCCATTTTGAAGAGAGGCAGTGTCTGAGGCCTGCACTTATTTTGCCTACTTTTCATCCATTATGCCCAGGGGTAGTGAGTGTTGCATGGGCCTAGTCTTTCTGTGGGGTGTCTTCTTGAATTTAAACATCATTGAGGCCATGATGGGCTGGGATTGTGCTGATTTTATTGTTTTTTGTCGTTTTTTTGGGGCTGCTGTTGTGGCCTTTTGCCCAGGGGTGGTGGTGCATGGACTGAGTGTGCCTGTGGTGTGGTCTCACTCCCTTTAATGTAAACATCATGGATGGCATTGGATTGTGGTGATTTCTGGCTGGTTTTCTGTTTTTTGGGGGTGTACTGTTGATGTGGACTGGCCATGTGGGTGGTGGTGGTGGCCATATTGAGTGCTGGCTGGTACAGGCAACATGTGCTTGGGGTGTAAGGGGCCATTTTGAAGAGAGGCAGTGTCTGAGGCCTGCACTTATTTTGCCTACTTTTCATCCATTATGCCCAGGGGTAGTGAGTGTTGCATGGGCCTAGTCTTTCTGTGGGGTGTCTTCTTGAATTTAAACATCATTGAGGCCATGATGGGCTGGGATTGTGCTGATTTTATTGTTTTTTGTCGTTTTTTTGGGGCTGCTGTTGTGGCCTTTTGCCCAGGGGTGGTGGTGCATGGACTGAGTGTGCCTGTGGTGTGGTCTCACTCCCTTTAATGTAAACATCATGGATGGCATTGGATTGTGGTGATTTCTGGCTGGTTTTCTGTATTTTGGGGGTGTACTGTTGATGTGGACTGGCCATGTGGGTGGTGGTGGTGGCCATATTGAGTGCTGGCTGGTACAGGCAACATGTGCTTGGGGTGTAAGGGGCCATTTTGAAGAGAGGCAGTGTCTGAGGCCTGCACTTATTTTGCCTACTTTTCATCCATTATGCCCAGGGGTAGTGAGTGTTGCATGGGCCTAGTGTTTCTGAGGGGTGTCTTCTTGAATTTAAACACCATTGAGGCCATGGATGGGCTGGGATTGTGCTGATTTTATTGTTTTTTGTCGTTTTTTTGGGGCTGCTGGTGGGGCCTTTTGCCCAGGGGTAGTGGTGCATGGACTGAGTGTGCATGTAGTGTGGTCTCACTCTCTTTAATGTAAACATCCTGGATGGCATTGGTTTGTGGTGATTTTTGGCTGTTTTTCTGTTTTTTTCGGGTGTACTGTTGATGTGGACTGGCTTGGGGTGTAAGGGGCCATTTTGAAGAGAGGCAGCGTCTGAGGCCTCCAGCCTCCGTTGCCGGGCCATTCGAGCCTGCTCCCTCCATGATGTTGATTTGGAAGGAGCAACTATATGAAGAAAGAAAGACATAGTCTGTAACCAATGCTCCTTAGCATTAATAACACAAAGTGAATGAGCCGAAAGTTGGGTCACAGTACAAGTAGCAAATTGAAAGCACAGTACATAACTATTGAGGACAGTATCTATGTAACCTCCCACTTCTGCATCCTTGCTCTAACATTAGTGGTAGTTTAATGAACAAATTCTACGACCACTATGGACTTCCATTACAGTCGACTATGACAGTACCCCAGTCTTATTCTTCTTCTTCTCTCTTGTTTAGGAAAATTGGTACGTTATCTTATGCAAGCCGGCAGAATGGCAGCACAGTGAACTTGCACCCGAGAAAAACAGTTGCACACCATGATGAGTGAGACACACTGGCGTTACTGTACCGGTCCAGTACATGCAGGTGGTGAAGCTATTACTTTTCTATTACGGGTGGCACTGAGAATACTCTGTTACAAGGGCTACTGCTTAATTAATTTACCTTTCACCCTACAGTGCAAATGAGTACTAGAAAAGGAAAATGAAGAAGCTAAATAATTTGATTATCTATCACTTCACATGGGACGTATTTGATGACATATGGGATGACTTTAGGTGCTTTGCTTAATATTGAGTGAACAGTGATACACCCACACATGAATGACGTACTACAACTAAACTAAAGTTATTAAGAGAGGTACGGAGTGTCCACCGTAATAACCGGATATATGCTGTGCTTGCAGTTGCAATACAAAGTACTGCTACTATTCATGGTAGTATTGGACACATTTACAATTTCTTTTCCTTGCCTTCCCTACACTGGAACGGACGTGCGGGTGCGGTGGTACATGCTCTTCAAGGTAATACTTAGTTCATCCAGCGACCATCTACTCTCTCTAGATACACATGTGCTATCTAAGAGTCAGAGAATACCATGCTCCAGGCATCCATTCATTCAAAGTATACGCACACATACAGCTTCTGTTTCACCCACCCAGGCTGCTGTCCTTCCACCCATCCTTGCTTCATCATTGACCCAGCCATGCACCATACCATATTCTTTCCTTCCCAGCCACCTCGGGGGCCAAGCAAACACATATCGTTCTTCTTTGCCAGCCATCATAAAATTTCGCGTCCCACTTACTTACACCCTTCTTTCGCTTTTCGTTCATCCCATCCATCACGTTCATCTAAGATCTTATTGGGATTCTTCTCACCAAAAACTTCACGGAGTACATTTCGAGGAGGCTACTACCTGGTTGATTTGTAATACACCTGTGCAGAAAGCACACTATGCAGTCTTCAATCTCAATAAGTAAGGAATATATAGCTTACCTGTTCCCGCCACCACCGTGGGAACCCCCACAGGACCGTCCGCCGGCTCTTGCACCGCTTCCTCCCCAGAGTCCTCCGAGTCCTCGCCCAACACCGCCACCTCCGCGCTGGCCCCGCCACCAGATGTTCCACCTACAAAGTACATTTAAGAATGTTAGAATACACCACTCACTACTATATAATATTTGGTCTAGGAGTAATAAAGAAATGTTAAAAAAACAGAATACAATGTAATAATTTGTGACTGTCTACTCTAAAGTAAAACTGTCCCTTTTTCCAGGGAAGGCTGTTGTCTTGCTGCACTTTTATGCACAACTGATGAATGCTTGCTTTTTATTTTTAACACGCACCACTTTTTCTCCTAACAGACAGAAGCTTGACTTCTAAGAACACGAGTCCAGGATCAAGTTCAAACCAGGTGAGAGCTCGGCTCGACCACAAGAAATGTGTCCAATTAATCGTCAGCACTAAGCACTTTTCCGTTTTCAGTTAAATAGTTTTATGACAAAGTTGATTTTAATAAATGTGTTTACCTTTAATAAAGCTATTAAACTTAAATAGACTCTGTGGTTTTTGGTCCTCCAGACTAGAGTGGATGAGCTAAAGGTTTTGGAATTTTTGCAAGCATGAGTGCCTCTGACACTTCTTGACTGTGACTCCGTACTCTTGTCCTGCGTAGGATAATCTAAAGATCATTGGGGATCAATCATCGGTGACTTCGGGAGCTAAATGACTCTGCCACACTATCTAGTCAGTAAGGAGACAGTGCATAGAGCTATTGCTGAATAGAATGGGAGTACAATGGAATTGCCAAATGTCCAATCTTAGTTAGCTACACAGACAGACTAATAAGAATAATCTAGTAATACCACATGGAGTCATATTCGAGGCAGGATAAGAATTTATATCCAGTCTACAAGAAGATCAAAGACGATTTAGAAAAAATCGAATGAGGAACGCTAGGAAAAAATAGGTACTCTTTATTAAAATTTAAACTTACTGGGGCCAGCAAAGGAGCCCTCGCCTGCCCGATCCTGGCCTGCATCCTCCTGAACAGCACCCTCCTCCTGTGTCCTCTTGCCCTTGGGGGGAGCTGATGTACAACATGAAAGAAAGAAAGACCAGAAAACATGGATGAGATTTGTCAACCAAATCAAACATTTCAAAAGAACAATAACAAAATATTTTGGAGAAATAGCAAATAGATAGACAACTATTCCACGGGATCTATCTCATGTGGTATACTACGTTATTCGTATTGCCTGATTTGCGGACCGTTGACTTAGAAAGTTCCTATGTAACTCAATAAACAGACTACTAAAGAGGTTTGCCTAGGCCTGGCAGGCAGCAGTCCGCAGCACGCGAAGTGACAGACAAAGTCCATCCTGCTTGCAGATCAGTGAATACTCAAACTATCAATCCACCGACCACCGCCACTATTTCTTCTTATAGCCATGTGTCTAAAGGAAGGACTGGACTTCAGTCTGTTGGGGCTGATTTAGAAGTCCCTTGCGGCTCATTTTCCTCCATTGTTGCATGACTTTTGTGACGCAGCGGCAGAACAAAAGACTCGCCATGGTGTTGGTGCGGCGTATATATGCATCACGTTGTAAAGCCCTGCGCCATCAGGGGGCGTTCCGGCGCAAGGGAGGGCGTACCTGCGCAGGAACGAATCCTAAAAGTGGCTGAGGGAAATCTACAAGATGTCAATCAGGCACTTTTAGGACAATGATGCATGACTCAAACCCTGCGCGCTTGAAGCCGACGTACGGCTTCATGCAGCATTGGGGAGATAGGGTACCCCAGAGCATTGCTGGAGCTGCGCCATCGTTGGCACGCAACTCCAGCAATGCGCCGCCTTTACGGCACAGATGCGTAAGGCTTCTGTGACATTTTGGGCCAATGGGTGGTGGTGGCATGGCACACAATTACTGCCGCACCCCTGCTACTTTGCAGGGATGCGCCGGTAATTGAAAATATGACCCTTAGTGTCTAGCATTACGCAGTTCTTATCTTTACACTACACTCATACATAATTTCTCAGGCCAATGAAATGAACACAAAATACAAAACAAATAAGCATAGTAGCAAGCAAGGCTACTGAGAAGGAGAGCAGTGCACCTGAAATGCATAGAAGATTTTGAAATATAATTTACCTACAATGTAATCGGCAGCATTATTGCTCTTGGTAAAGAACAAAGATTTGCAAATGACAGAGCCGGATAAAACAGAGTAGTGATGAATAGCTACTACTACTCACCAAGCCCGGGGACCTCTACGCCGAGCGCGTCCAGCAAGTCCCGCTCCAGGTCCATGACATCTGTCCAGCGGTGGGTGGCCTGGTTATATGTGCGCCGGACCCCAGCGAGCTTAAACATGGCCCGGCACACCTTCTCCCACCGCTTCCGGCGCTCCCGGATGCCATAGCCGGTTGCGATCTTGCCGCCTCCCAGGATCGTCTTGGGGAGGCGGCGCTGGACGTGGAAGATGAGTGCGGCCACCTCCTCCGCGCTAAAGATCTCCCGTGGCACCACTTGCTCCCCCCTCAAACGCCCGCACGGGAGCCGGTCACGGGGTGCGGGACCCTTCCCCTTCTCAGGGTGCTTCCCGGCTCCCTTTACCATGGTCTGGGCAGAAATAAAGTTAAATGATAAAGAAGAAATAGAATAGTGAAGAAGAAAAGAAAAGAGTTTAAAAAAGTAGTTTAAAAGTAACTAAAAGCAGCAGAAAACACAAAAATATAGAGCTAGAAAAATAGAGGGATAGATTAATAAGTAAAATAGATCAAATAAACTTCAAACAAGCAAAGGATGGCAGAGATTCAGAGAGGATACAGAAAGCATGCCCAGAACCATAGCAATGAATGAGAAACAAGATGGCCGCGCCCGTTCCCGACCGCGTGGGTAAGTTCGCGCGAGATTTTCCTCGCGAGCACGCGCGAAATTGTACTAGCGAGCAGCACAATTTGCGAGATTACACATAGCGGCCGGAAACGGAATTACGTCACGCAAACAAGATGGCCGCGCCCGTGTACGACCGCTAGGGTAACTTGGCAAACGTATAGCTACAAGCGCCTCGCGAACATGCACAAAATCACGCGAACATACACGTCGCAAAGAAAAACTTAGTGTATTCGCAAGCATTCGCGGCTTCCGAAATCGATCTCGCACGGATTCGCGCCCCAAAAAACGCGCAAAATTGCAGAAAAAACGATTTTTGCTAAACTGAAAGCAATGAGCAGGTGCAAAAGTTCAAACTTAACATTAGTAACATTCACTCTAGTGCTTCCTGAGGGGCCCCTCCAGAGTTTGCAACTATTCTATGACCCTGCTATGACCCAAACAGCAGGCTCATAGAATAGCTACAAGTAGACCATAAAGGTCCTGGGAAAAAAAATTGCACTGCAACAGAAAGCAAATTACAGATAAGGAAGGAAGCAGGTGCCAGCCAGACTGGAACTTTCAAAATAACTGACACATTAATCAACCCCAAATTAATTCATGGCAGTTGAAGTAGGGGAGGTGTGCTTGCTTTTTTCAACCCCCATAAACTACAGTGATAAACAAACCTAATGGGTGGCAGTGAGGATGTACCAGAGGGTGGCATGGGTGTCCCAGAGGGTGGCAGTGGTGAAACAGAGGGTGCTGTGAACCTGTGATGATAAACCAGACGTAGAAACAACATAGTCGCGGCCGTTGCGAGCCGAAAAGTAAGTTCGCAATTGCGAAATTGTCCCAAAATCCGCGCGAACGCTCGCCAACACAAAAAACGGGAAAATCCGCAAATCCGCGAGAGTTCGCGTATTCTCGCGGATTGCGAATCCGTAAATACGCAAATTCGCGTACGCGAGATCCGCTAGATCCGCCCATGCTTACTCACAACTTCACTGACTACCTCCAATCCGGAGGTGCTCAACATCACAAAATCACACCCCGCTGGCCCTAAGCAAATGGGGAGGCAGAGCATTTTATACGCACCCTTAACAAGATCCTGAGGATAGCAGTTGCCCGAGAACAGAACATGGAATGTGCCCTGCACACTTTTCTGAAAGAATACCATTTGACATCTCACTCCACGACCATGGTCAGCACCGGGTCGTTGTGCATTCACCGGATGGTGGAGGATGTCATCCCTCATGCGACTCTATCCTGTAGCCTTTGTAATCAAATTGCCGAACAGCTCCAACAACGACGGGCCAAGAATGATCGAATGTCCAGGTGTCGGCATGCAAAGAGATGGAATCTGGCAGTCGGCAATTTGGTGTTGGTGAGGAATCGACATCCACGAGGAAAGTACTCACTACCGTTTGAACTGGACCCCTGGGTCATCCAGACAATCAAAGGCACGATGATAACTGCCAGGAGAAATGGTGAAACAATTACGAGGAACATTTCACATTTCAAGACATATCAACATCCTGTGTCTCCCAGAGTAGGGACGCCCAATCCAGAGGATGTTGAATCCACTGTCAAGCCTGAACCAGCAGACGTTTTGCTGCCTAACTGGCAAGAACTGTCTCCACCCAGGGTTTCTAGCGGCAGTTCCTCGAGGATGCCCCGTGCTGAAGAATGTCGAGAGAGGAGTGTACGTCGTGGAGGTCAGAGGTATCTCCTCTGGGCCAATTTTGCGGTGTCGTCTCGACTGAGAGGTTTCGTATTGGACTAAGAGTTCTTATATGGACAATATTGTTTTTCCCGTATTATGCTTCGCTCAATATCTCTCTCTCTCTCTCTATATATATATATATATATATATATATATATATATATATATATATAAAAACCAGCAGAATTCCGGTAGGCAGAAAGAATTCAGACGAGCCCGTAGTCCTTTCAGGTGTTTTATTCAAGCACAGCAAGCGATCGAGGACAACGTGTTTCGAAGAACCCTGGTTGTTCTTGGCCACATTTATATATATATATATATATATATATCTTTCTCTCTCTCTACTTCTATCCTGTTTCTTACAGTGTGCGAGATGGTTTTGGTTGTCATATTTTGTTATCAGCCAATTTGTGGTAAAGGAGGAACGTTATGTTGTGAGGATCACCACATGCGGATTCACTATTGAAGGGGTGTCCTCCACGGCCACCCCTGTATGTAAGTAAGTAGTACCGCTTAGAGCGTAAGGAGGAGCAGGATAATAAAAGAGAGGTCATGACCTGACATCCGGGTCAGACCAAGATTGCCACCAACATAAGCGCCCGTGTCTTTCTGTCTTTCACTGTCGAGTGTCATACATAAGGCCTCGTTGTGCCACCAGTGCGTTCCCCCCCTTAGCACACAACATTTGGCTACGCATGTTGTATTTAAATTGTGCTCATTAATATATACCACTCACATTACAAATGCATTGCCATTACTACACTGCATGTTTTTTTGTGCAAACGTACAACAACTCCCTGTCTCGCCTTTTTCCTTTGGCTGTGCCACACGTGAAAGGCAACTCCAAAATGACTCAGGCTGGTCACCTAAATGAATATGTGTAAGACGGTTTACACGTTCCAGCCGGCTCCCCTGCTGCTTGCCTAATTAAGCACCAGCTGAAAGCAATGAAGTGTAAGCAGCATTCAGTTGTTCGCCGGAACGTAACGCACATCTTCGGCCATGTAGGCTGTATTTAATCATGCTCCTTCAGTGCCTCGATTATGGAGCCAGCAAACGGATGTGTATCCTGTCCCAAGGTGTGTTTTCACTCACCTGCACCCTTGCACCACGCTGTAGCTTTCTAGTTTACACCCCCATTGGTGGTGAGACTGATTTGTTCCCCCATTTTTAGGTCTCTCCTAGCGCAGCGCGCATGCGCTAATCTAAACAGAGGGCCTCTTGGAATACCTTAAGACTTCTCCAGACTTTCACTAAACTCTCATGTGGTTTTTTATTTCACACACTTTCTATTGGCCTTGGCATGTGGCTTTCAGCACACAATTGGCCAATGGTGAGTGAATGTCCCACCTTCTCTATAAATGGTCAGTCCCATGGCCTACAGTTGTCAGGAGTGAGCATTGGCGCCATCTGATGTGGAACAAGTTACTACTTTGTCTGGGGAAGCCTGACCCGCCCATTCATTGCACTAAAACCAGCACGCGCTGCCTGCCTGCCCCGGCCGTTTCCTGCACCCTTGCAGCAGCTATCCGCAGAAACAACTCCCTTCCCTCGCCCCACCAGTCAGTAGACAGCTTGAATTCCATCTTGTGCAGGCCGTCTGTTATCCTCTTTGGGCACAGTCGGGCAGGGATCCTTTGTCGGACCCTTTAAGGCTGCAGCTTTCAAACCTTGTCATACCAAGTGTCATTTGTATAGCAGAATGCAGTTGTGGTTCCCCAAAATGTCATAATACAGCCCCAAAAAGATTACATAAAGTGTTAACGCCGCCAAGGATGTGAACGTCCCATATACTGACATCCAGGAGTGCTTTTCAATAAATATATGGCATGATTTAAAAATTACAAGCAAACCAAATACATAAGATGAGGAGAGATGGGAATATGCTGAATGTTTAATAACTCTGTTCTTACAAAAAGCTCATCTAATGAAATTAAAACGATATGGTAAGTGTGGGAGCAGAAACCTTTATGGCGGGGTGGTGGGAGTGGACATGGTTTACATGTCTCATCCAAGACCTTCTGCCAAGAAGCTCATTTCTTTTTCTCACATTAACATATTTCAGATGTAATTTGTTTCGGATTTACACCACTGCAAGGGTGTTTAGTTATCCCTTTTAAACAAAAGCACATTTTGGCAAGTTCATTGAAAAACCCCACTTTATTTTAGAGGTGCCCTTGAAGTGAATGAAAAAGTTTCACTCTTCCGCGCAACGCCTCTCCCCCGCTTCTGAACACCCGTCTTTGATACCCAGAAGGAATGGTGGTCCAGTATCTGGAGATTACCAGTCCAATATCTTGAGCATCAGTCATCAAAGGCTGGGCACCCTCTGGTAATATTTGTATTTCAGTCTCTCCTACCTATGTTGATGCTCCTGGTCCTTCCAAAAGCAGGTTTATTTATACAGCGCTTCATAATGTGCTTCTGTCATTTCTAAGCACTGTAACCAACAGATTCAACTATTGCATAATTTAATGGCAGTGAGTTTACCGACTTCCAAAGAATGAAGGATGGCAGCTATGGCGGCAGAAAGAGTCTAACATCCTGGACCATCGTGCGAGCTTATGATAACCACATCCGTCTCTCTTGCATAAACCAAATGATTTAATATTTGGCATCAGGCTTCGTGTGAAGAGACTCGCGGGGATTTGTATTTGTATAAATTAAGTGGATGTAATGCATTACTTACTAGCAGGAAATAGATGCTTCTGGTCCGTGTTGAATATTTGAAAACCTAGGTTTTATTGTCACAATGTGACACAGTAACATGCGTGTGCGCCTTTGTAGTACAGAGACCTCAGGCATTTGCCCCGTTCCGTGGCGTGATGCAAGTGGGTTACTCTGTCATTGGCGCAGGCGTCTTGCAGTTGTATGGGCTTCCCCTGATGGCCAGACTTCAATCATCTCTGCACCCACTTGGACACAGACTGCCTGTTGCTTTCTACAGGATGCGGCGTGCGAGCCAGAGCTGCCTTAGAATTTAGGAAGTAGGTTTGAGTCCCGGTGTCACCTCAACATCCTGTGATTCTGGGCAAATCATTTAACCTCATCCCCATGCCAAGTTAAAACAAGCATTGGCATAGCTAATAGGTCTCGCCTTTGGGACTGGTGTGGACTGTATCAAGAGGATTGCTTAAAAACAATCTGTGGCGAACACTGGATATAACTGGATGGGCTTCAGCGCCCAGACTCTATAGAAGGTTGAAAGGCAATCGATATTGTAGCAAAACTGCATTGTTTAAACTTCACCAAAACAGAACATTACGAAGGCAAAGACATAAGGTACAGCAAACTTTTTTCCAGGAAAGAAAGGGCAGAGTGTGGTGGGGCATACACACAGGGGTCAGCACACACTCCTTGGTCTGTGCAAGCATATGGGGAAAACAATCGTCAATGTGAGTTGACGAATAGCAGCAAACACAGAAATAACAATATTGTTCCTCAAAGGCGCACCATTTGCACTACATGCCAAATTCCCCCTCGCATTTAAAAAGCACATAGTAAGTTGTTGGCACGGAAAGGCAAGCATGCTCTGCCAAACTGACACTGTATAGAAACATGGAACGTGCAGAAAAATTAAAATACAACCACAAGGAGGTAAGAGACATTGTAATCGCATGAAAATGCCTTCTGTTGATTTTAATGTGGAAAAGAAATAGCATTTAGCACATTGTGTTTTTTGTAGGAGGGAAAAACGCATGCCATATGTTTACTTTTTAACATCTTTTGCATAGGGGCGTGTCCTCCACAGGATTTAGAAACCACCAAGGTGTTAAAAACGAGTAATGCTCGGGAAGTTTGTGCTCCCCATAAGCTGAGCATTTGTTAACACCCTGCTCCTGTACATAGCGTTTCCCCATACCCACAATTATGTACGGGCCAGTGTGCTTGGAACTACAACCTTTGTCAAATGAAAAAACTGAAAGGTTTTGTTCATGTCCGCCACAGCAGCTCTGAAGTGAAATGAGAGGTGCAGACCAGCAAATGTTAATTGAAAAATTTCAAAACCGGTTTCGAGTGCAATGGAAAAAGAATGATCAGCGGGGGATGGGGAGAGAAGCACGCAGATGAGATAAGGAATATAATTCACGCTTCTGTTAGGCGCTACGGCAAGAATAGCCAGCCAGCATTACTGCAAAACTGCAGCTTTAAAAGAAGAGTTAATTTGAAGCACACAAGTACAAACTTGCGCACGCTGTAAAAAAAAACACTAAACAGAACAAGCGCGGGTTAACAAGTGGGAGGGGTGGGGGGAGTGCCGGCGAGAGCACACACAGCATTTCCCTTACAGGAGCGAGCAGGAACACCATCTGTTTGAAAGTTAATTATAGACAGATGTCACCAAAGCACGCTCTTGCAATGGAATCGCCAAACTTGTACCTGTTGGCACTGAAAGCAATGCAAAGCGTGCACGTTTTTGGCCGAAAAAGCAAATCGATTCCTAAAGGTCTCCTCCTATGCAGCGCATGCACGCTGCATAGTCGAGACCAAAAAAAATGAATCCAACTGTTGCTCATACAAAGCGCTCCAATGTCTTGGGCAGAGTACGCGCTATATAAAACTGTAGCACTTAACCTCCTTAATAAAGTTTTGTTACGAGGTTGAATAATCCTTTTGCAGCACATAAGAACATTCTTCTAAAAATAGAATTTTGAAGTTATTCTCTCCTGAGCACCTGGAGCCAAACTTTTATTGACCGGTTTCCTTGGGAACTGAAGCCCACACAACACACTGAGTGGAACAGAGGCCCCCACATCCTGGCGTACTCTGCTGCTTTTTATTATTAGTTGATTTTGAATTTACGTTATACTTTCCATGTGTGTTGGCCCAGCTCGAGCTCTCCCTCACTCCTAACTCTGACTCACCCCTAGCACTCTCTCTCACTCCTGCAGGCGCAGAGGCTCTCACTCCTACTTGCCAGGAGGAATGTAACCTCCTCACTCTCCCTCTCCTCACCAACCTTCCCTCCTTGGTTCCCTGGATGCAGTCCTCGACCTCTACCCTACCCCCCCCACCCCAGCTGCTCTGAGAAGAGCGTTCTGGGCACTAGCGGCCCACCTGTTGTGGGCCCAAATCTGAACTCCCTCATTCCTAATACCACTTTTCCCCACTTCTAGTGCTTTTCTTTCATAGATCTCTCCCATATTCCCAGAAGTTTGCGCAACTAACATCAGTTGTTAAGGCGTAGCTGGCAATTTTCCCAGGTCCACCGTGAAATACTGGTCTAGGCCAAACTTTTTTCTTCACATTCTGCGACTTGTTGGTCCTATTTTATAATGGCTTAAACAAGACTAAAGGTCCCAGAATTCAAAGAAAGAAGCTATATTGGATCAGCACCATCATGACTAGGCTGTCAGAGGTGTTGTCCATGGCGCTGTGATGAGATACTATAAATACTTTTGTACAATAGGTGGCAAACGGAAGATGGTATAGGCTACATGACGCTGAACAAGATCTGAAGAATAGAAAAAAGTGATGGATGGAATGCTTGGATTAATCTCAGTCACTGGTAAATTACTTGGGGCCACATCCCTGTTATTTTGCACACAATGCCACCTCAGCTTGGACCCAGACATTTGCACAACATTCTGGACCCTACTCCAGTGGAAACAGCCCATCTCGAACTGCCAGGCCAGGTTATGCCTAAACCGGAACACAAGCAACGCAAGTCCAGTTTTACCCATGTTAGAGCTTATCATTTGGGTATAACTTGGCTGCCGTGGCGCAGTGTGTAAGGGACCCACGTCTGGGAATACCCGTCCCACTTAAGGTGTTGAACTGAAGTAAACAGATCAAGCATTGGCATAGCCAATAGGTCTTGCCTTTGGGACCTTATAATTTTTTAGCCATGTAACAGTTGATATTGTTGCACCAAGGATATTGTGCTGGATAGCTAAACACTTATAAGGTCCCAAAGGCGAGTCCAATTGGCTATGCCAATGCTTGTTTTTTTTACCAGACTATTAAAGCATCTTGAGGTCATCGTACCCTTTCCATTGACGAAATGATTTTTAGCCAATAAGTAAATGTGCTCACTGTCACTGGGGACATTTCCATGAATACTTCATTCATGTGCCCCTAACCCTTTGCTAATACTCTGATAATCATTTTTTCTGCTCTTTCACAAGGAACCCGTCCCTCTCTGACCCTGGAGCCTGCAGGCCCTTCTTGTCATTCGGTCCACCACATGTCCTGGTAGATATAGTGTACTTTTTCCTGCCCATCATGGATTTATTCTAACAATTCTCTGCTCCCTCACCTCAATTACTAAAGGTCCCCTTTTTCAATTACCTATAGGTGCCCCCCACGGTCCTGATGAAGACCCTTCTGTCAGAACTTGAATCTCCTACACCATCCTTAGGTCGAAACATCGTCAACTTTATGGTTTTTCTTACCGAAGGCAGACAACAGTGATAGATTCACCCTGTCTTCCCTGACATTCTCTTTTTGTAAATAATTTAGCCCTGGCTAAGGCTGGACAGGCCTTTTTATGCTTTGATGTACACACTGGTCATTGCACTCCCTCTATCACTCCCCCTCACATTTGCAAATTGCTGCACTATTTCCTCCCTCCTCCCCTTTTCGGGGCACCTATGCACAACTCTCCAGAACATGGTAAAAAATATATGTGCAACTTAAATAAATATTTTCAATATGTATAGATGGTAATTGATTTAACAGGTGATGTCGATATTTATTTAATACTGTGTTTCCACTGGGACCACCCCCCTTTATGTACTAGAGGTACCAGGCAAGGTTGCCCACTCTCCCCACTATTATACGCACTAGTAGCTGAACCACTGTCCTGCACGATGTGGGAATACCATGTACATCGAGGCATAAGGTTCCCACAACCTAATTTGATCATCTCTGCATATGCAGATGTTATACAGCTGTATATGCGCAACCCAGAGCACAAATATGGATTTTCTTCCGTTGTGCGAACATTACCAGAGAACCTGTTAAACGTTCAATAGGTTCTGATCTCCACCCTCCCATCCCTTAATTACCAAAAACACCCCAAACCAGCTGTGGCCCCTTTTGTTGGTGAGACCCTTTTTTTGCCATAAGTGGTGCGTACGATACCTGGGAGTCTAAATACATACCGACCCTGAAGCAGGCATGCTAGAAAATTATGGAGGTGCAGCAGAGCGTCTCACAGAAGCCATTAAAAACTGGATTAGACTCCCCTGTCACTTCTAGGACTCTAAGCCTTGATGAAAATGATCATCCTCCCACGTTTTCTTTTTTCCTCTTTATGAACGTGCCAATCTCATTGCCAAAGTCAATGTTTCAAAGTCTCCAAACTCTCCTGATTCGATTGGTGTAGGGTGGGAAACAACCCCGGGTCCAATGGGAAACCCTAACAGAGCCATATTCCGAGGGCGTCCCTAACGCCCCGACCTCGAAGCATATTACAGGGCAGTGCAGTTACTCTACGCACACTACTGGATACACGGACCTCGCAGCCTTCCATATCTTTACATTGAAAGGGATGAGGTGAATCCTCTTCTCCTCCCGCAATACCTACCGAGTAAACCGCAACGACAATACCACAAAATAGACCCCATCAGGGCTACCAGGAATCAATAGAGGCAAATATCAGACAAACAGAAGATCTCGCTCCTATACTCCGCTAAACTGCCAGTTGAATGGTGTGACTGGTTTCCATTGAGCAAGGAGGGGGCAATCCTACAGACACTTCACACGTTAAATATAAAATACATGGGGGACGTGGGAACAAACAGAAATGCACATACCCCAGCCGACCATCCTCAACATATATCAATCTCATTGCGTGAGGCAATCATTGCACACCCTACTAGGGGAAGAGGTGGCAGAGCTGCAGGAATTAACCCCACTTACTTATCTACTGCAGGCAAAATCACCACAACACGGGATCACTACCCTATACACACTTTTAAAAGCGGGAATCGCTCTGACACTGATTAAAGTTCAACAAGAGTGGCAAGAAGAATTGGGCATGGAAATCACTGAGGAGCAGTGGGCTTACTGCTACTCAGGTCCTAAGACCATTTCTCGAAACAGGCGGCACAGGCTTAGGCATTTTAAATACCAGGGTTTATTACACCCCGCTCGACTACATAAACACGGACTGTGGGAAGGCGACAAGTGTATGAGGTGCAGGGTCAACGAAGCAAACTTTACACAACTAGCAAGGGGGTGTCAAGGGATTCAAGCATTTTGGACAGGAGTGTTTAACACTCCGAGAGATATACTAGGGGTCCAAGAGCCTGAAAGCCGACTAGTAAAAATTCTTGATTACGTAAAAGAAATACACAAGACTTCCCAAACATTTGCGGCAGTAGGTATCCTATTAGCAAAAAGAAGAATTGCAATGCGATGGATGCAAGGCTCACTACCCATATTGGCGAATGGCATACAGACCTCTCTTATTGTTCAACCCAATCAGATAACCATAAGGCCCTGTTTCTGACACATTGCAGGCCCAAGAACATTTGGGGACCATATCAGGCATACTTAATATGGCAGGCAGCAGACGAGGGGGAACCAGAAAGTCTTGATGTTGCAGGGATTGGATAGACTGCAGACAGCAAACACAACATCCTAATATCACTTGTATAAGTAATAAGCGTGTGTACAACCAAAGACAATATACCATAGGCCGCAGTAAAGTACACAAGCACACTCCCAATGATGACCCTCGAACATCTAGTTAGTCAATGTGTACAGGTGAAAGGAGCCTTACGGAGTGTCTTGCAAGGGACCCTGGTGAGACTAAGGAGTTGTAAACTCCCTGTTAAGTTTTGGGTCAAAAGTGTTTAAGTTTCTCTATACTATGATGACTACCTATGACAAAAGTAATGATAAATGTTTATTTGTCTACAGGCTGTTATGCATACATAAAAGTATAAATAAAGTAAAACACATTTTTTATAAAGGCGAACAGGATCTCTGTCACATCTGCAGCAACAAAGAAGGAAAACACACTTCCACATTGAGCAACCAAAGAATACAGCCATGACACCCTCAATGAGGGCCCTCCATGTAACAATCAAACAACACTAGACACCGGACATATTAAGCTTAAATCAACATACAGTCTATGTGATACAGTCTTATCCCATCATAGGGGCTTCTCACAATACAACCATTAGAATAGCTCAGTTGATCCTTTCCAGCCCAGCCCCTACTGAACAACGACCTCAGAGTACTGTAACCAATATAAAGTCAACTTTTAACAACACCACAAATCTTTAAGAGAAAGGTAAGGCTCCTCTAAATCCTGGGCAGAGTCTTGCCCGACACACAGACAGTCCCTCAAACAACTACGATCCACCACAAGACCAATGAGACAGTAGACTCTGAGCAGACATCACAGGGCAGACCTAACTGAAATAGCTGGAAGTGGGACTGGCAAGCCCCACGCAGGGAAGAACACCCCAAAGAAAAATTCAAGCCAGGACATGAAAGCGTGCAAACAAGCACACTGAACAATATTATGTTTTGTCAGTGTCTAATACACAAACTTCCTGTAAACCAAATCAACGACAACTCAAGAAGGATATCATCACACTTTCATTCATATTAGAGATGTTCACACAGACTACCAAGTGACTTCCCAGCTACCAGAAAACACACCTACAACAGCAGACTCACACCTCCCTGAGACAACAAGCTTTACCTGTCTAGAAGAACAAACAATCACCTCTCCGAAGAAGAGGTAAACTCTCTTCTAAAATACTACTAGCGGGCACATAATACCTCCTCCCCCCAACACAACATCCAACATCCCAATCGTCAAAATATCCAACTACAAAAAACAGAGACACATTCCTCTACAAGTCAATCACAACAGCCTGATCCTGATTGCCGCTTACACAATGCCCAACACAGTAACTCACAAAACAGTGACAAACCTGAAATACATGCTGCACAAATGCAGATCAGCTGTAAAACATGCAACCAATATTTATTTAAAGAGTTTTATATAGCGCTGGCAAGTCCCAGGGGCATCAGAGCGCGTTTCAGAGCAGAGACAAAGACAAAGAAATTGACAGGGTAAAGTTGGAGTGCGTCCATAATAAAATACAGATTCTGTTGCGGGTCTGTTTACAGTAGTTAGTGGAGGGGAGAAAAGTTGGGGACCTGTGGAGGGGAGAAAAGGCTAGTCTGGTGGAGAGTCAGTGGTTGAAGTCCGAGGGCTTATCATGCCGGTTGAGGAGGAGATCCTTTAATTGTCTTTTGAAGCTCATAAAGGAGGAGTTCTGTCTGAAATATACACAGGAAGGGAGTTTAAGATGTTGGGTGCATTGCCTGAGAAGGAGCGCGTGAGGGCTTCTTGTTTGTGTTTTTGAGGGGGGATGAGAAGAAGAGTGTTGGTGCTTCTAAGAGATCTTGTCTGGCCAGCTTTAGTGAGTTTGGATGCAAGGTAATCTGATTTTCTGGTGTGCAGGACTTTGTGGGTGAGGCAGGCTGTTTTGACACAGCAATGGGTTTTGATCAATAGCCATTTGAGGTTTCTCAAGGAGGGGAGATGTGGGCATGTCTTTTAGGTCCTGTGACCCTCCTTGCTGCTGCTGCTGTATTTAGTGTGGCTCTTAGGTGGGCTAGGTGTGATTATGCAGAGGCAGTAAGGGTGGCATTCCTGTAGTCCAATCTAGAGAGTACCAACACTTTTGTGGCAGCTTTTGGATCATTCGTAGGAGGGAGGGTTTGATTTTGTGTAGGAGCTTAAGGTTGTAGAATGCACTCCCGAGGTGATTTTTTTTATGCGCAGGTTCATGCTAAGGCTTGTGTCAAGGGAGATCCCTACAAAGGTGACGGAATTAGAAAGCATCAATTTGCGGTTCGGACCATCAATGGCATTAATCCAGTCTTGGGCCTGGGCAGTCAGTACATTGTTGGATTGGAGTATTAGTTCCATCTTGTCTTGATTGAGTTTCAGGTGTTGGTGTGAGAGCCAGTGTATGAAAGTAGGATCTGCTTCTTATAGGTACCCCCACTTTTTCCTTGATGTGATGCTGTTTTTGACTAGTCTGACTGGAATCCTGCTAATCAGGACCCCAGTCTATCTGGTTTCTCCCAAAATTGTTGTGTTCAGTACTTAGATACATCCCAGATTGGATACTGGGGTACTGTTGTATGCAAAACTGAGCCTAGGTTGTGTACAGACGTCTTATAACACAAGGACTTCAACTTGGAGGTATGGCAGTAATGTTGAGTCTTTTAATGGTTGTTCAAATAATAGTAATAATAACAACGAAGAAAAAGAAAAACAAAATGTCTCGTCTGACTGACTTCTCAACAAGAAGTTGAAACACTCCTTTTTGTATTACTGTTTTATGGGACTGGTTTCAGTTCTCTCTTGAAAGATTTTCCCTGGTATTGTCCCTGTTTCCTGTAGCATCCTTAGTCCTTCTTTGGCACAACTTGAAAAAAAAAGGAGACCTCCGGAATAGTGATCCCAGCAGGTATGCTTCAATAAAACAAACAACAAGAAAAAGAGAACAGGAGTTGAGTGGGCTGCTGTTTCTGGTACACAGGATAGTGCCAACGCCACCGCACCCTTCACTCGAGTGGTGTTAAGACTGTTCTGGTGTTCAGTTACACACCCCTCCACCAGCCGTGTTTTGTAATGAAAAACCAAAAAGGGAGACTTGCCTATAGCCACGTCTCTCCTGGGATGTGGCAGAGGAGGTACCGGCGAGATCCTGCCCAACAGCCTCAGCGTGATCGGGAGTGCCTCTCGGTGTCCTCTGGTCAGAGGTGGGTGGAGACATGCTTCTGGGCTCCTCCGCTGCAGTCTTGTTGCTCTTGGTCTCTCTCTCGCGAGCTCTTCTGCTCTATCCGGAACCGGCTCACCTTCCTCCTGCGCTCTGTCCCCCATATCCTTATGTCATGGATCTCGTCCCTCCTCTGGAGCCGACGCACTAGGCTCCACTTCTGGTTTGCGTACCGCAAACACTGGTACGCTGACCTCCGTTTCTTTTCGTTCTTCACCGGCTGCCGTGTTGGTGTCGGCAGAGGCAGCCGGTGCAGTATTACAGGTACCCTTGTCAGTCCCTAGTATATGGTACCCATGTACCCAGGGCATAGGTTCCCCAAAAGTCTCCTGTGGACTGCAGCATGTATTATGCCACCCATGAGAGACCATTCAAAATGGAACTTTAGGCCTGCCATTGCAGCCTGTGTAAGTTGGTGCACACACCACTTACTAACGATATAGGTTTACTATATCTAAGGGGCACTGTACTTAAAACCTATAAGTCACCCCTATAGTAGGCCTTTACAATCCTGAAGGCAGGGTGCTTTGTTCTAGGTGAGAGTGCCACTGCATGAGCAGGACACAATGCAGCCTACAGAGAGATTCCCCTGGGTTGTCAGTGAAGCAGCCATATACTATATAGAGGGGTATCACGTAATTGCACGATGACCAACTTGTAAACAGTTGCAAAGAATCCTATCATGTTTGGTATCAAACATGTTGGAATCATACCTCCACACCATAAACAGTGTGGGGTTATGATTCCAAGCACTGGAAGAGCCCTCCGTTAGGCTCTCAGTGTTCCTGGTACCAACCTTTTAGTCATGGACAGCACAAAATGGTTGTTGCCGACCAGAGACACATTTCTGCCCTCTTGCTGCTGAGACAAGCTCGAGCAGGGGAAGGTAGAACAATAGGCATCCTATCACTGGGAGGTCTGACCACCTCCCAGACAGGATTTAGTGTATTAGGGCCGAGTGGGTGCCTTTGCCAGCACCTGAAAGTCTGCATGAGGGGCGCATTTGGTGTCCCTGTGCAAAGTCAAGTTCAAACCAGTACTGGGAGCTGTTGGTTCCCGCTCTGGTGCGAAACTGGACAAAGGACATGGGAGTAACCCCCCTGTCCAGACCCTCCACTGGGAGGGTTCACTGAATCTTCCCATCCCTTTCCTTAGGGTACTTAAGAACGTACCTGGGTGTAGGTCCCTGGATTCGTCATGGGATAAGATTCAGAACTGAAACCACTGCACTTCTACCGTCTGGACCTCGCTGGACTTCATTTGGGCCCGACTTTGTCTCCCTTCCAGTCTGCTGCATCGCCTCTGCCTGTGCATCATACAGGAACTTTCAAAGGCCTGTGAGCATCAATGACTACCGAAGTAATCTCCCTTGGACTGAAGGAGTCACTCCCCTGCATTCGCAAGCACCACAACTAAGTTGACTTGTCTGGAGATCCTGAGCTCCTCCGGACTCCTTGGGCTCTACAATACAGGTGGTGATTTTCCGCAGCTCCGGAGGCCTGCTCTACCTTCTCACCAAGGTTGAGGATAGTAGTCCTTGTGGGGGTTGCAATACCCGAGCCCCTTAGTACAGCATCTGTAATAAATGAGCCACTCTTGTGATTTTGGCATCCTATGATGACCCTCACCACCACCTTTTTAATTGACTTTAGTGTGGTCCTTAATGTAGGATGGTCCTGCATTTGCCTGCTTCTCTTCTGTTCTGTAATCTTGCTGTCTTTCAGTGGGAGCTGTTACGGAGTGGAACAGTCTTACCAAGAGCAGAGCGTGTGGGATGTGCATTTGAATGTGTTCAGTTGTGCATTGGTGAGAATTATGAGTTCTTACTATTGGCTTTGACCATTCTGTTTTCTGACTTTACCTTACTTTATGTCAGTGTTGACTATTGTCTTTGACATGCTCTCATGTCATCTTGCTTTTCAATTCCATCTTGCTTTGGGCCTTTCTGTGTGCATGGCTTAGCTAACTTCATATTCATGACTGAAGCCATTTTCTGTGCCTGCACAAAGCTGCAGAGCTGATGAGGGCATGTTTTGCTTTCCTCCTGTTTTTCACACTTTTCTGACTTGAGAAAACCAGTTCTTATCAGAGGAATGTACATGGTCCGTCTCGAAGCCATAGCAAAGGCCTGATCAACCGATGCGTGGCCTTGGAGCAGACTGGTACGGGCTCTCATGAGAACGAGGGGGCGAGGCTTGCTAGAAGCTTCGTTATGTTTGGATTTGTATTAAAAGGGGGAGCCTTCACTGGTCTGGTGGAAGTTTGGGAATTTGGATTCCGAGTGAGGGCAGACGTGTCTATCTCGGATTGAACCCTGATTGCTGAGCTCTGATCCCCGGCTGTGTGAAGACTTACCCCGGCCAGAAGTGGGCAGTGTATGCATCAGGTGATGTATTGAGTTTTGTGGTTATTTCCATTGTGATGTGAGCCAGTGGCTGTGATCGTTTGAGGTGTTTCTTTGTGGTGTGGGAGGTGCACATCCAGAGTGATCCTCTACTCTGTATATATATCTTTCTGATCTCTTGAAGGACGTCCAGTGTATCTTACCTTATATCAAGTATTGCTTGTTTATTAATCAGTATAATAGTTTGCTCAGTTATTGATTCATGCCTTTAGATTATAAGTTTGCTACATATATTTGAATCTAATGCATTTGGTTTCTGAGACAGCCTTTGTTTAGAGAGTATTATGCAATAAACCCCAAGACTTATTCTAAAAGTGATAGTCTTTGCATTTTGTTAAATAAAACTCCATTTCAAAAGGTGCTGTTTGTTTTGTGTTGAAGTCTTGCTGTGCCAGGGGTGGTAAGATATGCTTAAAAGTGTATAATATTCAAAGGTGTAATGATATATTTGCCTCCCAGGTGGGAGTGCAGTGATTGGGTGTGGCTTACTGGTGCGAAGCCACATTCAACACAGCATCCCCTTCGCAGTTGCAAAGGCTTGTTGACATCTTTGCAAGAAAATCTTTGGGTTCCAAGTTGCCCCAACCTCGAGCACCTCCAGTGACCAGAATCTTCAGTCCCACATAATTGTGTGCATCGTGGCCTGCATCTTTTTGTGAGCTGCTTGAGGTCCTCTCGCGACTCCTGTGCCTCCGGCCTGTGGATCCGTTTGAGGGCCACCTTTGTTTTCCTTGGGCTCCCCTTATTGCTTGGGGCCTGCCCTGACTCCCCTGCTTGTGGTGAGTCTCCTGAACCTTGCTAATCCCAACGTTGCACCTTCTTGACTTTGTGCGAGGGGTGCATTTGCCAAGGTTTGTTGGTGCTCCCACCAGACACTGACCCCTCAGCACTCGACATCCTTCGTGGGACAGCTCTTATCAGGTTCCTGATCATCCTCAGGTGTCGCCTGGTCCTCACAGCTGCAGGTTACCCAGGCTGCAAGAGCAGACCTGTGGTGTAATTTTGGAAGGCTTCCTAGGGATGGCATAATACATGCTTCAGCCCCTGGCAGGCCTCCGGGGTACCTATGCCCTTGGTACCTAAGGTACCATATACTAGGGACTCACAAGGGTAACCCAGTAACAAATCTGGAGTGTACCTAATGTACATGCAATCAATTTAGAGAGGAAGCAGCTAGACTGGGGTCCTGGTTAGCAGGGCCCCAGCAAGACTAAAGTCGATAAATCAGTGAAACACAGGAAAAAGTGGGGGTAAGCATAGTAAGAAGATCCTACTCTCCTACACAACCCCCCCCCCAACGTAGGAACATTAAATTAACCTTTCCCAGTTGAGTCTTCATGTTCTAAGTGGAAATATCTGGAGAGTCCATCTGCATTGGCATGGTTACCCCCAGGTCTATGTTCCACAGTATAGTCCATCCCCTGTAGAGAAATGGACCACCTCAAAAGTTTGGGGTTTTCACCCTTCATCTGTTTTAGCCATAAGAGGGGCTCATGGTATGTCTGAACAGTGAAGTGAATGCCGAACAACTATGGTCTCGGCTTCTTCAGAGCTCAAACCACAGCAAAGGCCTCCCTCTCAATAGCTGACCAACATTTCTCTCTAGGGGTCAGCCTTCTGCTAATAAAAGCTACTGGCTGGTCCTGACCTTCTTCATTTAATTGTGACAGCACAGACCCTACCCCCAACTCAGATGCATCTGTTTGGACAATTAATTATTTACAGTAGTGAGGCCTTTGCAGAATTGGTGCAGTGCACATGGCCTGCTTCAGGTAATCAAATGCCTTTTGACAGCTGACTGCCCACTGAACGTTCTTAGGCATTCTTTTAGAAGTTAAGTCATTCAGGGGTGTCACAATGGATCCATAACCCTTGACACATCTTCTATAGTACCCAGTCAGGCACTAGAAAACTCTGACCTGAGTCTGGGTAGTGGGAGCAACCCAGTCAATTATGGTCTGGATTTTGCTCTGCAAAGGTTGGAGTGTGGAGAAGTGTGGCTCACTGGTTAGAGGAGGTAGATCCTGAAGCAGAGGTCAGACCCGGGACCAGGGTTCAATTCCCGACGCGGCAGGGTCTTGAGCCCAAATATCCACGGACTCGATAATTCTCGTTTCGGTACCTACTCAAATCACGGGTTCACACTCTGCAGCTCTGGGCATCAGCTTGCTTAATCTCCACTACGGCCCCCCCCCCCCGCGGCGGGATGCCTAGCTTCCACCTTGGGGATGCCCAGTATGGGTATCTCACAGGGAAAAAGCCAGGACGGGTTCCCAAGGCAAGCGCCGAGATGCCTACGGGTAATCGAGCGCTATATAAGAACGCATAATAATAATAATAACCTGGCCTCCACCTACAAGGTGGCCCCGGTACACAACCTGACTCTGATCTATCTGGCACTTAGTAGCCTTGATAGTTAGGCCTGCCTTTTGTGGGGCCTCCAAAACATTTTTCAGGTGGATCAGGTGATCTTCCCAGGTGGAGCTAAAGACAGCAATATCATCTAGATACGCTGCACTATAGTCTTCCAGACCTGTTAAGACTTCGTTCACCAACCTTTGAATTGTGGCAGGTGCATTTTTCAGACCAAAGGGCATTACCACAAATGTATAATGTCCACTAGGGGTTGAGAATGCTGTTTTGGCTTTGCATCCTCATCTAGTTTGATCTGTCAGTAGCCAGCTGTTGGATCAAATGTGCTCAGAAATTTGGCAGAGGCCAACATAGCTATGAGCTCATCTGCTCTGGGTATTGGATGGGCATCAGTCCTAGTGATTGCATTGAGACACCTGTAGTCTACACAAAACCTCATCTCTGTCTTACCACCCTGGGTGTGAGGTTTTGGTACCAAGACCACTGGACTAGCCCAAGGGCTATCTGAGGATTCAATAACTCCCAAATCCAACATTTTCTGGACTTCAGGCCTGATGGAGTTCCTGACAGGATCAGGTTGCCTGTAAATCTTATTTTTAACAGGCAGACTGTCCCCAGTGTCCACTTTATGAGTGCATCAGGTAGTCTGACTTGGAGTCAGTGAACACATAGGTCTAAACGGATTTAGAACTTGTCTGCAATCAATTTGCTGCTGATCAGTGAGGCTGCCTGCCAAGGCTACTCCATCAACTGATCCATCATCAGGGTTCTGAGAGAGCAGGTCTGGGAAAGGGTCACTCTCTTCCTCCTGTCCTTCATCAGTAGCCATGAGCAAGCCCATGTCTGCCCTGTCAACATATGGTTTCAGTCTGTTGACATGAAGCACCCTATGGGGGCTTCTGTGAGTTCCAAGATCTACCAAATAGGTAACCTCTCCCTTCTGTTCAACAATAGTGTGGGGTCCACTTGTCTTGGAGAGCTGATGGGGCCACATGCGCCAACACCCACACTTTCTGTCCTGCCTGGTAAACAGTCAATACAGCCTTTTGGTCATGCCAGGCTTTCTATAATTCTTGGCTAGCCTCAACGTTTTTAGTAGCCTTTTTCATGTACTAAGCCATCCTGGAGCGGAGACCAAGTACATAGTCCACAATATCCTGTTTAGGGGGTTAGAGAGGTAACTCCCATCCCTCCTTCAGCAGACAATGTGGTCCTCTGACAGGGTGTCCAAACAGAGGTTCAAATGGGCTGTAGCCAACCCCCTTCTGAGGAACCTCCCTGTATGCAAACAAAAGGCAGGGAAGCAGGATGTCCCATCTCCACCTGAGCTTTTCTGGGAGACACTTAATCCTACCCTTTAAGGTTCTGTTGAATCTTTCAACTAAACCATTGCACTGTGGATGATAGGGTGTGGTGAACTTATGGTATACTCCACATTCCTTCCACATTGCAGTCAAGTAGCTAGGCATAAAGTTTGCACCTCTGTCAGATACAACCTCCTTAGGAAACCCCACTCTTGAGAACACTCCCAAGAGGGCTCTTGCCACAACAAGTGCTGTTGTGGTCCTAGGGGGAATAGCTTCTGGGCACCTAGTGGCATGATCCACCACCACTAGGATAAACCTGTGCCCAGATGCTGTCTAAGGATCCATTGGTCCAACAATGTCAATCCCCACTCTTTCAAAGGGAACCCCCAGCACAGGTAGTGGTATCAAGGGGGGCTTTGTAGTGCCACCTGCCTTACCACTGGCTTGAAAGGTAACACAGGAGCAACAAAACTCCTTTGTGTCTTCAGACATGTGGGGCCACTGAAAGTGAGGGACAATTCTGTCCCAAGTCTTGTTCTCGCCTAGGTGTCCTGCTAGGGTAATATAATGGGCTAGTGTCAACAGGAAGCCCCTGAATTTTAAAGGTATAACCAACCTCCTGGCTGCACCAGGCCTGGGGTCTCTACTCTCTGAGTACAGGAGTCCATCATCCCAATAAATCGTATGAGTGCCACTAGCATTCACAGCAGCCTCGGCAGCAGCTTGCTGTCTGAGGGGTTCAAGAGAAGGGCAGCTCAGCTGCCTCCTGACTCAGTTCTGACCTGGAAGGGCCCCCTGCTCCAAGAACTCAACCTGATGAGGCTAAAGCTCCTCTGGGACAGTTCCTTCTTCAGGCCCACAATCATCTTCCTCAAAAGACTGATCCTCACTCTGAGTCAGGGGGGAAGGGCACTGCCTTAACCCTACTGCTCCTTTTCTTGGGAGGCACCTGGTCCATTATTCTAGAATCCAGGGCCTATTCAGTGTTAGACTTTCTGACCTGTGACCTAGTCACAGCAAACACATGTGCAGGGATCCCCAGCATTGCTGCATGGGTCCTCAACTCCACTTCAGACCAGGCTGAAGTCTCTAAGTCATTTCCAAGCAAGCATTCTACAGGGAGGTCTGTACTTATCATAACCTTCTTAAGGCCAGTTACCCCTCCCCAGGAGAAATTAACAACTACCAGGCATGAGTGGTCCTGACATTGCTAGCATTGATCACTTGGCAAGTCTCACAAAGTATGACTTGTCCAGGGTCCACAAAGTCTGGTGTCACCATTGTGAGACTTGCCCCTGTGTCCCTGTAGGCCTTTGCCTTTTTCTCATTTATCAATGGCTGTTGTCTGTACTTGCCCAAGTTATTGGTACACACAGAGGAGGTCATATCCATGCCTCCATCACAAACTAACACAGCCTGAGTTGGTACTGTGATTAGGCAAGAGCCCATCTCAGTTCCCAGGGTTAACCCTACTACACCCTTCTGCTGAGAACTACCACTTGTAGCTGAAGTAGGGGGAACAGTTGCCTTAGGGGCAATGGTGGCTGGAGCTGTCTCCTTTCTGATGCAGTCACTGGTCCAGTGCCTAGTCTGCTTACAGACTTTGCACCATGGTTTTCTTGGGCCTTCTTTCTTTTTGGAAGATTGTGGATTCCCACCATTAGAAGCTTTTTGGGGACCTTGTAAAGACTTCTGGTCTTTACATTTCTCCCCACTTTTTTGATCTTGCTTCTTCTGGTCACCACCTTGGTTCTGTACCTTCTGCTTCACCCTGGTTCTGACCCATTTGTCTGCCTTCTTTTCCAATTCTTGGGGAGAGGTCAGATCAGAGTCTACCAGGTACTGATGCAACAGCTGATTTTGAGGAGAGGTCAGATCAGAGTCTACCAGGTACTGATGCAACAGCTGATTTTGACAGTTATTAAGGATCTGCTCCCTCATGGTTAGATTATACAATCATATATAGTCACACACTTTACTGCCCTGTAACCAGACCTCCAGAGCCTTAGTAGCACAATCTACAAAGTCAACCCAGTCCCGAGTCTCTGTCTTCTGGGTATCTCTGAACTGTATTCTATACTGCTCAGTTGTTCAGCAAATCCCATCTATTAGAGCACTCTTCAGGACTCTGTAATCATCAGCATCCTCTTCTCTGACAGTGAGGGACTTGTCTCTTTGTCTGAAAAGGAAAGCCACAAGATTGCTACCCACTGCTCCTGGGGTACCTTCTGTACTTTGCAGGCCATCTCCAGTGCAGTAATCAATTTGTGGATTTCATCCCCATTCTGATAGGGAGGGACAATCTGGTTAAGGTTTCTATGGTCATAAGACCTATCCCTACCACTAGGGAAGTTGCTGCCATCATAGGGCTCTAGCCCCATCCTTTTTCTTGCTCTTTCAAGCTCTAGGGTCTCCTTCTCTAAGGCTACTTCCTGTCTCCTTATTCTCAGCTGGGCTTCTTTCATCCTCACCTGATGCTCTCTCTGCTCCAGGGAGGGACCCCTCCTATGAGCAGAGACAGAGGACCCTACAGATGTGTCAGAATGATTAGATTCCTGTGTAGGAGATCTGTCTCTTCTGGGCACGCCACCAACTCTTCCTGGGGGAACAAAGATAGAGCCACCTTGGCCATCTCCAGTAGGAGAATGACCTACACCTGGGTTCTCCAGGTGTAGGTCATTTTCACCTGCCTGGTTTTCATCGGAGTCAGAGTCCTGGTGGGGTAACCCACTAGGATTCTCATCCTCAGATGTATCCACCCCATTGCCTACCTTTGCAGGCTCTGTAGCCTGCCTAAAGTCATCAAGCAATAATGCCTCTATGAGGCATCTGGTATTGGGGTTCTGTCCTGTATTACATTTTCTCATGGCACACAGAGCCCTTAACTCTTGGAAAGGGAATGTGTCATATTTAGATGTCTGTACTAGACTGACATCTGGCAGACACACACTAGGTCCTGCTTTTAAAGACATGACTAGTGAGGTGGGGTGTATGCACTACCTACACTATTTGTTTCCTACTAAACCTCTCTTGAGTTGTAGCAAGGGTGTGCTAGGCCCTTGACACACAACTCTAAGTTCAGTAGAACTTACTGTATTATAAGCTTGTATTATATGTACCTATGGTTCCTTTAGTGTTTTTTCAATTGATCAAAACAATGCAAGCTGGAATGCCACACACTGCACACCAAATATGAAAAGTTGGCCTCGCATATGATGTCCACTATTCTAGTGGGCACCTTGCACCAGTCCAAACGACCCTTATTGACGGTAGGCTTAGACAACCTTTATAGAAAGCTATCCTGGTGGTAGTTGTGGAGAGCAGCCTTCAGGGTAATTTTTGAAACAATGTACATCAGCTTGTTTTACCAGTCTATAATCTCATGAATGATTAAATGAAAGGAGAACCACACCAGGTATATATACAAATATATGTATTTATTCTAAACACCCCCTCTAGTCTCTTTATGAGGCTAGAGGCAAAAGTACAATACAACTACTTAATTAGCACACAGTAAACTAGCACAGTATACGTTTTGCCCTAGGGGCCTCACAAACCATATACTAAGAAAGTGGTATAAGTACCGCTGTGAACATAGAGGCAAGGCCTAGGGCCTGTAGAACCGCTGGGGCAACCAGGAACCATCCAAGGTAGGGACGCAGGAGACCCACAGGGGATGCGTGCGGTGTCTAAATACAGCTGCAAATCACCATTGAGTCTATGGAGAAAGTTAAAGTTAGATTTTAAAAGAATAAGGACACTTAGGAGTGGACTACGGTAAAACCCCTTCAGTACTGGACACTTTGAGAGTCAAGACCCATGGGAGCACCAAAGTACTCGTGTTACCTCACCCAGGGAAGCCGGGTGCATAGGTGTCTTTTCGTGTTGGGTTTCGTCGTCGTTTCCTATGGAGAGCTGCAAAGAAGTGCTGCAGGCGACCAGAGGAAAAGTCAGTGTCCGGATGGATTGGAGATCTGAAGAACCTGAAAGCAGAGGGGAGAGAGTCTGGGTCACTAGCCAGTGACCAGGAAGGTGACAAGAAGATGCAAGCCGATTTCGGGTGATTTCAGGTGATGTAGGTGAAGCTTGACTCTTCAGCCACGAGGTCCAGGAGGGGTCGATGACAACCAGGAGCTGGATTCGAGCTGTCCCACGTAGTATGTAGAGTGCTGCAGCGTCGGTAGACGGATTGGACCCAACAAGCCTTGGCAACAGCAACCCACACAGAATAGAAAGATCGGCTTCAGTGCAGACCAGCAAGGTCTGAGGGGCTCACCCTTTAGAGGGGAGTCAGGGCACGTCTGGCGCAACTCAGAAAGCCCATGAAACAAAGAAGATTTCTTCATGGGGACCCACCAGTTGACGGACCAGGGATCGCAAAGGGACCTCGAGCAGAAATGCAGGAAGTGGGTCCACGGAACACTCGTGGAGTGTAGGTCCACAAATTTTGGTGCAAAAGGTTCTCAGGGCTTGGACTACAAGTAGCCCAATGCACAACCTCGGAAAAGCTCAGTAAGTTGATGGACTAGAAAATGTGCTGGATGTCAACGAGTTCCAGTCCCACGTCTCTCGTGATGGCTACAGGTCTCAGCTTCACTGGGGACTCGTGTCGGCCTCGGAGATGTCTGAAATTCCATGTCCTGTATCGCAGATTCTTTGGGATCTGGCGGGAACCTCGAAAATGCAGACCAGCAAGATGCTTCTTTGGTGCCTGTTTTAACAGGGGGCTCACTCCTTGACCCCAAGGGAGATTTATTCCATCTTCCAGTCGAAATGGAATGTCTAAGGTCCAAGATATATGTTTCAGAGTTTCATCTAGGGTAATCTAAAGTCCTAGGGACTGGGGTCCTATACTTATACTAAGTTTAGGGGATGGACTACCTCTAAGGTCCCACCTACAGGAGGACCTGGGGAAGGGGTGGTTACACCCCTTCCCCTTTGTCCAGTTTCAAGCCAGAGCTAGGGCTGAGTGCCCCAGCAACCGGTTTGAACTTGGAAATGCACAGGGACACCTTGTGTGTCCCAGGCTCTGTCTGGAAAGGATTTACTGAATGCACCCACCCTGCCCCAATACACTAAAGCCTGTCTGGAGAGGTGCTGGCACCTCTCTGGATAGGAAAACTATTGTCCAGGCCTCCCCTGCCGGAGTTTCATCCAGCAGCTGGAGGTCAGACTCGTGTCTGTGGCAGCAGCAGCATCCATTTTGTGATGCTGGGGCTCTGTTTAATTTTTACCGGTTAGACCAGTGTGTACATGTCTTCTCCCTCTCGAAGGGTGGAATGCTGCCCCCGCCGCCAGAACTGGGGGGGGGGGGGTAGTATTACAAAGTGTTTGACACCAAATACGACATGTTTTGATGCCCTGATTCCAAAGTTGGCATTAACTGCGCGGTTATAATGCACTTAAGAGTATATGGTATGGCTGTATCATAAAACAGCTAAAAGGAAGGGATTCCGAAAGCTGCAGAGGGGCTCAGCTCATGCTTGGGCTCCCTCTCACACAAAACCAAGCACTCTGCCTTCAGGATTGTATATATATATATATCCAAGTAAGGGGTGCTTACACCACCTTACCCAGGCTGCAAAAGCAGACCTGCGGTGCCATTTTGGAAGGCTTCCCAGGGGTGGCATAATACATGCTTCAGCCCCTGGTAGGCCTCTAGGGTACCTATGCCCTTGGTACCTTAGGTACCATATACTAGGGACTCACAATGGTAACCCAGTAACCAATCTGGAGTGTACCTAATGTACATGCAATCAATTTAGAGATGAAGCAGGTAGCTGATTGGCAGGGCCCCAGCCAGACTAAAGTCGATAAATCAGTGAAACACAGCAAAAAGTGGGGGTAACCATAGTAAGCAGATCCTACTCTCCTACACACCCGCCATCACAGGGCATTAATCTTCAAAGTCTCCTGGTCACTCCTGAGTGACATAGACTCTGTGCCCTCCGCTTTCAGGTACTCCTCTTCAAGAATCCACATTTGGATTCTTTCACACATCTTCTCCTCTTCCAGCAGAGGCACTTTCCTGAAGTCTTGCATTGGGTTTGACGGCTGTTTCCAGTGACACTTCACCCCTATGCACTCGGCTTCCCTGGGATAGGTAAAGTCTTCCACAGGGTTTCTTCAGGGTCCCTAATCTTTAAAACTCCAACCGCCACTTGCACATAGACTTGTACAGAGCATGCAGTCGTGTTCACACACTGCACACACTCTCCGTGGGGTACCTATGTACTTACCTTGTGTGGTTATGTGGGTCCTCAGCAATTCTACGTCCTCTTGACATTGTCTTGACTTGAGTTGTGGTTCTTTACCACTTTCTTAGTATATGGTTTGGCACTCCCCCTGGGGCCCACTGTGTATTAGTACTATTTACTGTGATTCCTTTGCTTTAGTATTGTGTGCTTTGTGTCCTTCTCTGTGTGGGAGATACTGTAACATACTAGATAGTGTTATATAATAAATACATATTTTTATAAATATTTTGGGTTTTTTAAAATTTAATCTATATTACTTGGATTGCTTTCTAAGGTTGTCTGAGACCACCTAAATCACCATAATGGTTGTCTGAACTGTTGCAGGGTGCCTACTTACATTAGTGGACATTATATACCAGGCCAGCTTCTCACAGCCAGTTTTGGATTTTTATGAGAGTGGAATTAAGTAGTCGTAGGTCTTGAGGTGAGCATATTTCCAGGTATAGCAGACATGATCCTATCACATGATCTAGGCATTCTCTTCCTAACTGAAATTTGCTTAACCCAATGGCAGCCCCAATACTGGACCTTCTTCTTCCCCTGGATTTTGCAATCTTACATCTAGACCGCACTTTGAAGTAGAGCAGAGGTCTCGCTATAATTTACATAAACTCCCTAACCTTAAATTCACTCTCGCTAGAAGACATCCCATCGTTTGAACTCATGGGAGCTGAAATCAAGCTTGAAAAAACACTGACATTCACAACACTCCTATTATACCACCCTCCTGGTGGCAACAAAGTCTTCATGGAGCAACTTATGTAAACAATCACACTCAATGCTACTCCACTCCCTAATACAATATGGTTAGGAGATTTCAACCTGCATTGGAACAATGACTAAGACCCAACAGTTGTAGCACTCAGTAACCTACTTCAGTACCTCTAAATTATTCAAGCATGCAAGAGGCCAACTCACAATAAAGGCGCTACACTAGACCTCATCATCTCAAACCGGGAACAGTAAACATGCTAGACATCACTCCAACAGACTGGGCAGACCACCATCAAATCTGTATCCAAATATCCACACAACAACCTAAAATCAAGGGTCAAATGAAAAGAGAAATAAACCTGGGTCACACATTACAGCCATGTAAACAGAACAGAACTAATGGATCTGTGCCAAACCTCCTTGCCACCTCGGACTGACCAAACTTCAGTTCAAGAATTGACGCTTCTCTATAACAGCAGTATGACCAGCATTGTTCAGAAGGCCACACCACTACGTCAAAAAAGGTAAAAGTATAAACCTTCAGTACCGTGATTCAACCAAAACATAAATAATGAAAGAAGATAACTAAGACATCACAAACTACTACGGAGTTAGGACCCAAACATTACCCATCTGGAACACCTGAGAATGCACAGAATCACATGCAAAAAGGCTATCTTGAAAGCCAAATCAACAGCAATCAGATAACAGCTAGACAGAGCAAAGAACAGGCCCAGATTTTTTTTTAACACAAAACAGCAATCAGGAAAACTGGTTATCACATAACTGCAACCAACTTGACGAACAGCTGCAACAAACTCCCAACTTTCTTCAAAAAGAAAATCACAACCATAATCAACTCTATTGCCAGTCAAGCTAGTGCCCAACCAAGGGAATTTGTCAACCCCAGCACACTGCACATTGTAAGAATACTGAACACCACACCCCATCTGTTCCAAGGAAGAACTGAATCGTCTGGAACTGTTTCAGATCTTTGAGGGGGAAATACAGAAAACCACTCATTCAATGAAACCTACCATACACTTTGACAATCCCATTCTCTAACACCTACTGAAAGAGATCCACTAATCCGTCAGTTCCCTATGGACGAAAATTGGGAACACATCTCTCTTGCAAGGATCCCTCCCAGAATGTTTGAAAATGGGCCAAGTATATCCTCTACATAAAGAAACAGGCATAGACCAGAAAAATGTAAACAACTTAACATCTAAACATCCTAGATGATATATAAACATCACTAGGCCAAAAAGAATGCTGTCGACTAATACTTATGGATTTATCAGTGGTGATTGACACAGTCTGCCACAAACGCCTCAGAGAGACCCTTGAAGCCAGAATTGGTGTATTAGGAGCCGTCCTTAACTGGTTAACCTCCTTCCTGCAGAAACAGCAGCAAAATCTGACACATCCTATCTGACACAGCATACATCAACAGGGGCTTTCAGCCAAGGATCTACAATTTCACCAATGCTCTTCAATCTATATATGGAACCATTCACTAAAATCCCTAGACAATCAACAATCTTGCACCCGATGTATGCAGACTACACTCACCTCTACCTCAACCTTGCCTCTTAAGCGGATATCCGGAGACTGGATGACATCCTGAGGAAAACACAGAACTGGCTGGCACTCAACCATCTAAAACTAAAACCGCTGAAAACTGAATTCTTTCTTTTTTCCCCACCCCTTAGACATCAACAACCTCAACTATGGTCCCTTAATCTCAAATCATTAAACTGCACCTCAACCATCTGTGACTCCGTAAAACCATAGGTATCATTTTAGCCTCAAATCAAAACATGCAAGCTCACATAAAAGCTGCAACCAGAATAGCCAACCTACATCTGTACCTCCTAAAAGAACTACAACCCTTCCTACCGCTAGACAACCACAAAACAGCAGTTCAGTCTCTAGTGCGCCCAAGACTGGACTTTGGGAATGCCTCAGTCATAGCCCTACCTAAAGCCAGCCTAGCCCTAATGAAGCAATAATTAATGCAGCAGTAAACTTTTGAACAGGCATATGTCGTTTTGATAGCATCTTCCAATCACTCAGAGCCCTCTACTGGCTCCACAGTGAAGCTAGTATCCAAGTAAAGGTGGCATGCTTGGCACACAAAGCTTTACACAATTCTGGTCCTAAAAACATGGTGAATAGAATCAAGCTATCAGGAGGAGGAAGGGATCATAAAAGTGTGAAATCCCTCGTACCACACGGACGTGCTTTCCCCAGATCTGCTCGAAAAATATGGAACTCACTACCAACCTAAATGAGAGCAATTACCTCATGCAGACTTTTCAAGAAAAGCAAAGCCTTACTACTACACAGAATTGTGACATAAGAGAACTGTTTTGAAACTGCTCAATCACCCCAGTGTATTTTGTATCCTACTATTTTTGGAACCCCTCTTTTTGATTCCTATGTACAGTGTTTCATAATATTATATTGTATCCTATTATTTTTACACTCATTTTATATTGTATGCTATTTTTGTACCCCCTTTTTTACTCCTATGTACAGTGTTTCATAAGAGACTGATGCTTTACTTTACCCAAGACTCATTTAACTCTCACTTTGTACAGAGCAAAGATACATTGATGGTCATGTTTGTGATTTATAAAGCACTATAAATAAATAAAATAAGCAGCCTCATTGCAGAATACCCTATTTTCCTCCAGCAAGTATTCATTGTTTTGAAAGAGCAGCAAATTAGCTTGCCTGCTAAAGTGAGTATTGCTGTAACAGGATTTAGAGAATAACCCGACAACTCACATTTTCGCTCCCTGAATATGCTGCTTCTAATCAGGTGAGCAGATGCCAGCATTATTTTTAAATGGCCAGCCTCGATGGCCTTGGTGCACACAAAAAATAAGGTAAAAAAACAAGCAGTGTGAAAGTTGAGTCCGGTAGGCGAGTTTAGTATTTTAAAAGGTACCCATTGTGATGAGATGTGGCGGGGAAATGGGTAAAGGAATAACATGAAGAAATAAATGGTGTAACATGCACACGTGTAAACAAGTTCATTAAATTGTTGCGTGCCTCAGGAGTAGCACTCTCTGGTCAATGAGTGTGGAGTAATCATACTGAAGTAGCATCTCCTGTTTAGGGGACGTCCCCCTGAGCACTGCGCGAGGCCCACCTAGCGGGATATGTCGAATCTGTTAGAGGCCCTGTAAGGACCTGGTCCAACCCAGGTCAAACTGGGTGCTCAACCTGAGTCCTAAAAGGTTTCAAATTAGTAAGCAACAGGGTGCACCGTGTAAACACTATATAATTGAGTAGAGGACGGACCGGATGTTGACGCCGGAAGAATTTGGAGGTCAAGGATCAGAGCACGCCACCACTATCGAGGTAGGCGGCTGTTAAGCGTTTTTCGGAGCAACTAGGAAACGGGTAATAGCGAGGGCTGGTTATTGACACATTTATTACCTTAACTTTTCAGTGTCACTGGCTGTTTTGGGTTTGAAAAATCGTTACATGTTGGAAGAATTGCACAGCTTTTTGAAACACGCGGCTTTGGTAAGCGAGGAGACTTTAGTATTTCCTTTGCGCATGAGTACAGCTTTGTTTCCCATAACGATTACTGATGTCTCAGTAACGTATGTTTTTCTAGAACCGGATGATTCCAAAAGAGTCCTTGAGATAGACAACTGCAGTATAGGCACGATTGGTAAGCCGAATTTCCTCACATAGTCGTGCACGTGCTTCACTCGGTTATAAGGGAGCGTTTGAGGTTTTACACGTGGCTTGGTGAAGGTCCGTTTAACCTTATGTGGTTGAGAGAATTCACATGTAGCGGTAGGCTTTTCACATCACCTGGGCAGTTAATGTAATGACGGGAAATAATGTAAACATCGGCTTTCATACATATTGTTCATACACATTGTTTATGCTGACACTCATACCCCCTTTATACTTATCATTTTTACAGTGCCTTAAAACAAGATTGAAGTACTGAGCAATTGACTAATTATTGAATGTCAAGGACCAGAATTGAACGAAAATGACCATCCCCTGAAGAAGGGTCCATAAGGGACCCGAAATGCATTGGGATATGTTTTGATATGTTTTGACATGTATAATTTACACATGAGATTTTGCAAAACCTTGGGGATTGATACATGTGATAGATAACAATGTATTGAGTAAACCTATGATTTCATATGAAATTTTTTTGGAATTGTTCAATGTTCATGAACTGAGCTAACAGTATCAGTAAAGAACAAGTATTACCATTCCGAAACGAATCACTGTTAATCTATTGTTGAAATTGGGACAAGGTTAGATAAATTGAGTCTTACTAATTTGAAACCTTTTAGGACTCAGGTTGAGCACCCAGTTTGACCTGGGTTGGACCAGGTCCTTACAGGGCTGTTATACTCGTTATTGTGGGCACAATTCACAACTGGGAGCTCCCGTACTCATGTTACTCTCGTTTACATTTGAATAAGTAAGTTTAAATTTCACGGTGTGCAGGCTAGTCACTTACATAGCAGAATCTGTTAGAGGATCATACAAGGAGTAGATAAGATCTCCAATAGTAGCAGTGAATTTATAAAGGTTTTATTCAAAGTTCGATATTGGTTTCTAAGGAAATTGCTCACACCAAAGCAGAATTGATGAATATCATGGAAACCGAAGACTGGACCAAAACATTGGAAGATATCAATGTTCAATTAAAAAAATGTGCTCAAATTAACTAAAGGAAAATCCGCAAATATAAGCGAGACACCATGCACTATGAACTGGGAGAATTGTACTCCTAGGCAGAAGTGTATGCCAAACGACAATTCTCTAACATACTGAAATGTTCATTCACAAGAGTAGTTGATAAGGGTGTTATCACTGAGAAAGTAAGTAGGTATCTCATGTAAACCAACCCGAAGACTCCGACAATGTATATGCTACCCAAATGACATAATATTTTACATCATCCCCCATTCAGACCCATCGCCTCTACAAGAGGGAGTCTACATGAACCAGTGGGTAAATCTTTAGGCAAACACCTACAAACATATGTATTAAGAATGAGTACGTACATAAGGGACACTACAGAATTCGTCTCCAAAATCAATCAAATCTCATTTACGGTTGATGATTAAATATGGTTATGTACAGTAGATGTTAAATCCTTATACACCTCTTTTCCACACAACCTAGGGCTTGAAACCATTGAAGAAAGTCTACGTAATTCCAACCTCGAGCAAAGCTTCCAACTTTTCCTCATGGAATTGTTACATTTTACGCTCTACCAGAGTTACTTTAAATGGGAAGACCAGTGGTTCTTGCAGCTCACTGGTACTTTCATGGGTAATTGTGCTGCTTCAGCATATGCTAACATTTTCATGAATGAATTTGAGGAAAACAACATTTTGGGAATGACCATTTGGAAGGAACATGCTTTAGTTTTTCTAAGGTATATTGATGATATTTTCATCTTATGGAAGGAAGGGGTCACACAGCAGTCTCATCACTGCGCTAACTTCCCTGAATGAAATAAACTACAGAATCCAATTCACCTACGAGGTTCACGAAGACACCATTGCATTTTTGGATTAACAGAGTTTTCAACAATTTGGAGACTAACATATTGCACTATAAAAGCTTCACCAGAAATCTCTTAAAAACCACTTACCATACTCGCTATCACTGAGGGTCAAAAGAATAGTGTCAAACCCCATTATTTTCAATGAACAAACCAATGCCATGTTATAAAGATTCAACCAACGAGGTTACCCCAGTAGTGTGTTGGAACAAGCAAGATTGTAAAGTATGACCAAGATTGTAAAGTATGACCAAATCCAGAACTGAACTACCAACTAAAACCCAGAAAAAATATCAAAAACTCATGGTAGTAGTGTCAAAACATTCCACCATGAGTCATAGATTTAAAAAATCAATCAATAAACATTAGTCTATCCTAGCCATGGAGTCTGATTTCAAAGGCTTGTTTTCTGAGACGGCAATTTTTGCGTTCAGCAGAGGCAAAATCATCACAGAATTGATCACACAATGGTCAAAAGACACACTGAAAATTGCTCACAAAGGGTCCATACCTTGCTATAATTGCAGCAATTGTAACAATGTCATAAAAGGTTCTTGGATAAGCCATCCGATGAAAGGGACGATAATTAATTTGAGAGTAACTGCAAACAGCGACACCTCCAATGTTATATATTTGTTGAAATGCCCATGTGGCCTGGTATATGTGGGCAAGACTGAAAGAAATATCAAGACCAGAATACATGAACACAAGAGCAAACATCTGGACCAAAAACATGAAATCAGTAGTTGCCGCCCACTTCATTGCAAATCAACGTAACATCCGCCAACTCAAGTTTTTGATCTTGGAAGTTATGGAGAAACAGGAAGGGAGAGACAATAACTGTCTCCTCCAAAGAGAAAACCTCTGGATTGAATTTCTCAACTCTTTAACCCCTTCCACGCTAATGACAAAGCCAGCTCGTCATGGGCGTTACCTGCGCTGCGCGCATGACGAGCTGGCTTTTTCATGTAAAGTGTGATTTATGAACATCCAGCGCACAGCGGGAAAACCCGCTAGCGCTGTAGTGGTTAAAACCTCATGGCCTCAATGACAGAATGGAATTTTTGCGCTACGTTTAATACACCCACAGACTTTCTTTTTCATACTGTACTCGTTATTCTCTCTTTTTGTGATATAATACTCCTTGGGATTCCATGACTCTCATATACACTGTCTGGTTGTTTCCCATCACTCTTTTCTTCACTTTGGGTTCAGCATCCCGACACCTTGATGAGCTTCCCTTTTTGTCTTACTTGCTTGTGTTTATTCCTTGACAATTTCATTTTCATTCTTTGGCAATCCATGGACATTTCTAATTTATTCTTGGTGCTGTACTCTTTTGCTTCAAGGTTCTTCTTTTTACATCATTTTTCCACGACTTGCCATTTTGACTTTGTTTTACATCTCACCGTTGTTTTATCATCGCTGTGTTTCAACTTAAATTGTGATTTCACTGTTGCACTCCAACCGCATATTGATCTTGTTAACAAGGTACACCGCAAGACATTTTGCACGTTTTAAGATGGTACCCATTTTCAGCCGCTATTTCTTTCGTCTAACAAGTCCCCTTTTCACTGTTCACATCCAATTCTAAAATCAAAAGTATTCAGTTCCCTTCACAGATGTTTCACCTACGTTGCCACACGCGCGTTACAGTGACTTTATCCTCGTAAGTAATATCGCTTGTATGCTGCTTAGCATTTCATTGAATCTTTATTTAGACACCTTTAGATATGGAACTACCACGCTAGACAATACCGCACACACACAAGTGAATTGCGCTAATCTTTGAAGTGTTGTTTTTTGCATGTTTGCACATTTACCTCAAGTCCATACTCACCCCAACACCACAGAGTTTGTTCACATTTTTTGTCAGCATGTTTGTACACCTGTTGAATATGCTTTATTTTCACTATGTAGAACTTCTGTTCACTTTGATAAACCTGCACTCATGTTCACACTTTTTTCTTGAGTTTTCACGGACACATGCTTACTCTCACGATACCACTGACCTGGGTTGAGGTAATGGTATTGATCCTTATGGTTTGGTTTCCTCAAACTACCATGGCTTGTTTTCTTGCAGATATTTTCCCCTCACGAAGGGCTTAAATGGCCCAAAATGAACCGGGGAGATGATTGGAATTTGTGATGGCCTCATTTAAGTTAATATGATTTTTCTAAATAAGAAACTAATATTGAAGTTCGAATAAAACCTTTAAAAATTCACCGCTACTATTGGAGATCTTATCTACTCCTTGTACAAGTTGTATAATCCTCTAACAAATTCAACATATCCCGCTAGGTGGGCCTCGCGCAGTGCTCAGGGGGACGTCCCCTAAACAGGAGACACTACTTGAGCATAAAAGAATGACATCCTATGAAGCAAATTGTCTTGATAAATTATTGTCCACTGCCTTTGTGCGTTTTTACTCATGGAAAAATGGTATCAAGCAGCGGAGACCTTTGTACGAGAGAGGTAATAAGAAGAAAAAGATCAAACGGTGTGTCGAGTTAGTGGGTAAAGGGGAAGAGGTGAATGAATTAACAGTGTCAAGGGCCAATAAAACTGCTTAAGGGGAAGGAGGATTCCGCTTTTTAGATTGTGTTGCCCCTGGTCTTTTAATGCCACTTTCTTGCATTATTCCTCTCAGAAAAGGGATAACGTCATTTATGGACCATTATGAGGTATTAAGAGAAAAGGAAAATGTACTCTTCTCATGAAACTGGATGGGGTCTGATGTTTGCAGCGTTGTGATCATACGCTCATTAATGAATAAAGGTAATTTTGAGCAAGGAAGGGACACAAGCACAAGCCCATTTTGGGGAGGAAGTAAATAGGCAAGTATACAACCAAGGCACCACTAGCCAATGGTATAATGAAGCAGATTTTATTTAATCTGTAACTGCTCATCTTGTCTTTGTTTAACACTTTGGCCATGTCTTGTGCCCGAATGGTATGCTTCGGGTGTAATGAGTGTAGTTATTTAGTGGCCGGCCCCCATGCAAGGGCATAGAGAGCATCAGCAGCACCTTCAGCACGTGCTCTATACTCCAGCTGCTCGTAGTTGCTCTTGGGAACACCAGTAAGTCCATGCAGCAATCCAAAGCAGGCACCAGCAATCACCCCAGTGGAATCACTGTCCCCTGCAACAAAAGACAAAACATGTATTGGTTAATGCAATTGGTTTCACCAATGATAAGAAATTTACAGCATATCCCTCTGTATATAAGCATTTGTTTTCACCATAGATATGTACCTATCTTTGTGTATTACTTTGTATAAACATGTAAAATAATTATGTTAAGAGAAAAAAAAAATAATAATTAGAAATAAATAAAAATCATCTTTGGTCTACATGTACATACTTCCATTGTGCATCTATGTACCTTCCATGTACTTGGATCTGTTTGTCTGTTACTTTTCTCCTGAAAAAGCATATTCAATGCACTACCCTATTTCTCATCCTGTGCCTCTATCAATATCTTTAATCTACATATACTTAATTCCTTTATGTATCTATATACTTTCAATGTACTTATGGATCTATATATTTATCACTTTCTTCTAATTTAGCATTTCCAATGCACTACCCAATTTCTCAGCCTATACTTCTCTCAATATCTCTTCTAGCCCAACCTTATGACTCATCTCAAACTTCTTTCTACTACTCTTTCCAATGCACTACCCTATCTCTCATTCTATACATCTATCAATATATCCTCTACATCCACTCTCTCATTTGTCCCAAACCGCATACCACTACTATGATCGCCAACATAACCCTCTCTAGACTCTCTCCTACTCTAACTCTCCTTGCATCATCTGACACCTCTTTTTACTATACCGATCCCCTAAAACAAACCTTTCTAAACTCTTCCCCCGGACTCCTCCCCTCCAAAACTCCCTTTTACTCATCCAAAAGCCTCCTCCTACTGCTAAGACCTAAAAAAACAAAAAAAAAACAAATCCTTCACTCTTTTATCCCTCCACTATCCTTTGAAATCAAAATTAACAGACTTACACGTCCACTTCTCAAATTCCATATTCAACTATACTAATATACTACTCAAATAACTGAATAACATATCTACTACTCAAATTACTTCATATTTATACTATACTAATTTTCAACACTAATTCTTCATGGGTTCCGGTGTGGCGTGCTACTCGCCAGAAAAGCGCTTCAACGCCCATCAGGGGTAACAAGTGCTATATGAATGCAAATCCTTCTTCCCCTTTTATCCCTCCGCTATCCTTCTCACTCCAAGTAACAGACTAATATCCACCATTGAAATTACTTCATATTTCACCATATTAATTCACCACTAATCCTTTATAGCCTTCCTGAATAGCGTTCTTCAACAAGCGCTAAATAAATACAAACCTTTGTCCTCCTCTACCCTTCTGCTATCATTACAAATCCAAATAACTGACTAACCTATCCACCACTTAAAATGTACTTGCATGTTTCACTATACTAATTCAACACTAATCCTCCATGGGTCCCGGAGTAGCGTGCTACTCGCCGAAAAAGCGCTTTGACGCCTAGTCTGGGGTAGTAAGCGCTATATAAATCCAATTACAATTTCAATGTGATTATTAATAAGCTGTTTTTTGTAGTAAGTTGTCGCTTGGTGAGCAGTTGTGCAATATAAGTTACTGAAACTCCTTTAAAGTTTTACGACTTGTTAATTGAGAAAAGGCAAAATATTGTGCTGTTAATAGTGGTTCTATAAAGCAAGGAGATTACGTAAAGGAAATGGCATAGGACAAGGAAAAAAACATGCACCCGAAAGTATGCTCGAAATAGGAGCAGACATGAGGAGAGTCTATGGGCGGATGAAAAAACTAAGAAAGCATAGAGTAAGTGTTGTGCATGGAAAACCTAAAAGCAGTAGTATAACAAAAGCAGATGAAAAAGTGTTCTTGGACTATTGGCAACTGATAAGATAAACAAGCAAAGAACAACTGTACATTTTTAGAATAAGCATTTGAGCAGTTGTGCAATATAAGTGAAAGTAACAAACTGAAAATGTTATGATTTGTTAGAAATGGGATCTCTGGTTGACTAAGGCTTGCGCCAAAGCCAGGCAGAGACCACCACTCTAGTCAGGGCAAGGGAGTTACACGCCAAAGATAACCCCTGCTCACCCCCTTGGTAACTTGGCACGAGCAGTCAGGCTTACCCTGGAGGCCATGTGTAAAACATTTGCGCACGCACACAGCAACAACATCCCAGGCACATCACAAAAGGAATTCCACACATTCATCAAAAATAGCCTTTGTATTCTCATAACACATTAGAATAGTATTTACATGGTGCCACCTGGCACTAGGTCATATTTACAAGGGATTATATACACCTGACAGGGCCCACTGGATAACTGTCAGAACAATCACCAAGCAAACTTAGTAAAAATAAGACATATCATAAACGTACAACCAGTAATCACTGGTAACCACTGTACTCAGCATCAGCCTGTAACATAAACCACATAATGCAAAGTATCACATTAAGCACAATATTACATTCTGCGCCAACCTCATCAGCATTATGCAATCCTCTCACAAGCAGAAATATATTATGCAGTAACCTCATAAGTCTAAACGCATTAGACAATACCCTCAAACATAAGCACATAATGCATAAAACAGGGTGCGTAAATCATAGTACATGAATCACATTAGGGCCTGGCGTCTTATTACCCTCACAGTCCCCCTGGCCAACTGGCCTTCGCAAAAGGGGCTCAAACGCCCTGTGTCCATAATGTCAGGGCTGCTGCCTATACAGCGAAATCCAAGGTGCGCCACTGTGCAAACCTAAACGTAGCAGCTGCCCACTAATTGCTGGGCAGCTGTGAAACTCACTGGCACTTACTGTGCCTCTGGTCCCTCTCAGGGACTCTCTCTCAATTGTGCCCAGTTCGTTGCAGCTGCGGGTGCGGCACAGTTGTGGCACTTCTCATGAAGGGGGCCCGGCACCTCTGTGCCCTCTGGACCCTCCCTACTGGCATTAAATCACATGCCGCCATCGTTAGGGCGGCCCGCTCTCTTGCGGGACCGCCCAGGCGCCGACAATGCGACTTGATATGCCCCCGAGACTCTGTGGCCCTCAGGGGCTCTCTTCTTAACCCCTTCCATGCTGCCGTCAGCCATTGGCCGACGGCAACGCAACCTCGCTGGTGCTGCCGTCGGCCAATGGCCGACGCGGCCCCGCCCATTTTACGGAAGTGCCGCACTTCCGCAAAATCGCGGGCGCAGTAGAGGGGTTAATAGCGAAAACTGCCCCAAGCGTTGGAGCGGCCTGCTGCCAGACGGGGCCACTCTGACTCTGTGCCTCGCATCGGCACTGATGCCAAGAAACATCATGGAGCCCCTCTCACGGGCTGCGGGTAGGACACCTCCTAATTTCGCTCTGGGTCTCCTTCCTCGCAGGAGGGAGCAGCAGCACTTCTCTCGTGGTGCGGGGCTTCCCATTGCTCCTGGGAGCTCCGCGGTGCCATCGGTGGCCTCACCGCCTTTTCTCTTCGCCCGGGCCCCCTCCTGGGACCCGGAACTCGTCATGGGCACTCAGGGAGGTGGGGTAGGCTCCCGTCCTCCTTCAGTATGCAGCCCAGCTTCCGGCCACACTTCTCTCCCGCTTCTGTCTGTCTGGCCCCGCATACAACCAGGCGGCCCGCGAATCATGGCGGTGGTCCTCCTTTGGCGGCCAAGAGGGGTAGGCTCCCACTCACCACAGGCACCACAAGGCGGGGTGGGCTCCCACAAGTACAATCAACAGGCAGTGTGGGCTACCGCTCTGCAGCCATCATGGGGGAATCGCTCCGGTGGGGGATTCGCTCTAAAGGGACGGGCAGCGCAGCGCTGCGCAGCCCACGCTCCTTTTCCTGGGGAAAGTAAAATAAAGCGCTCCCAGGGCACCAGGAGCTCCAAGAAGATCCCCAAAGACAAAAGAGGCAATGCAGGGCCCAGGGAGGAAAGCCCTCCTGGCAGCCTTCCCCAGGGCCCCCAGCAGCAGCACACCCTGCAGGTTCAGGACCAGGACCAAATATGGGTTCAAAAGCCCCTATATTTATATCAGAAAATCCCTTTGTGTCACAGCACAGGGCTTGGGGATACCAGCCAGAACTGGTTTAGAGGGGCTTTGGAGCACTTTGTTTTGCCCAGCTCCTCTCCCCTTTGTCAGGTGTAGGCTCAGTGATCAGACACCCCACAGGGGCGGAGCCAGCATTGTACAGCCTGGGCATAGTCCTATTCAGAGTCAGGGGATTTCTCCTCCAACCACTCTCAGCCTAGCTCTGACTCATCCTGCCCCTCCTGGAACCACCCACACCTCTCAGCTCCTGTCACTCACAAACCAGACATGCAATTCACATCAGGCAGGCAGACACATAGCACAATGCCAACTTTTAAAAGAGGCATTTCTCCACCAGTCACCATAAATCTGCGCACACCATTGCACAGCATTTATTCTCACGAGTTCATACATACTAAACTCGACCCTGCACTCTTCTCATACCAGGAATTACCATGGACACACATATCCCACATGCATTCCTATGGGAGGGCAGGCCAATCTCACCACACACACTCAGAGAGCGCATGCCTTTACACTGGGCCACAGTGCTAAAGTACCCAGATGCCTAAAACCACTACCACTATGTCAGAGCTTTAAGGCAAAAAGTGCAGGGGTGAACCTGCCAAAAGGACCAAGTCCAACATGATTGCTTTATTGAGAAAGGCAAGCTATTTATTTTGTTGAATGAGTAGTAACTTCGGGGCTGTTCCATATGCACTGGCTGTCTCCATCCTCACATACTTGGCTGCCTACAGTGTAAGAGGGGGGGTTTCAGACACTAATCAAAGTGTGGAATAGGCATTCCCAATAGCGCTTGGCAGCTGTGTACAGTGCACCCCAGAAAAATTCTAGCCTCTAACCTGAACTGGATACAGCTGCCTGCGCCCTCCCTTCCAGTTAGAGAGACCATGGGGCATGTACATGGGGTACTTTGAGCAAGAAAGTATATCATGATTACTTCTAAAGCGTTAAATATTCAAAGTTAATCAAGGGCTATAAACAAACAACGCAAACACAAAATGATGGACGGAGTGCTGAAACTTTTCAAACACTCCCCCCCTTCCCACCTCCCCAGTCAAGAGATCTGGGTTACATCCATTGTTCTTTCCTCACTATGCCATCCTAGGTTGGACCGAGCCATATGCAAATAAGTCTTGACCTTGCTCCCCATGGGAACAATCCAACCCAAACTCCCAGGCCAGGTCCTCCCCGGACCGGAAACAATCATCCTGGGACTGGTTTCAGGGTAACACCCCCCGCCCCCAACAAACAGGCAAGCTTGAATCCAGTGGCACAGAGAGTGGAATGGGTGGAAAAAAGTTAAACCTTCAACTTTATTCATCTGTATTGCACTTTTATAGTCTGTTGACCGAAATAAAGTTTATTGATTAATACTTCCATGACAACCATCTTGACACATCCATGTTTGCCCTTCACACATTAGCCCCGTCTAAAGTGGATTGCAGAGTCAAGGCTCACAATGCCTGGGGTGCAAACAAACTAGAACTAGAGGTCACTATGTACGTTTAGGGTTTCTACACAACTTGCTTTATTCATGGGAGAGTAACAGATGTTTTCGAAATGTATTACCTGTGAAAGGCAAATTGCAATGATTCAGAAACGTGCGTTTTGAAAGCTACTGGGTTCTATATTGAGAATTTGCTTTTCCAAAGCCTTGTGTACAGCATCTTAAAGCAGCGTCTTACTGCTCAAGAAATCAAATGGCAGTGGCCTATGCTTTTGTAAGAAGCATTCCTCTTGTTTGATGTAGTGGGTCTTCGGCCATAATCAAGTTACCGTCAGAAATTACTTAAAAGTATTTTTTGTTTTTTTTAAAGATTTCAGTGGAATCACTGACAGAATATCGACTCTAAGAATATCGACCTACAGAAACATCGACGCTGGAATATCGAAGGTAAGTATATTGACATCCTATCTACAACAAGGTAAGTACAAAAATATCGAAACTAAAATATCGATGTTAAAAATATCGTAGTTAAAAATATCGGGTTTTTTCAGTTAAAAATAAATGTGTAAAATAAAGTAAATAATACTAATAAATAAAATAAACATAGTTACAAATATTTAATAATGTTTCAAATTAATAAATGATACATATATAATAATAAAATATTAATTAAACATATACATAAAATATATAATATATACTTACTTAATAATAACTTTTAATAATTATTTTAATTACTTATACATTATTTATAAATAAACACTTCACCAGTACCGGTAAGAGATTGTTCAGCTGTCACAAGCGGTCCCAGTAAGGTCACCGGCAGACCTAAATATTCTTTCCAAATGTACCTCCCTTTCCAGGAAGTAAACCAGGACGCCCAGAGCTTCTTGCAGAGAAAGTTTATTTTGCAAGTGAAAAAACGACGCGTTTCACCATTACGGCTTGATCACGCTCATCCGACCTTGTAAGCGGCCATATTTAAATACACCTAATCACCCTCGGTGTCATTACATGTTAAACCATCGTGAAAAGCGGCGGACATATTGACACATGCACAAATGTACTTACAAGTCATGATTTCATTATTACAATTTCATAAATACAAGTGCGCTATATAATGATATCTTGTTGCACTGAAAAATAGACTCTCCGGGGCATTTTAAACCGCCCGTTAATGTCTTACTTAATATTTTATCTTAATAGCTTAAGTTAATTCGTGTCAGTATAATCTGCATAATGCGAGTATGGCTGTGCAAGGATTATTATCAACAATCAATATTCATTCATTATACAACATTGGATTGTGCTCTGTGTCACATGACGTATTCTCATTATAAGCTACAATCCGATTGGTTGACTCAGACATGGTATTGCAGACCTCGCAAATCATTCGTTGATCGCTGTGTTAGTTAGTTGCTAGGTTATGCGTCAACAATATACTTCGCAAATAGCCCCAGTGGGCATTATCTGTGACACAGTGCAGTCCATGCCCTCAAACCTTACTCGAGCAATATCCAATGAATCCAGGATATAATTAGTTCACCCAAGATGATGTCCTTGAAATGTACAGTCCCTGCCCAACTGGGCTTATTCTGGATGTAATCCATCTCATAGCCAAAAGTAACTCTTATTAGTGCTTCATTTTAGTCCGTCCATGAACCTCCAGTGATATCTAAAATAATAAAATAACATTTAAAAACCAAACAGACTGCAGGCATTACATATTTACAGCTATCAGTACATGGTACTTTCATTCATATAAGTGTACTGCCAATTCTTCACTCATATTTAATCCATTTGGGATCAAGCATGCAAAATCGATAATATATTTCGATTCTAATTTCCTTAGGGATAGTTCTCGGTTACCCCCTCTGACACCCAGAGCTACACTGTCTATTACCACCATTCGAACTTGTGTTTCATCTTGCATGTGCTTTTCGTAGAAGTGTCTTGCTATGGGATATTGTCTGTTGTGACTGCAAATAGCTTGTAGATGGTCTAACACCATTTTCTTTGCCTCGTGCTTCGTGCTTCCAACGTACCACTTGTTGCATGGACAGATCAGGACATAAACACTGTAAGGAGTATTACATGTTAATCTTTTCCTAATAGTGAATTCCCTGGATGTATATGGTACTGTTAATGTTTTACAGTCTTTACTGTTCTTACATGCTTTGCACTGATGACAGCATCTGAACCCTGGTGCACTGTTATTGTCACTTTTAACTTTCGTTGTTACATAATTGTGACTCAATTCGTCTCTCAGCGATCTTCCTTTTCTAAAGGTGATCTGGGATTTTCACTCAGATAACCCTTCAAATGGTCATCCGTCTTGAGAACATGCCAGTGTTTCATAAATATTTTACGGATCTCCTGCGACTGTCCTGAAAATGTGGTAATAAATCTGAGGTTTTCTGTTACATCTGTTTCCTTTCTTGGATACAACAGTTCTTCCCTAGTCTTTAAATCAACTTGCGCCACAGCCTTTTCAATTATTTGCTTGCTGTAGCCTCTGCTCAAAAATTTCTGACACATGATGGTCTCCTCATCTTTAAATGCATCCTGGGTGCTGCAGTTTCTCTTGGCGCGTTAAAGTTCGCCATATGGAATACTGTACACTAGATTTCTAGGATTACAACTCGTGGCTCTCAAGATACTGTTCCCAGCAGTACTCTTCCGGAACAATTTGGTGGTTAGTTGGTTGTCTCTAACCTCCAATGTTATGTCTAAGAATTCCATCACCTCCCTGCTTATATGTTCAGTGAACTTTAAATTGAAAGAATTCTCATTCAGTTTGTCAATAAATACTTTAGCTGAAACTGCATCTCCACACCAAATGAAAAAAATATCATCAATGTACCTCAGCCACAGGGCCACGTTGTTGAATTCTGCCATCTCCATGACGACCTGCTCCTCCCACCAGCCCATGAATAATTTCGCGTAGCTGGGGGCGAAGCAGGTCCCCATGGCCGTGCACTGTGACTGCCGATACACGGTGTCGTCAAAGTAAAAAAAGTTGTTTGTCAAGCAGAATTCAATCATAGATATAATCATCTGTGAATGATAAAGAAAGGAGACAGACCGGGTTTTAAGGAAGTGTTTCACAGCATCAAGACCCTGATTATGCTGAATACTGGTGTATAGGCTACTCACTTCCAGAGTTACCAGAGTAAAGGGGTTCTCCCAATGAATTCCATTGATGACAGTAAGGAAATGAGTAGTGTCTTTTATGTATGATGGCAAGGCTACCACATAAGGTCTTAAATAGTGGTCAATGTATTTGGATGTATGCTCCAATAGTGACCCTATAGAGGACACTATTGGGCGTCTGGGGGAATTGCTTTGATCTTTGTGCAATTTCGGGAGTAGATATAGAATGGGTATTCTGGGATGGGCACAGTATAAATAATGATATTCCTCCCATTCTAATAGTCCCCTCTCCCTCCATTCAATCAATTTGTCTCTGAATACAGTGTTAGATTTAAGTATCTCATCATGATTAGTTTTACAGTAACAGCTCTCGTCATTTAGTTGTCTCAATCCTTCCTGTAAATATTTTTGTTTATCTAGTACAACGACATTTCCACCTTTGTTGGACTGTCGAATGACAATCTCACTGTCAGATCTCAAATTATCAGTAGCAATACTTTGATTAGGTGTCAAATTTTTCTTATAACTTGCTGTTTTCCTGTAACGGATTTTCGTCAAATAATTCAAAACAGCTTTTTCAAATACATCAATTGCTTCACACTGTATGGTCGGGAGAAATACTGATTTAGGCTTAAAACTGGAACTTGGATTATCTCCCAAGTCAATACCCCAGGTCTCCCAATCTGGTGAGGAATCCATATTCTCAAGCCCTGCATGTAAAGCATGTAACATTTCTCCATCGCATACATCAAGATTACTTAGGGTGGTTCTATTACTCACAGTTCCTGAGCCTCTGGGTTTCGTACAGTACCATTTCTTTAATTTCAGTTTCCTAGAGAATAAGAACAGGTCAATCCTTGTTTGTGCAAGGTTCATGTTCAGGGATGGACAAAATGAGAGACCAAGAGCTAGTGTCTCTATTTCCTCCTTTGAAAGAGTGCGCTGTGATAAATAGACTATAGTCATATTTGTTTTTGATTTTTGCTCCTTGTCGCCATTCCCACAGACGTTTTTGCGGCGCTTGTTCCTCCTCTTTTTGGCCTGTTGGTTGCGTTTGTTCCTCCTCTGTTTCCCCGACCACGGCCTCTCTGAGTGCCCTCCTCCTGAAACATTTCTGTCCTGTTTTGGCTTATCATCTGGAATTGTAATAAAAAATTAGGCTTCTTTTTAGGATCATTAGATGGTTCTTGATTCAAGCCTGAGTTGGAAGCATCTGATATATTCCCATCTGATACATCGTTTTCAACAATCTCATTCATTACTCCTCCTGTTTTGGAGTTTACCATTGCCATCCCCGTTTTTTTATCAAAGAGATGGTCATATTTTTTCTGAAACTTGAAAGTGCGCCCGACTGGTAATCCTTGTAGTTGCGTAGAAATTTCCGTTGTTTTTGGCCGTTATTTCTTCCTCCAATTTGTCCATTTTCATTAATAATTAAATTTTTTTTTTTATTTTTTATTTATAAATACTATAAATTACAAATACATCTACACACATAAAATAATAACATAAATAAAAAGTATATAATTATTTAATAAATTAAAAAAATTAAATATACCTACAAAATATTCTAAATTAATAAAATACTACATTATCTAAAATAATACACAAAACATTAAATAAAAAATAAATAAAACTACTATTTAAAGTCCCCAAAAAACTACAGTAATTAAAATATTGGATAGCGTAGAAAGTAAAATTCAATTCCTACTCCAAAAAATGCAACAGTAGGGAAAGCGTTGGATAAGGGGGGGTAAAAATTACTATTCCAACTCCAGAGAGTGAAACAGTAGGGAAAGCGTTGGATAGCGTAGGGGTAAACATTACTATTCTCACTCCAAAGAGTGCAACAGTAGGGAAAGCGTTGGATAGCGGGAAGGTAAAAATTACTATTCCCACTCCAGAGAGTGCAACAGTAAGGAAAGCGTTGGATAGCGGGAAGATACAAATTACTATTCCCACTCCAGAGAGTGCAACAGTAGGGAACGCGTTGGATAGCGGGTGGGTAAAAATTACTATTCCCACTCCAGTGAGTGCAACAGTAGGGAAAGTGTTGGATAGCGGGTGGGTAAAAATTACTATTCCAACTCCAGAGTGTGAAACAGTAGGGAAAGCGTTGGATAGCGTAGGGGTAAACATTACTATTCTCACTCCAAAGAGTGCAACAGTAGGGAAAGCGTTGGATAGCGGGAAGGTAAAAATTACTATTCCCACTCCAGAGAGTGCAACAGTAAGGAAAGCGTTGGATAGCGGGAAGATACAAATTACTATTCCCACTCCAGAGAGTGCAACAGTAGGGAACGCGTTGGATAGCGGGTGGGTAAAAATTACTATTACAACTCCAGAGTGTGAAACAGTAGGGAAAGCGAAGGATGGTGTAGGGGTAAAAATTACTATTCCCACTCCAGTGAGTGCAACAGTAGGGAAAGCATTGGATAGCGTAGGGGTAAAAATTACTATTCCCACTCCAGTGAGTGTAACAGTAGAGAAAGCGTTGGATAGCGGGTGGGTAAAAATTACTATTCCCACTCCAGAGAGTAAAACAGTAGGGAAAACATTGAATAGCGTAGGGGTAAAAATTACTATTCCCACTCCAGAGAGTGCAACAGTATGGAAAGTGTTGGAAAGCATAGAAATTAAATATAACTTACTTATAAATAATGTTTGTATTTAAAATAATTAATAATTCAAATTTGAAACCAACATCGTTTACAAATACCCATTAATATTTATTAAAAACATAATTACAATTGAATAATTTATTAACAATAAACAATAAATACCAATACAAATTAATTAATCAATATTAGTTACCAAATAATAAATATTGAACAATGAAATATTTTTCAAAACAAAACACATATTTATTATTAAAATTTGATTAGCAATTAAAAATCTTTAAATAATACAATTATTTTTTATACAAAAAAATACTTTTTACAAATCATGAATTACCAATTATTAAAAAATAGTTTCTATTTAAAAGAAATTACTTACCAATTAAAAAAATTAATTACCAATTAAAAACATTAATTACCAATTACAAACACTAATGATCAATTAAAAAATTAATTACCAATTAAAAAAAATAATTACCAATTACAACAATAATTACAAATTAAAAAATCAATTACCAATTACAATCTTTAATTACCAATTAAATTTTTTTACCAATTACGTACATTAATCACTAATTAAAAATGAATTACCAATCACAAATATTAATTACTAATTAAAAAAATTAATTATTAAATACAAAAATTAATAACCAATTACAAACATTAATTACCGATTTAAAAAATAAATTTACAATTAAAATAATTAATTGCCAATAAATTATTAATTCAAAATGAATTTTTATCAATACCAATAAATTAAAATAAATAATTATTTAATTACAATTAAAATACTTCCCACCCAATTCCCCTATAAACCCACTACCCGCTACAAAACCTAAATGCAAAAATTAATTAAAATTTATTTGTAATTCTTATAAAATAATAATTAATTTATTATATTTAAATTACTTTCCACCCTATTCGCCTATAAACCCTCAACCCGCTCCAGTACTAAAACATTAAATTAACTTTAAAATATCATTATTAATATATAAAAATAGCACACATGTAATTTAAAACAAGTAAAATACTTAACAAAAAACATATAACACATACATATTAAATACATAATAAAATACATAATAGTAATACAAATATCGATATTAGTAACATTGAAATTAGTAACATCGATATATTTGATATCGAAATTACTGAATTCGATATTACTTACATCGATATAAATAAATTCGATATTACTTACCTTAGGGTCGATATTCTGTCCAACGATATTCTTGACCTCGATATTCTTTACTTTCGATATTTCAGACTCGATATTTCGGTAGGTCGATATTATAAACTCGATATTTAGACTGTGTACCATTTCAGTGTTGTTTATATTTTGCCTAGTAATCTATACAGTGCACCTTGGTAATTTCAGTATTTTCCTCAAGAGGTTTTAGATCATGCCAGTGACAAGTACAGTAAGAAGGAATCAAAAGATTGACGGTCCTAGAAGGGTGGGGGGCAAAAACAATAACTTGCATAAATAAGGGCTTGACGTAATTCATGCGCACTAGAACCCTTTACTTGATAAAATAATACGCAGACCATGCCTTAAAGAGAAAACAACTGCTGTTTATTTAAAAGCGTATATGGCACTCTTATAATGTGGCATTAGCAATGGAATCTGACCAACAGCATGAAACTTCTAGGCAGATTAAAACACCCAAATTATGTACATTTGCTGCTGAATTAACTGGTAGCAGGCCCATTAGGATAATTTCTTTATGGAGGAGCAGAGTGCCGTGTGGCCCAAACAAGCAGATGGAATGGCATCTTGTAAAATCAGAAACCGGTTTCTGATGTAAGACTGCCCTTGGATTTCACTCTGAGATGGCCGGAGAAGGTAGTGACTTATAAATAGGAGTGGAAGCTTGGAGAGGGGAGGGATGTGAGGGGAATGGCAGGGGTGCAAAATGCAGTGAGAAAGGAAGAAATGAGGTTGATAAAGGGAAAAACAACGCATACTCTTCCCATGCCTACAAACAAAAAAATGAATGTGCCCTTTGTGCAACGTAACTGGTTCTCATGTTGAACATGCTAAGTCTTTAATACATTCAAGTCGAGATCACAATATGTAAAACCACAAAAAAAAACAAGCAAGAGCGTTCAGTCCTACTAGTTATATTAACCACAGCACTTTCTTAGCTGCTGCTGTGTAAACAAGAGCCGGCCTCTGATGTGGCACTCCCCTGTTGCAATCAAAAAGGAGAGGAAGAGTGGGTCTCTGTTTGGGCCCCAGGAGGGACTGGTGAGAATGAGTTGCGATTGGAGCGTTGACTTCCCACAAAGCAGGTGAAACAGGGATCACAAGGTCTCCAATGAAACCAACAGCACGCTGTGCCCAAGGCATTCGGGCAGCGCTGTAGCTTCAATGCAAGGATGTAGAACTTGTAGTGACCGCAGGTTTGCTGACATGCGTAAAAGAAGTTTCACCAAAGCGAATGAAAACAGTACTTGGGCCACAGGACAGTAATAAGAGGAACACACAGGGAACAACAGGAAATAGAATGCTACAGCCAACAGAAACAGAGGAAAAGTGAAAGCACAGGAACCAATAAAAAGCAAGGGCGGGAAGTAAGTCGCTTTTAAGATTTATATTAAATACAATTAATTTCACTAACACAGCGCAAGCACTGTGCAGGCAAAACCTAAACATATCACTGCCGGACTAACCTATCCCAGAATGGAAAAAGTAAGAAATGTACTTGCAGGACAAACAGGTAGGACTAGGCCGCTAAAGAAATGTAAAAGGACATTCGGCGGGCTGTATGCTGACCTCCGTGAAACATGGAACGGCTGCAGAGCTCCTCCCATGACTCCCCAGATCCAAGAAGAGCGTCATAAGCAATCATGGGTGCATCGTGGCCACTGCGGCCGGCCCACCCATCCAAGCTGAAGGTCTTGTAAACGCTATCTCGCTCCAATGGGCCATATGCAGCTGGGAACTTGGCAGGGCCTACACCATCGGAAAGACAACGCTCTGTGAGGTACCTGGGAGACAGAAGGAAATAAGATGTAACATACGTTAAAGGACACAGCGACAACTACTGTACAATAGACCTTCTGCAGCAGAGATGGAAGAACCCCGTATATCTATTTTGTGAGAAATGTGAAATATATGAGAGAACAGAACAGACTGTCATATTGCATTTGAACTGGAAGCAAAAATGTTCTAAATTAAAGGGAGGAGCTGCAATGCAACATAATGCCAATAAGCTCCTACAATTGCGCCAAAACATAATATGGACTGCAGTGGAATTCTCCTTATTCAAGCTGGTAAGTTTAATGCTGATCCAAAATACCACTGCTAGTCTAATCTCATTCCTGCCATGGTCACTGTTCAATCTTCATCATCAGAACACATAGAGTGCCATAAATGCAGGTGGAACATCCAAGTGCCAGCATTTGTCAACTAAGACGACAACTACCGGAACAATATACTTGCAGAACGTTTCTTTAAGGGAAAGAAGACTTCCGTGGCTCAAAAGAATAAAGGAGAAATTCCAAAAATAACTAGCACGAAACACAAAAGTTTAGTCAACAGTAGGGAGGCCTGTTTGTTCAGTGAAAGGACATTTTTATTGGATTAGAATTCAAACCTTTTTTTGAGTTTGGCTGGAGTGTTTCAATACAAACCGTTGCAGACAAGAGAATCAAGTTTAACCTATAGTCAGGGGGGCCGAGGAGCCAATGCCATTTTATGAGTGTTGGTGGTATATGCACCCTTCCGGGACCATCTGTAACAGTCTTAGCAGCAGAATTCAGTAGCACCTGGAGTTTTGCAAACTTTTTTGCTGAGTCCAATAACACTGAAGGGACAGTTGTCCATCTGAGGTTGTAGCCCTTAGATAGAATGTTAGGTTAAATGAATGTATTAGTTGTATGGTCACAGAGAGGATATCATGGTTCTGTCGTAGCCAAGAAATTATGTCAAGTGGAAATGCAAAACCAAGCTGAAATACTGACCTACTTAATAAATAAATAAATAAAAGGGACATATTTTTAGGGCATTTACCGAACACAACTGCAGCACTTCTCCTTCAGAGTGGCATGATGTACTTAGACAACACTCCCAGTCAATTACACACACCTCTTTACTGCTGAGAACGTAAGACAGGCAATCAGTGAAGTACATTAAGAATTACAGGACTAAAGAAATAAAGCTGAAGAAGTCAACTTGCTTTTTTATCAGGTAGAAAGGGAAGTCCAACCTGCATGCACAAGGAGCCGTAACTGCATCTGCCAAGAAAAAGTAATCTGATTTCAAGAAGAAAGCACAAGGCCCCACAGACTTGAATGTGGAAAGTTTAGCACTGTTTTGGAATGAAGGAATCTGCTAATTCACCAGCTTAAACAACTCACAAGACATCCGTAAAGTATTTGTTAGAATTCTACATAAAGGTTGTAAATTAAGGAACAATATTTACAACACTTTGTGCAAAGGCTGCACATGCATATTGAACATCTGTGGTGAGAAGCATGAGCCACAAGGATCTCCAAGCCACTTGGATGCAGGAAGTTGAGAGGGTTTGGAACGCTGCTGAATGATCATACAGTAGCACAGTCAAGCCTTTGTCTACGATCTCCAGAATGGAAATCAAAAAGGGACATATGTTGTTACCACAATTATAAGTCTTTGCATTGGGGATTGGCATACAGGAAATGATTGAGCAGGAACAACACAGTATAGAGGGTAGGAGTTGCTAACATTTTTCAGAATCTGCATAATCGTTCACAAAAAAGGGTTCTGCAACTCAATGAACCAATCGGGAATGAGTTGGAGTCTATGGTGCTAGCCATAAGAAGATACTCTATTCCAGGCGTCTCCAAAGAGCTGCTTGTGCGCTACTGGTGGCTCTCCACATACCAATGAGTAGCTCTCCTGTACGCAGCCCACTTTACTAAATTAGACACTTTTACTTGATTGAATCAATATATGCATGCCAAAATTGAGATTCCATATTTGAGACGAAAATATGGATATTTTCGGAACTCATTAGCTGATGTTTCAAGTCAAATGGCTACATTTTCAAAACATATTTAAATCTGATATTTGAGTGATAAATCACGTGGTGCTGAACAGAAGTATTACTAATATCAGAAACTGAGTCCTTGGGGCTTTGCAACTATTACTGTTATGTAATACCCATGTTGAAGCATTTTAAATTGATAAAGCCTTTTTTACCTTACAACTGGCAATGCATGTCTGATGTACTCTAGTGATCACTGGTAGTAAGTAAACCTGTATATGGAGGCAACTAATAGAATCTTAACTGATGTGGTCAGTATTACAACATGAATAATATTAGTAGCTCTGGATGATTTCCAATGGACATTAGTAGCTCTTGTTTCAGAAAAGGTTGGAGACCCCTGCTGTATTCTAAATAAGAGTCTAGGACAGTTCTTCACCTGTGGTCCTGGGACCCCTGAGGGTCCAAAATGCCTACTCAAGGGGTCAGCGATTCTTTAGAAAATGAAATAATATTAGTACATTTAAAAAGTGCATATAAATAAAGGGGCACAATTTAAAAATGAAAAATGCAAAACATTATGTAAATGTGAAGTAAATTGTAACTAAAGACTAAAAATTAAATTTTATCATTAGCTTGAGTCATTGGAGCAGCACTAGTATAACGGGCCCGATATAGTATGGACTATGGGTTGCCTCCATTTAAGTACCAACAAAAAGAGCATGCATTAAGAGCAAAAAAAACGAAGCATTATGCTTGACTCTACAATTAAAAACGAATTTAGGGTAGCCCCAATCTTCCCATAAAAGTTTTGAATTTTCCATATTTGTTTCTATATTTGTTTGTGAATTACAGAAAATATTTCATGATTTGTGTATTTGTTTGATGAATACATGCTTTTGTATTTTTGTATATCGTGTTGAGGTTCAAATTGTAGAAATTGTTTACAGTGGGGTCCCTGGCTTCCAATAATGACTCAGTGGGGATCCACAGAAGTGAAAAGGTTAAGAACGACTGGACTAGGATATCATAAGTATCTATTCATCAGTACTCAAACCTGTAATCAATGTTAATAACGTGTTGATTGCTTGCATGATATGTATTGCAAAAGTCATGGGTTCATTGTCTAACACATACTTCAGTGTGGTTAAGAAATTACAGCTCTTTTTGAATCCTAAGGCTATTTACAGTCCCAGTAAAAACACAATCTTTCATGTTAATTACATTTTGTAGAAAGCTTGTGCCAGAAATAGTTCTATAGAACTAGGTGAGGCATCACACCGGAACAAGACTATTGGAGCTAGCAAATACTGCAAAACAGATGAGTTTTAATAGCTCAGCAAAACACTGGTAAATAAGTGATGGAACATAACCTTAGAGCAGCAGTCTACAATCTGTGGGGCGCGACCACCAGAGGGGGCGTGGAGTCCTGGGAAGAGGGTCGTGCATTTCCAGGACAAACTTCTTCCTGGAATGCTATATGTGCTTTTCCTTTTGGACAAAGGCCAGGACCCTTCATCCTAATCGTTATAATGCTTTAGCTGAAGTTAACTGACTCTCACGTGCTGTAAATGGAAGAGGCCTGGTAAAACAATGCTTCAAGTAAGTGTTCATGCCAGGGTGCTTGCCTGCCTGAATGACATGCAAATGTGCGCTAGGAGTTAATCTGCAAATGTGAAGGGTGCTTGCGAGCAGTTCTGGCTTTCATTGCTTGAGTCACTCATAGCATTGTGATTTCAAAGATGTGTTTTTTTTATGCCTGGTGGTGTAAAGAGTTAACACCTGGGCTGTGAAGTGCATGCTTTTAACCATAACTTTATTTACACCGTGCCTAGTACCCCTGGGGAGATGTTGAAGGGACAGGTATGCGAAAGAAAAACAAAATTAGTTGTGGTCTTATATTACACAAATCTACATTTTGGAAGCTCCATTTTTTTTAAGCTAGTTGCACAGTTTGTAGCAGTCTCTATTATAATGTGTGTAATGCAAGTATAAAATAACAACTTACACATTCACTGTGCTTTCTGTCACAGACTGTTACTTCATAGCAGTAAAAATACACACGTCACTATTCTCCACTACCCTAACCAAATTTAATTCTGTGTCTATCTGGTTACGCAGAGACCTCTGCAGTGCATTAAATAATAGAGGTTTTATACTGTACAACAGTGCATTTCCCATTGAGTACATTTATTCTTCATTTAAGCTACATATTATTTTATATGTTATTACCTGATGACGAAAAACTTAAAAAAACTAACAAAATATTTTGGGGCTGATTTTTGAGAGAAGTGAGCTGGTGAAGCGTCACTTTTTTTTTAAGCTTTGGCGGCACAAGCGTCTCAGTCATATCTATGAGGCGATGTAAAGTCACACTGCGTGGCCTCATAGATATGGAGTAAGACAAAGCAGCGCAAGTCGCTGCCTTGCCTTACACTATGTCAAGTAGGAATTCCATAGGCATTGCAGTGGGTGTTCTCACACAACTCCCATGGATGTTGACGCTGCACAAGATTAATAAAACCATGTAAACCTGGGGCAACGCCAAAACCTTACGCCTCCCCACAGTAGGTGTAACGAGGAGAAATATTTTAATTTCTCCTTGTTTTTCCTCTTTCTATGTGTGTTCCTCTTTCTATGTGTGCTGCATTCTGCAGCACACATAGAAAGAGGAAAATCCCTCTCAGGATTCTTTATTTGCAGGAAGAAGCCCCTTCCTGCACAAAAACAATTCTGCCTATGTTGGCGTTAGGCAGCAATTCGTGTGCCAATGCAGTGGAAAAGGACAGGAATGCACTATATTATATAAATAAGGTACATTCCTGCGCTTTCACTTCGAAATAGAGCAGCGCGGCAAGAAGACTTGAAGCGCTGCCCTATGCCTTATAAATAAGGCTCTTTGTTGTAGCTACACCTCTGACAACGCCCCCATGCTCAATGATTTTTGGTTTGATAAACACTGTTTAATCTATTTCCCCGATTTAAAAATGATTTGTTATTGGAATTGGTGGCGTTTATGGTTGTCGATAGTAGTCCTTAAACTGAAAATGTTTTGACAGAGGGGCTCGGCTCCAAAGGTTTGAAGGCCTCTGCCTTAGAGGAAGTGGATTTCAGAGGGTGGGTAAACGATAACAAATGCATGGCACCTTAGTGAATTCTGGTGAATGCAGGGATGGCCAACAGGGTGACTGGGAAAGATCTTAAACTAAGAAAAGGAAAGAAGGGCCTATTTTTTTAACCTAAAGAAGTGTGGCCTTACAAGGATCTCTGAACTGTGTACAACCCTTAAAGAGAAATAAGCTGTTGGATAGGAAGCCAGTAGAGTGCAGGTGCAAGAGGATGAGCATGACAACAGCGAGGGAAGCCAGTTATCAAATGGCAACTTGGTTTCGTATCAAATGAAGCCATTAGTGTTGGTATTTGGGAAGTCCAAGTTAGAAGAAGCTCACATACTCTAAGCAAGGCCCAATGGGTATTCTTTTTACGTCCTCAATCAGAAAGGGCATCACTTTCTTTAGCATCGAAGATGGAATAGGATGATTGAGAGAACAGAAGAAATCAGAGAGGACAGAGTAAGATCATAATCGAAGCAAACCACAAAATTGTACACAGACTGGGTCATGGCAGAGCAAGTCCCTACCTTGGAAGGGCAGTACCTGTCAACCCTGGAACCTATATTGTTTTTTTCCAGTGTTCAGTCTGTGCCAGTGGACACGCATGCACTTTTTGACCATCCTCAAAGTATGAGGATGTAGCAGACAACAATATATCATTAAGGTGGATAATTTGAATGTTGTCAGCATACATATAGAAACAAATGCAAAGGAGCAGGTGAGTGAACAGTGGCTCCTAATTAATGTTAAAGGGATGGTGGATAGGGTAGACACCTAAGGGATACCACTGCAACTGGCAAAAGTCAGAAGAATAAGATAATAAAATAACTGACTGAACCGATCTATTCAGGAAAGGCTCACATATCGCAAAAGACGAGAACACAAATGCAACATCCTCCAGTTGATAAAGGATGGAATGACAGTGAACGAATCTAAAATAATTAGGTTGCAGACACTGCCAAAGTACTCCCCTAGTTAAGGATGTGTTTGTGTATGTCTGTTTACCAGTCCAATACTGCAAAACTAGCCCCTTGAAAAGGTTCTTCTGACCATATGGCCTACAGGTGTTCTGTAAATGCACTGGGATAGCTTTACAAAATACTTCCTGAATAAAGTCCAGCCTCTGACCAGGAGGAAATGATGTTCTAGATTTTGCGTCATCTAAATAAAATGTTGAGATGCAATTGTAAACAGAGAGATTGGTAAAGTATAGATCTGCAGTTTTGACAATCACTTCAGGACACAGAGAGGCCTAACAGCAGCCTCCTAACCACTTCAGAACAGCCATCTGATGATTTAAATGCCCAACTGTACACCTCCCAGCAAAAACCTGAAATACCACCACCACAATTACAGTATGTAAACCAAGTCCCGGCTCACCAGGCCCATTTTTCTGGGAAATATGTCCACGAAGACAAGTTGGCATCTACGTCGACTCCAACAGCCCGAATGTAGTCCTGTGCCAGTGGAAGGGCTGCCATGAGCCCAGCACCCCACTGCACCTGGGGCTTCTTCTGGACAGCAAAGGCAGTGAAGAGGGCAGAAGCCAGAGCACCAAGGTAACCTAAGAAGAGGGAAGAGAACATACAAAAGAAGCATCTCTTGACTTCTGGGCTTGTTCTGTATAGGACAAGTAAGTATACTGTATGGGACAAGACGATGGATATTGAGTAGCCTTCAATGGGACATAACACCAAGGGTAGAGGGCGACAGCCTTGTATAGGAACAAAACAGACATAATGATTGAATAGTCTTGCTGAGGGTGGGGAGGGGATATTGAGTGAAAAGGTATAATGAGTTGGAGCGTTGGCCAGGCAGGGGAAAGGAACTTTGAATGATCCTTGAATAGGACAACAAGAAGAGGGATATAGAATGACAACCTTGTTCAAGACTAGGAAAAGTATATTGAGTCAGCCTAATACAGGACATGGATAGGGATTGCCTTGCAAAGGAAAAGAGCAAGGATACCGAATGTTATCTAGTAGACAAGGTGGGATACAGAGTAAGAACCTTGTACAGAACAGGAGTAGGGGTAGTGAATATGAGAAATGTACAGGATGGAGGAAAGATAATGAACAAAAGTGTTTTATAGGGATTCAAGAAATGTATACTGAATGAGCCTCATATAGGAGGATTAGACCGATAGTGAGTTAAAGTCTGGTCCAAGCTGGGAGAGGGCTGCTGTGTGACAGCAATCGCCACATTTTATTTACTTATAAGGCCCTAGTGCATGGTACTACGGGTACCCAAAGGTCTACAAATTAAATTCTACTTGCGGGCTGCAGCGCTCATTGTGCCACCCACTGCAGTGGCCCTGTAAAACATGTCTACAGGCCCGCCCTTACAGCCTGTGTGTGAAGTTTTAAATTGCCATTTCGACCTGGCAAAAGAAACATTTTCAAACTGAAAATGTTCTTTTTAATACTTAGAAGCCACCCCAAGGTAGGAACCCCAAAGACTGCCTATAGGGCAAGGGCGTGGTATTTGTATTTAAAAACCTAGGACAGGTGTTCTTAAACGTTACATATACTGGCAGTGAAAACGCTTTGTCATTTTTCACAGCAGCATGGCTGGCTCTCCCGTAGGAAAGCACTGAGTTACATTAAAATTCATTATAATGCATAAAAACAGTTTGGGAATAACAAGAAAAAGTTTCAAGTACTCATTGTAATAGGAATTTAAAATGCATCTGAATGGTAAAGTCGGATTTTAAAGTACTATTTTAGAATGCCACTTTTAGAAAGTTGCCATTTTCCTGTCTAAGCCAAATGTGCCTTTCTGCCATTGTCCGGAATCACCTGACTGCTAATGGATCTCCTCGGGTGTCTTGCTCCCAGACAACAGACAAAGAAATTGTGTGAAAGGAGGTGTGGGTCTTACTGACAGGATAGCTGGGGAGGAGATTACACTTCAAAGGGGCCTGCCCAGGCCCACAAAGAAGAACATGACACTAGCCATTGCCCTCCCTTTGTTTCACTATCCAGGTTAAAGTCAACCCTAGAGGAAAGGGAGGAACTGACCAGAACCAGTTTTGGGATAACACAAAGGGGTGCCCCCCACCCACAAGCTGGCACTGGGCTTAATAGTGGCAGGCCCAAAACCTGAACTCTGGGCACTCCTGGACCTTGAAGATCCAGAAAAAGGATTGCCCTGCTATCTGAAACCTGAAGGAAGTCAAGATTCAATGCAGTGTTGTGCAGCTCCTCAATGAAAGCTTCGCAAGATGCAACACTGAGCAAGGCACAGCCATGCCATTCAGTCCTCACATAAAAGTCAGAAGGTAAAAACACCAGCAGGATGATGTTGTCCTGTAGCTAACCTGGGCTACATTTGTCATCCTGAACTTGTGACTTTATCTCAGTCTGTTACAACCAGATCCCCGCCCGGTCTGCCCAACTACTTTATAAAATCTTGTTAAGTCATGTTGCTACTCAGCTTTTGTCTGGAGTGTTGTGAATATGGCATATTTCCATGTTATCTAAAAATCCCATCAGCTCCTGGCTAACAATTCATAAAAGGTAAAGCTCTGGTAATGCCAAACAGAGTTTTCCACCAAGCTGGCTCAATTTTCCTTCTCAAAACAATGTAGCAGTATTCAGTGCTTAATTTGAGCCAGTGTTTGCAGGTGGTGTCCACTGTAACTAATTTTGTGGCATCTGCACTTATTTTTCCGCATCAGATTTCTACCCTAAACAAGATGGAGAAAAACATAAGAAAGGTAAAGAACGAGGAGAAGAAAAAAAAATGACGAAGGAAGAAGAGATACAAAAGAACATAGAGGATCAGAGTATGTCTGGTGATGGATTAAACAAGGATGAGTGGATTCAAGACCACACATCAGACCATCTTCAGCACCTGCAGTAAAGTCTGAAAAAATGTTTGCTCCCTGGCACTTATTATTTTACAAATTAAGCACCGTCTAACACCCATGACCGTTTCACTATACAAAAAGAAGAGTATAGCACTCCAAACCATTCCATGTTACTCCCACTAATCTGGAATGTTATTCCTTTGCTCTCAGGTCTATGAGCATCTATGCTGCCTTTGGAAGAGCATTAAAAACCTGCCTTTGTCCATTTTAATGATAGATTCCTTAGACCTCTGTCAAGAGACAAAAGTCCCAGGGCAAAATTATGCATGATTGACAATTAGTTTGGAACGAACAGAACAAAACATACCTCCCTACTGTTGATGGGCATTCACTAGAATACTCAACTAATCAATCCAAGGTAGACCAGCTAAATCTTTATGTTAGTGCCTTACACCTTTTTCTCTGTGCGTTATAACTCAAACCACTGCAATGCCCTGAGCGCCAGTACCTATCCTGTGCAGGTCATTCTTTATTGAACAACTGGCAATGGAACGAATTCAGCATGATCCATATCGGCTAAATAGACTACACAGCATAGAGGAATACAATGACCATAAAAAATGACTAGCTAGTAACCGGTGTACAGCTCTATTGCTATGGTTGGGCTCTCAGAGACAGACTACTAACTAGCTCTTATGGAAGACATGAAACCCTACGCAACACCACAAAAGCGGTAGGAGGAGTGAGGTTAGGAAAAAATGACATGGAAAAAGACATACAGGGGACCAACCACACTCAACTTCGACTACATAACTTCTCTTCAGACATGTGAGAAGTGCATAGAAGAGAAAGACACCACACAGGAAACTAAACATAGCACAGGAAGAGGTTCATAAGCAAAGCTTCACTCATCGTCTCATTATAGGAGCTCTTACCAGTGGGGTGATGATGGGTCATGCGCCCACTCTCTACGCTTACATGAATTAGGTCGGGTAGCTCAGAGGGTCGGGGATACCTGCAGGGGGAGAAAACCAAATCTATGAAGACAAGTGGTAGGAAATTCAGTCTGTCAATGCTTCTTAACAACTGCTATTATCTTCATAAAACCAGAGCACCATGCCAAGCAACAACACATCTTGCAACAGCAATTACACACAATGCTAGACTACAACAGATGAACAGCACCCCTCACAATACAAGGTGAAACCTGCCTAGCATACTCCATGAGAACCCTATGCAGCTCAATAATATGTGAAATCACTGAACATTCATCACCCACCCCCCCTCAGAGTCAAGCAGCCTAACAGGAATGACTGGAATTCAGCCTATCTGAATAATAAAAGAAGAGAAATATCATAAGGAAATGGAGAGGAAGAACAGGGAGCACAAGAGAAAAAAAAGACAGGTGCTAACATTTCCTACCTCAGGCCAATACACATTGCTCTCATTGCAGCTCCACAGCCTGTGGCTGTTGGATTGAAAGGGATATGATGGCCCTTGACTTCTCCCGGCCTCAACTGGGAAGTACCTTTCAGGAAAAGAGAGACAACATGTCAAATGCATGCACAAACTGGGGGTGTCTACTGGTGTCATTTTCTGACATTTGAACACCTGTGGATTGTCTTTGTTTATCCAAATATTGTTAGGAAAACATTACTGGGAAAGCAGCCAGGTACTATTCGAGTGGAAAAGGACACAGGTGGTCAAGCTGTGGCCAAAGTGGGGACAAACCCATTCATGTTTGGCTCTGTGGAACAAACCGCAGCCTATGACACCTATACGAGACTGGTGCAATGAAGGGGATATCTTTGGTGACTACAGAAACACAGGCTGGAAAGTGGTGGACCAGGGCAATGTTTCAACAAGTCAACTCCTTTGAATGGTAGGCAGGTCTAGGGATAATTCCAGTTTCACCATTCCGGCACACATATCATCCACTTCCTATTTATTTATATATTGTTATAGCCCTACGCAATATCGTCCGGTTTAGATTTAGGGTTGTGGCAGGCCTCCTTGCTCCCACATTTAATTGTGTGGCCTTGCCCAGCCACCATGCCGTACTGCAGCTGTAATTCATTCACATCTTTGTATTACAGGAAGGTGCCTTCCAAACTCCTATCTCATTCCTCTGCCACAAAACCACCTAAGACCCAATGTTTCATGACTACCAGAGGTGTGCAGCACAGTTCGTTCAATCTGTTTATCCTACTTGCGATCGTGGTAAGGGCACTGGATATTTGGAAGGGAACTGAACTAAGCCCAGGCACCCACAGTGAGTTGGCCACATATGCGCCGTAGGCAGCATCAGTCATGTGTAAGAGTGGTGTTCCTGAAAGACGGCTATGGCAAGAATACGGTTAAACATACTTTAGGCTTGCTTTTAATATATTATTGTTGCTTTAGGTGCTCGCGCATCAACTATCAGTGGACTCATAAAACATGAGCTCGGTCATTTACAGTTAAAAATGTTGTGAATGCAATTTATGTCCTTTATGCTTGTTTTAGCATTAGGGCGGATTTGAGTTAAACTGAGGTAAAACCTATGTTTGCACAGGCAGTCACTACCAGATTGTGCTGATGGCAATTGCCCTCTGTAACCTGTGGACACAGGGTAATAATAGAAAACAGGTGTCTTCATTTACAGTGAAGAGGTGCTTATAGAATGCACAACCAAACCAGAGACCCAAAGCAAATGTTATTTGCACCAGTGTGTTTTTGGACCTCGTAGTATGGCAGGAGTCCCTGCAAAGTTTGAAAGGGGCTCATCCAGCGAAAAGCCAGGATGAACATTTCACAATCAACAAATTACTCAAAAATGGGCCCAAATAGACATTCAAGTTGCCTGACTGTTTCGCTGGGGGTCAGGTTTTATTTTCTCCTTGATCCAAGCTAGTCAAAGTCTAACCAACTTTCACAGATCAACACTCTTCCTTGAGTCAATGGACCATTAGTCAAGTAATTGATAGTGATATTAACAAATTACTTAATTTATCTTATACCTCGCAATATAATAATCACAGACGACGGGGAGGATTCAATGAATTTTATCTAATAACTCATTCAAAATGAACGCTCATTTGTACAGATTCACAGTGCAAACTCCGTCAAATTTCATGGGAGAGGAAAATTCATGCATCAAATTACATTCAAATCACAGAGACATTCAACAATGTTAATCCATTAGGAGTGATAGATGAAGAGACAAAAGACATAATAACTCCTACATTTGCAAAAAATATGCACATTTGAGATAGAATAATATTTACCAAATCATGAAACAGGGAAACCCAACCCCTGGCCAAAAGGACTGGTGGAGGTCACCTGATTAAGAGTCAGGAGACAAAGACTATAGGACAGGTGCAGGATAGGATGATACTTACTACACTTCTCTAGAACCCCGATGCACCGGAGCGCATCCCTCTCTTACACTCTCTCCCTCCTCGATATTCTTCCGTAAATCTTCAATCTAATCAGGCTGTCTTTCAGGATTGAATCGTTCCAGTCCGTTCTCTTCCAGCAGCAGCTCTCACTTACTCCTCACTCAACATCAACCTCAACCTATTTCTTAACTTAAATCACTCTAGTTATAGTCTTTACTTATGCATGTCCCTCCCTCAAAAGTTGCAAATTTCGTTCGACCATGGATTGTAACTGGGCAGGGGAGTTGTCATTTCCTCATGCTATCATTCTCGATTTCTTAATCAACTTTTTTGTATAACAAACCCTTCCCATTTGATTTATTCATTTTTCCGTGCCATTTCCTTTCACACACATTAAAAGAAACAGATTAGATACAAATTTATATGTAGTTCTACAGTTGAAGAGCGATCCCAGGCGTCTGCCTTGGCTCTTTGCAGCCTGTCAATGGTCCGGTCAGCGGATCACTTCAAAACTTCAGCGCGCAGACTCAACTTGTGTTTCAACTGCCATATTTTCCCTTGGCTTAGCACATCAGGCCCAAACACACACTATTTAATAAAGGAATTATAAACTGATGTTAATTTCTCAAATATGTTACTATCACTGTTCACCACCCACCTCTACTCTATCCCATGTTGTTTTCTTCTTTGTTAAGCAAAAGCATTAGCAGCGACAGCTCTCTTTAAAATCAAGCAAGCGTATTCCAGGCACGCAGTGCCTCGAGAACTACAGTTAGTAACTATTTACACATTGAGGTTCCGTGACAATTGTAAGTGATGTTTTCGACTCGCATGAATATGGTCGAGTCTGGTATCTAAGAACCGCAAATGACGAGTTTAGTAGGTATGCGCAGTTTCGCTGTGCTAACTTAAACCGTTCGTTTGATATGTGGGTTTTTCACCTGTACCCACGGGTTCCATCTTAGATACGGCATCCATTTTGTCTCTTGCCCTCAAGTAGCCAGCGAACGGACACTGTCCGCTTCGTTACCCTGGGACTCTCAAGATATTTGTGGAAGACACATGTTCTTTGTAAATATCTTTTACGATGAGGGGGATGATACTGTAAGGCAGATGGCCCCGCTTGAGGCGCTTCTGCCGTGCCGGTTTATTGTCTCAGCCGTGCATCTCATTAGGCACGTCCCTTTGATGCCTGTATCTCGTGTTTCCCGATACCTCCCCTTTTACACCCTTTTCATTCTCCCACTGTCTCCATCTTCCTCTGCACCTGTCTTTGTCCCTATTTCGATCTGTTTTACTGCCGATTGGAATTCACTAATGTTGGGAAGATGGGTCTTTACAGTTGGGAACCGCCAAATGTTTCCGCACTTATGTTCCGGACCTTATGTGTACCAAAGTGACCAAAGCGACCCCTCTGGGGGATAATTATGGGAACCAGGTTGTAAACTTTTGTGTACCATGTTGTCCTATGAGTAAATTCTATATAAAAGGAGCGCTCCACAGAACCAATTTGAAGCAGTCTCCCCAAGTTGCACGTGTTGTACTTGTTGTGACTTCTGTGTTCCCTGCAGTAAATAAACCTTGAATCTTTGACGCCGAAGGAAGTGTCCCGTGTCTCTGTAGTTTGTGCGCCGAAACAGGTATCCCATGAAGGTTATAGGTGTTGTTCCCTGGCACCGCTGGTACTGTTAAAAAGTCCAGTCCTTCAGTTGGCGCCCAACGTGGGGCGACTTCAGCGGTACCGGTCCGGTCCAAAGCCTGATGATCGTGAGGAACTTCGTGTGAAATCTCCGAGGGAAGGTGCACCCCGCTTCATCGATCCTGTTGTCAAAATAAGTGGCCCGAAGTTTTTCCCTGCGAAGATTCCCGCCTCCTGACGGCTGCGACGGACCGATGCCCTGACTGTCGACCTGTCTTCGACGCCCGGCGTAGACCTTATGTACAAGCGAGACGATAGACGGGCCTTCCTGGTGACGCCATTGAAGTTCTGAGTTAAGTATTTGTGGGTCGCTCCCAGTCCTTAGTGGTTGTTCTAGCTTTTGAAAGCTTTGTGGTTAGCCTTTAAGGCTTTGTGGTAATAGCTCACTGAGCTTTGTAATAGCCTCCTCAGGCTTTGTGGTTAGCTCTCCGAGCTTTGTGATAGCCTTAAGGCTTTGTTGTATTGCATGGTTCTATTGCATTTGTGGTTCTTAGTATTGGTCCTTAGTATTATTTGACAGTTGCAATTGCCAAAAACCGAGGGTTTTGACTTACACGAGGTTTTATTGCTTCGGTAATCCTTGAAGTTTGATACTAGGTTAGTGTGCACGATGCCTAGCCATAGTGATTTGTTTCGTATTTTCAAATGTTGCGCAATGGATTCCCGGTTGGAGGACTCGTGTCCGATACCTCCAGTTGGAACTCCGATACATGATCTTTATAGTCGACATGGGGTGGGTCCTATAATATATAATGATTACTGGGTCCGCTATACAAAGAAAGACGGTGATCTTAGATGGCCACCACATGGAACTTTTGAACTTTCGATTTTAGATAATCTTGAGGCTAAATTATTTTTAAAGAAAGCTAGGCCAGCTATGTTTGATTCCTTTCGGATATGGCGTAAAGAGGCCAAGCAGAAAGAAATCAAACAACTTAAAAAGGATCAAAAGCAAGAGTTCGTTCCTGTAATGCAAGCTATAAAAGAATGTAGACAAGACAAAGAAGAAAAAGACATGGAAATCGCTACTAGATTGCATCACATGAAAATAGATAAATGTTACCCAGTTTTACCGAATAATCTAGAAAAGAAAAAAGAAGATTTGAAGGAGGATTCCTTGCTGTCATACTTGATGAAATCACCACCTCCTTATGTACAGGGTGCTACTGCTCCTGTAGTACCTCCTGTTGTACCTCTTGTTGCTCCAGCGGCTGCGGGCCAGCCTGCTGTTAACCCTACGTTTGTTTCACCACCTGTTCTTGTTCCTACTGCTCCTGTACCTGTACCTTCGCAGACTGTTGTTTCTGCTACTCCAACTATCTTGTCCGTTCCTACTATGCCTTCTTTCACCTCCAGTGTTGTTACCCCTGTTTTTCTTTCTCCTTCTGTTCGTAAGCGTGTTCCTAACTCTGTTGCTACTCTTTATTCACCTCTTTCTGGTCCGTTATTTTCGTCTGATTCATCTGAAACTCCTCAGAGACGGAGTCAGATCCCTAGTGGTAGGGAGAAAGAGACGTTAGTAACAATGGCACATAGGTGGATGAGACATCCTGCTAATTACACTCCACGTGTAGTCTTTGATACGTTTTCCCAGTTTAATGAGCCTACGCAGAGATTCGTATTTGAGGAGATGTGTAACTTTTTGAGAGAAGAATGGTATAATGATGATGTAGATAATGTACCGTCCGACATAATTGAACTTCAGAGTCACTTTTCGAACGGTATGATTATAGGAGACGATGTACGACGTGCCGTGGAACGCTTATTAGCATTCAGACCCACAGCACATTCTCGGATATCATTAGATGATACCACTGAGAACTGGAAAGCGGTTCCTGGTCAGTATCCTATGAGGGAAGTCCCGCCACTGTGGGTGCCTGGTGATCCTAATGCAAACCCTGTGGTGCTACCGCATTTTCGAAGGGTGTGGATACATCTTCCATGGAAACGATCAGAAGTTTTGCAAGTGAAGCAATCCTTACCTGATCCGCGTAAAAATCCGGCTGGTTATTATAAGGAGTTATCACAACTGGTGGAAGCTACTATTATGAATATTGCCGACATCGACATGTTGTTTGGCAATGTGGTACCGCAACCAGTTTGGGCTAAAATTCGTCAAGCCAATCACGCAGTTGAATTAGGGGGTGATTGGGCTGCACTGCTAGCAGCTGATGCATTACAAGTTGGTGGGGCCAAGCCTGAACAGCTGATTTTGGATTTGCCTCAGAAAATCATTACGCTCATGAAAACTCTCATGCCAGCGATGAAGGTGAACTGGGATAAGTTATCAGCTTGGAAGCAAAAGAAAGACGAGAGTGTCTCAGATTTCTTTACAAGGTTTGAGGAAGCGTTTGTCGACCACAGCGGCCAGGACATGGGCGCTGAGGGAGGCCAGCGGTTATTCGTTGACAAATTTGTGTCGAATTTGTTGCCTGAACTAAGCAACAAATTAAAGAATTCAGAAAGTGCGTGGGCAGTTTCAACCCCTGCGCAAATACTAGCAACGGCTCAGTATTATGAGAATAGGGAAAAGGAAGAAAGTGATCGTGTAGAAAAGAAAACTAAGGAGCTCAAAACGAAGGTTTTGTTGCAGCAAGCATACCCTCCACGATCAAACCAAAATGATTCGCAACAGCAGTATCGACCACGAGCACAGCCCGATAGGACACAGCCGCGCTCTGACAACTTTGATTACAGATCTTCACTTGGGTATAATCAGTGCGCATATTGTAGGAAAGAGGGACACCTAAAATATGATTGTCTTGCCTTACGGGACCGTCTGAATGGTGTGTCGATACGTGGAAACCGTGGTGGTGGTCCTCAACGGGCACCTCGTGGTAGAGGTCGTGGTTCATTCCACAATCAGAGTGATCGTTATCAAAATCAATCAGACACAAATAATTGTTTTGACCAGCGAAATGCGGGGTCAGTTCGATCTGCACAGTATAATGTTGATGATTATTATGCAGACCATGAAACTGTTGTAAATGACCATTACTAGGACAGCCAACGACAAAGAGAGGGAGTAGTGTCAGTTCCGGTCGATCAGAGTGGGCCTTACGTTGCAGTGGCTACATCAGGTGTAGTTGAGCCTTTTCTGTTAGACACTGGTGCGACGAAAAGTTCCATCATGCATTCAAAACTCCCTGGCGCACCTTTGTCTGGCTTAACGAATGTTTCCGTTGGATTCTCTGGCGCCCCTGTTAGTAACCCAGTCTCTAACCCTTTGCCTCTTATGATTGGACCTCGTGAGCTAACGGCTCCACTGATTCTATCTACAGGTTGTGGTGAAAATCTTTTGGGCCTGGATTTGTTGAAACGATTATATGCAACATTGTATTGTTCCCCCGAAGGAGTGGAACTTACATTGGGACGGAGAGTGATCTCTCCCATGTATTTATCGGTTGATAAATTGCCACCGGAATTGAGTTACCTCCCTGCGTCTCTATGGGCCACAGGTCCCAATGACGTGGGCCTGTTAGACATTCCACCCTATGTGATTCAATTGAAACCAAATGCGCGATTACCGCGTTTACCTCAATATCGTATTTCTCTTGAGGGTGAACGAGCGCTGTTAGCAATTGTGTATGATCTCATTGGAAAGGGTGTTGTTGAAGAAACTCGTGGAAATGTATGTAATAGCCCTGTATTGCCAATTCTGAAACGAACTGACCCAACTAAACCTCCTGTGTACCGTTTCGTTATAGATTTGAGAGAGGTAAATAAAATAGTGGTTCCACAATTTCCTGTGGTCCCTGACATTACGGCTTTATTAACAATGATTCCGGCATCTGCCTCCTGGTTCACAGTGATCGATCTAAAGAATGCTTTCTTTAGCATCCCGATTGCAGAGGAAAGCAGAGACCTATTCGGATTTTCATTAGGAGGTCGCAGTTTTAGGCTAAAACGCACTCCACAGGGCTACTGTGAGAGTCCGTCAATCTACAGCCAAGCACTTAAAGGTCAGCTTGATGCCTTTGTATTACCTAAAGGTGCAGCTTTGATTCAGTACGTTGACGATCTTTTAGTGGCAGCTGATACAGAAGCTATTTGCAAAACGGCTACAGTATCATTATTGCACTATCTACATAACTTACACCACAAGGTATCGCCTTCAAAGCTACAGTATTGTTGTCAAGAAGTTACCTATCTAGGTCACTTATTGTCAAAAGAAGGGAGAAGGTTGACCCCAGAGAGAATTGCAGCGATTTCCCGAATGACTGTGCCAAAAACCCAAAGAGATGTTCGCGCCTTTTTAGGTATTACGTCCTACTGCAGACAATGGATTCCAAATTTTTCATTGTTGGCGAAACCATTGATAGCCCTTACATGCAAAGATGTTTCATCCCCAGTACCTTGGTCTGAAGAATGTCAGAAAAGTTTTTCTGAATTGCGTGATGCGTTGTGTTCGGCTCCTGTGTTGGGCACTCCTGACTACAGTAAGCCGTTTACACTATACGTTCACGAGAGTGATGGTTGCGCGTTGAGTGTTTTGACACAACCTTTTGGTGGTAAGCAACGCCCATGTGCCTATTTTTCTTCGACTTTAGACCCAGTAGCTAAGCCTTGCCAAGTTGTTTAAGGGCAACAGCGGCAGCTGCGGCGTCCATTCGACAGTCCGCAGGTCTAGTCATGGATAATATGCTCACGGTAATGGTTCCGCATGCAGTCGACACTCTATTGAACCGAACGAAAACTCAACATCTGACAAGTGCAAGATTGTCTGGTTATGAATTGACGTTGCTGGCCAGTCACATACGGATAAGACGATGTAATGTGTTGAATCCAGCAACATTGCTGCCGATCGACACAGAATCAAGTGATGAAGCAGTACATGACTGCTATCTCAGAACTGAAGAGGAAACCAAGGGTCGCATTGACCTAAAAGATACTCCATTGACAGATCCCGATGGTACTTTATATGTGGATGGTTCTTGTTTCAAGTTGCCGAACGGTGATGTGACAACTGCGTATGCTGTAGTTACATTGAGAACGATTGTGGAAAACGCAAGGTTAAGTCAGAATTCGGCTCAGGCTGCTGAGTTAATTGCTTTGACGAGAGCGTGTGTGTTGTCTAAAGATAAACGGGTGAATGTGTTTACAGATAGCCAGTATGCGTTTGGTGTGGCACATAGTTTTGGACGACTGTGGAGAGAGAGAGGATTCCTTACGTCACATGGTACGAAGATTCAACATGGCAAGCTTGTAAATGATCTTTTGGATGCACTTACGTTGCCTAAGCAAGTGGCGATTGTTAAATGTAGTGCGCATCGTAAGGTGACGGATGATGTTGGTCGTGGTAATGCGTTTGCAGATGAGACTGCTAAGGAGACTGCCCGGAACCTTAGTACTCGAATGTATGTGACGAGTTCGGTTAGGTGGCCTGCAGAATCAAGTATGTGTGAAAACACTATCGAGAGTGTGAAAGCAATTCAGAATAAGGCCACCGAGACTGAAAAGACGAAGTGGAAAGAAAGTACGGGAAAGTTGGATGCGAATGGTTGTTGGATTGACTTATCGGAACAGAAAAGATGGATGTTGCCTGATGCGTATGTGCTGGCTGTTGTGACTATGGCACATGGGTTAGCACATATTAGCGCGAAAGGTATCTGTAAATTGCTGTTTCCTGTGTGGAAGAATGATGGTATTACGAAATGTGCTGAACGCTTGGTTAAGAATTGTATGGTGTGTATGTTGTACAATCCTGGTAAGGGAACCCCAACTCCTCCTGGTAGTTTTGCTCCCCCTTTCATGTCCCTTTGAGGTGATCCAATTGGACTTCATCCATATGGAGCGATGCAATAACTTGAAATACGTTTTAGTTGTTGTTTGCGCATTCTCCCGATGGATTGAGGCCTATCCTCTCAAAGACAATACTGCTTTATCCACTGCGAAAATCCTACTGAAGGAATACTTTCCTCGGTGTGGAATGCCTAGAATTGTGTGGTCAGACAACGGAAGTGAGTTTGTGGGGAGTGTGATGAAGAGTGTGTGCAAGGGCCTTGGAATTAATCAGAAATTCCATAGTGCCAATCATCCTCAGTCAGCTGGTTTGGTTGAAGGGTACAATGGCACCCTTAAACTAAAACTAGCAAAGATTCAGGCTACGACAGGTCTTTCATGGCCTGACGCTTTACCCTTAGCATTGCTGTCAACAAGGGCAACTGTACACTCCCGAGTAGGGCTCAGTCCCTATGAAATAGTGTTCGGTCGCCCTGCCAATGTTTGGGGGGTCCCTAGACCGGGTGCCTTTTGTGATCTTGAGTATCCAATGTTGATCGATTATCTTCATGACTTGACTGCTAAACTGAGGTTAATTCACCAACAGGTTCACGAAGCATTGCCGACGCAGACGGAGGGTCCAGGCCACCCGCTCCAGCCCGGAGATTGGGTGGTAACACGAAACTTTTCGCGCAAGAACAATTTGGATCCCAGGTTCACTGGACCCTATCAGGTCCTCCTTGCCACGAGAACTGCAGTTCGTCTCGAGGGGCGGAAGAATTGGGTGCATGCCACCCATACCAAGAAAGTCCCCATCCCGTTGCCAGCAGACTCGTGGGTGAGGAAAGGCAGTGCATCAACTGAAACCGAAGGATTGCCGGCGTTTGTACCTTTCAGCGACGCACAACCTGTCGGAGAATCCTCAGTGCAGCAAAAAGGCATTGTTGAACACTTGTCATCAGAAGACTCAAGACCAGAACATTCAGCTGATCAACAGGGCGTTGTCCCTTCGACGGATCTTTTGTTTAATGAACAGACACGTCCTGGGAAAACCCGATACTTTTTGCGACCCAGCACTAAAGACTAATAAAAGACCCCGTTCTGTCCCTTGACAAGTGCATTATCCCGTTTTCCATGATCAGTTTGAACACTCATACTATTGTAATTATTTTGTACATATTCATTGAGCTTCGTTCCTTACACTTTTTGTTTCCACAGCTGAGAGACATTGTTTTCATATATATATATATATTTGTGAAATGAAGGCCGTAGGGCCGCGCGCGTACTTCCTCCTGGTTAGTAGGGTCTTGACGCTAGGTTAAAGACCGTCGGTTCCTGGGAACTCCTAGGAATTGACTATTGCTACACAGAACGAAGTGCGTCAAGAAACGTTGCGGACGGTCATAGGGAATGGCATTTTCAAAGCTGATGGACTTGGAAAGAGCTCAAGCACAAAGATTCAAGCTGCAGCAACTCAGTCGTACCAAATGTTTTGTGTTCCAAATATTCGTACTATTTGTGACTGTTTCTGCGTTATTGGTGGGTGGAGTATATTACACGATGTCTTACTTCTTGCCTTCTACCATACCTACTCCTACCCCTGACCTTAAACTCACCTCCACTGTTTCTCCTCATTTTTTTCACATCTTACCTGAACACGAGCAGGCTAGACGTGCAGAATTCCGCAACAATTCCTTTATTCAGCTCCTTCATCAGCATCAGTTAGTGGTTAACACTACTAATTGTTGGGTGTGTGGGTTGATGCCGCATACTACGGATAAGGGAATTCCATATCTGGTGTTACCGTATAGTTCCCAAGGGTCTGCTCGAGCATTTCAAACAATGTTTCAAAGCGCACTGGGTTTCCACCCCATTCGAGAACCACGTTCCCCCTACTCTGGTCCTACTTCGTACCAAAAATCTTTGTCTATAGCAATAGAGGATTTAGATAGCGATATCTATGATCCCTCGCTTATCCCTGAAGAAGAGGTACAAGCCTATAGGGTCCTAAGTAGAGGCGAATATAGTGTGTTCACTGGTGAAAAACAGCTTAAAAGCTCGCCTCCGATATGGGTCGTACCCCACATTGGTAATTTTTGTTTAATAGGTCGCGGCCGTAGATCGAAAGCCCGACTTGGAGAGAGTGCTTGCACTGAAAATTATATTTTGCCAATGGTCTCGTCCCCTGTGTTTTTGGCTGCCAAGGGTACATACTTTATTTGTCATGATCGTGCGTATGCATGGTTGCCCTCTGACTTCATGGGCTCATGTTTTATCGCAAACTTGTTGCCTCCGACGTTTACTGTAGATGCAGATTATCACAAAACTAGAGTTGTGAGAGGCGTAATTAGCGAAGAGGATACTGCCGGTCAAGAGGCAGGAGACTTTTTCAAGGGTTTCCTCCCATTTTGGGGACCTATGGTTAATAGTAGGAACCTGAGACAGTTGACTCGAGTGGTAGAATCGACAGCTAATATTACTGCCAGTGCCCTTGGTAATATCACCACAGAACTTCAGGCGGATAGACTTATGACGTTACAAAACCGTATGGTTTTAGACGTGATCTTAGCAGATCGAGGTGGGGTATGTAAGGTGATCCATTCGAGCTGCTGTATTTTCATTCCTGATAACGCTCCGACTGTCTATCAAGCCATCTCGAAGTTGCATAAGATCTCCGAATCCATACACGTGGATGTAGGGGATTGGACGCTACTTGGATGGATTTGGGGCCTGATGTCGACTTGGGGTTGGAAGATTCTGATGACCATTGGAGTCGTTGTAGCGTTCCTGTTCACGTGTTGCCTTTGCGTGCAGTGCGGTCCTGCCTTATGTGGCCTCTGTGCTACAACGTGTATGAGACAGCCACCTGTTACCAAAGGGTCTCGGTTGGACAGAGCTATGCTACAGCAACATCTCGAGGGTCTGATGAATATCGAATATGATTCCGACTAGTGCTTGCCTACATGAGGGCAAAAGGAGCGTCTGAGGTTCCGTGACAATTGTAAGTGATGTTTTCGACTCGCACGAATATGGTCGAGTCTGGTATCTAAGAACCGCAAATGACGAGTTTAGTAAGTATGCGCAGTTTCGCTGTGCTAACTTAAACCGTTCGTTTGATATGTGGGTTTTTCATCTGTACCCACGGGTTCCATCTTAGATACGGCATCCATTTTGTCTCTTGCCCTCAAGTAGCCAGCGAACGGACACTGTCCGCTTCGTTACCCTGGGACTCTCAAGATATTTGTGGAAGACACATGTTCTTTGTAAATATCTTTTACGATGAGGGGGATGATACTGTAAGGCAGATGGCCCCGCTTGAGGCGCTTCTGCCGTGCCGGTTTATTGTCTCAGCCGTGCATCTCATTAGGCACGTCCCTTTGATGCCTGTATCTCGTGTTTCCCGATACCTCCCCTTTTACACCCTTTTCATTCTCCCACTGTCTCCATCTTCCTCTGCACCTGTCTTTGTCCCTATTTCGATCTGTTTTACTGCCGATTGGAATTCACTAATGTTGGGAAGATGGGTCTTTACAGTTGGGAACCGCCAAATGTTTCCGCACTTATGTTCCGGACCTTATGTGTACCAAAGTGACCAAAGCGACCCCTCTGAGGGATAATTATGGGAACCAGGTTGTAAACTTTTGTGTACCATGTTGTCCTATGAGTAAATTCTATATAAAAGGAGCGCTCCACAGAACCAATTTGAAGCAGTCTCCCCAAGTTGCACGTATTGTACTTGTTGTGACTTCTGTGTTCCCTGCAGTAAATAAACCTTGAATCTTTGACGCCGAAGGAAGTGTCCCGTGTCTCTGTAGTTTGTGCGCCGAAACAGGTATCCCATGAAGGTTATAGGTGTTGTTCCCTGGCACCGCTGGTACTGTTAAAAAGTCCAGTCCTTCAACATGCATGAGAGTTTCTCTCTCACATGGGTTAATCACAGGGTTATTTGCGCGGTTCTGGTTCACACATGCACACAACAATTTTGGGTTTCAAGCGGAATTTCAGTTACGTAGCAATTATTCTTTGTTATTTAAGCATGCATGAAAGCTCTTTTCCCCATATGTTGATGTTGTGTGTATGTTAGTTTTCTTTTATCTACTATTTCTTATTTTAGCACCTGTTAATGAGAGGTTGATGTGAGCAAGTTTCTTTTCCTTAAATCCTTGCTCCATCCACCCCCTCTGATAGCATTTTCCAGCCATCATAAAATACCCATCATTACCAATTGCAAACTTTATCATTTAGTCTTAGTACCTACGTTGGTTTCTACGCATTCTTTATTTTTCTCTTTTATTATAATTCCTTTCATCCTACCAAATAGATTGTCACTCATTTCTTCTAACTATCTCTTCCCTTTTTCTCTTTCTTCCCATCCTTTTATTCTTTATTTAAATCATTGACCCAGTTCTCATTTTTCCCTTGCAACATGTGTAGGTCATTACTATCATTAATATCACTAATGCTACTGAAATCACAGGGATCAATATTATTCCTAATAAAGTACTTCCAAAGATGGAAAACCAGTTACTTATTTTAGAAAGATGTTTACTGAATTCTTCCCATACACCGTCAACCTCCGGTTGGGTCAAATCTTTATGAATCGTAGTCATATTCTTGATATATCCCTCAATACCTTTACTTTTGTCCGGGATATATGTACAGTAGTGTTGAACTTTCAACATGCCACATACTCCTCCTTCCTTTGCCAATAAGATATCAAGGGCAAGTCTATTTTGCAAAACCATAGATCTGTTTGCAACCATTTGAGTATTGATCATTAAGAATCCTCCAGCAGTATCTGTTGATAAACGGTCAACTACAATGGACAATTGAAGTTTCTTGTGTGAATTCAATATGACTCCAACTGACGGTATCCGTGCACCAAATATATCACCTACTATTTCTGAAAAGCTTGCTCTTTAATTTCTTGTTAGTTCTTTACTTAGGTCATACATTTCATTGCTCTTAATGAAGTGGAATACCTTCGGAAAAACTATGGCAATGTAACAACTGCCAAACAGTTGTGCAGGTAACCTATAATAGGCATTTTTACCGTACACATAATACAATCCCAGGAATATAGGATCAATCAATCAATCAATCACAGCATTTGTATAGCGCACTACTCACCCGGAGGGTCTCAAGGCGCTGGGGGGGGGGGGTCTGCTACTGCTCGAACAGCCAGGTCTTGAGCTGCTTCCTGAAGGCGAGGTGGTCCTGTGTCAGGCGGAGGTGGATCGGGAGGGAGTTCCACGTCTTGGCGGCCAGGTGGGAGAAGGACCTTCCTCCTGTGGTGGCTCTTCGGATGCAGGGGATGGCGGCGAGGGCGTGGTTGGTCGATTGAAGCTGGCGTTTGGGAGCGTAGAAGTTGAGGCGGCTGTTGAGGTATCCTGGGCCTTGGTTGTGTAGGGCTTTGTGTGCGTGGGTGAGGAGCCGGAAGGTGATTCTCTTGTTGACCGGGAGCCAGTGCAGGTCTCTCAGGTGCCCGGAGATGTGGCTGCGGCGGGGGATGTCCAGGATGAGTCGTGCTGAGGTGTTCTGGATCCGCTGGAGTCTCTTCTGGAGTTTGGCGGTGGTTCCGGCGTAGAGGGAGTTGCCGTAGTCCAGACGGCTGGTGACGAGGGCCTGGGTGACCGTCTTCCTGGTCTCGGTGGGGATCCATCGGAAGATCTTACGTAGCATGCACAGGATGTTGAAGCATGACGAGGAGACGGCGTTGACTTGTCTGGTCATGGAGAGGGAGGAGTCCAGGATGAAGCCCAGGTTGCGTACGTGGTCTGTGGGTTTGGGTGCGCTGCCCAGGGCGGGGGGCCACCAGGAGTCGTCCCAGGCGGAGGGAGAAGATCCCAGGATGAGGACTTCCATCTTGTCCGAGTTCAGTTTCAGGCGGCTGTTCATCATCCACTTGGCAACGTCTGTCATCCCTTCGTGAAGGTTGGCTCTGGCGGTGGCGGGGTCGTTGGTGAGGGAGAGGATCAGCTGGGTGTCGTCGGCGTAGGAGATGATGTTGAGGTTGTGCTGGCGTGCGATGGTTGCGAGGGGGCTCATGTAGACGTTGAAGAGTGTTGGGCTGAGTGAGGAGCCTTGAAGGACGTCGCAGGTGACTTCGGTGGCTTCTGATCTGAACGGGGGAGGCGGACTCTCTGTGTCCTTCCGGCGAGGAAGGAGATGATCCACTCCAGTGCCTTCTCCTGGATTCCGACGTTGCTGAGGCGCTGTACTAGGGTACGGTGGCAGACAGTGTCGAAGGCCGCGGATAGGTCCAGGAGGATGAGGGCCGCTGTTTCTCCGTTGTCGAGCAGGGCTCGGATGTCATCCGTAGCTGCGATCAGGGGGGTCTCGGTGCTGTGGTTGGCCCGGAAGCCAGACTGCGAGGGGTCGAGGGAGCCGTTCGTCTCAAGGAAGGCGGCCAGTTGCTTGTTGACGGTCTTCTCGATGACTTTTGCCGGGAATGGGAGCAGCGAGATGGGGCGGTAGTTCTTGAGGTCGGTGGGGTCGGCTGATGGCTTCTTAAGTAGGGCGCTGAGTTCGGCGTGCTTCCAGCTCTCCGGGAAGGTCGCGGTGTCGAAGGAGGTGTTGATGATGTCCCGAAGGTGGGGTGCGATGACAGCGTCGGCCTTGTTGAAGACGTGGTGAGGGCAGGGGTCTGTCGGAGATCTGGAGTGAATGGAGTTCATTGTGTGGATGGTGTCTTCGGTGCTGATCGGGGTCCAGGCGCGGAGGGTGGTTGTGGGGGGCGGTGGTTCGGTTGTGGTGTGCGTCGGTTGAGTGCTGAAGCTGTTGTGTATGTCCGAGATCTTGTTGTGGAAGTAGGAGACGAGGGAGTTGCAGAGGTCTTGCGAGGGGGTGATGTCGTTGTTTCCGGCGTTGGGGTTGGAGAGCTCTTTCACGATGTTGAAGAGTTCCTTGCTGTTGTGTGCGATGTTGTCCAGCCGTTCCTTGAATGCGGTTTTCTTGGTGGTGTGGATCAGTTGGTGGTGTTTTCGGGTGGCGAGCTTGAGGGCAGTCATGTTGTCCGGTGTTGGGTCTCTGCGCCAGGTTTTCTCGAGTGCTCTGCAGTTCTTCTTGGAGCTCTTGAGTTCGTCGTTGAACCATGGTGCTTTCTTGCTGCCGGGTCGGCTCGGCGGGGTCTTCAGCGGGGCAAGGTCGTCTGCGCAGTCGCTGATCCATTTCCTGAGGTTGGTGGCCGCTTGGCTGGGGTTCGTTGTGCTGGTAGGAGGGTTCATGCTCAAGGAAGTGGCGAGCTGGTCCGCAGTGATCTTGTTCCAGCTTCTGCGGGGAACCTGTTGCTGGTGATGGTGGAACGTGGTCCTTCTGAAGCTGAAGTGGACGCAGCTGTGGTCCGTCCAGTGGAGTCCGGTGGCGTGGCTGAAGGCGATGTCCTTGCTGGAGGAGAAGACGGGGTTGAGTGTGTGTCCGGCGTAGTGGGTGGGGGTGGTCACCAGTTGCTTGAGTCCGAGGTTGGCGAGGTTGTCCAGCAGGGTGGTGGTGTTGCGGTCGCTGTTGTTCTCCAGGTGGAAGTTGAGGTCCCCGAGGAGGATGTAGTCAGCGGAGAGGAGGGCGTGTGGGCTGATGAAGTCGGCGATGTCTTCGCTGAATTGTGTGCGTGGTCCCGGGGGTCTGTAGATGAGGGTGCCTCTGAGGGTGGTCTTGGGGTTGGTGTGAATCTGGAAGTGCAGGTGTTCGGCTGGTGCTAGGGTATCGTCGGTGTCGGTCGTGATGCGGATGGTGTTCCTGTGGATGATGGCGATGCCTCCTCCTGTCTGGTTGACGCGGTCCCTCCGGATGATCTTGTAGCCGTCCGGGATGGCGATGGCGATGTCGGGCGCTGAGGAGGCGTTCATCCAGGTTACCGTGAGGAAGGCGACATCTGGGGCTGTGTTGTCGAGCAGGTTCCAGAGCTCGACGGCGTGTCTGTGGACGGAGCGGGTGTTGAGCAGGATGCACTTCAGGTGGGTGCTGCTGGAGTTCGGCTTGGTGGGTGCTGGTGTGGCGTGAGTCCGGTTGCAGGTGAACTTGCAGGAGTGGCAGCTGAAGGGTCCGTGGGTGCGTCTCGGTGTGGCTTGGTAGCAGCCCGGGGTTCTGTCGGTGTCGAGTGCGTTGAGTTCGGTGGCGTTGTAGGTCCGTCGGGTTGGCTTCTGTCGGTGGGGGCCAGGGGTCCTGGCACTGGGCGCGGTCCAGGCGCGGACGGGCGCAGTCGGGCTTACCTTTGGCGCGCCTTCGGCGCACAATCGGCACGCCCGCTGCGCGTCAACGCTGCGCGTACGCACGGTCGCCATTTATGGCGAAGTGCGAGGGAGGGAGGAGCAGCTGGGAGGCGGGAGCGGGGAGGGCACAGAAAGAAAAGGGGGCGTGACAACGAAAGGAGGCGGGAAGTGGGGAGCGGGGCGGGAAGTTACCGGGGCAGCAGAGGGGAGACAAAATACGATTAAATACAGTGAATACAGTTAAACAATGGGGCACACAGCAGAACAATCACGGGGCACAAGCCAGAAGGCAACAGAACAGCGCTCACAATGCTAGAAGCAGGAGACCACGCCGCTCGGCAGCAGGGGGCGTGGTCGGCCGGCGGCAGGCAGGGACAGTGAGGCAGGCGGGGGGCACACGCAGCAGCTGGTGGCCGTGCGGCGCGGGGGTATCCTAAAGCTAGGTCACACTCACCTGCGTAGCACGGTCGCCATTTATGGCCAAGTGCGAGGGAGGGAGGAGCAGCTGGGAGGCGGGAGCGGGAAGGGCACAGAAAGAAAAGGGGGCGTGGCAACGAAAGGAGGCGGGAAGCGGGGAGCGGGGCAGGAAGTTACCGGGGCAGCAGAGGGGAGACAAAATACGATTAAATACAGTGAATACAGTTAAACAATGGGGCAGTTCCCCCTTTTAGTCCCCATGCTCCCATTATTAGGAACGTATGTTCACATTCGCTAGTACCAATGAAAATACTATTATAATCAGTTTTTAATTTATGTAGACAGAATTTCCCCAGTTTTGACAGGTCGAGGGACATTGCAGCAGGAGTCTCGCCTTTCTTATAATCCCCTTCTAGAGCAGCCCATGGATGTATATGGGACTTTTGCTCAACCGCTTTCTTTTGGAAATCCTGCCTTCTTTCTCCTATTAAATTTAGAAAATCCTTTTCTTCATCACGCAAAAGTCATGTTAGATTATTTCTATGTGCATGTGTTATGTCCATGGGATTTGTAGTTAGAAAGAATTCTCCCATAAACTCTGCATTTTTATCACTAAGTACTGGATTCATATTTCTTCTAATAGGAATTTCTGAAAATACTAAATGTTACTATAGTAATATTGTAACTTACAAGTTTCATAAAACAAACTAGTTACAACACTACAAGACACACCATACATTAATGGGAGATGGTGATATGTCACACCCTCTGAGACAGAAGTAGGTAGTTTCATGCAAACCTAATCACTCACATCCATTGTGTTAACATACTGGTAAAGGAGTTTAGTAAATACATTTAATGACGGATCACTGTTTTATTTATCATGATAAAACATGCTTTTATCCATTTGAACTAAATCTGTAGTAGTAGTTTTTTAGTAACCAAACTCACTTTTTTTTACTAGTATTTGTGTTATTCTGATTAGGAATTACCATTAGGACAGGTATCACGTTTGTTAATAATAACCACATCAAATTAATATTGTAATACTACATAGACAACATTTAACACACCGTCGTTTTAAGTTAGAATTTGGATGTTCAGTCACTTTTACTTTTGCCATTTTAGTGCCTAAAAATTAATCCTAAATTATATTTTCTTTAAATAAAATTGTAAAAAATAAAAACTTTGTGTGATCCCACACTTCAAAGGCTTTCAGCTTTTGGTCAGTCCTTCTTCCCTCTTGATCTTCTTCCCTTATAATTTCTCAATGGATCTGCCCTTTGTACAAAATTCTTTTCTTTAAGGTAGTCTCAAATCCCTTTCATCAGAACCTTCAACAATATTATTTTCTGGTTTACCGTTCAGATCAAGATTTTCAAAATCCTCCAATATAATGTAGGTCCACTCTGGAGCCTTATATTTTCTATTTGGTATCCTTGCTCTTTTTGACAATTTTAATGATCTTCTTCTTGATTGTTCTTGTTCCACCTGACTTGATCCCTCATTTACTTGCTCTAGTTCTTTCCCTGTTTTTCTTCTTAGAATGTATCTCAGTCTTTTCATTCCACTCAGCCAGTGATTTCCCTATTTAACTCTTCTTGTCTGTAGTGTCTTTTTACCGTCTTCACCTATTGCAAGTGTCCTTTTATTTTCTCTTTCTTTAGTTTAGTTCTGATTTTTCAGCTTCTTTTTCTTCTGTTGTTTGTATTTGGTCTGAACCCTCTCATCTTTATTTTTCCTCTTCTGCCTGAACTTGATCCGGATTTTCAATAAAAGATTCTTCTATTCCTTGTTCATTTTGTTCTGGTCTTTCAATCTCTAACTATTTATCAGTCTCTACAGCAGTCTTTTCAGTCCTAGTAACTGGTGCCCACTCTACTGGACTTGTACTTGGCTGTTCTTCGTCAATTCGTTCTTCAGAGTCTCTCTCTCTGATTTCGGCGATTTCACAACTCTCAGCTTCTGGTTCTTTTCTTTGTTCTACCAGTTGCTGCTCTGGTCGTTCAGGTGGACTTGGGACTAATTGAGTATGACTAGCGTGGATCCAACTCGAATATCCAGCACACTTCACTGCTCTTGTCGTGAACAATATGACTTGATGAGGTCCTTTCCAACTGGGTTCCAAGCACGATTTCCTCATATGCTTCTTTATCACAACCCAGTCTCCAAGGCACAAATCAGGAGCTTGATTTGGCTGTGCTGCATTTGCATCTTCTCCAACCTGGTGAGACACAGAACATACCAGATCAGCTAGTCCTTTACAATAGTCCAACAATAAATCATCAGTTATATTCATCAATTTGTTTCCAGGTACAAATGCCAGTCTCACCACTCTTCGCATGAGGATTTCATGCAGACTTAATCCTGTTCTTCGTTCAGGAATGCTTCCAAGGATCATCAGTACAATGGGCAAAGCGTCAGGCCATTTCAATGAAGTGGATGCACACACTTTTCCTAACCTGGATTTTATTGTACCATTGAGCTGCTCAACCACTCCAGAGGCTTCTGGTCAGTAGGCACAATGTAACTTCTGTTCAATTTTGAAAGCTTCACAAATTAGTTTAACTATCTCATTATTAAAACGAGGTCCTCTATCTGATTCCAAAGTGACTGGAAATCCAAATCGCGGAATGAGCTCCCTCAACAGTAGTTTGGCAACTGTGAGACAGTCATTCCTTCTCGTGGGAAAGGCTTCCACCCATTGAGAAAACAGACACACGATAACAAGGACATACTTCAAACCGCTGCACGGTGGCAACTCAATGAAGTTTAGTTGCAATCTTGTGAATGGGCCTTCTGCTTTTCCAGTTTTTCCCCAGCTAACCATGGTCTTTCTCCCTGGATTTAGCAGTTGGCAGGTCCAAAATATTTGGCAGAGACTTTCTGCAACTACCCTGAACTTGGGATTAAACCATGTCTGTCTGAAATGTCTAATCATGCAATCCGTCCCTATGTGTGTAATTCCATGATGTACCCTAGCCATTTGCGACAACAAGCTAGCTGGCATTATTGGTCTACCATCTGGACACATCCACACTTCATCTTCAGCCTTTCTTGTGCGACCTGTTTTGATCCTGTGTTCCTTTTCTTTCATGTCTGCCTCATCCTGTAATTGCCTAACTCCATCCCATGTTTCAAAAGCAGAGAAAAACATTTGTTGGCAACTGGTAACTTCCTTTTCCATCCCTCTGTACAAAGACATTGCATTTCTTGCACAAAATTGTGCCACTTGGTCTGCGTACTGATTACCCAATCTCACATAATTATTTCCTGACTTATGTGCGGCACATTTGACCACTGCAATTTCTTTTGGCCATTTTAATGCTTCCAACAGTTCTTTAACATGTTTGCCATTTCTTATGGGAGATCCTGAAGGAGTCAGAAATCCCCTCTGTAGCCACAATTGGCCAAAATCATGCAAAACCTCGTAACCATATTGACTGTCTATAAATATGTCTACCCTCAATTTTTTCCCAAATTTACAAGCCCTCATCAATGCAAACAATTTAGCTACTTGTGCAGACCTAACTCCTCTTAAACAGGAAGCTTTCATGATATTTGATACAGTACTTACAACATAACCAGACATCAATTCTCCATTCTTTCTTCTCAAACATGACCCATAAACAAACAGTACAAAATCTGACTCTTCCAGTGCAATGTCAAGGAGGTCAAGTCTTGCCTTTGTACACATTTCTGTCACATCCAAACAATCATGATCAACTTCCTGTTTCACTTCCTCATAATAGGAATCGGGCAACAATGTTGCTAGATTCATCATGGTGCATCTTGTCACACTTACATTTTGGCACCCAAGATTACCCTTTCATACCTAGTCAGCCGACTAGGGGTTAAATGTTGAGTACAAGTTCTTGTTAAACAAAATCTCAACAGAATGCACTTTTACAGAATGTCCCATCACAATCGATTCGCCCTGCTCCAGACTCACACAAGTAGCAGCTACTGTTTTTAAGCAGCCAGGTAATGCTGCAGCCACTGGATCATGAGTAACAGAAAAGTATGCTACTAGACGTCGAGCAATCCAAGTCTCTGGGTTAACACTGAAAGTGCACACCCTTCTCTTTCACAGCAGGACAATGCAAATTATTTCGTATAGTCTGGCATTCCTAATGCTGGCACTTGACACTGTTTTTCAGTTTTATGGATGCTTCTTCCCTTTCATCATCCCACTCAATCGGATCAGTCATAGCTTTTCGCGTCAACCTTATTAAAGGTTTTGCCAGTAGTGAAAATCCACGGATCCATTGACGACAGTATGCAAATACTCCAAAAAACATTTGCACTTCCTTTTTAGTTTTAGGCATACTCATTTGTCAAATCACTTTTATTCTTTCTGGTGTCACCTTTCTGGCACCTCTCTCCATTTTATGTCCAAGATATTGAAGTTCTTGTTTACAAAACTGTAATTTCTCTGGGGACACCTTGTGTCCTCCTTCTGCCAAATGGTTCAGTAAAGCTATTGTGTCAGTGACACAAGCTTCTCTAGCCTCTGATTGAATATTGATGTACTATCTGTGTACCTTTGAGGAACTCTGCACCATGCCAAAACATGGTCTCCGAATCAGAATGCAAAAAGATATTGGCTATACGGATGCAGTGGAATTGAAAAGAATGCTTGCCACACATGAATCTTAGAATACCAGTGAGCATTCCATGGTATCTGATAAAGAATCACTGCAGGATTTGGTACTACAGGACATCAGGGTACTACTATTTTATTGATGTTCCTCAAATCTTGCACTATTCTATATTTTCCAATAGGCTTTTTAAGTCCCATGATTGGCGAATTACGAGGACTGCTCAATATTTATTTTCAAATTCCCTGTTCAATCATTTGCTCAATTAATGGGGCAACTCCACCTTTAACTTCTGGGCTTATCCTGTATTGTGGTGTATTTGGGTATATTGCACCTTCCTTCACCATAATTTTGACAGGGTCTACCTTTGCCATTAGACCAATTTCTTTTCCTATAAAATCCCACACATCTGACCTCACTGTATTTCTCCATTCGTCAGACATATCACTTTCAGTAAGAAGTGAAAAGATCTCATCCCCTTCGGTTCCCTGTTTAGCTAGCATCATTTTGAAAGATTCATATTCATCTGGTGTTTGGAAAGCCACACCATCAGGCGTACAAATGAGGGTGCAATTCATTTTCACAACAAATTCCTACCTAATACCTTTACTGGACTCGAGTTGCATATCACAAATCGATGCATGTCTCTGAAATGTCCAATATTCACTTCTATTGATTTTGTTATTGAGGTTCTAATCTACTTGCTTTAGACTCCTACAGCATGGATGGTTTCTCCTGAGAGGGTTAGGTTTGGGATAACTGCTGTCCTTACAGTAGAACGGGCAGCACCAGTATCCACTAGGAAAGTGATGTTGTTTCCTTCAATCTTTCCATCAACAAATGGACCTGACTGATCTACTGCCAAGGATGCGCCAAGCACACACTCCTCCTCCCCCTCAGACACCGTCATAGCGATATCCTCGAATCACTTGCATCACTCTACATCCAATATTGTTGAACAGCCTGTGTATTCTTACCACTTTACCCACGGAATCTGGTGTTCACACTGTATCTCTGCACCTGAGCATTCACATTGTTTGGTAAAGGGGCTTGTGGCTCCTGTAACTGAGGAGTAACTATCTGCTGCTGCTGTTGTTGATTCACAACCACCTCATTCTGCATCTGTGGATTTAAAATGTGATTTATCCCATTATTCTGTTGAATATTTCTACACTCGTTCTTCCAATGTCCAAGCTTTCCACACCCATGACAAGCACGTTGCTTTCTCGCTTCTTCTCAACTCATTCGTCCTTTTCCCTTACTTTCATTCGAGATTTTACTATTCTGATTCTGTCCATTCATCTGATTATCATTTTGAGAACCAGAATTTGCTTCTTGGCGTATTGCTATCTTCATTAGTGCCCACATCAATTTCTCCTTTAACTTTTTATGCTTTGCATCAATGTCATCACTGCAGTGTTTTGCATACTTCAGAATATCTTCGAAAGGCTTGATTTGCCAACAAAGCATATGCTGCTGAATCATCTGGCTAATTTCTGATCTTAGCCCATAGACAACTCTATAAGCAAAATGTCCCATATCTTTATCACCAATGTTCTCAAATCCACTATACTGTTTAAACACCTGCAGCAGCCTTTCATAATACACATGCATTGACTCCTAAGGTTCTTGAGTGTTCTGTGTATTTTAACCCAATCTGTTTCTATAGGGGGAATTTTCCCTTTCAGAAAAGTAATCATCTGATTATATTTCTTTATCACCTCTTCTGAAGGTGCACCTGTCACTAGGATATTCTTCAGTGGGCCAATCAACTGTAATTTTACATTCTGTCCACAAATCAGCTGGTACCACTATGTCAAACAGACCATCCAAATCCTCCAACAAAATCTTTGAAACTTTAACAAACCTCTCTACCTGCTTGTACGACTCAATTGGTTTTTCTCTCGATTTTGGTAAATCATTTATAAAAGACAAAATATCCTTTCTTCTCCATGGAACATGAACATAACCACCACCTGGAACATCTCTCATCGGACACATCTTTTCAACTTCTCTCAACGGAAATGTAGATACCTCATTTGTAACTGCTTCCTCTCTTTTCTTTGTCCATCTACTTTTCCATCAAGCTACATCTCCCCATTTCTTCAAAAGGTGTATCAATTCCTTTATTTGTATCCTCCTTCCGGACGCATTCAAGCTTTCCAAGTCTTTTTCAGTAAATTTTGATCTATAGGGTTTTTGTAGTACTTTTCTATATCTATTCCAAATTCTAAAGCATCTTTCGCTATTTTCTCGTGTAAACACGTTGTACTCCAGGTTACACTCTTGCACAGAAACAACAATTCTTCATCTTCATATGAACCTAGTCTATCAAGACTTATTGTACCAATGATCATTTCTTCTAAATCCACTTTTGACTTGCTTACATCTAAAGTTTTTGGTTGGGGTTTCTTCTTTTCCAATCCTTTTGCCCATTCCTCCAGATCTTCAGGAGAAAATCCAGCAGAACTACCTGCCACTGGAGTGACAGTTGATACGTTTCTCAATATTTGGGAGATTCAATAATGAAACATCCAACTGACACTCACTAATATGATTGTCTACCATGACTATCTCCTTTCTAGCACTATTCTGTGAGACTACTACATTCTGTGATTTTGGTGTACCTCGTTCATAGCCATACAATGGAATAACATGACCAATAGTTACTGGTACTGTCAGTGCTGCCGCATTTAAGCCTAACTGATCTATTTTCTGAATTATCTCTTTTTTGGTTTTGTTCAATGCATCCCTTTCCTTTTCTTATGATGCTCGAATGACTGTTGGATCATATAGAACTTGTGGAACCAACGGAGTTCCCATCATAGGGACACTTGGAGTTGTATCTCTAGCACTTTCCTGATAAGGCGGAGATCTTTTTACTAACATATCCTCCAATAAATCATCATCAGATTAATCACACCCTATTCCTGCCACACCTAGGTGTTTCATTTTTTCGTTACATTTCCTCCCTTCTTGATCTTCAGCCATCAATACTGGATACAAACCCTCTGTTACCACAGCTCTTCTCCATCTTTTCATCTGATCTCCTCAAGTGTCAAATGGGTATCTCGGTAAAAATCCTCTATTAATCCTCATTCCTGCTCTGTATTTCTCACGCTCAAATTCTTCAACTTCCAATTCTTCCAAAGCCTCATACTGTGTTAACCTAGGATTCGGTTTTAACGAATTCATCCTATTTCTTAAATTCTGAAGAATTCTTACATTAAATGTACCATGTTCAGGGAAAGCTAAAACACCATCATATTTCGTATACTCCACCCAATTTTCCAACCATACACACGAATGATATCCACTTTCCATCATCATATAGGAAGCAAGCGTATTAGGGGGTGGAATAAGAATTGCCTCCCTAGTTACTATGCCCTTGTCCTTCCTATAGAAATTCTTGATCTTATTAATCAACTTCATTTTCTCGGTCCTTTATTTAATTTACTTGACAAAATCCAAGAACTTTTGCGTGTTCTCACTAAACCTATTAGCCAACACTCGTCCAATTCCTACGTGACTCACACCAACAATCCAATCAGGGCTCACTACGCATTCCCTTCTTCACCAAATACCAGCACTAAACCCGTCTACTGACCAATCAGAGCTTACAACACACCCACTTGTCTGACCAATGCCAGCACATTGTGACTTCAGTATTACTCCTTCTACTGACCCTCTCTTTACAAACGTCAGTTTTCTCACGCCCCCTGCTTCAACCAATACCAGCATGGCTCTCTGTGACGTCAGTATGGCTCCTGCTACTGACCCTCCCTTCACAAGGTAATAGGACAATGTCTTCTAATTTTTTCTGTATAAAAAATTCTTGTTAGTAACAACGTAAAAACAGTGCTACTCTGTCTGCTCCCCTAAACCAAAGATAGTTTTTTCACTCGCTACAAAGAGAAAAATTCATTCCTGTCACTATGAGTAAAAACCACTTTTTACCCTTCACTTAAGCTCAGGGAGGGCCTGCTACTCCTCTAGGGATACTCCTCCTTCGCGTAAGGCCAAAGTTTCACAGGCGGGCCCTCTGCTGCAATTCACACACTACTCTTATACGATATAGTCCCTACTATAATTCCCAGGTGTCTGTCCTTGGCTCTTGGCAGCCTGTCAATGGTCCGGTCAGCAGGTCACTTCAAACCTTCAGCGCGCAGACTCAACTTGTGTTACGTTTCAACCGCCATCTTTTTCCTTGGCTTAGCCCATCAGGCCCAAACGCACACTAATTATTAAAGGAATCATAAACAGATGTTAATTTCTCAAATATGTTATTATCATTGTTCACCGCCCACTTCTACTCTATCCCATGTTATTTTCTTCTTTGTTAAGCACAAGCATTAGCAGCGACAGCTCTCTTTCAATTCAGGCAAGCATATTCCAGGCATGCAGTGCCTCGAGAGCTACAGTTAGTAACTATTTGCGCATGCATGAGTGTTTCCCTCTCACATGGCATGGTTATTTGCCCGGTTCTGGTTCGCACATGCACACAACAATTTTTGGTTTCAAGCAGATTTTTTGTTATGTAGCTATTATTCTTTGTAATTTAAGCATGCATAAACTGTCTTTTTCCCATATGTAAATGTGTGTATGTTAGTTTTCTTCTATCTACTATTTCCTATTTTAGTACTTGTTAATGAGAGGTTGATCCGAGCAAGTTTCTTTTCCTCAAAATCTTGCTCCATCAGTGGTACCAATGACGGGAATCCCATGGGAGGGCTACAAACGGTGGGAGAAGAATAAACGTCACAGCTACACAAAGCAGTATTCCAATTCTTCTTTAGGCTGCTTAAGCTTGGTAGAAGAAATGAGTTTCCAGCCCTTTTCTGTAGCTGTAATGGCCCTCCTTATCTATCACTATGGAGTTCTCAACAACCATAACAATTGTGTTACCAGAGTTTTGCCTCCATTGCATATTTGTTCAAACAACGCTGTAGTTCAAGTTGACCGCATCCCTGAAGGTCATTAAGGATATGGTTTCTATTCCTGAACTTTTGTGCGCAAGTCAGGGTGTAGTCCTGTTTCACTTCCATTGCTCTAAAAAGATTAACACCTAAAAACCATGATCTGTAAGTAAAAGGTTCAGGACTGGTGATGATGTTCATAATGACTTGGAGTAAAGTGGTCACCTTAAGTGTGTGATTTCACTTTTTGCTGCAGATTTCAAGTAACAGGTCGCTTTGTAGTAACAATTTATTTTCCTGGTGCGTTTGGGGCCTTATGAGTGGCATGCTTGGGGAGATGTTCATAGCATCTTCAAGGCTATCCTTTGTTCCTCATGGAGCAAAAGTACGGATTTTAACACTTGAGTTATCTGGTAAAGCATACAGGTCCAGGAATAGTCTAACTGCTAAGCTTTAGACTGGGTGCAGTTCTAGCAAGTTCTTCTTGGGAAGCATTATGTTCAAGATTTTACAATATTCCAGGTAAGACATCTGATGAGCGCATTCACTTAAATGTATAAACTCGGCCAGAGCCTTGTGCTTGCAAGCCGATTTCAACATGAGCCGATTTCAATATGATCACCATGCTCCAGACTTTGCATAGTGGTTCAGAGGAATACCAAACAGTAGCTGGTCGAGGTCGACGTTGCCAAACAAACACCTTCCTCTTAGAACAAGTGAAACATAGTTTGCTTCCCCTCATTCACTGTGATCTGTGATAGGCAGATTGATCTGCCGTGTGTTTCACGAGGTCCTTCCCTGCGTGGAGGATTATCTGGGTATCATCCTCATATTGCTGAGAGGGAAGATTCCTATGGCCTAAAGATACGTGACAGGGTCACCAGTATGAATTTCTTTCATCCCACTTAGTGCTCGCCCACCCTTTTTGGCCACCATTCATGCTCTAAACGTACATTTCATTCACAGAGGCTTTCATTTCATTCTTGTGAATTAAGTAGCCACCAAAGAAGATCGCAGTTTTCGGGGATCTGGCAAGTTATCTAACAGGGTTTTGAAAGTTTGGTTGCACAGGGGGGAAGAGTCTGTAATACCAATGTACCGACATGGGACTAAGTCCAGTCTAAACCTAACAGTCTTCCATGGGGCAACCAAGTGGCAACAGGGCAAATTCTGGACAGTGACAGAAAAAATTCGGGACACAGGTTCGAAATTCAGCACAAAAGGACATTTTTAGAGACACATCTGAGGATGTTTCGCCTTTACAAAGTAGACAGCTGACAGTAGTGCAAGCCAAAATTACTGTTGGAAATTACCCTTTTTGCAGGGTTATCCCCAAACTTTTTGCTACTTCCTTCTTTATTTTACCTCACCCGTGGTTGTTGGCAATAGGACTCTGGGCACTTTACCACTGCTGATCACTGCTAAAGTGCATATGCTCTCTAGGTAAATTGTTATTGTGAATGGTTAGCCATGATTAGCATATTTTTGTTACCAGGAAGTCCCTAGTAAAGTGCAGTGAGTGTGCCAGGGCTGGTGATTGAAATGCTACTAGGGGGCCTGCAGCACTGATTGTGCCACCCACACGAGTAGCCCTAAAATGGTGTCTCAGGCCTGCCACCGCAGTGCCTGTGTGCAGTTGATAGCTGCCATGCTGCTCTGACCAGTGCCCACACTGGCCAGGCCTAGCCCTTCCCTTTCTGCACACATTGGACACCCCTATAGAAGGCCCTAGGTACCCCCCTGGGCAGGGTGCAGTGTTTATGAAAGGTGGAGCATGTACACGTGTGTGACATGCTCTGGTACTGAATTACAGCCATTTTCGTTTTTCACTATTGAGAGGGCTATCTTGTCTATAGGCTATAATGGGGAATGCTGTGTATAATGTTTACCTGCATATCTTTCCATAGGTGCAAGATCGAATATTGAAGTATGTTATCCCTGAACTCAGAATTTAATAACACATCTTTTAGGAAGGATGGTTTTTAAATCCTGTGTTTGAAAGCGGCACTTTTAGAAAGTGGCTGCTTTCCTGTCTGACCTTTCTGTGTGCCTTTGGCTGTTAGTGAATTGACTGTCTGGTTTGTGAGTGACAGGGCTGAGGGATTCCAGGAGACAGAATGAGTCCGCCCAGTGGAGAACAGAGAGATCTGCATTTAGATGGGAGGGAGGAGTTGCACCTGGGACCTGAATAGGACTGTGACTGCCCCCCCCACAGTGCTGGCTCCACCCCCTGTAGTGTGTCTGATGTCTCAGCCCTGCACTGTGAAAGGAGAGAAGGAATCATGTCAACAAAGTGCTCCAGGGCTGTGCTTTCCCTCCATAATGCTGGCTCCACGTCCTGTGGGGGTTTCTGATGTTTCTGCTCTGCACTTTGAAAGGAAAGAAGGAGTCACGTAAACAGAGTGCTCCAGAACTGGTTTGGACCAGGCTCAGAACCCTCCTGCACAAAGGGAACAAAGGCTTTTTGGGGTATAAGTACAGGACCCCAGACCACTGAACTTTGGATCATCCTGGAATCAAGAAGGAACCTCTGCCATGGAGAAAGCTGGAAGACTGAAGAGGAAGGATTGTCCTGCTGTGTGCTTGTGGACTGACCTGCAGTTGCTTTGCTGCCAAGGAGAGGGGAAGGACTTTGCTGTGTGCTGTGTCCCCTTGCTTGAAGAGATCTTCAAGGGCCTGAGGAGAGCTGGCCTCCTGTTAAGAAGTCCCAGGAACAAAGGGACGTCACCCCCAGCTTCCCCCTGAACCCGGCTGAGGGAGTTCTGCCCATCCTAGAGTGCTTGGTCCAATTGTGGGGCCTCTGGAAGTTGTGCCTGCTGTTTGGGAAGCTAGACAAGGAGAAACTAAGACAATCTGCAATTTTCACGCATTGCTCACTTGCGGAGGGCATTCCCGATAGTGCGAGGAAATTCCCTCCCCCACGTGGATTGAGATTGTCGCAGCGCCTGTCATCGCTGTGTGAGATCACCGCACCGCTTGCTTGCGGACCGCAGTACATCGCTGCGAACATCGTCGCAGAGCCATCGCATCGAGGGGCCGCAAGAGGAGAAGATCGACACTGCTCTGCACTTCTCCGCCCCACCTAAGATCGTCGTCGTCCCGAAGATCGTCGCCTAGTGCCTGTGCGAGACGTTTCCTACCGAACCTGCGCACCGGAATCCATACAAGGTATCGCATCCCTCCCCATACAGACTGGATTCTTCGCAACACGCCCGCTGCATTTAGCGGGGCTGTTGCATCGCCTCCCCAGGGTCTCAGGAGTCACTCATCGCTTGTTTTCCAATGCTGCAGCTTCCATTTGGAACTTTTTTCGCATCTACAGGTACTTTGGGCTAAATGTGACGCAACTGTGGATTATTTTGACGCAAACCCTAGAACTCTTTTAAAATCATATTCTTGAACTGTGTATGTTGGATTTTTGTTGTTTTGGTCTTGTGTAGTTTAGATAAAGATACTTTATTTTTCTAAACTGGCGTGGAGTCCATTTGTGGTGTTTTCACTGTGTTACTGTGAGTGTTAGTACAAATACTTTAGACATTGCCTTTGATAAGCTTGTCTGCTCGTGCCAAGCTACCACGGGGGTGAGAAGGGGTTATCTAAAGAGTGTATCCCCCTTACCCTGACTAGAAGCAAAGGTCCCTATTTCGACATTGGTACCTACCTCTGCCAACTAGAGACCCCCAGATCTAACATTTACACATTGGAGGGTTGAGCAAACAAACGTTCAAAAATAGCTGGACAGATTTAAAGATGAAAAAACTGGTAAACATAAACACTACAGGCAGAATTTGACAGCTGCAAAAACAATTGATTGACAGAATGCAGAACAATGCCATACATTCACCCCAGTACAGAGATCTGGGCCTAAATCCATTGTTTTTTGCACTCCACACCACCCCAGTTCAGACATCACCATATGCAAATCAGCCTTGACCCTGTGCTTCATGGGAACAGTCCAGCCCGAACTGCCAAGCCATGTCTTCCCTTGACCGGAATCAAGCATCCTACGACCGGTTTCTGGCTATCAGCCGTCTTCAACCAGGATAGCTTGACTCCAGTGGTGTGGAGAGCACGGGACTCACGTCTGAGCATACCCATCCACTCGGGGTGACAAATGCAAAAACAACAATTGATGGACAGAATGCAGAACAATGTCATACATTCATCCCAGTACAGAGATCTGGGCCTAAATCCGTCGTTTTTTTGCACTCCACACCACCCCAGTTAAGACATGGCCATATGCAAAAAAGCCTTGACCCTGTGCATCATGGGAACAGTCCAGCCCGAACTGCCAAGCCATGTCTTCCCTGGACCGGAATCAAGCATCCTAGGACCGGTTTCTGGCTATCAGCAGTCTTCGAGGTCTAAATCAGAAACCTGATCTGAATATCTTTCAAAATACCTTCATGTCTAAAAAGTACATCAAGATAAAGAAGTGGCTAACAGTTATGAACAACAGACCAGATCGCCAAGAAAAGGGCTCTCCATGTTGTTCTTAACAGTTGGAGTTATTTTATCACTATAACGTGTTTTCAGCACTCTATGATACCTATAAGACTACCATACTAAGTGTCTTTATAACTTTCAGAAGATGCAAGAGACGATAGTTGTTGAGTGCATATAGCTGAGCTTATTTTCTGCTTAACTACAGCTGTTATTTGAGGGACATTACTCTGTAGTTTGTTCCTATTTCATAAGATCTGGGGTTTGTACCATTCTTGATACTGTGGTTGGTTAGAACTACTCCTTCCTGGGTTGGTGACATCACCCTGTAGTCCGTCCAAAATCCCGTGAGAGTACGCGAGTTAAGCAGGGGTTGCTTTAGAACTACTCCTTCCTGTTTTGGTGACATCATCCTGCAGTCCGTTTGAAATCTCGCGAGAGCACGCGATTGAAGAGGTTATCGGTAAACACTGTTTGCTTTAACAACTATATCCCGGTATACGCAATCTGTTTTTCGTGACCTGGTACTCAAAACCCTTCCTGTAGAGCTTAGGAAATCTTTCCCCCTTTTTTGCTTGCTATTTCCAACACAATGTTTAAATACAACCAGGCTGTGGTTGGTTAAAACTACTCCTTCCTGGTCTGGTGACATCATTTTGTAGTCTGTCAAAATCTCGCGAGAGTACGCGAATTAAGCTGGGGTTGATTTGAACTATTCCTTCCTGGTTTGGTGACATCATCCTGTAGAGCTTACGAAATGTTTCCCTTTTCTGTTTGCTATTTCCAACACTATGTTTATATACAATCAGGCTGCGGTTGGTTAAAACTACTCCTTCCTGGTCTGGTGACATCATTCTGTAGTCCATCAAAATCTCGCGAGAGTACACGAGTTAAGCTGGGCTCAACGTATGAAATAGAGGCTCTTTCGAGCAGCCCAATGCCTCCCCCTGACTCAGTCATCGTTTGGGACAAAGACGGACAGGTAGGCTCTAGAATCAGTCTGGGCTGTTTTTTGGCACTTGTTTTATGAGGACTTGGTTAACATTAAATAGTGATAAACAAGCCAACTACCTCATGGTTGTCTCCTTAAAAGTTTGGCCCCTTTTATCTGTCAGCCTTGAATAGGGGACAAAAGGTCTTTTTGCTGTATTGGCAATCATTTTTTGAGTTTATTTAAACTACATATGCTAAAATATTTTTTGTAAAGTCTAGCTAGAGAGTTGTAAGTGGGTGCGAGGACTCTCTTGGGTGATAAGTTTATACCAGGAAGTCAGGCTCTATGTGCAAGACACATTGGTGCACCCCAAGCATTATTAATAGACAGAGCAGGGTAAAAAGGGCTCGCTCTATCTATACTAAGTGTAGGGGTTGTCTTGTCCTTACAGAGCGGGGTCTAACATTTACCTGAGCCAGGTCCAGGAAGAGGTGAGGTCCTTTCCCCGGGCACACTGGGTGAGTACTTGAAAATCTTGAACACTAATGAATAGATTACCGTTTTTTACAGACCTTTGAACCTAATAAGGGTCCACATATGTTTTTGTTGTTATAGATCACACCAGGTGCCAAGGAGGAATTGAAACAGATGTAGGAGAAATATATCCTTTACTGTAATTAATTCACTTGTGTGTTTTTTATTATAATTTTTTCACACGTTTCTCACTAATTTGGCAGTAGCATTCTTTGAGAACAGAGACCCTGACGAAAGCCTTGGGTTTCCTCCCATAATAGGCTGAAACATGTTGGTCCTCTCGCAGCTATTTGTTTAAACTGCGTTTATGTTGTTGCACTGTTCTTGTTTTTAACAAGGAAGGGGCTTATGGCCAATAAAGTAATTTTTGTTAAAGCTCCCTATCCTGTTTTAACCATCACATTCATCTTCATTTTTTTGCACTGCACTTTCCCATCAGATCATCATCATTTGGTCTAATCTAGTAATTGTAGGTCATTACCCCATGCCAAAGATGGGGGTATGCCGTATGTCTCAATGATCAAGAGACAGAATACCCTGGCAGGATTACCAAATGAAAACATTGATCCATACAAGTTATTGATGGGAATCCATAATGGGTTTTGATTAGCAATTACAGGTGGCCCTTTTCTTGGCGATCTGGTCTGTTGTTCATAACTGTTAGCCACTTCTTTATCTTGATGTACTTTTTAGACATGAAGGTATTTTGAAAGATATTCAGATCAGGTTTCTGATTTAGACCTCTAAGTTTGTTTGTTGTTCATGTTGTTCCTTCAAGGGGATAGAACTTAGACGGGTCTTTAAATGTCCCTTTAGCCCTCCGATACCGTTTTGTTAGTTATATATTTGAGCAGCCTTCAGCTGCGGGCTAGAATGTGATGACCACATCTGGGTGAGTGGTTTTTATACCAGATTCCCTTTGGAACTGGATTTCAGACTTTCGGGTATTATACCGGTCCCTAGTTTTTCTTTGCTCCCTTCACTCTCTAAATAGCTCACAAACATGGCTGAACGCAGCGGTTTAGCCTATGATGATGCAGTATACCAATCTATCTTAGACAATATGCCCAGTATTCTTGAGACCTTACCAGCACCTGCTGTAACTGCCATTGATGACTGGACTAAAGCTCTCACACTCAAAAAAGCTCATTCTCGTACAAAGGCACACGGGATCACCATGGCAGAGTATCTGAGGGCAAGTTGTGCCCCCCCGGGGCTTATAGTAACGAATGCCCCTCGCCTTTTTCTCACTGATAAACCCTTTCTTAAGGACTGGTCGATGATTGCGTGGCACTGCACCCGCGATTGGCTGATACTAATTATCAGTACAGCCAAGCGGGTGGCAGATGGCATTTTAGTGGAAATACAAACCCTCGAGGGCCAGATCCGCGCTACAGTTACCCCGACAGCCTTTAAGAAACAGAAAGACGAGTCAGATAAATCAAACAAGGAGTTTTTTGATCCCATTTTGCAGACTAAGGTAGATAAGTTCAAAAAGGACTTGGCCAAGTTCAACCTTGAACGTATATACCCATACACGAGTGACAACTATAAAGCCCCCGACTTCAGTCGCAGCGGGCGTATGTATGGATCCAACTACTCTGGGTCTAGCTCTGATTCTGGCAGTGACCAAGGAGCTTCCAATCCACAAACACCTGCTGGTGGCGGCCGAGGTAGGTCTGGTAGATATCAGAACCATAGAGGACAGTATAACATGGCAGGACAAATGTGGTGGCCTCCAGCACCGTGGGGACATCCGGGCAATTTTCAGCAGCCATTCCAGCCACCAATGGGCCCTTTTCCAGGCTACCCACAATACAATAATCAGCCTTTTTTACCGTTTGGCCCCCAACGATCTCGGGGCAAAAGAAGACAAACACAAGGACAACCACAGGTCCAATGGGAAGATACGGCAGGTCCTCATACCGGGACCAGGAGCCACACCAGACAGAATGCTCAGGAGTAGGCTTACAACCTGAGACTAGTTTGGTGATTAATCTAAGTAAGAAAACCTTGTCCGCCATTGAAGAAGTGGTTCTTAATAAAGGGTTGGGCTTTGTGACGACAGATAATGGCGATCCATTTTTACTCCAGATTGAATTAGCCCAATTTTTTCGGAAACTGCGACTACATTACTTCTTTAACAATAGAAGTAATGAGGAGTCTGATTTGGAGAGAGATGTCAATACCGGCCTAAGACCCAAATCTACTTTCCTACCTCCAACGCATGCCATACCGTCCCAAGTGTTCACCTTTGAACAGGCGGTCAAAGATGACATTGAAAAAATCTGGATCTCCCCTAAGTCTGGCTATAATAATCTGTCCAGAATGGAGAGACAAGCTTTGAAAACATTAACTGAGGATTCCTCAGTAATTATCAAGCCTGCCGACAAAGGGGGATCGATTTTACTACAAGATGTGGAGACTTATAGGACTGAATGCCTTCGACAGCTGAGTAACACCAATGCATACCAGCCACTCACTATAGATCCTACCCCAAGACTAATGAATGAGATTACATTCTTAACAGAGGAAGCCTTAACAGAAGGTTGGATAACTCCTTTAGAGTCCCAATTTTTACAGACACAACATCCCATTATGCCCTACTTCTACACCTTACCTAAGGTGCATAAACCTCAGAGACCACCACCAGGGAGGCCTAATATTTCTGGCCAAGGATCAGTTCTAGAGCCCCTTTCGGCTTTTGTAGATCACTTCCTCAGACCAATAGTGCACACTATGCCTATCTATTTGAAAGATATCACAGATGTCCTGAGGGTGATCCCGGATATCCCTTTCAACCAGGAGACAGACTATCTAGTCTCCCTAGATGTCGAGTCCCTGTATACCTCGATCCCCCAGGATGAGACTTTGGAGACCATCAGATCCATCCTGGGTGACACTGAACTTGACTCTATCACCCCTGTACCTTTCATTATGTCTTTAGCCACCATAGCTATGACAGAAATGTTTTTCAGGTACGAAGACACGGTATACCATCAAGTCTCAGGGACGAGCATGGGCAGCATTTTTGCTCCTTCGTTAGCAAACCTGTATGTCCATATGTTCGAACAGACAGTGTTAAATCCAACTAACCCCTTTTTCTCGTCTATATTGTGGTGGAAACGCTGTATAGATGATGTTCTAGTGGTGTGGAGAGGGGACATAGATTCAGTTACAAACTTCCATCGGTGGCTGAATAATCAGAACGATTTCTTACACTTTACCATCGAAACAAGCAAAGAGAAGGTTTCCTTTCTGGATCTCTCCATCTACACGACGGAGACAGGTCTCGAAAGTGAATTGTATCGAAAACCGATGGCAAGAAATTCGCTACTTCTATACGAGAGTCAGCACCCCAAATCCCTACGCGATAATTTGCCTTTTGGGCAATTCCTCCGAGTTCGGCGGAATTGTTCAACTCCAGAAACCTTTGCACATCATGCAGAGGAATTATCGGAACAGCTAACCAGTAGACATTATCCTAGGAAACTCATCAAACAATCGTTGAAACGTGCAGCCAACAATCATCGTGAGGCACTTCTTGAACCGAAAGGAGAGAAGACCAAACTGGATCGCCTGACTCTGGTTACTACCTATAATACAAAATCCAATTGTATCCAGAAAATCATTAGGCGTCGTTGGCGCATACTAAACAGTAGCAATGATAATATTGAGTTTCCCCTTTTTGCATTTAAGAGGTCGGGCAATTTAAGGGACCGCCTGATACACACCCGTCCTCGAGAGACTTCTACCAGAGAGGTGGGCACCTTGTGGGACTTATCTCCCGTAATGGGACACCATCCATGTGGGGGATGTTCGGTCTGTCCTTTAACGACCAAGACAACAAGCATCGACATAGGCACCGACCACCCTTGGCAGTTGAGACACTTTACTAACTGTAACAGCACTAACCTGATCTACCAAATCACATGCCCGTGTAATTTACGCTATATAGGCATGACCACCAGGAAGGTGCGAGTGAGGATGCAAGAACATAAAAGCACGTTTCGTTGCAGAAAAGATGTCTCAAGATTAACTAAACATTTTTTACAACACAACCACAGTGAAACAGATTTTATGTGGGTTGTTCTTGAGAAACCGTTTATTCCATCACATATAAGTGATATATCAAAATTCCTATTTTATAAGGAACAGAAATGGGTCTTCAAATTACGCACTGACAGGATTGGGCTCAACGATGATATTCCGTGGTTCAATTTACAATGATCATGACCACCCTGTCAGTAAGATGTGATTCCACTCCATGTTGTTCTTAACAGTTGGAGTTATTTTATCACTATAACGTGTTTGCAGCACTCTATGATACCTATAACACTACCATACTAAGTGTCTTTATAACTTTCAGAAGATGCAAGAGACGATAGTTGTTGAGTGCATATAGCTGAGCTATTTTCTGCTTACCTACAGCTGTTATTTCAGGGACATTACTCTGTAGTTTGTTCCTATTTCATAAGATCTGGGGTTTGTACCATTCTTGATACTGTGGTTGATTAGAACTACTCCTTCCTGGGTTGGTGACATCACCCTGTAGTCCGTCCAAAATCCCGTGAGAGTACGCGAGTTAAGCTGGGGTTGCTTTAGAACTACTCCTTCCTGTTTTGGTGACATCATCCTGTAGTCCGTTTGAAATCTCGCGAGAGCACGCGATTGAAGATGTTATCGGTAAACACTGTTTGCTTTAACAACTATATCCCGGTATACGCAATCTGTTTTTCGTGACCTGGTACTCAAAACCCTTCCTGTAGAGCTTAGGAAATGTTTCCCCCTTTTTTGTTTGCTATTTCCAACACAATGTTTAAATACAACCAGGCTGTGGTTGGTTAAAACTACTCCTTCCTGGTCTGGTGACATCATTTTGTAGTCCGTCAAAATCTCGCGAGAGTACGCGAGTTAAGCTGGGGTTGCTTTGAACTATTCCTTCCTGGTTTGGTGACATCATCCTGTAGAGCTTACGAAATGTTTCCCTTTTCTGTTTGCTATTTCCAACACTATGTTTAAATACAATCAGGCTGCGGTTGGTTAAAACTACTCCTTCCTGGTCTGGTGACATCATTCTGTAGTCCATCAAAATCTCGCGAGAGTACGCGAGTTAAGCTGGGCTCAACGTATGAAATAGAGGCTCTTTCGAGCAGCCCAATGCCTCCCCCTGACTCAGTCATCGTTTGGGACAACGATGGACAGGTAGGCTCTAGAATCAGTCTGGGCTGTTTTTTGGCACTTGTTTTATGAGGACTTGGTTAACATTAAATAGTGATAAACAAGCCAACTACCTCATGGTTGTCTCCTTAAAAGTTTGGCCCCTTTTATCTGTCAGCCTTGAATAGGGGACAAAAGGTCTTTTTGCTGTTTTGGCAATCTTTTTTTGAGTTTATTTAAACTACATATGCTAAAATATTTTTTGTAAAGTCTAGCTAGAGAGTTGTAAGTGGGTGCGAGGACTCTCTTGGGTGATAAGTTTATACCAGGAAGTCAGGCTCTATGTGCAAGACACATTGGTGCACGCCAAGCATTATTAATAGACAGAGCAGGGTAAAAAGGGCTTGCTCTATCTATACTAAGTGTAGGGGTTGTCTTGTCCTTACAGAGCGGGGTCTCACATTTACCTGAGCCAGGTCCAGGAAGAGGTGAGGTCCTTTCCCCGGGCACACTGGGTGAGTACTTGAAAATCTTGAACACTAATGAATAGATTACCGTTTTTTACAGACCTTTGAATCTAATAAGGGTCCACATATGTTTTTGTTGTTATAGATCACACCAGGTGCCAAGGAGGAATTGAAACAGATGTAGGAGAAATATATCCTTTACTGTTATTAATTCACTTGTGTGTTTTTTATTATAATTTTTTTCACACGTTTCTCACTAATTTGGCAATAGCATTCTTTGAGAACAGAGACCCTGACGAAAGCCTTGGGTTTTCTCCCATAATAGGCTGAAACATGTTGGTCCTCTCGCAGCTGTTTGTTTAAACTGCGTTTATGTTGTTGCACTGTTCTTGTTTTTAACAAGGAAGGGGCTTATGCCCAATAAAGTAATTTTTGTTAAAGCTCCCTATCCTGTTTTAACCATCACATTCATCTTCATTTTTTTGCACTGCACTTTCCCATCAGATCATCATCATTTGGTCTAATCTAGTAATTGTAGGTCATTACCCCATGCCAAAGATGGGGGTATGCCGTATGTCTCAAAGATCAAGAGACAAAATACCCTGGCAAGATTACCAAATGAAAACATTGATCCATACAAGTTATTGATGGGAATCCATAATGGGTTTTGATTAGCAATTACAGGTGGCCCTTTTCTTGGCGATCTGGTCTGTTGTTCATAACTGTTAGCCACTTCTTTATCTTGATGTACTTTTTAGACATGAAGGTATTTTGAAAGATATTCAGATCAGGTTTCTGATTTAGACCTCTAAGTTTGTTTGTTGCTCATGTTGTTCCTTCAAGGGGATAGAACTTAGACGGGTCTTTAAATGTCCCTTTAGCCCTCCGATACCGTTTTGTTAGTTATATCAGCAGACTTCAGCAAGGATAGCTTGACTCCAGTGGTGTGGAATTTGACAGCTGACATAAGAGGCAGGTTTCACAATTCTGCACCAGTACAATGCATAATAGGGCCAGAAGCATCACTCTGTTCCTGAACATAGACTTAGAGTTCACAGGCAGTAGCGCTATTAGAGAGTGTGAAAACGAGAGAGAAATTATGTTGAGAAAGGGGAAAGGGCTATATGCTGTGAGTGAGAGACAAAAGGTTGGAACAGTGAGAGAAAAGTAAAGCAAGCGAAGGTCTGTCAGCTGAGAGACAGAACAGATGGCGAAAAGAGAAAAGATGCCAACAGAATAATATGAAGCAGAGAAAAGAGGAAAAAACAGATACCAAAACATGGTGAGAGCAACAGAGATAAGGTTGAAAAGAGAAAAAAATAGATTGGACATATAAAAGGTAAAGTAGGGGGAACCAAGAAAAAGCATGTGGGGACATACGAATGGCTAGGTAGGGGAGAAGAGGGATCAGATAGAGAAAAGGGAAGCAAGAGGTGAAGAGGTTGAATAGGGAGTGAATAGAGAGATTATGTGAGGGTTCACTTTGTAACTCGCATGATCCCAATTCTAACGCACCATATCTTTAAAAATATGGTGCTACTCTACTCTTACGCTTTCATGCGACACAGCAGAGCCTCTTCACTTTCTGCCCTGTGTTACATGAAATATTAGTAAATACATGCCTCAAAGATTTGGCACATGTATCCAGACTTAAATTTTGTCTTGGACCTTGTACAGTGCTCCTTTGACTTTTGGCTAGGGTTGCACAACTGAAACAGCATATTTATACATATAAGCAGAAAATCACCTTTAAGAAAAGGCTATTTTTCTAAGAATGAGGGAGAAATCCATCCAAAGTTCCAGCCAGAAAGATTTGTCTGGCAGGTTATACAGCGTGGCACTAGAATATTCTGGGATTATAACACATCAGTGATATTATGTAGGCATTTCTCCTTGAGCTAACTGTTCTACATTAACTGGAAATGTTGAAATACAAACTTTACAGAAACAGAGATAACAATACAATTAAATATCTTCTTTCATAGTGTTTGCCTTCCAACCATTATGTGCGACAATAAGCTGAAGCGCTTTTACCGAAGACCTGGGGCACTACACAGGCCACAGGAACGAAAGATATGGCCCTGACAGGGCTGGCTATAGTGTTAGTGCCAGATGGTGAGTATCTCTGTTGTGGAATGCCCCCGAGCAGAACTCCTTCAAGTATTCAATCAGTGCCACCCTCCAATGATGCCCCTCATCTCTACAAAGACCTCTCTCATGTATGACTAATTTCTTTTACCCTGCTAATCATTCCAACTATGTAGGGTAGAGGAGGGAGTTGGAGTGTGTTATATTAACCATATTATACAGCCACAAAGGCTTGTATAGGTGTGTAAGCCAATGTATAGGAAATGTACTTGATGCCAGGGCCACTGGAAATATTTAATTGTCCAGCCACTACGATTTTCACGGAATTGTAGATTTTCTGCAATTGAGACAAAATCCAAAATCTGCCGCATATTCTGCCGATTTTAGCTCAAATAAATCAAATGTTACTAAAAATGTAGCAACACGTTTCCGCACAATTGAATGCTCTTTGCAAAGGGTGACTGGCCACCTTTCTGTTGCTTATTGGTATATTTGTGTGTTAAACTGCCACTTATGAGGTGCAACCTATGCCCCGACAGTGTTAACAAGTTTAAAAATGACAAAATAATTAATTAATTAATAAAAGTAATACTTTTACACAATGTGCTACATTATGCCACATAATTTGCGTATTCTTGCTGCAGAATTTACTCAAACCGGCTGCAAAATTTGGCCCTCCGTGGATGCATAATTCCATTGGCCCTCCTTAAGACAATGAGGGATACAAAGTATAGGAGTCTATGTCATACATGCTGGTAAACATTATATATATGTTAAGACTGTTTAGACTAAAGAAATACAAACTCAGGATTTAAAACATAATGCTGGGGTTGTGTTTACTAAAAAGTAATTATTTTCCAAAAGAACCCTATGTATCAACCTTAAAATAATGAAAGATTAGGGAAAACAATAAGGCTGCTATTTCTTTTTGGTCCTCAGCTCACTGTGCTATATTAGGATAGTATTCTATGAACCACAATTAACAAAAGGGTCCCTGTAACAAAACAGTAACCCACTGAGCTGTTTACATAAAAAAAACTTTGATCTGCATGATACACATTGTGCTTAGCTGGAGGCACACTATCCCTCTGTGCTACTTCATGGTGAATCAAAACTCCAACAAGACAAAACTCAAATCTCTCAGATACCTTAATCACCAGAGGTAAACTGATGTTTTTAGCCTATAAATTGCTTGCAGACAATGGGACTAAACTCTGTGCCTTTGCCCCTGTAAGAAGTGTCAAAATGCTACTACACACATACCTCCCAAGAGCATGAGAGCTTGGCCTCTGGTGAGGTGACACCAGCCCTTGAACAAAAGCAGAATGCCATGCTCTATGCTGTGGCAGGAGGAGTTCCAGAAAATGCTGCAACTGCACAGAGAGGCCCATCATCATTCTGTATGTTACAACTGGCCGGCAATCAGAATGATAATGAGCCGATAGAAGTCTGTGCCAGGTCGGAGAGGGGCTGCTGAAGGCCCATGAAGTTCACAGCAGGAATGCGAGCGGGTCCCTGTAGTGAAAGTTACAGAACTCTGAGCCAGCTTACAGGGGACAGCGCAGGTTGCTCAAATGTCCAGAATTATGAACAAAAGACATCTGTGAAATGGATCATCATGCACAAGAGGCCCAAATAACTGATGGTCAGTGAAATGTACAGACATCTAGTCACCCAAAGTCTTCCGGAGCTGCTAACCTGGAGGGATAGCTGTGGTTTACCCGAAAGCCCAGTACAAACAATTCACTGTACGACCCCATTGGCCCCATTCAAGAATTAACAGTGTCAATTTTTCTTGCAGATGCACACAGGACAAACCACACACCAATTTCATTAAAATACTTATCCTTGGGACTTGGGCTAATGATCACAAATAATGGACAGTGATATAAACACCAAATATTTTAAAACATCTCTTGTATTGACATCAACTTACGCCTGACTATGGCTCGTTTTCTGCCTACAACAATAGTAAGCACAGTGACCACCTAGAAAAGAAGTGATCAAGGGTATGTATCAACTCATACCTCCTTTGTTGCATTGGGGAAAAGCTACTAAGATTAAACAAGCACTGGCAAAGTCAATAGGTCTCTTCCCTGAAACCTATTGGTCCAGGCAACGCTTTTTTCATGCTTCTCTGAAGCCGCACAAATGGTAAGTAAAAGAGGGTGCAGGTGTAGGTGATATTGCATCCTTGAATATTTAGAAGTGATTAAAAGTTAGAACCATTAGGGAGGATTGTGGAGGAGCACGAAAACTCAAAGATTAATTGGGAGACACAGAACTACGCAAAGGAATATGAGCAAGCCTTTTCTTTAATGGTAATAGATAGTTTGCTTAGAAAATAGGCATTCAAATGCCTTTTTGTGATGGAGAAGGGCCTGTTTCATTGCTTCCAGAGCACTCTAGTGTATGGCGCAGTTTAGCTGCCTACGAGTTGTAGCTAGTTTGAAAAGTTTGGTGATGCTGCTCTTCCTTCTACGAGCATACAGGAGAAACTGGCAGTGGCAGTCGAATGAAGTGGGTGGGAGGAACTGAAGATGGGGAAGGTGACGCCAAGCTGGAAAGGGCAGGAGTGCAATCAAGATTAGCCCAGGCTGACAATATTTCTTTTTAAATGCTGATCAGGGAGAGCTAATTTAAGGAACAGAGGAGCTGGGGAGAGTGGGATAGCAAGACAGAGAGTGAAGGGTGAGAGTGCAAGGGAGGTGACTTGACAGCAGTGCCAGCAAGAAAACACATACACTCTCATAAACTGATGAAAGAGAGAAAAAAGTACTTCCTCGAATGTAAGCAACGTCAGCAGTGGAAGGATCCAAGTCAACCAACCAGGACACTGTGAGAGAAAAATGCTCCCTGGTGGGACAAACACTAGGTTGGAAAGCATTGAATCAAGAGGAGACAACTGAAATAGACATTAAAGCCATCCAATCATGAGCAAAGGCTGACCTGAAACCCACTATGTATATTCGAAACAACAAGTCTCGCCAACAGACAGTTAAAGCTGTAGACTGACAACACATAACATGGAATATTATACACATCATAGCTAAGACACCATTGTGTCAGCTAGTGAATTGTTTCACCATTTTGAGGGAGGTTGAAATTCTGTTTACTCTAGTCGCGATGTTTCAGCATTAAGATACAAGACCATCTTGGGAATATGGTTATTTATATTCTCTAAAGAAACTTTAGTAGCTGCATATAGGACTTTAATTGAAGTTAAGATCCCATCAGCACTACCTGGTAATTCTTCCTCTGATCCTACAATAATTCAAAGTGGGAGCATAACCATTTGAAGACTTGCTAGGCTTCTATTATATCAACTGACATTAAGAATTATTTATGTGGCTGTAAGAATTCTAGCTGCAAGGGGGATGCAGTGACAACCAAGGACATTATTGAAAACACAGGACTATTCATGTCTGTCAGAACTGAATTGGCTCTTCTGAACATATTTATTGCCAAGGAACACTACAAAGCATTGATTTATATTGGTTGAGAAAACCTTCAATAGATGTACTTTTTAGCAATTTTAGACTAAAAGACACAAAGTTCCATTCAGGACTATGGTTATTGATAAAGTAGGATCACTTGGGCGACCAACATAAACATAGAGCATGGTCTAAGAAATGGAATCTCGATTTTGACCAAAGTGGTTGTGGAGGGTGTCAAAGCACAACTTACACAAAAGCGGTCAGGAGCAGCGTGACCCTCAAATTTCCTGCCGCAATTCATACCATTGACCATATTAACTTGTGAGATAGACTCAAGCTGGAGTCTCGGATAAAATGACTAGCTCATTTACTTCATTCTTGCATATTCAATTTCAGTGGCCTGTGAAGTTCCTCAGGAGTCATCTTGTTTGCCTAATTTTTTCAAAGTATATTTGCAACAGTGAAAGAAGATCTTGACTGTAGCGTTTTAGGTTCCATTGCTGTGTGGATGACAACGGGTTGTAATTCTGTTCAGCTGGTACCCAAGGACACGACATCAAAATCCTCAATTGGCCAGAGCAGAATCTTGAAGTGGCAGTCTCTCAATGACAGTAAGACACCCCAACATTGGAGTGCCTATAAATGATTTCAATGGCAGAGCCATTTCTGTATAAAAAGGTGCCAATTCCAGACCCTACAAGAGAAGGAAGCTGGAACTTTCACTGGATCCTTGGCTATTCAGGGAGTTACTAACATGATAAAAAGTTGAAGCTATTGTATCAAATTGTAATATTTTCATTGTCTTATAAAATAAAGCAATATGTCAAAGTTGTGTATTACTTTTTCAAACCACGTTACAATTGCTCTCGACAAGGCTTTTAAAAAGAATTAGAATTAGCACCTGTAGTGTTTCTTACGCTGGAATTCATCATTATTCTGCATCCAGTTAATTGAAGAGAATACAATTTTCAATCTACCCAATTTAAGTGATGTAGCTGAGAAAAAATCATAGGGTTTTCTGAGATTTACTGTAGGAATTTAGTCTTTTTAGTGACTATAAACATTCAGAACTGCTTTGTTTTCTTGTTAAATTCAGTAGTAAAATGAACGGGATTCCAAGTGTAGTCTAGTTTTGTAAGCATTACTACTATTCGAAGAATTGAAAAAAGCTCTAGAGGTAAAGCAATTGTATTTCTACTCATAGTATGAGCTACCTTCTCAATCCGGCACCAATGGCCTATTGAAACGTAATAGGTGTACTGAAATTATTTATAGCAAAGCCTATGCACAATAATAGAATTAATGCTAAGTCTTTCAATGGGGCATTACAATTAAAGGGCCTGACTTGTATGAATCACAAAGTATTAAGTGTAGAATGTCAACACCCAATTTTTTTTATTTGTAAGCACATGTATGCCTAGTCCTCCTGGCACTAGATAAAATCAACCTAACTAGTAGGCAATCATGAGAAGGAGATTACAAAGGGAAAAGCCAGGTTTTGCACGGGTTCCTATATTTCCAAAGGTAGTATTGCTCACGTAGGAATAGAGGTACTGATTTCCATAATCTGACTGCCAACAATGGGGGAAACTCTGTTCACAGTTTCAACTTTACATGTCACTAACATTTGAACCAAAGCAAGGGTAAGGTGACTGCCCAATTTATGCCACTGAATTTAGATGCCATGAAGTCTGTGGGTTGAGAATTAACAGCTATGTGCATGATGGCAAGGGCCTTAATTTGTACCTGCTTTTGCAAATGAGATATCAATACAAATAATGTAATGTTGCAGATCCCATTTTCTGAAACCTTCCAGCAGTCTTGCAGCCGCATTGTAAACCAACTAGAGGTGATCTAGCGTACTGGCAGCTGTTACCTAACGAATATTGTTACCTTAATGACTCCTAGATTGCATCACAATACTGGCCACTAAGAAAAGGAAGCAAGAATCGATAAATAGTACAATAAAGTACAGATCATCAAATGATGAAACTGAGAGCTGGGGACTGAGAAAACAGGGGACTGCAGGTTGATCATGATCAAACTGTTAACTCAGGTTAAGCATTGCTTTTACAAGGACAGGGCGGGCACCCACTGGAGTTGGAGAACTGACGAAGGCCCAGAGGGAGTGATAGCACATTCCAATAAAAAACGTTGGTGATACACAAAGAAATCTCCTGAAACAATGACATTCAACAAGTTGATGTCTTCAGAGGTCTGACTTTTGAATAATAATATCCCATCATCTTGCAAAGGGCAATATATGACTGAAAGAGGGCGGGAAGTATCCACTGTAGGGTCCAGCCTGGACGAGGGTAATGCACTGAGAGGTCCCTAGCATGGTGATGGCCATGCACCCCTGCCCTGAATGTCACAATTGTAAAGTATGGATCTCTGACACTGGTTTTTGTCGTCACATGCAAACATGGACCATGGGTGTGCACCATGACATGTGCCTGTCTCATGGATTGCCGTCTTTTCAGAGCTGGAGGGGCGGCCAAAACGCTACCCTCAGATTGCTAAAAAGATAGTAACTTTACCAGGAGTACAGCATTAGGAGCGCAATGGTGACAGGATACTGTGAAGTAATCAGCTGAAGTGGACAGGTTCTTTTTACCAGTGTCATTGGAGTGAGGCCTACAGGCTCACTCATTTAAAGCTCTGGTGCAGCATGCTTAACGCACCCTTGGACTACATTGGTTTGGTGTGCAGTTCTGGGCATGTACATGATGTAAGTGTGCCTGTGAACGGTGCAATACTTGGAAGACTCTAGGTTCCATTTTCAGAGACCCAGGGCTAACAGAAGAAGAATGAGGAGGTCAAGGAATCCCTTCAGATATATTTGCCCTGTATGCCAGGTGGGCCTGCTGTGAAGAGTGAGTGCTGTAGGGCTGATAGAACTGTAGCCTATGCGTGAAGCTAAATCAGTGGCCCTGTATGCCGGGTGGGGCTGCAGTAAAGAGTGCTAACTTGTTGATCGGGTTGTGGCATGTGCGCGGAACTATGTTGGTGACCCAGTATGTCAGGTGGAGCCATGGAGAGTGCTACTGTGCAGATCGGGTTGTAGCCTGTGGAGTTAAGTCAGCGATCCTGTATGGGGTCTCCGTGAATATTGCTGCTGTGCGGATCGGGCAGTAGCCTGTGTACAGAGTGGAGTTGGTGACCCCGTATATCAATGTCGGCTCTAGTATTGTTTTTGAGAGGAGAAAGCCGACCATTGAGACCCCAGCGAGCCCAACTGAGCACTGGCACGAAGCGTGTTGCAACTCCCTCCCTCAATATGTGGGAGGATCCCAAGAGACTCACCTGCATCAGCAGAGCATCAAGAATTCCCCGTCCACTGCCTCCACAGGACCTTGTGTGAGGAAATTGAGGACACCTGACTGCTGCCCCTCCCAGGCTTCGTATGAGGAACCTACCAGAGACAGCCACTGCAGATTAGGTACCTGCGAAGGGGGAGTTCTCAAATACTCCTGTCCCTCCCGTCCTGCTAGTGCAGGTAAAATGTATTTACAAGCCAGATGGGCCCAGGGGAACTGGCTTGCCTTGTAGCTCTTCGGTGGTGGAACACTTTTGACCTTATTGTGGGACTCCTTAAACTCAGACTACTAATGGGGCTTAACCTGAATGCCACCAATAGTAAATAGAGAATAAGCAGTACTACTAGAAGAAGGGGTGTGGGCCTCAGCGACCCGCCTTTAAAACACTAGAGCCCTGACCTCAGAGGATGTCTGTGTGGTTTCTGAATGTCATATTTTAATCTATGTTCGTATATAAATTGTCCTTTTATCATTGAAGCAAGTAATCAACTGAACAATAATTTATTGCTGCTGCTGAAAGCATTTTGAAATGCGAGCATGTGTTCACCATCCTATGTCTACCTCAATCCCAAGAAGCCGTGGACTGCTCGACTCATGCTACCACTGAGAGTCAAGTGCTGGAGGTGTACTTGGCACAATTGCTCAGGATCAATGGAAGATTGGGTCCCGGGACGTCAAGCGTAAAAGGCCTCAACCCCCATGTTTAGGCTCAGTAGCTCCTGCTTGCCCCATGGCTCTCTTAATGGGATTCTGACACACTATTTTAGGGTTTACCAAACAAGATGCTATACATAATGACTCTGCAGATGGAAACGGAGGCAAAATCTTCAAGACCACATACCTTACATAGACTTCATTGTCCACCAGATGGCCAAGCACACAGAAATGCCTCTTATTTGCAGTTTGTTTCAGTCAATTGTTTACCTCTTAAAGTGATGTTGCCGATGCATAAATTGAAAAGAGTAACCTGACGGAAGACCTTTCTCAGTCCTATGTGTGAAATGATGGAAAGACATCCTCAGAAATGAAAGAAAAACAAATGTATTAATTATACTTTACAGAAACGCTTGGGAGTTACCCAATTAAATAGAGGTTTATATGGTGATTAGGTTACACGATGTAAACATCAGCATTTAGCTGCTATATTCTAGCATTAATGTGTAGGAAGGTAGGAGCTGCTTCTTAGGGTTACCCCCACTTTTTGCTTGATGTCTCACTGTTTTTGACTAGTCTGACTGGGATCCTGCTAATCAGGACCACAGTCTATCTGCTTTCTCCCTTAAATTGACATATATGTACTTTGGTACACTCCAGATTGGATACTGGGGTACCCTTATCAGTCCCTAGTATTTTGTACCCATATACCCAGGGCATAGGTACCCCAGAGGCCTCCCAAAGGCTGAAGCATGTATTGTGCCGCCCATGAGAGGCCATGCAAACTGAACATCAGGTCTGCTACTGCAACCCGTATAAGTTGATATAAGCACCACTTACTTTAGATATAGGTTTACTATATCTATTGGTCACTACACTTAAAACGTATAAGTCGCCCCTATAGCAGGCCTTAACAATCCTGAAGGCAGGGTGCGGGATTTTAAGTGAGGGGGTGCCCCTGCATGAGCAGAGCCTCTCTGCAGCCTTCGGAGACCATTCTCCCGGGTTGTCTGTGACTCAGCAGGACATATAGGTAGAGGTGCATTATAAACTTGCGGTAAATGCTATCTCAAAAACGTCTGCATAGTGTGTGCATCAAACACCTTGGAATCATACCTCCACACCAGTAACTGGCATGGGAGGTATGATTCCACCCTTCAGAAGCAAGCTTTGTGGGGTCACTGGTCTAACTGATACCAGCCTTCTCGACGCGGAAAGCACAAAATGGATGCTGCCGACCAGAGATACATTTCTGCCCTCCTGCTGCTGAGCCAAGCTCGAGCAGAGGAAGACAGCACAATAGACATCCTGTCACAGGGAGGTGTGACCACCACCCAGACAGGGATTAGTGTCTTGGGGCAGGGTGGGTGCACTCTGAGAGTGCCTGAATTTCTGCACCTGGGGCACATTGGGTGCCCCTGTACATAGTCCAGTTCAAACCAGTTCTGGGAGCCATTGGCTCCTGCTCTGGCGTGAAACTGGACAAAGGACATGGGTGTAACCACCCCTCTGTCCTGCCCCTCCCCTAGGCGTGTCCCCTGAATCTGTCCAACCATCTCCCGTGGGTACAAAAGGGCTTACCTGGCTGTAAGACTTTGGACTTTACGTGGACAAGATTCTACAAGAAGAAACCACTGGCCTTTGACCGTCTGAACACTCTGGACTTTGCTGGACCTCGATTGGGCATGACTTCATCCCCCTTTCCGTTCGAAGCTTAGTTTGTGCCTTTGCTCCATACAGACTCCTTGCACGACCTGTGGTGCACTTAAGACACCTGAAGAATCTCCCTTGGAGTGAAGGAGTCACTTCCCTGCATTTGCAGGCACCTAACCGTTCATGCGGACTCCGTAGATTTCAGCAACACAGGAGGTGGGTTTCTGAAGGTCCCTGAGGTTGATCTGCCCTCTCACCGAGTTTGAGGCCAGTATCCCTCGTGGGGACTGCATAACCCGAACCCCTGTGCACCGCATCCATTTGCTGTTGCATATGTTTGTGGGTGATTCCCGAGCTTGTGCATTGGACTCCGTGTAGTCCTGACACTGAGCAGTATTTGCACCAAAGAATTCCGGCTTCCTCGCACCGAATGCTCCGTGGGCTGGTGCTTTATTTATTTATTTATTTATTTGCTAGTTTGTATAGCGCTTGAATCGACTCCAAGTGCAGTATCTCTGCGCTTTTGGAGCCGGTCGAACAGAGGGTGTGGATAGAATAAGAGCTAGATCTCATTTTTGAACAGTACGGTTTTCAGTTGCCTCCTGAATTTGAGATGTTCTGTACACTGTCTCAGGGAGAGAGGAAGTCTGTTCCATAATGTGGGTCCTGTTATTGATAACGCTTTGCTCCCATGCCTTGCTTTTTTAGCACGGGGCACCACTAGGAGAAGATTGTTGCTTGACCTTAGAGATCGAGTTGGAATATAAGGAACACATTTGTTTTCGAAGTAGGCGGGCCCTTGACCATTTAGACATTTATGTATCAGACAACATATTTTAAATTTGATTCTCCGGATTGAAAGCCAGTGCAGTTGCTCAAGGAGGGGCTTAGATGGAGTTCTCGGGGGAACATTGAGAACTAGGCGGGCCGCCGTGTTCTGAATAACCTGTAGCTTAGCCAGCACACCTTCGTTGGCAGAAAGCAACAGGCCATTACAATAGTCAATCCGACTTAAGACAAGTGCCTGAACGAACGTTCTCCTGAAGGAATCCGGTAGCAGGGGGAAAACTTACATAGCAGGCTAATAGTGTGGAAGCATGAACCTGAGATGTAATTGATATGTTGTCTTAGTGATAATTCTTGATCCAGGCGGATCCCTAAGTTCTTCACGACCTGCTTGGGTTCGGGAACTGCTCCCAAGTTGTGCGGCCACCATTCTGGGGTCCATAGCATTTTGGCATCTCCAAACAACATAACTTCAGTTTTACTGACGTTGCACTGAAGGCAGTTGGAAGACATCCAGTGTGCCACTGCCTTCATACCTGATGAGAAGGAGCTTCTTACTTCAGCGGAGAGAGTTTTGAAAGGGAAGAGGAGCTGTGTGTCATCAGCATAGGATACTGGGATGAAGCCATACATGCGCATCACTCTTGCCAGGGGTGCCACATAGATGTTAAAGAGGGTCGGGCTTAAACAGGAGCCCTGTGGCACCCCTTTCGAAATCTCTACCTCCGCCGAGCGATATGCACCCATGGTGACACTCTGGGTGCGATCGGATAAGAAGATTTTTAACCAGGCGAGGGCTTTGTTCTTGATACCAGCGTTCGACAACCGATCAGTCAAGATGGTATGTGACACGGTGTCGAACACTGCCGACAGGTCTAATAGAACCAGGATCACTGAGAAGCCCTTGTCCTGGTACATGTGCAAATCATCAATGACTGACAGAAGGGTGGACTCCGTGCTGTGTTTCAGCCTGAATCCTGACTGAGAGTAGTCCAGGCTGCCAGCAAGTTCGATATGACTGGACAGATGGTGGTTAACATGCTTTTCGATCAGTTTCCCTAGGAAAGGTAATAAGGAGATGGGCCTGAGATTGGCTAATTCGTTCCATGGGATGGCAGTGTTTTTCCTAATTGGTCTAACAAGGGCTCGTTTCCATTCTCTAGGGACATTGCCTGTGCTGAGAGAGAGGTTCACCAATTTTTCAATCATAGGGCAGAGCTGTTCAGTCAGGGCGGGCATTATTCTGGGTGGGATAGTATCATCTGGGCTACCACTTTTGATCTGTGTGGTTAAAGAGGAGATTTCTTTCAAAGAAATAAGAGGGAAGGTATCTAGTGTATGTGTGTCCTGCTTCAATTCGGCATCCACCTGAGAGAGCGCTATATCTGTGGTAATTGCCCTGTTAGCGCTGACTATTTTTTCATAAATTTTATCTATTTTATTAGTGAAAAAATGGGAAATTTCATCACATAGCTGTTGGGATGCCAGCTCAGAGGATTCACATGCTGCTGGTTTGACAAATGTTTGTAAAATTTGGTATAGGACTCTGGGTGAGTTCCCTGCAGCTGTGATTTGTGAGGCAATATGGGTTTTGCGTGCTACACGAATAGCTTTATGGTAGATAGATAGTGAATCCCAGTATCTCTTCTTGTCCTCTGCCAGGTGAGAAGTTCTCCACTTCTTCTCTAATTTCCTGGCGGTTAGTTTTAGTGTCCTTAGGTGGTCTGAGAACCAGATTTCCTGTTTGTTGGCAGGTCGGGGTTTGAACTGTTTCAGAGGGGCTATTTTATCTATAGCTTCCTTAGTCGCTCTTTCGAATTTTTCGAGTGAGGTGTCAATATTTTCATGGGGTAGGATGGAGGGAGTATTGAACTTCTCCTTGAAGGAGCTAGCGGTAACTTTATGCCACTGTCTACGTACACTAGGTAAGGAGATCGGGCCTGAGGGGGTAGTTTTGAAATAAGGAGTATAAAATTAGATAATAAAATGATCAGTCCAATTAACCTGAGATGCAGGTAGGCATGAGACTGACGGGGAGATAGATAAAATCAGGTCCAGGGTGTGACCTGCCTGATGAGTGGGTCCAGAGTTGCGTTTTGTAAGTCCTAATAAGGACAAGTCCGTTAGTGGAGATTGCGGCTCGCTGCAATCCAACCTTTCGCTGTGTACATTAAAATCCCCTACTAATATAAAGTTGCTCTCATTGTTGACATGTGGGGCAAGTAGCTCAATCAACATGCTGGGAAAATTCGTACATGGCCCGGGAGGACAATATACTAGGGCACCTTTTTGACTTTCTTTGGGGGATAGTATTATTTTAAAAACTAGTAATTCAATTTCTGGGGTGCTCAAGTCTTCTAAAATCGAAATGTTAATTTCTTGTTTATGCACAATAGCAATCCCACCACCTATTTTGGTGGGGCGGTCCAGTCTGACTATTTTGTAGTTATTTGGAACTCCCAGAGTTATGGCAGGGGTAGAGTGCGGTTTTAGCCATGTTTCCGTGAGGTAACATAAATCAGGTTGTTTAGAGGAAATTAGGTCCCAAACCTCGGCAGTATGTTTGGAGAGTGACCTAATGTTGCAGAGGATATTTTCCCTCCCTGAGGGAATATAGTTACTTTCAGTAACAGCATTAGTAGCAGGGTCATGTACTTTGAAACACTCGGAGTTAGTATCTCTCGTGTGTGTGTTAAACTGATTGTGACAGTGGAAGCAGGAAAATGGCCCTTCTACCTCAGGGTAATCCCCACGCCTGCAGCCCTCTGCAATATGACTCGAGGTCCCCTCGCGACTCCTGGTCATTCGGCCTGTGGGTCCTCCTGGGGGTCATCTTGATTGTTCTTGGGAATTCCTGGTTACTCCAGATGTGCCCTGACTTCCCATTGCTTGGTGAGTCTCCTGGACCTTGATGATCCACACCGTAACCTGTTTGACCTTCCTGCTTGGGTTGCTTTTGCCAAGGCTTGTTGGTGACCCAGCCGACACGACCCCTCAGCACTTGACATCCTTCATGGGACAGCTCACCTCCGGCTCCTGGTTGTCCTCGACGTCTCCTAGTCCTAGTGCTGCAGAGTCATCAAGCATCCCTTCTGCACACCTGAAGCACCCGACATTGCTGGGCATCAGTCTACCGAGCCCCTGGTCACTCTGAAGTGACCCAGACTCTGTCCCCTCTGCTTTCATGTTCCTTCCTTCCAGAATCCAGGCTTAGATTCCACTGGACCCTTTTCGCCTTCACGGCAGCAGTACTTCTTTGCAGCTCTCCATTGAGAATGACTGCAGTTTACGATGCTACTTCAGACCTGTGCACCCGGCTCCTCTGTGATAGGTAACTCGGGTACCTCCTTATCCACGGGTGGGGTGGCTCTTCAAACTCCAGTTCCAAGGGGTTCGCTCAAAGTCATCCTAGAAGGGTCCTTAAACTTTAAAAGTGTAACCGCGATTTCCCCATAGAATTGTACGCAGCCCGTGGTCGTGTCCCCACACTGCACCTGCCCTCAGTGGGGTCCCTGTCTACTCACCTTGAGTGGTTCCTTGGGGTCCCAGCGATTCTACGTGCTCCAGACCTTGTCTTGATCTCAGTCATGACTGTTATGCCACTATTTTGGTATATGGTTTTGTCTCCCCCTGGAGGCCACTGTGTAATGTGCTACTTACAATTCTTCTATTGATCTCGTATTGTGTGCTTTGTGTTCTATCCTCGTGTAGAGGATAGTAGAGTGTTATATTAATAAATACATATTTTTATATAACTATTGTGTGGTTCCCCTTCATTTAGTCATTCAGGAGGTGATATTCTGGTAAAACAAGCTACTTTACATTCCGTCAAGATCAAGCCTGAAGGCTGCTCTCCACAGCCACCACTAGGATAGCTTTCTAAAGGTCATCTTTGACCTCATACATCATAAGGGTCGTTTGGACTGGTGCAAGGTGCCCACTTTAATTAGTGGTCAGCATATACCAGGTCAACTTCTCACATAATGATCTATAAATAATCTGCAAAATCAAATCATCATTTTCAAAAATGGGAGGTTATAAGTAGCTGCAGTCGGTCATGCACCTTACTTCTTCACCATCACTACCCTGTACCCTGGGCCCCTCTTACCCAGAATGCTGGTGGGCCCGGGTTTCCGCCCCTCCATGTCCTTCATTGCCTCCACATATCTGTTCGCCATGTTCTGCCATATGGCATCCAGTTCCGCACCTGCAACCATGGACATAAAACTTTATGGGAGCTGTACATACAATTTAAATAAAAAATCTTACAGGACAGCAGGACGGGATCACTCACTCACACATGAAACACCGAGTGTTAACCCTGAATGGCGATGTTACATTAGCAGCTCTCCTTGCTACAATAAGCAGGTGCCAATGTACCACCAATATTTGACTACTGACCAGAAAAGAATACTGTATAAGAAATAACCTCCTTGAAATGGATAAGACCATAGTCACTCTGGCCAGCTTGAGCCTTAAGGAAATGGATGCTAAGTTTACACGTGTGATCGAACCCACTCCCCAGCCCATAGAAACAGAACCTGTTCAATCCCTCCCACTACCAGCCCAAAGCATTCCTGCAACCCTAATTACATCCAAACCCATTCCAAAACCCCGTACCACCATTGCAAATACTATTGCACCCACCCCTAGTCTAGTTGTACCGAAACTCTCCCACCCGCATAAACCAGCATACAGGCCGAACACCGACCTCAGGGCAGCAGCTAATCATCCCCCAAGGCCACCTTTGGTGTATAACCCAACACGTCAGGCCAGTCGCCACAACTTCCGTGGAGGGTTTATTGACCTCCCGCCAGAAGCAGGGTCGTACGTTATTATTCTAGCCGGTGTTCCAGAGTTGGATCCACAATCCCAGGAGAATGATCTCTCTCTAAGAAATAAAGTCATCCACTGGCTTAATTCCAACAAACAGCTCCCCGACCACCAAAGAAGTAGTGTACTTATGGTCCGGAGAGTTCCCTGGATCGGCCGTACGCACAAGTCCATAGCTGGCGACTGTGTGGTGGTATCATTTTCAGACCCCCACACAGCCCAGTATCTATGTGCATGGCCATCTTTCGAGGCCAACTCTACAATAGTGGTGAGGCCTCTCACTTTTTTTTATCCTCCTAGACAACAACCTGTGAGTGAGGGGTCATGGTCTACTGTTAGGAACACTAGTCGACCTACACATAGCTTTGTTGGACATAATCAACATAATTGGTGGCAAGGGGTTTCCACCTCCAATAGGTTCGGCTGCCTGGAGGAGGTGGATTGACCCGAGAGGTCTGGAGACCTATCTCCCATTAAGACCACCCCCCACCAACGGAGGCCTCCACCCCCAAATTCATCCCCCACTGGCCCTTTCTCGCCTAATAACCCGGGTGCATTTTTAGACCCGGTAAACATTCCTGCTTTGGCTATGAATGAAGTAAAGGGCGTGGTACAGCCACCTTGCACCCTAACTACGGCCTGTTCACTAAGAGTAGCCTCTTGGAATATTGCAGGGCTACGGGGACGCCTGGAAAATGACGATTGGGCCAACTTTATCGATTTATATGATATCGTCATCTTCCAGGAAACCTGGTCAACTGTCCCATTATACAGGCTGGGTTACCTCAACTTTTCAAAGCCGGCAACTAAGAGCCCTAAGGGTAGGGCCTCTGGTGGCCTTACCATTTGGATTAAAAATAACCTGGGCTTCCATGGTAGGGAAACACTGGTGGCATGTGCGGATCTCCTATGTATCAGCTTGAGTAAACCTAACACCCCAGATCTCCTTTTGGTCGATGTCTATGCCCGTGGTTGTCAGGGTGGGAAAAAACAAACTGTCCTGGACGATCTTGATCTTCTATTTAAGAACTTCAAGACCGACCAGTTTGTTATTGTAGCGGGAGACTTGAATACCTCCATTGAGCCCATCTCCTCCTTGGCAGAGGTTGTGGGTTCTGAGGAGGACACCGTTTGGGCCATCCCCCCGCTTAGTATCGCAAAGGGTGTGAGGGGCACCGAGGCAGCTCTACACTGGCTGGGCTTTTGTTTAGAATGGGGCCTACGGGCCGTCAATGGGCGCACACGCTCTGATAGCCTTGGGTCCAACACCTTCGATAACGGTCTGAGCTCAAGCCGTATCGACTATATATTGATTAAAATTGAGTGTTGGTCCATTGTACAAGACATGGTGGTAGAGCCTCGCCCAGAGAGTGACCATAATCCCCTTTCACTTGAGATTCTGGTCCCAGGTATGGGGGCCCCAGTTAGGGGTACTAATAGCTTAACATCTGATGTAGTTTTGTGCGACAATAGGCGTCGTGTAAAATGGCTTAGGGTTTTGGATGACCCAGCACTTATCTCCAAGATTGAGGAAAAGGTGTGGGGTGTGTGGAGTAGGATGCCTCAGTTATCTCCTTCTGGCAACGCAGACCCCATAATCACTAATCTCCACGAGGAGTGTTTCTTGGGCCTTAAAAGTCTACTCACGAAACCTTCTAGGCCTGTTAATGCCAGAGTGCACAAAAAATGGTATAATAAGAACTGTAGAGCTGCCCACAGCAACTTATTAGCTGCGGTGAAGGCCCGGATCTCTGATGACATAAGGATTGCTAGGCAGTGCTACAAGCGTACCATCTGGGCTGCTAAGCGAGATTGGGATAACTCCTATTGGCTTGACCTCCTTAGTGCATGTGATTCCCCCAACCTAACAGATTTTTGGTTGATTGTAAGGAGGGGAAGGGATCCTACCGCACAGATCCCAGTAAACCATGTCTCCGCTCAATCATGGGTGGAATTTTATACCGCACAATTTAATGACCCAAGTACAGCGGAGGAACCGATGATAAAAACTACACTACCATGCCACCTTCCATATATAGGAGACAGACTCCTATTTTCGGAAACCGACACTGCACTTGCTCTTGAGTCTGTTCAGCCGGGTAAAGCTCCCGGCATTGATGCCATTCCCGCTGACCTTTTTAAGCTCAAACCTGACCTTTGGATCCCTTACATCACTTTACTGGCAAATAACTTAGCTGCAGGGGCTGAAATTCCATTTTCATGGAAGGGGGCAGAAATCTTGCCAGTGTATAAGAAGGGTGACCGCTCCCTCCCCAACAACTATCGGCCCATCAGTTTGATCGATGCGATCCAGAAAATCGTGTCAAGAATGATCTTGGCAAGAATTCAGGGTTGGATCGATTCAAATAATATACTCTCCCCTATGCAGGCAGGATTCAGGTTTGGGACTAGCACTGTTGACCAAGTCTTCCGGTTCACATTACTTTTTTGGAAGGTGGTCCTGTTGGGTGGCGGCATGTTATATGCTGCATTCGTTGACCTTAAGTCGGCCTTCGACTTAGTTCCAAGGAAGAAGCTGTGGGAGGCCCTTAGTCGCTTGGGCTTTCCGCCTGAGCTCTTGAGCCTAGTCCAGCGACTACACGAGGACAATTATGCCCAGGTTAGGTGGGGTAGTCAGGGGCAGGTGACCAAACGCTTCCCTGTACAACGTGGGGTTCGCCAAGGCTGTGTCCTAGCCCCCACGTTGTTTCTCCTATTTATTAATCAGGTTACCCAACATTTTATTAATACTCAGTCGGATGCACCTATGTTGGGTGGTCGAAAGTACCCCATGCTAATCTTCGCAGATGACACCCTCCTCCTTTCCAAAACTAGAGCTGGGCTTCAGGTAGCCCTGAATAGATTTTCCGAGTTTTGTACAATGAACGACTTGCAAATAAATGTGGATAAAACCAAATTTATGGTTTTTTGCAAGAAAAATCCCCCCAAGTGTACAGTCTCCTTAAATGGAATCCATATTGAACAGGTTAGGGTCATGACATATCTTGGTGTGACCCTAGATCACCAACTCAATTGGAACCCCCAAGTGGAGACGTCTAAACTCAAATTTAACAGGTTGGCTGGTTGTTTGATCCACGAACAAAAGAACTCCCTAACTAAGTGTGTTACTCCTGCCCTAAAAATCTATGAGGCAAAGGTCATTTCTGCAACCCTCTATGGAGCCGAAGTTTGGGGTCATAAGAACCTCTCCAGTTTGGTAACTGCGCAGAACAGGTTCCTACGGAATCTGGTTAGTCTCCCCCAGTCCACCCCAACAAAACCCCTGTTGCTAGATCTTGGTTGCAGACCGATCGACGAGATGGCCCAGTATCGTCTGGTGGCCTTTTGGCGCCGCCTCTGGACCACTCCCGAGCTTGGTCTGTTTACCCGAGAGTTGGAGGAGGTAAAACTCATGTGGGGGGTGCACAAAGTGCATTGGTTCAGGGTAGTCAAAAATGTTTTGAACACGATGGGTCTCCCGGAGCTTTGGTCCAACCCAGGGGGGGCCACTTTTCCATCCAAACTTGAGTTTAAGGCGCTCTTCTGGGCTTGGAAAAAATCTATTCTTGTAACCCAATCCTTGGACGTAAATCTAACTGGCTCATTCCTAGTGTATAAAGTCATTCCCTCATTAGAGCAGTATTGGGATTTAATCACAAGTGTATTAGATCGTAAACTATACCATCAGTTTCGAATTGGCACCCTGCCCATTAACTCTTTTACAGCAAAATGGGACACGACTACAGGAAACAAATGCCACTGGTGTCCAGACCAGGAAGAGAGTGTTGGCCACTTCTTCTTTGGTTGTCCTGTCTATCGAGCCCCGAGAAGTAAGTGGTTAAGACCGATATGCTTGACCCTGAATTGTGGTGGCTATCGAGATGCACTCTTCAAACTTCGTGTCATTAGATCAGAAGCTGTAGTGGTTTGTGTTGCCAAATTTTTGAGATGGGCCTGGTTGATCCGATCCAAGAAATTGGGCATCCCTGCATGTTGAACGTTCTTATCCAGTTATATATAGTGCTCTGTGGTCGTTAGTGGTATCATTTTATGTGCATGTTATTTGGGTCCCATATGTTTCAATGTACACATGTGTAAAGCATCTTATTGTTTTTAGGAAAAACTTGTGTATATTATCATTCTGTTTGACTGCTTTTCTTATATATTGTGTATGATTGTACATTGTCTTTTATGAATCTTTTATTCGAAATAAAGACTTATTGACCAGGAATACTGTATAAGCTCCAGCTGGCTTTCCCTATCCCAGGGCAATGGCACTTAAACAGCACACCACACAACCCAATAAATGGCATGTAATTGGTTCTTTCTTCCTATACTGAAATAGGGAAGACAAAAAATCAAGTTCAAGAGATGTGGCAGGAGTCTGGCTTTGCTCTACAGGACAAAGCAAGAGCAGAACCACTGCAAGATTTAACATGTAAATAATGCACCAAATATCATGAAGAAATATGATTAACACTATTTAAAAAAATGTTTAAAGTTTATTTATCTGTGTTCCACTTTAGTACATTAAATGACTATGAGTGACATTTACTAAGCGTAATAATTTCAAAAGATGAACTTGGAAACCTTCAATCCGCCTTTGCCCCACCAAATGTTGTATTGATGCTGCTATGAGGAAAACAAGAGACATGTTTTGGGGAATGTGCATGTCCTATATGGGTAACATTGTTATTATATTTGAATTAACATTATAATCCATAAAAGATAGAGATTGTTGCAAATCCTTAAGTGAATTACTTCAAGTTACTCAGAAATTATGCAGTCAAGGAAAGGGAGACAGTAAAGTAAGTGGTTTTGCCATGTAGTTTGGTCACGTTGAGAAGCCAATACTTGTGCAATTTTGTTACTGGATGGATATTTCCTTCTCCTATTTAAGACTGAAGAACTAGGCCTTGTGTTTAACTGCATTTCAAGAGCTAAATGAGTAGTCTGTGTTCAATAAATCCAGTTTGCATAAAAACCAATATTACATTTAAGATGAACCATATAAGAATCTTTTGAAAACGTCTGTATGATTTGCATCAAAAGTAGAAAGTCACAATGAAAATATTAATATTTGGAAGACAGGACAACGCACAAGCAGGATGTATTAAGAATGCATCTGAGGTGTTCTGTTGTACTTAGTTGTAAGTTAAGTGTTAGGGTAGCAGTGGGATTGTATCTAGATTCAGCATTACAACACAACTGTGCCAAACCTTATGTGATCAACAGAAAAGAGCTTTAAGAGGTACCACTGGCATGGTGACTTTGGCTACACCAACATGTTGATCTAGCTCGTTGTGGGATTTGACAGAGCAGGCTTTATGTGCTTCTTCTGAAAAAGAGTGCTTGTATAGCAAATACTATTGTAAATGCGTTAGGCCCAAGCTGGTTGTGCTAACACGGAAAGGATCATGGCAGGTCTAATCGGTTCACTGAGAAACGTTATGTCAAATGCCGTGGGTCTGATTCTGTTTATTATGAAAAGTTCTGAAGAGGGCAATTGTCCTGAACTATTTACTGTGAAAACCACGTCAAAGCCGGTAGTTGTTAATATACTGGGTTAAGGCCTGTAGACTGGTATTTTCTGATGCAGAATCCAGGTCAAATACATCTGGTTTTACAATGAACTACTTGCCACAAACCATACAATGTGGCTTTACATTGTGAATTCTGAAGAATACAATAGGAAGGGGGTTCACATAACTCTATGCCAAACTCCACAGACAGGCCTTTTATATTGTGAATCCTCTAGCAAATGGACTAGGAAGTTATTTTTCATTCTGAAATATGATAAATGCATTAATAAGGATTTTTACTTTGGGAAATCTCTTGAAAAAATGCAATAAGAAGGGGTTTTGTAGAGAGGTATCTTTTTAGGTCTGGTCGCAGTAAATGCACAATTTATCACAGGTAGACTTTATGTTCATTTCAATTGTATTATTTCAATGTATACTTTAGGTCTGCCTAAAATGTTTCATGGGTCTACCTCGGCAGAGACCACATGATCATGTTTATGCTCATGTTCTTTATCGTTAGGTCGAGGACCTAAAGGCTGCGCTTGCGCAGTCTTTGGTCGGAGATTTAATGATTTTTAGACGGGGCTTGGAATCCGCCTCTCTCCTCCACCTCTTTTCCATTGGCTGGCTTCCTAAACGGAGGCCAGCCATTGGAGGAGAGGGGAGTCACTCCAATGAAGCCCCGTCTCTTTCGGATTCGGGGGCGTATTTTTGGAGTTTTTTCGCCCTGTGACGTCACCCGTCACTCAGAAGCCTAAACACGCCCCTGAATCCGAAAATTTCCGATGTTTGCGGCCGCCATTTTGGTTAAATCCCGGGTACTGCCTGTCTGCTGTTGTTGCGCTCTGCTTGTTTTTCTTGTTTTTGTTGTGACATGGGAGGCCCGGTTGGAGCACAGAGCCTCTGTTGAGATTGCGCTCTTATAACCCCTAGCGCAGGGAGCGCTTTATTTGCTAAAAGCCGGTGCCCACCCGGCATTGTCCGCTAGCTTGCGGCCTCGAGGGTGCCCACCCCTCAATTGGACGGAACGGCACCCAGCCGCACCAGCCTGCAGCGTACCTCGGAGTATGCTCCGTACTAGAAGCGTACAAAAGCGCCCGGGTCCCTATGCCGCGTACGCTTGAGGCGTACTAAGGCCCGCATTGCCCCTTTGTCCCAAGCCGGTGCCCACCCGGCATTGCCCGCTAGCTTGCGGCCTCGAGGGTGCCCACCCCTCATTTCGACGGAACCGCACCCAGCCGCACCAGCCTGCAGCGTACCTCGGAGTACGCTCCGTACGCTAGAAGCGTACAAAAGTGCCTGGGAGCCTATGCAGCGTACGCTTGAGGCATACTAAGGCCCGCATTGCCCCTTTGTCCCAAGCCGGTGCCCACCTGGCATTGCCCGCTAGCTTGCGGCCTCGAGGGTGCCCACCCCTCATTTGGACGGAACCGCACCCAGCCGTACCATGCTTGCAGCGTACCTCGGAGTACGCTCCGTACGCTAAAAGCGTACAAAAGCGCCCCGGGTCCCTATGCAGCGTACGCTTGAGGCGTACTAAGGCCCGCATTGCCCCTTTGTCCCGCGTACGCTTGAGGCGTACGGACGCCGCACCACACCGGAAGGAGAAGCCGGAAGGAGGACGGGAGCCCACCCCGCCTCCACAGGACCCAGCGCGTCTCCGGGCTCCGCACCGGAGCGGGAGGGAAGGTCCGGCCGCAGCACCAGAGAGCCCCGCCACGACAAGCAGAGTCCCCGCCACAGCAGCCGGTGAGTGTGGGCGCCTGGGGCAGCATTTGGCCGCAGAGCCTACCAAGGCTCCTGGGCACTGGAAGAGCTCAACAGGTAACTGGTGCACGGCATTCGGGTGGGCGGGAAGTAAACTACTCTGCCTCACTCGATGCAGGCGGGCACAGGCCGGCACTCGGCCTAAGAAATCGCCCGGGCCAACCATGGCCTCCCGATGATTCCCTCAGCACAAGCGTCTATGCCCCGGACCTCACCGCAGAAGCCGTGGCCTATCACCTGCCTCCCGCCGACCCACCCGGCCCTGGTGTATGGCTGACATCCAGTTTTTGGAACCAGGCAAGGCTTGGCATTGGCCCGGACAAGCCCCGACTCGGAAGCCGAGAGTAGCACCGGGGCTTGGGTTCCGGTTCCCCGAGGCCTCCTCCATGACTTTCATGCCACCGCCTCACACTGGAAGAGCTCAACAGGTAACTGGCGCAGGGCATTGGGGTGGGCAGGAAGCAAACTACGAATACAGAAGGTCTAAAATGGATAAAATACCGACCACGGAAGTAAATCTATCCTAATGCCAGTGATCTTGCTCCCCTCCCCCCCTGGCTGTGCTTGCTTCCCTGCCCCCCTGGCTGTGCTTGCTTCCCTGCCCCCCTGGCTGTGCTTGCTTCCCTGCCCCCCTGGCTGTGCTTGCTTCCCTGCCCCCCTGGCTGTGTTTGCTTCCCTGCCCCCCTTGCTGTGCTTGCTTCCCTGCCCCCTGGCTGTGCTTGCTTTCCTGCCCCCCTGGCTGTGCTTGCTTCCCTGCCCCCCTGGCTGTGCTTGCTTCCCTGCCCCCCTGGCTGTGCTTGCTTCCCTGCCCCCCTGGCTGTGCTTGCTCTCCTACCCCCTGGCTGTGCTTGCTCTCCTGCCCCCTGGCTGTGCTTGCTTCCCTGGCTGTGCTTGCTTCCCAGCCCTCTGGCTGTGCGTGCTTCCCTGCCCCCTGGCTGTGCTTGCTTCCCTGCCCCCTGGCTGTGCTTGCTTTCCTGTCCCCTGGCTGTGCTTGCTTCCCTGTCCCCTGGCTGTGCTTGCTTCCCTGCCCCTGGCTGTGCTTGCTTCCCTGCCACCTGGCTGTGCTTGCTTCCCTGCCCCCTGGCTGTGCTTGCTCCCCTGGCTGTGCTTGCTTCCCTGCCCCCTGGTTCCCCTGCCCCCTCGCTGTGCTTGCTTCCCTGCCCCCTCACTGTGCTTGCTTCCCTGCCCCCTTGCTGTGCTTGCTTCCCTACCCCCTCGCTGTGCTTGCTCTCCTGTGTGTGGCTCTGGGTGTGTGTGTGTGTGGCTCTGGGTGTGTGTGTGTGTGTGTGTGTGTGACTCTGGGTGTGTGTGTGTGTGGCTCTGGGTGTGTGTGTGTGTGGCTCTGGGTGTGTGTGGGGGGGCTCTGTGTGTGTGTGGGGGGGCTCTGTGTGTGTGTGTGGGGGGGCTCTGTGTGTGTGTGGGGGGCTCTGTGTTTGTGGGGGGCTCTGTGTTTGTGGGGGGCTCTGTGTGTGTGTGGGGGCTCTGTGTGTGTGGGGGGCTCTGTGTTTGTGTGGGGGGCTCTGTGTGTGTGGCTCTGTATGTTTGTGTGGGTGGCTTTGTGTGTGGGGCTCTGTGTGGGTGTAAATCCAATAGGTCATGCATTTGCGAGCTATTAAGCTATTTGGCATTGTAAATGACAATGCCATTTATTTAACGATTAAGCTATTGGCAATGTAAATGACAATGCCATTTATTTAACGATTAAGCTATTGGCAATGTAAATGACAATACCATTTATTTATGATTTAAAAAAAAAAAAGTCATGAACAATGCCAATAGCTCTACCTTTAATAATGCCGAGACCATTGCATTGTAAATGCTTGTTTTTTAAATGTAGTCGATAAAAGAAGGTGGCCTCTTATTTTCCATTATGAATGACTTGAAAAGCCTGCAGACAATCTTGCTGATCGTGAAAAGCCTTGTGTACTGCAATCGGCCTATATAGGGTCAAAGCTAGTTTCTAGAGCTCTAGCGTATTGGTGTGCATATTGCCACCTAGTGCTTAAAAAGGTAACAGAAACAGATTAGGTGTACTAGGTGAGTTGTCTGCTGAGATATTTCTTTTGGCTACATGATTTACACCTATGGATTCTGTGAGGTCCCTAAAGGAGAGGTTTCACTTTGAGATTCCACTTTAAATCTTGTAAATATTTGTAACTGTGTGCAGTATTTAGTTCTGTGTTCATTACAGTCCTTTTCCTTTTTAAAGAAACATTGGGTGGATATTGATTTATTGTTCATTTTGTGTGTTGCTGAGTTTTACATTTCTAGACCTCATCACCTCCCAGAGTCAGCTTCGGGCTGCTTTGCCTTATTACCCTTAGTTTGAAGTGCTAAAAGGGGTACTTATTTCCCAGTTTAAGGAACTGAAGTATAGAGGCACCTAGACACTAAAGGTGAACGACCCACATTAGCACAAGTGGGGCTGATTAACTAACTACCTTCTACCCGGACAACACAAACCAGATTTCTCAAGTACAATAGAAGGGGTATTGCAATGTGAAATCTCTTATAAATATAATGGGGGAACCATACAAAGTCGTTGTATATTGTGAGCTCGGTGCTGTATACAATGTGATGGGGGATTACACAGTTTACTCTGACAAATGCAATAAGGAAATGATTGTCAACTCTGAAAAATATAGTAGGACATATTTACCAAGTCAAATTTCTGACAACTTCAATGGGAGGGAATTCTTTCATTGTAAACTCTCTGACAAATACAAGAAGCGCTTTTACAATATGAACTCTATCACAAACAGCTAAAGATGGGGCTTTACATTGTTTACAGTCACAAATACAATATGCAAGGGGTCTACACTGTGAACTCTCTGCAACAAGAAGTGGCTTACTACATATCTTCCTTTTCTTGGTCTGGCACTGGAAAATGTTTACTATTGCCTTAGGAAGATCGGAGGTCCATGTCAATATAAACTTTTAGCCTTTTTAAAATGATTGATAGGTCTAAATGAGCAGAGACCACTTGGTCGGGTTTATTTACTTTCAAATTGAAGCCAATCCGTTTTCTTTACGGATTATTAATTGCGGTGACAAAAGCAGTAGTCCTCTAATTTTTAATTTTGAAAGACTTGACACAGTCTGATTAACCTCTTTGATCGTGAAATGCCTCATGTTTTCAAATAGGCCTGTATAGAAACATTGCTGGTTTTAAGGATTGAAGACTGCCGGAGTGCAAATTGCCTCTTGGTACCTCACAGATAACAGAAACTGACTGCATTTACAGGGTTAGTTGCCTCCTGTATTAATTCGACATCATTTTCACCCTGCATTATCTGTGACGCCACAAAGGTAGACTCCCAATTAGTTATTTCACCCTAAATCTTGTAAATATTTGCCATTTTGAGTTCAGTATTTAGTTGTGTGTGCATTAAATTAGTTTTTCCTATTAAAGAAAAGACCGTGATTGGGCATCAATTTATTGGGTGTTATTTTTCTGTGCTGCTCAGTTCTGTGTTTCTAGACCACATCACCTTCATTCCACATCATATCCCTAAAACAATCTTGGACTGTTCTGCCTCAATATCCTGACAGTATGTTTTATATTCTGAATGCTAATGTATTAAGATCAGGGTTTACACTTTAACATTGTGAAAATTTCAAGAAATGTTAGAAAAAAAGGGTTTGCATTGATAACTGTGTCAGCTACAGTAGGAAGAACTTCAATTGATGAACAACATAAAAGGGTCTGTACTTTTTGAACACTGTGAGTCCATTCAACACAAATCTCTATTTCAGGTGGTGCATACGAAGTCTTAACTTCATTTTGTACATTTGTAATTTTAGGATTGGCATTTAGTTGTGTGTGAATTAAAGTATTTATTTTCATTTCGAAAGTAAAGACACCTGGCATTGATTAATTACGAATTATTGTGCACTCTGTGTATTTCTTTATGTAACCTCCTCTAATTTGTTCTTAAAGTGTTATTGTTTTATTAACTATGCTGCCGATATTCATTTCAAGATACAATATACTGGTGCTAACTCTGACCTTCCCCTTAAACTTGGGGACATGCTTTCTTCTATCTCATATTTAATGATTAATAATTTTTTTAATATTAATTCTGATAAAGCGTAAGTTTCAACAAGAGTGGAAGGTCCAGGGATCCCAGGCCTATATCTTTCTCTGTGATTATTAAAAGAGTGAGGGAACCATACTCAAAGCTCTGGACCCTACGAGCTTCAAAGTTTCAAGTTAAGGTTAGGTATGAGTATACGTTCCTTTTCTGTAAGTAGATGAATTAATCACGTATAAGGCTAAATCCTTCTTGTCTTCGTTACAAACACCATTCAAATACTAGAAATTCATTCCATTTTCGTTGAAGTTATCCAAGAAATTGCTTTATTGAGTTGGGACTCGCGCCGCACACCGGATTACCCATAGGACCCCGCTACCTCTGGAGATTTACCTCTAATATAAAATTGAACGTGGAACATAATCTGTGTTGTTACTGTGCATCGACAAACCTGAAAGAACTTTAAAAAATGAAGTAATCAAACCTTTTTAGCCTTGAAAAAGCCCTGGCGTTACACGCCATATAGGGCGAAACACGTGTCGGCTGTTGTTTGCTCTTTGTAGAATCAATAAAGCAATTTCTTGGATAACTTCAACGAAAATGGATTGAATTTCTAGTATTTGAATGGTGTTTGTAACAAAGACAAGAAGGATTTAGCCTTATACGTGATTAATTCATCTACTTACAGAAAAGGAACGTATACTCATACCTAACCTTAACCTGATAAAGCGTAAGTGTTGGTTCTAGGGAAATCATCCTTAAACACAGATTATGAGTGAAATGGAACGAAATCCCTAAATGGAATTCTGCTCTTGTCAAACATGAGTGGGCTGTTGTTCTTCCATCTGGATATACTGGATGTGAGAACAATGGACCCAATATTACCAGCCAGAAAATCCACTTATTTAAATCACCCTGAGAAAGGGCTGCACTGCAGCCTTGACACCAGCAACCCTCAGCCAAAGCACAGGGGGGACTATAATTCTCTACCCTGCCGGGCGGCTGTCTTGCCTTCCCTTTCCCTGCACAAAAGCCTGTACACACATTTACCACTTGCTGAGAGCAAGTAGTGAATATGTATGTGAAACCCTTCGGAATAGGGAACACCATGCAGAATTGTGTCCGTTAATTCTGAGTCTGCATAGTTATTCCTCATTCTGAAGTTGTTTAACTCCACTGTACTGGTGGAGATTTACTGCAGGGTATCAGTAAATCACAGGTGCAGAGTTTGCTTCTCGCCAGTACAGTGCAACTCATAATCAAGAACTTTGCGTTAACATTTTGCAAAAAGTCTCTAGCTTGTGGGCTTGGGAAGATTTGGTGTATGCCCAGGCTCTCAGGCTACACTAAGAGGGCCTTACCTTCTGCCAGGGCCTCGGCCGTAGCCAGGTGAAGTACCGTATCATCACTAACGGGCCAGTCAGGCAGCTGGGCCTGTATGCTCTTCAGTCCCCCAAGCTCAGCAAGTTCCTGGTGTATTTGTGGCCCAGAGGTGCAATACTCCCATCGCTGGTTCCGGTAACCCAAGGCATCTCCTGCTGCGCTCAGAAGCATGGCAGCCCGGTATGCATCGCGTGTGTTCCTGGAATAGACCCAAAAAAATAGCATTTGATATTCGGGTGCCCTTAATGTTGGGTGGGGTAGTCTTAAGTGGGTAGTGCCTGGCGGGGTAGTTTTAAGCAGGGTCTGTACGTATTTGAGTAAATAGGATTACCAAAGGAGTACATGTTACCGGGACACACTATTAACACTATTAAATCCTGATTCTAATCTATTAGTCAACTGTGTCGAGATAAATTGACCTAAGACTGCAACTCCCAAAATCCGCCTATTTCTTTAATGGACCCCAGGGACTGTCTAAACGCTTCTTGGTGACAAGGAGTAAACAGGTAACCCTGTAGGTGAAGAGCTCCTATGAATTATTTCTAGGAGGTGTGGACCTCAATGGAGATTGTATCAGGTGGGGATTTCAGTGTGTGTAGGTGTGTGGGGTTTGTTTGGGCTACAGCTCCCCTTGCCTGCAAGCCTATCACGGTTTGTTTTGGATCAGCCACAGCAAGAGCCCACGTTATGCGAACCACCTTTAGGAAGCACCGATTTTTGTTATTTAAAAAAAAATTGACTGCGTTTTGGGACTTTTAGTTGTATGTATTTCTCCCATTATAAACAGGGACTTTGTAGGACTCCTAGCAGGCAGTGCTGTTGGTTAAGCTTGGATCAGATTAACGTTTCGAGTGAAGTATGTACTCGGGGGGTAAAAGGAAGGATGGTTTTAAGCAAAGGAGGCGTAGGGTGCTCCAATCTACCACCCTGTGGTTTCTGGAGAGTGTAGTCTCAGGCGAGATTATTCTCGCTGCACTAGATTCGAGAAGGGTGTCATTCCGATGGTCGTTATCTCTGAAAAGAGTGGCTCAGGTGTTTATTGAGAAGGTGCTCCGTTGGAGAAATACCAGTCCGATCCCGACTGGGGGAGTGCAAGCGGGATAGTCCCTCTGGCCGGAAGTGTTAGAAGTAGTAGGGGGTGGAATCTCGCGGTAGTTATTTCTAGTGAGTAAAATCTCAGGAGTTCCGTTTTGCTCACTCCATGCTGTAACACTGCAGCTCTTCGATATTCTGTCGTGCTGGATCCGGGCGTTTTACAGGGCGGGTCGGGGTTGATTACTCCTCCTGTCTGTCTGACTCCCTCACCGTTAATCTGCCTCGCACCCGTGTTTGCATCGGTATGTCCCTTCACACAACACCCCCGTTTTACGCTCCTCTCCTGCTGCCCAATAATTGTGTTTCCGTTGAGTTCGTATACGTTTTTTTGACCTTTGATTCCTTTGCCACAAACGTTAAACTTTCTGCTAGCTAAGCATCCCCTCCCCGGTCAGTCTGTTTAGGTTCGCTGAGCCGGCGCGCATGCGCTATCAGCGAGAAGCGGGTTTCAAAAGTGCTACCCACAATGTTATTAATTTGCCAGTTTTATTTTGTGAAGACAGGACCCAAGAGAATCGCAACACTTTACATAGCGAAGCATCACATAAAAATAATATTAAAGAATATAAGCACTTAGTGCTAGGGAGTAACAATATGGGTATTAAGGAAAACCTAGAATTATCACGATATATAGAGTAAAAGTGTGGCTATAGTGATGCAGTGCATATACATTAGTACATCTATCCATTGTAGAAAGTGTATACTAAGTGCTAATGTACAGGGGCATGGTGCCAGAGTGCCTTGCATTGAGAAGCAACGCTTGGAAATAGTTATAGAGAACGTCAATGTAGATACAAAGGAAATGTGTCATACACAGTAATAAAAAAGATAAACAAAATGCAGAGTTGGCATCAGCTATAAAAGAATGGACACAATTTTATGTTCGGTGTCTATGTCAGATTATATAAACACAAGAATGTAAACACAAGGGCCAGGCCACAACCTTGCTCGTCCATTGTCACAGGGATCCTCAGTGGTTACAGACAATAAAGCTACTCGGCCAGCCTGAAAGCAGCAGCCATGCTTCCCCGGAGAAGGGGCAAAAATCGATGCTTAAGTAGAAATCAGAGGGAGGAGGTGGTCGTGGCAACTGAAGACTATTGATGAATCTGCACCCCCTTTATCATAGTTAAACAAAGCTACCTAGACATCTGAAGCAAACGTGCCACATCTTTCAGAAGTCTCAGCAGAGAGGCCAGGGATGTTTGAACATCGTTCTGACCTCCCTTATCATCCTACAAATGGGTTAGAGACTACAGCAAGCAACGCGAGACAGAGACTTTGGTTTTTGGTGCTCAAAGCCACCCATAACCTCTACCGCAGGATTCCAATCTTTAGTCCTGTTATTTCACAAGAACAACATGTAATGTCTTGACACACACATTCATCGATCCCTGTTGAGTAAGAGCGATGGTTGTTTTATTTTAATACATATGGGAAAGAAACAAAAGTTGCCAACAGATTGTCTCATTACTCAAGGGCGCACACTGAAAGCCAGAAGCTTTGATGGCTGGTTCTAAATACGGCTGCTGGGCTGAAGGAATTGGTCTACGGTCTTTACATTGTAGGTACAACAAAAACAGAAATGCAAAGAGACCAAAAATATTCTCCAGAATTACATTTAACAACAAGCATTGGCATAGCCAAAAGGTCTCACCTTTGGGACCTTATAAGTGTTTAGTTATCCAGCACAATATCCTTGGTGCAACAACCTCAAGTGTTGCATGGCTAAACACTTATAAGGTCCCAAAGGCGAGACCTATAGGCTATGCCAATGCTTGGTATATATGGCTTACTTCTTTTAACAATGCATTTCTAGATTGTAGAAATGCTGAAGATGCGCTCTGCGTCACTATGGCCATTTCCCTGCGTCTTTTGCGTTGTTCGCCACCCGGATACTTTCTTTGTTTTCCTTTTCTGTGTATATTTGCACCAGAGCACCCCATTTTTCTCGGGCATTGTACCACTGGGACCCCCGCCCCCTCCTGGCACTGCCACCCGTTTCCGTCATGAGGGCACTGTCTCGTGATGTGCACTTCTGTGGCCCTCGCGGACTGCACAGCTATGGTCACACTCCTTGGGCCGTGCACCACTACATCGCTGTCGCCTCCTCCCCCGCACACTGCGACCCTATCCTATCATTGCTGTGGGGTTTCCCCTCATCCTCGGAAGCACTGCGGCCCTTTCGGTTTCATCTTTGAGCCCCTGCAACCTTCCCCCTGCCCAATACTTCGGCAGGCCAAATTTTTTAATTATGTTTATTTATTGTCACATAGCGCCAGGGTCGGATTGGGATCACAATTTGGCCCGGGCACTGACGAAAAAAGTGGCCCACATTTGCGGGGCGAGGCCCACATTTGCGGGGCGTGGCCCACATTCGCGGGGCATGGCCCACATTCACGGGCGTGGCCCACATTCGCGGCAATGCCTTTTCATGAAACACACAAGGAATGTAAGTGGGAGGATATTGTTCTTGGGAAACACACAGGGCCAAGGTGACAATGTCCTAAAAGCTGAAAATCAGACAGGCCCCTTTCTATTACCAAATTATTCCCAGCCCCTCCAGTGCACGAGCATCTGAAAACAGCATGGCCCTTTTCTATTACAAAATTATTCCTCAGCCCTCCAGCGCAGGAGCATCTGAAAACAGAGAGGCCCTTTTCTATTACAAAATTATTCCTCAGCCCTCCAGCGCAGGAGCATCTGAAAACAGAGAGGCCCCTTTCTATTACAAAATTATTCCTCAGCCCTCCAGGCAGGAGCAACTGAAAAAAACAGCGAGGCCCCTTTCTCTTAAAAAATGATTCCCCAGCCCTCCAGCAGGAGCATCTGAAAACAGCAAGGCCCCTTTCTATTAAAAAAATATTCCCAGCCCTCCAGCACAGGAGCATCTGAGACCCCTTTCTATTACAATATGATACCCCAGCCCTCCAGCACAGGAGCGTCTGAAAACATCGAGGCCCCTTTCTCTTAAAAAATTATTCCTCAGCCCTCCAGCACAGGAGCATCTGAAAACAGCATGTCCTCTTTCTATTAAAATGTTATTTCCCAGCCCTCCAGCACGTGAGCACCTGAAAATAGGCCCCTTTCTCTTAAAAAACGTATTCCCAGCCCTCCAGCGCAGAAGCACCTACAAACAGCAAGGCCCCAGCTATTTGTAAATTACTCAGCCCTCCCCAGCCCTTCACTGCCTCAGGGCAAATGCTTGGCAGGGGAGGGGCTAAAGCAAAAACATAGTTTCAGGGCCATCCATGGTGCTGGTGGGGGGGAGGGGGCTAAGGTGAAGATGGTGCAGTTCCCCACATCACCTGGCCCCCATAGTGAAACCCATTCTTGCTCTCCACTATGCCCTGAATGAAGGGCTGTGGGGCAGGTGTTATAACAAACACTGTTTCTGGGCTGCTGTGAGCCCCAGGGGGGCGAGGTGAAAATGGCTCAAAGGCCTGAGCAACACCTGCCCCCTGGGAGGCCATTCTGGCACACAATCACCTCTCCCCAGCCCACCATCAGCATGATTGCTTGGCAGGGCAGGGGGGGTCAAGGAGAGGCCACAGCTGATCATCACTGAACTGGCACACATTCTAACTAGATGATCTTCCCCATTGGTTTGGTCTCCCCATTCTCAGAGGGGAGCTTACAAATACAGCCTAATTCTAACTAGATGCTCGCCCCAGTCGGTTTGGTCTCTCCCTACGGTCCTTATGGGAAGGGGGAGATCATCCCGATGGGGAGATTACAACGACGGAACACCGAGCGAAGCTGCTTTCCTCTGCCTGTCAGTGCTCTCTGTGAACTGGTAAAGGGGAAAAAACCGGCCCACAGAGCGCACTGAGACACCGGCCCTTCGGCCCATGCCCGAGTGCCCGCAGTGCCAATCCGCCCCTCCATAGCGCTTCATGTCCCATATCTGCGCCTCTATGAGCTATAACGAAGACCATTCTCTAACACCCCTTTAGTTCCACTGGACAGAGAACCCTTGCCCGCCCATTACACCAGAGGGTGGCCCTGACTTTGGCACATTAGGAGCAGTTCTTCGCAGTGACACCTAAGACCATGGTTCGTGCCCCGCACTGGTCTAAACTTGAAAACTCATCTTTTCCTGGTGCCGCGATCGGCGGTATCACAGCGGACAGGGGCCCTCACTTCCCCCTCCTCCGCTCCCCCCGTTTTAAAACCAAGCCCGGGAGAGGGCAGGCGAGGCCTACTTCAGGGGGAGAGGTTTGTAACCTGAAGGCCTGAGCGATCGACTTTGGTGGAGCTGGGTCACCTGATTCGAGCCCTGCTCATCTCTCTGCCATTTTGGAGGAGGGCAGGATCAGGACACTTGACGTCGGCAGGTCTACCTTCGACTCCCCTCCTACACAAATTGTGGACGAATCAGCTTATTTGGTGCATCCAACGGCCACAGCACCCTGCCACGAGCAATGGCAGATGGGCAGCCAGAGGAGCTTGCAGAGCTGCTGAGGCGCATCCAGAAGGTATCAGCAGTGCATGGCAACGAGTGGCTGTGACCACACCTGGGCCAGAAAGGAGGCGAAGGGTCAGGGGCACAGGAGAATGACAACGCTGGGCAATCGTCACCAAAGAAACAAAAGACCACAGCCCCCAGACAGCCCCAAATGAAGGCCCCACAGAGGAGAGAGCGGCCACCTGGGGACACACCAGCAAGGACAAGCGAGCACGGCGAGGGCAGTCAGCAGAGTGGCAAGCGGTGAGCATATTACCACAATTGTTCAAGAATGTTTTAAATTAATGGCTCCCCGGTTATTTAAGGGGCTGGGGCAGGGGGTTGAAGGGCCGGGGGAGCAGCAAGCAGAGGAGGCATTTTAGACCCAGGCTGGGCGTGACAGTCTAGACTGCATTGGCAGGTAGCACAGGGTTCCCAGGGCGAGCGGGGTCCCCAGTGGCAGCATGGGGGTACACTGGCAATACAGGCAGCCCAGTGCAGTAGGCGGCAGCCACAGATGCATACGCCAGGCCATCCCCTGGTCCTGCCTCCCTGACCACAAGAGCCACCAGTTTAGCAAGCCTTATTCCTTTGGCGGTCAAAGAAAGGATATAGCGAAAGGAATTCATAGACATTTTCTCCTTGCTAGAGATCCAGCTGGAGGGGCTGGACCTCACAACTTGTGACAAAAAAGATGAGGATAGAAGGGAGAGGCGCAACGCAAGGAAGGAAAGGAACTTCGATAATTGACTGGACGCCTTTAGAATTATGGCATTCATCATAGTGGAAAAATTCCGCGCTGCGCAGCAGATCTATGGCGCTATGAGGCCAATATTCACTGGGCGAAGAGGAAGTCCCCCAGGGATGCATGGCTTGAATATGACAAGGGTTTCAGGCTAAATATGCAGAGACACCCAGAGATGGAATGGAATGAGGATGATGTCTCTGGTTTTATACACTAGATGCTAGTGGCCAAAGAGGTAAAGGCTTGGTCGGGGAAAGGCGACCAGTCCTTTCGGAGCTCCTACCACAAAGGGAGGGGCTAGGCTTTTCACCAAGCGAAACACAGCAAAGGGAAACCTCTATCCTCCAATTAAACCACACCAATTTCCTGGAAATATGATGCTGGATACTGCACGTGGGGTGCAGCTTGCAAATTCCAACACGCATGTTCCAACTGTGGGGGTGGGCACCCGGCAGTGGGATGCCCGGGCAAGCAAGAGCCAAAAGGAGACAAGAAGGATATGGAAAGGAAACACTTGCACTGGGATGCTAGGGGGTACCACAAGGTCTTCAAAACTGTCAGCTAGACAGATCCCCGATTAATACACAACTGTGCAGACTGGCGAACAAATACACTAACAAAACAGACGCTGCAGTCTTAGTGGAAGATTTTGAGGAAGTTTTGTGATACCATTTACAGGCCCACTACTACTGGGGAGGGCAGACATCCTGAAATCTGCAATGCAACACCCAGGGGTGGTGCGCAACAAACTTGATTAAGAGAAGTCATTGGGCAGAATAGAGGGCCCCCTTCCACCACATTTACAAAGGGGTCTGGTTATCTCTCCCCTGGGGGTGGTCCCCAAAAAGGAGCTGGGGCAATTTAGACTCATCCACCACCTTTCATTTCCCGAGGGGACCTCAGTCAATGACGGGTTAAGCGCAGAGGCCTGCTCAGTGGGTTATGCAACGGTGTACTATGCAATTGACCTAGTAAAATCAGCTCGGCAGGGGGGCGCTCATGGCCAAGGCGGACATTGAATCCACATTTCGTCTCTTACCAGTACATCCCTCCAGCTTCCGCCTGTTAGGTTTCCAGTGGGAAGGGGACCTATTCATTGACAAAGCAATGCCCATGGGATGCGCAATATCTTGCGCATATTTTGAACAGTTTGCCACCATTTTAGAATGGGCCCTACATGACAGACACCCGTCGGGTGGGAAACTTCACTACCTGGATGATTTTATGTTTACAGGCCCTACTGCGTCCGCAGTTTGTAGCAACGCACTGGCGGCATTTGAGGAGCTGGCAGGGATCCTGGGGGTCCCCCTGGCACCCGAGAAAACAATAGGACCCACCACAAAACTCACATTTCTGGGCATAGAGATGGACTCTGTGGTAGGAATGGCCAGGCTACCTGAGGAAAAGGTGAAGAATTTCGGAGTGGAAGTCAGGGGCCTTTGCGGTCGCAATAAAGCAACACTCCAAGAATTGCAAAGGCTGATTGGTAAGCTCAACTTTGCTGCAAGGGTAATCCCCGTAGGGAGAGTCTTTGCCAGGGGCCTCACACAGTTGACCTCAGGTATCACCCACAAACACCACCACGTCCGCCTAGGGGTGGGGGTCAAGCAGGACCTGTTGATGTGGGACAAATTCCTCACAGATTTTAACGCTATCCTGATCTTAAGAGAAGGGTGGATAACAGCCAGACAGATAGCCCTGTTCACAGACGCTTCAGGGAGCACGGGTTTCGGGGTAATCCTTGGTAAAAAGTGGTGGGCAAGCCAGTGGCCTGAGAAGTGGCACAGGCAGGGCATCACCAGTAATATAACATTCCTGGAACTGTTCTCAATTATAGTAGCATTGACAGTATGGAAACATGAGCTAAAAGACATGAAGCTGACAATATGGTCCGACAACAAGGTGGTTGTACAGGCCATTAACAAAGGCGCAGCAAGGTGCCCTGACACTTTAAGGCTAATGCGACAGTTGATTAAATTACAGCTGGAGGGGAACCTGGATCTGAAGGCGCGCCACGTACCAGGGGTGGACAACGCGGTATCAGATGCCCTGTCCAGGTCACAGATGAGTCGTTTCAGGGAACTGGTGCCAGGGGCGGACAGGGGCGGTCAAGGGGCGGACAAGGTGATGACCCCTTTCCCAGCTTATCTGTGGGACCTGTGAGGTACTGGGTTTTTCAGAACCGGTACTTAACTGGTAACCCAGCGGTGTCAGGGAATACACACCCAAAGACCTCGAGTCCTTTTCCTGATTCAGACCACAGAAACTCAGAGTCTTCTAGGTAAGTCAAAGATTAGTTTATTGGCTGCAACCAAGGTAACAAGTGTCCTAGAAGTACAACACGGGGAAGTATTTTCTTAGGAGACTGCTCGAATTTACAAAGTCAGGCTTCTCTTCTTATACACAATTTTAAGCTTCAGGCAAAACATTCTTGGTTGTAAAGTAAATCGTTAACATATTTCAAATACAAAGAAAAAGCAGAGTCATGAGGACATGTCCATATTTCACTTCGTGCTGCCCATAACAAATCACCCGGCCGGGCCCAACATTTCATCAGATATCGGCGGACCCCCAATAAAACAGGCACCTCCCCACCATAAAGTAAGTGAAGCAAAGGAGCAGAGGTAGATGTGAGCAAGATACGGCAGGTGTGTGCGCTGAAATGGTTTTATGGCTTGTTGAGCCTTGATGCTATCTTGTTCGGCCACTGGGAGGGGAACTGACCTAACGAGTACGGCCTGGGGCAATGGTTCCAACTTGCACAGGTCATGGAAAAGTCGATTAAGGAGTATGTGTCCTTGTGGAATTGAATTCAACTGGATTAAGGCCTATGTAAAGGGCAACACATAAATGGAAGCCAAGGGTTCAGAACGCAAATGACGATTTCGAGGTGAAATCGTCACTCGAATATGCTGAAAATATATGTGCATGATGTACTCGTCATTCTCGGTCTTTTGATACCAAATTCGTCAATTTACGATGAAGTTTTATTCTCGAGTGCAGACACATTACACGAGTCCAGAATTTTCAGTACTACAATCCCTCCTTTTGCCCTTACATAGGCAATTAATCTATTCTCATGTTAGTCTGAGTGCAGATCTATATCCCTAAAGTCATTGAGATGTTGCTGTAACATCATTCTAGTACTTAGTTCATCTCTTGACACAGGTTTCCTTACACATGATGTAACACAGAGGCCACATATTGCAGGAGCACACTGTATGCATAGACAGAACAGGAAAAGAATGGCTAAGACCATCCCAATGACCATTAGAATTTTCCATCCCCAGGCGGATATCAGTTCCCAGAACCATCCCATTAGCGACCAATCTCCTTCATCCACATGAATAGATTCGGAAATCTTATGTAGTTTGGAGATGGCCTGGTACACTGTTGGAGCGTTATCAGGGATGAAGATACAGCAACTAGATTGGATCAATCTGCATACTCCACCTCAGTCTGCAAGGATGACATCTAAAGCAACCCTGTTCTGAAGGGTCATAAGCCGATCCGACTGGAGCTCAGCAGTCAGGTTACTAAGGGCACCAGTAGTTTCTATCACGGTGGACTCAACTACCCTTGTCAATTGCCTTATGTTTCCTGCTGTTAGCCATGGATCCCCAGGACGGCAGAAAACCCTTTGCAAAGTCACCAAATTCTTGACCTGCAGTGTCCTCTTTACTCAAGACACCTCTAACTACCCTTGTCCTGTGGTAATCCGCCGCTGCTGTGTAGGTGGGAGGTAACAGGAATGAAACAAAACATGAGCCCGAAAAGTCAGGGGGCAACCATGTGTAGGCTCTATCATGACAGATAAAATAAGTACCCTTAGCTGCTAAAAACGCAGGGGAAGTCTGAGATCCAAAAACATACGTTTCAGCACAGACACTCTTCCCTAACTGAGCCCTAGGATTCGTGCCATTACCTTGCAGACATAGATGACCCTGATGGGGTACAATCCAAATTGGGGACGGTCTCTTAGCTTGCTGTTTCTCACTTAGAGCGGCTTCATATCCGGTCACGTTCCAATTTACATATGCAAGTATCTCATCATCAGGAGTATCTTCATAAGAAATTACTTCCTTAATCATGTCAACTATGCCTTTTACTAGGGCGCTAGTCTTGAGGTTGTCTTTTACAGAACGTAGGGGTTGGATTTCACGTGCATATATGAACATCGTTCTGTACGCCCATACAGAGCCATTACGACTGAAAGGCAAAACTAGATAAGGGATACCTTTATCCGTAGTGTGAGGCATAAGGCCACAAACCCAACAGTCAGTTGTGTTCATCACTAGCTGGTGCTGGTGCAATAGCTGAATGAAGGAGTTATTAATGAACTCTAATCTTCTATTGTACTCATGGCCAGGAAGGGGGTGGAAAGAATGAGAGGAAACAGTAGTAGGAGGTATGGGTGATGCAGTGGGTGCAAATGTTACACAAAAGGAGAATAAAACATAACTTATTAAAAAGATCATTACGCTGAATAGCATAAAAATACACAATATTATAAAACTTTTCTTTGTCATCGTGTTACACAGTCTCTGCTTAAAGTTCATTTGTTTGGCAGGTCTCTCCACATCGGGAAACTCCATCCTCTCTAAAGTGCTGCCCGCGGTGGGAGGTTGCCTCTGCTAAGGGATGCTTCCGTCAGTCTAGGGCAACTCCCTTGGACCAACCAGAACTACCGACCTAACGTCGTTAGCTGAACCCCAAAGACTTTTAATCAACCGCGGCCGTAACAGCGGAACCCGGATGGCGGTTCGAAAAACAAAAATGAGCAAGTTTCTTAGATGGGAGAGCTGCACTTTCAAAAATAGTACTTGGGGGAAAAGGATAGATTTATTTGTCCATAGGTCTTGGTCTCAAATCATAAAAAAAAGGATCACTATTATTAGTTCGTTTTTCTCGGTCTCAAATTGTAGCGCCTCTTTCCTGGTACTGTGTGGTCCTGAAACAGGAGTTCAGGCTCCAAAGTGTTCAATAGCTTGGATGGTGGCACAGCCTTGTGCGAAATGTTTTCGTTTTCTTGTTCAGAGTCAGTTCCTTTTACACACAAATCATTAGATGTTGGTTTTTAAAATCAGTACCTCGCCGAAATGTTTTGTGAACGGTGCTTTGATCTATCGGCCTCCTGGACCTATGAACCATTTTTCCAACATGTTATTCGAATTATTGGCCCCCCATGTTAATGGCGATAAAGATTTCTTACTATTGGGTGATTTTAATATACACGCAGAGCTAAAGGAGGAAAAAGAAACCCAGGATTTTTTAAATGATCTTTTTTCATTGGGATTCTTGCTCCGCAATAAAGGACCCACCCATAGGGCCGGACATACTTTGGACCTCATCTTGTCCAGGTTTCCTGGAATTGAGTGTTCTGCCCCTATTGTAAATTTATGGACTGACCATTTTACGATAGAATTCTTTATCCCTGAGATAGGACCTACTCCTAAAAGATCCACTCAGATTCCTATGAAACGGAGACAATGGCACAAGATAACTAATGAATCTTTGAGGGATGCCTTCTCTATTCAAGATCATGTCACAACTAGCGATATTGATGTGGCGCTAGAAAAATATGAAAAGGCAGTAACCATTGCCATTGAGCATATAGCTCCAATGAAAACCTTTAAGACCCGCCCGACGAAAAATCAGGAGGTGTGGTTCTCAGAGGACTTGAGGTCCATGAAACGGAGAACTAGAAAATTAGAGAAAACCTGGCGTACATCCCATTCGGAGTCAGATAAATTGGAGTATCAGAGGGCGCTAAAATTATATCATAAAGCTATTCGAACAGCTCGTAAACAACATATCACCTCACAACTAGAGGCGGTAGGAAATGCGCCGAGGATGCTTTACCAGATACTGAACTCCTTCCTGAAGCCGGCAGCATGTGAGAGTGTTGACACTTCATCTCAACAACTTTGTAATGATATTTCTTGCTTCTTCACGAACAAGATTGAAACCATCTATGAAAAGATTCATGCCTCCATAGCTTCCATTGGACATGTTATCTTTCCCACTGTGGTCCCAGCGAGTAAAAAGGTCTTCGCCTCCACTTTGACAAATTTTTCTAACATCACTCTGGCTGAAGTGGAGGGACTCATTACAACTATAAAGAGTGGGAGTCCTATGGATCAGCTCCCACCGAGAGTGATGGTTTCAGTGAGGAGCATATTAGCACCAGAAATCCAAAGTTTGGTCAACCTCTCTTTGGACACAGGCTGTGTCCCATTAGAGTGGAAGAGAGCCCAAGTGCGACCCATCCGCAAGAACACCGCCACTGCGTGGGCTGACATGACCAATTTGAGACCCTTTTCCCTTTTACCATTCATGGGAAAGCTCATAGAAAAGCACGTCAACAAGCACTTGTCTAATCACCTGGAACACACTGGTGCACTAGATCCATCTCAGTCGGGCTTTAGACCAAAATACAGCACGGAAACAGCATTGCTGTCGATTACCGATGATCTACGCATGCTCCAGGACAAAGGAACATCAGCTGTCCTGGTGCTGCTGGATTTATCGGCAGCTTTTGATACCATCTCACATGAAATTTTGGTCGAGCGTCTGACTGAGAGTGAACTAGGGGGCATGGCACTGGCTTGGCTAAAGAGCTTTCTTTTGGATCGAACCCAATGTGTCACCATGGGAGATTTCCGATCCAAGGAGACCAGGATTACTAAGGGGGTGCCACAGGGCTCTTGTTTGAGCCCTACATTATTCAACATCTATGTGGCCCCCCTGGCGAATATCCTGAGAGCCTTTGGTTTTTGTCCAGTGTCATATGCTGACGATACCCAGCTGCTCTTTCCCTTTGACCACCTAACTCCAGAGGTATTACATTCTTTCTCTGAGGGGATGAGAGCAGTTTCCCAATGGATGTCTTTGAACATGTTGCAGTGCAATGTTTCAAAGACAGAGGTTATGCTCTTCGGTGAGGCTAAGATCTGCTGGGCTCCTGACTGGTGGCCTTTAGATCTAGGCCCAGTCCCTGAGCCTAAGCAGATAGTCAAGAACCTAGGGGTCCGTCTGGAACAAGAACTCAGCCTGAAGCAGCATGTTACCAACCTTGTTGGGTCTTGTTTTCGAACCATAGGATTGCTGCGCAGAGTTTTTCCACTGCTTCCAGACACCATTAGAAAGACCCTGGTCCAGGCGTTGGTTATCAGTCGTCTCGACTATTGTAATGGCCTCTTGTTGTCAGCTAATGAGGAGGATCTGGACAGGTTACAGGTCGTGCAGAACACTGCAGCCAGACTGGTTGTAAATGCCCCTCCCAGAACACCATCAAAACCTCTTCTTGCCAGGCTTCATTGGCTTTCCATCCGTCAGAGAGTCGTCTTTAAGATCTGTTGTACGGTACACAAAGGACTTCATGGTTTGGGTCCCTCTTATCTGGCAGACAAGTTTGTGCCGTATGTCCCTTCCCGTGCTCTACGGTCCAGTGATCAATTGCTTCTTACGATTCCTAGGATCAAGCGGGCAAGGCAAGGGGGTAAGGCTCTGTCGGTGAGGGGACCGAAGATATGGAATGGCCTCCCTCTCCAGCTTAGGCAGCTTGAAAATCATCTGGCCTTCAGGAAAAAGCTGAAGACGTTCTTGTTCCAGGTCTAACCATACAGTTTCAGAACTAGATTGCAGTCATGTAACTCGATCTCCTGCAGGTTCGGCAGTCATACAGCGCGGAGATACTCCCCTGGGAGTTTATTCAAGCGCTCTACAAACACGCAAAAAAATAAAAAAAAAATAAAATAAAAGGGACAGTATTTGGCACGGCATCAGGTTCTTGGTCAGCGACACCCTCCTGGACCCACTGGTCATAGGGCAGAGGTAAGGGTACCCTTTTACAGTGGACCCCGTGGATCCAGGCCTTTTCCCCTTCTACTCGAACTGCCGATCTGGTAGAGAGAAGGACGAGGTATGGTCCCTGTTGGACTTGGGCCTTAGGGCAGGTTCACCCCTAATCTTTTTGCTTTTATTTGTGACCCAGTGTTAGTGATTTTTGGGTCTTGGCGCACTTTTTCCCTGTGTCCCAGAGTAAAGTGCGTGCGTGTAGTATGGCTGGCCTGCTCTCCCATAGGAATGCATGGGGAATGTGTGTGTCCATGTTAGTTCCTGATGTGTGGGGAGTGCAGGCTCGAGTTTGGTATGTATGAACTCGTGAGAATGAATGCTGCGCAATGGTATGTGCGGCTTGTATGTGTCTAGTGGGGAAGTATCATTCCTAGACATGGCTGTACGTGTGCAGTGAGGGTGCTGGAGTGTGATTGGCTGGAGCTGGCTGGCATGCCAGGCTCCAGGAAGTCTGGATGGGTCTGCCCGGTGGTGAGTGTGAGATCAGCATGAGTGATGTGTGGGAGGAGTGTACCTGTGTCCTGGATGGGCTGGGTTTTCCCCACACAATGCTGGCTCCGCCCCCCTGTGGTGTGTCTGATGACCCAAGCCCTGCCAGTGAATAGAGAGGGTGGTTGAGGTAAAAAGAGTACTCAAGAACCAGCTGCGACTGGCTCCGCCCCCACCCTGCACCTTCAGACAAAGGAAAATGGTGTATAAAAATGGGACTGTGTCCCCACAGAGTTTGTTCTCTTCCAGGATCCAGAGGGGGCTGTTGCTGCTGCTGGGCCAGAGGACCGCCACTTGGAATGTCTCCCTGCCTGGAGACCCAGTGTGCTGGCTCTGGGCCCAGCTTTGCCCCTTGCCTGCCTACAAGGACTTTGCTGGGTCCTTTCCTGATTTATAGCGCTAGGAGCGCTTGGCTTTTCCCTCTAGCGCTTGAGAGCGCTTTATTTCGTCCTAGCGCTGGGAGCGCTGTGGTTTGTGCCCTCTAGCGCTCGAGAGCGCTTAATTTCTTTCCTAGAGCGCCTGGAAGCGCTGTGCCCGTGTTTGGCGCTTGGTAGCGCTCTGTGTGCTTCAGCCGGTGCCCACCCGGCATTGCCCCGCACCTTGCCGTACTTTCCTTTGCCAGTATCGCCGCCGCAGCCCGGCCGGAAGTCAGGCAGGCCGGGGGCGGGACGAGCGGGACACCAGGAAGTGGACGTAGTTCCCCGGGCCGCGCTCTGATTGGCTGCCGGCCCGGGACAGGAAATAGGAAGCCAGAAGCTGCCGGGAGCCGACCCCGGGATCCGGTGAGTTAGGAGAGAAGCCGGCGTCTTCCCTTGTCCCCCCCCCGGGCTCCCAAAGCGAGGGAGAGCCCAGGAGAGAGAGGGGAGAAGTGCTGCAGGGAGCGAGGCTCCCGTGTGAAGAGGAGAGCCCCGCCCGTCCGGAGGAAGCCGGTGAGTGGGGCCACGGGGGCATTTCCTTGTCGAGTCCCAGAGAAGGACTCCACTGTTGGGCTGTATTTCTGTTGAGCCGGTCGAGGCTCCAACCTTCAGGCGGCACCTTGGTTCATAGAGCCACGAGGACTCTAGTGCCTCCCTGTTCCGCCGGGTCCCCTGAGAGGGACCCCCCGACCCATTTGCTTGATGTTAAGAGCCCTGAGAGGCTCCCCCAAGGCGCCCCAGTGTTAAGAGCCACAGAGGCTCTGGAGTGCGATTCTTACAGGAGCCCACGAGGCTCTGGGGGCATTTCATTATTGTCTGAAGTGTCTGTTACCCATATTTGTTCTAGAGCCCCAGAGAGGCTCTTAGGTGCCAATCATTGTTCTTGAGCCCACGTGGCTCCAACGTGTGCCCAGCAGTATTTACAACTGTCCAGCACTTAGTGGACAGTTGCTACGTTTAGGCTTTGTGTGCTGTGCTGCCTGCGCAGCTTCCCTGACATTAAGACTCAGGGCATTTCAGCCCTTTCGAGGCCAGTTGGCCTGGGGGACAATCCTAGTGTTGTGCTACGTGCACCCTGCGCAATTTATGATTTATTGCTGATGTGATTCTTGCGCAAATGTTCTACCTGCACCTCTGAATGTGTTTTAATACCTCATGTGCCATGTTCTTTATGTTTTATCCCCTTTGCTAAAAGTGACCTGCTTAGAGGATTGTTTATGTTATTACCTTTGCTAAAAATGACCTGCTTAGGTGATTCTTTGTTTTTATTCCCCTTTGCTAAAAGTGACCTGCTTAGAGGAATGTTTGTTTTTACCTTTGCTAAAAGTGACCTGCTTAGGTAATTGTTTATGTTTTTATTCCCCTTCGCTAAAAGTGCCCTGCTTAGAGGAATATTGATGGTTTATTGCCTTTGCTAAATGTGACCTGCTTAGGTGAATATTTTAGGTTTCCTTCCCTTTGCTGAATGTGACTTGCTTAGGTGATAGGTTTTCCTTCCATAGGTCCTGATGTTAAGGTCCTAGTTCCCTGCGTGATTTCCCTACAGTGTTTAGGGTGGCGTAGGAGGTATTTACCCTTTACCAGTAGTTACTGGTTGTATGCTACATGTAACTATTTTGTGTGCTACATTCATTATATGTTTATGTGCTAAGTGTTATGCCTACAAGTATTATCTCTAAAAGGTGCATACCCCTGACAGTGGTCCAGGTGGCCCTGTCCTGTACATAATCCCTTGTAAATCTTGCCCGTGCCTGTTGGCACATTGTAAAGTTGTGTGTTATCTAATGTGTTTTTATTATAATACAAAGGCTATTTTTGATATAACCTTGTGTGGAGTTTCCTTTGTGGTGGGCCTAGGGTGTTGTCGCTGGGGTGCGCGCGCAAACGCTTTACACATCGCCTCCGAGATTAACCTTGCTACTCGCGCCACGTTACCTAGAGGGTGAGCGGGGTTATCTTGGTGTGTGACTCCCTTGCCCTGACCTTAGAAATGGTGATCCCTGACTGACCTTGGCGTGAGCCGTGGCCGGCCGGGGGTCCCGTTTCTAACAGTCCCGTCCACCTGGGCTGGTCGTTTTTGGTCCTTTGGAAATTCTTTATCAACACCCAGGATCCAGGGTTTATGGGGTGTCCTGGAGTATCAGAGGCCGGAGGCAGGGAGTCATGTACCCGTTGATGCAAAACACGCAATTTAGCCGTCAATTCATACAGGTAATCAAGCAAAATAGGGTGTTCTATCTCGCTGAACTTCGTGGGCCTGAGGTGCCGGGTTTTTAAGAACCCGGTGGTGTCAGGGGATAACACCCGAAGACCTCTGAGTTCCCCCTTGTTTCGGACCACAGAAACACGGAGTCTTCTAGTCGCAGTCAGAGATCAAGTTTTATTGTTAGCTACCAAGTAACAGGTGTCCTAGAAGCACGACAAGAACGGGTCATGTGTTCTCAGGAGACTGTTCGTTTTTACAGAACCAGCCTTCTCCTTATATACAAAAATAATAACTGCAAGCAAGAATTCTTGAGTTTATGATATGGCTATATACATATTTCTACAATAATACAAAAGAGCGAAGTCATGTAGGCAAGCCCGTATTTTAGATGTCCAATTCGTGATAGATTACCTAGCCAGGCCCGGAATTCCCATCAGATATCGGTGAAACCCCAATAAAAGAAGGCACCTCCTAGTCATAAAACTGGCCATAAACAGGGAGCGTGGACAGGTGTGTATGTGTGTAGAAGACATGATCTGTATGCGAATGGTTTGTGGTATGTTGTGCATTGATGCTATCGTGTTTGGCCACTGGGCGAGGAGCTGCCTAAACAGGTTTGGCTGGAGGCAAGGGAGTCAGTTGGGACAGGTCAGGGGGAAGTCAGGGAAGGTGGACGTGTCCTTTTAGATCAAGCTCGACCTTTAATTGACTTATCATGAGGGCAAGACACAAGATGGATACCGTTTACAAAATGGAGTCTGGGGGGTCGGGACGGAAACTACGATTCAGGGGTGTTAGCATGCCTCGATCATGACGCAAATGCATAGGAATGATGTCCTAATCATTATCGGTTCGTCGACACCAAATTCGTCATGGTACGTTGATGTTTCGGGACACGGGTATTGGACGTGGATACCGGGACAACGGTAGGGTCCAGAATTTCAGAACCACAGACCCTCCTTTTGCCCTCATATAAGGCAATAATTCATGTTAATCCGAGTCTAAATCTGTATGAAGGAATTCGAGGAGATGCTGTTGTAGCATCATTCTGTTGCTCAGTTCGTCCCTTGACACAGGCTTCCGTACACATGAGGTAGCACAGAGGCCACATAGTGCAGGAGCGCACTGTACACACAGGCAGAACATAAACAGAAGTGCTAAGATCATCCCAATGAAGATCAGTGTTTTCCATCCCCATGTAGCGATCAGTCCCCAGAACCACCCTAGTAAGGACCAGTCCCCTTTTTCTACGTGAAGGGAACCAGATATCTCGTGTAACTTAGAGATGGCCTGGTACACCGTTGGTGCGTTATCAGGGATGAAAATGCAACAACTGGATTGGATCACTCTACACACACCACCACGATCGGCGAGTATGATATCTAGGGCAACTCGGTTCTGCAGGGTCATAAGTCGATCCGACTGAAGTTCGGTCGTCAAATTGCCCAGAGCTCCGGCCGTTGTAATCACGGCGGATTCAACTATCCTCGATAACTGGCGAATATTCCTGCTGTTCACCATAGGCCCCCAAAATGGCAGAAAACCCTTTGCGAAGTCAGCGAATTCCTGACCCGCGGTGTCGTCTTTACTCACGACACCTCTAGCTGTCCTTGTCCAATGGTAATCTGCTCTGGCCGTGTAGGTGGGAGGCAGCAGAAATGCGATAAAGCATGTACCTGAGAAGTCAGGGGGCAACCAGGTGTAAGCTTGGTCATGGCAGACGAAATACGTGCCTTTGGCTGCTAATAGTATAGGGGAAGTTCGGGAAGCGAACACATAGGTTTCCGTGCATATACTCTTTCCTAATTGTGCTTTGGGATCCCTGCCGATACCTTGTAAACATAAGTGACCTCGGTTGGGTACTATCCAAACTGGGCTCTTACTCAGGTAAACCCCATATTTAGTTACGTTCCAACGAGTGTACGGAGTGAGTTCATCTTTGGGAATCGTTAGATAAGTGTCGAACTCTCTACTCATATTTCTTATCCCTGCTACTAGTGCCTTGTTACTGGAATCACTCTCAGTAGAACGTGTCGGGTATGGTTCTAGGGCGAATAGGAACATGGTCTGGAAAGCCCACAGAGAACCATAATAACTGAAAGGCAGGATGAAGTATGGGATACCCTTATCCGTTGTGTGTGGCATGAGTCCACATATCCAACAGTTCGATGTGTTCATGATGGACTGGTGTTGGTGTAGGAGTTGAATGAATGAGTTATTTACAAATTCGAGTCTTCTGGCAGATTCGTGTTCAGGTAGAGGGTGAAAGTAGTGTGGAGAGATAGTAGGAGGAGGCTGTGGCCGGGTGTCATTTGAAAAAGTAACTTGGAATACGAATAGAGTATAACCAGTCAAAAACATCGTTATGCTACACAACATTAAAATACATGTTATCAAAAACCTTCTTTTGACCAGTACAGTGCATAGTTGTCTTTCAACGTTCGTGAGTGTGGTAGGTCTCTTTACCCTAGGAAACTCCATCCTCTAGTTGCTGCCCGCGGTGGTAGGTTGGTTCTGCCAGGGAGTGCGCTCTGTTCAGTCCGGGGTAACTCCCTTGGACCAACCAGAACTGTTGACCTAAACGTCCCCAGTTGCACTCCCCAGCCTTCAACCGCGACCCTAGCAGCAGAACCGGATGGCGGTTCGAAAATCAAAAATGAGCAAGTTTCCTGAGAGTGAGAGAGAGCTGAAAAATCAAAAATAGTTCTTGGGGGAAGGGAAAATCACATTCGTTTTTTTTTTTATTAGTCTCTTTGTCTTGACCTTAGATTATATTGTTGTTTCCCAGGTACGGTGTGGTCTTCAAACAATGTCTCAGGTTCGGTAGTGTCCAACTGCATAGACGGTGGCACAAGTCCTTGTAAAATATGATCACTCTCCTTTTCGGTACCAGTTTCTTTTAAACGTGCATCGCTGAAAGGGATGAAGCGAGGTATGGATTCTGTCTCGGAGTCAGCAATTCCTTCGTTGACCCACCGGTCGTATGGAAGGGGCAGAGGGACCCGTTTACAATGGGTCCCGTGCACCCAGTTCTTTTTGCCTTCCACCCGAACCGCTGATCTCGTGGAAAGAAGTACCAGGTAAGGTCCGGTCCACCTCGGCTGTCCGTTGTTTGTGCGCTGGAAATTCCGCACCAAGACCCATGTGCCGGGTGCGATGGAGTGACCTGGATCGTCAGAGGCTGGCGGAGAGGAACTGTGAACCTGTTGGTGTAAAACACGCAATTTAGTTGTCAATTTGCACAAATAGTCAAGCAGTACGGGGTGCTCTATTTCGCTGAGTTTGTTTGGTCTTGGCACGCCCCAGACGTTGGCTGGGCGGCCAAACACTATCTCATGGGGGCTAAGTCCTAATCTGGAATGGACTGTCATTCTGGTTGACAAGAGTGCTAGGGGCAAGGCGTCAGGCCATTTAAGACCTGTACAGGCTTGGATCTTGGCTAATTTGAGCTTTAAAGTGCCATTGTAGCACTCTACTAATCCAGCTGATTGGGGGTGATTCGCCGAGTGGAATTTCTGTTGTATGCCTAAACACTCACACACTCTCTTCATCACGTGTCCTACGAACTCACTTCCGTTATCACTCCAGACGATTCTAGGCATGCCAAATCTCGGGAAGAACTCTTTGACAAGGGCTTTGGCAGTTGACAAGGCAGTATTGTCTTTAAGGGGGTACGCTTCCACCCACCTGGAGAAAGCGCAAACAACAACGAGCACATACTTCAGATTGTTGCATCTCTCCATGTGAATGAAATCGAGCTGCAAAACCTCGAACGGATACGTTGAAGGCGCAAAATGACCAGCTGGAGTTGGGGTTCCCCTACCGGGATTGTACTTCAAACATACCATACAGTTTCTGACCACATTCTCTGCATATTTCGGGATATTGCTGTTTTGCCATACTGGGGCCAATACTTTACAGATTCCTTTCGAACTGATGTGCGCAAATCCATGAGCCATTGTTACTACTGCAAGTACATATGCGTTAGGTAATAGCCATCGCTGGTGTTCTGACAATTCGACCCAACAACCATTCGCATCTAATCTACCCTTACTTTCTCTCCATTCATTCACCTCTTTCTCAGTTGCCTCGGCTTGTATAGATTTCACGCTTTCAATGGTGTCCTCACACATTCCTACATCAGTAATCCATCTAGCGGGACCTACAACATACATTCGACTCATTGTGTTCCTTGCAGTCTCTTTTGCTACCTCGTCTGCAAATGCATTCCCGCGGCCAACATCATCCTGAATCTTTTTGTGTGCACTGCATTTTACAATGGCAACTTGTAGTGGCAAGGTCAGTGACTGGAGGAGCTCATTAACTAGCTGACCATGTTGTATCTTTGCACCATGTGACGTAAGAAACCCACGTTCACGCCACAGTCTCCCAAAACTGTGAGCCACACCAAAGGCGTATTGGCTGTCAGTGTACACATTCATTCGCTTTCCTTTCGCTAACACACATGCTCTGGTGAGCGCAATTAGCTCTGCAGCTTGTGCAGAATTATGGGAAATGCGCGCGGTCTCTATAATGGTGTGTAATGTCGTTACGGCATATGCTGCAGTCGTATCACCATTCGGCAGCTTGAAACATGAACCATCAACCCATAAAGTATCGTTGCATTCAGGAAGGGGAGTGTCCTGTAAGTCTACTCTCCCTTTTGTCTCTTCTTCTGTCCTAAAACAGCAGTCATGGTTATCAATCTTGTCTGTTTCTGTCGGAATGGGTAATAACGTTGCGGTATTCAGTGTATCGCACCTCTTTATGTGGATGTGACTTGCTAGCAGCGTAAGTTCGTAACTGGATAGTTGAGCGCTGGTAAGGTGTTGTGTCTTCGTCCTGTTTAGTAAAATGTCTACTGCATGCGGAACCATAACGATCAGAGTATTATTCATGACTAATCCAGCGGATTGTCGGATGCAGACAGCTGCTGCGGCGGTAGCCCTCAGACAACTTGGTAGGGCTTTAGCCACAGGGTCTAGAGTTGCCGAAAAATACGCGCATGGGCGCTGTCTGTCCCGAAAATGTTGTTTTAAAACTGATAATGCACAACCTTCCTTCTCATGGACATATAATGTAAAAGGCTTACTGTAGTTGGGGTTTCCCAACACAGGAGCCGAACACAATGCATCACGCAACTCGTGGAAACTCGTCTGGCAATCTTCAGACCAAGGCATAGGATTTGGCGTGTCTTTACAGAGTAGTGCCAGCAAGGGTTTAGCTAGTAGTGAGAAATTCGGTATCCATTGTCTACAGTACGATGTAATGCCCAAGAAGGCTCGGACGTCTCTCTGTGTTCTTGGGGCACTCAGTTCTGCAATTGCCTGTATTCTTTCTGGTGTCAGTCTCCTTCCCTCCTTCGACAAGATGTGACCTAGGTAGGTTACTTCTTGTCGGCAAAATTGTAGTTTGGAAAGAGAGACTTTGTGCTTCATGTTACATAAGTGATGCAATAATGACAACGTAGCTTTCTTGCAAATCTCTTCAGTGTCTGCAGCGATCAGCAGATCGTCTACGTCCTGAATCAGAGTTGAACCATTCGGTAGAACAATCGTGTCTAGTTGTGTTTTCAGGGCCTGACTGAATATTGATTTGCTTTCGCAGTAGCCTTGAGGAGCGCACTTGAAGCAGAAACTTCGTCCTCCTAAATTAAATCCGAAAATATCTCTACTCTCCTCAGCAATCGGGATGCTGAAGAAAGCGTTCTTCAAGTCAATCACCGAGAACCAATCTGCTGAAGCTGGAACCATCGTCAATAAAGCAGTAATGTCGGGGACAACTGGAAACTGTGGGATAACTATCTTGTTCACTTCTCTGAGGTCGATCACGAACCTATACACAGGGGGCTGTGAAGGATCCGTACGCTTTAAAACCTGTAAGACTGGACTGTTACAAACATTTCCTGTCGTTTCTTCAATGACGTCCTTATCAATCAGGTCATAAACAATCGTCAATAACGCCTTTTCACATTCGCTAGATATTTTGTATTGGGGAATGCGTGGCAACCTAACGTTGGCTTTCAATGTTATGACATACGGTGCTATCTCCAAACGACCTACATCATTAGAACCGTTTGCCCAGAGTACATCAGGAAGACACGACAATTCAGTTGCAATATTTTCTTTTGACACATACATTGGAGAAATTACTTTCTTACCTAAAGTAAGTTGTACTCCCAATGGTGAACAGTACAAAGTCGCATATAACCTTTTTAGCAAATCCAAGCCTAACAAATTTTCACCGCAACCTGTTGTCAAAATGAGGGGTGCTTCTAATTCGCATGGGCCAATAGAAAGAGATACAGGACTGGAGATCGGGTTTCTAACAGGGGCGCCAGAGAAACCTACTGAAACATTCATTTCGCCAGACAAAGGTGCGCCAGGAAGTTTCGAGTGCATGATAGAACTTTTTGTAGCATCAGTATCCAGCAGAAATGGCTCTGACACTCCTGAGGTAATTACCTTGACATAAGGTCCATTCTGATCTACTGGAACTGAAACAACTCCCTCTCTTTGTCCATGGCTGTCCTAGCAATCGTTACCCTCATTTTCGTGTTCGGGGTAATAATCGTCAGCATAGTACTGAGCTGACCTGGACGACGCATTATTCTGTTGGTCAAAGCTGTTCATCGAATTCTGAGGCGGAAAAGAAGTTGTATTTTGTGTGAAATTTCCACGGCCCCTACCTCTAGGGGCATGTTGAACACCTCTTCCCCTTACACCTGAAGCACCGCTCAAACGTCGCGCAAGAGCCGGACAATTACTTTTAAAGTGACCCTCTTCCTTGCAATACGCACATTGATTCGGGCCATAAGCAATACGCTGATGGGAAAACTCGTTTCCTTGCGCGTTTCTCGAATACTGCTGCTGTGGTTGATAATTGGGCTGACTAGCCGTACGAGGTGGATAAGCTTGCTGGAGAAGAACTTTAGTTTTTAAATCTTTTGTCTTTTTGTCGACTTTATCTAGCTCGTCTTTGCGCCTATTTTCATAGTACTGGGCTGTAGCTAAAATTTGAGCTGACGTAGAGACAGCCCAAGCACTCTCTGAATCTTTCAGTTTATTACACAGTTCAGGTATTAAATTATGTACGAATTTGTCTACAAACAATCTTTGACCACCCTCGGTAGCCATATCCTGACCACTATGATCGGTGAAAGTCTCCTCAAATCTTGTGAAAAAGTCAGACACATTCTCATCTTTCTTTTGCTTGCACGCAGATAGCTTGTCCCAGTTTACGCGTACTTCAGGCATTATCGTCTTCATGTACGCGATAATTGTACCGGGAAGTTCAGCTATTAACGGCTCAGGTTTAGAACCACCAATTTGTCTAGCATCTATAGCGGCAATGTTCGCCCATGAGTCACTTAGTTCTTGGTCATGGTTCGTATGACGTATTTTGCTCCATAGAGGATGTGGAACAACGTTCCCAAACAGCATGTCTATATCCGCTAAATTCATTATACATGAGCTTGCAGTTTGCGATAACTCCTTATAATACCCAGTCGGGTTTTTACGAGGATCAGGCAGTGTCTGTTTGAGTGTTAAGACATCGGATCTTTTCCAGGGGACATGTACCCATACACGCTGGAAATGAGGCAAAATTGGCGGATTCGCATTCGCATCACCTTCCCTCCAAACCGGAGGAACCTCTCTCATGGGGTACTGTTTCGCTCTTTTCCCGCCTGATGCATCATCTTCGTGACATGATCTAGAGACGTTTCCCTTACTCCTATAAGAGAGCAATAACTCTATCGCTTTCCCAACATCTGCACCTATAATCATACCTTCATAGAACTTAAAGCGTGTACGCCATAGTTCGTTCATTGTGTATGTGGGATCATTGGTCTTCACATCTTCGCCCAGATATACACACATTTCTTCGAATACGTATCTCTGAGTGGGTGCATTCCATTGACGGAAAACTTCCATAACAGACTGAACATCATATCTAACAGTATCCGTAATCCATTTACGGGCTAGTTCATTCAGCACTTTCCTTACCTCGTAATCAGGCAGTTGACTACGTAACTGTCTATGTTCTGTTTTAGGGGTCGTTTTAGGCGACCCGAAGAAAGGTGAAAGCAGACCAGTGACGGTACCTGTCACTCTTTGTCTAATAGAAGGAGAAGCTTGCGGAGGGGCAAGTGCATCGGAAAAAACAGGCTGAGGCAAAGAAGAAGTAGAGGCAATAGTAGAGGAAGTTGAAGTAGTAGCAGACGTAGTATCATAGACAATAGCTGGAGCTGTAGGCAAAGTCGTAGAAGTAGATGGAGTATGTAGCAAAGATGCGGCCTTTGAGAAGTAGGAACCAGCTGAAGAGTAGCTGGCGTGTGTGCAAGAGCTGTGTTTCGTGCGCCGAACGCGGTATAGTAAAAATCTTTGGCGTTGTAGTAGCGTCTAACGCATACGGTGGAGGTGAGCTTAATAAGTGGGACATTAATGGATCTTTCTCGGATCTCTCCTCTTGACCTTGTCCCTTATTTGGTAACATCGGGTAGCATTTATCTACTGCTAGTTTCTTGCTCCGAAGTATTTGTTCGTTTTCCTGCTCTTCCTCGTTATCCCTGTATGCAACAGCAGCTTGCACCATTGACATACCTCTTTTATTCTTTTTTGCTAATTTTATTTCTTTCTGTTTGGCTTCTTTGCGCCATAAGCGGAAAGAGTCAAACATCGCCGGCCGGGCTTTTCTCTTGAATAATTTGACCTCTAGGTTATCTAATATTTCTGAGTCGAAACTACCAATTGGGGCCATTTTAAAACACCATCCTTGCGGGTGTATTTTATCCACACTTCATTATATGTGATAGGACCTACGCCGTGCTTTACATAGAGCTCATATGTTGGAGTTCCAATCGGAGAAACCGGACAGGAATCCTCTAATCGGGAGTCCTTACTATAACCAAGAGAAAACAAGTTTACAAGTCTGCTAAAACCAGGCATCTTTGCTCACTAGTCTAGCTTCAAACTTCAAAGGATTATCTGTTACGATATTTCTCGTGAATAGACAAGTCCTTCGGCTTTGGGGCTTGCAAGTACCAAATCAAAGCGTATCTCAAGGATACCAAAAACTAAGGACAAACTAAGGACTGGGAGACGCTCCACTTATACTTAACTGAAGTATTTGAAGATCGGTGACGTCGCTAGAAGACTCGTCTATCGTTTCGCTCTACCAAGGATCACTGGGTCCAAAACAAGGCGATAGTCAGGGCAGCAGTCCTTCGTAGCCGTCGGGACGCAGGGAACCTCGCAGCAAAGACCTTCGGAACCACGTCGACATACAGGGGTCGCTGAAGTGGCTGGCCGTCCTCCGGAATTTTCACACGAAGCTCCTCACGAACATCTGGCTTGGACCGTCGCCGCTTGATACCACCCCGAGTTTTATTGATAGCTACCAAGTAACAGGTGTCCTAGAAGCACGACAAGCACGGGTCATGTGTTCTCAGGAGACTGTTCGTTTTTACAGAACCAGCCTTCTCCTTATATACAAAAATAATAGCTGCAAGCAAGAATTCTTGAGTTTATGATATGGCTATATACATATTTCTACAATAATACAAAAGAGCGAAGTCATGTAGGCAAGCCCGTATTTTAGATGTCCAATTCGTGATAGATTACCTAGCCAGGCCCGGATTCCCATCAGATATCGGTGAAACCCCAATAAAAGAAGGCACCTCCTAGTCATAAAACTGGCCATAAACAGGGAGCGTGGACAGGTGTGTATGTGTGTAGAAGACATGATCTGTATGCGAATGGTTTGTGGTATGTTGTGCATTGATGCTATCGTGTTTGGCCACTGGGCGAGGAGCTGCCTAAACAGGTTTGGCTGGAGGCAAGGGAGTCAGTTGGGACAGGTCAGGGGGAAGTCAGGGAAGGTGGACGTGTCCTTTTAGATCAAGCTCAACCTTTAATTGACTTATCATGAGGGCAAGACACAAGATGGATACCGTTTACAAAATGGAGTCTGGGGGGTCGGGACGGAAACTACGATTCAGGGGTGTTAGCATGCCTCGATCATGACGCAAATGCATAGGAATGATGTCCTAATCATTATCGGTTCGTCAACACCAAATTCGTCATGGTACGTTGATGTTTCGGGACACAGGTATTGGACCTCGATACCGGGACAACGGTAGTGTCCAGAATTTCAGAACCACAGGCCTAGGCACTCCCCATATGTTGGCTGGCCGGCCAAAGACAATTTTATAAGGGCTGAGTTTCACTCGCGAATGTACAGTCATTCTGGTGGATAGGAGTGCTAAGGGTAGAGCGTCAGGCCATTTAAGACCTGTGCTCGCTTGGATCTTGGCCAATTTAAGTTTAAGCGTGCCATTGTAACATTCTACTAATCCAGCTAATTGGGGGTGATTTGCAGCGTGGAACTTCTGCCTAATACCTAGCCCTTCACACACTTTCTTCATCACGCGACCCACAAATTCACTCCCATTATCAGACCAGACCATTCTAGGCATTCCGAATCTAGGGAAGTACTCTTTCACAAGGGCTTTCGCTGTGGACAAGGCAGTATTGTCCTTTAGGGGATAGGCTTCTATCCATCTTGAGAAAGCACAAACAACAACGAGCACGTATTTTAAGTTGTTGCACCTTTCCATTTGGATGAAATCTAGCTGCAAAACCTCAAACGGATACGTAGGAGGTGCAAAATGACCAGCTGGAGTTGGGGTTCCCCTACCAGGATTGTGTTGCAGACACACCATGCAATTCTCTGCACACTTGGGAATTCCTGAATTTTTCCACACTGGGGCCAACAACTCGCAAATCCCTTTCACGCTGATATGAGCCATTCCATGAGCCATTGTGACTACTGCAAGCACATATGCATCGGGTAACAACCATCTCTGATGTTCTGTCGATTCAATCCAACAACCATTTGCATCCATTCTACCTGTACTCTCTCTCCACGTGCTCAACTCTTTCTCTGTGGCCTCAGCTTGGATGGACTTCACACTTTCTATCATGTCCTCACATATTCCAACATCACCAGTCCATCTTTCAGGGCCTGCAACATACATTTGACTCGTCACATTCCTTGCGGTTTCTTTCGCGGTTTCATCAGCAAATGCGTTTCCATGACCAACGTCATCAGTCACCTTCTTGTGAGCACTACATTTTACAATCGCCACTTGTAAAGGCAAAGTCAGTGATTCTAGAAGCTCATTTACCAACTGACCATGCTTAATTTTAGCTCCATGCGAAGTCAGGAACCCACGTTCTCTCCACAATCGTCCAAAACTGTGAGCCACTCCAAACGCGTACTGGCTGTCGGTGTAGACAGTCACTTTCATTCCTTTCGACAACACACATGCTCTCGTGAGTGCAATTAGCTCCGCTGCCTGAGCTGAATTATGTGGGATGCGTGTAGCTTCAACAATCGTGTGCAAAGTCGTGACAGCATATGCTGCAGTCGTATCGCCATTCGGAAGCTTGAAACATGAACCATCCACCCACAATGTACCATCACATTCAGAAAGAGGAGTGTCGAGGAGGTCTACTCTTCCTTTCGTCTCTTCTTCTGTTCTATAAAGACAATCATGCTGTTCTGAAGCATCTGATTCTTCTATGAATGGTAATAACGTGGCTGGGTTAAGGGCGTTGCACTTTTGAATGTGCACATGACTTGCTAGCAAAGTCAGTTCGTACACTGACAATCGAGCACTGGTTAAGTGCTGTGTCTTGGTTCTATTTAACAATGTGTCTACTGCATGTGGGACCATCACGACTAGTGTATTATTCATGACCAGGCCAGCAGACTGTCGAATAGAAACAGCTGCTGCCGCTGTGGCTCTTAGACAACTTGGCAATGCTCTAGCTACCGGGTCCAAAGTCGACGAAAAATACGCGCATGGACGTTGTTTGTCCCCAAATGACTGAGTCAGTACTGATAATGCGCAACCTTCCTTCTCGTGGACGTACAATGTAAAAGGCTTACTGTAGTTGGGGTTACCTAACACCGGAGCCGAACATAATGCTGTGCGTAATTCGGAAAAACTCGTTTGACACTCTTCAGACCAAGGGACGGGATTGGGTGTATCTTTACACGTTAACGCCACCAAAGGTTTGGCCAATAACGAAAAATTAGGGATCCATTGTCTACAATATGATGTAATGCCCAAGAAAGCACGCACTTCTCTCTGTGTTCTTGGCACATTCAATTTCGCTATTGCCTGAATTCTCTCTGGGGTCAGTTTCCTTCCCTCCTTCGATAAGAGGTGACCTAGGTAGGTCACTTCTTGTCGGCAATATTGCAGTTTGGAAAGTGACACCTTGTGATGCAGATCACACAGATGACGCAATAATGTCAACGTGGCCTTTTTACAAATTTTCTTAGTATCTGCAGCAATGAGCAAATCGTCCACATATTGCACAAGAGTAGCACCTTTTGGTAAAACAATCGTATCAAGCTGTGTTTTTAGAGCTTGACTGTATATTGACGGACTTTCACAGTAGCCCTGAGGAGCGCGTTTAAAACGGAAGCTTCGACCTCCTAAACTGAAGGAAAAAATATCCCTGCTCTCCTCGGTGATCGGGATGCTGAAGAAAGCATTCTTCAGGTCAATCACCGAAAACAAAGTGGCAGAAGCTGGAATCATAGTCAATAATGTAGTAATGTCTGGGACAACTGGAAATTGTGGCACCACGATCTTATTCACCTCTCTGAGATCGATCACAAATCTGTACACCGGTGGCTGAGATGGGTCAGTTTGTTTTAAAACAGGTAGAACAGGACTATTGAAAACGTTGCCTCTTGTCTCTTCAATCACATCTTTTTCAATTAACTTGTAAACGATAGCTAGTAAAGCTTTTGCGCCTTCACTCGAGATTTTGTATTGGGGAATTCGTGGCATTTTAACGTTGGCTTTCAATGTTACAACATATGGTGGAATTTCTAAAAGACCTACATCATTAGGACCAGTGGCCCAAAGAATATCTGGGAGAAACGACAATTCTGCTGGAAGTGCATCTCTCGACAAATACATGGGAGAAACTACTTTCTTACCTAAAGTGAGTTGTACTCCTGACGGAGAACAGTACAAATTTGCATACAATCTCTTTAACAAATCCAATCCTAGCAAATTTTCACCACAACCTGTTGTCAGAATAAGGGGTGCTTCTAATTCACGGGGACCAACAGAAAGAGTCAAAGGGTCAGAAATTGGATTTGTAACCGGGGCGCCAGAAAAACCTACTGATACATTTGTTTCGCCAGACAAAGGTGCGCCAGGGAGTTTTGAGTGCTTAATGGAACTCTTCGTAGCACCAGTATCCAACAGAAAAGGTTCTGACACACCTGATGTAATCACCTCAACATATGGTCCGCTCTGTTCTACTGGAACTGAAACAACTCCCTCTCTTTGTCTATGGCTGTCCTAGCAATCATTACTCTCCCAATTCTCACTTTCTGTATAGTAATCATTCGTATAGTACTGAGCTGTCCTACCAGATGTGTTATTCTGCTGATCAAACTTGTTCATGGAATTTTGAGGTGGAAGGGGACGTTCGTTCCGGGGGGTATTCCCGTGTCCTCTTCCTCTAGGCGCTTGCTGAGCACCTCGACCTCTTACACCAGAAGCGCCATTCGCGCGCTGTAGTAGGATAGGGCAACTATATTTAAAATGACCTTCCTCCTTGCAATACGAACATTGGTTGGGACCTACAGAAACACGTGGTTGACAAGACTCGATCCTTTGCGAGTTCCTCTGATATTTTTGAGGCTGCTGCAAATTACTCTGGTAATTATTCTGACCGTTATTATTTTGACCGCCACCACCAGGTGGTGGATATGCTTGCTGTAACAAGACCTTCGTTTTCAACTCTTTCGTTTTCTTTTCTACTTTATCCTTCTCGTCTTTGTCTCGATTTTTGTAATACTGTGCTGTAGCTAATATCTGTGCCGAAGACGAGACTGCCCAAGAACTTTCCGAGTCCTTTAACTTTTTGCACAACTCAGGAAGCAAATTGTGCACGAATTTATCGACGAACAGTCTCTGACCACCTTCTGTGCTCATATCTTGACCACTGTGGTCGACAAAAGTTTCTTCAGATCTGGTGAAGAAATCAGACACCGTTTCATCTTTCTTCTGTTTACATGCAGACAGTTTATCCCAATTCACGCGTATTTCAGGCATTATCTTTTTCATATAATCAATTATTTTACCAGGCAGTTCTGCTATCAAAGGTTCAGGCTTAGCGCCACCTACTTGTAGGGCATCTGTCGCAGTAATGTTAGCCCATGAGTCACCTAATTCCTGATCATGATTCGTGTGACGAATCTTTCCCCATACAGGCTGTGGAACAACGTTCCCAAATAACATATCGATATCGGCTAAATTCATTACACATGACCCAGCAGTCTGCGACAACTCTTTGTAATATCCTGCAGGGTTTTTACGCGGATCAGGTAATGTCTGTTTAAGTGCTAAAACTTCAGCTCGCTTCCATGGGACATGTACCCACACACGCTGAAAGTGTGGCAGAATAGGTGGATTAGCAGTTGTGTCACCCTCTCTCCATTGTGGGGGAACTTCTCTCATGGGATACTGTCGCGCCTTTTTCCTAGGTGTATCGCGCTCAGATTGCGAACCAGAAGTGTTCCCTTTACTCCGATAAGACAACAATATCTCAACCGCTTTTTGGACATCAGGACCTATGATCATTCCTTCCCCAAACTTGAACCGTACACGACACAACTCCTGCGGGTTGCGTTCTAAATCATTGTCTTCCAAATCCTCACAGAGGAAAACACACATTTGTTCAAAAACATATCTCTGTGTCGGTGCTTCCCACTGAAGGAAAACTTTCATGACAGATTCAACGTCATATTTTACAGTATCCATAATCCATGTATGAGCTAAACGATTCAATACATCTCTCTCTTGGTAGTCAGGCAGTGGACTTCGCAACTGTCTTCGTTCCGTGTTAGGGGTCGTAGTAGGCGACCCGAAAAGAGGTGAGAAAATATTAGTTACAGTGCTGGCCATTCTCTGTCGAACGGAAGGAGAAACTGAAGGGAGAACGGGTGGAAAAACAGGGTGAGATAAGGCTGAAGTAGAGGCAATAGCAGAGGGAGCATTATGAGAAATCGAAGGTGCACTAGGCAAAGTCGTAGAAGGCATAAGCGAAGTAGATGTAGTCGGTGTGCCTTGAGGAGGCTGCACCGGAGGAGCGGAAGCCAGCTGAAGAGCAGCTGGTGGGTGCTGTAGAGGAGCAGGCATAACAACCATGGGCGGCGCAACTAAGGGTTGCGGAGGCGCCGTGGCTGTTTGTGCATAGGGGGGTGGTGAACTTAACAAATGGCCCATTAACGGGTCTTCCTTAAGGTCTTTTTCTGCATCCTTCTTGGGACGCGGCAAAACTGGATAGCATTTATCTATCGCCATTTTACGTTGCCTGTGCAACTGCTCACTCATCTGTTCTTCTTCATTGTCTTTAAACTGCATAGCAGCTTTCATTACTGAAATATTCCCTTCTCTCTTATTTTTCTTTTCTCATTTAATTTCTTTTTGTCTGGCCTCCTTACGCCATAGGCGGAAAGAGTCAAACATTGCCGGCCGGGCTTTCTTCTTGAAAAGTTTAACTTCGAGGTTATCTAGAATTTCCGTGTCGAAGCTATCATGTTGGGGCCATTTTAAAACACCATCTTTCCTGGTGTATTTAATCCATACTTCGTTGTAGGTGATGGGGCCTACCCCATGTTTCACATATAGCTCGTAGGTTGGAGTTCCAACCGGAGGAACCGGACATGAGTCCTCCAATCGGGAGTCCCTATTATTACTGCCAAGACAAAACAAATTTCCAAGTCTAGGACCAGGCATCTTCGCTCTCTAGTCTAGTTCCAAACTTCAAAGGTTTATCGGTTACGATATTTCTCGTGAATACACGAGTCCTTCGGTTTTGGTGCTTGCAAGTACCAACACAAAACTTTTTATCCCAAGGATACCAAAACTAAGATCAACTAAGGACTGGGAGACGCTCCACTTATACTTAACTGAGATATCGATGATGTCACCAGAAGACTCGTCTCAGTGTTTCGCTCTACCAAACTTCAAGGGTCCAAATCAGGGTGATAGCCAGGGCAGCAGTCCTTCGTAGCCGTCGGGAAGTGGGGAACCTCGCAGCAAAGACTTTCGGACCACGTCGACATGCAGGGGTCGATGAAGTGGCAGGCCTTCCTCCAGAATTTTCACACGAAGCTCCTCACGAACCTCTGGCTGGACCGGTACCGCTGGAATCGCCCCACGATGGGCGCCAACTGAGGTACTGGGTTTTTCAGAACCGGTACTTAACCGGTAACCCAGCGGTGTCAGGGAATACACACCCAAAGACCTCGAGTCCTTTTCCTGATTCAGACCACAGAAACTCAGAGTCTTCTAGGTGAAGTCAAAGATTAGTTTATTGGCTGCAACCAAGGTAACAAGTGTCCTAGAAGTACAACACGGGGAAATATATTCTTAGGAGACTGCTCGAATTTACAAAGTCAGGCTTCTCTTCTTATACACAATTTTAAGCTTCAGGCAAAACATTCTTGGTTGTAAAGTAAATCGTTAACATATTTCAAATACAAAGAAAAAGCAGAGTCATGATGACATGTCCATATTTCACTTCGTGCTGCCCATAACAAATCACCCGGCAGGGCCCAACATTTCATCAGATATCGGCGGACCCCCAATAAAACAGGCACCTCCCCACCATAAAGTAAGTGAAGCAAAGGAGCAGAGGTAGATGTGAGCAAGATACGGCAGGTGTGTGCGCTGAAATGGTTTTATGGCTTATTGAGCCTTGATGCTATCTTGTTCGGCCACTGGGAGGGGAACTGACCTAACGAGTACGGCCTGGGGCAATGTTTCCAACTTGTACAAGTCATGGAAAAGTCGATTAAGGAGTATGTGTCCGTGTGGAATTGAATTCAACTGGATTAAGGCCTATGTAAAGGGCAACACATAAATAGAAGCCAAGGGTTCAGAACGCAAATGACGATTTTGAGGTGAAATCGTCACTCGAATATGCTGAAAATATATGTGCATGATGTATTTGTCATTCTCGGTCTTTTGATACCAAATTCGTCAATTTACGATGAAGTTTTATTCTCGAGTGCAGACACATTACACAAGTCCAGAATTTTCAGTACTACACCTGGGGGGCTAGATCTATCCATTCTGGTGAATCAGTCTCTTACCCCAGAAGCAGCTAAACGGTACAAGAGATACACAGCCACAGTAATGAAGATAGGGGGCATACAATCACTGAACGATAGGGTGGGGATACAAGGAGCGGTGGAGCAATTCATACAATGGGCATTCACTAACAAGAAGACATGGTCATGGCCACAGGCCCATCTGGCAGCCATAGCCCATTTCTCAAAAATTCACACAGGGGAAGATCCCACAGCATCCCTTTACCTCAAGGCAGCACTGAAAGGGTGGAGAAGAGCTGAAGGGGCTAGGGCAGATAGCAAGCGACCCATTGATTTAACAAAATGGGGCCAGCTAATGAAAGTACTGGTGTTATGTACAAGGGAAAGATTTGAGATCAAACTTTTCCAAGCAGCATTTTCCACTGCATTCTTTGGTGCCTTCCGCATCAGCAAACTGATGGTGCCTAGGAAGCAGGGACCGGCACTGGGGTGCCTCCAGGCCACAGACATCAGACCCAGGGCAAATTCAGTGGAGATACTTTTGAGAAGGTCAAAAATGGACCAGGCAGGGAAGGACGCCGTGATACAGCTGCAATGCATTAAAGGGAGCAGGTATTGTGCAATGTGCTGCTTGGTACATGGTAGCCCGCCCGGTGAGGGGGGGGGCGACTTTTCAAACATCAGGATGGGAGCAATCTGAGCAAATTTCAATTCACTGCTGTAATGCGTCATGCCCTCTCCAATGCTGGGCTGTCCTCAGAGTCCTTTGCCCCCACTCTTTTAGGATCGGCGCAGCTACCTCGGCATCGCAGTATGACATGCCAAAGGAAAGAATTCAGGTGGTTGGCAGGTGGTGGTCCCGGGCATACAAAACCTACATCTGACCACAGCTACTATAGGTCACACTGGCAAGGGTCGAGTCACTCACTTTGGGATGCCGCACGGCAGGGTGAGTGGCACAGCTGATCACCTTGGGATGCCGCACAGCAGGGTGTCAAATGACAAGACTGGGTGCCTCCAGTACTACAACGGCCACCTGACTTTGCAAATCTTATTCCAGCAGGAAAACGCCCCGGCTGGGGTATGGGTCGTGGGCCATTCCTTCATGTCCAGGATGCAGACATGGTGGCATCAAGCAGGCCACAGGATGTCAGCCAAACCCAGGGCCACGTGCATCCGCTGGTTGGGGCAGCCTGGGATTAAGTGGAGCCAGCTGCCGGTAACACTTGTTAACCTGCTGGCAGACTCGGCATGGCACCCGGACGTACTGATCATTCATCTCGGTGGCAAAGACCTGGCCCAAATGGGACGAAAGGCATTGGGGCATGCCATTCGGGGGGACCTCACAAAGGCATCCACATGGTTCGGCGGCAGGACCATCTTATGGTCCGAGAAGGTCAGTAGGAAACAGTGGAGAGGCGCGGAGTCAAACAAGGCAGTGGATAACGCCAGAAGGAAACAACAGTGCAATGCACAAATTCTCCAAGACCAACGGGATGGAATCCATCAGGCATGGTTTGATCCACCCTGGATGCCCGGAACTGTACGGCCAGGACGGGGTCCATCTGTCTGAAGACGGGTTGAAAGTCTTTTAGAATAATCTGTGGGGCGCAATGGCTCTTGCAGGATGTAGATTAAAAAAAAAGGGGAACCACTCTAGCCGGAGGGGGGAGCCGCAGAAAGACGTTAGCCTCCCTGTGGCGCAGCGGAAATTGGTACAATGGTTGGCTAAGGAGACCCACCGACAGGGCGGTGTGTAGGAGGAGGGCCACTCATTTTTGGATGCCGCACGGCAGGGTGAGGTGGCCAGGCCAACGAGGAGAGTAGCAAAAGGAGACGGTGCTCGCGGCCCTGACCCGGCAGACGGCATGGCACAAAAAGGTAGCGAGTTGGGGCCCTAACCCTGGGGAGAAGCTACCCCTCCCTACATGCAGAGGGCGTGGGTGACCAATCAAATGGTGGTCCCAGAAGTAACCTGAAAAAGAGGACTACCAAGGACTAACAAAAGAACTGCTTTTGGCTGGCTCTTTACGCACTGAATGTACCACAATATAATCTGCACAATATGATGACATGTATGATTTATGACCAACATATAGCAGTTCACAAATGACCAATGTGACCACGTGTCATGCTAATGATGACCAGATAACCAGTCTATGTATAATCCTAATAAAACAGCAGCCAACAACGACCCCAACATCTACAATCCTTGTTGGCTAATTTATTTGGGATACCAGGGCGGCGGGGTTGGGGTGTATGTCACCCACAGAATGGGCGCAGTGCGAGGGTTATCGCAGAGGCCGCCACTTCAGGGGTGGGAGGCTCAGGGGCCGGCGCCATAATCCACGGCGAGCCCCAAGGGGGAGAACCGGTTCTGGGCACCCAAAAGCCTCCAGAAGCACAAAAACGGCACACCCTGTGCAGGAGCACCCGGTGGTGCCAAAAAAAACCCACAGCCAATGGGGGGACCCGGCGAGGTATGACCCCCCCAATGGGGGTTCAGCACCTAGACAACAGCAGGAGGGAGGGGGGATATAAGCCACCGCTATCCCAGGTAGCTCCTAACTTCACGGAGCAGGGAGAGAGCGCACCGTGGCTGTTTTGGACCCACCCACCCATACCTAGGAATCACCAGTGTCGCCGTGCTGGACAGCAACGCGAGCATTAGCAGAAATTGGTGCAATGGTTGGCAAAGGAGACACACCGACAGGGCGGTGTGTAGGAGGAGGGCCACTTATTTTTGGATGCCCACGGGAGGGTGAGGTGACCGGGCCAACGAGGACAGTAGCAAAAGGAGACAGTGCTCGTGCACAGACCAGGCCGGACGGCAGGACACAAAAAGGTAGCGAGTTGGGGGCCTAACTCTAGGGAGAAGGTACCCCTCCCTACATGCAGAGGGCGTGGGTGACCAACCAAATGGTGGTCTCAGAAGTAACGTGACAAAGAGGACTACCAAGGACTAACAAAATAACTGGTTTTGGCGGGCCATTTATGAACTGAATGTACCACAATATAATCTGCAGAATATGATGATGACATATATGATTTATGACCAACATATGGCAGTTCGCAAATGACCAATGGTACCATGTGTCATGCTAATGATGACCAGATAACCAGTCTATGTATAATCCTAATAAAACTGCGGCCAACAATGACCATATCATCTACAATCCTTGTTGGCTAATTTTATTGGAATACCAGGGCGGTGGGGTTGGGGAGTTTGTCTCCCACGGAATGGACGGAGTGCGAGGGTTATCACACCACAGTAAACAATGGCAACATAAGGTCAGGTAAAGTGATGTGACTGAAAGGACTAAAAATAACAACATAAGACAGCAATTCTCCTTATCCCTCTCCTGTCACTGCCCCTGTCACTCATTACCCATCTCCCTCCTTATAATGGCACACCCTATCACTGTTATCCACTCCACTCTATCTGTCCCACCGCTCTCTCCATCACCTCCTGTTTCCTTGTTTCCAACCTATCTTGTTTTTTTTATTTTTTATTTATCCGATCTTTGATAATGCCAGGGGAGTCTAACTGTATCAAAGGTTAGCCATTACATGGCCTCTCCTGGGAGATGGCTGAACAGTGGTCTGTGATTGAGTCTGCCCCAGACAAGCAGTTGTTCATGACAAATACAGAAAGGTTTGAGCCCATTAGAGGTGTCCTGGCCTCTCTCGTAGGATTCCCCCTGTGTACCTACCAGCTACAGCATGGAAAGCAGTTCACCAGAACTTCCATGAAATCCTATGCAGAAATTCCAGGTCTCTGAAGGAAAAGCCCTAAAACTCTACCCTGAATGAGACACCATGATTCAGTACAACATTGTTAAACACCCACAAGAAACTTCTCTTCCTGCTTAGACAGGTAGGATCCTCTCACCAGAAACATCATTTTCTATCTCATTATTCCAGAGTGGCCCCAAGCCTTTTCACTGTAGGTAAATCTCCTGCTCCTCTTTGGACAGTGCCTGGATACCCCCAAGAGTCACAAGAAGCGATTTACACATCTACTGATTGATTGAAGTCTACCTGCGAACTCCTCTCCTTACTTATCCCCATTCTCCTCTATTGTCACCCTCTCACACATTCTCTCTCACCCCTAATAGGGCTCACTTACTCTCCCTCTCTATAAATTATTTTGCTGCAACTCTAGTTTTTGGCAAAGCAGTACAATTATATGAAATGTATATGAAATTTATGTCAAATTGACGAACTCAGTAAAACAGCCGGTGGAACTGACAGCCACGATGCCCCGAAATGTAAGATATGTCATCCTTTGTGAGACTACAAGGATTAAAACTGATTATATTGACTCACACTGGTTGTTTCTCACTCTGAAACAGATAAAGCATCTTGACACCCTTTTGTACATTATTTTGACTAGGCAATAGCAGGAACACAAAAGACAAACTAAATAGAAGCCACCTTATCTCTTCAAGTTGAGCAGTCAAGGCCTTGACTAAAGCAAGTGTTGTGAAGGTTCAGCAACTTAAATGACACATTTAGTACACACAGTAATTGTTAATGTCTAGCCAGTATTTCAGTATTTATTTATTATGATTTGGAGCTCAAAGGAGGCCCACAATGATACAAGCAAATATATAATCCAGAGACACATACAATAAAATGTACACACATTTACAAGTACATAAAGATGCCATAAGGCTTAGTACCATAATCTATTTAAAAAAAAAAAAACAAATACGCAAGGGAATCAGTTAAACATTAATATGCAATTCTTGAACAATACAGGAAATTATGCATCATTGATACAGTACAGTGGATAAAATGTGCAAAATGGCATGGTAAAAGCTGAACAAATAGAAAAGAACTTAATTTGACTTTTCGGAATCAATACTAATACAGTACTTTTGTAATGGGACACACACTTTAAAGAAACCTATGATGCCCTATTCAGACAGGTACAAAGTAAGATACAGGTAATACTAAAATTACAGTAAACAAAACACATTAAAAATAATTTTAAAAATGTTTGGAAAATTGAAACATTTTTGTGCAATCGTTTTTTTTTGTTTAAATTAATTTTATTAGTTTCAGTATAAATCACAGGCATTACAGTGCAATATGACGGTCTACCGAGAAAAGAAAGTGCAATCCAGACAATTGTATCCAACATGGTAGCCTAATAGCTTTCAGGGTGTATGGACCTTTGTATGTCATTGAGGAAGAAAGAGCCCTAATATAGCCTGTTGAACAAGAACATCCATAAAAGGAAGAACCAAACAAACCCCCCCTCCCCAACCAGTGTGCCGGACTCTCTGAGTATGGATGCTAGTACGCTCCGAGCTCTTATCGTGTCCCATCTGCAGACCTAGGATGGTCAAGTTTAGCCTCTGTCAAGCGTAGCAAGCGGAGATATCTGGGGCATGTGATTTCGTTGAATTCTTTAGAGAGAAGGGTAAGCAGTGGTAGCCATACTTTGTGGAATGTTGCTGTTGATTGTGTGAGCGTGGCCTGGATACGTTCCATTCCCAGTGTGAACCATATGTTATGCAGCCACCCCGTGTGAGTAGGTCTAGTGTTTGTTCCCCATAGTGATAGGACGTGTAGGGAGGCAGCTTGCATGGCAATACCCATCTGGCACCCTCTTATTGATGTCAAGGGGAAGGTGATCGCGTTCGGGAGATCAAGAATGGTGTAGGCCGGAAATCGTGGGATCTCCGTGTCAAATGTGCTATCTATGTCATCAAGCGCAATCGTCCAGTATTCCCTGACTTCTCTGTAATCCCAGAGTAAGTGAGTCAGGGTACCCCTTTCCCCTGAGCCCCTCCAACAGAATGCGCTACGTGTCGAGTTGCCCCTGTTAAGCCTCACCGGCGTGAGGTACCAATATGTGGCCAGCTTCATCGCTGCCACTCTGCCGGCCGCATTACGCGCCTTGTGATTGGCCCTGTGATAGATCGAGCGCCACTACCGAGAGGACAGTGTTCTCCCCAGCCCCGCCTCCCAGTGTTTTTGCCGTGCGACATGACGCGTCTCGGGGGGTGGGGGGGTGTGAGCATCCTATATATGTCTGTGATAAGCCCCTTATCTGATTCTTTCGTGACCATCCACTTTTCAAAGTCAGTCAGGCGTCGGCTAACGGATGGGGCATTTTCTGGTTGTGTAAGCCAGTGTCGGAGCTGAAAGTATTGGAACAGCTGTGGCGAGGTGATGTCATACCCCTGGGAAAGTTCTGCAAGAGCTGCAAGAGGGAGAATGCCTCGTAAATCGAAGAGGTGCCCAGCTGATCTACAGCTGGAGCTGCGCCATTGTGGGAAAGCGTGGGGGTCAGTGCCAGGCGGGAACTCCAGGTTATCCCAGAGGGGAGTGAGCGGGGAAGGGAAGGTTGTGAGGCCCCTTGGAACAGCGACCGTATCCCATAACCTCAGGATGGTGCGAGTAATGGGTGAGTTCTGGATGTAACGTGGCCTGTGAGTGCGGCAGAGGAACGGTATCTTCCATAGTGACATCTGGGCCATGGCCCTATCTTGGAAGAGCCACCTCTTCTCTGATTCCGGTCTGTGCCATTCAACTAAGTAGCGCAGTTGTATAGCTTGGAAGTATTGTTTGAGATTGGGGACCCTTAGGCCTCCCTCATCTATCCATCGATACGCTAATTGTTTATGTAGGCGCGGTCGCTCCCCCCCCCATATAAAGTGCTGGAGGGCGGTCTGTAGGTTCGAGATGGTCCCAGCCGGCGGGATCACTGGGACAGTCTGAAAAATGTATAAAATCTTGGGGAGGGCTGACATTTTTACTGCCGCAATACGCCCTAGCAAGGAGAGCGGTTGTTTGGACCAGCGCGCCAAGTCCTAACGGATCTGGGACGTGAGGTTGGTGTAATTGAGGGCAACCGTGTTCTCTGAGGACGGGGTGAGGGTGATACCCAGGTACGGAAGCTGTGTTCGTGTCTGTAACCCCCGCCATACACGGGCGCGCCAGTCATTGAGCGAGCATTCCTGCCCAGTTGTAGAAGCAATGATTTCCCTTGGTTCATCCGGAAGCCGGACACCTCTCCAAATGCCTCCACCTCTGCCAGAAACACAGGTACGGAGCTCTCTGGTCGGTCGAGAGCAGCCAGGATGTCATCGGCATATAAGCCTATAGCATGGGATTCCCCACCGAACATAACGCCTTGTATGTTTGGGTTGTCACACACCTTTTGTGCCAGCGGTTCGACATATAGCGCGAACAGGAGAGGCGAGAGGGGGCACCCCTGCCGTGTACCTTGCTGGATCTCAAAGGGACTAGAGCGCAGGCCACCCAAGCGAACCCGCGCCAGGGGGCGATGATAACAACTCGCAATCCAGGCCTGAAAGCGCTCGCCCACCCTGAAATGCGCCAGGACTTTCTGCAGGAAACTCCAATCGACACGATCAAATGCTTTTTCTGCATCGATCGCTAATAGAGCCGAATCCGACTGCTGGAAGGGGGTCTTGTCAATCAGGTGGAGGATTCTTTTAGTGTTGTCACTGCATTGCCGGCCCGGTACAAAGCCCGATTGATCTGGCTCGATAATCCCGGGCAAGCACGGCCCAAGTCTCGCAGCCAAAATGCCAGTGAAAAGCTTCAGATCTACGTTAAGTAGGGAAATGGGCCGAAATGCCAAGCATTGTGTAGCCTCCTTACCCGGTTTTGGCAAAACCACGATCTCTGCTTCCAGCATGTCCGATGGGATGGAGCCCGGGCCTTGAAAAGAATTAAAAAGTCTAGTGAGGACAGGGGCGAGCAGCGAGCAGTAGGTCTTGTAAAACCCAGCGGAGTAGCCGTCCGGGCCCGGTGATGTTAGAGGTCTGAGTCGGGAAATGGCTGCCATCACTTCATCAAGGCAGATGGGCGCGTCAAGGGAGTCTGCGTTCACTGAGGATAGTGCAGTAGTGGCGGCGCCTTCAAAGTAGGCATCGGCGTCTGCTACCGGGAAAGTTTCAGCGTGGTATAGTGAGGCATAATAATCGCGGAAGGCCTCCGCAATCTGCGCCTCCTCCTTGAGTTCAACACCGTTCCCGTCGCGCAGGGTCTGAATTTTCGAGCGTTGGACCCTCGCTTTCAGTGCGCTGGCCAGGAGTCGACCTGTCTTATTCCCCCCTACGTAATAAGTATGGCGGAGGCGAAGGGCTGTGTACTCCGCTCTATCTGTATCTAGTCCTACCAACTGAGCCCTGGCCGACTTAAGTTGCTTCCAGACCCTGAGAGCCCCAGTGCGACTATGAACCCTCTCCAACTCTATGACCTGGGCAATTAGGGTCTTGCGTTTTACTTTGCGGTCCTTGGACTCCGCCGCTGCTATCACAATGAGTTCCCCGCGCATCACCGCCTTCAGGGCCTCCCATAGTGCAGCTACTGGCATCTCGGGGTTGTCGTTGATGGTCAAATAATCGGTGATACACTGGCGAATCTGCTGGGCTACCTCTGCGCGTTGCAGGAGGGGTTCTCTTAATTTCCACCCACCCGGGGTTCTTCTAATCTTGGGGACTGTGAGTGTAAGTTCCACCGCAGCTTGACCTGAAATAGCCGCCGGAGTGATGCAAACGCTTACCACCCGGGCCTCTAGCTCCGAAGACCCAATGAAGTGATCTAGCCTGGCATAAGTGTGGTGTACATGCGAGTAGAAGGTGTATTGTGATGTCCTGGGGTGTTTAGCCCTCCAGACGTCCACAAGCCCCCTTTGCTGCAGCCAGTCCTTGCCCGCCCCCGAGAAAGCGCCCGCGCAACCGTATCTATGCCCAGACCTGTCCATATTAGTGTCCATTACTAAGTTAAGGTCTCCCCCTAAAAGTAAAAGGGGATCTGCAGAGCGCAGCGACTCACAAATTGCATTCCGTAGAAATGGCTCCTGCCCTGTGTTTGGTGCGTATAGAGACCCCACAGTCAGCTGCTGGCCCCCTATCAGTATGCTATAGGCTAACAATCTGCCCCTGATCTCGCCCACCCTGTCTTTGATCTGCCCCTGAAAGTGTTTAGACACTAAAATCGCAACCCCTGCTTTTTTCTCCGGTGTGGAGGAGAAGGATTGGTGTGTGAATATGCAGGACCTCATTCTGTGCCAATCTTTCGTGAGTAGGTGAGTTTCCTGAAGCAGACAAATCTCAGCCCCTGAGTTTTCTAGGTAAGAAAGCACTGCCCTACACTTAACGGGGTTGTTCAAGCCCTTCACATTTAGTGTAAAAATCTTCAAGATAGCGTTAGTCATCACTCAATCAGTGGGCCTGCAGTGCTACCTGAGGCTAGTGATAGACCGTCTCTGCGCGCGTGTTGGTACTGACCCTCGCAACCCACTGGTTCCCCCCTGCACACTGGTTCCCACCCCGTCCCTCCCCCCCACCCCCAACCAACCCCCAAACTCCCCCCCGATCCCCAATCCCCACCCAACTCCATCCCCCCCTCCCACCCTCCCTAACCCCAACTAGGAATCCCCAAGTACAAACCATAGTCCAAGGCCTATCAGTACACAGTCCAGGCCCATAGAAACTTTGTGTGGAGGAGCGTGTGGCAGTGACATCCTCGTTGGCCCACCAGCCCGTGTGTACGCTGTGCGAAGAAAAGCAAATCCCCTGATGATGCTGCATCAGTTCAGTGCCGTCGTGTCTTTGACCATCTCCTGTATGGCCGCCGCTTGTTCTTGAGCCATTGTCGCCGGGTCGCCTTGGGAGAACGTTGTCGCTCTACCCGTTGCCATCCGCCCGTGAGTGTTGTGGAGATTTCTCCCGCGACTGTCGTGGCGACGCCCCTTCCTTATACATGTCCTCCTCAAGGTCGATGCCCAGCAGGGCGCAAGTGTCCCCGAGCGAGCGGAGCTGATGGAGGGCTCCCTTCCATTTAAAGATTAACCTAAAGGGGTGGCCCCAAGAATAGGGAACACCGTTATCGCGCAAGAACGCCGTGGCCACCCGGAAGGCTTTCCTCTTTTGCAGGGTGATGGCCGAGAGATCCTGAAATTGGAGAGGCTGTTTCTGGCGGGCTTCCTTCAGGATCCTTTCTTTCAAGGGAAAGTCAGGTAGAAAGGCTAAGATGTCAGGTGGGGGGGCAGGCGCACGACGCACCAGTCCAACCCTATGCGCCCTGTCTATGCAAATTTCAAAGTCAGTAGGTTCACCTAGGATCTCCCTGAACAAACCCTGCAGGTAGCAAGCGACACTGTTCCCTTCCGCTTTGGATGGCACTCCTCGGACCCGTATGTTGTTTCTCCGAGAGCGGTTCTCGAGGTCCTCCCCGTGTGCCTGGAGGTCTACTTGTTGCTCGCGGAGGCGGAGGACCTCTTGCTGCAGATGTTCCACTTCTTCGCTCCGAGTGTGGTCCGCCTCCTCCACAGCCGCCACTCTTTCCCCCTAACTGTCCACATCACGGCGAAGTTCGCGCTGTTCCCCGGCCAGGTCCTCTTTTAGCGTCTGAAAGTCCTCCCGCAGGGAGTTAAAGAGTGATTCCAGGAATGCTTTAGTGATAGGGGCCACTCCATCCTCCTGCCCCGGGGTGCTGGTCGGTGCCGTCAGGGGTGGTTGGCCCTTCTCTCCTTTAGGAGTGCTTTTGACCAGCATGCCCGTGATGGTACGGCCACCCCTGCGTCCTGTGTTGGCCATACTGCGCTGATCACTCTATCCCCGGAGGACCACGTGGGCCCGCCCGCCGGGATGGAGTCCTCTTTGGTAAATGTGCACCCCCGGGGCATCCTGGCAACTCGAGATTCAATCGGGCCCCTCCTGATTGACTGGCGTCTCGTTGAGTAGGGACCCCTACAACTGCTGCCTCCAACGTCAATGGGGGGACACTCCACAAGGTAACTAGACCACCGCCCACGTCCCGGTCGCCTTTCGCTAAATCTGACCGATCCAGGCCCCACTCCAGCTGTGATGCGGCCCACTCGGCTCAAGCTTGCTGTTGGTAACTTGCAGGGGGCCCCGGGCAAGCTCCCCCAGGCCCGCTCCCTCAATTTCCACTCCCTGGGCACCAGTATCCTCCGGCTGAGCAATCTGGTGCGCTCCCGTGCTGCCGGCTACCTGCGCCCAGCAAAGGTCCCCGCAGGCTCAAGTCCGCACAGGGAAAGGTTACGGCCTGCAGTCGGGCACCGCCGCTCCCTCCGTGCCCCTCCTCACCTTCTGGCACCAACCCGTCCCGCTGGGTCAGTGCAAGTTGCCGGTCAATCTGCACCCTTGGCGTGGTCGGGCGGGGGCTCCTCAAGAGTGCTGGGCAGGCCGCGTCTCTCCCACAGTCAATGCTGGGCCGGCAGTCGGACCGTGTAGGCCCCAAAGCCTGGGGCTTGATTTTCGCGGCTGCCGGCATCACCTTCACTGTCCTCGGAACCGCAGTATGAGGCAAGCAGCCCCTATAAAGCTCCTGGCAGGCGTCCACTGTAGGTCAGCTCCTCAGCACCAGGGCGGGGTTGCGCTGTATGTCCCGCTGCTCCGATCCCCCAACTTCCACAGCAGCGCCGGCGGGATTCAGCTCCACTGCCCAGTGTAGGCCCCAAGACCAGGGGCTCAATTTTCGCAGCGCCTTCCCGGGCCGCAGCCGCCTCCGCTACGGGCCCCCGCTCTCCCCAAAGCCAGGGATCTGCCTTCCTGTACCGGGTCCCGGCCTCCGGTCCGGTCGCCCTATGCCTAGCTGCCGGCCCGCGGTAGAGCACCCGCAACCAGAAAGCGACGTCTGCTCTTTTGGTATCAAGCCGCCATTTAGCCTCAGCTCCCGTCGGGATCTCGTGCTCCGGGGGAAATGCGGCACCTGGGGCCAGTGCCGCGATCGTCCCCCAGCAAGAGGTGTAGCGCAAGGAACCTTGACCCAGCGGGGTGAGCTGCTCTCCTTTTTGGGGATTTATATGCTGGTATATGGGCTAAACGGGGTTCAGGGCCGGGGAGCCAAACGTTTCAGCATCCTCTCAGGCCGCCATCTTAGCCACGCCCCGAACAATCTGTTTTGTTGGGGGCGGGGGAGGGGACCAAAAAGGCACTGACGAGCTTCTGCTGTCAAAGTTAAATTATACTTTATGACCAATGGTCTTAACATTTGGCATTGCAATGAGTGTAGGAAGGGACACACACAGATCACATGATTTAAATCTTGGACATCTTTAAAAAGAAGGTCACAAAGCCTCTCGTCCCTAGTTATGCCTTCCCAAGCTCCTGTAATAACTCGTAGCCGAAGCATGTTCCACTTTAGTAATAAAATAGTTCTATGGACACCGTGGGGGCGTTTCCCCAAAAAATACGATTGAGTTTTTTTTACAAATACTGCTCTCAACTACAATTCAATTCTGATTATACTGGGCACAAAGTAAGATGTCCCTTTTCTGACTCACTTCATAAATAGATTTTTTAATCTGTTTTTTTAAATGAAGATTGGGGAGAGGTGCCACCTCATTCTGACCAATCAAAAAGTGTTTTAAGATAATTTGAAAAACTGTGCTTCTTCCCTTCAATCTATAAAATGTTTAATGTTTTAGTGAAGCACAAATAGAACCTGGGTCACTATTCAATACATTGTTCTCCCACCTTAGAACAGTTGCCATAACAAACACATTTATGGAGAGGAGCCCAAAACAAGCTGGAGGGTGGAAGGAGCAGCTGAATGATTTAAGTTACAGATTTGGAGCCAAATACGCCCTTCGACCTTCTAAAACAAGCATTGGCATAGCCTATAGGTCTCGCCTTCGGGACCTTATAAGTGTTTAGCCATGCAACACTTGATGTTGTTGCACCAAGGATATTGTGCTGGATAAATAAACACCTATAAAGTCCCAAAGGTGAGACCTATTGGCTAAGCCAATGCTTGTTTTCTGTTTCTCTTTACAGCCCCTCTCTCCTTCTACTTATCAGGTCTCTGAGTGCTTTCAAACAACCCCTAATACCTATCAGCCCCTCGCTACCACCGAACCCGTCCAAACTGTCGTCTTCTGTAACAGAAGAAGTTCTGTTACTAAATGCAATGTTGTCTCCTCCCATGAGTGCAGGCAAAAACATTTAAAGGGGCTGGTCCAATCCAGACCTGGTATCAGAATGTTCGTCACTCCTCCTTTCCCATATGCTATAGCAGGACCTGAGGCTTCAGATTATGCTTTCTCAAATTCTATTACAGGAAGGGAGGCTTAAGATTATGTTTTCTCTTTCTTTTACTGCAAACAAACAGCAGCCAATAGGATCATTTATAACATTTTAGAACAAAAACATTCCCAGAATGCTTAGCATAGATACACAATAACCATAGAGACTAGCCCTATATAACAGTCTTTACACCGGAACACTTCCTCTTTCTTTGCTGCACCCCACAGAGTTAAGTGCTCAATTTTGTATTTTGCCCTTCTCTTGATGATTGATTGTTTCTTGATGATGTTTTATTAAATCTTGCTGCCTATTTCTAAGTGCATTTGTGCACGATTCAGTATTTGGTTATTCACTTTGTTCTACCGCTAACGCGTGTAGCTTGTTTCAGCGCACTGCCAATGTGTTCTACAGGCACTTGGAAGGTGGCGGTACAGCCTTACGGGCGTTCCTCACCTTCCAATTGTTGTTGCTCCCTTCTCCACTCAATTTCGCCGCGGTGTTTGCGGCTGGCGTGCCTTCCCTTATACGGACCCGCAGTTCCTTCGAGCCTCATGTCGTGTAGTACAATTGGACTTGTTTTGGGCTACAGTTGGGCTACGCAATGCCCAATCTCGTTTCCTCCTCGCTCCGCTCGCACATTACAATGCACGGTGGAGCAACAGGTTGTCGCTCTCGTTGTACCCTCAAGTGACGCCTTTCCCTGGGCTGGAGAAAGAGGCAGACCCCCAAGCTGAGTGTCAAGTCAAGTCAAGTCAGAAACACTTTATTCGATTGTTTTAAAATCATAAAAAGATGCTACAGAACCATTTTCAATCATACAGACAAGATTTTTTAAAACAAGTTAAAAAGTTAAGAATTGCTATGCACATAGAAAATTCATTAAAAAATCATCTTTACAACCATATTTACAGTAATCACAATCTTGTAGTCCATTGACAGTATTCAAAATATAAATATAGTGCAAACTAGAATGTCTATTACAGAAATGCTAACCGCCTGGGGCTAAAGTGCAAAACATGCAGTTCATGAGTTCATATTTGACACATTTCATGGTTACATAAAACAATGGTAAGTTATTCTATACAAGCAGTTAAATTACATTGATTATCTGACTTTAATCTTGCTTGCTTTGACCGGATTGACATAGTCAGAAAATTGGCTACCCCATACATTACTACTGAGGTTTCCATGAGTTGTAGGTACAATAAAGCTGGTTTAACCTGCACAAAACCTCTCAGAATTGGTTTAATATATCTTTCCCTCCTATTCTTATAAAAGGGACAGAAAAACAAAAAATGTAGTATGTCCTGATCTGAGAAGTAGTCACATTTGCAGGGAGCATTTTCGTGAGGCTTACACCATTTTTCATATTCACCTAGCAAAAGATGTGCTTGATTAAAACGAAATTTAGTGAGGACCCACCTATGATAAGGTTTATTTACTATCGTTAAGTCTCTGTTATCTGGTATTATTTGGTTAGGCGCCTTGACGCCCATCTGGGCTTAGTTGCGCGTTAAAAATTGTTTTTCATTTTCATTTTTTCATTTAGGATTGAATGGATAACGAAGCAATCAACATATAGTGGGCCCTAACAGTTGGTTTTAAAATTTCGCTAGCCTCTCTCTCTAAAACCTTTTTCTCTTTAAAGTTTTTCTTTACCCAGTCAATGTCCTCTCTCATAATGCTCTCGGGGTTTGTATACAACTCAGGTCGACCTAAATATTCTACTGTATTTTTAATGTATTTTAGCCACCCGATCTTAGCCACGTTTTCCCTCCCCATACAATCCCTAATAATCACATGGTTTAAAATTAAAGCTGGATTAAGCCATATCCTAATCCATGACAGTAATGGGGCCAGAGTCAAAGAGTCTTCAATGTACCCTATTCCCAGTTCCATATGTACAGGAAAAGCTGGGGTGGATTTTGGAAGGCCCAGTAGGGATCGGAGAAATACATTTTCTTCTCTTTGTATATGGCCCAGATTTTTATAACCCCATATCATGGCCCCATACCTCGCAATGGACAGTGTTTTAGCTTTATAAATTGATAAAATAGCCTCAGGTGGTTTACCACCCAACCTTTTAGCAAAACCTAGGATGGCGGCAGCCGATCTTTTTACTGCCGCAGCTTTACTTTTGATTTGTGGAGCCCATGTCCCATTCCCATCGAACACCACACCTAGGTAGGTAAAAACTTTTACTTTAGATAACACTGAACCATTACAGGTGAGGGTTTTCAACATTACAGGTGAGGGTTGAGTGCAAGCTTGTGGATTAAAAGTGGCTTGTGACTACAGCTTTGCTGAGGAGCATTTTTCTTTCCTCTAATTACTATTTGCACCAGAGTTGCTCCCCCTTGATTAATCCCTCTGGGACCCATATTAACTTTAGTCTTAATTATCACCAGCTATACGTTGGGCATGAAAGACTCGGCCTATTTTGAGGAGGAAGAATATGGGTACTATGAGGAGGAGCATGCCCCCCTCCTTGTAGAAAACTTAGTGGATGCTTTGGATGCATCCGCCCAAGATTACGTTAATAAAGCGATGAAAGTCGCAGTCCCTAAAACCGTGAATAAAGCATTAGCGACCGCTATAAAACCTATTAAGGCGCAGCTTGAGGACTTTGCGAAATGTCATGGATTATTGCAACAAGATAATGCACCCGCTTCCATTTCTACAGGGGTTAAATCTGCATCCACCAAAACGCCCAATTGGCTGCATGCACAGGCCCTCACTAAGTTGCCCTCCCTTCAGCCAATGATCACCAGTACTCAGGGTCTCCAAACCCCCTGCCTGCTGCACCCAAAGTGGCTACAGATACGGACACGGACACGGACACTGATTCCACCAGCCACCCTGTGTCCCCTAAGAAAATGAAGGCCAAGAAAACCGCTCTACCTCTTAATGTGCATGGACACTAATTTGACGGAGCTGGCTTAGGCAGAGCCAGGGGCATAGGTGATTGCTTTCTGTTTGGTGAACATTTTGTAAAGGATGTCTCCAAATACGTGGGAACTTTTACCAGCCTAGACAAAGCCCAAGCTAATATCAAATGGGTGTTCAATGCTGGCATTTTTGGACGGGCCGGGCTAGGCAGAGGCCACACGCCAGGCCGTCAATACCACCAGGGTCCCTCAAGAGGTGGTTCGGCTGGGGTCGAGAAGACTTTCAGAGCCCCACCAGAGGCGGCACGTTCTCCCCCACCAGACGTTTCAGCCACTGCTGCTTCCATCGAGGTGGTCATAGAGGAAACGCCCAACCTCAGATTATATCAGGTAAGCCCTCTGTCTCTGTCTCTTTACCCTCTAGATTCGCCATTTCCTTCACAACTGGCAGCCCGTTACTCAGAACGCCTGGGTCCTATAACCAGTGCAGGGTTTTTGCATAGATTTCTACCAAACTCCCCGGCAAGGGACCCCTTCAACCCCTCTATATTTTTCCCAACAAGACAAACTTTTTATAGATCAAGAAATAGACGAATCGCTAAAGAAGCACACGGTTGCCTATTGCGAGGAAGGGGAACCGGCTGGTTTCTGCAGCAACGTCTTCCTAGTGCAAAAGAGGGGTGGAGGTTACCGGCTGGTTCTGAATCTGAGAGAATTCAATTGTTTTGTTCTCTACCGTCATTTCAAGATGGAGGGCATCCATCTTCTAGCGAACCTCCTGAGGAAGGCGGATTGGTTAGTCCATCTCAACCTCAAAGACGCATACTTAACAGTTCCCATCTTTCCTCCACATCGCAGGTTCCTGCAATTTCAATGGCGCGACAAGCGCCTGGAATACTTGGTCCTGCCATTTGGTCTTTCCTCGGCTCTGTGGTGTTTCACCAAACTCTTGAAGCCGGTGGTATCGCATCTCCAGGAGCAGGGTATACGTTGATAATCTTTCTAGACAATATTCTAATCATGGCTCCCTCTGCACACCTAGCGTCTCTCCACCTTCAGATAATTATGTCATTGTTAGAGAATCTAGGGTTTGTGGTGAACAAAGCAAAATCGGTCCTCCTTCCAATGCAGACATTGGAGTTCTTGGGGTTTGTGATCAATACACAATCAGCACAGCTCCAAATGCCCAAGCAGAAACTGAGACTTGAAGAGAGAACTGAGGAAGACTCTAGATACGCAATGGATGCCATTACGGGTGATCGCTCGCTTGGTGGGTCTGCTAGCCTCATCCATATAGGAGATATTTCTGGGAGCCTTACATTATTGAGCCCTTCAACGTCTCAAAATCAGACACCTCCAGAAGGACCTCTCTTATTCAGATATAGTTCCACTTACGGACGAAGTCCGAGCAGAAATTCAATGGTGGTTGACCCACGTGAATGCATGGAATGGTCGGGCAATCTTCGGATCTCGCCCAGAGCTGACCATAGAGTCCGATGCCAGCAGATCGGGTTGGGGAGCCCACTGCGGGGAGGTGACCATAGGGGGCAGATGGTCTCTCCAGGAGTTGGAATTGCACATCAATTGTCTCGTACTCCTGGCGGGCTCATTTGTAATTCGCACTCTCTCCCCCAGGAAGGTATTGTGTGGTATTCTATTGCGAATGGGCAATATATCAGCTGTGCACTATATCAACAAGCTGGGGGAAATGTTGGCGGAGATCGCCAAGGATTTTTGGCACTATTGCCTAGGTCATCAGATAACGGTGATTGCGGAATACCTTCCGGGGCAAGACAATGCATTAGCGGACTGGCAATCCCGTCATTTGAAGGATTGCAGCGATTGGAAGCTTCATCCGTCCCTGTTTCACTAGCTGCACACTCTGTGGGGTCTGTTCAACATAGATCTCTTTGCCTCCAGACTGAACCATCAGCTGGTGTCATTCTTCAGCTGGAGGCCAGACCACCTAGAAAAAGCAACAGATGCATTCACACAGGAATGGTCGCTAAGTCTCTATTACGCATTCCCTCCATTTGTCTTGTTACCCAGAGTAGCGAATCATGTATCTCGGCAGAAAGTGGAGACTGTATTGATCACCCGATTTGGAAATCGCAACCATAGTTCCCAGTCCTGCTGGAGATGGCATGTGACTGCCCACTTCGCGTTCCGTGTTTTCCATTAATGCTCCAGGGCCCTCAGGGAGAGCTCCACCCGTTAGTCCTGGCAGGGCAGCTATCCCTGATGGCCTGGAGGCTTTCCGGCAACAGTGGTCATTGCCAGGAATTTCGGAGCAGGCTTCAGGTTTTATCCAACAAGCCTGGGCTCCTTCAACCAGGAAGTGATATGGTTCTGCCTGGAAGGCTTTGTTGGGTTGGTGCTTGGAGAAGCACCTGGATTCTGTGGATGCAGACATCTCTCAAGTTGTGAATTATCTCTCCCAGAAAGCTGCTGATGGGGTATCCTACAGATCGGTGAATCATTTTCATTCAGCCATTTCAGCAGGCCATTCACACCTGGATGGCAGGCCTGTGGGCATGCATTTGGTATTGTGCAAGCTTTTGAAAGGATTACGCATGGCCAATCCTCCTAAGGCTAAGTGTACTTCTTTATGGGATGTTTCTAAAGATCTGAATTTATTTGATACCTGGCCTAATAATGAATTACTGTCTCAAAAGCAATTATCGGCTAAGTTAGCCATGCTAATATGTTGTCTGCATGCCGCAGGGTCTCTGATATCAGGGTACTTGACTTGGAGGGGAGAATTTTCTCACCTGAAGGAGTGTCTTTTGTTATTACTGATCGTACCAAAAACTTTTCTAAATCCTTTGAATACAAAGTGTTTTTATTTGAATGAAAAACTTTGTGTGATCAGATGTCTCAAGGTATATACAGAATGTATACGCTCCCTTCGACCAGCTGGTTGTTCCAGGTTACTAATTGCTTTACAGAAACCTTTCAAACCGGTTACTTCTGATACTATTGCCATGTGGCTTTGTTATGCTATGTCTGAAGCAGGTATTGACACTGCCTTGTTTGGAGCGCATTCAGTCAGAGGTGCTATGACCTCAAATCATTTATGCTTGGTACCAGTGTACAGGATATCATGAAAGCTGCTGATTGGTCTTCCAGTTCCACTTTGAAACAATTTTATTATAAACCTGTGGGTGATGTAGCTTCTGTTGTAGTATTCTGTTGTAGTAGATAAGCGTTAAACTAGCATAATCTGAAGCCTCTGGTCCTGTAATAGAATAAAAAATTAGCTAGCATTCGCGCCAAGAATTTTCAATTCTATTAAGGACACATTAAGGACACAGAGGCGAAGATTATCCCACCCAGGTAAATGTATGTTATGATCCATAATGTCATGTTTACACTCCCTGATTTACAGGTCTATGACAGTTTTTACGAGTACACATTTTCCAGTTTCAGGCTCTGACCAGAAAGGAGAATAGGCCATTGTGTGGGCCTCAGGGAAGTCGGGTTCTATGATCTTTATTTTCAAGTACCACAGTTCCTGTTGTCTCAGCAGTCTAGAATGAATTGGATGCATTATTGTTTTTATTTGGACTGCTACTTGTTCTATTTGGACTCTGCTCGTTGGGCAAAGAAAGAGGAAGTGTTCCGTTTAAAGACTGATATATAGGGCTAGTCTCTATGGTTATTGTGTATCTACGCTAATCATTCTGGGAATGTTTTTGTTCTAAAATGTTATAAATTATCTTATTGGCTGCTGTTTGTCTGCAGTAAAAGAAAGAGAAAGCATAATCCTTGCCCCCGTATCCTTAATAGAATTGAACATTCTTGGCGTGAATGCTAGCTAATTTTTTATTCCTTTACTACTCACAGCAGCCAATGAGAAGAAAGTAAACATTCAAATAAACTACATTTCCCAGGAGGCTTTGGACAACGCCTCCATAAAACAGCCAATAGAAACCAAGGCTAATATATAAAATAACTAGGCACAATCTTGACTGCCTCTTTCTTTGCTGCTCCGCAGTCAAGATAAGTGGCTCATTATTTTATATATATGTTTGGCCTGTATTATTCATACGATTATAATAATTATTGATATTGCATTTCTATGTTTTGAATGTATTCTTGGTATTTAGTGTAGTGTTGGTGCACACGACCCTCCGCATTTGCAGCATCGCCTACTTTAACCGCCAGCACGTGTTGCACGATAATTAGTGCAAGTTTTATTGCCTTTGTAATAATTTTGAGTGTCTGATTGCTGTTTTAAGTCCTCGCTTTGCGGGGTATATGCCCGCATGTAAGCTCCCTACGCGCTCTCACTGAGACTGACCCCCCCCTTGTGACCGAGACGCACGCCAGAGCCCCGGTCAGGTGCTCGGCGTACGTCTTGGGAGTTGGCACATGTCTGTGCATGTGCTGCCACTCCCTGTTGTGAACGCTGGAAGGCGCCTCTCCCCGGGCTTGGAGAACAGGGGATTAAGCAGCTGGCAGTCGGAGCTGCTACTGGGCTTCGTAGTGACTTTTTTGCAGCGTTTGAGCTTTGGTGTATCCCCTTAATATCCTGAGGTGACAGATATGAATTTTTCGAGACCCTTGCTTACTTAGGCAGGTAGGGTCAAATACCTTTTTTTATCCCTGATTACAAGGGCTTTTTGGTACCTTTTGACCCCAATGCCTCAGCAAAATTGTTCCCGACCGACGCCCTTCTCATTGAGAGGTAGGGTTGGATTATAATTGTGCTTCCCTCTGGGACTGGAGAGAATATATATACTTAAGTATATTGATGATGTCAGACTGCAAAGTCTATGAAGAGGAGGTGGCTGCTCATAGTCCTGCAGAGGAGGACACATTTTATTATGATGATAACATGGAAAATCTCATTGATAAAAGACTGGATTCTAAATTAGATAAGGTTATATCCTCCACCCTATTGCCTATCTCCCAATGTCTTGAGCAACTAGTTGGTAACAATCCACCCCGCCAATATCCCCACTCCCTCTCTTTTCCCTCCGTCAGAGCCCCCTGGCCTGCCCTGGCCTCATGTTAAGCTTTACCCCAAGATTCACAAAGCTAGAGAACATGATCAGAGCAATATTGAGGAGCCTTCTGGGTCAGCCCCTTCTCCTTCATCACCTGTTCTCCTCACTGGACACAGATACCGATTCTTCTCAGGAATCGCTCCCTCGTAAATGCGCCAAGAAGAACAAACACTCCTCCTCCCCCGACCAGCCATCCCTGTTCACTTTTGACTCGTCAGACATTATTCATCCCATTACTCAGATTGAGCTCCTGCCCCTGCAGTGGCTGAATACATGCAGATCCATCTGCGCAAGGGCTTCGATAAAGAAGTCAGAGCTCGCCTCAAATTGGAATGCCCCCGCCCAGCTTTTGCTCACAAAAGTGCCCTCACCCCAGAAATTGATTCCTCCATGACTACCTTTCTAAAGAAATATAAAAAGTATCCCAAGAAGGGTATTGATCGCGCTCTAAGAGCCTTTCAAGACAAGTTGCTAGATGTTTCAGGCCCATTGGCAAAGATTTTGGAGCCAGATCTCCAGGCTCAAGAGACAGGTGCAGTTATTCACCCGGAGGTCTATGCTGGTTGGAACCAGGGGGCCATTTGCCTCCTTGGAAACGGCAATTGCGCGATCTCTACAGAGAGGCACCAGTCGGTCCTTTTACGCATTGATCCTCAGCTGGCTGAGCTGGCGTCCTCTGAACCAGGTCCTCTGGCAGAGGGCCAACTTTTTAGAGGGTTGTTTGTCAAAGACATCTCCAAATTTGGTAACACTTTTGCGTCTTTGGACAAGTCTCAAGCTTCGTTGAAAAGGGTGTTCTATCCCCTCTCTGGTAGGGCCGATCGTGGCAGAGGGCACTCGATCGGCTGCTACACCTATCCAAGTCCTCACCATGGATGCGCCCCTCATGGAAGAGCTTACACCCAGGAGCCGGAACAGGCAGGATTTTACCCGTCCAGATCCATTGGCTTCTGTGGAAGATACAACAGGGGCATCAACAGAGGCTTCAGGAACTCTGATAATCAATCATCAGGTAGGTCCTTCACCTTTTCCGATGATTACCCTAGCGGGCAGATTGTTAAATTTTGTGAAAAATTGGTCGAAGATCACCACAGATGTATGGATTATGCACACAGTCCAGGGTTATCAAATAGAATTGACCGATTTCCCATGTCAAACTGCCCCTCCCTTCCCTCTCCTTTTTACCCTACAAGAGCAAACTTTTATTGATTCAGAACTTCTAGAACGTTTGCAGAAGCAGGCCATTGCGACGATCACTTGATTCCTCTGTCCCTGGATGCTCAGGAGGAGCTCTGTTGGTGGCTGGACCATATGTAAGCGTGGAATGGCAAAGCCGTTTTCAGAGCCTCTCCCAGTGTCATCATGGAGTCAGACACCAGCCGTTGGGGCTGGGGAGCAAGACGTAGAGACTTTGCCACAGGCAGACCTTGGTCGGCCGAAGAACTACAGCTACACATCAATTGTCTGGAGTTGTTACCCGGTTCCTTTGCCATCAGGGTGATCTCACCTCTGAGGAGCAGTTGTTGCATCCTCCTCCGGATGGACAATGTTTCAGCGGTGAAATACATAAATCACCTAGGGGGGGGCGAAATCCCAGCAGTTAGCCAAAATTGCGAGAGAATTTTGGCCTTTCTGCCTGGATCAGAAGATCAGTGTGATAGCGGAGTATCTGCCCAGCAAGCTCAATCGGGTAGCAGATTGGAACTCCAGGTTTCTGAGGGACTTCAGCGATTGGAGACTCCATCCATCGCTTTTTGTAGAGATCATGAATATGCAAGGTCCTTGCAGGATAGATCTCTTTGCCTCTCACCTCAACGCTTAGTTCCCTTGATTTTTCAGCTGAAGGCCAGTTCCGATGGCAATGGGAACGGATGCGTTCCTGCACCATTGGGAGTCTCAGAGGAACTATGCTTTTCCTCCCTTCACTCTGATTCCAAGAGTGGCGGCCCAGGTCCGTCGGCAAGGGACGTCATTAGTGTTGATCACACTGTGGAAGACTCAATCCTGGTTTCTGACTCTGTTGGAGTTATCAGTGGATTTACCATTTCAACTTCCAGTGTTACCGTGCTTCTCCAGGACCCAGCGTGATCCCCCTCATCCTCTGGTCCTTCAGAACCACTTAACACTCATGGTTTGGACGCTCTCAGGAGACATGAGCGAATTGAGGGCCTTTCATCGGAGGCTGCTGAGTTTATACACCACACTTAGGCTCCATCCACCCGCAAATGATATTCTGCTTCCTGGAAGTGATGGGTGGATTGGTGCCTTCAACGACAGGAGGATCCCGTGGGATCTGATATGAAGGAAGTATTGAACTTTTTATCTGAATGTGCGGAATCAGGCCTTTTTTATGGGTCTGTTAATAATTTCAGGTCAGCTCTCTTGGCTGGACTCAATCACATCGATGGTAAGCCTGTGCGGGTGCATCCCCTGGTGTGTAAATTGCTGAAGGGCATTAGAGTTGCTCGCCCACCTCGTCCCAGATACACTACATTATGGGATGTTTCTGTGGTTTTGTCTTTATTAGAATCTTGGCCAGACGGGAACATGGCGGCAGGCTGACGTCTGCGGCGAGAGCTCCGGACTGGGAGGTTTTTTCCCCGCATTTGCGCTGAACCTATGGCGCTGAAACAGTGAGAATGAACATGAGATCTCGCCCCCCCAGTAGCCCCACTCTAATTCTTTTTTACGTACTGTTATTGTTCCCGCAAGCCGAAATTCTTCGATTCCACACCTGAACCCTCACCCGCCTAGCAGCAGGACCCAGCAGACGCAGACGCAGCAGACGTCCGGACTATGGGCTGGAGTAGCGTCCAGGCGAGACACACTTCCTGGTTTGGTGCCTTGTCTCTCTGTGCTTCGGTGGACTGAGAGGTAGGAGAGGCGGAGGAGGTGCATGCCACGGATACCGCTGGACCGTGGGACCAGCACCCCGGAGACCGGGCGAGTATCTGGCGGAGGTCGAGGCGACTGTTGGCAAGACTCAGCCTCAGCTCACCTCTGAGCCGCAACCATTTCAATCTCACACGGTCAGCGGAGGGGGCACGAGGGTCTAACTGGAGGTCAGATTGCCAAGCTGCAGGAGCTGCCGCAGAAGCCGCTGCAGGGGTGAAGTTCTTTTTGGGGGTGTCTGGGGCGGCCACTGCGGACTGTGTGGATTTTGTAGCTCTTGCCCCATCCACTCTGAGTCTCGTGTAGCGCGAGGGGATGGACCCAGGTGTAACTTTTGACCCAGCGCATTTGTACCCTCCCTGCTCCAGTACAGAAGCCGATATATTCCCTTTGACTGCAGCCACCAGGTGTAACCAGGGAGGGGAGATAGGAAACAACAAAGATAAGCCCAAGGATAAGGCTCTCCCACACGTACCCCCAGCAGCCCCGGTCCGGAACAGATATCAGCTCAGGTCCAACCCATAGCTACAAAAGACCGGGACAGGGTGCCTGAGTACCTCTAGGGTAGAGGTAACACCACTTACCCCTAAGGAGAAGAGGAGAGAGAGGAGAAAAACCGGGAGATCAGGTGAGGCTAAGAAGCAAAAGCTGCCTAAGGCGTGTATATCCTTGCCGAAGCCCACACCCTCCTTAAAATCTTACTGTAGAATCATGGAACAAGTTGTAGATCCTAAGGTGGGGAAACCTTCCATGCCGACTCCCGCTCTTAACTCGGGCACTGCAAGTGCCCCACCAGTTGATCGTTCTAATGTGACTGATGTGTCCTGTATCCCCGGGGTGTCCCAACCAGTGCCTCTTGAAAATAGATATACTGTCTTGGCAGACTGTGTGGACACAGAGGACATAGAGGACCCGACAGAAACGGAAACAGTCTCATTAAGTCAAAATCCCCCTCGGGGAGATCAAGTTAATCTATCGAATCTTGCAATTAAAGCTGTAGATGGGACCAGGAGCGATAAGGCCGGCAAGACTGCATCAGCAATCTCAGATGGAGGCATTTCGCAGGTAGAGTCACTCCTTCTCAACCTTAGAGAAGACCTTCTGTCAAAACTAGATAAAAAGTTTGACACCTCTGAAGTGAATCAAAGAAGTATACATGAGCAGTGCTCCAACCTGGAAGCAAAGTTAGATGATGTCTGCAACGAACAGACGCCTTAGAGGAGGATGTCAGCTTGCTCACAGGGGCCTCAAAAAGGCACGACAGAGACATTGAAACCCTCAGAGAACAGAACAGAGCCCTACAGATGGATGTCGAAAGACTCGAAATTCACTCCAGGAGAAACAACCTGAAGCTCTTAAAAATCCCTGAGGGAGTAGAAAATGGCGATGTCAAGGGCCTCATTTGCAAGCTTCTGAGGGAGGGTGTTCTTAAAGATAGCCCGGAGATCAATTTGGAGGTGGAGATCCAGAGAGCACACAGAGACCCCTTCAGGCTGTATGCGGGGAGGGCAGGCCCGAGAAAGATTTTGGTAAACTTTCACACTTTCTCCGTGAAAGAACTGATCCTGAGCAGGGCATTGCCCGTTAAATCACTTCAAATCGGCTCTGCTCACTATCTTATCCGCTGGGATGTGGGGAATGTAACGGCGCAACGGCAATGGGAATTGGGGAATCGGATGCCAGACTTAAAAAGTATGGGCGCACAGGTGCAGATGAGGTTCCCAGCTTTCTTGAAAGTTGTGTGGAGAAACAAAATGCACAATTTTACTTCACCTCAAGAAGTTGACACGTTTCTTACCCTAATGCGAGATAGCTCCCACTAGTCAAATCCGATCTTAACTACCAGGAGGTCAGTTTACTGCCCACATAGCGCTTTCCTCCAAAACGGCCTAGGAAACAGTATAAGACCCTCGAGGCAGAGCCCTCATGTTTACCTAAATAGCCGGCGGTGTCCCTGAGAGGGAGGGAGATAAATGAATAGTGTGAAAAACAAAAACTGATCTGGGCAGACTGGGTAGAGGGAGAGCAGTAAATAGCTGAACCCCAAGAACTGGGGGTGGGGGTCGAGGTATGGGAGACGGAAAAAAATATATATATCTATATATATATATAATAAACAACAGTCACAAGTATATGATAAAAAGAAATACAAATTTGGGGGAAATAAAGGAACATAGTAATTATAAGAATGCACTTTCACACACGTGGTGGGGGAAACACACAAAGTAGGAAAAGCAGGTAAATAGGTAAATAGGGAAATAGAAAATAGAAACATTGCACAAATGTACATATAAACACATGCACGTAGAACATTTATAATCTAGAGACCGTGTTTGGCGCTTTACCTTTTTCTGCTACGTTATAGGGGTATCACCGACTGGGACCTAGTGAGCTCTCAACCGGCGACAAGATCGCCAAAAGAGGTATGGGGGGTTCCTCACGGGAGGTGGGTTGGTGGGTGGGTGTCAGGGGGGAAAATGGGAAAAAATACTCCTCATGTACATAAAGAGATGCACCGTATTCTTGCTGAGAGTCGGTCAGTGAATCATTCTGTGGGTAGATCACCTATCTGGCCAACATGACATGTAAGATACAATTTATCAGCTGGAATGTCAATGGGTTGAGGGATAGAAAGAAAGCACGTAGGATAATCACTTTCTTATAAAACTCAGGAGCACACATTTGTCTCCTTGAGGAGACACATTTAGAGAAAGAGGAATGCAAATTAGCATTTAAAAAATGCAGGTGGATTCAGGATGTAATCTGCTCAGAACAAAGTGGCAGCACGAGAGGGGTGGCTATATTATTTCGAGCGAACGCAGGGATCAGGCTCACGAAATATGAGACAGACCATTCTGGGAGATGGCTGGTGACATCTCTAATAGCCGGGCATACTCCCCTCACATTTGCAGTGTATGATGGTCCTAATCAGGATGTTCCAGGGGCACTGACGAAACTTAAAAATACCTTAGTAGAGACAGAGGGTCCTACAATCCTTGGGGGTGATTATAATCTTATTTTTGATAAAGATCTGGACCGTACCTCCAGAGTCAGATTTACTCCCCCCCAAAAATCCAGATTGGAGCTCAAGGACATCATGCGGGACTTCAACCTAACAGATATTTGGAGACTTAAAAATACAGGGAAAAGGGACTATTCCTTCTATAGTAGAAGGTATGGCCATCACTCTAGAATCGATTTCTTCCTACTAGATAAAACTCTGTCTTCTGCAGTGGACTCCATAGCCTATATTTCGGCAATCCTGTCTGACCATTCAGTTGTCGAGATGGTGATTCATCTGAAGCAAAAAGCACAGCAAAGGAGATGGACCTTAGACAGGACACTACTACTCGAAGAGGGGGTCAGGCAGGACCTTATGACTTGGTCAGAGGAGTTTTTCAGGATTAACAATGGGTCAGAAAGTAAACAAACGGTCTGGGAAACATACAAAGCCTGTATTAGAGGCCTGCTGACTACCCTGATGATTAGGAGGAATAAACTGAGAAGGGAGAAGAGGGAAGCACGTCTCCTGAAACTCAAATCAAAGGAATTGGAGCTTCAGAGAGCCTCAATGGAGCAGCTACACATCAGGCTCACCCTCCAGAGGGAATTGGACATTCTGCAAGCAGAGTACCAAGCGGTGCTCGATAAAGACCTAAAGGATAAATGGGATGTGAGCAAGCTTCAACATTTTGAGTATGGGGAAAAATGTGGTCGCCTCCTCGCATGGAAAGCCCGAGCCGACAAAACCAGGAACCAGATTGACTGCCTATCACGGACAAGTACAGGGGAAACCACGTTTGATGACGATCTCATCAGAGAAGAGGCCAAAACCTACATGCAATCCCTGTACGGAACCAACGCACCTCAGAACGGGCAGCGGGTGGAAAACTGGCTGAACAATATACAGCTACCCGAACTATCAGAGGTAGATAGATCTTTCCTCAGCTCTGAGATAAGGGAAGGAGAGGTGAGGATTCAAATCTCGAAGATGGTTAAAGGCAAAGCCGCAGGCCCCGACGGGCTCCCGGTTGAACTTTATAAAATAGCTATCGATCAAATAGCCGTAGACTTGACATTACTATTTAATGAAATCTTATTTCGAGGGGGGCAGGCTCCAAGGTCATGGGCTGAGGCCACAATCACTTTAATATTGAAGCAGAATAAAGATCCTGGTAAGATAGAGTCATATAGACCGATCTCGTTACTAAACGTCGACTATAAGGTCTTTGCGGGGGTATTAGCGACGAGACTGGCCAAGGTAGTAAAATCTATCGTCCATTGTGATCAAAGGGGGTTTATCCCAGATAGGCAACTCAACGAATTGACTTTTCAAGTGGTTGCCGCAATAGATGTGGCCACGGAGAAAAAGCTGCCCCTGACCATCGTGGCAGTCGATGCCACCAAGGCCTTTGATCAGGTAGAATGGGAGTATCTCTGGTCGGCCATGGCCAAATTTGGCCTCCCAAACAACTTCGTAACAGCTACCAAGTCCCTATACTGTGCACCGACAGCCAAAATCTTGGTAAACGTCTCTCTCACGGATCAGATACCTATTGCCAGAGGAACTCGACAGGGCTGCCCCCTATCACCCCTTTTGTTTAATTTATATATCGAGCCTCTTGTCTGCCTGCTTAGATCAGATCCCGTAATTAAACCATTCAAGATCGCGGATTTAGAGCTGAAATTTGCGTTATACGCAGATGACTTGTTGATGTATACCTCAAACCCGGAAGAAGCCCTGCCTAGATTAATACACCTTGCAGAAGGTTTCTGTGAGATCTCAGGGTATACAATCAACGAGGATAAAACAGAAATCATGGAATGGAACCAGCAGGCAGAGACTACGGGAAGTAAAAACAAAATGAGGTATCTAGGAGTCCATCTAGCTAAAAAGATCGATGACATCCCAAAATTAAATCTGGATAGAGTCATTAAGGACACAAGTGCCCTACTCCAACGATGGTCCTCTCTCCCTTTAAACATCTATGGGAGGGTGAACCTACTTAAGATGATTATCCTCCCAAAAATTACTTTTTTATTTAATTCTATCCCCTTACCTTTCCCGTTGCCATTAATTAAAATGCTGCAAGGGAAACTGGGTTCTTTCATCTGGAACTCCAGGGCTCCACGAATTACCTGGAAAAAACTCAGAAGAAGCCTAAAAATAGGAGGGCTGGATTTTCCAGACCTACTGCTTTACTGCCAGGCGTTTCATTTCAAACACTTTAGATTAATGGCCGGCCAATTAGATCAATCATCTTTGGGTATACTATTTTCTGCCCTACTACAGGACGTCCCCCAGGGACCAGAATTTTTCCTCTTCAAGTTCGGGGATCTAATTTTTAAAAAAAAAGTAAGGCTTAAGACCCTGGGGACAGCCCTGAGAAATTGGGTTTTTGTCAGGAATAAGCTTAACATCCCTTATTATGCTACACAGGCCCGATATGGGATTCACCAGGGTTACCAGCATGCCTGAATGATCAACTGTCCCTACCACTAAAGCTGGCAGGGTTGAACTGTTGGGGGGACCTGCAGGAGGGTGGACAGCTTTTGAGTTTGGACACACTTGCTAACCTGACAAGGGGCACACTCACCAGGTTTAAATATTATCAGTTATCCGGGTGGTGGTCAACTAGACCTGCAGGTAGCAAAATCCCAAATTTGATGCAGTGACAAGAAGGGGCAGGTGGAAGAGCCAAATAGCATTTTGGTATTTAGCGCTGCTCGAGGACGAGGAAGTGACAGAACTTGAGCTAAGTAAACTTTGGACTAACGCCTTAACATCGGACAGCGGAACTTTTAGTGATCTGTGGCTTGACTCTTTTACCATCCTACATTCCATAGTCAAGCCAGCAGCACTAAAAAGGAACCACTTATATACTATGTACAGGGTATACATAACTCCAAAGAAATTGGCCACATTTTCCAATCTAGTTTACTATTGCCCGAGGTGCGGCCACTCCAACGCAGATGATGTCCACATGTTCGCTGACTGTCCCGAACTAAAAGACTATTGGGGCAAGATTAGCGATTTTCTGGAAAAGGTCCTCTCAGCGCCCATCGCAATAACCACAACCACTATACTTTCAGGGCTACGTATGGGTTATAATGTAAATGATCTCCCCACTAAATTTGCTTTTTATGTCATTCTTCTTGCAAGGCGTGAGATCTGTAGAGCCTGGAAGGATCCAACTCCCCCCACCTTCCCGAGCTGTTTACGGCAAATTATGACCACTAGTAAATCTGACATGGCATGTGATCCCTCGAGTCTGGTTAAAGTTTGGGCGGCCCCGGAGGTATGGCAACTCGGATGATTGGTTCTCCAATGATTTATCTGGAGCCCTGCCGGTTCCCTTGACTCCTAAGTAGCATGGTAGCCCACAAGACGGCGAAACGGAGTATTGATGGGAAGGCAGTGGCTACTTGAGGGTTCAGGCTTACCACCTTGCTATTGGCCGATAACAACAAGGGCCGTACTAGGACGACCAAATTGCATCGAGGTGCCAGTTTCCTATCAAGAGTTCCAATTATGGTATATGAGGATTACCAAAAAAAAAAAGAAAAAAAAAGAATCTTGGCCAGATAACAAGGATTTATCATTAAAACATTTATCTGTGAAACTTACTATGTTATAATGTTTAATCTTCTGTAAGAGGGTTTCTGATGTGAATGCCTTTGATTTGGCTGGTAGGATGTTTTCTCCACAGGGTGTGTCTTTCATAATCACCAGAAGGACTAACTTTGTCACGTTCGGTTGAGTATCCTGCTTTTCCTCACAATGACAAGTTATGTGTTTTAAAATGTTTGAAGGTATATGAGGAACGGACGTTAGCTCATAGAACAGATCCTTTGGGTCAATTGCTGTTGGCAATCCAAAAGCCTTTCCGTCCAGTTTCAGTGGCCACTTTGGCACGATGGGTCAGGTGGGTTATGTCTGAAGCATGGCTTGACATTTCTGTTTATAGTGCGCATTCTGCCAGAGGGGCTATGGCCTCTAAGGCTTATAGTTTGGGTTCTCGTTTGGAAGATATTTTGAAAGCTGCTGATTGGTCTTCGGACTCAATGTTTAAGGTATTTTACTATAAACCTATTACCCATGTTTATTCTGTGGTTGTTGAACAGCTTTAAACCAGCGTAATCTGAATTCTAATCCTGCCATAGAATACAACATTTTCCAGCTATCGTGACAAGAATTTTAGATTCTATTAAGGACACAGAGGTGAGGATTATCCCACCCGTTGGGACAGGTAAGAGTTACGACTGTCATGTTGGCTGATTATGCATATTATGATGTACGTTTTTTACCTCCCTGAGTTATAAAATCCTTTCGGGTTTCTGGATTTTCAAACTTGTTTCTGTTTTCAGGAATGGATTCCAAACAAAATTAACTCGATGATTCGTCAGGACATAGAGTTTCTTCGCCGATGGAGGTGGACCGCCTCCTGGGGAGTCTGCTGAGAGTTGTTCTCCCTTGAGAGCCGGATTTGCTGTGGTTGCTCTCTGTTGAGGGCGTGGACTATTATTTGTGTTTTGGACATGTTCAGAACTGCTTTGTGCAAAGAAAGAGGTAGTCAAGATGGTGCCTCGTTATTTTATATATTAGCCTTGGTTTTTATTGGCTGTTTATGGAGGCATGGTTCAAAGCCTCATGGGAAATGTAGTTTATTTGAATGTTTACTTTTTTTTCATTGGCTGCTGTGAGTAATAAAGGAATTTGAAAAAGCATAATCCTTGCCTCGTGTCCTTAATAGAATCTAAAATTCTTGTTATGATAGTTGGAAAATGTTGTATTCACACACCCGTTCCTAGGAACATCTCAGCTGTAGCGAGGTTTTTAAAAAGTTTCTTTCTCTCTCTCCCAAAAACAAATGCAAGAGTACCTCCAGTCAACAGTGGATAGATATTTTAACTATGCTGCCAAAATATAATTAACCTTACTCTGCCCCCTTACAGCCTATGTGCTTGTGAACTGATGTTTTCGGTGTCACGTAGTATCATGCATAGCGTAACAACCTGTCTGTTTCTTTGCTATGTAACCAGTGGTCGAAGTGCATTAAAAAAGTATGGGGACTGCTTTTAGGGAACTTCTCAGATTTCTCCTTCTTTCCCTGTGTGCTCCCCCAAACCCCTATGATCTGTTTCTCATGTACTTTTCCCCTGTCCCCTCACTGTCTGTTGTTGTCACTCCTGTGTTCTTTTCCTCCTGTTCCTTATATTACTGTGCTGTTTCTCGCACTCATGTGTTCTTACCCACCACCAACACCTTTGTAAAACCTCCTGAAACAGGCATGAGGAAGCAAAATGAAGTGTTCAATATCACACACCGCATCAAATGACAAATCTAGGTGGCAATTTCAAAATTGAAATGTGAGAACAAGGAATTGAAATAATATTAAAAATGTGGGTTTTGTTACTTTTTATTTCTAAATTAAGACCTAAAGCCCTAATGAAAAAGCCACACTGTGGACACGCAATTGCTGGCTCTCCACTGAAGACTGAAGGTTGTACAATTCTCGAATAACTATTGAAAAATAGTCTCTCTGACATAAATGCTGGCTGTTAATAGAACTTCAACATCAACAGAGAGGCACTTTGAAATAAATAAACACTTTTTAAAGTTCTCCCTACAGGCAGCTTGTTCTCAATGATGTAGCTTAAAATCCATTTTTATTGTAGGGGTGGATTATAATCACATGCGTAGACTGTATCATCATATAATCTTTTGTCTTGTTTACTAAGTGTTAGGATCTTGTAATGTAATAACATGAATGTGATGTGTTTAGGCCAAAATGTAGAATACGTGAAGAAGTAACATGAAAAATCGAATGTATCCATCGAAAACATTAACTGAAACGCTCGTATTGTGCAACTGACAATCATTTTATTATTGAATGTGCTTATTAATCGTGTTGTTTTACATGTAGATGAAGATATTAACTGTGTATGTCTCAATTTTCATATAACTTCGTAAGGCCATTTCTCTTATGTTAGCTGAATTTTGTAAGCCTGACCTGCATTTTCCCCGGAAGCTCTCGCATTTGAATTAATAGTTCAATTTCATGTGCATGTTAGATTCTGTTCTTTCTCACATTTGTGTTGCAGGTGGAAGAAGCGTCCTTATTAGTTAGAATAATGTCTTTATTTTAGGAGTTTAGCAAGGAGAGAAGAGGATACTTTGGGAGCCAATGCCGATTAGGAGAACAGTTGTATTTTCTCACCGGAGAGGGCCTGGGAATCAATTTCATTGTGTTACTGTTTGGGATGAATCGCAGTCCTGTGGAAGACTCCACATGCTGACACCTTAACCTATCCTTAATATAGGACAAAAGTGGCGAGATGCACTCCCGATTTATCCAATTCCATGTTTCATTTTTATAATAATGTTTCTTCATTTCACCTTGTAAAGGCGTGCATGCTTGTTTAGCGCTCCGCCCAATCGCACTGCAATCATGAAGCCGAACACAAAGGATCCACATGGTTCCCTTCCAAGCTGCACTGCCAGTGCAGCTTGGAAGAAGGGAACCATGTGGTTCCTTCGTGTTCGACCTTAACCTATCCTGCCATGAAGAATGCTTCAATAAGGATGTCACATTAGCATTAGTGTGGGGACAGATAAATTATATATTCCTACCAACCCTTGATGCAGTGGAACTTGGACTCGTTTTTCTTGATTTTTTGTGTCCTAATTCCTGAATTAATTGTCTTATGCATGCTGCACCGTCTCAACCTTGTTCGTAGTTTTAGCTTTCTGTTGGTTTTGATGTACTTCTACATCCTCAGATTGAGGTGTCTGTATGTCCAGTTATTTTTGGCTTTTGTAATGAATTAACTAACTTTAATTAGTAGTCTGGGATTTCTATGGGTCTAAAGAACTGAAATTGTAATTGGTTGACATTGTTTATGATTTCTCTCCCCTTCACTATCTCATGCCGAGAAAAAGGTCCATCGACTTGAGGTTCTAGAGCAGATCTGGAACATAAGGGCCCAGCTCCTTCATCAACCTCATGTAATCAGTTCTTTAAAAGACAAACGAAAGAAATGTAGAGAGAGGGGTTGAATCAGCCCCTCAGCTCATCTCGTGTTTTTAATGCTTTACTATTTTTTGGTTGGGCATTCCATCAAGGCCATAGCATTTTGAGGATGGTTGCATTGTCCTGTTTGTGTTCTCATTAAGTTTTAGCGATGATACATTAAGGAGTCATTTTTAGGTAGCAGCCTACCGGAAAGCACAGCTGTCTGGCTCGTTAAAAACATCTTGGGGATATTCAGAAAGTTGACCTAGGAATGCAATCTTTCTGTTGCTTGCCATTGGCTTTGTGGTTTGTAAGTCACATTTTCTTGATTTCCATTTGCTGACCAACTTTGTTTTAGGCTGTCCAGCTTTAGTTCATAACTTTTTATGTCCAAACCTTATTCATAGTATCTTTCCGTATTCTTCCTTTCTGTAAACACTAGTAATTAGCGATTAGCTCGCGGTGGTCCTTATTTATAAAGAGTTGCACCTGGTATTGGAAGAGGTGACCGCTGACATTTATAGCAGTGCGCGTTACAATAGTAGGATGTGGCACATGAGTTAAACTAAAGTTTACTGCCTGTCTATCACGGGAATTACCTGGTGGCGAGTTTAGGCACCCGGAATCGTTTTGCTTAAGTTCTTCACTCACTCTTGTCCTGAGGAGGCCAAGATTGTTCTGGAGGCCGAAACGCGTCCGCGTCGACACATTACAAAATGAGGAGTCTGATGATATCATTTGACTGTTTCAAGTATAGGGGAATTGACAGACCCTATTGAAAAATATTGATACATATTGATTCCTCCTTACCATTTTGTGTATTTACTAGTGTTGTGTTCTTTACCCAGGTAGAGGAGGGTAATTAGGGTAAACCCCCACAATTTTCATAACTCTTTCTGTAAACAGGCCTTTAAATCTTGGTCTTCTCTCATCACATTTGTTGTGCATTCAGAGACCTAGGTTAAATGTCAGGCGCTGTCTGTGAGAAAGTGCCATCTTTCTTGCATGGTATACCCCCACTTTTTGCTGATGTGCTTTGACTGAGTGTGCCCTGGGCTCCTGCCAATCAGGTGCCCAGGGCCTTTGTTCCTTCCCTAAAACTGTATTGAAGCTAAAACCCAATTGGCATCTCTGGCCACATGTCAGCCCCTGCAAAATGGTACCCTAGGTACCCAGGACATTGTGACCAGAGAAGACCCCTAAGGGCTGCAGCACTTATTGTGCCACCCTTAGGGGCCCTGCACCTTGACAGACACACACTGCCTTTGCAGGCTAAGTGTCCTGGTGCAGAACTAAACAAAGAGTCGACATGGCACACATCCCTGTGTGGCATGCCCACAAACCCACTGCCCTGCCATAAATCAGTCACCCCTCTAGCTGGGTGCCTTATGCCAGTAGTGTGGGCACAGGTGCATGAGCCCTGTGCCCCTACAGTACCCAGGGCTATCCCTGGACATTGTAAGTGCAGTGATGCCATTATAGAGTATATGATGCTGGGAGGTTGTCATTATGAACTCCACAGCACCATAATGGCTACACTGACGACTGACAAGTTTGATACCAAACTTCTCAGCACATTAAACCCACACTGATGCCAGTGTGGGATTTTTTGTAAAATGCACTACAGAGGGGATCTTAGAGCTGCCCCCTGAAACCTAACCTACAATCCATGTCTTGGCTGAGAGGCGGCCTAAGCCGCCACACAGCAGACATGTTTCTGGAACCTGGGTGGAGAGCCCCCCGCTCTCCTGGGCCTGCAACAATGCACATCCTGGGCGAGGTGCTAGGTCTCCTCCCCCAGGATTGGCAGGGGGAAGCTTCAAAGGCATGTCGCCTTTGTGAGCTTCTCCAGGCCACTTGCTGTACTCACCAACTGGCCCCCACCAGTTCTGACCCACACTCTGGCAGGAAGAGTGGCAGGAAACCCTACATCAGGAAAGGGGGTGAGCAAGCCTGTGCCAACTCCACCCCTTAGGTGGGAGAGGCAAGGTGAGGCACGGCTCTGGGATACCGCCATCTTGAGGCTGGGGAGCCCTACCCACTCACAGCTAGGCTCATGCCCCCTTCCCACAGGAGAGAAGCAGGTTAGGGGGTGTACCCGCCCCAGGACAGGGTCTTATTGGTCCCTGCCCTCACCCTACCTGTAATGCCCCTAAATTTAGTATTTAGGGGCACCCTGAACCTTCCTTCCTCGGATCCCGATTCGAAAACAAGAAAGAAGATCAAGAAGAAGAAGACCCGCCGTGCAGCCGCTAACAAGAGGACAACACCAACTGACTTGGCCCCAGACATACAGGTCTGTCGATCCTTGAACCTGCTCCTGCTAAATCCCGGTGACTTCTGCAAGCAGCAACCTTGAAAACCCCGGAGGACCTGCCTGCCTTAACCCTCTTAAAGACTCGGACTCCCATGAGCAGTGGTTCTGCTCAAACAGCAATATCCCTGGTGCCAGCCAGGAACTGCGAATCCAGGACACTCTGCACCTGATGAGTCTGGCCTGTGCTGGAGTGAACAAAAACCACGAGGACCTCCCCCCGGCAACTGGGACCCGAAGTCCAGTGCCTAAAGACTCTCCTCGACAAAGCAGACAACGCCTGCAGCCTCACAACTAGGGACCCCTCCCACCACGACAAGCTGAGGGTAAGATTTCCTGCACCCGCCGCCCCACGGCCCACTGTGCCCAACTCCTGGGTGCCTACCTATCCTCCAAGACCCCAACTTACCTCACGAAGTGTTGGTCATTCCGGAAGAATCTCCGTCCCTGAGCCTGCAGCCTTTTTCCACTTTCCAATATCTCCATTAAATAACATTGAGCGCCCAACGGCTCAAAAGGACCCTGCACCCAGCCGCCCGAGTGCCGCTGGCAGTGCACCCTTGGTCCTAACCTACTTCCCCATTTGCCCTGAGCAAGTTACCAGGAACCCAGCTCCCACAACCAACGAAAGAATCAACTTCCATGTACCCAAAAGAAACCTCCGATCTTCCAACCTCGCTCTGGCCGAAACCCCGTGCACCCACAGAGCCAGAACAGGCGGAAGATCCTTCTCTCACATTGCAGCCAAGACCTGGAATGAGCTACCGGCAGACATCAGACACGCCCCCTCCCTGAACACCTTCAGGAAGACCGTCAAGACCTGGCTCTTCGGCTAAACAGATCTGCGGACCCCCCCCCCCACAGCGCCTTGAGACCCTCACAGGTGAGTAGTGAGCTTATAATTCCCTGATTTATTGTTTGAGGAGCAATTGCACTTTACCACTGATTAGCAGTGAGAAACGTACGCAGAAACACTAAGCCAGCACAAACAGTGTCAGAACCGGGAGGTCAGAAAGCAAAAAACTCAGTAGAAACATGCCAAAAGATGCCAAGTCTAACACTGTCCACTAATTTAAGTGGGCACCTTGCACCAGTCCAAACAACCCTTATGGTGATTTAAGAGGTCAAAGGTAACCTTAGAAATCTATCCAAGTGATAGCTGTGGAGAGCAGCCTTCAGGCTTAGTCTTGAAGGAATGTTAAGCAGCTTGTTTTACCAGAATGCAACCTTATAATATTGGTTAAATGAAAGGAGAACTACAAAGTAGTTATAAAAAAAAGTATTTATTAATATAACACTATCTTGTTCGACTCAGTATCTCCTACACGAAGATAATCACAAAGCACACAACATACTGTAACACAGGAATGAAAGTAAATAGCATAAATATACAGTGGGCCCAAGGGGGGGACCAAACCACATACTAAAATAGTGGTATAAGAATCACGACTCGAGTCAAGACAGTGTCGAGAGGATGTAGAATCGCTGGGACCCCAAGGAATCACCCAGGGTAAGTAAGTAAGGGCCCCGCGGTGTATGGGTGCAGTGTGGGGACACAACTGCGTGCTCCATAAAATTTTATGGGAAAGTCGTGGTTGAAAATTTAGAGTTTAAGGACGCTTTGCAGTAGACTTAGAAGAAACTCCGTGGATTATAGAAAGTTGGAGAGCCACCCCACCCGTGGATACCGAAGTACCAGAGTTATCTATCCCAGGGAAGCCTGGTGCATAGGACTGAAGTGGCTTCGGAAACCGCCGTCAATTTCAATGGAGGACTTCAAGAATGTGTCACTGCTGGAAGGAAGAAAGGTGTCAGTTGGAATTCAAAGGTGGATTCTTGTCGAAGAGTACCTGAAAGCAGAGGGGACAGAGTCTGGGTCACTTAGGAGTGACCGGGAACTCAGTAGTCAGATGCCCACCAATGTTGGGTGCTTCAGGTGTGTTGATGGAGTTCTTGACTCTGCAGCTACGGGGACCAGGAGATGTCGAGTACAACCAGGAGCCAGACACAAGCTGTCCCACGAAGCATGTTGAGGGATGATGGGTCGGTGTCCACTGGGAGCACCAACAAGCCTTGGCAACGGCAACCCACGCATACGTTCAAAGATGGTTACGGTTCGGTCCAGCAAGTTCCAGGAGACTCACCACAGCAAGGGGAGTCAGGGCAAGCCTGGAGGAACCAGGGGACCCCAAGAAAAGAAAAGTTGACCCTAAAGTGCACTCACAGGACGGAGGCACAGGAGTTGCGAGAGGACCTCGAGCGATTTTGAAAAGCAGCAGCCCACGAAGCACTCAGTGTGAGGAGGCTGGCGTTCTTTGTAGGATATGGTGCCAGAGGTTGGGGTTACTCAGAGCCTGGTGTATTTCTTTGAGAAACACCAACAAGCATATGCCCTTGCAAATGTACGTGGTACACAGGGGTTCGGGTATTGCAGCCCCCACGAGGGATTCTGATCTCAAACTTTGTGAGAGGGCAGCTCAGACCTTGAGGGATATAGAAACCTAATTCTTGTGTTGCTGGAGCCTTTAGAGTCTGTAGGAGCTCAGGATCATCTGACCAGACAGTTGTGTTGCGGTGCCTGCAAATGCAGGGGAGTGACTTCTTCACTCAAAGGGAGATATCTTCAGTAGTTCTTGATGCTCCACAGGTCCTGCACAGAGCCTGTGTGATGCACAGACACAGACGATGCTTTAGACTGAGAGGGAGATGAAGTCGGGCCCAAACAAAGTCCCGCAAAGTCCAGAGTGTCCAGACAGTCGAAGTACAGTGGTTTCTGGTTCAGAATCTAGTCCATGTTGAATTTCGGGTCCTACAGCTAGGTAAGCCCTAAGTACCTATGAGAGAGGGTTGGACAGATTCAGGGTACCATCCCAACAGAGGGTTTGGACAGTGGGGAGGTTACTCCCATGTCCTTTGTCCAGTTTCGCACCAGAGCGGGAGCCAACAGCTCCTAGGACTGGTTTGAACTGGACTATGCACAGGGACGCCACATGTGCCCCTTATGCACACTTTCATTTACTTGCAAGCACACCCATCCAGCCCTAATACACTAAATCCTGTCTGGGAGGTGGCCACACCTCGCTGTGACAGGATGCCTATTGTTCTGCCTTCCCCTGATCGAGCTTGGCTCAGCAGCAGCAGGTCAGAAATGTGTCTCTGGTCAGCAGCAACTATTTTGTGCTGTCCGGGACTAGAAGGCTGGTACCAGGAATACCAGGGACATCACAAACCTTGCTTCTGAGTAGTGGAATCATACCGATTCCACACTGTTTGACACCAAACACGATAGGGTTAGTTTCAGCCATTTAAGAGTTGGTCATCACGCAGTTGCATAATGCCACTCTTTATGTCGTAAATCGCTGCCTCACTGACAACCCGGGAGAATGGACTCCATAGGCTGCAGGGTTGTCCTGCTCATGCAGGTGCACCCTCTCATTTAGAACCAAGCACCCTGCCTTCAGGGTTGTTAAGGCCTGCTGTAGAGGTGACTTATAGGTTTTAAGTGCAGTGACCTTTAGATATAGTAAACCTATACCTTAAGTAAGTGGTGCATGTAGGCCTGTAGGTTCCATTTTGCATGGCCTCTCATGGGTGGCATAATATATGCTTCAGCCCATGGGAGGCCTCTGGGGTACCTATGTCCTGGGTACATGGGTACCATATAGTAGAGTCTGAAAAGGGTACCCAAGTATCCAATCTGGAGTGTACCAAAGTACATGTTGAAACAGTTTAGGGAGAAAGTACATAGAAGGGGCTCCTAATTAGCAGGATCCTAGTCAGAGTAGTCAAAAACCATCACAGTACCAGGCAAAACGTAGGGGGTAACTATGCAGAAAGATCCTACCTTCCCACACTCACCTTTTAAATTGAATCCCCAAGCAGTCCCGCTTCTGTTGGAGGGTGCCTGCCTGCCTATACCAAAAACTCCTGCAGCACAGAATCAGCAAAATGGCCGTCTCTCCACACTTCCGAATCCAAAGAATAGTGCTTTGCAAAAGTGTGGAAGAAGGCCCAAGTTGCCGCTTTGCAGATGTCTACCACAGGGATACCTCTAGCCATAGAAGAAGACATAGCTATGGTAGAATGAGCATGGATACCTTTAGGAGGCTCCTTCTTGGCCAAGGCATAGCAGATCTTGATGCACAGGATAATCCACCTGGACAGAGTTCTCTTGATGACAGCTTTGCCCTTTGTCTTGCCCACATAACCATTGAAGAGTTGATTGTCCAACCTGAAGTACTTGGTTATGTTCAAGTAAAAGCTCTTGGGGTCCAGGCGATGAAGTATCTCCTCCTCCCCAGAAGGGTGAGGCGGAGGACAAAAAGTGGGTATGGTGATGTACTGCCCCAAGTGGAAAGGAGTGACCACCTTAGGCAGGAATGCAGCTCTGGTCCTAAGAACCATCTTATCTGCATGGATTGATGTAAAAGGAGGCTTAGAACTAAGAGCCTGCTATTCTGCTATTCACTCACCCTCCTGGCAAAAGTGATAAAAATATAGTTTAAAACTTAAGAAACCTTAAAGGACAACTATGCAAAGGTTCAAATGGTGAACCCATAACAAATATGAGAAACAAGGGGGCATGGCTTGGTGAGCCATCATAGTGGATGCTTCCTAAATGCGCTGCGACACACCAAGCCTTTAAATCTTTCATCATACAGCAGTTTCCTTGTGTGAGTGAGACAGGCGATAACCAGACCGGTGAAGGCTTACCTAGAGGGAGTCCCGGCAGTGAAAGAGCGGTGTGGACTAACAGATGGGCGTTCGGCCTGGGAGAGAGGTAGTCACAGTCTGGGCTCTGTGGCCTATGGAGCCCTGGTGCTCCAACCATCTCACATATTGGCCTGGGGCAAATGTGATCTCTGTGGGTCGGTGCATCGCAGTGGTTGGCCTTAGACCCTCCGGGACAGGAACGTTCCCGGGCTGCGGCGGGCATGGATACTGGGCGATCCGGCCTGGTGCTGTGGCGCTGCCAAGAGGCTGCTGATTCCGCAAGGGCCCAGGAGGGCCTTAAAAGACCTTGCTGTGGGAAGCCACGGACCTCACACAGGCTGAACAGACATGGGCCTCAACGGGGTGGTCTATTGCAAAATGTAATATTGGGCAGAGGTGGGGAATGGGGTCGGCCCCGTGCTTGAGGGATTGGGCGATTGACATGGACTGGGCAATGATTGCCAAGAAGGATGTGTTCAAGCACAGAGGGTGTCCCAAGAAATGGGATCAGAAGTGGGGGAGGTGGAATAGATACAGCGGTGACATTTGTGTATCCCCTTCCATTTAATTACAGTGTGATTGACGCCAAATATTGGATGTCTCTGGACTTCATGCCATGCTCCCGCCATAGCGGACAGATATGCCTGTTTGATCGCAAACAGCCGAGTGGGGAGGACGTGTAATCTGTGCATTATTTTGCCTAAATGTACGATGCTTCATGACTGTGCCGGTCCTTGTATTTCTGTGTGGGTATGGGGAAGGGAACTGTGCACACTGTACACTCTCTGCGTTGCAATTGGTAAATCTTTATTGTGGACCCAAAGATTGTTCTCTAACTGTCTTGTATCTTTTCTTTTTTTTTCTCAATAAAAATTGTTTAAAACATTAAAAAAGGGGGCGTGGCTAAGGCGGCGAGCATGGCGGACGCAGCCTAAACGAGCTCCGTCCCGCCGGCGCAATATCCTGCAGTGTATTTTGCGTTGCCCCGACCCAAAGACGCCCAGGCTGGGTGGCTGCCTGTATATAGCGAAGGGGAAGCCCTGGTTGCGATTTGGGCACCCTCGCCGCATCCATCCTGCCGTCCTGAGCCCTGAAACGGTGCACTGAAGCCGGGATCTGGAGTTGCGAGCAGTCAGACCGGAAGTGCGGTGGGGCCGGGGTTGGCAGAGTGAGGCGTGCCTGCCCCCGATCTCGGCCACAGACGGCTTGGGGTCGGAGATCCCAGTCGCTAGTCGGCACCCGGAGGGGAATAGCGGAGGGGCCCCGGTGCCATCCGGAGCCTGAAGTGACAGCGATTACGGGGTAAGAGGCCGTCGCTTGGCGGGCGGCCTTAGGGGGGAGGATCGCTCCTGCTGAGGTGAGCTGTCTCCGGTCGGCGGTCAAGTCGGACCGCAGGGGCCCAGTGGCCTCGGAGCCTTGGGGGGCTACTGCCATCAATCCTTCCCCCCTCTCCCCCAACTCTCATCTACCTCCCCTGGCTTGCTGAGGCGAGGAGCATGCTGGCTAAGAGTGGCGGCTGAGTCCGGTGAATCGCAGCGGTCACCTGGCGGGGCCCCCCGTTCGGCGGCTACATCGGGCCACGGAGAGGGGACCCTCCTCCCCCTCCATTAAAACTGGTCAGTGCATGGCCGGCAGCTGGGTCCCGAGGGTGGCTTGGGCGACGACCCTGAGGTGTGCGGAGTGGTCTCCTGCTGGGAAGCGAACATCGCTGCAACGGCTACTAGCTCCTGACTTGAGGCTGGGTGCGTGTCCGCCGCTGGGGACAAGGTGCTGCCGCCAATACTGTGAGACTTCCATCGACTGCGAGCGAGCGCGCCGGCCCCCCTAGAAACTCGAGTGTGCTTCCCCCCCCAGACTTCGAAGGAGCGACAGAGATCTGATCGGTGTTCCCCGCCTGTGGAGGGGGGAGGCGCTTTCCAGACACTCCACGGCCGGCCTGAGCTCTTTCACTGCGCCCGAAGTTCGGCATGACGAGAGGGGGTAATAGCGGTGGCACCACGAAACAGGGCCCGATGGACAAATTCACGGGGCCGAGCGGGGGTTCAGGGGAATCCGGTGGTCAACAGAGCTCAGGACCGGATAATGCGGCGCTGATGGCAGCTATTACACAATCGAGGGACATGCTAGATGCAAAAATTGGGGCAGTTGGGGCCGATGTGACCTTGCTTCGACAAGATTTACGTAACGCTGTCGCCCGCATCACCGAAACTGAAACCAGAATCACGGAGGTGGAAGATGATGTGGAGATCCTCAAGAAGAAGGTGGCGACCATGGAGGGGATTCAAAAGGGACTTGCACTCCGGGTTGAGGATGCGGAAGGACGGGCCCGGAGGAACAACCTGCGGTTCGTGGGATTTTCGGAGGACAGTGAGAAAGGCAACATGGAGGCCTTCCTGACCCAGTGGCTGGAGGGGGGGCTTCCCCCGGAGTCCCGCTCGCGCTGCTTTGTCGTGGAGCGGGCACATCGCGGGCACAAGCCGCCAGTGGGGGCTCGCCCCCGGCCAGTGATTGCCAAACTGCTCAATTATCATGATCGGGACACTATCTTGCGACAAGCCCGCGCCAAAGAACCTCTAATGTACTAGAACCACACAATTCTGATATTCCCGGACTACACTAAGCTAGTGCAGCAGCAACGACAGTCCTTCACTGCAGCGAAAGCGCGACTGCGAGAACTCAAGATCCAGTATGCCCTGCTTTATCCGGCCCGCCTACGGGTGGTGTTCCAGTCCCGTACCCAGTTCTTTAATTCTCCGGAGGAGGTCTTTGCATGGACAGATGAAACAGTTCGAGTTAAAGTGCATAACCCTCCGAGACGTGATTCTGACTCGTCATCCACGACGGGACACCCAAGGACTCCCCGACGATCGCGGAGTAGGAGCAACTGGAGATCGCGCTCACAGAAGCGCCCACCTCCTCGGGAGGAGGCGACGGAGGATGCTGAAGCGGCAGGCTCTCAAATCCTGAAGCTCTGAGGCCTTATGTTACTTTGAGTCCGTCTGACGCAGAGGCCCCCAGTGGGCGTTGAGGGACCGTGATGGCGCAAGGGACGATAATGCTTCTTGCAGACACACCACCTGAACTTTTGCTTAACAGTGAATGTGTGTAGGTGGGACACGGGTCGGGGGACGCCTGAGAGAGGGCGGGTATTCCCCCGAAGTTCGTTTAGTAAGTTGGGTAAGGGGTAGATTAGGATCTGGTGGGTAGTTGGGTGGGATCCATTGGCGTAGTAGGTCTCTGACCTCCCGTTGGAGGGTGGGGATCATCTGCACCGCGACAGGTACTTCAATGTTGCTGAGGTATGGGGTGGGGGGATGGAGGGGGAGTTGTGGGCACAGTTTGGGGCGGGGGTTGGAGTGGAGGGCGGTCGGGGGGGACTGGGGTGGAGGGGAGGTTTGGGGGGAGTTGAGGGGGTTGGGGCAGTGGGACGTGTAATGTTTGGGTCCCCAGGGATAGCTTGTTCACGCACGTTGGTCCACCAGGTTCAGTTCATGTCCTATGGACAGTTGCACTCACCTACACCCAGGCGATGGCAGATCTTACCAGTTGATGGCGGATAGAGGTTCTGCTTCGGAGCTCCCCAGGGCTGCGCTGTGAATAGTGAGCTGAAATGTGAGGGGCATGCTAGATAGAATAAAAAGGGGCGCTGTGCTGTGAGAGGGGAAAAAGGAGAAGGCTGATGTCCTCCTGCTGCAAGAGACTCATCTCCTAGGCACTAAGACTCTTAGTTTACAGCGCTATGGGTATCATCAAGTGTTCCATGCTGGTTTTGTCCAGGGATCCCGGGGTGTGGCGGTCTTGGTTCACTGCCGGGTGTCTTATGTTCACTCTACACATTGGATAGACGCCCAGGGCAAATATGTCTTTGTTAAAGGAATGATTGGTGGGGAACCAGTGGTCTTTGGGAGTATGTATGCCCCCCCCCCCACTTGCAATGGTCTTTGGTGGAGAGGCTGTTCACTGTCTGGGCTGAGATTCCGGACGCGCTGGCGGTGATAGGAGGCGATTGGAATGACGTTATGGATGGAACCGTGGATCGCTACAGGCCGAATGGCGGACAGCTGGTGGCTACCCCTACGAGACTGAATGACATGGTGAGAGGCATGGGATGGATGGATGCATGGCGCTATCAACACACTCACAGTCGGGAATATACATATGTTTCGGCGGTTCATCAGTCCTTCTCACGGTTAAACTACTTGTTCGTCCCATGCGCCAGGATGGGAAGAGTGACATCGACGGCTATACTGCGCGTCGGCTTTCAGACCACTTCCCCATTGCGATTGATCTCCTCCTTGACAGGAGACGGCAGCCTTTTCGGTGGCGCCTCTCTACCTGGCACCTGCAACAGGACGACTATCAGTCCCATATGCGGGAGGCCATTGCTCACTACTGGGATGACAACGAGAGGCCGGAATCGGACGTGGTGACCCTCTGGGAGGCCATGAAGCCTACACTCAGGGGAGTGGATATAGCCTGGTGTGCGAGGGCCTGTAGGGCGCGGGGAGAGGATCTGGAGAGGGCGGTGGATCGTGTCCGCACTCTGGAGGCACGTTCCTCGGAGACCGGGGCGGAGGAGGACGTACGACGGCTACTGCAGGCGCAGAGTGATGCTGCTTCCCTACACCTTGAAGAGTCGCGCCAAGTATGGCTTGCAACGCAGAGTAGAATATACCAATGGGGGGACAAATCCAGCTCAATGTTGTATAGGCTGTGCCAGGGCACGCTCCAAGCTCAGACACTGTCGGCGCTGAGAGATGAGGCCAGGAATTCATTATCCGATCCAAGAGTCATTGCCGACAGTTTTGCGTGCTATTATGAAGCACAATACGCCCCTAGAGATTCTCTCCCAGCGGAGGATGTAGAAATTTTTCTAGCGGACCTCCCGCCACGGGGGATCTCCGATGAGGAGCGTGACCGTCTCGAGATTCCACTGTCCGCGGAGGAGTTGGGCAAGGCACTTGGTGAACTGAACGCCGGAAAGGCCCCAGGGCCGAACGGTTTCCCGTGCGAGTTTTTTCGGAAATACCATCTCCAGTTAGGGCCCCGTTTCAAGAAGGCATTAGATGCTGCTAGAGAGTTGGGTCATCTGCCGCCGGATTGGAGGCATGCCGAGATCGTGGTGTTCTGCAAACCGGGAAGACCACCGGATCGCTATGAGTCGTATTGCCCTATCTCACTTCTGAACATTGAGGCGAAGATACTGGCGAAAGCGCTCGCCAACCGCCTCCTCCCATTGATTACCGCTCTGGTCCACCCGGACCAGGCTGGCTTCATGCCACACAGGGCTACCAGACATAATATTCGGCGGGCCCAGGTGGCCTTGGAAACGATGCGAGCCACCGGCTCCCAGGGGGCGCTTTTGTTGGCTGATATGGATAGAGCCTTCGACTCACTGAGCTGGGCTTACTTGAAAGCACTCCTACCCCGTATAAATCTCGGTCCTCATTTTCTCTCGTATATACGGCTGCTATATACCGATTTGACAGCGTCTGTGCGAGTGGCCGGTGCGAATTCAGACGTCTTCCCCATCGGGCGGGGTACCCGGCAGGGATGCCCACTCTCACCATATCTATTCGCTCTCGCGATGGAACCTCTTGCGGCATGGGTACGTATAGACGCACAGATGAGGGGATTCGAGTGGGAGGCTGGGCCGTCAGACAGAATCGCGCTTTACGCGGACGACGTGCTGTTCTTTCTTACAGATATCAATAGGTCGGGCCCCAGAGTTCTTGACATCATGAGGGTGTTTGGTGAGGTTTCGGGGCTTAACCTCAATGTAAAGAAATCCATTTTGTGGACCCTGGGCAGCGGTGTGGCTCTTTGTAATTGGGCGTCAGCCCTACAGAAGGCGGCTGGAGGTATCAAGTATCTTGGGATGTTCTTGACAGACATCCCTGGAGTCTCGTGGGAGCGTAATATTGTTCCGGTCTGTGACAAGGTCCGGTCGGATATGAAAACATGGTCCCGTATGCCCTTGAACCTGTATGGCCGATCGGCCATTTTTAAGATGGTGGCTCTCCCCCGTCTGCTATATCAACTGCAGAATCATCCCTATCCTATCTCGCCACAATGGTTTCGCCAAGTTAACTCAGCGCTGGGCCGCTTTCTCTGGGCTGGAGGGCTATTCGTGTGGCCCTTCGCACCTGTTTCCTCTCTGCGTACAGCGGTGGCCTGGAGTCATCGGACATCCTCTCCTACTATCAAGCGTCCCATCTATTGATGCTCAACGAGGGGTGGTATGGGGATCGAGGCGACCCGGCGTATGCTCTAGAGAGGTATTTAATGGAACCAGATACTTTGCACACATTACTGTACTCGGCGGGGAAGAGGAAGAGGCTCCCAGTGGTTACGCAGGTTGTCTTCCAGGTTTGGCGTAGAGCACTTAGTCGTATGGGATGGTGGAACAGGCTGACTGCGGAGACCCTGCTGCGGCAGAACGGCCGCTTGCCGGCCTTGTCGACTTTGCAGGGGTTTCGCGGCTGGGACTCGATAGGGATCTCGGCGCTGGGACATGTCATGAAGGGCACAACCCTTAAATCCTTTCAGGAGCTGAGGGATGAGTACGACATGCCGCGTACCCAGTTCTTCAAATACCTGCAGTTCCGCCACGCTATCTCCCCCGCTTTAGAGGGGTTAGACTCCCTACAGGAATTTAGTCCGCTAGAAGCCAAAATATTAATGGGAGAATTAACAGAAAAGAAAATATCTCGCATCTACCAATCACTGCTTATCCATTGTTCCTCCTCCCTGGACGGCCTGCGGTCTAAATGGGAGAGGGATGACGGAGAAATTGACGAGGAGGGGTGGAGGGAGGCCCTCGCGGCTCCGAGGGAAGCGGCCATAGCCGTACGATTGCGCTTTATCCAATTTAAATACCTTCATAGGGCCTACTACACGAGAGAGAGGCTGTGGCGAGCCAGATTGATTGCCTCCCCCGATTGTCTGAGGTGTGGCAGAGAGGTGGGCACGTTCCTTCATACCGTGTGGTCCTGTGGGGCACTGGAAAGGTATTGGGGGCGTATATGGGACTGTTTGGATGAGGTTCTGGGTTGGCAGCTTCCACGTACATCACAACTGGGCCTCCTACATGTCTTGGAGCAGGTGGGTGGCAACATATATAAACGGCACTTGTTACTCCTGGGTCTTACAGTGGCCAAGAGAGATGTGGCCCGCGCCTGGAAGGACCCTAGGGCTCCCCCGATCGAGGTATGGAAACAGGGCTTAGACTATTATATGGAACTGGAACATCCAGTGTTTGAGGCCCGTGGCTGCCCCAGAAAGCACTATAAAATTTGGAAGAGGTGGGCGGAATACAGGGGGCTGTAGCTGGAACCACCGCCGTGGCAGGATGTAACTGAAGACCAATTGTCCTGAGAACCGGGGTGAGGGTGAGAGTGTATTACCACTATTGCATAGATTGATTAACTTATATCCAGGTGACCATCGTGAACTGGACTAGGGTGGGACCCGGGAGGGGGTGGCTATACGGGGTGGGGGGGTGTGGGTAGTTTAAGGTAAATGTCTTATCCTGCATACTGTACTGATTGCTATGCTATGCTTCTTGGTTATATGCTCACAGCTCCTCCGGTGTTCGGAGTGCTGTGGATGTCTTGCAATCATATCTGAAATGTCAATAAAATTTGGTTCTAAAAAAAAAACATAAAAAAATACCTTGCCGACTCTGCAGGACCCGCTGCCTGGCTGCTGCTGTGTGGTGGCTTCCCCTGGCGACCTACGGGTGGTCCCGCGTAGTGGAGCGCCGGTCGAGGCCTTATTTAGAATCCCCTCTAACGGATGACGAGGTAGCACAGGCAATAAGGGGGATCAAATCAGGGAAGGCGTCGGACCGAACGGCATTCCCATTGAATTGTACAAGCTGAAGCCCGATAAGATCACCCCTCATCTCCGATCCATGTCTGTGGAAAGTAGTGACAAACGAGTACTACCGTACGATCAGCGGGTCGCAAATATAGTTGTCATTCATAAAGAAGTCACACCCAAAACCGAATGTGAGACCTACAGGCCTATATCACTGCTGAATGCGGAGCCTATGGTTCTCAGAAAAATACTTGCAACACGCCTCATTAAAGTTATTAACACGTTGGTTCACTCTGACCAGTCTGGCTTTATGCCGCCTCGTAATACAGCACTTAATCTGTGCCGCCTGCACGGAGTAGTAGGCAGAGTTTCAACCATACTTGAACCGGCTATACTAGTATCCCTGGATGCCACCATGGCCTTCGATATGGTGGAGTGGCCGTATATTTTGATGGTGTTGGGCAAATTAGGATTCGGTCCCTCGTTTGTAATATGGGTTCACCTGCTGTATTCCAGTCCCATGGCCCGGGTGGTAGTGAATAACCGTAAATCTCCAGATTTCCAGCTAAGCGGGGGCACACGCCAGGGATGTCCCTTTTACCCACTCCTGTTCGCACTCGTGCTGGAAACCCTGGCGGCTTGGATTCGGCAGGATCAAGTAATTCACAGAATGCGATGGGCTCGAGGCTGGGAGGACAGGATTTCGTTATACTCTGACGACATCCTTCTTTATGACTTCTCCAGGAACCTCATTGATTGGTCTCTTTGATATTCTCGCAATCTTCGGGAAATTCTCAGGTTTTACCATCAACTGGACAAAGTCAGTTGTCTATGTCCTCCGGGGAGGTCCACCTACTCTACTGAGGAACTGTCCGATCCAGATAGTGGCGCAGGGCTTCCAAGACCTCGGTATATATGTAACGCTGAGTCCGGAACTTCGCTTTACTCATAATTTGGGGCCACCTTTCCGGAGACTAAAGAGAGATGTCAGTCATTGGAAGTCCCTTCCCCTTTCCCCTTTCCTTGCTGTGCAGAGCGGCCCTCTTTAAAATGATGGCTTTTCCCCGCTTTCTGTACGCTCTCCAGAATGCGATGGACCCAGTTCCTGCATCCTATTTCAAAGAAATAGAAAAATTGCAAAGAGAGCTCCTGTGGGACGACAGGCCCCGAATAGCGTTCTCTAAATTGATGCTCAATTGGTACGACGGAGTCATCAGCATCCCTGACGTCAGGAAATATTATTGGGCAGCACATCTTACGGCAATTACCCATGGGATATATGGTCCTCTGGACGATCCCGGTTACGCCATGGACAGGTGGTTGCTCCCAGGGGGTGATTACAACAGATCACTGTATGCCAGGCCCCGTAGATTCCCCCCTTCCGGACCAACAGCGCACTCTATTCATATATGGCATGTGGTCAATAAACAACTAGGATGGGATAACAAATTTACACTGGCTACTCCATTATGGAGTTCCGAGAGGTTGGAGAGCCTGTGGAAAACCAAGGGGTTTGACAAGTGGGACTTGCAATTCAAGGACATCTGGGGGGCGGGGATGATTCTCCTTTTTGCCACTCTTAAACAGCATTACAGCATGGCGGACACTGAATATTATCGATACCTCCAAATGTGACACGCCTTACTCGCCCAACTAGCCGGGAACAACACACTTCCGGAAGCCTCTCCCCTGGAGGACAGGCTGCTGGATGGTCATCTCCCGGAGAAGGCTATCTCGCTTATTTATAAAAAACTGGTTAATAACATGGCAGACCCACTACAAGCCTTGAAGGAGAAATGGGTCGGGGATGGCTTGGAGCTTGCGAGGAGGACTGGCAAGGGCTGGTACAGCTCAAAATACTGCATAGGATATATATATATCAGGGCCTGATTTGGCGCGAATGGGTAAGGTGGAGAATGACGGATGCAGAAGGGAGTGCGGGGAAAGGGGGACTTTCATCCGTGTCCTATGGAAGTGCCAACACATACAATCATATTGAGGAGCCGTACACCAAACACTGAGTAATGTCCTCCATATAGACATAGAGGCCGAAGATCGAAGGTGTCTCCTTAATGTCTGGGAGCCGACAGATCTTAATACATACGCCACACAATGGACAACCCTGACCTATATGATAGCAAAAAGAAATATAGCGCAGCAGTGGGGAGCGAGTCAACCACCCAAATTGAGCAAGTGGACAGAGGACCTGGACTACTGCATGTTCAGGGAAAAGTCAGTCTATGTTGCAAGAGGGTGTGCCAGAAAGTGGGGAAAGATGTGAGAGGCATGGAATCGATATAGAGGAGATATCTGCACCCCTCCTGCACCTCAGGTGGAGGCTGAAACTCTGGAATCCCCTTGAATTCGATTAATCTGTAAACGTGACCTGCTGAAAGATGCTGCTGTCTGGAAATGTGTAAATATGATGTTGTTCCCTTATGTACTGTGATGGTGCGGTTAAGACGGAATTATTCAATAAAAATAAATATTTAAAAAATAAAGGAGAGTGCTCGGATGAGCCCAGGTGAGGTAGGCCCCCGTGCATGACCAGAGCACGGCGGCACTTGGGGTGTGGGTGGGCCCTAGGCCTCCCCCTCTTCGTCTCTCCCCTGAACACTGATTGGAACACCTGTGGCGTCGGCTGGAGCCTTGGCCCGAGATGCTAGACCAAGTTGAGGAGGTGCCACAGCCCTGGGTGGCTCGGGCCCTATATATCAATCAATCAATCAATCATGCCATTTGTATAGCGCACTACTCACCCGGGAGGGTCTCAAGGCGCTTGGGGGGAGGGGTATGCTACTGCTCGAACAGCCAGGTCTTGAGTTGTTTCCTGAAGGCGAGATGGTCCTGGGTCAGCCGAAGGTGGATGGGGAGGGAGTTCCAAGTCTTGGCAGCCAGGTAAGAGAAGGATCTTCCTCCGGCGGTGGCTCTTCGGATGCGTGGTACGGCTGCGAGGGCGAGGCTGGTGGACCGTAGCTGGCGGGTGGGCGTGTAGAAGGTCAGGCGGTCGTTGAGGTACTTGGGGCCCAGGTCGTGGAGAGACTTGTGTGCGTGGGTGAGGAGCCGGAACGTGATCCTCTTGTCGACGGGGAGCCAGTGCAGGTTCCTCAGGTGGCTGGAGATGTGGCTGCGTTGGGGTACATCCAGGATGAGTCGGGCGGAGGCGTTCTGGAGGCGCTGGAGTCTTTTCTGTAGCTTGGCTGTGGTTCCGGCGTAGAGGGCGTTTCCGTAGTCCAGTCGGCTGGTGACGAGTGCCTGGGTAACAGTCTTCCTGGTCTTGGTCGGGATCCAGCGGAAGATCTTGCGAAGCATACGCAGGTTGTTGAAGCACAATGAGGAGACGGCGTTGACTTGTCTTGTCATCGAGAGGGAGGGGTCCAGGATGAAGCCCAGGTTGCGTGCGTGGTCGGTTGGCTTGGGTGCGGTGCCCAGGGCTGGGGGCCACCAGGAGTCGTCCCAGGCGGAGGGCGAAGATCCCAGGATGAGGACTTCCGTCTTGTCCGAGTTCAGTTTCAGGCGGCTGTCATTCATCCACTCGGTGACGTCTTTCATCCCTTCGTGTAGGCAGGTTCTGGCGGTGTCGGGGTCTCTGGTGAGGGAGAGGATCAGCTGGGTGTCGTCGGCGTAAGAGATGATGTTGAGGTTGTGCTGGCGTGCGATGGCTGCGAGAGGTTTCATGTAGATGTTGAAGAGGGTGGGGCTGAGTGAAGATCCTTGCGGGACGCCGCAGATGACTTCGGTGGCCTCGGAGCGAAACGGGGGGAGGCGGACTCTTTGTGTTCTACCGGCGAGGAACAAGATGATCCACTCCAGTGCCTTCTCTTGGATACCGATGTTGCTGAGGCGCTGGACTAGGGTGCGGTGGCAGACCGTGTCGAACGCAGCGGAGAGGTCCAGGAGGATGAGGGCCACTGTTTCCCCCTTGTCGAGCAGGGTCCGGATGTCGTCGGTGGCTGCGATGAGGGCGGTCTCGGTGCTGTGGTTGGCTCTGAAGCCGGACTGCGAGGGGTCGAGGGATCCGTTCGTCTCGAGGAAGGCGGTCAGCTGTCTGTTGACGATCTTCTCGATGACTTTAGCAGGAAAAGGGAGGAGCGAGATGGGGCGGAAGTTTTTGAGATCGGTGGGGTCCGCTGTAGGTTTCTTCAGGAGGGCGCTGATCTCGGCGTGCTTCCAGCTCTCCGGGAGGGTGGCGGTGTTGAAGGAGGCGTTGATGATGTTCCGGAGTTGGGGTGCGATGGTGGAGACATGGTGTGGGCAGGGGTCGGTCGGTGATCCGGAGTGGATGGTGTTCATCGTGCGGGCTGTGTCTTCGGTGGTCACCGTGGTCCAGGTGCGAAGGGTGGCGGTGGGGGTGTTGGTTCAATGGTTGGATGCGTGGGTGGGACGCGGAAGCTGTTGTGGATGTCGGCGATCTTGCGGTGGAAGAACGAGGCGAGGGAGTCGCAGAGGTTTTGTGACGGAGTCATGTCGTTGGTGCCGGTGCTGGGGTTGGAGAACTCCTTGACGATATTGAAGAGCTCTTTGCTGTCGTAGGCGTTGTTGTCCAGTTGTTCCTTCAGGGATTTCTTCTTGGTGGTGCGGATGAGCTGGTGGTGCTTGCGGGTAGCGTGTTTGCGGGCGGTCATGTTGTCGGTGGTCCGGTCGAGGAGCCAGGCTTTCTCGAGGGTGCGGCAGGTCTTCTTGGAGTCCTTGAGGTCGTCGGTGAACCAGGATGCCTTCTTGCTTCTGGGTCTGCTGGGAGGGTTCTTTAGTGGCGCGAGGTCATCGGCGCAGGCAGTCAGCCACTGTGTGAAGTTGCGGGCTGCTTCGTTGGGGTCCGTTGTGTTGGCGGGTGGGCTCTGGCTGAGGGAGGTGGTGAGCTGGTCTGCGGTGAACTTGCTCCAATTCCTGTGAGGTACCTGTTGCGGGTGGTGGTGGGTCGTGGATCTTTTGAAGCTGAAGTGGACGCAGCTGTGGTCGGTCCAGTGGAGTCCGGTGGCGTGGCTGACGGTGATGTACTTGCTGGAAGAGAAGACGGGATCAAGCGTGTGGCCGGCGTAGTGGGTTGGGGTTTTGACCAGTTGCTTGAGTCCGAGGTTGGCGAGGTTTTCCAGCAGGGCGGTGGTGTTGCGGTCCTTGTTGTTCTCCAGGTGGAAGTTGAGGTCCCCGAGGAGGATGTAGTCAGTGGAGGGGAGGGCGTGCGGGCTGATGAAGTCTGTGATGTCTTCGCTGAATTGTGTGTGTGGTCCCGGGGGTCTGTAGACGAGGGTGCCTCTGAGGGTCGTCTTAGGGTCGGTGTGAATCTGGAAGTGGAGATGTTCGGCTGCGGCGAAGGAGTCGTTGGCGTCGGTCGTGATGCGGATGGTGTTCCTGTGGACGATGGCGATGCCACCTCCGGTCTGGTTGATGCGGTCCCTCCTGATGATCTTGTACCCGTCCGGGATGGCGATGGCGATGTCGGGTGCAGAGGAGGCATTCATCCAGGTTTCCGTGAGGAAGGCGACGTCCGGTGATGTAGCGTCGAGGAGGTTCCAGAGTTCCACGGCGTGTCTGTGGACGGAGCGGGTGTTGATCAGGATGCGCTTGAGGTGGTTGCTGCTGGTGTTTGTCTTGGCGGGTGCGGGGCAGGTTCTTAGGCAGGTGAACTTGCAGGTGCAGCAGGTGAAGGGTCCGTGGGTGCGTCTCGGGGTGGCTCGGCAGCATGCGTGGGTACGGCCGGCATTGAGTGCGTTGAGAGTGGCGGCGTCGTAGGTCAGTCGGGTCGTCTTGCCTCGGCGGGGAGGGCCAGGGGTCCTGGCGCTGGGCGCGGTCCAGGCGCGGACGGGCGCAGACAGGCTTACCTTTGGCGCACCTTCGGCGCTCAATCGGTGCTCCCGCTGCGCGCGTCCGCTGCACGGTCGCTCTGGGGGCGTCATAAGTAAGGAGCCGGGAGGGAGGAGCAGCTGGGTGGCGGGAGCGGGGCGGCGAATGGAATCACAGGAGGGCGGGGCCGCAGGGAGGCAGCGGCGGGAAATTCCAAGAAGCAGCGGGCAGCGGGAAATTCCCAGGAGCAGCGATACAAAAGGGGATTAAACCCAGATCAGTTGACTGGGGGTGAGTGCTTGATTTGTTCAAACGCTCCGTCCATCATCCCCTTTTGTATCACTTTGTTCGCCCTAAGTGTGGCAGGGTATACTCAGACGTGAGTCCCTTGTTCACTTGGCCACTGGATTCAAGATAGCCTGGCTGATGAGGATTATGAATCCGAAACCGGTCCTAGGATGGTTTTTTCGGTCCAGGGAAGACATGGCTTGGCAGTTCGGGCTGGACTGTTCCCACGAGGCACAGGGTCAGACTGATTTGCATATAGCCATGTCTGAACAGGGGTGGCTGAGTGAACTAAAGAATGGTGATGGATTAAACCCAGATCAGTTGACTGGGGGTGAGTGTTTGATTTGTTCAAACGCTCCGTCCATCATCCCCTTTTGTATCGCTTTGTTCGCCCTAAGTGTGGCAGGGTATGCTCAGACGTGAGTCCCTTGTTCACTTGGCCACTGGATTCAAGATAGCCTGGCTGATGAGGATTATGAATCCGATACCAGTCCCAGGATGCTTGTTTTCGGTCCAGGGAAGACATGGCTTGGCAGTTCGGGCTGGACTGTTCCCACAAGGCACAGGGTCAGTCTGATTTGCATATAGCCATGTCTGAACAGGGGTGGCTGAGTGAACTAAAGAATGGTGATGGATTAAACCCAGATCAGTTGACTGGGGGTGAGTGTTTGATTTGTTCAAACGCTCCGTCCATCATCCCCTTTTGTATCGCTACTGAAAGATCTAGCCTACCAGACCACACTTCATCAGGCCGTCACGGAATATGTAGCACTTAATGTTGATACTACCCCATCGGGCACTATATTGTGGGAAGCCCTGAAGCCCACTTTGCGTGGGGTCAACACAAGTTACTGCACCGGGGAGAAACGCCACCGCCTTACCCAAGTTGTGAACTTGGAGACCCATCAATGTGCCCTTGAGGCTGAATTGAGAGAGGGTGTGGATACCCGGGCCAAAAGTCTTCTTCTCCTCATACAACAGTGTTGCAAAGTCATCCTGTGCCCTGGGCACCCTCCCAACTTTTGCTGACTGGTACTGGTGGTAGCTGACTCTGACTGACCCTGGGCTCTGCCAAACCAGTCCCAGGGCCAGTGCTATGCTGAGGAAACACGTAGAATACAGTGAAAACACCTACATACACTAGGGTAGACTGTGGGCTAGGGTACCCCCGTGATTGGTATTGCCTTCCCTAAAAGGCCCTAGAACATATAGGGCAGGGGGATTGAAACTACCTTTAAGGTCCTTGTATTGAATAGCGCATTGCAGTGTAGAAGCCAGCAGCCTTTTTCGGCACTTGCATGTGTGCACTGCTGGAGCCTGAGGTCGGTTTAAAATGCAAATTGGGCCCAAACTTGACTTTTGTGTTTGGGGCACTTAAAAATGAATAAACTACAATGTTTGGGCATGGTAGGTATCCCCAGGGTCTCCCCTCGGTTTTCCAGGGGTGAGGGGTCAGGTACTTATAAGGAGAATCCTTATAAAAAGGTTTTTAAATGCCCTAGGTTTAGTGAAATTGCACACTGTAGTAAAGTGGTTCCATAAATCGACGTTTGTGCTAGGAGCACTGTAAAATGAGGATCTGCAATATTTTGTCAACCGTCCCTCCAATCGCATCCTCCTGTGTGTTACCATACCTGAATAACCACAAGATCAGGCAAATTGACCAAACGCTAGTCACACATGGCTGAACCACATTGGGTGCGCTGCAGGTGGCGTGGGAAGGTGATATTGTGGATATCACCGACGATGATTGGATGGAGACCCTGGTGAACCCCTGTGGTGCTACCATTGCAACACGGTTTGGCTTAATCTAATTTAAATACCTTCACCGGGCATATTACATGAGGTCTCACCTCTGGCGCATGGGCTTGATAGCGTTCCTTACAGATGTCAGATTCAACCCTGAGGAAGGGAACTTCCTCCATACAGTATGGAGCTGTAGGGCACTACAGCCCTTCTGGCGCATGGTAACCTCTTGTCTAAAACAAGTACTGTCCTGGCGGCTCCCCTTTGAACCCAAGCTATTCTTCTTGCACAGCACAAATTAGATTGGGGAAACAGATACAAATAACACTTCTTGTTCACGGGGCTCACATTGACTAAGAGAGACATAGCCCAGCACTGAAAGGGGACCTCTCCACCCTCGGTACGAGGGTGGAAACATGCCATGGACAAATGCAAAGGAGTGTAGTAGCAATATTCCAGGCGTGGGCTGCCCACAGAAACATAATAACATTTGGAAGCGATATGCTGACTACAGGGGCATAGACCCGCCTTTCATACGTCCCCCAGAATGCCTCATTGAGCAGGAAATACGTTCATAAAGTCATAGACATACTCTTAATTTGTAGATCCCTTATTTCAGTGCTGCAGATAGAAACTTCTCTCGGGGAGGGGGGTGGTACCTGGTTTGTGGATGGGTTTTTCTTTGTTTTATTTACTTCTTTGTTGACGTTCTTAAACATGGGTACTGTTTGGAAATGTTCTATACCTTGTTGTTTGTGTATGGGCCTTTCAGGCTGTGCTGTCCTGCCAAAATCTCAATATAACCTGTAAAGAAAAAAATGTGAGAAACAAATTCAAATCCCACTGAGGCATGATAAAAGGAGTTGGAGGAAATTTATTTGTGAGACCATTAATGAATCTCACAACTATGTAAGATTTAAAGAATGAGGGTTGATCTGGTAAACAAAGAAAAGTAGACAATGCAGATAAGTAGCCCTTAACAGTACTGCCCAACCCTGTTACGCCAGTGAAAGAAAGAAACTCAGAACATCAGATGAATGGGCTTGTGAGGGATAAATCGATCTCTCGCCACACCATTTAACAATTTTGGCCCACCTACCAGAATAGACAGATTTAAAAAGTGTCTTCTGGCTGATAAAAAAACATCCACCACATATGGTGGGAGAGAGAAAGATCTCAGGTTGTCCCATTCAATCTCCAGGCATGTAGAGGTGCAGGCTCAGGAGGTGGGGGTGTAGAACCTGCCCCTGCGACTGCGATAGGAGGTCTGCCCTGAGAGGGAGACTGAGCAGAGGGTACAATGAGAGGTAAAGGAGGTCTGTATACCACACCCTTCACAGCCAATCCGGGTGATTAATATGACAGGCCCGGTCTTTTTGCGAATCTTCCTCAGACCTTGATTAATCAAGGGTATGGCGGAAATGTGTAAAGTAGATGTGGTCCCCAATCTGACTCAAACGCATCCCCCAATGTTCCCTGCTTCAGATAATGGAGATTGCAGAACAATGGGCAGTGTGTGTCCTCGTGAGAGGCAAACAGGTCCAGCTGAGGCAACTCTCACTTAATGAAAATGTGAAGAACCTCCTCTGGATGGAGACGTCAATCGTGATCTGCCGAACACTGCCAGCTGAGACTGTCCGCACGCACATTCATCAATCCAGCCAGATGATTTGCGATCACACAAATCTGATGGCCCTGAGCCCAGCACCAAAGTCTCAGAGCCTCTCTGCAGAGTAGATATGACCCTACTCCTCCCTGTTTGTTGATGTACCATATCGCCGTAGTGTTGTCCGTAAAGACCTAAACCGACTGATCGCGAAGGGATGGAAGGAAGACCTTGAGAACTAAACGTATCACCCGCAATTCTAGAAGATTGATGTGAAACAATCTTTCCTCTCGAGACCAAGGACATTTGACCTCCAGATCCCCCAAATGAGCTCCCCACCCTAGAGTGGAGGTATCTGTTATTACTGAGGCCACCAGAGAAGGAGGGAGGAACCGGCTTCCTTTGAGACAGGTTGCCTGGAACACTCCACCATTGCAGATCCGCTGCAGTGTCTCTGGCGATTCTGACCACCTCCTAGAGATCTGCATTGTGTTGAAACCACTACCTGTGGAGGCACCAGTGGATGGCCTTCATATGCCAGTGTGCATGGTTGACCAACACTATGCAGGATGGAAACAGACTGAGCAGGCGCAAGACCTTTAGGACTGGAACAACTGCTCCATTCTGAAAAAGTGGAATCATAGCCTGGATGTCTTGAATCCTCTGTGGAGGCGGAAAGGCACAACTCACAGTAGGGTCCATTACTGCCCCTATAAATAGGTTGTGCTGAGAGGGCATCAGGTGAGATTTGGGTAAATGTTCTTACAGCACCATCTATGGTGACTTTGCTTTGAGCAGCCAGACATCCAGATAAGGAAAAACAGGAATTCCCGACCTTCTGAAATGTGCTGCTACTACCGCCATCCCCTTTGTGAAGGCCCAAGGTGCGGAAGAAAGGCAGAACAGCAGGACCGCAAACTGGTACTGTTGGGACGCCACCGTAAAACAGAGATACTTCCGATGCTACTTCAGGATGGGAATGTGATAATACGCATCCTGTAAATCGAACAACACCATCCAGCCTTCCTTTTCCAGTGCAAGAAGTACCTGTGCCAGGGTCAACATTTTGAACTTCTCCTGTTAAAGGTAAAAATGTTAAATGCTGAGGTCGAGGATCGGAAATAAACAACCATCCTTTTTAGGTATCAGGAAGTACCGAGAGTAGCACCTCTGACCCTTTTCCTGCACTGGAACCACCTCCATTGCACCCTTTTGCAGCAATGACAGAACCTCCTGCTGGAGAAGTAGAAGATGCTCTTCTGAGCAAAAGCCCTGATGCGGAGGGAAAGGAGGGGGAAACTCCCAGAAGGGTTGGGCATACCCATTCTCTACAATGTTCAAAACACAGAGGTCTGTAGTAACAGACATCCAATGTTGTAGAAAATGGGACACAGGTCCTCCCACTGGACAAACATGCTCTAGGATGGCAGAGCTAGAGCTGCTTCTCTGCAAAAAGGCTGGAGAGGCAGAAGAGGATGCAGAAGAGGAGGAGGAGGAGACTTGCTATCACGCAGCACCATAAACAGACAACATCTGCCCTTTCCCCTGTTGGACCTGTACAAGGGATTTGCCTGCTGCTGCTGCTGCAGATGTTGCCTGGCATGAAAGGACAAGATTCTTGGAAAGCCACAAAACTTGTGGAACTGCCCAATGCTCCTGGGTTAGTTCTGAAGTACAAAAGAACTCACCGGAGCCTTGCTGTCATTACAGAACTGCAGCGTCAAATCTGCTTTAGCCTCGTACAGGCGAGACCCGTCAAAGGACCAATCCAGTAATGTAGCCTGGACATCAGGCAAGAATCCTGAACCACGCAACCAGGCGTGCCTCCTTGTTGCCACAGATGATCCGTTTGTTCTGGCTAAAGCTTCATCCGTGTCCAGTCCAGACTGGATCACTTGGCGGGCAGCAGCCTGGGCATCTGAAAACACCTCAGAGAAATGCCCTTGTACCACATCAGGCAAGTTCTGAAAAACCTCCTTGGCTGAGTTCATGAGGGCATGGATGTAACGACCAAAACAACATGTGGCATTTGTGGATTTAAGGGCCATGCTTCCTGACGAGAAAACTTTCTTCACCGACTGCTCCACGTGCTTTGACTCCCTATCAGCAAGTGTATATGGCCTAGATGGTTGATAGATACCAACAGCCTTGAAGAGCACGAAACCTGAACCACCAAGCTTTCCGGCAAAGGGTGGGAGGACAGAAATGCAGGATCCCCAGGAGCTACCTTGTATCTCCTACACACGGTCCAGGAAACTGCTAGAGTGGACATTGGCTTCTGCCAGACATCCAGAATAGGCTTTGTCAATACCTCATGGAAGGGTAGCAAAGGTTCTCACACATAGGCAGAGGAATGAAGAACCTCCATAAGAATATTTGATTTTAACTCTGTTGTAGGAAGAGAAAACTCCAAGAGGTCCGCAGCCTTTCTAACCACAGCATGATATGTGGTCACCTCTGGCATCGTCAGGCCCTTCGGTGATGTAAGCTTCCACTCAGGAGAGGTGTCCAGGCCACTAGCCTCCTGCAAACCCTCAAATTAAGGGTCAGGATCCACAATCTCTCCTTCCTCCGCCCCGCCAAGTTCTTCCTGGTATTCTATATCCTCAAACAGCCACTGAGCCTCTCTCTGAGATCTCATCCTCGGAATCTGCGGTGCCAGATGCGGCGCAGGTGACTTTGTGATTGGCGTTGAAGGGAGGTCAGAGGGAACCGGAGTCGAAGTCGTCAGAGGTCGAGTCAGCACTGGTACGGAACCAGACAACGCCGGGGATGAACCATCAAAAGGAAGTCAATCCTCCAAAGATTGCAAGGCATAGCATGAATAAGAGTAATCATGGGCTAGTAGACATTAGACAATCAGGGTCACTACTGCTGGTATGAGGTATAAGTAAGAATCACGGTATAGGCCACAGGTCTTCATACTGTGGGGCGCGACCCCGAGGGGGTCAGTGGTGTAGAGGTGGACCTCAGCAAAGCCTACCAGTGCTAGGGATTCGCCCTTCTCTGCACACAAATCCTCAGACCAGAAAATAGAAGTTGGCATGGAAAATGAAATAGCAAAAAGATATTTTATTAACTTCATGAGGTGGAACTACATTCCCACAACACCCTTCGGTAGTGTATGAAGTAGCACAAGGAGTAGAAGAACCATGGGTCTTTTATACCCACACAGGAGCTCAAAAGAAGGTGGTACAAGCACACATAGGAGAGCTACATACATAAATGGTCATACAGAAATGCACAGTCAACAAAGAAGGAGGAGCCAACAGTTGCTGACATTTGTAGAAACATTCTGACAGTAACAAACCTAACCAGGTGCATGGGCAGCTACAAACTCTTCTGAGCATGTGCAGAGTAGCAGAGGCTAGGTATAGCTAGTTCTTTGAGCAAAGCACAAGGGCAAATGACAGAGAAGAAGGAAAGAGCACATGGTGAGCACGTGGATGACAAAATGGCTGCCGGAAACAAGATGGCTTCAGCTAAATGCTAACATCGATCTCTGCCAAATTTCCATAGTGGAGTGATAGAAAGGGGTTGCGCATTACCGGTCACACTTCTGCCTATTTTTATTATTTACATTTGTAGTGCGCTTCTGTTTCCAAAAGGTGTCCTGGAGCTAATAACCATCTGCTGTTTGATGGCAAATGAGAAAAACACAGAAGGGGGAGGAGAACCAGCCAAATGGGGTAACCTACAGAGTGTAGAGCCAGGTTTTTGTATCTTCCTAAAAGATAATAAATTATTGGTGGAGCGAAGCAAAGGAGGGTGCAAGTTCCATAACTGTGCGGCCTGCACCAAAACAGCGAGACCGACAATCCATGTCTTTCTGAAATAGTGAACAATAAGCAGATTGGCAGAGGCCGAGAGAAACATACGGGTCGGTTTATACTATAAACCGACCCATATGCACGATGAGGAGAGATGAGAGGAAGAGAGGAGATAGGGTGAGAAAGGACAGCAAAGAAGTGATAAAATATAATTTAGGCGGGCTACTGTTAAACTGTGAGAGAAGATAGCTGAGTGATGATCTGTGATCTAAAAAGAGAATTTGATGCAACATTGGTGAGGGACAGTAACGATAGGAGAAGAGAGGGACTACTGGGGTGGGTGCTGAGCAGTGCTTAATGTGTAACAAAAATTGTGTCAGGGCCCTCGCCAGTAGGCCACTGCAACTTTAATCACTCATCAATTGCCTTACCAACGCGGCCAATGACAATACCTATGCAACTACCAACCATAACACTTGTACAAGTGTGACTATCCAGACTGTTTCAAGCACCCAAACCTATATGAATGGCATGGGTGTCAGGAGTTTATCTTTTTTTAATTTATATTGAATTAATAAACAGCTGTTGTTCTGTTCATCTCTAAATTACACAGACAGAGCCACCATGTGGCAGACTGTCACAGTGCTAGTGTGCACAACTAGGTGCCGGTGTGAAGTACAGGAAACCACCTACTCAAATTAAGCACTGGTGCTGAGGTAACAGGGTAGGGAGATGTTGGTTCAAGAAGATGTGGAAGAATAAACAGGAGCTGTGAAAGATGATTGGGGGGACTGGAGAAGTGTAAGATACAAATAGACATACATTTGAAGGGAGAGACTTGAGGTGAATGAGAGGTGCTGTGGGCCAGAAAGGTGACGGGCCAGAGAGGCCATGAGATATATGCAGGAGACAGTTAGAGATGAGGGCAGTGAAAAGACAGAATGCAAGAGGTGATTAAAGGTGAAATAAGAGGTTGAATGGGGAGAGGACAGAAGTTGTAAAAAGGGGAGAAAGAAAATGACCTGCCAAGTGAGTGAGGGGTGTTGGCAGAGGAGAGAGGGATGGAAGGGATGGGGTGAGAGGAAGGAGGCGAGTGTAAACTGCTTAACTCTGCACAAGACCTCCAGGGTTTTAAGGGACCGCTGCTGCTCCCGGCCAGGGCCTGGTGAGCTTCTAATGTGACAACATGTATTCCTAAGGAGTGGAAGGCCCTTCACAAAGGTTGACTAAACATCTTTTGGGCATATGCATCAAAAATCGGTATTACATGTCCTTATTAGCGAAAATTAAGGAATCGCTAATAAGGGCATGTAAACCGCGATGCATCATTGAAATCGGTATTAATTACCAAATCGGTAACAATTGGTATCATATAGCGAAAGTACGATAGCGAGACACCATTAGCAAATACCGATTTAGCAAATACTGAATCGGTATTAGCGATTTCGGTAATAGCGATTGCGGTAAAAAGACGCGACGCATCGGAAGCAGGCTGATGACATCACAACCAGGAAGTAGGACAGCCCATGCTCCATTCAGTGCCCGAGGAGCTCAGAGGAGGAGGCAGAGCACAGGAGCTGAGGAGCCAGACTGAACCAGCAGCAACCAGGACGAGGCAAGCAGTGTAAGATTGAGAAGGAGGCCCCCCAGCAGGGAAAGGACACACACAGGAAGAGAAAGCGCAAGTTCTCTGATAAGGAACTTGAAATCCTGATTGAGTGTGTGACCAGCAATAATGATAAACTTTTTGGGAAGCTGTCCCTGAAGGTGCCAGAGGCGGAACAAAGGAAGATGTGGCTGCGCATCAAGGACAAGGTCAATGCTTGTGGAGTCACCCACCGCAGCATTGACGATTTAAAAAAACACTGGTACGACCTGCGTAAAAGGGCCAAGGAGAGGATCGCTCAGAGGGTCAAGGATGCAGCAGGCACAGGTGGGGGCACATCCAATGTGACACCGAACACAGCCCTGGAGGACCTAGTGGAGTTTCCATAGAACCTGAAGCTGTTGTGGGGGTCACACAACTGGACACCTCTGGTGCTGCGGAAGGAGTACAAGGTAAGATGCATGGCAGCGTAGCAATGCAGCGTGTAGTCAATCCCTGCCCACTCCCCCATGCCAGACCCAGTGCACATGTAGCCGTGCCTAAAACACATACCCTCATCCCAGTGTTGCACCATGGGAGTTGTAGTCAAAACATGAATGAGTGCATGTCTGACCCCAGAGGTGAATGAAATAAAACAGCAGCAAAGGGCCAAATGTCTGTCCAAATATGTACTTTATATAGAGAAAATAATGCTATATCCACAGACAAAAACTAAATATTAACTATGCACTGTTTCACACACAGATGTATCCCCCATGGGATCAGAGGACAGTGGCCGCCTCTTCATATCTGAGACACCAGTGATGACCGATGCGGAGAGCTCACAGGAACATGAAGCCATGTCCTCCCCTTCACCACCACAGCGGACACCACCTCCACCACCGCCATCCATGCTGGCAAAGACCCCACCACCACCACCACCGCCATCCATGCGGGCAAAGACCCCACCACCACCACCGCCATCCATGCGGACAAAGACACCACCTCCACCACCACCACCAGTGCAGACAACTCCGCAGAGCCGCAGGGCAGTTGTTCCCTCCCTGCACGAGATGGAGTCGGAGCAGAGTACAGCAGCCCAAAATGTCCCACGCCAGGCTGTCGACACTCCAACCACCCAAACAGCAGCACGTCTGCGTGTCAGACAGAGGGCCGTGCCCCTGGGTAGGGCAGCAGCACGACCAGTGGATCCGGCCGAAGGGTACGGAGTAGTTGAGACCCGGATGCTGCGTGTCCAGCTCCTGCAGGGGAGACACATGGGTGCAATTAAACTCTGCATGACAAAACTGTGTAACAAATTAGGAAAAATGACTGACGCAGTGCGTGAGCACACCACAGCCGTAGCTGCGGGCAATAATGACATCAAGCTTTGCCTGCAGGAACTGACACGTGCTGTAGTCACAGGCCAACAAAGTGAGCGCCGGAGGCACAGGCAGATCATGCTCGCTGTAAATTCCACCAATAGTGCCATCACTAAGCTGTGCAACAGCACAGCTGTGCTATCCTGCAGGGCCGTGTCCCTGCAAGTGGACCTAGGGCATTATTGTGGAGATGTGGCAAGGGCCCTCGAGAGAGTGACCACTGCAGTGGAGCATCTGCAGTCTGGAACAGCCAGTGTCAGCAGTGTGAGAGTGGATGAGGGGAGTGAGGCCGCCTCCAGTGTGAGCAGCGTCTCCCTGCCAGAGACCAGTGGGAGGAGGCGCAGTGTGCGCAGCGCAACAGCCACTGACACCCATCGTGGGGATGCGAAGGAGTCACGGGACAGGAGACTGGGGGTACGTGGCAAACGCAAGTTTTCTCACTATCCATGGTGACGTAACCATGGGCCAACTATAGTGCCACAGCAGCACCCGTGTTGACAAGGGACTATATTAGTTGAACTTTTACTGCAGCTGCATCATGTTTGAGTTACATATTTCTGCACCAGTCAGGTGTTCATGACCATTAAACCCTTGCAAACCCGATCATGTTGTCAAGGCACTCTCTTACCTGTCTCAGAAATGATGCTGTGTGATGTATGTCCGCCTCCGTTGCCCTTCTGCTGTGTTGGGCACATGCGCCTGTTGGCGTTGAGGGGGTGTTGCTGTGCACGTAGTTCATCCTCTCTGTCCACCTCTATGGGTATCCCCCTGCGGGTGGCGATGTTGTGCAGGATGGCACAGACAGCTATGATCTGGCAGCAGGTCACTGGGTCGTACTGCAAGGCACCTCCTGTCTTGTGCAGTATTCAGAAGCGACTCTTGAGGATGCCGAATGTACGCTCCACCACACTCCTGGTGCTGATGTGTGCTCTGTTGTAGCGCTGCTCTTGAGGTGTTGCTGGGTTGAGGTAGGGAGTGAGTAGATACTCGCGCAATGCGTAAGCGCTGTCACCTGCAGGATGGGGAGAGAATGGTCATCAGCATGAATGCAATGATACATGTGGGGATGGAGTAAACGATTATGCATCAATATGTACCTAGTAGGTGTCCCTCTCCAAATTCACCGTTGATCAGGCGCCTGTGGATGCCACTGTGACGGAATATGTAAGCGTCATGTGTGCTCCCGGGGAATTAGGCTACAAGGTCCGTAAGGATGTACTTAGCATTGCACACCACCTGCACATTAAGAGAATGATATGACTTCCTGTTGCGGAATATGTATTCGGTGGCTGATGGAGGACAGATGGGGACATGCGTGCAGTCAACACACCCTATCACATGGGGGAATTGTGCGACCTGGTAGAACTCCCGTTTGGTGCGGGTCAGTTGCTGGGGGGTTGTGGGGAAGGTGATGTGGCGATGTATGAATGTCAGCATGGCCTCTAGGAACCGGTGGAAGAAGCGTGATAAGGCGCTTTGCGACACGCCTCCGGTCTCAGCTATTACCCCTGGAAGCTTCCAGACGCCAGCAGGTGCAGGCAGCATAGGACCTGGACATGGGCTGGTATGGCGTTGGTCCTACGGGTCTCGTGCTGCAGTAATGGTTCCAGATCTGCTATTAGGCGCATGATTATGGCACGGTTGAGTCTGTACTTATCGTACACCTGTTCCTCGGTCTGCCCCAGCAATGTGATGCGCACCCTGAAGACCCTGTCCTGGATCATCCTCCTGCGCTGAGCCTGGGCGTTGATTCTCCTCCTCCTAGCAAGCACGTAGAGGGCAGCCATTTTGGAAGACTTGTGGGGTTTCCCAGGGCATTTGTGAAGGGTTACTGATTGTCAGCACCTGCAAAAAAGTGATTTTTTTTTTTGTATCCTTCAAATAACTTTACCTCCAGTTTGATATTCCCCTTATTTAGCTCATGCTAAATAGCGATTTTGGCATTTTTCGGTATTAGCGATTTTTCATGCATTCCATTGCGATTCTTTTTTTGCGATTCGGTATTTCCGAGGTCAGCTTTGGTGTTCGGTATTTCCGATTGTCTGATTTGCGATTCGGTATTTTACCGAGGGGATATTTTTAGCGATTCTTTATTTTTTACCGATTTGGGGTTGATGCATTGCATTTTCTGGCTTTGCGTTCGGTATCGGCCTGTTTTACCGATTCGGTATTTTAGCGGGAGGTATTTTGCTTGATGCATCTGCCAGTTTGTTGTTTATTCCTGTATTTTGGTTATAAACTGGTACTGATGAGGTGACATCTTTCCTCAGTGTAACTGTGAGTCAAAAATGTCAAATTATTGAAGCAAAGCGATCCCAAAATATATGGCATAACATTATTTACATTTTCTTATCACATAATTTAGTTGAGCCAGCCGCATAATGTGGTCATCCCGGCCTCAGAGCTCTGCCCACAGGTTTAGAAATTTTTGTCAGGAGGGGGTCCTTATGCCTGACAGGTGGGTCTCGGCATCCAACAGTTTGAAGACTTCTGGTATAGGCAATAGATAACAGCATTGACCTGATATCACTATGTATGCACAGGTAAACATCATGCACTGACATGAAATTTAATTCCAGGGTTGCTTTGAGTACATTCTCAGATTTCTCTCTGTTCTTTCAACTGCCTGGTTCTCATAGGTGAATTGATTGTATGTATATTGCCTCCAGGGGGTCTGGTCCGCTTGTGTAATACAAAGGAACCTGCCAGGACATCGTCCTGTGTCCTTAAAAAAGTCAATGAGATCCTTAAAAACTAGAACTATATGAGACGGGCATACCACAATCCCTAACAATACATGTTGAGGCCTCATGTAGAAAGCAAAAAAAGGAGTGTGGTTTTGAGTCTGAATTTCAGTGATGGGCATTGTTATTAGTAGAGATCTTGTATAATTCCAACAATAAGGCAGTCGAAGCTTGTAGTGCAAAAGAAGCCAGAAATAGTTGAGTTGGGACATCAGGCCCAGACCTCAGCCTTTGCTAAAAGAGTAACCATGTTTTAAACCAGGGAAGCCTATGATAGTCAGGTCATGTTGTGACTGCAGTTAGGTACTGCAATACAGACCCAAGCACTGCTCAGAGTTTGTGGGCCTCACTTTCACAACAGTCTCTGTGTGGACAGCCTGAGAAAGAAACTACATTTTCTTTATTTTAAAGCTTCCTCAGTCTCTGGATTGAATTGGGTGTACAGAGTTGATACTCTCATATGGAATGCCCATAGATTCCAGATGGCTGCCAGCTGAGACCAGGGAGACAAACAACTGGTAATCAGACATAATATCAAAATTTTAATATCGATATGACAAAATATCGAAGATTTAATATCGAAGGTAAAATATATCGAAAATTTAAATATCGTTTACAAAAATATCGTATTTAGTATGTGTATTATAATATCGTAAGTAAATATATCGGAAGACAAAATATCGACAATAAAAAATATCGTATAATTGTAAATAATAGTTAAAAATATCTAATTTATGCAAATATTGTAGTATAATCTGTAAATGTTTTAAATCCACAGTGTGCTTGAAAGCATCACGCGCACTCGGTAGTAAAGATGCTCAGGTTTATTAATTCTCAGAAAACGTTACGGGTTTCGACACCAAATGTGTCTTGTTCACACGTTACCCAACACGACATTATGCTTGCTTAAGTAAACACAAACAATGGAAAGGTGTACTAGACAGTGACAAAGTACACATGTTCTGGCTAATTCTTACTTAAGGTTAATGGATCCGCCATTTTGGAATGGTGTATACATCAAGACATTTCACATTCATATACATTTCTAAGTGTTTGTAATACACCATTGTCATGCGTATGCCAAAGGAAACATATTAGTATCATAATATTTCGCATTTAGCAGTACGTTAGGCTTGGAAAGCTGAAGAGAACAACACAAATATGAACATATGCCAGATCATAATTCTAGTGTCTGCCATTAAAGTTGTCTCTAGCTTTGTGTGAGAGCGACTTACTTCCAAGGTCTAGTGCCTCTAGTCGAACAACAAAAAAACCAAAATATGAACATATGCCAAATCATAATTCTAGTGTCTGCCATTACAATTGTCTCTAGCTTAACATGAGAGTGACTTGATTCCAAAGTCTAGTGCCTCTAATCCTAGTAGTTGCTGCGTGATATAGGTTATGAAGTATAACAAGTATCGTCCCCATTTTTTGCGGTCTAGTGCCTATGGAGCCCCAGTACATTATAAAGATAAGTCCTAATATTTACTCATGTTGCCACCATTGTCCATAATGCACAGATGTATCACTGCCACATCCAAAATGTATGTTATTCAAGTACAAGCATCAAGCCATCAAGAGAAAAAACCAATTGAGGTCCAAAAAATGTCCAACAAACAACAGTGAAAAGTGAGTTCCTTATCTTAATCAAGTGAGGTGACTTCATCATTCGCCGAAGAAAAGGGTAGGGAAGATGTGCAGTGCATTGAAAAGTGATGTCTCCCTTCCTTTTCTCCTGGAAAAACATAATTAAAATATGCATTAAAATAAAATAAATCAAGGCTAGCATAAGCATGCTATTTATGTGCAGTTCAGTACAGTTACCATATATCAACAGGCTAGTATTATAACAGATATATTTTTTACTTCTCTTTTCTTTTTCTCCAGGGACACCCCACCAACCACCTTCCATTCTGAATTACTCTTCATATAGATGAGTTGCAAGTTCTTCATCTAAGTTGTGACCCCCCGGGAATCTACTCTCTAACTCCATGATCCATTTGGATTCTCTTTTTCTGAGTGCCAGAACCCGATTACCTCCTCTTTTGCCTATATTGACTTGTTCGACTGCATAATATCTTAGCAAAGAGGTATTGGATTGATGGAACTCCTGGAAATGTCTAGCAACAGGGTAACGTACATCCACATTAGTTATCGCTCTCCAGTGTTCCTGTATCCGCTTTTTAGCCATGCAGGTTGTGCTACCCACGTATCTCATTTTACATTGACATTCGAGTACATAAATAACAAAACTTGTGTTGCATGTAAGAAATTGTTTGATTTTACGTTTTTCTATGTATCCAGGAATGTCGACTTCTTTTACCATATAGCTTGATTTACAAGCCCGGCAATGTTCGCATGGGTAAAACCCTTTAAGGCCCTGTACATGTTGTTTTTTATTGTCAGAGATATCGCCTTTCACCAAGATATCTCTGAGATTTCTCCCCCTTCTATAGGTGATTTGGGGTGTTTCATTTAGCTCAGGACCTATTATGTTGTCTGACTGGAGGATGTTCCAGTTATCCACAAGGATTTTGCGAACTTTGTCTGATCTCTGGTGGAAAGTTGTTATAATCCTGGTTGGGTTTGTATCACTTTCTCTATTCAATTTAGGGGTAAGGGTTTCTGATCTCTCTACATCTGCAGCTTTACTCACAGCTTTCCTCAACACCCATTCGGGGTAACCTCTTTCCCGAAATCTAGATAGCATGCGTTCTTGTTCTACAACAAACCCATCTTTGTCACAACAATTTCTTTTGGCTCTAAGTAATTCCCCATAGGGGATGCTCCATTTCAAAGGGTCCGGATGTGCACTCAGGGCGTGGAGGAGACTATTCCCAACGGTCTCTTTTCTATGTAAGCTAGAGATGAGTCTACCTTCAAACACATTTATCTCTGTGTCCAGGAATTCTACATGATCTTTGCTGATAGTATAGGTGAGCTGTATGTTATACGCATTCCTGTTAAGTTTCTCTATGAACCTGGTCGCTTGCTCTTCTGTACCACACCACACTATAAACAGATCATCAATATATCTGATTCACGTTTGTACCTTAGCAAAATCTTCTGTCAACATATCATCATATCTCAGCTCCTCTTCCCATTTGCCCACAAAAAGGTTCGCGAAGCTAGGCGCAAAAGCCGAACCCATAGCCGCACCACGGGTTTGTTTGTCGATTGACCCATCAAACATGAAAATATTGTTTTTCAAACATAATTTCATCATTTTTATTACCATGGCAGTGTGTTCTCGAAAGCCTATTTCCCTCTTTTTAAGGAAGTGATAGCTAGCTTCCATCCCTTGAATGTGGTCAATGATAGTATAAAGGGCACTCACATCCATAGTGATTATCAGAGAGCCCTCTGACCACTGGATGTTTTCAAGTTTATTTAAGAAGTCTGTAGTGTCCTTAGTGTAGGAAGGTAATTGACATACAAATTCACTAAGAAAGTGATCAATGTATATGGAAAGATTCTCATTGATGCTGTCTATGGAAGAGATAATAGGTCTCCCTGGAGGTTCTCTTGGGTTTTTGTGAACCTTCAGTAGAAGGTAGAAAAAGGGAAGTTTGGGATAATCTTTCTTTAGAAAACGGAATTCATGCCATGATAGTAGTCCCTCATTGTGCCATTCGGTAAGTTGTTCCCATGTTTCTGTAATACTAATATTGTATTCATTCATGCTGCTAGTACAATAGAACTTTCCCCCGTCTAGTTGAGACAATGCTTCTTTTATATACAATTCTCTCCCCCACAGCACAATATTTCCTCCCTTGTCAGAGGGTCTCAAGATAACATTTTTATCATCCACTAAAGAAAAAATAAAATCCATCTCTCCTTTAGTCAGATTAGTATACCCTCTTCTCTGTTTAGGGCAGCTGTGTTTAAGTTTAGTAAGTTCTCTAGTAACCACCTCATGAAAGGTGTCGATCGAGTCGTGTGGAAGGGTGGGATAAAACACTGATTTTGGCTTAAAGGAAGTGTTAGCAGCCCTATCAGTTCTCGTCTCCCTCACTCCTACGACCTCAGGATCCGGTTCATTGTTAGAGATTAAGCCACCCAGGGAATAAACAGCTTGTAACATATCAGCATCACCCACTGTAAGTTCCGGTGCACCCACGATTTCTTCTAGGTTGGTACCTGGTTTCTTTTTCACTAGTGAGTGCCATTTTGACAGTTTAAGTTTCCTAATAAATTTAAAAATGTCAACCCTTGTGTCTGCGTAATCAAAGAGTTCAGTGGGGCAAAATGTGAGTCCCAAACAAAGGGTTTGTTTTTCTTTAAACGTCAATGTTCTTGAGGAAAGATTTATTATAGTTTTATTTACCATTAATTCATCCATCTTTATTTTCTTTTTTTGTAACCCCCACGTCTGGTTCCCACTGGTTTTCTGCTGTTCTTTTCTTCTCCTCTGCTGGAGCTTGAGTCGTCTCTGTCGCGATCTCCCTTGCCTCTTGCTCTTCCCCTTGGTCGTCCTCGTGTTGGATTCTGTTTGAATTCCGGTTGATGTAGCATATCTGCTTCCTTTTTTCTCCGTGTTCTTAATACTCGGAATTCCTGTAAAAAATTTGCCGGTTTCTTGGTGATGTCGACCACAGATATTGTGCTTGTAGATTGTTGAGAAGTGTCGGTTTCAGAGCCACTTGTTGGAGTTGCTCTGGTTTGGTCGCTTTCCGTATAGGTCTGATTCTGGTTGCTTGTTGTAGTATCATGTTGGTTATATAAATAGTCATACTTTGGGCTGTATGTCAGGATACGCCCACTGTCATAATCTCCGCAGTCACAATGTAATTTTCTTTGTTTACGATATTTGATGTCTTTTTCGTGCTTCTTTAGTCTGCCTTTTAGCTTGTCTTTAAATTTTTTAATAGTCTCTTCTTCACTACTTTTCAAAAATTCATCTTCCAATTCTTTTAATTGCTGCAGGATTACATCCCGATCCTCCCATGCATATTTAATTAATATGCACAGCATATTTTTGGAACTCGTAGCGGAATTTTGCGACCATTCCTCCAACATTTTAGTGTTCAATGACTCGTGGGACGGTGTGATAGAGATTCTTAGGCCTCTTGGCACCATTTCTTTATCCACATAGTCCTGTAACGATGTTGCCTCCCATCATTTGGCGCTTTCTTGTTTTTTAAGTCTTTCATATTTGCGTAGTTGATCATTTAAGGGATCACTTGCAGGTTTGCCTTGTGTTGTTACATTTGGGCCTCCTTTGCCAGGAGCTCTGGCAAATAATGACGCTGCCTCACGTCTTCTCTCCCCTTCCTCATCCATGGTGTTGTGTGGATCGCCACCTGTGGATATCTTGAATAGCTGTACTGACTGCTGTTTCAACTGTTTACTAGGCGTTTGGGTTTTACTGAGAATATCGCGGTACTCCGTACCGCATCGTATGCGTGTAATTAAAGTCCCAGCTCTAAATTTTGCATATCGATACTGCCCCGCTTAAGATTAGCGGTTCCTGATGCCGCATTAGTTACACTCCAGGGAGGTGTTGACAAGAGATTCGGACAAAGTTATTCAAATCACACATTGGGGTGTAATTTAGGCTAGTACTGTATTGCCGTCTTGTACCCGCCTTCTCCAACTCAGCACACTCCCCGTAAACCTCTGTTACTCGACCAGAGAGGCCGCCGCACTCCGGCGTTGGCTCACTCCGAGAGACACAGAGGAAGAACAAAGGAAGGCTTATCCTTCGGAGTCCCGGCGTCACCTCAGATCCTGGTTATCTCGTGTGTGGAATCCACTTTGTAAACGGCCGGCTCTGGATCCCTCGTTATAAGTCAGTCTTTCAAACAGAAGGGTCCTTCCAGGATCCTGCTGGATTTATAATTAAAGTTTCGGCTTATGGGTTCGCTGAATAACACGCCACCTGACTATGGGAGCAGGATCCCGGAAGGACCCTTCTGTTTGAAAGACTGAATCTGTAAATGTTACATAAAAAAATTATTTAAAAAAATATATTATTATAATAATTAAAAAAACATATATTTTTAGGAGCGGGCTATTGGGTTTATAGGGGATAAGGGTGGGGAGTGTTTTAAAAATATGTAAAAAAACATAATTATTTATCTAAGAAAATTCTATATTGACAAATTTAAATATACAAAATGTAGGTATTTTAATAAAAAAAATTCCAATATTTTATAATATTTCTTTTAAAATTTATAAATAATAAGTATTAATAATTTGTTCAAATAATTAATATGTGTCAAAATATGAAAAATAATTAAACAATATTTTAAAATTTAAAAAAAACATTTTTATTTTTAGGAGCGGGTTATTGGGTTTATAGGGGATAAGGGAGGGGAGTGTTTTAAAAATATGTTTTAAAAAAATTAATACTTAACAAATTTAAATATATATTTACAAATATTTAAATGTAAAAAAAAATTCTAAACATTTTTGAAATTTTAAATTTCACATTTTAATTTTTAAATATTAAATACATTTAATATTTATTGTAGTAATGGTTAATTTATTTTTAGGGGATTAGGCTGGGGAGTAATATGAATTATACATTTAAATAAATAATGAACAAATTATAAAAATTACATTTAAACCAAATCTAAATTTTAAAATGTGTTATAAATTTTTTTTTTTAAATCAATTTTTTCTTTAAAATTTGTAAAAATATTTTTAAAATATTACATTTAGTAGCTTCATCTTGGCTGTAAATGGAATAATTGTGGTTAGTTTTTATAAAATCATAAATTTATAACAAATGTTTGTGTCCAGCACCTACTTCAATTTTATGTAGACTGGAGTGGAAATAGTAAATTATATTTAATTAGTGTCCAGCACCTACTTTAATTTTAAAAATTGCTATAACATTTTTAAAAAAATCATTTTTTTTTACAAATTTTGTAAAAATATTTAAAAAATATTAAATTTAGTAGCTTCATCTTGGCTGTATATTGAATATTTGTGGTTAGGTTTTTATAAATGTATAAATTTATAACAAATATTTGTGTCCAGCACCTACTTCAATTTTATGTAGACTGGAGTGGGAATAGTAAATTAAAATTAATTAGTGTCCTGCACCTACTTCAATTTGATGTAGACTGGAGTGGGAACAGTAAATTGTAATTAATTAGTGTCCTGCACCTATTTCAATTTTATGTAGACTGGAGTGGGAATAGTAAATTATATTTAATTAGTGTCCAGCACCTACTTTAATTTTATTTAGACTGGAGTGGGAATAGTAAATTATATTTAAATAGTGTCCAGCACCTACTTCAATTTTATGTAGACCTGAGTGGGACTAGTAAATTATATTTAATTAGTGTCCAGCACCTACTTCAATTTTATGTACACTGGAGTGGGAATAGTAAATTATATTTAATTAGTGTCCAGCACTTACTTCAATTTTATGTAGACTGGAGTGGGAATATTAAATTATATTTCATTAGTGTCCAGCACTTACTTCAATTTTAAGTACACTGGAGTGGGACTAGTAAATTATATATAATTAGTGTCCAGTACCTACTTCAATTTTATGTAGACTGGAGTGGGAATATTAAATTATATTTCATTAGTGTCCAGCAACTACTTTAATTTTATGTAGACTGGAGTAGGAATATTAAATTATATTTCATTAGTTTCCAGCACCTACATCAATTTTATGTAGACTGGAGTGGGAATATTAAATTATATTTACTTGGGGGTCGATTCCGATCCGGTAAAATCCCCGTCCGTACGAATCGTATCCGGAGCCGTTTCCGTACGACTCGTACGGACGCCGTACGACCGGACGATTCCGATCCCGATTGGCCGACCCGGACGCGATTCGTACGGTACACGTCGATTCGTACGGAAAAGCGCACGATCACCTACACACCGTACGGCACGTACCCCCCCATGATCGCAGGGGTACGCGCCGTACCCCTGTGATCATGCAGGGTACGTGCCGTACACCCAGCGTACACGGGGTACGTGCCGTACACCCACCGTACATGGGGTACGGTGCGTACCCCATGTACGCTGGGTGTACGGCACGTACCCCGCATGATCACAGGGGTACGGCGCGTACCCCTGCGATCATGGGGGGTACGTGCCGTACCCGGGGGGGGCCTTCCTTACCTTTTTTGGCGCGAACTCTGCGTTTACGACTGTTTTCGGCTCCCGTAGGAAAAGGGTCGTACGGCGCGTACCCGACACGAATCGTACTTGCTGGGTTGTAAAAACCAGCCGCGAACCGTAGTGATGTCGCGTACAGCCGGTTCTGAGTGAGACTCGTACGGAGATTTGAGTCGTACGGAGTCCTGTACGACTCGTACAGAGTTTGGCACCTGGTACGGATCGTACTTCGTCGTACGTACGGGACGTCTACGGGTACGATTCGTATGGGGAAAAAACTCTCCGTACGACGATTCGGAGCGCATTTTACCGGATCGGAATCGGCCCCTTAGTGTCCAGCACCTACTTCAATTTTATGTAGACTGGAGTGGGAATAGTAAATTATATTTAATTAGTGTCCCGCACTTACTTCAATTTTAAGTACACTGGATTGGGAATAGTAAATTCTATATAATTAGTGTCCAGCACCTACTTTATTTTATGTAGACTGGAGTGGGAATAGTACATTATATTTAATTATTGTCCAGCACCTACTTCAATTTTATGTAGACTGGAGTGGGAATATTAACTTATATTTAATTAGTGTCCAGCACCTACTTCAATTTTATGTAGACTGGAGTGGGAATAGTAAATTATATTTAATTAGTGTCCAGCACCTACTTCAATTTTATGTAGACTGGAGTGGGAATAGTAAATTATATTTAATTAGTGTCTTGCACCTACTTCAATTTTATGTAGACTGGAGTGGGAATAGTAAATTATATTTAATTAGTGTCCAGCACCTCCTTTAATTTTATGTAGACTGGAGTGGGAATAGTAAATTATATTTAATTAGTGTCCAGCACCTACTTCAATTTTATGTAGACTGGAGTGGGAATAGTAAATTATATTTAATTAGTGTCCAGCACCTACTTCAATTTTATGTAGACTGGAGTGGGAATAGTAAATTATATTTAATTAGTGTCCTGCACCTACTTCAATTTTATGTAGACTGGAGTGGGAATAGTACATTCTATATAATTAGTGTCCAGCACCTACTTTAATTTTATGTAGACTGGAGTGGGAATAGTAAATTATATTTAATTAGTGTCCAGCACCTACTTCAATTTTATGTAGACTGGAGTGGGAATAGTAAATTATATTTAATTAGTGTCCAGCACCTACTTCAATTTTATGTAGACTGGAGTGGGAATAGTAAATTATATTTAATTAGTGTCCAGCACCTACTACAATTTTATGTAGCCTGGAGTGGGAATATTAAATTATATTTAATTAGTGTCCAGCACCTACTTCAATTTTTTGTAGACTGGAGTGGGAATAGTAAATTATATTTAATTATTGTCCAGCACCTACTTCAATTTTATGTAGACTGGAGTGGGAATAGTAAATTATATTTAATTAGTGTCCAGCACCTACTTCAATTTTATGTAGTCTGGAGTGGGAATATTAAATTATATTTAATTAGTGTCCAGCACCTACTTCAATTTTATGTAGACTGGAGTGGGAATATTAAATTATATTTAATTAGTGTCCAGCAACTATTATAATTTTATGTAGACTGGAGTGGGAATAGTAAATTATATTTAATTAGTGTCCAGCACCTACATGATATTTATGTGGATTGGTATGGGAAGAGTAGTTTCTTTATGTATATAAATCAATGTATATAATTTTTGTGTATGGGAAATAATATTTTTTTTAGATCATAATAATAAAAACCCAGAAATGTATTAATATTTTTTTATTCCACATACATTTATTAGGTATTATATATTTTGCAGAGATAATAATTGTCAAATTAAAGTTGTTTACATTTGTGAGAAATGTATATTTAAAAAAAACATTATACAAATGTAAGTTTTGTTTTAAATAATAATAAGAAAATATAATATTGGCAAATGTAATATAACATTTGTATAGTGTTACACATGTTGCTAGTACATACAATTTTTAAATTAATATTAATATATAAAATATTAATATTAATTTTTTAAACAATACATTTGTATACACATTTTTATAAACATAGGTTTATTTATATACAAACTGAAATTTTATATCACAACATTTTGTAACATTTTATAACATTTCAAATAATATTTAATAAATATTTTTTCTTTTATAATATTTATTTTTACAGTTTTACAACATATTTCACAATTATTTAATACAAGGAAGAAAAAAACATTTTATAAAATATAGTAGTGATTTTTTAATTATTATAGGTGAATTTTGAAAGAATTATTAATATGTTTGTTATATTGGACTATTTTGTTACTTTTGGGTCTTTCATTTTGTAACCGGGTTAGGTCGTTTTGTGTCATTTGGATGGAGAGCAGCTCGCAGTTGGGAGAGACTTGACGTCGCTTAAGGTAAGGTTTGTTTTATATGTTTTATGTGTGTTTTAATGTATTCTTGAGAGTAGTCTGGTGCTATTTAGTGTTGTTAGATGTAAGTGAGTTGTGTTAAAGTTTTTGAGATGGTTTATTTACGTGTGGTAGCTACTCGTAGTTTTAGCTTGTTTTAGGCTTGTTTGTAGAGTTACTATATCCATGTTTAAAGTATATGTAGTAGGAATATAATGTTAATACTAATGTTAGTAGTTGTTTATGTGTTGTTTTATGTGGGTGGGAATGTATGTTTTATATATTTCTTTTGCAGGTGTTCGTCATATCGGAAGGAGCGTTTTTTTTTTAAGGAAGTGTTTGTTAGTTTTATTAACTAATGGATTTCAAACACTTCTTTAAATTTTTTGATTTTCCTGGAGCATTTGTTCTATTTTTTAACAATTTTCGGGCTTTTTATGGTTCTTCGAAGGATCTTCGTTGGATGGATTGACGATTTTTGGCACAGTTCTTTTTTCATTTTTTTTTGGGTAAACTTTTCACTAACTGGATTGTTTTGGTGGAGAAGGATTATACTGGATTTGCGAAAAGCTTGGTAAGTTATTTTTATTTTATTATTTGTGGATGGGTAATGTACTTATTATTATAGTTCTGTTTTATTGCTGTTAATTGTAAGTAATGTGTGCATATATATGTAATTAAATATTATATATATTGCATACATTAAATAGTTTTGAAAATAAAGATTTAAATGTTATTTAGATTGTTTAGGTTTTATTTTTAGGGACTGGTTTGGTGTTCAGATTTATTTAGAGTAGTGTTTTGGCAATTATGTTTAGGTATTCAATGCCTTTTGTGCTAGGATATAACTTTACTTGTTGTTCTAGGTATTTGTGCATTTGCTTGTTTTGTTTAGATGTTTTAGGGACTAGTTCAGTAATGGATTGTTCCATTCGGAACTCCTGGTAGCTTTGTTCTTTTTGTAGGCATTTTACAAAATTTTCTAAACTTGGTTTAGTTCTGCCAGTTGATTGTAGAAAGGCATTGTGCCAACCTTCGACTGCGTTGTTTGTTTTTGATTCACCATTTAAGGTGCTTCTGTAAACGTTCCACCAGGGTATTAGGAATTTAGGGTTTCTTCTGTGGCCAGATCTATGGAGTCTGCCTACCCAGGTGTCTTCAAAGTAGTCTAAAAATGGACTAAACTTTGCTTCATTTTGTTTATAAAAGGTGCTATCTATTAGAATGTTGTAGTGTTCTGCTTCGTATGTTTCTGGAACATAAGCCAGTGCTATGAGTTTTTTTATTTGATATGCAAAAGATGAGTTTGTTGCATATTCTATGCTTAAGGTTGTCTTTTGTAGATGTATAGACACTGGTTTAAATGATAGTAGCAGCCTTGAATGCAGGTATTGGGGGTGTATTTTTAAGATACTTGAAAGCATTGCTTGCTCAAAATCTAGGATTATTTTTTCAGGGGAATAGTCATTAGTTTTTTGTTTGATTGTATTTAATAATTCCATATATGTGGAATTAGTTTTATTTGGTAGTAGTGCATAAAGTAGAGGTATGTTGCAGTTTTGATATAGGCCATGTATAGTGTATAATTGGAAAAAGGGTTTGGGACACATGTTAAAAGTCCCATCCATCATCCAATATTGGCTTTGCTGAAGTTTTATTAGGTTCATATTTGTTCCAAAAATTATAAGTCTTTTATCATTGCTTTCATTGTAGTAAATGATAAATGGTTGTTTGTTTAAAGTTATAATTTGGTTGGCATTTAAACTTATATCGCTATATGTTCTTGGAGGTGGTGTGGTAGTAGTAGTAGTTCTTTTTGTTCGTGCTATAGTTCTTTTTATTGCAAGAATATTTGGCATCTGTGTTGTTGCGGTTTTTGGAATTTTGGGAATTTCTTCTTTTAATATGAAGCTGGTTGGTTTTTGGGAACCTGTGCTTGCCTCTTTTATGTTTTCTAATGCTGTTCTAACTTCTATTTCTGTTACGTTTGGTGGGTGGTTGTGTTTCTTAGTATAAAGTACAGTTGCTTCTCTAGTTGTTGCCCTTCCATAACACTTGTTGGAATAATATTTGCAACATTTCCAATTTACTTTCATCCCAAATTGTTTCTCTTGGGTATAAGTGTAGCCCATGTAGCAGAGTAATAGCTTTCCTTTCTGGCTGGTTACAAATTCAGCTCCTTCAGTCATTTTGTTGTTTGTCAATCTACAAGAGATATATTTAATAATTATTTAAAAGGTAATGTATGTTTTTAAACTTAATTAAGTAAACAATTGTATTGTATATGCTTACATTTATTGGAAATCTGTTTAATATTTTGATATGCTTTATTCTTTAGTTGTGGCCTGTGTTTTCTGATTTTCTTTGATCTGTTAGGAAAAAATACACGTATTTTTAATCTTTGATCTTGTATATTGTTTGAGTTTCAGTGCCAATTTTTCCTATAAATTTGGCTGCAAATAAGTGTAGGATTTTAATAAAACTTTTGAATATACTTACTTTGTTAGTTTTAAATTGGATTTTGGAGTTTTGGGGGTCCATTAGGATTTCGGGCGGTGGCACCACCGCGGTGGTGGCGGGGCGGAAAAACAGCTTTTTCCACCCGCGAGCAGTGGAATTCACGTCCGCCACATTAGGATAGGTAAACACAGGTCATTTCCCGTTCGCCGTGGAGCGCCGCGCCCCGCCATCAAAGTGCGCCCGCCACCGCGGCTGCTGCAGCCAATCGACACCCTCCGCCGCGGCCGATGACGTCCGCCCCGCTCGACAAATTAGGATGGCACAAACAAGCAGACGCACCGCAGCGGAGACACCGCACAGCTCTAGCAGGCGGAAAGTCGACAGCGGAGCATGCACGCCGAGACCCGACATGAACCCCATGGACCCAGCCCTCCACATGCATCCGGTCATGTACCTGCTGCAACACTATCGCCAGATGGGCCGCCGCGGACGCCGTCGCAGGTACGCCACTACACATATGCACCACACATCTCACATGCCGACACAGGGCCCAAACTAAACACTGGCATCCTGCTGGGGGGCACACCACATCCACATGGGCACCCACACATCACCCACCTCACAACAAGGCACCCCACGGCATCCAGAACACACTACGTCGGCCAACCTGCAGCAACGTCACGGTCACGGACACGTCACCGCCGCGGTCAACACATGCGCACTATGCAGAAGGCAGGGCAACACCAAGGCATGGGCAGTTCCCAAACATCACTGCGACACACCACCCCGACCAACACTGCACACCACCCTAACTAGTCACAGGCCAGGAGCCCATCCCGTGCACCCCCATGCACATCAACAAGCACTGTAACAACAAGCACAACACACACACACTGCGACACACAACCAGGGACACAGGCACTGCAGGATTGGCTGACAACGAACACACAACACCAGTGCACTCCCCACAGCCCACACAATTGCATACAATCATCCACACAGGGCAAGACAAAACATACAACAGGCATACAACTCCTGGCTGACACATGTGTGTCTCACACCATACAGGGGCACACATACATACAGTACAAACTAACGCCCTTCACACTGCACACCTCTGCCACACCCAACACCACACATGCCATGTAAGCCATGCCACCAGGACTAAGGGCCAACACAAGACGAACATACACATACACGCCTGGGCACACAGAAAGGAAAACACACACCTCATCACATCATAGACATCGACTACACCACAGCACAGCTGCACACCCTGTGCTGCCAGTGTCCCCCAAGGTGACCTGTGAACAGTGTATGCAGCAATAGCAAATCACCAACACGAAAACTGCATGGCCTGCCAAATAACCATCACAGAGTACAACATCAGCAGGGCCACAATGGACTGAAGACCCTGTCCCCCTGTCTAAAAATCATATGGCCACATAGAGCCTTGCAATGGTGATGTACAAAATAGACCATGGTACTCAGTCAAGCATATGCAAACAAGAAAATGACTTTATTCAGTAAGGAGACAGAAAAAAAACACCATAATGTACTGTATTTATTCACATATTGCACAGATGTAGGTACACAACATTAGTAGACACCAGCAAGTCTCAAAATCATGTACTAATGGCACAGACTATGCACTGGTGAATCACAATCGGGAAGTGCAAAGTCCTTGGCAGGGCAGGGTACAGCACATCAGAGCAACAGGCCCAGAGTCCTTGGCAGGGGAGAGCACATCAGAGCAACAGGCCCAGAGTCCTTGGCAGGGCAGGGTACAGCACATCAGAGCAACAGGCCCAGAGTCCTTGGCAGGGGAGAGCACATCAGAGCAACAGGCCCAGAGTCCTTGGCAGGGGAGAGCACATCAGAGCAACAGGCCCAGAGTCCTTGGCAGGGCAGGGGAGAGCACATCAGAGCAACAGGCCCAGAGTCCTTGGCAGGGCAGGGGAGAGCACATCAGAGCAACAGGCCCAGAGTCCTTGGCAGGGGAGAGCACATCAGAGCAACAGGCCCAGAGTCCTTGGCAGGGCAGGGGAGAGCACATCAGAGCAACAGGCCCAGAGTCCTTGGCAGGGCAGGGGAGAGCACATCAGAGCAACAGGCCCAGAGTCCTTGGCAGGGGAGAGCACATCAGAGCAACAGGCCCAGAGTCCTTGGCAGGGGAGAGCACATCAGAGCAACAGGCCCAGAGTCCTTGGCAGGGGAGAGCACATCAGAGCAACAGGCCCAGAGTCCTTGGCATGGGAGAGCACATCAGAGCAACAGGCCCAGAATCCTTGGCAGGGGAGAGCACATCAGAGCAACAGGCCCAGAGTCCTTGGCAGGGCAGGGTACAGCACATCAGAGCAACAGGCCCAGAGTCCTTGGCAGGGGAGAGCACATCAGAGCAACAGGCCCAGAGTCCTTGGCAGGGGAGAGCACATCAGAGCAACAGGCCCAGAGTCCTTGGCAGGGCAGGGGAGAGCACATCAGAGCAACAGGCCCAGAGTCCTTGGCAGGGCAGGGGAGAGCACATCAGAGCAACAGGCCCAGAGTCCTTGGCAGGGGAGAGCACATCAGAGCAACAGGCCCAGAGTCCTTGGCAGGGGAGAGCACATCAGAGCAACAGGCCCAGAGTCCTTGGCAGGGCAGGGGAGAGCACATCAGAGCAACAGGCCCAGAGTCCTTGGCAGGGCAGGGGAGAGCACATCAGAGCAACAGGCCCAGAGTCCTTGGCAGGGGAGAGCACATCAGAGCAACAGGCCCAGAGTCCTTGGCAGGGGAGAGCACATCAGAGCAACAGGCCCAGAGTCCTTGGCAGGGGAGAGCACATCAGAGCAACAGGCCCAGAGTCCTTGGCATGGGAGAGCACATCAGAGCAACAGGCCCAGAATCCTTGGCAGGGGAGAGCACATCAGAGCAACAGGCCCAGAGTCCTTGGCAGGGCAGGGTACAGCACATCAGAGCAACAGGCCCAGAGTCCTTGGCAGGGGAGAGCACATCAGAGCAACAGGCCCAGAGTCCTTGGCAGGGGAGAGCACATCAGAGCAACAGGCCCAGAGTCCTTGGCAGGGCAGGGTACAGTACATCAGAGCAACAGGCCCAGAGTCCTTGGCAGGGGAGAGCACATCAGAGCAACAGGCCCAGAGTCCTTGGCAGGGAAGGGGAGAGCACATCAGAGCAACAGGCCCAGAGTCCTTGGCAGGGCAGGGGAGAGCACATCAGATCAACAGGCCCAGAGTCCTTGGCAGGGGAGAGCACATCAGAGCAACAGGCCCAGAGTCCTTGGCAGGGCAGGGTACAGCACATCAGAGCAACAGGCCCAGAGTCCTTGGCAGGGGAGAGCACATCAGAGCAACAGGCCCAGAGTCCTTGGCAGGGCAGGGGAGAGCACTTCAGAGCAACAGGCCCAGGAACACACCCACGTCGCTAACAATGGTCTAGTGTAGCACACCTATGTGTGCCACAGGCGTCAGAGGGTGTTGACAACTCACTCCTGGCTGTCATGTGGAGTGGGACCTGGCTGTGTGTCAGCGACTGCAGGGCCTCTTGACTGGTGTGACAGAGGGACATGTGATGTGGCTATAACAGAGGGCCTGCAAGGTGGAGGGCTGTGCGGACCAGGTGGCACTGTGGCACGTGGAGGTGGAGTCATGCACGCCCTTGACACAGTGTGGGTGGGAGAGGTAGGAGGGGTGCCCTTCCACTTCTTTGGAATATGAATTTGCTTCCCTGTCATGGGGTTGATGGGAAGTGGCGTTGACACCACCGGCACACACCCCAACTGTCCCACATCAGGGGCAGACACTGGCACTCCCTCTGGAGAAGTGCTTGATCCTGCAGTACGCTTGGGCTGGCTACGCCTCCGGACCACTTTACCCTCTCTGGATGTTGTACCCCCCACAGTGACCACCTTCCCACTTACCCCAGGGGTGGTGTCTACAGTGCCCTCCTGTCCCTTCTTGGCAGGGATGGCCACTACACTGCCCTCCTTTGCCACAATGACTGGGTTGGTCACGACAGGGGTCTCCACTGCCACAATGACCGGGCTGGTCACAACAGGGCTTCCCTCCACCTGCCTCGATGTACTTTGTTTTGGGGTTGATGTGGTAGGTGGGTCTGTCCCTGTGTTCTCCCCAGGTGTAGCCATTACATCCGACACATCCTCTGTGGGCATAGCAGAGTCAATTGCTGGTGATGGCTCTGCAGCATGTGAGCCTGTTGTCTGAGACAAGGCTCTTCTGGCCTTGCTCTTCTGTGACTTCACCTTGTCTGTGCATATTGGGGGGTCCCTGCTCTTCTTTGGGGATGGAGTCTGTGGACGGGATTGTTTGCTTTGGGTCTGACCTGTGCTCCTAGTGTTGTAACGTTTACTTGATGTATGTCCCAAGTGCTCACTGTCATCTGATGTGGCCACTGACTGGGTGGACGTCACAGGCACCTGAGCTGCAAAGGGGGCATGTGCTTGTTAGAGGGCTGACGTCACTGTACCTGACAATGACAGGAGTGTACGATGTAGGCCACCCACGTCAGAGTGTATGCCCTCCATGAATGCCAGAACCTGGCCTAATTTGTTATCGTGTGCACTGAAGGCATTGAGCAGGGCGGTCTGGCCCACGCAAAGTTGCCGCAGGAGCTCTACACACTCTGCACTGAGGGCAGCAGGGGGGACAGGTGCAGGTGCAGCGGTGCCATGTGTGAATGTCACACGTCCCCTCTTAGTGACACGGATACGGCCAGCCCCAGAGGAAGTGGATGGGAGGGTGGGCAGTGGCCGTTGGTAGTCAGATGCAGCAGCAGACTCCCCATCTCCTGTGGTTGCTAACAGGGACGCATCCCCCCTGCCCTCAGATGAAGTGGTACTCTGTGTCTCAGCCACAGATTCCTCATGCATACTCCTGTCACCCTCATCAGCGCTGGTGTGGTCAGTGTCACTTTGCTCCGTCGCACTCTGCTCTGCTGCCGCTGTCGTGCTGGTCTCACCACCACTTTCAGGATCATGTTCCGCCGTGGTGTCTTGCGAATCTGCATAAGTGACAGAAACATGGCTGTATAAGTGTCATTGTCTGGTCACACGATATCAGAGCAATGCAGCACATGAGAGGCCTACAGCTACATGGTAACCACCACACCCTCAAATCAATGTGCAGCTACACACCATATAGACCACAACAGTGCCTGTCATGCGGACAAACAGGCAGGAGTGGACCAATGTCGTTGACACACAGCACTACACCCTGCCCATGGATGGTGTTCCCCCAGCCCACATTGACCTGCCCCATGGACATGATGTAGCCACAACTAACATCACCACTTACAGACCCTAAAGGGATCCAGAGGGGAATACACACACCTGTATTGTCTACACATGCCACATTGTCAAATAGGCCATTACAATCACCATGTGCCAATCTGGGTTCACATTGTTGTCAGATGTGTGGGCCACTACCATGCAGGTGCATGCAAAGTAGACAGACATGGTGTCACACTCATTAAGTGGACACAGCTGTACGGAATAATAGGGACTCCACCCACCATCACAAAGAATAGTGACCATGTGGACAACAAAATATATGTCAAGGACAGAAAACTGCAGGCAGGAGCTGCAGAGTAAGGCCATGGTGTGCCAATGCCTCATACAGACACACATCACAGTTGCCACTCACATCACATATCACAGCATGGCAGCACACGCACATCACATGTGTCACCGCAGGCACAGGCACTCTACACATGCATCCACTCCCAGACAAACTCTCCCTCTACGGATACTCACCATCTCTGTCTTGCTGCTGAAGCCCCTTCAGACGTGCATCCAGGTCTGGATAGGTCACTGCCAGTATGCGTGCCATCAGCGGAGTCATGGTGCGCCGTGCCACACGCCCTGTGCGTGGTACCATCCCCAAGGTCATCTCTGCCACTTGCTTAGCCAGCCGGCTGATGTCGTCCCACCTCTTGTGACAGTGTGTGTGTCGTCTGTTTGATACCCCCAGGGCTCGCTCCTTTGCTGCTATGGCCCTCCAGACAGCCTTACGTTGGTGTACTTTGAGCTGCAGGTATGAGAGTAAAGAAGGCCAAATTAACATTTACACATTGTCATATGTCAGCATCTTTCAGTACAGCAGCCAGACACAGATTCTGGACTCACAGTGACCAATCCCCCTCCAGAACTGGGGGTACCCTCACAAGGCCACTCTGCATGGCATAAACATTAGTGAATGCATGCACACATTGAGCTTCGTAGTCTCCATGATGATCACGCTAAACAATGATGCTTCAACACTAATGCATCGACAGCACTGTGTAAATCAGAAATTGTACAGGGCATTGATGGGGCATATCCACTAATCAGTGTGCAGCAACTGTAGCATGTAAGTTGGCTGATGGACAAAGTTTGGCTGTGCAGCCACTGAACCTACTCTGTGGGCCACACTGACGATGACTACAGGGGCACCCTGAAATTACATCACAAGCGGACACTGTCCAACCAGCTACAAGGCAAACAACCGTTGGTCATGTCTGCCCCAAACATTAGCAAATCCCACTCACACATACAAGTATAGGCCTAGGACAGAGTCACAATGCTAAACACACACTCCCACCACCTGGAAACATCTTGTCTGTCAGTGTTTGTCAGCACCCCACATCCAAAATAACATACTGCAGCATCATGAATACACGTCTGACACCACCCTGCCCTACTGCTCCCTACATGGTGACTTACCACGACATTGGGGCCACCAAACAGGCGTGGGTACTGTGCCAGCACCTCATTCACAAGGACATCCAGCTCCTCACTCGTGAATGGACTGGCACGGATCTTATCTGTTCTTGACATCCCTGTGGATATGGCAGATCTGTGGCGGAAGTGTGTTCTGAGGTGTCCCAGGCAGCAGGCTCTGTGAGCAGCAGGAGAGGGTGCCAGGCAGCAGCAGGAGAGGGTCCCAGGCAGCAGCAGGAGAGGGTCCAAGGCAGCAGCAGGAGAGGGTCCCAGGCAGCAGCAGGAGAGGGTCCCAGGCAGCAGCAGGAGAGGGTCCCAGGCAGCAGCAGGAGAGGGTCCCAGGCAGCAGCAGGAGAGGGTCCCAGGCAGCAGGCTCTGTGAGCAGTGGGAATGTGTGGCTCACTCCCACAGATTTATAGGCCCCTGGGGTCGTTAGGAAGCTGATAAGATGCTACAATTGGTTGTCTGGGTCTGCCTTATTCAAAAGCATCCAATGACCGCCTCCACGGCGGTGACGCACCGCTTCCGCATTTTACAAATCTGCATCATGCCACATAGAACACCCATGCCATTGGCTGTATGCAATGCTCCACGGCGGTGACGCATCGCGGGTGTCCGGGGTGCACTACCGCGATGGTGCATCATTCAAAAGCATCCAATGACCACCTCCGCGGCGGTGACGCACCGCTTCCGCATTTTACAAATCTGCATCATGCCACATAGAACACCCATGCCATTGGCTGTATGCAATGCTCCACGGCGGTGACGCACCGCGGGTGTCCGGGGTGCGCTACCGCGATGGTGCATCATTCAAAAGCATCCAATGACCGCCTCCGCGGCGGTGACGCACCGCTGGGGACCGGCGGTAGGTCCCGCGACTCATGCGGCGGAGCATAGCCAGCGGCATGTCCACAAGTCCATGTGCCAATGGCTACCTTGGCTGGGTACATGGTGGTGCTGGGGCCACACCGCTGGGGACCGGCGGTAGGTACCGCGACTCATGCGGCGGAGCATAGCCAGCGGCATGTCCACAAGTCCATGTGCCAATGGCTACCTTGGCTGGGTAGATGGTGGTGCTGGGGTCACACCGCTGGGGACCGGCGGTAGGTACCGCGACTCATGCGGCGGAGCATAGCCAGCGGCATGTCCACAAGTCCATGTGCCAATGGCTACCTTGGCTGGGTAGATGGTGGTGCTGGGGTAACACCGCTGGGGACCGGCGGTAGGTCCCGCGACTCATGCGGCGGAGCATAGCCAGCGGCATGTCCACAAGTCCATGTGCCAATGGCTACCTTGGCTGGGTAGATGGTGGTGCTGGGGTCACACCGCTGGGGACCGGCGGTAGGTTCTGGCATTTTCGGACACAGTGCTGTGTATGTCAATCCTGGACAATGTATAAGTACCATGCAGCTACATGGTGTAGGGCACATCATTGTACACACGATGCCACAGAGCCATTGCATCCACAGGAGGACGCACGTTCAGTGTGAGCCACTTTAGCATGTGTTTGTGCCATTTTAGTAAGGGTTCTGATGGGTGATGATGATTGACAGACGTCAGGTGCTCTACATAGATGTCGTGAGGTTTAATGTGTTGTTGGTCAGTGCAGACCTTGACAGGGCTGGTGCCACTGCATTGTATCGTACCTGACTTGTGCATTCAGAACTGATCATGCACACAACCAGAAGTGTCCCTGCTATTGTGATCATTGTGTTAATGAATGCTTGCAGAATGTACATGATGCATTGAGGTGTGGCAGGTACGGCAGATGGGTATGACAAACATGTTAAGTCACATTAGATTTGTTGCTCTAGTAGCTCCATGTCTGCGCATGTCACAAGTTCAATCATTCTATCCACTTTCACAGTCCCCGATGTGTTGCTGTCACTTGGGTATTGTCACTGGAGAGGCCTGCCCTCTGTGTGTAGCTATTGGGCAGCCATGTAACCAGATGTGCCATGCATCTCTCTGGCGCTTGTTGTTTCCCCATTACATCATTGATGCTTTGTGCTATGGCCATCTCATGATGCTTGTCATTGACCTATTCTTTTTAATCCTAAACTAGGAGGAGGCCAAATCTCCTACGTCAGTTGATTGTGCTTGAGGAAATGGAGAATGAGGCAATCATCAGGAAATTCAGGCTGGACAGACCGACATTGAAGATCGTGTGTGATCTATTGGAGCCCCACCTGCAGCCTCGCCGTCACTATCCTACGGCATTCACACCCACCTACAAGGTAATGGCAGCACTACACTTCTTTGCGACTGGTTCCTTCCAGGAGACCGTGGCTAACGCTGGGGGAATGTCGCAGCCCATGTTCAGCATGGTGCTGAGGGATGTACTTGAGGCCATGATGATTTATCGGAATCGCTACATCCATTTCCCCCGGGGACGTGAATTGGCTGCCGTTAAGGGGGACTTCTATCCACTTGGGCACATCCCACATGTAGTCGGTGCAATAGATTGCACCCATGTGGCTCTGGTGGCACCGCAGGCGACGGAGCACATTTATCGGAACCGCAAACACTACCACTCCATGAATGTGCAGGTGGTGTGCCTTGCAGACATGACAATTTCACATGTGTGTGCTAAGTATCCCGGTTCCGCACATGACTCTTTCATTATGAGGAACAGCATGGTGCCACGGATGATGGAGAATCTGCATCCTGAACGTGCCTGGATTGTGGGTGAGTTACACTACTGCTATCACGTGCTATATTTCACTGGCTTTACTGTGGTCGTACAACATTGCTATGGGTCTTTTTTATTCACAGGGGACTCTGCATATCCCAGTAGGCCATGGCTGTTGAGCCCACTCCGGAATCCCCAGACACCAGCAGAGATCCGCTACAATGAGACCCATGGCAGGACACGACGGGTAATTGAACGGACTTTTGGGCTGCTGAAGTCAAGGTTCCGGTGCCTTGACAGGACTGGAGGCGCACTCGCATACTCGCCTGGGAAGGTGTGCAAGATCGTTGTGGCATGCTGTATGCTACACAACCTGGCCATCCACAAGGGGGTCCCCCTGCTCCTGGACGACGGTGAGGAACCAAGGCCACAACCTGCTCAGGGACCTGAATCCAGTGATGAGGACAGTGGAGAGGAGGAAGAAGTTGACCAACGGCAGCAGCTAATCCAACGCTACTTCACTTGAAGGTGTGTGACGAGTTACAACGTCTACATAGTCTAGTGTGGTAGCTTATGTTGTGAATGGATATGCGCAGATGTTCACAATGCCACATGTTCTGTCACCTATGTATGGTATTGTTGGAATGGACGTTACGTACGGAGATGTATTCTGGACGGTATTTGTGCATATCAGCTAGACAATGTGTAGTGTACCTGTGATAATTTGGATATTTGTGGAGCTGTGATTTGTGTCTGTTGCCACGATGAGACCAGTGACTGTAGTTCTGTTGTGTCTCCCTAGGTGCTCCAGAGTGTTCCTGCCCTGCATACTGTACTTCATGTTTACATATCATGGACATTATCATCATTGTAAATACTGCACTAAAGAATTTAATACACAAAATCTGGATTGTAAGGTATTTTATTTACGGGGTGGACATGTGAATTGTGCGGGAATATTTACAGGAAGGTGGGGAATGAGCAGTGAGTTGACAGTCATGGGCGCAGAGATGCAAGAGTAGACACCACATGGATGTGGTGACCCAGTCCAACAGACAGGTGACATTGCCAAGGCAATGTGGGGAAAGATAGTCCAAAACAGTCAATGCAGTTGGGGAGAGGGTTGTCTTCACGGCTGGCTCCGTGACTGGCGTGTGGCAGGTGCTTGGCTTCCAAAGACTCCCAGGCTCTTCTTCGGACGCCCCCTAGATCTTTTTGGCGGTGGGGGGCCTGCTGAATGGCCAGCGGCGTCAGAGGACTCGCCCCTCTCTGTTGGTGCAGGGGAGGATGGTGGACTGTCATCCTGCTGCACAACAGGAGGGGACGGCGGTGATGGTTGGGACACAGGCCTGTCCCTCTGCAACGCCACTTGCTGGCCCATGAGGTCCACCATCTGTCCCAGGCGGTTATCGATGGACCTCATCAGCAAGATGAGCTCCCTTAATAGTTCATCCGACCGGCCACTTTGTCCCTGGACCTCTTGGTAGGCGTCCACAACTCTGGTGAAGTGGTCCAGGGATGGTGTCCACTCCTCCCGAGGTCTGGTGTTGACCCTAGCCCTCCCACCTGCTCTGCTGCCACGGACCTCTTCCCTCGCCACTGGTGCGCCACGCACTGGCTCCCTGCCCTCCACAGTTGTTGGTGTGGGCTGGTCATCCCTAGGAACACGGAGGGTGCTGCAGGTGGTACTGGTGGTAGTGGTGGTGTTGGTGCCAGTGGCTGCGGTGGTGGTTGCGGTGGTGGTTGCGGTGGAGGCAGAGGCCGTGACAGCAGGGGTCTGCTGCGTTGTTGTTGCAGCAGTGGTGGTGGTGGGGAGGATGGGGGCCTGGGACCTCTGGGTCTGTGGAACACCGGATGGGCCGGCCTGGAGCTCATCATCCAAACTGTCCTGGGAGTCTGCATCTGTGAGTCCATGTGCCGGAGTTGGAGACTGGCTCTGCTGGTCGTTGGTGTTGTCCCCAGCAGTGAGTTCTTCATCACCTGTGGAGTAGATGGGGAGTGGTCAGTGTTTGTGTCATCTGCGTATCATCAGCTGTCTGTACACTAGTGCATTTTGCTGTCCTCAGTTGTACAAATCATGGCAACACCGTGTTACATTACATAGTGGAGAGTTACATCATGGTGTCCTAAAGGTTGATTGTCTATGCATTTTGTACAATAGTAAATTGATTAATACACACACACACTTCATGAAGATATACGGTAGTTACATACCTGTAAGGTGAGTGTGCAGGGTACAATGGCTGACACTTTCTCCTGGGTGGGGCAGGCCTCCATGCTGCTGGGCTGTGGGACAGGGGGGCATGCTGGGAGTAGTGAGACAGGCCTCCCTCCACACTCCCACCCACAAACAGGCTCCAAGTGAAGATGGCTACCAACCTGTAAGTTTGTTTGTTCAACAGTGCAATGGCTGACACTTTCTCCCTGGTGGGGCAGGCCTCCATGCTGCTGGGCTGTGGGACAGGGGGGCATGCTGGGAGTAGTGAGACAGGCCTCCCTCCACACTCCCACCCACAAACAGGCTCCAAGTGAAGATGGCTACCAACCTGTAAGTTTGTTTGTTCAACAGTGCAATGGCTGACACTTTCTCCTGGGTGGGGCAAGCCTCCATGCTGCTGGGCTGTGGGACAGGGGGGCATGCTGGGAGTAGTGAGACAGGCCTCCCTCCACACTCCCACCCACAAACAGGCTCCAAGTGCAGATGGCTACCAACCTGTGAGTTTGTTTGTTCAACAGTGCAATGGCTGACACTTTCTCCTGGGTGGGGCAGGCCTCCATGCTGCTGGGCTGTGGGACAGGGGGGCATGCTGGGAGTAGTGAGACAGGCCTCCCTCCACACTCCCACCCACAAACAGGCTCCAAGTGCAGATGGCTACCAACCTGTGAGTTTGTTTGTTCAACAGTGCAATGGCTGACACTTTCTCCTGGGTGGGGCAGGCCTCCATGCTGCTGGGCTGTGGGACAGGGGGGCATGCTGGGAGTGGTGAGACAGGCCTCCCTCCACACTCCCACCCACAAACAGGCTCCAAGTGCAGATGGCTACCAACCTGTGAGTTTGTTTGTTCAACAGTGCAATGGCTGACACTTTCTCCTGGGTGGGGCAGGCCTCTATGCTGCTGGGCTGTGGGACAAGGGGACATGCTGGGAGTTGTTGTACTGACATTCCGGCCCCATACAGGCCTCCTCAGCAGAATGGCTGGCTACATGTTGGTTAGGGATGGACAGTGTATTGGTGGTTGGGTATTGCAAGGAGGTAAATGTCAATGTGGTCTTAAACATTTGTCTGTACTTACCAGCCTCCGCTCCCCCGGCTACTCCTGTGTAACTCTCAGGTAGCAGGATAGCAAGCACCTTCTCCTCCCATGGTGTGAATGTCTTCATTGGGATGGGAGGGCCACTGCCAGTCACGTTTGCCAGATTCCAGTTCTTGCTCCTCTTCTCCTTGACAACCCTCTTGAGATCATGCCACCGCTTCTGGATCTCCTTCTTGGATCTTGGGGTGGCCCCAACTGCATTCACCCTTTGGACAATCCTTTCCCACATTTGTGTCCTGGTGGCTAATGGTGTCTGTTGGACCAGGTTCCCAAACATTGTGGTTCTACTCTCACAATCTCGTTGACCATGACTGTCAACTCACTCTCTGTGAATTTTGGCATTTTTAGTGATGTCATGGTGTGGGGGGGTTGAGGTGTTTGTGGGTGCAGGGGGGTGTGGGTGCAGGGGTGTGGTGATGAGGTGTGTTATGTGCTGGGGGTTTGATTGTGATGGTGTGATGGTGGTGTTGATGGTGGTTTTGGGTGGGTGGGTGTGGTGTGCGATTTTGCCTCTCCTCTCAGATGTGGTGTTTGGCCTTCTGTTCTGGAAAGATGCAAAGGATTGTGGTGAGTGGATGGGGTGGCTTTGTACTCAGCTGTGTGGGTGTGTCCAATTGGATAGTGGTTGTCAGGTGTGTTGTGGGTGTTGTTATGTAGTATTGTATATTTTTTTCCCATTTCTGTATCTGTGTGTGTGTGTTGTATCTATTGGAGGCTGGGCTACTTTGTTTATGCAGTATTTGGCATCACTGCGGTGTTTTGACATCGACCGCCATGGATTTCATGTTCGTCCGCTGCGGTGACTTTGCTGGTGCTTGTCCGCCATTTATCCCATGCAATCCTGCCTTCGACCGCGGTGGTCGGTGCCTACGGTTCCGCCCGCGCCACCCTCGGGGATATCGTAATTTCCTGTGCGGTGTCTCCGCTTTCCCTGTGGGCGGTTTTGTATTTTCCGCTGCTTTTCCGACCGCCGCGGTCGGAGTTTTGTCATGACCGCACACGTCGGGCGGTTTTATTTTCACCGCTACCGCCGTGGTCGGTCTCTAGTGGCGGTCGATCCTAATTTGTCTGCCGGTTGCACCGCCTCCATGGCGGGCGGTTGTTTTCTGCCTCCATGGCGGGCGGGGTGGTTTTCCGCCCGCTATCCTAATGGGGCCCATAGTATTTAATATAACATTTTTAAATATATTAATTAAAATGAATTTTCAAATTTCTAATTTCGAATTTTAAATTATTTGTCATTTAATTTGTAAAATTTCAAAAAAAATTGCTAACAATATTTTTTATTTACTACCCACCCTTATCCCCTATATAACTAACAACCCACTACTAAAACATTAACAGATTTTATTTATTATAAAAATTATAAATATATTAATTAAAATCGATATCCAAAATTCAAATTACGAAATAAAATTTGAACACACAAAATTTAAATTAATACCCACCCTTATCCCCTATATAACCAACAACCCGCGACTAAAACATTCACACATTTTATTTAATATAAAATTTATAAATATATTATTTAATTTTGAATTTCAAAAATCAAATTTGGAAATAAAAATTTTTTTTATTTACATTTTTGATTTTAAAATTAATTTTGAACACACAAATTTTAAATTACTACCCACCCTTATCCCCTATATAACCAACAACTCGCTACTAAAACATTCACACATTTTATTTAATATAAAAATTATAAATATATTATTTAATTTCGAAATAGAAATTTCAATTTTCGAAATACATTTTTTTAATTTAAATTTTAAATTTAAAATTAATTTTTAACACACAAATTTTAATTTACTACCCACCCTTATCCCCTATATAACCACTAACCCACTATTAAAACATTCACACATTTTATTTAATATAACATTTATAAATATATTAATTAATTTCGAATTTCGAATAAAAAATTTTTTTTCATTAAAATTGTAAATTAAATTAGATATTTTAATTTACTACCCACCCTTATCCCCTATATAACCAACAACCCGCTACTAAAACATTCACACATTTTATTAAAAAAATATTTATAAATAAATGAAAGATTTTAGATTTTCAAATTTCAATTTAAAAATTGATTTTCATTAAATTTGTAATTTAAAAAAATATTTTTAACGCACAAATTTTAAATTACTACCCACCCTTATCCCCTATAAAACCAAGAACCCGCTCCTAAAATATTTACTAAAAATGATTAAGAAATATTATATTGTTAAATTTATTACTCACATAAAAACATTAAATATGAAAATATAATTTACAGAACTATTCAAAAATATCCTAAATATACCACTAAAAACATAATATCGACATTATTTACATCGATATTTATATCAACTATATTAACTACAACGATATTTAAAAATGTCGATATTTCTGTTATACTAAAAAACGATATTTACAACATCGATATTAGATTCGTCGATATTTAACAAAGTCAATATTCTTACCTCAATATTTCTGCTTGTCGATATTTCCACGTCGATATTCATGCTGTATACCATAATTGTAGTGTCTTTGACTGAACCTCTTGATGGTATTCTTGTGTCTCACTCCACTTCTGTTTTACAGGCCTGTTGACTGTCCTCCCCTGGTGGAGTATGATATAGGTCATCCCACAAAGTGGTAATTTCATACCATCAATTTGGTAAGAACAGAGCCCTTTTCTTTTTAGTCCTGATGAATGCCGTGGAACCATTGGGCCAAGAAGGCAGAAACATGTCGACCATAGCAATCACTACAGTGAGGGGACAATAATATCCCCAAATTCACTGCTTTCGTAATTTTAGTACCATATAGCTACCTTTTTTATTAAATGTAATTTGGTAACTGTACTGGTTTTTAACTCCACTCACTTTCACAGGCCCCCACTTAGCTTTAAAGTGCCTCCCTGTCTCCAGGTAAAGGCCCGTCCTCTACCACACCGAGTTTCTAGAGGGCGAGGGCTGCCGATGATGATAAAGCATGACATGGTGGTGTGTGAGGACAGTCCTTCACTTTTTGTGAGATGCCAGCATTCTCAGATAATACCTAAAGAAGTTTTATTTGGTCATTATCTTAGGAGCAGCTTCTGTTGTGTAATATCATTAACTGCAGGACATCTGGCTCCCTTGGAATGAGGAGGATTACCACACCTAAGACATGAATTCAAACCCATAATAAATGTCGTTTTAGATCTGATGGACTTGGTAACAACATTTTCACTGCCTTTCCCTGGTTTTTTGTGTGGTTTAACAGAAGAATTGATATCGATAACATTAACGGAATCCAACACCTTGTCATCCAATTCCTTTAAAGAAACCATACAAATGTCAATGCTCTTAGCTAATTTGATTGTCTCTTCTAAGGATTGATCACCCATGCTCAATCATTTTTGCCTAATGTTCTTGTCCTTGCAGTGGCATGCGAATTGATCCCTAATAAGTTGGTCTGTAAAATGTTCGAATTTGCATTTGCCTGCCAACCTGCATAAAACAGAAATGTACAAATCAAAGTCTTCTGCTCCACATTTTTTCCTTTAAAAAAAACTCATGCCTGAGGACCCTCAGACTGGGTTGTCCGTCAAACCTAATTTTAAGTTTGAGTACCGTTTCTCTATATTCATCGTTTGTTACACCTTCATCTTGTGGTAAATTAGGTAAGTGTTTGAATACAGACCTTCCTTCAAACCTGAGGGAATGCAATATTAAATATTTCTTGGTGCCGCTCGCCTTGAGGTTTCCAGACAGACCCTTGAACTTTCTTCGTGGCTACAGGCGTAGCTTTTGCCAGTGTTCCAGTCCTTTGTGTGCCTTCGGTGAGAGGAGGATACCAGCTGCGAGGCCGCAGAGGAGGTGAGAGGCGCGGCCCCGGGACTGCGAGGATCAGCGTCTAATACCATCAGCTGTTTCCTCTTCCCGCGTGAGCCGCGCCCCCTCCCAGTGCCCCGCCCCCACCAAAAGTGCTCTTTACCTCTCGCGGCCCCCGCTTTGCGGGAGCCGCTCGCCTTGAGGTTTCCAGATAGACCCTTGAACTTTCTTCGTGGCTACAGGCGTAGCTTTTGCCAGTGTTCCAGCCCTTTGTGTGCCTTCGGTGAGAGGAGGATACCAGCTGCGAGGCCGCAGAGGAGGTGAGAGGCGCGGCCCCGGGACTGCGAGGATCAGCGTCTAATACCATCAGCTGTTTCCTCTTCCCGCGTGAGCCGCGCCCCCTCCCAGTGCCCCGCCCCCACCAAAAGTGCTCTTTACCTCTCGCGGCCCCCGCTTCGCGGGAGCCGCTCGCCTTGAGGTTTCCAGACAGACCCTTGAACTTTCTTCGTGGCTACAGGCGTAGCTTTTGCCAGTGTTCCAGCCCTTTGTGTGCCTTCGGTGAGAGGAGGATACCAGCTGCGAGGCCGCAGAGGAGGTGAGAGGCGCGGCCCCGGGACTGCGAGGATCAGCGTCTAATACCATCAGCTGTTTCCTCTTCCCGCGTGAGCCGCGCCCCCTCCCAGTGCCCCGCCCCCACCAAAAGTGCTCTTTACCTCTCGCGGCCCCCGCTTCGCGGGAGCCGCTCGCCTTGAGGTTTCCAGACAGACCCTTGAACTTTCTTCGTGGCTACAGGCGTAGCTTTTGCCAGTGTTCCAGCCCTTTGTGTGCCTTCGGTGAGAGGAGGATACCAGCTGCGAGGCCGCAGAGGAGGTGAGAGGCGCGGCCCCGGGACTGCGAGGATCAGCGTCTAATACCATCAGCTGTTTCCTCTTCCCGCGTGAGCCGCGCCCCCTCCCAGTGCCCCGCCCCCACCAAAAGTGCTCTTTACCTCTCGCGGCCCCCGCTTCGCGGGAGCCGCTCGCCTTGAGGTTTCCAGACAGACCCTTGAACTTTCTTCGTGGCTACAGGCGTAGCTTTTGCCAGTGTTCCAGCCCTTTGTGTGCCTTCGGTGAGAGGAGGATACCAGCTGCGAGGCCGCAGAGGAGGTGAGAGGCGCGGCCCCGGGACTGCGAGGATCAGCGTCTAATACCAACAGCTGTTTCCTCTTCCCGCGTGAGCCGCGCCCCCTCCCAGTGCCCCGCCCCCACCAAAAGTACTCTTTACCTCTCGCGGCCCCCGCTTCGCGGGAGCCGCTCGCCTTGAGGTTTCCAGACAGACCCTTGAACTTTCTTCGTGGCTACAGGCGTAGCTTTTGCCAGTGTTCCAGCCCTTTGTGTGCCTTCGGTGAGAGGAGGATACCAGCTGCGAGGCCGCAGAGGAGGTGAGAGGCGCGGCCCCGGGACTGCGAGGATCAGCGTCTAATACCATCAGCTGTTTCCTCTTCCCGCGTGAGCCGCGCCCCCTCCCAGTGCCCCGCCCCCTCTCACTCTAAAGGAACTTAAGCAAGGCCACTGACGCGCATCGCGGGACGCGCATCGCGGGACGCGCGCGGGCCGCAGCCCGGGCAAAGCCCGGGCCAAGGGCGGGCCCATTGTTGCCCGTTAGAGCCCGGTAGAGACCGGACCAGGCCATCTCTCTTGGTTCTTCTTTCTGCTTATAAATTCACTTCACTCCATTTTAGAAAGACTTTATATATGTTTGTCATGCCTGGAAGAACCAGAAGCAAAACTAAATCAGCGATGGCCGTATCCCAAATCACTGGGCCTATAGACCAATTTATTTCCCGGGTTAACGAGACAATTGATCATAGCATCTCTATACTGGAACGAAGAGTATCTTTGGACCTTATGAACGCTAAACGCTCGTCCTTGGGCCTTTTAGCAACTGCATGCTCACCTGCCCAGCAAATTTTAACTAATCGCTCCCTTCCTATACCTCAGCCTGTTGCTGATACACTCACAGTACCAAACTCAGTAGACTTATCAGTGTCTCAATTAGAGTCTGATCCATCCTTTGTTGACCTAGAGGCTACTCCAGACCTTGAAGCTTGCCAAACACTCGAAAGGTCAGAGTCTACCACAGATAAATGTTCTCGAGGATCAGGGGAAGGAAGCATTCCTGTTTTGCCAGAGCCAAGGAATATACCTAAGATCAAGAAAAAACCTAAAACTACCACTAGGAATCACAATCTTGTGTCACCAGCCCCAAATTCTGCATCAGGCATACCTTGTTGGGTTGAAAATATGGTAGCAGATCTAAAATTGGATCTTGAGGCTACAATAACGGCTCAAATCAAGCCCCTAATGTCCAAAATTGACAGACTTACATCTTTAATCAATACTAAATGGACCAATAAGGCAAGTGGAAATGTGTCCACACAGATACAAGGGAACACAAAAGAAGCGCCCCTGGTAAATAACACCAATAGCAATTTATCAAAAGAACTTAATGCAAAAGCTAATTCATTACCAGACAAATCAGGAGCAGCAACACAACATTTGCCACAAAGGGGGGAAAAAGCTGCTGTGCCCTTACCATCTTCTAGTGATATAGACCTCACTACAAAGCCCCAGACACCTTTTGGTTCTAAAAAAGTGCTTAATCAATCTGCAAAGGGCTCTAAAAGTTCAGCCACCAATTTGACAGCAACTACTTCCCCCAATAAGATTCAAGATCCAAAAACAAGGCCGGCTCGCTTTAAGTCAATCAACTTACCGCCGGAAGTTTCACCCTTTGTGGTTGTACTGACGGGTGTGCCACCACTGAAGGAGGGTAGAAGAGAAACCCTTGTTGAACTAAAAAATAAATGTGCCCAGTGGCTCCAACTGCACAAGCCACTACCCATTAACATGTGTGGGGATATACACGCAGTTAGAAGAGGAGATTGGGTGGGCAGAAATACTAGGACCATAGCAGGAGATGTTATAACTATTAACTTTAGGGATACAGGGGTAGTGAATTACATATGTAATACACCAAGTAGTGGGCCGGCTACTCAAATTCACCCACTTCCCTTGTCTTATTTTCTACCCATGCCCCAAAGACAATATCCCCCTCGATTCAGCTTCCCAATAAATAGAGGGTACACACATGCTCCACAACATACTATGCACCAGTGGCAGCAACCATGGCAAGGTCCACCTCCTCCTTTCGACCCCTTTGTATCTCAGTTTGCCCACTGGAATAGATTCAGTGTGTTGGAAGAGGTAGACTGACTCAACTCTGACGAAGTTTCCTCTATTCATTCTGCCACCATTAGGGGCGAGGAGGAGGGTTCTCCATGCACGTCTTTCCTGTTATGCCCTTATTCTTCAACTGCGGCAGCCACCAGCCTGACTAAGTCACCACTTTCTGTTTTAGAGAGGGAATGTTTAGCACCCCTAAGCCTTAGAGACACTGATGGTATTAGAGGAGAAACCACTAAGGATAAAATAAAAATCCTTAGTTGGAATCTTGCGGGCATTCATAGGAAACTGGGCCTGCCTGAGTGGAGTGATCTGGTTGAAGCACATAAGATCTGTATGTTTCAAGAGACCTGGAGTACAGAACCCCTCCACCGGGTTGGGTTTGTTACCTTTTTTGTCCCAGCACAGAAACCCATGCATGGGAAGGGGCGTCCCTCTGGGGGCCTTATTACTTGGGTAAGCATCTCCCTAAACTGCCGAATAACATCTAAGCAGATAAATAATCCAGATAACTTAGGCATTTCACTATGTAATCCCTGCAGAGGTCCGACTCTAGCTCTTTACAATGTTTATGCTAGAGGCACAAAAAATGGGTGCACCTCACCTGTAGTTTCCGATCTTGAGGTGCAACTTAGGGATTGCAAAGAAGCTGATCACACCCTAGTAGCAGGTGATTTTAATTGCACCTATGAGCCACTTCCTCTGGATGGCATCCCTGATCTGGGTGAAGAAGACAGTAGATGGGGTATCCCTTCACTTTCCATCCCTCCGATTAAGCGCTGGACCCGCAGTGCAGTGCAGTTGAATGCACTGACTCTGGAGTTTGGGCTAAGAGCCACCAATGGTCGTACATCTTCTGACCGGATGGGTGCCTCGACGTTCAACAGGGTTGGTCATACCTCGAGGATTGACTACATCCTGTTGGAGTTGGGGCTTTGGAGCAGGGTCGAAGACATGACAGTCATACCGACTGTTGAGAGCGATCATAATTCGCTTTCCCTAATTATCACGAATCCCTGGTCTAATGAAGCATTGGTAGCACCTTCCAAATGCTTGCACAAGGTCACTGTCTCCTCCTGTGGAAGGCGATTAAAGTGGAATAAAGTTGCCAGTAACCCTGACAAACTTTCCAGTATTGAGGTGGTACTTGTGGCCTCACAAACAGAACTTGATACCATTGATTTAGCCACGACAGCGGGCAGGGTAACACCCATTTTTGAAGCGGCTGTCAAGACTATAGGGGAAGTTTTTTGGGTTAAGGGTCATGCAGGGAAGGCCATGTCCCAGAATAAAACCAAGGGGATGCATGGCTGGTATACAGTAGCATGTAGGAAAGCTAAGTCTCGGCTAATTGAGGCCGTTAAGGGTAAATCTCATTCCCAAATACAGTTAGCTAGGAAAGAATATAAGAAAATACTGGAGCTAGCAAAAAAGGAGTGGGAAGAGGCCTACTGGTCTATCCTTAAAGAAGCTAGCTCTAAGAAAGATTCAAAATGTTTTTGGGATACCATTAGAGCTCGTAATAGGCCTGATAGTGATTTAATAACCTGTAATATCCCAAGTCAGGCGTGGGTCAAACATTTTTCAAAGCTCTACACCCGCCAAGTTGACCAACCGCTGTTGAGCGACCCCCAAGGGGGGGTCGTGTCCCCATCATTCCTCCCTCCAATTTGGAACATCCAGCCTAGCGATTTCGACTTTACCATTAAGGAGGTCGAATATGCAATAGGCACTATTATTCCCCACAAAGCGGCTGGCCCGGACGGTATCCCTGGCGACCTCTTAAGATCAGACACCTCAAAGTGGGGAAAATTGATCCATTCCCTACTTGTCGCTATCTGTAGGGGCGCCCCTGTCCCCTCCTCGTGGAAAGGGGCGGAGGTGGTCCCTATTTATAAAAAAGGCCCCAGAGAAGACCCGTCAAATTATAGGCCCATTAGCCTGTTAGACATCAGCCAAAAAGTAGTCGGCAAGGTTCTACTGGTAAGAATCTTAAACTGGGTAGAAGAAAACAAAATCCTTACTGACTACCAGGCGGGCTTTAGAGTGGGAACTGGGACAATTGAGCAAGCTTTTAGGCTCATGATGGTCTACTGGAAAATTGTGGTCATTGGCAAGGGCAGTCTTTATCTCGCGTTCATCGATTTAAAGACTGCCTTTGACCTTGTACCTAGGGAGACCCTGTGGAGCGTATTGGCCGATATGGGGTTGCCGCACTATTTGCTCGCACTACTTGTTAGGTTGCACGAAAATAGTTTTGCCCAGATTAGGTGGGGCCCAGGAGGGGAAAAAACTAATAGTATCCCGGTTGAGAGAGGAGTTCGCCAGGGATGCGTGTTAGCTCCCACCCTGTTCTCCCTTTATATCAATGGGGTGGTTGAGCACCTTCGAAAACACCCCTCAGATGAACCATCCCTGGCTGGTGAGCGTATACCAACCCTCCTCTTCGCGGATGATACGCTTTTAATATCCAAAACCCCAATAGGCCTCCAAAGACTCCTAAATAACTTTCAATCTTTTTGCGCTAATCGAGGCCTGGTAATCAACACAAGTAAAACAAAATATCTTGTACTGAATCCTCCGAAAAAATCAGTCCGCCCTCCTACCCTGAATGCTGAACCCCTGGAGAGGGTAGATGTCTTTGATTATCTTGAGATACGCCTTTCACATAAAATGGAATGGACACCTCACTTGGACAAAATGCTCCTAACCCATAAGAGAATAACAGGAGCTCTCTTGAAAGAACAACGCTACTGTATAATAAGACCAATAGCTACAGTCTTGGAGATCTACTCGGCCAAGGGTGTTAGCTCTGCTCTCTATGGGGCTGAACTCTGGGGGTCATCCATTTCCGATGCTCTAGTAAGATCTGAGATGAAATTTTGTAGAGCGATAATGTCTTTACCGCAGGGCACTCCCACGGTCCCGCTAATGTTGGACTTAGGCTGTCGCCCAATTGATGACCTCGCAAAGTTTCGTCCACTTTTGCTATGGGCGCGTCTGTGGCGTGTGGAGGAACTCAGCAAATATGCCCAAGGCCTTGCAGAAATCATGTCACTTCCAGGGTGGCATAAAGTTAAATGGTTGAGAGACATGAAGTCGCTGCTATTTAATCTGGGCTTAAATGAAGCTTGGATAAATAGAACTTCACCCCCGAAGCTAACCCTCAAGAAACTCTACTGGGACTGGATCTCCACACAAAGAATCTCTAGTACCACTATGGGCAGACTTACAGAGGATTTCTTGAAGTTTAAAGATCAACCTAAACGGGAAGTGTACCTTGATATTATTGAAAAACCCTTCGATAGGGCTCTATATTTTAAATTTAGAGTAGGAACCCTTCCCCTTTATTCTTTTACTTCGAGTTGGAAATCCAGTGCACAATCTACAGAGCTTTGCCCAGCGTGTTTAGCTAAACCAGAGTCATTGGCACATTTTATGTTTGAGTGTAGAGAGTATGTAACACCAAGGAGGGTTTGGCTTAAAAACTTATGCCGGCAGTTGGGTACCAAGAGTCATGTGAATGCAATCAGGATATTAATGTCTGATAGTCGTGCCACTTATGCTTGTGTTTTAGCCAAATTTTTAGCATGGGCTTGGTCCATTCGAACAAAAAGGCTAAAATTGACTGTTTAATTCTTTTTTAAAAATAAGTTGATTGCTTAATGAACTGCTTGTAAATTTGTAAAAAGGTTTACATATGCTTCTCTGATTTTATAAATTGTCCTATTGTGATTTATGTGTTGCTTTTATGATAATTTTTTTTATCGAAATAAAGCCTTTTTGACTTTGACTTTGAAATATTTCTTTCTATCAGCACTGAATCTGGATGTGCCAATTGGCACCTAGGTAAGTTTCGAAGGCATCCTGCCAAACCTCCCATCTAATGGATGGTTCTCCTGGAGTCTCTAAAAACGCAGCAGGATTTACAGAGTGTAAGGTGCACACGGTCAAGGCCAAATAGATATGACACAACATTCTTTTTTACAAATGTGAAAGTTTATGAATGTGTGCGCACCACCGTATATAACAGGTAGATAAGCAAGAGAAGGCAATAGGTGTAACTAAAACTCTATAACTGTAAAAAACTAAGTGTGATACTTGTACTTCATATAATAGTATACCGTACTGGGAAAAGAGAAAAAAAATAAGTGTCAAGGTGTGCCCATCACCGCATGATGGGCACTAACAACAGTTCAAAGTATTTGCCAATTAAATAGCAGAAAGATAAGTATGAGGTGTGAACACCACTGAATAGTACACTGTACTGAAGAAAATATAAATGTCAAGGTGCGCACCAAGGGATGAGCACTAACAACTGTATGAAGTAGTTGCTAATAGCTTCATGAAAAATACAAAATCCTTAGGATGATGATAGTCAAGGTGTACACATCACCGTGTGATGAGCACAAACAAAGATGTACAGAATTGCCAAGGATTGTAAACCAAAGCGTTGTAGTCTGTAGAAGCTTAATCAGTAGTGTGATTATCCCAATCAGTTCAAATTGTTGCTGCCGTCTGTAAATACAAGTGAGCCCCAGTAGTTAAGATGATTCAGAAAAGGGGGTGGTGATGAACAGAGTGCCCGAACTAAGCAGACCACTCTAACCCAGTCCAAAGATCAGGGCTTGATCCATCACCGTTTTTTAGCTCACTGCACCATCCCAGCTCAGAACTTGGTTATATGCAAGTTAGTCTGTTCCTGTCCCAGTGCATGATGGGAACAGGGCAAACCAAACTACCAAGCCAATTCTTATACTGGGAAGGAAACAAGCTTCCGGGGACCGGTTTCTGCCATTTCAGGCGTCGTCGGCCCGGCTTCCTTGAATCCTGATGGTGCAATGAGCAAGGGACTCACATCTGAGTATACCCTTCCACGCTTATGGTGGACAAAATGATTCAGAAAAGGGGGTGGTGATGAACAGAGTGCCCGAACTAAGCAGACCACTCTTACACAGTCCAAAGATCAGGGCTTGATCCATCACCGTTTTTTAGCTCACTGCACCATCCCAGCTCAGAACTTGGCTATATGCAAATTAGTCTGTTCCTGTCCCAGTGCATGATGGGAACAGGGCAAACCAAACTACCAAGCCAATTCTTATACTGGGAAGGAAACAAGCTTCCGGGGACCGGTTTCTGCCATTTCAGGCGTCGTCGGCCCGGCTTGCTTGAATCCTGATGGTGCAATGAGCAAGGGACTCACATCTGAGTATACCCTTCCACGCTTATGGTGGACAAAATGATTCAGAAAAGGGGGTGGTGATGAACAGAGTGCCCGAACTAAGCAGACCACTCTTACCCAGTCCAAAGATCAGGGCTTGATCCATCACCGTTTTTTAGCTCACTGCACCATCCCAGCTCAGAACTTGGCTATATGCAAATTAGTCTGTTCCTGTCCCAGTGCATGATGGGAACAGGGCAAACCAAACTACCAAGCCAATTCTTATACTGGGAAGGAAACAAGCTTCCGGGGACCGGTTTCAGCCATTTCAGGCGTCGTTGGCCCGGTTTGCTTGAATCCTGATGGTGCAATGAGCAAGGGACTCACATCTGAGTATACCCTTCCACGCTTATGGTGGAAAAAATGATTCAGAAAAGGGGGTGGTGATGAACAGAGTGCCCGAACTAAGCAGACCACTCTTACCCAGTCCAAAGATCAGGGATTGATCCGTCACCGTTTTTTAGCTCACTGCACCATCCCAGCTCAAACCTTGGCTATATGCAAATTAGTCTGTTCCTGTCCCTGTGCATGATGGGAACAGGGCAAACCAAACTACCAAGCCAATTCTTATACTGGGAAGGAAACAAGCTTCCGGGGACCGGTTTCTGCCATTTCAGGCGTCGTCGGCCCGGCTTGCTTGAATCCTGATGGTGCAATGAGCAAGGGACTCACATCTGAGTATACCCTTCCACGCTTAAGGTGGACAAAATGATTCAGAAAAGGGGGTGGTGATGAACAGAGTGCCCGAACTAAGCAGACCACTCTTACCCAGTCCAAAGATCAGGGCTTGATCCATCACCGTTTTTTAGCTCACTGCACCATCCCAGCTCAGAACTTGGCTATATGCAAATTAGTCTGTTCCTGTCCCAGTGCATGATGGGAACAGGGCAAAGCAAACTACCAAGCCAATTCTTATACTGGGAAGGAAACAAGCTTCCGGGGACCGGTTTCTGCCATTTCAGGCGTCGTCGGCCCGGCTTGCTTGAATCCTGATGGTGCAATGAGCCAGGGACTCACATCTGAGTATACCCTTCCACGCTTATGGTGGACAAAATGATTCAGAAAAGGGGGTGGTGATGAACAGAGTGCCCGAACTAAGCAGACCACTCTTACCCAGTCCAAAGATCAGGGCTTGATCCATCACCATTTTTTAGCTCACTGAACCATCCCAGCTCAGAACTTGGCTATATGCAAATTAGTCTGTTCCTGTCCCAGTGCATGATGGGAACAGGGCAAACCAAACTACCAAGCCAATTCTTATACTGTGAAGGAAACAAGCTTCCGGGGACCGGTTTCTGCCATTTCAGGCGTCGTCGGCCCGGCTTGCTTGAATCCTGATGGTGCAATGAGCAAGGGACTCACATCTGAGTATACCCTTCCACGCTTATGGTGGACAAAATGATTCAGAAAAGGGGGTGGTGATGAACAGAGTGCCCGAACTAAGCAGACCACTCTTACCCAGTCCAAAGATCAGGGCTTGATCCATCACCGTTTTTTAGCTCACTGCACCATCCCAGCTCAGAACTTGGCTATATGCAAATTAGTCCGTTCCTGTCCCAGTGCATGATGGGAACAGGGCAAACCAAACTACCAAGCCAATTCTTATACTGGGAAGGAAACAAGCTTCCGGGGACCGGTTTCTGCCATTTCAGGCGTCGTCGGCCCGGCTTGCTTGAATCCTGATGGTGCAATGAGCAAGGGACTCACATCTGAGTATACCCTTCCACGCTTATGGTGGACAAAATGATTCAGAAAAGGGGGTGGTGATGAACAGAGTGCCCGAACTAAGCAGACCACTCTTACCCAGTCCAAAGATCAGGGCTTGATCCATCACCGTTTTTTAGCTCACTGCACCATCCCATCTCAGAACTTGGCTATATGCAAATTAGTCTGTTCCTGTCCCAGTGCATGATGGGAACAGGGCAAACCAAACTACCAAGCCAATTCTTATACTGGGAAGGAAACAAGCTTCCGGGGACCGGTTTCTGCCATTTCAGGCGTCGTCGGCCCGGCTTGCTTGAATCCTGATGGTGCAATGAGCAAGGGACTCACATCTGAGTATACCCTTCCACGCTTATGGTGGACAAAATGATTCAGAAAAGGGGGTGGTGATGAACAGAGTGCCCGAACTAAGCAGACCACTCTTACCCAGTCCAAAGATCAGGGCTTGATCCATCACCGTTTTTTAGCTCACTGCACCATCCCAGCTCAGAACTTGGCTATATGCAAATTAGTCTGTTCCTGTCCCAGTGCATGATGGGAACAGGGCAAACCAAACTACCAAGCCAATTCTTATACTGGGAAGGAAACAAGCTTCCGGGGACCGGTTTCTGCCATTTCAGGCGTCGTCTGCCCGGCTTGCTTGAATCCTGATGGTGCAATGAGCAAGGGACTCACATCTGAGTATACCCTTCCACGCTTATGGTGGACAAAATGATTCAGAAAAGGGGGTGGTGACAACAGAGTGCCCGAACTAAGCAGACCACTCTTACCCAGTCCAAAGATCAGGGCTTGATCCATCACCGTTTTTTAGCTCACTGCACCATCCCAGCTCAGAACTTGGCTATATGCAAATTAGTCTGTTCCTGTCCCAGTGCATGATGGGAACAGGGCAAACCAAACTACCAAGCCAATTCTTATACTGGGAAGGAAACAAGCTTCCGGGGACCGGTTTCTGCCATTTCAGGCGTCGTCGGCCCGGCTTGCTTGAATCCTGATGGTGCAATGAGCAAGGGACTCACATCTGAGTATACCCTTCCACGCTTATGGTGGACAAAATGATTCAGAAAAGGGGGTGGTGATGAACAGAGTGCCCGAACTAAGCAGACCACTCTTACCCAGTCCAAAGATCAGGGCTTGATCCATCCCCCTTTTTTAGCTCACTGCACCATCCCAGCTCAGAACTTGACTATATGCAAATTAGTCTGTTCCTGTCCCAGTGCATGATGGGAACAGGGCAAACCAAACTACCAAGCCAATTCTTATACTGGGAAGGAAACAAGCTTCCGTGGACCGGTTTCTGCCATTTCAGGTGTCGTCGGCCCGGCTTGCTTGAATCCTGATGGTGCAATGAGCAAGGGACTCACATCTGAGTATACCCTTCCACGCTTATGGTGGACAAAATGATTCAGAAAAGGGTGTGGTGATGAACAGAGTGCCCGAACTAAGCAGACCACTCTTACACAGTCCAAAGATCAGGGCTTGATCCATCACCGTTTTTTAGCTCACTGCACCATCGCAGCTCAGAACTTGGCTATATGCAAATTAGTCTGTTCCTGTCCAAGTGCATGATGGGAACAGGGCAAACCAAACTACCAAGCCAATTCTTATACTGGGAAGGAAACAAGCTTCCGGGGACCGGTTTCTGCCATTTCAGGCGTCGTCGGCCCGGCTTGCTTGAATCCTGATGGTGCAATGAGCAAGGAACTCACATCTGAGTATACCCTTCCACGCTTATGGTGGACAAAATGATTCAGAAAAGGGGGTGGTGATGAACAGAGTGCCCGAACTAAGCAGACCACTCTTACCCAGTCCAAAGATCAGGGCTTGATCCATCACCGTTTTTTAGCTCACTGCACCATCCCAGCTCAGAACTTGGCTATATGCAAATTAGTCTGTTCCTGTCCCAGTGCATGATGGGAACAGGGCAAACCAAACTACCAAGCCAATTCTTATACTGGGAAGGAAACAAGCTTCCGGGGACCGGTTTCAGCCATTTCCGGCGTCGTCGGCCCGGTTTGCTTGAATCCTGATGGTGCAATGAGCAAGGGACTCACATCTGAGTATACCCTTCCACGCTTATGGTGGAAAAAATGATTCAGAAAAGGGGGTGGTGATGAACAGAGTGCCCGAACTAAGCAGACCACTCTTACCCAGTCCAAAGATCAGGGATTGATCCGTCACCGTTTTTTAGCTCACTGCACCATCCCAGCTCAGAACTTGGCTATATGCAAATTAGTCTGTTCCTGTCCCAGTGCATGATGGGAACAGGGCAAACCAAACTACCAAGCCAATTCTTATACTGGGAAGGAAACAAGCTTCCGGGGACCGGTTTCTGCCATTTCAGGCGTCGTCGGCCCGGCTTGCTTGAATCCTGATGGTGCAATGAGCCAGGGACTCACATCTGAGTATACCCTTCCACGCTTATGGTGGACAAAATGATTCAGAAAAGGGGGTGGTGATGAACAGAGTGCCCGAACTAAGCAGACCACTCTTACCCAGTCCAAAGATCAGGGCTTGATCCATCACCGTTTTTTAGCTCACTTAACCATCCCAGCTCAGAACTTGGCTATATGCAAATTAGTCTGTTCCTGTCCCAGTGCATGATGGGAACAGGGCAAACCAAACTACCAAGCCAATTCTTATACTGGGAAGGAAACAAGCTTCCGGGGACCGGTTTCTGCCATTTCAGGCGTCGTCGGCCCGGCTTGCTTGAATCCTGATGGTGCAATGAGCAAGGGACTCACATCTGAGTATACCCTTCCACGCTTATGGTGGACAAAATGATTCAGAAAAGGGGGTGGTGATGAACAGAGTGCCCGAACTAAGCAGACCACTCTTACCCAGTCCAAAGATCAGGGCTTGATCCATCACCGTTTTTTAGCTCACTGCACCATCCCAGCTCAGAACTTGGCTATATGCAAATTAGTCCGTTCCTGTCCCAGTGCATGATGGGAACAGGGCAAACCAAACCACCAAGCCAATTCTTATACTGGGAAGGAAACAAGCTTCCGGGGACCGGTTTCTGCCATTTCAGGCGTCGTCGGCCCGGCTTGCTTGAATCCTGATGGTGCAATGAGCAAGGGACTCACATCTGAGTATACCCTTCCACGCTTATGGTGGACAAAATGATTCAGAAAAGGGGGTGGTGATGAACAGAGTGCCCGAACTAAGCAGACCACTCTTACCCAGTCCAAAGATCAGGGCTTGATCCATCACCGTTTTTTAGCTCACTGCACCATCCCAGCTCAGAACTTGGCTATATGCAAATTAGTCTGTTCCTGTCCCAGTGCATGATGGGAACAGGGCAAACCAAACTACCAAGCCAATTCTTATACTGGGAAGGAAACAAGCTTCCGGGGACCGGTTTCTGCCATTTCAGGCGTCGTCGGCCCGGCTTGCTTGAATCCTGATGGTGCAATGAGCAAGGGACTCACATCTGAGTATACCCTTCCACGCTTATGGTGGACAAAATGATTCAGAAAAGGGGGTGGTGATGAACAGAGTGCCCGAACTAAGCAGACCACTCTTACCCAGTCCAAAGATCAGGGCTTGATCCATCACCGTTTTTTAGCTCACTGCACCATCCCAGCTCAGAACTTGGCTATATGCAAATTAGTCTGTTCCTGTCCCAGTTGTGGAAAAGTAAATTTTGCCATGTTCTGTGTCCCTACGTGCCATCCATCATATGTTATGTATGCATGATTAAATATGCATATGTATTCCCCATGTCTGATTAATGACGCAATTATAGTTGTGTCCACCTCTAGTATGCCAGTTTCCAGTCCTCGTGAATACTACGAATATCAGGCCTATGTAAAGTAATGTTGCCACGTTTCTCAGTGTGCACGTTATTCCATTATAAAGTCCCCGTTTCTAGGCCTCAAAAGGGCCCGGACATCAGATTCAGCTCCTGTCTCCTGAAGTCCTCGCTAAGGAGCGATACAGCCCCCACCTGTATCCTCGACCTTTCACTTACTTCCTGCCTCGCAGTGCCCGGTGCAGCCTGGCTCAGTCTCTGAGTCTGCCAAGAATATGTTATGATTCCAGTTATCAGTTCAGTCCTCCTTCTCTGCATTCCTAAGCTACTGAACTGCATCAATAGTTTCCGTCATTGTCTAGCCTATGCGGCTCCATGTTAAGAGAAATACTGCATTTAATGGTCATTTAATATTCTCCATCACGCACTACATGTAGAATAATGCATGGTCCAGTCTTAGAGTCAAGTTAGCCTTTCCTCTCTTGACTTCTAGTTTATATCAACATGTTCTCTAAACATCAGATACTAGATAGGGTTTAGGTACATGTCGCCCCGACTCTCCAGACTTTAGTCTCTGCTCCTAGCACAGAGTTCATAGCCCCCAGCTTCTCCTAGTGATACGTCATTGCCAGTTTGCGCGCACCACCAGGTTAGAGGTCCCGGCTCCTTAGGTAGCCCCCTCCTATGTTCCCGCCCCATTCATGACATATTCTGTTACGTCTGCACCACATGTCTATGTATACGCCCAGTTACACCTCTTTTTACTCTTATCTCTCGCGACTGCTACGCGTCACGCCTCCTGCTCCACCCACTGCTACGCCTACTGCAATGTAATGCTATGTGTTTGCGTTATGTATATAAGTTCATGTATTGTTATTAAAAGTTAGCGCGCTCATCCCAGACCCAGCCCCGGCAGCTGCCGGGCCCTGCCATCCTATTCCCGTGCAGGTTGTCCTGATCCTGTCCTTATGCTGTAATAAACCTGCAGAAACTCCTACTACCTCGAATCTTGACTCTTATTTATTGAGCTATCTGTTATGATATATGCCTAGTCAAAAATAGGGTATTATTTATTTATTTACCACATAATGGCGCCCGAATAGGGACTTGCCCTTTCCCCACGCGTCGGTGAAGCCACGCCGACCCCCTGACCCTCTGCAGCCGTGACGGAACCATACCGGCCACGTGCAGATATTTCTGCTTCAAGTATCCCTCAGGCCCACGGAGGAGACGGAGGAGGCGGTCCAGCATCCAAACGAGACGGTGGAGGAAACGCGGCGAGTCCCGACCAGAGCCCAAGCCAAGAGTCCAAGGTCCGAGGTATCCGGAGGCCCACCCGTAACTGAAGTCCGAAGTTCGTCGTCCGTCGTCGTAGCAGTCCAGTCCAGTCCGAAGCTTCCGTTCTTGCTGCCCGGTGAGTACCATTACTGGGGTAGTATCTAGACAGGGTCAATCTAAATTGACTCTGGTCCGTGGGTAGGTGGTACCCAGGCCCACAAACGAAGTGTTCACCTAGGTGGATACGGGTCTTGATGCGTCCCTTTATGGGACCGGTATGTTCCGTACTGTTTCAGCAGTGCATCCAGTAACTCTAGTCTGTTCCGTTCTCGAGAAATTCTTGTGTTTCTGTTCTCAGTATTCCAGGTAATATTTCTGTCCGAACTGTAATGTTATGATGTTGTTCAATGTATTTCCAATGTCGTGGTATGCCTGAATTGTTCTCCCAATTGTTATTGTTCCTCGTCTATTGTATTGTGTTCCGATTCAAGTTTACAATGTCTCTCTTTTCGAGATTACGTCAGTTAAAAACTAGAAAGGGTCTGTTAGAAGAAGCAGTTCCTGTCCCGCCTAGGGACAGTCCAGGTCACTTTATGTATCAGAAACATGGCATAAGCGCCATATTATATCTAGATTTATGGGTAGATTATACCAAACAGTTAGAAGAAAAGTATAGATGGCCCGTATCGGGTACATGGGATGCCGAATGTATCATGCGAGTAGAAGAAGCATTATGGAAAAAGAAAGCCAGACAGTCACAGAAAGATGCCATCGAGTTATGGCGCAAGGAAGCTCATAAAAGAACCGAAAAAGAAATCAGAAAGTCAGAGTTAAGTAGAGAATCCCAAGAACGAGCCCAAGAAAGAGAATTAATCGAGATAGGTGAACGAGTTAGAGCCGAACAGTCAGACAGACAGAGGCATGCCCTTATTAAGGGTATGTATCCTCTTCTTGCTGAGGGCTTGCCAAAAGCGACCCCAGAGGCATCCAGTAATGTCCCGCCACCACTAGTTCCGACCAAGCTACGTCACAAACAGACCGCAGCTGATATTTTTATTTCGTCCTATCTGGACGACACAGTCCCCGAATATGCAAATCCTGTTCACGCTCCGCCAGTCCCTGTAAATCAGGTAATTCCTGCTCCTCCAGACACCGGGGTGCCCTTAACAGCCCCCCCGGGTCAGCCCGCCATACAAGTCCAGCCCACGTTACAATTACCGACCCTGCCAGGACGAAAAGCATCAGTTGATGATTCCAGTTTAGGGGCCGCAGGGGGAGGTCTTCCTCAAACCCCGCCGCCATACAAGCGTTTATCAGCACTCGAATTACATGCTCAAGCATCACAGCGTACCCCTAAAAGTAATAAGTCTGTTGCAGAAATCAGGCAAACCCTTGGCGAATGTGTCTATGACCCAGTTCCAGGCGAGTTTAATATGGTTTTATATTCCGTACGCGTAAGGAGGGTGACCGAGTATCTAGTCACCTTGCCGAATATGAAAGAAGATCTAGACAGAATATATCGTTTCATCCGTACAGGGGATGATCCAGAAAGTATTAGTGATGCCATGTCTCAAAGGAAAGCCGAGATTCAGCGTATGATATTAAAGTTCTTAATTAACTGTCTAATAAGAGAACAAGATTACCCGTCTAAAGATCCAGCCGAAATGAAAACTCTGACAAAGTGGAGTGATAATATAGCCGAAGGAAAGCACAATACTATTAGTGCCATGGAAAGTATGTACAAGAAAATCCGTAGAGAGATAATAAAGATACACGAACAACGTAAAGCAGCACAAGTAAGCGAGAAAGAAAGTACCTCTGATCCTGAAGAGGAAGACGACGAGAATACGGCCAGAATAGCGTATGTAGGGAAACCTAGATTTCCAGATCGCCATTTACGTCTAGAACACAAGTCTATTTTCCATCATTCAGCACCAGAACAAGGTTCCCTAGAACAAGTATTTCAAGCTACCGATCACATTCTGAAATCACGAATCGGTTATAGTGAGTTAAGTACTATGCATGAACAAGAACTAGTCCGATCAGCAGTCCGATGGATTACTGATTCTACCACTTTTCCAGACGAAATAGTGGCACAAATGTTTCTGAAAATGCCCCCAGCCGAACAGCGACTGGTGGGTATGTATATGATTCAGCACCTCATTTCTCTGTATGAGGGTCAACACTCTGATCCAGGTCCGTTACATGATGTCCTGAACGAGTTACTCCAGTATAGATGGAGAGGTCTAGGTACCGATTTAATTAGTGTCATTCTAGAACAGCGCCACAAATATAGAACGTTTCTGAATCCGCATTTTGTTCATGTCTCACCCCCAGAAAGTAAATCATTCTACATAGACAGACAGAATCCGTTACGAGAAGTCCACCCAGTTAGAGGAACGGGTGGCGAAATGCAGCGAGTGTTTGTATACACTCCAATCACAAAGATGGAACTCCTTGAAATGAAGAAATTAATTCCCTGTCATGACAAAGATCCAGCAGGGTTCCATAGAGAATTAAAAGACATGCTCCGTATGGGAGAATACACTTACCCAGATATCATTAAAATGTTAAAGGTCCTGTTGCCTGCAGGGGTGTATGAAAAGCTAAAGGAAAAAGAATGGGAGGTGGGAGAGAAAAAGATCGATTGGGCAGCTCTAGAAGCTGAAGACAAGGCACGAGTACCAGGTACCGGCCTTGGAGATAAATGTAAAGAATTACCAGAATTATTGATTCAAGTTTTACCCAGATTATTGACAACGAGAAAAGAAGACTGGGATGCAATCTCAGCCTGTAAACAGAAACAAGATGAAGATATTAGTGATTTTTATTCTAGATTTGAGAAATGTTTCAGTATCAACAGTGGTCTCAAGACAAGTAGTGAGTCATACCCTCACCTTTTTGTTACTAAATTAGTCGAGAATTCAAGTCCACCAATTAAAAACCGAGTTTTGAAAGTCGAAAGCACCTGGCAAGCTAATACTCCGTCCCAGATGCTCCAGATGCTCCAGTATCACCAGAATAGAATCAGGGAAGAGCAAGAACACGAAAGAAAACGTATGAAAGACACGAAAATGAAAGTACTAGTTGCACAATCTGTTCCTCAAGACAGTCAGAAGAGGGGTCCGAATCAAGCCAGTCATCCTGCAGCTCCCGTTATAGGGGAACTGCAATTATTGTAAACAACCAGGTCATTTTATAAATGAGTGTGCAGTTCTGAAACACAACATAGCTACTGGTAAGACTAAAGAAAGACCACGTCCGCCTAGACAAGAACAAGTTTCACAGACTCCTCAGTCACAGAATGCACCACAGACAGTTACAGTACCGCAGCCTATCGCTGCAACACAGCATGTTACATCGCAGATGTACCAGTATGCACAGTCTGAGTATCCAGAGTACCAGCCATATTCATGAAACAGCCTAGAGAGGGAGGTAGGCTTGCCTCTCATCGAGATACCTGTAGATCAAGAAGGTCCCTATGTTCACAGTCAAGTATTAGGGAAAGACAGAAAGTTTTTGATTGATACAGGGGCAAGTAGGACCACAATTAGTCATGCCGAAGTTCCAGGGGCTCCGCTCTCAGGCTCAAGAAATGTTTCCCTTGGATTTTCAGGAAAGCCCATTATAAATGAAATATCAAAGCCAGTCACTCTAGAAGTAGGTCCATTGTCCCGTACTACTGATCTGTTACTTACTAAGTCATGTCCAGAAAACCTATTAGGCATTAAAACACTGAAAGAGTTAGGTGCAGTCATATGCTGTTCCCCAGAGGGAATACGTCTGTTCCTACGTGACTTTAAGGGTCACTATGTATTACGAGATTTTGATTCCAGACTGTCTAATGTTCCGCAGCATTTATGGGCGCAAGGTCCAACTGATGTAGGTTACATGCAAATCACACCCTATCGTGTGACTCTCAAGCCAGGTGTAGTGTTACCACGAATCAGGCAGTATAGATTGCCACCCGAGGCTGTAGCAGACTTATCCAAAATTATTGACGAGCTCATCGCTCAAGGAGTAGTTGTAGAAACTGACTCCAATGTATGTAATTCTCCGATCATTCCAGTCATGAAACGTACTGATCCAAATGCACCCCCAGTATATCGATTAGTGATTGATTTACGAGAACTTAATAAATGTATTATTCCGCAGTACCCAGTTGTCCCAGACATCTCTTCCCTATTAACAGCCATTGATTCCGAAGCCACGTTCTTCACTGTCATAGACCTCAAGAACGCATTTTTTAGTGTTCCGATTCATCCAGACAGCCAGTTTCTTTTCGGATTCTGTTTAAATGGAAGGAGCTATATGTTTACACGCGCTCCTCAAGGTTTCACAGAAAGTCCTAGTATTTACAGTCAAGCACTTAAGAGACAACTAGATAATATTCACATGCCAACTGACACTGCCCTGCTCCAGTATGTCGATGATCTCCTGATCACAGCCCGTTCTGAACGTGATTGCGAGCGAGCGTCACTGACGGTTCTGTATTTTCTAGCCGAGATGGGGCACAAGGTGTCACCTTCGAAGCTTCAATTCTGTGTCCAGCAAGTGGTATACTTAGGACACTTGCTGTCCAAGAGGGGTAGGCAGTTGACACCAGACCGTATCCAGTTAATAGCGAGTCTTCCCCAGCCCAGAACCCAGAAGGAGGTACGTGCCTTTATCGGCCTTACTTCTTATTGTAGACAATGGATTCCTCAGTATGCATTTCTAGCCAAGGCACTGATACAGTTAACGACACAGGAGGCAGCCGTATCGACTGTTCTCCCTTGGACATCTGAACATACACTTAGTTTCAACGAGTTAAAGAAAGCCCTATGCCAAGCTCCAGTTCTAGCTACACCGAACTACAGTAAGCCTTTTACACTTTTCGTTACTGAACGCGAAGGTACAGCATTATCTGTTCTTACACAAGATCAAGCAGGACAATACAAGCCATGTGCTTATTTTTCTAGCACATTAGATCCAGTCGCCCAGGCGTTGCCTGCGTGCCTCAAGTCAGTTGCCGCCACAGCATTAGCTATCAGACAAAGTGATTCCATAGTCTTAGGACATACCTTGACAGTACAAGTCCCACATTCAGTAGAAGTTCTTTTGAACCGAACACAAACTCAGCACTTGACAATTGCACGTTTAACAGGTTATGAATTGACACTGTTCCAGCCACACATAGAAATCAGAAGCTTCAACGTCCTGAATCCTGCTACACTGTTACCATCAGTTAATCCAAATTCTGCCACACACGACTGTGTGGAAGTAGTTAACATTACGACAAAGCCAAGACAAGACCTGACAGACATTCCGTTACCAGATCCCGACCTGACACTTTATGTGGATGGTTCATGTATGAGAACTAGTACAGGAGAACTAGTCGCCGCGTATGCAGTGACTACTGACACCGAAGTTATTGAAACACACCGTATTGATACCCTGTCCGCTCAAGCAGCAGAGCTAGTTGCTCTGACACAAGCCTGCATACATGCCAAGAACCTGAAAGTTAATGTTTACACAGATTCACGTTACGCATTTGGAGTTGTACACGACTTTGGAGTGCTCTGGCAGGAGAGAGGTTTTATGACTTCTCATGGAACCAAGATTCAGCATGGTCTCCTTATTCAAGCTCTGTTAGATGCCATACACTTACCGACATCTATCGCTATTATGAAATGCAAAGCACATACGAAAGTTACTGACATTATTTCTCAAGGTAATGATCTAGCAGATCGCACAGCCAAGCTTACAGCACAGACTCCAGACAGTCCAGTTAACCTGACACATACTCTAGATCCGGCTACATGTATGACAGTTAAGGACCCTACACAAGATGTCATAAATATCCAGTTACATGCTACTCCCGATGAAATCAAGAAATGGTCCGAACAAGGAGGGGTCCAGACAGATCAAGGATGGTTAACGAAGGGTAGAGCCGCATGGTTTCTCCCCGACTCTATGGTTCAAGTCATCATTAATACCGCACATAGTCCAGCACATTTAGGAGAAAAAGCTATGTTAGACAGTATCCAGAACATTTGGTTCAACAAGCATTTACGAGCTGCAGCCAAGCAGAGAGTCCGTACCTGTATGATATGTTGTCAGTTTAATCCAGGTAAAAGTGTCCCGGTGGAACAAGGTGGTTTCCAGCCTCCTGACCACCCTTTTGAAGTCCTCCAGATGGATTATATTCAGATGGAGCGATGTCGAGGTTTCAAGTATGTCCTTGTAGTTGTATGCGCTTTGTCCAGATGGACAGAAGCATATCCAGTCCCAGATTACACAGCCGCTACCACTGCCAAACAGTTGGTTCGTGAATTCTTCCCTCGATATGGACTCCCTAGAGTCGTATATTCTGATAACGGTCAGCCATTCTCCTCAGAACTCATGAAGCACGTTTCCCTGTTGTTGGGGTACCAGTGGAAGTTTCATTGTGTACGCCATCCTGAAGCAGCCGGTCTAGTCGAGAGACATAATCAGACTCTGAAAATCCGTATTGCCAAAGTATGCAAAGATAAGGGTGTGGACTGGCTAGTAGCTCTGCCAGTCGCTTTGTTTTACATGCGCATGGTCGCACATTCCAGATCAGGTCTGTCCCCGTATGAGGTCGTATTCGGCCGCCCCCCTAACATGTGGGGTACTCCAAGACCCCGAAGTATTACTGATGTTTCATGTAATATGCTGACAGATTACCTAGCTTCCTTGATGTCTGCCCTCAACTCATGTCGTTCACAGGTTGCTGCCGCATTTCCAGACAATACCGAGGTGGCACCGCACGAGATCGTTCCAGGTTCCATGGTGATGGTCCGGAACTTTGACAGATCAAGTCCGCTGGAGCCTAGATGGAAGGAGCCCCGTCAGGTCCTCCTCACCACCCGTACAGCCGTGAAGTTGGAAGGCCGAAAAGGATGGATACACCTTTCTCACGTTAAACTTTTTAAAGGACTGAAACCGGTCTCTAAAAACATTTTCCAGGATATCAAGACTTGCCAGAACATTGTTCCTAAGGACTGTCCCGCAAATGACATTGATACAACCCCTCCCTTGGTAGAGAAAACTCCGCAGCAGGAGTATAAGCAAAAACTACGGTCTAGTAAAATAAGTCAGCCAGTTTGATTGTATAAGTCCTCCCCTAGGTGAAACGGTTAGACTGTTTCTGACATGTATAAAATAGACCCCCATAGTGAGAGAGTTAGCAAGAACTCGATTCAATGTATCGTTTTTCTAAGTTTCATACTATTCATCAGCATTTTTATTTCCTGCACCAGTTATGCCTTTTTCCTATATTTTCCAGTTCTTCATGTAAATAAGTCCTCTAATGTTACAGCAGAGCACACGTTTAGTGATCTGCCTCCTCATGAACTCTCTTACCGCCTCGCTATGCGTAATAATTCTTTCATCCGTATGTTACATTACTCACACCAGACCAGCAATGCCACTAATTGTTGGGTGTGTGGTCGACTCCCCCCTTTCCAGACACCGAAGGGAGTTCTGCCACTTTTTCCTTATCCATTCTCACATAATGGTTCATGTGGAGCATGGTCCACGTTAACGTCATCCTCAACAGATATGTCTTTTCTTAACAGTACATGTTTCCCAGACAAGCAAGGTCTCCCCCACAGAACAGGTTTAGATCTAGAAAATGAAGTGTATAATTTAGGTAATTATTCGTCGAATTTCATGGTCCTGAATGTTCAGTCTGATACTACTCCAGACTTACCTGCTATTTCAGTACTACCAGTCAAAGGCGAATTATGTGTCCGAAATAAGGGTTCCGTACATGTAGGACATAGTGATTGTACTACTGTTGTCAAGTATAGTGACAGTGGGAAATCTATTTTCAAAGCTTCACGTCATTCATATTTTGTTTGTGGTCAAACCGCATATGTTCGTCTGCCCCTCGATTGGGAGGGAACCTGTTACATTGCCTTCCTACTGCCACCTGTTTTTCTAGCCCCACCTGACTACCATAGAAATTCCTTCCTAGTACATACTAGACACAAGAGAAATCTCCCGATTGTCGATTATACTGAAACTGCTGCAGAGCAATTCATTGATATTGATAAAGGTGTGTTCCCTTATTTAGGTACAATTGTAAATAGTAAGCTAATTCGTAGATTAACAAGAACCCTTGAAGCTGTAGTAGATGAGACTGCCTCTGCTCTAGGTAACTTAACCGAAGAGCAATCCTTTATGAGAATTGTCGTTTTACAGAATCGTCTCGTCCTTGACGTCATACTGGCCGATAGGGGCGGGGCCTGTAGAGTCATCGGATCTAGTTGCTGCATTTTCATTCCAAATAACGCGCCGTCTGTTTATTCAGCTATAACCAGACTCCATAAAATTGCCCATCTGTTACACCAAGATCCAGGCACCTGGACATGGTCCGGTTGGTTCTGGAATATAATTTCCGCATGGGGATGGAAAGTCCTGTCCTTTTTAGGTATTGCAGTAGCGATCATATTCAGCTGCTGCCTCTGTATACAATGTGGCCCTGCGATTTGCGGCATTTGTGCTACCTCTTGTATTCCTAGTCCCAAGCCCCGTTCTAAATCCCGTTCCAAGACAATTCGAGACGAGCAAATGATACTATATGAAATGATAGATGGTATCATGAATATTGATGTTTCCTGATGGAAACGTAGTGACAAGGAGGGAATGTGGAAAAGTAAATTTTGCCATGTTCTGTGTCCCTACGTGCCATCCATCATATGTTATGTATGCATGATTAAATATGCATATGTATTCCCCATGTCTGATTAATGACGCAATTATAGTTGTGTCCACCTCTAGTATGCCAGTTTCCAGTCCTCGTGAATACTACGAATATCAGGCCTATGTAAAGTAATGTTGCCACGTTTCTCAGTGTGCACGTTATTCCATTATAAAGTCCCCGTTTCTAGGCCTCAAAAGGGCCCGGACATCAGATTCAGCTCCTGTCTCCTGAAGTCCTCGCTAAGGAGCGATACAGCCCCCACCTGTATCCTCGACCTTTCACTTACTTCCTGCCTCGCAGTGCCCGGTGCAGCCTGGCTCAGTCTCTGAGTCTGCCAAGAATATGTTATGATTCCAGTTATCAGTTCAGTCCTCCTTCTCTGCATTCCTAAGCTACTGAACTGCATCAATAGTTTCCGTCATTGTCTAGCCTATGCGGCTCCATGTTAAGAGAAATACTGCATTTAATGGTCATTTAATATTCTCCATCACGCACTACATGTAGAATAATGCATGGTCCAGTCTTAGAGTCAAGTTAGCCTTTCCTCTCTTGACTTCTAGTTTATATCAACATGTTCTCTAAACATCAGATACTAGATAGGGTTTAGGTACATGTCGCCCCGACTCTCCAGACTTTAGTCTCTGCTCCTAGCACAGAGTTCATAGCCCCCAGCTTCTCCTAGTGATACGTCATTGCCAGTTTGCGCGCACCACCAGGTTAGAGGTCCCGGCTCCTTAGGTAGCCCCCTCCTATGTTCCCGCCCCATTCATGACATATTCTGTTACGTCTGCACCACATGTCTATGTATACGCCCAGTTACACCTCTTTTTACTCTTATCTCTCGCGACTGCTACGCGTCACGCCTCCTGCTCCACCCACTGCTACGCCTACTGCAATGTAATGCTATGTGTTTGCGTTATGTATATAAGTTCATGTATTGTTATTAAAAGTTAGCGCGCTCATCCCAGACCCAGCCCCGGCAGCTGCCGGGCCCTGCCATCCTATTCCCGTGCAGGTTGTCCTGATCCTGTCCTTATGCTGTAATAAACCTGCAGAAACTCCTACTACCTCGAATCTTGACTCTTATTTATTGAGCTATCTGTTATGATATATGCCTAGTCAAAAATAGGGTATTATTTATTTATTTACCACACAGTGCATGATGGGAACAGGGCAAACCAAACTACCAAGCCAATTCTTATACTGGGAAGGAAACAAGCTTCCGGGGACCGGTTTCTGCCATTTCAGGCGTCGTCGGCCCGGCTTGCTTGAATCCTGATGGTGCAATGAGCAAGGGACTCACATCTGAGTATACCCTTCCACGCTTATGGTGGACAAAATGATTCAGAAAAGGGGGTGGTGATGAACAGAGTGCCCGAACTAAGCAGACCACTCTTACCCAGTCCAAAGATCAGGGCTTGATCCATCACCGTTTTTTAGCTCACTGCACCATCCCAGCTCAGAACTTGGCTATATGCAAATTAGTCCGTTCCTGTCCCAGTGCATGATGGGAACAGGGCAAACCAAACTACCAAGCCAATTCTTATACTGGGAAGGAAACAAGCTTCCGTGGACCGGTTTCTGCCATTTCAGGCGTCGTCGGCCTGGCTTGCTTGAATCCTGATGGTGCAATGAGCAAGGGACTCACATCTGAGTATACCCTTCCACGCTTATGGTGGACAAAATGATTCAGAAAAGGGGGTGGTGATGAACAGAGTGCCCGAACTAAGCAGACCACTCTTACCCAGTCCAAAGATCAGGGCTTGATCCATCACCGTTTTTTAGCTCACTGCACCATCCCAGCTCAGAACTTGGCTATATGCAAATTAGTCTGTTCCTGTCCCAGTGCATGATGGGAACAGGGCAAACCAAACTACCAAGCCAATTCTTATACTGGGAAGGAAACAAGCTTCCGGGGACCGGTTTCTGCCATTTCAGGCGTCGTCGGCCCGGCTTGCTTGAATCCTGATGGTGCAATGAGCAAGGGACTCACATCTGAGTATACCCTTCCACGCTTATGGTGGACAAAATGATTCAGAAAAGGGGGTGGTGATGAACAGAGTGCCCGAACTAAGCAGACCACTCTTACCCAGTCCAAAGATCAGGGCTTGATCCATCACCGTTTTTTAGCTCACTGCACCATCCCAGCTCAGAACTTGGCTATATGCAAATTAGTCCGTTCCTGTCCCAGTGCATGATGGGAACAGGGCAAACCAAACCACCAAGCCAATTCCTATACTGGGAAGGAAACAAGCTTCCGGGGACCGGTTTCTGCCATTTCAGGCGTCGTCGGCCCGGCTTGCTTGAATCCTGATGGTGCAATGAGCAAGGGACTCACATCTGAGTATACCCTTCCACGCTTATGGTGGACAAAATGATTCAGAAAAGGGGGTGGTGATGAACAGAGTGCCCGAACTAAGCAGACCACTCTTACCCAGTCCAAAGATCAGGGCTTGATCCATCACCCTTTTTTAGCTCACTGCACCATCCCAGCTCAGAACTTGGCTATATGCAAATTAGTCTGTTCCTGTCCCAGTGCATGATGGGAACAGGGCAAACCAAACTACCAAGCCAATTCTTATACTGGGAAGGAAACAAGCTTCCGGGGACCGGTTTCTGCCATTTCAGGCGTCGTCGGCCCGGCTTGCTTGAACCCTGATGGTGCAATGAGCAAGGGACTCACATCTGAGTATACCCTTCCACGCTTATGGTGGACAAAATGATTCAGAAAAGGGGGTGGTGATGAACAGAGTGCCCGAACTAAGCAGACCACTCTTACCCAGTCCAAAGATCAGGGCTTGATCCATCACAGTTTTTTAGCTCACTGCACCATCCCAGCTCAGAACTTGGCTATATGCAAATTAGTCTGTTCCTGTCCCAGTGCATGATGGGAACAGGGCAAACCAAACTACCAAGCCAATTCTTATACTGGGAAGGAAACAAGCTTCCGGGGACCGGTTTCTGCCATTTCAGGCGTCGTCGGCCCGGCTTGCTTGAATCCTGATGGTGCAATGAGCAAGGGACTCACATCTGAGTATACCCTTCCACGCTTATGGTGGACAAAATGATTCAGAAAAGGGGGTGGTGATGAACAGAGTGCCCGAACTAAGCAGACCACTCTTACCCAGTCCAAAGATCAGGGCTTGATCCATCACCCTTTTTTAGCTCACTGCACCATCCCAGCTCAGAACTTGACTATATGCAAATTAGTCTGTTCCTGTCCCAGTGCATGATGGGAACAGGGCAAACCAAACTACCAAGCCAATTCTTATACTGGGAAGGAAACAAGCTTCCGGGGACCGGTTTCTGCCATTTCAGGTGTCGTCGGCCCGGCTTGCTTGAATCCTGATGGTGCAATGAGCAAGGGACTCACATCTGAGCATACCCTTCCACGCTTATGGTGGACAAAATGATTCAGAAAAGGGGGTGGTGATGAACAGAGTGCCCGAACTAAGCAGACCACTCTTACCCAGTCCAAAGATCAGGGCTTGATCCATCACCGTTTTTTAGCTCACTGCACCATCCCAGCTCAGAACTTGGCTATATGCAAATTAGTCTGTTCCTGTCCCAGTGCATGATGGGAACAGGGCAAACCAAACTACCAAGCCAATTCTTATACTGGGAAGGAAACAAGCTTCCGGGGACCGGTTTCTGCCATTTCAGGCGTCGTCGGCCCGGCTTGCTTGAATCCTGATGGTGCAATGAGCAAGGGACTCACATCTGAGTATACCTTTCCACGCTTATGGTGGACAAAATGATTCAGAAAAGGGGGTGGTGATGAACAGAGTGCCCGAACTAAGCAGACCACTCTTACCCAGTCCAAAGATCAGGGCTTGATACATCACCGTTTTTTAGCTCACTGCACCATCCCAGCTCAGAACTTGGCTATATGCAAATTAGTCTGTTCCTGTCCCAGTGCATGATGGGAACAGGGCAAACCAAACTACCAAGCCAATTCTTATACTGGGAAGGAAACAAGCTTCCGGGGACCGGTTTCTGCCATTTCAGGCGTCGTCGGCCCGGCTTGCTTGAATCCTGATGGTGCAATGAGCAAGGGACTCACATCTGAGTATACCCTTCCACGCTTATGGTGGACAAAATGATTCAGAAAAGGGGGTGGTGATGAACAGAGTGCCCGAACTAAGCAGACCACTCTTACCCAGTCCAAAGATCAGGGCTTGATCCATCACCGTTTTTTAGCTCACTGCACCATCCCAGCTCAGAACTTGGCTATATGCAAATTAGTCTGTTCCTGTCCCAGTGCATGATGGGAACAGGGCAAACCAAACTACCAAGCCAATTCTTATACTGGGAAGGAAACAAGCTTCCGGGGACCGGTTTCTGCCATTTCATGCGTCGTCGGCCCGGCTTGCTTGAATCCTGATGGTGCAATGAGCAAGGGACTCACATCTGAGTATACCCTTCCACGCTTATGGTGGACAAAATGATTCAGAAAAGGGGGTGGTGATGAACAGAGTGCCCAAACTAAGCAGACCACTCTTACCCAGTCCAAAGATCAGGGCTTGATCCATCACCGTTTTTTAGCTCACTGCACCATCCCAGCTCAAAACTTGGCTATATGCAAATTAGTCTGTTCCTGTCCCAGAGCATGATGGGAACAGGGCAAACCAAACTACCAAGCCAATTCTTATACTGGGAAGGAAACAAGCTTCCGGGGACCGGTTTCTGCCATTTCAGGCGTCGTCGGCCCGGCTTGCTTGAATCCTGATGGTGCAATGAGCAAGGGACTCACATCTGAGTATACCCTTCCACGCTTATGGTGGACAAAATGATTCAGAAAAGGGGGTGGTGATGAACAGAGTGCCCGAACTAAGCAGACCACTCTTACCCAGTCCAAAGATCAGGGCTTGATCCATCACCGTTTTTCAGCTCACTGCACCATCCCAGCTCAGAACTTGGCTATATGCAAATTAGTCTGTTCCTGTCCCAGTGCATGATGGGAACAGGGCAAACCAAACTACCAAGCCAATTCTTATACTGGGAAGGAAACAAGCTTCCGGGGACCGGTTTCTGCCATTTCAGGCGTCGTCGGCCCGGCTTGCTTGAACCCTGATGGTGCAGTGAGCAAGGGACTCACATCTGAGTATACCCTTCCACGCTTATGGTGGACAAAATGATTCAGAAAAGGGGGTGGTGATGAACAGAGTGCCCGAACTAAGCAGACCACTCTTACCCAGTCCAAAGATCAGGGCTTGATCCATCACCGTTTTTTAGCTCACTGCACCATCCCAGCTCAGAACTTGGCTATATGCAAATTAGTCTGTTCCTGTCCCAGTGCATGATGGGAACAGGGCAAACCAAACTACCAAGCCAATTCTTATACTGGGAAGGAAACAAGCTTCCGGGGACCGGTTTCTGCCATTTCAGGCGTCGTCGGCCCGGCTTGCTTGAACCCTGATGGTGCAATGAGCAAGGGACTCACATCTGAGTATACCCTTCCACGCTTATGGTGGACAAAATGATTCAGAAAAGGGGGTGGTGATGAACAGAGTGCCCGAACTAAGCAGACCACTCTTACCCAGTCCAAAGATCAGGGCTTGATCCATCACAGTTTTTTAGCTCACTGCACCATCCCAGCTCAGAACTTGGCTATATGCAAATTAGTCTGTTCCTGTCCCAGTGCATGATGGGAACAGGGCAAACCAAACTACCAAGCCAATTCTTATACTGGGAAGGAAACAAGCTTCCGGGGACCGGTTTCTGCCATTTCAGGCGTCGTCGGCCCGGCTTGCTTGAATCCTGATGGTGCAATGAGCAAGGGACTCACATCTGAGTATACCCTTCCACGCTTATGGTGGACAAAATGATTCAGAAAAGGGGGTGGTGATGAACAGAGTGCCCGAACTAAGCAGACCACTCTTACCCAGTCCAAAGATCAGGGCTTGATCCATCACCGTTTTTTAGCTCACTGCACCATCCCAGCTCAGAACTTGGCTATATGCAAATTAGTCTGTTCCTGTCCCAGTGCATGATGGGAACAGGGCAAACCAAACTACCAAGCCAATTCTTATACTGGGAAGGAAACAAGCTTCCGGGGACCGGTTTCTGCCATTTCAGGCGTCGTCGGCCCGGCTTGCTTGAATCCTGATGGTGCAATGAGCAAGGGACTCACATCTGAGTATACCCTTCCACGCTTATGGTGGACAAAATGATTCAGAAAAGGGGGTGGTGATGAACAGAGTGCCCGAACTAAGCAGACCACTCTTACCCAGTCCAAAGATCAGGGCTTGATCCATCACCGTTTTTTAGCTCACTGCACCATCCCAGCTCAGAACTTGGCTATATGCAAATTAGTCCGTTCCTGTCCCAGTGCATGATGGGAACAGGGCAAACCAAACCACCAAGCCAATTCCTATACTGGGAAGGAAACAAGCTTCCGGGGACCGGTTTCTGCCATTTCAGGCGTCGTCGGCCCGGCTTGCTTGAATCCTGATGGTGCAATGAGCAAGGGACTCACATCTGAGTATACCCTTCCACGCTTATGGTGGACAAAATGATTCAGAAAAGGGGGTGGTGATGAACAGAGTGCCCGAACTAAGCAGACCACTCTTACCCAGTCCAAAGATCAGGGCTTGATCCATCACCCTTTTTTAGCTCACTGCACCATCCCAGCTCAGAACTTGGCTATATGCAAATTAGTCTGTTCCTGTCCCAGTGCATGATGGGAACAGGGCAAACCAAACTACCAAGCCAATTCTTATACTGGGAAGGAAACAAGCTTCCGGGGACCGGTTTCTGCCATTTCAGGCGTCGTCGGCCCGGCTTGCTTGAACCCTGATGGTGCAATGAGCAAGGGACTCACATCTGAGTATACCCTTCCACGCTTATGGTGGACAAAATGATTCAGAAAAGGGGGTGGTGATGAACAGAGTGCCCGAACTAAGCAGACCACTCTTACCCAGTCCAAAGATCAGGGCTTGATCCATCACAGTTTTTTAGCTCACTGCACCATCCCAGCTCAGAACTTGGCTATATGCAAATTAGTCTGTTCCTGTCCCAGTGCATGATGGGAACAGGGCAAACCAAACTACCAAGCCAATTCTTATACTGGGAAGGAAACAAGCTTCCGGGGACCGGTTTCTGCCATTTCAGGCGTCGTCGGCCCGGCTTGCTTGAATCCTGATGGTGCAATGAGCAAGGGACTCACATCTGAGTATACCCTTCCACGCTTATGGTGGACAAAATGATTCAGAAAAGGGGGTGGTGATGAACAGAGTGCCCGAACTAAGCAGACCACTCTTACCCAGTCCAAAGATCAGGGCTTGATCCATCACCCTTTTTTAGCTCACTGCACCATCCCAGCTCAGAACTTGACTATATGCAAATTAGTCTGTTCCTGTCCCAGTGCATGATGGGAACAGGGCAAACCAAACTACCAAGCCAATTCTTATACTGGGAAGGAAACAAGCTTCCGGGGACCGGTTTCTGCCATTTCAGGTGTCGTCGGCCCGGCTTGCTTGAATCCTGATGGTGCAATGAGCAAGGGACTCACATCTGAGCATACCCTTCCACGCTTATGGTGGACAAAATGATTCAGAAAAGGGGGTGGTGATGAACAGAGTGCCCGAACTAAGCAGACCACTCTTACCCAGTCCAAAGATCAGGGCTTGATCCATCACCGTTTTTTAGCTCACTGCACCATCCCAGCTCAGAACTTGGCTATATGCAAATTAGTCTGTTCCTGTCCCAGTGCATGATGGGAACAGGGCAAACCAAACTACCAAGCCAATTCTTATACTGGGAAGGAAACAAGCTTCCGGGGACCGGTTTCTGCCATTTCAGGCGTCGTCGGCCCGGCTTGCTTGAATCCTGATGGTGCAATGAGCAAGGGACTCACATCTGAGTATACCTTTCCACGCTTATGGTGGACAAAATGATTCAGAAAAGGGGGTGGTGATGAACAGAGTGCCCGAACTAAGCAGACCACTCTTACCCAGTCCAAAGATCAGGGCTTGATACATCACCGTTTTTTAGCTCACTGCACCATCCCAGCTCAGAACTTGGCTATATGCAAATTAGTCTGTTCCTGTCCCAGTGCATGATGGGAACAGGGCAAACCAAACTACCAAGCCAATTCTTATACTGGGAAGGAAACAAGCTTCCGGGGACCGGTTTCTGCCATTTCAGGCGTCGTCGGCCCGGCTTGCTTGAATCCTGATGGTGCAATGAGCAAGGGACTCACATCTGAGTATACCCTTCCACGCTTATGGTGGACAAAATGATTCAGAAAAGGGGGTGGTGATGAACAGAGTGCCCGAACTAAGCAGACCACTCTTACCCAGTCCAAAGATCAGGGCTTGATCCATCACCGTTTTTTAGCTCACTGCACCATCCCAGCTCAGAACTTGGCTATATGCAAATTAGTCTGTTCCTGTCCCAGTGCATGATGGGAACAGGGCAAACCAAACTACCAAGCCAATTCTTATACTGGGAAGGAAACAAGCTTCCGGGGACCGGTTTCTGCCATTTCATGCGTCGTCGGCCCGGCTTGCTTGAATCCTGATGGTGCAATGAGCAAGGGACTCACATCTGAGTATACCCTTCCACGCTTATGGTGGACAAAATGATTCAGAAAAGGGGGTGGTGATGAACAGAGTGCCCAAACTAAGCAGACCACTCTTACCCAGTCCAAAGATCAGGGCTTGATCCATCACCGTTTTTTAGCTCACTGCACCATCCCAGCTCAAAACTTGGCTATATGCAAATTAGTCTGTTCCTGTCCCAGAGCATGATGGGAACAGGGCAAACCAAACTACCAAGCCAATTCTTATACTGGGAAGGAAACAAGCTTCCGGGGACCGGTTTCTGCCATTTCAGGCGTCGTCGGCCCGGCTTGCTTGAATCCTGATGGTGCAATGAGCAAGGGACTCACATCTGAGTATACCCTTCCACGCTTATGGTGGACAAAATGATTCAGAAAAGGGGGTGGTGATGAACAGAGTGCCCGAACTAAGCAGACCACTCTTACCCAGTCCAAAGATCAGGGCTTGATCCATCACCGTTTTTCAGCTCACTGCACCATCCCAGCTCAGAACTTGGCTATATGCAAATTAGTCTGTTCCTGTCCCAGTGCATGATGGGAACAGGGCAAACCAAACTACCAAGCCAATTCTTATACTGGGAAGGAAACAAGCTTCCGGGGACCGGTTTCTGCCATTTCAGGCGTCGTCGGCCCGGCTTGCTTGAACCCTGATGGTGCAGTGAGCAAGGGACTCACATCTGAGTATACCCTTCCACGCTTATGGTGGACAAAATGATTCAGAAAAGGGGGTGGTGATGAACAGAGTGCCCGAACTAAGCAGACCACTCTTACCCAGTCCAAAGATCAGGGCTTGATCCATCACCGTTTTTTAGCTCACTGCACCATCCCAGCTCAGAACTTGGCTATATGCAAATTAGTCTGTTCCTGTCCCAGTGCATGATGGGAACAGGGCAAACCAAACTACCAAGCCAATTCTTATACTGGGAAGGAAACAAGCTTCCGGGGACCGGTTTCTGCCATTTCAGGCGTCGTCGGCCCGGCTTGCTTGAACCCTGATGGTGCAATGAGCAAGGGACTCACATCTGAGTATACCCTTCCACGCTTATGGTGGACAAAATGATTCAGAAAAGGGGGTGGTGATGAACAGAGTGCCCGAACTAAGCAGACCACTCTTACCCAGTCCAAAGATCAGGGCTTGATCCATCACAGTTTTTTAGCTCACTGCACCATCCCAGCTCAGAACTTGGCTATATGCAAATTAGTCTGTTCCTGTCCCAGTGCATGATGGGAACAGGGCAAACCAAACTACCAAGCCAATTCTTATACTGGGAAGGAAACAAGCTTCCGGGGACCGGTTTCTGCCATTTCAGGCGTCGTCGGCCCGGCTTGCTTGAATCCTGATGGTGCAATGAGCAAGGGACTCACATCTGAGTATACCCTTCCACGCTTATGGTGGACAAAATGATTCAGAAAAGGGGGTGGTGATGAACAGAGTGCCCGAACTAAGCAGACCACTCTTACCCAGTCCAAAGATCAGGGCTTGATCCATCACCCTTTTTTAGCTCACTGCACCATCCCAGCTCAGAACTTGACTATATGCAAATTAGTCTGTTCCTGTCCCAGTGCATGATGGGAACAGGGCAAACCAAACTACCAAGCCAATTCTTATACTGGGAAGGAAACAAGCTTCCGGGGACCGGTTTCTGCCATTTCAGGTGTCGTCGGCCCGGCTTGCTTGAATCCTGATGGTGCAATGAGCAAGGGACTCACATCTGAGCATACCCTTCCACGCTTATGGTGGACAAAATGATTCAGAAAAGGGGGTGGTGATGAACAGAGTGCCCGAACTAAGCAGACCACTCTTACCCAGTCCAAAGATCAGGGCTTGATCCATCACCGTTTTTTAGCTCACTGCACCATCCCAGCTCAGAACTTGGCTATATGCAAATTAGTCTGTTCCTGTCCCAGTGCATGATGGGAACAGGGCAAACCAAACTACCAAGCCAATTCTTATACTGGGAAGGAAACAAGCTTCCGGGGACCGGTTTCTGCCATTTCAGGCGTCGTCGGCCCGGCTTGCTTGAATCCTGATGGTGCAATGAGCAAGGGACTCACATCTGAGTATACCTTTCCACGCTTATGGTGGACAAAATGATTCAGAAAAGGGGGTGGTGATGAACAGAGTGCCCGAACTAAGCAGACCACTCTTACCCAGTCCAAAGATCAGGGCTTGATACATCACCGTTTTTTAGCTCACTGCACCATCCCAGCTCAGAACTTGGCTATATGCAAATTAGTCTGTTCCTGTCCCAGTGCATGATGGGAACAGGGCAAACCAAACTACCAAGCCAATTCTTATACTGGGAAGGAAACAAGCTTCCGGGGACCGGTTTCTGCCATTTCAGGCGTCGTCGGCCCGGCTTGCTTGAATCCTGATGGTGCAATGAGCAAGGGACTCACATCTGAGTATACCCTTCCACGCTTATGGTGGACAAAATGATTCAGAAAAGGGGGTGGTGATGAACAGAGTGCCCGAACTAAGCAGACCACTCTTACCCAGTCCAAAGATCAGGGCTTGATCCATCACCGTTTTTTAGCTCACTGCACCATCCCAGCTCAGAACTTGGCTATATGCAAATTAGTCTGTTCCTGTCCCAGTGCATGATGGGAACAGGGCAAACCAAACTACCAAGCCAATTCTTATACTGGGAAGGAAACAAGCTTCCGGGGACCGGTTTCTGCCATTTCATGCGTCGTCGGCCCGGCTTGCTTGAATCCTGATGGTGCAATGAGCAAGGGACTCACATCTGAGTATACCCTTCCACGCTTATGGTGGACAAAATGATTCAGAAAAGGGGGTGGTGATGAACAGAGTGCCCAAACTAAGCAGACCACTCTTACCCAGTCCAAAGATCAGGGCTTGATCCATCACCGTTTTTTAGCTCACTGCACCATCCCAGCTCAAAACTTGGCTATATGCAAATTAGTCTGTTCCTGTCCCAGAGCATGATGGGAACAGGGCAAACCAAACTACCAAGCCAATTCTTATACTGGGAAGGAAACAAGCTTCCGGGGACCGGTTTCTGCCATTTCAGGCGTCGTCGGCCCGGCTTGCTTGAATCCTGATGGTGCAATGAGCAAGGGACTCACATCTGAGTATACCCTTCCACGCTTATGGTGGACAAAATGATTCAGAAAAGGGGGTGGTGATGAACAGAGTGCCCGAACTAAGCAGACCACTCTTACCCAGTCCAAAGATCAGGGCTTGATCCATCACCGTTTTTCAGCTCACTGCACCATCCCAGCTCAGAACTTGGCTATATGCAAATTAGTCTGTTCCTGTCCCAGTGCATGATGGGAACAGGGCAAACCAAACTACCAAGCCAATTCTTATACTGGGAAGGAAACAAGCTTCCGGGGACCGGTTTCTGCCATTTCAGGCGTCGTCGGCCCGGCTTGCTTGAACCCTGATGGTGCAGTGAGCAAGGGACTCACATCTGAGTATACCCTTCCACGCTTATGGTGGACAAAATGATTCAGAAAAGGGGGTGGTGATGAACAGAGTGCCCGAACTAAGCAGACCACTCTTACCCAGTCCAAAGATCAGGGCTTGATCCATCACCGTTTTTTAGCTCACTGCACCATCCCAGCTCAGAACTTGGCTATATGCAAATTAGTCTGTTCCTGTCCCAGTGCATGATGGGAACAGGGCAAACCAAACTACCAAGCCAATTCTTATACTGGGAAGGAAACAAGCTTCCGGGGACCGGTTTCTGCCATTTCAGGCGTCGTCGGCCCGGCTTGCTTGAACCCTGATGGTGCAATGAGCAAGGGACTCACATCTGAGTATACCCTTCCACGCTTATGGTGGACAAAATGATTCAGAAAAGGGGGTGGTGATGAACAGAGTGCCCGAACTAAGCAGACCACTCTTACCCAGTCCAAAGATCAGGGCTTGATCCATCACAGTTTTTTAGCTCACTGCACCATCCCAGCTCAGAACTTGGCTATATGCAAATTAGTCTGTTCCTGTCCCAGTGCATGATGGGAACAGGGCAAACCAAACTACCAAGCCAATTCTTATACTGGGAAGGAAACAAGCTTCCGGGGACCGGTTTCTGCCATTTCAGGCGTCGTCGGCCCGGCTTGCTTGAATCCTGATGGTGCAATGAGCAAGGGACTCACATCTGAGTATACCTTTCCACGCTTATGGTGGACAAAATGATTCAGAAAAGGGGGTGGTGATGAACAGAGTGCCCGAACTAAGCAGACCACTCTTACCCAGTCCAAAGATCAGGGCTTGATCCATCACCCTTTTTTAGCTCACTGCACCATCCCAGCTCAGAACTTGACTATATGCAAATTAGTCTGTTCCTGTCCCAGTGCATGATGGGAACAGGGCAAACCAAACTACCAAGCCAATTCTTATACTGGGAAGGAAACAAGCTTCCGGGGACCGGTTTCTGCCATTTCAGGCGTCGTCGGCCCGGCTTGCTTGAATCCTGATGGTGCAATGAGCAAGGGACTCACATCTGAGTATACCCTTCCACGCTTATGGTGGACAAAATGATTCAGAAAAGGGGGTGGTGATGAACAGAGTGCCTGAACTAAGCAGACCACTCTTACCCAGTCCAAAGATCAGGGCTTGATCCATCACCGTTTTTTAGCTCACTGCACCATCCCAGCTCAGAATTTGGCTATATGCAAATTAGTCTGTTCCTGTCCCAGTGCATGATGGGAACAGGGCAAACCAAACTACCAAGCCAATTCTTATACTGGGAAGGAAACAAGCTTCCGGGGACCGGTTTCTGCCATTTCATGCGTCGTCGGCCCGGCTTGCTTGAATCCTGATGGTGCAATGAGCAAGGGACTCACATCTGAGTATACCCTTCCACGCTTATGGTGGACAAAATGATTCAGAAAAGGGGGTGGTGATGAACAGAGTGCCCAAACTAAGCAGACCACTCTTACCCAGTCCAAAGATCAGGGCTTGATCCATCACCGTTTTTTAGCTCACTGCACCATCCCAGCTCAAAACTTGGCTATATGCAAATTAGTCTGTTCCTGTCCCAGAGCATGATGGGAACAGGGCAAACCAAACTACCAAGCCAATTCTTATACTGGGAAGGAAACAAGCTTCCGGGGACCGGTTTCTGCCATTTCAGGCGTCGTCGGCCCGGCTTGCTTGAATCCTGATGGTGCAATGAGCAAGGGACTCACATCTGAGTATACCCTTCCACGCTTATGGTGGACAAAATGATTCAGAAAAGGGGGTGGTGATGAACAGAGTGCCCGAACTAAGCAGACCACTCTTACCCAGTCCAAAGATCAGGGCTTGATCCATCACCGTTTTTCAGCTCACTGCACCATCCCAGCTCAGAACTTGGCTATATGCAAATTAGTCTGTTCCTGTCCCAGTGCATGATGGGAACAGGGCAAACCAAACTACCAAGCCAATTCTTATACTGGGAAGGAAACAAGCTTCCGGGGACCGGTTTCTGCCATTTCAGGCGTCGTCGGCCCGGCTTGCTTGAACCCTGATGGTGCAGTGAGCAAGGGACTCACATCTGAGTATACCCTTCCACGCTTATGGTGGACAAAATGATTCAGAAAAGGGGGTGGTGATGAACAGAGTGCCCGAACTAAGCAGACCACTCTTACCCAGTCCAAAGATCAGGGCTTGATCCATCACCGTTTTTTAGCTCACTGCACCATCCCAGCTCAGAACTTGGCTATATGCAAATTAGTCTGTTCCTGTCCCAGTGCATGATGGGAACAGGGCAAACCAAACTACCAAGCCAATTCTTATACTGGGAAGGAAACAAGCTTCCGGGGACCGGTTTCTGCCATTTCAGGCGTCGTCGGCCCGGCTTGCTTGAATCCTGATGGTGCACCCCCTTTTCTGAACCATTAGTTAAGATGGCCGCCGACAGGTGAGTATGACAAGACGCCAATGAAAAGAAAGTTACGCCGGGTGTGCGCACAGCCACAGCGCATGAGATGGATGCCAGAAGACAAGAGTTATTGGGATACGTATGAAGCCAAAGTTCGAGCAGGTGCATGCAGGTTCACAGCACGTGAAATTTGTCTCAGAACACTGGAACAATGGTACTGCGCATGAAGACAGCGAGTGGTGGATGCGCGTGACGGCAGCACGAGAGCCGCAGTTAGAAGGTGAGCGAGAATAGTGCAGAAAATTTTAAAAAGTAAAAGCTTGCAGCCAGATTCATCAAGCACAAAACGGCTCGCAAAGGGCCAGATTCTGAGAATCTGGCCCTTGGAGAGTGCAATTTTTGCATTTGGGATTCATCATCCCAAATGCAAAAATCGCCAATTTCGAAATCGCTAAATTGCGAGGAATTGCATTTAAGGAATCTCTATTTGAGATTCCTTAAATGCAATTCATGAACCAATTTAGAATTGCGAAATCGCAATTTGTGGCCGCTATTTACCGCGAAGTCTGACTTCGTGGTAAATAGAGAAAACTTAGAAAAATTCACTTGAGTGCATTTTTCTAAGTTGTATGTTACACACACACATCTCCTGTGGACATGTGTGTGCACAACATCAGTCTACATTTTCATTTCATGGGTGCTACAGGGTGTACTTTGGACACCCCTGGCACCCTTGAAATCGCATCCTTATTTGCGATTAGCAAATTGCTAATCGCAAATAAGGAATGACTCCCCATTCAGGAATGAATGGGGAGTCATTCCTTATTTGCGATTAGCAATTTGCTAATCGCAAATAAGGAAGCTGTAGAAATTGCAAATAATATTGCGATATCTACATGAATCCCGTTTTGTGAGTCTTTAATAGCGATTCCTTAATAATCGCTTTTAAGGACTCGCAAAACAGGACAATGATTAATCTGGGGGTTGCTACCTTGGTAGAATAGAAGGCAGAGTACTGGACCTTACAGATATGCGTCTCCCACTTGGTTTGAAGAAGGTTATGAAATCTTTTTGAGGGCTTGAAGTTCTGCACGAGTAGATTAGTTAAATCTTGAGGTATAGTGCATGCTGGGTATGTCCATGTAGCTAAGATCATCGCCAATAAAATGTAGTAAAGATGCAGGAAACGAGCCTTGTCTTGAATCAGTTTATTGCTAGACTACATGGAAAGGAGCCAGCATAGAAACAGCTAGCTCCAACAGAACAGCTTCAAGAGTCAACACACATACATCCTAATGTTTCCAAGCAACAAGGAACATTCTAAATTGAACAGAAGTAGTATGTATAATAAGGTAACAAGATACAAACAATATAACACTTCAATAATATACTACAAACATGCTTTGCATTCTGTACGTTTTTGCTCACTGATGAACACGATTCCTCCAGGATAGTTAGGGTGGTTGCAGGAGCTCACCTAGGCTGCGGCCATCTTGGAGTCAGGCAAGCTCTGCCTCTCCGATCTTCTTTATGAACTGTTGTTGAACCGTTCGGGTTCTGGTTTTGCTGCTTGGGTGACGCTAGTGAGGGAAGGGGTGCGAAAGCTTGAGAACGGAGCCAAGGGGGTGTCAGGTTGAAGGTGTTGTAGAGTTTACTCAAGGTGCAGTGTATAGTAAAGGTAGTGGTAGCTGGGCTGGCCCCCAACAAGCATTGGTAGTAGCAAACACAGCTTTTGGTTACTTCGATGTCCTGGGTCCAGGGGAAAAATAGTAGCAATCTTCAACTTGTTGAATGTCAGGGCTACGTTTCCCACAATGCACTAGACCATTTACTTCAAGGTGATCCCACGGTGGGTCTGTTGGCCAGTGATTCTTTGATTCCGGGAGATCAATTTGACTGCGACAGCAGAAGACCTTTAGTCTAGTCCAAAGAAGTTCCGGAGTTGCTTTTGACTTTCAGAGCGTTTCCTCTTTCCTGGGGAACTGGCCTCTGGTCCAGGACGAGTCACAGTTGTGCAGTTGCAGGGTGTTTGTCACAGGTGCAGGGTATCGCACCTTTGATTTGTGCAGAACCTGAAGTCGCAGACTCTGATCTCTTCTTTGTCCCTGGTTACTAGTCCATTCAGAGCTGAGATTCTGGTGCTAGGGGTGACCCTTAAATCCTAGATTTAGGGGTGTAGAACCATCTATTGTGCCACTTCTAAAAATGGCAGAAAGCTTCCTTGGCTGCAGAGACCAGGTAGCCCATTCTAGGGGTGTGGCTAGCCTTCTGGGGGTGTACTCCTTTTGACTACCTAATTTCCCACCTGACCAGGAGCAAATGTGCCTGGGGCAGGGGGTTGGCTGTTTCCTCCTCTGGGAGGCAGCCTGGTTGCTTATCAGAGACGGTGTAAGCTTTGAAGCCCACTGCCTTGGTGTGCCACTTCATTAGCCATCTTCTCAGGGAGGGAGGTTTCATGTCCTTCCCAGGCAGGCTTTGTTTCTGACTTCTGAGAGTGTTCACACTTCCGGGCAGGGGTCAGATTCCTGTTTTGGTGACAGCAGATGTGGGATGTCAGTTAGGGCCAGGAAAGGCTGGAGCAATCTGATGAGCAACATTACATCTGACTTTGGGAAAAGTTGGATTTGAGGAGACAAGTTGTTTGATACCAAACATGATACTTCTCAGTGGGACCATATTGTAACTGGTAACCTGGGGGTGCCGGGGTGCTAGCCCATGTTATCCTATAGCCCCCTGAACACTTATAGCAGCCGATAATGGAAGAAAACTACCATAGGGACATAAAAGCGTGCACGTATATGTCCACACCTTTAATATAATGCACCCTGCCTCCTTGGCTCAAGAGGCCTGCCTTGGTGGTGACTGACAAATATTAAAAATAGTGCTGTGACTTAGCAACTCACGATGAGGGCAAAGTCGAATTTGACCAATTTGCCCTGCTTTTGCTGTCTGTCAGGCATGCTTTCAACTGCTTACTTGGGTCACTAAGGGTGGCACAATCAGTGCTGCAGAACCTGGTGACCCCTTTCACGTCCATGTCCTGGCTACCACTGGTACTGCTTACCAGGGACTTATGAGGGGGTTAAAGCCCTTTCCAATTAGGGTTACCAATTCACATACATCATATTTTGAGGAGAGCGCACTAACACAGACACCTGGTTAGCAAGCTCCAGTGGCGTTTCAGAGTCAAAATCATCAGCATTGGAGAAAAAAGTGTGGGGGTGACCATACAAAAAAAGGCACTTTCCTACATTTGCATTTTGTTTCGACTTGATGCACATCAGTGAAATTTAGAAAGCGTCTGTGGTGTTTGTGCGGACCTTTGATTCCCTGGTCACTGGAAGAAAGTCCTTTAAGCCAAGAAAGAACAACTTTAGCTGCAACATGTTTACATAAAGGGATGTATTAGTTCTGTCCCACAAAACACATAGAGGCATACCTGCAGTAAGTCACCAACCCAATCTCTTAAGCTAGACACCCCCTCAGTGGGTGGGTGGCCTGGATCCATGAGTTAGATGAATAGTTGAAGAAATATTAATGAACAGGCTTTCTACTAATCACAATGTTCTGGCAGGTGGAGTTGGAGGGAGCATGCAGGGTTTTGTTCAGGGACCCACCATAAAGCACAATGATCACAGTACCAGTGCCCCTGTAACTGCCAGTTTCCCCTTGTGATTTTTTTCTCGTCATGGCAGGACACCCTGTGGGACTGGAGGCTCCTACAACAGTCCAAGATGTCACTGGATGTACATTGTTACAACGCATGCTTTTACCACGCATGCTGTTACAACGCAAGTTTTATAACGCAAGCCTTTACAACGCATTGTTTTGCGGGGTGCTGGATAGTGAATAGTTTAATTTACTATTCCAACTCCAGTCCCCGTGGATAGTAGGGAAGGTGTTGGATAGTAAATTAAAACTATTCCCTATCCTAGAGCTCCCCTCAGTGCAATGCTTTGTAATGGTTTTCGTTGTGAAACCTGCGTTGTAAAGGCACTGCGTAGTAAAAGTTGCAAATGGCTGCTGGCCAAATTGGGGATTGCACCTTTAAAAAATAATAACTTGTGAATTCTCCCTTCTTCCAGACCCAGCCTCACTCCAGAGGTGTGAAGACAACTATATCCTTCTCCCTCAGGTAGTGAAAACATGTATATATGGGCACCCTATGAGCACATGGCAGTTTAGGGAAGATGCTTGTTTACCCTTCTTGATGTCAGAAGAGGATAGAGCTTGAATTGGTGGTAGTTCTTGCTTCCTATATACAACTTGGCTCAGTGCAGCTTTCTGACTACGGGGAAGTATTGCTTCCTTGAGATTGCCTCTTGATTTTCCATTGAATCAGCTGGGCCTTGTGCTTTCTACTTGCAATCAGATTACTTCTTTACAGATACAGTACCAGCTCCTTGTTCAGGCAGATAGGAATTTCCTCTCTACCTGATCATGAAGCAATTTGTCTCCTCCAGCTTTCCAGAGTTAGGTTCAGACTAGAGGAAGAATGGGAATAACAAAGAAGTTCTATTCCTCATCTGCTTTCCACACTGGTGTGTGATCTTGTGATGTTCATTCAACAGAGATGAAACACATACTCACTGAAGGGCCAGTACTTCTCCTATCTGATGGCCAAGCCAGACTGCCAGACCCTATGAGCGAGCCTGCAGTTTGTAAAAGTCCCAAGGTTTCCTCAATCCTGAAGAAGCCCACAGTCCCCCTGTTGCTCTCCAGACTTTCAGGCTACCCGCTGTCCTCACCGAGAGCAGTATGGCTAGTTCAGGAGTTTTGCGTATTGGCTTCCATCTGAAATGCTGTTCTCAGGTGAGATCGTCACAACACAGGCAATTAAATGGGTAGGGATGAGGTTTACTCTGGAAGGGAAAACCTAAGCAGAAAAAATTACTGGTCAGCTAACTCCCCCATTCACCAGTTATACGAGCCCCAGGAAGGGGGACAGGCATGCTTTATGTATGCTGCACACACAACGAAGGTCAAGGACCTCAATTATGGCCACTAAATCATGTTTTACAGAGGAGAGCCCTTAGGCAGTCTGCACACAGGGTACAGTATAATGGTGATGGAGCCTAAATGTTAAATGACGCTTGCCTCTATGGATTCTGCCTTTCAAAAGAGATTACAATTAATATTTCTTGATGAAAATATGTAAAACGGCTTAGTTGAAAAACAATAGAGTGCACACTGTATCGTAAAAGCATGCAGAAGTGTTTGAAACATGAAAACGTAAAAAATGTAAGCAAAGAGAGAGAAGAAACAATGATATTTACTTTGCATGTAACCACATGATTAAAGAAACAACCCTTAGTTAACATAGTATTTGTGGTGACAATAACTTCTAATATGTATCAAAATGAAATAATGTTGCATAATAAAGCTCCCAAAATGATTAAAAATGCTTAATTTATTAATAATCAATAGTATAAAAAACTGCAGCTTTCTCTAATGTTATGTGATAAAACGTGTATTTCGGCGTGACACGTTAATATTTGTTTTGAAACATTATGAACATGCAAAAGATATTATACATTCTTTTTTAGTAGTGCCTAATATTGACATGCAACTACTTAAGAAGAAAAGGGATTGAAGAGAAATCAAAATACTATTAATGTGTCTTTTTATTAATAATACTGTGGTAGTGATTCAGCAAAATTTCATGTAAGCCTCAGATGCTTTTTCTTTCATGCTCAAACGGCAAAATTAAGCTGAAGAGTCACTTTAGATGCTGTGAGGACTTTTTGTGATGCTTCTTTTCCGTACGTTACAACAATAAGTTTACTTTCGATTGAGTAACATTCTTTTTTTTAAAATACTTTTTATTAACATACATCAGCATTAAAATCACATTACAGAGGAAGGATGAATCCGGCGTCATGCCTACAATAGGCAATAGGAATCATTACAGAATATAGTCCAGAAAGTCCAGGGCAAAGGGGGATTTTCGTTGCATGTAGCAAGGGGAGGTTAACATATATCCCCCGATAGGCATTCCACAAACCCCATATTCGAGTCCACTTCTTAGGGCACCCTCGGGACACATGCACTGTTTTCTCCCGGAACATTGACCAGTCCAAGTCTTTCTCCCAGTCTCGTACTGTATGTGGGAGTAGCGCCCCCCACTGCGGAGCAATATTTCTTTTGGCAATCAAAATCCCTAAAGTAGCCCACTGCGTCGTTCAGGTATTAAGATCAGTCGGCTCCCATATATTTAGTAATTCATAAAAGGGGGTGGTGATGGACAGAGTATCTAAATTAAGCAGAACACTCCTACCCAGTCAAAAGATCAGGGCTTGATCCATCACCGTTTTTTAGCTCACTGCACCATCCCAGCTCAGAACCTGGCTACATGCAAATTAGTCTGACCCTGACCCAGTGAATCATGGGAACAGGGCAGACCAAACTATCAAGCCAATTCTTTACTAGAAAGGAAACAAGCTTCCGGGGACCGGTTTCTGGCATTACAGCCGTCTTCGGCCCGGCTTGCTTGAATCCTGATGGTGCAGTGAGCAAGGGACTCACATCTGAGCATACCCTTCCACACTTGTGGTGGCCAAAACGATTCATAAAAGGGGGTGGAGATGGACAGAGTATCTGAATTAAGCAGAACACTCCTACCCAGTCAAAAGATCAGGGCTTGATCCATCACCGTTTTTTAGCTCACTGCACCATCCCAGCTCAGAACATGGCTACATGCAAATTAGTCTGACCCTGGCCCAGTGCATCATGGGAACAGGGCAGACCAAACTACCATGCCAATTCTTTACTGGAAAGGAAACAAGCTTCTGGGGACCGGTTTCTGGCATTACAGCCGTCTTCGGCCCGGCTTGCTTGAATCCTGATGGTGCACCATCAGGATTCAAGCAAGCCGGGCCGAAGACGGCTGTAATGCCAGAAACCGGTCCCCGGAAGCTTGTTTCCTTTCCAGTAAAGAATTGGCTTGGTAGTTTGGTCTGCCCTGTTCCCATGATGCACTGGGTCAGGGACAGACTAATTTGCATGTAGCCAGGTTCTGAACTGGGATGGTGCAGTGAGCTAAAAAACGGTGATGGATCAAGCCCTGATCTCTTGACTGGGTAGGAGTGTTCTGCTTAATTCAGATGCTCTGTCCATCACCACCCCCTTTATGAATCGTTTTGGCCACTATAGGAGTGGAGGGGTATGCTCAGACATGAGTCCCTTGCTCACTGCACCATCAGAATTCAAGCAAGCCGGGCTGAAGACGGCTGTAATGCCAGAAACTGGACCCCGGAAGCTTTTTTCCTTTCCAGTAAAGAATTGGCTTGGTAGTTTGGTCTGCCCTGTTCCCATGACGCACTGGGCCAGGGACAGACTAATTTGCATGTAGCCAGGTTCTGAACTGGGATGGTGCAGTGAGCTAAAAAACGGTGATGGATCAAGCCCTGATCTCTTGACTGAGTAGGAGTGTTCTGCTTAATTCAGATGCTCTGTCCATCACCACCCCCTTTATGAATCGTTTTGGCCACTATAGGAGTTGAAGGGTATGCTCAGACATGAGTCCCTTGCTCACTGCACCATCAGGATTCAAGCAAGCCGGGCCGAAGACGGCTGTAATGCCAGAAACCGGTCCCCGGAAGCTTGTTTCCTTTCCAGTAAAGAATTGGCTTGGTAGTTTGGTCTGCCCTGTTCCCATGATGCACTGGGCCAGGGACAGACTAATTTGCATGTAGCCAGGTTCTGAACTGGGATGGTGCAGTGAGCTAAAAAACGGTGATGGATCAAGCCCTGATCTCTTGACTGGGTAGGAGTGTTCTGCTTAATTCAGATGCTCTGTCCATCACCACCCCCTTTATGAATCGTTTTGGCCACTATAGGAGTGGAAGGGTATGCTCAGACATGAGTCCCTTGCTCACTGCACCATCAGGATTCAAGCAAGCCGGGCCGAAGACGGCTGTAATGCCAGAAACCGGTCCCCGGAAGCTTGTTTCCTTTCCAGTAAAGAATTGGCTTGGTAGTTTGGTCTGCCCTGTTCCCATGATGCACTGGGCCAGGGACAGACTAATTTGCATGTAGCCAGGTTCTGAACTGGGATGGTGCAGTGAGCTAAAAAACGGTGATGGATCAAGCCCTGATCTCTTGACTGGGTAGGAGTGTTCTGCTTAATTCAGATGCTCTGTCCATCACCACCCCCTTTATGAATCGTTTTGGCCACTATAGGAGTAGAAGGGTATGCTCAGACATGAGTCCCTTGCTCACTGCACCCTCAGGATTCAAGCAAGCCGGGCCGAAGACGGCTGTAATGCCAGAAACCGGTCCCCGGAAGCTTGTTTCCTTTCCAGTAAAGAATTGGCTTGGTAGTTTGGTCTGCCCTGTTCCCATGATGCACTGGGCCAGGGACAGACTAATTTGCATGTAGCCAGGTTCTGAACTGGGATGGTGCAGTGAGCTAAAAAACGGTGATGGATCAAGCCCTGATCTCTTGACTGGGTAGGAGTGTTCTTCTTAATTCAGATGCTCTGTCCATCACCACCCCCTTTATGAATCGTTTTGGCCACTATAGGAGTGGAAGGGTATGCTCAGACATGAGTCCCTTGCTCACTGCACCATCAGGATTCAAGCAAGCCGGGCCGAAGACGGCTGTAATGCCAACACCGATCCCCGGAAGCTTGTTTCCTTTCCAGTAAAGAATTGGCTTGGTAGTTTGGTCTGCCCTGTTCCCATGATGCACTGGGCCAGGGACAGACTAATTTGCATGTAGCCAGGCTCTGAACTGGGATGGTGCAGTGAGCTAAAAAACGGTGATGGATCAAGCCCTGATCTCTTGACTGGGTAGGAGTGTTCTGCTTAATTCAGATGCTCTGTCCATCACCACCCCCTTTATGAATCGTTTTGGCCACTATAGGAGTGGAAGGGTATGCTCAGACATGAGTCCCTTGCTCACTGCACCATCAGGATTCAAGCAAGCCGGGCTGAAGACGGCTGTAATGCCAGAAACCGGACCCCGGAAGCTTGTTTCCTTTCCAGTAAAGAATTGGCTTGGTAGTTTGGTCTGCCCTGTTCCCATGATGCACTGGGCCAGGGACAGACTAATTTGCATGTAGCCAGGTTCTGAACTGGGATGGTGCAGTGAGCTAAAAAACGGTGATGGATCAAGCCCTGATCTCTTGACTATGTAGGAGTGTTCTGCTTAATTCAGATGCTCTGTCCATCACCACCCCCTTTATGAATCGTTTTGGCCACTATAGGAGTGGAAGGGTATGCTCAGACATGAGTCCCTTGCTCACTGCACCATCAGGATTCAAGCAAGCCGGGCCGAAGACGGCTGTAATGCCAGAAACCGGTCCCCGGAAGCTTGTTTCCTTTCCAGTAAAGAATTGGCTTGGTAGTTTGGTTTGCCCTGTTCCCATGATGCACTGGGCCAGGGACAGACTAATTTGCATGTAGCCAGGTTCTGAACTGGGATGGTGCAGTGAGCTAAAAAACGGTGATGGATCAAGCCCTGATCTCTTGACTGGGTAGGAGTGTTCTGCTTAATTCAGATGCTCTGTCCATCACCACCCCCTTTATGAATCGTTTTGGCCACTATAGGAGTGGAAGGGTATGCTCAGACATGAGTCCCTTGCTCACTGCAACATCAGGATTCAAGCCAGCCGGGCCGAAGACGGCTGTATTGCCAGAAATCGGTCCCCGGAAGCTGGTTTCCTTTCCAGTAAAGAATTGGCTTGGTAGTTTGGTCTGCCCTGTTCCCATGATGCACTGGGCCAGGGACAGACTAATTTGCATGTAGCCAGGTTCTGAACTGGGATGGTGCAGTGAGCTAAAAAACGGTGATGGATCAAACCCTGATCTCTTGACTGGGTAGGATTGTTCTGCTTAATTCAGATGCTCTGTCCATCACCACCCCCTTTATGAATCGTTTTGGCCACTATAGGAGTGGAAGGGTATGCTCAGACATGAGTCCCTTGCTCACTGCACCATCAGGATTCAAGCAAGCCGGGCCGAAGACGGCTGTAATGCCAGAAACCGGTCCCCGGAAGCTTGTTTCCTTTCCAGTAAAGAATTGGCTTGGTAGTTTGGTCTGCCTTGTTCCCATGATGCACCGGGCCAGGGACAGACTAATTTGCATGTAGCCAGGTTCTGAACTGGGATGGTGCAGTGGGCTAAAAAACGGTGATGGATCAAGCCCTGATCTCTTGACTGGGTAGGAGTGTTCTGCTTAATTCAGATGCTCTGTCCATCACCACCCCCTTTATGAATCGTTTTGGCCACTATAGGAGTGGAAGGGTATGCTCAGACATGAGTCCCTTGCTCACTGCACCATCAGGATTCACGCAAGCCAGGCCGAAGACGGCTGTAATGCCAGAAACCGGTCCCCGGAAGCTTGTTTCCTTTCCAGTAAAGAATTGGCTTGGTAGTTTGGTCTGCCCTGTTCCCATGATGCACTGGGCCAGGGACAGACTAATTTGCATGTAGCCAGGTTCTGAACTTGGATGGTGCAGTGAGCTAAAAAACGGTGATGGATCAAACCCTGATCTCTTGACTGGGTAGGAGTGTTCTGCTTAATTCAGATGCTCTGTCCATCACCACCCCCTTTATGAATCGTTTTGGCCACTATAGGAGTGGAAGGGTATGCTCAGACATGAGTCCCTTGCTCACTGCACCATCAAGATTCAAGCAAGCCGGGCCGAAGACGGCTGTAATGCCAGAAACCGGTCCCCGTAAGCTTGTTTCCTTTCCAGTAAAGAATTGGCTTGGTAGTTTGGTCTGCCCTGTTCCCATGATGCACTGGGCCAGGGACAGACTAATTTGCATGTAGCCAGGTTCTGAACTGGGATGGTGCAGTGAGCTAAAAAACGGTGATGGATCAAGCCCTGATCTCTTGACTGGGTAGGAGTGTTCTCCTTAATTCAGATGCTCTGTCCATCACCACCCCCTTTATGAATCGTTTTGGCCACTATAGGAGTGGAGGGGTATGCTCAGACATGAGTCCCTTGCTCACTGCACCATCAGAATTCAAGCAAGCCGGGCTGAAGACGGCTGTAATGCCAGAAACCGGACCCCGGAAGCTTTTTTCCTTTCCAGTAAAGAATTGGCTTGGTAGTTTGGTCTGCCCTGTTCCCATGACGCACTGGGCCAGGGACAGACTAATTTGCATGTAGCCAGGTTCTGAACTGGGATGGTGCAGTGAGCTAAAAAACGGTGATGGATCAAGCCCTGATCTCTTGACTGGGTAGGAGTGTTCTGCTTAATTCAGATGCTCTGTCCATCACCACCCCCTTTATGAATCGTTTTGGCCACTATAGGAGTTGAAGGGTATGCTCAGACATGAGTCCCTTGCTCACTGCACCATCAGGATTCAAGCAAGCCGGGCCGAAGACGGCTGTAATGCCAGAAACCGGTCCCCGGAAGCTTGTTTCCTTTCCAGTAAAGAATTGGCTTGGTAGTTTGGTCTGCCCTGTTCCCATGATGCACTGGGCCAGGGACAGACTAATTTGCATGTAGCCAGGTTCTGAACTGGGATGGTGCAGTGAGCTAAAAAACGGTGATGGATCAAGCCCTGATCTCTTGACTGGGTAGGAGTGTTCTGCTTAATTCAGATGCCCTGTCCATCACCACCCCCTTTATGAATCGTTTTGGCCACTATAGGAGTGGAAGGGTATGCTCAGACATGAGTCCCTTGCTCACTGCACCATCAGGATTCAAGCAAGCCGGGCCGAAGACGGCTGTAATGCCAGAAACCGGTCCCCGGAAGCTTGTTTCCTTTCCAGTAAAGAATTGGCTTGGTAGTTTGGTCTGCCCTGTTCCCATGATGCACTGGGCCAGGGACAGACTAATTTGCATGTAGCCAGGTTCTGAACTGGGATGGTGCAGTGAGCTAAAAAACGGTGATGGATCAAGCCCTGATCTCTTGACTGGGTAGGAGTGTTCTGCTTAATTCAGATGCTCTGTCCATCACCACCCCCTTTATGAATCGTTTTGGCCACTATAGGAGTAGAAGGGTATGCTCAGACATGAGTCCCTTGCTCACTGCACCCTCAGGATTCAAGCAAGCCGGGCCGAAGACGGCTGTAATGCCAGAAACCGGTCCCCGGAAGCTTGTTTCCTTTCCAGTAAAGAATTGGCTTGGTAGTTTGGTCTGCCCTGTTCCCATGATGCACTGGGCCAGGGACAGACTAATTTGCATGTAGCCAGGTTCTGAACTGGGATGGTGCAGTGAGCTAAAAAACGGTGATGGATCAAGCCCTGATCTCTTGACTGGGTAGGAGTGTTCTTCTTAATTCAGATGCTCTGTCCATCACCACCCCCTTTATGAATCGTTTTGGCCACTATAGGAGTGGAAGGGTATGCTCAGACATGAGTCCCTTGCTCACTGCACCATCAGGATTCAAGCAAGCCGGGCCGAAGACGGCTGTAATGCCAACACCGATCCCCGGAAGCTTGTTTCCTTTCCAGTAAAGAATTGGCTTGGTAGTTTGGTCTGCCCTGTTCCCATGATGCACTGGGCCAGGGACAGACTAATTTGCATGTAGCCAGGCTCTGAACTGGGATGGTGCAGTGAGCTAAAAAACGGTGATGGATCAAGCCCTGATCTCTTGACTGGGTAGGAGTGTTCTGCTTAATTCAGATGCTCTGTCCATCACCACCCCCTTTATGAATCGTTTTGGCCACTATAGGAGTGGAAGGGTATGCTCAGACATGAGTCCCTTGCTCACTGCACCATCAGGATTCAAGCAAGCCGGGCTGAAGACGGCTGTAATGCCAGAAACCGGACCCCGGAAGCTTGTTTCCTTTCCAGTAAAGAATTGGCTTGGTAGTTTGGTCTGCCCTGTTCCCATGATGCACTGGGCCAGGGACAGACTAATTTGCATGTAGCCAGGTTCTGAACTGGGATGGTGCAGTGAGCTAAAAAACGGTGATGGATCAAGCCCTGATCTCTTGACTGGGTAGGAGTGTTCTGCTTAATTCAATTGCTCTGTCCATCACCACCCCCTTTATGAATCGTTTTGGCCACTATAGGAGTGGAAGGGTATGCTCAGACATGAGTCCCTTGCTCACTGCACCATCAGGATTCAAGCAAGCCGGGCCGAAGACGGCTGTAATGCCAGAAACCGGTCCCCGGAAGCTTGTTTCCTTTCCAGTAAAGAATTGGCTTGGTAGTTTGGTCTGCCCTGTTCCCATGATGCACTGGGCCAGGGACAGACTAATTTGCATGTAGCCAGGTTCTGAACTGGGATGGTGCAGTGAGCTAAAAAACGGTGATGGATCAAGCCCTGATCTCTTGACTGGGTAGGAGTGTTCTGCTTAATTCAGATGCTCTGTCCATCACCACCCCCTTTATGAATCGTTTTGGCCACTATAGGAGTGGAAGGGTATGCTCAGACATGAGTCCCTTGCTCACTGCACCATCAGGATTCAAGCCAGCCGGGCCGAAGACGGCTGTATTGCCAGAAACCGGTCCCCGGAAGCTGGTTTCCTTTCCAGTAAAGAATTGGCTTGGTAGTTTGGTCTGCCCTGTTCCCATGATGCACTGGGCCAGGGACAGACTAATTTGCATGTAGCCAGGTTCTGAACTGGGATGGTGCAGTGAGCTAAAAAACGGTGATGGATCAAGCCCTGATCTCTTGACTGGGTAGGATTGTTCTGCTTAATTCAGATGCTCTGTCCATCACCACCCCCTTTATGAATCGTTTTGGCCACTATAGGAGTGGAAGGGTATGCTCAGACATGAGTCCCTTGCTCACTGCACCATCAGGATTCAAGCAAGCCGGGCCGAAGACGGCTGTAATGCCAGAAACCGGTCCCCGGAAGCTTGTTTCCTTTCCAGTAAAGAATTGGCTTGGTAGTTTGGTCTGCCTTGTTCCCATGATGCACCGGGCCAGGGACAGACTAATTTGCATGTAGCCAGGTTCTGAACTGGGATGGTGCAGTGGGCTAAAAAACGGTGATGGATCAAGCCCTGATCTCTTGACTGGGTAGGAGTGTTCTGCTTAATTCAGATGCTCTGTCCATCACCACCCCCTTTATGAATCGTTTTGGCCACTATAGGAGTGGAAGGGTATGCTCAGACATGAGTCCCTTGCTCACTGCACCATCAGGATTCACGCAAGCCAGGCCGAAGACGGCTGTAATGCCAGAAACCGGTCCCCGGAAGCTTGTTTCCTTTCCAGTAAAGAATTGGCTTGGTAGTTTGGTCTGCCCTGTTCCCATGATGCACTGGGCCAGGGACAGACTAATTTGCATGTAGCCAGGTTCTGAACTTGGATGGTGCAGTGAGCTAAAAAACGGTGATGGATCAAACCCTGATCTCTTGACTGGGTAGGAGTGTTCTGCTTAATTCAGATGCTCTGTCCATCACCACCCCCTTTATGAATCGTTTTGGCCACTATAGGAGTGGAAGGGTATGCTCAGACATGAGTCCCTTGCTCACTGCACCATCAAGATTCAAGCAAGCCGGGCCGAAGACGGCTGTAATGCCAGAAACCGGTCCCCGGAAGCTTGTTTCCTTTCCAGTAAAGAATTGGCTTGGTAGTTTGGTCTGCCCTGTTCCCATGAAGCACTGGGCCAGGGACAGACTAATTTGCATGTAGCCAGGTTCTGAACTGGGATGGTGCAGTGAGCTAAAAAACGGTGATGGATCAAGCCCTGATCTCTTGACTGGGTAGGAGTGTTCTGCTTAATTCAGATGCTCTGTCCATCACCACCCCCTTTTATGAATTGTTTTGTCCACTATAGGAGTGGAAGGGTATGCTCAGACATGAGTCCCTTGCTCACTGCACCATCAGGATTCAAGCAAGCCGGGCCGAAGACGGCTGTAATGCCAGAAACCGGTCCCCGGAAGCTTGTTTCCTTTCCAGTAAAGAATTGGCTTGGTAGTTTGGTCTGCCCTGTTCCCATGATGCACTGGGCCAGGGACAGACTAATTTGCATGTAGCCAGGTTCTGAACTGGGATGGTGCAGTGAGCTAAAAAACGGTGATGGATCAAGCCCTGATCTCTTGACTGGGTAGGAGTGTTCTGCCTAATTCAGATGCTCTGTCCATCACCACCCCCTTTATGAATCGTTTTGTCCACTATAGGAGTGGAAGGGTATGCTCAGACATGAGTCCCTTGCTCACTGCACCCTCAGGATTCAAGCAAGCCGGGCCGAAGACGGCTGTAATGCCAGAAACCGGTTCCTGGAAGCTTGTTTCCTTTCCAGTAAAGAATTGGCTTGGTAGTTTGGTCTGCCCTGTTCCCATGATGCACTGGGCCAGGGACAGACTAATTTGCATCAAGCCAGGTTCTGAACTGGGATGGTGCAGTAAGCTAAAAAACGGTGATGGATCAAGCCCTGTGTTACATCTTGCTCATACTTTACATTTCCCTTACTTAGATTTCCCCATTGCTTAGCCACTGCATGTAATAGAATGATTGATGTCATATTAGAATGTTAAGTACCTGACTGCTCTAGGTAGAGACAGTTGATGACAGACAGGCTGAGCAAGAGAAGAACTGCTCCTGGTAGGATTTTTATCATTATATCTATTGATCATATAACATGGATTAATCAACAATAAATCATACCTAATTATACTTACTGGAATTAAGAACATTATTTATTACAAAATGGCGACGAGGGACGGAACTGAACTTATGCATGGAAAGAAAACGGATTTAATGGATAACTACAGCAACTAAAGGAACTACTTAAGCCGGAAAAGAAAAGGTAAATTTACAGAAACGCCCTAATTAGCCCCACCAGTGTCCCCAGTCATCTGGACAGCCTACCATCCCAGGGTGTTTGAGTTCTTACTACATGATTTGGAAGATCTATGTGTTATAGTGAGAGTTTTACTTGCCTCATTTTGATTTTAAAAAAGCCCGGTCACTAATACAAACTATTTGTCTTTGAGGAGTCTTGGCACTATTGGATTAAAGAGACCTGCATACAAGCTTGTGCGGTGTGATATACATTAGCCCACTTTGATGTGTGTCAAGTTTGAAAAGAAATACATTTTTATTTTTGGGCACTACGAGAAAAAGGCTGCCATTTATGAATAGAGCACATCGGCAAAAGATGTGCAGTTTTATTTTGGAAATGTGTCAATCCCTGGTGGTGATTTTCTGCATATTTTCAATGTCTTACTCATGTGGCAATTTTTAAAGGTAAAGGAAAAACAAGCAAAATTGGTGACATTGCCTTGAGGAGATTAAAATGTGGATTCCAAACACTGGATTTAAAACTGTAAAATTTTAAGTGCTGCGTGGAAGATTTTGTGATTTTTGAACAGTTTGGGGCATTTTTTTTAAAAATAAACTCATGCTCGTGAAAGAAAACGCTCACCTCACGCGCTGCATTCTCGTGAGGTTCTGAGAATCACATTGTGGAATAACTGGCTGCTTCTGAAGTTCTTCATGAGAGACGACGATCTAATTTTGATGTCACAGAGATTTTACAGAAGGACGCTGAACGTCACTACGTCACTACACTACGACGCTAGCAGCCATTTTGGGATTTGAGGTTACCATAACAACGCAATAACAATGTTCTTTTGTAATAAATAATGTTCTTAATTCCAGTAAATATAATTAGGTATGATTTATTGTTGATTAATCCAAGTTATATGATCAATAGATATAATGATAAAAGTCTCACCAGGAGCAGTTCTTCTCTTGCTCAGCCTGTCTGCCATCAACTGTCTCTACCTTTTCTTTTCCGGCTTAAGTAGTTCCTTTAGTTGCTGTAGTTATCCATTAAATCCGTTTTCTTTCCATGTATAAGTTCAGTTCCGTCCCTCGTCGCCATTTTGTAATAAATAATGTTCTTAATTCCAGTAAATATAATTAGGTATGATTTATTGTTGATTAATCCAAGTTATATGATCAATAGATATAATGATAAATATTAAGAACATTATTTATTACACCCTGATCTCTTGACTGGGTAGAAGTGTTCTGCTTAATTCAGATGCTCTGTCCATCACCACCCCCTTTATGAATCATTTTGGCCACTATAGGAGTGGAAGGGTATGCTCAGACATGAGTCCCTTGCTCACTGCACCATCAGGATTCAAGCAAGCCGGGCCGAAAACGGCTGTAATGCCAGAAACTGGTCCCCGGAATCTTGTTTCCTTTCCAGTAAAGAATTGGCTTGGTTTTTTGGTCTGCCCTGTTCCCATGATGCACTGGGCCAGGGACAGACTAATTTGCATGTAGCCAGGTTCTGAACTGGGATGGTGCAGTGAGCTAAAAAACGGTGATGGATCAAGCCCTGATCTCTTGACTGGGTAGGAGTGTTCTGCTTAATTCAGATGCTCTGTCCATCACCACCCCCTTTATGAATCGTTTTGGCCACTATAGGAGTGGAAGGGTATGCTCAGACATGAGTCCCTTGCTCACTGCACCATCAGGATTCAAGCAAGCCGGGCCGAAGACGGCTGTAATGCCAGAAACCGGTCCCCGGAAGCTTGTTTCCTTTCCAGTAAAGAATTGGCTTGGTAGTTTGGTCTGCCCTGTTCCCATGATGCACTGGGCCAGGGACAGACTAATTTGCATGTAGCCAGGTTCTGAACTGGGATGGTGCAGTGAGCTAAAAAACGGTGATGGATCAAGCCCTGATCTCTTGACTGGGTAGTAGTGTTCTGCTTAATTCAGATGCTCTGTCCATCACCACCCCCTTTATGAATCGTTTTGGCCACTATAGGAGTGGAAGGGTATGCTCAGACATGAGTCCCTTGCTCACTGCACCATCAGGATTCAAGCAAGCCGGGCCGAAGACGGCTGTAATGCCAGAAACCGGTCCCCAGAAGCTGGTTTGCTTTCCAGTAAAGAATTGGCTTGGTAGTTTGGTCTGCCCTGTTCCCATGATGCACTGGGCCAGGGACAGACTAATTTGCATGTAGCCAGGTTCTGAACTGGAATGGTGCAGTGAGCTAAAAAACGGTGATGGATCAAGCCCTGATCTCTTGACTGGGTAGGAGTGTTCTGCTTAATTCAGATGCTCTGTCCATCACCACCCCCTTTATGAATCGTTTTGGCCACTATAGGAGTGGAAGGGTATGCTCAGACATGAGCCCCTTGCTCACTGCACCATCAGGATTCAAGCAAGCCGGGCCGAAGACGGCTGTAATGCCAGAAACCGGTCCCCGGAAGATTGTTTCCTTTCCAGTAAAGAATTGGCTTGGTAGTTTGGTCTGCCCTGTTCCCATGATGCACTGGGCCAGGGACAGACTAATTTGCATGTAGCCAGGTTCTGAACTGGGATGGTGCAGTGAGCTAAAAAACGGTGATGGATCAAGCCCTGATCTCTTGACTGGGTAGGAGTGTTCTGCTTAATTCAGATGCTCTGTCCATCACCACCCCCTTTATGAATCGTTTTGGCCACTATAGGAGTGGAAGGGTATGCTCAGACATGAGTCCCTTGCTCACTGCACCATCAGGATTCAAGCAAGCCGGGCCGAAGACGGCTGTAATGCCAGAAACCGGTCCCCGGAAGCTTGTTTCCTTTCCAGTAAAGAATTGGCTTGGTAGCTTGGTCTGCCCTGTTCCCATGATGCACTGGGCCAGGGACAGACTAATTTGCATGTAGCCAGGTTCTGAACTGGGATGGTGCAGTGAGCTAAAAAACGGTGATGGATCAAGCCCTGATCTCTTGACTGGGTAGGAGTGTTCTGCTTAATTCAGATGCTCTGTCCATCACCACCCCCTTTATGAATCGTTTTGGCCACTATAGGAGTGGAAGGGTATGCTCAGACATGAGTCCCATGCTCACTGCACCATCAAGATTCAAGCAAGCCGGGCCGAAGACGGCTGTAATGCCAGAAACCGGTCCCCGGAAGCTTGTTTCCTTTCCAGTAAAGAATTGGCTTGGTAGTTTGGTCTGCCCTGTTCCCATGATGCACTGGGCCAGGGACAGACTAATTTGCATGTAGCCAGGTTCTGAACTGGGATGGTGCAGTGAGCTAAAAAACGGTGATGGATCAAGCCCTGATCTCTTGACTGGGTAGGAGTGTTCTGCTTAATTCAGATGCTCTGTCCATCACCACCCCCTTTATGAATCGTTTTGGCCACTATAGGAGTGGAAGGGTATGCTCAGACATGAGTCCCTTGCTCACTGCACCATCAGGATTCAAGCAAGCCGGGCCGAAGACGGCTGTAATGCCAGAAACCGGTCCCCGGAAGATTGTTTCCTTTCCAGTAAAGAATTGGCTTGGTAGTTTGGTCTGCCCTGTTCCCATGATGCACTGGGCCAGGGACAGACTAATTTGCATGTAGCCAGGTTCTGAACTGGGATGGTGCAGTGAGCTAAAAAACGGTGATGGATCAAGCCCTGATCTCTTGACTGGGTAGGAGTGTTCTGCTTAATTCAGATGCTCTGTCCATCACCACCCCCTTTATGAATCGTTTTGGCCACTATAGGAGTGGAAGGGTATGCTCAGACATGAGTCCCTTGCTCACTGCACCATCAGGATTCAAGCAAGCCGGGCCGAAGACGGCTGTAATGCCAGAAACCGGTCCCCGGAAGCTTGTTTCCTTTCCAGTAAAGAATTGGCTTGGTAGCTTGGTCTGCCCTGTTCCCATGATGCACTGGGCCAGGGACAGACTAATTTGCATGTAGCCAGGTTCTGAACTGGGATGGTGCAGTGAGCTAAAAAACGGTGATGGATCAAGCCCTGATCTCTTGACTGGGTAGGAGTGTTCTGCTTAATTCAGATGCTCTGTCCATCACCACCCCCTTTATGAATCGTTTTGGCCACTATAGGAGTGGAAGGGTATGCTCAGACATGAGTCCCATGCTCACTGCACCATCAAGATTCAAGCAAGCCGGGCCGAAGACGGCTGTAATGCCAGAAACCGGTCCCCGGAAGCTTGTTTCCTTTCCAGTAAAGAATTGGCTTGGTAGTTTGGTCTGCCCTGTTCCCATGATGCACTGGGCCAGGGACAGACTAATTTGCATGTAGCCAGGTTCTGACCTGGGATGGTGCAGTGAGCTAAAAAACGGTGATGGATCAAGCCCTGATCTCTTGACTGGGTAGGAGTGTTCTGCTTAATTCAGATGCTCTGTCCATCACCACCCCCTTTATGAATCGTTTTGGCCACTATAGGAGTGGAAGGGTATGCTCAGACATGAGTCCCTTGCTCACTGCACCATCAGGATTCAAGCAAGCCGGGCCGAAGATGGCTGTAATGCCAGAAACCGGTCCCCGGAAGCTTGTTTCCTTTCCAGTAAAGAATTGGCTTGGTAGTTTGGTCTGCCCTGTTCCCATGATGCACTGGGCCAGGGACAGACTAATTTGCATGTAGCCAGGTTCTGAACTGGGATGGTGCAGTGAGCTAAAAAACGGTGATGGATCAAGCCCTGATCTCTTGACTGGGTAGGAGTGTTCTGCTTAATTCAGATGCTCTGTCCATCACCACCCCCTTTATGAATCGTTTTGGCCACTATAGGAGTGGAAGGGTATGCTCAGACATGAGTCCCTTGCTCACTGCACCATCAGGATTCAAGCAAGCCGGGCCTAAGACGGCTGTAATGCCAGAAACCGGTCCCCAGAAGCTGGTTTCCTTTCCAGTAAAGAATTGGCTTGGAAGTTTGGTCTGCCCTGTTCCCATGATGCACTGGGCCAGGGACAGACTAATTTGCATGTAGCCAGGTTCTGAACTGGAATGGTGCAGTGAGCTAAAAAACGGTGATGGATCAAGCCCTGATCTCTTGACTGGGTAGGAGTGTTCTGCTTAATTCAGATGCTCTGTCCATCACCACCCCCTTTATGAATCGTTTTGGCCACTATAGGAGTGGAAGGGTATGCTCAGACATGAGTCCCTTGCTCACTGCACCATCAGGATTCGAGCAAGCCGGGCCGAAGACGGCTGTAATGCCAGAAACCGGTCCCCGGAAGCTTGTTTCCTTTCCAGTAAAGAATTGGCTTGGTAGTTTGGTCTGCCCTGTTCCCATGATGCACTGGGCCAGGGACAGACTAATTTGCATGTAGCCAGGTTCTGGACTGGGATGGTGCAGTGAGCTAAAAAACGGTGATGGATCAAGCCCTGATCACTTGACTGGGTAGGAGTGTTCTGCTTAATTCAGATGCTCTGTCCATCACCACCCCCTTTATGAATCGTTTTGGCCACTATAGGAGTGGAAGGGTATGCTCAGACATGAGTCCCTTGCTCACTGCACCATCAAGATTCAAGCAAGCTGGGCCGAAGACGGCTGTAATGCCAGAAACCGGACCCCGGAAGCTTGTTTCCTTTCCAGTAAAGAATTGGCTTGGTAGTTTGGTCTGCCCTGTTCCCATGATGCACTGGGCCAGGGACAGACTAATTTGCATGTAGCCAGGTTCTGAACTGGGATGGTGCAGTGAGCTAAAAAACGGTGATGGATCAAGCCCTGATCTCTTGACTGGGTAGGAGTGTTCTGCTTAATTCAGATGCTCTGTCCATCACCACCCCCTTTATGAATCGTTTTGGCCACTATAGGAGTGGAAGGGTATGCTCAGACATGAGTCCCTTGCTCACTGCACCATCAGGATTCAAGCAAGCCGGGCCGAAGATGGCTGTAATGCCAGAAACAGGTCCCCGGAAGCTTGTTTCCTTTCCAGTAAAGAATTGGCTTGGTAGTTTGGTCTGCCCTGTTCCCATGATGCACTGGGCCAGGGACAGACTAATTTGCATGTAGCCAGGTTCTGAACTGGGATGGTGCAGTGAGCTAAAAAACGGTGATGGATCAAGCCCTGATCTCTTGACTGGGTAGGAGTGTTCTGCTTAATTCAGATGCTCTGTCCATCACCACCCCCTTTATGAATCGTTTTGGCCACTATAGGAGTGGAAGGGTATGCTCAGACATGAGTCCCTTGCTCACTGCACCATCAGGATTCAAGCAAGCCGGGCCTAAGACGGCTGTAATGCCAGAAACCGGTCCCCAGAAGCTGGTTTCCTTTCCAGTAAAGAATTGGCTTGGAAGTTTGGTCTGCCCTGTTCCCATGATGCACTGGGCCAGGGACAGACTAATTTGCATGTAGCCAGGTTCTGAACTGGAATGGTGCAGTGAGCTAAAAAACGGTGATGGATCAAGCCCTGATCTCTTGACTGGGTAGGAGTGTTCTGCTTAATTCAGATGCTCTGTCCATCACCACCCCCTTTATGAATCGTTTTGGCCACTATAGGAGTGGAAGGGTATGCTCAGACATGAGTCCCTTGCTCACTGCACCATCAGGATTCGAGCAAGCCGGGCCGAAGACGGCTGTAATGCCAGAAACCGGTCCCCGGAAGCTTGTTTCCTTTCCAGTAAAGAATTGGCTTGGTAGTTTGGTCTGCCCTGTTCCCATGATGCACTGGGCCAGGGACAGACTAATTTGCATGTAGCCAGGTTCTGGACTGGGATGGTGCAGTGAGCTAAAAAACGGTGATGGATCAAGCCCTGATCACTTGACTGGGTAGGAGTGTTCTGCTTAATTCAGATGCTCTGTCCATCACCACCCCCTTTATGAATCGTTTTGGCCACTATAGGAGTGGAAGGGTATGCTCAGACATGAGTCCCTTGCTCACTGCACCATCAAGATTCAAGCAAGCTGGGCCGAAGACGGCTGTAATGCCAGAAACCGGACCCCGGAAGCTTGTTTCCTTTCCAGTAAAGAATTGGCTTGGTAGTTTGGTCTGCCCTGTTCCCATGATGCACTGGGCCAGGGACAGACTAATTTGCATGTAGCCAGGTTCTGAACTGGGATGGTGCAGTGAGCTAAAAAACGGTGATGGATCAAGCCCTGATCTCTTGACTGGGTAGGAGTGTTCTGCTTAATTCAGATGCTCTGTCCATCACCACCCCCTTTATGAATCGTTTTGGCCACTATAGGAGTGGAAGGGTATGCTCAGACATGAGTCCCTTGCTCACTGCACCATCAGGATTCAAGCAAGCCGGGCCGAAGATGGCTGTAATGCCAGAAACAGGTCCCCGGAAGCTTGTTTCCTTTCCAGTAAAGAATTGGCTTGGTAGTTTGGTCTGCCCTGTTCCCATGATGCACTGGGCCAGGGACAGACTAATTTGCATGTAGCCAGTTTCTGAACTGGGATGGTGCAGTGAGCTAAAAAACGGTGATGGATCAAGCCCTGATCTCTTGACTGGGTAGGAGTGTTCTGCTTAATTCAGATGCTCTGTCCATCACCACCCCCTTTATGAATCGTTTTGGCCACTATAGGAGTGGAAGGGTATGCTCAGACATGAGTCCCTTGCTCACTGCACCATCGGGATTCAAGCAAGCCGGGCCGAAGACGGCTGTAATGCCAGAAACCGGTCCCCGGAAGCTTGTTTCCTTTCCAGTAAAGAATTGGCTTGGTAGTTTGGTCTGCCCTGTTCCCATGATGCACTGGGCCAGGGACAGACTAATTTGCATGTAGCCAGGTTCTGAACTGGGATGGTGCAGTGAGTTAAAAAACGGTAATGGATCAAGCCCTGATCTCTTGACTGGTTAGGAGTGTTCTGCTTAATTCAGATGCTCTGTCCATCACCACCCCCTTTATGAATCATTTTGGCCACTATAGGAGTGGAAGGGTATGCTCAGACATGAGTCCCTTGCTCACTGCACCATCAGGATTCAAGCAAGCCGGGCCGAAGACGGATGTAATGCCAGAAACCGGTCCCCGGAAGCTTGTTCCCTTTCCAGTAAAGAATTGGCTTGGTAGTTTGGTCTGCCCTGTTCCCATGATGCACTGGGCCAGGGACAGACTAATTTGCATGTAGCCAGGTTCTGAACTGGGATGGTGTAGTGAGCTAAAAAATGGTGATGGATCAAGCCCTGATCTCTTGACTGGGTAGGAGTGTTCTGCTTAATTCAGATGCTCTGTCCATCACCACCCCCTTTATGAATTGTTTTGTCCACTATAGGATTGGAAGGGTATGCTCAGACATGAGTCCCTTGCTCACTGCACCATCAGGATTCAAGCAAACCGGGCCGAAGACGGCTGTAATGCCAGAAACCGGTCCCCGGAAGCTGGTTTCCTTTCCAGTAAAGAATTGGCTTGGTAGTTTGGTCTGCCCTGTTCCCATGATGCACTGGGCCAGGGACAGACTAATTTGCATGTAGCCAGGTTCTGAACTGGGATGGTGCAGTGAGCTAAAAAACGGTGATGGATCAAGCCCTGATCTCTTGACTGGGTAGGAGTGTTCTGCTTAATTCAGATGCTCTGTCCATCACCACCCCCTTTATGAATCGTTTTGGCCACTATAGGAGTGAAAGGGTATGCTCAGACATGAGTCCCTTGCTCACTGCACCATCAGGATTCAAGAAAGCCGGGCCGAAGATGGCTGTAATGCCAGAAACCGGTCCCCGGAAGCTTGTTTCCTTTCCAGTAAAGAATTGGCTTGGTAGTTTGGTCTGCCCTGTTCCCATGATGCACTGAGCCAGGGACAGACTAATTTCCATGTAGCCAGGTTCTGAACTGGGATGGTGCAGTGAGCTAAAAAACGGTGATGGATCAAGCCCTGATCTCTTGACTGGGTAGGAGTGTTCTGCTTAATTCAGATGCTCTGTCCATCACCACCCCCTTTATGAATCGCTTTGGCCACTATAGGAGTGGAAGGGTATGCTCAGACATGAGTCCCTTGCTCACTGCACCATCAGGAGTCAAGCAAGCCGGGCCGAAGATGGCTGTAATGCCAGAAACCGTTCCCCGGAAACTTGTTTCCTTTCCAGTAAAGAATTGGCTTGGTAGTTTGGTCTGCCCTGTTCCCATGATGCACTGGGCCAGGGACAGACTAATTTGCATGTAGCCAGGTTCTGAACTGGGATGGTGCAGTGAGCTAAAAAACGGTGATGGATCAAGCCCTGATCTCTTGACTGGGTAGGAGTGTTCTGCTTAATTCAGATGCTCTGTCCATCACCACCCCCTTTATGAATCGTTTTGGCCACTATAGGAGTGGAAGGGTATGCTCAGACATGAGTCCCTTGCTCACTGCACCCTCAGGATTCAAGCAAGCCGGGCCGAAGACGGCTGTAATGCCAGAAACCGGTCCCCGGAAGCTTGTTTCCTTTCCAGTAAAGAATTGGCTTGGTAGTTTGGTCTGCCCTGTTCCCATGATGCACTGGGCCAGGGACAGACTAATTTGCATGTAGCCAGGTTCTGAACTGGGATGGTGCAGTAAGCTAAAAAACGGTGATGGATCAAGCCCTGATCTCTTGACTGGGTAGGAGTGTTCTGCTTAATTCAGATGCTCTGTCCATCACCACCCCCTTTATGAATCATTTTGGCCACTATAGAAGTGGAAGGGTATGCTCAGACATGAGTCCCTTGCTCACTGCACCATCAGGATTCAAGCAAGCCGGGCCGAAGACGGCTGTAATGCCAGAAACCGGTCCCCGGAAGCTTGTTTCCTTTCCAGTAAAGAATTGGCTTGGTAGTTTGGTCTGCCCTGTTCCCATGATGCACTGGGTCAGGGACAGACTAATTTGCATGTAGCCAGGTTCTGAACTGGGATGGTGCAGTGAGCTAAAAAACGGTGATGGATCAAGCCCTGATCTCTTGACTGGGTAGGAGTGTTCTGCTTAATTCAGATGCTCTGTCCATCACCACCCCCTTTATGAATCGTTTTGGTCACTATAGGAGTGGAAGGGTATGCTCAGACATGAGTCCCTTGCTCACTGCACCATCAGGATTCAAGCAAACCGGGCCGAAGACGGCTGTAATGCCAGAAACCGGTCCCCAGAAGCTGGTTTCCTTTCCAGTAAAGAATTGGCTTGGTAGTTTGGTCTGCCCTGTTCCCATGATGCACTGGGCCAGGGACAGACTAATTTGCATTTAGCCAGGTTCTGAACTGGGATGGTGCAGTGAGCTAAAAAACGGTGATGGATCAAGCCCTGATCTCTTGACTGGGTAGGAGTGTTCTGCTTAATTCAGATGCTCTGTCCATCACCACCCCCTTTATGAATCGTTTTGGCCACTATAGGAGTGGAAGGGTATGCTCAGACATGAGTTCCTTGCTCACTGCACCATCAGGATTCAAGCAAGCCGGGCCGAAGACGGCTGTAATGCCAGAAACCGGTCCCCGGAAGCTTGTTTCCTTTCCAGTAAAGAATTGGCTTGGTAGTTTGGTCTGCCCTGTTCCCATGATGCACTGGGCCAGGGACAGACTAATTTGCATGTAGCCAGGTTCTGGACTGGGATGGTGCAGTGAGCTAAAAAACGGTGATGGATCAAGCCCTGATCACTTGACTGGGTAGGAGTGTTCTGCTTAATTCAGATGCTCTGTCCATCACCACCCCCTTTATGAATCGTTTTGGCCACTATAGGAGTGGAAGGGTATGCTCAGACATGAGTCCCTTGCTCACTGCACCATCAAGATTCAAGCAAGCTGGGCCGAAGACGGCTGTAATGCCAGAAACCGGTCCCCGGAAGCTTGTTTCCTTTCCAGTAAAGAATTGGCTTGGTAGTTTGGTCTGCCCTGTTCCCATGATGCACTGGGCCAGAGACAGACTAATTTGCATGTAGCCAGGTTCTGAACTGGGATGGTGCAGTGAGCTAAAAAACGGTGATGGATCAAGCCCTGATCTCTTGACTGGGTAGGAGTGTTCTGCTTAATTCAGATGCTCTGTCCATCACCACCCCCTTTATGAATCGTTTTGGCCACTATAGGAGTGGAAGGGTATGCTCAGACATGAGTCCCTTGCTCACTGCACCATCAGGATTCAAGCAAGCCGGGCCGAAGATGGCTGTAATGCCAGAAACAGGTCCCCGGAAGCTTGTTTCCTTTCCAGTAAAGAATTGGCTTGGTAGTTTGGTCTGCCCTGTTCCCATGATGCACTGGGCCAGGGACAGACTAATTAGCATGTAGCCAGGTTCTGAACTGGGATGGTGCAGTGAGCTAAAAAACGGTGATGGATCAAGCCCTGATCTCTTGACTGGGTAGGAGTGTTCTGCTTAATTCAGATGCTCTGTCCATCACCACCCCCTTTATGAATCGTTTTGGCCACTATAGGAGTGGAAGGGTATGCTCAGACATGAGTCCCTTGCTCACTGCACCATCAGGATTCAAGCAAGCCGGGCCGAAGACGGCTGTAATGCCAGAAACCGGTCCCCGGAAGCTTGTTTCCTTTCCAGTAAAGAATTGGCTTGGTAGTTTGGTCTGCCCTGTTCCCATGATGCACTGGGCCAGGGACAGACTAATTTGCATGTAGCCAGGTTCTGAACTGGGATGGTGCAGTGAGCTAAAAAACGGTGATGGATCAAGCCCTGATCTCTTGACTGGGTAGGAGTGTTCTGCTTAATTCAGATGCTCTGTCCATCACCACCCCCTTTATGAATCGTTTTGGCCACTATAGGAGTGGAAGGGTATGCTCAGACATGAGTCCCTTGCTCACTGGACCCTCAGGATTCAAGCAAGCCGGGCCGAAGACGGCTGTAATGCCAGAAACCGGTCCCCGGAAGCTTGTTTCCTTTCCAGTAAAGAATTGGCTTGGTAGTTTGGTCTGCCCTGTTCCCATGATGCACTGGGCCAGGGACCGACTAATTTGCAAGTAGCCAGGTTCTGAACTGGGATGGTGCAGTAAGCTAAAAAACGGTGATGGATCAAGCCCTGATCTCTTGACTGGGTAGGAGTGTTCTGCTTAATTCAGATGCTCTGTCCATCACCACCACCTTTATGAATCATTTTGGCCACTATAGGAGTGGAAGGGTGTGCTCAGACATGAGTCCCTTGCTCACTGCACCATCAGGATTCAAGCAAGCCGGGCCAAAGACGGCTGTAATGCCAGAAACTGCTCCCCGGAATCTTGTTTCCTTTCCAGTAAAGTATTGGCTTGGTAGTTTGGTCTGCCCTGTTCCCATGATGCACTGGGCCAGGGACAGACTAATTTGCATGTAGCCAGGTTCTGAACTGGGATGGTGCAGTGAGCTAAAAAACGGTGATGGATCAAGCCCTGATCTCTTGACTGGGTAGGAGTGTTCTGCTTAATTCAGATGCTCTGTCCATCACCACCCCCTTTATGAATCGTTTTGGCCACTATAGGAGTGGAAGGGTATGCTCAGACATGAGTCCCTTGCTCACTGCACCATCAGGATTCAAGCAAGCTGGGCCGAAGACGGCGGTAATGCCAGAAACCGGTCCCCGGAAGCTTGTTTCCTTTCCAGTAAAGAATTGGCTTGGTAGTTTGGTCTGCCCTGTTCCCATGATGCACTGGGCCAGGGACAGACTAATTTGCATGTAGCCAGGTTCTGAACTGGGGTGGTGCAGTGAGCTAAAAAACGGTGATGGATCAAGCCCTGATCTCTTGACTGGGTAGGAGTGTTCTGCTTAATTCAGATGCTCTGTCCATCACCACCCCCTTTATGAATCGTTGTGGCCACTATAGGAGTGGAAGGGTATGCTCAGACATGAGTCCCTTGCTCACTGCACCCTCAGGATTCAAGCAAGCTGGGCCGAAGACGGCTTTAATGCCAGAAACCGGTCCCCGGAAGCTTGTTTCCTTTCCAGTAAAGAATTGGCTTGGTAGTTTGGTCTGCCCTGTTCCCATGATGCACTGGGCCAGGGACAGACTAATTTGCATGTAGCCAAGTTCTGAACTGGGATGGTGCAGTGGGCTAAAAAACGGTGATGGATCAAGCCCTGATCTCTTGACTGGGTAGGAGTGTTCTGTTAATTCAGATGCTCTGTCCATCACCACCCCCTTTATGAATCATTTTGGCCACTATAGGAGTGGAAGGGTATGCTCAGACATGAGTCCCTTGCTCACTGCACCATCAGGATTCAAGCAAGCCGGGCCGAAGACGGCTGTAATGCCAGAAACCGGTCCCCGGAAGCTTGTTTCCTTTCCAGTAAAGAATTGGCTTGGTAGTTTGGTCTGCCCTGTTCCCATGATGCACTGGGCCAGGGACAGACTAATTTGCATGTAGCCAGGTTCTGAACTGGGATGGTGCAGTGAGCTAAAAAACGGTGATGGATCAAGCCCTGATCTCTTGACTGGGTAGGAGTGTTCTGCTTAATTCAGATGCTCTGTCCATCACCACCCCCTTTATGAATCGTTTTGGCCACTATAGGAGTGGAAGGGTATGCTCAGACATGAGTCCCTTGCTCACTGCACCATCAGGATTCAAGCAAGCCGGGCCGAAGACGGCTGTAATGCCAGAAACCGGTCCCCGGAAGCTTGTTTCCTTTCCAGTAAAGAATTGGCTTGGTAGTTTGGTCTGCCCTGTTCCCATGATGCACTGGGCCAGGGACAGACTAATTTGCATGTGGCCAGGTTCTGAACTGGGATGGTGCAGTGAGCTAAAAAACGGTGATAGATCAAGCCCTGATCTCTTGACTGGGTAGGAGTGTTCTGCTTAATTCAGATGCTCTGTCCATCACCACCCCCTTTATGAATCGTTTTGGCCACTATAGGAGTGGAAGGGTATGCTCAGACATGAGTCCCTTGCTCACTGCACCATCAGGATTCAAGCAAGCCGGGCCAAAGACGGATGTAATGCCAGAAACCGGTCCCCGGAAGCTTGTTTCCTTTCCAGTAAAGAATTGGCTTGGTAGTTTGGTCTGCCCTGTTCCCATGATGCACTGGGCCAGGGACAGACTAATTTGCATGTAGCCAGGTTCTGAACTGGGATGGTGCAGTGAGCTAAAAAACGGTGATGGATCAAGCCCTGATCTCTTGACTGGGTAGGAGTGTTCTGCTTAATTCAGATGCTCTGTCCATCACCACCCCCTTTATGAATCGTTTTGGCCACTATAGGAGTGGAAGGGTATGCTCAGACATGAGTCCCTTGCTCACTGGACCCTCAGGATTCAAGCAAGCCGGGCCGAAGACGGCTGTAATGCCAGAAACCGGTCCCCGGAAGCTTGTTTCCTTTCCAGTAAAGAATTGGCTTGGTAGTTTGGTCTGCCCTGTTCCCATGATGCACTGGGCCAGGGACCGACTAATTTGCAAGTAGCCAGGTTCTGAACTGGGATGGTGCAGTAAGCTAAAAAACGGTGATGGATCAAGCCCTGATCTCTTGACTGGGTAGGAGTGTTCTGCTTAATTCAGATGCTCTGTCCATCACCACCCCCTTTATGAATCATTTTGGCCACTATAGGAGTGGAAGGGTGTGCTCAGACATGAGTCCCTTGCTCACTGCACCATCAGGATTCAAGCAAGCCGGGCCAAAGACGGCTGTAATGCCAGAAACTGCTCCCCGGAATCTTGTTTCCTTTCCAGTAAAGTATTGGCTTGGTAGTTTGGTCTGCCCTGTTCCCATGATGCACTGGGCCAGGGACAGACTAATTTGCATGTAGCCAGGTTCTGAACTGGGATGGTGCAGTGAGCTAAAAAACGGTGATGGATCAAGCCCTGATCTCTTGACTGGGTAGGAGTGTTCTGCTTAATTCAGATGCTCTGTCCATCACCACCCCCTTTATGAATCGTTTTGGCCACTATAGGAGTGGAAGGGTATGCTCAGACATGAGTCCCTTGCTCACTGCACCATCAGGATTCAAGCAAGCTGGGCCGAAGACGGCGGTAATGCCAGAAACCGGTCCCCGGAAGCTTGTTTCCTTTCCAGTAAAGAATTGGCTTGGTAGTTTGGTCTGCCCTGTTCCCATGATGCACTGGGCCAGGGACAGACTAATTTGCATGTAGCCAGGTTCTGAACTGGGATGGTGCAGTGAGCTAAAAAACGGTGATGGATCAAGCCCTGATCTCTTGACTGGGTAGGAGTGTTCTGCTTAATTCAGATGCTCTGTCCATCACCACCCCCTTTATGAATCGTTGTGGCCACTATAGGAGTGGAAGGGTATGCTCAGACATGAGTCCCTTGCTCACTGCACCCTCAGGATTCAAGCAAGCTGGGCCGAAGACGGCTGTAATGCCAGAAACCGGTCCCCGGAAGCTTGTTTCCTTTCCAGTAAAGAATTGGCTTGGTAGTTTGGTCTGCCCTGTTCCCATGATGCACTGGGCCAGGGACAGACTAATTTGCATGTAGCCAAGTTCTGAACTGGGATGGTGCAGTGGGCTAAAAAACGGTGATGGATCAAGCCCTGATCTCTTGACTGGGTAGGAGTGTTCTGCTTAATTCAGATGCTCTGTCCATCACCACCCCCTTTATGAATCATTTTGGCCACTATAGGAGTGGAAGGGTATGCTCAGACATGAGTCCCTTGCTCACTGCACCATCAGGATTCAAGCAAGCCGGGCCGAAGACGGCTGTAATGCCAGAAACCAGTCCCCGGAAGCTTGTTTCCTTTCCAGTAAAGAATTGGCTTGGTAGTTTGGTCTGCCCTGTTCCCATGATGCACTGGGCCAGGGACAGACTAATTTGCATGTAGCCAGGTTCTGAACTGGGATGGTGCAGTGAGCTAAAAAACGGTGATGGATCAAGCCCTGATCTCTTGACTGGGTAGGAGTGTTCTGCTTAATTCAGATGCTCTGTCCATCACCACCCCCTTTATGAATCGTTTTGGCCACTATAGGAGTGGAAGGGTATGCTCAGACATGAGTCCCTTGCTCACTGGACCCTCAGGATTCAAGCAAGCCGGGCCGAAGACGGCTGTAATGCCAGAAACCGGTCCCCGGAAGCTTGTTTCCTTTCCAGTAAAGAATTGGCTTGGTAGTTTGGTCTGCCCTGTTCCCATGATGCACTGGGCCAGGGACCGACTAATTTGCAAGTAGCCAGGTTCTGAACTGGGATGGTGCAGTAAGCTAAAAAACGGTGATGGATCAAGCCCTGATCTCTTGACTGGGTAGGAGTGTTCTGCTTAATTCAGATGCTCTGTCCATCACCACCCCCTTTATGAATCATTTTGGCCACTATAGGAGTGGAAGGGTGTGCTCAGACATGAGTCCCTTGCTCACTGCACCATCAGGATTCAAGCAAGCCGGGCCAAAGACGGCTGTAATGCCAGAAACTGCTCCCCGGAATCTTGTTTCCTTTCCAGTAAAGTATTGGCTTGGTAGTTTGGTCTGCCCTGTTCCCATGATGCACTGGGCCAGGGACAGACTAATTTGCATGTAGCCAGGTTCTGAACTGGGATGGTGCAGTGAGCTAAAAAACGGTGATGGATCAAGCCCTGATCTCTTGACTGGGTAGGAGTGTTCTGCTTAATTCAGATGCTCTGTCCATCACCACCCCCTTTATGAATCGTTTTGGCCACTATAGGAGTGGAAGGGTATGCTCAGACATGAGTCCCTTGCTCACTGCACCATCAGGATTCAAGCAAGCTGGGCCGAAGACGGCGGTATTGCCAGAAACCGGTCCCCGGAAGCTTGTTTCCTTTCCAGTAAAGAATTGGCTTGGTAGTTTGGTCTGCCCTGTTCCCATGATGCACTGGGCCAGGGACAGACTAATTTGCATGTAGCCAGGTTCTGAACTGGGATGGTGCAGTGAGCTAAAAAACGGTGATGGATCAAGCCCTGATCTCTTGACTGGGTAGGAGTGTTCTGCTTAATTCAGATGCTCTGTCCATCACCACCCCCTTTATGAATCGTTGTGGCCACTATAGGAGTGGAAGGGTATGCTCAGACATGAGTCCCTTGCTCACTGCACCCTCAGGATTCAAGCAAGCTGGGCCGAAGACGGCTGTAATGCCAGAAACCGGTCCCCGGAAGCTTGTTTCCTTTCCAGTAAAGAATTGGCTTGGTAGTTTGGTCTGCCCTGTTCCCATGATGCACTGGGCCAGGGACAGACTAATTTGCATGTAGCCAAGTTCTGAACTGGGATGGTGCAGTGGGCTAAAAAACGGTGATGGATCAAGCCCTGATCTCTTGACTGGGTAGGAGTGTTCTGCTTAATTCAGATGCTCTGTCCATCACCACCCCCTTTATGAATCATTTTGGCCACTATAGGAGTGGAAGGGTATGCTCAGACATGAGTCCCTTGCTCACTGCACCATCAGGATTCAAGCAAGCCGGGCCGAAGACGGCTGTAATGCCAGAAACCAGTCCCCGGAAGCTTGTTTCCTTTCCAGTAAAGAATTGGCTTGGTAGTTTGGTCTGCCCTGTTCCCATGATGCACTGGGCCAGGGACAGACTAATTTGCATGTAGCCAGGTTCTGAACTGGGATGGTGCAGTGAGCTAAAAAACGGTGATGGATCAAGCCCTGATCTCTTGACTGGGTAGGAGTGTTCTGCTTAATTCAGATGCTCTGTCCATCACCACCCCCTTTATGAATCGTTTTGGCCACTATAGGAGTGGAAGGGTATGCTCAGACATGAGTCCCTTGCTCACTGCACCATCAGGATTCAAGCAAGCCGGGCCGAAGACGGCTGTAATGCCAGAAACCGGTCCCCGGAAGCTTGTTTCCTTTCCAGTAAAGAATTGGCTTGGTAGTTTGGTCTGCCCTGTTCCCATGATGCACTGGGCCAGGGACAGACTAATTTGCATGTGGCCAGGTTCTGAACTGGGATGGTGCAGTGAGCTAAAAAACGGTGATAGATCAAGCCCTGATCTCTTGACTGGGTAGGAGTGTTCTGCTTAATTCAGATGCTCTGTCCATCACCACCCCCTTTATGAATCGTTTTGGCCACTATAGGAGTGGAAGGGTATGCTCAGACATGAGTCCCTTGCTCACTGCACCATCAGGATTCAAGCAAGCCGGGCCGAAGACGGCTGTAATGCCAGAAACCGGTCCCCGGAAGCTTGTTTCCTTTCCAGTAAAGAATTGGCTTGGTAGTTTGGTCTGCCCTGTTCCCATGATGCACTGGGCCAGGGACAGACTAATTTGCATGTAGCCAGGTTCTGAACTGGGATGGTGCAGTGAGCTAAAAAACGGTGATGGATCAAGCCCTGATCTCTTGACTGGGTAGGAGTGTTCTGCTTAATTCAGATGCTCTGTCCATCACCACCCCCTTTATGAATCGTTTTGGCCACTATAGGAGTGGAAGGGTATGCTCAGACATGAGTCCCTTGCTCACTGCACCATCAGGATTCAAGCAAGCCGGGCCGAAGACGGCTGTAATGCCAGAAACCGGTCCCTGGAAGCTTGTTTCCTTTCCAGTAAAGAATTGGCTTGGTAGTTTGATCTGCCCTGTTCCCATTATGCACTGGGCCAGGGACAGACTAATTTGCATGTAGCCAGGTTCTGAACTGGGATGGTGCAGTGAGCTAAAAAAACGGTGATGGATCAAGCCCTGATCTCTTGACTGGGTAGGAGTGTTCTGCTTAATTCAGATGCTCTGTCCATCACCACCCCCTTTATGAATCGTTTTGGCCACTATAGGAGTGGAAGGGTATGCTCAGACATGAGTCCCTTGCTCACTGCACCATCAGGATTCAAGCAAACCGGGCCGAAGACGGCTGTAATGCCAGAAACCGGTCCCCGGAAGCTGGTTTCCTTTCCAGTAAAGAATTGGCTTGGTAGTTTGGTCTGCCCTGTTCCCATGATGCACTGGGCCAGGGACAGACTAATTTGCATGTAGCCAGGTTCTGAACTGGGATGGTGCAGTGAGCTAAAAAACGGTGATGGATCAAGCCCTGATCTCTTGACTGGGTAGGAGTGTTCTGCTTAATTCAGATGCTCTGTCCATCACCACCCCCTTTATGAATCGTTTTGGCCACTATAGGAGTGGAAGGGTATGCTCAGACATGAGTCCCTTGCTCACTGCACCATCAGGATTCAAGCAAGCCGGGCCGAAGACGGCTGTAATGCCAGAAACCGGTCCCCGGAAGCTTGTTTCCTTTCCAGTAAAGAATTGGCTTGGTAGTTTGGTCTGCCCTGTTCCCATGATGCACTGAGCCGGGAACAGACTAATTTCCATGTAGCCAGGTTCTGAACTGGGATGGTGCAGTGAGCTAAAAAACGGTGATGGATCAAGCCCTGATCTCTTGACTGGGTAGGAGTGTTCTGCTTAATTCAGATGCTCTGTCCATCACCACCCCCTTTATGAATCGTTTTGGCCACTATAGGAGTGGAAGGGTATGCTCAGACATGAGTCCCTTGCTCACTGCACCATCAGCATTCAAGCAAGCCGGGCCGAAGACGGCTGTAATGCCAGAAACCGGTCCCCAGAAGCTTGTTTCCTTTCCAGTAAAGAATTGGCTTGGTAGTTTGGTCTGCCCTGTTCCCATGATGCACTGGGCCAGGGACAGACTAATTTGCATGTAGCCAGGTTCTGAACTGGGATGGTGCAGTGAGCTAAAAAACGGTGATGGATCAAGCCCTGATCTCTTGACTGGGTAGGAGTGTTCTGCTTAATTCAGATGCTCTGTCCATCACCACCCCCTTTATGAATCATTTTGGCCACTATAGGAGTGGAAGGGTATGCTCAGACATGAGTCCCTTGCTCACTGCACCATCAGGATTCAAGCAAGCCGGGCCGAAGACGTCTGTAATGCCAGAAACTGGTCCCCGGAAGCTTGTTTCCTTTCCAGTAAAGAATTGGCTTGGTAGTTTGGTCTGCCCTGTTCCCATGATGCACTGGGCCAGGGACAGACTAATTTGCATGTAGCCAAGTTCTGAACTGGGATGGTGCAGTGGGCTAAAAAACGGTGATGGATCAAGCCCTGATCTCTTGACTGGGTAGGAGTGTTCTGCTTAATTCAGATGCTCTGTCCATCACCACCCCCTTTATGAATCATTTTGGCCACTATAGGAGTGGAAGGGTATGCTCAGACATGAGTCCCTTGCTCACTGCACCATCAGGATTCAAGCAAGCCGGGCCGAAGACGGCTGTAATGCCAGAAACCAGTCCCCGGAAGCTTGTTTCCTTTCCAGTAAAGAATTGGCTTGGTAGTTTGGTCTGCCCTGTTCCCATGATGCACTGGGCCAGGGACAGACTAATTTGCATGTAGCCAGGTTCTGAACTGGGATGGTGCAGTGAGCTAAAAAACGGTGATGGATCAAGCCCTGATCTCTTGACTGGGTAGGAGTGTTCTGCTTAATTCAGATGCTCTGTCCATCACCACCCCCTTTATGAATCGTTTTGGCCACTATAGGAGTGGAAGGGTATGCTCAGACATGAGTCCCTTGCTCACTGCACCATCAGGATTCAAGCAAGCCGGGCCGAAGACGGCTGTAATGCCAGAAACCGGTCCCCGGAAGCTTGTTTCCTTTCCAGTAAAGAATTGGCTTGGTAGTTTGGTCTGCCCTGTTCCCATGATGCACTGGGCCAGGGACAGACTAATTTGCATGTGGCCAGGTTCTGAACTGGGATGGTGCAGTGAGCTAAAAAACGGTGATAGATCAAGCCCTGATCTCTTGACTGGGTAGGAGTGTTCTGCTTAATTCAGATGCTCTGTCCATCACCACCCCCTTTATGAATCGTTTTGGCCACTATAGGAGTGGAAGGGTATGCTCAGACATGAGTCCCTTGCTCACTGCACCATCAGGATTCAAGCAAGCCGGGCCGAAGACGGCTGTAATGCCAGAAACCGGTCCCCGGAAGCTTGTTCCCTTTCCAGTAAAGAATTGGCTTGGTAGTTTGGTCTGCCCTGTTCCCATGATGCACTGGGCCAGGGACAGACTAATTTGCATGTAGCCAGGTTCTGAACTGGGATGGTGCAGTGAGCTAAAAAACGGTGATGGATCAAGCCCTGATCTCTTGACTGGGTAGGAGTGTTCTGCTTAATTCAGATGCTCTGTCCATCACCACCCCCTTTATGAATCGTTTTGGCCACTATAGGAGTGGAAGGGTATGCTCAGACATGAGTCCCTTGCTCACTGCACCATCAGGATTCAAGCAAGCCGGGCCGAAGACGGCTGTAATGCCAGAAACCGGTCCCTGGAAGCTTGTTTCCTTTCCAGTAAAGAATTGGCTTGGTAGTTTGATCTGCCCTGTTCCCATTATGCACTGGGCCAGGGACAGACTAATTTGCATGTAGCCAGGTTCTGAACTGGGATGGTGCAGTGAGCTAAAAAACGGTGATGGATCAAGCCCTGATCTCTTGACTGGGTAGGAGAGTTCTGCTTAATTCAGATGCTCTGTCCATCACCACCCCCTTTATGAATCGTTTTGGCCACTATAGGAGTGGAAGGGTATGCTCAGACATGAGTCCCTTGCTCACTGCACCATCAGGATTCAAGCAAACCGGGCCGAAGACGGCTGTAATGCCAGAAACCGGTCCCCGGAAGCTGGTTTCCTTTCCAGTAAAGAATTGGCTTGGTAGTTTGGTCTGCCCTGTTCCCATGATGCACTGGGCCAGGGACAGACTAATTTGCATGTAGCCAGGTTCTGAACTGGGATGGTGCAGTGAGCTAAAAAACGGTGATGGATCAAGCCCCGATCTCTTGACTGGGTAGGAGTGTTCTGCTTAATTCAGATGCTCTGTCCATCACCACCCCCTTTATGAATCGTTTTGGCCACTATAGGAGTGGAAGGGTATGCTCAGACATGAGTCCCTTGCTCACTGCACCATCAGGATTCAAGCAAGCCGGGCCGAAGACGGCTGTAATGCCAGAAACCGGTCCCCGGAAGCTTGTTTCCTTTCCAGTAAAGAATTGGCTTGGTAGTTTGGTCTGCCCTGTTCCCATGATGCACTGAGCCGGGAACAGACTAATTTCCATGTAGCCAGGTTCTGAACTGGGATGGTGCAGTGAGCTAAAAAACGGTGATGGATCAAGCCCTGATCTCTTGACTGGGTAGGAGTGTTCTGCTTAATTCAGATGCTCTGTCCATCACCACCCCCTTTATGAATCGTTTTGGCCACTATAGGAGTGGAAGGGTATGCTCAGACATGAGTCCCTTGCTCACTGCACCATCAGGATTCAAGCAAGCCGGGCCGAAGACGGCTGTAATGCCAGAAACCGGTCCCCAGAAGCTTGTTTCCTTTCCAGTAAAGAATTGGCTTGGTAGTTTGGTCTGCCCTGTTCCCATGATGCACTGGGCCAGGGACAGACTAATTTGCATGTAGCCAGGTTCTGAACTGGGATGGTGCAGTGAGATAAAAAACGGTGATGGATCAAGCCCTGATCTCTTGACTGGGTAGGAGTGTTCTGCTTAATTCAGATGCTCTGTCCATCACCACCCCCTTTATGAATCATTTTGGCCACTATAGGAGTGGAAGGGTATGCTCAGACATGAGTCCCTTGCTCACTGCACCATCAGGATTCAAGCAAGCCGGGCCGAAGACGGCTGTAATGCCAGAAACTGGTCCCCGGAATCTTGTTTCCTTTCCAGTAAAGAATTGGCTTGGTAGTTTGGTCTGCCCTGTTCCCATGATGCATTGGGCCAGGGACAGACTAATTTGCATGTAGCCAGGTTCTGAACTGGGATGGTGCAGTGAGCTAAAAAACGGTGATGGATCAAGCCCTGATCTCTTGACTGGGTAGGAGTGTTCTGCTTAATTCAGATGCTCTGTCCATCACCACCCCCTTTATGAATCGTTTTGACCACTATAGGAGTGGAAGGGTATGCTCAGACATGAGTCCCTTGCTCACTGCAACATCAGGATTCAAGCAAGCCGGGCCGAAGACGGCTGTAATGCCAGAAACCGGTCCCCGGAAGCTTCTTTCCTTTCCAGTAAAGAATTGGCTTGGTAGTTTTGTCTGCCCTGTTCCCATGATGCACTGAGCCAGGGACAGACTAATTTCCATGTAGCCAGGTTCTGAACTGGGATGGTGCAGTGAGCTAAAAAACGGTGATGGATCAAGCCCTGATCTCTTGACTGGGTAGGAGTGTTCTGCTTAATTCAGATGCTCTGTCCATCACCACCCCCTTTATGAATCGTTTTGGCCACTATAGGAGTGGAAGGGTATGCTCAGACATGAGTCCCTTGCTCACTGCACCATCAGGATTCAAGCAAGCCGGGCCGAAGACGGCTGTAATGCCAGAAACCGGTCCCCGGAAGCTTGTTCCCTTTCCAGTAAAGAATTGGCTTGGTAGTTTGGTCTGCCCTGTTCCCATGATGCACTGGGCCAGGGACAGACTAATTTGCATGTAGCCAGGTTCTGAACTGGGATGGTGCAGTGAGCTAAAAAACGGTGATGGATCAAGCCCTGATCTCTTGACTGGGTAGGAGTGTTCTGCTTAATTCAGATGCTCTGTCCATCACCACCCCCTTTATGAATCGTTTTGGCCACTATAGGAGTGGAAGGGTATGCTCAGACATGAGTCCCTTGCTCACTGCACCATCAGGATTCAAGCAAGCCGGGCCGAAGACGGCTGTAATGCCAGAAACCGGTCCCTGGAAGCTTGTTTCCTTTCCAGTAAAGAATTGGCTTGGTAGTTTGATCTGCCCTGTTCCCATTATGCACTGGGCCAGGGACAGACTAATTTGCATGTAGCCAGGTTCTGAACTGGGATGGTGCAGTGAGCTAAAAAACGGTGATGGATCAAGCCCTGATCTCTTGACTGGGTAGGAGAGTTCTGCTTAATTCAGATGCTCTGTCCATCACCACCCCCTTTATGAATCGTTTTGGCCACTATAGGAGTGGAAGGGTATGCTCAGACATGAGTCCCTTGCTCACTGCACCATCAGGATTCAAGCAAACCGGGCCGAAGACGGCTGTAATGCCAGAAACCGGTCCCCGGAAGCTGGTTTCCTTTCCAGTAAAGAATTGGCTTGGTAGTTTGGTCTGCCCTGTTCCCATGATGCACTGGGCCAGGGACAGACTAATTTGCATGTAGCCAGGTTCTGAACTGGGATGGTGCAGTGAGCTAAAAAACGGTGATGGATCAAGCCCCGATCTCTTGACTGGGTAGGAGTGTTCTGCTTAATTCAGATGCTCTGTCCATCACCACCCCCTTTATGAATCGTTTTGGCCACTATAGGAGTGGAAGGGTATGCTCAGACATGAGTCCCTTGCTCACTGCACCATCAGGATTCAAGCAAGCCGGGCCGAAGACGGCTGTAATGCCAGAAACCGGTCCCCGGAAGCTTGTTTCCTTTCCAGTAAAGAATTGGCTTGGTAGTTTGGTCTGCCCTGTTCCCATGATGCACTGAGCCGGGAACAGACTAATTTCCATGTAGCCAGGTTCTGAACTGGGATGGTGCAGTGAGCTAAAAAACGGTGATGGATCAAGCCCTGATCTCTTGACTGGGTAGGAGTGTTCTGCTTAATTCAGATGCTCTGTCCATCACCACCCCCTTTATGAATCGTTTTGGCCACTATAGGAGTGGAAGGGTATGCTCAGACATGAGTCCCTTGCTCACTGCACCATCAGGATTCAAGCAAGCCGGGCCGAAGACGGCTGTAATGCCAGAAACCGGTCCCCAGAAGCTTGTTTCCTTTCCAGTAAAGAATTGGCTTGGTAGTTTGGTCTGCCCTGTTCCCATGATGCACTGGGCCAGGGACAGACTAATTTGCATGTAGCCAGGTTCTGAACTGGGATGGTGCAGTGAGATAAAAAACGGTGATGGATCAAGCCCTGATCTCTTGACTGGGTAGGAGTGTTCTGCTTAATTCAGATGCTCTGTCCATCACCACCCCCTTTATGAATCATTTTGGCCACTATAGGAGTGGAAGGGTATGCTCAGACATGAGTCCCTTGCTCACTGCACCATCAGGATTCAAGCAAGCCGGGCCGAAGACGGCTGTAATGCCAGAAACTGGTCCCCGGAATCTTGTTTCCTTTCCAGTAAAGAATTGGCTTGGTAGTTTGGTCTGCCCTGTTCCCATGATGCATTGGGCCAGGGACAGACTAATTTGCATGTAGCCAGGTTCTGAACTGGGATGGTGCAGTGAGCTAAAAAACGGTGATGGATCAAGCCCTGATCTCTTGACTGGGTAGGAGTGTTCTGCTTAATTCAGATGCTCTGTCCATCACCACCCCCTTTATGAATCGTTTTGACCACTATAGGAGTGGAAGGGTATGCTCAGACATGAGTCCCTTGCTCACTGCAACATCAGGATTCAAGCAAGCCGGGCCGAAGACGGCTGTAATGCCAGAAACCGGTCCCCGGAAGCTTCTTTCCTTTCCAGTAAAGAATTGGCTTGGTAGTTTTGTCTGCCCTGTTCCCATGATGCACTGAGCCAGGGACAGACTAATTTCCATGTAGCCAGGTTCTGAACTGGGATGGTGCAGTGAGCTAAAAAACGGTGATGGATCAAGCCCTGATCTCTTGACTGGGTAGGAGTGTTCTGCTTAATTCAGATGCTCTGTCCATCACCACCCCCTTTATGAATCGTTTTGGCCACTATAGGAGTGGAAGGGTATGCTCAGACATGAGTCCCTTGCTCACTGCACCATCAGGATTCAAGCAAGCCGGGCCGAAGACGGGTGTAATGCCAGAAACCGGTCCCCGGAAGCTTGTTTCCTTTCCAGTAAAGAATTGGCTTGGTAGTTTGGTCTGCCCTGTTCCCATGATGCACTGGGCCAGGGACAGACTAATTTGCATGTAGCCAGGTTCTGAACTGGGATGGTGCAGTGAGCTAAAAAACGGTGATGGATCAAGCCCTGATCTCTTGACTGGGTAGGAGTGTTCTGCTTAATTCAGATGCTCTGTCCATCACCACCCCCTTTATGAATCGTTTTGGCCACTATAGGAGTGGAAGGGTATGCTCAGACATGAGTCCCTTGCTCACTGCATCCTCAGGATTCAAGCAAGCCGGGCCGAAGACGGCTGTAATGCCAGAAACCGGTCCCCGGAAGCTTGTTTCCTTTCCAGTAAAGAATTGGCTTGGTAGTTTGGTCTGCCCTGTTCCCATGATGCACTGGGCCAGGGACCGACTAATTTGCAAGTAGCCAGGTTCTGAACTGGGATGGTGCAGTAAGCTAAAAAACGGTGATGGATCAAGCCCTGATCTCTTGACTGGGTAGGAGTGTTCTGCTTAATTCAGATGCTCTGTCCATCACCACCCCCTTTATGAATCGTTTTGGCCACTATAGGAGTGGAAGGGTATGCTCAGACATGAGTCCCTTGCTCACTGCACCATCAGGATTCAAGCAAGCCGGGCCGAAGACGGCTGTAATGCCAGAAACCGGTCCCCGGAAGCTGATTTCCTTTCCAGTAAAGAATTGGCTTGGTAGTTTGGTCTGCCCTGTTCCCATGATGCACTGGGCCAGGGACAGACTAATTTGCATGTAGCCAGGTTCTGAACTGGGATGGTGCAGTGAGCTAAAAAACGGTGATGGATCAAGCCCTGATCTCTTTACTGGGTAGGAGTGTTCTGCTTAATTCCGATGCTCTGTCCATCACCACCCCCTTTATGAATCGTTTTGGCCATTATAGGAGTGGAAGGGTATGCTCAGACATGAGTCCCTTGCTCACTGCATCCTCAGAATTCAAGCAAGCCGGGCCGAAGACGGCTGTAATGCCAGAAACCGGTCCCCGGAAGCTTGTTTCCTTTCCAGTAAAGAATTGGCTTGGTAGTTTGGTCTGCCCTGTTCCCATGATGCACTGAGCCAGGGACAGACTAATTTCCATGTAGCCAGCTTCTGAACTGGGATGGTGCAGTGAGCTAAAAAACGGTGATGGATCAAGCCCTGATCTCTTGACTGGGTAGGAGTGTTCGGCTTAATTTAGATGCTCTGTCCATCACCACCCCCTTTATGAATCGTTTTGGCCACTATAGGAGTGGAAGGGTATGCTCAGACATGAGTCCCTTGCTCACTGCACCATCAGGATTCAAGCAAGCCGGGCCAAAGACGGCTGTAATGCCAGAAACTGGTCCCCGGAATCTTGTTTCCTTTCCAGTAAAGTATTGGCTTGGTAGTTTGGTCTGCCCTGTTCCCATGATGCACTGGGCCAGGGACAGACTAATTTGCATGTAGCCAGGTTCTGAACTGGGATGGTGCAGTGAGCTAAAAAACGGTGATGGATCAAGCCCTGATCTCTTGACTGGGTAGGAGTGTTCTGCTTAATTCAGATGCTCTGTCCATCACCACCCCCTTTATGAATCGTTTTGGCCACTATAGGAGTGAAAGGGTATGCTCAGACATGAGTCCCTTGCTCACTGCACCATCAGGATTCTAGCAAGCCGGGCCGAAGACGGCTGTAATGCCAGAAACCGGTCCCCGGAAGCTTGTTTCCTTTCCAGTAAAGAATTGGCTTGGTAGTTTGGTCTGCCCTGTTCCCATGATGCACTGGGCCAGGGACAGACTAATTTCCATGTAGCCAGGTTCTGAACTGGGATGGTGCAGTGAGCTAAAAAACGGTGATGGATCAAGCCTTGATCTCTTGACTGGGTAGGAGTGTTCTGCTTAATTCAGATGCTCTGTCCATCACCACCCCCTTTATGAATCATTTTGGCCACTATAGGAGTGGAAGGGTATGCTCAGACATGAGTCCCTTGCTCACTGCACCATCAGGATTCAAGCAAACCGGGCCGAAGACGGCTGTAATGCCAGAAACCGGTCCCCAGAAGCTGGTTTCCTTTCCAGTAAAGAATTGGCTTGGTAGTTTGGTCTGCCCTGTTCCCATGATGCACTGGGCCAGGGACAGTCTAATTTGCATGTAGCCAGGTTCTGAACTGGGATGGTGCAGTGAGCTAAAAAACAGTGATGGATCAAGCCCTGATCTCTTGACTGGGTAGGAGTGTTCTGCTTAATTCAGATGCTCTGTCCATCACCACCCCCTTTATGAATCGTTTTGGCCACTATAGGAGTGGAAGGGTATGCTCAGACATGAGTCCCTTGCTCACTACATCCTCAGGATTCAAGCAAGCCGGGCCGAAGACGGCTGTAATGCCAGAAACCGGTCCCCGGAAGCTTGTTTCCTTTCCAGTAAAGAATTGGCTTGGTAGTTTGGTCTGCCCTGTTCCCATGATGCACTGGGCCAGGGACCGACTAATTTGCAAGTAGCCAGGTTCTGAACTGGGATGGTGCAGTAAGCTAAAAAACGGTGATGGATCAAGCCCTGATCTCTTGACTGGGTAGGAGTGTTCTGCTTAATTCAGATGCTCTGTCCATCACCACCCCCTTTATGAATCATTTTGGCCACTATAGGAGTGGAAGGGTGTGCTCAGACATGAGTCCCTTGCTCACTGCACCATCAGGATTCAAGCAAGCCGGGCCAAAGACGGCTGTAATGCCAGAAACTGGTCCCTGGAATCTTGTTTCCTTTCCAGTAAAGTATTGGCTTGGTAGTTTGGTCTGCCCTGTTCCCATGATGCACTGGGCCAGGGACAGACTAATTTGCATGTAGCCAGGTTCTGAACTGGGATGGTGCAGTGAGCGAAAAAACGGTGATGGATCAAGCCCTGATCTCTTGACTGGGTAGGAGTGTTCTGCTTAATTCAGATGCTCTGTCCATCACCACCCCCTTTATGAATCGTTTTGGCCACTATAGGAGTGGAAGGGTATGCTCAGACATGAGTCCCTTGCTCACTGCACCATCAGGATTCTAGCAAGCTGGGCCGAAGACGGCTGTAATGCCAGAAACCGGTCCCCGGAAGCTTGTTTCCTTTCCAGTAAAGAATTGGCTTGGTAGTTTGGTCTGCCCTGTTCCCATGATGCACTGGGCCAGGGACAGACTAATTTGCATGTAGCCAGGTTCTGAACTGGGATGGTGCAGTGAGCTAAAAAACGGTGATGGATCAAGCCCTGATCTCTTGACTGGGTAGGAGTGTTCTGCTTAATTCAGATGCTCTGTCCATCACCACCCCCTTTATGAATCGTTTTGACCACTATAGGAGTGGAAGGGTATGCTCAGACATGAGTCCCTTGCTCACTGCAACATCAGGATTCAAGCAAGCCGGGCCGAAGACGGCTGTAATGCCAGAAACCGGTCCCCGGAAGCTTGTTTCCTTTCCAGTAAAGAATTGGCTTGGTAGTTTGGTCTGCCCTGTTCCCATGATGCACTGAGCCAGGGACAGACTAATTTCCATGTAGCCAGGTTCTGAACTGGGATGGTGCAGTGAGCTAAAAAACGGTGATGGATCAAGCCCTGATCTCTTGACTGGGTAGGAGTGTTCTGCTTAATTCAGATGCTCTGTCCATCACCACCCCCTTTATGAATCGTTTTGGCCACTATAGGAGTGGAAGGGTATGCTCAGACATGAGTCCCTTGCTCACTGCACCATCAGGATTCAAGCAAGCCGGGCCGAAGACGGCTGTAATGCCAGAAACCGGTCCCGGGAAGCTGATTTCCTTTCCAGTAAAGAATTGGCTTGGTAGTTTGGTCTGCCCTGTTCCCATGATGCACTGGGCCAGGGACAGACTAATTTGCATGTAGCCAGGTTCTGAACTGGGATGGTGCAGTGAGCTAAAAAACGGTGATGGATCAAGCCCTGATCTCTTGACTGGGTAGGAGTGTTCTGCTTAATTCAGATGCTCTGTCCATCACCACCCCCTTTATGAATCGTTTTGGCCACTATAGGAGTGGAAGGGTATGCTCAGACATGAGTCCCTTGCTCACTGCATCCTCAGGATTCAAGCAAGCCGGGCCGAAGACGGCTGTAATGCCAGAAACCGGTCCCCGGAAGCTTGTTTCCTTTCCAGTAAAGAATTGGCTTGGTAGTTTGGTCTGCCCTGTTCCCATGATGCACTGAGCCAGGGACAGACTAATTTCCATGTAGCCAGGTTCTGAACTGGGATGGTGCAGTGAGCTAAAAAACGGTGATGGATCAAGCCCTGATCTCTTGACTGGGTAGGAGTGTTCTGCTTAATTTAGATGCTCTGTCCATCACCACCCCCTTTATGAATCGTTTTGGCCACTATAGGAGTGGAAGGGTATGCTCAGACATGAGTCCCTTGCTCACTGCACCATCAGGATTCAAGCAAGCCGGGCCAAAGACGGCTGTAATGCCAGAAACTGGTCCCCGGAATCTTGTTTCCTTTCCAGTAAAGTATTGGCTTGGTAGTTTGGTCTGCCCTGTTCCCATGATGCACTGGGCCAGGGACAGACTAATTTGCATGTAGCCAGGTTCTGAACTGGGATGGTGCAGTGAGCTAAAAAACGGTGATGGATCAAGCCCTGATCTCTTGACTGGGTAGGAGTGTTCTGCTTAATTCAGATGCTCTGTCCATCACCACCCCCTTTATGAATCATTTTGGCCACTATAGGAGTGGAAGGGTATGCTCAGACATGAGTCCCTTGCTCACTGCACCATCAGGATTCTAGCAAGCCGGGCCGAAGACGGCTGTAATGCCAGAAACCAGTCCCCGGAAGCTTGTTTCCTTTCCAGTAAAGAATTGGCTTGGTAGTTTGGTCTGCCCTGTTCCCATGATGCACTGGGCCAGGGACAGACTAATTTGCATGTAGCCAGGTTCTGAACTGGGATGGTGCAGTGAGCTAAAAAACGGTGATGGATCAAGCCCTGATCTCTTGACTGGGTAGGAGTGTTCTGCTTAATTCAGATGCTCTGTCCATCACCACCCCCTTTATGAATCATTTTGGCCACTTTAGGAGTGGAAGGGTATGCTCAGACATGAGTCCCTTGCTCACTGCACCATCAGGATTCAAGCAAACCGGGCCGAAGACGGCTGTAATGCCAGAAACCGGTCCCCAGAAGCTGGTTTCCTTTCCAGTAAAGAATTGGCTTGGTAGTTTGGTCTGCCCTGTTCCCATGATGCACTGGGCCAGGGACAGACTAATTTGCATGTAGCCAGGTTCTGAACTGGGATGGTGCAGTGAGCTAAAAAACGGTGATGGATCAAGCCCTGATCTCTTCACTGGGTAGGAGTGTTCTGCTTAATTCAGATGCTCTGTCCACACCACCCCCTTTATGAATCGTTTTGGCCACTATAGGAGTGGAAGGGTATGCTCAGACATGAGTCCCTTGCTCACTGCACCATCAGGATTCAAGCAAGCCGGGCCGAAGACGGCTGTAATGCCAGAAACCGGTCCCCGGAAGCTTGTTTCCTTTCCAGTAAAGAATTGGCTTGGTAGTTTGGTCTGCCCTGTTCCCATGATGCACTGGGCCAGGGACAGACTAATTTGCATGTAGCCAGGTTCTGAACTGGGATGGTGCAGTGAGCTAAAAAACGGTGGTGGATCAAGCCCTGATCTCTTGACTGGGTAGGAGTGTTCTGCTTAATTCAGATGCTCTGTCCATCACCACCCCCTTTATGAATCATTTTGGCCACTATAGGAGTGGAAGGGTATGCTCAGACATGAGTCCCTTGCTCACTGCACCATCAGGATTCAAGCAAACCGGGCCGAAGACGGCTGTAATGCCAGAAACTGGTCCCCAGAAGCTGGTTTCCTTTCCAGTAAAGAATTGGCTTGGTAGTTTGGTCTGCCCTGTTCCCATGATGCACTGGGCCAGGGACAGACTAATTTGCATGTAGCCAGGTTCTGAACTGGGATGGTGCAGTGAGCTAAAAAACGGTGATGGATCAAGCCCTGATCTCTTGACTGGGTAGGAGTGTTCTGCTTAATTCAGATGCTCTGTCCATCACCACCCCCTTTATGAATCGTTTGGCCACTATAGGAGTGGAAGGGTATGCTCAGACATGAGTCCCTTGCTCACTGCACCATCAGGATTCAAGCAAGCCGGGCCGAAGACGGCTGTAATGCCAGAAACCGGTCCCCGGAAGCTTGTTTCCTTTCCAGTAAAGAATTGGCTTGGTAGTTTGGTCTGCCCTGTTCCCATGATGCACTGGGCCAGGGACAGACTAATTTGCATGTAGCCAGGTTCTGAACTGGGATGGTGCAGTGAGCTAAAAAACGGTGATGGATCAAGCCCTGATCTCTTGACTGGGTAGGAGTGTTCTGCTTAATTCAGATGCTCTGTCCATCACCACCCCCTTTATGAATCGTTTTGGCCACTATAGGAGTGGAAGGGTATGCTCAGACATGAGTCCCTTGCTCACTGCACCATCAGGATTCAAGCAAGCCGGGCCGAAGACGGCTGTAATGCCAGAAACCGGTCCCCGGAAGCTTGTTTCCTTTCCAGTAAAGAATTGGCTTGGTAGTTTGGTCTGCCCTGTTCCCATGATGCACTGGGCCAGGGACAGACTAATTTGCATGTAGCCAGGTTCTGAACTGGGATGGTGCAGTGAGCTAAAAAACGGTGATGGATCAAGCCCTGATCTCTTGACTGGGTAGGAGTGTTCTGCTTAATTCAGATGCTCTGTCCATCACCACCCCCTTTATGAATCGTTTTGGCCACTATAGGAGTGGAAGGGTATGCTCAGACATGAGTCCCTTGCTCACTGCACCATCAGGATTCAAGCAAGCCGGGCCGAAGACAGCTGTAATGCCAGAAACCGGTCCCCGGAAGCTTGTTTCCTTTCCAGTAAAGAATTGGCTTGGTAGTTTGATCTGCCCTGTTCCCATGATGCACTGGGCCAGGGACAGACTAATTTGCATGTAGCCAGGTTCTGAACTGGGATGGTGCAGTGAGCTAAAAAACGGTGATGGATCAAGCCCTGATCTCTTGACTGGGCAGGAGTGTTCTGCTTAATTCAGATGCTCTGTCCATCACCACCCACTTTATGAATCGTTTGGCCACTATAGGAGTGGAAGGGTATGCTCAGACATGAGTCCCTTGCTCACTGCACCATCAGGATTCAAGCAAGCCGGGCCGAAGACGGCTGTAATGCCAGAAACCGTTCCCCGGAAGCTTGTTTCCTTTCCAGTAAAGAATTGGCTTGGTAGTTTGGTCTGCCCTGTTCCCATGATGCACTGGGCCAGGGACAGACTAATTTGCATGTAGCCAGGTTCTGAACTGGGATGGTGCAGTGAGCTAAAAAACGGTGATGGATCAAGCCCTGATCTCTTGACTGGGTAGGAGTGTTCTGCTTAATTCAGATGCTCTGTCCATCACCACCCCCTTTATGAATCGTTTTGGCCACTATAGGAGTGGAAGGGTATGCTCAGACATGAGTCCCTTGCTCACTGCACCATCAGGATTCAAGCAAACCGGGCCGAAGACGGCTGTAATGCCAGAAACCGGTCCCCAGAAGCTGGTTTCCTTTCCAGTAAAGAATTGGCTTGGTAGTTTGGTCTGCCCTGTTCCCATGATGCACTGGGCCAGGGACAGACTAATTTGCATGTAGCCAGGTTCTGAACTGGGATGGTGCAGTGAGCTAAAAAACGGTGATGGATCAAGCCCTGATCTCTTCACTGGGTAGGAGTGTTCTGCTTAATTCAGATGCTCTGTCCACACCACCCCCTTTATGAATCGTTTTGGCCACTATAGGAGAGGAAGGGTATGCTCAGACATGAGTCCCTTGCTCACTGCACCATCAGGATTCAAGCAAGCCGGGCCGAAGACGGCTGTAATGCCAGAAACCGGTCCCCGCAAGCTTGTTTCCTTTCCAGTAAAGAATTGGCTTGGTAGTTTGGTCTGCCCTGTTCCCATGATGCACTGGGCCAGGGACAGACTAATTTGCATGTAGCCAGGTTCTGAACTGGGATGGTGCAGTGAGCTAAAAAACGGTGATGGATCAAGCCCTGATCTCTTGACTGGGTAGGAGTGTTCTGCTTAATTCAGATGCTCTGTCCATCACCACCCCCTTTATGAATCATTTTGGCCACTATAGGAGTGGAAGGGTATGCTCAGACATGAGTCCCTTGCTCACTGCACCATCAGGATTCAAGCAAACCGGGCCGAAGACGGCTGTAATGCCAGAAACTGGTCCCCAGAAGCTGGTTTCCTTTCCAGTAAAGAATTGGCTTGGTAGTTTGGTCTGCCCTGTTCCCATGATGCACTGGGCCAGGGACAGACTAATTTGCATGTAGCCAGGTTCTGAACTGGGATGGTGCAGTGAGCTAAAAAACGGTGATGGATCAAGCCCTGATCTCTTGACTGGGTAGGAGTGTTCTGCTTAATTCAGATGCTCTGTCCATCACCACCCCCTTTATGAATCGTTTGGCCACTATAGGAGTGGAAGGGTATGCTCAGACATGAGTCCCTTGCTCACTGCACCATCAGGATTCAAGCAAGCCGGGCCGAAGACGGCTGTAATGCCAGAAACCGGTCCCCGGAAGCTTGTTTCCTTTCCAGTAAAGAATTGGCTTGGTAGTTTGGTCTGCCCTGTTCCCATGATGCACTGGGCCAGGGACAGACTAATTTGCATGTAGCCAGGTTCTGAACTGGGATGGTGCAGTGAGCTAAAAAACGGTGATGGATCAAGCCCTGATCTCTTGACTGGGTAGGAGTGTTCTGCTTAATTCAGATGCTCTGTCCATCACCACCCCCTTTATGAATCGTTTTGGCCACTATAGGAGTGGAAGGGTATGCTCAGACATGAGTCCCTTGCTCACTGCACCATCAGGATTCAAGCAAGCCGGGCCGAAGACGGCTGTAATGCCAGAAACCGGTCCCCGGAAGCTTGTTTCCTTTCCAGTAAAGAATTGGCTTGGTAGTTGGGTCTGCCCTGTTCCCATGATGCACTGGGCCAGGGACAGACTAATTTGCATGTAGCCAGGTTCTGAACTGGGATGGTGCAGTGAGCTAAAAAACGGTGATGGATCAAGCCCTGATCTCTTGACTGGGTAGGAGTGTTCTGCTTAATTCAGATGCTCTGTCCATCACCACCCCCTTTATGAATCGTTTTGGCCACTATAGGAGTGGAAGGGTATGCTCAGACATGAGTCCCTTGCTCACTGCACCATCAGGATTCAAGCAAGCCGGGCCGAAGACAGCTGTAATGCCAGAAACCGGTCCCCGGAAGCTTGTTTCCTTTCCAGTAAAGAATTGGCTTGGTAGTTTGATCTGCCCTGTTCCCATGATGCACTGGGCCAGGGACAGACTAATTTGCATGTAGCCAGGTTCTGAACTGGGATGGTGCAGTGAGCTAAAAAACGGTGATGGATCAAGCCCTGATCTCTTGACTGGGTAGGAGTGTTCTGCTTAATTCAGATGCTCTGTCCATCACCACCCCCTTTATGAATCGTTTGGCCACTATAGGAGTGGAAGGGTATGCTCAGACATGAGTCCCTTGCTCACTGCACCATCAGGATTCAAGCAAGCCGGGCCGAAGACGGCTGTAATGCCAGAAACCGGTCCCCGGAAGCTTGTTTCCTTTCCAGTAAAGAATTGGCTTGGTAGTTTGGTCTGCCCTGTTCCCATGATGCACTGGGCCAGGGACAGACTAATTTGCATGTAGCCAGGTTCTGAACTGGGATGGTGCAGTGAGCTAAAAAACGGTGATGGATCAAGCCCTGATCTCTTGACTGGGTAGGAGTGTTCTGCTTAATTCAGATGCTCTGTCCATCACCACCCCCTTTATGAATCGTTTTGGCCACTATAGGAGTGGAAGGGTATGCTCAGACATGAGTCCCTTGCTCACTGCACCATCAGGATTCAAGCAAGCCGGGCCGAAGACGGCTGTAATGCCAGAAACCGGTCCCCGGAAGCTTGTTTCCTTTCCAGTAAAGAATTGGCTTGGTAGTTTGGTCTGCCCTGTTCCCATGATGCACTGGGCCAGGGACAGACTAATTTGCATGTAGCCAGGTTCTGAACTGGGATGGTGCAGTGAGCTAAAAAACGGTGATGGATCAAGCCCTGATCTCTTGACTGGGTAGGAGTGTTCTGCTTAATTCAGATGCTCTGTCCATCACCACCCCCTTTATGAATCGTTTTGGCCACTATAGGAGTGGAAGGGTATGCTCAGACATGAGTCGCTTGCTCACTGCACCATCAGGATTCAAGCAAGCCGGGCCGAAGACAGCTGTAATGCCAGAAACCGGTCCCCGGAAGCTTGTTTCCTTTCCAGTAAAGAATTGGCTTGGTAGTTTGATCTGCCCTGTTCCCATGATGCACTAGGCCAGGGACAGACTAATTTGCATGTAGCCAGGTTCTGAACTGGGATGGTGCAGTGAGCTAAAAAACGGTGATGGATCAAGCCCTGATCTCTTGACTGGGTAGGAGTGTTCTGCTTAATTCAGATGCTCTGTCCATCACCACCCCCTTTATGAATCGTTTTGGCCACTATAGGAGTGGAAGGGTATGCTCAGACATGAGTCCCTTGCTCACTGCACCATCAGGATTCAAGCAAACCGGGCCGAAGACGGCTGTAATGCCAGAAACCGGTCCCCGGAAGCTGATTTCCTTTCCAGTAAAGAATTGGCTTGGTAGTTTGGTCTGCCCTGTTCCCATGATGCACTGGGCCAGGGACAGACTAATTTGCATGTAGCCAGGTTCTGAACTGGGATGGTGCAGTGAGCTAAAAAACGGTGATGGATCAAGCCCTGATCTCTTGACTGGGTAGGAGTGTTCTGCTTAATTCAGATGCTCTGTCCATCACCACCCCCTTTATGAATCGTTTTGGCCACTATAGGAGTGGAAGGGTATGCTCAGACATGAGTCCCTTGCTCACTGCACCATCAGGATTCAAGCAAGCCGGGCCGAAGACGGCTGTAATGCCAGAAACCGGTCCCCAGAAGCTTGTTTCCTTTCCAGTAAAGAATTGGCTTGGTAGTTTGGTCTGCCCTGTTCCCATGATGCACTGGGCCAGGGACAGACTAATTTGCATGTAGCCAGGTTCTGAACTGGGATGGTGCAGTGAGCTAAAAAACGGTGATGGATCAAGCCCTGATCTCTTGACTGGGTAGGAGTGTTCTGCTTAATTCAGATGCTCTGTCCATCACCACCCCCTTTATGAATCGTTTTGGCCACTGTAGGAGTGGAAGGGTATGCTCAGACATGAGTCCCTTGCTCACTGCACCATCAGGATTCAAGCAAGCCGGGCCAAAGACGGCTGTAATGCCAGAAACTGGTCCCCGGAATCTTGTTTCCTTTCCAGTAAAGTATTGGCTTGGTAGTTTGGTCTGCCCTGTTCCCATGATGCACTGGGCCAGGGACAGACTAATTTGCATGTAGCCAGGTTCTGAACTGGGATGGTGCAGTGAGCTAAAAAATGGTGATGGATCAAGCCCTGATCTCTTGACTGGGTAGGAGTGTTCTGCTTAATTCAGATGCTCTGTCCATCACCACCCCCTTTATGAATCGTTTTGGCCACTATAGGAGTGGAAGGGTATGCTCAGACATGAGTCCCTTGCTCACTGCACCATCAGGATTCTAGCAAGCCGGGCCGAAGACGGCTGTAATGCCAGAAACCAGTCCCCGGAAGCTTGTTTCCTTTCCAGTAAAGAATTGGCTTGGTAGTTTGGTCTGACCTGTTCCCATGATGCACTGGGCCAGGGACAGACTAATTTGCATGTAGCCAGGTTCTGAACTGGGATGGTGCAGTGAGCTAAAAAACGGTGATGGATCAAGCCCTGATCTCTTGACTGGGTAGGAGTGTTCTGCTTAATTCAGATGCTCTGTCCATCACCACCCCCTTTATGAATCATTTTGGCCACTATAGGAGTGCAAGAGTATGCTCAGACATGAGTCCCTTGCTCACTGCACCATCAGGATTCAAGCAAACCGGGCCGAAGACGGCTGTAATGCCAGAAACCGGTCCCCAAAAGCTGGTTTCCTTTCCAGTAAAGAATTGGCTTGGTAGTTTGGTCTGCCCTGTTCCGATGATGCACTGGGCCAGGGACAGACTAATTTGCATGTAGCCAGGTTCTGAACTGGGATGGTGCAGTGAGCTAAAAAACGGTGATGGATCAAGCCCTGATCTCTTGACTGGGTAGGAGTGTTCTGCTTAATTCAGATGCTCTGTCCATCACCACCCCCTTTATGAATCGTTTTGGCCACTATAGGAGTGGAAGGGTATGCTCAGACATGAGTCCCTTGCTCACTGCACCATCAGGATTCAAGCAAGCCGGGCCGAAGACGGCTGTAATGCCAGAAACCGGTCCCCGGAAGCTTGTTTCCTTTCCAGTAAAGAATTGGCTTGGTAGTTTGGTCTGCCCTGTTCCCATGATGCACTGGGCCAGGGACAGACTAATTTGCATGTAGCCAGGTTCTGAACTGGGATGGTGCAGTGAGCTAAAAAACGGTGATGGATCAAGCCCTGATCTCTTGACTGGGTAGGAGTGTTCTGCTTAATTCAGATGCTCTGTCCATCACCACCCCCTTTATGAATCATTTTGGCCACTATAGGAGTGGAAGGGTATGCTCAGACATGAGTCCCTTGCTCACTGCACCATCAGGATTCAAGCAAACCGGGCCGAAGACGGCTGTAATGCCAGAAACTGGTCCCCAGAAGCTGGTTTCCTTTCCAGTAAAGAATTGGCTTGGTAGTTTGGTCTGCCCTGTTCCCATGATGCACTGGGCCAGGGACAGACTAATTTGCATGTAGCCAGGTTCTGAACTGGGATGGTGCAGTGAGCTAAAAAACGGTGATGGATCAAGCCCTGATCTCTTGACTGGGTAGGAGTGTTCTGCTTAATTCAGATGCTCTGTCCATCACCACCCCCTTTATGAATCGTTTTGGCCACTATAGGAGTGGAAGGGTATGCTCAGACATGAGTCCCTTGCTCACTGCACCATCAGGATTCAAGCAAGCCGGGCCGAAGACGGCTGTAATGCCAGAAACCGGTCCCCGGAAGCTTGTTTCCTTTCCAGTAAAGAATTGGCTTGGTAGTTTGGTCTGCCCTGTTCCCATGATGCACTGGGCCAGGGACAGACTAATTTGCATGTAGCCAGGTTCTGAACTGGGATGGTGCAGTGAGCTAAAAAACGGTGATGGATCAAGCCCTGATCTCTTGACTGGGTAGGAGTGTTCTGCTTAATTCAGATGCTCTGTCCATCACCACCCCCTTTATAAATCGTTTTGGCCACTATAGGAGTGGAAGGGTATGCTCAGACATGAGTCCCTTGCTCACTGCACCATCAGGATTCAAGCAAGCCGGGCCGAAGACGGCTGTAATGCCAGAAACCGGTCCCCGGAAGCTTGTTTCCTTTCCAGTAAAGAATTGGCTTGGTAGTTTGGTCTGCCCTGTTCCCATGATGCACTGGGCCAGGGACAGACTAATTTGCATGTAGCCAGGTTCTGAACTGGGATGGTGCAGTGAGCTAAAAAACGGTGATGGATCAAGCCCTGATCTCTTGACTGGGTAGGAGTGTTCTGCTTAATTCAGATGCTCTGTCCATCACCACCCCCTTTATGAATCGTTTTGGCCACTATAGGAGTGGAAGGGTATGCTCAGACATGAGTCCCTTGCTCACTGCACCATCAGGATTCAAGCAAGCCGGGCCGAAGACAGCTGCAATGCCAGAAACCGGTCCCCGGAAGCTTGTTTCCTTTCCAGTAAAGAATTGGCTTGGTAGTTTGATCTGCCCTGTTCCCATGATGCACTGGGCCAGGGACAGACTAATTTGCATGTAGCCAGGTTCTGAACTGGGATGGTGCAGTGAGCTAAAAAACGGTGATGGATCAAGCCCTGATCTCTTGACTGGGTAGGAGTGTTCTGCTTAATTCAGATGCTCTGTCCATCACCACCCCCTTTATGAATCGTTTTGGCCACTATAGGAGTGGAAGGGTATGCTCAGACATGAGTCCCTTGCTCACTGCACCATCAGGATTCAAGCAAACCGGGCCGAAGACGGCTGTAATGCCAGAAACCGGTCCCCGGAAGCTGATTTCCTTTCCAGTAAAGAATTGGCTTGGTAGTTTGGTCTGCCCTGTTCCCATGATGCACTGGGCCAGGGACAGACTAATTTGCATGTAGCCAGGTTCTGAACTGGGATGGTGCAGTGAGCTAAAAAACGGTGATGGATCAAGCCCTGATCTCTTGACTGGGTAGGAGTGTTCTGCTTAATTCAGATGCTCTGTCCATCACCACCCCCTTTATGAATCGTTTTGGCCACTATAGGAGTGGAAGGGTATGCTCAGACATGAGTCCCTTGCTCACTGCACCATCAGGATTCAAGCAAGCCGGGCCGAAGACGGCTGTAATGCCAGAAACCGGTCCCCGGAAGCTTGTTTCCTTGCCAGTAAAGAATTGGCTTGGTAGTTTGGTCTGCCCTGTTCCCATGATGCACTGAGCCAGGGACAGACTAATTTCCATGTAGCCAGGTTCTGAACTGGGATGGTGCAGTGAGCTAAAAAACGGTGATGGATCAAGCTCTGATCTCTTGACTGGGTAGGAGTGTTCTGCTTAATTTAGATGCTCTGTCCATCACCACCCCCTTTATGAATCGTTTTGGCCACTATAGGAGTGGAAGGGTATGCTCAGACATGAGTCCCTTGCTCACTGCACCATCAGGATTCAAGCAAACCGGGCCGAAGACGGCTGTAATGCCAGAAACCGGTCCCCAGAAGCTTGTTTCCTTTCTAGTAAAGAATTGGCTTGGTAGTTTGGTCTGCCCTGTTCCCATGATGCACTGGGCCAGGGACAGACTAATTTGCATGTAGCCAGGTTCTGAACTGGGATGGTGCAGTGAGCTAAAAAACGGTGATGGATCAAGCCCTGATCTCTTGACTGGGTAGGAGTGTTCTGCTTAATTCAGATGCTCTGTCCATCACCACCCCCTTTATGAATCGTTTTGGCCACTATAGGAGTGGAAGGGTATGCTCAGACATGAGTCCCTTGCTCACTGCACCATCAGGATTCAAGCAAGCCGGGCCGAAGACGGCTGTAATGCCAGAAACCGGTCCCCGGAAGCTTGTTTCCTTGCCAGTAAAGAATTGGCTTGGTAGTTTGGTCTGCCCTGTTCCCATGATGCACTGAGCCAGGGACAGACTAATTTCCATGTAGCCAGGTTCTGAACTGGGATGGTGCAGTGAGCTAAAAAACGGTGATGGATCAAGCTCTGATCTCTTGACTGGGTAGGAGTGTTCTGCTTAATTTAGATGCTCTGTCCATCACCACCCCCTTTATGAATCGTTTTGGCCACTATAGGAGTGGAAGGGTATGCTCAGACATGAGTCCCTTGCTCACTGCACCATCAGGATTCAAGCAAGCCGGGCCGAAGACGGCTGTAATGCCAGAAACCGGTCCCCAGAAGCTTGTTTCCTTTCTAGTAAAGAATTGGCTTGGTAGTTTGGTCTGCCCTGTTCCCATGATGCACTGGGCCAGGGACAGACTAATTTGCATGTAGCCAGGTTCTGAACTGGGATGGTGCAGTGAGCTAAAAAACGGTGATGGATCAAGCCCTGATCTCTTGACTGGGTAGGAGTGTTCTGCTTAATTCAGATGCTCTGTCCATCACCACCCCCTTTATGAATCATTTTGACCACTATAGGAGTGGAAGGGTATGCTCAGACATGAGTCCCTTGCTCACTGCACCATCAGGATTCAAGCAAGCCGGGCCGAAGACGGCTGTAATGCCAGAAACTGGTCCCCGGAATCTTGTTTCCTTTCCAGTAAAGAATTGGCTTGGTAGTTTGGTCTGCCCTGTTCCCATGATGCACTGGGCCAGGGACAGACTAATTTGCATGTAGCCAGGTTCTGAACTGGGATGGTGCAGTGAGCTAAAAAACGGTGATGGATCAAGCCCTGATCTCTTGACTGGGTAGGAGTGTTCTGCTTAATTTAGATGCTCTGTCCATCACCACCCCCTTTATGAATAGTTTTGGCCACTATAGGAGTGGAAGGGTATGCTCAGACATGAGTCCCTTGCTCACTGCACCATCAGGATTCAAGCAAGCGGGGCCGAAGACGGCTGTAATGCCAGAAACCGGTCCCCGTAAGCTTGTTTCCTTTCCAGTAAAGAATTGGCTTGGTAGTTTGGTCTGCCCTGTTCCCATGATGCACTGGGCCAGGGACAGACTAATTTGCATGTAGCCAGGTTCTGAACTGGGATGGTGCAGTGAGCTAAAAAACGGTGATGGATCAAGCCCTGATCTCTTGACTGGGTAGGAGTGTTCTGCTTCATTCAGATGCTCTGTCCATCACCACCCCCTTTATGAATCGTTTTGGCCACTATAGGAGTGGAAGGGTATGCTCAGACATGAGTCCCTTGCTCACTGCACCATTAGGATTCAAGCAAGCCGGGCCGAAGACGGCTGTAATGCCAGATACCGGTCCCCAGAAGCTGGTTTCCTTTCCAGTAAAGAATTGGCTTGGTAGTTTGGTCTGCCCTGTTCCCATGATGCACTGGGCCATGGACAGACTAATTTGCATGTAGCCAGGTTCTGAACTGGGATGGTGCAGTGAGCTAAAAAACGGTGATGGATCAAGCCCTAATCTCTTGACTGGGTAGGAGTGTTCTGCTTAATTCAGATGCTCTGTCCATCACCACCCCCTTTCTGAATCGTTTTGGCCACTATAGGAGTGGAAGGGTATGCTCAGACATGAGTCCCTTGCTCACTGCACCATCAGGATTCAAGCAAGCCGGGCTGAAGACGGCTGTAATGCCAGAAACCGGTCCCCGGAAGCTTGTTTCCTTTCCAGTAAAGAATTGGCTTGGTAGTTTGGTCTGCCCTGTTCCGATGATGCACTGGGCCAGGGACAGACTAATTTGCATGTAGCCAGGTTCTGAACTGGGATGGTGCAGTGAGCTAAAAAACGGTGATGGATCAAGCCCTGATCTCTTGACTGGGTAGGAGTGTTCTGCTTAATTCAGATGCTCTGTCCATCACCACCCCCTTTGTGAATCGTTTTGGCCACTATAGGAGTGGAAGGGTATGCTCAGACATGAGTCCCTTGCTCACTGCACCATCAGGATTCAAGCAAGCCGGGCCGAAGACGGCTGTAATGCCAGAAACCGGTCCCCGGAAGCTTGTTTCCTTTCCAGTAAAGAATTGGCTTGGTAGTTTGGTCTGCCCTGTTCCCATGATGCACTGGGCCAGGGACAGACTAATTTGCATGTAGCCAGGTTCTGAACTGGGATGGTGCAGTGAGCTAAAAAACGGTGATGGATCAAGCCCTGATGTCTTGACTGGGTAGGAGTGTTCTGCTTAATTCAGATGCTCTGTCCATCACCACCCCCTTTATGAACCGTTTTGGCCACTATAGGAGTGGAAGGGTATGCTCAGACCTGAGTCCCTTGCTCACTGCACCCTCAGGATTCAAGCAAGCCGGGCCGAAGACGGCTGTAATGCCAGAAACCGGTCCCCGGAAGTTGGTTTCCTTTCCAGTAAAGAATTGGCTTGGTAGTTTGGTCTGCCCTGTTCCCATGATGCACTGGGCCAGGGACACACTAATTTGCATGTAGCCAGGTTCTGAACTGGGATGGTGCAGTGAGCTAAAAAACGGTGATGGATCAAGCCCTGATGTCTTGACTGGGTAGGAGTGTTCTGCTTATTTCAGATGCTCTGTCCATCACCACCCCCTTTATGAACCGTTTTGGCCACTATAGGAGTGGAAGGGTATGCTCAGACCTGAGTCCCTTGCTCACTGCACCCTCAGGATTCAAGCAAGCCGGGCCGAAGACGGCTGTAATGCCAGAAACCGGTCCCCGGAAGTTGGTTTCCTTTCCAGTAAAGAATTGGCTTGGTAGTTTGGTCTGCCCTGTTCCCATGATGCACTGGGCCAGGGACACACTAATTTGCATGTAGCCAGGTTCTGAACTGGGATGGGGCAGTGAGCTAAAAAACGGTGATGGATCAAGCCCAGATCTCTTGACTGGGTAGGAGTGTTCTGCTTAATTCAGATGCTCTGTCCATCACCACCCCCTTTATGAATCGTTTTGGCCACTATAGGAGTGGAAGGGTATGCTCAGACATGAGTCCCTTGCTCACTGCACCATCAGGATTCAATCAAGCCGGGCCGAAGACGGCTGTAATGCCAGAAACCGGTCCCCGGAAGCTTGTTTCCTTTCCAGTAAAGAATTGGCTTGGTAGTTTGGTCTGCCCTGTTCCCATGATGCACTGGGCCAGGGACAGACTAATTTGCTTGTAGCCAGGTTCTGAACTGGGATGGTGCAGTGAGCTAAAAAACGGTGATGGATCAAGGCCTGATCTCTTGACTGGGTAGGAGTGTTCTGCTTAATTCAGATGCTCTGTCCATCACCACCCCCTTTATGAATCGTTTTGGCCACTATAGGAGTGGAAGGGTATGCTCAGACATGAGTCCCTTGCTCACTGCACCATCAGGATTCAAGCAAGCCGGGCCGAAGACGGCTGTATTGCCAGAAACCGGTCCCCGGAAGCTTGTTTCCTTTCCAGTAAAGAATTGGCTTGGTTGTTTGGTCTGCCCTGTTCCCATGATGCACTGGGCCAGGGACAGACTAATTTGCATGTAGCCAGGTTCTGAACTGGGATGGTGCAGTGAGCTAAAAAACGGTGATGGATCAAGCCCTGATCTCTTGACTGGGTAGGAGTGTTCTGCTTAATTCAGATGCTCTGTCCATCACCACCCCCTTTATGAATCGTTTTGGCCACTATAGGAGTGGAAGGGTATGCTCAGACATGAGTCCCTTGCTCACTGCACCATCAGGATTCAAGCAAGCCGGGCCGAAGACGGCTGTAATGCCAGAAACCGGTCCCCAGAAGCTAGTTTCCTTTCCAGTAAAGAATTGGCTTGGTAGTTTGGTCTGCCCTGTTCCCATGATGCACTGGGCCAGGGACAGACTAATTTGCATGTAGCCAGGTTCTGAACTGGGATGGTGCAGTGAGCTAAAAAACGGTGATAAATCAATCCCTGATCTTCTGACTGGGTAGGAGTGTTCTGCTTAATTCAAATGCTCGGTCCATCACCACCCCCTTTATGAATCGTTTTGGCCACTATAGGAGTGGAAGGGTATGCTCAGACATGAGTCCCTTGCTCACTGCACCATCAGGATTCAAGCAAGCCGGGCCGAAGACGGCTGTAATGCCAGAAACCGGTCCCCGGAAGCTTGTTTCCTTTCCAGTAAAGAATTGGCTTGGTAGTTTGGTCTGCCCTGTTCCCATGATGCACTGGGCCAGGGACAGACTAATTTGCATGTAGCCAAGTTCTGAACTGGGATGGTGCAGTGAGCTAAAAAACGGTGATGGATCAAGCCCTGATCTCTTGACTGGGTAGGAGTGTTCTGCTTAATTCAGATGCTCTGTCCATCACCACCCCCTTTATGAATCGTTTTGGCCACTATAGGAGTGGAAGGGTATGCTCAGACATGAGTCCCTTGCTCACTGCACCATCAGGATTCAAACAAGCCGGGCCGAAGTTGGCTGTAATGCCAGAAACCGGTCCCCGGAATCTTGTTTCCTTTCCACTAAAAAATTTGGCTTGGTAGTTTGGTCTGCCCTGTTCCCATGATGCACTGGGCCAGGGACAGACTAATTTGCATGTAGCCAGGTTCTGAACTGGGATGGTGCAGTGAGCTAAAAAACGGTGATGGATAAAGCCCTGATCTCTTGACTGGGTAGGAGTGTTCTGCTTAATTCAGATGCTCTGTCCATCACCACCCCCTTTTTGAATCGTTTTGGCCACTATAGGAGTGGAAGGGTATGCTCAGACATGAGTCCCTTGCTCACTGCACCATCAGGATTCAAGCAAGCCCGGCCGAAGATGGCTGTAATGCCAGAAACCAGTCCCCGGAAGCTTGTTTCCTTTCCAGTAAAGAATTGGCTTGGTAGTTTGGTCTGCCCTGTTCCCATGATGCACTGGGCCAGGCCAGACTAATTTGCATGTAGCCAGGTTCTGAACTGGGATGGTGCAGTGAGCTAAAAAACGGTGATGGATCAAGCCCTGATCTCTTGACTGGGTAGGAGTGTTCTGCTTAATTCAGATGCTCTGTCCATCACCACCCCCTTTATGAATCGTTTTGGCCACTATAGGAGTGGAAGGGTATGCTCAGACATGAGTCCCTTGCTCACTGCACCATTAGGATTCAAGCAAGCCGGGCCGAAGACGGCTGTAATGCCAGAAACCGGTCCCCGGAAGCTTGTTTCCTTTCCAGTAAAGAATTGGCTTGGTAGTTTGGTCTGTCCTGTTCCCATGATGCACTGGGCCAGGGACAGACTAATTTGCATGTAGCCAGGTTCTGAACTGGGATGGTGCAGTGAGCTAAAAAACGGTGATGGATCAAGCCCTGATCTCTTGACTGGGTAGGAGTGTTCTGCTTAATTCAGATCCTCTGTCCATCACCACCCCCTTTATGAATCGTTTTGGCCACTATAGGAGTGGAAGGGTATGCTCAGACATGAGTCCCTTGCTCACTGCACCATCAGGATTCAAGCAAGCCGGGCCGAAGACGGCTGTAATGCCAGAAACCGGTCCCCGGAAGCTTGTTTCCTTTCCAGTAAAGAATTGGCTTGGTAGTTTGGTCTGCCCTGTTCCCATGATGCACTGGGCCAGGGACAGACTAATTTGCATGTAGCCAGGTTCTGAACTGGAATGGTGCAGTGAGCTAAAAAACGGTGATGGATCAAGCCCTGATCTCTTGACTGGGTAGGAGTGTTCTGCTTAATTCAGATGCTCTGTCCGTCACCACCCCCTTTATGACCCATATATTTAATAAGCATCTACGGGCTTCTAGGTGAAGATGTGTGGACAAGACTGTATTAATGGTGTCGTGTATGAGGCGCCAGTACGATTGTATAAATTTGCATTTCCAAATTATATGCTTAAAGATGGCCTCCTGACAACACCCCCGTCTGCAGTCACCACGGTCCAATCTGCCCATCATTACCAGCTGAGGTCCAGTCACATACACCCTATGGAGGATTTTATGCTGGACCAGTCGGAGGGGAGCAGGTATCGCAACTACTCTGGGTGAGGATACGGCATCCTGCCATTCCTCGTCGTCCATCTCAATACCATCTTTGGACCATTTCTCTCGAAGTGCGTGAAGAGGGTCTGGCTTGTTATTGATGAGTTTTTTGTATATCAGCGAGATAGTCCTATCTGGGATGTGACCGTCTAACTCTCCAGTGGGGAGGATTCAGGAGGGGCAGTTCCACGCTGCAAGTGGGAGCTCAGGGCATGCCTTACCTGTGTGTAGAGGAAGAACTCCTAATCAGCCAAGTCGAATTGCTTTTGCAGTGCAGTGAATGATTTAACGTCTGTCTTGTCCCATAAGTCACCAATGCGTGGGAGGCCTATCAGGTCCCATTTGTCAAACCCCTTACTTTTCCGCAAACTACCCAGCCATAGTGGTGTCGCAAGCGTAAGTCTTCGATCCCAACCCAGGCCCTTAGAGGCTGCGTGCCATACATGTACTGAGTGCTTGGTGGGCCCCGTAAGTGGAAAGTGTCACGGTTTGGAATAAAGAGCTCTATTATAGTTCCCACCAGAGAGCAACTATCTGTCCATGTTATAGCCTGGATCCTTCGGTCGGGCGTAAGTACCGTGGTTGATGGAGGCTAGGTGAGCCACCCAATAATACTTTTTAATGTGAGGGAGGCTAATACCACCATCGTACCAATTCAGGGAGAGTTTACCAAGAGCGATGCGTGGCTTTCCCTCCCACAATAGATCTTGCTGGAGACCCTCTATCTCCCTGAAATAGGAAGCCGGGACCGGGTCTAAGGAGTGTAGCAGGGTTTCCGTTCTCCCACAGAACTGTGCATAGAGATTTGGAACCTCGGTAAATTAGGGTGACCCAAAACTCACCTCAGTACCCAAAACCCCTTACCAGGCTAGCTACAGTGTCTCATTGGTCATAACAAAGTCCCAATGTTTAGACAAACCAGAACATGAACTTACAATACCTCAGGTTAAGTGGAACACATGAGCACTCTTTCGTTATACAATCATTTCAAACCAGAATGTGGAGTAAATGAGGAAACGTGCACATTTGAAATATTTATTTACTAATGCCGTTTTCTCAGGCGCAGTATCTTAGATAATACAAGGAAACATATTATCAGAAGCAAAGTTATCAGCATAGTTACTAGTCCATAGAAAGCAAATGGTGACAACATGTTAACATGCTGTAATGAATAAGGGTTAACAACACTTATTTCTCACCCTCCCTAACTCATATATTATATTAATAGCTAAGAAGGTCTCTTTGGGTTTTAGCAGGGCGGGCCCATACCTCAGGATCCTAGAATGAAGAGATCACATCAGCATACACCAGCTCTCTCTGCATGCGAACAGCATCAAGTGTGTCTATGTGCTCCTAGCAAAGCAATATAAAACGCGCCTGAAGGCAGAACTTGGCAGGAGCTGCACTTATGTTATGTCTATGGAGGTGCGGAGATCAGTTCTCACAACAATCTGTGTCCTGTTATCCTTGTAGCTTCAGCACTCACTGTACAGACATTATTTATTAAGCAATGCTGATTTGAAAGCAATAACATATTATTCTCAAGTAAACTACTAGGTTGAAAGCTAAATCAACAATTATGTATCGTGTGCAGAAGCAGCAAAAGGAAAAAATGGCGTTTAAACATTACATGAGCCTACGCTAACTTAACACAGTATTCAGAATAACACTAGCTATATGACACCCCCCCATGATCCGAGTACGGACAAGATAAGAGAACATAAGGGCCATCTCATGAGAGCAGAGTTCAAAAACTACGAGCAATGAATATACTTTAAACACCTTCGGTATAAGAATGTGTTATAATGAAACAATTTGAAAAAAGTTTAATTTTTCGCTCAAGTCAATAGGTTTGTGAAAACAAAAACGTGTAAGAAAAATCGCACATAATATGTTAGCTGAAAGTCAAATGGCCGGATTTAAAACATGGAAAAGTTTTTAGGACAAGACCGTATAAGCAAAATATGCAGCAACAGCCTCTAGTATGAAATCACCGTCTTCATCCGAAAACAGTTCAGCCATCCAATTCAAAAGTGGAAAAGAACATACGTGTTCCTCCAGTACCGGAGCCTCTATTACCATCAGAGGACAACTCGGTGGGTTCTCAAGAAAGCTCAGTTCCAAGAAATCCTGCGCTGCTGCGAATACGTTCCAGGGACCATGCAGTCCATGCATCGCTGCTAAGGCCATAATCCTTTCGCCAGAACAAACCAACTCGTGAGTAGTGATAGGACTCATCAGCTGATTAAAATCGACGTCAGGAAAAACCGGTCCGCAGAGACACAAATCAATGGCCCAATCAAAATCACAGCTCAGGCAGTGAAACACAGGCTGGACACAGGTGAAGTAGGAAAATCGAAACGATAATCCATATGCCGTGCTCAAAATCGCAAGCGGCAGTGTGCCATAATATTCAAGCATCCGGTTGCGAAACAGCGCCAGAAGGGGCAGGGCGGCATCTTGCACAGGAAGGGCATCCATATTTAAAGAAACAGAAAATAACCAGAGCGCCTGCAGCTAGTGCCAGTAGAACCGGGAATCCGCCAAATAAACTCGAAAAAATGGAATGAAGGAAAGCAGGAATGACTCCAAATATTTTTTCAAAGGAAGTCACGAGACCACTGCTAACTATTTTTAAAAAATGCGCCAAGCCAGTTGTGGAGTACGCGTTAAAGATAGAATGTACCATCTCACTGAAATGCAACGGTAAATCAGTATTTAAAAGGGCCTGAACCTCTGTACGGGTGTTGGCTATGTGAAGCATGAAAGTTTCACGAGCCGAACTCAAGGCCACTTCTTTTTGGTACAATAGAGCCCTTATTCTGCTCATGCCGCTGAACACTGCTGTCAAGGTTGGGATGCGCGGCCAGATGGAAGACTCCCTATTTTCATGTGTGGGTGGGTACAGAACATTTCTGCAGCAAACTAAACGCTCTGTTACAGTTACCACATAAGGAACACCTTTAATTAACCCACAACAATCTTCATTATTCAAAAGCAAATAACTACCATTCCCCAATAAAGTAAAGGTTGGAATGATTGCTGGAACCGGAGTACCTTTTAAAACACAGGCCAAATTTGGTCGGCCCTGGTTGCATGATCCGTGCAATTGTATGTGTCGACACATTAATGAATGATCTGGTGTTTCTGTACACTCCTCCCCATTCAGATAAACCTCCCGATCATCCTTCAAACATCTGTAAGTATATGGAAGGGACCAGACTTCATGAAGGAAACCGTTACCTAATGGTTCATATCTACCAATGGGCACATAGCGCATACAATTAGTGAATTTATACAAAGCAAAAGGCAGCGTTATTAAACCGTGGATAAGCCACGTTGCATCAGTGGCCTCTGCCACAGAAAAAGGCAAAGACTCCAACCTCTCAATATGTAACATAGAAAAAGATGCATCACGCATGGAAAGTAAGCGCTGCTTGTCAGTCAAATTAAAAGGGGCAAAGAGAGATGAAACGTTCATGTAGGTCCATGGCACCTTGCCAGCTTTCAAAGTTTGCAGGGTCCACGCAAATTGCATGATAGAACGCAATTGATTTTGTCCATGGTATAATACGGACACTTCATCATGTACAATATCCACAACTGAGGACACAATATTATCTAACGTGTAAATGCAGGAAGAAAGCATGTTAATACTATTATCAACTACTGCAAGCACTTTTTCAAGATTAGCTTGATCAATCGCTCTAAGGCGTGTTGCAGCCTCAACCTGTGATGTTTTCCAGATTTCATTGTAAATAGCATATATCCATCTTTTTTGACCTACCGCTAGCCGGGCCTTTTATGAAATCATTCAAATCTACATCTTCATTCAGTTTAGAAAGGTGACTTTTTACTGCAGGCAATGTAGAATGTTTCAGCCAATTCTGACATAATTTGCCCACTGAATAAGTAGTGACGGTATGGGCCATTTCAAAACGTGGATCAGGCCTAAACTGTGTAAAACCATCTGATAAGCCCAGAAAACGGTGCAGGCAGGAATCAGCACTACGGTGCCACATGAGCCAGCCTTTTGGATTCATACTGGATATGTTAAAGGAAGAATTTAGTAAAAGGGTCTGTAATTCTCTAATGGAAAACTGAGTATAATTACTCCAGCCAGTGTATTCCTCTAAATCAGGGATGGTTGGGTTATTTAATTTTTTAGAAGTAGCCAATCCAAAGCAAGTCGTTTGGGAAATTGTTTCATTCAAAAACAACATATGATTTGGGATGAGACATGCACGGTGCAAAGCCTCAGTGCCTTGTACCTGCCAGGCTCTTGAACCCCAAACAGATTTAAGGTCAATTGTTTCCTTCCATAGCTCGTAGCCTCCAATAACTAACTGATCAAGGAAGGACTTCGAGTACAATAATTTGGTATCGATAAGTCTAACCTTGGACATTGGCTTCTTTGAAAGTTTAAAATAAAAAGACTCGGGACTGGACTGATTAAAGTCAGTAAAGTAAGTATACTTTTTTAGAAATGTATCAGAACTGCCTTGTTTAGGGGCCGGGCAATGTTCCCACTGTGTAAAATGAACAGTATTCCTCCTGGACGATGTTTTGTGTAAGAAGTGATTGCTAAAATGTTGGAAACAAAACAAATCACCATAATTAGCTGATTCTAAATATAAATCCTCATCATCAAAGGCAGCATAGTATTTCAAATCAGAAAACAAACTTTCCACTGCATGAACATCCCAATCATCAGAACGTATGTTTTGTTTCACAACATCCCCCATATTTACTCTAAGGACATTAGGAACATTAACGACTTCAGTAGGGCCATGAATTTGAAATCTAACTGCATCCCACACAATACCATCAAGGACTGGAAAGGTAGCGATGTTAACAAATGTTAAGTCTTTTTTCAGTCTGTGTGCTGAATGTGACGAGGAAAGTGGGGCCAAAGTTCCTTTGAGATGTGTAATGCATGTTCTTTCCTCGACATAGTGTCCATTGATGAGTCGAAAAAAATAAAACAGAAAACCAATTGACATAAAAAGGTAAACTGAAAAAAGAATCAGCCAAATATGTCCAAGGGGGAATTAAAAAATGTTGTTTAAATAATGTGGCATAAACAGCAAATCGTGAGGGTTTCTTCGAGGCAAGGGAAACAGAGTCAAACGAAAATCTTGATTCAGTGGCCAAACGGGCTTGCAGGTCAGGCATCGATAAGTCAGTGGGATAAGTGTAATCGATATCATCATGGTCTGTGCCAGGCAAAGTACTTAATAAAGGATTGGACATGGCAGGCAATTCAATGGCCAGATCAGGCTCAGGATTTGATGTAGTAGCCAAAACCGAATTTCTCACCATGGAAGGACAGGAAACAGCTGGTGTCATACTAAGAAGAATCGGCCATTCTGTGTACCTTGACATTGTCAATGGAGATAAACCTGTTTTCCTTACGACCTGGAAGAGGGGGTAAAATGACTGTTCTTGTGCCCTTCACGCCAAGGACTGGGACCGGATGTCGATAGGAAGGTCCAAATTCTTTCTTGTTGTCGATCTTCTCTCGAACCAGTTCACCAACTTGGGGTAGCCAGCCAACTACCGGGATCTGCAACACAACATCCGATGTGGAGGGCAAGTGTTCCTTTGCAAGACTGTCTCTGGTCTTTTGTAGATCCTGTAAAACATTGCAATGTTCATCTGCGTCAAAGGAAGTGGCGCGAACCACACAGTCTAGACCGTCAAGGTCAGGGACGTACATCTTGATGCCAAAGAGCATTTCGTTTGGGGTCCGCCCACCCAGAGACCTTCTAGGGAGATTATTAAGAGCACGCTGCACGCCATAGAGGTGGGCTAGCCAGTTTCTGCCAGTGCCTATAACTCGAGCTGTCAAAGATTGCTTTAAATCACGGTTCATTCGCTCCACTACACTATTACCCTCAGGTCTGTAGGGAGACGAAAACTTGACTTGGACCCCCATCAAATTCATGGCATCCTTATACGCCTTAGAGGCGAAAGCCGGACCCTGATCCGAATGGAAGGTACCACAGGCAAAAATCCCTACAAAGATACGCAAATCTCTAATGACAGTCCGTGAATCAGCGCTGCGATGGGGCCAGACCCACACAAAGCGTGTGCATGAATCAACTGCTACTGAGATGTACTTATACGCAGTATCAGAGGAAAAAGGACCGCAGTGATCTAAATAAACACAACCTAGTGGTTTATTAGAAATGTACAACTGTGTCTGTGGCGGACGCGCAGCAGTCGAAGGTTTACTCTTCTGGCAAATGTCACAAAGAAGGACATAATCATGCGTCTGTTTGTACAGTCCCCGCCACCAGAAACGTTGTTGTAATAGAGTCACAGTGGCCGAGACGCCCGCATGCGCAGACGCCACACCTTCATGTGCCGCTGTAATCAAGTCAGCCCTGCGATCCGAGTTGGGAATCAAACGCTCCCTAACATCAGGAATTTTCACAAAAGGAACCTTTTCGGGAATTAAGTGGTATGTGTACTTCGAAGGGAACCCCGAAGGATGTTTACCTCCCTTCTCAGTGGCAGCAACAGCCGCCAAGATGTCACTATCAATCTTACTTTTGGACCAAGTAACTGCTGCAACTAAGTAAGTAGACACCGCTGATTTCGCTGCTTCATCAGCAAGCGAGTTACCGACATCGCGGACTCCAACACGCTGGTGGCCGAGAGTATGAATCACAAAACAAGCGGCAGTTGAGCCTTAAGCTCAGCCACTCGAACCCAGATCATCTTGTGTTTTATTGTGCTACCCTTGGAATCACGAAAGTCATTCTGAATCCAAAAGAACAAGTTTTCATTGTAAGACTGGACACAGTAGTAAGAATCACTCACAATAAGAGTAGTAACACTAGGATCAGCGTACTCCAACGCTAGTAAGAGAGCACAAAGCTCTGCCAATTGTGCGGTGCAATCTCCCAGAGGCAGCGTGTGCACTTCCCTGGATATGAACTCATCGTTTACCATGGCACCGACCACAATGGCGCATGCGGAAACGTAGGCGTGTTTAGAGCCATGCGCAACCTGCGCCGAACCATCAGTGTAAATGATGCAACGGAAGTCCTCCAAAGGTCGCATAGCCAGAGGAGCAGGATGAACGAATTCATACTGCAAGTACTCTTGCGACCGTAACGAGACGTCAAAAATAAACGTGACATCCGTGGACGTCAAGGACCCAGCCCATTGAATCCACCGAGGGTGCAAAGCTTTTGAATTTGGTACACTGGCTTTCGTGACTGCCTCCAAATGAGGACAGGGTGTAACAACCAACATGCGCTTCCCCTGTGACAGAGCTCGTTCCTTAAGAATCGCCATCTGCACAGCTGTTAAAACCTTTTCCACAGTGGGAAACCGCATCTCAGCCGAAGTGTACAAGTGTGACTTGTAAGCAATAGGTACTGTGTCTCCTTCATTAAAAGTGAGGTACGTGAAACCCACTATCCCTGGAATTATCCTTATCACCAGGTTTGTGCGGTTATCAAGAGTCAGTAAAAATTTAGAAGCGAGCAGATCAGCCTGCAAGGATTGCAAGACGGCACAGTGCTCAGGCAGCCAGCGTGATTTTGAAAAAGTTGGTTGTACCAAAGCATACAAAGGCTTGATACACTGGGCATATTCCGGAATGTATGTCCTCCTGAAATTTAAAAAGCCCAGTAAAGACTGTAATTTTTTCAGTGTTGTAGGAGCGCGCAACTGAGCGCATTTCTCCAAGAAGTGAGGAGCCAAACCTCTACCTTCATTGTTGAGCTCATAGCCCAGGAACAACACTGTGTACTCAGCAATGTGCAATTTTGCAAAGTTAAACTTGTAACCCATGTCTGAAAAGTTACAAATAATCGAATTTACACGACACAGATGCTCCCAAATTTCGTCGTCTGTGAGATATATGTCATCCACATACGAACAAGCATCTGGGTCGATTCTCTCCAAAAGAGAGACAATGCGTGCGGTAAATATACCAAGACTATTCTTATAGCCCATTGGGAGACGCCGGAATTGTTTTTGGACCCCAGCGCATGTAAAACTGGTCCATTGGGAACTAAAGCTATCCAATCTGTGGGCATAGAAACCATTGGAAATGTCAAGCGTTGTTTTAAAATGCTTACGCACTAGACTATCCACTAGGGCCGAGCCGTGAGTATTCTGTACTGCACAGTTACGGCAATGCGAGTTCAAATGCCGGTAATCCAATACCAAACGATACGATCCGTCAGGTTTGTTCACAGTAAAAAGAGGATTATTCATCGGTGACACACACGTTTCAATAACTCCCTGATATTCCAATTGTTCAAGGATTTCCGCGACGGAAGCCTTGGCTTCATGCCGGATGGGATATTGAGGTTGAGGCTGCGGCTGAGACCGCAAGGGAATTTCGTGGCAAGGAGACAATTTATCCCAACCACATTGGTTACGGTACAGAGCCAGTGCGAGAGCCTGAGCCCACTCTTCTGCAAAATGCTGCGCATGCTCTTTCGAGACAGTGTTCGCGAAACTGGGGAGGATTACCTCCTCCCCTCGTGGCGCCGCGAGCACAAAAGGTGGGGGCCAGTCAGCCTCCGAAAGCAAAATATCATACGTAGAAGAAAGATTTTCCCAAAATACCCCTTTGATGGTACGCTGTATGTCACCTTCAATTAACAGGACAATTTCATAAAGTCTTTCAGGGGGAGCAAGTCTTGTATCGGCTGTTTCTATTACAACGTAGACATCAGTCGCTGTCACCCTCAGTAGTGGACGCAGCGCCTCTCTCACTATGGTAATCTCCGCCGCGCTGTCCAGCAAGGTCAGAGCCCACGTCAGATTCCGAAGCCGCGTTCTCACTATCTGTGGCATATCGATGCGCTGTTAAGGCTGCGACTTTCTTTTTCGCAAACTGTGGTCTTTTTGGCGTAGAATCCTACCGCTTTCCTGCGCCGTCTGTCTGACGGGGCTGGCCACTTCCTTGTTGGCCACCACGTCCCCTTCCGCCTCCTCCTCCACCGGTCTTCGTGGCCAATGAGTCCTGAAAGGAACGAGGAGAGCGTTGATCAGAAACCTGAAATCGATCAGGTGATTTAATCATCGCGCGATCGCGCAAATCATAAACGCTCTCTGTCGGCGCAGAAACTTGTGGCGCAGGATAAGAATCCTGAGTCTGCTGTTGTTGCTTCCCCTGCTTCTGTTTTTTAGGCCAATTTTGTTTTTTGGACTTGGGCTGGACATCTGCCTCAGCAGACTGCCCTTGTGGTTGTTTTTTCTCCTTGACAGCAAAATACTTCAGACCTTTACTTGTGCGACCTATAGTTTTATATGCGGCCACAACTATTTTCGCCAACTGTCGGGGTTTTTCGGCATCGGGAAGAGCAGCCAAAGCATTCGACACCTGAAAGTTCACCGCATCTCGCTTTATATTGGAGAGTATAAGATCGCTAACAATCTCAAAAGAACCACACAGGCGCATACCAAATTCAACCGCTGCTTCCGGTCCGTGATCATCCTGAACACGTTTAACGATCGTAGGCAGTACGGACATAGATGGGGTGCCGAAACACCTCGGATAAACAGCCGCAAAAGTTTTCCCCCAGCTTTCACAGTCAACGAGTTCAGGAGTTAAATCCTTCGGCAAAGTAATCGTCAACATTCTAAGTTTATCAGCAGGAGTAGAATTCGGAAACACAGCCTCCAGTTGGTCAAATTTCTCGGCAAGCCAGAAAGGGAATTCATCTTTATCATCGGGGCGCTTACCAAAAACCGAATTGACCATAACTGGATTGAGCCTCACACCGCCATGTTCCGTTGGAACAGCCGGACCCCCCGGGGGACCACCCGGGAGGTGCCGACCTATGTATTGCACTAATGCACGAATCACGGCAATCGAAACAACATGTAGTCTGCGAATATCCGCTAAGGGATAAGCGCCGTGATTCGGGTGCGGGGTGAATCCACCCAATGCAGGCCAATTTGTGCCTGGAATGGACAAAGGACCCAACCTCGCAGCGGACAAAGAGTGGGGTAGGGTGCCATCAAACCAAACGCGATGCTGCCAATGATCAATAGGTACTTCCAGTGCCCTGTACGGCATATATTCAGCCGGTACAGGTGAGGGTGTGTAGGTGTGGAACACACCAGAATTTGCGTCCACTGCCGGAAACGTTACCCACGAGTAAAACAGTTCGTAAGGGTACGCCAGATCTGCATACACCACTAAAATCACAGCTAAGCCATCCACTGGGACCTGGAAAGTCTGTAAATGGTTGCGCACCGCAATGCGACTATGCTGCGGGATGTTCACAGCCTGCGCCATGATTACACCGGAACTACTGAAAAACAAAGAAAACTTTGTAGCACAACTGGGTAGTAATTCAAAGAAACCGTTTTAGATAGGTTCAAGCTTGAAAAGACCTATTACAAAAATAGGTAGGTTTTCCGACACCACCGTTTTCCGGAAACGAAAGTGAAGGGGTTAAGGCTTGAATGATATACTACTCGAGTGTCATGATATAAGACCACCAGCGTATGGGCGCCATGTAGCAGGGTTTCCTTTCTCCCACAGAACTGTGCATAGAGATTTGGAACCTCGGTAAATTAGGGTGACCCAAAACTCACCTCAGTACCCAAAACCCCTTACCAGGCTAGCTACAGTGTCTCATTGGTCATAACAAACTCCCAATGTTTAGACAAACCAGAACATGAACTTACAATACCTCAGGTTAAGTGGAACACATGAGCACTCTTTCGTTATACAATCATTTCAAACCAGAACGTGGAGTAAATGAGGAAACGTGCACATTTGAAATATTTATTTACTAATGCCGTTTTCTCAGGCGCAGTATCTTAGATAATACAAGGAAACATATTATCAGAAGCAAAGTTATCAGCATAGTTACTAATCCATAGAAAGCAAATGGTGACAGCATGTTAACATGCTGTAATGAATAAGGGTTAACAACACTTATTTCTCACCCTTCCTAACTCATATATTATATTAATAGCTAAGAAGGTCTCTTTGGGTTTTAGCAGGGCGGGCACACACCTCAGGATCCTAGAATGAAGAGATCACATCAGCATACACCAGCTCTCTCTGCATGCGAACAGCATCAAGTGTGTCTATGTGCTCCTAGCAAAGCAATATAAAACGCGCCTGAAGCCAGAACTTGGCAGGAGCTGCACTTATGTTATGTCTATGGAGGTGCGGAGATCAGTTCTCACAACAATCTGTGTCCTGTTATCCTTGTAGCTTCAGCACTCACTGTACAGACATTATTTATTAAGCAACGCTGATTTGAAAGCAATAACATATTATTCTCAAGTAAACTACTAGGTTGAAAGCTAAATAAACAATTATGTATCGTGTGCAGAAGCAGCAAAAGGAAAAAATGGCGTTTAAACATTACATGAGCCTACAGTATTCAGAATAACACTAGCTATATGACAGGAGTTCTGTAAAACACATAAAAACAGGGGCAAAGATGTCATTTTAAAAAAGGGCCACCTTTCCCAGTAGGGAAAGGGGAAGCGACTTCCAGAGAATGATGTCTTTTCGCAGCCTAATCAGAGGGGGACATAAGTTCTGGGTATACCGAAGTGAAGGACCCAGGGAAAGAAAGATCCCTAGGTAATTGAAGCCATCAGTGCGTATCTGTATTGGACACCCCTGCGGTGGGACCGGCGGCTTCCCCTCCACCACAAAAAGCAGGTACTTACTCCAGTTAATTGAGTAACCGGAAAATCAACCAAAAGCAGTGAGGATATCCAATACCACAATCAAGGACCACCTCGGATATGTCAGATAAAGTAGAATATTTTCTGCGTAGAGGGAGATGCGTTCCTCCCATTCTGGCGACCAACGCATACCTCAGATCAGTGGGTCTCTGCAGATCCAGGGCGCTAATGGTTCCAGCACCAGAGCAAACATGAGGGGGGACAATGGACATCCTTGCCGGGTCCCTCGACTCAACTCAAAGGTTGCAGACTTCTTATTATTGACTACCACTTGAGCAAGACGCCGAGCATATAATAACTGTACCCATTGAATATATTCTAGGCCAAACCCCATCTTGTCCAGCACTGCCCAAAGATATGGCCACTCAATGGTGTTGAATGCCATGGTGGCATCGAGAGAGACTATAATAGCTGGCTCTAGGATGGAGGCCGCCCTACCCAGAACGCCATGTACTCTACAAAGATTAAGTGCCATACTCCGATGCAGAATAAAACCTGATTGATCTGGATGGACCAGTACCTCAATCACCGTGATCAGCCGGTTAGCCAGCAGTTTAGCCAGGATCTTAGGCTCTGCATTTAAAAGGGAAATCGGCCATCATAATCCACACTCCTCTTTGGGCTTTCCTTCCTTGGGAATGGGGATTATGGTTGCCGTCCTCTGGTCTTTGGGTAGGCACCCCTCGGCTCTGGCATCTTCGTACATTCTCTTGAGATAGGGGGCCAGCCTGTCTGGTTTGAGTTTCTGGAGCTCAATCTGTATTCCATTAGGACCAGTAGCTTTACCTGAATCGAGGGATCTGATTGCTGTTGCCACCTCCTCAGTGGAGATGGCACTATCTAGGAAGTCGCTGTCAGTAATCGAGAGCCTGGGAAATGTTATGGCAGTTAACATCTGACGAGAGTCCTCCACAGAGTAATAGGTCACTGAGGTGTAGACAGTGTCGAAATGAGCTGCAAACCTGTCAACTATATCTTGGGGATCCGTATTGGCTCCACCCCCTGCCCATTGAGCTTGGGCACCGGTCGGCTGGCCCACTCCTTCTTATCCAACCATGCAAGCAGTTTCCCAGCTTTATCTCCCACCTCGTACAACCGCCCCTGTGCTGCCCTCCCCAGGGCTTTAGCCTAGTCAGTAGCTATAGCTCTAAATTCCCGCTGTTTGAGAGCAAGATGGTGAAGTTTCTTGGATGTGTCCCCTGAAATCAGGTCTGCCTTCAGTTGACTAATCTCTGTCTCAATGGCTTCCATTTCCCTACAGCGTTCCTTCCTTTTCCCGGAGATTAAAGCAAGGGCCTGACCCCATATCATGGTTTTGAAGGCCTCCCACAGGATCTGCAGTGATCCCACAAAACCCTCATTATCAATAAAGTTGTTAGTTATGGCCGAGAGGAGTTCCTTGCAGATTTTAGGATCGCGGAAATACCACGGGTTGATGGGGGCCACCTGTCCCACCTGGCTATAGCTAGGGACCATATGCAGCCAAACCGGCGAGTGGTCAGAGATGCCTCTAGCAAGGTGTTTTACCTCCTGAATATGGGCAATCTGGGACGCGCGGATACGGAAGTAATCTATGCGTGATAGGCTCCCATGGGCCCAGGAGTGAACGGTGTGTTGCACTGTGTTCGGGTGATAGGACCGTCAGCCATCCACCAAACCCATAGTATCAAGAAAGTCGGGGAGCCAACAAGAAGTGGAACTAACTGCACGGGGAGGGTGGCGGTCCAGTGCACCCAAAACAACAGAGTTCAGATCTCCTTCCAATATTAACAAACCCTCCGGGATGGTCAACATCAACGCCCCTAGATCCCTTAAGGTTGTGGCTTGTAGGCCAGGGCACATAAACTGATAACAGTGTGGTAGACTGACCCTCCCACACACCCAAAACCCCAATGTACTGTCCCTAATCGTCTGTCCAGGTCTTATTTACCACAAGGGGAAAAGATTTCTTCACCATGATACCCACCCCTCGCGAACTAGAGGTTAATCCTGCATGTGCCTACAATATGTAACCCCCCCCCCGATGTAGGTCCTTGCACGCATTCTGCCTGTCACTGCGATCGGTCGGACTCTTTATTCCGCGATATTCAATCCATTCTGCGAAAGCTTCAGGTTGGTCCAAGAACCACGCTCTGCCCTCCGCCTCGACCAAGAGGCGCGCCAGGAACAGCATCGAGTATTTCAGACTCCTCTCTCTAAGGTTGCGCTTCACTGGAAGGAATGACCTCCTTTACTTCTGCACTCTCTGTGTGAAGTCCGGAAAAAAGGAAATGTCAGCATTTTCATAACGAAGGGGGGCCCCTGCTCAGGAGTTCTGGAGTATAACATCTCTGTCGCGAAAGTTCAAGACCCGAGCCAGCCTGTGCCGCGGGAGAGCGCCCGGTTTGGGACGGGCGCCGGAGACCCTGTGAGCTCGTTTGATAACAAATAATTTGCGAAGGCCTTTGAGTTGCAAAGCTTTGGGAATAAGGTCCTCAACAAATATGTCAGGGGATTGCCCCTCCGATTTCTCCAGAACACCCAGAATGCAGAGGTTATTGCGCTGAAGAAGGCCTTCGTAGTCATCCAACTTGAGTTCCATGAGATTGTGAAAATCTTGGAGCTGGCGGACTTCCCTTTGTAGCAGTGTGATATCGCCAACGAGACTGAAGGTCGTTATTTCTACATGTTTGACCTTTTCATTGAGCTTCCCCAGACTAGCCCTTATAAGGTTAATGTCAATCGCCATAGTGTCCATTTTGTGCTCCAACGAGGTTTGACTCCAGTAATAGCCTCCATAACATCCTTAAGCGAGAGTTCATGTTCCTCTTCCCCCAGGCTTCCTTGGGTGGCATCCCTAGACAGCCGGTTCTGATATGTGTCTTTGAAAACCGTGTATCGGTCCAGTTTGTTGGTCTGCACCAGTTTCATTCCACCGGCCACCGAACCTTTGGTACGCTCCATGGTAATGTCCAGAGTATGCTCCCAGCTGGCCCGGGGTACTCAGGGCAGGCTGAAACACCACCTCTCACAGCTCACAACAGTGGAGCCAACCGGCCTGGACACCAATTTCAAGGCTCAGGCACCAGGAGATCCAGCACCAATTCTGGCACCCACCAGGCAGATGCACCCCTCAAATCGGTCCTCTGTGGCAGCGGTAATGCCCTGGTAGACCTGGACCCCAAGGTTGCTATCTACTAATGTGCCCAGCAACGCACCCTCCACCGACCCTCTGGGAAATCTTCTACAGTTTCACAGGCATTGAGCTGCCTTGGTCCCAGGATGAAGCACAGAAGGCCACCAACCCTCTCACGGCACCCCTTAGACCTCTGGGCATCACTCCAAGCCACTTGCGAGCTAGAGATGGGCAGTGCAGGGCTGAGACTGACCTGCGGATGTGGCATAAGCAGTCACCGATGAGACGAGCAGAACAGAAACTGCCAAAGTTAGAAGCGCGCTGCTGCCATTTGCACCCTTGCGGCGGTTGCCCTTTGCTCCCGCTTCAAAAACTGTGCCCTCCCACCTCACCGGATCTGAATCACGGGCCTCTGGTCACTGCTGCTGTAGTGGGACCTCAGTCACTGCCCGCTGCGCAGCTCAAATGAAATCGCGGCGGCACCTTCAGGAAGCAGCGCCACCGGTTGGATCCCTATTCCGGCATCCCCAGTCACTGTGGGTCCCGGCTTTCAATCAGGCAGCAGGCCGCAACTTTCCGAGGATAGTATCTCTCCCCTCCGACTTGCGAGGCAAACTGAGGTAGGCGGGTTGAGAACTGCTTCTCCTCTGACACACGGGCCGTCTTCAGATGGAGCATATCATTCCTCAGGAAAGACGCGGGGAAGGGACGATTACCGGAGCCTCACTTTACGTGGCCATCTTCGCTCTGCGCTTGGCCGATTTAGCAACATTCTTGACAGAACTGTATCAACATAATAGCAAACTCAGAGAAAGCGATTAGGAATGGACTGACTGTGTAGTAAATGTAGTTTTCTTACTTCCGTGGAAAGGATAGAACTGTAACACAATTTGGATTTTAATGAATTTGCAAAAGGATTACTTAATGCTTCCTGATTTCTACGTGAGGTTTTGATCACACCATGGAATGTCCGACAAAATGTCGATATCAAAAATATCGACCTACAAAAATATCACAACAGAAATGTTGATTACAAAAATATCGACATGCTATCTCTAACAAGGTAAGTACAAAAATATTTTTTTTAAACATATCGATGTCAAAAATATCGTAATTAAAAAATATTGTTTTCTTTTTTATTATTTTTTTTAAAAATATAAATAAAAGAATACTAAATGTAATAAATGTAATAAACTTCGTTAAAATATGTTATAATATTTAAAGTTAATAAATAATATACATAATTTAATTACAAAATAATTAATAATATACATATAATACATAATAAACACTTCCTTAATAAAACGTTTTAAAAATAATTTTAATAACTTATTAATAAATACAAATATTATAAATTACAAATAAATGTATACACATAAAATAATAACATAAACAAAAATTAATAAATATGTAAAACACATTTAAAAAAGTAAGTAAATGTTGGAGAGCGTAGGGGTAAACATTACAATTCCCACTCCCAAAGTGCAACAGTAGGGAAAGTGTTGGATAGCGTAGGGGTAAAAATTACTATTCCCACTCCAGAGAGTGCAAGAGTAGGGAAAGTGTTGGATATCGTAGGGGTAAAAATTACTATTCCAACTCCAGAGAGTGCAACAGTAAGGAAAGTGTTGGATAGCAAGGGGTAAAAATTACTATTCCAACTCCAGAGAGTGCAACAGTTGGGAAAGTATTGAATACCCAAAAGGGTAAAAATTACTATTCCCACTCCAGAGAGGGCAACAGTAGGGAACGTGTTGGATAGCGTAGAGTTAAAAATTACTATTCCCACTCCAGCGAGTGCAACCGTAGCGCAAGTGTTGGATAGCGTAGGGGTAACAATTACTATTCCCACTCGAGAGAGTGCAACAGTAGGGAAAGTGTTGGATAGCGTATGGGTAAAAATTACTATTCCTACTCCCGAGAGTGCAACAGTAGGGAAAGTGTTGGATACCCTAAAGGGTCAAAATTACTACTCCCACTCCAGAGAGTGCAACAGTAGGGAAAGTGTTGGATAGCGTAGGGGTAAAAATTACTGTTCCCACTCCAGAGAGTGCAACAGTAGGGAAAGTGTTGGATAGCGTAGGGGTAAAAATTACTATTCCAACTCCAGAGAGTGCAACAGGAAGGAAAGTGTTGGATAGCGTAGGGGTAGAAATTACTATTTCCTCTCCAGAAATGGCAACAGTAGGGAAAGTGTTGGATAGAGTATGGGTTAAAATTACTATTCCCACTCCAGAGAGTACAACAGTAGGGAAAGTGTTGGATAGCGTAGGGGTAAAAATTACTATTCCCACTCCAGTGAGTGCAACAGTAGGGAAAGTGTTGGATAGTGTAGGGGTAAAAATTACTATTCCCACTCCAGAGAGTGCAACAGTAGGGAAAGTGTTGGATAGTGTAGGGGTAAAAATTACTATTCCAACTACAGAGAGTACAACAGTAAGGAAAGTGTTGGATAGCGTAGGGGTAGAAATTACTATTCCCACTCCAGAGATGGCAACAGTAGGGAAAGTGTTGGATAGCATAGAATTGAAAAATAACATACTTATAAATAAATTATTATTTTAAAATATTTTAAAAAAGTAATTATTAAATAAATATAAACTATTTACAAATACCAATACATAATTATTAAAAACATAATTAGCAATAAATAATTAAGTACAAATAAATATCAATTAATAATAATTAATTACCAATTAATAATTAATTAACAATAATATAATTAACAAAACAATTAATTAAAATAAATTATTACTTAATTACATTTAAATTACTTCCCATCCTATTCCCCTATAAACCCGTAACCCGCTACAGAACATAATTATCAGTTAATCAATTCATTAAAATTAATTACCAATTATTACAAATTAATTACCAATTAATTTAAAATTCCTAAAAATTAATAATTAATTTAGTATAATTAAATTACTTCCCATCCAATTCCCATATAAACCCATAACCCGCTACAGAACATACTTATCATTTAATCAATTAATTAAAATTAATTACTAATTAATACAAATTAATTACCAATTAATTAAAATTAATTTATAATTCCTAAAAATTAATAATTAATTTAGTATAATTAAATTACTTCCCACCCTATTCTCCTATCAACCCACAACCCGCTACGGTACTAAAATACAAAATGTACTTAAATTACATTAAAGAAAAGTACATATTAAATACATAATAATATACATAAAAATCGATATTAGTAATTTGATATTACTAACATCGATATTAGTAACCATTGTCAGACAGCATGGGCTAAGCATAGTATCTTACGCCGACAACACCCAGCTCATCCTCTCTCTCATGAAGATCCCCGAAGACACCAGACTCAGCTTCCAAGAAGGAACAAAAGACGCTGCAGCCTGGATGAGAGATAGCTGCCTAAATCTGAACTCGGAGACCCGAGGGTCTCCGAGTTCAGTTTGCGTGGGACAGCTCCTGGTGGCCACCTGCCCTTGGAAACCCACCCACCCTGACGGACCATACCCGGAACCTCAGCATCGTTCTAGACTCCTCCCTCACCCTGACCCGCCAGATGAACGCCGTCACCTCCACCTGCTTCAACTCCCTTTGTATCCTCTGCAAGACATTTAAGTGGATCCCCCCCACGCAAATGCAGAAAGACCGTCACCCAGGCCCTCATAACCAGCAGACTGGACTACGGTAAAGCCCTCTACGCCGGAGTCAACAATACTCTGCTACACAAGCTCCAAACCATCCAGAACACCACAGCAAGAATCTTACTCAGAACCCCACGACACAAGCACATGACTCAGCACCTATGAGACCTCCACTGTCTCCCCATTGAGACGAGAGTAACCTTCAAGATACTCACCCACGCCTAAAAAACCCTCTACAACATCTGACCCAAATACCTTAACCAAAGAGTCTCCTTCCACGTACCCAAAAAAAACCTCTGCTCCTCTGACCTCGCCCTGGCAGAGACCCCATGCATCTGCAGAACCAGAGCAGGTAGAATAGCCTTCTCCTACGTCACCACAAAGACCTGGAACAATCTCCCAGTCATCTTCAGAAGCTACCCCACTCTGCACACCTTCAAGATGAGCTTCAAGACCTGGCTCTTCGACTGATCCGGAGCTGCACCCCCCTTCCCCTCCCTAGCGCCTTGAGACCCTCACGGGTGATTAACTCACTTTATGAAAACCTGATTGATTGATTACGAGTGGAATTGATGAAAAAGTATAATCAGGTCATTACGTATTTGAAAGGAAAGAGTTCGCTGACAGAAACAGATGGAGTAAAAATAGACAGGGCTAGTTGAGAATTGAAAGAGTCAGTCAGTCAGTCAGATTACTTTTATTCGATAAATTAATATCATAAAAAGACAGAGGTACATTTATATTCAAATAACATATACAACAATAAGTATGCATATTAAATATTCAGACAAAATTTGATAAAAATTAATTACTAGTAAAATACAAAAATCTCATTTACAATTTGATACTACATTAGTGCTGTAAGTCTAAAATGAATTCATTCCAATCAAAGTCAGCCTAAGATAGACGTGGCACAAATGCTCTTGTTCTTAATCCGCACACCAGCTACTAAAAAACTTGCAACATGGAATATAATACGGGGGCTATTTGGCTATTGTAAATACAGGAGGGCAGGCCTGACCTGTAAAATCCCTGCCTCCCTCAAAATTGGGAGCAAAAACTTCTTCATAATGTTCGCGTAGTATTCGCAAAACATAATAAAGTGCAAAGTGTCCTGTGCTGAGAAATTATCACATTTACAAGGGCTAGAATTTTCTGGAGTGTCCCACGTGGGAAAACAGCCTAATGTCAAATGAATCAAGTTAAAACGAAATTTGGTTAGCAGATGCCGATGAAAAGGGCGATTCACAATAGTAAGATAGGGCTCAAGTCCAGGGGAGCCAGCTATTCGCTCTAACAGTAGGTTTCCTCATTTCCCTCTCCTCCCTCTCTAGCGACAACAGATTCAACAAAGCATTTTTTGTCTGTAAAACATCCTCTCTTGTAATAGTCTCTGGGGAGGAAAAAAGCTCAGGTTGCCCTATTTTAAGGAAGCTTGATTTAATGTACGCCAGCCTTGGGATCCTACTGGCTTTATCCAACGAGAGGCAATCTTTAAGGATCATATGATTCAGGGTAATTTCCTGGTTAAGCCAGGTCTTCGGCCAGCAGGTCAGGGGGGCGATTTTTATTAAATCTGTAACATACCCCACCCCCAACTCTATGTGAATGGTATAAGTGGTAGTAGACTGTGGCACTGTTAAAACCGACCTTAGAAATTTATTTTCAGTCACCTGAATTCTGTCTTGGGGGGAATAGCCCCATAACGAGGAGCCATAAGTGGCAACCGCTAGACATTTAGCTTTATACACCTTCAGTATTGCCTCCACTGGTCTAGCCCCCAGTTTTTTTGTGAATCCCAGGAGTGCTGAGGTGGATCTAGCAAACACATTACTTCTGTTGTTTTGTTGGGGACCCCAATTCCCTCTTTCGTCAAAGAGGACCCCTAAGTAAGTAAAAATAGGGACCCTACTGACTTCTTCACCTCCACAAAAGAAAGTTTTCACTTTTTTCTTTCTGCTACATTCCCCTACAATCATGACTTGGGATTTTTTTGTGTTTATTTTCAGGTCCAAGTTCTCCACAAATTGCCAAATGTATCTAGCAGCCTTTGTAGACCTATCCCCGAGCGAGCGATAAGAACGGCGTTGTCCGCGTAGAGGAGAACTGGGATAACCATGTCTCGTATACGCGGTACATCCCGGGACGCCTCCCTTAGAGCTGGCTCTAATGCATTAATATATAATGTAAATAGAAGAGGGGCCATAATGCACCCCTGTCTGACCCCCCTCTCTGACTTAAAGTGACTCGTGCAACGCCCTTCCGAGGTAGCCCTAACAGAAGCTAAAAGACCACAGTGAAGGTCAGCTACAAAATTAACTAGGGACGGGTCAATACCCATGTGTAATAAAATTTACCACAGCTTTGACCTGTTCACCAGGTCAAATGCGGAGGAGAGGTCCATAAACCCCATATACAACGACCACTCCTTGGCTTTGGTGTATTTACTGATTAAAAGTTGTAAATTAAGACATTGGTCAAGGGTACTCCTTTTTGCTCTAAAACCATATTGGACATTTGACAAGACCCCTCTATCTTCCAGCCACTCCGTCAGTTTGTGCAGGATAACACGTCCCAGGATTTTAACTGCGGAGTCTATCAGGGAGATAGGCCTATAGCAAGAGGGGTCTTTCCTGTCCCCCTTTTTAAAAACCGGAATGATAATGGATTTAGTCCAGGATACAGGGAAACTGTTTGGGCCTGAGGCATTAAACACGTTGGTCAAGATTTCTGCCCAGAATTTAGGGGCGCACTTAAACAAATCAGCAGGGACCCCATCAGAGCCTGGAGCCTTATTCTTTGACATCTCTTCTATGGCCCTTTCCACTTCTATGACCTGGAAGACCACTGGGGCAGTTACATTTTGGAACACGGTAGCCTCTGAAGGATTCTCATGTCTTAGGGACCCATAGATATTCCCAAAATGGACTATCCAACGATCATCTGTTATATTGCAATCAAGAGAGAATTCTCGTCATTCGAGAACAAAGGCTGATTTATAGTTGACCAACATTTCCCACTAACTCTCAGGACCTCAACTGATAGTTTACTCCAAGCTTCCTTTTTTATTTCCTGTTTTCTTGCTTGGATAGCTTGTTTGTATAAAATCCTCAGTCTTGCTATCAGTTCCCTGTCTCTGGAACTAGCTTTCAGGGCCCTAAGTAGGGCAGGGTGTGCCTTAGAGCAGCTACTGTTGAACCTTTATACCTCTCCTGTTTATTTCTGTCCATCAGGCTATTATTTATTTGTGTACAGATGGTATCAAAAGCACCGCCTATCTGTAAACCCGGTGCCTTTTTATTCAAACATGTGGCCACCTCAGGTTCAACCCTGGTCAGAACTTCCTGCAAAAAAGTTTCCGGAACCACTTTGGTCCACTTAAGTTTTCTGCCCTCATCTTTCGGGGTCACAGCAGTCCCACTCCTATGCAATGCTACCTTAAAGCCCAGAAGGTCCCCTGGGACCACCTCCATTATCACGGGATTGTGATCACTAAAAACAGAAACCTTACACTTTGAAACCCTAGATAAAACAAAAGATGTCACAAAAATATAATCTATAACTGTACCCGAGTCTTTACCTTTGAACGTGGGAGCCCTTGGGCCAACCTCCCCACAACCTGACTCATAAAGGTTTGAGGTGGCCAGAAAACTTTCCAGTGCCTCCCCTTGCTTAGTATGTTCAAAGTGTGTAGGCACCGAATATAGAGGTCCTTCATATTCTACACTGACACAGTATTGAGCACATGGGTGAATATTGAAATCACCCATGAGTACGACCTCAAAAGTATTTGATTTTAAACTGTATGCTGACAAAACAATTTCTAATAAAACTAAGAATTATAAAAGTTAATAAATAGTAATTTAGAAGTTTGAGGGGCTGACAGTTCCACTATTAAACAATTTTGGCAGCCTGAGTCAAGTTGTATGAGGGAACCTTTCAGCTCAAGTGTATAAAAAATAGTTAAGCCCCCTTTAGCTCTGCTCACCATGCCAGACTTTGCAGGAATGCAAAAATGGCTGTATCCATCTAAAGAGAAACTGTCTGATGAGTCCCATGTCTCTTGGAGAGCTATAATGTCAAAGGATTTTTAAAATCCCACCTAGTTTTCATTTCCAGTTTTTGACCTTATTCCGGCAACATTCCAACTTAAAATTCTACAGATGGGAGCATGGGTCTGACCTGTTTCAACTGGCCCTGGAGTGAATCCTAGTCAATCGTTCTCCTCCAATTGGGATAAGGGGAAAAAACAATTGGTTAGTGGTAAGCCCGAGTCCATCGGACTACCAGGCCTTAGGAGTGTATTCCGGGCCACTGGAGCGATCTGTAAAGGGTGGGTATAATTATGACAAGGGACAAGGGGTTTGCCTATCACGAGAAGCAGGGTACCATGTCTGTTTTAATGGAAGGGGGTAACAAAAACCTAAGGGGAACTGCCTAATACCGGTATTTGACAAGTCAGATCCATCCCAAAATAAACTGTTTACAACATTGTATTTGTTAAAACTTATAACAATGCAGTCACCTTCTAAACTCTTTTGGCGTGGACCAACCCACCCTACCCTTCTTACCATACTAATACTGGAGGAAATATCTGTGTCACCACTGGAGTACTGCCTGCACCAATTCCTCGATTTTCTCAGGAGCTCCTGTGTGCTTTCTCTACCATTCTGCCCTAGCGGCGGAACCCCTGTTAGTACTGCCACTAAAGGGGCTGCTTCAGGAGGAAGATGCAACTTAGTCTCAAATGGTGCTGAGGTTATCATGTTGGTAGTCAAGTGGCTGTCTACCAGCTTTTGCCTATTAACCTTTTCTAGTGGCAATTCCACAAGGGATGGGAGCATAGGGGTAACACTTGAGGCTTTGTTGACTAAAGATGAATTTACACTAGTTTGTATGTTACTTAACCTCACTTTGGTCACATCATTCTCCTTATGCCCTATACCGGTAGTATGTCATTTCTGGGGGAATTTTACTGGAGCATGCAGCCCACGATATTCTTGCACAAAGGTATCAATAGCGTCACATCTCTTAAGTAGTCCCGCAACGCAGGTGTTTAATGTGTCCATAATATCTTTTGCAATGCCTACCAAGACAGGCTCCAGTCGTAAAGTAAACATTTCCTCCAGTTTAACACTCAGTTTATTCAGTATTACTTCTTCCGTATGTAAGGGTGGGTTAATAACATGTTTAGTCTTTCTTGTACACTTCTTGGTGCTTCGTCTACTCTTGGTCTGTTGAGCGCTTGTACTAGGCATCTCTTCTTGACAGGACAGCGAGGCCAAGTTATCCACACTTAAATCACAAACTATAGTCTCAACATCGGTTGTTTCAATAAGGGGGGCTGTATGTGAGGGCTGGATGTCTGGGTTTACCCCGACCACAATGAGTTCAGGTATTCTCAGCCCAATCTCTGGCACTTCCAAAGGGGACATACCTAGCTCCTTCTCAGCGTTAGCAATTTCTTTGGTAATAACTCCCACAGCTGATGTCAAATAAGAGATAATTGAATCAGATTTGCGAGGTACTTTGGCTTTCTGGCCCCCTTGTCCCCCATTACAAAGTTGTTTCCGCTTACCCATTTCGTGGTTTTCAGGGGGGTGGCCCGTCCCGGCCTCCTCTGGCCCCTACCCGGGCTTAGCCCGCGCGCGTTCCCACGACGCGGGGGCTTGTCGGTATTTGAAGCGCCTCCGGGCGCGCAAATGACGTTGGCGGCTTTTGCCGCGTGGGAGCCTGGGGAATGGAGTCCTCCTCTCGGCAGCCGCAAAGGTGGTTAGATGCTGTGGCGGCGGGAGGACAGGCTGAATGAGGGCGCTAGTGTCCGGGAGCCAGCAAGGTCAGTTCAAATGCCCCAAGAAGTGTTCAATAATCCCTTTCTCTTCCCCCCCCCACAAAAATGGATAAAGCCAGTGTCTGTACTGTGCCTGTCAAACAAGGTAAGGCAAATGTCTTTAGGGAAAAAAACATATTGTTTTTCCTTCTTTTTGTTTAGTCCGAATTAAGGGCAGTTACTCATAGGCAGAAGCGGGCAGGTGCAAATACTGTCATGTTGATTTCAATCTCCAGCCATCAATCAGCAACCGATGACAGAGAGCTTGGGTTCAGTATCCAATATCAAAAACTCGCCAGGTACGAATTACCACCATAACTGGGGGGGGTGGGGCACCAATCATCTGAGGCTACGAGGCGTTTCCAATCAAAGTCAATGGCTGCAGGGCTGGACTGGTTATTCTGGGCGATCCCCCGGTCAAGTTCATGTGTACTAAGAGAGACTTTTACAAGTGTTCAGACAATGTAGTGGGATTGAGAATGTGTCATAAAAAGATATGGGGCATTTTGTGATTCGTTTTGTGTATGGTTTGAGCCTGAGATTAGGGTCATGATTCAGCAACATTTAATTTGTTGGCTGAGTAAATCCAGAGATTAAATTTTTCGTTATGCCAAGTATTGTGGAGATACTGTTGATTCAAATTTTTAAAAAGTTACAAGAGAAATTAATGTTGTCATAAATGAGAGCAGCTAAGAAAGGATATGTGGGTTTTGATTCTGATTTTTCAGGCATGATAAAGGGAAATGGTCAAACTACAACTGTAATGAAAGATGTGATGGTAAATCCCATGCGGCATTTGATGCCTCAAGGAAGAGGACAAGGATAAAATACAGAGACACTGAAAAAGATGTGTCTGTGTCACAGTTTCGGCAAGTTCGGGCATTGGAAGCATGAGTTCAAGTCTAATTTGGCTAATCGGATAAGTGGACAGACAATTGTGGCAGGTACAGATGGAATGGTATGCCCCTAAGTGAATAATGATATGATGAATCAGCCAATGAAGAATGTAAGAGGTCAGCATCAAAATATGCCTCAAGCCCCTATGTAAAATTTGAATGGACAAGTACAGAAATAAAAAGTGAATATGGGTTTCTATACAAATGATCATGTGAATCCAAATGTGCAAATGACATCACAATATTCGTTGTAGATGGATGACAGTGAGAGGGACAGGACTGCTGCTCCAAACTCAAGTCTGTCCTGGAAGGGGCCCTTGTCCCCAAAAACTCTGCCTGGTCAGACCCAAGTTCCTCAGGGACATTTCTTTCACAGTGGCTGAGATCCTCTCCCTCAGGAGGTTGATCTTCACTAGGAGTTACCACAACTTTTTAGGTCCAGTTACTCCTCTCCAGCTGAGATTCACAATTGCCAAGGAATGGTCAGTCCTGACATTGCTAGCGTTGGTGACTTGGTACATTTATCCAAGTATGATGTGATCAGGGGACACAAGTTTCTCTGTCACCATAGTGACACTGGCCCCTCTGTCCCTGTAAACCATTGCTTCCTTTCCATTAATCAAATGCTGTTATCTGTACTTGCCCAGGTTAGTGGGACTTATCAGTAAGGTGGCAAGATCTATGCCACCATCACAGACTAGAACAGCCTGAGCTGGAGTTCTGACTAGGTCAGAACCCATCTCAGGACCCAAGGTTAATCCCACTAATCCCTTGGTTGCTTTACTACCATTTGTACTGGTGCTAGTGGGAGCAGGAGCCTTAGGGGCAGTGGTAGTAGGAGTTTCCTAGGCGTTTGGAAAATCAGCATCCCTTGTCCAATGGGTCCTTACCTTAGAAAGGTAGCACCAAGGTTTCTTTTGGCCTTTCTTGGAATTTTGGGACTCACCGCCAGTTGCAGGTGTTTGGGGCCCTTGTGAAGACTCTTTTTTATCTTTACCTTTGTCCCCACCCTTATCCTGGGATTTAGAAGAATCTTGCTTCTTCTGATCACCTCCATTACCATGTTTTTTTCTGTTTAACTCTGGTCCGTACCCATTGCCTTCTTTCCCAATTTTTGGGGAGATGTCAGATCAGAGTCTACCAGGTACTGATCCAAAACTGGTTCTGACAGTTATTTAGGATGTTGTATGAGAGTAGGGTCTGCTTTTTTGGTTATTCACACGTTTTGCCTGGTGCTAAGCTGTTACTGACTAGTCTGACTGGGATACTGCTTATCAGGACCCCAGTCTATCTGCTTTCTCCCTTAAATCGGTATGTTCAGTACTTAGGTACATCCCAGATTGGATACAGGGGTACCCTTATCAGTCCCTAGTAAAAGGTACTAAGGTACCCAGGGCATAGGTACCCCAGCCGTCCCCAGTGGGCTAAAGCATGTATTATGCCACCCATGGGGGACCATTCGAAATGGAACTACTTGCCTGCCATTGCAGCCTATGTAAGCTGGTGCTAGCACCACTTACTATAGATATAGGTTTCCTATATCTGGGGTCATTGCACTTAAAACCTATAAGTCAACCCTATAGTCGGCCTTATCAGGCAGGATGCTTGGTTCTATGTGTGAGGGTGCCCCTGCATGAGCAGCACACCCCTACATTTTCCCAGGTTGTAAGTGAAGCAGCCATGTAATATGTAGAGGGGCATCGCGCAGTTACGCAATGACCATCTCGAAACTGGCTGCAACGAATCCTATCATTTTTGGTATCAAACATGTTGGAATCATACCCACACACCATAAACGGTGTGGGATGTATGATTCCAAGCACTGGAAGAGCCCTCCATTAGGCTCTCAGTGCTCCTGGTACCAGCCGTGTTGACCCGGACAGCACAAAATGGTTGCTACCAACCAGAGACACGATTCTGCCCTCCTGCTGCTTAGCCAAGCTTGAGCAGGGGAAGGCAGAACAATAGGCATCCTGTCACAGGGAGTTGTGACCACCTCCCAGACAGGATTTAGTGTATTGGGGCAGGGTGGGTGCGCTTGCCAGCGTCATTCAGTCTGCATGAGGGGCACATTTGGTGTCCCCATGCATGGTCCAGTTCAAACCAGCTCTGGGAGCCGTTGGCTCCCGTTCTGGCACAAAACTGGACAAAGGACATGGAAGTAACCTCCCCACCGTCCAGACCCTCCCCTGGGAGGGTCCCTGGAATCATCCCAACTCTGTTCCTAGGGTACTTTAGGGCTTACCTGTGAGTGGGTTGCTAGATTCATCAAGGGACAAGATTCAGATCAGACACCTCTTCTTCTACCGCCTGGGCATTCTGGACTTCGGTGGACTTAGTTTGGGCTCGACTTCTTCAACCTCCCAGTCTGCTGCATTGTCTGTGCCTGTGCACCATACCTGAACCTACCAAGGCCTGTGGGCATCAAAGACTCCTGAAGGATTCTCCCTTGAGGTGAAAGATTCACTCCCCTACATTCGTAGGCACCACAACTAAGTCGACCGGTCTGCTGATCCTGAGCTCCTCTGGGCTCTGTTAGTTTCTGTAACACAGGTGGCGGTTCTCCACAGCACCCGAGGCCTACCCTGCCCCCTCACCAAGTTTGAGGCCAGTATCCCTTGTGGGCTTTGCAATAACCAAACCCCTGTGTATGGCGTCGACTTGCTGTTGTATGGGCTTGTTGGCTTTCTTCCTTCAAGATGTTCGGGCTCCTAGTAGACCCATCCTCAAGCATCTCCTGTGACCATGATCTTCTTCCTCCTTGCATCAATTGCATCATGGGCCTGCATCTTTGGTGACCTGTTCAAGGTTCTCTTGCGACTCCAGTGCCTCCGTCCTGTGGGTCCTGTTGAGGATCTTCTTTGATATCAGCCGCTCCCCTCATTGCTTGGGGCCTGCTATGACTCCCCTGCTTGTGGTGAGTCCCCTGAACCTTGCTGGTCCCAATATTGTACCTTCTTCATCTTCTTCGTTGGTTGCACTTGCAATTGCTTGTTGTTGCTCCTGCAGGACACCTACCCCTCAACAATCAACATCGATTTGGGAAAGCTCGTGCTCGTGCCTCAGCATCGCCTGGTCCTCACAGCTACAGAGTCAAGGTCATTGTCATCTCTCCTGCAACACCCAACATCAGAGAGCCTTCGTCTTCCAAGTCTCCTGGTCACTCCTGAGTGACATAGACTCTGTCTCCTCTGCTTGCAGGTACCTCTGATCTAGAATCCATCCTCGATTTCCACCTGACACTTTCTCTTTTTTCAGCAGCGGCACTTTCCTGAAGTCCTCCATTGGGTTTGACAGCCGTTTCCGACACCACTTTACTCATATGCACCCGGCTTTCCTGGTGTAAGTAACGTGGGTACTAGGGTGTCCACATTTGAGGTGGCTTTCCAATCTTCTGTGTTCCATGGGGTTTCTTCAAGGTCTGCTGGGAAGTGTCCTTAATCTTTAAACTTCCAACCGCGACTTTCACATAAAGTTGTACGGAGCATGCAGTTGTGGTCTCACACTGCACACGCTCTCCGTGGGATTCCCAGTTACTCATCTTGGGTAGTTCCTTCGGTCCAAGCACTTCTTTTTATTATTTTTTTTTTTATTGTCAGCAAGTAAATCTCATTACAGAAATAAGATGAAAAAATCTTCAATATTAAGAGTACATTAAAACATATAACATAAAGATCGTACAGCACAATGCCGATCATATTCTTGACATATCCCCCTTTCTTCTGGGAACCTTCCCTTCAAATTATATATTACACATTGCAAACTGGTTCTCTCAATCTAATCCCTCCGCTTTATATATCTAACTAGCAGCCCGTCCCGACGTTGTCCGGGTATGAATTGCTGCCCGCCAGTAGAATATTGTTTTGTAGGATTTCGTTTTGATAGCATTTCTTATCTGTGACAGGCCTGTGAAACGCTCCGATTCACAGTGCACTGCTGATGCACTTAAGAGTGCGCGTTCAGTAGTGTGTGAACTCGAGTTTCCCTACTTTTTTTTCCCTTGCAATATTATGTAGCGCAAACTCGACAACATGGCATGAGCACAATTTACATTACAGGAGAACACATTCATTTGTGGTAGGCACGGGGAGACAAAGCGATTTGGCTGGAATCACAGGATGTTGAGCTGATGCCGAGATTCGAACGTAGCTCCCCAGCTCTAAAGTTCGCAATTCTAGAACTTGTGGCGGGAGGTGTGTCTAAAAGTGTATGTCGGTGCTGGCCATCAATGAGAGAGACCTGTGCATTTTTCAAATGGGTGGTGAAAAAATATGAGTATGTTGCTGGAGATGTGGGCTGCCGTGCCACCAATGTACTTACCGGGGAGGGTAAACACCCATTATTCCGCAACTTTCTTTCCGCATACCATCACTCCAAATAATTTCATTACGAAAGTACCATGACTCCGCAATACCATTATAACGCATGGCATTACATTTTATATGCTTTTCCCACGCATACATTTACAACGAAATTCGTTTTAAATGCATGAATGGTAAAAGCATGTTTTTTTTTAATGTTTGGATAAGGTAAGTATGCGTATAGGGGTATATGTTTTGGGGTACCGAGGTATATGTTTTGGGGTGTTTGGGTATTTTAAGGGTTCAGATATAGTTTTGGGTTATGGCGTACAGAGGTAGTTTTAGGGTTTAGGGATAGGTATGGGTTTTGGGGTACAGGAGTATTTTTAGGGTTCAGGGCTAGGTTTGGGTTTTGGGGTATAGGGGTATTTTTAGGGTTCAGGGGTAGGTTTGGGTTTTGGGGTACAGGAGTATTTTAAGGGTTCAGGGCTAGGTTTGGGTTTTGGGGTACAGGGGTATTTTTAGGGTTCAGGGCTAGGTTTGGGTTTTGGGGTACAGGGGTATTTTAGGGTTCAGGGGTAAGTTTGGGTTTTGGGGTACAGAGTTATTTTTAGGGTTCAGGGCTAGGTTTGGGTTTTGGGGTACAAGGGTATTTTTAGGGTTCAGGGGTGGGTTTGGGTTTTAGGGTACAGGGGTATTTTAAGGGTTCAGGGCTAGGTTTGGGTTTTGGGGTACAGGGGTATTTTAGGGTCCAGGGGTGGTTTTGGGGTACAGTGGTATTTTTAGGGTTCAGGGCTAGGTTTGGGTTTTGGGGTACAGGGGTATTTTTAGGGTTTAGGGATAGGTTTGGGTTTTGGGGTACAGGGTATATTTATAGGGTTAAGATGGGTTAGTGTTTAAGGGTGTTGGGGTATTTTAAGGGGTAAGGGTGGGTTATGATTATTGGGTGCACGGGTATTTAAAGGGAGCAGGGAGGGATTAGCACACGATATGAGACATGGCATGAAGGGTGGAACGTACCACACGCCCCCAGCGTTAGTCACGCCCCCAGCACACGCCCACAGCACACCGCAGACACGCCCACAAGGGACTACTTTGCTGGCACGGTTCTTTTACCTTTTAAATGTATATGGTGGGCGTCTGCATAGCCTATGTCCTTCTGCTGCAACTTCCCTTTCCAACGCTGTATTGGGTGTTGTGATTGGTGTTGTGGTTCCTGAGATTACTCGCCTCAAAGGTTTGGGCTCTCTCTTTATTACATTAGTATAGATTCCAAGGGTCCCCATATTACCATAGAGCGAGTTCCTCTCTCTCTCTCTCTCTCGAGAGAGAGAGAGCTAATGCTGTCTCCAATTCATAAGTTTCCTTTACTATAACCCACTATTCACTTACGGTGGGAGGTTTTGGAGATATCCAAACCCTAGCGATGGTGAGTTGGGCGATGACCAGTAAAATTGTGGTAAGCCGATTCAAACCTTGGCTCTCTTCCTTAAAGCCCAACATGATTTCCATGTCTGTGGGAGTGAAATCTGCCTCTGTTCGTTGTCTTATCACCTGAGCTATCTTCTGGCAAAATACTTCCAGCTATGGGCAGGTAGCAAACATGTGCACTTTGCCTGCAGCGTACATCCCACATTTAGGGCATTTTTTTAATCCCCTTCTTAAACCCCCCTAGCCCAACTAGCAATCTTCTCTGGGGTATAATAAAGCATGCATATTGTACACAATTGCTACAAACTTAAATTAACAGAATTAAATGATTCTTCTAATGTTCCTAATGCCAACGTAATAGTTTTAGGAGTAAAATGTATCCCCAGAGTCTCAGTCCATCTTGCTGCCAACATTTGACACCTGTCTAAAGTTGCTAAGACACTGATACATCCTACTTATTTTTCATGTATCTTTTTCCTCATACAGGCAATCCCATACTTCTGATTTAGAGACTGTTGTTAATGCTAGATGTTTCACTAACTAATCTCTAATTTGGAGATACTTGAAATACATCTGATCCAGGAGATTATAAAGAAGCTGCATGTTCTCCAATTTTCCTCAGGCCATTACAGTCGTACAGTACGCCCAAATGTAGGACCCCATACCTCACCCATCGCCTACTGACAGTGTCATGGAACAGCTCCTGTAACATGGGATTATCCCATAATGGTAGTTTATCATGAAAAAATGACTGATTGAATTTAACAGACAAGGTTCGCCATATATTCACAATGTCTCTAATATTCTTAAACCTCACCCGATAATTGGGGTTGTTAGTTTTATATAAAAACAATCGACATTCAGGTTCCAAAACCAATTGGTAAAAGAAATCCTGGTTATCAGAATCCAAAAGGCTGCAAAAACGACTTACAAATTCGGCCCAGAAATACATTTTAAAATCTGGGAACCCCAGGCCACCTTGATCATAAAATGTTTCAATAAATCTGTTGCGTGCCTTGCTTTTTTGTAACCCCAAATAAAACTACCCAATAGACCTTCTAATTTCCTAAAAAAAACATTGGAAACAAGGAGAGAAATCAATCGAAACAGGTATAAAAACTTAGGGAGTACCTCCATTTTTATGATATTAGAACTCCCTATTATACTAATGGGGAGCTTATGCAAGCTTTTCAATCTTTTATTCGTCTTTTCTAACAGGGGCTCATAATTCAAGGCGTGTATACTCTCAATTTGCGCTGAGATATGCACCCCCATAGGTGGCTACAGAGCACACTCCTGCTATATAAGAATCACTTGCTTTTTATCAATATTCAGCTTATAGCCTGGCAGAAGACCACATTTTATCACTTCCTCTTCTACACAGCTAATCACTGTTTCTGGGTCACTAGTGAAAACCGCTATATCGTCCGTATAAGCAGTTACCTTTAAATCACTTTCTCCTGATACCAGTGGTGCAATTTGTGCGTTAAAATGAAATGCCCCGATGAATGGCTCAAAATATTACAAAAACAACAGGGGGGATAAAGGGCAACCCTGTCTAGTGCCGCTTTATATAAAGAAAGGTGCAGATTGTAAGCCTAGATAGAGCAGTTTTGCCTGAGGTGTATTATACATAGTTTGTGCCATTGACAAAATTTCCCTCCATACCCAAAGGCTATGAGTGTGGTCCACAGATACCTCCAGACCACTGTATTGAATGCCTTTTCGGCACCCAAAAGCAGCATCCTTAAGTTTTTTGCGGACTTCTTACCTATTTCAAAGTCTCCGACTACAGTATTGATATGAGCAGTAGTTATATAGAACTCCACTGGTATAGAATCCTCCCCTGCAGCTTTTTCAGAAGGGAGAGAAGATACTGCTACGATTCTTTCCTCCTGCGAGATTTGTTTCTCCAAAGACACTGAGTCTTCATCTCTCAAAGTAGGTAAGCTACTACCCCGTAGGTATTATTGTAAGTCTGCCTCATCTGGTACTATAGATTAAGTATATAATTTTTGATTGAACCGAGAGAATTGATCCACTATTGTCTGTAGTGATGTATTTAATATTCCATTTGTCACTTTTATAGTCTTTATACTAGTTTTCACCCTGCTTTCCACTATTTGTTATGTTATGTTATGTTAATAACAACTTATAGAGCGCGCGGACACCTGTAGGCTTCATGGCGCTAAGACTGAGGGGAGTTGACAAGGTACCTAAGCATAAGGTTGCTCAAACAGCAAAGTCTTCAGGGCCTTCCTGAAGATCATAAGATTATCGCAGCACCTGAATGTCAAGGGAAGAGAGTTCCAGAAGCTGGGGGCTAGGTACGAGAAGCAGCATCCTCCTTGCCGTTTCCGTTTAAATGAAGGAATTGTTACCAGCTGAAGATGGGATGAGCGTAAGTTGCACGTGGGTTCATATTTAGTGATCATGTTTTTGATGAATCTAGGGCCATTCCTGTGCAGAGCCTTGAAGGCTAGACATCAAGTCTTAAAGGCTGCTCGTTGGTCCATCGGTAACCAGTGCAGTTTCATCAGTCCAGGTCTGACTGTCTGCCATTTAGGTTGTTTAAAAATGAGTCTTGCTGCCTGGTTCTGGACAATCTGTAATCGTTTTAATAGACCTGCTGGCAGGCCAAGGTAGATTGCGTTCGAGAAGTCGAGCCGCGAAAGTAGCAGGGCTATCACCACCTGTATGAGCGCTGAATGTGTCAGCAGGTGGGCGATTTTCTTTATTTTCCGTAGTTGAAAAAAACTGGAAGCGATCACTGCTCCCACCTGCCCTTTGAGCGAGAGATCAGCATTAAGAATAACCCCTAGGCTTTTCACCGAGGGGGAAGGAGTGGGCGGAGACCCCAGGTCCGGCGGCCAATAGTGTGGGCCCCAGCTGGACTCGCTCTTCCCAGGCAGCACTAGCTCCGTCTTGCCAGGATTGAGCTTCAGGTGATTCAGGTCCATCCAGCGCTGAATATGGGAAATGGTCGCCTGAAACTCAGCCGCGGCATTTGAGGAGCCAAGTGGGATTATGAGCTGAAGGTCATCCGCATAATTGAAAATAGTGATCTTCCTATTTTTTAAAGAATGGATCAGGGGTCTAAGATATAAGTTAAATAATAACGGTGATAGAGATGAGCCCTGGGGAACACCACAAGTGGAGGAGAGTTTAGGAGCCATAAAAGTTCCAAGCCTGACTGATTGAGTCTGGTCGGTCAGGAAAGATTCTATCCATTCTATCCATCTGATGCAGATTTGATAAGCAAGAACTTTCCCAGTTTGTTCCCCATATTCATATTGTGAGAACCTCATCTTATTACACTTCACAGCGATTTTCTCTCTTAATGAACGACTCATGACTATCCTTCCATTTACCAAAGGCATATACAATTTATCTTGGTCACTAGATTGCTGTTGGACCGCTTCTGCATGTTGCACCTTAGCCACTAGTAGTATTTGAAAAGTTGTTCTACTTGAATTTTCCCGCTCCTTATTCTGCTGCAAAATGTACTGTTGGGTAGCCCCTCTTATAAGTGACTTCATGGCATCCCAGACCACTATGGGAGAAGCTGTCCCTGTATCATCTGTAAAAAAATGTTATAGCTGTTTATATGTAACAGCTACATACTTTCTATCGTAACGTGGAAATGAAAAAGCCCTAACTGACTTATAGCCCGCTTCTATCTTAAAAGACAGTAAAACGGGATTATGATCAGAAGTTATTCTGGGACACACTTCCAAATCTGCAGATTCCATAATTTTCTCAGAGACCCATGCCATATCAATTCTTGAATACTGCTTGTGCAGGGCAGAATAATATGTATAGCCAGGGATAGTTGGATAAAGTTGTCACCATGCGTCCCTTAACCCGTTTACCGTGGCGGAATTGCGAGCGTTCTAATGCACGGGTGGGCCGTGTTGGCCAACGGACGTTAACAGCATTACCGAGGTAGTGCTCGCGATGGCCGTTGGCCGACGCACGCATGCAAGGAGTTAAACCATGTATTCGCCCTATTTCTAGTATTGCGGATCTAACTTTCCCCATTCTTGTGGTAGCGGCTCTATTCGTTGAATCAATGGAGTAATCCATTACACAATTAAAGTCCCCCAGAATCAAGCAATCTCCTTGATAATCCAACAATTCTATATTTAAGAAGTAAAAAAATCATGGGTTCATCAACATTAGGGCCATTTACTATGCACAAAATATATTTCCTTCCCTTTATCTCCAAATGTGCTAGTGCCCATCTCCCCCGTTGGTCAGCTAAAGTCTTAATGGTTCTATACTCAAACTTTTTATCCGCTAATATGGCTGTCCCCCTTATAGAGGCATTCTGTGTCGTAAACACAAGTGTCTGAGTAAGCCATTTTCCTGATAAGCTAAGTGTGTCTCTGTGAGTAGCACAATCTGAGGTCTATACATTTTCAATTCTTCCCTAACAAGTTGTCTCTTAGTTCCATTATTCAGGCTGGCTACATTCCAAGCCATACATCTAATCTACAACATAATAGATACAATTTATGCCTCTTAAATTTGTATATGCCATAATCTTTCTCCCCCTGCTTGTTGTGTTTATTCCCTCCACTTAATTTTCTGCGTTCCTTGTTCACATCTGATGTCTCCCTTTCCCAGTGTTTCATTCTATTCCTGCTGACATTTTTTTTACCTGCTCCCTCTCCCCCCCACTCTACCCCCCTGCTTGCCCATCCCCACCCTGTATCGTACCGGAGGAATCTATTCCTTTATTCACTGCCGATGAATGGGCAGCGGTGGAGATGCAGCGCACCTTTATTGACCCACGCACACCACCATAACCCTGTACTTTAGATAGCTTACAAATAGACAGAAAGAAGGGATAAAAGTGGAAAAAACAAACAAACAATGAATGTGACAAAACATATCAAAAAGTCCATAGCAGCAATTACCCTACGAATATGACTAGCTCTATGCCTACAAGAATACAGTCTTTAAATCTTTCTGGCTACTACCTCTGCCTGCCATCTACATAATGCTTGCTTGGCCTCATGCTCAGTAAGAAAATGGTGAGATTGTCCTCCTTTGATGACTTTAACCGTGCAGGTTCTTGTAGAAAAACTTGTGGCCCTTTGGATTTTAATGGATCTATTAGCTATCTTAGTTTCCAATGTCTATCCATAGTGGCTCTGCATAGATCGGATCTCACAAAAATAGACAAGGAATCCACATTCACCTGTGAGCTAGGGCTGGCTTTCAGAGATATAGCTTGCATTAGTAAAAAATTACCAAAAATATCAACAGCGGTCAGGGGTATTGAGACCCCTGCTTATACCCCCCATTAGTAGTCTATGCATGCGTTGTAGCTGGCAGTCCCAGTCCCAATCTGCAAGATCAGGGAAGGCCTTTTGAAATAACTGGACTACAAATGCCCGAGGGTTGGAGCACTCCTGGCCCTCCGAAATACCTGGCGTACTTAGAGCAAGAAAGCAAAAGACACACAATTGATTGACGGAATGCAGAACAAGTCAAAACATTCACCCTCAGTCAAGAGTTCTGGGTTAAATGCATCATTCTTTTGCTCGCCATGCCACCCCAGTTTAGACCTGGCCATTGTGACCCAGACGTGGGTCCTTTGCTCACTGTGCCACTGGATTCAAGCTAGCCTGGTTGAAGAAGGGTGATATACCCTGAAACCGGTCCTAGGATTCTTGTTTCTGGTCCAGGGAGGACCTGGCATGGCAGTTTGGGCAGGACTGTTCCCATGCGGCACAGGGTCAAGACTGATTTGCATATAGCTGGGTCCAAACTGGAGTGGCGTAGTTGGCAAGAGAATGATGGATTTAACCCAGATCCTTTGACTGGGGGAACATTTTTGCATTTTGCATTGTCAGCATTCCATCCATCATGTGTTTGCTGTAACACTTTTCAGCCCATGGAGGACCCCTGGTGCACCTATGCCCTGGGTACCTTAGTAGCATATACTAGGGACTGATAAAGTTGTTGTTGTCCTTATTTATCGTCCTCCTGGTTCCATGCCTTCATTCCCTCGTCAGTTTGCTGATTATATCTCACAGCTGACTATCAACAATGCCAAGGTTATGATTATTGGGGACCTTAACTATTGGCCCTCTGATCCCCGAGAAAGTCACCTCTCGGTGGAATTTTCCGACCTTCTATCAGGCCTGAACTATAATCAACATATTACCATCCCTACCCACTGTAAAGGTCACATCTTGGATCAGGTGTGGACAACCAATTTAGATATCCTCTCTGTTAGAACCAGGGTCTCTAGTTGGCAGGAGAGGTGTGGCGCCGCGGCCAGGGCGACTGACGCTGGAATCTGGGGATCAGGGTTCGATCCCCGGCTCCGGCGGCAGCTTAGCCCAGCACCATGTGACTCTGGGCAATAGCTCGCTTAATCTTCCCGACGGCCCCCAGCGCCTAGAGACCCTTACGGGTGATTGTGCGCTTTACAAATGTGGATTATTATTATTATTATTATTCCCTAGTCCAAATAGGGACCACCGCTTCCGACCTGGTAGCTTGGCGCAGAGCAGCAAAGGCGGAACTTCAGAGGCAATGTGTAAAGTATTTGTGCAACACACAACGACGATGACACAGTAAAAACACTCACAAAAGGAACACCACATCAGTTTTGTATAAGAATAAGAATTTCTTTATCTAAAAGTTATGCGAGAACCAAAAGCAGGAAAATCCAGCTCCAGGCAAGATCAATAATAAAAAGGATTCCAGTTTCCAAGCAAGATCAATAATCAATAAGAATGAATCCAGTTCCCAGGCTTGATCAATAACAAAAATGATTCCAGTTTCCAAGCAAGATCAATAATCAATAAGAATGAATCCAGTTCCCAGGCTTGATCAATAACAAAAAGGATTCCAGTTTCCAAGCAAGATCAATAATCAATAAGAATGAATCCAGTTCCCAGGCCTGATCAAATCCCCAAAAGCTCATGTGTGCCAAGGGCTTTATCTGGTAATGTCTTTCTCACAGTGTCCACTTGAGGTAGGTTCTTATGGTCAAAATTCACTGGGGTAAGGTTCTTAGGCCAAAGTTCCCTTGTAGCGTAATAAGTGTGCCTCTCATAGAAATAATGCTCCCAGCGTAGGAAGTGCGGCTGCCCAGGCGCTGCTGGTAATGCTAAATAATGCCCCAGTGTCAATTACCAAGTAATTATGCCCCCGTAGGCCAGTCAGTGAAGGACGGTTCCCAGCCAAGCACAAAGCTCACACTCCAGGTACCCGGCCAACCCGCACCCCGCCCCTTCGCAGCAGCCTGGTTGCACTGAGGCGTTACCTGGGGTGGTGGCTGCGGATGCAGGTGCGAGGCTCCTCTCCCCCCTGGGGCCTTGGGCTCAGCAGGCGCTGCACGGGTGGGGGTCACAGCCACACAGCGCTCCTTTAGCACAGTGCTTAACAGTGCCTCCAAGTCCTGGGCAACGACGGAGCCTCCTGCCACACAGCGCTTCGCTTCTCAGCGCTACACAGCGCGCTCCGGTCCCAGTGGCGGTGACCTCAGGGCCAGTTTCAGTGGGCTTGCGCCAGAAGCAGAGGCAATAACAGAGCCAATCACAGAGCCCTGGGAGGATCACGGGGCAAGCAGTGCTGAGGGCAGGCACAGCGTTGCAGGGCAAATCTTGAGAGTGTTGTTGCTGTTCCAAAGGGCAGTCTTTAAAACGCTGTGGTCCAAGGAGAGGTAGTTTCCTTTAGCTTAAAAAGGGTGCAGTCCCAAAAAGGCAATCTTTAAAAGGTTGAAGACTCTTTAAAATGCTGTTCAAAGAAAAGTAGTTCCTTTGGGATGTTGTGGAGACACTCTGGTGGTGATGTTGCAGTCTCCCATGCAGGGCAGGATCAGCAGACAGTAGGGCAGCTCAGCAGGTTGTGGGGCAGCAGTTCCTTGGAGCAGTCAGCCTCCTTCCCAGTGGCAATCCTCTTGCGCAGCAGTCCTCACTCCAGCAGGGATTCTTCCAGGTCCAGCAGTGTAACAAGAATGTGAGGCCAGGACCCTCCCTTATATATCTTTTTAGTCTAAGGGCTAGAAAGTGGTGGAAGTCTCTGGAAGGGTCTGGGGGCAGGGGCTTCTGGAAGAGTCCAGGGAGTTCTGGTATGTTCCCTGCCTTTCCTGACCTAGCTGTCACAGTGACGAGAGACAGGCCGTTAAGGCTACAGTGGGCAGCCCATCACAGCTCATCCCAGGGAAGAAGGTGTGAATCACCACTCCCACCTCCCAACCCAGGCAGGCTATCAGTATGCAGAGGGGAGGGGGGAGTCTGCAGGCTAATCTAAGTGTAGGCAGGAAAAGGTCCCCTTTATAAAAGTGGGATCCCTAGCGTAGTAATGCCCAAACCCTATATATCATTGGAAAGGGTTCCCCGCCCCGAGTCCAACAAGACCAAACATGATAGACTTATTAGGTCCCTGTCAGAAGTTATTCCCCAAGGGGAGGTTCCCAATGTTAGCCTATGTAGGATTAAACCTTACTGCGGTAGCAGTGGCTTGTGGCAGATATGCCAGCCTCACAAGGTTTTAGGGAAGAGCACCTGCACCTCAGCACTGTTTAGCAGTGGTGAGGCGCCCAGAGTCCTAAGTCCAACAAAATATAGGATAAAAATGGGAGGCAAAAAGGGCAAAAATGTAGGGGAGACCACCCTAAGGCTGACAGGTCTAACATGTGTCCCCCCCAGCTGAGAGTGGGGAGAACTACCCAACCTCTAGGGAGTTCTCATCACTAAGGCGGAAAAACCTAGAGAGACCGTCAGCATTGGCGTGGTCTACTCCGGGTCTGTGTTCCACCCTGAAGTCCATCCCCTGTAGGGAAATGGACCACCTCAACAATTTGGGATTCTCGCCCCTCATTTGCATGAGCCATCTGAGGGGCCGGTGGTCAGTCTAAATCAGGAAGAGGAAGCCAAACAAATATGGCCTCAGCTTCTTTACAGCCCAGACCACCGCAAAGGCTTCCCTCTCTATCGCGCTCCATCGCTGTTCTCGGGGGAGCAGCCTCCTGGAGATAAAGGCTACTGGTTGGTCCCTTCCCTCCTCATTGAGTTGCGAAAGTACCGCCCCTATGCCATGCTCTGAGGCGTCCGTTTGGACAATGAACTCTTTGGAGAAGTCAGGGGCCCTGAGCACAGGAGCGGGGCACATGGCCTGCTTTAGAGAGTCAAAGGCTTTTTGGCAAGCCTCTGTCCAGATCACTTTTCTAGGTTGTTTCTTAGAGGTTACCTCAGTCAAGGGGGCCACAATAGTGCCATAACCCTTGACAAATCTGCGGTAGTATCCTGTGAGGCCCAGGAACGCCCTGACCTCAGTCTGTGTTTTGGGAGGCTCCCAAGCCAGGATGGTTTCTATCTTGGCCTGTAGGGGCTGCACCTTGCCCCCTCCTACCAAGTGTCCTAGGTAGACTACCGACCCCTGCCCTATCTGGCATTTGCTAGCTTTGATAGTCAGGCCTGCCTGCTGCAGAGCCTGAAGCACTTCCTGGAGGTGACCCAAATGGTCCTCCCAGCTGCTACTGAAGACAGCTATGTCGTCCAGGTAGGCAGCAGAGAAGGCCTCTAAACCGGAGAGGACCCGGTTCACCAGCCGCTGGAAGGTGGCAGGAGCATTTTTCAGTCCAAAGGGCATCACCCTAAGCTGGTAGTGGCCCTCTGGGGTGGAAAAGGCGGACCTCTCTTTAGCTCCATCTGTTAGGGCGATCTGCCAGTACCCTGACGTGAGGTCAAAGGTACTCAGGTATCGGGCAGCCCCCAGCCTGTCAATGAGCTCATCCGCCCTCGGGATAGGATGAGCGTCAGTCTTGGTCACAGAGTTCAGTCCCCTGTAATCCACACAGAACCTACGTTCTGGTGTGGTGCCCGGTGGGGCAGCTTTTGGTACCAGAACCACCGGACTGGACCAAGGGCTGTTGGAGGGCTCTATCACCCCCAACTCCAGCATCTTAGTGACCTCACTCTGGATGCTGGCCTTCACCTTATCTGACAACCTGTAAGACTTGGACTTGACAGGGGGGCTGTCTCCTGTGTCCACATCATGGGTACACAGGTGGGTAATCCCAGGGATAAGGGAGAACACTGAGGAGAACTGCCCCAGGACCTGGCGCAGTCCCTCTGTTGCTCAGGAGTCAAGGATGGGGAGAGGACCACTCCCTCCACCGATCCATCCTTCTCTTTGGAAGCAAAGAGGTCCGGGAGAGGTTCACTTTCCTCTTCCTCGGCCCCATCAGTTACCATCAGTAAGGTAAGCTCAGACCTCTCATGGTGGGGTTTGAGGCGGTTGGCGTGTAGCACCCTGTGGGGCTGCCTGGGGGTTTTAAGGTCCACTAGGTAAGTGGCCTTGCCCTTCTTCTCCAATATCTCATAAGGGCCTGTCCAGCGATCCTGGAGGGCACTAAGCTCTCCAGGCTCCATGACCCACACCTTCTGTCCAGGTTTTAGCTCCACAGGGTGAGAATTCTGGTCGTACCATTCCTTCATTACCGCCTGGCTGGCCTCTAAGTTGTCAGAAGCTTGTTTCCACAACTTAGCCATTTGGCTACGGAAGGCCAGCATGTAGCTCACTACATCCTGGGGAAGCCTCCTTGGAGTCTTCTCCCACCCATCCTTCACTAAACTGAGAGGCCCCCTAACAGGGTGACCGTACAAAAGCTCGAAGGGGCTGAAACCCACCCCCTTCTGCGGTACCTACCTGTAGGAAAACAGCAAACAGGGCAAGAGGATGTCCCACTTTTTCCTCAGGCCCTCAGGCAGACTCCTGATCATGCCTTTAAGGGTCTTGTTAAATCTCTCCACGAGACCATTGGTTTGTGGGTGGTAAGGGTGGAGAACTTATAAGTAATCCCACACTCCTTCCACATGGCTTGCATGTAGGCAGACATAAAGTTGGTACCCCTGTCGGACACCACCTCTTTGGGAAAACCCACTCTGGTAAAAATCCCCATCAGGGCCCGTGCCACTGCAGGTGCAGTGATGGCTCTCAGAGGAATAGCCTCTGGGTACCGGGTGGCGTGGTCCACCAGAACCAGGATAAACCTGTGACCAGAAGAAGTCGGTGGATCCATGGGCCCAACAATGTCGATGCCCACCCTCTCAAAGGGGGTGCTAACGACAGGTAGTGGTTCCAGGGGAGCCTTCAGCTTAGTCCCTGTTTTCCCACTAGCTTGGCAGGTCAGACAGGTCCTGCAGAATGTATCTGAGGAGAACCTCATCTGCGGCCAATAAAAATGTGGGACAAGCCTAGCAAAGGTCTTGTCTTGGCCCAAGTGTCCTGCCAATGGGATCTCATGAGCCAATTCCAAACGAAATGCCCTGTAGCACTGGGGGACCACTAAGGCCCTTGATGACCCATGCACAGGAGCCTTGGGCTCACTGTAAAGGAGCCCATCCTCCCAGTAAATATGATACTTCGCGGAGGCATTGCCTGCTGCTTGGGCTTCGGCCTGTCGCCTCATGCCCTCAAGGGTGGGGCACTCCTTCTGTGCCCGGCAAAACTCCTCCCTGGTAGGCCCTCCTTCCACCTGCCACCCTGCAGGGGTAGGTAGGTCCCCCAAGGGAGCAACGTCCCCCTCCGTGGACTCCGGTGCAACCTCCTCAAGTGCCCCATCCATCTCACGGGGTGACTGCCCCGGGGGGGGCTTCCCACGCCCTCTGGCTCCTCCCTTCTTAGCAGCTGGCTGGGCCATTTTTCCAGGCTCCAGCCCTGGCTGACTCCCTTTCCGGGCAGCCATAGACCGTGTGGTAGCACAAATCCACTCCGGTAACCCCAGCATCTCCACATGCGCTTTGAGCTCTACCTCCTTCCAGGCAGTATGCTCTAGGTCATTCCCTAACAGACAGTCCACTGGCATGGCAGGGCTCACAGCAACTCTTAAAACGCCTGAAACCCCTCCCCACCCAAAATGGAACCTGTGCTATGGGATAGTGACCCCCCCTGTTGTCAGCCATCACAACTGGATGGACTGCATCGGGAATTATTTGCTCTGGGGACACCAGCTGACTCCTTACCATAGTCATGCTGGCACCTGTGTCCCTCAGGGCCTCCACCCCCCGACCATTGAGGGTGACCCACTGCCTATACTTGGTAGTATTTGAGGGCACATGGACCTTGGGTACCATCTCACTGTCTCCCAGAGACACTAGGACAAGCCCTGCCCCCTCACTCCCATCATCTAGGGACAGCTCCTCCCCAAGCGCTACACTAGCCACCCCGGGGTTTTTACCTCCAGTGGGCGGTGGTGCTCTCTTGCGACACTTGGGATCCCCCTTGTAGTGTCCAAGTTCACCACACTCATAGCACCGGACAATTCTGGTCTGCTGACCTTTGTCAGGATAAGTGGGCTTCTGGTGGCCAGATTGGGGCTGGGATCCAGACCCTTTCCCTTGTGAATTATTTTGGGGGCCTTTGGAGAACTCTTTCTTTTTGTCTCCCCCCTCTTTCCTCTGGTGGGAACCCTGACCACCCCTTTGGGAGTCCCCCCCAGAACCCTTGTTGGACACCCTGGTACTGACCCATGTATCCGCCTCCTCCGCAAGCTTCCTAGGATTGGTCAACTTGCGGTCAACCAGGTGTTGGCGCAGCTCTGGAAAACATTTCTCTAGAAGGTGCTCTCTTAAAAACAAGTCATACAACCCTTCATAGTCATGCACATTGCTGCCCCGCACCCAACCATCTAAAGCTTTACTAGTGTAGTCCAGGAAGTCTACCCAGTTTTGTGTGGGAAGTTTGTGGCTATTCCTAAACCTCTGCCTATACCTCTCAGGGGTAAGACCGAACCTCTTAAGCAATGCAGCTTTCATGACAGAATAGTTAGTCTGGTCTTCCTTCTCTAGGTAAAGGAGGGTGTCCCTAACATCAGGAGGTAGGTACTTATACAAACCACCCCCCCAATAACTCTCTGGGACCCCATGGGCTCTTAAAGATACCTCATAGGCGGCTAACCACTTATCAATATTATCCCCCACCTTAAAACTGGCCATCACATCTTTAGGCATAAAGACCCTGGACTCACGTGAAGCTTCCATAGGTACGCTGCCACCATTCTTGTTGCTGTTGGCCCCTACTTCTAGGGCCCGGATTTCCAGTTCCTTCAGGCTGAGCTCATGGGCAAGTTCTTTTTCCTGCATAGCCAGTCTCTTGTTCTCGCGATCCTGCTCAATGGCCCACCTTTCTCTTTCCCGCTCTTTCTCCAGCTTGGCAAGCTCCAACCTGAGCTGCCTCTCCTCCCTCCTGTCCTCCAGGTCCTCTACAGACAGGCTCTTCACTGACACACTACTGCCTGCCTTGGAAGGTACCCTTGTACCTGGTAACAAATTGCCATTTCCCGCCAAGTGCAGTAGGTCAAGGTTTCCTGTGGCGTCATGCTCTGGTCCTTGCTCGTCCCCATCTCCTTCTGAGTGGGCTGTTACCCATGCTCTCAAAGCTTTCTGAAGCTCTGCCTTCTTGGCGCTTCGCTTGAAGGGTACCCCTTTCTCCTTCGAGAACTCTTTGAGTTGCGCCACTGTGTAAACTTCCAGATTGGCCAGCTCGAATTCCATGTTGCTAGGTGGGGCCTCAGACGTTTGTAGAGAAAACCAAATGGGACTTAGGCAAAAGGACTTTTAAAAAGAGCAGCCAGTCAGGGAGAATTTAAAAAAAATTCAAAAATGCCAATTGGAGAGGGTAGACAAAAATTCAGTAGAGTCAGGTGTAGGGTTGCGGTGTACACTGCGTCGCTGCGTGGTGTTACACAAGCACAAGTCCTATCCCAGCACTCGATCACCAATGTTAGAACCGGGGTCTCTAGTTGGCAGGGGTATGTACCCTAGTCCAAATAGGGACCACCGCTTCCGACCTGGTAGCTTGGCGCAGAGCAGCAAAGGCGTAACTTCAGAGGCAATGTGTAAAGTATTTGTGCAACACACAACGACGATGACACAGTAAAAACACTCACAAAAGGAACACCACACCAGTTTTGTATAAGAATAAGAATTTCTTTATCTAAAAGTTATGCGAGAACCAAAAGCAGGAAAATCCAGCTCCAGGCAAGATCAATAATAAAAAGGATTCCAGTTTCCAAGCAAGATCAATAATCAATAAGAATGAATCCAGTTCCCAGGCTTGATCAATAACAAAAAGGATTCCAGTTTCCAAGCAAGATCAATAATCAATAGGAATGAATCCAGTTCCCAGGCTTGATCAATAACAAAAAGGATTCCAGTTTCCAAGCAAGATCAATAATCAATAAGAATGAATCCAGTTCCCAAGCCTGATCAAATCCCCAAAAGCTCATGTGTGCCAAGGGCTCTTGCTGGTAATGTCTTTCTCACAGTGTCCACTTGAGGTAGGTTCTTATGGTCAAAATTCACTGGGGGAAGGTTCTTAGGCCAAAGTTCCCTTGTAGCGTAATAAGTGTGCCTCTCATAGAAATAATGCTCCCAGCGTAGGAAGTGCGGCTGCCCAGGCGCTGCTGGTAATGCTAAATAATGCCCCAGTGTCAATTACCAAGTAATTATGCCCCCGTAGGCCAGTCAGTGAAGGACGGTTCCCAGCCAAGCACAAAGCTCACACTCCAGGTACCCGGCCAACCCGCACCCCGCCCCTTCGCAGCAGCCTGGTTGCACTGAGGCGTTACCTGGGGTGGTGGTTGCGGACGCAGGTGCGAGGCTCCTCTCCCCCCTGGGGCCTTGGGCTCAGCAGGCGCTGCACGGGTGGGGGTCACAGCCACACAGCGCTCCTTTAGCACAGCGCTTAACAGTGCCTCCAAGTCCTGGGCAACGACGGAGCCTCCTGCCACACAGCGCTTCGCTTCTCAGCGCTACACAACGCTCTCCGGTCCCAGTGGCGGTGACCTCAGGGCCAGTTTCAGTGGGCTTGCGCCAGAAGCAGAGGCAATCACAGAGCCTTGGGAGGATCACGGGGCAAGCAGTGCTGAGGGCAGGCACAGCGTTGCAGGGCAAATCTTGGGAGTGTTGTTGCTGTTCCAAAGGGCAGTCTTTAAAACGCTGTGGTCCAAGGAGAGGTAGTTTCCTTTAGCTTAAAAAGGGTGCAGTCCCAAAAAGGCAATCTTTAAAAGGTTGAAGACTCTTTAAAATGCTGTTCAAAGAAAAGTAGTTCCTTTGGGATGTTGTGGAGACACTCTGGTTGTGATGTTGCAGTCTCCCATACAGGGCAGGATCAGCAGACAGTAGGGCAGCTCAGCAGGTTGTGGGGCAGCAGTTCCTTGGAGCAGTCAGCCTCCTTCCCAGTGGCAATCCTCTTGCGCAGCAGTCCTCACTCCAGCAGGGATTCTTCCAGGTCCAGCAGTGTAACAAGAATGTGAGGCCAGGACCCTCCCTTATATATCTTTTTAGTCTAAGGGCTAGAAAGTGGTGGAAGTCTCTGGAAGGGTCTGGGGGGAGGGGCTTCTGGAAGAGTCCAGGGAGTTCTGGTATGTTCCCTGCCTTTCCTGACCTAGCTGTCACAGTGACGAGAGACAGGCCGTTAAGGGTACAGTGGGCAGCCCATCACAGCTCATCCCAGGGAAGAAGGTGTGAATCACCACTCCCACCTCCCAACCCAGGCAGGCTATCAGTATGCAGAGGGGAGGGGGGAGTCTGCAGCCTAATCTAAGTGTAGGCAGGAAAAGGTCCCCTTTATAAAAGTGAGATCCCTAGCGTAGTAATGCCCAAACCCTATATATCATTGGAAAGGGTTCCCCGCCCCGAGTCCAACAAGACCAAACATGATAGACTTATTAGGTCCCTGTCAGAAGTTATTCCACAAGGGGAGGTTCCCAATGTTAGCCTATGTAGGATTAAACCTTACTGCGGTAGCAGTGGCTTGTGGCAGATATGCCAGCCTCACAAGGTTTTAGGGAAGAGCACCTGCACCTCAGCACTGTTTAGCAGTGGTGAGGCGCCCAGAGTCCTAAGTCCAACAAAATATAGGATAAAAATGGGAGGCAAAAAGGGCAAAAATGTAGGGGAGACCACCCTAAGGCTGACAGGTCTAACACTCTCCCCCACAGTGACCCCATGCTCCTGGTCCGACCATCATTTTATTTCTTTTGTTGTTAACTTGATCACTCCTAACTTCCCTCCGCCTTTGACTAACTTTACTGCCCGAAATCGGAAGACAGCTAATCTGGTGGAACTTCATTCCATTCTGTCCTCCACAATCCCTCCGACCTCGACTCTGGTGTCCCACCAGGCTTTTCTTCTTGACCAATGGCTATCCTCTGCTTGCAATACCATCGCTCCTTTAAAAAATATAAAAACTAGGCTCCCTCATGACGCCCAACGTTGGTTCACGGACCAACTGAAAGCAGATAAACGGTCTTTACGTCAGGCTGAGCACCGCTGGAGGCGTAACTATGACCACCAGCTGAAAATTGAGTTTATGGACTGCCTGAGAACTTATAAAAAATCTATTTTATCAGCCAAAACTAGTTACTTCTCTCAAAAAATTACGGAGTCCGCCTCTAAAACAAAGGATATTTTTTCCATTGTAAATGAGCTTTCATTACCAGACCGAGTCACCCTTCAACCTCAGCCTTCCCAACTCCTGTGTGATTCACTCAATGCTTTCTTTTCTGAAAAAATTATCAACATCAAGAACAATATTCCTCCGCCTTTGTCCCCTCACCCCCCTCCTTTACCCCCTGGAAACCCTTGTAGTTTGGATGTCTTTCCCCCTATCTCCCTTTCAGAATTTGGGTCACTCCTGCACAAAGTGAGTTCTGGCTCCCCTACCGACTGTTGCCCTTTCCAGGTTCTTAGGGACATTTTTCTGGCCTGTCCCGAACCCCCCCTGGCTCTCCTTAACAATTCTTTGGCGACAGGGACGGTCCCGGACTCCTTTAAACAGGCAGTGGTGACTCCGATTCTGAAAAAACCAATGCTGATCCAACGGTCCTGAGCAATTATAGACCCATTTCCCTTCTCCCTTATTTGGCAAAAATTTTAGAGACCTACATCACCCGCTGCCTGAGTGCCTTCATTGAGACCTCATCCTTTCTGGAGACCCAACAAGCTGGATTCCGTCCCCTTCATTCCACCGAGTCGGTCATTGTTGCTGTTATGGACACCCTTAGAAAGGGCGCTGATAGTAACATCCCTCAGGCCCTTGTTCTCCTGGATTTGTCGGCGGCTTTCGACACGGTTGATCACGCAATATTGATTGACCGTGTCGGGAACGCCGGCATCCGGGGTATGGCCCTCGAGTGGGTCAAGTCCTTCCTGGATACCGCTCGCAGGCTGTGCATTTGTCCACTTTCTCGGCTTCCTACTCCCCTTTATCTTGCGGTGTCCCTCAGGGCTCCGCTTTATCCCCTTTATTATTTAATTTATATATGCAACCCCTGATTTTGTCCCTTCGTAAGTCCGCTGCTACCATCTTTAATTATGCGGACGATTTGCAGTTAATGTTTCCAACCGATACCTCCCTTTCCTCTTGTACCACCTTTCAGTCCAACTTGCTCGAGATCTCCGAGTGGATGTACCATAGTCTACTCAAATTAAATCCCACTAAGACTGAGCTTCTTTTGGTGGGTGGTGCAGCTAATCCTTGGAATGACAGCTTCTGGCCCCCTTCATTAGGGCTCCCTCCTTGTCCTGTCAAATCTATGAAGAGCCTTGGCGTGGTCATTTCTAACGACCTATCCATGGGGCCCCAGTTCAGTGCGGTGACGTCATCCTGCTTTTTCCAACTACGCAGGATACGAAAAATCTGTAGATTTCTTACCAGAGACGCACTGATCCTCGTCATCATGGCCCTGGTCACATCAAGACTTGACTACGCCAATGCCTTGTATGCCGGCATCCCTGCATACCTCCTTCACAAACTGCAACTCGTGCAAAATCAGGCCGCACGCCTGATTTTTCACCAACCCCGCCATCAACATGTCTCGCCTCTACTACGGAGCCTTCATTGGCTCCCTGTAGCTAAGCGTTGCATTTTCAAACTGGGCTGTACAATCTTTAAAGCCCTTTCTGATCTTCCTCCTATCTTTATTACTTCTAAACTGAAATGCTACGTCCCTTCCAGAAATCTTCGTTCCTCCGGACATAATCTGCTAGTCATTCCAAAAACCAAACGGAAAAAACATGGTGGTTCTTGTTTTTCTTTCTGCGCCCCCAAAACCTGGAATGCTTTTCCACCGGCCATTCGTCATTGTCCTACCTATGGTTGTTTTCGTAAGCTACTAAAAACGCATCTCTTTCAGTCTGCTTCTGAGTAAATAACACATGTCCCAGCCCCCCCGCATTATTCACGAGCGCCATGAAACCGTACGGTGGCCGAGCGCGGTACAAAACTTTTTACCATACCATACCATACCAGTATTCAATCTGGGAGGTACCCAAGTACTTAACTAAACCACTTTAGGGGAGAAAGCACAGAAGCTGGGGTCCTGAGTAGCAGAATCCCAGTCAGACTAGTCAGAAACAGCATAGCACCAGGCAAGAAGTGGGAGTAACCATAAAAGCAGATCCTACTTTCTTACAGCCACTAACCATTGTGTGGCATTGCAAGGGAGAAAGAAAGTAAATGTAGAATCAGAAGCACATGTCACTGAAGTTGCAGAATATACACAGTACCATTAATGGTGTAGGACAGGGATCCATGCAAAAGGAGGAACAAAGGCAGGAAGAAAAAGGAGGAGAGGGAGTTGGGAGAGGCAATGGAAGTGGGCCGGGGAGAGGCCAAGTGAGTGGGAGGGTAGCATTTTTCCCGCAGCCAGCTGTGGTATTAGAAACAGAGCTGTCCAGTATTGTATCTAATGCACAAGCCTTCCTAATCAGTCTGGGTTTCATCAGATTACTCAAAACACTTATGCTAAATTTTAGGACAGCCAAAGAGTTTCTGATTGTGCTGTAAACGCCTTAATCCCACTATATCAAAAAAGCCCCTATGTCTATAATTTTATTGATGGTAAGTATACCACGTGTCTTATTGCCACAGGAGCTTGTTGCTCAGCTTTTAAATCTTCAGAATTTTCTACTTTAGCTTTCTTGGGCATGTCAATAGATGCAGTTGATATGTTTAACCACTGTGTTTCTCTGAAAAGTTCTGATCCTGTGTCCATTTCTTTGAGTCCGGTTAGTGATTAATGTTCAATTTTATCCAGCCAAACTAATTTGCAGGGACAGACACGACTTTGAATTGGAACTGCATTTTGTACCTCAGAATCATTATTTTAAACATACCTCAACAAAAATGAAAAACAACATATGTGAGGGCATAAGTTGTCAAAGTGAAGTGGATAATGCTGTTAGGTGTCCTGTTTTAACTGAATTTCTTTCACAGGTAAAGTCCAGATTGTGATCCAAAGGGGCCATTGAGAACTTCTCTTCTATACAACCTATAAAGGTGTAGATTAAACGTCATAAGTAGCTACCCAGAATGCTCCAGTACCGTCTAAACCCGAAAGTGGAGGCGGGGATCTGCCGTTTAATAGTAGATTTACTTAAAAAAAGGCTTTTGTTGCCTATTGTTAGTAGCTGTAATACCCAGATTCACCAGATAGGCAAGGTGGGGAAAGCGAAGGTGTGCAGGTTCATACAGAATCTTAGTGCATTAATATTGTGGTTATCCCAAGTGTCCTTGTGGTCCTTAAGCCTGCCACCATCCATTCTTTGGATCTCTGCAAATGCCCAATAGTTTACTACAGTTGATCTTTATTCCACTTTCTCTATTCCCATATATGAGAAGAGTCATCATATTTTCTTGTTCACATTCACAGGGTCTCAAGGACTCATCATCAATGATTTACAGAGTCCCCATCAATATTTTCCTCAGTCCTGATGAAGGATATAGACACAGCTTTTTCACTTTAGTCCAATATGCTGAAGACGTACTTTGGCATCTCTTAATCTAGATAATTGCGAGCAAGATTTGTCTATCTCCTCACTGAATTAGCTAATAAAGGGCATAAGGCTTCATGGTAGAGATCACAGTTCTGCAATCCCAGAGTGTGATACTTCGCTCATGAACTTTCTGCTGCCAAGCACTACTTATCATGTGAACTAGTTGAAGCCAGTCATAAGGTGACCCATCCTGTAACTGTCTCCTAGGTGTCTACCTTTGTGAGTATAGCTGGGTATTGCAGACAGTAAATATTGGACTATGCCAAATATGCAAAGCCTTTGCAAGATTATCTCAGAAAAGACACGCATAAAAGCTTGTAACATTCTATTGTTGCCGAAAATGCATTTATGAAAATGACATAAGCATTGACTCCTGCCCCTGCTTCAGGACCCCCTGATTACACCAAACCTTTTGATTTGTATTGCCATGAACATTATGGATCTGTACTTTAAGGCTTGGTACTGGGGAACAGGAAAAGTCCCTAACCAGGACTCTTCAATCCTCAACTAGTTGCAGCTGGACTCTCATCATGTTTACAGTCTCCGTTGCCTGCTGCTAATCTTCTGGGGTTGCTATGTTTGTTGGAAGAGCAGACTTATTATCAATACCAACACTAAAGGATCTCTCTAAACTGCAGAAGAAACCCTCCAAAAGTGAAAAACAGTCCCGAAATAAGCAGAAATCTAAAAGAGACCCTAAGGGGTTGTGGAGGGACAACACCGGGCATGTGGTTGCACCAAAACTTCTACTTTCCAACCTCAACAGTTTGAATCATGAAGAAGCCCATTTGGGTAGGGACATCATGCGGGCAAAGTAGTAAGGAGAAAAAGTACCCTCAATAACAAGGTAGCAAAGATATACTCAGAACAAGCATTGGCATAGCCAATAGGTCTCGCGTTTGGGACCTTTTAAGTATTTAGTTATGCAGCACAATATCCTTGGTGCAACAACATCAACTGTTGCATGTCTAAACACTTATAAGGTCCCAAGGGCGAGACCTATTGGCTATGCCAATGTTTGTTATTTCTTGTTTTTGGGGGAAACCGGGCTAGTGCCAGGAGGGTCAAGGGTGAGTGGCAGGGAGGTGAGGAATGAATGCCAAGAGGGAAAAGGCTGACTGTCAGGCCATGTGGGTAAAGGGTGAGTGCTAGAGAGGTGAGGAGTGAGTCCCAGGGAGATGAGACGTAAGAGTTAGGAGGGTCAATGGTGAGTGCCAGGGAGGGGAAGGGTGAGTGCAGAGAAGGGGGAAGTATGAGTGCCAGGGTGAGGTGTAGCTACCAGCCCATGGGGGTGAAGGGCTAGTGCCACAGAGGTGAAGGTTGAGTGCCAGGTCAGGGGGATGAAGGGTGAGTGCCAGGGAGATGAAGGTTGAGTGCCATGGAGGTGAGACGTAGGAGTCAGGATGGTCAAGGGTGAGTGCCAGGGAGGGGAAGGGTGAGTGCAAGGGGTGAAGGGTAGCTGCCAGGCCAGGGGGATGAAGGGCTTGTGCCATGGAGCTAAAGGGTGAGTGCCAAGGAGGCGAGTAGTGAATGCCAGGAGGGACATGGGTGAGTGTCAGGGAGGTGACAGTTGAGTGTCACGCAGAGTCAATGCTCAGTGCCAGAGAGGGGAAAGGGTGAGTGCCAGGTGCGAGGAGTGACTGCCAGGCCTGAGGGATGAAGGGTGAGTGCCAGGGAGGTGAGGGGTGAGTGACAGACTGCAAACAGTAGTGAGTTGGGGTCTAGAGGGAGGTGCAGAAATTATCACCGGTGTGTGCCAGGCTGGGATGCACCAGTGTCAGGCTAGACTTGGGTGGATGCAAAAACCTCTAACCTTAGCACAGGAGTGGGGTGCACAGGAGAGAGTAACATCTTAAAACAAGAAACTATTCAAAGTCCTGAATACTACACTTTATGGTTTTGCAACCTTATGTGGAAAATAATTAGCAAAGGAATGGGATTACGTAGCGGACTTGCAGCTTGTAGCTTGTTACAGCAACTTATTGAGATCAAGTTTGCATTGCAAATAAGCCAAAGGTAACACAATTTGAATTAGTAACAGTAAGATTCGCAATGAACTAGAGACAAGTTAAAAAAGCACCACAGAATTGAACTGAAGATACAGAATATTAAAAATGGGGACAATATTGGTCTCCTTTTCACAGCTGACAGCCAAAAAATCAATGGAATCAGAAATGTTAAAAGAGTAAATTTTTCATAAAACTTTTTGTTGCAGTTGTGTGTGTGGTTGTGGTTGTTTGTGGTTTTGGTTGTGTGCGTTTGTGGGTGGTTGTGTCTGTGGTTGTGTGTGTGGTTGTGTGTGGTTGTGTGTTTGGGTGTGTGTGGTTGTGTGTGGGTTTGTGTGTGGTTGTGTGTGTGGTTGTGTGTGTGGTTGTGGTTCTGTGTGTGTGGTTGTGTGTGGTATGTGTGTGTGGTGTGTGTGTGGTTGTGTGTGTGGTTGTGGGTGTGTGGTTGTGGTTGTGTGTGTGGTTGTGTGTGTCGTGTGTGTAGTTGTATGTGTGTAGTTGTGTGTGTGTGGTTGTGTTTGTGGTTGTGTGTGTTTGTGTGTGGTTGTGTGTTTCATTGTGTGTGTGGCTGTGTGTGTGGTTGTGCTTGTGTGGGTGTGTGGTTGTGTGTGTGGTTGTGTATGTGTAGTTATGTGTGTGGTTGTGTGTGGTTGTGTGTGTGGCTGTGTGTGTGGTTGTGGGTGTGGTTGGGTGTGGTTGTGTGTGTGTGGTTGTGTGTGTGTGGTTGTGTGTGTGTGTGTGGTTGTGTGTGTGTGGTTGTAGTTGTGTGTGTGTGGTGTTGATTGTGTGTGTGGTTGTGTGTGGTTGTGTGTGGGTGTGTGGGTGTGGTTGTGTGTGTGTGTGTGGTTGTGTGTGTGGTTGTATGTGGTTGTGGGTATTTGTGTGTGAAGTTGTGTATGGTTGTGTTAGTGTGTGTGGTTGTGTAGGTGTGGTTGTGGTTGTGTATGTGTGGATGTGTGTGTGTATGGTTGGGCATGGCTGTGTGTGTGGTTGTGTGTGTGGTTGTGTGTGAGTGTATGTGTTTGATGGTAGTGTAGATGCGTGTGTGTGGTTGTGTGTGTGGTTGTCGTTGTGTATGTGTGGATGTGTGTGTGTATGGTTGGGCATGGCTGTGTGTTTGGTTGTGTGTGTGCTTGTGTGTGTGCTTGTGGTCATGTGTGTGGTTGTGTGTGTCGTTGTGTGTGTGTGGTTGTGTGTGTGGTTGTGTGTGTGGTTGTGTGTGTGTGGTTGTGTGTGTGTGATTGTGTGTATGGTTGCGTGTGGGTGTGTGGTTGTGTGTGTGGTTGTGTGTGTGGTTGTGTGTGTGTGGTCATGTGTGTGTGGTTGTGTGTGTGGTTGTGGTTTTGTGTGTGGTTGTGTGTGTGTGGTTGTGTGGGTGTGCGTGTGGTTGTGTTTGTGTGCGGTTGTGTGTGTCTGTGGTTGTATGTGTGGTTGTGTGTGTGTGATTGTGTGTGTGTGGTTATGTGTGTGATTGTGTGTGTGTGTGGTTGTGTGTGTGTGTGTGTGTGGTTGTGTGTGTGTGTGGTTGTGTGTGTGGCTGTGTGTGTGGTTGTGTGTGTGTAGTTGTGTTTGTGGTTGTGTTTGTGTGTGGTTGTGTGTGGTTGTATGTGTGTGTGGTTGTGTGTGTGTGGTTGTGTGGTTGTGGTTGTGTATGTGTGGATGTGTGTGTGTGTATGGTTGGGCATGGCTGTGTGTTTGGTTGTGTGTGTGCTTGTGTGTGTGCTTGTGGTCATGTGTGTGGTTGTGTGTGTGGTTGTGTGTGTGTGGTTGTGTGTGTGGTTGTGTGTGTGTGGTTGTGTGTATGGCTGTGTGTTGGTGTGTGGTTGTGTGTGTGGTTGTGTGTGTGGTTGTGTGCGTGTGGTCATGTATGTGTGGTTGTGTGTGTGGTTGTGTGTGGTTGTGGTTTTGTGTGTGGTTGTGTGTGTGTGGTTTTGTGGGTGTGCGTGTGGTTGTGTTTGTGTGCGGTTGTGTGTGTCTGTGGTTGTGTGTGTGGTTGTGTGTGTGTGATTGTGTGTGTGGTTGTGTGTGTGGTTGTGTGTGTGTGGTTGTGTGTGTGGTTGTGTGTGTTTGTGTGTGTGGTTGTGTGTGTTTGTGTGTGGTTGTGTGTGTGGTTGTGTGTGTGTGGTTGTGTGTGTGTAATTGTGTTTGTGGTTGTGTTTGTGTGTGGCTGTGTGTGGTTGTATGTGTGTGTGTGGTTGTGCGTGTGGTTGTGTGTGTGGTTGTGTGTGTGGTTGTGTGTGTGTGGTAGTGTGTGTGGTTGGGTGATTGTGTGTGGTTTGGTGTTTGGTTGTGTGTGGTCGTGTGTGTGGTCGTGTGTGGTTGTGTGTAGTTGTGTGTGTGGTTGTGGTTGTGTGTGGGTGTGGTTGGGTGTGGTTGTGTGTGTGGTTATGGTTGGGTGTGTGGTTGTGTGTGTAAGTGTGTGTGGTGTGTGTGTGGTTGTGTGTGTGGCTGTGTGTGTTTTTGTGTGTGTTGTGTGTGTGTGTGGTTGTGTGTGTTATGTGTATGTGGTGTGTGTGTGTGGTGTGTGTGCGGTTGTGTGTGTGGGCGTGGTTGTGTGTGGTTGATTGAGTATGTGTGGTTGTGTGTGTGTGGTTTTGGGTGTGCGGTTGTGGGTGTGTGGTTGTGTTTGTTTGTGTGTGTGTTTGTGGTTGTGTGTGTGTGTGGTTATGTGTGTGGTTGTGTGTGTGTGATTGGGTGTGTATGCGCGGTCATGTGTGTGTGGTTGTGTGTGTTTTTGTGTGTGTTTGTGTGTGGTTGTGTGTGTGTGGTTGGATGTGGTTGTGTGTGTGGTTGTGAGTGTGGCTCTGTGTGTGTGTGGTTGGATGTGGTTATGTGTTTGTGGGTGTGGTGGTGTTTGTGGTTAATTATGTTGTTGTGTATGTGCTTGTGTGTGTGTGTGTGTGGTTGTGTGTGTGGTTGTGGTTGTGTGTGGTTGTGTGTGTGGTTGTGTGTATGTTTGTGGTTGTGTGTGTGTGTATGTTTGTGGTTGTGTGTGTGGTTGTATGTGTGTGAGTGTGTGTGGTTGTGTGTGTGTGTGTGTGTGGTTATGTGTGTGTGCTTGTGTGTGTGTGGTTGTAGTTGTGTATGGGGTTGTGTGTGTGTGGTTGGGTGTGTTTGTGTATGTGGTTATGGTGGTGTGTGTTGTTGTGTGTGTTGTGTGTGGTTGTGTCTGTGGTTGCATGTGTGTGTGGTTGTCTGTGTGTGTGTGGTTGTGTGTGTGGGTGCTTGTGTGTGGTTGGGTGTGTGTGAGTGTGTGTGGTTGGGTGGTTGGGTGTGGTTGTTTGTGTGTGTGGTTGTGTGTGTAGTTGTGTGTGTGATTGTGTGTGTGGTTGTGTGTTTATGGTTGTGTGTGTGGCTGTGGGTGGGTGTTGTGTGTGTGGTTGTGGTTGTGTGTGGGGTTGTGGCTGTAGTTGTGTGTGTGGTTGTTTGTGTGGTTGTGTATGTGTGGTTGTGTGTGTGGTTGTGTGTATGTGGTTGTGTGTGTAGTTGTGTTATGGTTGTGTGTGTGGTTGTATGTGTGGTTGTGGTTGTGTGTGTGGTTGTGTGTGGTTGTGGTTGTGTGTGTGGCAGTAATACTAAAAGCATCTCAAAATAAAGGAACACAAACATCGAGTTTGGGGAAAGAAAAAGCACATTGTAAGTCAAACGGGAGCAGCGAAGCATTGACACAACAACAAAACAAGATCACTTAGCGAAGGCTGAGTGGTGATAATGGATACACACAGCCCATCATCTTAAGAGTTCGATTGCAGCCAATGTGCACTCAAACCTGCCCCCTCCTTGTGAGTTGCACCCCATATTTCATGAGTTATAACTACTGCACCCATCATAGCGCTTTGAAATCTAAAGCGCTACATACGTCTAATCGACTAACCAGTCGCCAACATGCTGTGGTTTTAAAGAGAATGTGCCAAAAGTTTCCAGCTTCCTCATCATGTACTCCTGAAAGCGCCAACAAAAGGACTCCCTGAATGGTGCAACGGACATGAAGCAGCTGCTGCGATCAGAAATAAACACTGTGAACGTTGTCCAGTTTCACGGTAACATTTCATTAATGTTTCTTAAGTCACAAAACAGTAATACTAAAAGCATCTCAAAATAAAAGAACACAAACATCGAGTTTGTAGAAAGAGAAAGCACGTTGTAAGTCAAACGGGCGCAGCAAAGCATTAACACAACAACAAAACAAGATCACTTAGCAGAAGCGCTCATTCTACATATAACAAGCCCTGGAGTGGGAAATAATAAAAAAAAACGCGAGTGGTGCACACGAAAGTGGTGGCCGCGAGACACGCTCTGTGGTGGGGGTGGCGGAGGGTTGAGCAAGACAGAGAGGCAGAGCGAGGGGGGGAGTGGAGGAGCACGCTGTAAGGCTTAAAGAGCCATGAAAGAAGGGCAGATGGCGGCTGTGCGCATCCACGCTCGCATGAACGCAAGCTTGAGGCCAGCCAGCAGCACTTTGAAAACTCACCTACTAAAGTCTCTCCATGCAGCGCATGCGCTGGGTCAGCAAGACCTAAAAAACGAAAACCAATTTCCTTGCCCTCGCTGCTTTGCCACGGTTCTGTGTTATACTTGATTTTCTCACATGAAATTCTGCCTTATTCTTTTGTGGTCTATAATTGTCTATGGGAATGTACCAGACTGTGTTTACATGGCCAAGATTGGAATAAAATATTAAGATGCTGTTAGGAGTCTCTAAGGAATGGGTTGGTGTCAGAGTGTGTTGTATGACAGAGGCATGCATGGCTAAAACACTTCAGTCAGTCAGTCAGTCAAATTGGCTTTATTTCGATATAAAACATATCTTTAAAAGCAATATAGAAACATAGTAAAAGGATAAAAGAGCCAATTCACATAAGGTACAATCATGCAGAATAGAGTGCGAATGGGATCTATAAATTACATAAAATTGTCAGAAATAAGAATTAAAAATTAATTAAACAATATACATGAGCCTTTTTGATCTGATTATACCCATGCCGAGCTTAACAATTTCGCCATATCATAGACAAATAGGAGCCGTGTATCAGATTTCAATATTTGCAAAGCTCCACTATAATGTCTGGTGCCCATCTCTTTACAGAAAGGTTTAAGCCACCTGAGGCGAGGAGCTTTATAGGCAGGGCATTCAAATAAAAGATGGGGGACCGACTCAGTCCTAGAGGCACAGAAATGACAAAACGTACTGGTCTGTGCCGAAATCTTCCAACGAGCGGTCAGTTCACCCAACGGAAGCACTCCTATTCTAAATTTAGTATATAGGGCTCAATCTCTAGATTTTGTAATTGCATCGAGATAGGGTTCATATAGGGTTACTTCCTTTACTAGTAAAAAGTCTCTAGTGGTTCGACACAGGTTGGGATTAGAGTTTCTTTTGTTCGATACCCACTGCCAATAAGCTTTTTTTAGGGCAGCCTTAGGGGGTGCAGACATAGAATACCAAGCCTCGCACAATCCCAGTTCTCCAAGGAGATGCTTAACGTCCCTTAGCCATTCTATTTTGCACCAGCCTGACAGCGATAAAACCTCCTTTAGCCCTTCCGCATAGCTGGTGAGTTCAGGGACTCTCCATAGGTGAGCCCAAAGAAAAAGGGGTCGTAATCTAGCCTGGTCTTTAATAGAGCGACATCCCATATCTAGGAGCAAGGGTAAGGTGGGGGTATTGTACGGGAGACCCATTAAATCCATCAGAAACTTATTCTCTGAACAAGATAATAGATCCATGTTCTGTGCTCCCCAAAGCTCTGCTCCATAGAGCGCTGCGCTAACACCTCTTGCCTTATAACTGTCTAACACCGGGGCGATAGGTTTGAATGTAGATAATCGCTGTTCTTTAAGTAGGACCCCCACCACACTTTTATGTGTCAATAGCATCTTTTGGAGATGGGAATTCCACTTCATGGTATCAGACAGGCGAATCCCTAGATAGTCGAAGACCTTGACCCTTTCCAAAGGCACCATATTTAATAAGGGTGGCCGGCCGTGCTTTCTCGGGGGATTCAAGACCAAATATTTGGTCTTTTCAGCATTCATTTTCAAACCCCGAGAATCGCAAAAAGAGTTAAAGCTATCAAGGAGACTCTGTAGCCCAACCGGGGTTTTGGAAATCAGGAGGGTGTCATCTGCAAATAATAGGGTAGGTATTCTCCTGCCCCCCAGGGTAGGAGCATCTGAAGGATGTTTTAAAAGATGCTCCACCACTCCGTTGACATACAATGAAAACAGAGTGGGGGCAAGAGCGCACCCCTGGCGGACACCCCTATTTACTGTTATTCGGGTGGTCTTTTGGCCCTGATTACCTCACCGCACCTGCTCAAAGTTCTTAGTATGCGGCTTTATTAGTAGTGTCAGCAGATACGGGGCATTCCCAGGTCAGACAGTACTCTCCATAGGCAATCACGGGGCACTAGGTCAAAAGCAGTGCGCAAATCAATGAAGGCAAGTTACAGACTGCCTCTACCTAGTACAACCACCTTCCAATAAAGCAACAACAGTCGAAAGGACTGTTAAATGTTCCCGGTGCCTGATCTGAAGCCCGCCTGGAAGTCAGAGAGGATCCCGTTGTCCTCTACCCATTGGAGCACCCTCCATAGAACTACCTTCCCTGCAACTTTCTGAGATGAGTCTATCAAGCTTATATGTCGATAGTTTGCTGGGTCGTCCCTACTCCCTTTTTTGAAGATCGGGACGACCTCAGCACCCATCCAAGATTCAGGGAGAGCAGCATCATGGTAACTTGCATTTAACAGCGAGGCAATAAGGTTCCCCCATTCTAACGAGCTTATGCAAAACAAGTCCCCCGGTAACCCATCAGGCCCTGCAGCCTTATTGGGAACCAGAGACTTGATCGCAATCTCTACTTCTTTACTAGTGAACAATAAGTCCTCACTCAGCCCAAGGTGGTCCAATGGTAATGACTCAAAGGGTCCCCACCCATCACCCGTTGTTGAAGTGTATAATCGGGAGAAATGATCCAACCACGACACCTCGGGGATATGGCATGTTATGAGGGTATCAGTGGGTTTATTATTGGCTCTAACCAGGTCCCAAAAGCGACTAGAGTCTCTTCCAGCGCTTGTCATCTTCAGGTCGCACCAGAACTGGTTCTCCCACTCTTTCTTTGCTTTACAAATGGCACCCCTGTACTTCTTTCTGGCTATGCTTATCAACCCACATCCCTTTGTTTTGACTGCAATGATTAAATCCCTCTTTGCTTTCCGACAAGGGTTGGTATACCCACCTGGATTTCCCCTGGGACGCCCCCTGTTGCCAGCCTTGGTATTTTGACTTCGTATAATGAAGAGGTCACCTATAGATTTAGTGGTGTGACCAAAAAGAGTAGAAATCTCATGGGCATTTAAGGTGGTAGATTCCAACTTTGACAAAACCTCATCCATAATTAGTCGTATTTCCAGGACCTTACCCTCGTCCATAACCACATTGTTCCATTTGAGGCGTCTCCCGCAGTTCGAGGGGCAGACTTCGCCTGTCGATCTCAACACGGGGGATGCCTGGTGGTTATTAGCCATCATCCATAAGGGGGACAGTGACAAGGAAAGTAAATTATGGTCACTGTCCATAGATGGTAGAACTGCCATATCTAATACATTTGCCCACAGTTTATAATTCAGCAAGATATAATCAATTCTAGACGAGTGGCCTATCTTGTTGAATGTATGGGCGCCAGAGGGATCCGAAGCTGTTCTTCCATTTACTGCCCTCAGGCCATGCTCCAGGGTTAGGGCGTTCAATTGTATGACCCTTTGGGACCATATATTTACAGGCGCTATCTATAGAGATGGTATGCCTCTCCTAGTATCTTCCTATAGGGTGCCCAAAATGTCGTCGGCCGCTAAGGACTCAAAGGTGCAGTTAAAGTCCCCCGCAAGCAAGATGTAATTATCGGGGCTACACAAACAGAGTTCGTCCTCCAGACCCGATAGAGTCAGAGAGGGCAACCCTCTTTTGGGGGCTCTAACATATATGTTCAGGATCTCCAGAGTCCGCCCGTTCTGTGGCCCACTCACTGACAGTCTCTGCAGGTCAGGAGACTTAGAATCTCTGCACCTGATCCGGAAACCTAGTGAAATGCTTACCCATATGAGCAGGCCGCCAGTCGGACGGCCTCTCCCCATAAGAGGGGAGATAGCAGGCACAAAGTAGGTAGTAAACCAAACTTTGTGACAAGGTTCCAAACACCAGGTTTCTTGGAAGATGCATATTCCAAAGGATTCAATAAGGGAATTCCACTCCGGTAGATCCAGGTTTCGGGAAATGCCCGCTATGTTCCAGCTGGCAATCTTCAAGACATTATTGCCAACTGTCTCATACTCAGTAAGAGGACTCTGTGGGCGCAGGCTAGACTCCAGACCAAGAGCCTTTGGTACACCCTCCAATGCTGCCATAGTATCAGATATGCCCGTAACTAGACATCTAGGTGCCTCCCCCCGTATGAAGCCAGGAGGAGAAGAAGCAGGGGCTGGTTGATGATTATAACCAAGCCCCCACATGACCTCTTGCAAATACAAACTGCAGCTCCCAGGTACAGGGGCTACAGGAAGTATCTTTTTAGGCAGCTGGTGGCCCTCTGGTCAATGACCCCACCACGGCCAGTAAGAGTTCAAATCTGGGAACTGACAAAACGAGTTAGAAGGGGGAAAGTCATGGTAGAAATATCTGTTAGGCCCTCCCTCCCTGGTAGTGGATCTAAGGGGCCATACTGTAGCGGGTTGGGGGTTGAAATAGCTACGGTCGCGCGTACTAATTCCTATGCTATTCTCACCGGTATCGTGACTACAAATAAATCTAGCCGCCCTAGGATCTTTAAAGTTAATAAGGATGCAGTCACCCCTCACATCTTTAGGCCTGGTGCCTATCCAGCTAACCCTTCTTACATGGATAACCCGTCCATCGATTGAGCTTGTTAGGGCTCTATTTTCCCTAAGCCAAAATATGGTTTTGTTTTTAAGTTCTGTATATGACTCAAATTTGCCCGGTTTGAGTGTCGGGACCCCAGTAAGGACAATTACAAAAGGCTGGCAGTCCGGGGGAAGGTTAATAATGGGAGCTGAGGGTGCATCCGATTCTCCTGATAGCTGAAGTTTAGCGGCTGCAGTCGGGTTTCCAGTTCTAACCGTATCAGGACCTTTACTTTTACTAGAATTCATATTTTTACTAGTGTTCTTGTTTTTAGCGGGGCCACTGATCCCAGGACCTGCAGCCTTCGTCTTCTTCTTTGGAGGCTCACCACTACTCGTGGACACTGTAGGCTGCACTAGAGCATCCACAGCAACCATCCCTTTAGATGAAGGATCCCCAGACAAGGCCCCACAGTGCACAGTAGATGTGGATTTGTTTACCTCCACCCCTGAGGGAATGGTCGAGGCGTAGCTGGCACCCGATGAACAGTAGACCCTACCAGCCCATCCTCCCTAATTCTAGTGTGAAGTTTAATTAGGGACTTTAGGGAGAAAAAGTTATCAAAGGTAGCCTGCTCAAATCTGTCCAACCGCTCCGTTAGCCCTTTTACTCTCTCTAGGACTGGGAGGAGCAGAGATTTCATTAGATGTTCGATCTGAGCAATAGGTGTAATCTCAGGAGAGGGTCTTGTAATAGGAACGAATGTGAAACCTGCACTCGTTCTCTCACCTAAGGCACCAGTAGCAGCTCCCCCTGCCTGTCCCTGGGAAGGTTTAGCTCCCGCCCGAGTCTTTGGAAATCAAACCCCCCCTATTACCAGTCCTCCTCGGTTTCTTGTGGGGTTTATAGTGGGTACCTTTTCGGGGACTTGCAATGCGTTATCCTTTTTGTGGGGGCTGCTCCAACTGCTATTAATGGTGAAGTCCCGGGAAGAGGAGTAAGGTTCTCATGACAAGGTGGAGTAGGTGAGGAAACTACAGAAACAAGGGGCTCAACTAGTCGTGAATCAGGTATGGGGGTCTCATCCCCACATGGCGCCGTAACAGTTAGCCTCTCTAATCTATCCAGACTAGTCCTAATGGCAGATACTCGTGGGTGGTCAGTACTAGGAGAGACATTAACCCCAGAGGCAACAGGATGTACTGGAGAAGGGGCTAATGCCAAGGGGCCCAGGGATGAACGTTTGTTAGCAAGTAGTTCCTGGGAAAGACGACGTTCGGTCATAGCAATTTCTTTCTCAATGACCGTAACAACACGGGTGATGAATTGATCCATGGTGCCTATTACACTGTTGCTTCCCCCCCAGGCTCCTACCTGAACGTGTAGACATTGGCATTAGTAATCCCACGAGATAATACAAGCTAGTTGTATGCCTGAAAGGGCTATATAGGGGAAACAACGGCAATACCTTGGACACAAGTTCACCAGTGGCTAAATCTCAGGGGGGTGGCCCAGCCCGGCCTCTCCTGGCCCCTGACGGCCACAGACGGCCCGCCCTTTGCCCAGGCTTAGCCCGGCGTGCTCTCACGCGCTACCGCGCAGCGGTAGACTGTGACCAAGAAATAGAGCGTGTGACGTGCTGTGGGCGTGGCGGGCAGGGAGCGCAGACCAGGTGTTCAGGGTCAAGCAGGGACTCTTGGGAGAGCGAGTCCCTGCATCGCTTTTCTACCTGCCTGCCTGGCGTCACGCACACGCAGCTCCTCCGGTCCCCTCGAGGTGCTAGTCCAAGGCAATTCTGCTAGGCGGCACCCGCGGAGCGGGTGCCGCGAGCAGTCTCCAAAGTTCTCCAAACTCCTCACGAGCAAAGACGGCAAGAAAGGTGCCCCCCTAAAACACTTGTGCCTCTACAACGCTGTCCCAACCATGCATTCCTTTACCATGCAATTTTGTATGTGAAGGCATGACTGGTAAAGGGATGTGTGGTAAAGACCATACCCCTGCCCTGAGCCCTAAAAACTACCCCGACCCCCCCTGAGCACTAAACACCATCCTGACCCCTCCTGTTCCCTAAATACTCCCCAACCCCCCGAGAACTAAACACTATCCCGACTCCCCCAGAGCCATAAACAGTAACCCAACCCCCTGAGCCCTAAACACTACCCTGACCCCGAGACCTAAACAGTACTTGACCCCCAAGAGCCTACAAAACTACCCGTCCCCCAGCCCTAAACATTACTGACCCCCAGCCCTAAAAGCTACCGACCCCCCTGGGCCCTCAAAACTACTCCAACACCTGTGAGCCCTAAAAGCTACCCCAACCCTTAACACTATGCCCACCCCAAAACTTGGCCCCATCCCCACTTACCATACTGTGGGGCATATTAGCAAGAACCTCGTTAAAATTATCGCCATTTTAGCGGCAGGAAACTGCCACTAAAACAGAGATAATGGGCTTGCTAATATGCGTTATAGAATTCCAATAGAAGCCAGGTTAGATGTCCTGCACATCTAACCTGGGCTTCTATTGGACTTCTACAACGTATATTAGCTAGCCCATTATCGCCGTTTTAGCAGCAGTTTCCTGCCGCTAAAACTGCAATAATTTTAGCGAGGTTCTTGCTAATATGCCCCTTTGTTCTCTCCCAATCATTCCTCTTCATGCCTCCGCCGTTCCCAGCATCCAGATCGCGTACTGCCATAACGAGGCATATGCGTGGTTAAGGCATATGCATGGTTAAGGCAAGTGTGGTTTCGCTTGCGGGGAAACAGCACATGTGAATCAGTCCGTGTTACAAAGGCAATTGCCTGTGAGAGTGGAATGCTCATTCGGGTATGGAGGCTTATTTGAGGAAGTCTGGGATCCTCTAGGAGAGGTGCAGGCTGATAGAAAACTGGGTTACAAGAGGTGTGGTAAAGGCAACATTTGATGTACTTCTCAAGGCTTATATCCACATTCTACTGCCTTGCGGCCTACCTCCTACAAGAGGAATCATGCATACCTCTGACAAAGATTTTCAGAATCACAAGTCTGGCAGAGCTTTATGCTTGAATTCTTTTTATTTAGGTCCTCGGATTACTGTTGATTATCCTTTTTCAGAACAATGTTGATTAACAATAAAAATGGGATCTCAGCACACAGGCCTGCTCCCCCTGCAAGTTAAATTTGGCTTAAAGGTGTATTTCCAATTATAGGTCTTCCTGTTTGTCTTGAAGCAAAACGCTGCTGTCTTGTCACATTCACAAGCTAGTCGTCCACAATCATATGCGGGGCCTCCTGCAGCAAAGCAAAACAACATGAAGTCATTTGAGAACCTTGCTTGAAAGTTCAAGTCATTACAAACATCAGCAAATAGGGCACTTTGCGGCTCCTAAGGAGACCGTTATACACTGAGTTTAAACATACTCAAGAAAGCAAGGGAAAAAGTGAGTCCCAGAATATGTTTGCCGCTTTCCTTGGGGGCATATTAGTGCAGTTGATATAGACAACTACACGAAGTATGGATAGTAGTTACACTGGCTTTAAATAGAAATACACTTTGAAAAGCAAAGAAGGTTTACTTACAAATTGTCGGTTTAAATTTCTAAATTTTTTATAATAGTCTGAGCTCCTGGAAAAAGGTTTGTTATCAGTTCAATAAGGATATAATTATTTATAGAATGGAAAAACAGGATGAGAAACTGCTTAGTGCCAGATATACTAATGTTCGATCTGCAAAAAGCGGTCTTATTTTGTGCACTAATGTTTTGCAAATCGAATAAGATTTTGCAATAACCTATGTACCTGTCGACCGGTGTACAAAATAAGAAATCGCAATGGGTCATTGAATGATCTGTATAACTAATAATATTTAGGCAATTCACCATTTACCACCCCAGCGACTGGCTGCATTCACAAGGACGGTGTGTTGCGAGAGACAACAGAATATGATTACATTCCAAAACAGAGAACAAGGACCCCTTCTAATTTGCTAATCATTTACCATCCCAAATATGAAATTTGTCATTGATCAATAGTTTGAGACTGCCACTGGGGTTGCAAACCATTGATTCATACCATATCAGCTCACAGTTTGGAAGTAATGTCTATTTCATGCCCCTTACAATTCGCAAATCGATATAGATCGCTAACCCCATTTTGCGATTCCGAAAAAACGTTTTCATATTGCAAAATAGGGGGACTACATTTTATAGATGCAAGCACTGTGATTTTGCGACGTACAGGGTTGCACCCAGAGAATCCCATAGTAAAGTGGGCTCTTCATATTTAAGAGCTCACTAAGCTAACATGTTATGGTGAGCATTAGGTGCAGCACATGGAATTTGCACAGTTGGCTTTATGTATTTCAGAACCATTTAGAAGAAGTGGTATTGAGCTTCAGCTGGACTGTGCTCACATTTTACTTGAGTCTTATTATGTCTTGAAATCAGATTACTGATCACTGTGCTCAGTATTTTCATTTCGACTAGAGTTTGTCTGTTAATGCTGTGTGTGCTTTCAAACAGGGAACATTCTAGTGTCTGAAATGCAGAGAATATGTAATGTCATCAAGGAATGATGGGGTGATTCAACTGAATGGTGTGCATGTTACACAACTGGAGGTCAGTCAGAAGGAGGGGAGCGCTGAAAATGGGAAGGAGCTTTTCCATCAAGTCTCAGGAGGAGTATTCCATCATGTAGTCCTGAGGTAATTTTGATTTTAGAAACCTCCCAGGGTCCCCTCTTGTGAGAGGGATCCTAGAGTCCTAGATAGTTTACTCAATTTGGTAGGACCTATGCTTATGCTTAAGTGTGGTAGTGCGATGAAAGCTGGACCCTGTAATCACATTACTAAAGGTGAACCCACAGGATCATAAATTGGACAACATGAACAAAGGTTAACACCAGATGAAGACAAATAAGGCAGTAGATAGGAGACAGTGAATGAGGGCATGTGATGTGAAGTGACTGTTCACTTAAAAAGCCAGCGCAACCTACAACATAGCATAGTGACACAAAGGGTCTGATGCAGTCTCAATGATACCACCTAAAAAAGGAAGATAATGTGCCCTATTTAGAGTTTGGCAGACAGGTTACTCCATTACAAACATGACAGATACCCAATCTGCCTTATTACAAGTGCCATTGGATATAATGCACTTATAATAAGTGTTAGACCTGGCTCCTTGGCGTGAGTCTCCCTTCCACTTTTTGCTGATGTGCCTCATGTGTTGTGCTGATGTTAGCTGCTCAGGGCACTGTGCCACTGCCAATCAGTGCCACAGTGCAAGTGCTCCCTATGAAAAGTGTATATATGATTGGTTTCCATGATTGGCTTATTTGATTTACTTTCAGTCCCTAGTACAGTGCACTAGGAGTGCCAGGGCTTGTAAATTCAAATGCTGCTGGTGGGCTTGCAGCACTGGTTGTACCACCCACAGAAGTGGCCTGGTAAAATATGTCTAAGGTCTGCCATTGCAGAACCTGCATGCAGTCTGGTACTGTATGCTGACTGGACAAGGGCACCCCCTTGCCAGTCCCTAAACCTTCCCCTAACTTCATATCAGTCACCCCTATGGTAGGCCCAAGGGCAGGGTGCATTGTAAGTATAAGGTAGGACAAGCCCTGATGTGTGTGGCCTGTCCTAATAGTGAATTACAGCCATTTTTGTTTTTCACTATTGTAAGTCTACCTGTTCTCATAGGCCAGAATGGGCTGCTGGAATTATTACACCCTATAATCCCCGCAGGCTCAGGGAACATGGTAGAAAGTCAAGTTTAGTATGCATGAACTCAGAATAATAAAATACATCTTTTAGTAAAGTTTATTTTAATATCCTGTGTTTGCGAATACTACTTTTAGAAAGTTAGTATTTGCTTGCCTAACCATTTCAGCCCGCCTCTGCTCTGATGTGTATCTACTGTCTGGTTTATGTGTGTGACAGGGCTGGGGAATTCTAGGAGACAGGCTGGAGCTGACAGGTGGTGAATAGAGAGATTACACCAGGATGGGTAAGGGGAGTGCTCTTGACTCTGAATAGGGCTGTGCTCTGCCATCTTAATGCTGGCTCCGCCCCTTGGGGAGCGGCTGAAGTCTCTGCCCTGCACCTTGTGAAGCGAGAGGGGAAGACTGTCAACAGAGTACTCCTGGACTGTACTTGTCACCACAATGCTGGCTCCACCTCCTGCGGAGCGTCTGATGTCCCTGCCCTGCTCACTGAAAGGAGAAGCCAGAGTCTGAAAAACAAAGTGCTCAGGGACTGGACTGGATTAGGCAAAGGCCCCCCTGGCCTGCAAGAACAAAGGATTTTGTGTATAAAAGTAGGAGCCCTGCTCCTAAGAAATCAGCTCCTGCTTTGAACCAAGAAGAAGCCTCTGCCTGAGGAGAAGGTACCGGGAAAGCTGAAGGAGGAAGACTGTCCCTATCCTGGGGGACTGGCCTGCAGTGGTTGCCTTGCTGCCAAAGGAGAGGAAGAGCTTTCCAAAGACTTGCTATTTTTTTCCACAAAAGACTTGTGCTTCAATCAAACGATCTCCAAGTGCTTGGAAGCGAGCTTGCCCCCTGAACTGAGCCCAAGGACCATTGGGCTCTTCACCCGCCTTTGCTGAGAGTTGCTGGACTGCCTGTGTCCTTGCCCACCGGAGCCGTCGCTGAATGCGTCTCGAAACCCTGCCCGCCTAAAAGCCTGTGCTGTGCCGCCCGACACCGTGTGGCCCTGCTTATTTCTGAGCCGGAGTCCGCACCGTATCCTGACTGGGCCACACCGCACCGTGCTCTCTCTCCCCCCTGAGTGAGCCGCATTGCCACCGTCTCCAGCCACCATCAACCAGTCAGCTTGTGTCCCGCAAGGTACGGCCCGTACGCTATAAGCATACTGAACCGCACTCTTCAGCTCCAGAAGCCGTGCCGCATTAGAATCCGCCAAGTACGTCTCGTACTTACTGCCGAAGTGCCGACCGCCGCTTCAGGAAGCAAAGGTACGGCTCGTACACCGCCCTACGCTCCGGACTTCGCCAGCGGCCCGGACTATCCGCCGTGTCCCCCTGAGGTCCCGCTCCAGCCGGACATCACGACTTCTGCCACGAGCCAGACCGGCATCAAAAGCGCTGCCGATCAACGTCCTGAGTACGCCGCTTACCCCCTCATTGTCCGTAGTGAATTCTCCATGCAGGTACTGTGCATAGCTGGCACCAAAGGGTGCCCGCCTCGGACCGGAGAGTCCGCTTCACTGTAAGACTCATTTTTGTCCATTTTCCACCACCAGGAGAGTCACACCACGAGGTACGACCCATGTAGAACTAAAAACTAAGCATATTTACAAGAGAACTCTTTTCCCAGCAACAGTATTGTGCGCATTTGAAACATTATTATTATGGTCTTGTATTAAGTCTGCATAGAGATATATATTTACATAAAGTATACTTATTTTTTTTTTTTTAACTTTATTTTGACATTTTCAGTTACAGTACATTCGCAACAAGCATTGAGTCGTACACATTGCATGGTTTTTAAGGCATGAATACAGTAGTTGATCCACAGCACAGTACTATATAAAGAGACATTAGAGATACAGCAATTAAATCTACAGCATACTAGAGAATAGCACATCTCTAAGTCCCGCTTCCCATGTTGCCAATCTATTGCACGAAATGGGGGTCCTGTCTCAGTGAGCCAGGCCGAGGGGCGATGTATGAACTTCCTGGCCCCAGGGCGTATATACCTGCGTATCACCCAAAAAACTGCACCTGCCTATGTAGTGTACAGTGCTATCCGCCTAAGGAAGGCCAACTTGGTCAATCACATAAATCCCAAAATCCATAGTGAGATTTCCTTGTACATACATGCACAACAATGGGGGGATCCAGGAGCCCAGGCCTGTGTAGTATCAAGTGAGTGCCTCATCAGCGGTATCATCATGCATCCGTCCTAGGTAACCTTGTAGAGGGGCCCAAATATCCCTGGGACGTGAGGCGAGTGGCAGCAGTTCAGCATAGGTACTCAGCTGTTCCTGGCAATATGTAAGGTCATGTATCCAATCCTTAAATTTGGGCGCTCTTCCTCTGCCCCATCTACATGCAACTAGCCGTTTGGCCATTAGGAGGGCTAGAGCGATAAATTTGCGGTATGTCGCCTGTAGGGGTTCTACATATCCCAAAAGGGCTAAAACCGGGGAGGGAACTAGGTCAACATGAAGCATTCTGGATAAGGCTAAAAACACCTGGTCCCAGTACTGTCGTACTTCCCCGCACCCCCACGCTAGATGTAAAAAATCTGCTCCCTGGGCGTGGCATCTATCACAAGTGTCAGCCATACAAAGCTTGAACCTGAGCATGCGGACAGGGGTGTAGTACAATCTGTGTATAAATTTATAGTGGAGGATCCTAAACCTACTGCTAGCAGAGATGCGCTCCGTCTGTTGGAGGCAGAACACCCACTGTTCGTCCGTAAGCGGCGTGTCCAATTCTCGGTCCCATCGCAGTTTAGCAGGTAAAGACGGGTATTCTATCTGTGTGTGTACTGACCTATAGATCGTAGAGACAAGCTTACAAGGGGTGTCATTTTGAAGTAGGAGCTGCAGAGGCGAGAACGTCGGGGGTTCAGGTGGAAAGTCAGGTGTAAGGGCCTTCAGTCCCTGGCGAAGTCTAATGTATAGGAAGACGTCCAGCGGTGTCGGTTGTATGCCCTCAAATAAATGGTCCATGGAACGGAATGTGCCATTATGGTAAAGGTCCCCCCATGTTGCGACATGTATGTTATGTATCAACCTGCGAAAGCCCGCTTCCTGTAGCAGGGGCAAACGCGGGTGGTAAGCCAGAGGTAGCAAAGGGGCATAGAGCATTACAGCCTCCAGTTTAGCAGTAAGTCGGGACCACGCTGTCACAGTGCTCAATACCGTAGTAGGTGTTTTATCTCTACCCGTTACCAAGGCATAGAACGCCCCTTCTATTGGGATAGGATGGGCCAGCCAGTGTTCAACCGCTAGTTGGGGCATGTAGCGAGGTTGGCGTACCCAGAAACATGCATAATGAGCTTGTGCTGCTAGGTAATATAATTCAAAATTCGGTACACCAAACCCTCCTTGATTATAGGGCCTCACCAATATGTCCCAACCTAGGCGAGGCAATTTTCCCCCCCATACCAGTCTTATGAGCTCCGACCGAAGTTGCCGGAAAAAATATCCACCCGGGTAGAATGGAATATTTAAAAATAGGTATAGCAGTTGGGGGAGGATCACCATTTTAATTAAGGATGCTCTACCCGCTAAGGAGAATGGCAGTGTGATCCATCTCGTTACCCTATCGGCAATACGCGTCATAGTGGTGCCATAGTTAGCCCTAATCAATTCGTCCTTATCTTTCTCGATGTTAATGCCCAGATATTTAAAGTCCCCTTCGCACCAGTCGAGGGGGTAATCAAGATCAAACCTAACCGTGGCCGCAGTTAGTGGGAATATGCATGATTTGCCCCAATTGATCTGAATACTGGACAGTTTGCCAAATCTTATAAATTCTCTCAGGATGGGGTTCAGGTTGGCACTTGGGTCGCGCACATATAAGGTGATGTCGTCCGCATACATTGATATCAGTAATTGACGTTGAAAACAGCGCAGGCCAACGTCTTTGTGATGTTGCCGCAGTTTTGCGGCCAGAGGCTCTGTTGCTATTGCGAACAGAAGCGGCGATAGGAGGCATCCTTGTCTAGTGCCTCTGGTTACTGGGAATTCCGAGGATAGCCTGCCATTAATAAGTACTCTAGCCGCAGGGCGTTCATACAGGAGCTGAATCCAGGAGATGAATATCGCCGGAAAACCCATTCTCTCAAGGACTCGGAAAACGTAGTCCCACTCCAGCGAGTCAAAAGCCTTAGTGGCATCAAGAAAGATGGCAGCCATCGGTAGCTCTTCATGTACCGAGTCTAGGACAGAAAAAAAGGTTCTTAAATTATGCGATGTGGCCCTGCCAGGCACAAAACCGGACTGGTCCGGCAAGATCAGGGCTGGGAGCAAGAGGCTAATGCGAGTGGCTATCAGTTTGGCAAGTATTTTAACATCGCAGTTCAGCAGGGATAAGGGTCGGTATGAATCACATTTGTTCGCAGGCTTCCCAGGTTTCAGTAGTGATGTGATAAGTGCAACTCGCATAGAGGGCGGCAAGTGTCCCACCTCAAGAGCATCCTCGTAGACCTCCTTCAGTACAGGAGCCATGAAGTTTATGTATGTCTTATAAAATTCAATTGGGATCCCGTCTAGTCCTGTAGCTTTCCCGGATTGCATGCTCATAATTGCATCCCGCACCTCGTCCACTTCAAAAGGGGCACTTAAGAACGCCCTCTGTGCGTCACTGAGCCACCCAAGGGAGACATCCACCAGATAATCGCGTAGATCGAGGCTTCCCGATCTAGTGGAGGTGTACAATACGCTGTAGTGCTCCACAAAGGCATTAAGAATCTGAGCTGTATCTATAAACATTTCACCTGTCTGACTCTCTAGTTCTAGTATAACATTAGGTGTCCTGGAGAGTTTGATCGTCACAGCCAAGGCCTTCCCTGGTCTCTCGCCCTCGCCATAACGCCTAGCAGCCCAGGATTTGCCCCTAAATTTCGTTTCTCTGGTCGCTTCCTCAGTGTATTCCGAGACTTTCTCGCGGATAGCCGATAGGGTAGCTTCGTCTGCGACCAAAGTTAATGATGCCTCCAGACGTTTAAGGTCGGTCTCAAGTGATGTCAGCCGTGTCATGATACTCCGTAGGACTCCAGAGCCTTTGGCTATACAGAGCCCTCTCAGAGTAACTTTAAACGCGTCCCAGATTGTCTCAACGTCATTGACAGAGTTTTTGTTTCGCTGAAAAAAATCTAAGCATTCACAGCGTAATTCTTCCTGGAAGAAAGCGTCAAGCAGTATCGTAGGTTGCATACGCCAAGCAGTTGTGGGGGGGCCTAAGTCTGCCGAGCGGAGTGTGATTTTTACAGGGGAATGGTCAGAGTACGTCCTGGGGAGGTGCAGCGATTTAGCAAGTGAAGTGGAGAGTTGCGGTGTCAAAAGAATATAGTCAAGGCGCGCCCAGGAGCGTGCCTGTGCCGTGAAGTGCGTGCCTTCCCTGGAATCAGAGTGCAAGTGCCTCCAGGTATCCACTAGGCTATGGTCAGCGAGCACCGAGCGCAGTGCGCATCTCGCCTTGGTGTAGTGGTGCGGAGATGGATGTGATCTGTCCACCGTGGGGTCCAGAGTAGTGTTGAAGTCTCCCCCCCAAATAATATGTTGAGGGCCGGTTCCTACAACCGCTGCCCACAGTTCCGTAAAGAACTGTGGATCATCAATGTTGGGGCCATAGCAACATACCACTGTTACAGCGAGGTGTCCTAATCTACCCCACATCATACAGAATCTCCCCTGGCTGTCCACTGTTGTACCAGCCATCGCAAAGGGCGTCCCTCTCTTCACAAGTATCGCAGTACCCCTAGCATAGCTGGAGAAGGACGAAAATACAGAGTGAGCTGCCCACCCGGTGGCGAAGGTGTGGGAGGTGTGTGCCTTGAAGTGAGTCTCCTGTAACAGGGCTATGTGCACCGAGTGCCGATCTAGATAGGATAGGAGTTAACGTCGCTTCCTAGGGTCACCTAAGCCCCGTACATTCCACGTTAATACATTTAAGTCAGTGTACCCCATGGATCAGGCAGTGTCTCAGCAACTAACAAGCGAAGTTCTATAGGCTGATGGGTCATCATGTCGAGTCTTTTAGGAATATACATGCCAGGATAAACTCGTGACATAATGCTTGTGTGTACTTCACGTCGAGCGAGAGGGGACTCCCGCAAGTGATCATTACAAATCCCTGCAAGAGTCAGATGTAAGAATTCTTTGAAAATGTTTTCGATCAACAACTTTCTAAAACTTGTGAACAGTTTCCCAAATGTACCCCAACTCGGGGTCACCTTCATTGTGCCTAAGTAAAGGAGTGCGAGTGTCATTGCAATTAAGTTTACAACAGCCTCTGCGCAACACTGTACAGAAGAAGCAGCAGTGTTATCAGGCAGAAATATAACAAAGGTGGGCTGAAAAGGGAGGCTTACTCCTGGAAATGCTAATAGGTAACTCGCCACCCACAATGAATAGATGTAATCGTGCATGCCTGTCGGTGCTACAGCCAAAACAATTCGGAGGCAATAATGGCAAAACGTACATAAGTTGGTCCCCACCCCTCCCACCTCCCACTGAAGCAACCCAAACTTGCCAGAAACCCCTTCCCCCCCTCCACCCAGAACATTCAGTAACCAGCCCAACAGCTGCAATGCAGCAAACATTTCCAAGGGGGTATACCCTATGGGGGTCATCCAGGGACACACAGAGCCACCCCCTACAGCTGTCCCCAGTCCTTTACCGCCTGAAGTAGGTGCAGCTAAGGAGAGGGGGTGGTGCTCGATTGTACATTACCACCAGTAGAGCAACACCCGTCCACGGTGTATTCGGTTCCCAGCAGTGTTCAGTCTTGATCGAGAGTCTTCCAGGAATCTCAGGAAGGCAACAGTAGACCAGCAGCGCGCCTCAGCGATCGGACCTGCCAGCTAGCCATCCCCATTCAGCGATTGCTCATCCTCACGCGCCATAGCGACATCTCCACCCCGACCAGAGCGTGCATGACGCAGTGTTTTCAAAAAGTCGCTCACTTGTTGTGGATTTGTAAAAAAATGTTGCTTGGCTTGGTGGGTCACTCTCAACTTGGCTGGATAAAGTAACGCATAATCAATTTGCAGTTCTCTCAGATTGCGCTTGACATCCATGAATTTACGACGTTGTTCTTGCACCACAGGGGTGAAGTCAGGGTAGATAGAGAAAGTGACTCCGTCATAAGACAAATTGCGGTTGGTGCGCGCCGCCTTTAGTGCCGCGTCCCGGTCTCGGTAATTCAAAAGCCTCGCAATGATGGGTCGTGGTGGGGCACCCGGCTTGGGCTGAGGGCCCAGTGAACGATGCGCCCTCTCCACGATGAATTGCTTGGAGAGAGCATCAGGGCCAACAGTTGCTGGAAGTATTTTCTCTACGTACTCCTCCATGCGCCCAGTGTTGGTGGATTCTGGCACGCCCACCACGTGAATGTTGTTTCGACGACTTCTAGCTTCCAATTCTTCGTTTTTGGCCGCAATAATTCTGAGGACATTGTCCATCCTGGAGAGTTGCGCGGTATGAGAGGCCGTGGTGTCATCATTGGTGGATATCCGCCTTTCCGCTTCTGAGATGAGTTCCTCATGGACGTCTATTTTCTGCGCGATGGCGTCCATTCTGGAGGAGATCCGGTCGACCTTATCCACTATTGTGGCAAATCCCTGTCGCATCTCCTGCATCAATTGTTGCATGTCCGCCGGAGAAGAGCCAGGGCCAGTCCCGGATGTCGCCGGGCTGCGGGATTCCCCCGCGTCCATCGTATTTCGTAGTCCTTTTTTGGAGGCCGCTGAGTCAAAGAAGAGCTTAGATTGCTTGTTTTCAGGCTTCCCCATGGCGATTTTGGCGGGGGTATGTAGCGCACAGCTCCGGTCTCCCCACGCGTGGCACCAGTTCGTCGAGTGTGAGCACAGCACCGAACACCAGAAGTCCCCACAAATGACGGGAAGTTAGCGCGGATCCAGTCAGTATTGGCGTGGCACGTTGGCGGCAAAGGAGGAAGAGCAGCGCGCTTGTACCTAGGGACCTCAGGCTTCCAAATCTGCTTGCAGTGTGTAATACTATCAGTGTTCAGCGGGTAGAAGTGGAATGGCAAATGATATGTGCCTCTGGGGCCAGTGGGTAATGGAGTGGCGAGTGGTGCAGTTGGAGGCCTAGTAATGCAGCCAGGAGCAAGAGTGTCCAGAGTCCACAGTCAGCGTTCGCCCTCCAACCATGCGCTGGCGAGGCGCCGGTCACCTCAGCAGGCCGGGAGGGCAGGCGCGGGCCCACAGTGGGAAGCACCGTCCCACTGTTCAGGAATAGCCTTGAATAGCTGCCGGTATCCACCTCTCAGTAGGCAAGTTCCTCAGGTACTCGGGTAAAGATGTGGCGCCTCAGTCAGACACCACCATTCAGGAGTGGCGTGCCACTGCGTTCCAATTGTCACTTGTAATGGGTCCAAGGGGAGAGATCATGCAAGGAGCAGCATAATTTATTCGATGTGCCAGTTAGTGCGTTCCTCCACGGTAGCACCCCCTCAAGCAGTGAGGTGCACGGTGCAATACGTGAGTGACGTATGGAAGCTGCAGTCTAGGCAGTCAGTGGTGTGCAAGGCTGTGCATCTGTCCCCGATGTGGCCTGGCTGCCTCACCATGCGCATCAGCTGTTATATAGGGGCGCACACTCACCACATCACCTCTCCTGCAGTCGTCAGGGCCCTCGGCTTATAGCCGTTACAACGCCCGCCTGATGCGTGAGCGTTGGTCGGGTCTTCAATCCTCCGTCGCGCACAGCAGCAGTTCCCGACTGCAGGCCGACGAGCAGAAGCAGCCCCGTCCACGCCAGTCGGGGAAGGTCGCCCAGGCACTCCTTGCACAGGTATTGCAGTCCGGGGGGGGGGGGGCAGGGGGCACCTCTGAGAGCCAGCGGTCCCACAAGACGAAGTAGGTCCCCCGCAGGTTGTTTGCTGCCTTCACCGCTCCTCAACAGACGCCGCTCCACGGTTCATGGGGTCCCCACGTCCCCTCTCTTGCCAGTCTCCCCCGTTGGTGACAGCGGGGCACAACGCTACCCCGTTGGTCCGGCGGCGAGGCAGCCTGGAGGTCAGCGCAGCATTCCGCCAGACGAGGCCTAGACGCCTCGTGGGCAGCAGGGGACTGGCGTGAACACGGGTCCCGGGCAGGGCAGCCAGTCGCTCTTCAGCCCAGTTCTCGGTGTGCCGTCTCTCCGGTTATAACTTCACGCCGGCCTGTCCGATCGTTCTCAGGTTTTCACTGAGTCTTCCTATTAGTATGACCCACACGATCAGCACATTTAATGGGTATTGTCACTGGTAGCAAGAGGATTATGCGAGGATCATGCAATCAGGCAGCAGGAGCCTCACTGCAGTGCGGCCATTCTGCGTGTGCGCCCTCTAGCGCCCCAATTACATAAAGTATACTTATTTTTATAAATCATAGGCTGGTGTCCATTTGTGGTGCATTCCTGAGTTACTGTGTATGGTCATAAATGCGTAGCTACTAAACGCCCTGAAGTTTAGCCTTGTCTGCTCGCGCCACACTACCTAGAGGGTGAGCAGGGGTTATTTTTAGGAGTAAGTCCCTTGCCCTGACTAGAGGAGAGGGTCCCTGTTTGTCACAAATATTCACCTGGGCCAACCAGAGACCCCCAAATCTAACATTGGAGGCAGGGGTGAGGATTTTGAATTTGCATTTATGATTTATGTACAGTAATTATTGATCACCACGTAGTGAGTTCAGACCAATAAATGAGCCACATACTAGTGATTTTTTTTTTTGCTAAGAAGATTTCCATTTTTGAAAAGTCATGCCTGCCCCAAATTCAGTAGAGAAGGCAGCATCCATAGTCTCTGGTGGAAGTGAAATGGAAGAAGTAGATTGGGAAGAAGAAAAACTTGAGACCTACAAATGGGAGCAGCTAAGAGGTTTCTGCAGGAAGTTTGGAATTTCCCAGTCTGGGTGTAGAACCAAGGCTCACTACCAAAAGGTGCTGAGGGCCTGGATTGAGTCAAGGGCACCTGAGAATGCGGTGGAAGTTGAACCACCAGGAAGCGTCCATGAATTTGACAGAGTCTTGTCGCCAGAGGAGTTGGCAGACAGGGAGGAAGCCAGGGCACCCGAAATGGAGTTGGCAAAACTAAAAATCAATGGGCAACTAGAGCTAGAAAGCAAAAAGATGTCTCTGGAAAAAAGAAGAATTCAGATGGAACATGAGATGAAAATGAGGGAGATGGATCTGAGAGCACCTACTCCCTCTGGTGGCAGCACATCGCCAGTGCAGGTAGGGTCAAGGGTGTACATCCCAAAGGAGGTGGTTAAGGAATTTTTTAAGAATGATGACATAGGCAGTGGTTCAAGGCCTATGAGGAAGCCATGTCTTTGTCCCTGAGAGAGATTGGGGAGCGGGGTTGTGGGGGCGGTTCCTTAGTGAGGGGCGGGACACACTGCTAGATTTACCTTCTGAAGTTTATAATTCTTACCCACACATGAAGGAAGCTTCGATGACCAGGTATGGGTTAACTCCTGAATTGTACAGACAGAGGTTCAGGGGGTGTACAATGATTCCTGGAAGTACCTATGTTGAATATGTGACTTTTTTCTGCAGAGCACTGGATGGTTGGGTGAAGGGTAGCAAAGTTGATGATTTTCAAGGTCTCTTTGATTTAATTGCATGGGAGCACTTGTCTAGTAATTGTTTTCCTGAGCTACGCCAGCACCTGATTGATAGCAAGCTGACTAACCCTAGGAAGCTTGCTGAGGAGGAGGACCGCTGGGTCAGCACCAGGGTCCACAAGGGTCAAGTGGGAGGCTTCACCAAAGGTGGGCAGGGTCCCCAGCAGAAGAGTGGGGGGGACAAGGGTAAACAGAGGGAGTTTCAGCAGTGGCCCCAAAGCAGTCCCCAAGGGAACCAAGGGAAAGGTTCTCAGCCTCCCCCACCCCAGAAACCGACCGGGCCCGACAGGTACCCCTGTTCAAAGAGGGCCCAAAAAGTGTTACAAGTGTGGTGAACTGGGTCATTTTGCCAATGATCTCAAGTGTCACCTGTTTGGTAAACCAGCACCCACTGGTGCTTCGACCCGGCAGATGGCTAGTGTCGCCTTTGGGGAGGAGGTAGAAGTCCAAGGTGGGTGGGACCCCATTCAGATGACCTTGGTCTCTCTAGGAGACAGTGAGATGGTCCCTGAGAACTACGTGCCCTCAAACACTAAGAAATATGGGCAGGTGGTGACCATCAATGGAAAAAGGGTGGAGGCTCTTAGAGATACAGGAGCCAGCGTGACTGCAGACCGGCAGCACTTGGTGTCTCAAGAGCAGGTTGTACCCCATGCATACTGCCGTGTTGTCAATGCTGACAACACTGAGAGTCAGTGTACAATGGCTCAGGGTTCCTTTGAGTGGGGGGGTCACTGGTACTCTGCAGGTTGCTATGAGAACTGCCATGCCTGTAGACTGTTTGCTAGGGAATGACTTGGAGAGCTCCCCTTGGGAAAAGGTGGAAAAGACAACTCACCTGAAGATGGTGGGTTTACCTGACAGGGCGTGCTTGACCACCCGGTCAATGGCAGCCAGTAGGGATGCTCAAGAGGTCCTGGAGCCTGAGGAAGAGACCCAGGAACCGGCCTTAGAGAGAAGGTGCAGGAGGCACGGGAAACCGGCCCCTGAAGTTCCCACGGCCCAGGAGGAAGCAGACCTTGGGGGGGATGCCCTGGAGCCTACCGGGGAACAGATAGCTGAACTGGGGGACCTGCCTGAGCTGACCCATTGGCAGCAGGAAGGAGGCCCCTCCAGGGAAGAATTCTGCAGGGAGCAGAAAGAATGCCCTTCTCTCGTGGGTGTGCGGCAGCAGGCTGCAGACCAGGCCAATGGTGATCAGTCTGGATCACATTTTATTTACTGGGAGAATGACCTCCTGTATTCAGAGCCTAAGGTTGCTGAACATGGGTCAGCCTGTGCGCTGGTGGTACCCCAGAAGTTCAGAGCCTTCCTACTGGGGCTGGCTCACAATGTGCCATTAGCATGGCATTTGGGGCAGGACAAGACCTATGAACGGCTTGTCACCCACTTCTATTGGCCTCAAATGCACAGGAACTCAGATGCTAACTGTAGGACCTGCCAGACTTGCCAGGCAAGTGGTAAGAGTGGGAGGAAGCAAAGGGCTCCTCTCCAGCCATTCCCTGTAGTCGGTACCCCATTCCAGCGAGTGGGAATTGACATTGTGGGGCCACTGGACCCCAGGACAGCCATGGGCAACAACTTTATCCTGGTCCTGGTGGATCATGCCACCCGGGATCCTGAAGCCATCCCTCTGAGGACAGTGACGGCCCCTGTGGAGGGAGTGGCACTTATTGTGAATTTTCTCCCGAGTGGGATTCTTTCTAGAGGTGGTGTCTGACAGGGGCACCAATTTCATATCCAAGTATATGAAATCCCTTTGGCAAGAGTGTGGTGTAACCTACAAATTCACCACACCTTACCACCCCCAAGGAAATGGGTTGGTTGAGAGATTCAACCGAACTCTAAAGGGCATGATTATGGGTCTGGAAGAACCCATGAGGCATAAGTGGGACGTCCTCTTGCCATGCCTGCTCTTTGCTTATCGTGAGGTGCTACAGAAGTCTCTAGGGTTCAGCCCCTTTGAGCTCCTGTATGGCCACCCAGTAAGAGGACCTCTAAGTCTGGTCAAGGAAGGCTGGGAGAAATCTCCCAGGAAACCTCCCCAGAATGTATATAGCTACATGCTGGCCTTCAGGAACCAGACTAGGCGTTTCTGGAAACTTGCTGAGGCAAATCTGGAATCCAGCCAGGAGGAGATGAAGCGGTGGTATGACCAGAATGCCACTCTGGTTGAGCTTCAGCCTGGTCAAAAGGTGTGGGTCTTGGCCCCCGTGGAGCCTTGTGCGCTCCAAGATAAGTGGACAGGCCCCTTTGAGGTTGTGGAACGCAAGAGTCCAGTTACCTATTTGGTGGACTTGCAATCTCCCAGGAACCCCTTGAGGGTCCTGCAAGTCAACCGCCTTAAGCTCCACTTCGAATGGTCCGAAGTGGGCATGCTCTTGGCCACAGATGCTGGAGTGGAAGAGGAGACTGAGCCTCTTCCTGACCTCCTGGTAGCCTCAGAGCATGATGGGTCAGTGGATGGAGTTACCTCTCACCCACCCTGACCCCTGAACAACAGAATGACTGCCGCCAGTTGCTGGGACAGTTCTCTGACCTGTTTTCCCTGGTCCCTAGTATCACTGATTGGTGCGTCCATGATGTAGATACAGGGGACAGTTCACCTGTGAAGCACAAGGCTTACCGGGTGACTGACAGGATCAGAGCCTGCATCAAAGAGGAAGTCTCAAAGATGCTTGCTCTTGGGGTGATTGAGTCCTCCAGCAGTCCTTGGGCCAGCCCAGTTGTCTTGGTCCCGAAGGCTGCAGCGCCGGGTGCCACACCCGAACTCCGGTTCTGTGTGTACTACAAAGGACTCAATTCAGTCACCAAGACTGACGCGCACCCCATCCCCAGGGCTGATGAGCTCATTGATCGGTTAGGGGCTGCCCGGTACCTCAGCATGTTTGATCTAACGTCTGGGTACTGGCAGATCGCCTTGACTGATGGGGCCAAAGAGAGGTCAGCATTCTCCACATCAGACGGGCATTTCCCGTTCCGGGTTATGCCATTTGGGATGAAGAATGCCCCTGCCACCTTCCAGAGGTTGGTCAACCAGGTGTTGATTGGGCTGGAGGAATTCAGCGCGCCTACCTGGATGACATAGCAGTGTTCAGTGTCACATGGAAAGAACATCTGCGCCACCTCTGGGAAGTGTTGTTGACACTGCGCAAGGCAGGCCTCACGATCATGGCGAGTAAGTGCCAGATCGGGCAGGGTTCTGTGGTGTACTTGGGACACCAAGTGGGGAGCGGCCAGGTGGCGCCTCTCCAACCCAAGATTGAAACCATCCTGTCTTGGGAGCCCCCCAAGACCCAAACAGAGGTGAGGGCCTTCCTAGGACTCACTGGGTACTAGAGGAGGTTTGTGAAGGGGTATGGCAACATTGTTGCATTCTTGACCGACCTGACTTCCAAGAAGCAGCCCAAGAAAGTGATTTGGACTGACACCTGTCAGAAAGCCTTTGACACCCTTAAAACTGCCATGTGCACGCCACCCGTGCTCCTGGCACCTGACTTCTCCAAAGAGTTCCTTGTGCAGACAAACGCTTCTGGGACCAATCTGTAGCCTTCATCAGTAGGAGGTTACTTCCACGGGAACAAAGGTGGAGTGCAATTGAGCGTGAGGCATTTGCTGTGGTCTGGGCATTGAAGAAGCTAAGACCCTACTTGTTTGGATCTCACTTCCGGGTTCAGACAGACCACAGGCCCCTCAGATGGTTGATGCAAATGAGGGGTGAGACCCCAAAGCTGTTGAGGTGATCCATTTCCCTACAGGGGATGGATTTCACAGTGGAACATCGCCCTGGCACAGATCACGCCAATGCTGACGGTCTGTCCAGATTTTCCACCTTAGTGATGAGGAACTCCCTGGGGTAGGGTAGTTCTCCCCACATTTCAGCTGGAGGGGACACGTGTTAGACCCGGCACCTTGGCGTGAGTCTCCCTTCCACTTTTTGCTGATGTGCCTCATGTGTTTTGCTGATGTTAGCTGTTCAGGGCACTGTGCCACTGCCAATCAGTGCCACAGTGCAAGTGCTCCCTATGAAAAGTGTATATACGATTGGTTTCCATGATTGGCTTATTTGATTTACTGTCAGTCCCTAGTACAGTGCAGCAAGAGTGCCAGGGCTTATAAATACAAATTCTGCTGGTGGGCTTGCAGCACTGGTTGTGCCACCCACAGAAGCGGCCTGGTAAAATATGTCTAAGGTCTGCCATTGCAGAACCTGCATGCAGTCTGGTACTGTCATGCTGACTGGACAAGGGCACCCCCTTGCCAGTCCCTAAACCTTCCCTTAACTCCATATTAGTCACCCCTATGGTAGGCCCAAGGGCAGGGTGCATTGTAAGTATAAGGTAGGACAAGTCCTGATCTGTGTGGCCTGTCCTAATAGTGAATTACAGCCATTTTCATCTTTCAATAATGTAAGGCTACCTGTTCTCATAGGCCAGAATGGGCTGCTGAAATTATTACACCCTATAATCCCCGCAGGCTCAGGGAACATGGTAGAAAGTCAAGTTTAGTATGCCTGAACTCAGAATAATAAAATACATATTTTAGTAAAGTTGATTTTAATATCCTGTGTTTGAAAATACTAATTTTAGAAAGTTAGTATTCGCTTGCCTAACCATTTCAGCTCGCCTCTGCTCTGTATCTGCTGTCTGGTTTCTGTGTGTGACAGGGCTGGGGAATTCCAGGAGACAGGCTGGGGCTGACTGGTGGTGAATAGAGAGATTACACCAGGATGGGTAGGGGGAGTGCCCCTTGACTCTGAATAGGGCTGTGCTCTGCCACCTCCATGCTGGCTCCACCCAGCAGGGGAGCGGCTGATGTCTCTCCCCTGCACCTTGTGAAGAGAGAGGGGAAGGCTGTCAACAGAGTACACCTGGACTGTACTTGTCACCACAATGCTGGCTCCACCTCCTGCGGAGCGTCTGATGTCCTTGCCCTGCTCACTGAAAGGAGAAGCCAGAGTCTGGAAAACAAAGTGCTCAGGGACTGGACTGGATTAGGCAAAGGCCCCCCTGGCATGCAAGAACAAAGTATGTTGTGTATAAAAGTAGGAGCCCTGCTCCTAAGAATTCAGATCCTGCTTTGAACCAAGAAGAAGCCTCTGCCTGAGGAGAAGGAACCGGGAAGGAGGTAGACTGTCCCTATCCTGGGGGACTGGCCTGCAGTGGTTGCCTTGCTGCCAAAGGAGAGGAAGAACTTTCCATAGACTTGCTATTTTTTTCCACAAAAGACATGTGCTTCAAACAAAGTATCTCCAAGGGCTTGGAAGCGAGCTTGCCCCCTGAACTGAGCCCCAGGACCATTGTGCTATTCTCCTGCCTTTGCTGAGAGTTGCTGGACTGCCTGTGTCCTTGCCCGCTGGAGCCGTCGCTGAATGCGCCTTAAAACCCTGCTGCCCTAAAAGCCTGTGCTGTGCCGCCCGACACCGTGTGGCCCCGCTTATTTCTGAGCCGGAGTCCGCACCGTATACTGACTGGGCCGCACCGCACCGTGCTCTCTGTCCCCCCTGAGTGAGCCGCATTGCCACCATCTCCGGCCGCCAAGAACCAGCCAGCTTGTGTCCCGCAAGGTACGGCCTGTACGCTGTAAGCGTACCGAACCGCACCGCACTCTTCAGCTCCAGAAGCCGCGCCGCATTAGAATCCGCCACGTACGTCTCGTACTTACTGCCGAAGTGCCGACCGCCGCTTTAGGAAACAAAGGTACAGCTCGTACGCCGCCCTACGCTCCGGACTCCGCCAGCGGCCCAGACCATCCGCCGCGCCCCCCTGAGGTCCCGCTCCAGCCAGACATCATGACGTCTGCCACGAGTTGGACCGGCATCCGAAGCGCTGCCGATCAACGTCCCGAGTACGCCGCTTACCCCCACATTGTCCGTAGTGAATTCTCCACGCAGGTACTGTGCATAGCTCATGCGGGCAGGTACTGTGCATAGCTCATGCCAAAGGGTGCCCTCCTCGGACCGGAGAGTCCGCTTCTCAGTAAGACTCGTCTTTGTCCATTTTCCTCCACCAGGACAGTCACACCACGAGGTACGAGCCACATAGAACTAAGAACTAAGCATATTTACAAGAGAACTCTTTTCCCAGCAACAATATTGTGCGCATTTGAAATGTTATTATTATGGTCTTGTATTAAGTCTGCATAGAGATATATATTTACATAAAGTATACTTATTTTTATAAATCATCGACTGGTGTCCATTTGTGGTGCATTCCTGAGTTACTGTGTATGGTCATAAATGCGTAGCTACTAAACGCCCTGAAGTTTAGCCTTGTCTGCTCGCGCCACACTACCTAGATGGTGAGCAGGGGTTATTTTTAGGAGTAAGTCCCTTGCCCTGACTAGAGGAGAGGGTCCCTGTTTGTCACAAGTATTCACCTGTGCCAACCAGAGACCCCCAAATCTAACAATAAGGTAAGCAGGATATCAGTCACATTTGTGACAGAGTAACCGTGCATTGGAGAGCCTTCATCTGCATTCAGTGTACTGTTCTAACTAATAAGAGAGATATCCTTAGACAAACGGAAACAGAAGTATATATTTCATAATTGTATTTATAGGAGGTCACATGGACACTTCCCTAGAACAGATCTCTTGAAAGGGTATGATACTCATTAGAGTCATCTCTTGGGTAAATTTAAATCTAGGATGTGTTTAGTGATACATTGTGTTTGGTTTTAATATTAGATTACCCTTTTAGAGTGCTACCCTAGTGGTCTAAAACGGAAAGGCTTTACATAACCTGAAGATATACGTTATGCAAGAAAGGTTAAAATGGTTGTGACCCTCCTACAACAACACATTAATTACCCCGCCAAGGGAGCACAATTCCAACTCAGAATGCTCAATGTTATCAACAAGCTTCTAGCAGTCTCTGACTTCAAAAAGGTTATTCACGTCCTAGCTTTTTCAAGAATGGATGATGGTAACCACCAACTAGTAGAAATCCTTAAAATCCATCTGCACTTGGTTCCCTCAAAGAACCTTACACTCAGCGGGCAGACTGGTTCCACAAAATGTGATTGTGTCTTGTCAATGGGCATGTTAGGAGGCATGGCTCACTGATTATGGGTCAGTGGGTGTGGGGGTGCAAGCCCTGTCACACCAACTCCATTTCATAGAAGGAAAGCCTTTCAGTGGTCACAGAGTGTCAGCACTGCCTGGTGTGAGGAATGCACTACACTATGGTGTCTTGCCAACAAACTACTTTTCTCACCTTTTCTTGAACTTTCAGTATAGAAAAGTGCTCCTTTGTGTATCGTCTCCTGTCCCCAAATTTTTGCTCCAAATGCTGATGGTTATGACTCTGATAGTGCACTGCACTCTGCTCTGCTGCCCAGACCCCAGTGCCTGTGCTCTCTTCCAAAACTGTTATGCTCAACTTGGGTATCCCAAATTGGCAACGACTTTGCCCCCTTATAAGTCCCTGGTATATGGTACCAGGGGTAACAAGTGCATAGGTGCCCCTAGGGCTACAGCATGGTTTTGTGCCACCCTGGATGACCCACACAAACTACTGATAGCAGGCCTGTCATTGCAGACTGTAGGAGCAGTGCATTCTGCTCCAACTCGACTGTGCCCTCACCATATGTGGCACAGTGAAATGCACTACCTATAACATATGTCAGACACCCCTAAGGTAGGCCTCCTCAGCCCAGGAGGCAAGGTGTAATATATTAAAGGAGAGGACATATAAGTACAAACCTATATGTCCTTATAGTGGTGTTCCCCATTCAAAACTACTATAAGTGTTAGCAGTCCATAAGATAACATGGACTGCCAACCAGGCACTCTCGAGATTGGCAGCTTCATCATGGTACCACTAAAATATGTAATTTTCGGAATCAAACAACGTGCCTTTTAACCCCTGACATGAATCTTGTTCCCTGGGTGATGTGGCATGTTCCCAAGTGGTGGTGACCTTGGAGGTTGCCCACCTGGTTGCCCCAGCTTCACTGTGTTCCGGTTGAGCAGCCCTCACTTTCCCACACCTGCTGCTGCCAACAGAGGATTCTGACCCCCTACTAAGCAGTGTGATCACTCCCAGGAGCAAGGAACAAAGGCTTGGGCAGGAAAGAGGTCACACCTCTCTCATCCCAAGCAGGCTAGTGAATTGTCACATCAAGGCGATGAGCTTCAGAGACTGCACCATCTCTGATATGCATCTGGGCTGTCCCCCTGATGAGGACACAGACCTCCCATTGCCCCAGGAATGCTTGCACCCAGGAAAGGTGGGAAATTAGTAATGTAAGAGGTGTCCACTCCAGGAAGGCTGACCACACCTCCAGGGTGGGCAGCCTGATCTGTACACCTAAAATAGAATTCTGCCATCTTAAGGAGGGCAGGAATAGTGGTTTCTGGGTAGAAAAGGTGACCTACATCCTGGATGTAACTCGACCTGCAACTGACTGATTGTCGTTAGTGGTTTATGCTACCGACCGCAATGCTGGATGTGGTCACCTCAGGGTCGGGTTAGTTGCAGGGACTAGCTGCCCATTAGTTACTAGTCCCACACCCCTAACTCCCATAACTCTATCTGGGATTTAAGTTACCCACCCTGACACCAGGTTCTGGCGCAGGTTATGGACAACCCCAGAACTGTCCAATTACAGGTCCGAACTGAGAGATGTCCTGAGCCATGGGAGTGCAGCAAAAATCCCCTGGCTTGTTTTTGTGAAAAATGAATTAGGGAAAATAGGACTACCAGACCTCTGGTATGACCCAGAACAGGCATGTAGGGGGGTCCCAGGCAAAATGCTTGCTAAGCTATTTATGGACCATAAACAGAGAAGATGGTTGCATGACTCCAAAGTTGGTTCCTTGACAAAAACTTTTTTAGCGATCAAGGATTCCTATGCTTTTGAGGAGTATTTACATGTTATCTATCCAGTAGGAGCAAGGAAGCTATACATCCAATGGAGGCATGGGACATTATCTCTAGGATCATTTGTAGGCAAGTGGTCGACAACCACGAGCGAATCAGGCCTAGGGTGTGGGGCGACAGAGGAGGATGAATTGCACATCCTCTTCTTTTGCCCCGCCTACAGAAAAGCCAGAAAGTACTGGCTAATACCCTTATGCAAGAACATGGGATTTGACAAATGTCTGGTTGCAATGAGAGTGTTTAAGACTGATACATCCCCACACATAGTCTTTGCACTGTCTAAGTTCCTCCTAGCAATGTGGTCCAAAAGATGCTCCCTCATTACAGCGGCACCCAGGGGTGATTTTATACCCTGATTCTGTACTGTGATCACATATCATGTGTTTTAACTTATTTTCTAAACCTGTTTTTATGCAAGGAGAATGTTATGCTTGTATAACTGTTTTTATTGCAATCTTTTGCAAAGGGGTTGCGCTCGTGAAAGTCAAGGATACAAAGGCCTCTATCCAGCATCACAGCTGATTTTTGACTGTAGATTTGGGAAGAAGGCACACCTGCCCAGCCTCGACGACGCTCACGATTGTTTTTGGGCTGATGAATGAGTCACTGAATTTGAGCTTCAACTAGTTTCAGCGACCATGTGTGTGTTAAATCGCGCCGAATTCGAGTTCATGCCTCTTGTGTGTATAAAAGGTCAGAGACCGATCAGGAAGCACTAATAGATAAAATAAAGCAGGTGCTTTATTTTATCTATTAGTGCTTCCTGTTGAAGCTAACTTAGCTGACTTAGTAACTATTTTAGGATGGCGCTGGCAGCTTGCCAGCGCCATCCTAAAATAGTTACAACTTCAAGCTTGAAGGCTTGAACTTTTGCCCCCGAATCCGCCGCTCGCGGATTCGCGGATTTTCGGCAAATTCGCGGGAGTCCCCGGATTGCGGATTTACCGAAAATCTGGGAAATCCGCGAGCGGAACGGATTTGGCGCTCATGCTTAGTCCTGAGACATAAATGGCAGAGACCACATCAGCTTTTCCGCGGATCTCACAGATGTTGCTGAGTCCTGAGTCATGAATGGCGGAGATCACATCATCTTCTCCACAGCCCAGCAGATCTCACACATGTCGCTGAGTCCTGAGTCATCAATGGCGGAGATCACATTATCTTCTGCCCGGCCCGGTGGATCTCACACATGTCGCTGAGTCCTGAGTCATCAATGGCGGAGACCTCATCAGCTTTTGGTGCCACTAAGCTTGTGGAACTCAAGTCCATGCCACATGGTGGTAGGCCCCTGATGGCTACATGAGCTTCGGGTGGTACTAACCCTGTTCATCTCAAGTCCCTGCCAAGGGGATGGTAGTGCCCTGATGGCCATACAGCTCAGTGTGTGACTAACCGTCTGCGCAACTTTTCAAGGACTCTTTATGGTTGAGACCCGTGGAGCGTCCGCTATCCAGTCAGTGCCGGCAATAAAGGATTTGACGTTGTCAATCTATTATATTTGCGTGGTCACATGGCCTGTGATGCTTGTGCCGGATGGGTGTGGTGTGTTTGCAAACCTGCCCTCAGGGAGGGGCCGTGAGGTGTTGAGAACTAGACCTCTGACCTGCACACCAACAGTGAGTACGCCTGCGACAGGTAGCTATGTGGGGCCAACGTCGTAACATAATCGGAGTGGTGTAGTGTACAACGGAACAGGGTAGGGATAGCTACAATGACATGGACGGCTTGTAGTACTACGTCTGTGAGTCGAGCGGACGGGCCGCAGCTGTCCCTCTGCGAGCCTGGATGCGAACTGTTCATAACTCACACTACATAAGCATTGAGGAATCATTTTGTGATTCAGTCCGTCAGCTGGCATCTGTCCAAGGCATTTGTGAAAACATATTGGAGTTCTTCCTGTGCTAGATACCCCTTTGACGCAGCCTCTCCCCACATCAGCAAGTAACGCACCCTCTATCCCACATTACCAAAATAACCCCAACCTTCTTGGGCTCGGAAGTGTCCCTGTGTGGTTGGACAAGGAAGAATCTTAGTCATGTATATATTTACATATAAAAAATTACTTAAAGAAAAGAACAACAAATAAGACCGAAGGGAGTCTGGTGCTGTGGTCGCTGCCACGAAGTTGGGGTCACTGCCATGGGATTGGCTTGTGTTAAATATGGTTAGTGGCACCAGAAGCCTTGAGACTGTATGAGCCTGTGATGGTGCTTGGTGTGGACGGCCTCACTGTGAGTAATGTGTGTTGCCTACTGGACTGTGTCATGTGGAATCAGGACTCTGTCTGAATTGTGAGCTCTGCTGACCGTAGTGTAAGCCAGAGGTAGTGGTGAGCAAAGGCTCACAGCCACATGCATACATTGGTGGTCCCACCTGCCTGCGTAGTGCAGGTTCAGTGGCACCACGTGTCACTGGCCTTCCATATGCAAATACCCCTCACTGATTGAAGGGAGTCTGGTGCTATGGTGGCTGCCACAAAGTTGGGGTTGCTGCCATTCAGGACTCAGGACACAGTTACACATGTGGGATCGGCTGGTTTTAAGGAGGGTTAGTGGGAGTATGTCTCGCCGGGCTTGCATATCAAAATATGACTAACTGATCGAAGGGAGTGTGGTGCTGTGGTCAGTGCCATGGACTTGGGGTCACTGCCATTCAGGACTCAGGACATAGTTACACATGTAGGATCGGCTTGTGTTATAGAGGGTTAGTGGCACCATGTGTCGCCGCCGTTGCATATGGAAATATGCCTCACTGATCAGAGGGAGTCTGGTGCTGTGGTCGCTGCCATGGACTTGGGGTCACTGCCATTCAGGACACAGTTACACATGTGGGATTGGCTTTTGTTGAACAGAGTTAGTGGAAGCACTTGTCTCCGGCCTTCCATATGGAAACATGCCTCACTGATCAAAAGGAGTCTGCTGCTGTTGTTGTCTCATGGAGTTGGGGTTACTGCCTTTCAGGACTCAGGACACAGTTCACATGAGGGATCGGCTTGTGTTGAAGACGGTTAGTGGCACCATGTGTCGCTGGTCTTCCACAGTGTAGGCCAGAGGAAGAGTTGAGCAAGGGCCTACAGCCACGTGCATAAGTTGGTGTCCTCACCGGCCTGCATAGTGCAGGTTCAGTGGCACCACATGTCGCCAGCCTTCGATATGCAAATATCCCTCACTGATTGAAGGGAGTCTGGTGCTATGGTCACTGCCACGAAGTTGGGGTCGCTGCCATTCAGGACTCAGGACACAGTTACACATGTGGGATCGGCTTGTGTTGAACAGGGTTAGTTGGCACCATGTGTCGCCGGTCTTCTACAGTCTAGGTTGGAGGCAGCGGTCCGCAAAGGCCCACAGGCACGAGACGTTGACTTGAGCTGCACAGATTGGGAGCATTTGGTCTTCTTAAGCAATTATTGTCTCTTACACAATTTGCGTCGCTACAAATCTTGAGTTGTGAACCTTGTAACCCCAGTGTAGGGCGGAGGCAGTGGTCAGGATGGGCGCACAGCCACGTGGCATTGAGTTGAGCTGCACAGTTAGTGGCACCTGCAGTACTCAGCATATGCGCACCCTGCGATGATACGTGGTCCCGGAGGGCCACACTGGGAGCAATGTCTTTTGTCTAATGAATTCTGTCTTCATAAGGCCACGCGGTGATGACTTATGGTGCAGTGAGTTAGAGGCACCTGAAGCACACAGCGTGTGTGAAGGCTAAGATGATGCGTGGTCCAGGCGGGTCGCACCGGGAGCAACGTGTCTTGCGAACTGGACTGTGTCATCTGCAACCTCCACTGCATCTGAATTGTGAGCCCTGCTGTCCACAGTGTAGATCGAAGGCAGTAGTCGATACAGACATAAGTCTGCGGAGCTGTGCCACTGGGTTCACAGGGCGCCTGTGTCAAGGAGGTCAGTGGTCATGGCGGCAGCCATGTGCCAGGGTTAGGGCCGCCGCTCTGGCAGACTCGTTGGTCTTCCCACTCCTACGCTGGAGTTGCGTACGTTGGACCAGCCCACTCCGCTTCTGCTTCCAGTGGGGGGACAGTACAGCTACATGACTGAGATCTTTCCCACTGCCTGAGGTAACATGGTTGGGTCCACTGTGCACTACACTACGAGTATCAATAGTATATCTCCACATGGAGCGGTTTGTGCTTTGCATAGTGAGGTCTGTGCAGCACATCAGTGTTACACTTGGCATTGTGTGCATTATTATTGATGGGTGACTTGCCTCCGTCATATATAGTTGGTTGTCACATCTCCCAACTTTCAGCTATTGTGCGGCTGAGGGGCCATGGTGTTTTGGGAAGGTCCGTTGTCCTGTTTTGCACTGCCTCGGTGGTAGCAGGGGGGGTCGTCCGGGGGGGGAGGTTCTGTTGGTGGTGGTGCTGGGTGTTGTGGCCTTGTTGGGTGTCAGAGATGCATGATCAGTAGCTCTATCACATATTGGTCTTTAGATGTGTCTGTGAGTTCTGTGAGTTGGGTCCAATTCACGCAGTAGATAGTCGACCTACTTACACCAGTTAAAGGTTGATGTTAATTTGTTACTGCTAACTCGGCTTATCGCCTGCTTTTTGGATCGCATTGCAGATTTGGCTGGTCGTTGAAAATATGGGAAAGTGGTGTTTTCGTGTTTTTTTTGCACGGGAACGCATACTTTGCATATCATTAGCGTTAGTTGTGGCTCTTATTTGTGGCTATTTTGTTGGCGGAAGGTATCGATGTAAAAGTGGTAAGATTTGCAGTTTCCACCAGATTGAGAATGGGAGATTTATAAAAAACACAGAAAGAAAAGATAGGTTTAATGAACATTATAATTAGAAATTAATTATTTAAAAACCTTTGAAATTCACTGAAAAAAACCATATGTTTGAGGCACGTCATAGTTAGACATTAGCATTTAAAAAACCTTTGAAATTCACTGAAAAAGCATAGGTTTCAGGCACGTTATAGTTAGAAATTAGCATTTTAAAAACCTTTGACATTTACTGAAAAAACCATTGGTTTCAGGCACGTTATAGTTAGAAATGAGCATTTAGAAAACCTTAAAAATTCACTGAAAAAAACATAGGTTTCAGGGACGTTATAGTTAGAAATTAGCATTTAAAAAACCTTAGAAATTCACTTAAAAAAACATAGGTTTCAGGGACGTTATAGTTAGTTGGACATTTCACTCATAGAAAACCATATATTATATCTGTATTTTAGAGTGGGTGTTATATTAGGGTCTGATGAGGTGCATCCGATTTTCCGTGGATGATGTCATCAGTGATGTCGTCAGTGATGTCATTTGAGATATTATCAGTGATGTCATCAGTGATGTCACTGACCAAGTCATGAATGATGTAATATGTGACATCATCAGCAGTGCATTGCGGGGACGCGAGATATAGTTAGCTCTACTAACTATAACAGGGAAATTTCTATGGTTTTCTATGAGTGAATGTCCAACTAACTATAACGTCCCTGAAACCTATGGTTTTTTCAGTGAATTTTTAAGTTTTTTTAAATGCTAATTTCTAACTATAACGTCCCTGAAACCTATGCTTTTTTCAGTGAATATATATATATATATATATATACACACACATATATATTACCTACTGGCGGTCAACAGTAGGTAGTTATAGTTAGGACCTAGTTCCCATAGGATAATCGCAACATTGTATTCCCAATAACTTTGGCGCAGATTGACGAATCTTGGCGAAATGTTCAAAACTAATTCTTTGTTGATATCAGCTCCTATGTTGAAAGTTTGGGGTTAATTTGTCAAGGGGGCAGAGAAAAAAGGGGGTCCCAAAATGTGTTTTTTCCAGGTTGCTTTCAATAGGAAACCTTAGACAAGGCTACAGGTCAAACGGGTAAACGTAATTACCCCAAATTTGGCAGGGAGAAGGGTCTTGGTCTAGAAAGCACACTCTTGTTTATTTGGTGTAAATCCGTTCAGTAGTTTTTAGGAAATATCAAAATTGACAGAAATCGATATTTGAGAATTCTTCCATCTGATTGGCTGAGGCGTTACGAGCACGAGCTTGCTGCTTATTAGCTGCGAGCGGTGCGAGCAGTTGCAATTAGTGTTGGCCGCCATTTTGTGATTCCTTTGATGCGAGTAAGGAGAAAAAAGGGTTAAAAAAGTGGGAAATAGGAGGGTAGGAGCACTGTAACCTCTGTGGGATGTTTAGGGTGTGCTATAGAGGGGGTGCAAAGCGAAGTAGTCACCCCTACTGGTGTGAAAGTGGTGGGTTATGGAAATGAAGTGAGATATTGCCTAGAGTCTGTTGTTGGTAAGGTGAGGTCATGCAGGACTCAGGATTAAAGCGATTAAAACTGTGTGTCTTATGCTGTGAAGTCACATGCCTTGGCTGCTGTACTAAAGCTGTGGAAGTAGTGTCAGCATGTGTTTATAACTAATAGGATGATCTACTGACCCGTACTGGTCTGAAAGTCCTAGGGTACGGAAAACATGTGAGGTAGTGTGTAGAGTCTCATGCTGGTAAGCTGAGCTGCGACTCGGGGATGAAAACGTGAGCCCAAACTGTGTGTCATATGCTGTGAAGTCATGTGCTCTGGCTGCTGTGCCACATCTGTCTAAGTAGTGTCAGCATGTAGTTATAGCTACTCGGAGGAACTTTTGTTTCAAATATTGTAACTTGTGTATGGTGCTTAGGGTGTGGTATTTAGGAAGTGCGGAGGTAAATTTGTGTGTATGAAATAAATTTGGTATTTGAAAAGTGGAAAGCACTGAGTCCTACGGGTCTGATGACGCTGAGGGCATAATCTGAGGTTCTGCTGGAGTTGGGGATATAGCTGATGAACTACTGACCCCTATTGTGAACTTCTAACCTGCATGTGCCGTTAAATATTCGATAAAATGTTGCAAAAGTATATCGTTAGGTTACAAAAAAAATGGATGAACTTTTAACCTGCAGGTGTCGTAGAATGTTCCAGAAAGTGTGGTGATAAAATAGGTTGAACTTGTGACCTGTATGTGGCGCAGAATATTAAGTAGCTTTTTGTATGGAAAATTGAAAATTAACCAATGGAGATAAGTTTTGGAATGTCGTTGAAGGAATGAAGTATTCAGATGTGTTCTTTACATGTATTTCTATGTGGAGCGACAGAGAAATTGCGCCATTCCTGGTTTCATTCTTGATGAAGTTGGACCTTTACATGTACTATGTGACAAAGAAAGAATTGTGGGCCAGATGTAGGCAAATCAGAAGTACCGATTTCTTAATAGCGAATTTTACCGATTCGCTGTTAAGAATTCGGTATTTCCTATCTAGGTAAAGATTCTGTAAAAAATACTGAATCCTTAACCACTTGGCTGCTAAGGTACATCCCCCTCTTCCCATTGACTTTCCATTGAAATCAATGGAAACTCCATGACGAGTTACCCTTGTCATTAGCACTGAAGGGGTTAATATTACTTATTACAGAATCGGTATTTGAGATTCTGTAATAAGGAATTCCTACCCATTCATTTCTATTGGCTTGGAGGCCCATAGGAATGAATGTGAAAACATCCAATATTAGCGATTCGGTATTACCCTGTTGCACCGCTGAAATGTGCATGTGTGCACATGTGGCACACATAAATGCCCTAAGGGCATGGATGTGTACCACATGGCACTTTAAAAAAGCAAAAAAGTGCTTTTTAAGGGAAATCGGTAATTACCACCAACTTGAAGTTGGTGGTAATTACCGATTTCTTAAGGCTCAAAAGCACTCTTTAATGTGCTTCCTACATCGCATTTAAGGAACCGGTATTACTGATTCCTTAGTTGCAAGAGCAATAAGGAATCGGTGTTAAGGAATCGGTATTTACCGATTCCTTATTTACCGATTCCTTACCTACATTAGGAATGGCTCAATACCGGTCGGTAACGCTGAAATTTACTGAATTTCGGCGTTACTGACCATTATTTAGCCACCTACATCTGGCCCGGTATGCTTGTGTGACATTTGAAATCTGTATAACAACTACAAAGGTGAGTTAGAAATGAACAACGTGTGTTATGTGTTCCGTAGTAGTGATTAAGTATTTGAGGGGATGTTTTTAATTTTGAAAGTATTTTTGATTTCAAAGTAATATAGTGTTAGTAAAGTGTGGTGTTTGATATTGGTTCTAAAATATGCATAAACTTTGAGCTGTTGTTAAATAGGTACTTTATATATGTTTAGGAATTTTTTACAAAGAAGAAGTGTAGTTTGTCATCTTTATAGGATTGTATGGTTTTGAAAATGAGGTACAGCGTTAATTTGGGTTTGTAATGTATTCGGGCAGATAAATAAAATGCCACACGTTTGCAAATCAAACTTTGTGTGGAAATAGTGGTGTGGGGGGTGGTGGTAGGAGATATATGTGTTATTAAGTTAAAAGTGATAAAATGAAATTCAGAAATGTTATGTGGGCAGGTTGTGGTCTCATTTTTGACACTGAGAGTTAGATTTGAATGTAAGTCGAGGTAGGTTGTTGTACTGTGAGGCCGTCTACAGTGTTGGGAGATTACATGGAGAGGAGATGGAGACATTGGAGATAGGAAAAGTGATACGTTTATTTTTTATACTGAGAGGTAGATTTGAATGTAAGTCGAGGTAGGTTGTTGTACTGTGAGGCTGTCTACAGTGTTTGGAGATTACATGGAGAGGAGATGGAGATAAGAAAAGTGATATGTTCCTTTTATATGTACGCATAGTTTGAATCATGTGATCCTAGGTTGAGATATAATATGAACAAGGTTTCTGGTTTGCATTTGGGTATAGTTAATAGTTTGTGTAGTTTCTTATTAGTGATTAGTGTTTTATGAAAAGGTAGATATACTAAAATATATGGTAGTAAACATATTAATTATGGCTGTTCTTATTGAATAGAAGTGGTTGTGGAGTGCTTCTTTAGAAGAGATGTTTTATAAATGTGTGGGAGATAAAAAAGAAATGAAAATGTGTGGTACATTTTCTGTATGACTTTGTTGACATTAGAGAACTACATGTGGTTTTAAGTGATACTATTTGTTAGGCTGTGTCGCTGTGCTGGATATATGTAGGTGTTGAAATGGTCCAGATTTTACAGATGCTGAGCTTCACTACCCCTTTTGGGACACCCGTCAATTTATTCTTTCCATTTACTATCTTTAATATAGATGCAGTAAAGGGACGGTATATCAAAAGTTTGGGAATTAGAACTTTGTTTACTCTCCCAATCCCCTGCTATACACTCTACAGTGTTTAAATGACTTTCATAACGTATAGATGTCTAGCTAGTAAAGGTGGTGTAGTTCGAATGGGCCCATTTATAAACCGTGCTATGGGATGGTTTATGTTTTACCCTCCAATTTGGATGGTTGAATACTTTTTGCTGATAAGTGTTAGGGCAGACACTTGTTAAAATTAAAGTTGTATATGGGTATAGTGGCGCTACTGGGAATGGTGGGAGTTTCTGTTTGATTTTGTACGGTTAACCAAGGGCGGGGTGGGTGTAGGGGAGGTGGTTATGTTGCTGATTGAAACACAGAATATAGTAACGTGCAGATGTTGAGCTACTAAAGGTAAAATAGTACCACTGGGAGCACTTATAAAGCGCCCTATGGCATGGTATATATTTTACCCGCAAATTTGCATGTTTTAATAAGTAAAGAATATAGAATTCCTATCTACAAACAGGTAAGTACTAAAATATCGAATCCAAAATATAGAATGTTAAAATATAGTTAACTAAAATATCGAATTTTTTAAATGTATTAAAAATAATATAAAATGAGTTAAATATTAAAAACAAATAAAACGTACTTAAAATAATGTAAAAAAACGTAAAATGTACAAATAATAAATGTAATGTAAAAAAAAGAGAGATTTTGTTGGATAGTGAGAGGGTAAAAATTACTATTCCCACTCCAAAGAGTGCAACAGTAGGGAGAGCGTTGGATAGCGGTAGGGTAAAAATTACTATTCCCACTCCAGTGAGTGCAACAGTAGGGAAAGTGTTGGATAGCGGGAGGGTAAAAATTACTATTCCCACTCCAGCGAGTGTAACAGTAGGGAAAGCGTTGGATAGCGTTGGGATAAAAATTACTATTCCCACTTGAGAGTGCAACAGTAGGGAAAGTAATGATTTAATATTAAAATTAAATTAAATTAATTACCAATACCAATAAAAAATTAATTAAAATTACTAATTAATAAAAAATAATTACCAACAAAAAAAGTAATTAGCAATTAATTAAAATGTATTAGCAATTAATAATTAATTATCAATTAATTATCAATACATATAAATAAAAATAAATATTTACTTTATAACAATTGCATTTCTTCTCACCCTATTCCCCTATCAAACCACAACCCACTTCAAATAATTAATAATACAATTAACATAATTATCAATTAATCAATTAATAAAAATTAATCACCAATTAATCAAAATAATTACCAATTAATAATTAATTATCTATACATATAAATACAAATTAATATTTCATTTACTATAATTAAATACTCCCACCCTATTCCCCTATAAACACACAACCCGCTACGGAATTAAATTATTCAAAAATTAAATAACATAACATTCATTACTTCAAAAAAATTAAACATACATTACAAAAATAATATATATATTTTTAACACATATACTAGTATACATAACAGTAAAAAAAAATAGATATTATGGAAAACGATATTTTAAATTCGATATTAGGGAAATCGATATTTCTTACATCAATTTCGATATTCTATCCTACTATATTTTGGTAATTCAATATTCTGGGCTGTCTATATTTTTTATTCGATTTTCTGGGCAGTCCATATTTTGGATTCCATATTTAGGGTGTTTACCGTTTTGCTGATGAGGGTTTTGGGAGACATCTGTTGAAATTAAGCCTCTGTATGGCTATAGTGGTGCTTCTACGTTTGCTTGGGCTTTTTCTTTTATTGCGTAAAGTTAAGCAAGGGCGGGTGTTGAGGTGGTGTAGTGGTACTGTGACTATTTATAAAGCGTCTTATGGTATGGTGTATGTTTTAGTTTCAAATTTGCATGTTTTAATAAGTTTTGCAGATGAGCGTTTCTGGAGACATCTGTTGAAATTAAGCCTCTCTATGGCTATAGTGGCGCTTCTACGATTGATGGTGCTCTTTCTTTTATTGTGTAAGGTTAAGCACAGGCGGGTGTGGAGGTGGTGTAGTGGTACTGCTCCTATTTATAAACCGTCTTATGGTATGGTGTACTTTTAGTTGCAAAATTGCAGGTTTTAATAGCTTTTGCTGAAGAGTGGTCAGGCAGACACCTGTTGTCATTAACTCTATGTATGGCTATGGTGGGGGTAACAGGAGTGCTGGGGCTCGTTGTTTGATTTCGTAAGGTTAAGCAAGGGCATGGGTGGGGGTGGGGGAGGTGCGTATGTCGCTGATTATAAGACAGACATTTGTAACGTGGGCATGTGTAGTTACTAAGGGTAATGTAGGTTCACTGGGCTCATATATTAACCGTGTTATGGGATGGCTTATGTTTTTGCCGCCAATTTGCATGTTTGAATACTTTTTGTTGATAAGTGTTCCGGCACACACCTGTTAAAATTAAGACTGTGTATGGGTATAGTGGCGCTATTAGGAATGGTTGGGGGTTCTGTTTGATTTTGTACGGTTAAGGAGGGGCTGGGGTGGGTGTGGGGTATGTGCTTATGTTGCTAATTGAAACACAAAATTTAGTAACGTGCAGATGTCGAGCTACTTAAGGTGATGTAGTACCACTGGGAGCACTTATAAAGTACCCTATGGCATGGTATATGTTTTACACGCAAATGTGCATGTTTTAATACGCTTTGCTCATGAGCGTTCCTGCAGACAGTTGTTGAAATTAAGTTCCTGTATTGCTATAGTGTGTCTACTAGGTTTGGTGTGGCTCTTTCTTTGATTTTGTAAGGTTAAGGAAGGATGGGGAAGAGGGTGGTGCAGTGGCAGTGTGCCCATTTATGAATCGCTTCATGGTATGGTATATGTTTTTCTGGCAAATTCCCATGTTTTAATACCTTTTAGTGATGAGTGTTCCAGCATACAGCTACACAAGTTACACAACATTTCTGTGGATAAGAAATATTTGTTCTGATAGACACTCTTATAGTGTGGTAGAAGGCTGATAGCGTTGATGGAAAATTATGAAAGTTGGTGCTATTGTAGATTTAAATGGAAGCTTACACGGTTTATTTATTATTGTGGTGTAGTTAGGTTTCTAAGTGGGAGAAAAAAGTGGGGGTGCTCTAAAAGGGGGGCAAAGCTCTTAAAGGGGGGCAAAGCTCTTAAAGGGGTGTGGGCTATGCAAGCTTGGGTCGTGGTCTAAATCAAGATAAGCATCATTGTGTGCTTTAGAAAATCCTATCCAATTATCCTACGTTCAGAAAAAAACATTCTTTAAATGATTTCCCTTCCTTCTACAACGTGGGTAACCTAGCGTAATGTCTCCAGTTCTCAGTAGTGAGCAAAATAGGCATGCGTGCATCAATGTGCATGGTCTCACTGCAGTGTCTATCATAAGTACTGGTCCCTGCATTCATTCATCCTTCCACCCATCCATACATTGATACATCAATCTATGTTTCAATGCATTGATGCATCTGGCCATGGATCCACTCGCTCTTTATTCAACTAAAGGTTCTTATTTCCATGCATCTTCCGCCCGATCCTAAATACGATGTATTATACTCATCCACCCACTGTCTTAAGGCATCAAAAAGGCTAGCGAAAAGTATTAACAGGCAGATTTTTTTATAAAGAAGAACAAAGCTTTGAGTTGCTCTTTGAGGAGCATACTTCACCACCCTTCTCTGGTGGTGTTTTAAAGAAAGGTACATCTAGTGAAAGAAATGTAAAGGAGCTTTTAAGTGTAAGACATTAATTTAGAAACATAACGTTTTGTCGAGTTGTATATAGGTACACTGTTTTAAAGTGGCCGTGACTGACAGATACTGAATACCTACACTTCTAATATTTGAGAAAGTATACCAGAGAGCTAATTTGGGGTGGTGAGAACCTTGATTTCTATATTTCCATGTGAAGCACAGTATAGGAATATAAAAGTAATTGGAAAGCTTTTATGTTCATATTAAAGAGGGGGTGTGAGAACTAAGTGAGGCAGGCAAAGTGTGTGTTTTCGTTGCACTAAAAGAAGACCTAGTGTAAGGTGAGAGCAGGTTCGTGCTGAAGTTACCTACTTGTGGTCGTTTGCAGAGGCGCAACCAGAGTGAAATTTTGGGGGAGCCTAATTCTTTCAGCAATAGGCTGTAAAAAGGGTTGAAAAAGAACAGAGTCTCGTTTACAAAAAAATGATCTTTTGAAGACCTGTAAAGTACTCGGGTGCGGCTCTGTGTGTGCATCCGGGAAGCTGCCCCAGAGAGTTTGGGGCAATCGGCGTTGCACACCTGGTAGTATGTCTGCTAATCACCCCACGATAATGTTGCTCCTGCGTTGCAGAAAGAGAAGGGTAATCCTGAGAGAAAATGGCTCTCTTTAAAGGATTTCCCTTCTCCTACAATGCGAGTCACTTGGCATGATGTCTGCACTTCTAAGTAGTGAGCAATGTGCATGCTCTCACAGTGTCACTGCAGTGAAATAAAGAAATAAAAAACGGATTACGTTTGTGAGGCCTGAAAATAGAGCCCTATAAAGATACATTTTGAGGCCCCCAAAAATAAAATGCTGATGGTCAGATACCCACAGACACTTAAAGCCCTTTGTGCAGTGTTATGTTTGCGAAGTTGTAGATAAAATTGTTAGGCTAATAATGGAAATTTTTGTTTGTGCTGTTTGGTTGATAATATCATCATGAGTACATAGATTAAAATTTAAAAAAATACTATTTATAAAGTTGTCTGCCGTGGGTTGCAGGGAAAGTGCCGTGGGGTGGTGGGGTGCGGCGGAGAGGTGAAATCTATGAGGTAGTGCAGTTATATATAAATTGTAAAGGTGTATGTAAATAATTAAATGAATACTTGCTGCATGTTCTATGGTACTACTTGTCATGCTAGTGCTCCTCTGTCTTGCTCCATAATGTTGCAGCACTGGGTCTGGAAGTTGTTAGTGGAAGTTTTGTAATTGTATGTTATTATTTTAACATAGTGAACAAATGTGAAATATAATTGAATCTATTTTTTCTTTTTCAGAAAATGATTTCGTTTGGATTAAAATTTGGCCTAGTTCAACTGAAAGAAAAAGAAAAGAGAAGAAAAATATATATTTGAGCAAAAGAAAAATATTCAAGTGGAACAAAATGTGAGTAGTACAGAAACAGTTTGTTCTACTAAATGTAGAAGACAATTTTTGAAAAGAATATTACGAACATTTAATGAAAAAAAGATCGCAAAAAGAAGAATTTTTCAAGTAAGGTGAAGCAGAGTTCAATTTCAAATATGAGGGAAAGGAAACATGATAAAGAAATAGTATATGCTACTTGGGGACAAAAACAATTTAAAAAAATTTGTCAGAGACTTTTTCAATCTAGAGTGATTCAGAAATTAATTAAAACATGCTGCAAATATAAAAGAAGAATGTTGCAATTCAAAGAGAAGCAGCGTGTTGAAAGTATAGTGGATACTGCTTTCAAGTTAAAACAGAAGTTATTCATTTTGATTTTAAAGAGAATGAAAGTATTGGATAAAATAGTCAAAGTATTGAAAGACAAAAGTAGAAAAAAAAGACTTGTGAACAGAACCAACTTTTATAAAATCTTTAGTGGACATTGGAGACATACTTCTACTACTGAGCCTTTATTTAATGAGGAAAGTTACTTCCAGGAAAATAGTTTATCATTTGCAGTTGATACTGGAGGTAGTTGCTACGAAGTTTAGGATGGTTGTCCTCTTCCAAAGGAGGAAACGGTTGGTAAAAGTGCAGAAGAGTTAATAGCAGAAGAAGTGCAAGGGAAACGTCCACAAGCTCCTGTGTAAAAATGGAGTTGTAGTAGTAGTTGTAGAATTCAACAGGAATCCATTGATATGATGCAAAATTTGCTATGAGAATATTCTCAGAAAAGTATAAAACAGTAGATTAAGTTGTTACAAGGACTACATCCATGTAATGTAAGAAAATATACTGAGAAGTATGGGTATTCTCTCTCTTGTCTTTCAAGATACGTTTGTAAAAGTGTTTTTCATCATTTGAGGGTGTTAGCAGTACACCATTCAGAAATGCAGAAGTTTGTAAAGAAACTGTAGTATGTAAAAAGTCCTGCATTAAGTTTAAGTGAACTGAATACAAGTCTTTTATATGATTCTTTATCAGGTTTTCCAAAAAAGTGTGATGATATTGAAATGCGATATTTTGGTTCAGAAGAGCAGTTCATAGAAAGTGAAAGTTTGACAATTACAGATGTTGGAGGAGATGAGAAAGTATTTAGCACTGATCAGTTTGAAGAAGAAATTGGAAAGTTTAATGTAGTGTGCTCTGAAATACAAAACTTTGTTTGTGTTTGTTGTCGACGTACTCATTATAAAAGTCAAAGTAGGAATGTTGATCTGTATTTGAAAAGTGAAAAGGAGAGCAATGGTAAGTGGGAAGAATATGCAACTGACTTGTTTGTTGAAGGTCGATTTGAGTTAGGTAGTGATCAACGTATATGTAAATATTGTTACAACAAATTACAAGAGAACAAAGTGCCTGCTAGAGCAGTGCATAATAAGTGGGAATTAGTAGCTATTCTAGAGGAGCTGGCGAAATTGAATACATATGAGGCGGTTCTAATTCAATCTGTTCCTCCTTTTTAAACTATAATTCGGGTGGAGCCTAAAACAGGTAAACTGCCGCCAACAGGCTTGCAAAGAGGGCTGAAAGGAAGACTGATGTACTTACCTTTGGATTTTTAGAAAAACAACATTGAAACTATTGCTGGAGAGAAAGAGGAAGATGAGGCAGTAGGTATTTTAGTAAATGGTGTACCAACAAAGAGTCGGAAAATAGGGCAGGAATTTATGGATGTTAATAAAGTTGAAAAGGCTACCTTATATCTTATAGAGAACAATATTTATTATAAAAATGTAAATGTGGATGAACAGGTAATACGTTTAGAAGACGATTCTGAAATTTCAAGTGGTCAAATAGAGAAAGTGGACAAGTCAAGGACTGAAGAGATTTATGAACATTACACAATATGTCCTTTGCATTCAAAAGAAGTGATAGGAAGTAGCATTAAGTTATTTCAAATGAAAAAAGCACAGGGAGTTTATGGGAGAAACGCTAGGAAGCTCATTGGTTTCCACAGTTGTTTCATACTGGAGAAGGTGGACGATATGATGACCGACCTGTATGGATTCCAGCTTCAGAATATCGGTCAACAAGATTATATTCTGAAAATACTAGATTTCGACAGTGCATCCCATAAATATTTCACCTTTTGTTTGAAAGTGATCTGTCTCCTCTCTCGTATGCAGTGAATCATATACTTAAAACTGGAGTTCATCAATCACTTCTTTCTGCGAAAGAATTTGTGGAGAAAGTTCAAGAAACAGATGAAAATTTAGAAGCACAGTTAATCAATTTGAGGGCATGTCAACGTGGAACAAATGAGTATTGGTATCATCGTCATGGAGAACTCAAGTGTATGTTATGGAACTTAGGTACACCAACATGGTTTGTCACACTTAGCTGTGCAGAGTATACATGGGAAGATTTGCTTGAGTTTACTAGAGAACCGAATTCCAATATACAAAATGTTGAAATAAAGACTGCTGGTGAACTGTGTTCATTGGATCCTGTAAATGTGTGTGGATATTTTAATCATAAGTTTCAAGATGTCTTTCATCTGTGATAAAAAGAATACACCTCTTGGAGAAGTTACCGATTTCTTTTGGAGAAAGGAGTATCAAGCAAGAGGTGCACTTCATATACATATGCTACTATGGATCAAGGATGCACCTAAATTTGGAAACGATTCTGGTGAAACAGTATTGTCTTTCATCGAACAGTATGTGACATGTGAGAATCCAAGAGAAGGAGGAAATAGAAGCTTGAAAAAGCAAGTTTTATGTTTTCAAAGTCATCGTTGTGGAAAGTATTGCAGAAGAAAATATAACTGTAATGGAAAATTTTACACCAAATGTCCGGTTGGTTTTCCCCGTCCAGTCATTTCTAAAGAAAGAGTAAATTCTTTTTTTTCTTCTGTAAGGCACACATTAACTTGGAAATCTCCAAAGAATACCTATAACTTAAAAAGAACAGAAGTGTCAAAGTATATCAATGACTACAATCCAGTCATTTTAAAAATGTGGAATGCGAACATGGACATCCAGTATGTTGCAGATAACTCAATTGCTGTTGCATCGTAAATAACAAAATCCGAAAAAAAGAGATGAAACAAATGTGGGAAGAAATTGTACAAAAGAATAGCCTTAGCAAAAAATTATACAGCTTTAGTTTGAAAATGCTTTCCCACCGAGAAATTGGATCATATGAATGTTCAGACCGCTTGTGTTCTTCAAGTTTATATTTAAAGTCATGAGGAATCATTTGGGTAAGTTCAGGACTTGCCTGCAAATTAAATAGTGTTGAAATCATTGGAAGACATTGAACAATTAGCAGCAAATGAGCCAGACAGTACAGACATTCTTAAAACTAAAATATTGGACACATACTATCTGAAAATGAGTCAACATCTGGAACAGCTATGTCTGTATGAAGTAGTTCAACATTACAGCTTCAAAAGAAATGTTAAAGAGAATTTAAAAGAAGGAAAGTTTGCAGTAGTTGGATGTCAGGGTTGTTTAGTAAAACATGCAATGGGTAATCTTATAAACCACAAGAAACTTAGTTGTGAAACTCTAGATAAGCGAGAATTTTACTATTTAGCACTTATGCAACTGTTTAAACCATGGCGTAGTGAAAGTGAATTACTTGGCGAGTATGACTGCTACAAATATTCTTTTAATGCTTGTAAATATGGCATTGGATGTCCAATTTTCCCTACATATTTAAAAATGTTGAATGACGAAGTTGAACAGGAAAAGACAATTATAGCTGAAATAGCTCATGAAACTTTTCAAGATATTCAAAGTAGTGGTCCATGTAGTCAAGATCCTCTTGGACAACCAATGCTGGAAAATGAAGCAGCGATTGCTATGCATGAAGTTGAAATTGCAATGCAACAAGCACACGAGGAGAATATAACATTGGAAAAGTTAGAAGAACAAGTAAATGTTGGACAGGAAGAAATATGTGTGCAAGTGAGAGAACGGATAGAACATGGTTTGTTGCATGAAAAAAAAGAATGTCTGTGTTCATCTTTTAAACCTCTTCTGATGTACATCAGTGGTCAAGTTGGGACAGGTAAACGTTTTTTAAATAAAGTTTTGACCAGTTATCTTCAAAAAACTACTGGTTCATATTTATGTTGTGTGGTAACAGCTCCAACTGGATGCACACAATGTTAAAGGAGTTACTTTGCATAGATTATTGATGTTACCAGTGGAGCATGATAATAAATTAGAATATCAGAAGTTGTCTGAAGAAGCTTCTTATGAAGTGTCAAGAGTGCTGAAGAAAATGAAACTTTTAATTATTGATGAGGTGAGCATGGTCTCAAACTTAATGCTTGCTTGTGTACACTTAAGAATGCAACAGATATTAAAAACAGATTATGACGTTCTCTTTGGAGGAAAACATTTAATTGTATTTGAAGATCTGCTATAACTTACCCCTGTAAAAGGAGAACCAGTGTTCAAAACTCTTCTACAGGAAGACACTAAGAAATCTTTGGGAAGTATTGGAAATGTGAATATGTGGTTACATTTTGAATATAAAGAACTCACTCAGAATATGCGACAAGCAAGAGATGAAGATTATGCAAATATTATAAAAGATGTAAGAATTGGTGTTCTAAGCAAACATGGTAAACAAGCTTTTCAAAGTCGTCTACTAAAGAACTTGTTTATAAATGAAAACTCACCAGCAGAAGTAATGTACAAGAAAATGAAAGGAAAAAAGTCTATAGTTTGCTTAAAGCCTACAGTGGAAGAGTGTTCTACATTATAGAGAGCATATGAAATTGGAAAATTAAGAAATAGTTCACATTAAAGCTATCGATAAAGTCAAGCATCAAGGAATAACAATTGTTCTTTCAGAAAAACTAAAGACTAAATTGGATTCTTTGGAAAAGTCTGTATCAAAAACTGCTGACTTAGAAAAAAACTTAGATGTATGTTTAAACTGTCGGGTAATTTTGAAGCGTAATCTGAATGTAGAAGAAGGTTTAGTGAATGGAGCAAAGGGGAAAGTTGTTGATTTTGTGAAATATCAAAATAGAAATGGAATTTAATTTTTGAAAGTTACATTTGATCAGATTGCAGAGGTAAGACAGATTGCACGTTCTGCCGCACGTTTTTTGCTTGTAAAAGACATGTATGTTCGTAGAAAACAGTTTCCCTTCTGTTTAGCATATGCAATACCTATTCACAAATCACAATGTTTAAGTGTAGATAATGCTTTGGTAACTGTTGGAAGAACTGTGTTTAAAGAGGGAATGGTATATGTTGCATTATCTCGAATTAGAACTTTGTCTGGTTTGTAATTAATTGATTTTGATGAGAACAAGGTTAGTACTGATGTTAAAGAGAATATAATCGTTTGAGAAGGATTTATGCTCCCCATTTAGGTGAATATACTATTTATGAGAAACGAGTAAAGTGTGTTCAAAATGCAGACATGTTGAAGAGTTAACTAAGATTGAAAAGCAGAAAGAAAATCAATAGAAAAGAAAAGATGTAAAGAAGCAGAAAATACAAACAAGTGATGATGTTGTTGGATACCAATTAGAAAATGCTTCTGGTGTCATCTGCTATGGCAATGTTATTCTAAATGTTCTATTTTATCTTGAGGATGTTTGTGGTGAAATTATGGAAAGTCAGGAAAAAACTTTAGGTTCTGCACGTTACACTTAATTTCAAGAATTGAGAACTGATAGAAGTAAGATCCATTCTGCTCCTGGTATTCGCCAACTGTTGGATACATGTATTGGATCTTTAACGTTCAGTGCTAATATACAGCAAGATGCACAAGAATTTCTGATGGTTCTGATTGGAGTACTATAAGATGAAGAATTTCAGATTGAGAGTTTAATTGGACTCACTTACAAATGGGAACATAAATGTGAAGAGTGTTTATTATCTTCAAGGACTATAGTTGACAGAGAACGATTTTTATATTTAACAATACCTGACTGCAAATCTGTACCATTTTCCAAATTAGTAAAAGAAGCTGATCATCAGATGATGTGTTCTCGTTGTAAATCAAAAATGCTATCTACATTATGCCTACAAAGATATGGAAAATATTTGATTATAATGCTGCAACGCTGTCGACCAAATGGAAGAAAAGTGGAAACCAAAATTAAAAATGTTATTGCTAATCAAGTATCTATTTCTGGAAGCACTTTTGCAACAGTTGCTATTGTTTTCCATGCTGGAAGTACTAGTACAAGTGGACATTATGCAGTTTATTTAAAGTGTAATAATGGTTGGAGTCACTGTAATGATGCACACTTGGAAATGAAACCGAGATTGCCTTATGTAATGTAATGTAATGCAATGTAAGGTGCACTTATATAGCGCAACTGTCACCCAAAGGGTATCCTGGCCAGATTAGATGGGAGGCCTACAAGGCGGTGCTTAGATGTAAAATGATCAGTCTAACGGCCCACAGAAATAAAATAAAGAAGAAGGAAATAGAGAGTTTAGAGGGTGAAATACACAGGTCGGAAAAGAATAGTAATGAGGGAACATCAGCTGAAATAATAGAAACATCTAGAAAGGAACTAATCAAGGCAAAAAATAATGTAATAAACATATATCTAGAATTAAGAAGAGGTGGGAAGCGAGTAAGTTAGCTCATTATCCATACAGGGAGGGATGTGGCAAGTTTTTAGCTTGGAAAACAAAGACCCATCTAACTAAAAATAAAATCTCAAACATTCAAGAGGCAAATAGCATTAGACCACTGGTGGAAGAAGCAGATATTAAAAAAGCTTTGTTTGACTTTTTCTCAGAACTATATAAAGATGATACCAAAAATAGCGGGGCCTTAACTCAAGAATATCTAAGGCAATGCGTTAAACAAACTCTGTCAGAAGATCAAAAAGAGAAACTAAATGCAGAATTTCCGGAATCTGAAGTCGACGAGGTGATTAAAGGTCTGAAAAGCCCCAATCAGCTGGGCCTGATGCCTTGCCTAATGAATTTTATGTTGGAGTTGGTCTAACGGCTAGGGCGCTCGACCTCGGACCTGGGGATCTGGGTTCGAGTCTCAGTAACGACGCTAAAACATCCTGTGATTCTGGGCAAATCACTTTATCTCCCCAATGAATGTGTGTCCTCATGCAACGTAACTGGTGCTATGTAAGGCTAATGTAGACCCGAATTGGGTATCAGAGCGATACCCGATTCGGGTCTAGTTCGCGCTATATAAAACTCTGCAAAAAAAAAAAAGTATTGCGAGGGGTGTTGGTTCCAGAACTTACCAATCTGTTCAATGACATTTTTTTAAGAGGACAAATACCTCCTAAATCATGGAGCGAAACTACTATCTGTATAATATTGAAACCAGAGAAAGATCCTAAACGCTGCGAGTCCTACAGGCGGATCTCTATGTTAAACTGTGACTAAAAAATCTTTAGCCAGCTGCTGGCAAAGAGGAACATGTGCAGGACAATTAATCCACACAGATCAGAAAGGGTTTATAAGGGGTAGACAGATTCAGGAACTCACACATGAGCAGGCACGGCCCGTGTAGGGCGTTACATCGGGCGGTGATGTCAGGTGGGGGAGGGGCAGGGTGGGGGGGTTGTAAAATGCAGGTTATGGATGATTTCAGGTAAGTACCGAAAAAATAAATAAAACAAATTTTGCTGCGCGCACTGCATCACTTTTGGCGATGCAGTGCACGGAACGAAATTCGTTTTATTTATTTTTTCCGGTACTTACCTGAAATCTTCCATATCCCGCATTTTACAACCCCCCCCACCCTGCCCCTCCGCCGCCTGACATCACTGCCCGGTGTAACGCCCTTCACGGGCCGTGCCTGCACATGAGCTGATAGGAGCCATAGATCTAGCTAACGAGGAAAACCTTCTCCTTTCGGTCGTTACTTTTGATGCTGCTAAGGCCTTTGATAGGGTTAAGTGGAGTTTTTTACACAACACATTGGAAGCTTATAATTTAGGCAATATCTTTTCAAGAGCGGTTAGAGCAATATACAGTTCTCCAACTTCATGTGTGTTGGTCAACGGGTCCCTGACAGAGAGAATACATATAGAAAGAGGTACTAGGCAGGGGTGCCCGTTATCTTCTATATTGTTTAATTTCTACATTGAGCCCCTGGCCTCTGCATTAAGATCCAACCCACACATATCTCCTTTTAGCTGTAGGAAATGGGAAAAGGAAGTTGCGCTTTACGCGGACGGCTTAATGATATACACAAACAACTTGACAGGCTCTCTTCCCGAAATAATAGGTACACTACAGCAGTTTGGAAGCCTATCAGGCTACCAAATTAACCAACAAAAGACAGAGATAATGTGTTGGTTTACTCAGGCTAACTACCCTTTAGAAAAACTACAAATCAGATACTTAGGGATCTTAATTGTGAAGGAGATCAGCAAGATCGCTCAGATACATTTTAATAAGGTTCAATCCGAGGTCAAAAAACTATTTAATGCTTGGAGTTCTCTCCCTCTGTCATTTATAGGTCGCTGTAATCTGGTCAAGATGATGATCTTACCTAAATTCGCATACCTTTTCAACTTGATACCGTTAGAGTTTAAAAAAGATTCGATAGCCAAAATACAGGACGAAATCAATAGCTTTATTTTGGCCTCCAAGGGAGTCAGAATTTCATGGAAGAAGCTGAGAAGGAAACAGGAACATGGAGGGATAGCTAGCCCAGACCTTCTCTAATATTATAGGGCATTCCATTTTAAGAATATTATAGTGCTTTTTAAAACACTTAACTGTTTTCCAGCTTATTTGCAAGCAATGACAAGTCCAGAAGGGGACTATTTTTTGTACAAATTCGGCCACACTAAATTTTTCGAGAAGATTAAATTAAAAATCATGGGAGCAGCCATTAGATTGTGGGTCCAGATGAGACGCCTATGGAAGATCCCCTATCATAGTCACTACGCCCCCATCTGGGATTCACCTGGCACGCCTGAATGCTTAAAGGATGTGCTATCAGTTCCACTGAAAGGAAAACGGAATAGTGGAATGGGGACAAATATTAACTGGATCTAACATTATTGACTTGGAAAAACTTGTAGATTTAACAAACAGTAGTCTGTCAAAATGTAAGTATTACCAGTTAGCAAGCTGAGCTAAAACCCTAGGAAAAGATGGGCCAGGAAACTTAGAATTAGAGGCGAAGATCCAACAAATATTTGAGAAGAAAGAAGTAGCCTACTGGTATTGGGCGCTTATGAATGAGGGACGAGTGGAATTCACCTTACCAAACGAGATATGGGGGAAGGCGCTGCCGTCGCAGAATGTATCAGCACTATGGCAAGTATCTGTGGCTACATGCGAGGATGTGATTAAATCCGCACCCTTGCAAAAGAACTTCTTGTTTACTCTGCATAGAGCATATTGGACACCCAAGAGGTTATCGAAAATGAACAAAGGGAGAATCAGGAGTTGCCCCAAATGCAGCGAAGAAAGAGTGGACGACATCCATATGTTTTGGCAGTGCCCGCACCTCCGGTCTTATTGGCACAATGTAGGTAAGATTCCCTCCGAGGTCCTCAAACAAGAAATACAGGTAAGCGCCCATTTGATACTATTTGATGTGACGACACTGGGGGATCCAGCCTTAACAAAAGGCTCAGGAATCTCTTATTTATGATGGCGTTAGCAGCCAGAAGTGAGATCATGAATAAATAAATTGGATAAAGCGGGCCGTATAGTAAAAGGCTGGAGTTTTGGAATTACTGGTAACAGTACTGGGCGGAGAGAGTATAAGAAACCATGATTTGGCAAACCTTGAGGTCCAATGATTAAGCGCATCAATAGTTTTGAGTATCGGGTACAGAATAAAGCCTGTGAAAGGAGTGGGCAAGCTGCTTAAGAGATGCCTAATAAGCCGGTAGGATAACCCCACGAAGATTAAGGAGTGATCCTAGTGCCGGGTAAGGGCCACAAAAGGTACAGTTAGCCAGAAAGGCTCTTTTTAGGTGGTCAAGTTGCTACAACACACTACTATTCGAAACTTTGTGTGATTAGGACTAAAAAAAAAAAAAGGGTATCCTGGCGCTTTAGATTCCAAGACAGCGGGAGCGAAAGAAAAGGCAGATTTAATCTCTAGGGAACAAGCTGGTTTTCAGTTCCTTCCTGAATCCAGACAAGGTTTTCAACTGTCTGAGCCCCAGGGGAAGAGCGTTCCAAAGTCTGGAGGCAGTAAAGCTAAAGGATCTGCCACCTGTACGCACTTTCTTAACATGAGGGACACACAAAAGATTTGCGGAGGAAGAACATAAGGATCTAACCGGCGCATACCAAGCAAATTTCCTATGAAGTGCCCTAGGCCCAATTTTATGTACTGCCCTGAAGGCAATGCATAATGCCTTAAATTGTATCCTTTGTACAACTGCAGGCAAAGAAGGTCCCTAAGAGCTAAAGAGGATGACGAATCCCAAGGTTGATTTAATGCAAGCTTTGCTGCCATATTCTGCACTCTCTGCAGCTTCTTGAGCAGAGAGACTGGAGCGTCCAAGAGCAATGCGTTCCAGTAATCAATTCTGCTTAGCACAATGCTCCGGACCACTTGGGGCCTAGTGGCGACTGGCAAGAATGGAAGGATCTTAAGCAAGGCTCGAAGTAGAGCCATACAGGTGCATACCGTTTTATTCACCTGGGAGTCTAGCTGGAGATTACTATCCATCATGACCCCCAGGTTGCGCACTGTTTCAGTAGGCAGTAAAGAATTATTAGCCGAGTAAGGCCAGAAATCTGTAGGAAGAGGATGCTCAATACGGCCAGTCATACAGCACAGAACTTCCGTTTTATCCTCATTAAATTGTAGAGAATTCCGTTTTAACCAGCCTGCTATTTGGAGTAAATAGTCATGAAACTTTTCTAAGGACACTGCATTGTTGCCCTCAAAAGAGAAGACAAGCTGAGTGTCATCTGCGTAATTGATGACGTTAATTCCAAACGATTTTATCAGAGCAATAAATGTAAATGTAAATAAAATGTAAATTGATACTTGTATAGCGCACTACTCACCCGCAAGGGTCTCAAGGCGCCTGTACGAATACCGCTGTGGAACCCATCCTGGCTTTCCCTGTGAGGTGTCCACTCCTGGGCACCCCCAAGGTGGAGGCCAGGCATCCTTAGCGTTGTGGGGGCCGTTGTGGAGATTAAGCAAGCTATTGCCCAGAGTTGCAGAGTGGGACTCCATGATTGGAATAGGCACCGAGGCGAGAATTATCAGGTCCGTGGAATTTTTGAGCTCAAGACCCACCGAGGCGGGGAATTGAACCCTGGTCCCGGGCTAGACCTCTGCATCAGGGTCTGCCGTTCTAACCATTGAGCCACACTTCTCCACAGGTTAATAAGGTGGCAAAGGTATAAATTAAACAAAATCGTTCTGATAGCTGAGCTCTGAGGGACTCCTTGTTCAACTTTGCTATATTCCAAGCAGAAAGGAGGCAAAGATACTGCCTGCTGCCTATCCAAAAGATAAGAATGGATCCAATCTCGGGCCTTGCCCACAATACCCAATACCTCCAGCCTCCCGATCAGGATCTGGTGATTAACTGTGTCGAAAGCGGCCGACATGTCAAGCAGCACTAAAAAGGCTGCCTGACCACTGTCGGCCCGCATTCTCAAGTCATCCAGGACCGCCACCAGGGCAGTCTCGGTCCCGTGTGCGGGATGAAACCCAAATTGGACCTCGTCCAGCAACTGATTATCTTCAACAAACTTAGAATGGGATTTAGTTACTACCCTTTCTATAATCTTGATCGGGTAGGGTAGCAAGGAGATGGGTCTGTAATTAGCTGGATTGTGAGGATCCAATGATGACTTCTTTAGTAAGGGGGAAACCACTGCCATTTTCCAGCAGTCTGGGACTACAGCTGTAACTAAAGATTGACAACGAATCTGGCATAAAAGCGGGAAAAGTTTGCTTCCAAACAGCTTCCAGAACTTATGAGGAAGCGGATCCCTAGGGGTACCAGAGGAAACCCCGGCAGCGATTACACTGAAGTCCTCATAAGAGGGCATCGGGAAATGATCCAAAGATGACATGTGTTCTGTATTGATTATCTCACTGTTTGATACAGTCACATTATCAATCTGTGTGTGCCCATCCTCTTCGCCAGCAGGTTTCAATCCCATTAAGATGTTACTGATTTTATCCTGGAAAAAACTTGCCAGGCTATCACATAATTCTTGTGAATTCGGGATGATGGCTTTAGCACAGTCCGGAATGGATAAGCCTCTAACTAGATTAAAAAGGGTTTGAGATTTATTCGGGGCAAGAAGAATAATCTCCTCAAGGTATTTAGCCTTGGTTTTGCCTATTAGTGCTTTATAGGAATGGAGAAGATTTTTAAAAGCTGCCTTATCTGCCTCAGAATAGTTCTTCCTCCACTTCCTTTCAGCCTGGTCTTCAACAGTTTCAGCACCTTACGAATTACCCAACTCATACTTGATTTTTCTGAAACAAAGATTTTAGATACACCATTCGGCTTCATAGGAAGGGGTATAGATCTTTAAGGAATTCATATTGGATGCTTTCAAAGCGAATTTTTTGATACATTATCTGACGTATTGGGAAAATGTGCAGAGAAACCATTTAAGATTTTTAAGGAGTTCATACTGGATGCTTTCAAAGCGGCAATTTTTGATACATTATCTGGTGTATTGGGAAAATTGTGCAGAGAAACTACGTAAGTTCTTTAACGAGTTCATACTGGATGCTTTTAAAGCAAAAAATGTTATACATTATCTGCCGTATTGAGAAAATGTGCAGAGAAACTACGTAAAATCTTTAAGGAATTCATACTGGATGCTTTCTAAGCGAAATTTTTGATACATTATCTGGTGTATTGGGAAAATGTGCAGACAAAGTACGAAGTAAAGGTAAGATTTGAACATTTGAAGTACTATTGGATGTGTTATTTTTGTTAATTTTGTATTATATTTGAGAGAATTAGGGATTTTTTTTTTTAACAATCTAGTTGATTGTTTTTTTCCCCTGCTGTTTATGATGAAACTACACTGATATCACTGTGAATAGTGAAGTTAAGTAGTAGCTGATGACAGCAAAAAAGGGAGAACAATTGTTATCTGAATGTTAAATTGTTTTGTATTATTTAAAAACTCATTGTAATTTGTGAAATATAGTACGTTAAATAGCACTTTTGCAGTTTATTGTATGTAGTTGAAAAGTTAGAAAAAACAGTACTAATGACAAATACACAATAGTAGTTCGATTTTTAAAGAAACCTTTGCAATTCATTGAAAAAAACATAGGTTTCAGGGACGTTATACTTAGATATTAGCATATAAAAAACCTTTGAAATTCACAAAAAAAACATAGGTTTTACAGACATTATAGTTAGGAATTAGCATTTAAAAAACCTTAGAAATTCACTGAAAAAACCATAGGTTTCAGGTACATTATAGTTAGTTGGACATTTGACTCATATAAAACCAGAGAAATGTGTCTGTTATAGTTAGTTGAGCTAACTATAACTCGCGCGCCCGCAATGCACTGCTGATGATGTCACATATTACATCAGTCATGACATGGTCAGTGACATCACTGATGACATCTCAAATGACATCACTCATGACATCACTCATGACATCATCCACATGATAATCGGATGCATATACTGATGCCCTAATATAAACTTTGATACACCCATTCTAAAATGCAGACTACTATTTTCGAAACCATATACACAAGAATGCCATATACTACATACCACTCACAATTTTCTAGGTCTACACACACATCCAGTCACTTATAGATGTACTCATCAATACAGGACTATAATATGCACTCATACATCTATACATGCAGTCACACCCTGCCACTCATCCATAGAGGTACTCACACACCTAGTCAGTAATGCAAAAAATCGATCACATACCCATTTACTCATGTATACCGTTATACACACCAACTCCATTATTTATTGACATACCACATCACTTATTTATACAAATACTAACACATATTTACTGTCTTATACAATCACTGATAGAAGGAGACACTTATTTATACACCCACTCTTCAAATAACTTACTCTCGTATAGTCATTTATATACTCCAACACTCACATATAGTGCCTTAAAACATATCTAGTTAGTCACAGATATACCACTGAGAAATTCCTTCACTCACCAACACACCCATACACACACTACCTCACCCATACAGCCCTTCCCAGATGCACTTTTGAATCCATACAACCAGTGAATCAGCCACTCAGACATCTATGCACAGACTCATAAGCCCCCCACCCAGCCACACAGACACTCAGGGACCCATACAGATACTCAGACAACAAATCAATAACCCATATAGAGACTCAGGTAGCTATTCAGCAACCCATGCAGTTGCTTACACACCAACTGAGAGACTAATACAGACTTTCACACAGTTTAGTCACTAACCCATGCATTCAGTAAGACACGTTCAATCACTCTCTTATACAGTCAGTCACGCACCTACTAAATATTCCCTTCAGGCACTTGTAAATGCATTCATTCTTCAATACACCTTGGCATACATATATATAAAAAATATTTAAACTTTACAGAAACACGCAATCACTGGATGATGTCATGAGTGATGTCATTTGTGATGTCATTTGAGATGTCATCAGTTAAGTCATCAGTGATGTCACTGACAATGCCATGAGAGAAGTAATATGTGATATCATCAGCAGTGCATTGCGGGCGCGCGAGTTATAGTTAGCTCAACTAACTATAACAGGCGAATTTCTCTGGTTTTATTTGAGTCAAATGTCCAACTAACTATAATATATATAGAGAGAGATAGATAGATAGATAGATAGATAGATAGATAGATAGATAGATAGATAGATAGATAGATAGATAGATAGATAGATAGATAGATAGATAGATAGATAGATAGATAGATAGATAGATAGATAGATAGATAGATAGATATAGATACGGATATAGCTATAATCTCCGCTCTCCCCCTCACACACTCACACATACACAGGTATATATATTTCAGTTTTAACATTAAATGAGAACTATAAATGTCTATGTCTTAATAATCTCCAATTATTCAAAACTTCTCAAATGCAATTATTCTTGACAGTGCAAGGTAGGGTGATCTCTTTATTCCTGTTTCTTTTTACTATACAATTTGAATAGTTAAGCAGAGTAAGGGTGACTTGCACGAGTTTATGAAATAGGAAAGGGAAAGAGTAGCCATTTTACAGAAATGTATGCTGTATATCAAGCATTGCAACAAGAATTGTCTAGATGTTTTTTAATCTATACTGATTTGTGGCCAACTGTCAATGGATTAACCGCCTGGCTTCGCACATGGCATGCCCATATCTGAATGATACATTCAAAACTGGTGTGGTGTAAGGAGTTGTGGCAAGCGATCTGGGAAATGTTACCACAAAGCAGTCACTGTGTATGACGTAGATGCCCACTACCCAAAAAAATAATTAGAAGGTGGTGTTTTCCTTTTCAGGTGAAAAAAACAACATTTTGAAGGCCATGGTGGTGACACAGAATTCTGATTTGGTGGGAATGGCTAAGTGGTCACAACAAAAATGTGGACATCTGGGAGAGAAGGCCACTAACAGGTGGGTAGAAAATAGAGGAATACATATTCCCCTAGATTTGATAAAAACTGCAATCATGCAATGTCCCATTTGGCAGCATACAATACACAGACCAGACCCACAGGTGGAGAAAGGTCAGCTAATTAGAGAAAAGCTGCCAGGACAGATATGGCAGATTGACTACATTGGGCCAATACCAATTAGTCTGGGTTGTCAGTATGCATGTTCAGTGGTGGAGACTTACGCCAGCTACTCGATAGCCTTTCTATTTAAGTGTGCCACTCAGCAGAATAAAAACATACTTATTTTATATTATGGTAGGCCATTACAGATCCAAAGTGACAATGCCTCTCATTTCAAAGTCAATTTGGTGCAGGATTACTGTGCACAACACAATATAGAGTGGGTATTTCATATTGCTTACTACGTGCATTCTGCAGGTTTGATTGAAAGGATGAATGGATTGTTGAAAGCTCAGCTGAAAAGGTTGTCAGATGGGTCATTAAAAGGTTGGAGAGATAACTTGCATGATGCATTGTTAATTTTGAACAGGTCTTTGATAACTGCAGATATTCCCTTAATGTGAATGTTGACACCAGCTTTGCAGATTCAGACTCTCATGGCGACTATCACTATCTTGTAATAGGAGACTGTTCAAATTTTGGATTGCGCCATCATAAATATGCACCATTAAGGTTCTTAATTATTCACATTGAGGGCTTGGAGGGATCAGAGGCTGATGGGGCCTCCACTGATGTCAGTTTTAGTTGACTATGGGTTACAGGCTTAAGCATAATTTCCAAGCAATGAGCGACAGCTACATTTTTCACTCTAAAGGATGGTAATATTTTCTGAAGCTCAGTGAAATAGCTATTTAATAGTGAGACATGGATGTGTGATGTGCATTGTTTGTTTAACCTAGGGTAGTGATGACTCTTTGTGAACTCAGTAATCCTGAAAACGACTAACAAGTGATCGCCAGCAAAGGCTACTCCAAGAGATTTAAGACTAACCCTGAGATTGTAGGTGAAGTGAAAGCTGAACTTGCATGTGTGGATTAAATGACAAAAAGCAACCTTATGAATTTGACAGCTGTAAAAGCAAAATATTTGGCATGATGGACCATTTTAGGTTAAATCTGAAAGGCCTGTCATTTTAAAGCTGTATGCAAAGTATTGTTATGATATTTATCTATGCAACATTGAAGCCTTTGGCATCAAGAAACTTCCAGGGAAGAGTAAATTCAGCAAACGCAAACAGCAAAGAAAACAAGGAATAGGTTCATGGAAGTCTATTGCCATCTCCTTGGATGAATAGACATTCTCTGGGAGAAAAGGTAAAGAGGGTTATCAAAGGTGAGCCAGGAGATAACCACTCTAGATATTGTTATTTGAATGTGAGGTAATGTAGCAGCAATCCAAAGAACACAGTACTTGGTCCTAGAATAACCCATTCCTAGGTAAGGAAAGAGTTAGGACAAGCTAAATGAGAATTACCCACTGAAATAGAGAAGTAAAGCACCTATTCTCCACATTGAGACGTGCAATGTGTTTCCAATTTATTTTAATGTCCTATATTAGTGTCCTATTTAGTCCTGACCTCATTACCCTTCTGTTTATTCACTTTGTGTCTATGGTTATGGTGAGGGTTGTATTGGCACAACGGATTGAGTGGTCCATGCTGCCACAGCAATCTTGGAGAGAAGAACGTATCTCCTGACAGTATCCTGACACCATCACAGATGGATATGTTTAAAACTGGGTAATGTCCTGCATTGACTCACATGTTGTATGTTTATACTTGCCTCAGGTCTTCATACATCTGTTAATACATTGTAATTGGTATGGATAGTTAGGAGTATCCCTGGATCGCCAATGTAACACAACAGCAATAAAGACAACAAACATGATTCTTTTCAATAGGGTTGAAGCAGCTAGTAAAAGTTGATATTACACTTCTTGTAAAATAATGAGTGGGATTTTGGAGTGGGCAACATACCATTCATGACAAACTGCCCCTATGAGATCTGTGGGGAAAAATATTCCCAAACAAGGAGATTCGAGGGGACCATTACAATTTTGTTGTGTGCTAATATATTTTCTAGTCTGTTATTTCAGTGTTTTCTGACCAAATATATATGAGGCTATTAGTGGAGTGAAGTATGAAATATTATATTTCTTTATTGAAAAAGTATTCTTGAGAGATATTGACTGTGGATGTCTCCCTCTGTTATACCAGCTGTTAGATTTTCTTATGTGATATTCTGCCGTATCCTTTTGTGATTAATAATTGTCAGTGGGAATGTATCAGCCTGTGTTCACATGGCCAGGATAGGAATAAAATATTAAGATGCGGTTAGGAGTCACAAAGCAATAGCGAGATGTAGGTGTGAGAGTGAGATGCTCACTCAAGAACAGGACTTGCATGAGGAAATGTGGGATCCTCTAGGAAGAGTGCAGGCTGGTAAAAGCCTCATTTGATGTACTTCTCAAGGCTTATATCCACCTTCCTGCCTTGCGACCCGGGAATCAGTCGGAACACCGCAGTCTTAACCACACAGATTCTGACTATGGAAGCTCAACCACACTTTGCCTTAACCACGCATATGCATGATTAAGGCAGCGCGCTGTCTAGCTGATGGATGCTGATGCTGTGGTAAAGGCGGAAGCAGGAATATACCAGGAAGAGATACGGTGAGGTAAGTGGGGTCAGGGGTAATTATCAGGGCTGAGGTCGGGGTAATGTAAGTAAAGGGGCAAGGTTTTAGGCCTAAGGGCAGGGGAGGGGAGGGGAATGGGTAGTCAGGTTATTTTTATGTCTGGGTCAGGTAGGTTTCAGGGCAGTGGAAGGGGTTGGAGTTGTTTTAGGGACAGCACGGGGAGGGAGTAGTGTATGTAAAGGGGCAAGGTTTTAGGCTGTAGGTCAGGGGGAGAGGAATGGGTAGTCCGGGTAGCTTTTAGGCCTGGGGGGGTTCAGGGTAGGTCTCAGGGTAGTGGAAGGGGTTGGTCTAGTTTAAGTGGCAACATGAGGTGGATGGGTCAGTGTAGTGTAAGTAAAGGGGCAGAGTTTTAGACCTTGGGGTTGGGGAGGAATGGGTAGATAGAGTAGTTTAAGGGAGAGCTTGGGGGTGTTGGGTATTGTTTATAAATGGGCATGGTTTTAGGAACAGTGCTGGGGTGGGGGGGGGGGGCAGTCGAGGTGTGGGGGGGTCCAGTTAGTGTTAACCTTTGCCTCACATACCCGTTTAGCATTCATGCCAATACCACAAAATTGTGTGGTAAAGGCATGTGTGATAAAGGAATGCGTGGCTAAGATGCACTCGTGGTTTGGGCTGTGTGGTAGAGACACACGGGATTGACCATGCCTGCCTCTATTATTCAATTTGCGACCCACATCATACAAGAGGAATCGTGCATACCTCAGACAAAGATTTACAGAATAAAAAGTCTGGCACAGATCGATCTCTTACGTGTGTTTCACGTGTATTAATCCGGTGTTTTTGTTTTATTATCATTTTTATTTCAATGTTTGCCAATTCCCTGGCGCAATGGGTATTTTCTCTGCCCCACCTTACGGTGCTTCATCCCCTACACCACCATACGTGACTGCAGGTGTATCTCCATTGTATTACATCCTATTCTACACTGTTGATTTTATCTGAGTGATTGCATCTCCCCATGGTGCCTTGGGAAGCACAATGTTTTATCCCATATGGTCAAAGCGTCTTTAACTATAATGCTTCATTTGTGAAGGCTGCCCGCTGTTGCAAAATTGGATTTACTCCATGGTGATTACTCACTCTAACAAGGGGTCTCACAATTTGCAGGAAATTATATTTTTCCTGTGCCAACTTCCTATAATCCTAATTATATGGTATTTTGTAACTATTATTCGGTTTTTATCATACATCCGTTATGGGCCATCACATTACTGGCCATCACCACTAGGTCAACTCTTCCCCACTTTGGTTTAGTTGGCTTAGCGCTGCTACTTCAAATGCTCTTTCTCCTTCAAACATAGCCGTTGGTCAATGACATATGAGATACAGAAGCTCTAACCATCTACTAATTATACTGTCATTGACTGAATTAAGTTTCACCTTGCTTTATAAAGTGTTCGGCTTGCTATGATTTTTTTTCCCAACAGGTACAACCAATGTCACAACCAATAAGGGTTTCAACAGCACACCTCTTATTATAATATCAGTATCTTATTAAGGTCAGTGTCATTTCATTCGACCCAAACAAAGAGACAAGCACAGAAAATATTCTCATATAAAGGGATCCAAGACGTGTGTTGCGCCTCTTATGGTACACTGAAGATTGAATCAAAGCATCCGGCTACTTGGACATATATGATACATTGTTTTTACTGGTAGGTTGTGCATTGATCTTGTTGCCACTTACCTAGTAATATCCCCTTTTCGCCAGATTTAGATATACTTAAGTGTATCTGAGTATTCATTTCATCACTCTTATTTTTCACTTTTAATTTCTTTTCGCGCTTGTTCTCTCCTTCCTTCATACGGTCTATTTCTTCACCTCAGCTCTCCCTCTGTAGGTGATATAAACGATTAATTTGTCCACTTCCAACAAAGGAGTTGTTGTTGTGTCCTATATGTATTTGTGTACACATGATTTTTATGTATATTTTTGTATCAAATAGTGTAAATATATATAGTCATAGTCATAGTCATACATTCTTATATAGTGCACAGTTCAACGCAGAGGTTTCAAGGTGCTAGTAGCTAAAGAATGGAGGATAGGGACGGTGCCCTGCGGCTAGTTGGTGGGAGGGGGGAAGAGCCAGGTTTTAAGTTTTTTACTGAAACATTTGTGAACGGTTATGGATGAGATATAGAGGTAATTTGTTCCACAACATTGGGGCCAGATAGGAAAAAGAAGACCCCGTTTCGCAGAGTCCGAAAACGGGGCTGATCAAGGAGGAATTTAGAGCTGGACCTTAGAGATCTACCAGGGATGTACCTTAGGAGCTTGTTTTTTAGGTAGTTAGGGCCGGCGTCATGCATCGTCTTATGGACCAGGCTTAGGATTTTAAAGTGACATCTCTGGCGGATTGGGAGCCAGTGAAGAGTCCGTAGGTTCGAGATGGATGAGGATCTACTGGGGAGATTGAGGACAAGCCTAGCTGTCATGTTCTGAAGGATCTGAAGCTTGGAAAGCAGATTAGCATTTAGGGCAGTGAACAGGGCGTTTCCGTAGTCCAAACGGCTGACAATAAGGCCCTGCACCAGTGGTTTCCTAGCCTCAATAGGGAGCCACTAATAAATCTTACGGAGACTGCGCATGATGCCATAGCAGACCCCAAGAACCTGATCTATGTGGGACTTCATGGACAAGGGGCCGTCTATGGTAATGCTGAGGTTTCTGACATATAGTTTGGGAGGGGGGCACAATCCTAATTCCGCAGGCCACCAGTCAGATGACCAGACCTCCTCAGCTCTTCCAAACAAGATGATCTCGGACTTGTTGCTGTTCAGTTGTAACTTGTTGGTGCTCATCCATTCATTTATTTGGGTCATACAACTCCTAAAGCAAAGCTGGGTGCCGACAAGATCGGAGTCACAGGTGACAAGTAACTGAGTGTCGTCGGCGTAGGACACGGTTTCAAAACCGTGTGATCTAATGATGGCAGCTAATGAGGTTAGATAGGGATTAAACAACATGGGGCTCAGTATTGAGCCTTGTGGGACCCCACGGTCACTGGGAGCTTGCATGCGGAGAAGGTATCCACTACTACTGTGGTAGATCTATCTGTCCGATAGCTCTTGAACCAGTCAAGGGCTTTCCCTCTGATCCCCACCTCCCACAGTCGATGTTTAAGTATACTGTGGGAGATGGTATCAAAAGCGGCAGACAGATCTAAGAGGACCAGAATTGCTGATCACCTATTGTCCAAAGTGAGCCTGATGCTGTCAACAATCTCAATAACGGCAGTCTCCGTACTGTGGGGGCCCTAAAGCCAGACTGAGAGGGGTCCAGGAGACTGTTATCCTCCAGATGGGCGGTGAGCCTTTTATTGACTAGATGTTCTAGTACCTTCCCAAAATAAGGTAACAGAGAGATAGGACGATAATTGGTCAGTATATTGGGGTCTGCTGAGGGTTTCTTAAGGATAGGCTTAATTTGGGCCTGTTTCCAACTGGTTGGGACCTTGGCTTGTCTTAACGACATATTGAAGATTTGGGTTAAGGCCTCTACTAGAGGGGGCATGATCTTGGAACAAGCTCGCGGAGGGAAAGGGTCGGCGGGGGAGCCGGATTTGATCTTAATTGATCCTTCCAATACTTCCGTGGTAACAATTGATTCAAATTCCTGCAGCACTGGAACATTAGTTGTTTCCAAGGCAGCTGACATCATAGATGCTGGCATTAGGGGCATGGTAATGATAGAGCAGTGAGAATCTGGGTCTTGATCGGAGAAGGATGAGTAAATAGTTTTAATTTTGTTATGGAAGAAAGACGAGACGGAGTCAACCCACCCTTGGGTAGGGGAAAAGGAGGACTGTTCCGCCAATGGAGAAGTGAATTCCTTTAGTATTTTATAAAGTTCCTTACTGGAGTGAGAGGCGTTATTTATTCGTTGGGTGAGGTAGTATTTTTTTGCCGATTTGATTTTTTTTATGTAGTGGAGATGGGCAAACGTATAGTTGTTCCGATCTTAATCAGTTTTGGTTTTTCTCCACTGACGTTCGGCTGCACGACTGAGATGTTTATCAATCTTCAGTGCAGCCGTGAACCAGGGAGATGCTTTACTCTTTACCTTTACTTTAGTAAGCGGTACGGCTTTATTCAGGGAGACGATGATGGAAGTTTCGGGCATACTTGCTGCGTGTTCTACTGGGTCTGAGTCTGAAGTCTGCAGGGGCTTGAAATGGGATAGAAAGTCAGTTGAGGTAAGTTTACGCCAAGGGCGGATTAAGGTGTCTCTTTCCAGCCAAGATTTCCTGTCTATGCAGATTGACAGGCCAAATTTTAACAGAATGTGTTGTTTTATATATTTGTGTATTGTTACTTGTTCACACAAATGATTGGTGTATATTTTAATATTTCCAACACGTGTCGGCAAGCCATGTGCTGGGAACTTTTAATGAAGTACTTTTGAATAAAAAGAATATCAAGAACAACACACGTCTTGGGTCCCTTTATATGAGAATATTTTCTGTGCTTGTCTCTTTGTTCGGGTTGAATGAAATTACACTGACTTTAATAAGATACTGATATTATAATAAGAGGTGTGCTGTTGAAACCTTTATTGGTTGTGTATTTGGTGCACACTTCGTGTGCAAGTAACGCCACTGGGTAGTTGGTGTATTGAGGGTATATTGAGCACCCATAATCAGACTTCTTCAAATAATTTTGACAGTATAAGTATACAAATTTGTTCTTTGAATGTGCGGACGTTTCTCTTTGTTTAGGGAACACTACTACCTAAAGTTTTTTGTTACAGGTACAACCAATGTATCCAACTATCTGGTTATCTTTGGATCACTGGTCTAGTATTACAAACCAAACGTTGACATACGTGCGGTTACTGTCACACTTGTTTTCCATTTGGTTTATGGTTTTGGACACCACCAGCAGTTGTTGATAAGATATCCTGAAGAAGGCCATGACACTCTCTAAGTCATAGGCCGAAAAATGCTGATCTAATACAGTACATTTTTGATCTAATGGTTCTAGTCGTACTTCCCTCCTCTTTCTGTTTTTAATCCTAGCACAAGACAGCCAGAATAAAGCAATGTGGTAAACCTTGTAGTTAGTTTTAACCCACTCCACTACTAGCACTGCATCCCTCACTACACATTGCTTTCTCACATTGGATCTTAGAAATAACCCCTCTGAGAACTAAAACATCCCTGAGCTCCTCCCTCACAGCAAGGGGGTCGTAGCCCGCACCATGACTAGGCTTCATGGTGCACGGAGGATTCCCGATGATGAAGCATACCACCTCTGGTGGGTGAGGGAAACAGTTCTTTAAAGGGTACCCCCCTCCTCTTTTCTTCAGCTTGTCCTTTCTTTCTCTTTATTACTTTGATAGACCCCAGGGCTCTTTGTGTGATTAATGCTTCATATTGGGGGTCCTTTCTCGCAGGTCTTCAAAATCTCCTCAGGCCCCCCTGTGTGTATACAGAGCTCTATGCTTGACTTCTTTTTATTTAGGTCTTTTGATTACTGTTGATTATCTTTGTTCATTGCAATGCTGATTAATAGTAAAACCCGTTATTCAGCAGACAGGCTTGCTTCCCTTGCAAGTAAAATTTGACTTGAATGTGTATTTCTAATTATAGCTGCTCCTATTTGCCTTGAAGCAAAGCGACGCTGTCTTATCACATTCACAAGCTAGGTGTCCAAAATCATTTGAGGAGCCTCCTGCAGCAAAGGAAAACAACATAAAGTAATTCCAGAACTTTGCTGCGAAAGTTCAAGTCATTGTAAACATCAGCAAATAAGCCACTATGCAGCCCCTAAGGAGACAGTTATACACTGAGGGGCCTATTTATTAAAAATTAACACAGTGCAGCAAGTCACGTTGCTGCACTGCGTTAAGGGGCAAGAATGCACTATATTTGGTGAACAGCCTTTACAACGGAACTTTTACAACGCACTACCATTACGACACAACTTTTACAACGCAAACTATTACAACGCATAGCGCTGGGGGCGCTCTAGGATAGGGAATAGGTTTAATGTACTATCCAACACCTTCCCTACTATCCACGGGGACTGTAGTTGGAATAGTAAATTAAACTATTCACTATCCAGCGCCCAAAAGCATTATGCGTTGTAATGGTATGCGTTGTAAAAAATGCGATGTAAAGGTAGGCGTTGTAAAAGTATGCGTTGTAACGTCATACATCCCTATATTTATTACAATATGTCACATTCCTGTCCTTTCTCCGCCTTTCTCCACACAGGCCGCCATAAGTGTGGCAGGGTATGCTCAGACGTGAGTCCCTTGCTCACTTTGCCACTGGATTCAAGCAAGCCGGCCGCCATAAGCGTTTCTCCACACAGGGCCACTCAAAGTGGCCTTGTGTGCCTTGAGAAATCGCAGTTTAGGGTTTGCTTCACGCATGCACCATGTTGCGTGTGCAAACGTAACACAAACCCTTGACAAATAGGGCCCTCAGTTTAAACATACTCATAAAAGAAAGGGAAAAAGTGAGTGCTACAATACAGCTGCAGTTTTTTCTTGTGGTCTTATTAGTGCAGTTAATGTAAACCGTTACATGAATTATGGATACTAGTTACACTGGGTTTAAATAGAAATAAACCTTGGGAAGCAAAGAAGGTTTACTCAGAATGTGTAAATACAAGCTCCTGCCAAAAGTTTAGCTATCAGTTAAACTGGTGAGAATTATCTATAGAATGGAAAAACAGGATGGGAAAATGCTTAGGGTCATATGTACTAAGGTTCCATTTGCACAAAGCTGTCACATTTTGCAGATCAATTCAGATTTTGCAAACAACCTCTGTACTAGTAGATCAGTTAACAAAATAATACATTGCAGTGGGTCGCAGAAGACCTGCATAGCTAATATTCTTTAGGAAATTCACCATTTGCCTACCTCTGTGAGTGACTGCAATCACAAGAACGGTGGGTTGCAAGAGATAGTAGGCTATGACCCCTGTAATTACATTCCAAGACAGAAAACCTTTATTTTAAAGGAATGTGGGTGGTTTTAAAAAAAGATTTCAATTGTGAAAAATTTCAGAGGGAGCAGGAACTGTTCACCTAGACGACTACATACTCACACCAATGCTACCACCCCGATCCACAAAGGGGAAGTGATCAAAAGAGGACTCTTGTTGTTTGCATCGCTGGGGGACTGCGAGCCAATCTCTGCTCTTCTCCCCAGGAGGGGATTGCAAATCCACAATCCTCAGCTCGCGGACGCATTGAAAAGGAGCACGCTCTCCCGCGGCGCACTGTAGCGCCTGTTGTTTACATCGAGGGGGGACTGCGAGCCTTTCGCTGCTCTTCTCCCCAGGAGGGGACTGCAATATCCATAATCCTCAGCGCGCGGACGCTCTAAAAAGGAGCACGCCGTCCCGTGGAGAGGGAAGCGCCCGGGACATGCTAGGACGAAGCCGGGGCCAAGGGAAGGCCCGTCCACGCCCGGAGGAGGGCTGGGCCTACCCTCTGAAAACCTGCAAAAATGAACAAAGTACTGGCTCTACTCTCCATTCTCATTACTGCCACTGTAATCATTAGCGATAACACAAAGGCAATTATACTGCATAGGAACTGCTTGAATTGCTTGTTACATGATGAGTAAACATAGGAGCCCAAATGACCATTTGGGAAACGGAATTGTAGGAACACTTGATATATTTCTCACCAGAGCCACGTCTGTTTTAGAACACGAAATTGAGATCACACAACAACGATTATCCCAGGAGCCGCTCCTTCAAACAAGCACCACCACATTGACTGAGACATCTCTCACTACCCTAATGCAACCCTCACAACCCTCACTGCAAACTCAGATGGAGAAGTTAAGAAGGAGAAGGTGAAGGGGGAGCACCGCCTAACCAAATACCATCGGCTATAAAGACCGGAATATCTACCAGGGGCGCAGGGGACAAAGGGTAATTGGAATTATCTTGGAAAAAATAGGGAAGAGAAAAAGAGGGGGATGCCCACAGAATCAAAAACCAGCAAAGGCGCCAAGACAAGATAAAGATAAAGCAGGAAGGAACCGTGATGAGGAACATTCTGTACAAAATATGCAGGAAGGAGAACGTATCTCGATAACCCCCACAGTATCTATTGGCCCTGTGACAAATGATGAGGATATGTGGCATAGATTGGAGACTTTAGTTGCCATGATGCTGAATCCTATTATAGTAACACTGACAGGTACTAGAGACATTGGCGTTCACAATGAATGCAGGGCCAGTGGGGGCTGAATTAAGTGTAAGAAGAAGATCTGACCAAGAGACTCAACCTCAAAATAGCTCAAGTAGTACAGACATGAGGGGGATTAGACCAAACATTGAGCCCCCACCTTCTAATCACAGCAATGCTCAACTCGGGATCTCGAACTTGTATGCAAGCGTTGCCTCGAGTAAAACCAGCAATAGCCAAGCATGTCATCAACAGGCAAGTGGTATGGGCAATGCAATAAACCACCTATTTCCACCCCCTAATACAGCCACCACCTCCCGAGGAGGAAGAACCCTGGCATAGAGTTAGGACCAGGTATCCAAACAGATCTCCAAAGAAAGGAAATGTCGAATGTCGGCCCACTACGGAATCAATCACAGACCCTTCATCTCCCCTGGCAGCTGCACCCTTGCTATTGGTCTTAGGGAACACACCTTTGATGAACGAGGGTCATCCGGAATCCACAAGACAATTGATGTACAAAGCACTACACTGGTTGACAGAAAAATTGAGTGGGGGGAGTCAGGAATCTTTTAAGCAAGCTGATTATGGCCAGAAGGGCAGCATGGGTGGGCCCAGCTAGAGAGGAAATGGCGGAAGACTGCGTTGTTTTAAATGAATTCGTAGTCAGATACATTTTGGAATATTTAGGTAATGTCACCATAAAGAACACTGAAATGTTTGTGTACTGTTAGGTTATTTTTATAAATCATGTTATCTGCCACTCCAAAGAACTAATTTATTTCAGAGTGAGAAGCAGCCTTGGAAGCTCACAGGGGATTCCTCTATGATGCAAAGTTTGACTCTTGAGAATCGATTTGCCCCATTAACTGACCTGGCAGTGTGTGATTGGCTGCACCGATCTCCGCAAATCTCTTCAACTAACTGTGAGAGCCAGGCGCTGCTGGTTTGTTCTACCGAAACAACCCCTTATCCAACTGACCAACAAAAGGGGGCTACTAAAACGCTCATTAAGATCACCTCATGGCATGTGGTGGGCATTTTCCAAAAACTAAGCGAGGAGAACTGGTTAAAAATATGGCAAGGACACAATATTGTATGCTTCCAGGGGACATGGTCCACAGACCCAATTTATGTAAACGGATATTCTTCATATCAAACCCCAGCTAAACCCTCATCTTCAGGAAGGGCTAAGGGGGGATTCTGACTTTGATGCCGAACAATTTTCCAGGGTAGGTAATAAAATTCCTTTCCCCGAGTGCAAACTTCCATATTCTTACACTGGAAATACACCAAGAAGGTAGATAGCTTTTAATTAATACCTACAATAATGAGTTTGGCCCAAACAGACATGCTATTGTGGGTGAGGTTGATAAGGCTGTAGAACATTCCATAGGCAATAGTAGAAATTATGTTTTTAATGTTGCTTCTGTGGGAGATTTCAATATATATCCCTGCAAATATAATACGGTTCCTATATGTGGAGTAGAGGATTTGGGGGGTGACATTATAAATCACTTTGCATACAATGAATATGGCAACTGTTTAAATAGGATGTTAGAAGCAAGAAATATGGTAATGACGGGTGATCTAGAACCATCATCATGGAGTATGGCAGGAACCTTTCAAAGAAATGACCTAGAGTCAGCTATTGATCATGTGCTAGTTACTGCCCCCATTAGTTCTATAGCCACCAGGTCGGCAAACCAATTTGCAATTTTTAGCGATCACGCCATTTTATCACTACAGATAAAAGTATCTATAGGGTAACCCCTAAATACTCAAAATGTTGATACCTCAATAGTGACAAGAAGAAATGGCATACAACTAAAATGTGCTCATTTTGATTAACCTAAATTGACTATAAAAATCATATCGACCACACTAAACAATATAGCACTCTGCCTAGATCCAGAGGCTGAAGCAGGAGAAATGGTGAAGGCCTTCAGTGATCTAGAGAAGGTAAAACTGGCTCTTACATGTACAAAAGAAACAAACATGTCACACGAAAGGGGCTGGTAAGATTCCCCCTGTACAATAGCAAGGAGAGCCTTGATGCATGCTCAGAAAAGCAGGCCCAGAATCCCAGATGAAATCAGGGAACTGCAGGCTATATATAAATTCACTAGGAGAAATAGAGAGAAGGCTATAAAAGAAGAAATTTGGGAGGATCTTAATAAAGCAGCAAAAATGGGTAATACCCGCGACTTCTGGAGGATAATAAATGCACCACACTTTAAAAATCCTGGTGATCCTACATTAGATAATAACGTAGATGAGGTAGCATGGGTTGCCCACTTTGAGAACATCTTTGAGAACATCTTTGCCTCAACCCCCCAAACTCCATCTATTAATATGGAACCAAGCCAACAGGCTCCCCTTTTCTTCTCACTTATGGAAGTAAGAAAAAGTTTGATGTTGATCAGCTCAGGTAAGGCCCCAGGACCGAATGGTGTCCCACTAGATTTTTTTCATTGAACACCAGAGCTATGGGCACCCCTATTAACGAACGTTATGAACAGTATAATCTAAGTTGGTCTCCCTCAGTCTTGCTCTGTAGGTGTTATAGTTCCTATTTATAAAAAAGGGGACAGGGCCGATCCAAAAAACTATAGGCCAATTTCCCTGCAGAACACAACAGCAAAATCTATGGTCCGGCTCCACCTTTCTAAGTTAGAGGGATGGGCCAAGGAGAACAACATCTTAATCCGGGCGAATACGGTTTCCAACAGGTAAGGGGCACCGTAGATCTGTGCTTGAAATTGGCATTCATAATAGAAGAATACACCAGGATGAAGGAGGGAAAATATACATGGCTTTCATGGACCTGTTGGCAGTGTTTGACTGTATGGTCCATGAAAAGCTGTTAACTCTTATGGGGGAAATGGGGGTTGACCAATCAATATTGATTTTTGTTAGACAGTTGTACTCCAACGCTATGGCCTTGGTCCGATACACAAAAAATGGAGGCTGTACACGGTTATTTAAAATTACCAGAGGAGTATGGCAAGGATGTGTCCTTGCTCTATTTATCTTCTCTATCTACACAAATGGAGTAGAAAGTGTCCTTACCAAGACTACAAGAGATGTCCCGATATTTAAGTCGCAACTCCTACCTATTCAGGCATACGCAGATGATGCGGTGTTGATCGCCAGGACGGGGTGTGGCCTTCAACACCTGATATCCTCGTATGTATCTTTCATGGACTCATTAGAACTGAGGGTAAACCGCACTCAGTCCTTAACACCTTATCTGCAGGTAGAGAAGGAAAGGATTGAGGTAGTGGACTCCTTCCCTTATTTGGGGGTTCTTATTGATAAAGACGTGTCATGGACAAGGTTAGTGGAAGGAAGAAGGAGTGTAATGGAAAGTAGCCTGTCTGCCGTAAAAACATTTGCTAAAAATCTGGGTGACAGGCCGATCTTACCAATAAAAAACATTTACCAGGCCAAAGTTAAGGCAGTAGTAACGTACGGGGCTGGAGTGTGGGGCACTGTAGATACTGTTGCCTTTCAAACGATTGAAAATACATTTTCTAAAGCCCTAGTTGGCCTCCCGTCTTGGCCTCTAACCATATTTGACATTCAGAATTGGGACTACCCTATATTACAGATACAATACAACTAGCTCCTATCCTTGTGGCACTTAATGTGGCGAAGGGACACAGTCCCACTGACGCAAACAATAATTAAGAATTATTTGAATATGGATAACTGTAGGAGGTCGAGATGGCTTGGCTATGTAGAACACTCTTGAATAAAATTGGCCTATCTCAACTGTTTAAGGACCCATCTGAATGCAGAAAGTTCTCAAAGGAAAAGATCGAAAATATGTTTCTGACGAGGGTCGAGTATGAGAGGAAGGAACACTATAGACAGAAGCATGCAGTTGTAATATTTAGCTCAAACCCTCCAGTGACGGAGAGAGGATCATTTTTTTTATTTGGCAGATGTCACAAACACACAACATATATTCATACTGATGAGGTTTCGTTTGAACATAATTCCACTCATGTTAGGTTACCCTGATAAAACATATAATCATGCTGATATCATTTTGTGCCCATGTGACAAACTGTCAAAGCAAACTGATTAGCATTTAGTTTTATTTTGCAGGCTATATGAGAAGGAGAGGAATGACTACCTAAAACCGCAATTACAGAAAATGAATTTTAATCAATGTCGGGTGGCATTATATTTTCTAAAAAGTTTATCTGACCCCTTGACTGGTTTTTCGTTAGCTTTGTTCCTATGGGCCTGCATGAAAAAAAGAAATAAGAGAGGGAGAGTACTAGCCACTGGATGGAGCATTTCATAATTCTTTTATACTATGAAATGAAATGAAAAAGAAATTTATAGAGCGCTCTGTGGCCATGCGGCTTCCTGGCGCTGAGGAACACATCGGAATCTGCCTAACTGGTGCGGGAGAGATTAGCCCGGGAAAGCCTGAAGAAAGAAAAAAGTTTTGAGGGCTTTCCGAAAATGGGAAAAAATGGGAATGGAGCGGATAGAGAGGGGAAGAGAGTTCCAGATTTGTGGAGCACGCACAGAGAAGCGGGTGCCCCCTGTGCGGGACTTACGGAAGCGGGGAACGTGAAGAAGAGAGAGGGAGGAAGATCGGAGGGAGCGAAGAGGGGCATGGGAGGAGATCAGAGAATTGATGAAGAGAGGAGCGGACCGGGCCTGCGCCCTAAAGGCCAGGCAGGCAAGTTTGAACTGGGACCTGAACTGAACGGGGAGCCAGTGAAGGGTTTTTAGGGCGGGAGTGATGTGAGAGAACTTAGGTAAACGAAGGACAAGACGGGCCGCCTGGTTCTGGATGGCCTGGAGACGACGGGTCTCGTAGGCAGGAATGCCTACATACAGGCCATTACCATAATCCAGGCGGGATGTGATGAGGGCAGTGATGATAACTTTAAGGGCATCAACAGAAAAAAACCGGGAGATCTTACGGATGAGGCGGAGGGAGAGAAAACAAGAGGATACGACAGAACTAATGTGCGCATGCATCGAGAGGTCATTGCTGACCTTGATGCCCAGAGTCCGGACAGAGGGAACCGGGGAAGGTGGGGGACCAAAAGAAAGGGGCCAGTGGGCCGAAGACCAGGGGTTAGAGGGGCCACCAGTGAGGACAAGCTCTGTCTTGTCAGGGTTGAGCTTCAAGTGATTGAAGCTCATCCACTGAGAAATAAAGACAAGAGTTGACCTGAGCTTGGGAAGAGAGTGAGTGGGAGAGGATAGATCAAAGACGAGCTGGAGGTCATCAGCGTAATTATACACTGAGACCCCCAGCTCAAGAAGAGAGGAAATGAGGGGGCGGATATAGAGGTTAAAGAGGAGGGGGGAAAGAGAGGAACCTTGGGGTACCCCACACGTGACCGGGAGGGGAGGGGCCGAGAAAGAGGAGAGGTGGACTGCCTGCGAGCGTCCCTGCAGAAAGGACGCGATCCAAGAAAGGGCAACGCCCTGAATGCCCGCTGCGCTGACACGGTCAAGAAGAATAGTATGATCGACCGTGTCAAACGCAGCGGACAGATCCAAAAGGACTAAGGCCTGAGGAAGATTACCATCGGCCTTGCCCTTCAGTTCGTCAAGGACCGCAAGGACCACGCCCTCAGTGGAGTGGCCCGGTCGAAAGCCGGCCTGATGGGAGGCCAAGATGTTATTCCCCTCGATGTAGGAAGAGAGGCAAGATGTTACGTGGCTCTCGAGAATCTTCCCTAGATAGGGGAGGAGGGAGATCGGCCTAAAGTTCGATGGAAGGGAGGGATCCAGGCCAGCTTTCTTCAGGATGGGGAGCACGATGGCAGACTTGAAAAAAGAGGGGACAGAACCCAGAGCCAGACAGGAGTTGAGGAAGGTTAGGGGGGGGTGGGACAACTAGTGAATAAGGTTCTGAGGATGCGAGCAGGTGCGCAATCCACCGGAGAGCCAGACTTGACCTTAGCAAGGAGGTCAAGAAAAAGCTCAGGTGAAATGGGTGTGAAGTGATCAAAAACGGGGGAAGAAAGGGGGGGATGGTCCGGTATATCAGGGGGAGGAACAATCGGGATATTGGCCTTAATGATGGTTATTTTATTGATGAAATAGGTGTTCAAGGAGTGACAGAGGGATTTCGAAGGAGCAGGGGAAAGACCAGCACGGTCAGAAGTGGCCAGGCTACGGACCAGAGAAAAGATCTCGCGAGTTTTGTTAGCCGAAAAGGCAACGCGGTCCGAGAAGTATTTGGATTTGGCTGTTAAAATAGCGGATTTGTAAATATTGAGCAGGGCCCTATATTTCAGGCGGAGAGTGGGGCAATAAGTGCGGCGCCAACGACGTTCCGACCGTCTGAGCTCAAGCTTCAGAGATCTGAGGTCATCGGAAAACCACCTATGGGCGTCGTGAGGACGGGACGATCGAATCTTTTTAAGAGGGGCGGCCAGATCGCAGGCCGCGGAAAACCAAGTGTGGATGGCATCCGCCTGATTCTCCACAGAGAGGTCAGTCAGAGCGGGGGCAGATAGAGAGAGAGAGGAGGACAGATCATTAAGATCAACCTTATTCCAGCACCGGGCCCAGATGTTCTTGGGCAAAGTAGATTTCTCGGGCTGACCTAAGGGGATTGAAAAGGAGATCAGAAAATGATCAGACCACCCACAAGGGGAAATAGAAGACACCAGAGGATTGCAACGGAGAGACCAGATCTGGTCAAGAGTATGACCATGGATGTGGGTAGGGGTCAGGACGTGGGATGAAAAGTTGAGACAACAGAGAGTAGCAGAAAAGTCTTTCGAAAGGGGGTCCTCCTGCGGGTCGCCCGGCCAGAAATTAAAATCCCCCAGCAGAATTAGCGACGAATTGTCTACAGCCAGATCTGAGATATATGAGATCTGATAGGGTAATGGCCGGTTTTATTCTCTGGAAAATTTGTGAGCGTTTATAATTTTTAATTATGGATGAAACTAATTATTTTAGTGCCTAAATTAAAAATGAATTCTGAAAATAGGGTTTTTATTTTGTACTTTTATGATCATTTTGTATCTGATCGAATAAAGGATTTGACTATAACTATGACTCTTTCGCCTTTGCAAATCAGTTCCCATCACAACTTTGGAGTTTGTCATTGATCGATAGTTTAAGACTGGACTTGTGGTCGTAAACCACTGATTCATACCATAACAGCTCACAATTTAGAAGGAACATCAATTTCATTCCCCTTACAAATCACGATTCAATACAGGTTGCTAACCTTGTTTTGTGATTATGAATTTTATTTCCATTTTGCAAAATAGGGTGACTACATACCAAAAGGGTACTTTATTGGAAGCAAGCCCTGTGGTTTTGTGACTCACATGGTTTGCAACCGTAAAATCTCACAGTAAAGCTAGCCCTTAATAATTAAGAGCTCACTAAGCTAACATGTTATGGTGAGAAATAGGTGCAGCACATGGAAGGTGCACAGGTGGCTTTATGTATTTCAGACCCATTTGCAAGAAGTGGTATTGTGCTTAAGCTGGACTGTGCTCACATTTTACGTGAGTTTGGATATGTTTTAAAATTAGATTACTGATTGCTGTGCTTGTTCTTTACATTTTGACTAGGGTTTGTTGGTGTTAATGCTGTGTGTTCTTTAAGTCAGGGAAGATTCAAGTGTCAGTCAGAGTTGCAGAGAGTATGTGATGTCATAAAGGAATGATGGGATGATTTAACTGAAAGTTGGGGGTCATTCAGGACGAGGGGAGTGAGCTGAAGAATTGGAAGGAGCTGTTCCATCCAGTCTTATGAAGAGCCTTCCATCATGTAGTCCTGAGGTATGTTTTGATTTAAGAAACCTCCCAGGGACCCCACACATAAGAGGGATCCTAGTGTCCTAGATTTTTTACTCAATTCAGTAGTACCCATGCTTATGCTCAAGTGTGGCTGTGTGATGAAAGCTAGACCCTGTAATTACATTACTATAGGATCCCAAATTACGCAGAATGGACGAACGTTAATTCTAGATGAAGACAATTAAGGCAATAGGAAGGACACAGTGAATGAGGGCATGTGATGGAAAGTGACTGTTTGCTCACTTAGAAAGCCAGCGCTACCTACAACATTGTATAGGGACACAAATGGTCTGATGCAGTCTCAGTAATATCTTTATAAAAGGAAGATAATGGACCTGATTTAGAGTTTGCAGACCGGTTATTTCATTACAAACATGTTGGATATGGCAGCTGTCTTATTACAAGTACCATAACATAAAATGGACTTGTGATAAGGTGGGCAGGGTATCTGTCACATTTGTGATGCAGTAACCAGTCTATCAAACTCTATATGAGACCTTGTGTGTTGTAGAGGTTTGGGCTGCGTTCAGTGTAGTGTTCTATCTGGAAAGATAGAGATGTCATTAGACATACAGAAACAGAAGTATATGTTTTTTATAATTTCATTTATATGAGGTCAAATGGACACTTCCCTAAAGCAGCTCTCTTAACAGGGATGATACTCATTAGATGTATCTAATGGGTCAATTTAAACCTACTATGTGTATAGTGAGACATTGTATTATGTTTTCATATTAGATTAACTCATTTTGAGTGTTACCCTTGTGGTATAAAAAGGAAAAGCTTCACATAACCTGAAGAATTACGTTATGTGAGAAAGGTTGAAATCGTTGTGACCATCCTACAACAACACATTAATAATCCCACCAAAAGAGCATTATTCCAACTTTGAATGCTCCATGTTATCAACCAGCTCCTACCAGTCTCTGCCTTCAAACAAGTTGTGCAAGTCCTAGCTTTATCTAGAATGGCATATGGTATTCCCCAGCTAAATAAAATCCTTATAATCCATGTGCACTTGGTTCCCTCAAAGAAACCTTACACTTTGCGGCAAAACTTGTCACTGGTTCCACAAAATGTGATTGTGTCTTGTCAATGGGCATGTCAGGAGCCATGGCATACTTATTATGGGCTAGTGGGTGTGGGGGTGCAAACCCTCTCACACCAAGTTCATTTCATCAAAGGAAAGCCTGGCACTGGTCATAGTATCAGCGTTGCCTGGTCTGAGAAATGCACTATAGTATGTTGCCTTGCCAGAAAACTACTTTTCCCAACTTTCCTTGAACTTTCACTGTAGGAAAGTGCCTGTTTGTCTAATATCACACCCCATTTTTGGCTCCAAATGCTAATAATTATTACTCTGACAGTGCACTGGAATATGCTGCCCAGACCCAGACCTCGGTGCCTGTACTCTTTCCCAAAACTGTTATGTTCGAATTGGTAATCCCAAATTGCCAAAGACATTGCCCCCTGGTATATGGTGCCCTGAGTCCCCAGGGCATAGGTGGTAAAGGAGTCCCCAGGGCTGCAGCATGGTTTTGTGCCACCCTGGGTGACCACACAAACTACTCTCGGCAGGCCTGCCATTGCAGAATGTAGGGTTAGTGAAAACTGTTCAAACTCGACTGTGCCCTCACCATTTGTGGCACAGTGAAATGCGCTACCTATAATATATGTCAGACATACTGACCTTAACCCTATAAGTGTTCCATTGAACTCAACCTTCAAATTACCGATTATCACTAGTTGTTTTTGCTATTGACTGCAATGTTGTCTTGTCTATCGATTTTACTGCATTGATTTATTTTGCTTAAAACATCTATAACTCTGGTTATATGTAATCTATGCCGTTTGTTTTTGGTGTCTAAATTAAAATAAAAATACACTCTATTTTTATAAATTGGTGTTGGATTTCTCTTGAGTCGTGTCAAATACCTAACATCCATGTTGGTACTCTGGCCAGCTTAACACATGTTCCTCTAGTAAAGCCTGACTGCTCTATGCCACTCCACCAAGGCTCAGGACTGAGCTATGGATGTATTAGTCCAAGGACGACCTATGAGGTATTGTGATAATATTACATGGTAGAGCTACCCAGGCATACCACATAATATTCCACTTTTCTACATTCACTTTCTTTAGAGATCATGCTGCAATGTTGCTGGTGCCAGGGCCTTCCTACTTGTAATCAGGATTCTGTTTTGCACTCTTTAACTTTGAACTATTTTAAACCTTTGAATTTAAGCACTTTTGCTAGAATTAGCAATTGTTCCATGCAATTTGAGGGTTTGATCCTGTGAAGGAACATAGGGCCAGATGTAGGTGGGCAAATACCGGTCGGTAACAGTGAAATTCGGTAAATTTCAGCGTTACCGACCGGTATTTAGCCATGTGGGATGTAGGGAAGGAATGGGTAATAAGGAATCGGTAAATACCGATTCCTTAATACCGATTCCTTATTGGCCTTGCATTTAAGGAATCGGTAATACAGGGGAGGGAGTTATGCTGCCTCATTCCTCAAGCCAAAAGTGGTCCCGGGAACCGCATCCCCTAGGTCCGGCTCAGTGACTCAGTGTTCCAGGGTGCCCAACCCCGGGAATGTGCAGGCAGGGAAACATATGTTCTCTCCCAACTGGCAGGAGCATTTTAAATCTCCCACCAAACAGGAGCAAACATGGAAGCAATGCCAGTTCCTGCACTATGCAGAGAGCTGACTAGTGCTGCAAGAGCCCTGGGGCTCTCCCCAGGGCACCAGAATGTGGTATGTGGGTGCACCAGGTTGACATGGGGCACCCAACTTGGACACCAGGAGATTGGGTCGCCAGAGGTTGGCTGCCTGCACCTCAGCCAGAGGCCATGAGTGGCAGAGGTCGGCTTTACGTACGGTAACAAAATATTACTTCACGTTTAAAAAAACTATAAATTCACTGAAAAAAACAAAGGTTAAAGTAGCATTATAGCTAGTTGAATTACTCAGCAATAACTTAAAGTTTTAAACTCTGAAAACCACATAAATTCACCAGTTATCTGTATAGTTATCTCAAGTAACTATAACTTCTGCCCTAAGGTAACTATAGCTTGCACCCTCACCACAACCTGCTAATTACTCCACAGATTACATATCTTGTGAAATCTTTTATGACATCATTGCTAATGTCACTCATACATTTGCAATGAAATTATTGATAAGAAATATATGCATGGCTCCAGTAGACGACACAGAAATCCAAGGTTGGTTTCTACAAATTATTTTATTTTCATATTAGAGGGCTATGACGCATTTTGGCATGATCCCCTGCCTTGAGCACATGATATTTATATTTATATTACCTACTAGGGGTCAACAGTAGGTAGTTTATTGACTTGAATATATCATCGGTGCTGGTTGACGAATCTTCATGAAACTTTCCAAAAAAAGGTGTCATAGTAAGTCTTGTTGTGCATAGGAAGGTACGGGGTGATCCGAGAGGCAGGGGCTGAGAAAATGGGGGTGCAAAAAAGTGTGTTTTCCCATTTTAATTCCCGTAGGAATGCATAGTTGAACCTACAGCCCAAACCGCTGGAACGAATCACAGCAAATTTGGCAGAAAGGTAGATGTTGTTATGCAGATTGATCGTAGTATTTTTTGTGACATTTAAGAAGAAAAAGTTAGTGATATCTGTGGTGGCGAAGCCTCCGTGAAAAGAGACAGGCTTGTCCAGGGATGGAACAGCTCTGATTTGCTGCCAACACTTTAACCAGGAAGTGTTGGCAGCCACCTTTGGACTTGAGTCCCCAAAAAATAATTTGAAAAAAAACCAAAGTTGGCAGGGTAGGAATACCCTGACCCCATAATTCTGGCCCAGGGGTCCCAGAGGAACCTTGTACTTGCTTCTAAATAACCCCTGGGTGGGCCAGGTACCAGGGGCATATAATATAAATAGGAGGGGGTCCCCTCTTAGGGCTTATGAAAGGCATGAGGAAAGCCACCTCCCCAAGACACTCCTTATTATGAATGTGGGTGGGACCACTCAGTCCGCCTGCAGCTGGGGACCACAATCTCCCTGGGACATGTGTGAAATAATGTAGGTGGGGGCGCATTGCATGTATAAAATAATGTGGGGGCCCTCATGGCCCCCTTTGGCCCAGGGACCACCACCTCTGGGGCTACAATGAAATAATGAAGGAGGTCCAACGTGGCACCCCCTGGCCCCTGGAACCCCCACCTTCCTGCAGTTAAAACACATGCTGTAAAGGTCTGTACAGCCTCCCTGGAGGAGCCATACAAGAGGACTTCATCCCCCAGCCAGCAGAACGCAAAGAGATACGTTTGCAGAGTGGTGGAGAAATGGGGGCGTGACCATCGAAGACCTCCTAGCAGTTCCACTGTGTGGGCCTTACTAGAGGTAACAGGAGGGCTTGTTGGCCCCCAAGGACCATCTGGAGCCAAGGGGACTTCATTCCCCAACCATCAGTGCACCAGGAGGTCTGTTTGTAGAGTGGTGGAGAAAGGAGGTAAGCAATCACACTGTGTGGAACTTACTGGAGGTAACATGAGGAGTTGGTGGTTCACAAGAACATCCTTGTGGGCCAACTACTCCTCCTGGTACCTTCAGTTAGTCCCACACTGCGGGATTTCTGAGAGGTCTTTGTAGTCATTTGAGATGTCATTGTTAATGTAATCAGTGATGTCACTGACCTTGTCATGAGTGACGTAATATGTGAGGTCTTAAGCAGTGCATTGCGAGGGCACAAGGTATAGTTTGCTCAGCTAACTATAACTCCAGCTGAATTTCACTGGATTTGTACGAGTGAAACCTAAACCTAACTGTAATGTCCCTGTAACCTTTGTTTTCTTTCAGTGAATATATATATAGAATATATATGTATCCACATTACCTACTGACATTTGCCAGTTGGTATAGTTAGTGCCTAGCTTCCATAGTAAAAACATTTTTTGTTTTGCTAATAACTTTGGTGCCTTTTTGCGAATCTTCACAGAATGTTCAAAACAAATGTGCCAGTCAGTTTTGCGGCTGTTTGGAAAGTTGTGCAGTGATCCATCAAGTGAGGGCCTGAGAAAAAAGGGGTGGGGTCCCAAACATGTTTTCACCATGCAATTTCACATAGGGATTTTACGACTACAGCCCAAACCGCTGAACGGAATTACACCAATTTCGACAGAAAACTACATCTTGGTCCAGGAAGAGTGCTTTTTGTAATTTTGGGTAAATCTGTTCATTAGTTTTGGGGTTATCAAAGTAAACAGATGTATGTATATCTAGAGAAATGGATCAGCAGTGAATTTGTGGATCCACGCAGCGATAGCAATGCTGTGATTGACTGGCTGCAATCTGAGAGACAAGCTGCCATTTTGTGCATCGGGACACGGTTCCCAGGGGAGAAAATAAAATGTAAAAGTGATAGATGGGGTCAGGGTAGTGGTACTCTGAACACATGTGACTCCTGGAGCGTTCTCTGAGTGGCCCCTTATGGTCAAGAAACTGTCTATGCATGGCAGGGGTTCGGGTTATAGGTACTTTAGGGCATGAGTTACAATTACTTGCAGTAACTAGAACTGCTGAATTTCTTATGTTTTGTGTGTATATAATCTAAACCTTACTATAATGATCCTGGAATCTTTAGGCTTTTTCAGTGAATTAAATCTCCACCCTCTCCCTCGCACACTGAATCTGCCCTCCTTGCCATCTGGGATGACCTAAAGAATACAGTTGACCGCAACGGGGTTGCTGCGCTACTTCTCTTGGACCTCTCAGCTGCCTTTGACACGGTTGACCATGACACTCTGAAACAAAGACTCTATGAAGCCGGCATAGAGGGAACTGCTTTAGACTGGATCACGTCCTACCTTCGAAACAGAACTAATGTCATCCATACCCCACCTTTCTCGTCCAAACCGTACTCTACAAAAGCAGGGGTCCCTCAAGGTTCTATCATCTCGCCCATGCTTTTCAACATCTACATGAAGTCATTACCAGTACTGATCGATAATTGTCACCTCACGTGCTATAACTATGCAGATGACACGCAAATACTCCTTCAACTGGAATGCCCCAAAGACATCGGAAAATCACCAATTTTCAGCTGTCTCAGAGCCGTGGATCGGTGGATGTCCTGGAGCCATCTCAAATTGAATGCTTCAAAAACTGAAATACTCACGTGTGGCGATTGGAAACATTACAACCCGCTTGCCGCATGGCCTGATGAACTGGAATCACTGCCTAAAGTATCAAAGGAAGTAAGAAACCTCGGAATGACCATGGACTCCAAGCTGTCGATGAATGCCCAAGTGGATAAACTAGCAAGATCAAGATTTACTACTATAAAAACGCTGCTACGAATTTTCCCTCATTTGAGATTTCCACACAAGGTCCAAGCTACCATCTCCCTTGTTCTGTCCAAACTCGATTACAACAATAGCCTCTACCACGGATCACCTTTAACAACCATGAAAAGACTACAACGGATTCAGAACTCGGCTGCCAGACTACTCTTACATATCAAACCATGAGAGTCATCTCCCCTGCCTTGAAAGCCCTGCATTGGTTACCGGTTGCCAGAAGATCCACGTTCAAGCTGATTTGTATCACCCACAAAGCAATACATGGAATGGGACCGCTCTTCATCAGGAATAAAATCACCAAACACATTCAACAAAGGAACCTCCACTCTAAAGGAGCAGCTCGCCTCAAAATTGCACCATACAAGAAAAAAATCATGGGTGGCACATCCTTCTCTGTTCAAGCAGCCAAACTATGGAACTCTTTACCCCCCAACATAAGGTCCACCGACAACCACCTTATCTTCAGAAAACTATTCAAGATTTGGCTCTTCCCCACATAAGCACCATACGCAAACAGAAATTTACAGCATATCCCTCTGTATACAAGCATTTCTTTTCACTATAGATATGTACCTATCTTTGTGTATTACTTTGTATAAACATGTAAAATAATTATGTTGTTGAGAGAAAAAATGATAATAATAAATACATAAAAATCATCTTTGGTCTACATGTACATACTTCCACTGTGCATCTATGTACCTTCCATGTACTTGGATCTGTGTGTCTGTTACTTTTCTCCTGAAAAAGCATATCCAATGCACTACCCTATTTCTCATCCTGTGCCTCTATCAATATCTTTAATCTACATACACTTACCTCCTTTATGCATCTATATGCTTTCAATGTATTATGGATCTATATTTTTATCACTTTCTTCTAATTTAGCATCTCCTATGCACTACCCTATTTCTCAGCCTATAAATCTATCAATATACCCTCTACATCCACTCTCTCATTTATCCCAAACCCCATACCACTTCTATGATTGCCAAAATAACCCTTTCTAGACTCTCTCCTACTCTACCCCTTCTTGCATCATCTGACACCTCTTTTACTATACTGATCCCCTAGAACAAACCGTTCTAAACTCTTTCCTCTGAGTCCTCCCCTCCAAAACTCCCTTTTAATCATCCAAAAGCTCCTCTTATTGCTAAGACCTTTTCAATCAAAATTAACAGACTAACATGTTCACTTCTCAAATTCCATATTAAACTATACTAATATACTACCCAAATAACTGAATAACATATCCACTACTCAAATACTTCATTTTTTTAACTATACTAATTTTCAACAGTAATCCTTTATGGGTTCCGGAGTGCCGTGCTACTCGCCAGAAAAGTGCTTCAACACCTATCAGGGGTAACAAGTGCTATATGAATGAAAATCTTTCTTCCCCTTTTATCCCTCCGCTATCCTTCTCACTCCAAGTAACTGACTAATATCCACCACTGAAATTACTTCATATTTCACCATATTATTTCACCACTAATCCTTTGTAGGTTTCCTGAATAGCGTGCGCCAACAAGCGCTATATAAATACAAACCTTTGTCCTCCTCTATCCTTCTGCTATCATTCCAAATCCAAATAACTAACTAAACTATCAACCACTTAAAATGTACTTGCATGTTTCACTATAGTAATTCAACACTAATCCTCTATGGGTCCCGGAGTAGCGTGCTACTCGCCGAAAAAGCGATTTGACGCCTCTTCAGGGGTAGTAAGCACTATTTAAATGCAATTACAATACAATACAATACAATATATATATCTTGCAGTGTTAACATTAAATGTGAACTATAAATGTCTATATTTTAATACTCCCCTCCCTTATTCAAAACTACTCATATGCAATTATTCCTGACAATGCAAGGTAGTGCGATCTCCTTCTCCTGTTTCTTTTTATGGTACCATGGGAATAGTTAAGCAATGAGTAAGGGGTACCTGTACCACTTTATGAAATCAGGTTGTGATATAGCACCTAGAGTTCGGTGGCACAGGTACATGTGGAAAATTAGAGCAATATAAAGACTACATGGTTTGAACAACAGCCTTAACCCAAAGCTATGTCTCTAACCACTTAGGGCCGCATTACGATGTTGGGCGGAAGGCTATCTGACAGCTCGTCGGTGGCGATCCACCCAACATCTGAGGCCTCAGTCCGATCTTCTATTAAGATATGGGCAGTCAAACCGATACCAGCAGGGGAATCCGCTCTACCTCTGACAGGGTCAAGGTGCATGTCAGGGTGAAGGGCGGATTGTAATCCCCAAAATGAAGGTGGTGCCTACTCAGGCACCGCCGAGGGGATTATGAGGCACTTGTCCGACAGCCTTTCTATGGTAGTCCAAACACCATAGACAGGCTGTCAGAAATGTTTTTTGGATAACCCTGCGACCTTCACTATTAGGGGGCACCAGGTGCACTCCAAACATCCATGCATCATGTGGCAAGCACTGCATGCTGCCTGCCACACGCTGCACGTATGTTTAAAAAGTTTCATTATCCTATTGCGTCTTGTGCTCATGTAATATTTTTGAAGGAAGGTGATGTAATGAATGGTTCTGTCTACCCTTTAGGAGTGTTTTAGTTGATAAACTGATTCATGATTTTCAGCAAACTACACACATTTTGAACAATACATCCAATTATTTCTTTAGAGCATGGTGGTATGTTTATTGTAATTACAAACCAGATAAGGTTTTTAAATCACCACTATCATTAGCTATCACGAGAGCAACAATACTGATAACAGTTGATACATTTTCTAAATAATTCCTCATATTCATTTTCCTTAAAACAGATTGAAAGAATATGGTTTATCAATCCATTTAGTAGATTTGTTTTTTGTACTATATTATGTATTATAATATATTTCTATGAGATTCGCCATTTGTTTTTGTTTTGTATTTCAGATAAACTTATGGAATATATATTATATATTGATACAAGAAAGTTACAATTTACAAATTTCCTACTTTTTTCCCATTTTCATTTTTATTTCTTACATTTTACATAAATTCCTTAAAGCTTACCTTTTCCTAATATTGGTTTGCCACTCTTCTACAATATTTTGTAAATAGATATAATTTTCCATATTATTAGTTATTTATGACAAAGGCTTCGGACAAAATGCATTGTTCGTTTTGCACCAAGAAACCTGTATAACAGGAATGGAGTGCCGGGTGTTTCTCCTTAGAAACTGTACACTGTGTGTGGAAAATTGCTGGTGGCTGCCACAAACCACCACGTGCACCGGTGCCTTAAGGGTGGGTGTGATCGGAGAGTTGGAGGCATCATCTGTGACATATTATTTATTTAGGTACATTTACTGTGTTGTATTGTGATATATTTGACATGTCAAATACTAAAGCTTTTAAACTGCAGGAAAAACAAAAGCATGTGGAGATGGAGTCAGACTAGACTGTTCATACTTTAAATAAAGGCTTCATACTTGATTACACATAGTTATTAGTTTAGCTAAGAGGAAGAGCGAATGTGAATTTGAAAGAAACCAGAGAGGTACAGACTGATATTTAGTTTGTGCAAACCTTCCCTTTCGCTTCACTTTGTGTTGTGCACTCCATTCAGGAGCAGTTTCTTAAAAACTCAGGCCCTCCTTTAGAATTCTGGGAAAATCATTCTGTTATCAATATGTATTACAGCCTGTTTTTGTTACATCTTGAACTAAAATATGAAATAAGTTTGACAACAGTTTTATCCAGTGCTTAATTTGAGCCAGTGGTTTCTGCTGCACGGCACTGCCACTCAAGTGTCACTCTGCCACTTATGTTAGCTGCCACTTGGCAGCTATTTTTGTGTGATTTAAAGATGGGTAGAACAACAGCTGTGTATTAATTCAAAATACATTAAAAACAACTAATACCTGCATCCCTAGCCATTCTTATAGATTTGGGGGTCTCGAACAGTCTGAATTCTCACACTTATAGCAGTGTGATGGTTAGTAGTTGTGTAGGTACTCTCATTGGCAGCTTTGGCAGTGGAAACGGCTGGTGCAAGCTAAAAGGGCCCTGACACTTATTATTTTACATATTAAGCACTGATTTTATCAGAGCTTTTGGTGCTTTTTTTCCACAGTGCTAACACTGTGCCGATACCTCTGGCTGTGTGTTTGGGCACTGAAGGTGTTCTTTTAATCTTTTTAACTCTGTGATTAGACAGACTGACTTGCTTGATTATTTGCCTGCCTGCAAGCTCCGCCTGCTGCTCGCTCTGACCCCGGTCCACCACAGCTGTTGCTGCTTGTGTGGAGGGCGGACTGGCAGAGCGAGACATGCCCCCTCCTGAATCACAAGGCGGGAAGCATTTAAGTGCCGCTGACTAGGACGCGCGCTGACTCTGCAAGCCACGATACCTCTGGCTGTGTGTTTGGGCACTGAAGGTGTTCTTTTAATCTTTTAAAAATCGTTTGTAACTCTGTGATTAGACAGACTTACTTGCTTGATTATTTGCCTGCCTGCAAGCTCCGCCCGCTGCTCGCTCCGACCCCTGTCCACCACAGCTGTTGCTGCTTGTGTGGAGGGCGGACCGGCAGAGCGCGACATGCTCCCTCCAGAATCACAAGGAGGGAAGCATTTAAGTGCCGCTGACTAGGACGCGCGCTGACTCTGGAAACCGAGACACCTCTGGCTGTGTGTTTGGGCACTGAAGGTGTTCTTTTAATCTTTTAAAAATCGTTTTTAACTCTGTGATTAGACAGACTTACTTGCTTGATTATTTGCCTGCCTGCAAGCTCTGCTTGTGTGGAGGGCGGACCGGCAGAGAGCGATACGCCCCCTCCTGAATCACAAGGAGGGAAGCATATAAAGAACCAATGCCTGGGACGCGCAGCGGGCGCGCCGCTGGCACGCCAAAGGCGCGCCAATGGCAAGCCCGTCTGCGCCCGTCCGTGCCCAACCAGGACCAGGGGCTAAAACCCCTGCCGGTTGTTACCCCACAAGGCATGATAACTCTCAGCAGCTGCATGCCCTATGCCCTACACTGAAGGAGAAGTGTAAGCATAGCTTAGAACCATACAAACGCGATCTAAGATGCAATCACTGCCTCTATGCAGGAAGTCGACAGTTGAAATACAGAAACAGGGGTCAGACATTGAATCTATCCCTAATCAACTGCAGATCACTAGCGAAACACAGGGTGGAAATACACGACCACCTGGTAGAGAAGAAGGTGGATGTTCTTTTTCTTACAGAGACATGGCTCAATAATGCCACGGTACCAGAAATCCTAGAAGCCCTCCCTCAGGGATATGCAATCAGTAGGATTGCAAACACGAGATGCAATGCACACTTGAGACTATGAATATCGTGGACAGCGAAACGGGGTTCTTTTCAATCTCAGCTGCAAACAATCATATCCTAAAGGAACTCCTGGTATATAGACCACCAGGACCAGGGGCGCGGTTTGCCTCTAGTCCGATTGAGAGCTTAACCCAGCCAGCCCTCAGGTATGAAAGGCTCCTACTTTTGGGAGATCTGAACCTTCATTTTGATGAGGCCAACTGTACAGTGGCGCAAGAAATTCGGCAGGAATTGGCAGTACTCCAACTTACCTTGAAATCAGAATTGCCGACCCACTCTCACGGCCATCTTCTTTACCCGATTTTTGCGAATTGGGAGATGCTTTTTATTGAACCCCCAACTCCCGTGGTATGGTCTGACCATTTCCAGATCACTTTTAAGACGGCGATACCAGATATTAAAAAACTGAGTAATGTGGGAATTAAAGAAAGACATAGGAAGTGGGCCAATTTCTCCACAGAGACATTCAACAAGACTATCAGCCAAGGCGGGCCCCCAGGGGGATTGGAGATAGAGTCAGCCGGCAAAGATCTGGACAGGCGCATTAGGGAGGCACTGGACAGCACTCCGCCCTGGTCGAGCACTGAACCTAGGAGGCAGTCTAAATCAGCCCCTTGGTTCAATGCCGAACTCCGGGAAAATAAAGCGGCATGCAAACGCCTGGAAAGACAGTGGAGGAGTAATTTCTCTATGAACGACAGGAATAAGTATAAATCTGGTCTTAAAGAATACCACACCTTAATTTAAAAAAAAACGTACGACCTACTACAGCACTAGAATAGAGGGAACAGACAACTCGGCGAAAGAGCTGTTCTCCGTTTTCAAAGAAATCTCTGATCTCGCCAGAACTGATGCCCCTATGACAGGATCAGAAGAATCCTGCAATCGGGTGGCAAAGTTCTTCGCACACAAGGTAGAGAGAATATACGCCTCTTTTCCTTATGCGGCCAGAGAAGGCTAAAGAGATGGACTGCCTCACGATATTCAGCGTCCCTTCACGGGAAGCCCTTTGCACAATAGCGGGTAAAATCAAATCAGGTTTCCCCAAAGATCCAGCGTCTCCCAAGGTACTAAGGGAGAGCATGGAGACCTTAGAGCCTTATATAAGACACCTACTAGATCTCTCCTTCAACTCAGGGAAGGTGCCAAAAACCTGAAAGGAAGCAGTGGTGCTCCCCCTGAAAAATAGCCGAATATAAGCATGGAACAGTTAGAGAATCTGCGCCCCATCTCACTCCTGCCGTACAATAGCGGAGAAGGCAGTCAATAATCAGCTGAAAGCCCACATTGAGGCTAATAAGCTGCTCCACCCCTCCCAATCCGGTTTCCGCGCACTCCAATCGACTGAGTCAGCGCTACTGTTGTCAACAGAGACCCTTCGGAAACATGCGGGTGAGGGACAAACAGCGGCACTGATCCTGCTGGATCTAAGTGCCGCATTCGACACTGTAGCCCATCACACACTGCTACAGAGCCATAAAAGGGGGGGACTGGTGGGGAAAGCATGGGAATGGCTGCAGTCCTTCCTGATGGATCGCAGTTTTCAAGTGGCACAGGGACCGTTTTGATCTAAAGACATCTGCTTGTAACAGAGGGTACCCCAAGGGTACAGTTTCAGCCCAACCCTCTTCAACCTGTATGTTGCACCAGTTGCTGAGATCACGGACAAGTTCAGGGTGGAAGTCGTGTCTTACGCAGACGACACGCAACTGGTTGTGACATTGACACATCCGGAAGAACAAGCCGCCACCAACTTCCGCTCTTGTTTGGAGGAACTGGCAGTCTGGATTGCAAATAACTGCCTCAAATTGAATGTAAGCAAGACCGAGGTACTAATTGTGGGGAAAGTTCCCTCGGTTTGGACCTCGGCCTGGTGGTCTCCAGCGCTAGGTCCTCTACCCAATCCTAGCGAACAAGTAAGGAATCTGGGGTTACGGCTTGACACTAAAATATCATTTGAGCATCACACCAAACAGGTGGCAGGATCCTGTTTTGGGATACTGAGGGTTCTCGGAAAGACTCGGAACCTACTGCCACTCTCAGCCAAGAAAACCATGCTCCAGGCCCTAATTACATCAAGGCTGGACTTTGGGAATGTCCTATATCTGGGAGCAAACACCAAGTGCACTCAAAGGCTGCAACGCATACAGAATGCGGCCGCACGCCTGGTACTGAAGTTATCCAAGAGAACAACGTCAAAACAAGCGCTGAGATCATTGCACTGGCTCCCAATAAAAGAACGGATAATGTTTAAAGCCCTATGTGTTGGCCATCGAATCCTACAGGGTAAAGGGCCCACCTACCTCCACAACCTGTTAACCCCGTACCTCCCATCCCGACAGCTAAGATCCAGCGGCAAGGGACAGGTTCAGGTTCCAAAATTTAGAAGGGTGAGAATGGGAGGACACTTCATTCGGGTTTTATTAGCCCAACAATAAACAGACTCCCTCTGAATCTCCGGTTAGAGATGTCAGAGCGGGTTTTCCGTAGAGTTGAAAACTCACCTATTCCCCAAGGAGTAGAGAGGGAATAGGGTTGGGGGCTGATGATAGCAACAGCAACAGAGGTATCTCGGCTTTCACGCTGGCTTCTATAGCGCGGGGACACAACAGTAGGTGTAACCAGGTGCTTTACAAACTCAATTTACTTACTTACTTACTTACTTACAACCACATTTTACTGGTAGTAATGGGACACCGATTTTCTGTCTCATGTAGTGGCACTAGTATTTTACCAATACATCACTAGTCCACCAAACGAGCAGTCGTATGCTTTATTCTTTATTTGTGTTTACAGGACATATGTGTTGAAATAGTCAAGCATGTATGACGACAGTAGGATCTTGAAATGTATAGCATCAATAAACGAATAAAGACTAATTAGGACACGAAATACAAAATCATGTTCTACACTGCAAGATGAGCGATTTCCGCTTACATTTTTGTATTCTGTGAGTCATGTGTTCAAAATGCGGGTAGGGCCAACAGAGTAGAAAGCTAAAAATGAGACCCCCCCCCGTCATGCACTTTGCCCAATGTTTGTAGGGCTTGAGTTAATTAATGCATATATCCCAAATTATCTACACTCTCCCAAATGTTAGAGGGACTAGCGTTAGAATGCTAAATCTGATACCTCCAAATACATACGCTTATGTCATTTTTTGCAAGGTTTGTGTTAGAAAAGCACATTTGACACTCACAAATATAAACACTTTCCCTAATGTTTGTAGAACTGGGGTTAGAATGCTAAATTTGTCTTGCCCCACATAATGACCTTTCCAGACACTAGTGATACTGAAGTTATAATAGTAAATGTTGCTCCCTCACATATATGTGCCTTCCCTAATGCTTGTTACGAACGGATTTACAACAATAAATGTAACCCTCATTCGAAGTATATTTTATGTTTAAAATGTTCAAGAGTGTAATAAATATTTCATAGTTCAGGAATTGTTATATATATATATATATATATATATATATATTGCTTGTGTTATGAATTAAATAATGCAAGTTTTTCATATGTATTAAATGATTGTCTAATAAATGAATATTGGGTACATGTCTTGAGTTTTTTACTGTAAAATATATATTTGATCAAAATAAATAGTTTTACATTTTTCATATTTTTTTAACACATAATAATTATTTTTTAATAAAATTGTACTTTATTTGTGAATATAATGAATTTGTTTTATTTTGTTAGATCAATAAACATGTTAAAAGATTTAGGGGCTGATTTAGTATACGGCAGATGGATTACTCTGTCACAACAGTGATGGATATCCTGTACACCAAAATATAAATCCCATAGGATATTATGGCATTTATACTTCAGTGGACGGGATATCCGTGACCATTGTGATGGAGTAATCTGTCCTCCAAAATCTAAATCAGGCCCTAAATTTGTTTCACATAATTGATATATCCTCTTAATATAGTTTAGATACAGTTTTGAAAATGTTAATTATTTCTATTATTTTTTGTTTCTAAAAAATACTAATAGATTCATTTATTTTATGGTTAAGTAGACACATATTTGAGGTTTAGATCTTTTTTTAATGATTAAAAATGAGTAATAAATTTAATTTGTATTAATTATAATATTATATTTATGTTATATACATTATTGCACAACTTATTTTTGGAGTTAATATATTGGTAGTAGATTTTTCTGGGATTTGAGTTATCAGTATTGTATATCGATATTTTGTCAGTAGACATTTTCACCTCAGAATCTTTTTAGGTTGATATTTTTGTAGTCAATGTATAGGACTAGAAACAAATGTGACACGCCCACTCTCTAAACCAGTCAATCCTTTCTATATCAGGCATTTACTGTTACTGTACCTCCTTACAGTTATACGTGCACTTGCTCAGCATCCCAAAACCCTTCACGTTAGCGGGAAATGCATAAACACAAGATCTCACCACATGCTAAGTTCCCACTGCTCATGCTGAATTTGTAGCTGTCAGTCATTGGTTTGCATCCTCTTCCCTCTAATCTTATATAGCAGCAGTCGTGGGTTCGACAGCACCTTAGAAAAGAAAACTCAAAGAGTGACCAATTGAGCACAATAATCAGATTATCATACATATCCATACTCTCCATACTGACACTGATGTACTGAACCTAACACCAGCATACCCTTATCGGTTAGGAGAGCTACACTTACCTTAGCACAAGCCAAAAAAGGGCAACAAGTGTTCATGGGAATGTTGATTACATTGGAGCTCTAAGTGCCCCTTGGGGTGGGGCACTGAGAGTTCAATGCCCTTTTGTGGGCCTTGCAAGAAATTTCCAAAATAGGTAAATAACCCAATAAAATAATTGTAACTGCTTCATAGCAGTTAAATAATTTTGAACTGCAGCCTAAAGGAAGATGCTTCTTCCTGGTATACTTACTTCTCGATGAAATCTGATACACTAGAATAGACTAAACGTTTTAACAAACCTTCTATTTTGAGAAGTATACAAAATTTGAGATGTAGAGCACTAGGAAGAAATCATCTTCTAGAACCCTATGTCCACTACTGTAGCTACTAGCAGGCTGTATTTCCCAGACAGAAAACTTACAGGGCTAATGTGGCTCTCTTACAGCAAGACCTCTTAGGATCCTTGGAAATTAGTGGTCAATGTAGTTAGCCCTCAATATGAAGTGCATCTCACCTAGGCATCCTTCACTTCCTGGGCAGATGTGGCCAACCAGTCTCAGGATAAAGTTAGGATGGCTCTAGTTATAATGCAACAAGGTCCACCTCTAGAAGGTTTCCTGTGAGCCAGAGTATATCAGGCTTACACAGTATTTGTTAAAATACCCCTCACACACCAAACGGGCCCTTGGTGTCATGCTTCATCATCGGTGCGGGACGGGCGTTCTACGACTAGCGACTACGCTGGAGCACTTAGATATTGTAAGTGCTATGTGAAGTGTATTGAGTGAGTGTGAGTAGGGTCAGTAGTGATATGGAAAAGTGAGATTTAAAAGAATACCTGGCCTTATGAAAGCAAAACATTCTTTATTAGTCATAGGCTGGTATCGTTAAAAATAGTGTGGCAGAGACAATCTAGCTTAACAATGGGCTAGTTCTCCTGGTGTTGTCAACATGTTTCGAGGCTGACTGCCTCTTCGTCAGGACGGGGTCAGATCCCTCTGTCACTCACTAAGGTTGGCAACAATGTGTGCTATGTGTATATACAAGTGAATAGAATATAGATTATAATACAACTGCAATATGGCATTCAATTTTGAACAGTTATAGCCCTGTCAGTAATTCTGAGTCGTGGGCCTGCAAAGATAAAGTAAGAGTATGTAAGTATTTACTGTGTGTCCCAGTGCGCGTTCATATATCACCTGTGGAAGGAAAGACATGGTGACATATATGGTGACTTTGCGATTGCTGGTAAAATACACTTAGGTGCTGTGACCTGTAGGTGGAAGGAAAAACACTACAAGACAAAACCAACACTTAACATAAAACACACTCTCTATGTCGTGAAGTTCTGTACAAGTCCATGGTGTGCTGTAAAATTAAAAGACTAAGGACTAAATACATACTGGAATAATGAGGAGTCAGTGCCCCATGAGCCGGTCTGGAAAAGGGGTACATGGAACTTCCATCTGTTGGTAAAGTAAAAGTGGGGCATGCCATGGTTTAGAGTAAGGTCATGGTAGCAGGTGTTGAAAGTCTAGGCATAAGGCTCCCTAACGTGGCTATGCCGTACTTACTAGTTCACGAGCAGTCCTCGCATCCTCCCTCATCCGCGGCTTCCATGGTGTGAGAGGAAGGAGAGGAGCATGCGGTTATATACTAGAGTAAATTGGATAATTACTAGCACCTGTACCTGGGAGGGGCGGCTGATTGAGCAGAACACTAGAGCGGTGTAAGCTCAGGAAGGTGAACGGAAACGGGAGCCATCTTGAAACAGTATCAAGGATCAAAACACGGGCGCCATCTTGGAGAGGCCAGTGGTGAAACTGAACTGGTTGTGAAATCTGTAGGCTAGACAACTTGGCAATTGCATGCGGTTCTGTTAATGCAGCGATGCCTGTATGTGCTACGGGCGGTGAATCAGGATTCGAAAAAAAGGCAGACATCTTGCCTAGAAAGCGCAAAATGGGGGTATTGGGGTGAAGGTGTCACATAGAAGAAACCTGATATTCAGTTGTATAGTTGGATCAGGTCTGGAGGGTGGCCTCATGGATCCAATATCAAGCCTCACGTCAATACGTATTATGGGGCCGCATACTAGCCAAAAGACAATCAATCCTAATGTAGGGTAGGGAACACAGTGGGCCCATATTTTTGCAAACAGTTAATCAATACTAATGTAGGGTAAGGAACACAATGGGCCATAGCCTATTCAGAACGATCGCTGTGTGATTAAAGTGGCATGCCAACACACACGAGTGCAAAGTAGAGACAGATCATTGTGCAATTAATCCTTACTCTACAGTGGCATGCAGAGTGCAAACAGCCTATCGCTAGTGTGACCAGTTCAAGTTGGAGAGACCACAGCCAGTTCTAATAGCGTTTTGATCTCCTGATAGAGGTTGTTACTGGCTCAGTTGGGTCCAGGGTATGTCATCATTCAGCCCTGTGATGTGTGTCCCAAGACGAAACACCCATCTTTGCTCTTTCTCCAGGAGATCTTTCTCGTATTTAAATGATTCAACCACTGTCCACTGAAGATCTTGAATACCATGGCCCATGGTTAGATAGAGGGAGGCCATCTTAGTCGTGGTTTTTTTGCAACGTATGTTGCTTCGATGTTCACCAATACGAATCTTGACTGGTCTAGAAGTCATTCCAATGTATTCTTTGGCACATGGGCAAGTGATAAGGTAGACAACATTTCTGCTGTTGCAGTTCGTGAAACCACGTTGTTCCCATGTCGTGCCATTCGAGAATTTGATTGTTTTGCTTTTACTGGTGGATTCACAAGATGTGCATGAGCCACAAGGATGGTGGCCATTTACAGATATCAATTTAGGAGGGCCACTGTCTTTCATGATTCTAGGTCTACTGTGGACCAAGATGTCTTTTAAGTTGCGCCCCCTTCTGTGGGAGAACATTGGTTTCTGGAAGTTCAAAGGGCCACAGTTAAGGATTTTCCAGTGTTTGTTCACTATTTTAGTGTTCTTGTTTGAGTTGATGTTGAATGTGGTTACACATATTGGTCTGGTTTCCTGTTCCTTTGGCAATGTGGGTTCCAATAGAGCCTCTCTATTATTGTTCCTAGCCCTTTTTAGGCCTTTCTTCACAATTTCTCTTGGATAGTTTCTGTGTAGTAGTTTATGCTCGAGGTCTGCCGCTTGGCTTTTGAAATCAGTGTTGTTGGAACAGTTCCGTCTGGGGCGAAGGAACTGCCCATAAGGGAGGTTATCTCATAAATGTCTCGGGTGGAAACAGTTGTACAGTAAGAGGCAGTTTTTAGCGGTAGGTTTAAAGTGGGTACTGGTATGTAGTCTGCCTCGGTTCGGGTAAATGTTTAGGTCCAGAAAAAACAAGTTTCCATTGGATACTGTGTGGGTAAATTTCAGAAATGGATCTTGCTGGTTGAGCCAGACCATTAAATCCTGTCGCCCCTCCAAATCACAAGCACATCATCATTTCCAAATGACCACTTGATCACAGAAGGGGTTCTGTTAGTGGAGAATTTTAGTGGTCTCCAAATGGTGAACATAGAGACCAGCCAGGCTGGGAGCAAAGGTGCTCCCCATGCTGGTCCCGTGCTATTGTAGGTAATGTGTGCCATCATAGAGAAAGACATTTTTCTTCAAAGCCAGACTAATGCACTCCAAAACCACATGTCTCGGGGACTGGTATTTCCATGGTGTTGAGAAAAGTACCTCTTCGATTATCTCGAGGGTTTCACGATGGGGAAGACTCATGTAGAGGCTTTCCACGTCCAACCCGAGCAATAGGTCATGCTCGGGGTCAAAAGGTATTTCCTCAATCAATTGTAGGTAGTACTTCCTTCTTGTCTTTAAGGTACGTGTCGGTTTGTTGGACTATGGGTCTCAAAAACGCATCCGCGAATTTGGAGAGTGGTTCCAATATGGAGCCGATATCGGATACTATTGGGCGCCCTGGTGGGTAGGGTGCCTCCTTGTGGATTTTAGGTATGGTATAAAAATAAGGTGTTATGGGGTTGCTCTGAATGAGGAAGTCAGTTTCTTTTTTGGATACCCAATCATAGGCAGTGGCCACTTCAACCATCATCAGAATACGGATACGTATATCCTCAGTTGGATCCTCTCTAAGTATCTCGTAATTCCGTCTGTCATTTAATAGTTTGCGGCATTCTCTATCATAATTCTGCTTGGTCTGAATGACAATTGCGCCGCCTTTATCAGCCGGTTTTATGATAATCTCTGAGTTGTTAGCTAGCTCATGTAGGGCCTCCCTTTCTTTTTGTGAGGTGTTCTGAAATGTCGCCTTGTCAGTGGTAGGTAGATTTTCTAGCTCCCCCATTACTGCTTTCTCGAAAGCCAATAACTCAACTGGTATGGTAGAGTCAAGAGGAGTGAAGGTGGACTTATTCCTTAGGCCTGTATCTGATGGGTCAATGTTGTTGACCACATTCTCCTTAGAGTCCTTAAAGAAGGCTTACAGTTTTAGTTTGCGCATAAATTGTTTAATTTCCAGACAAATCTTAAATTTGTCCATTCTGTTCGCTGGGACGAAACCTAACCCTTTCTCTAGAACTTTGCGTTGGGAATCAGTAAGTTGAAGTTCTGATACGTTCACCACTAGGTGTCCCGGCTGGTTGAAGCTGTCATGCTCCGTGTTGATACACGTGGAGATACCTCTGGATTCTGGTTCCAGTAGACCTGGGTTCCCTTCCGATTCCTGCCTCTTCGTGGGCCGCTGCGCTGCCCTAAAAAAGGCGGTGGGTTAGAAGTAACCAAAATTCAGGGGTGGTGGCGGGTTCCATTGTGGGAATGGATTGTCCATGTAAGGTGGTACCGGTGGGTATTGCATGTACCCAGGCGGGGGTTGGTAGGGTGCCCACCCTCTACCCCCTGGTCTATGCGGTCCCTGAAAACGAGCTCTGCCTCCCCTGTTACTGTAATTGCTGTTCCTGCTAGATCCCGACCCATTGGAACTGGTATCAGAGGGATCAGTGTCTGTACTTTGGTCACTATAACTATGTCTTGATACATAATCATCTTTGATGTATGGATACACACGTTCATGACTGAACACATCAGTATCTTTCTTCAGTTTCTTGAATTTGCTCTTTTTCAGTGTTAATTCAAAATCCATCATTTCCTGATTCAGTTCTTCTAACTTTTTTTCAGTACTGCCGGGGCCTAGTAGCTTTTAATTTGGACCTCTAGTTTTTGTATGTCCAGCTTGAGTTCTTGAGTCAGCCGGGTTGCTGTCTTGATAATAAGGAACAACCAGTCACTGGTACAATGCCAGCTGATTAGTGACCAGTCTTTTTTGAATGTTGCGTCGTGGGTGAAAATGAAAGGTTCATTTTTGACTATTAAGCCTGGTGGTGCTGCTTTGGCCATGAGGTATTCGGTCATTAGAAGACCATGTAGAGCTGTTTTTATCTGTGTCCTTCTCAGGGCTGCTAATTCATCCCAATCCCCCCCGGTCGGGCTAAGGTCGGTGTTGCTTAAACCTTCAAAAGGGTTGAGAGTTGCTAGGATTCTGTCGACCTCCTCATCGTCGAAACTCAGACCTCCTGCTTCTACCATCTTCTAATTAGAGTGTGGGCTATGTGTGTGTCTCTATGTGTAGTGTTTGTGATTGAAACGTGCTTGTTCCTCAAAATCGCGAAAACAAGTGGTAGAAAGGAGACAAAATAAGAATCATTCGTCTACCTTTTGGCCAGAAATTCCGGCTTTCAGGACTCCCACAGCTGTACGCTGTCTAAAGAGTAAACAAAGAATCAAAAGGGGGGAGTGAAGAGGTAGTGCTAGAAAGCACTCAGGTGGGCACACCCTCCTCCAGTGAATGGTATAAATAAACAACAAGGTCCACCTCTAGAATTTTTCCTGTGAGCCAGAGTATATCAGGCATACACAGTATTTGTTAAAATACCCCTCACACACCCTCAATACTGTGTATGCCTGATATACTCTGGCTCACAGGAAACCTTCTAGAGGTGGACCTTGTTGTTTATTTATACCATTAACTGGAGGAGGGTGCGCCCACCTGAGTGCTTTCTAGCACTACCTCTTCACTCCCCCCTTTTGATTCTTTGTTTACTCTAGTTATAATGCAGCACATCAGCTACACTCACAATAAAGAATGACGGTCCCACAAAGGTTGTTTCACCAACCTTATATTACTCTCTCATCTTTATAATATACAGTTTCAGTATTAGCAGAATTGAAGTCAATGTAAAGCAGAAATCACATCCCAATATACCAATGTAATATATCAATGACACAATTACCCAGTCATGTCACAATGAGAATGATAATCTCATGTGACTACTGGACTGTAGTTAATGCAGATTTTAAGGGTATTTGTTTTTTTAATTATTGTTTTAAAATGTATATGTCTTACTTAAATGTATATGTTTAAATTGTTTTATTATACAATACATATTTACACGTGTGATTTAAAGTGATGTAGAGTTTTACTTTATTATTTGCTTATTCGTAATAAATATATTAAATTAGGCACATAAATATTATACATTAGATTACTTTCTTTTTTTTTTTAAATCATAACCTTTAGTAGTTTTCCTTATACTTTACCATAGGGAGATCCCCACCTCAGTTGTGGAGATCTTGACAAATAGGTAAAAAGCCAATGGTAGTTACTTTACATTAGTAAATTATGTTGCAAGAAGCTCCATTTCCTCACTTGATGGGGAGAAGACATGTAAGTCTACACCTTGGTACAAATCTCCACAAAAACATTGTGATTAGGAGAAAAGTGGATCATTACATCTAGGAGTAGGAATAATTATACACATGATAAATATACATGAATATTTACCTTAGTGAAATGGGTGCATTATCTACAATGCAATGCACTGAGTGGACTTTGGGTCAGAAACTTTCTCAAGATTGGATGGCTTTCCTTTCTACCTCAGTCCGCTGTTCCATGTTCAATGGTTTTACTCTCTATTGTTGTGTTTTTTCTCATCCCAGGAGCATTTCCTCTTTACAGTGTGTATGGTTGTAATTAATAAATGCTTGTGAGGAAAGTATGCATTTCGGCACTGAGTGCACCAAGAGGGGTAAAAGGAAGGGTATTTACTCCACCCAGTAAATGCTAATACGCTGGGGTGAATTATTTGCTGGGCGGGCAAATACCTCATAGTCCAAGTTTTTCTTTAGAAAAAAAATAATTACAAGTGGGATCTGAGTATATTGAAGACCAAAGACGACCTTCATCAGGATTTAACACACATTTTCCCACACCGTACCACCAGCTAACACGCCAAGTTACGCAGAGCCTCGCTCTCATCAGTTTATACATCGATCCGCCTTAACTGTTTATCTGACTGGTAAATAAAGACTTCTTTATAATTGAGGCTTATCATGTGCCCTTTCTTGATTGGATTGTCTTAACACACACGCCCGCATTGGTATCTGGCCAAATAGAATGGATAGAAGCCCTGACAAAGTTCCCTCTGGCAAAGAATCGGGAACGAACTGTGTGCCAGTTTTAAAAAAAAGATCTATTGAATAAAAGGAAACAACCTTGGAATAACACTTCACGCTGTCTGTACTGACTCCACGAGTGCACCTTCCATTCTTCTTCTTGAACTTGGTTCACATTTTCCCACAGTACATTTCAGCAGGACTAACCTGCCAAAAAATACCTGTGCAAAACTATGGGGTGTGCTGTAATTACCACATTACTCATAATTAGGAGAACTACCAAAACTCGCACTTACAGACAAATCGGAATTTACGATCCAACACCCACAGTCCAAAGAGTCAGAACTTCAATGTAAAACTAGATCCTCATCCTTAGGGTGGTCTTCCCCCAACTTTTTGCCTGCTTTTAGGACTCTGAGCACTTTACCACTGCTGACCAATGTTCAAGTGCATGTGCATCGCCCCTAAAACATGGTGACATTGGTATATACCTGCTTGCATTATTAGTTTACCGGTACGTTCCTTGTAATATTGTATACCAAATACACAGGGCCTCTAATCTAAATGCTTCTATTGGGCCTGCAGCACTTATTGCGCCACCCCCACAAGAAGCTTTTCAAACTTGTCTCAGAGCTGCCATTGCAGGGCATGTATCTGCAGTTCACTGCCACATCGACTTGGCTTTTAAAACCACTTGCCAAGCCTTAAACTCCACTTTAATTACACATAGGTCATCCAAAATGTAGGACCTAGAAAGCCCTATGGGCAGGGTGCTGCGTAACTAAAAGGTAGGATAAGTGCTTTTACGTTTTACATTCCTGGTAGTGGCAAACAGCTAAATTCATTTCTCACTTATGTGAGGCCTACTGCTCTCATAGAATAGCATTGGGAATTCCTTAAAATACTTTAAAGTTGTAATTCCTGATTAGAAATAAGTAGATAAATCATGTTTCATATCTTTGAAATGGTAATGATAAATCATCTTTAGTGTTAACGTTGTATTTGACATTACTATACTATTTACTGGTCTATGTGCCTGCAGCCTGTCCCCAATACGTGTATTGGCTGCAGTGACAGCTACACTTTGTGCATTCCCTCTAGATAGCCGTAAACAAAGGAAGGTGAGGCTTGTCTGCATTGCATTCTGAGCACTCATCTGCATTCATCAGCATTCTGATGGATCTTCCTGGGAAAGGTGGAATGGGAGGGGCTGACACTTACACTTCAATATGTAGTGACCTCTCCTCACACAAAGCACTGATTTACCCCCCCACAGATAGCCTGGCAGACAGAACTTGGCTGAAAGGGATCTTTGTCCACATCAGAGAGCTCCTTTGAAGTCACCCTCTACATCAAAGGCACTTTTGGGTATAAGTCCTGGAGTTCTGACTCTACCAAATCAGTACACCACTGGACCTGGGAAGAAGCCTGCTGGAGTAAAGACTGCTGTGCTCCAAGGATTGCCACACTCTATCACACAAAAAACCAGCTGCGCTGCAGTTGCAGGCGTCGAAGCACACCCGAGTGGCACTCGGCCGCTTGGGTGGACCCCGATGATGAAGAATTGTCACCACTAGGTTGGGGAGTGAGGGGTTTCTAAAAGAAAGAAAAGATTCTTTCTGAACTACAACTTTCTCCGTGTAATTCACTAGGACACTCTGTCCTGGGGAAACTCCCTTCTTTGTTTTTCAAATATTGTACTTAGGGGACTAGGAGTGTTTCTCCCCCTATTTCCCTTACTCTCCCTTTGTTTAAGCAGCCTGGAACAATGGCCCAGCCTGCTGCTAAAAAGGGGAAAGGCAGAGGGCATGGTAAACCAGCCCCTGAGTGTCTTCCTAGTAAGGTGGATGGGGCACCTCAGTGGCCATCATAGACCCAACTGAGGAAAGCACTACTTCCCTTGGTGACCTAGTGGATGGCATCTAGAAGGAGGACCCACCAAGAAGGAGTACCGGACGGCACAGAGGGAGTGTCTATCCCTTGAGGGCATGAGGAAACATGCTGAAACCCAAGCAGCAGGTAATGTCGCTGGGAGTTATCACAATTACTGGGAGGACAACCTCCTTTACAGTGAGCCTAAGGGACATGGGACAGCAAGGGCCCTGGTGGTCTCCCAATGCTACAGTGCCTTCTTATTGGAGCTGGCTCACAAGATACGCCTGGCAGGATACTCGGGCTATGACAAGACCTTGGCAATGCTTGTCCCACATTTCTTTTGGCCCAAGATCAGGACGTCATCAGATGTATTCTGCAGGACCTGTGTAACCTGCCAGGCTAATGGGAAGACATGGCAAAGGCTTAAAGCCCACCTTTAACCAACTGCCAGTCATTGGAACTGCCTTTGAGAGGGTGGGCATCGACATTCTAGGGGGTATGGATCCCCAGACCTCTTCAGGCAACAGGTTCATCCTGGTTTTGGTGGATCAAGCCACTAGGTACCCCGATGCAATCCCTCTGCGGACTATGACTGCATCTGAAGTTGCAAAGGCCCTAATGGGGATTTTTACCCGAGTTGGTTACCTCAAGGAAGTTGTGCCTGACAGAGGCACAAACTTCATGTCTGATTCTATGAAGTTAATGGGGAAGGAATGCAGAGTAATTTATATGTTCTCTAATCCTTACCATCCAAAACCAATGGGCTTGTTGAGAGATTCAACAACACTCTGAAAGGCATGATTTGAGGCCTATCTGAAGCCCTGAGGAATAAGCAGGACATCCTCTTGCTATGCCCGTTGTTTCCCTACAGAGAGGTACTACAGAAGGGAGTTGACTTCAGCCCTTTTGAGCTTCTGTATGAACACTCTGTTAGAGGAGACCTCTGAGTCTGGTAAAGGAAGGGTGGGAGCAAGCTCTCATGAAGACTCCGCAGGATATAGTGAGGTACATGCTAGCCTTCAGGCGCCACATGGCTAAGTTGTGGAGCAAGCTTCTGACAAATTAGAAGCCAATCAGTTTGTGATGAAAGAGTGGTATGACAAGACTTTTACAACTGTGGAATTACAGCCTGTACAGAAGGTGTGGGTGATGGATCCGATGGAGCCCAGGGCCCTCCAGAACCGTTGGACGTGGACCAATGAGGTGATTGAGAAGAGGAGTAAGGCTACCAACCTGGTGGACCTTGCGACCCCCAGGAAACCCTACAGGATCCTTCACATCAATCGCCTCAAACCACATCTTGAGAGGTCTGATCTTATTATGCTGTTGGTGACAGATATCAAGGAGGAAAAGAAGAGTGAACATCTTCCTGACTTCTTGGATTCCAAGGAGAAGGATGGGTCTGTGGAAGGAGTGATACTTTCCCCCACTCTATCTCCTTAACAGCTGTCAAGTATTGGGGCAGTACTTTTCTCCTTTCTGCCTTACTTCTGGGACTACCCACCTGTGTACCCATGATGTGGACACAGGTGACAACCTCTCTGTTAAGGATAATTCTTACAGGTTGTTGGATAAGGTGTGAGCCTGCATCCAGAGTGAAGTCTCTAAGATGTTGGAGTTGTGGGTGATAAAACCCTCCAGTAGCCCCTGGTCTAATCTTGTGGTTCTGGTACCAAAAGCTGCCCCAGTAGGCACCACAACTGAACTGAGGTTCTTTGTGGATTATAGAGAGCTATATTCTGTGACCAAGATTGAATCTCATCCCATCCCTAGTGCGGATGAGGTAATTGAATGTTAGAGGCTGCCTAGTACTTAAGTAGCTTTGATCTTACATCAGAGAATCGTCAGATCGCCTAACAGAAGGTGTCAAGGAGAGGTTGGCCTTCTCCACTCCAGAAGGCCACTGTCAGTTTAGAGTGATGCCCTTTGGACTCAAGTATGCCCCTGCCACCTTCCCGAGGTTGGTGAATCAGGTACTCACTAGTATGCTGGTAGCTGTCTTCAGTAGCAGTTGGAAGTGCTGTATGGCATTTTAGCATCTGAGCAAAATTTCCCAATTTATGCCCTTATATAGGTACAATTCACATTGCCCTAATATAGGCATAGAAATCATACCCCTATTTAGACATAACCCATGCTGTGCAAATACAGGCATGGCTCCTTCCACCCGTACCAAAACGTCACAATGATTTCTTGGAAAATCGGCTGAAGCAGTCAGGGACCTCCCCTTGCTTGAATATTGATTTGTCCAAGAACTCATGGAGTTTACAAAGAACTACTATTCCCTTGAGGTTCCTTACAGATGTTATTATGCCCGACTTTACGTCAAATTAGGCACCTTCAAGGTATAAATATGTCTTCACTTGCTCTAGCAAGACACGGTGGTTCAGAGCAGTTCGACTATCTACTTGCCCGATGCAGCTCGCTACAGCAAGTGCCGAAGGAAGCCGACCCTCCAGCTGACGCACTGATCGAGAAGCTGCATTTCTCTTGCTGAGAATCCAGCTCCAGTGTTTCCAAGCTCCCCTCACTTGGGGCCCGATGTAGGTAAATTTTTTTTACCGGTTCGTAATTACCGAATCATACCGATTCGGTATTTATGAACCGGAAAACCACATGTAGGTAAATAATCGGTAAAAAATACCGATTCGGTAACATTCGGTATCCACACTCGGTAAATACCAAATCGGTAATCACCGATTCGGTAATCTCCGATTCGGTAACACCCATTCAACCCTATGGGCCTCCAGTCCCATAGGAATGAATGGGAGACACCGAATCTGAGATTACCGAATCGGTGATTACCGAGTCGGTATTTACTGAATCGGTAAAATCCGATCTCGAAATTTCGAATACATGACATGTGAGCCAGTGAACCAATCAGGAACACCCACCACACCCCACAACAAAGAATCAGAGAAATCAACCAATCAGATGCAAGTACCACACCCCAGTACCTGGAGGTGGCCTCACCCATGCAGGTGCAGAGCAACAGAACTGCAGAGAGAGCTGGAGGTGAGACAGAGGAGCAGGCTGCACTGAGCCCAGCATAGCAATACCATGGAGTCCCAGGAGGCACAAAAGGATGGAGGTGACAGAAAGAGGAAGGTGAAATTCAGCCCAACTGAGCTCCAGGTGCTGGTGGAGGAGGTTGTGCAGCATTACAGTCAGCTGTTTGGGAGACAGTCCCTGCAAGTAGCAGAGTCTGTAAAGAGGAACACCTGGCTGGCAATCCAGAGCAAAGTCAATGCCCTAGGAGTGACTCATCGCGAAATCGATGACATGAAGAAAAGGTGGTATGATCTGAGGATCACCACCAAAAAGAAGCTTGCCACCCAGAGGAAGGAATCAGCAGCCACAGGTGGGGGGAAGAACCGTGCACCAAGCCTCACTGAACTGGAGCAGCTTGTGGAATCCACCATGGAGCCTGAGAGCATACACGGGATTGGGAATGCTGGTAGCTCAGCCAGAGCTGCAAGAAAGAAAGGTAAGATGCAGGGACATGTACCCCACCCATTCCCTGGCCCCTTCCCCAATGTGGGTGACTCACTCACAATCCAGCACACATGACAGTAGTCACCAGCAATGCATCATGGTAGTCGTAGTCATAGGTACATACATCAAAGCTGCCAACACTGAACACCTCATGCCATGCCACACTCCCCATACACAACCAGTTGAGGCATATGAAAATGTGTTTTAGGAATTTGTGTGATGAAAACACACAGCTGATCATTGTCCATGTCTCTCCACAGGAGAGTCATCGCGCACAGCAGCGCAGGGAGGGGAGTCAAGTGCACCAACAACGGCTGCGAGGGAGAAGCCCACAGACACAGCAGGACCTAGCACTGTCCCTGAGGACACAACCACAACGCACGCACCCACAGCAACGGAGCAAGACACCACTGCACAGCCACTGTCGCCCCTGCTGTTCGAGACACAGACTCCGGCAGCACCTGCAGATGGCACAACACCAAGCTCAGGGTCCCCTGTGCATGTGAGGCCAAGGAGGCAGGACGTACCACCATCAAGAATCATGGAAAGCTCTGATGAGGAAGTTGTGAAAGCTCCCAGACCGAGCACACCACCACTGGCTGGCGACGCAGGGCAACAGGGGTCAATGGGATCTAGCCGTGCAAGTGACCGTGGCGTAGGGCACGTGAGCAGGATGAGGGGCAGAATGTGCAGGGGGTCTTTGCTGGGCTGAAAGCCACAATGGGTAAGGTCCAGCGCATGCAGGCCAAAGGGGCAGTGCACAGACAGGTGCGCATCCTGAACAGCAGGATGTCAGACATCGATCGGGGGATAAGTGCCATGGCAAAGGGAATGGAGTCCATGGGCAAAGGAATGGAGTCAATGGGAAAAGGAATGGAGTCCATGGCGGAGGGGGTGAGGGACATGGGTGTGCGCATGGGTTCCCTCTGTGACAGGCTGGAGAGTGACCACCAAGAAAGGCGCAGGTATAGGCGTGAGGTAAAGCAGCTGAATCAGTCAATTAACCCTCTGGCTACTTCTACCACACTGCTATGCCGCCGGTCAGTGTACATGCAGACTGAAATTGTGCACTGCTGCAGTGACTTGTCCAGGGGGATGGGGAGGGTGACCTCTGCTATGGAGGTACTGCTGACACAGCAGACAGCCACTGCTGATAACACGTGTGTTGGGGACACAGATGAGTCCACAAGCAGGAGTGGAGCCAGCACGCCTGTACAGGACATTCTTCGGAGCAGCAGACTCCATGCAGATGACACTGGTCCCACTGCGCAGGTTGACCCCCAGCCCCGTGGCTCCCACAACATTATGCGTAAGCGCAAACATTAAGAAATCATAATGAACACAGGACAGGTCACAGTGAATTGAACTTTGGCCACCCAGTGTGCAAAGTGAATTTAATTTGATTAATGTGGTCTTGAATAGTGCAGTAGTGCATATTAAAGTGAGTGTTTCAAGACATGAACATGCCTGTGTGTCATCACTCAATTAAAAGTATCTGTTGGTGATTTCTGCGCGTCGCAGTCTACCATCTGTTGCAGGTGCTGCTCCTGCTGCAGTGTGATCGGCTTGTACAGTCCCATCATCTACGTCCTCATGATATGTTAGTTCAATCTCTGTGCCCTTTTTGGTGGCAAGATTGTGCAGCATGGTGCAGGTCGCAATAATCTTGCAACAGATAATTGGTGTGTATTGCCGTGCACCTCCACTCTTATGGAGGCACCTAAATCTACTTTTCAGCAGTCCAAAAGTGCGTTCCACCACGCAACGTGTTGTTCTGTGTGCCAAGTTATAACACCTTTCGCTCCTGGTGGATGGGTTCAGGTAGGGGGTGAGCACAAATGACCGCAGGGCATATGCACTGTCACCTGGGTGGAAAATGAAATTTTGATTAGTCACATACTCTTGATTTTTCCTTCTGCATGGACTATCAGGGTGTCTCACACATACTTACCCAGCAGGTATCCATCACCAAAATCACCAGCCACAAGGCGTCTGTATATCCCACTGTTCTGGAATATGTAGGAGTCGTGGGTACTCCCTGGATATTTGGCTACAATGTCCGTAATTATGTTGCCAGCATTGCAGATCACCTGCACATTGATAGAATGTGTGGACTTCCGGTTTCTGTATATGTGTTCAGTTGCTGCAGGTGGGCATAGTGGGATGTGCGTCCCATCGATACAGCCTATGATGTGCGGGAACTGTGCAAGTTGATAGAAATCGGTTTTCGTCCTTGCTAGTTCTGCAGGTGTGTCAGGGAACTCGATGTAGTGTTCCATCCTCTGCATCATGGCGTCAAGAAATTTTCTGAAAAACCGTGACAGGCAGCTCTGGGACACCCCACCTACTGTGGCTATCAGGTGCTGGTAGCTACCAGAGGCAAGAATGTGTAGGCAGCAGAGCATCTGCACATGGGGTGGGATGGCGTGTGCTCTTGGGGTTGGGTGTTCCAGATATGGGTGGAGGTCCCCGATCAAGTCCAGGATGGTTCTGGGATGGAGTCGGTACCTTTTCAGGATCTCAGCTTCAGTCAGTTGGAAGAGGGTGATCCTCTGCCTATACACCTGCTCCTCCCTTAGCCAGACCCTCTCTCCTGCTGCCTGTATCCGTAGCCGCCTTGCAATAACATAAAAAGCCGCCATTGTGGTTGCACTGTTGCATTTTGGGGCCTTCTTATATATCCTGTTCCTGGTTTCCACCTGCTTCCAATCCATGGTAAATACCGATTCTTAAATACCGAATTTCATGGAAATCGATATTTTTTGGATTTGCTACACCTCAACAGGCCATTTTTACCATTTCTTATTTACCGACTCGGTAAATATGAATTCGGTATTTTCCGATTCGGAAATTTACCATTTCTTAATTTCCGAATCGGTAAATATGAATTCGGTAAATTCCGATTAGTTTAATACCGAATCGGTGTTTTACCAACTGGTATTTACCGATTCGGTACGTTTTTATTCACATACATCTCGATGCTCATATACCGTCGGTAATGGCCGGAATTACCGAATTTCGGCCGTTACCGACCGGTATTTGGCTACCTACATCGGGCCCTTGGTGTTGGGAAATCGAGTCCTGAGACAGAGATACCAGACCTCCTTCATTCTAAACTAAGGTATGGAGCTAATTAGACCCTAAGAGAAATCTTGGATAGATTCTTGGCAAAGAAAACTAAACCTATGCTACACCACACTTACTTCTTCCCTCGTACTAGACTTAGGTTAGGTACATTGGGGTAGGCGTATTTTAGAAGCACCAGTTGAGTACTTTTAGCCATTGTTATTTATGTATGTACTTTTATATGGTTTAGCAACCATGTAATGCTTTTACAGTATTATTTTATTATACTATTCTCGCTGTACGCATTATACTTTGCAGCCTGCATTACGATAGTAGCAGTTCACTTTACTTGCATGAGAAAGAAGACTGTTCAATAACTCCTTTTATTGAAAATGCCTGTCTCTCTATTTCTCTGCACCTCTGATGAAACGAAGCATGCACGATAGACTGAGTAAAATATGTATCAATTGTTTCCACTATTCGGAGGATACGTTTATTCTTGGGGAAACAACTCATGTTTATGCGGTTGTCAGAAACTAATCCCTATTTGTGAATTCGAGAAAGTTTCTAGTGACCTCTGAGCTAGCTGGCACTCACAATTAAGTTTAGTATATTCGATTGAGACATAGTAGACATAAGTACTATGTCAAATCTATAGGATATATTATTCCAATGCGCAGAGCCTATGGGGAATATAGTAACTACACTACATGGTGCCCAACGTTCGGTAAGGCACTAATTTAACACTAGATACTAGAGTAACTCAGTCGTGCTTTTCACAGAGACCCGTTTTTCCCGTAAAATACTCCAATAGACGTCTGGAGTGGGTAAAAGGATAAAAAAATCCGCCATAACTGAGTAGGACGAAAATCCTATGTATTAGTTTTTGGTTTGTTCAACGTTGGAAGATACAGTGTTCCAAAATATTGTGCACCTTATCTTTGTTTCCTTTGAAACTTGCTCTGCAAACTTTCAGTCAACAAAATGTTGGATAGCGAAACCGAGAACGGTAGAGCTACAAGAGGCAATAATGCAACCGGTGGAGCTGCAGCAGCCCAACCGGGCTTAGACGTTACAGGTTTCCATCAAGAATACCCGGATGCGATAATCATCCCGGAAAACTTAAGGAAAACCATCACTATATAGCTTATAACAAATGACCTATCACCAAGAGGTGGTAGATACATTTTTGTCATAGAGGCAAACGAATATCGGCAGGCAGAGGTATTCTATTCATGGATTTTCTTCCCTGAAGCAAATGAAGTATCACATGTGTTTCACTTCTACAAAGTAGAGGAACATCCAATGGAATACACTCCTTTCGAGGATGTTGAAATTCCACTAACATACTAAGAGCATGCGTTTAAAGGCGCCCTACAACATCAAAATCAAATTACCAGGCTCGGTTCACTAGGTAGACCAGGAGCAACATGGCTGGTACTAGTCAGCTATACACCATACCCCGCCATTGAAGAAATGATGGGTGCAGAACTATTAGTTCAACTGAAACAACTAATCAAAATCCATAGAAAATTGGTTCAATATGTCATGCGGACCCTAACAGTCCAACCTCCTATAAGGATTCCACAACAAACCCCGTACCAGGGGAACAGAAATAAAATCACACCACAGACTATATAATCAGTCATTGGTAAATTGCCAGCAAAAAGGGAACAAATTCCATTCTGGATGGCTCAAAAAATTACTCAAATTGAGGCAGTATTTCTTGATACTACCCCTCATGAGAAACACAGAATCTTAACAATCTGTTTACCAATGGGGATCGCACCACACCAGTAGGACTGTTACACTTGGGGTACAGTCTTTGCTGCAATCTACACAAAAATACATGGTGTTCAGTCTATGGCAGTAATACCAGATGTCCTGAAACAGATTCAAAATTAATAAGGGGCAGAGTCTGCTTTAAATCTGGGTATGAAACTACTGAGAGATTTCAAACAGGTCTCAGCTATAATATTAGCTAATATTAAAGGTGAGGCCGCATCTGTGGCGATCCGCCAAAAATGAAGAGAATTTGATGTAACTGAGCAACTATATGAACTGGCCAGAATAATTGAAAAATCCTATGAAGAACTAGGTAGAGATAGTTTGGGTGGGAAACCAGCTAAACCCCAACTAACTGAAAGTCCTGAAAAGATCTTTATTAAAAACACTCTCACTCTTCCCAAAAAGAAGTGGGAGAACACTAAACAAACTTCTAAAGAGAAGCGTTCTCAATCCCGAGGTAGGTCTCTTCAAAAGGAGCCCTCTAAAAAGAGGTATAACCTCAGGAACAGGTATAATTTGAAATAACCTGATACATATCAAGATACTGATATACGTTCCTCTCGTACCTTTCAGACTTCCTCACAGAAATCGGAAAGAACAGGGCGATCAGAACACAAAGAAGAATGCGTGAAGTCCAAAGACGATCAACACGTTCCAAAAAATAAGAAAACCCAATTCACCAAAAAGAAGGTAGCAGGTCTAAAAATCAGACATGCCGAGGATCTTGAGGACACAACTCAAGAACTGGAAGTGGGCCCAGACAATGCTGGACATCGCAGCAGAAGTCACCATAGCTCGCAAGATCGTGAAGGATCATCTGGAGACAGTGGACTTGAATGAGTACATCCAAGTTGAAACTGCCGATACCAGGGTTAGAGTACCCCATAAGTTATATGAAGTAACGCTCCGGATGGAGGGGGACATAACTAGGAAAATAAGAGCACTCTTTTGGGAGAAGCTCTCTAAGGGTTATGACATTCTTCTAACTGAAAAAGACTGGCCACCAAAATTTGTCAAGGAGTGCCCACATGGCAAAGACTTCATTATGCCAGCCTTCTCCAATCATATTCCAATTCACTTAAAATACACCTATGCCAGAAAATGGGATGTAGCCCAGGCTCCAGCATTATATAAAAATCATGTAGGTTGGGATGAGGATTCTCCTCACCATAAAATCCAGTTAAAAACTCAACCAACTGCACAAAGGCAGTACCCAGTTAAGTAAGAAGCTAAAAAACAAGTCAGGGCATTTTTGGGAGCGTATATGCTCCGCCCCCATTGCAATGGGCCCTGATTGAAAAACTCTTCACAGTGTGGGCTGAGATCCCGGAGGGCCTAGCGGTCATAGGCGGGGACTGGAATGATGTCATGCAGTGTCGGATTGACCGTCTCAGATTCAGGGGTGACCCCATTGTAGATACCCCCACAAAATTGAATGGTATGGTGAATGGTCTGAATTGGGTGGACACGTGGCGATACTTGCATACACATGAGCGGGAGTACACATACGTCTCGACGGTCCACCGATCGTTCTCGAGACTAGACTACATTTTTGTTCCCAGTGTTGTCGCCCCCAGGGTGGTCTCGGCGACTATCCTACCACGGGGACTTTCGGACCACTCCCCAGTGGTGGTAGAGGTTGCCCTAGATAAAGGGAGACGGCCGTTTAGGTGGCGCCTCTCCACCTGGCATCTGCAGCAGGAGGCGTATCAACAGCACATGGAGGTGGCCATCGCCCAATACTGGGATGACAATCTAGGCACGGTGTCTGACGCACGGACAACTTGGGAGGCCCTGAAACCCACGTTGCGCGGGGTAGATATTGCATGGTGCGCGGCAGCGCGGCGCGGGCAACAGGCAGAACTGGTGTGGGCCGCAGCAGAGGTGGAGCGGCTGGAGACTCAATGTGGGGTGGCGGGTCGCCCGGAAGATATGGGGCAGCTCTTGTTGGCGCAGCAATCGTATGCCTCACTCCAGTTGGACGAAGCCCGGCAGATCTGGCTTGCGACCAGAAGCAGGATTTATCAATGGGGCGTCAAGTCCAGTACGATGCTCCATAGACTTTGCCAAAAGGTGTTCCAGACACGGGAACTGCCGGGCCTCAGAGATGCCGCCGGGGCCTCCATTTCTGCTCCAAGGGAGCTAGCGGACAGCTTTGCCGGCTACTTTGCGGTGCAGTGCGCCCCGCGGGACTCTCTCTCAGCGTTAGATATTGATAAATTTATAACTGATCTCCCTCCCCGAGCGCTTCCGGACGATGTGCGCTAGCGCCTTGAGACCCCGCTATCAGCTGAGGAATTGGGCACGGCATTGGGGGAGCTCAATGCAGGTAAGACCCCTGGGCCCAACGGTTTCCCTGGCGAATTCTTCAGGCGCTACCACCTCCAACTGGGGCCGCATTACAAGGCCGCCCTGGAGGCGGCGAGGGAGGAGGGCCTTTTGCCGGCGGACTGGAGGCATGCTGAAATTGTAGTATTTTGCAAACCCGGCCGACCACCGGACCGTCACGAGTCCTATAGGCCAATTTCTCTTCTAAACACCGAGGCCAAAATCCTTGCAAAGGCGCTTGTGAATCGCCTTCTCCCTTACATATAGGACTTGGTCCACCCGGATCAAGCCGGATTCATGCCCCGCCGAGCGACGTGGCATAACATTCGACGTGCCCACGTGGCGGTGGAGGCGATGAGTAGGACCGGAGACCGAGCGTCACTTTTACTGGCAGACATTGACAGGGCCTTTGATTCATTGAGATGGACCTACTTATTCGCCTTCCTTCTGCGCCTCAATCTGGGGCCTCACTTTATGTCCTATGTCCGACTGTTGTATACCGGTCTGACGGCCTCGGTGAGGGTGGCGGGGGAAGTATCGGCGGCCTTCCCGATAGGACGAGGCACTAGGCAGGGGTGCCCCTCTCGCCTTATTTATTCGCTCTAGCCATGGAGCCGCTGGCTGCATGGGTTCGGATTGATGCACAGCTGAAAGGCTTTGAGTGGCAGGCGGGACCGTTGGACAGGATCGCATTATATGCGGACGATGTCCTATTCTTCCTCACGGATGTGAATCGGTCCGGGCCGCGGGTTCTGGACATTATGAAAATCTTTGGCGAAGTCTCTGCCTGAAACCACAGAAATCCACTCTTTGGATCTTGGGAGACCACTTTGAGGTCGGGCCGTGGGCCTCGCCGCTGCAAAGAGCGATCGGGGGTCTTAAATATCTGGGAGTGTTCCTGACGACCATGCCGACAATAGCCTGGGAGCGCAATATCGTTCCCGTGTGGGACAGAGTGCAGCAGGAAATGAAGTGCTGGTCCCGCATGCCCCTCAACATATATGGTAGATCCGCCATTTTTAAAATGGTGGCGCTTCCCCGCCTGCTGTACCAGCTACAAAATCACCCGTTCCCAGTGCCGCCACAATGGTTCCGACTGGTCAACTCGGCGCTTGGTCGATTCCTGTGGGCCGGAGGCGCGTCGCGGGTAGCTCTGCGGACCTGCTTTCTGTCCACATATTGTGGGGGACTAGCGACATCGGACCTCCTATCGTACTACCAAGCATCACATTTGGTAGTTCTAAATGACTGGTGGTACAGTGGCAGAGAGGACCCGGCATACGCCCTGGAAAGGTACCTAATGGAACCAGACTCCCTACACACGGTCTTATATTCGGCGCAGCTGCGGAAAGGATTGCCTCGGGCAACACAAGTTGTCTTTCAGATTTGGCGACAGTCTTTGCGTCGTATGGGATGGCGGGGAACATTGACAGGGGAAACCCCACTCTGGCATAACGGGCACCTACCAGCCCTGATGTCCCTCCCGGGTTTTAGGGGCTGGGATATGATAGGAATCTCCACATTGGGCCAGGTCCTAAGGGACACTACACTCAAATCCTTTCAGGACCTTGGTGTAGAATTTGACATGCCCCGCACGCAGTTTTTTCGCTACTTACAATTTAGGCATGCGCTGGCACCTGCGCTTGTGGGCTTCGATACGCTGCCTGAATTCAGCCCGATAGAGGCAATGGTATTTATGGGGGACCTTGAAGACAAAAAGATTTCCAAAATTTACCAAACTTTAGTGACACATTGTTCTTTGGACTTACATCCCCTGAGAGACCGCTGGGTGCAAGATGTGGGAGAGCTGGAGGAGGAAGATTGGCGGGAGGCTCTCGGGTCCCCCATTCAATTCAAATACTTGCACCGTGCCTATTATACCAGAGAGAGATTGTGGAGGGCTGGCCTGATTGAGTCACCGGAGTGCTTGCCATGTGGTCATGAGTTAGGCTCCCTTTTGCATACAGTGTGGGAATGTAGTGTCCTGGCGAGATTTTGGAAAGGTGTATGGGACTGTCTGTCGGAGGTGCTGGGGTGGGAACTCCCCCGTATGGCGAAACTGGGCCTGCTCCATGTGCTAGAAGGGGTGGGCGGTAACATCTACAAGAGACACTTGCTGTTGCTAGGGCTGACTCTGGCTAAACGGGATATAGCACAGGCCTGGAAGGATCCCAGGGCTCCCAAAGTGGTCGGGTGGAAGAAGGGTCTGGACTTTTGCATGGGACTGGAGAGGCCGGTGTTTGAGGCCAGAGGCTGCCCCACAAAACACTATAAAATATGGAAGCGATGGGCAGACAACAGGGGATTGTGGCTGGAGCCTCCGCCACCTCCCAGAGGCGAGGATGGGCAGTTGTAATGGGCATGTTGAGACAAGGTTATTTCTACGGACAATTGTAAGCTTACCTTAAACAGTGTCGGAGAGGAATCGTGTTGCAGGAAGGGGGAGGGGAGGGTTGGGTAGTTGGGGGGGGAGGTGGAGGGTAGAGGGTTTGTCAATTAAAATGTACCGCACCATCTGAAACCTGATTGTTGTCACAGCCCCTCCGGGGTTCGGAGTACTGTGTATGTCTATCTCTGCGATCTTAATAAAAACTGTTTTGGAAAAAAAAAAACAAGTCAGGGAGATATTAGATCAACTTGAATACCATGGGGTGATTGAAACATGCACCTCGTCAATGAACAATCCTTTGTTTCCTGTCTCTAAACCAGACAATACATATCTTCTAGTATTAGATTACAGACATTTAAACTCTTGTTGCAAAACCTTTGCAGTACAAAATGCACACAGTGCAGCACTATTGAATAACATTGTGCGTAGAAAATATAAAACCACATTAGATATTTCTAACGTTTTTTTCTGTCAAAACATTGCACCTGAAAGCAGGTACTTGACCGCTTTCTCAATTATAGGGACACAACGTCACTTCTGTCGTCTCCCCCGGGGATTCAAGAATAGTCCAGGGCTAGAGTAACCGAGTTACTACAAATGTATGATGATGAGGCATTATCTTATGTCGATGACATCTATCTAACATACGATGACTTGGACAGGTACTTGAACAGAGTGAATACCATTATACTTGGATTCACCTCTGAAGGGTATAAATTCCACTTTAAGAAATCAAGAATTTCCCACCTCAACGTCTAGGATACGAGTTATCAAGTGAAGGCAAAATCCTGGCAGCCAACTTTTTAGAAAAGTGTGTGCTGCTCCATCCTCCAAAAAAGCTGAAAAACGTATTGTCAATTCTAGGTTTCCTTAACTTTGGAAGAACATACATTCTAAATTACGCAGAAAGGGTTAAACCTCTCTACGAATTAATCAAACCTGATTTCAAAACAACTAATTGGACTCAGAAACATACAGAAATTTGGCGTTCAGTGCAAACAGACATGTGAGCAACAACACATTTACAGACACGCGTAAACGTACGCAATCTTGTAATCCGGATTCACGTACATAACCTTTAATGAAGGTGAAAAAGTACCAATTGCTTATAAATCACACTGTACACACAAGCTGAAAGATGGATACAATGGGTTAACTCTCTTGCTGCAACAGACAGTGAATACGTTTTTGACCCCTACTTGCAAACTCAAGAATTTCTACAATACGAACAAGAATGTCCTCTGCATGCTGAGATTCTGCTTCTAGAAAGAGAACGATTGTATAATTTATACAGACGGATCAGCACAGCCCACAATTGGTGGTAAACAAGCTTATAGTGCTGCGTGCACGATCGTTAAAGGTCACTGGTGTGATGGTAAATTCCGACCTATGGTGACAAAAACACAATCTCTTGGAGACTGTACAGCTCAGCGAGCTGAACTACAAGCATTCAATATGGCGCTTGACAATACCGATCGCGAATTCCCCCCACTCATAGTGTGCGATTCCTAATACTGTGTTCAATCTTACAATGAATACTTGCAGAACTGGATTCAAAACGGTTTCAAAGATGCAAAAGGTGGCACAATAACGCATAAGTTGCTTTGGGAACAAGTAGTTCAGTTACAAAAAGAACTACAAAAGACTCACGTGATCCATACACTGAGTCATCAACGTGATGGCGTTCACGTTGCAGGGAATTCATTGGCTGATGAAGCCGCGAAGGCAGCTGTGCAAACGGCTTCTGTAGCTGAAATCACTCGTTCAAAAACGAAAATAGATGGCAAAATAATGCTAGTTGTCAATGCCACAAGCAAAGGCAGCGGTGCAAGGTTACCTAAAAAATATCCACTTGAATATTCATACATAATTGATGTCAACTCCGTTCCTTTTGCTCGAATCCCTAGAGTGGGGGATAAAGTAATTCCAAACAGGAGACGTAGAGTAGCTTTGATACAGGAAGCACATTTGGGAGAGGGTCTGATACATCAAGGGATCTCTACATCTATACTTGAATTAAAGGAGACGTACTGGTGGGATCACTGACATAATATCGACAGTCAAAATATCGACTTACCAAAATATCGAGGAAAAAATATAGAATGTCAAAATATTGACTTCCTATCTACAAACAGGTAAGTACAAAAATACTCCAAAATATCGATAGGAACAAATATAGACAGTCAAAATATCGATTTTTTTAAATATCTTAAAAGTAATTTTAAAGTACTATAATAATAAATATAATTAATTAAAACATACTTAAAATACTTAAATAAACTTAAAATTAATAAATAATTATTGTAACTTAAAAAAAATATATTTTTAAATATATATATGTATATATCTATATATACATATTATTAACACAACATATACAATATTTTTTCCGTTGGATAGCGAGAGGTTTAAATTTACTATTCCCACTCCAGTGAGAGCAATAGTTGGGAAAGCGTTGAATAGCGTAGGGATAAAAATTACTATTCCCACTCCAAAGAGTGCAACAGTAGGGAAAGCGTTGGATAGTGTAGGGGTTAAAATTACTATTCCCACTCCAAAAGATTGCAACAGTAGGGAAAGCGTTGGATAGCGTAGGGGTAAAAATTACTATTCCCATTACAAAGAATGCAACAGTAGGGAAAGCGTTGGAAAGCGTAGGGGTAAAAATTACTATTCCAACTCCAGCGAGTGAAACAGTAGGGAAAGCGTTGGATAGCGTAGGGGTAAAAATTACTATTCCAACTCCAGCAAGTGCAACAGTAGGGAAAGCGTTGGATAGCGTAGGGGTACAATTTACTATTCCAACTCCAGCGAGTGCAACAGTAGGGAAAGCGTTGGATAGCATAGGGATAAAAATTACTATTCCCACTCCAGCAAGTGCATCAGTAGGGTAAGCGTTTGATAGCGTAGGGGTAAAAATTACTATTCCCACTCTAGAGAGTGCAACAGTGGGGAAAGCGTTGGATAGCGTAGGGGTAAAAATTCCTATTCCCACTCCAGCGAGTGCAACAGTAGGGAAAGCATTGGATAGCATAGGGGTAAAATTTACTATTCCAGCTCCAGAGAGTGCAACAGTAGGGAAAGCGTTGGATGGCGTAGGGGTAACAATTACTATTCCAACTCCAGCGAATGCAACAGTAGGGTAAGCATTGAATAGCGTAGGGGTAAAAATTACTATTCCCACTCCAGCGAGTGCAACAGTAGGGAAAGCATTGGATAGCGTAGGGGTAAAATTTACTATTCCAACTCCAGCGAGTGCAACAGTAGGGAAAGCGTTGGATAGCATAAGAGTAAAAATTACTATTCCCACTCCAGCAAGTGCATCAGTAGGGTAAGCGTTGGATAGCATAGGGGTAAAAATTACTATTCCCACTCCAGCGAGTGCAACAGTAGGGAAAGCATTGGATAGCGTAGGGGTAAAATTTACTATTCCAACTCCAGAGAGTGCAACAGTAGGGAAAGTGTTGGATGGCGTAGGGGTAAAAATTACTATTCCAACTCCAGCGAATGCAATCAATCAATCAATCAAAGGCATTTATAGAGCGCACTACTTACCCGTAGGGTCTCAAGGCACTTGGGGGGGGGGGGTGCCGTTACTGCTCGAATAGCCAGGTCTTCAGCTTCTTCCTGAAGGAAAGGTGGTCTTGGGTCAGGCGCAGGTCGGTCGGGAGGGAGTTCCAGGTCTTGGCGGTGAGGTAGGAGAAGGACCTTCCTCCTGTTGTCGCTCTTCGGATGCGGGGGACGGCGGCGAGGGCGTGGCTGGCTGATCGGAGGTGGCGTTTCGGAGCGTAGAAGTTGATTCGGTTGTTGAGGTAGCTCGGGCCTTGGTCGTGTAGGGCTTTGTGTGCGTGGGTGAGGAGACGGAAGGTGATTCTTTTGTTGACGGGGAGCCAGTGCAGGTCTCTCAGATGTCCGGAGATGTGGCTGTTGCGAGGGATGTCGAGGATGAGTCTGGCTGAGGCGTTCTGGATCCGCTGGAGTCTCTTCTGGAGCTTGGCGGTGGTACCGGCGTAGAGGGCGTTGCCGCAGTCCAGTCGGCTGGTGACGAGGGCCTGGGTGACGGTCTTCCTGGTCTCGGTGGGGATCCACCAGAAGATCTTCCGTAGCATGCGCAGGATGTTGAAGCATGATGAGGAGACGGCGTTGACTTGTCTGGTCATGGAGAGCGAGGAGTCCAGGATGAAGCCCAGGTTGCGTGCGTGGTCTGTCGGTTTGGGTGCGGTGCCCAGGGCGGGGGGCCAACAGTAGGGAAAGCGTTGGATAGCGTAGGGGTACATTTTAATATCCCCACTGTAGTGAAAATAAATTAATATATTTTTACATTTTAATTACCAATTAAGAATTAATTAATTACCAATTAAAAACTAATAACCAATTTATTTAAAACAAATACCAATTACTTAATTATCATGTTTAATTAATTATATTAAATTACTTCCCACCCTATTCCCCTATAAACCAACAACCCGCTACTAAAAATAAAATAATATTATTCACATAATTATCAATTAATAAAAATTAATTATCAATTAAAAATTAATTATTTACCAATTAAAAATTATTTGATTATTTATTCTAAAGAAATACCAATCATTTAATTATTTAACATATTTAATTAATTAAAATTAAATTACTTCCCACCCTATTCCCTATAAACCCACAACCCGCTACAGAAAAAAAATTATTATTCACATAATTGTCAATTAAACAATTAATTAAAATTAATTATCAATTAACAATTAATTACCAATTAATTCAAAATAATTACCAATTAATTAATTAACATATTTAATTAATTATAATTAAATTACTTCCCACCCTATTCCCCTATAAACCCACAACCCGCTACAGAAAAAACAATTACTAAAATTAAAATATTTATCAATTAATCAATTAAAATCAATTACAATTAATTACCAATTATATTTTAATTAATTACCAATTAATAATTAATTAACAATTCATTCTAAATAAATAACAATAAATAAATTAACATATTTAATTAATTATAATTAAATTACTTCCCACCCTATTCCCCTATAAACCCACAACCGGCTACAGAATTATATTACACAAAAAATAAAAATTAATATTAACTTACCTAAAATTCGATATTTTTGTTGTCTATAGTATGTCTAGTCGATATTATGTCCATTCTGTATTTTTGATCCGATATTATGTCCATTCTATTCGATATAAAAAATTTCTAGTCGATGTTTTGGTAGTCTATATTATGTCTCGTCGATAGTATGTCTATTCTATATTTTTGACTCGATATTATGTCTAGTCGATAAAAAAACATCGATATTTTGACTGGTTACCGTACTGGTGGCCAGGGATGAATGCCCACATTCATGAATTTTCAATTAATTGCCATGATTGCAACAGAGATCGCAGCAAAGAATGCCGCCAGATACCTGACTACAGAGTAGCTAGCCCTGTACAGACACCTTTGTTAGACAGCATTAGACTATCTACACGCAGACGCCCCTATGGACAAGTGCGGTCATACAACTATTAGGACAGATTCATTTGGATGTGGCCTCAGCGCTCAGCTGACACCCGAACTGTCATAAAAGATTTACGAGTCGTTCTCTGCACATATGCAGTCGGCATGCTACATTCTGACCAGGGTCCTGCGTTTAGCTCCAAAGCTTAGATGGAGGCCATGGCCAAACTGGGCATTGCATTGCGGTATTCTAGTCCATTCCATCCTGAGGGAAATTCTGTAGTGGAGAGAAAAAAACGAGACATAAAGTAATCTACAACAGCTAGGGTATTAGGCTTGGGTGACAGGTGGGTCAAACATATAATAATGGTCCAACGTAGTCTAAATAATCTGCCAAGAAGTTCTCTGGGTGGGATCACTCCATATGAAATCCTTTTTGGTACTAGAATGATTGCCCAGGACCTTGATCGTCACACTTCAGTGGTAGAACAAAAACCTTTTCATATCAAAGACCGTTTGGCTGTTTTGTAGGACTTAAATGAAATAAGGAGAAGTCAAAGCAACACATTGCAGAAGCCAACGACCACTGAAGGGGAACCACCTGTCCCAGCAAGGCCTGTCTGGATTCCAAAGATTGGGGATCTAGTCAGACAAAAGATTGTGGATAAGAAGGGATTTGGGCCTTCTTACAGACAACCAGTACCTGTGCTAGCAATCCACAGAGCAAGAACAGTGTTACTGCCGCCTCTTGCTGGAAGAAAGTAGAACAGGTTTGTATCTCTCGACCTGGTCAAACCACATCATGTGGCCCATCATAAGTAGTAGGCCAAGTGGACTCCAAAGATGTAGCAGACAACCAAATCTGGCTACTGTCCAAGAAGTTCAAACTCAGAGACTCATCACCTTTGAAGAATCTGCAGTGCGAAACGAAAGCCATGGAACTTGTGCCTCTTGAGACCCAAATAACAGTTCATCAAGAAACACCTGTCTACAATTATATAGTATCTGACTATACTAATATGACAAGGGATCCAGTAGCTCCAGTGATTTCAAGAAATCCTAATGCAATACCTACCATTGACAGAACTGCCTCTGGCTATTTCATTAACTTTGATACGTTTTCTGAGGATGCCAGTGAGCCTGAAACAACGCCAGCAAAAAGAACTTTTAAAGAACAAGCAACAGGACTTTTTCAGCAACTTGAAAAAACATATCTGGTTTCACCATGGGTTGAACTTTGGATTGTGCTAGGCGTACTTTTTCTCCTACTTTGGCTAATTCTGGTATTAAGTCTGGGGATGCTGATAAATGGAAGATATAGTAAAATGGACACAGCAAGTAAGAACATCAACTTACTCCTCAAGCATCACAAATCATCTCATCGTGAACAAAGAGACTTGACAGCAGTGAACATCACAGCCATTCCTATACCTGGTGGTATAGCTTGGGACAGAACTGATTATGACATCTTTGGTCCTGCAGAGCTGTTGAAGATTCCACACCAATTCAAGATTTCCTTGAGTGACTTTGTTTCACCCAGCACATTTTCTGATGATTGGGACTTTGAGACTGTTAATAATATGTTGTCAGACTTAGAGATGTCTGCAAAATTTACAAAACATGAATACTTAGAAGGTTCATCAGATTATGAACAAATGTACTGTTATAATCACTATGGTCATCATTATTTGCACAAATCTGCAAACCCTAGAAATGTTTTTACTTTTAATCAATGGGAACATTTTCCAATGCCACCGAAGGGTAGCTCAAAAACATTCTATGAACAATTTCCATACTTCTCAGGTTTTAATGTCTCAAATCCAGAAACATTTTACTTTAAAAATGTTAATAAGACAGGAAAGAAAGTATGTTGACTCATACTAAGCAAATTTATTCTGCGGCCTTTTATGCCCAGCTGTCCACATTAGGTTTCGACTTTTGGAGAGACAACATTGAGACAAAAACTGGCTGGGGCACAAAAGACTGGCAGGTCCAGGACATAGAAGCTTTATTTCGAGCCTGCATTATCCCTGAACAAATAATGTTTTTGAATGACACTGTCCAACAGACATCCTGTCTTGGCCTAGCTAAGATAAAATATTTGAACAAACTGTCCATACCTGATAGTAAAAACACTACAGAAGGAGGGGTCGACGTAAAAACAATTCTAGTTAAAAACAGAAATTATCCTGATTGGAAGAAATGGTTAATCTGGCCCACAGACACAAACAACTGTCAAGATAGATTCCTGAATAAGACACAAGGTTTTACATTCACTAGGCCAGATCCAAGATATGTCCAGAGACAGCATCCAGGGATAGTTAAAAAACATACAGTGTAGGAAAACTGTGCCTTGAGTGGCCACAAACGTCCACACTAATAGAGGTAAAACAGCACTTATCTTTACTTAAAGATGGCGTTGATTTTAGTGACTTCTTACAAGGACTAACTAAACCGCATCATAAACGTTTTAAATACGCTGGTATATATGCCATTTATAATGAAGCTTGGAAAGTGACACAAGCAGAGACTGCAGAACGAATACGAGAAATTGATCGTATTAATTTAGAGAAATCTCTCTCTGTAGTTGACAATGGGTTAACGACTCTGTTATCCAGAATTTATTCTTTGGACAGCAGAGTATCCTCTGCCATAGACATAATGGAACAGGACTTGCTCATGCTACAGCATGGACAGTCACAATTGCGTTCTATAAGGCTTTTAGGCTGGACATTACAAAATCTTCGTTCTGGATATGTTCCATGGCGTCTAATCAACAACACGTCATTGTTTTCTGTATTTAACCTTACAGATAAACAAATCACTTTGGCACAAAGAGGAGCAGACTATACGGTGCTAAGCATTGAGAAACTGGAAAGATTACCATTAACTGTTTCAGAAAAACCTGCAACAGAATGGCTAATACACGGGACAATCACTCTGCCTGTCACAATTTTCCATTTTCAATATTGTTTGAAACATATATCAGCTGGCATATATGAAAGGTTGGGTAAAGAATACATCAAGACAACCTGGGAATTACCATGTACACACAGATGTTGGAGTGGGGGAAAAGCAGTATTTCTTAGTGGTACAAACTGCAAAAGCGCACTAAGCGGTACACTTTTATGTCAGGGTATTAACTTACTAAGGGGCCTGCGATGGTTCTGCGACCAACTTATCCTGCCACCTGCAAGGTTCTCCAGCTGCAGTGATAGATCCAATTTTTAGGCAGCTTTCTAATGGAAGATATATTATGTTGAATGATCACAGCTGCTGTGGAATGTTGCCAGGAATAGCCTATCTCATAACTGTGTCAGCCAGGGTCACTTGCTGTATACAAGTATTGTTTCCTAAAACTAAGACAGACGGGGAGTCGCCATTATGGCTTTCACTGAACATCTCTTCTATACAAATTGATACTTTAAGCAGAATGAAAGCCATTCTTTTACAAAAAACTGTGCCGCTGACCTCATCCAAAGACACGTATGAACTACAAGTTGCAAGGCCCTCTACAGAGATACATGCACTTTTATCGACAAACTGCACTATACATTTCGCAGAAATGTTAGGTCGTATCTTAAACATGTCTGATACCATTGGTAGTATACATGTATTTAAGACAGTTTTTTCTGGACTGTTAGCATCATTTGAAGCGGTCCTTGGCATATTTCCAAACTTTGTGCACTCTGTTCGGCGGCCTTCCTCTCATTTTGGAATTCGTAGCAGGAATACTATTCTTGATCCTTCTGCTCCGATATGGCAAGTCCAGTCACCAGTGACACCCAGATTACCTTAGAGAACACTCTCCTGGCAATAAAGTGTCGTGAGCGCATGATACAGATTCTTGGCTTGGCTCGTTTAAGAGATCTGAATACCACGTGGTTTCTATCATTCCGACCAATCTAGCAAGATTGCATCTTACCTGTTCTACGATGCCTGCTATGTGGAGAAGAATGCGTGTTAGACATCTGTCTGACACTCCCATCAGTCCTGCCAACGGATGTTGATAATTTGCTTGGATCGGTAACGGCTCATGCATTGTGTTGTCCGCAGCCACTACCAATCCTGATGACGGCATTCATTGAGGTCTCACAGACTCAAACTTTTGATGGTGAGATATGTGGATCGACAGGCACACAGGTACCATCTCCTTTGAACATTGCTAATGCGGCTAACGCTGACGGCGATGCTTCACATTTTTGTGCAATCGGTCTACTTAACAGAGTGGTCCAACTTTCACCTACTGTGGTAGACAAATTCTTTACCAGCTTAGAAGATTTGATGTTTTCTCCAACAAATGAGACTGACTTTTGAAGTTAGCACACAGCTTTCCATGGTACTCTGTATTCAACCTTCACTTTCCAAAACAAACTTCTAACTTTGGAACTCTATTTTTCCATGATTTCACTTTTTTCCAAAATTGCAACTGTTTTTTTTGGGCACAAAGTAAATCTGCTAAAAGTAGAACTATTCCTAGAGAACAAGAATTCTATGAATACTTCCAAGAGACAATATTTGACCTTGTCCACAACCAAAACAATTTATATATTTTGTCATGGAATGGTCTCGACCTTTTTCTTCTGTATTTAAGAGCCATTTCATAAATGTAATTTCATGATTCATTCGGATAGCATTTCCAATGCCATACTATATGCTTTGGATGAAAACATTGCTTTTAAAATGCGTACAGCACAAATGCTCATTTTTGTGTACAACCATTTCAAATGCATTTTTATATATTTTGGGTGGGGTTTTTTAACACATCATTCTTTAGATATGTTTTATATGCTAAGAATTTAGTAATGTCGAACATAATAAAGTGGAGTGGTTGTTCTATGGCGTTTTAGGATCCGAGCGAAAATTCCCGATTCATGCCCTTATATAGGTACAATTAACATTGCCCTAATATAGGCATGGAAATCATACCAATATTCAGACATAGCCCATGCAGTCCAAATACAGGCATGGCTACTTCCACCCGTACCAAAACGTCATAACGATTTCCTAGAAAATCGGCCTAAGCAGTCAGGGACCTCTCCTGCTTGAATATTGATTTGTCCAAGAACTCATGGAGTTTACAAAGAACTACGATTCCCTTGGGGTTCTTTACTGACATTATTATGCCCGACTTTACGTCAAACTAGGCACCTTAAAGGTATAAATATGCCTTCACTTGCTCTAGCAAGACACGGTGGTTTGTAGCAGTTCTACTATTTACTTGCCCGACGCAGCTGGCTACAGCAAGTGCCGAAGAAAGCCGACCCTCCAGCTGACGCACTGATCGAGAGGCTGCATTTCTCTTGCAGAGAATCCAGCTCCAGTGTTTCCAAGCTCCCCTCACAGGGTGTCGGGAAACCGAGTCCCGAGACAGAGATACCAGACCTCCTTCATTCTAAACTAAGGTATGGAGCTGATTAGACCCTAAGATAAATCTTGGATAGATTCTTGGCAAAGAAAACTAAACCTATGCTACACCACACCTACTTTTTCCGTCGTACTAGACTTAGGTTAGGTACATTGGGGTAGGCGTATTTTAGAAGCACCAGTAGAGTACTTTTAGCCATTGTTATTTATGTATGTACTTTTATATGGTTTAGAAACCATACAATGCTTTTAGTATTATTTTATAATAATATTCTCGCTGTACACATTATACTTTGCAGCCTGCATTACGATTGTAGCAGTTCACTTTACTTGCATGAGAAAGAAGACTGTTCAATAAATCCTTTTATTGAAAACGCCAGTCTCTCTATTTCTCTGCACCTCTGATGAAACGAAGCATGCGCGACTGACTGAGTAAAATATTTATCTATTGTTTCCACGACTCTGAAGATACGTTTATTCTTGGGGAAATAAAGTTGTCATGTTTATGCGGTACTCAGAAACTAATCCCTTCTTGTGAATTCGAGAAAGTTTCTGGTGACTTCTGAGCTAGCTGGCACTCACAATTAAGTTTAGTATATTCGATAGAGACCTAGTAGACATAAGTCTCATGTCAAATCTATAGGATATATTATTCCAATGCACAGAGCCTATTGGGAATATAGGAACTACACTACAGAAGGACCACCTTTTTCGTCTCCAGGAAGTGCTTCAGATTCTGCAACAGGCAGGCCTCACTATCGAGGCCAGATAGGACAGAGATCTGTGGTGTACTTGGGACACTTGGTGGGCAGGGGGACGGTGATGCCCTTCCATGTCAAGATAGAGATTATCATGGCCTGGGAGCGCCCCAAAACCCAGACTGAGCTCAGAGCATTCTTGGGTATCACTGGGTACTACAGGAGGTTTGTCAAGAGATATGGCACCATTGGTGCCCCTTTGACAAAGCTGACTTATGAAAAGCAGCCCAGAAATGTAATTTGAACAGAGGTATACCAAAGTTCATTTGACTCCCTGAAGCATGCCATGTGCACAGCCCTTGTGCTCAGGGCCCCTGACTTCGCCCAAAAGTTTATAGTTCAGACCTATGGCTCAGAACATGGCATGGGGCAGTGTTATCACTGCTAAGTGAGAAGGGCCTGTACCAACCTGTAGCCTTTGTCGGCTGGAGTTTACTCCCCAGAGAACAGAGATGGAGTGCAATGGAACAAATCCTTTCCCAACGATATGGACCTAGAAGGGTTGACTCCATCTAACTCTTTGGTCACTATCCACCCCACATTTCTGGAACCATTTAATCAAGTTATTCCTGAACAAGTGCTGGTCTTGATCAACAGGTTCAAATCTGGATCACCAGATGATCCTCCCCCACCTTATTTCATTGCCACCGTGGCCCCAGCCCTTCTTTTTTTGATCAATCTTTCTTTGACCATGCAATCTTTCCCAGTAAAATGGAAAGCAGCCCATGTCAGACTGTTCAACGTTTCTTCGAGCATGAAATCTTTCCCTATAAAACAAAAAGCAGCCTGTGTCAGACTGATCCTAAAAAACACCACGGCTGGTTCACGAGAGATGCCTACTCACAGACCTATATCACTGCTTCCCTTTCCTGGAAAAGGTATGGAGACCATAGTCAATTGACAACTCATATCTTTTCTAGAAACCTAGTCCCTGTTGGATCCCTCCCAGTCAGAATTCGGGTCCTCTTATAGCACGGAAACAGCACTGATAGAGGTTTTAGACTCAATCAGACTTGCTGTGGAGGGGGAGAGTTCAGCCATACTGGTTTTACTAGACTTGTCCGCAGCCTTCAACTTCATCTCTCATTCAACCCTAATACAAAGATTTGGGGAGATTAGTGTTGGGGTAAATCGCTAAGTTGGCTGAAAAACTTCCTGACCAATCAAACTTACTCAGTACAGCTTGATCTCTTCACATCTAGAACCATGGCATTAGACAAGGGCGTACCACAGGATTCATGTTTGAGCCTTCCCTTTTTAACATTTACGTTCCCCCCTGGCCAAAGTAATAGGATCAGGCGATTTTTATGTCATTTCATATGCATATGACACACAGATTGTCATCAATACAGGCCGAACCCGGAATCCAAAAAACATAGATTTAGGGAATGTATGATTAAGATAAATTCCCGGATCTCAGATAACTACATCTAACTGAACTCTGCTAAGATGGAGATTCTGCTTTTTTTTGGGAAAGCTCACTCTTGTTGGTCTAATGACTGATGGCCCATGGAACTGTGGTTGACTCCTATTCCCAAAAAAGTTGTCAAAAACCTTGTCTTCCTAATCAATGAGAACTTGTCCATTAAAGAACATTTGAACTCAATCTCCGGATCATGATTTGGCCTGATGCTAATGCTTGGGAAAGCCTTCAAATGGCTACATTTACAGACCAGGAAATCACTCACTCCGACACTCATTGTGAGTCGCCTGGATTATGGAAAAGCCCTAAGGGTTGCAATGAAATAGGGCATTTTGCCAAACTCCAGGTTATACAGAACACGGCTGCCCACTTGGTCTGACACCTGCCATCATGCTGTCCTTCTGAACCCATGGTAAGATCCTTGTACGGGCTTCTCATAAGAAAACGTACCGTCTTTAGGTTTCTATGTCTGGTCCATAAACATTTACATGGGAATGGTCCATGCTACCAGCAAAACAAGCTGCAGCCCTACATCCCAACCCGCAGTCTTAGGTCTAGTAAGCAACCGCTACTACGTCTCTGGTGCATTTGTATGGCCAGGTATGGGGCTGTTCTTTTTCTTTTATGCCCCCCAATATTGGAATCAGTTACCATTACATTTATACACATGCTCTGACCTAGTCTCATTTAACAAAATTATTAAAAACATGGCTTTTTAATTTTTAGATTCTTTTTATTTTAACTTCTGGCCTGTGAGGATACTCTAGCATTGAGAGAGACAACCCCTCGGGGGGTGATTCTTGCACTTAATATATTTAAATAACATAACATAAAAAATAAGCTGTCCCTGTGGTCGTGTCACTGAACAAGTTGAGGCCATACCTATTTGGCACTTACTTCCTGATTCAGACTGACCACAGGTCCTCAGATGGCTCATGCATATGAGGGATGAAAATCCAAAATTGTTGAGGTGGTCCGTTTCCCTACACAGTATGGACTTTAGGGTAGAACACAGACCAGGAGTAGACCACGCCAGTGATGACGGTTGGCCAAGGTTTTTCCGCCTTAGTGATGAGCACTCCCTAGAGGTTGGGTAGATCACCCCACTTTCAGCTGGAGAGGACATGTGTTAGACCTGTCAACCTTAAGGTGGGCTTTCCCCAACTTTTTGCATGCTTACCTCAACTTTTTGCTGCATCTTTGTGTTGGCCTTAGGACTCTGAGCACTTTATCACTGCTGACCAGTGTGCTAAGGTGCATGTGCTTCTCCCCTGAAACATGGTGGCATTGAAATATACCTGATTGGCATATTCAGTTTACCTGTAAGTCCCTTGTAAGGGCCTGTAATCCAAAAGCCCCTAGTGGGCCTGCAGCACTGATTGTGCCACCCACACCAGGTGGGCTTTCAAACTTGTCTCTGGGCTGCCATTGCAAGGCATGTGTGTACCATTTACTGCCACACTGACTTGGCATTTAACACCACTTTCAAAGCCTTATACTCCCCTTTTGTTTCACATATGCCACCCCTCCCTAGGTAGCCCATGGAGCAGGATGCTCTGTAACTAAAAGGTAGGACATTTTCTTTTAAGTTTTACATGTCCTGGTAGTGACAGACATCTAAATACATGTTTCACTACTGTGAGGCCTACTCCTCTCATAAGCTAGCATTGGGAATTCCTTAAAAAACTTTATTGCTGCCATTCCTGATTAGAAAGGAATAACTAAATCATGTTTCATATCGTTATAATGGTAATGATAAATCATCTTTAATGGTAAAGTTTTATTTGACAGTACTATTATAGAAATGCCACTTTTAGAAAGTGGACTTTTCTCTGCTCTTAACTTTGCTCTGTGTGCCTGCAGCCTGTCCCCAATACGAGTCTTGGCTGGGGTGACAGCTACACTTTGTGCATTCCCTCTAGACCGCCCTAAACACAGAAAGATGATGCTCATCTGCATTCTGAGCACTCATCTGCATTCTGATGCATCGTTTTGGGCATGGCGGAATGAGAAGGAATGACACTTACACTTCAATAGGCAGTGTCCTGTCCACACACAAAACACTGATTTAGCCCCCACAAATACCCTGGCAGACAGGAATGGGTTGAAAGGGATCTTAGTCCACTTCAGAGAGCTCCTTTGAAGTCACCCCTAAATCAAAGGCACTTTTGGGTATAAGAACTGGAGTGATGACCCTACCAAATCAGTACACTACTGGACCTGGGAAGAAGTCTGCTGGAGCATAGACTACTGTGCTCTAACGACTGCCACTTTACCTTAACTGACAGTTCTGAGGAACTGCTTCTCTGCTTTGCTGAGTTCCCCTGCTGATGTCTGCCCTGCTGAGGATAAGGCCAGGTCCCATCTCACTTGAACTCAGAGTGACTCCAATGGCTTGCTGGCTTACCTCCTATCTACTGAAGTCTCAGGAACACAAAAGACTGTCTGCAATCCTGCTGGTGCTGCTGGACTCTGTGAGTTCTACCCTTGCCTGAGGTGCCCCTCTAGTCTGGGCCTCAGAAGTGGGTTCTGCAGCTGATTTCTGCAAAAACCAACGTATCACCAGACTGCATAGGAAATTCCATCATGCTCAGTGACTGCGGATCCACAGCCTGTGCAGCTTGATGATGACACTTTGCACGGCTCAATGGCGAGGCATTGCAATCACTTCAATAGAGCTGGATGACGATACAAGACCCCCTTTGCACTGCTTAACATTGACGCAGTGGGCTCTCGGCACTAGTTTTCTTGTATTTCTTCAGCGGGACCTGTCTGGGTTCTTTAGCCGGCCTGCCCTCCATCGCAGTCTGCCTGAACTTTGGATTTGTACCGGTCCCTCACGATCTCAAATAGCCTTTTGACCGCTAGTGACTTCCAAGCACTATTTTTGCATTTATTAATTAAAAATTCACATCTTGACTTCTATTGATTGAACCTTTGTTGTTTTGGTCTTGTTTTAATCAGATAAATATTCTCTTTTGTTCAAAACATGTGTGCAGGCTTTTTGTGGTGTTTTCATTGTGTTACTGTGTGTGTGTGTGTGTGTGTGTGTGTTGCACAAATACTTCAGACATTGCCTCTTAAGTTAAGCTTGCCTGCTCTGTGCCAAGCTACCAGAAGGCGAGCACAGGTTAATTTAAACTGTGTATCTAGGTTACCCTGACTAGGATCGGGGTCCCCACTTGGACAGGGTGCATACCTCTGCCAACTTAAGACCCAATTTCTAACACCCTTGTTCCTCTTAAAATATGCCCCTCTGGGACCAATCCAACATGCGTGAAACCTGAACACAGAACTAAAAATATACAATAAGAAGAAATATAGGTTTGCTGCCCTGAAGTCAAATATATGACTGAATTTTGGTAATTAATCACTAGTAGTAAGAATCATCCTAATGGCAAAGGATATGGCTTACCTGAAAGCAATGAGAAATACATATTGGAATAACTAGTCACAAAATATGCAGCAACTTTTTAATTCAATAAGTTTATAACAACACTGAGCTCCATAATGATGTTGATCTTGGGAAGCTGACCAAATGCATGAACTCCTCTAAGGCTCCCATTCGAAGTTGCCTTTTAACTCTGTGGGGAGAGGGTGGGCGTGGACTTAGGGATTATAATTATGGAATAGGGAGTAACCTGTCTGACCCGAAATTACCAAATTTCCTCCCAATTTCGGGGAAATGAATGCTGATATTTATTCCCACTTACTTGAGCAGGTGGTAAATATATGGCGGAACTGGTGTGGTATGAAGGCGGGAGGGACACGAAGGGCATACGGGGTGGAAACGTTGTGGGCTTTCGGAGGAGCCATTATGCGCTCCTTTGTGGTGCTGGGTGGAGTTAAGTGGGCTGGGCTGTTGCTCTTTTCTCTTATTTTCTTGTTGTCTGCTTTATACCTATTTTGTTGATCTGTTTCACTTATGATAACATCTGTGCAGGGCTGAAGAAGTGGAGGGCGCCATTCATGGACTACATGTTGGCTGTTATATAAACAAAAGCAAAAATAAACCAGAAAGTACCTTGTGTATAAAGGACATTTTGAAACCATCTGATACAAGAAATCATTATCAATGACATTGCAACCTAACCCACAACATTATTATCTTATATGCAGGGCATTAGCAGTTATAGATTGAAATATTTTATGACTAAGTGACTCATAAATCTATACTAATATTATAAAGAGAGAGCCCAAACCTTTACGGCGGGTAATCTCAGTAACCACAGCACAACACCCAATACAGCGTTGGAAAGGGCAGTTGCAGCAGAAGGACATAGGCTATGCAGACTCCCACCATATACATTTAAAAGGTAAAAGAACCGTGCCAGCAAAGTAGTTCCTTTTGGGCATGTCTGCGTTGTGCTGTGGGCGCGTGCTGGGGGCATGACAAACGCTGGGGGCGTGTGGTACTTTCCGCCCTTCATGCCATGTCTCATATTGTGTGCTGTGGGCGTGTGCTGGGAGCGTGAATGTGTGTGGGGCGCGGCCTTACGAAAACTTGTGGTACGTTCCGCCCTTCATGCCATGTCTCATATCGTGTGCTGGGGGCGTGGGCATCTGCGGGGCGCGGCATTACGAAAAAAAAAAGCGAGCATACATTCCAGCTCCGGGTGTGCTTGCCCCGCGCTCCCAGTGCCGTGCACCTGCTTTACCGTATGTAGGTCAGGTATGGCGCTATTCCCAGGACCGGAAGGAGCGCAAACAGGGGCCTTTGTGCAGGAAATCTAATCTCGCCTTATCGTCCGGTGACGCCTGAAGCGCACATTGGAGATTTACCACTTCTGTTGCGCACAGGCCTCGCGCGACACACATCTGGAAACAAGGCCCGCCTCCACGGAAATAGCAAGAAAGGGCCTATCCCTCCCCCGGTAAGTACATTGGTGGCACGGCAGGCCACATCTCCAGCAACATACTCATATTGTTTCACCACCCATTTGAAAAATGCTCAGGTCTCCCTCATTGATGGCCAGCACCGAGATACACTTTTAGACACACCTCCCGCCAGAAGTTCTATGGAGGCCGCTCACATATTAGGATTTAGGCATTTGTTATGGTCATTTTTATTGGGCAGTATTTCGTATTCTGGGGGCGTGGCCAATAGGCGCGACAATCGACCGACAGCAATTCATACCCGGACAACGTCGGGACGGGCTGCTAGTGTTATATAAAGTGTAATTATAAGTGACTTGTTAAAGATCCAACTAAAAAAACTATTTTTTTCTAAAAACAAATGGCAAATTAATTTGAAGAATTTTAGGTTCATTTGAAATTGATTGAGAATTCGTGATGAAATAATAAGATGCCACTGATTATTCCTCCACAACACCCCAAGTACTTTTTGGTACTGTGTTTGTTAATTTATCCAGACCTAAATAAATGCATGGACTTTTAAAGTGCGAAGAACCACAGAAATCACTCTGCTTGAAGTGGTGAAACAGAGAAATATTTAGGTTTTACTACAGATAATATTCTTAATTTTAAACACAACTGTACTGAATTGAGTAGAATCAATAATGTTTTAGTAGATTAAATATTCTTAACAGAATGTATGCCGATCTCTGCCCTGCTGAGGACAAGGACTGGACCCATCTCACTTGACCCCGTGCAAGCTTTCAAAGTATGGGGGAGCAGGTCTCTCGCCTTTGGAGCAGCCACTACCTGGAATTCCCTGCCCTCTCCCTTGCACAGCATTCAGGATCTGGGGCAATTTAAGAAACAGCTCAAAACATTCTTGTTCTAATCAGTTATCATTTGTAGCACCTCATGGCTCGCACCGGGACACTCTTCTGAGTATCTGTGTGTGTTACAAACTTCAGTAACATAACATAACATAACTTGACAGTACGTCTTTTTAAAATATCCTGACTCTTAAAGTTAATGTATCTGATGACATACTGGATCAAATCTAGTGGGCGTATGAAAATGTAATCTTGCCCAAGTCCAATATGGAAAGAGGCTCTGAGTCTTTGTAATTCAATGCCTACTCAGGATCTAGAGTAAGTAATATAATGGACGTCCAATACATACTACTTAATCGATATCATGAAAGTGTTTGCTACAGAACTCTAATCCCTAAATCGATGGTGCTTTGTATTGATAACTGGGTTATGAACTTTGGAATTGCATGTTTATGGATTGCTACAGTGAAGTTGGACTGAAGAATTGTTTCGGAGCCCCCCGTTAAGATGTAGTCAATCAGTCCCTCGCCATTTTGAAAAGGAGATAGACCTAGTTAACCATCTACTGATCAAACATATGTGAAACAGTACGTATGGCTTTGAAAGAACACTTAAAAATGCTGACATCCGCGATCGGTCGTTGATTGATGACAAGCATATGTTTCTTCTGTCATAGCTTGCAATCTTCCTCTGCAAGTTTGACCAGCAGGTGGAAAGGGTCTTATGAGAACTTGACGCCATGTTGACTCTGTGTAGAACACTTAGAGCAGTTAACATTGTGATTTTTGATTGGGGTCTATGATCCTCAGAGATCCTTTTTCTACGGTTTGGTACTAATGTCTGAGGAATATGGAATGACTGCACTGCTTACAAGTTTACGCCAGGAAAGCAAAGAGCACAATTAGCTGCCTATTTAAGGCTGATTATCACAAAATGATGTGGATAGTGATCATGTGATATGACATTATTTCCTTTCTCTTTTTGGCTGGAATCAGTAAGAGAATTAATGGATTCATGAAACACCTATTCCACATCAAGTATATATGTGATGGATAAATGTATGTATTCTGTTAAGAAGTTTAATAATTGACACCGGTATTGTACTTGATAAGAGGCCACTGCTGGAGTTTGTGCTTTTTTTACAGTTAGAATTGTTTACTGTTCTGCAAAACTAACTTAAGTAAATAAAATCACAAAAAGGAGAGTTCCATTCTACCAGAAAAATGGTCAGTTCGTCTACTGACTAACATATCCACTACTAAAATTACTTGCATATTTCACTATCTAATTCACCACTAATCTTTTATGGGTTCCGGAGTAGCATGCTACTCACTGAAAAAGTGCTTTGATGCCTCATCAAGGGTGGTAAGTGCTATATAAATGCAATTAAAATACAATACAATACAATGCTTTCTGATTATTGTCCTCACCTGAAACTGCTAAACTGAACAATTATCACCCTATCACTACCTTGCCATTCAAGGTCAAAGTCACTGAAAGTTTGTTCTCCAGTCAACTCGTCAAATATATTTCAAGCAACAGTTTCCAAAGACGCTTCTGTCTGGGATTCCGACATTAAAACTGACCACTTGTATAGCGTGGCTGTTGTACCCTGCTTTCTCAAACAAGCATTAGCTGTGCCAATATTTCTGGCTTTAATGTACAAATACATGCAACCACAGGCATTCACAAATTAAATTTTCATGCATGGAATGCACAAATGGGATTTATCTAATGAAATCCTCCCCTGTTGGCTTTGTTGTTTCTGGGAACACAGGCAGCAAAATGATTGCTTTCCGTAGAAAAGACACATAGGAGATAAAGAATTGAATGACAAACAACGTGATGATTTGGGGTTCATTTCAGACCTAAAATTGCCCCCCTTCAGTGTGCTCAAATGGTATAGAACTCAAGGTCACTGCATATGCAGATGACATCGCTGTTTTTTCTGCTAATCTGGTGGATGTTATAAGCCTGTATTACAGAAGAGGCAGAGCTGTTTGATTCTTTCTCAGGGTACAAGCTAAATTTTGCTAAGACTCAGACAGTCCTTAATTACCAACCTTATATTTTGCCAACGTCTTTAGGTGTTACAGATACTGCCCCATATTTAGGTACCCGCCTTAGTAGTCAGGTAAAGGATATAATCACTCTGAATTGTGAGCCACTTCTCAAGTTAGTTACGGCTGCGGCTGGCACGGGCTCCCCCTTAGCATCTTTGGTATGTGCAAAGTAATCAAAATGAATGAATTGTCCAAATTGTTATATCTTCTTAGTTCAATGAAATGAATTTGTACTTGTAAAGCGCACTTATACCCCATGGGGTTTCTTGGCGCTGTACGCATACTGCTGTGGAACCCTTCCTGGCTTTTCCCTGTGAAATGCCCACTCTTAGGCACCCCAAAGGTGAAGCCAGGCATCCCAGCGCTGTTGGGGCCGTTGTGGAGATTAAGCAAGCTATTGCCCAGAGTTGCAGAGTGGGACCCATGATTAGAATAGGCACCGGGGCGAGAATTATCAGGTCAGAGGAAATTGAGCCCAAGACCCACCGAGTCAGGAACTGAACCCTGGTCCCGGGCCAGACCTCTGCATCAGGGTCTGCCGCTCTAACCATTGAGCCACACTTCTCCACATTGAGCCACACTTCTCCACAATCCCCTTTTGGGTCGCACAATCTTTTTTTAAGCATTTGGAAAGTGCCATAGGCAGTTTTATCTGGGGGTATAGACGTGCCAGAAGGGCCTCAGCTTCATTAAACTGTCTTACAAACAAGAGGGCTTTAATCTCCCAGAATTCAAGTTGTATTTCTCTCCCGCATTCATCAGGCGGATCCAGAACTTGCTAAACGGGCACTAAGACGGTTTATCCTCATTGGCCTATCAGCTAACTTGTGGACCGTCAATAGAGTTTATTCTCTACAAGCCTAATTTTTACAAACGGGTGAGATTCAAGGTAGTCAGGGACATAACGAGGATCTGGCAGGAGATCTGTCAGGAATACTCACTGCCCTCGTGGCATTATTTTACTGTTTTATGGGGTAATCTACTACTTCCTGAAATATTTCAGTACTATGTCGAAGAGCCTGGCAACTTATGGGTGTCAACAGACTAGGTCAATTGTGTGACAGTCAGGGGTTTCGTTCATTCTCTACCTTAAAAAAGGAGGTTGGGGCGCCCACACAGTTTTAAATATCTACAAGTAAGGGATTATTTCCTACACAGACAGAAACTATCAGATATACCATATTAGTTGGAAATATTGTCGGGTATATATGGGAATGATGGTAAAATTTCTATTAGTACATTTTATAAGATATGTATTTCATTAGCTCATGACGACAGCATGCAGATATCTGCAAGATTTAGTTGACTTCTTATAACTGACATAACAGCAGAAGAAATACAGGAGGCCTTGAATACCCTAGACCGAGCGGTAGCCCCTGTCAGTTTGAAACCGCAGCAGCATAGAACAATCTTTATGTTGTATCACACACCCGAGCTCATTTTGAAGTGGGCAACATCTCAGTCTTCTGCCAAGCCATACTGTCCAAAATGTAAGTTCTTTGTGGCAGACTTACAGGACATGTTTTTGGACTGTCCAATGCTAAAGTCATTCTGGAATGATGTATTCTCAATGCTCACAGGGCATCTGGGTCGTGAGTTTTAGTTTACAGACAAGGACATTTTTCGTGGGATTAAACATGAGGCCACCAGTTATGAGAGGTCATTAGCCTCTATTATCATTGTATGTGCCCATTTATGTATGGCTAGAGTTTGGATAAACCCCACCAGCCCGAACGTTAGTGAGTTCTGGGCACTGCTCAGACAGGTGTTTGTGTCTACAACAGCCTTAGCTAAGGTTAGAGGCCCTCGCTCTTTCTAAAGAATCAAAAGGATCCGGTCTAGTCTTCGATAGGAATAGTCCTTTTGCATTATTCTACTCTGTACCTCATGAGGATTTACAATTGTTGTTGTCTTTATTCTCTTTTTCTTCCCTAACCTCCCTGATCTCTCTACTCACTATCGGCATTATCTAATCTCTGTGCCAACTATGTGTGTCATCCTATGCATGTGTTAAAGTGCTTTTTTTTGTTTTGTCTCTATTTTATGTTTTGTATTTTATCATACTAATGGCTTAATATGTTTTTTGTTTTTCAAAGGAGATAAGCACCTGAATGACAAACAATGTGATGATTTGGTGTTCATTTCAGACCTAAAATAGCCCCCTATGCATTCTAATAGAAGCACTTCCTTTTAGGAGGAAGGATACACCCAATAGTCAATAGCATGAGGTGAAAGAGTAACAGGGTTCTTGGTGCCCCAAACCTCACCCTATGTATATTTTAGAGAACTGGTAACAATAAGTCTTGTATCCGGATGTGACTGCTACAACTGAAAAGGAGAGGCATGTCTTTTCAGTCTCCTTGGGGTATCTGTACCCACATACATTCCAAATAGCCCCTAAAGCAGGGGTCTTCAAACTGGGGGGTGGATACCCCTTAGGGGGCCTTAACAGATCCCAGGGTGGGTGTCACGCTCTGGTTAAAAGAAGTATCATGCTGATAGCAGTGCTTTTCTTAAACTGAACAAAATGATCAGCACTATGCCACTCTGTAATAGGTAATTACTAACATATTTTATCATTTATATCTGGCTGGGGGTGTGTGTCATAAGGAAATGGACTTCGAATATTCTTCAAACCTACCCACCCCCATTTCTAATTATCACACTGTGCATATTTTTACACGTTAGTAAGGTCTGCCTGACCAGAATGGTATATTTAGCAATTATGTATTTGATTGCATTTTTAAAAGGTTTAACAGAACTTAACTGTAATGTTTAAATAAGTCTAGACATATTTAAATATTGTGAATGTAATGGAATATTTGGGAAAACTTCTGGGGCGTGCCCCAATGATTTTTTTTGTATACTGGGGTGGGTTTGGCATTAAAACCATTGAAGACCACTTCCCTACAGAAATCAAAGGTTCAGTCATTAAAGGGTCTGCCTCTCATATTTAAAATCAAGACCATTTGGCCCACATCAACAAAGCGGCATCCTCTGCGTGTCAACATCACATGGAGTCCTAAAAGCCTCTGTCCTCTTCTCTATGCTTTTTTATGACTTTGGGAGCGACAGGTTTAGACCAGGACCGTGCACCCAATTACAAGCTATATATGCGGTATTTGATGATCTCCAGAGGATTTGACCCATTGGCCTTCTTATGGAGTTGTTTTCAGTTCAGAAATATAACTTATTTCAGCATGCTGCGGTTACTCACCGATCTGTTGCATCCACTGGATGTCCCTTTCCTCCCAGGCCGCAGTAACACCCGTAGGTAGTGTAATCAGGGACTGCATTCTTCCCAGTAACCTTTTTAATCATGCTAGCAAAGTTAAAAAGATTTCCGTGAGCCACAAGACAAACTGCAAAGAAGCAAAGATGAGATAGTCAGTTTGAAAGCAGGCCGAGGTAAAATGTTTGTTACACATGTATAAATTGGCTTAACTGATGAGTTTAGAGTTTCAATTTTTATGCAAAAGTTAACTTTTTAGCATTTCTGCTTTATTGCATAATTTTCTTCTGAGGGAGACTGGTTTGTATAGAAACTAACTCAGATTAATCTCTTGTGTGGGGAGAAAGACGTTTTCTGCTCGAACGATCCTTGCACCGGTATCTCACGTGTTGTATTCAGAATTGAGGACAACTTGCAAGCAACAAACTGGCCAATTGCATTTCACCTAATTTTACATAATTTTTGTTTAAAATTATCTGCGTCACAGGAGGGAAGCATTTCCTAATTGTATTGCCCTGTCTGAAGGGGAGGGGCTCGGGCCTGAGTGCGTGAGAGGCATCTGCACGTGCACAGCTCAGACCAGGGTGTCCTGAGAGCCAATTCAGGCGTGTATGGAGGGAGATGGACTTGTAGGGGGAGAGCTCGGCCTGAGTGGACGCAGGTGAGTCGGCAGACAGAGATTCCGAGCCTGGATGAAGGGAGTGTTGTCTGTTAGGACGAAGTTGGCTGGGGAGGGTCTGAGAGGCGGTGCTTGGACCTGTGTAAATGGAAAAAACGGTTTACGTGGTAAGAGCTTTAGCCAATATGTCTGGAAGTGGGGTCTACGTAAGATGACATCTTGCTCGGAAGAGGACAGCGGGGGTGGCAGAGGATGAGCCTGGAGGGATAGCGAGGGTCAACAGAGGGAGATCTTCAGCGTGGATTGAGGCCGAGAGAGGAGGTGTTGGAGAGTTCAAGGACAGAAGAAGGGAGAAGATTGTGCAGAGGGAGACCTCAGGCCTGGCTAAATGGAGATGGCAAACATATGTCTGGATGAAGAGATAAAGGTCTGCAGAGGGAAGACAGCATAGGGTCAATGATGGCCTGGACAGAGGTACAGCAGACGCAGCCCCCCCTCAGATGGTTAGTGCATCAACGTGGAAAACATTTTGAGGAGAAGCGAGTGACTTCGAGACGAGTAGTGGCAAGGAGTGACAACTGTCACAAGCAACATCTAGATATGTTACGAGCATGTACGAGACGTGCATGCATCAGGGTATGGATGTCAGAGCAGAGAGCGAGAGTGTGCCAGCACATAGACAATTTGCATGAAGGTGAACAGGAGGTGAGCAGTGACTGCAGAGGAGAGAGGCCAATCGGAAAAGGGAAAGACATGGGAGAGGATAAGCATGACAATGTTAGAAGTCGCAGAGGTGATCAAACATCTGTAGAGTATGGTACTTCTCACTGCAATGGAAAGAAGAGAGCGATAGGTACCATGTGGCGTGCATGATCATAGCATCAGTGAGAGAATTTTGTGATGTTTAGGAAAGGTGTGTTGGTGACAGGATGTTGCAGGTACAAATAGGAGGGTGGGCAACAGATCTGGCAGAAGGTGATGGACGATAGTGTGAATGGCAGAAAGAGGTGATGGATTATGAATGCCATGAGGATGACAAAGGTGACAAGCAGGGAGAGATCAGACCAGAGACAGGAGGGGTGGGACAGGTAGAAATAGACACTAGATGTAGGATGGACAGAGAGTGGTTTTGGTTGATGGCAAGTGGCAGAGATGATCTAGGTGGCAAAAGGCAAGGGGACAGGTTAGAAACAGTTACGATTTTCTAGCAAGAAGAGCAGGAAACTATTGAAGTCAAGGATGAAGTGGAGAGCCAGCACAGATGCCTGCCAGCAAGAAGGATGGAGTTGCATGGACAGTGGGTGGCTCAGTTATGGACAGGTAAAGGCAGATGGTGGGGTGTATGTGAAGGTACCGCAGGATGCAGAGAGCAGTGGATTAGCAAACAAGGAGGGTAGACGTGGAGTTAAGGATGTTATACTATGTGTGGATATTGGGTTGTATGGCTTGAGCAGGACAGTGGAGAGAGGAGTAGGGACTGAAAGAGTAAAGGGCAGTAAAGTGTATTGGAGTAGTGTAGATGAAGCAAATGAGAGGGCAGTGGATACTATAGAGGGAAAACAAATGAGGTAAACTAAAAAGATGGAGGAGAATGCAGTGGATGATGTCTTACATGCAGGTATGAAAGACACTGGGTTCACATTTGATCTTAAAAATAATGAAAACATTGGGAAAGGAGAATTTGTTGATGCATTTAAGTAGGTGCCCAGGGAAATACGGGCAAAGAGGGCTCAAATAAACATATAGGGAGTAGATGAGGATAGAATGCTGGACATCTGGTTTCTGACATATGCAAGGGTGAACCACATACACTACCTAGAACAGCCTGCCACAATATTTAAATCTACTTTGGTAAATCCAATGTCCCAGAAAGGGACTTCAGAATGGAAGTTCAAGCCCTTGTACTCTTGCATCTGCATGATGGTAACACTTTTCTCCATGGCCTTCAATACTCCACACTGCTCCCCCTTAAGGACATCCTACTCCCCGCAGGCCTGAAGAATATGATATCACCTCCTTTAATTATTTACTTTTTTGTATTACTGCATATTTTCACTGGTATTTATAGAGTGCCGTTCTATCCACATGTACAGCAGGACTTTTTTTTTTTTTACAGAAAACAAGTTAACTACTGTATGACAAAATATAACAGACAAACAACACTTATTTGCTATTCCCTATCATCAACACTCATACTGCTGTGCCTCTATTGGCTCCGCTTGCTGGCCTGCACCATCTTCAAAATCAGCTGCATCATTTATAAAGCCATCACTTCTAGCACCCCCGTATCTGACCCACAAGCTAACTTCTCCAGTAGCTGTTGTCACTTTCACAGCCAATATGCCACCAGATTGGAGGCTAAAAGGTGTAATGAGAAGAAAACAATGCAACACGTCTCCTACATCTAGTCATCCAAGATCTGGAACAATTTCCATGTGCCCATCAGGACTGCCCCAACCATGTACCAATTTAGGAAATTTAGGAAAGAGTTGAAGAGACACCGTTTCAAGGAACACTACATCCCAATGTGGTTCAACTTTTGGTCACAGAACCCAAGCACCTCAATTACTTGCTAACGGTACCTTTGCCATTGACCCTGCACAGTGCTTCAGCGTATTTTGACTAGATTTGAGATATACAAATACCACACACATGCATATATTCAATGATGTAATTCCAAAACAACAAGTTAATTTTCTTGGTTTGCTTGAGTTCAGCATGAAAAGGAATTTAGAGCTTGGATGGGTGAGGATCAGCAGGTGATCTGCAGGTGAACTGGGTACAAGACATGACTTGTGGCTTCAGTGCTGATATGGAAACTAAACGCAGCCCTGCCAAACTTTTTCAATCCAGCTACTCTGCAGGAGCTGTGAATATATGGAGTAAGGGGCCTTCATGGTTGGGTCATGATAATCTTTATATCTTTGAGAGCAGCCTCCTAGCCTGTAGAAACCCAATAAAATGGCATAATTGCCAATCCAGCCACGTATCTAAAATTAATGGTACCAAGAAGTATTGATCCTGTGACAAACATCTAGAATGGCCCTCCAGTCCATTTAGGTCATTTCCAGGCCATCAAACAATCTGGAATGTAGGAGCTAAAAGAGAACCAGTGGGTGGTGCATACTCGGTACGTACCCTAGGGTTTTGCAACAAAGCTTTGCGAATTCAGGAATTAATGAATAAAGTTCAGTGTGAGGAACTTGGTCTTGCAACCATCTGGCCAACTGGGGGGATGAGGCACTTGGAAGCAGAGCAGGCGTAGTGAAAACGAAGGAGTTATGAATGAAGCATTGTAACCCAGTTAAGGATGAGACATTGGAGTGTTGGCTGGAATTTTAGTCATATAGGGATGAGCATCAGTTTTACAGGAGGGGCACAGATGCTGGTTTAGGCAGCAGTACTGTACTAAGAAATAAAAGATACGTGCTCAGCAGAGAATCTGAATACATTGGTCTAGCTGGCTATGAGGAGAAAGAAGCAGAAGGAGAGAGGGAGGAGGGACCCTTAGATGTATGCTGGCTGGAGCATTCAGTTTGATTACAAGAATTTTGAGGTGGACTATAGGATCTCTTGTCTTTGCCAGAGGACCAGTCAGTTAAAGAAGTTGTTCATGAGGAAATCCACACAGTTCATTATGCAAATGATGCTATTAAGATTGCGAACTGCTAGTGCAGGTTTGGAGATGGAAAAGTGCAACATTAAGCCAGGATTTTGTCTTCTGCTTGTTTAGCTACAATGTTTCCTTTTGTTAAACATGGTGACTGAAGGTTACATTCATGTGAACAATCAGTTGCTAATGCACTTCTCCATTTCATTCACATTGTTTTAGCATATAAGTTGTTTCTAACAATGGATTTTACATATTGTAACAGGGTCAGAGACTGTAGATCATTCCCTGGATGCTTTCTTTTCTTCAGAAAAAGGAGGATGGTGCATATGTGGAATGACAAGGGGGGAAGTTTCTAGGCCTTATGGAAGAATAAGGCATGCCTTTGACAAGTGAGAGGGCAAAGGTGGTGACTACCAAGCTTACATTCTTGGGCACGGAGGTGGATTTTGAAAACTGGAGGAAAAACCTCCTGAAAGAAAGATTTGATCTTTCATATACAGATTGTGAACCTGCTGAGTTGAGGAAAGTTCACGGTGCTCTGGGCAAAATGAAATTTGCCTTTGGAATGTTAATAGCAGAATGAGCATTTAACGACACTCTGCTTTGTGATGCTACTGGCAGTACTGCTGAGTTGAAGGGTTGTTGTGAGACTGGTTGTGAAGCAGAAATCACCAATTTTGAGCGATTTCAATGAATTGATTATGTGGTTCTCTGGGGATGAAACCTAATTTTTAGTCTTGTTATTTTCGGATGCAGTAGCAGCAGCTCGTTTTGCACTACTCTGTTAGGGTACTTGTTTGCTGAAATATTGCTAGAGAAGTAGTTGCGCATAATGAGAAATGTAGCTTTTTATTTTATTTTTTCTACTTGTGGTGGCTTTTGTATTGTGGGGAGGGGAATTTTAGCAAACAAGGAGCTGACTTTTAACACTGACGATGAGGCGGTGTTGTCACTGGTGAGCAGGAAGGCATCGATGGATGAAAATGGTTTTCAGCTTCTACACATATTCATGTTGGGATGTATGAAACACAACATTGTTTGAATCGTGAGGAACAACCCGAGTGTGCAGAAATAGTATCAGGGAGGAATTGCCTCGCTCACAGTGGCAGAGGTTATGTGGGCTGGAGCCAGAAGCAAATGCTGTTGCAATGAAGATGACGTGCTGTGGAATATCGGAAACAAAAATATTGTGGGGCAAAATATCAAGCCAAGAATAAAGAGGCCAAAAGTATTGCGAAGGTAAATTTCTATAGGTAAGCAAAGTTTTACTATATATAAACTCCACACATATGTAGCTTGACAATATATATATATTATCTTCAAGGTGTATGGATGCAGATTTAAGAATAGTAAACCTATCCTTACCTATTTGCACTTACCTTTCGATATTTTTGAGACAATATTCTGTCCACACAATATTTTTGTTTCCAATATTCTGTCAGTGATCCTGATGCGGATGATTGAGGAGTTAGGAGGGTTGAGATATTTCAATTATTGAAGTGCCATTCACAGTTTTGACAAGAAAGTTCCACCATCAAGATTGGATGTATTTTTCTGGAGAATGAAGCAGTAAGATGTAGGGGCAGATTTACAATAACTGGTGCATCCCTACATATCAGCAGGGATGCGCCAGTTATTGTGCATCACGGCTCCGCCACCATGGATGCACCGCATTTCCAATGGGGAAATAACGGACAGACGCATCTGTGCCATAAAGGCGGCGCATTGCTGGAGTTGCGTCGCAAGCGCGATGCAGCTCCAGCAAGGCTCTGGGGTGCCCTATCTTTACAATGCTGCATCAATCCTTACACCTACTTCAATCAGGCACAGGGTTTTGACGGAGCATGGGCTCAAAAGTGACTGAGTGAAATCTTGTAGATTTCTCTCAGCCACATTTAGGAGGCGTTCCTGCACCGGAACGCCCCCCCTGCGCAGGAACGCCTACGTCTGGTGCAGGGCTTTACAACGTGATGCATCTCCCAGATGCGTCACGTTGTAAATACCCTGCAGCATGCCTCTGGTTTTGCGCCACTGCTGCTTCACAAAAGTGATGCAACTGCGGCGTAAAAGAGGCGCAAGGGCCTTGTAAATCTGCCCCGTAGTGTTTGGACTATAAGGAGTAAAAGCGAAGAAAGGATGTAGTGTTTTATTTTGCCATAACTAAGGTTTGTTATGAATTACATTTTTAGGAAAATTGACAGGGCATCATTTTACAGTAAGTATTTGTACGTTTATTTGACTTTAGGCAGGTGAAATGGGATGATGGAAGTTAAAAGGTTGGAAGAGGGAGAGAGAGGATCTAGAACTGCTCTGGGTGTTTATTTCAGAGAGGGCAGGTTTGCTTTTCAGGGTTCGCATGGCATTGATGTTTTTTGGGCTCCTTACATTTTCTGATATGATAGGAGCCAAAAGGGGTGAGGGCATAAACGAAGAGGGATTGAATTGATCAACTAAAAAGCTGGTGAAGAGGTGGTCAAAAAAGACTAGGTTGTTTTGTTCTAGATGTGGTCCTTAGGAGCATGGTTGACAAAGGCATTTGCAAGCAGAACACATTTGAAGATTTGTTAGAGCTGGGAGAGAGAGCGAGGTGAATATTTTTTAGCTGAAAAGATTTCAATTGATGAAGGTTTTTAGATGAAATTTAATAGAGTTAGGATAAACATGGTGGCAGTATGGGACTTGTTCTTTTAAGATTTAGGCAGTGTGAGAAGTTGGCCTGATCTATGATGTCTCCAATTCTGGGGTCACCTTGTATCAGTCCAAACAATCCCTTATGGTGGTGCTTGTAAGTCAACCTTAAAAGACAAGCTATCCTAATGGTAGCATGGACTAAGCAGCCTTCAGGCTTAACTCAAGAGAGCATGTGAAGCCAGCTGTTTTACCATATGCAATCCTGTAATATCAAATGAAAGGACACCACACAAGTTATATATTATAAAAATATATGTATTTATTTCTAGAACAATCCTCTATACTCTTTATGATTATAGAAGCACAAGCGTTTAAACAAAAGCACAGTATAACATATGAAAGTTGCACAATTATGGATGAGGCCGGTGGCCACTCAAACCATATATAAAAAAAGTGGTATAAGTATCACCTTTCGAACTGTGGTAAGGCCTGGGGTCTTGGGAATCGCTGGGACTACACTGGACTAACGGCAGTTAGGACGGGAGTAGCCCGCGGGAATCGGGTGCAGCGCTAAAAGCACACGCATGCACCAATGCAAAGTCAATGGTGCGTAAAAGTTATCGAGTTGCAGTTTTAAGAGTCTTCCGACTGGAATAGAATTACCACACTTTAAACTTAGACACTAGAGTTGTAAACCACTACAGGAGCACCGGTATTAGATCGTTACCTCACCCACAGGAAGCGGGTGCATGGGTGCCAAAGTGTGTTGGGTTTCGTCGTGTAGATCTATGGAGCCTGGAGATGAAGATGCTGCAGGCGGCCAGTAGAGAAGAGTCCGGTTGGATACAAGGGTGGATCAAAGATGTAGAGTACCTGAAAGCAGAGGGGACAGAGTCTGGGTCACTGGCCAGTGACCAGGAAGGAACCAGGAAGGATCCAGGCAATGTTGGGCACAATCAGGTGCTTGACAGGAAGCTTGTCTCCGCTGCCACATGGACTCACAAGCTGTCCCACAAAAGTTCTCGCTGTTGGCGGTATCGGCTTCCGGATCGGAGTTAACAAGCCTTGGCAAGTGCAACCCACGCAGGATTGGAAGATCACTTTTTGTTCGGACCAGCGAGGTCAGATAGATTGCTCCTTCTCAGGGGAGCGAGGGCCACTCTGGAAAAACCAGACCAGCAGTGTAAATTCAAAGGATCATTGGTATTGGGGCCACTAGCCAACGGGCAAGCGGCCAGACCAACGCATCAAGCAGAAAAATGCAAAAGGGCCCCACGCAGCACTCGGTGAGTGTGGAGGGGAGATCTTCAGTGCAAAAGCTGCTTGGGGATGGGGCTTCTTAAACCCCAATGCACAGCTTCAAGGGGGCCTCAGGAGCTGCACGGTCAGCACTTTGTAGTTTTTCCAAGATGGCCGGCTCCACGCTTCACGTCACCTCCAAGGGTCTCAGATTCACTGGGACTGTGGATCAGGCTGTTAGAAGTTGAATTGAGCTGGTCTTGTTGATCTTTGTTGCTCGAGTTCCAGCGGGAACTGCAACAAAGCAAATGGTGAGGCACTGGATGGTGCCTGTTTGCACAGGGTGGCCACTCCTTGACCACAAGGGAGATTCTTCAGTCTTCCACGTCGAGTGGGATGTTGAAGGGTCCGGAGTTCTGTATCAAAGTTTCAGTCAGGATAATCTGATGTGCAGTGCCACAGCTCCTACCTTTATTCCAAATCAAGGGGCTGGATATCCTGCTAGGTCCCTCCTATGGGTGGGACCCAGGAAGGGGGTGGTTACACCCCTTTCCCTTTGTCCAGTTTCACGCCAGAGCTGGGGCTGGAGTGCCCCGGAACCGGTTTGACTGGATTTTGCATGGGACACCTTATGTGCCCCAGGCAGTGTCTAGTTTCTTTCAACCCTCCCTGCTCCAATCCACTATCTCCTGTCTGGGGTGGTGTAACACCTCCCTGTGACAGGAAACCCTTTGTCCAAGCCTCTCCTGCCAAGTTTCGGTCAGCAGCAGGAGGCCAGACTTGTGTCGGGGCAGCAGCATCCATTTTGTGATGCTGAGGCTCTGGTTAGATTTAACCGCGTTTAAGTAAAGTAACATGTCTTCTCCCTCTAGAAGGGTGGAATGCTACCCCCGTCACCAGAACTGGCGAGGGGGTAGTATTCCAAAGTGTATGACACCAAAGACGACATGTTTTGATAAAGCCAAACCAAAGTTATCAATAACCGCGAGGATTATAAAGCACTTAAGAGTATATGGTATAGCAATATCCTGGAACAGCAGTAAGGAAATGGTTCCGAACTCTGCAGACAGGCTCAGCTCATGCTAGAGCACCATCTCACACAAAACCAAGAACTCTGCCTCCAGGATTGTTAAGGCCTGCCATAGGAGGGACTTATAGGTATATTTGTGTCCAGATATAGGTTTAGATATAGGTATACTATATCTAAGCAAGGGGTACACCACCTTGCCCCAGCTGAGTGATCAGCCAGTTGTGTCGATTTAAGTGACCAGCCAGGGGTGGCAAAAGATATGCTGCAGCCCCTGGTGGGCTTGGATGCATCTATGCCCTGGGCACCTATAGTGCACTGTACAGGGGCTGATAAGGTGTCCAGTACCAAATTGGTGATGTACCTATAGTACATGGTTATTAATTTAGAGAGAGAACAGCAGGCTGTGGGTCTGATTAGCAGGCCCACAGCCACATTAAGTCGAAAACCAGTGAAGCAAAAAGCAAAAATTGGGGTGACCATAGGAAAGCAGACCCTACTCTCCTACAGGCAGTAACTAAAGGCAGCAATCTTGGATTTTAACACAAGGAGGTGAGAATTTTAGGAGCTACTGGAGGTATGTTCAGCTGTTTTTTGTGCTGGAATGAAGCTAATGTCCTCCCCACTTTAAATTACATGATGTATGCAGATGGTCTGCTGGGACTAGAGAAGGGTCAGAAAAGATGAATGATACAAGGTCATTCTTTCATGAAGTGCTCGGTCAAGCAGGAAGTGAGAAGACTATTTTAGAGGTGGTCGGGGTGTAGGGTGGACAGAATACAGGTAAACTCGTTGAGAAAGGAGGGATGTGTTACTCACATTGGCAGAGTTGGATAAGGCTAGGTGTTGCCTTGATGTGCTAGTGATTCCTTTTTATGAAAATGAGCTGGCGATTTTGATTGATGATGCTATTGAAACAATGAAGCAGCATATAAGGGAGATTAAATCAAATTACGCTGGTGATAGGGCAAGCCGGGGTAAGGAGGCAGAAGCCACCAGCAGAGTGAGGAGAACAGTTAACAGAGATGAGTGCATTTTCCATGGTGGAAGAGTTAAAGAGAATTAAGATCAGGGACTTTGAGCTTGGTTTCTCAGAGCAGATGAGGTAGACCTGTCTTTCCTGAGGAACAAGTATTATAATCTGGATGTCAGGCACACAGTGGAAAAACTGTTGCAGGGGGTAGGAAAAAGTAGAAGACAGTTTAAGATGGGAGCAGCAGGAAAACATCCCTGGGGAGGAGCTGCCCTGGATGTGGGCTAGTTAGAAGTTGGAGGGGTGAACGGATGTCAGACTTGGACCTTAAAGGAAGAAGCCAGTTTTAGAAGGAGTGAAATGAAGTTGAGCAGCGATGCTCTCTTGAGGAAGGATAGCTGATGAGGATGAGAGTAAAGGTTTAAGACAAGGGGCAAAGGCATACTAGAGGAAAAGGATGCTAGGATAATTATCAGGACACCATTCCTGATAAGAATGGCTTATTAACAAGATAAATATGCTTCAATTTGGTGTTTTTTGTGCAGGAGTGGTTTAAGGCTGGATCAGTTGCTACATTTTTCAGTTTTACTAGCAGTCTTTTGGTTTAGACAGTAGGGCGTTGTTGGGTCATGATTATTATTAGCGGAGACCTTTCTCATTAAAGCAGCCTTTTCCACATGATCAGAGTCGTGATTTTCGTGTCTCTCCACTGTGAACATGTAGCCCTAGAAACAGAGGATGAAACACTCTTTAGACTGGATACTGAACACTGCATTCTGCTGGATAAGAAACACGAAATGAAGTGGTAAAAAAAACCTCCAATAACAGCTTCTGGGGAAGGGAAGACTCTCTTACTGGAGCATTCACAATCAGGGAATACAACATTTGGCTGTATTAGAGAAACAAAACTGCTCCTTGAAGCCACTAGACAAACAGTTATTGGCACCTAGCACCTCCACTGTCCTGAATCACAGGGACTCAGGTGGGTGGCTGCTTTGGCCACTCATTTTAATCCTGTGATGTACTTTGTGACTCTTTGCTGCACTCTGGTCTATTTTTCGACTGCCACCCTGTGCCTGCAGGAGCAGGCCCGACTCCCTTATTTGGTATTGCCGATGAAGGAGAACATAGAAAGTGAGGCTAAGGACCCATCCTGCTTCTGGTAGCTCTGATCTCTGGGCAGGGTGGGATTGCTCTCTCCCTCTGCATTGTCCCTCACTGCACTTTAATGAGGCACTGGAGCTGGAGGGCAACATGATATATGTTACCAAGACTGACGTGGAACAGATGCTGCTCAATGTGACAGAACTTGTGACAAAGACCACCATCCATGGGAGGTGAGGGAGGCTGCAGTGACTTAGTTCACTAAAATTAACTAAGCCAAAAGTGACGTGCAGGCAGTGGCAACATGCTGCAGCAACACTTTCAATCAATCAATCAATTAATCAACCAGTATAATACCATTGCCTGAATCACATGGAATAACCTAGCGGTATGGAATCTAACTAGTGACAGCGTCACAAGGCACATTATGGCACTGACAGTGTATTTAGGTAAAAACATCAAGTGGGGCCAAAGTTCACTTGTCAGTGGTTCCCCATTACACCTTTGGCAGCTTGATGTAAAAATTGCTCGAGAGCAGGCCTCTAGTTCTGACCTAAGATGAGAATGCAGTTCTCATTGTCGATTTCCCTGGCTTGTGCCTCCTATTGTTTGAAGGTGATGAGTTTGGATGTATTGTGTATTTCATGGCTGCCCTTTTTTTTGTCTAAGTATTGAAAATGTCTATAAAATTGATTATCTAAAAAAAAGGTGAGAATGCAGATGCCATGCCTTGGCTTCTTCTAAGCAGGTTTCTCCTTTACATTCATGAGAAGCACTGGCTCTATCTGGGACGCCAATGCTTCTATGCCAGGATGTGGAAAGTTGAGTGTTATGGGAGTCAGTCAGTCCCTTTTATAGAATCATAAATTAGCAGACTAGGGTTTCCTGAATGCACCTTCTTGCACCTTCTGGCCACCAGGTAGGTTAACTCTCTTTGCGAATTGGCACCACAAGGTTAGCAGGTCAGACACTCTCGTCTAAGGAAAGCCGCAAAGGACAATACTCTCATCAGCCTGGGACAGGAAAGGAGGAGAAGACTCTAACTTGGACAATCATTTATGCTGGTTTTTCCCTATGGTTCTAGGATTTCTTAAAGCAGCTGTTCCTGCTGACTAGGAAAGGGTAACTGATCAGTCCTCATCTAGAAGTGTGCATGTTATTCAGCTCCTATTTACTGTTCAATTGAAAAGCTCTATGATCCCATTAAACAGAGAGATATGGGACTTCATTTTCAGTCAATTCTTCCACATTGCATTCACCATATTTTAGTGCAGGACGTGACACATGCCCCCACATGCATCAACCTATTTAGGAAGTGCAAACGGTGCGAATCGGTAAATTCGGCCGTTTGCACTTCCTAAATACGATTTTGGGATGCATCAAACAGAGTGCCATATTTCGCTATTTTTTGCATTTCTTAAAAATGCAAATGCAATTATGGAATCGCATTTGTGCGATTCCTTAATTGCAATGCATCATTTTTAAAAAAAATTGCGAATTTTGAAATTGGAAGTGCAAATTAACACGAGGTTGACCCTCGTGTTAATTTGCGAAAATTTATAAAAAAGCAAAAAAAATTTTAGGATTTCTTGATGCATAGGATTTTGCATTTCCTCAATAGCGATTCCTTAATTTTTGCTATTTAAGAAATGCTAAATCCTAGATTGATGCATGTGGGGGATGGTCTTTGGCAGCTTTGTGAATACCCCCTATGCCTATGTTAGAGGAATCCAGGTAGCCCCTGTAATGCTACACTCAAGTGGGAGGGAGATAAAGAGATAGAATGCACCAAATTTTACTCTTTCATTTAGGAGAAACTGGGGGCGAGATGAGGATCGTAATACTGACTACCTGCAGATTTGTTGTGTAAGTGATTAGTAGGTGTAATTGAAGGCAGAAAAATGTTTTTTTGGTGTTAAGATCAGTGGTGGGTATGCATGTACCGTACAGAACATACAGTAAGCTAGCCGCCAAACGCCGAGTATCTAAAAAAAGAACAGGCTCATAAAAAGGGACCGTTGATGGTTTTGCATACACATGAAATCACATGCATTCTTCACTGTGGAACGAAAGTCTGTCTGCAGACAGACTGCAGATGCTGAGGTCTGTCTGTAGTGGGTTTTCCAATATTTTGGTGTGGTGGTTGATCTATATGCCTTTTTTGCGTCACTTACTAGGGAGTTTTTTTTCTCGAGACCCTAGCAATGGTTGGATGCACTGAGCAATATCAAGAATATCAAGCGTTAGCCTACTGAATATGGATATGTGGTCTGGAATGGAAAGTAAAACCTCTAAATTCGTGGTACTAATAGTATGGCCCTCTGGCCGCCAGCGACCGGGCAGGCCTTCATTGGCGGCCTTGCCTTGCAGTTTCTACGTTTCAAGTGAGGCCGGCAGTAAACACAGAAGATGACTACAGGAGCATACGTATGAATACCTCTTAAATACTTATTCACTATGATCCTGAGGCCATCTTCTATGTTTACTGCCGGCCTCTGTGACATCATACACGGCACCGTCGGTAAGCTTCCAAAAGGCCCTTTAAAAGTCAGCTGTAAGTGCTTTCACAGCTGAATTTTAAAGGGCCTTTTGGGAAGCTTCCTGTATTGTGTTACTGACGACTTCCTCTTCTCCCGCAGCAGCTTCATCTTCGAGTCACTATCCCTGAACAGTAGATGTAAGCACATTAAGAATTTGGAAAATTGCACCTGGAGAGAGACAGACATACAGAGAGAGAGACAGAGAGAGAGAGAGACAGACAGACAGACAGAGACAGACAGACAGACATAGAGAGACAGACAGACAGAGACAGAGACAAAGAGAGACAGACAGAGGGAGACAGAGACAGAGAGAGAGAGAGAGAGACAGACATAGAGAGAGACAGACAGACCGAGAGAGACAGAGAGAGAGAGAGAGAGAGAGAGACAGAGAGAAACAGAGAGAGAGAGAGACAGAGAAACAGAGAAACAGAGATAGAGACAGACAGTGAAAGACAGACAGACAGGGAGACACAGACAGACGGAGACAGACACAGAGATGCACGAACATAGATGCCACGCTACCCTGTCGGCTGAACGATTGGTTGAATTACACAATAAATAACGTAGAGGATACGCTTGCCCTAAAACCGGTCGATCATCAATCATGTGTACTTCGCCATAGGAGCACAGATGAATGCTCCTTTTTATTTTTTAAATATCAGATATATTTTTCTTGGAACTGGTTGACTTTCGACTGCATTCACTCCAACTATGGAGGATAGATCTTGATTCCATCCCATAGCTGAGATATCAATGACGCATCTCTAGATTTAAAAGGAGAAATTGCAAAAGTGGACACATATAGTGAAGATTTTTAGACAGAGTGTTCTATCCTGCCCTGCAGAAGTGCGCAAGGATGAAATGCATTGGCTACGGTCTTTTTACTTGTTGGAAAAAATAAGTCATTAATAAAAGATTTAGAGACACCATTTCTGCTGGAATTGCCATTATTTGATTCTGATATATGAATGATAAATGTTTACATCTTTATTAAGTTATTTTCTGTCAAACTACAATGTGATTTAAGTATGCTGGACTATTGCATTTAGGGAAATTTTGGATACTTTGGATTTAGGGGTTTTGAATCTCCGGTACCTAGCACCTTGTATACCTAGATTACGGGTACTCCACTAAGGATAGGTGCAACTACCGTTGCCTCAATCCCCTTTCCATATCCATTGTAGATAGATAGATATGTGTATGCCGGGTCTGGTGGCTCAACGGACTAATGCATCCGCTGCACAGGCCTGTGTTCGACTTCATAGTCACAGGTTTTTTGTTTCCCTCTAGCCCCGCCCCCCAACTGACCCCGCCCCACCGTTGCAGCCCTCTACCACAAACCACACTGTAAATTTGGCCCTAAGTTAAAGTTTGTGAGTACACATGCTCTAAAAATGTCCTGTCTTTCCAAGGTAGGTTGGCCAAGCAAGTCTATCTGAAAAGAGTGTAGACTTAAAGATTGAGACAATGTACGTTCAGTCAGAGGGACACTTAAGAAAAATTGAAAGATTGTGCAATTTAAATCTCAAAATAAAAGAAAGGTATATGTTAGGAAGAACAGTGAACATTTCACCTCTATCGCATAACTGTCTTAGTGATATTCAGATAATAAATCTTAGGGTTTGAGTGTCTGGTTCACTTTAATCTTATCACGGTTCAGATTTGTTCTGCGCTTTTCAGGCCAACATGATCACGGAGAGCCAGCATCATGGCCAGTGATGGAGGTGTACACTCTGCAGACTTCTTACAACATGTGAGTCCAGGAGCGTCACAACTGGTTCACTGGTATTCTACACAGTCCTGATGGACCAGTCCTTGGAGGATTGTTTATGGTTCCCCTGTGACTTGTGCTTTTTTCACTAGAAAATAACCTGAAGTCCAGAAAATATGTTTGAATGACTTGTTTCTATATTTTTATATGGTTGTACTTCAAGATTTTCAGGCTCTGGGTGCCTCAATCTGCATTTCTTCTTTCATTAGAGACTGAAAGTTGTTCAGGCGTCCCTAAACTTACCATACTGCCAACAAGGCATTATTTACTTATATAGAAAAATATGCAGATTGTAAACATAGCCTATTGAAGACTATAGATTATGGGTCCCATTACCAGTCGCACAGAGCAGCGTCCCCTGGGGTCAACTACAAGTTTTCCTGTTTCACTGGGATCAGAATGATCAGGCCCTCAATCTCCGTTCTCGATCATTACAGGCCCAGAAAAAGGGGCCAGAGCCATCTGAGGAGCTGCGGGGTGGCAGGCAGCCATTGTGCCCGCCCCGCCTTGCTGCACCTTTCGGCATTGGTGAGGTGGGGGGACTGAAGAAACTCCCCTAGCTGAAGAAACAAGCATTTGCAATGCAATCGGTCTCGCCTTTGGGACCTTATATGTATTTAGCTATGCAGCACATTCCCCTGGGTGCTGAAACATCTACTGTTCTTTAACATGGAGGGAAAGTAAGCACCAAACTGTGTGACATGCCAGGTATGGGAATACATGGAGAGAACTATGGCCTTAAGCAGGAAATGGTATAGTTCAAAGCTCTGTTTTTAATATAAAATCAGGGCCTTCGGTGGTTATATCGCTGAAAATACCAGATTTGAAAACAATATTCTTGTCTACGGGGGTTCATGGAAGACAATTTCAATGGACTGGAATCTAGAGAATGCTATAGTGATTCTGGTATTTGTACTGACTTCTGCTGGTCGTTTTCTATCAAGAAAGTTAAATAGAGGCAGTTTGCCAGAAATTGTTTAAAAAGAAAGTCCCTCAGCAGAAAGCAATCCTGGTATTTTACGGAACTCTGCTGGTCGTTTTCTAACAAGACAGTTAAATAGAGGCAGTTGAACAGGAAAAAAAGTCCCTAAGCGGAAGCAGACAAGTCCTAGGACTGATCTCCAGAGCCCACATTACATATAAGTATAAGTATATAATAAGTATATACTAAAGTATATACAAGAGGTCTTGAATGCTCGACCTAAAAATCATCCTTTCCTCCTGCCACTGTATGCCAACTCTGCCCCAGGAGACAAAAAAGCCCCATAACGTTTACCACTTGCTCCACCCAGCTGGGAAGTGTTGCAGCTTTCAGCTTATTATTTTCCCTAAAAGCGGATAACATACGTAATTGGACCCCGTTATTACCGGGGTCCAATTACATATTACTCCTCATTCCGCGGGAAATAGCTTGTAATCCCTGTTATCTCATCGTGAGTTACTGCACGGTATTATTAATTCCAGCCCAATTAAAACCCTGTGGAGATAACCGGGAACTCATCTCTGTGTGGCATACTTACACATTTTGATCATGTCGTAGGGATAAGAACCTCCAATGATAAAAACTTGCTAATAATGTAAAACATTTTAAGACAAATAATATTAGGAATTCATGGGCATACAATGACTTACGCCTTCTGTCTCACAGAAAGACATAAATCTGGAGCGCTCAGGCCTGGCAGGTTATGGAGTCTAGTTTGTAACTATGTGAAGGTAGAGAGACTGGAAGCTTTGGGCAGAATGGAGGTGGGAAAAACTTTTATTTCCAAGACTAAACTGTGCTATCACAGTTGCATGTACCCTAAGCCTGGCTCTTTGGACTCTGCATTGTGGTCTTTGGATAAAGACCAAAAGGATCATGAACAGGCATTGTCGGCTTCTCCGCTAAGGTGGAGGGGCGTTGCCACACTGCTCGCAGTAGCAGTGTAAAATAAAAAAATAAAATGATAATGAGTTATTATCATTTTATTTGTATTATCACCAGGTTAGGGCCTACTTTGCTCCCGTGATGTCTGGGAGGAGGAGTGGTTGCTGCACTCTAAAGTGTGCCTGATGGTTTCACCGGCCGTCTTGGCCTGGCCTAACCGGCAGGCGTACTTTGCATGTTCTCCACCCAGACATGCCCAGGCTCCCATATCCTGTCTGAGCGCCAAACCACGGTGCTCAGGCCAATCACAATGCTGCATTGCAGTGTTGTGATTGGCTTTAGGTAGCCTCGGTACTTTCTGGTTGAGGAGCGGAGGAGAGGCAACGTGGGAGAGACGGAGGAGGGATGCGGCGATCAGGTAAGTGAATTTTAATTTTTTTACCCTCCCACCCCTGTACCATATCTGCCACCACTGTGAACAGACCATTAACTCACTGCTTGAGGGTGCAAAGTAAAATTTATAATGAACCTGGATTCTGCTATCAATTTCCCTGGAGGCAGCTTAAAAACAACTAGAATTTTTAATTGACAATCACTTCTCGAGAGTCAACAGAGCCTAGTGATCATCACAGGAGGTGCAGAGGCCATGGGTCCCTAGCTTCCAAATTACACTGTGCCACGTGCGTCATTATCTGTTAGTACACACTTTTAAGTCAAAACCAACTACTGTGTCGGGTTTGTGTTTTTGTAGCCAAGTGTTGTTAGCTGCAAATCCAGGACAAGCTGAAGGTATCACACTTGACATGGGTCCTCTTGGTGGATGTGCATGGGCGGTCCAGAAAGAGATGGGCGTTGAAAAGTGTAAGTCTTATGTACTGTACTCCCATGCAATATATGTTTTAGAAAATGTAAAAAGAAAATATCCCAAAAATGATTGTCTGTTAATGATAAATTCGCCTTTTAGGAATATAAACTTAGAGAAAAGCGTGAATTAACGAATATTTTAGAAAATATTAGGTTGATTATATATTTTAAAAGGCTTCAATTCCCAGCCGTTTGGAGATGTGAAGAGCATTCAGACAGCCACAGGAAGTCAGACGAGGAGTCTCTTTAGAGATAGATTCATGTCCTCCCGCACCCTGCTGTGGCATGCTGCACCGACCGCTGTTTCCTACCATCTGAGAGCCATGGCGTCCTGCAGACTTCCCTCGGCTCAGAGAGGAGACCTGCCCTCCTAATTCTTTTAGCCTTTGCCTTAGAGGTCAGATAAGTGGCCTCCTGTGAAGCCCTTGCAGTCCTACAGAACCAGCAGCTGCAGAGCGTGCGCTTATTTACAGAGCCCGGATACTCGACTGAGAGCCAAAGTAACCTGACCCGACACCTACCTGTCCCAGAGCCAGGCCTGCCGCAGCAGAATTGGACTTTAAATGATATTGGTAGAGACCTAACCTTCTGCACACTCGTCTTTCTGTGGAAAGTTCTGTACTTTTTCAGAACCGTCACATCCTGCCACGCACTATGAAGGCTGATACTATTCGTGCGTTTCCTGGCAGCTCTAATGCAGCCTCCCCGCAGTCCTGCCCGCCTGCACTGTACTCACGGCAGCTTGTGAACACGGCCAATAGGAAGGCAGCCTTCATCTTGAGACAGTCTCTGGCAGGCCCGGGGTCGACGGCGACAACAGCAAGTTCTCTGGTCACTGGTAAAGACAACCTGCGCTCTACCCAGTGGAGTCTAACGAGGGTTTAAATACAGTCTGTGGCGGCGTCATCTTAGAACGTTATCAGAGACCCTGAGCAAACAAAAGGCATACGGGCATTGGGGCTGTGTACAGGGTCCCTTTGAAGGACTGTATGACCAGGAAGCGAAAGACCCGGATGCTGCTCGCACCCTCACGCGACCAGGACAAAGTAAATGCCGTGCCCTGTGTACTGTTCCAGGATGGCTTTGTTGGCACTGATGGGCGACATATAGCAGCCGCCAGTGCCCACGTGCTCAGGTGACAGGTGTCAGATGGGTCACAAGATCACTTAAAGTACGTTTGTAAAGTAGAGTTGATACTTCCACATATTTGAAAGACATGGATTTTCCCAGTGCCCATTTCATGTTTACACTGATAGCTGTTACAACACCCACTGCTAATCCGCTTCAAAGCCATTCCTATCATGATTTATTACATTTCAAAGAGGAGAATGATGCGTCAATGTAATCAACTTTCTCTGTCCTACATCTGTGCATGCAAAAAGAACAGTTAATTGACCCATCAATTGTTCTTTTTGCAATTGTCACCCCGAGTAGGAAGGGTATGCCCAGACATGGGTTCTGCTATCCATGCCACTGGAGTAATGCTAGCTTGGCTGATGAGGGGTGAAACCCCTAAATTGGTCCCAGGATGCTTGTTTCCAGTACAAGTAGGACCTGGCATGGAAGTTTGGGCTGGACTGTTCCCATGGGGAGCAGGGTCAAGACTGATTTTCATATGGCTGGGTTTAAACTGGAAAGGCATGGGGAGCAAAAACACAATGGATTTAGGCCCAGATCTCTGTACTGGGATGAATGTTTGACATTGATCTGCATTCTGTCCATCAATTGTTCTTTTTTGCATTTGTCACCCTGAGTGGGACAGTTATGCCCAGACGTGGGTCCCGTGTTCTCCTTGCCACTGGAGTCAAGCTAGCCTGGATGATGAGGGATGAAACCCGGAAACAGGTCCCAGGTTGCTTGTTTCTGGTCCAGGGAGGACCTGGCCTGGCAGTTTGGGCTGGACTGTTCCCACGGGAGCAGGATCAAGACTGATTTGCATATGGCTGGGTTTAAACTGGAATGGCTTGGGGAGCAAAAAAAATGATGGATTTAGGCCCACATCTCTGCACTAGAGTGAATGTTTGACATTGATCAGCAATCTGTCCATCAGCTTTTCTTTTTGCACATCTGTCCATGGCCAGAAGCAGTGTTACTATGAGAACAAGCATTTTTTTATTGTCCTCATATCACCCAAAAGCGTGTGAGACATCCCACTCGAGTTCTACCACGGTGCTTCACCCCCTGGCAATACTCCACTTATTCAGTGCGAATGTTCTCATCACCACCAAATGTATTTTTCATGGGAACCAGGTATAATCATTGGACCATATTAGCTGGTTCAGTAACATTTAACCATCTCTCTAAGGGTACCCACAACTTGTCAGACCTGCCTGCATCCATTGTTTTCTTCATAGCATACACACATTTAACTGCTCTAAGACAGTCATCCATGGTGATGGTAGTGGGGGGGATTCTTGTAGCCTCTTCTTACAGATTTCCTTCCTACCAAGAAACATCGTGTAAAAGAGCAACTTGATCAAATCACATTCCCCTTAAATTTGTTAGAGTCAATGCCAAAAAGAAGCAAGATGGGGTTTACCTGGATGTCAGATTTTGGAACAGTTGACAGTACCTCACGCAAGTGCTTTAAACGGGGAAAAATAAGTGCAGGTACTCATCAAATTGAGCTAGGGATGTGGCTAGTGGGCTAAGGGTGGGACATGATGCAAAGGCACTCTGCCATCTGTTTAGTATTCATTTTGTACTTGCATTGTCCTTGTTAGTAGTTTATATTTTCCCATCTGCGCAGATTCTCTCTGCACATGTAGTAAAACACAAATAGTAATGAATAGGCAGTTTGCTGCTACAAACCACTGAAATATATATGGAGCTCATTGCACTTGAAGTGATCTTGACCTATGCTGTTGGTCTTTGGCCAGAAATGTGTGCTCTCAGCACAGCAGTGTGTGATTTATAGTCATCCTTGTCTGCTGCAATTTAGGCCAGCACGGAGTGAACTTGGACCACCAATGTACTACCCTGCTCCAATGATATGTGGTCTTGGTTCAGTCCTGGCTGACCTTGCCTCTGTCATTTCAGATCTTGTCCAGTGCCTCGTTCTGCACACAGTTCACAGTTTTGCAGGAAGGTGTTCCTTCCTGCACATAAACACTCCAGAATGGCAAATTTGTAACTTCTATGTGTGCTGCAGCACACATGGAAGTTGCAAATCGTCCTTTTTTAAATGATTGTTGATGTGCAGGAAGGGACACCTTCCTGCACTTGAACAATCAATCAATCAATCAACTTTATTTCGGCTAATTTGAACCATAAAAGTACAAGACAGTATATCTACTTAAAAACATTACAAATGTCAGGCTCAGTTCATGACAATATGTAAGACAGATGTACAACATCAGTTGCCAAGGAAGTTACCACAGAGCTCAGACAAAGCCAAAGGAAAAAAAACCTTGAAAACAGTCCTTAAGAGAGGGCTAATTGCGGATCCGCTATTTCTCCCTGTTAATCTGAGCAAAAGTTCAGATATTTAAAAGGCAGTCAATACAACATTAAAAGACACAGCAATCAATATACATAAATACGTTAAATATCCAAATAAAAATTCCTAAAACTTAACATAAAAACAGTAGCCCTCTGCTTGATGGCACATTCAATATATGTGGCAGCAGAGAATCACATCTTAGTCGTGGATAGAATTTGCAGGTAGATAAAGGAAGCTCTACAATAACAAGTGTTGGCCGCCCTGAGGCTGGGCAACAGATAATGTTTCCTCAGCATCGAATACAATTTGCAAAAAAACATTAAATGTAAGGTAGTTTGAGGTGATTGGTCGTCACAAGGGTATTAAGGAAGATGTAAAAACAAGCATTTACAATGCAATGGTTTTGCCTTTGACAAAGTTAGAGCGATTGGCATTGTCAATGACAAATTTTTTATTTATGTGTTGGTTTTGAAAACAGATAAATTAATGCCATTGTCATTTACAATGCCAATAGCATAATCTCACGCAAATGGACGATGGTTACAAAACATTTTGAAAAGTGCTCTATAGAATCAGGAGGAGTTGGGGAGGGATAATGAATAGAGATAGAGCCAAGAAGGAAAAACAAATTAGGGTGAGAGAGAGTGGTGCATTGGAGAGAGTTAGCAGTGTGTTGAAGGGAGAGTGAGTGACGGGATGAGAGAATGAGCAGAAGAAAGAGAGGCAGTGAGAGAAGGAGAGTGTTGTGAAAGGGAAGAGTGAGTGATGGGATGAGAGTATGAGCAGAAGAGAGAGAGGCAGTGAGAGAAGGAGAGTGTGGTGAAAGGGAAGAGTGAGTGACGGGATGAGAGTATGAGCAGAAGAGAGAGAGGCGGTGAGAGAAGGAGAGTGTGGTGAAAGGGAAGAGTGAGTGACGGGATGAGAGTATGAGCAGAGGAGAGAGAGTCAGTGAGAGAAGGAGAGTGTGGTGAAAGGGAAGAGTGAGTGACGGGATGAGAGTATGAGCAGAAGAGAGAGTCAGTGAGAGAAGGAGAGTGTGGTGAAAGGGAAGAGTGAGTGACGGGATGAGAGTATGAGCAGAAGAGAGAGAGTCGGTGAGAGAAGGAGAGTGTGGTGAAAGGGAAGAGTGAGTGACGGGATGAGAGTATGAGCAGAAGAGAGTCAGTGAGAGAAGGAGAGTGTGGTGAAAGGGAAGAGTGAGTGACGGGCTGCCGAAGATCACACGCGGTCCCTCGCCTCATGATTGGTTTCCCTGTGGCTCACATTACCCAGAGCAGGGCTGCTCCCCAGTGTGAGGGATCGCGGATTGCAGTGGTGCTGGTGGTGGGCGTCTGTAGGGCCCCTCCCCGCCTGCTGCCCCCCCTCCCTGAAGTGTATGCATCTCAGCTGGAGCCGCAGCTTGTCACACTTCACTCCCCCTCCCTCCTGCACCCCCGCCCCAGGCCCTCTCAGCTGGCTCACGTAGTGCCGCACAATCCCGGACAAGGAATACTTATCGCCGTGCCTGATCTGGAACTGTCGTGGTCCATCACCCTCCCACCCCTGGAAAAACATTGTATACAGCGCATGCTCACATACAAGAATGTTTTCAAATTTTATGGGAGAGGGTTCTCATTGAAGTATCGTGTTCTGTAAATGTTTAACGACAACTGATAACAAGGAGACTGTTACAGAAGCCAACTGCTCAACGATAATCAGGCGTGCGTACATGTTTTCACTGTATGGCTGACTTCCTAAAGATGCATCTGTTTTACTATACGTCCCAGCGTCACCCTGAAGTGAAATAAAGTAAAACCTGACGAGAGAACATAGAAACTGCTGCCAACATCGACCACACGCAAATATAATACTCTAAAATTCAGATTAAAATACAGAGAAATAATTCTCAGCTTGCACATTGCTCAGACAGAGCGCGGGCCTGCATGTGCCACTTAATAGTACAGAGCATCGAGGCACGCCAAGGAGGGGTTAGACTCAGACACGATTTCAGTTACATCCAACAGTGCTCGCCTCGGAAGCAAAAAAGCACAACACCACGAAGGCATCCCTTAAAGCAGAGGTCTTCAAACTTTTGTAGGTTGAGCCCCCCCAGCTGAATTTCTTGAAATGTAGGGCCCCCCTCCACCTGACAGAAATTTCTGGAATCTGGTACACTCACAATTGACCGCCACCCACATATCTCGGTACCTGTGCCGGCCCCGGCGGGTGGAGATGGCCAGCCTGCTCAGCCTCACCGAGAGGCAGATCAAGATCTGGTTCCAGAACCGGCGGATGAAATACAAAAAGGACCAGAAGGGCAAGGGGATGATGACGTCATCGGGGGCCAGTCCCCCAGCAGGAGCACGCTGCCCCAGTCGATGGGCAGGGGGTACCTGAACTCCATGCACTCCCTGGTGAACAGCGTGCCCTATGAACCCCAGTCGCCCCCGTCCTTCACCAAGTCGCACCAGAACGCCTATAACCTGCACACGTCATATCCGCCTCCCCTCAACAACTGCCCGCCTCCCCAGAAGAGGTACTCGGGACGGCAGCTGTCACGCCGGAGTACGAGGCCCACTCACTGCAGGGCAACAATGGCTATGGAAATCCGCATTTACAGGGAAGCCCCGTCTACGTGGGTAACAGCTATGTGGAAAGCATGACTAACTCGGGGCCCTCCATTTTTGGTTTAACCCATCTCTCCCACCCTTCCTCGGCCAGCATGGACTATGGTGGCCCTGGGTCCATGGCCTCGAGCCACCACCATGGACAGTGCGACCCTCACCCTCACCCTCACCCCACATACACAGACCTGTCCTCTCACCAGCCTTCTCAGGGAAGAATGCAAGAGGCCCCCAAACTGACTCACCTGTGAAGGACTGTCCCAAGACTCTCTTTATGTACTTATCGTCCAACAACTCCGTTTTATTCAGTTTTTTAAAAATTCTTTGTCAATGCATTTTAAATCGTTTTTTGTGACATAGCAATATATGTTGCTTAAATTGCTCTTTTATTCGTGCCCCCTATGTTTTTTGAACTGTAGCCATGTGACTGTATTTGTCACTAGTTTTCATATTTTACCTTTCAGGATTATTTTTATGATAACAGGGTATGTGTGCAGATTGTTTAAAAAGGATCTCCAACGTAAAGCTGTTCGCACAAACAGGGAAGCAATTTATAAATTTTATTGCACTTCTTTTTAATTTGGAAAAAAAGACACAAATGGACGTATCCCAGGACACGGTTGTGTGACTTCCTGCAAAGTTTGTACTCTGGTGATCACTCGGACGTATTTATTGTTGACCCTCCATTTCTAACATGAAATAATCATACATGTTAAAATATTATTTATCCCCAACCTGTCATATTTATAAGCAAAATGAAACGGCATTCTGGATAGTATGGAGACAGAGTGTTGGGCCTGGTGATAAACTGCATATTGGAAATACTAGGACATTTTTATTTCAAATACAGTCCGCCCCTGTATTACTATTGCAATAAAAAAACAAAAAGAAAACGAAAAAAAAAAGGAAAAACCAACATCATTGCCAGCTTCACACCATCCCTTTGCAAACCGTGCAATAGTAATTGATGTACGACTGAAACAGTGCAGCCCAGCACTGAAATCCGACAGCACAGAAGGGTTCCAGAGTGGGTGAATGATAACCACGTTGCAGGGCGGCCCTGCAGCATCCAGGACATAAGTGCCAGCCCCCGTCCAACTCCACCTGCCTTGCGCAGCTACGTCTTGAGGCACTTACATTTGGAGGGCGAACTATTACCCGATCCGTTTTGCCACGTAAATATCCTCCATAACCTCCCAATTGTCTCCACCAAGCAGTACATTCTTCCGTAAGTGAGCACTCGGTAAATTACTTACGCGTCGTTCAGAAAGAGAAAGGGAAACATATCATGGCAATGCAAAAGGAAGCTCCACTAATGAAGGCCAGAATAAAAGCATATTGAAAACCTTACACAGGTGTGTGTGCGGGTGATTTGTTTACGTTTGGTGTGATTGCCATATGTATTGAGTGGTATGAATACTAACGAGGTCACCTGCAGACAGACTAAAGTGCTTCCCTGCAGTGCAGCATTGCGCAGATAAATCGCTGTGTGCGAGGAGGCTTTTACAAGGCACGCATAATGATCAAAACCTCCGTTATGGCCGATTATCAGCCCAACACCTCTCCCCCTCCCCTGCGTGCTGATTGGAGAAAACGGGAGCAGCAGCTAATCAAAAATCCCCATTTGAAATGGGTGAGAACATTGGCGTGGGACAGAGGAAAACAAGAAACAAAGGGAAGATTTTCGAGCGGACTCCGCGCCCCCCCTGGGATGGTGGCGCGCCCCCCCCTAGATTGAAGAACACTGCCTTAAAGACACGAAATTCCAATGGCAGCAGAATATCGCGGACTCCTGCCCCAGAACCTCTCTCTGGCCCCATTAATTACTCTCTGAAGGGCTTCACGCTCCCCTGGCTCCCAAAGGCTGCATACGACCACAGGCCAGTGACCACGGCTGGCGGGAGGGCCGAGGCCTCCAGGCCCGGACCGTTCCCAGAGCTCGCCTTTCATGTCGCTGCCTCCCTGCGCCCTGTCACGGTGTTGAGTAATCCGCTTTCAGGGAACAATGAGTTAAAGAGGGAGCGAGGGGCTGGGGAGGGGGCCCACAGAGGTCCAATATTGACTTTCCTGTACACTGGCCCCTCGGCAGAAACCATCCCCTTTTTGCCGATCCTGAAAAGCATCATACTTTCACCCGTGTCTTCCGATGCTGCACACCGCTTCACAGTTAAAGGGGCAGCTCAGCCTCAGGGACACAGCAAAACGTTGCGCACCCGTTCAAAGCACGGCCTGTGTAGGAAGGCGTGTGCCTTCAATGCCGGACCAGATTCGGGGGCGTTCCCGAGACTGACGTCACCAAAAGGGAAAAATTCTCGGGAACGCCCCCGAATCTGGTCCGAGATTGACGGACGCCCCCTCCTCCCAATGGCTAGTCTCCATTTATGGAGCTAGCCAATGAGAGGAGGGGGCGTAGACCCGACTCCAAACACAGCTCATAAGATTTTTTCCTAGCGCATGCGTACTTCGTACGCATGCATCGCTAGTCAAAACCTAAAAATGTGCCTTGTTACGGAAAAGCAGCAAGAAAGGGCACCGTGCATAATCTGAGTCTGGTCAGTAAAAATGTATGATGCATGTTTCCCACCCACAGTAAGTATGGCACAGGATTAACAGCCGGACAAGACGCCATATAGGTCTGGAACGTTGGACACTCATTCATGGTGATTTGCTGTGTGCTGCACAATGCAGCACACATAACAACAACAATTATGAGAAATTAAGCATTGCTCCTCGTTTCGCTGTGTTAAGACCAGGTTTTCCATAGTCTTAATTTTGGCGCTGCCTCCTATTTGTACCACCCCTGTAAATAGGGGTCATCGTCAAAATCAATGGGTGTGGCTGCGGAACGCCCACCGCAACACCCATTGCACGCCCCTTGCACGCTAAGTGTAACGTGAAAGAGGGCCTTAATTATAAGGCGGCGTGAAGCCATGTTAAGTGGCTTCACGGCACCTTGTAAATAAGGAGACTGGTTTATCATTTTATTTATTTATTTATTTTAGTGTTTTATAGAGAGCGAACTTGACCTGGGAGGGTATCAGAGCGCTTTACAAGATATAGCAAGGTGTACAAACAAAGTCCAAGGTGCAGAAATATACAGAAACTGTACAAAGGGATGGCGAGGGGCAGGGGTGTAGGGAAGATAGGGGCTATTGGGGATACAAAGGTAGGATTGCAATCATATTTAAAGTCGGTAAAAAATTAAAGGCCCTGTAAATTCTCTGCGGGGACGGTTGGTGATCTGGGGAAGAAACCATAGTCTTAGAAACATCAGATTTGTGTCAGGCATGGCAGGCATTAGGCAAGGAATTTACCCATGAGGAAGGTTTTGGCCTCCTTCTTGAAACGTGCTAGAGAAGGGATTCTTTGGATGGCAGGTGGGAAAGAATTCCAGATTCTAGGTGCAGCCCCGGCGAATGCCCTATTATAGGTTCTTTTTTCTGAAAAAAGGCAGGTTGGAGTACAAGGTTTCCGGTGGACCTGGAGTTCCTGCTTCCTCCAGATACCACTAGTTTTTGTGCCCGATAAGCAGGGGAGTTTGAGTAAAGAGCCTTGTGTGTGATGCATGCCAATTTCAGCTGAATTCTGGCCTCTAGGGGGAGCCAGTTCAGTGCTTTCATATGTGGAGAGATGTGGTTGAATATTCTGGTGCCGGTGAGTAGTCTGGCGGCCGCGTTGAGGCAAGCTTTTAAGGGTGCTAGGGAGATCTTGGGTAGACCAGTGAGAGTGGAGCAACCATATTCCAGTCTGGAGATGACTAGTGCTTGAACTGCCATTTTTAAATCAGGAGCCTCAATGAAAGGTTTCAGCTTCCAAAGGTAGCTCAAGTGGAATCTAGCTGCTTTAGCCATTGAGTTGATGGGGTCCCGCATGTTCAAGTTACAGTCTAGGATTATGCTCAGGGATGTGGCAGAGTCCACAATGCTCAGCTGGCAGTTTAGGGCTGTGATGGCCTTGATCCAAATCTGAATCTCGGGGTTGGCTTTAGAGGGGGAGATTAGGAGAAATTCGTTTTTTTTGCGTTGAGTTTTAGTTGGTTAGCGGCTAGCCATTGGACAGTCAATTTCAGGGTCTCGTTCAGGGAGAGGATCTCCTCAAGCGAAGAGATCTTGATGTATATTTAGGTATCGTCCACGTACCTGTGGTAGGAGATGTTGGCGGTACGAAGAACTTCGGTGAGAGGCTCAAGGTAAAGATTAAAGAGGGTGGGGGACAGGGTTGATCCTTGGGGGACTCCAACCATGACCGGGATGGGAGCTGAAAGGTTGCCATTGATGAGGAATCTCTGGGATCGATTATGGAGGAAGGACCTGAACCATTCTAGGACCGCACCATCCAGACCCATCCTGAGATTAAGGCGTTTGAGGAGTTTATCGTGGTTTACCGCGTCAAAGGCGGAGGAAAGATCTAGGTGGATTAGAAGGCAGGTCTTGCCTTGGTCTAGAGCAGTGCTTTCCAAACTGTGTGGCGCGGCACGTTACTGTGTCGCGGCCCACACGTAGGTGTGTCACGCAATCGCGATGCGACGCGATGACGTAGGCCGGCCGGCCGATATTAGGCCGGGGAATGCGACTTGAGCCCTCTCACCTGAGGATTACGACGTGCACGCGACAAGGCGGAAGGCGGAGGGCAGAGCAGCTGCGGAGTGGAGCCTCGAGATCTGGAGTTCGATCCCGGACTAGAGACACAACACTATACAGCAGGTAAGTTCGCCGTTCGCCTCCATACACACACGCACATGATGATTTTTTTTGTTTTATTATGGAAGGAACATCCAACAGATCTGAAGGGGGGGGAGGGGGGCGGGGGCGGCAGGCATCACGTTTGGCAGCCATATGTAAAGGTCACTGTCTGAAGCGGAAACCTCAAATGTGAGCGAGCTACATTTGTTACACACGTTTATTTATTTGATTCTCCTCCTGCTTATCTTAGCCTGCTGAGTTCTGAATGGTAGTGCCTCGGTAAAAACACTTTCTATAACAGGGAAACGCGTGAGGTGCATTCATTCCAGAGACGTTCCATCGAAGATTACAGTGTCTCTCTAATTTGCGGGTGCATGCCACGGGCTTTGCTGGCATATGAAGCCCTTTACCGCAGGGCGTGTTTTAGAAATGTAGGGCGCATATGTGCCATAAATGTCAACACCTGGCTTTCAGGGCAGGTTAGCCCCAGCTTCAAAAAAGCACCGTTTTACAATCATCAGCGCCTCTGCCACAGTGACCCTCTTCACGTTGCATTGGCAAGATGTGAAACATTTTGTTAATAAACTCAGTAAATTAGGGATTTCTGTATTGTCAGAATAGATTTTGATGTTCTTTCACTGGAAGGGTATGGTAATATTCGTGGTAATGGCCAAAGGTGTCTTCCACTTCCTGCAGTACACCGGTAAACATATAAATCCCCCGAGACTGCCGAGCCTCACTGCCACAGCGTCCCTCCGGATATTAAAGAATTCATGCTCCAGTGCAGGGCACTCACGCTCGCCATCCAGCTACATTCTCAAATTGAAGTGATCTGGCTGCAGCATGGAAACAATATCCACGCACAATAAAGAAAAGAATGCCAGTGACCAGCACAGCTTACCTGTACCTTGTAGCAGGACTTTTTTTTAATTATTATTAAATCAGGGCTCTTGGTGAATTGTTGTTTTTATAACGCAAGGAACATCCAACAGATCTCAAAGGCCACTACTTACAGGTGATTTGGGAGGGCGGGGGGTCGGGGGTGCGGCAGACATCTTGCGTGATGGCTTGCAGATTGTGTGTGCGTTCACGCCACCCAAAAACTCCTCATTTTGCGGCGGTGCTGGGAGACAGATTTGTCCCGCCATGGCACTGATAGCAAAGGGCTTTGTTACTGGAGGGCCCATAACAGATTCCACGCAAGGCCCACTGCAAACGTATACACTTCTAAATACTACATAGTGCCTACTTCATCCCTGCGACTATCAAGAGATACTAATACAAAACAGATTGTGTCTGCCCAAAATGCTCATGTATATTTGCGGATTTGTAACACTTGAGATGGGCTTGCCCATCTCTACATAATTAGTGGTGTGCCGTTACAGCAGCCCTATCTACTTCACTGAGTGCCCAGACCTAAGCTACTGGGAGACATGCCTGCTGGAACTATATCCCAGGAATAAACAAGCATTTGCAATGCAATAGGTCTCGCATTAGGAAAGTTTGAGCTATTGGTCTTGTAAATGACAATTCTTTTATTTATGTGTTGTTTTTGAAAATAGCTAAATTAGTAGCTTTGTCATTTACAATGCCAATAGTTATAACTTTCGCAAATGTGACACCTATAGCATTTGTAATGCAACATGTTTTGTATTTACATGACTTAGATGTATTGATATTACAAATAACAATGGCTTTTATTTTTTTTAAATAATGTATTTAATTTATAATGGCAATAGCTTAAACTTTTGTAAATAATTTTTGTGAAGATTATGTTCAGTGTATTTTATTTTGACGAAAATCGAAGAACAGAAGTGAAATATTAACATCTTTTTGTGACATTTGTAATAAAGCTTGAAACATTGAGAGAACATATTTGAACCAGTGATGCTGTGGTTGTGCTGAGTGATGTTGTGGTTGCGCTGAGTGGTGCTGTGGTTGCGCTGAGTGGTGCTGTGGTTGCGCTGAGTGGTGCTGTGGTTCCACTGAGTGGTGCTGTGGTTGCGCTGAGTGGTGCTGTGGTTGCGCTGAGTGGTGCTGTGGTGGTGCTGAGTGATGCTGTCGTGGTGCTGGGTGGTGCTGTCGTGGTGCTTTGTGATAATGTAGTGTCAGACCACCTTGCAGTCCACAATTTCCCTATTACTCAATCGGGGGATTTCTATCCATCTCTCCAAGTCAATCCTCTCCCTCACCAGCATTCTCCAGTTCACTGAAACAGAACTAGCCACTCACTCCCTCCAAGGCCTTCCTGCCTCCACAGTTTGTTTTGGGTATTCAGGCTATGATCCCTGTTTAAGGAGGAAGCTGAACTCGTGGATCAGTGGCAGCATGATAGCTATGCACTCCTTGATCCATGAAAGAAAAATGTGTGACACAGCACTGGTGCAGGACCCATATTTTTAATTATGGACCAGGACTGAACTGTCTGTACAGCAAAACTGGAATAACTTGGTAACTTTGTAATGAGATTCCACAAGACAGGTTCATCCCTAGTTAAAAGAGGCATATTATACTAAATGAGACCCCACTCTGATTGGCATACTAAACTTGGATACAATTAATTGACACAATGAGCACCTAATTGTAACTACATCTCCGAGATTGGCGCCATACTAGTTAGCTAACTTAGCACCATGGGATACAAACTACACCTCTGAGATTGGTGGCATATTAATTTTATGCCAATAGCGTTAATGTACCCCTCCACTCATGCCCTGCTTGGCTTGCACAGCAGAGCCTGGACAGCCATGTTTTTCTGTGTTTTGCCCATGGTCAGTTTTCATGTCCACCCCATGCCAAAGACCTTTCGTGCTTAGTTGCACTGGCCGCAGCTTGAACCTTTGTTGTGCTTGTTTTTAGCGAGCATATTGAATACCATTTGAGCTCTGATTTCACATGATTATCTACTACTCAAATCCTGAAATGTTACTGGAGAGAATCCAGACTGTAAGCGATGTGTAAGATTTTTAAACTTCGTATCTCATGTTCTTCCTATCTCTAGATTTCCACATTTCATTTTCCCGGAAGGCAAACAGGAACTCAAAATGGATAAGTTTATAATTCGGAAGCGAAAAGCTGGTGACGATGACGTTTGCGAAGAACAAAATGTAGCAGCTATTGAGCAGAGCACCCAAGAATCAATTGAACAATTTTTCTCAGTGCGTAAGAAGTGTAAAGGGAAAATCGCCAATCCACGTTTATATAAGAAAGCTTATATGGAACTGGGGTTCACATTTTCTGGTAATGAAAACCATCCTTGTCCCCAGTGTTTAGTTTGTGGGGAAATAATGGCAAATGAAAGTATGGTGCCAAATAAATTAAAACGCCATTTTACCACAAAACACAGCCATTTGTCAGAAAAACCAGTGGAATACTTTATTGAGCTTGCAAAATCTATAAGGAAGCAGTCTGCATCATTCACAAAGAGAATGAAGACATCAGAGAAAGCTCAAAAGGCAAGTTACTTGGTTGCTCAAATAATTGCCAAAAACAAGGAACCACACACTGTTGCCGAAACCACCATTAGGCAATCTTGCTGTGCTATTGTTCGAACAATGTTTGGGGGCAGAATTTGAGATTGAAGTTAATAAAATCCCTTTGGCAGATAACACAATTGGAAGACGGATTCAAGATATGTCTGCTAACGTTAAGCTGCAAATGAAGGATATTTTTCAAGATGACAATATGATCTTTGCATTGCAACTAGATGAATCAACAGATGTCAGTGGGTTAGCTCAATTACTGGTTTTTATATGTTTCATTCATACTGACACAATTATTGAGCAATTCCTGTGTTGCCTAGAACTTCCATTGAGAACTAGAGGTGAGGATATATTTCAAACTTTAGATTGCTTCATGAAGGAAAATAATTTACGCTGGTTAAATTGTGTTGGGATATGCACGGATGGCGCACCGTCAATGGTTGGCTCAACAAAAGGTTTTATAGCTTTAGCAAAGAAAGAAAATGAAAATATCATATTTACTCATTGCTTTTTACATCATGAGGCACTAGTCGGGCAAACCATTGGAAATGAATTAAGGGAAGTTATGGACAAAGTCATTCAAATGGTGAATTACATTAAAAGTCGACCTCTTAAATCAAGAATATTTGCTCATATTTGTGAACAAATGGGGGCAAGGTTTAAAAAGCTCCTACTGCACACAGACGTTTGTTGGCTCTCAAGAGGTCGAGTGCTTTGTCGTGTATATGAATTGCGTGACATGATGCTTAAACTTTTTGAGGACAATAAGCAGCACGAATTCTGTGGTCTAATTCAAAACAAACTTTGGTGCACAAAATTGGCACATCTTGCTGATGTATTTGAACATTTGAATAAAATTAACACCAGTATGCAAGGAAACTGAGAAAATATCTTAACAGCAGTAGATAAAATTTGTGGTTTGAGAGACAAAATAAAAATGTGGGAAAGGAAAGTGAAAGAAGGCAGTTTTGAAATGTTTTCCAAAACAGATGAGTGCCAGATGAAATGCGATATCAGCCCGCTGATTGTTGACCATTTAACATTGCTGGGAGAGAAAGTTTCTCATTACTTTCCAAATATTGCAATCCAAGACTATGATTGGATCAGAAATCCATTCCTTTCAGCTGCACCTGGGAACTTCTCTCTTATTGAAGAAGAAGAATTAGCTGAAATAAAAAATGATCGAAGTATGCTCATGATGCTATCAAAGGGTGATTTAGACAGCTTTTGGGTTTGTGTTACAAAAATGCATTTAAACCTAGGTAAAAAAGCGTTAAAACTTCTCTTGCAGTTTTCTACTACATACATTTGTGAAGTATCCTTTTCAACAATGACAAACTTAAAGACACTGAAACGTGGATGCTTAAAAATGCTTGATGATGAAATGCGAGTGTCTTTATCAAATATTCAACCAAATATTGACCAACTGTGTGCGTCCTATCAGCCTCATATATCTCATTGAAAAAGTAAGACAAGTGCTGTTGTTTTTATTCACATGTTGTAATTCTTGTGCTATGAGACACTTTCCAAATGCTGAAATCCAAGACTATGATTGCATCAGTGTCTTTATCTAATATTCTACCAAATATTGATCAGCTGTGTTAATCTTATCCACCTCATTCATCTCAATAAAATAGTAAGTGCTGTTTTTTTATTCATAGTTTTTCATTCTTGCACATATTTACATATTGTTAGTCATAAAGGACACCATGTTTTGGAAATGTATGTGTGTTATATTACAAATCATACATTTTTTTACAAAATCAAAGAACGGTTTGCGTGCGATATGTTGTGTCCCCATACATTTTGATATTTACAATTTACAATTTCTATGACATATGTATTTGTCCTTCTCTCCTACATGCAGTTAATTTTAGCTCAAAGTGCTGGATGGAAAAATTATAGGACTAGTCTTATTCTCTGTTGCCTTTTGGCGCGCTGCGCAGAGGAAAGCTGTCCCACCTGAGTTCAATGCGCAGAGTCCGGTTGAAAAGTTGCATGATTGTTTTATCACTCACAATTCCCCCTTCCAGAATGGATTTTTGTATAACTCATATTCAGCAAGGCAGCAGGTGGACTTTGTGCATGGTTGAAAGGGTTGGCAGGGCGTGCACCTGTCCTTTTTTTGCCGTAAATCACTGGGGCATAAGTCAATGTGTGCATTATTATGTTCTTGTTTCATGCACAAACCTAACCTTTCTTACACTCAGTTTTGCCAGTCACTGGCTTTGTTAGACCAGATTAACAATTGCTTTATTAACCTTCATGCTTTCTCAAATTTGCTTGGAAATGCACCATTTGCCCACTACTTTTGTAAAAATTTCTTGGGGGGAGAACCCCCCCAAACCCACCATGGGTGGTTCGCGCTCGCTCACTGCGCTCGCTCGCGTTGCCGTGTCCCTCAAACATTTTTTATCAAAAAGGTGTGTCACCAACAAGGAAAGTTTGGAAAGCTATGGTCTAGAGCTTGAAGGGCATCGTCCACAATGTGGAGCATAGTGGTTTCAGTGCTATGCCCCGGTCTGAACCCATATTGGCAGTCATCAAGTAGGTGGAAGTTAATGATGTGCTGACTTAGTTGTTGCTGTACACATTTCTCAAGTACTTTGGGTAGTAGTGGGATATGGGAGATGGGTCTGAAATTGTCGGGGGAGGATGGATCCAGGGATGGTTTTTTTTAAATAGGGAGGACTTGGCGGCTTTCCAGGGGTCTGGAATCAATCCCTGTTGTAGAGAGGCGTTTATTATTAAGGAACAATGGATTGAGAGACAGCAGTGAGGCAGGTGGAAGGAAGCAGGAACGTCATAAAAAGTAATGTTCCTGTGGTGATAGGGGCTTGTAAATATACCCCTTAGTTCCTAATGGCATGCATGGAAAAACGTGCAAACTAAGGGGGAGACTTTTACCTTAAAATTATATTTTACTTTTCTGACCCTTTTTACATTATTTTCAAGAAAGCTAACAGAAAATAAAATTGAAATGTATCTCTTTAAAACTAACCCATAAGTATTCCCAATATGTGCTATGAATACACTGGGGTCAGTAATGTAAGTGATCATGGTCCTTCCACCTATCTTTACTAGATGAAAGGAGATTGAGGGGGGAGCTCCAGTACCGCAGCTTCAACATGCACACTCACAGACTACTTTTTTCCTATTTTTTATTTATTTTTAACCAGTTAACACCAAACCTAATCTGTACAGTACTGGGCACCACCCCTCCTTCAGCAACATAGTTTAAAGAGATTCTCATTTAGAGGGCTTATATTAATTTTCTCTTATATGCAACAGGCATATTCATGCAGCTTATTTTATTGATATGGACTGGCCAGATCAGACCATGTGATAGAATCGTTAGAACTACTTTGACAAATTAAAACCATGCACATTGGTCATTACTGTGGGTGATGTTAGGTCTGCCTAGTGTTGTAGGCCAGTATTAAAAGATCCCAACTCTGTAGCATAATGGGCGTTGGTAGTATAGTAGGTTAATTTTGGCCATTGCTGTGTAATGGACAAGCACTGGTTCATATTTGATCTGCAAGGGATGAGTGGACCGGAAGAGAGGCAGCGATGGGTGTGACAGTTCATGGTTTTTAAGAACGATGGAAACCAGTCAATGACAAATGTTTTTAGGGTTTGGAAGGGTGATGTCAAACTTCTCGACTCTCCCTCTTTATTATGAGCCCTGTGTCCGCCAGCCCAGACATGGTACAGTCAGGCACAAAGGCAAATTTGTAGCCATATCTCTCATCCCACTATGGGCCATATGTATCATCATCACCATTTGCGATTTCTAAATAGCGATTTTTAAGGAATCGCTATTTAGAAATCGCAAAATGGTGTGTATGTAGAAATCAGCTTCTTATTAGCGATTTCTTACAATTCCTTAATTGCGATTAGCAAATTGCTAATCGCAATTAAGGAATAATTTCCCATTCATTTCTACGGGCCCGGAGGCCCATAGGAATGAAGGGGAAATGTGCGATTAGCAATTAGCTAATCGCAAATGGGAAATATTTTCAAGGGTGCAGGGGTGTCCAAAGGACACCCAGCTGCACCCCTGAAAATGACATTTGTGCGCATATGGCGCACATACATACCCTAAGGGCATGTATGAGTGTCACATGGCACCTTTTGTTTTTAATAAAAATGCTTTTTCAAAGGAATTCGCAACTTACCACCAACTTGAAGTTGGTGGTAATTTGCGAATCCTTAGGGTCAATTTGCAATATTTTTTTGCTTCATACATTGCATTTAAGGAATCGCAATTTTTGCGATTCCTTAAATGCAATCGCAATCGCAAATTGTGCGATTCCTTATTGTGAACCACATTTGCATGATACATACCATATTGAGAATTCGCATTCGCAAAGGCCTAAATTCTGCGAATTTCGGCCTTTGCAAATGCGAATTTCAATGATACATATGGCCCCTAGTCTTCTTACATCCTTGTTAGTTGGAATCAGAAGTTGAGTAGGTAAGTATTCCAAGGTAGATCCTTTGAAACACCATAGAAGTTTTATAGTCTGAGCTCAGTTATCCCTCAAGGTTTTTTTAATTAACCTTTTCATTGGTTTTTGCGTTTTCCATACAGCATACACATCAATCGGCAACTGTTAATCATATTGTAACATTCATTATGCATGTGTGCATTACAGAAGATTCTAGTCCATAGAACAGTTACTTGTCCTGACACCTGTGTTGTGCGAAGATGTCTGTCTGTTCGGGGATGGTGGGAGTCAGATTAGAGTGTCTAGTTCTTGGGTATGACTGGCGTGCCCTCCTAATCCGTATGTGATACAGAAACTGAGAAATCCGTATAGGTAACCGAACTGGGGAGATATAACTTAGGGAAAGAGGGGCAGGGGATGAGGGCGCTATCCTTCACTGGTCCCATAGTACCAAGAAGTGTTCACTCATTGGGACAAGTGGAGCATTCCATTTGGGGCCGTGTGAAGCTGACCTCGCTCAGGAGATTCTTGTGGGATTCGGGGTCTACCTGGGCCTGGCGTTGCCTGGGTGGCAATAGGGGTGTCTGGCATTTGTGTAAAGCTATGGAGGAGTATTGCCCACTCCATGGATATGTGGTGTCGCCGCATGCGCACGCTTCCTCCTGTATGATGGCATCCTCCTCGGCCGCCCCCTCCATGCTGCCATCGAGGACCATCTGATGACCACCAATGTAGTGTGATGCAACATTTTGCTAGTATGGCTAGAATTGCAAAGCGTGTTTCCACCTTTCTCTGCTTGTGTCGCTTAAATATCCCTAGAGCACTAGCCTCCCATGTGGCATGGCTCGTCAGGCCCGTGACAGTTAATAGCGTGGCATGGACTTCCTCCCAAAAAGCCTGCAGTGTAGTGCAGGTTCATAACACGTGGAGGAACGTGGCGTCAGGTGCGTGACATCGGGGGCATTCAAACTGCGTTGTAGGGAAAAAACGCTTGAGCCACTCCGGTGTGAGATATGCTCAGTGCAGTATGTTAAATTGGATATTTTTAAATCGCTGATTGTGTGACACCTTTTTGTGATGTTCCAGTGCTGTGAGCCATTCTTTATCATGCAGTGCACAACCGAAGTCCTCCTCCCATTTTAGACGGAGCTGCGTTATATATCCAGGTAGTGAGGTGTGTCCCTACTCCCATATTTAGGATTGTGTGTAGTACCGGGTGTGTTTTGGGTTCACCATTCGTGAATGAATGAATGAAAAGGTATTTCTATAGCGCCTAACTACCCGGAGGCCTCGTAGCACTGAGGAAAAGAAGAACGGAGGAAGGCCGGTCCACAGAGCTATACAAGCATTTCAAACAAGTGGGTTTTTCAAAGTTTACGGAAGACCAAATGATTGTTGTTCCCCCACAGGGCCTGGGTAAGGGAATTCCACAGCTTTGCAGCAGTGAATGAGAAAGAGCGGCCACCCCATCTCACCTTCTTTATTTTCTTGATGGTGGCCAATTGTAGAGAACTAGAGCGTAAAGTTCTATGCGGGAGGTAAGGAGTTATTAGTGGTTGCATGATCAGTGGACCGGTTTTCCATATGGCCTTATGTGCCAGACACATAGCTTTAAACTGTACCCTGGCTGAGATCGGGAGCCAATGTAGGTGTCTCAATGCTGGTCTTGCCGATTGCCATCGTGGGATCTGAAGAAGCATACGTGCAGCACAGTTCTGGGTCACCTGCAGTTTATTTATTGTAGCTTGGGGAGCTCCAAGGTACAAAACATTCCCGTAATCCAGGCGAGATAGTATGAGTGCTTGAACCATTATCCTTCTCGCCTGGAAGGGAAAGAGGGGGATAACTTTGTGAAGCATTCTCATCAGTCTGTAGCAGATTGCTGAGAGTGTGATTGCCTGGTATGCGAAGTTGAGGGAGCTGTCGAGCCACAAGCCAAGGCTCTTTATCTGTGGCTTGGGGGAGGTGCGGGATCCAAACATGGCGGCCACAAGGGGAAAGAGGCAGTGGGAGATGAATTACCCAACAGCATGATCTCTGTTTTGTCTCTGTTAAGTCTAAGGTAGGAGAGCTCCATCCATCTAGCCACAGCCTCTAGGCAAGGGCCCAGGGAGCTAGAGGATCCCTCAGCGTGATGTAAAGACACCACTAACTTGGTGTCATCTGCATAGCTGACGATCTTAATACCAAATGGATGGATGACCCTTGCCAGAGGCCTCATGTAGATATTAAAGAGCGTCGGGCTCAAAGCAAAGCCCTGCGGAACCCCACAGCTCAGAGGTAGACTGGAGGACATCACATCCCCCTCGAAGACCTGAAAGCAGCGGTCGCTGAGGAAGGATGAGAACCATGCCAGTGCAGAGCCCGACACTCTGATACTCTTGAGTCGATGGGTCAAGATGGTATGATTGACCGTGTCGAACGTGGCACTGAGGTCCAGGAGGATGATGGCCGCCACTCCTCCCTCATCCACCAGCTTCCTTGCCTCTTCTATCACCATCAACAGTGCAGTTTCCGTCCCATGTTGCGGGTGAAAACCTGTTTGTGAGATGTCCAGCAAATTGTTGGATTCTAGATGATTAACCAGAATATTGTTAATATGTTTTTCCAGCAATTTGCTCAACCAGAGGAGAAGAGAAATTGGACGGTAGTTGGATAGGTTAGATTGATCCAAACTTGGCTTCTTCAAGAGAGCCCTAACCATTGCACATTTCTATGAAGAAGGAACCGTACTGGATATGATTGAGCAGTTCAAAACATCAAGGACCAATGGACGGATGGATTCGATGATCGCAATAAGGTGTTGTGGTGGAGGTGGGTCCAGTGGGAAGCCTGAGGTCACCTTGGAAGTTATCAGATCTAGTGTGTCTACATCTAAAAGATGCAATTGTTCCAGCACAGGGACAGAGCCTCCTGTCTCAGTTTCCGCTGGGTCAGGTGGAGTGAGGGGGAAAGCTGTATAAATAGTTTGGTTTATTTGATGGAAGAAAACCGCTAGGTTATTGCAGCGTGTCAATGCTCCTTCACTCGGTAGAGACTTTTGAGGAGGGGCAATGAGAGATTTCGGTATCCAAAAGATCTCTTTTGGGGAATTCGCAGCTGTGCTGATTTTAGTCTCATAAAAGTGGGCTTGTGCTGTTTTAATCTCAGCTTTGTACAGCCTAATAGCTTTCCTGTAATCATCCATCCTAAGTTGTGAGGAATCCTGCCTCCAGCTCCTTTCTAATCTTCGGCAGGATTGTTTTAAAGCCTTTAGTTTAGGAGAGAACCATGGGGAATGTGTTTCCTATTTTTTGTTAAGGTAAAAGTCTTAGGGAGAATTACATCAAAGGAAATCCTGAATCCAGCTATTAAAGTTATTATTCGCTTCATTAATAGTAGTGCTTCCCTTTAAAGGTTTTGAGGCCTCAAGAGCAATCTTCCATTCCGCCAAGGGAAGTCTAGACCATTTCCTACCCCAAGATGCAGTTTGTTTCTGGACTGATAAGGTGGCAGTCGTAGCCCAGAGTAGAGGGATTAAATGGTGGTCCGTCCAGGGGAGTGGGATGGGGATCCCTGTACACAGGTTATCTAGGTTGCTAATAACTGGGTCCAAGAAGTGTACTTTATCATGTGTCGGGAGAGAGCCTTTGAGATTAAGATCAATCGCCTCAAGGCTTGATAGAAGTCCGCTAGCTATAGGATTGGACGGATCATCTAAATGTATATTAAGATCCCCCAACACTGTAAAGTTCACCGAGGCCAGAGCAGAGTTAGCGACTAGATCAATGAGCTTGAGAATAAATTGTTTTAAGGCTTCTGGAGGGTGGTAGATCAGCAAGCCGGTAAAAGTACTGGTGGGCGTAAATTCTCCAGAGAAAGCCATGTTTTCACAGTCATCAAGCGTAGATGGTAGTAGTCGGCACTCATATATATCCTTATAAATAATTGCTAGGCCTCCGCCTCTACCAGAGGTACGGTCAGTTCTACATATTTCATAGCCTGAGGGGAGGGCCTGAATAACATCTGGCTCGTTCCCAGTCTACAGCCAGGTCTCCGTTAAAAACAGAACGTCTAGTTTATGTTCTTCTATCAGTAATGCTATTTCAGTGCAGTGTTTTGGCAGTGACCTGCAGTTTAAGAGAGACATGTTTCGAGATCTAGTGCCCGAGGGATCCAGGTCTATATGAGCTACCGGTTAGTAATGATAGTGACAGTGACTGCAATATAACGGGAGCTTTGCGGGGCTTAGAGTGTAGAGACATTCCAATTTTCCTTCTGGTCTCAACTCATGCAGGCAGGATGAGATGTAAGTTAATAGATTTCCTGTAAAAGGGCCAGGGTTTATGGCCCCTGGGCCCGTTCTGGCGCGGACGGGCGCAGACGGGCTTGCCTTTCGCGCGCCTTTGGCACGCCCGCTGCGCGCGTCCGCTGCGCGTTAGCATCATTCTCCAAGATATAGATTAGTTTGCTTGGAGAGCTGGAGCGTCACCCTGCCAAGATTGCCGCCCGCAATAGCCCAACCAGGAAGTGCCAGGCTCTACAGTCTCCCTCCACTCAACCAGCACTAAAGCAGCTGTGGTGGACCTAAGAGTCAGCGAGCGGGGGCCACGATGCAAGTACAAGTATCAGTTTCCAGTAATTAATTAATAAAACAATTTTCCATTCAGTGCAGATATTTAAAAACAACGACCATTCGCAAATTCAGTTTTTAGATTCAAAGCGCTAGCGCAGCAAGCGGACGAAAAGTCTGCCTTCAGTTCCAGCACGTCGGCGCTTATGTGAGGTTTAAACATTCCGCTCGCCTGGAGAGCTGGAGCGTCACCCTGCCAAGATGGCCGCCCGCATTAGCCCAACCAGGAAGTGCCGGGCTCCACAGTCTCCCTCCACTCAACCAGCACTAAAGCAGCTGGGGTGGACTGGGGAGTCAGCAAGCGGGGGCCGCGATGTAAGTACAAGTATCAGTTCCCAGTAATTAATTAATAAAACAGTTTGCCATTCAGTGCAGATATTTAAAAACAACAACCATTCGCAAATTCAGTTTTTAGATTCAAAGCGCTAGCGCAGCAAGCGAACGAAATGTCTGCCTTCAGTTCCAGCGCATCGGCGCTTATGCGAGGTTTAAATATTCCGGGTCGCCTGGAGAGCTGGACCGTCACCCTGCCAAGATGGCTGCCCGCAATAGCCCAACCAGGAAGTGCCGGGCTCTACAGTCTCCCTCCACTCAACCAGCACTAAAGCAGCTGTGGTGGACCGGGGAGTCAGCAAGCGAGGGCCGCGATGTAGGTACAAGCATCAGTTCCCAGTAATTATTTAATAAAACAGTTTTCCATTCAGTGAAGATATTTAAAAACAACAACTATTCGCAAATTCAATTTTAGATTCAAAGCGCTAGCGCAGCAAGCGGACGAAATGTCTGCCTTCAGTTCGAGCGCGTCGTCGCTTATGCGAGGTTTAAATATTCCGGGTCGCCTGGAGAGCTGGAGCGACACCCTGCCAAGATGGCCGCCCGCAATAGCCCAACCAGGAAGTGCCGGGCTCTACAGTCTCCCTCCACTCAACCAGCACTAAAAAAGCTGTGGTGGACCGGGGTGTCAGCGAGCTGGGGCCACGATGTGAGTACAAGTATCAGTTCCCGGTAATTAATTTAATAAAACAGTTATCCATTCAGGGCAGATATTAAAAAAACAACAACCATTCGCAAATTCAGTTTTTAGATTCAAAGCGATAGCACAGCAAGCGGACGAAATGTCTGCCTTCAGTGAGATCCCATGTCTTCCTACAGTCCGCTATCAGTTGCCTGTGACCGGCGGGGAGCCCGTTTTCCTCAACTTAGCCCTCGAGCGAAGTTATCTGGCCTTCAGTGAACAGGGCGTCCATCTCAGTGAGCAAGGACTCTGTCCACACACACAATTCTCCAGTTGTATAGTGTCCGCTTCCTTTGGGGAAGCCCGCTAGTGGTAGCAATGAGGAGTACAGAAGGGCTGCCCTAGAAAGGCGATTGATTTGCAGCACACAGGATCTGGCCACCTTCACCAGCAGGGGGTGTGTTGGATTTGGTTTGGTCCCTGGAAGGAGCATCCGAGTTACCTCTGGGATTGTCAGAGTCCCTGCCTTCGCCTCCGTCTCCTTCAAGTGTCGTCCAGCTGTCCATCGCGAGAGCCAATGTAGTTGCGCAGTGAGGAAGTCGGCCTCAAAGGACTGGGCACCCAGCCCTCCTCCTTCCCGTGGCAGCTGCAGTGTCGTCAGAGCCACTCTACGGCGACCCTTCCCCAAGAGCATTGAGATCAGTAAAGAATCTCTCTGAAGAATGTTGGTCGGGGGATCACTGGGACATTTACAAAATAGTATAGCCGCCGGGGTACCATTATCCTTTTAGATAAAGTTACCATTTCCATTGGGGATAGGGGTAGCGTTCGCCAGAAATTTATTTGGGTGTTTAAACCTTGTAGGACTTTGTAGTGGTTCCCCTCCAGAAGGTCCATAGGGGTGTGATAGAGTCTAATCCCCAACTATCTGGGGGCATCCTCTTTCCAGGACAGCGTGGCGCCTCCCACACTAATGTCCCAGTGGGGTGCTTCGGGGTTCAGGGGGTAGATAGTAGATTTTTCCCAGTTCACTCTCAATCCCGATCCCCCCCCAAACTCATTTAGTGTGGCCCACAGCGAAGTGAGATCTGCTGTAATGTCCGGACATGGATTAGGAGGTCGTCTGCATAGAGGGACACGCTGTGTGTAGGCCCCTCGAGCGGTATACCCCACAGTTCGCCCTCTACTTCCAGTCTCAGCACTAGCGGCTCCATTGCAAGGGCGAATAATACCAGGGAGAGAGGACATACCTGGTGCGTTCCATGCATTATAACGATGGGGGATGAGATGTGCCTGCCTGGTTGGACCCGAGTGGTCAACCCGTTGTACAGAAACTGAAAGTATGCCATGAGTTGGGGTCCTATTCCCACCCGTTGTAGAATCTCAAACACGTACTGCCATGCCAGGGTATCGAAGACCTTTTTGAGGTCCAGTATAAGGCAGGCGGCAAGCAGGAATCTTCCCCACCCCCTGTCCTGGACCTGAAACAGCCTACGTATGTTTTGGGTGGTGTACCGCCCAGGCACGAAACCACATTGGTCAGGGTGCACCAGGTGAGGGAGCACCTCTGTGATTCTGTCCACAAGGATTTTCCCGAGAATTTTAAAGTCCGCTGTCAGCAGGGTAATAGGACGGTAGGATGATCTAAGTAATGGATCCCTGTCTGGCTTAGGAAACGTCACTAGCGTGGACTCTCGCATGGACTTGGGGAGCAGTTTTGTGACTAGTGCTGCCTGGAAAATTGCGTCTATCTGTGGGTCTAGCTGCTGGGAGAACGCAGAGTAAAATTCTTTTTGGAAGCCGTCATGGCCGGGAGCTTTGTTTTTAGCCAGGTGTTGGATCATATGTTTGATCTCTGTGGCTGTGAGTGGTTCGTCGAAGGAAGCCCAGGCCTCATCCGTCAGCTGTGTCAGTGCATCGGTTTCTAGCATTTGGCGGATAGATTCCTCATTGTCTAGATGCGGCTCCCTGTACAGGGCCTCGTAGTATTCAGGAAAGGCGGACAGTATGTCTGCTTGTGCATATACGGTCTCACCTGCGGCGTTTCTGATACTAGTGATTGGTTGTGTTTGTAGGTCCAGTGTAACAAGCCAGGAGAGGAAGGTGCTCACTCGATTTCCTTCCTTATGGTTTCTCGTGGAATATGCCTGAAAATTATATCTGCGTAAGTCCGCGAAAGTTTCTGTATATTTGGACTTGGCCTCTGCCATTTGTGTAGGAGAGACCCTCTGTGTGTCGGCCTCCTTAGACAGTCGCTCTACTTGTTGCTCTGTTGTTTGCACCCCCTGCACCAGCGTTTTTCATACCCCCACGATTTTCCTAATGCATGTTCCCCTCAGCACCACTTTGAAAGCGTCCCACTCCAACGTTCTAGACTACTCAGGAAGGCCAATATCCTCTTCCACCTCTACGCGGATGACACGCAGATCTACCTGGAAACCTCCTCGCTTAATGACATCCACAGACTAAATGCTGTCTTAAAAGATGTTCAAGACTGGCTAACAAAAAACCACCTGAAACTCAATCCCGACAAGACCGAAACTCTTCTCATCTCAAACAAAGAAGACAATCCTCAAATCACTGAATGGCTGAAGTCGATCGATGCTCTTAAAGGTCTCTCATGCCAACTGATTCCGTCAAATCCCTGGGTTTCACCCTTGACCCCAAATTAACTCTGACAAACCACATTAAGAACTCGGCAAAAAGTGCTTTCTTCAACCTCAGACTGCTGAATAAAATAAAACCTTTTATTCCAAACAAAGACCTCAAACTAGCCACCCAATCTCTAGTTCTATCTAGACTGGACTATGGGAACTCAATCCTTACAGGCATACCCAAATCACACCTGGCTCCATTAAAAACAACACTACATGCGGCAGCAAGAATGATCACAGGATGCAAAAAATTTGACCACATCTCCCCAGCACTCAAAGAACTTGAATGGCTCCCGGTGGAAATGCGTAGCTCCTTCAGAACGGCCTGCCTAACACACAAGGCCCTCCACACCGGTAAACCAGAATACTTGGCTAACAAGCTCAAAAAAGCAGGCCAAAGCAGATATTTGAGAAGCTCCAACTCCCTGCTGCTCATCCCACCAAAAACCAGAAAGAAGAAAACTGCGGACTGCTCCTTCACTGGAAATGCCCCCAAAATATGGAACTCTATCCCCCCTCATATCAGAACTCTACCTTCCTATCCGGACTTCAAGATCCAACTCAAACCCTTGTTCCTCACCCGTTCCTTGGGTCCTAGATAACGAGGATCTCCCTCTGAACTATGCGCTATCTCTGTATCCTTCTACCAAAAGGCCTACTGTTACGAACTTCTCCTCCCCCAACATTGTCTTGAGGACTGCCTTTATGTGTTATGTATCTTTTTGCTCACCATGCCTTTCCTCTTACTGTAAAGCGCTCTGCTACCTTCGGGTCTTGTTAGCGCTATAGAAAACTTCTAAATAAATAAAAAAAAAAAATGTGGTGCGTGCGTTCCCTAAAAAGTAGTGGTATATGTTCTCTTTTTGTTCGTGTTGGAACACCGGGTCCTCCAGTCATTCTCGGGGGAGTTGCCATGTGGGTACCGGGGGCTTGGGTGGGTGCCACCGGAGGGTCATGACGTGGGCGTCGTGGTCCGATATCACCCTACCTAGCCTAGGTAGTCTGAATGTTGGCTGAAGAGCAGGATCGTCCTTGTGCACATGAAGCAGTCTAGCTGCATGAGCAGGTCATGGGGAATGAAGTGGAAGGAGTAGAGTTTAGTTGGCAGGTGTACGTGACGCCAAGTGTCCATCAGCAACGAATGATCGCTCCAGGCCTGCAGTCGGGCTGTTTGCGCGAAGGCTGGTGAGGGTTTGGCAGGGGAGTGGGATCTGTCCAGGGCGAGATCTAAGGAACAGTTATAGTCTCCTCCCAACACCCACGGGGAAGATGTGAACTGGGCCAAGCCACTTGACAGGGTCTCCCAGAATATTGCCTGTTCTGTGTTGAGGGCATATATACTGCCTATCAGTATTGGCTGACCGTCTAACAACCCCACCAAAAGTGCAAATCTCCCTTCGGGATCTATCTTCCAGACGGTTTCTAGGAAGGGAACGCCCGGTCGAAGCCAAATTAGGGTTCCCCTTGCGTACGCTGAATATGTTGTAGCCCGCCACTTCTTTTGGAGTTTATCTAGTTCCCCTTTTGTGAGATGTGTCTCTTGGAGTAAAATGAACTGTGCATGCTGGAGCTTGATATACGCATGGATGGCATATCGCTTTCTAGCCGTGTGGATGCCACTGGCGTTTAGAGTGAGAAAGTTGATATCAGTTGTTGGGTTCATGGTGGTTTGTGGGCCTTACGGCATTGGGAAGTGGTCTCAGCAGCCCCTGTGTGAGCCCTCTGGAGTGGAAGGTGTCTATTCGATGGGAGGTGTAGCCCTACGAGCGAGTGCCTCTGCCCTTTATGGTGGGGTGGGTGGGGGACAAGGTGTGGTAGGGCGTTGAACTTGAACATTGTGGGGTTGGAAACCCAATACAGGGGACCTACTGCAACGTGCAGCATGACGAAACTGGTACTACTTCGTGCCCATTAACTAAACATATGGGGGGGTCCATCTGGTCTGCGCGGTTCCCTAAGGTCCTCCCTTGGGGCCCCACAGTATAATATGTCTTGTGCGCGAGTGGGGCACATTGCGCTAGTGCATATAGGGTGTTTTACCATCGCAGGGTGCAGTATGTGGTGTGGTGTTAAGGAGTGTGAGTGGTTTCTGAGGTCTTTATAGCAACCATCTCTATGGGGCTTCAGATGAGTGTGTCTGCAGTCTGCGGTGTGACCTTTGGTAAGGAACCGGTAGTCTCTTCAGAGTCACTGGAGTCGTTAGGGTCCTCTTCAGGCGTAAAGATGTGTGGAGTGGCTTCATGGTCCGATGTGGAAGGGTTCATCCCCAATGCCGCTGCTGGTTGTATTGCTTTCCGGCGTTCCGCTATGATCTGTTCCAAGTCCGGCGATGTCAGCAAGTTATGAAGTGACTGCATATCCGACCGGCTATGGACTTTCCGGTTGTTGCGCCTCAGGGGTTTCACCGTCTTGGGCCTTGGTGCTCTAGTGTTCTTTAGTGATGGGTCGATGTGTAGGTTCAGTTCCATCCACTTTGTTGCAGCTTGTGGATCTGTGAAGAAGTTTGGGGTCTCTTTGTGGATAATTTTCAGCCGCGCTGGAAACAGCAGTGAATATTGAATGTTCTGACTCCAGAGCAGTCTCTTTATCTCAAGAAATGACGCTCTCTTTCGCTGCACTGCCCTGGAATAATCTGGGAAGAGCATAACATGTTTGTCCTCCACCCTGATGGGGTTGCTCTCTCTGGCAGCTCAAAGTGTGGTATCCCGGTCCCGGAAGTTGAGTAGCTTGACGAGCATAGGGTGAGGAAGCGAGCTTGGAGGAGGGTGGCGCAACGGCACCCTGTGCTCCCTTGAGACGGAGAAATAGGGATTGAGTTCTTCACATGGTGTGAAAGATCGAAGCCAGGATTCTGTGTATGCGATGGGGTCCCTGCCCACCATGCCTTCCGGCAAATTTAAAATTTGCAGGTTGCTTCTTCTGGAACGTCCCTCTAAGTCGTCTGCTCTTTCCTCTAGGGTTGTAACTCGGGCTTAGAGTTCGTTTATAGAGTCTTGATGGGTTTTAAATTGAGGCTGCACTATCCCCAGTGCTTTTTCACCGTCCGTCACCTTGTCCGCCAGCTTCCGGTGATCATCCCGCAGCAGGCTGAGTTCCATGGCTAAAGTCCGGAAGCGCCCCTCCGTCTTTATGCATGAATGCTCTATTGCTGCTAGGACTCTATCTAGTTTATCGGACATTATGGCACTAGAGTCTGCATCCTGATTTGAGCTTGCTGGAGTTGAGGAGATTGATCTGGTTTGTTGGGGGGCCCGTTGTCTTGAGGCACCCCATGATTGCAGGCAGTGTAAGACGCGCTGGGCCGCACGATTGTGAAGCTTTGAGTGCATTTGTGCCGGTCCCTGGGCACCTATCCCCCGCTCTTTATCCCTCTTCGCTTGCGAGCTAGGGACTAGGCAGTGACTGCTCTGCCGTTCTGTCGCATCGAGTGATTGGCAGCTCTGTGCGCTCCTTGGCAGGGCCTACTGATTCTGTCAAACTGCATCTGTTCAGGCCACAGCCGCCCTCTTGTCCAGCCCGTAGCCCTGCACCCCGCTGTCTCAGGCATCCCCCTCAGTGATAGGAAGTGTCTGCGGGGTCCGCACCATTATTTGCGTGCCGTTTAGGCTCGTCTTTCACGCTATTCTGATTCTTCCTAGTTACGGCCTCCCAGATGCGCCGCCCGGGCTGGCGCTGTCACTGCTACCTCCTCGTAGGGCCGCTCCGCCTCCGTCATGGTCCTCTGGTGAGCGAGTGGGACCCTCCTCCAGACCCCCGCGTTAGGAATGCAGGCTTCTCTGACCTTCGTCGCCACCCTCCCCCGACTCCTAACTGCTGCGCGAACTGTGCTTGGAGTGGTATTCTCCTCACCCGCCTTCACCAACTGCCAAGTGTCCCCTGTGAGGATGTCGAAGGTGCTCTAATCACCTTCAAAAGGTTGGCCGGTAGGGTTAGGGAGGGGTGCGCCACCCCACCAGTTGCTCACTGCAGTCCTCACTTTTGCCTTCTCCGTACCATTCAGGGCGCCCAAGGTCTCTGGCTGCTGATGAAACAGGCTTCTGCCTTGTCTCCCGTGTGGAGTACCTCTCTTGTCTGCCCCACACGTACAGTAGCTCTGGACGTCAGTCCGGATGGTCGCGGTATACCGGGGGACTCCTCTCCTGCACTCTCACCTTCCGCCTCCGAGTTGACTGCTGGACGTGCAGTGAAGCCACAGCTTCTGCCTCTGCTAATGCCTGCCCCGTAGCAGTCCTCCGGCGGCGTCGCTCACTCTGTGTGGGCCCACTTCCCGCTCCCTCACCTCTTGTCTTTGGGTACTCGTGTTCTGGCGGCCTTCTGGATTGTTGGCGGAGAATCCGGAGCTCACCCGGCAGGTGCCATTTTGGGGAAAGGCGCCCTACCTTGCTGAGGTCTCGTATTGGTGTTTCTGACTCTTTTTTGCTGCTTGTTCTGTATTCTCCAATACTGCCGTCGTGCAGGGACACGATTTAAATCTGACTGGCTTCCTTTTGATTCCCGGCAGCCGCAGATAATTTCCGCTTGTCGGGACCTGCTCTCAGAGCCTCAGATCAGCACTTCTGCCACCGCGGCCATTCAAGCCACGCCCCTCGGTCAGGCGCGGTGCGTCCATTGGGGCGTACGGGCGTAGCCCTCCCGCCCGCAGCTGCTCCAACGGCCGAAGGAGAACTGATAGTTGGCATGGCGTCGGACCGCCCACGGTGGGAGGTCCGGCGTCGTGTTGACTGACATGGTATCACTCAGACGTCACAGGGGCATGCAGCAGCACAAGTGCACATGAGTGGGGACGGAGGGCGAATTTTCGCACCGTGCCCACACATGCGCACTTGTGTTTTGACTTGTTTGCGCATGCCCATTAGGAGCCTTTCGGGCTCCTAATGGGCGTGCGGCGGGCGAAGATTAGCCGTGCCCTAAGCTCATCCTGGCGCTGCTGGCAGCGCCAGGATTGGCTGAGAGGGGCTGTAGGCGGCAACGGACTCGGGGCGGCGCGGAGCGGGTCAGGACCTCAGGTAGGATTTTAAGATTTTATTTTAATACCCCCACCTTCCTCCCCACCCCCCCGTGCGACACCCCCCGCGAGCCGCGACTGCGGCGCAGACCCGTTAAGTTTTTTATTTTAATCTTCCCCGCACGACCATCCCCTTCCACCCCCCCCCCCACCCCCCCAACACCCTCCGAGTACAACGAGCGGAGCGAATGATAGTGGTTCTGGTGATCATAGCGTTCGTGAAAGCGCTGGAACAGCTGGGTCTCTTAGACGTTTGTGCGCTTTGCCTTATGGAGGTGGCAGCACGTGGGGTTACTGCACTAAAGACGTGCGTTTGTGAGAAAGTAATATGTGAGTTGATGGCGCCCGGTACCAAGGTATGACGCCTTTGAAGCTCTGGCGCAGTGGACTGTTCTGTGGGTGAGTAACCGCTTGTGTGGGACGGGCACAGAGGTAAGAGTTACATTTGGAGAGGGGAAAAGTGACACAGGGGTGAGCAGGGAGGGACAACATGTACGGAGGATAATAAAGACTAGACTGGGGGGGTCAAATGGAAAAGGGAAAGACAAAGAGGAGGGCGGTCAGGGGCAGAGAAAGAGGGAAGAAACTAAACAGTAGCTTGAAACGGAGAACGCCATGGAGCATTGAGAGGAAAGGTTAAAAGTGAGTCAGGAGTGACATACGGATGGACGGGTGAGTGGGGGTGAATGAGAAAAGTGAAGGGTGGGAGAAGGGCGTTGAGGGAGGGAGATGAGAGGACGAGACGGTCGGGGGAGGCTAGAGAGGCACAATGACAAAGAAGCGCGTGGCAACACAGCGGGAGGGAAGGAAGTAGAGGAGAGATGGGTAAGTGATGGATAGGAAGAGATAAGGTAGCTTATTGTGTCACTCACATAGCGCTTCATATCCCGATGCAGTGCGCGGTAGCGCATTTTCAGGTGAGTAGCATGCTGCACAGTGGGGGATGAGTGATAGGCAGGGTGTATTGTTGGGATCTTGTATGAAGGAGTGTTTTTTGTCGTTTGTGACAGATCAGAGGGGTCTGAGGATGCGTCGCAGGACGTAGAGTGTGATGAAGGAGGTGGTTGAAGATAGAGTGCTGTGGGATATACGTGCATTTTTGGCAGGTAGATACGGTTAGCCCAAATTTGGAAAAGGTCTATAGCTAAGTTGGAAAACAACAATAAATAAACTAGGTGAGTGACCAATGAACAATAGAGAGCATGATGGTTTTATTTAAGTTTTCTGGAGAGGTGCATGAGTGCACAGGGAGAGGACGGAGACAAACAGATTATTATAAGGTCGAGATAAAGTTAAAGGCAAAAGTGAAACAGATAGGAGAGGGAAAGACACAGCAACTGATGCAGAAGGGGCACACTGAGCAAAGGATATAGGAGTGGTGGATAAAGGCAAAGGGGATTGGGAGGGATGGGCACAGGGAAAACAAAATGTACAGAGGAGTGATCTGTAAGGGCACGTTGAGAGGCAAAGACACAGAGGTGTGATGTATAAGGGCAAAGGGAGAGCAAATACACCGAACAGTGATATGTAAGAGCACACGAAGAGCAAAGATACAGATGAGTGATATGTAAGAGTAAAGGGGGAGCAAATATACAGATGAGTGATATGTAAGAGGACAGGGGGAGCAAAGATACAGATGAGTGATATGTAAGGGCACTGGGAGAGCAAAGACACAGATGAGTGATATGTAAGGGCACGGGAAGAGCAAAGACACACATACTGAATAAGCAGCCGCCTATTTTATATGACATCTCTTTATTAATGTAATAACTGCACTTTCACAATTGCTTTATTAACCATCCTACTTTCTCAAATTTGCTTGAAAATGCACCATTTGTCCACTTTTTTTTCAAAAATTTGCGGGGGTCGGTTGTCCCGGCTCGCACGCGTGCTCGCTGTGGTGGATTAGGAAAATAATTGTATGCCTCACCAATTTCAAATGTCACCAGCCGCCACTGCCCTCGGTTATCCCTCAAGATACCATCATCTTCTTTGAACAGTATTACTAGACATGCATTCCTGTCACCACACTATAGAATACATACCATCTTCCACCCTCTGCTAGAACCCACTGACCTTCTGTGAACTTCTAGGGTCCTAGTTCTAGGTATACTCCATAACAAATGGAAATATGTTTGTGGCCTCAAATAACCAAGACTGACTGAGTCGTGGTGTCTTCTGACATGGAGGGAATAGCAGTACACAACCTATAAAATCTCTATTTTTCAGCTTAGCGATTTAATTTGGGTGTTTGCCCACACAGAATGGACAGCCTAAGAAAAGAACTCACTGGGTACAACAGACGGATTCTGCCAGTCTCTCAACTGGCTGCATAGGTCTTAGAAAAAAATACCCAATTCATCCATTGCTCAACTTAGATATTTTTACAGTGACAATATAGAGAACAGGATCCTTACCTTATAACTAAGGCTTTTGGTCTTCTGATTTTACTGATTTTTACAGATAAATACTGACAGGAAACAATGCATTTCCTGTCTGTATTTATTTTTAAAATAAAAATACTGAAAATGGTGCTTGTTGTGAGAGACTTTTCATGCTGTCTTTCAGGAGTTCTCAACAACAGCTGAGCAGATAGACAGCATGGGGAATTAAAAAACAGGATGAGATTTCCTTGAATAGGCATATATTAACATATACTTGTAGTATGACACCAATATGTACTTGTGAGTGAAGTGTTTAGTTATACATGGCTGCTTAATTTGGTAAATTGTGACAGGCATCCATGTATGAGTGCATGTTCAAAAGTTAAATAAACAGGGAAATATACAATTTTATGGCTCCATTTATTCTCAAAACACAAAATAAATATGGATATATACCAATAAGATGGGCAAAAAATAAATATGGGTAAATCCAGACTGAAAGTATAATAAAATAAATACCATAAAGCAGGGAGCCCTAATTATAATCTCCTGAACAACTTTAACACAGCCATGGCAGATTCTATTCATTGACGTCCCCTCGCCCCCACACATACATATTCAGTGCCCCTAATCCTCCATCACCTTTATTCGAGACAACAGAAAACTATAACAGCAGCAAAAAACATCCTACTTCAGCTCCTGTCTGAAAAGAAACCCCAGCGAACCCCTTTTTCATTTTTAGGCCTGGTAAGAGGCAGCGTTAGCTATCTCATGAGCCTTAAGAAATCAAAATACATGCATAAATAAAAAAATGCATACATGGGTAGAGGGGCTTTTACTCAAACCTCGTCATCCACTGGTCTGTCCAACTATCATTCACATTCTGCTTCCACTCACCACAAAATATAATGCATGGGTAAAAGATCAGCCCATGAAAGTCATTGGCTGTTTTGCATTCTGAGTGATAACATTGTTTGTGACTACATGGGCAAATTTGCCTTAAAAATGTACTTCAATGCCAGGCTGGTAGGCCAATACTTTACTTTGGAAATGCTTTCCGCTTTTTATCTATTGTTTTCAGTCATTGTGTGTGTTTAAAATAGATCTTCAGGTTACAGTAATTAAGGGCCATTAGTAGCTGTTCCTTGCTCTAATAAGAATCATACTGGGGGGGGCGTGGTCAAGCAAGATGGCCGAATAGACGTGCCCTGAGACAGCTCCCGCTGAGGGGAAATATATCCTAACTAATCCTGCTCCATCTTAGCCTCTCTGTCCCTTGAGTGAGGGGCAGACATTGTCAGACAGTGCGGCGTACTGGTGCATCCACTTTGGGTGAAAATGGCGTTATGGCCCCCAATACAGTGCTGAGTGGAGGGTGCCTATGTTCACCCTGCAGAGCGAATGGCCTGTGGTGTGGTGCTGTCGGCTACATAGACGGAGTGATATACAGCACTTGCCTGAGCCATTGCAGAGCTACATGGTACGGGGTCGGCATTTATGAAGGACTGGAGGAGGGAGACTGTAATGAACAGAGGATCCTTGAGCCAGGTATACGAAGCAGGATACGTTTATTTGAGCTTAGTTCCAGGTTAAGTTTCAAGTATGTAAGTAGAAGATAGCAAACCCCCACCAGGAGCAGCCTCCCTTCTGCTCAGCCTGCATCCACCAACTGACACCCCACACATCAACAGACCCCCAAGCATTCCATGACATCACACACATCCAGCATTCCAAACATCATCAAGCACAACAGCACTCATTCTGGCTGAGTAGTAGGGAAGAGACAGTTAGGGAAGAGGAATGGCAACACGTAAGTTATAACAGAGACGTTTTGCTCGTAACACCCTGCAGGCAAATGAGGAGTGTGATGAGGCTGTCGACAGTGGCATCTCAAGATGGCAGCCCTATGATGATGGAGAGAGTTCTGGCTAGTGGTGTCAGTGAACTAATACAGGAGACGGAGTTGGTGGAAACACCTGTCCGGGCTGCTGCAGAGATGGTGAGTGTTGGGCCAGCGATTCTGAAGGGCTGGAGAAGAGAGATATTTTGCCCAAAGCCACCGACAGTTGAGGTACAGCCTCTCAAGATGGCGGTCCCCCCGGAGAAGAGGTCTTACTAGTGGCACCAGAAATTAGCGGTGAGGGGCATGGGTCGAGGGCCCTCGGATTCCTGCAATTTGCTACTGCAAGTCAGTGAGTGAGGGAGAAAAACCTGCAGGCATGCATTGCACAGTCCATGAGGTGGTGTGTCTTTCCGATGTTATCATAGGCTGAGGTGCAGCCTGGGTGGTGGACTGGAGCCCATTACAAGGCTGCCTCTGCGTCCTCCTTACCATCCCCTTTGATGGAATGAACCCTACTGGATAATGCTGGGTGGCTGGTTGAGCTGCCTAGGTGAGAGACTAAGCCCTGTGAGACTGGAAATAGCATGCTTTACTTGACGTCAGCCTGAGACCTGAGACAGGCCCTGAAGGTCAGTGTGATGCTCGCCCTTATGCCTGGGCTTTCCCTGCGACGCCGTAATTCTTGAGGTGAGCTCCTGGCTGGTGCCCCGGATTTATTGTCTTTGGACGTATTGAATTGCTCACTCTGGGATAAAGAACTAGGGGTGGACACATGCCCCCAAGAAGAGTGCTGCTGAAGTTGCAAGTACCCCAAGCTGAGTGGTGTCTCGTTGTAATTCCCACTACAGTCAGGGATAAAGTTCCTAAGGGTGGCCAAGCCATCAAGATAGTGCAGTATACTGTCCCTGGCCCCTTGTCAGAGGAGCTGTGGGCCAGACAGGTGATGGGTGCTGAGATCCTGTGCAGAACACCTCTGATATTCTGATGGCCATCCAAATCTTTAAGGTGGCACTCAAAACAAAAGTGGATTCTATGACCATGGACACCAACAACCTGTGATTAGACCTTCGCAAAGTGGCAGATAGAGTTACTTCTACCGAGGGTGAGGTCACTATATTCCTGCAACAGATGAAAGAGCTTCAGGCAATGGTTAAGGGCCTAAAATGTAGTGCAATGCATGTGAAGGAACGTCTGGAGGATGCAGAAGGGCAGTCCAGATGGAACAACCTGTGCTGTATTGGGTTTCCCGAGCAGGAGGAGGGCCTGGCAGCGGATCTCTTTTTGCAGTGGAGGATAACCACAAAACTCATGCCTCAAGGGCTCTCTAACTTTTTCTCCATTTAGCGGGTGCATCGGGCCCTGGCACCTATACCCTGCCCTGGCACACCATTGCATGTCCTAATTGAAAGATTTCTTAATCACAGCGACTCCATTCTTCAGCATGTTTGTACCCATGCCCCCCCTGATATGCTGATGCTGACAACGCCATCCAAATATTCCCTGATTATACCAGGAGAGTGCACAAACTATGAACATCCTTCCTGGCTGTTAAGAGACAATTTCACAAGCGCAATGTTAAATACAGTCTGCTTTTCCCTGAGCGGCTTAGCGTCCATCATGAGGGCAAAGTGTTTTTCCACGAATCCCCCCTGGGAGGCGGCAGGCTGGCTGGAATCCATTGGAATGGGGCCAGGGCGGCAATCATCAGAATGGAGGGAGCAGAGACGTCAAGGATGGTGTAGATCAGCTTGAGGACACCTCGCACCTGTCAGTCAACCAAGGTCTGCAGAATCAATGGGACAAGAACGTATCCTGGTTTGCCCAGATGGAACCCTACGGATGGACACCAAGTCTTTGGCTATGCAAAGCTCCTTCTCACCACTATGCCTGGTCCATGAGACCCAAAGTGATGGAGCTGGGACAGGATGAGTGAAGAGTAGTGTTCTGAAGGTCACTGACGCTCCTTGTGGGTTAAATATTGTTATGGCCTGAAATGAATACCAGACTCCTGGGGGTGTATATTTCAGTTTACATATGTATTGGGACTAATAATGATGCTATGCTATTAGTTTGTCTGGTTTTGCACTGTCGCTGAGGTGGGCGTACTACTACACTTGGTGGGGTTGGCTTGGGGACTAGGTCGATGTGGATTGCTGAGCTTCTTGTGGGCTTGCGATATGCTTGGGTCTGGGCTCCCTGGTCAGAAGTTACATTGACCACTGTTGAAATCTGTTTTCACTAGTTGAACTCCTGGTTGGGAGGGCTCCACTGCCTCCTGTGCATGGGTTGTGGCGGGAGGGTGGTTGATTACTGCCCGAGAGTGGGTCTTAGAGAGGGCGGATGTATTGTACTATTATTTACTTCTATGTTCTCACAATGTTGGGGATTTTGGAGGGTAGAGCTTCCATGTATTATAGAAATGATCAGTTAGTTCCTAGGTTATATCGGCATCCGGAGGAGATAGTCACACCACACCTTCTTATAAGGCATGTTTGGGGGAGCACGTATGAACTGTTCACTTGGAATATGCGGGGGTTGAATTGTGGTAAATAAATAAATAATTACCGGTACTATTTTTCTATGCATTAACTGAAAAGGATAGCTCAATAAATAAGAGGCAGAATCCGTGGTATCTGAGTCATACGGGCTTTAATTAGGTGGCTCGAGCCAATGGACCATCGGGTTCCATCACCTGCTAAGGTTCAGGAAGGGACAGACACAGGAAAAAGAGGGACAGGCGCTAATATCTCATTAACATCATACAGTATATATAGTAAAACAGTACAATTGCATTGAATACAGTAGGCGTAACAAGTGACAAACGGAATATAAGAACATATGGGCGTGTAAAAGAAGGCGTGCACAGGGCGTGCATGGAGGTGTGTGATGTAAACGTCACAGAAGTGTCATAAGTGGGTGGATACATGGAGGGGGCTTCATGGGCAGCTGGAACCTTTAACCTACTGGTGCGCGCAAACGAGTCATGACGTGTAACTGGGGAGAGCTGGGGGCTCTGACTTCTAGCACTAGAAGAGGAGACTAAAGTCTGGGATGTCAGAACGACCTGTACCTATAGCATATCTGATATCTTGTGTTTGGAGTACATGTTGCTTGAATCTAAAAGTCATCAGGGCAAAGGCTACTTGTCACTAAGGCTAGTGCATGCATATATTTCCTCATGTATGGCGTGTGCTATGGATCTTCTATGGATACTAATTCAGTAATTCACTTGCATGGAGACAGGAAGACTAGACTATAGATGAAGATGTTTATGTGGTTCGTTATCTAGGAATGTGAAGCCGGGGAGCTGAACAGATAACTGTAGGCATAACATATTCTTGGCAGGCAGGCAGACTAGGCCGAGCCGGGCACCGCGCTGCTTGGCAGGAAGTAAGTGAAGGGTCAGGGATGCGGGCGGGGCTGCATCTCTCCTCGGAGTGGTTCAGGAGACTTGAAGCTTGAATCTGGTGTCCGGGCCCTGTGAGGCCTAGAAACGGGTGCAACTCGATGATTTAACGTGCACAATGAAAAGACATTGGCAACATAGGCCTAGAAGCCTAATTCACGTTGCTTTCAGGGAGACTGGATAACTGACATACTAACGTTGGACACAACTGTAAATGCGTCTTTATTCGGTCAGGGGGAAATATGCATAGCGATCATGCACATATAACATATGATGGGGAACCCGTAGGGACACACAACAGGGCAAAATTCAATTTTCCTCATTCCCTCCTTGTTCCCTACGTTCCCTTCAGGAAACATCAATATTCATAATACCATCTATCTGTTCATACAGCATCATTTGCTCGTCTTTTATCTGCTGAGAATGGGACTTTGGACGTCGAATACAAGATGTAGCGCACAAGCCGCAAATCGCAGGGCCACATTGTAAACAGAGACAACAACTGAATATGATCATTACTACTATTCCTAGGAATGACAATACTTTCCATCCCCAGGCAGATATTACACTCCAGAGCCAGCCGGACCATGTCCAGGTGCCTGGATTCTGGTGTAGCTGATGGGCTATTTTATGAAGTCTAGTTATTGCTGAATACACAGACGGTGCGTTATTAGGAATGAAAACGCAACAACTAGATCCGATGACTCTACAAGCTCCGCCCCTATCGGCCAGTATGACGTCAAGAACAAGGCGGTTCTGAAGAACAACAAATCTCATAGCAGACTGCTCTTCTGTTAAGTTACCTAGGGCGGAAGTAGTCTCATTCATTACTGCTTCAAGGGTTCTGGTTAACCTGCGTATTAATTTACTATTCTGGATAGGACCTATGAAGAAAAAGAAACCTTTATTGAAATCCGTATACTGTTCTAATGCAGTTTCAGTCTGATCGACAATTGGGGACTCGATCTCCCTTCTATGTCTGACGTGTACTAGATGTGTATTTCGGTGATAGTCGGATGGGGCCAGGAAAACTGGTGGCAGTAGGAAGGCAATGTAACATGTTCCATCCCAATCTAGGGGCAGACGTACATATGCGGTCTGACCACATATAAAATAGGAATGACGTGAGGCTTTGAAAGTAGATTTCCCACTGTCACTGTACTCGACCACAGTAGTACATTCACTGTGTCCTAGATGTACTGAACCATTCTTTCTAACACATAATTCGCCTTTCACTGATAGAACTGTTATAGAAGGCAAGTCTGGAGTGGTCTCGGACTGAACATTCAAAACCATGAGGTTGGAGGAGAAGTTACCTAGATCATATACTTCATTTTCTAGATCTAACCCTGTCCTATGGGAAAGACCTTCCTTGTCTGGGAAACATGTTCTATTCAGAAGGGACTTATCGTCTAAGGATGATGTTAACGTAAACCATGCTCCACACGAACCATTGTGTGAAAATGGATAGGGAAAGAGTGGCAGAACTCCCTTCGGTGTCTGGTAAGGGGGGAGTCGACCACACACCCAACAATTAGTGGCATTGCTGGTCTGGTGTGAATAGTGTAACATACGAATAAAAGTATTGTTGCGCATTGCAAGTCGGTAGGATAACTCGTGAGGGGGTAGTTCACTAAATGTGTGCTCTACTGTATCATTAGAGGAAAAGTGTACATGCGAACCAAGAGGAGGAAAAAATACATGTAGCATATAACTTATACATGTGATCGTAAGACTCAGAAATAACATAAACAATAGTGTAACAACACATCTGCTTCGCAGACTTTTACAGTATCTTATTTTCTTGGAGTTTCGTCTATCTCTCTCACTATGTGGGTCTATCTCATACATGTCAGAAACCTGTCTAACCGCTTCACCCGAGAGGGACTTAAACAATTAAACGCTGTCTGACTTGCTAGACCTTAACTTAAGTTTATACTCCTGCTGCGGAGTTTTCTCTAACAGGGGAAGTTTAGAGTCAGTATCGGGGCAGTCCTTGAAAAAAGTCTTTGGACGCAGTCCATGGAAACGCTTGATGTGACTGGAGTGAAGCCAACCTTTTCGTCCTTCCAGCTTTACGGCGGTCCTTGTGGTCATCAGAACAAGTTTCGGCTCCTTCCAGCGGGGCTCCAGAGGGCTTGAACGATCAAAGTTGCGGACGAGGACAAGATCCCCTGGAACGACTTCGTGCGGTTTCACCTGGGTGTTGTCTGGAAAGGCAGCCGTGACCTGTGAACGACAAGAGAGTAATGCAGACATCAAGGAAGCTAGGTAATCTGTCAGCATATTACTGTCAACATCGGTGATTTTACGTGGCATAGGTGTACCCCACATGTTTGGGGGACGACCAAACACTACTTCATACGGTGACAGACCAGATCAGGAGTGAGCGACCATTCTCATATAGAAGAGGGCAACCGGCAGGGCTACCATCCAATCTACACCTTTATCTGCACAGACCTTCGCTATTCGTATTTTCAGAGTTTGATTATGTCTCTCGACGAGGCCAGCTGCCTCGGGATGTCGTACGCAATGGAACTTCCACTGGTACCCTAGCAGAAGTGATACTTGTTTCATGAGTTCGGACGAGAATGGCTGTCCGTTATCTGAATACACGATCCGAGGTAAACCATAACGAGGGAAAAACTCACGAACCAACTGCTTGGCAGTGGTCGCGGCAGTGTAATCTGGGACTGGATATGCTTCTGTCCATCTGGACAGAGCGCAGACAACTACGAGGACATACTTGAAACCTTGGCATCGATCCATCTGGATATAATCCATCTGGAGGACTTCAAAAGGGTGGTCAGGAGGATGGAATCCACCTTGTTCCACGGGAACACCTTTACCTGGATTGAACTGACAACAGATCATGCAGGTACGCACTTTCTGCTTCGCTGCTGCTCGTAAATGCTTGTTAAACCAGAGATTCTGGATGCTGTCTAACATGGCTTTTTCTCCTAAATGTGCTGGACTATGTGCTGTATTAATAATGACTTGAACCATAGCGTCGGGGAGAAACCATGTGGCTTTTCCCTTCGTCAACCATCCCTGATCTGTCTGGACCCCTCCTTGTTCAGACCATTTCTTGATTTCGTCTGGGGTAGCATGTGTCTGTATGTCTAGTACGTCTTGTGTAGGGTCCTTAACTGTCATACAAGTCGTCTGGACTGGAACGTCTGTCTTTGTCGTGTTAACTGGAATGTCTGGAGTCTGAGCTGTAAGCTTGGCTGTTCGATCTGCCAGGTCGTTACCCTGGGAAATAGTGTCAGTGGCTTTCGTATGTGCTTTGCACTTCATAATGGCGATGGCTGTCGGTAAATGTATTGCTTCTAACAGAGCTTGAATGAGGGGGCCATGCTGAATCTTGGCTCCATGAGAGGTCATGAAACCTCTTTCTTGCCAGAGGACTCCAAAGTCGTGTACGACTCCGAATGCATAACGTGAATCTGTATATATGTTTACTTTCAGGTTCTTGGCTCGTATGCAGGCTTGGGTCAGAGCGATGAGCTTCGCTGCTTGAGCAGACAGGGTGTCAATACGATGTGTTTCTATAACTTCAGTTTCAGTAGTTACTGCATATGCAGCTACTAACTCTCCTGTACTTGTTCTCATACATGAACCATCCACGTAAAGTGTCAGGTCTGGGTCAGGTAATGCAATGTCCGTCAAGCCTTGTCTTGGCTTTGTCATAGTGTTAATAACTTCCACACAGTCATGTGTGGCAGGATTTGATGTAATCGAGGGTAACAGTGTAGCAGGATTTAATATGTTGCAGCGTCTGATTTCTATGTGTGGCTGAAACAGTGTCAGTTCATATCCTGTTAATCGTGCAATTGTCAAGTGCTGAGTCTGTGTTCGGTTTAAGAGAACTTCCACAGAGTGTGGAACTTGTACTGTCAGGGAGTGTCCTAACACTATGGAATCACTTTGTCTAATAGCTAAAGCTGTGGCTGCAACTGATTTGAGGCACGCAGGCAGAGCCTGGGCTACTGGATCTAATGTGCTAGAAAAATAAGCACAAGGCTTGTGTTGTCCTGCTTGATCTTGTGTGAGAACAGATAATGCTGTACCATCACGTTCAGTGACAAAAAGTGTAAAAGGCTTACTGTAGTTTGGTGTCGCTAACACAGGTGCATTACATAAAGCTTTCTTTAATTCATTAAAAACAAGTGTATGTTCCTGGGTCCAAGGGAGGACAGTCGATGTGGCTGCCTCCTGTGTTGTTAACTGTATCAGTGGCTTGGCTAGATATGCATACTGAGGGATCCATTGTCTGCAGTAAGAAGTGAGGCCGATAAAAGCTCGTACCTCCTTCTGTGTCTTGGGCTGTGGAAGATGTGCTATTAACTGGATACGGTCAGGTGTCAACTGTCTACCCCTCTTCGACAGCAAGTGTCCAAGGTATACCACTTGCTGGACACAGAATTGCAGTTTCGAAGGGGACACCTTGTGCCCCATCTCTGCCAGAAAATACAAGACTGTCAGTGACGCACGTTCGCAGTCACGTTCTGTACGGGCTGTGATCAAAAGATCATCGACATACTGGAGCAGGGCAGTGTCAGTTGGCATGTGAATGCTGTCTAGTTGTCTTTTAAGTGCTTGACTGTAAATACTAGAACTTTCTGTGAAACCTTGAGGTGCACGTGTGAATTTATAGCTTCTTCCATTTAAACAGAATCCGAAAAGGAACTGGCTGTCTGGATGAATGGGGACACTAAAGAAAGCGTTCTTGAGATCAATAACAGTAAAGAACGTAGCTTCGGAATCAATGGCAGTCAATAGGGAAGAGATATCTGGAACCACTGGGTACTGGGGTATGATACATTTATTAAGTTCTCGAAGGTCAATTACTAATCGATAAACTGGAGGTGCATTTGGGTCAGTACGTTTAAGAATCGGAATGATAGGAGAATTACATACATTGGAGTCAGTTTCTACAACCACTCCTTGAGCGATGAGCTCGTCAATGATTTTCGATAAGGCTGCTACAGCCTCAGGGGGTAACTTGTATTGTCGGATTCGGGGTAATACAACACCTTGCTTCAGAGTGACACGATATGGTGTAATGTGCATACAACCTACATCAGTTGGACCTTGCGCCCATAAATGCTGTGGTACATTCAGTAATCTTGGATCAAAATCTCTTAACACATAATGTCCTTTAAAATCACGTAAAAACAATCTCACTCCTTCCGGAGAACAACATATTACGGCACCTAATTCTTTCAATGTTTTAATACCAAGTAAGTTTTCAGGACATGATTTCGTAAGTAACAAATCTGTAGTTCGGGACAATGGACCAACTTCTAGAGAAACTGGTTTCGATATTTCGTTAACAATAGGCTTTCCTGAAAATCCCAGGGAAACATTTCTTGAGCCTGAGAGTGGAGCCCCTGGAACCTCGTCATGACTGATGGTAGTCCTACTTGCCCCTGTATCAATCAGAAACTTTCTGTCTTTCCCTAATACTTGACTGTGTACATAGGGACCCTCTTGATCTACAGGAACCTCGATGAGAGGCAAGCCAACCTCCCTCTCTAGGCTGTTTCATGAATACTGCTGATATTCTGGATAATCTGACTGTGCGTACTGGTACATCTGCTGTGTAACGTGTTGTGTGGAGGCTATAGGCTGCGGTACTGTAACTGTCTGTTGTGCGTTCTGCGGTGGTTGCGTATTCTGCGGAACTTGTTCCTGTCTAGGAGGACGCGGTCTCTCTTTCGTCTTACCAGTAGCTATGTTGTGTTTCAGAACTGCACATTCGTTTATATAATGACCTGGCTGTTTACAGTAATTGCATGTCCCTTTAACGGGAGCCGCAGAATGACTAGTCTGATTCGTACCCCTCTTCTGACCATCTGCTGGAACAGACTGTGCAACTAATACTTTCATTTTCGTGTCTTTCATACGTCTCCTTTCGTGCTCTTGCTCTTCCCTGATTCGATTCTGGTGGTACTGTAACATCTGTAGCATTTGGGACGGGGTATTAGCTTGCCAGGTACTCTCGACTTTCAGTACTCTATTCTTAACTTGTGGTAAAGAATTCTCAACTAGTTTGGTAACAAAAAGATGTGGATACGACTCACTACTTGTTTTTAAGCCGCTATTAATAATGAAACATTTCTCAAATCTGGAATAAAAATCACTAGTGTCTTCGTCTTGTTTCTGTTTACAGGCTGAGATGGCATCCCAGTCTTCCTTTTTCGTGGCTAGTAATCTTGGCAAGACTTGTATTAACAATTCGGGCAATGCTTTGGCTTTTTCCCCGAGACCGGTACCAGGAATTCGTGTGTTATCTTCGTTCTCTAATGCGGTCCAGTCAATCTTTTTCTCTCCCACCTCCCATTCTTTTTCTTTGAGTTTTTCATATATGCCCGCAGGCAGCAGGACTTTTAACATTTTGATGATATCAGGATACGTGTATTCTCCCATACGGAGCATGTCTTTTAATTCACGGTGGAACCCTGCTGGATCTTTATCGTGACAGGGCACTAACTTTTTCATTTCTAGTAGTTCTATTTTCGTTAAAGGGGTGTAAACAAATACTCGTTCGAGGTCACCTCCCGCTCCCTTAACAGGATGCACTTCTCGCAACGGATTCTGTCTATCTATGTAGAATGGAGGTAGAACAGGAACAAAATGTGGAGTCAGGAACGTTCTGTATTTGTGGCGTTGTTCTAAAATGACATTAATCAAATCGGTACCTAGACCTTTCCATCTGTTTAGGAGTAACTCGTTCAATATGTGGTATATAAATAAATAATACCGGATCTATTTTTGAATGAATGAATGAATAACAGATAGCTCAATAAAATAAGAGTCAAGATTCGAGGTAGTAGGAGTTTCTGCAGGTTTATTACAGCATAAGGACAGGATCAGGACAACCTGCATAGGAACAGAATGGCAGGGCTAGAGTGGCCCGGCAGGACAACTGGGGCCCAGCAGCTGCCGGGGGGGGGGTCTGGGATGAGCGCGCTAACTTTTAATAACAATACATCAACTTATATACATAGCGCAAACACATAGCATTACATTGCAGTAGGCGTAGCAGTGGGTGGAGCAGAAGGCGTGACGCGTAGCAGTCGCGAGAGATAACAGTAAAAGTAGGTGTAACTGGGAGTATACATAGACATGTGGTGCATACGTAACAGAATATGTCATGAATGGGGCGGAAACATAGGAGTGGGCTACCTAAGGAGCCGGGACCTCTAACCTAATGGTGCGCGAAAACTGGCAATGACGTATTACTAGGAGAAGCTGGGGGCTATGAACTCTGTGCTAGGAGCAGAGACTAGAGTCTGGAGGGTCGGAGCGACATGTACCTAAACCCTATCTGGTATCTGATGTTTAGGGAACATGTTGATATAAACTAGAAGTCATGAGGGGAAAAGCTAACTTGACTCTAAGACTGGACCATGCATTATTCTACATGTAGTGCGTGATGAAGAATACTGAATGACCATTAAATACAGTATTTCTCTAACGTGGAGCCGAATAGGCTAGACAATGACGGAAACTATTGATGCAGTTCAGTAGCTTAGGAATGCAAAGAAGGAGGACTGAACTGATAACTGGAACTATAACATACTCTTGGCAGACTCAGAGGCAGAGCCAAGCTGCACCGGGCTCTGCGAAGCAGGAAGTAAGTGAAAGGTCGAGGATACAGGTGGGGGCTGTATCGCTCCTTAGCGAGGCTTTTAGGAGACAGGAGCTGAATCTGATATCCGGGCCCTTTTGAGGCCTGGAAACGGGGACTTTATAATGGAATAACGTGCACACTGGGAAACGTGGCAACGTAGCTTTACATAGGCCTGATATTCGTAGTATTCACGAGGACTGGAAACTAGCATACTAAAGGTGGACACAACTGGAATTGCGTCATTAATCAGACATGGGGAATAACATATGCATATTGGTCATGCACACATAACATATGATGGATGAGGCGTAGGGACACAGAACATGGCAAAATTTACTTTTCCACATTCCCTCCTTGTCACTACGTTTCCATCAGGAAACATCAATTTTCATGATACCATCTATCATTTCATACAGTACCATTTGCTCGTCTCGAATTGTCTTGGAACGGGATTTAGAACGGGGCTTGGGACTAGGAATACAAGAGGTAGCACACATGCTGCAAATCGCAGGGCCACATTGTATACAGAGGCAGCAGCTAAATATGATCGCTACTGCAATACCTAAAAAGGACAGGACTTTCCATCCCCATGCGGAAATTATATTCCAGAACCAACCTGACCATGTCCAGGTGCCTGGATCTTGATGTAACAGATGGGCAATTTTATGGAGTCTGGTTATAGCTGAATAAACAGACGGCGCGTTATTTGGAATGAAAATGCAGCAACTAGATCCGATGACTCTACAGGCCCCGCCCCTATCGGCCAGTATGACGTCAAGGACGAGACGATTTTGCAAAACGACAAATCTCATAGCAGATTGTTCTTCGGTTAGGTTACCTAGAGCAGAGGCAGTCTCATTTACTACAGCTTCAAGGGTTCTTGTTAACCTACGGATCAGTTTACTATTCTGGACAGGTCCTACGAAGAAGAAGAAACCTTTATTGAAATCTGTATACTGTTCTAGAGTAGTTTCAGTATAATCGACAATTGGGGACTCCCTTCTATGTCTAATGTGTACTAGATGTGTGTTTCTGTGATAATCAGATGGGGCTAGAAAAACAGGTGGCAGTAGGAAAGCAATGTAACAGGTTCCCTCCCAATCGAGGGGCAGACGGACATATGCAGTTTGACCACAAACAAAATAAGAATGACGTGAAGCTTTGAAAACAGATTTCCCACTGTCACTATACTGGATAACAGTAGTACATTCACTATGTCCTACGTGTACAGAACCATAACTACGGACACATAATTCACCTTTAACTGGTAATACTGAAATAGCAGGTAAGTCTGGAGTAGTATCAGACTGAACATTCAGGACCATGAAATTCGACGAATAATTACCTAAATTATACACTTCATTTTCTAGATCTAAACCTGTTCTGTGGGGGAAACCTTGCTTGTCTGAGAAACATGTACTGTTAAGAAAAAACATATCTGTTGAGGATGACGTTAACGTGGACCATGCTCCACACGAACCATTATGTGTGAATGGATAAGGAAAGAGTGGCAGAACTCCCTTCGGTGTCTGGAAAGGGGGGAGTCGACCACACACCCAACAATTAGTGGCATTGCTGGTCTGGTGTGAGTAATGTAGCATACGGATAAATGTGTTGTTGCGCATAGCGAGGCGGTAAGAATATTCGTGAGGAGGCAGATCACTAAACGTGTGCTCTACTGTAGCATTAGCAGACATATTTACATGAGGAACTGGAAAATACAGATAGAACGCATAGCTGGTGCAGGAAATCATAATGCTGATGAATAATATGAAACTTAGAAAAACGATACATCTGATTGAACTTTGACTGACTCTCTCACTATGGGGGTCTATTTTATACATGTCAGAAACAATCTAACCGTTTCACCTAGGGGAGGACTTATACAATCAAACTGACTGACTTATTTTACTAGACCTGAGCTTTAACTTATACTCCTGTTGCGGAGTTTTCTCTAACAAGGGAGGGGTTGTAATAATGTCTTTTGCGGGACAGTCCTTAAGAGCAATATTTTGGCAGTCCTTCGAATCCTGGGAAATGTTTTTAGAAACAGATTTCAGTCCTTTAAAAAGTTTAACATGAGACAGGTGGATCCATCCTTTTCTGCCTTCCAACTTCACGGCTGTACGGGTGGTGAGGAGGACCTGACGGGGCTCCTTCCATCGGGGCTCCAGCGGACTTGATCTGTCAAAATTTCGGACCATCACAAGGGAACCTGGAACGATTTCATGCGGTGCCACCTCGGTGTTGTCTGGGAAAGCGGCAGCAACCTGTGAACGACATGAGTTGAGGGCAGACATCAAGGAAGCTAGGTAATCTGTCAGCATATTACATGAAACATCGGTAATACTTCGGGGTCTAGGAGTACCCCACATGTTAGGGGGGCGGCCGAACACGACCTCATACGGGGACAGACCTGATCTGGAATGTGCAACCATGCGCATATAAAATAAAGCGACTGGCAGAGCTACTAGCCAGTCCACACCTTTTTCTTGACAGACTTTTGCAATGCGGATTTTCAGAGTCTGATTATGTCTCTCGACCAGACCGGCTGCTTCAGGATGGCGTACACAATGGAACTTCCACTGGTACCCTAACAACAGGGAAACATGCTTCATGAGTTCAGATGAGAATGGCTGACCGTTATCAGAATATACGACTCTAGGGAGTCCATATCTAGGGAAAAATTCACGAACCAACTGTTTGGCAGTGGTCGCGGCTGTGTAATCTGGGACTGGATATGCTTCTGTCCACCTGGACAAAGCGCATACAACTACAAGGACATACTTGAAACCTCGACATCGCTCCATCTGAATATAATCCATCTGGAGGACCTCAAAAGGGTGGTCAGGGGGCTGGAAACCACCTTGTTCCACCGGGACACTTTTACCTGGATTAAACTGACAACATATCATACAGGTACGGACTTTCTGCTTGGCTGCAGCTCGTAAATGCTTGTTGAACCAAATGTTCTGGATACTGTCTAACATAGCTTTTTCTCCTAAATGTGCGGGACTATGTGCGGTATTGATAATGACTTGAACCATAGAGTCGGGGAGAAACCATGTGGCTCTACCCTTCGTTAACCATCCTTGATCTGTCTGGACCCCTCCTTGTTCAGACCATTTCTTGATTTCTTCAGGAGTAGCATGTAACTGGATATCTATGACATCTTGAGTAGGGTCCTTAACTGTCATGCATGTAGTCGGATCTGGAGTGTGTGTCTGATTAACTGGAATGTCTAGAGTCTGTGCTGTAAGCTTGGCTGTGCGGTCGGCTAGATCATTACCCTGGGAAATAATGTCAGTAACTTTCGTATGTGCTTTGCACTTCATGATAGCAATGGATGTCGGTAAATGTATGGCATCTAACAGGGCTTGAATAAGGAGACCATGCTGAATCTTGGTTCCATGAGAAGTCATGAAACCTCTCTCCTGCCAGAGCACTCCGAAGTCGTGTACAACTCCGAATGCGTAACGTGAATCTGTATAAACATTAATTTTCAGGTTCTTGGCGTGTATACAGGCTTGTGTCAGAGCGACTAGCTCTGCTGCTTGAGCGGACAGGGTATCAATACGGTGTGTTTCAATAACTTCGGTGTCAGTAGTCACTGCATACGCGGCGACTAGTTCTCCTGTACTAGTTCTCATACATGAACCATCCACATAAAGTGTCAGGTCAGGATCTTGTAACGGAATGTCTGTCAGGTCTTGTCTTGGCTTTGTCGTAATATTAACTACTTCCACACAGTCATGTGGGTCAGGATTTGAACTAACTGATGGTAACAGTGTAGCAGGATTCAGGACGTTGCAGCGTCTAATTTCTATGTGTGGCTGGAACAGTGTCAATTCATAACCTGTTAAACGTGCAATTGTCAAGTGCTGAGTTTGTGTTCGGTTTAAAAGAACTTCCACGGAATGTGGAACTTGTACTGTCAGGGAGTGTCCTAAAACTACGGAATCACTTTGTCTGATAGCTAGTGCTGTGGCTGCAACTGACTTGAGGCATGCAGGCAACGCCTGGGCGACTGGATCTAATGTGCTCGAAAAATAAGCACAGGGCTTGTATTGTCCTGCTTGATCTTGTGTGAGAACAGATAATGCTGTACCTTCACGTTCAGTAACGAAAAGTGTAAAAGGCTTACTGTAGTTCGGTGTAGCTAGAACTGGAGCTTGACATAGGGCTTTCTTTAACTCGTTGAAACTAAGTGTATGTTCAGATGTCCAAGGGAGGACAGTCGATACGGCTGCCTCCTGTGTCGTTAACTGTATCAGTGGCTTGGCTAGAAATGCATACTGGGGAATCCATTGTCTACAATAAGAAGTAAGGCCGATAAAGGCACGTACCTCCTTCTGGGTTCTGGGCTGGGGAAGACTCGCTATTAACTGGATACGGTCTGGTGTCAACTGCCTACCCCTCTTGGACAGCAAGTGTCCTAAGTATACCACTTGCTGGACACAGAATTGAAGCTTCGAAGGTGACACCTTGTGCCCCATCTCGGCTAGGAAATACAAAACTGTCAGTGACGCTCGCTCGCAGTCACGTTCAGAACGGGCTGTGATCAGGAGATCATCGACATACTGGAGCAGGGCAGTGTCAGTTGGCATGTGAATATTGTCTAGTTGTCTCTTAAGTGCTTGACTGTAAATACTAGGACTTTCTGTGAAACCTTGAGGAGCGCGTGTGAACATATAGCTCCTTCCATTTAAACAAAATCCGAAAAGAAACTGGCTGTCTGGATGAATTGGAACACTAAAAAATGCATTCTTGAGGTCTATGACAGTGAAGAACATGGCTTCGGAATCAATGGCTGTTAACAGGGAAGAGATATCTGGGACAACTGGGTACTGAGGAATAATACATTTATTAAGCTCTCGTAAATCAATCACTAATCGATATACTGGGGGTGCATTCGGATCAGTACGTTTCATGACTGGAATGATCGGAGAATTGCATACATTGGAGTCAGTTTCTACAACTACTCCTTGAGCAATGAGCTCGTCAATAATTTTGGATAAGGCTGCTACAGCCCCGGGTGGCAATCTGTACTGTCTGATTCGGGGTAACACTACACCTGGTTTGAGAGTCACACGATGGGGTGTGATTTGCATGTAACCTACATCAGTTGGACCTTGCGCCCATAAGTGCTGTGGAACATTAGACAATCTTGAATCAAAATCTCGTAATACATAGTGACCCTTAAAGTCACGTAGGAACAGACGTATTCCCTCTGGGGAACAGCAAATAACTGCACCTAATTCTTTCAGTGTCTTAATACCTAATAGGTTTTCTGGACATGACTTAGTAAGTAACAGATCAGTAGTACGGGACAATGGACCTACTTCTAGAGTAACTGGCTTAGATATCTCATTAACTATTGGCTTTCCTGAAAATCCAAGGGAAACATTTCTTGAGCCTGAGAGCGGAGCCCCTGGAACTTCGGCATGACTAATTGTGGTCCTACTTGCCCCTGTATCGATCAAAAACTTTCTGTCTTTCCCTAATACTTGACTGTGAACATAGGGACCTTCTTGATCTACAGGTATCTCGATGAGAGGCAAGCCTACCTCCCTCTCTAGGCTGTTTCATGAATATGGCTGGTACTCTGGATACTCAGACTGTGCATACTGGTACATCTGCGATGTAACGTGCTGTGTTGCAGCAATGGGCTGCGGTGCGGGAACTGTCTGTTGTGCATTCTGTGACTGAGGAGTCTGTGAAACTTGTTCTTGTCTAGGCGGACGTGGTCTTTCTTTAGTCTTACCAGTAGCTATGTTGTGTTTCAGAACTGCACACTCGTTTATAAAATGACCTGGTTGTTTACAATAATTGCAGTTCCCTTTAACGGGAGCTGCAGGATGACTGGCTTGATTCGGACCCCTCTTCTGACTGTCTTGAGGAACAGATTGTGCAACTAGCACTTTCATTTTCGTGTCTTTCATACGTTTTCTTTCGTGTTCTTGCTCTTCCCTGATTCTATTCTGGTGATACTGGAGCATCTGGAGCATCTGGGACGGGGTATTAGCTTGCCAGGTGCTTTCGACTTTCAAAACTCGGTTTTTAATTTGTGGACTTGAATTCTCGACTAATTTAGTAACGAAAAGGTGAGGGTATGACTCACTACTTGTCTTGAGACCACTGTTGATACTGAAACATTTTTCAAATCTAGAATAAAAATCACTAATATCTTCATCTGGTTTCTGTTTACAGGCTGAGATTGCATCCCAGTCTTCTTTTCTCGTTGTCAATAATCTGGGTAAAACTTGAATCAATAATTCTGGTAATTCTTTACATTTATCTCCAAGACCGGTACCTGGTACTCGAGCCTTGTCTTCAGCTTCTAGAGCTGTCCAATCGATCTTTTTCTCTCCCACCTCCCATTCTTTTTCCTTTAACTTTTCATACACCCCTGCGGGCAACAGGACCTTTAACATTTTAATGATATCTGGGTAAGTATATTCTCCCATACGGAGCATGTCTTTTAATTCTCTATGGAACCCCGCTGGATCTTTGTCATGACAGGGAATTAATTTCTTCATTTCAAGAAGTTCCATCTTTGAAATCGGAGTGTATACAAACACTCGTTGCATTTCGCCACCCGCCCCTTGGACTGGGTGGACTTCTCGTAACGGATTCTGTCTGTCTATGTAAAATGATTTACTTTCTGGGGGTGAGACATGAACAAAATGCGGGTTCAAAAACGTTCTATATTTGTGGCGCTGTTCTAGAATGACACTAATTAAATCGGTACCTAGACCTCTCCATCTATACTGGAGTAACTCGTTCAGGATATCATGCAACGGACCTGGATCAGAATGTTGACCCTCATACAGAGTAATGAGGTGCTGGATCATATACATTCCCACCAGTCGCTGCTCGGCTGGGGGCAGTTTCAGAAACATTTGTGCCACTATTTCGTCTGGAAAAGTGGTAGAATCAGTAATCCATCGGACTGCTGATCGGGCTAGTTCTTGTTCATGCATGGTACTTAACTCACTATAACCGATTCGTGATTTCAGAATGTGATCGGTAGCTTGAAATACTTGTTCTAGAGAACCTTGTTCTGGTGCTTGATGATGGAAAATAGACTTGTGTTCTAGACGTAAATGGCGATCTGGAAATCTAGATTTTCCTACATACGCTATTCTGGCGGAATTCTCGTCTTCCTCTTCAGGATCAGAGATACTTTCTTTCCCGCTTACTTGTGCTGCTTTACGCTGTTCGTGTAACCTTATTATTTCTTTACGAATTTTCTTGTACATACTCTCCATGGCACCGACGGTCTTGTGCTTACCCTCGGCTATATTATCACTCCACCTTGTCAGGATTCTCATTTCGGCGGAATCTTTAGACGGGTAATCTTGTTCTCTTATTAGACAATTGATCAGGAACTTTAATATCATGAGCTGGATCTCGGCTTTCCTTTGAGACATAATCTCGCCAATACTTTCTGGATCATCCCCTGTACGGATGAAACGATATATTCTGTCTAGATCTTCTTTCATATTCGGTAAGGTGACTAGATACTCGGTCACTCTCCTTACACGTAAGGAATATAAAACCATATTATATTCGCCTGGAACTGGATCATAGACACATTCGTTAAGGGTTTGCCTGATCTCTGTGACAGACTGATGTTTGGGCGTACGCTGTAACGCTTGAGCATGTAATTCGAGTAATGTTAAACGCTTGTGTGGCGGCGGGGTTTGAGGAAGACCTCCTCCCGCGGCCCCTAAACCAGAATCATCAACTGATGCTTTTCGTGCTGGCAGGGTCGGTAATTGTAACGTGGGCTGGACTTGTATGGCGGGCTGACCCGGGGGGACTGTTAAGGGCACCCCGGTGTCTGGAGGAGCATGAATTACCTGATTTACAGGGACTGGCGGAGCGCGAACAGGATTTGCATATTCGGGGACTGTGTCGTCCAGATAGGACGAAATAAAAATATCAGCTGCGGTCGGTTTGTGACGTAGCTTGGTCGGAACTAATGGTGGCGGGAAATTACTGGATGCCTCTGGGGTCGCTTTTGGCAAGCCTTCGGCAAGCAGAGGATACATACCCTTAATAAGGGCATGCCTCTGTCTGTCTGACTGTTCGGCTTTGACTCGTTCACCTATCTCGATTAATTCTCTTTCTTGGACTCGTTCTTGGGATTCTCTACTTAACTCTGACTTTCTGACTTCCTTTTCCGTTCTTTTATGAGCTTCCTTACGCCATAACTCGATGGCATCTTTCTGTGACTGTCTGGCTTTCTTTTTCCATAATGCTTCTTCTACTCGCATGATACATTCGGCATCCCATGTACCCGATACGGGCCATCTATACTTTTCTTCTAACTGTTTGGTATACTCTACCCATAAATCTAGATACAATATGGCGCTTATGCCATGTTTCTGATACATAAAATGACCTGGACTGTCCCTCGGCGGAACAGGAACTGCTTCTTCTAATAAACCCTTTCTAGTTTTTAACTGACGTAACTTGGAAAATATAGGCATGACTGAACTGTAATCTGGACACAATACAATATACAATGAAAACACGAAATCACGTCACACTCATACCACAACATTAAAATACATGAAGAACATTATAAATAACAGTTCGAACAGAATATTACCTGAAATACTGAGAACAGAAATACGAGAATTTTCTCGAGAACGGAACAGACTAGAGTTACTGGATGCACTGCTATAACAGTACGGAACATACCGGTCCCATAAAGGAACGCATCAAGACCCGTATCCACCTAGGTGAACACTTCGTTTGTGAGTCTGGGCACCACCAACCCACGGACCAGGAGTCAATTTAGATTGGTCCTGTCTAGATACTACCCCAGCAATGGTACTCACCGGGCAGCACGGAACGGAAGGCCTCGGACGGGACTGGACTGCTACGACGACGGACGGACTTCGGACTTCAGTTACGGGTGGGCCTCCGGATACCTCGGACCTTGGACTCTCGGCTTGGGCTCTGGTCGGGACTCGCCGCGTTCCTCCACCGTCTCGTTTGGATGCTGGACCGCCTCCTCCGTCTCCTCCGTGGGCCTGAGGGATACTTGAAGCAGAAATATCTGCACGTGGCCGGTATGGTTCCGTCACGGCTGCAGAGGGTCAGGGGGTCGGCGTGGCTTCACCGACGCGTGGGGAAAGGGCAAGTCCCTATTCGGGCGCCATTATGTGGTATATAAATAAATAATACCGGATCTATTTTTGAATGAATGAATGAATAACAGATAGCTCAATAAAATAAGAGTCAAGATTCGAGGTAGTAGGAGTTTCTGCAGGTTTATTACAGCATAAGGACAGGATCAGGACAACCTGCATAGGAACAGAATGGCAGGGCTAGAGTGGCCCGGCAGGACAACTGGGGCCCAGCAGCTGCCGGGGGGGGGGTCTGGGATGAGCGCGCTAACTTTTAATAACAATACATCAACTTATATACATAGCGCAAACACATAGCATTACATTGCAGTAGGCGTAGCAGTGGGTGGAGCAGAAGGCGTGACGCGTAGCAGTCGCGAGAGATAACAGTAAAAGTAGGTGTAACTGGGAGTATACATAGACATGTGGTGCATACGTAACAGAATATGTCATGAATGGGGCGGAAACATAGGAGGGGGCTACCTAAGGAGCCGGGACCTCTAACCTAATGGTGCGCGAAAACTGGCAATGACGTATTACTAGGAGAAGCTGGGGGCTATGAACTCTGTGCTAGGAGCAGAGACTAGAGTCTGGAGGGTCGGAGCGACATGTACCTAAACCCTATCTGGTATCTGATGTTTAGGGAACATGTTGATATAAACTAGAAGTCATGAGGGGAAAAGCTAACTTGACTCTAAGACTGGACCATGCATTATTCTACATGTAGTGCGTGATGAAGAATACTGAATGACCATTAAATACAGTATTTCTCTAACGTGGAGCCGAATAGGCTAGACAATGACGGAAACTATTGATGCAGTTCAGTAGCTTAGGAATGCAAAGAAGGAGGACTGAACTGATAACTGGAACTATAACATACTCTTGGCAGACTCAGAGGCAGAGCCAAGCTGCACCGGGCTCTGCGAAGCAGGAAGTAAGTGAAAGGTCGAGGATACAGGTGGGGGCTGTATCGCTCCTTAGCGAGGCTTTTAGGAGACAGGAGCTGAATCTGATATCCGGGCCCTTTTGAGGCCTGGAAACGGGGACTTTATAATGGAATAACGTGCACACTGGGAAACGTGGCAACGTAGCTTTACATAGGCCTGATATTCGTAGTATTCACGAGGACTGGAAACTAGCATACTAAAGGTGGACACAACTGGAATTGCGTCATTAATCAGACATGGGGAATAACATATGCATATTGGTCATGCACACATAACATATGATGGATGAGGCGTAGGGACACAGAACATGGCAAAATTTACTTTTCCACTTATAAAGGACCTGGATCAGAATGCTGATCCTCGTACAGTGTAATGAGGTGCTGGATCATGTACATACCCACCAGTCGCTGTTCGTCTGGGGGCAGCTTCAGAAACATTTGGGCCACTACTTCGTCTGAATACGTGGTAGAATCACTAGTCCATCGAACTGCTGATCCGGCTAGTTCCTGTTCATGCATGGTACTAAGCTCACTGTAACCTATTCGTAGTTTCAGAACTTTATCGGTAGCCTGGAATAAATGTTCAAGAGAACACTGTTCTGGTACGGGAGGAGGAGAAACTTTCTTGTAGTCTAGGCGTGTGTGTCTGTCAAAAGGTCTCGTCCTACCTACATACGCTATTCTGGTTGGATTCTCGGTGTCTACATCTTCGCCTGAACTGTCATTCTCTTTCTCGGCTACTCTCATTGCTTTCTCCCTTTCGTGTATGTCTAGAATTTCTTTACGAATCTTTCTGTACATGGTTTCTATACAATTTTGTTTACTGTGTTTTCCTTCTGCTATATTGTCACTCCACCTTGTCAGGACTTTCATTTCCTCTTTGTCTTTATCAGGATGATCTTGTTCTCTTATTAAGCAATTTATCAAAAACTGCAAAATCATACTTTGAATCACGACTTTCCTCTGTGCCATAGCCTCGTGAATACTTTCTGGTTTCTCCCCTGTTCGGATGAAATGATATATTCTGTCTAAATGTTCCTTCATATCTGGCATGGTAGTCAAAAAGTTTGCAACTCGTCGTAAACGTACGGAGTATAATATCATGTGATCTTCACCTGGCACTGGATCATATCTACAATCAGTAAGGTACTTTTTGAGGGCTTCGTACGTAGCCACTTTTGGCGTACGCTGCAATGCTGCGTCTCTCAGCGTCAGTCGTTTTGTTTGAGGCGGGGTGATAGGAACACCTCCCCCTGCTCCTCCTGAACTAGAATCGTCAATTAATACTGAATGTGCGGCTGCTGGTAATATGACTGGTAAAGTAGGCGTACGTAATGTGGGTTGGTCCTGGGGTACTGGCGGATTAACAGGATTCCCGGGACCAATGACTGGAGGAACAGTAATTACGTTATTAACAGGGTGTTGAGGTTGAACAGGCGGGGTAGGATTCGTATTAGCATATTCTGGGACAGTATCGTCTAAATAGGAAGAAAGGAAAATTTCAGCTGCGGTCGGTTTATGACGTAGCTTAGTCGGGACCAATGGTGGCGGTAAATTACAGGGTGTTTCCGGGGTCGCCTTAGGCAAACCCTCGGCGAGAAGGGGATACATACCTTTAATAAGGGCATTTCTTTGTCTGTCTGACTGTTCTGCTCTAACTCGTTCACCTTCTTCTAGTAGTTCCCTTTCTTGGGCTTTTTCTGAGGATTCCCTACTTAATTCTGTTTTTCTGAATTCTTTTTCTGTTCTTTTATGCGATTCTTTACGCCACAATTCTATGGCATCTTTCTGGGATTGTCTGGCTTTCTTTTTCCATAATGCTTTCTCTACTCTCATGATGCACTCGGCATCCCATGTTCCTGAAACAGGCCATCTATATTTATCTTCGAGATCCTTGGTATAATCCACCCATAAGTCTAGATACAGTATGGCATCTAAGCCATGTTTATGATACATAAAATGTCCAGGACTGTCCCTGGGAGGGACAGGAACTGATTCTTCGAGTAACGCTTTTCTGGTTTTTATCTGACGTAACTTTGAAAACAGAGGCATATTTGAACGTACTTGAACTTGAACACAATACACAATGAACACAGTAATGCAATAGCGAAACAATTCACTCATACCACGACATCAAAAAACACATAAAAAAACAGTTCGAACAGATACTACCTAGTACATTGAAAACATAATACATCGAAAACATAATACTGGAACTTCTCGAGAAACTATACTAGAAAACAGAATTACTAGAATTACTGGATGCACTGCTAAAACAGTACAGAACATACCGGTCTCCTAAAGAAACACCTCATACCGTATCCACCTAGGTGAACACATCGGACCGGATCTGTGTACCCAAACCCGTCGGACCGGGCACAAATTAATGAACCCGTCTAGATACGTTCCCAGCAACGGTACTCACCGGGAAGCAAAACTGAAGGCCTCGGACTGGACTGGACTGCTACGACGTCTGGTTACTACGCACTACGCATGCGCCTCGGGCTTCGGAAACAGGTGGGCCTCAGGATACCTCGGACCTTGCTCTCTCGGCTTGGGCTCTGGTCGGGACGATCCGCCTTCCTCACCGCCTCGTCTGGATGCCGGACCGCAGTCTCCGTCTCCTCCGTGGGCCTGAGGGAGACTTGAGCAGGAATACCTGCAGGTGCGCAGTAGAGGTCCGTCACGGCTGTAGAAGGGTCAGGGGGGCCTGCGTTACATCGCCGGCGCGTGGGGAAGGGGCTCGTCCCTATTCGGGCGCCATTATGTGGTAAATAAATAAATAATTACCGGTACTATTTTTCTATGCATGAACTGAAAAGGATAGCTCAATAAATAAGAGGCAGAATCCGTGGTATCTGAGTCATACGGGCTTTAATTAGGTGGCTCGAGCCAATGGACCATCGGGTTCCATCACCTGCTAAGGTTCAGGAAGGGACAGACACAGGAAAAAGAGGGACAGGCGCTAATATCTCATTAACATCATACAGTATATATAGTAAAACAGTACAATTGCATTGAATACAGTAGGCGTAACAAGTGACAAACGGAAGATAAGAACATATGGGCGTGTAAAAGAAGGCGTGCACAGGGCGTGCACGGAGGTGTGTGATGTAAACGTCACAGAAGTGTCATAAGTGGGTGGATACATGGAGGGGGCTTCATGGGCAGCTGGAACCTTTAACCTACTGGTGCGCGCAAACGAGTCATGACGTGTAACTGGGGAGAGCTGGGGGCTCTGACTTCTAGCACTAGAAGAGGAGACTAAAGTCTGGGATGTCAGAACGACCTGTACCTATAGCATATCTGATATCTTGTGTTTGGAGTACATGTTGCTTGAATCTAAAAGTCATCAGGGCAAAGGCTACTTGTCACTAAGGCTAGTGCATGCATATATTTCGTCATGTATGGCGTGTGCTATGGATCTTCTATGGATACTAATTCAGTCATTCACTTGCATGGAGACAGGAAGACTAGACTATAGATGAAGATGTTTATGTGGTTCGTTAGCTAGGAATGTGAAGCCGGGGAGCTGAACAGATAACTGTAGGCATAACATATTCTTGGCAGGCAGGCAGACTAGGCCGAGCCGGGCACCGCGCTGCTTGGCAGGAAGTAAGTGAAGGGTCAGGGATGCGGGCGGGGCTGCATCTCTCCTCGGAGTGGTTCAGGAGACTTGAAGCTTGAATCTGGTGTCCGGGCCCTGTGAGGCCTAGAAACGGGTGCAACTCGATGATTTAACGTGCACAATGAAAAGACATTGGCAACATAGGCCTAGAAGCCTAATTCACGTTGCTTTCAGGGAGACTGGATAACTGACATACTAACGTTGGACACAACTGTAAATGCGTCTTTATTCGGTCAGGGGGAAATATGCATAGCGATCATGCACATATAACATATGATGGGGAACCCGTAGGGACACACAACAGGGCAAAATTCAATTTTCCTCAGAATAGTCCAGAGAAAAGGAATAGAGTACATGCTTACCTAGGCAGATGCAATTTAGAAGTAGCCTTCCTCCAGAAGACACACCTATGGGGTGATTGTATTAAGAGTCTGCAGGGGCACTGGATGGGGCATATATATGCCACGTCCTATTCTGGCTATACTAGGGCCCCCCTGATATGGGTAGCTACAGATGTGCCATTTTAGTAAGCCTAGAGTAACCCTTGGTGAGGAAGGCAGATATTTTATAGCCTAAGGTTCTTTAGATACCCACAACCTCTGTCTAGTTAATATCTATGTGCCTAATACAGATAATGGGGCCTTTTATGTTAAGGTGCTGGTGGCTGCCCAAGTCCCACCAACTTCGGTGTTTATTCTGGCTGGGAACTATAATTGTGTATTGGATGGTCAGATGGACAGAGCCCTTCCCCGTTCTGGCACTAAACCCTACATGAATTTGGCTTTTCACCAGACTATGAAAACTTGATATCCGGTGTGTTTGTAACCTACACATACATGCATTTTAATGCCATACACCGTGATAGATATGCATAGTCATCTTGATTACTTCCTCGTTCCAGCAGCTGGGGCACATGAGATATAGGATGTACACCATCTGGCCCACTTCATCTCAGATCACCGCTGTTGGTCGTGTAATCCCTGAAGCAGCATTGACCTAAATTGCCCTTGAGGCCGATTATTATTGACTTGCTAACAGATCAAGCTTTCATGGACACACTGGGGGAAACTCTTGCCCATTTTCTTTGCATAACTGGAATAGTGCTGGCAGCAGAGTGGTGGAGTGGAACACTATGAAGGGGGTGTAGTGACCTTCTTAATAAGATGACATCCCACGAAGTAGTTATTAAGTATTTATTTTAAGAGTAGTTCAAGAGATAAAAAGTGCATGCAGCAGATCAAGCAGGTAACAGCACAATGATCTCATAACATTCTTACCATCTGCAGAACACCATATACAAGATTCTATTACATAGTACAATTCCATTAATAATTAAAGAAACATACAATCACCACACATCCCCCTTCTTTATAACAAATAGGAACAAATAATCAAAAACTTACAAACGCACAAAATCATAAAATTTACTTGGAGTACGAATAGGTCTTCCAAAACTGCTTGACTTGATTACTCCAACATTATGTATTTCATCTGCAGAAGGAACATGGGTAACTTCTTCTGCAGGAATGTGTGTGGAACTAAAAGTGGAGATAACTGGACCAGAAATAGCACCACCCATTGTGTTCATATCAGGAACAGAGAGTTCAGGGGTACCAGTGGCCATCTCAACCTCTGAAGTACTAACACCTGGCATATCTACACACTTAGAAGCCTCTGCCACACCCTGCACACCCCCTTCCTTAAAATCTGAAAAAGCATTTAACCACCAATAATCTCTACAACCATCCTTAAAGTTTTCTGAATCAAAACTAGCCTTTGCCAAAGCTATACGACTCATGTGATGTATGCTACCATCTTCAAATTGAACAGTATTCTTCATAACCTTGGTGATTAGCTTAGGATTCGAAAATCTAGGTTCCAATTTCCCTGATTTTTTTCCAGCTTTAATTCTGGCCCACTGTCCAACTCTCACAGAAACTTCTTTAGTACCATGTTTGCTATCAAAGAATTCTTTATTTTTTGCTTGAGAGATACTAATGGACTGCTTAACTCGATCCACATCCCAATCATACCTTTTGCTTCTACCAATCTAGCCGGGATTGATTTTGCAGTGGGGAAATCTTCCACGCATTAAACCAAAAGGACTCTCACCAAAAGTTTCATGAATAGTTATCCTATAAGACCAGATAAGTTTGTTAAGTTCATCCTCAAAATTCTTATTTGCTCTCTTTGCCAATTGCAAAACTCCTTTAATAACCCTGTTCACCCTTACAACAACAGAATTACCCCCAGGATGGTACAGTGCCGTACATTTTTGTTCAATTCTGATATTGCCCAAAAATATTCTCATTACCTCAGACTTGAATTGAACGCCATTATCTGTTAAAATTGAAGCTGGAAAACCTTCCCTTAAGAAACACTTTTCCAGAAAACCAACTACTGCTTTAGTGTCCACTGTCCGAACTATCTCAACTTCTAACCATCTTGAAAAAAGATCAACCAATACCAAAATGTACTTACAAGAACCATCCTGCCAACAGACAGGTCCTAGAATATCCAACGCAACACACTCCCAAGGTAAATTCGGACATCCTAGAGAAGATAAAGGAGTCTTTTGGGTTTTGTCTGCACTCTCACAACTGATACATGCACGTACTTTTCTTTCTATATCCATATCAATCTTTGGCCACTAATAGAAAACTTTTATATTTCTCTTGGTGCGAGAGATTCCTGGATGCCCCTCGTGGCCTATATCAATAATCTTGTCTCTTATACCAGAAGGAGGTACAATTCTTCCTCCTCTGCAAACAAAATCTATCTCCACACTTAAGGGCCGATTAGGATGGCGGACGGACTTGCGTCCGTCCGGCATCCCAGAGGTGGAGGGACCGTCCGCATGGGCTGCGGCGGTCCCTCCGTGCAAATTAGGATGTGACCGCCACACTGGCGGTCACATCCTGGATATTTAACATTGCGGCGGGTGCTTTAACATTTACATGCACAAAGCGGCAGGCACCGCGCGGTGCCTGCCGCTTTGTGCATGTAAATGTGCACCCCCCACCCGCCTACACCCTGGGGGCCCGCAACGGGCCCCCAAAATCAAAAGTACACATGCTTTTCCACGGTGGAAAAACCGCCGCGGAAAAGCATGTTTACAAATGTTTCCTAATTTGGCTGGCGGTGTCTGATAGACACTGCCAGCCAAATGAGAGCTTTTCCGCCGTGGTTGTAATCCGACCGCGGCGGAAAGGCAGCGGACAGAAACCAAGACCCACCAGCCATCGTAATGCGGCGGTGGGTCTTTGGTGACTCCGCAGAGGATTTTCCACCTCCTCCGGGCCGGAGGTGGCTTCCGCCGGCCCGGAGGAGGCGGAAAATCCTCCATCCTAATCGGCCCCTTAATTCATCTCGCACCTCCCAAAATGGCCTCAATTTTGGATCAATTTTAGCTTCATTTGACCATCCATTAGCAATTTTGTCCTTTATTACGTGCAAAATTGTATCTTTCTCGTATTCCTTCTCCCAGACTTGTTTAGAAAGGCCAGGAATGTCGTCAAACACACCAGCTACACAGTCATCTTTCCATGGATCATTGTCTATTCCTTTAAGCGGTAAAGAAAATCTGCTCAGAAAATCCGCTATGACATTCTTTGCACCAGGAACATACTGCACATCATAAACATAATCTTGTAACCTCATTGACAATCTAGCAATTCTAGCAGAAGCCCTGGAAAGACCTTCAGTGGTGAGAAGCTTTGTCAAAGGTTTATGATCGGATCTTAGCAAAAATTTCTTTCCCCACACGAATTTTCTATAGTGCTCCATGGCCCATACACATGCTAATGCCTCTTGTTCTATGACCAAATATTTTTCTTCTGCAGGAGATAATGAACGAGAGGCAAAAGCTTGAATTACTTCATTGCCATCATTGGACACTTGTGTAAGGACGCCCCCAATACCAGTGGCACTCGCATCTATAGTTATGACAGAGGCAGCATGAGGATCAAAACTCTGTAACGTAGGTGCTTGTGCAATATCTCTTTTTATGTTTTCAAACGCTTGTTGACACGCTTCACTCCATTCAAACGTTACCTTATTGTTCATCAAAAGGAGCATTTCATACGTCTTTTGTGAAAAATTATTAACAAATTTCGCGTAAAATTCTGCTAACCCCAAGAAAGATCGCAGATCATCCTTAGATTTGGGTGCAGTTGCTTTGAGAATGGCCTCGACTAACTCCGTCTTCGGCTTAATACCAAAAGTGCTAATCTCATGTCCTAAATATGTGACAGACCTCTCTGAGAACTTACACTTACTGCCTTCCGCTACCAACCCATTGCTTTTGAGAATCTCTAAAACTTCTCTAAGGATGGTGTCATGATGTGTTTTGTCTCTCCCCATGATCAAAATATCGTCCTGGAAAAAGACAACTTCAGGAATATGACTGAATAAGTTAGACATCAACTGCTGAAATACCGCAGCAGCCGATGCTAAACCAAAAGGCATTCGCTTAAACCTATAACAGCCAAAAGGTGTACAAAAAGATGTGAGATGTCTACTGTTCCTATCCAAAACTACCTGATGATAAGCGGCTGAGAGGTCAAGCGTGGAGAACCCTTTTGCATTTCGTGTTAAGGAGAGCATTTCATCAATCCTAGGGAGCGGGAACTGGTCTACCAAAATGTTATTATTCAAATACCTTAAGTCAACACACTAGCGGGCCTTCCCATTGGATTTTCAGGCTACGACCAATGGTGAAACCCACTCAGCCGCTTCAACAGGCTCAATGACTTTATTTGCTAACATTTTATCCAACTCTCCCTTAACCTTATCTCGTATTATAAAAGGTATATTCCTAGCCTTATGAATTCTTGGAATTGCTCCTTCTTTTAAATGAATCTGATGAGTAAAACCCTTCAATTTTCCCATATGACTCGTAAATACCTCAGGAAACTCTTTTAGTACCCACTTCTTGGTGTCCTCAGATTCACAGAAAACTAAAATCTGCTCTTTGCTGTTCGGATTAAGAATGATATCTAATAGTTTCTGGTCCTTCCACCCTAACACAGATGGGCCAATTCTGGCAACGTACAGCTTCCCAATTGCTTTCCTCTCTTTAAAACGAAAGATTAAGGTTCTAAAACCCAAGAAATCAATGTCATTCCCTGTGTAGCTTTCAGCGGACACATCATTGGTTTCTAACCAAGGTCCTATTTTGTCAATAAATTGATTCCTCCAAACATCTTGTGAAATAATCGTGAAAGGGGACCCAGAATCCGCAGCCAACTGAATGACAATGCCACCCACTGAAACCAAACACAACAGTTTAGAAGAGGAAGAACCTGTAATGTTCACTACTACATTTTTCCTTTTTATAAGGTTAATATGTCACTCATTCTCCGATGACGAAAAATTGTTTTCACTCTCTTCTTGCACACAAGCTATTTTGCCTTTCGGTTTTTGTTTAGATTTGCGATTACAAACTCTTGAAAAATGACCAATCAGTCCACACTCCAAACACTTTGCAGCCTTGGCTGGGCATCTTTCATAAGTGGCAGAATGTGCGTAACTGCCACATCTGTAACACACCACATTACTAAACGTTTTCTGTTCCCTACCTTCATACTTTTTCCTTTCAAAGCTAGTAGGTTTCTTTTTCTCAAATTTTTTTTGATTGGTGTAGAAGTTTTTCTTTTCTACAACCTTCCCAACCCCCTCATCCGAAATCTTTTTATCCTGTGAGAGGGTGACTTTAGCACAACGTTCTGAAAGTTCTGCCTTTTTCACCAAAGCAATGATATCCTTTAAACAACCTTCACCCTCCACCCACAATTTCTCTTGGAGAGTTCTATTCTTAGTATACATCACTATTTGATCTCGAATTAAATCATCATGCAACTGTGCAAATTTACATTTTGCAGCTAATTTCTTCAAACTAGAGACATATTCTTCTATAGATTCATGTTTCTGTTGTTTACTGTGGAAAAAAGAATGTCTGGTAACAGCAATGCACACTGACGGAGAGAAATGATCATCAAGATCTACAATTGCTGCATTAAAAACATCTGAATCTCCCTCAGCACTCTGATGTTTATGCATTTCATTAAAAATACGTAACCCCTCAGGTCCTAAATAGTACAACAACATCATTTTTTTCCTTTCAGGAGTGAACACGCCATTCACATCTTCCAAATTCGCTATATAATTTAAAAAGTACTCCTTCCAGTCTAACCATGACACGACTGGTTCTCCAGGGATCGATAAAAACTCTTTTGGCGAATTAATTTGTAAATTATAAAGGTGAGTGTCTCTATTTGGATTGGCGTCTCGTGTCGGATTGGATCTTGAAGGAGTTGTTTCAATTGACATCTTGAAGTTTGAGTATGCCAAAAAAATAGTTCAAAGAGTAGAATTCTAAAAGTCAAAAGTACTGAAATGCTAAAAACATTAAACACTGTCTTCAAGAAAAACGAGAATAATAATTAAAACTTTGTGAATGAACTTCAAGCACGGATCCTACGCTGCATGCACTTGCACAGACTGCACTTCCTGTAATATGCACCTGAAATTGTGCTTCCTGTAAAATGCGCTCGAAATAAAATCAAAATAAAAGATAAATACCCAGAAGCTCTTCGTTTCTGTGATCGCTTTGCCAAGACAACCACAAAATGGCCGCAGTGAGCGTGATGACAATTGTGGACGTCGACGCATTGTCGTCAGAATCACGCGAGCGCGCCTCGCGTTCAGTTTTCCTGAGGCTTCGCTGGTTTGCGATTTGAAAATGGTGAGAGCGCGGCACTCATGAAATCCGGTAAGCGTTGCAGCAGCTATTCAAAACAAAACAACGCTTGGCGAATGAATTACACGGTGTAGATTTCTCACAGAACTTCAGCCGCTCGTTCCTTAAAGTTCGTTCAACAGGCGGTCCTTTCCACAATTATTCCTTTTCTTTTATGTTGAAAAACAGTCATCCATTAAAATGTACACCCGAAGGTTGCAGTTTTTTGCTTGAGCCTTTGAGCCACAACGTTCGACACTTCACCAGTACGCAATTTCCAAACGTGAATCACCTTTCAGACTAATTCTTTAACATCAGGTACTCACGATTTTCCAGTTGAATCTAAGGAGATTATCAAATGATATTTGTAATGTTGTACTGGTAGTTAAACGTTGTGGCCGTCCTCGTTGCCAAATCTGTAGTGACCTTCTTAATAAGATGACATCCCACGAAGTAGTTATTAAGTATTTATTTTAAGAGTAGTTTCAAGAGATAAAAAGTGCATGCAGCAGATCAAGCAGGTAACAGCATAATGATCCCATAACGTTCTTACCATCTGCAGAACACCATATACAAGATTCTATTACATAGTACAATTCCATTAATATATAAAGAAACATACAATCACCAGGGGGGTTCAGAGGAGTTTGTATTGCCACCACAGTCGGTATTCACGGAACCCTGGGAGAGGACCTAACGCGGCAGGAGGCTGGGTTGAAATTTTTTGAGAGGGCGCTGACAGCTAATCCAGAGACCCTCGGAGACTGGGACAAACAGCACCGCAAGGTATGTGAACTGTGGGACCAATTAAAAAAACACACACTTGGTACAGGGCGCCGATGCTGGCACATGTGATGGGCTATCAGTGGAGTTCTATAAACTCTTCTCTCACACTCTGAGTGATAAACTACTGCCTGTATATACAAAGACCTTCGAGAGAGGCATCCTACCAGATTCTATGAGAGAGGCCCTAATTGTAATGGTGCCAAAACCAGGTGGGGACCCCCTGGACATAACCTCTTACAGACCACTTTCCATGTTAAATGTGTACCAGAAAATTGTTAGTCATATTTTGGCAGCTAGGCTGCTCCCACACCTCCCACATCTGATACATAGTGATCAGTCTGGATTTATCCCTCGTAGTAGCATGCTGCGTAACCTGTGCCAACTGACCCCTGTTCTGCACGCTACAGAACTAATCGAAGACTCTTATGCACTTTCAATATTGAACAGGTGAGATGGGACTATAACTGGAGAGTGCTAGACAGAGTTGGACTGTGCTGTACCTATATTAAATGGGTCCAGCTGCTTTATAAATCCCCCATGGCCAGGGTCAGAATGAGCCAGTGTGTCTTGGACCTTATAGACTTACAAAGAGGTACCTGGCAGGGGTGTCCTCTGTCCCTGCTGCTTTTTACAATTGCAATTGAGCCCCTTGCCTGCAGACTAAGACAAGTCTTGCATCAATGGGGAATACAGGTGGGTATTACGGGACACATAGTTTCTCTCTACGTTGACAAGGCTTTGATCTATCTTAGACAACCAGATATTTCAGGCCTGATATTACTCAATGTAATGCAGGAGTTTTGAGAACACTCAAGATTGTGGGTTAATAGTACAATTCATGTTCCTGTTGGGACTTCTGGCGGCAGTCGTGGTTTGCCAGCTCCCGGAAGTACGTTTGCTCTGTAGAGTAGATAATGTCAAGTCCTTGGGCATGCAGATTGTGTATGGGGTACTGCGATCATTCGACTTAAATATGGGCAGTTCAGTTGAGAGCCTACGCCCCTCAATTACATTCTGGAACACTCTTAAATTGTTGTTGATGAGTGAACTAGCATTAATTCAAATGGTAGTTTTGCCTAGATGTCTGTACGTCTTGCAAGGGGCCATGTATGAAATTCCACGGGGAGTATTCTGGCAGCAGGACTCCCTGTTAGTGGAGGTCCTCTGGGCTGGTGAGAGATGTAGAGTGTGCCTTGCTACCTTTAAGAGAGAATGGGACAAAGGGGGATGGAGGTCCCTGGCCTGGAGCTTTACTATTTGGCAGCCCAGCTGCAACATGCAGTGCACTGGCTCAATGGTGACTCAATTTGGGAAAGGTCCTTACTCGATGGTTTGCACGAAGGACACCAGCTTGGAGAGGTGATGCTACGTGGCCGGCATAATCCAGACCATTGCCCTCACCTGATTTGTCTCATGGGTAGGCTCTGGGACAGGATGGTCAAACAGATAACCCGCCGGGTGCCCTATGCCTCCGATTTAGGTATTGGGATTACGCTCCCTTTTGCCCAAATAGTTGACCTCATGTCAGTCGATAAGTGGCAGGCTGGTGGATGCATAATGTTATCTGACATCTATCGGAGGGGCGTTTCGTCACTATGCAGTAGGTGATGGAATTTTTTGGTAAAGGAGGGGGGGAATTTTTGCAATATCTGAAAGTAGCAGCCACAGTGTGTAAATTATGGCTGACTTTTCCTGAAGCCCCTGACCCATCACAAACTCTGGTGACTTTTCTGGCCATGGCAGGAGGATGTCGACTCATCACACATTTATACAGGGCACTCCACACAGACTAGAGACTACCACAGCTTTGCACAGTGGAGGTCTGGGAGAGAGCCAGTGATGAGCCCATAACTTCCAAAGAATGGTTAAATATCCATGCAGGGGTCCGAAAGGTATCAATTTGTGCCAGATTCAAACAGATCCAATACAATATTGTACATAAGGTATACTTATTCCCTATGAGACCACATTCCATATACCCAACCAGGGAGCGGAGGGGTGTGGCGACAGTAAAGCTTCTACATATTTTATGGCACTGTACCATTATTATATCATTCTGGACCGAAGTTCTGTCCCTTATCTACCACATTACTGGCTGGGTTGTCCCCAAACAAATAGTTCAATGTGTACTGGGATGGATCCTTGATTGTCCTCAAAAGACCTTGAGTAGGAGGTACATGGTTTTGGGGCTCATAGTAGCAAAACAGTGCAGCAGCAATAGTTGCCACGCGCTGGAAGGCCCGTTGCAGAACGGGACTACTTACCTTTCTGCTGCTCTTTGCTATATTTTGGTGTTAAACTGATACTAGTGAGGTGCAGCTAATGTCCAGGCAGCGTTACCAAGTTTATAAAGCATTTGTTCTGACCTTATATGTATTTAGCAATGCAGCACTTTAGCCTGGGTGCTGAAACATCTACTGCTCTTTAACATGGAGGGCAAGTAAGCACCAAACTGCGTGTCGTGCCGGGTATGGGAATACATGGAGGGAAATATTGCCTTTCAGCAGGAAATGGTATAGTCCAAAGCTCTGTTTTTAATTTAAAATCAGGGTTTTTGGTGGTCATATCACTGAAAATACAAGATTTGGAAAAAATATTGTCCATGCGTGCTCGTGGAAGACAGTTTCTATGGACTGGAATCTATAGAATGCTAAAGTGACTCTGGTATTTTACTGACCTCTGCTGGTCATTTTCTATCAAGAAAGTTAAATAGAGGTTGGAGGAGCTACGCTAGCAACCAAGATGGCCGCTTAGGCTCCCGGCTCCGCTTACCTCCGTATCCTGCCAGAAGATCCTGTCGATAATCCTGATTTAACGCCCGACCCCCGTGTAGATGAACCGCTGCTGACTCCGACGGTACAATTCCGAAGATTTAATTTGTTTGGGTGACAGAGCTGCGTCGTGTGGAAGTTTGCGGCCTAATCCAGCAGGAGAGCCGGGGCCTCGAGTTTTGCTCTGCCCGTGTCGTAGTTGAACAACATCGGCCTTGGGAGCCAGTCAGGGTCCGGTCTACCGTAGTGGAGGATTTTTCTTTGCCCGATCTCGACGGCGCTCATTTTGCCTGATCCACATCGAGGGAGGAGTGATGTGGTACGACAGTAACCGGGGGTGGAGGTCCCTGACCCCCGGACCCGGTGTGACTTGGCCGGGTTTCGGTGAGTCGGGGTCTTCGCTCGAGCTGCATATTGTTGCCGCAGGATCCGGTCAGCCCCCTCCGACGCCGTCTGTTCCGCTCCTGTCTGTTCCCCCCGGGGAAGCCGGCTCCTCGGGGGCAGTGCACATGATCGTTGCTGAACGTGGAGAGATGGATCGGACGGAGAGTGAGCCGTCGCTGAAGACCATAATGGCAGCCATCGGGGCATTTCATATATATGTGGATATCCTGCTTCACAAGAAGATGACGGGCTTATTGGCTATGGAATACGTGGAACCGGACCCTGCTACATCACAGGTATTATCACAAGCTGCGATTCCGACTGCGACTATCTTGATTCTGGACGAGGACCACGTGCGACAAGACGAGCAGCAACCCTTGATCGGTCTCTTGGAAAATCCCAAACCCAGTGTTTTGCACGTATCGACCTGCTAACCATCATTGCTAACTTTGGGAAAACCAATTTGCACCCCCTCCCTGGAGAATTCTTTGGGTGACTGTCCCTGGACTTCTGTTTCATCCTCTCCCTCTTTAGTGACTTTACGTTCTTGGATAAAACCACATTGGGACTGTCCATCCGTGAGGGAGTGTTCCTATGCTGCTGAAGTTCTTGGCCACTTGCTGACCCTGAATTGTATTGTATTGCATTTATTCATACTCATTTTTCACCTTTATTCTCCTGCTGAAGTGATGGGAGGGGTTCACACAAAGGTTCGGAAGGGCCAGGGTTAAGAATGATCGACTGTTGTTGGTATTACGGCCCTAATGGATGCGGAATTTGTGGCTGTTTGTTTCGCGGAAGGTTGGGCGGTGTGTCATGGCTCCCCCTAATTTCAATTTCTTTGGGACTATAGATATTCTTGACTTGTTTCATAGGGGGCGCTGGTTTCTGGCAGGGGGAAAGGGGACCGGGAGCCTATATGGAAATGCCCTCCCCCACAGTCTCTCTCTTTTCTTCTTTTAGAACTTAGGGCCCGATGTAGGTCGGTCGGTAACGGCCGAAAATACCGATTTTCGGCCGTTACCGAGAGGAATCGAACCATCGGGATGTAGGAGTCCAAAATCCGTCATAATCGGTAAATTACCGAATCGGTAAGTATACCGAATCGGCAAAATACCGAATCGGAAATAAACACAGAATCGGTAATTTTACTGATTCGCTAACATACAGAATCGGTAATTCTACCAAATCGGCAATTCAGCCGAATCGGTAATTCTACCGAATCGGCAAATCTACCGAATCGGTAATTCTACCGAATCGGTAATTCTACCGAATCGGCAATGCTACCGAATCGGTAAAGTTACCTATTCGGCAAAATGCCGATTCTGTAAATAAGAAGTGTGAAAAATGAAGAGTGAGATGTAGGTAAGCTCAGAAATACCGATTTCGCCTAAAAATCGGTATTTAAGAGTCTGTATTTACCATGGATTGGAATCAGGTGGTAACCAGGTGCAACCTATAAAAAAGGACCCAAAATGCAATTCTTCTTGCACTATGGCGGCATTTTATGTCATTGCAAGACGGCTACGGCTACAGGAGGAAGGAGAGAGGGTATGGCTGAGACAGGAGCAGGTCTACAGGCAGAGGGTGACCCTGTGCATGCTCACAGATGCAGAGATCCTACAGAGATACAGGCTGGACTCTGACACCATTTTGGACCTTATCAGGGACCTCCAACCACTGTTGGACCACCCCACCCCAAGGGCACACGCAATCCCAACACAAGTGCAGGTGCTATGCAGCCTACACCTGCTTGCGTCTGGCAGCTATCAAAGTGTAGTTGCTGTGGCAGGAGGGGTGACCCAGAGCAGCCTGTCAAGGTTTTTTCACAGATTCCTTGACGCCATGATACAGAGGATGGACCAATACATTTCCTTCCCTGCAACCCATGCGGAACTGGTACAAACTAAAGCAGACTTTTACCAGATGGCAAGATTCCCCCACATCATTGGCTGCATTGATGGCACGCACATTCCGATTTGCCCCCCTGCTGACACAGAATATATACACCGTAATCGGAAGTCAACGCACTCCATAAATGTGCAGGTGATTTGTAATGCTAAGTGCGTCATCACAGACCTGGTTGCTAAATTCCCAGGGAGTACCCACGACTCCTACGTCTTCCAAAGCAGCGGCATCCACGCACGGCTGACGGCAGGGGAATTTGGTGAAGGATACCTCCTAGGTGAGACACATTGTCAGACCCCATAACAAAAATAGCAGTGTGAAGTACATGTATGCATGTGAGTAATGTTACCCCTTTTTTTTCCAGGCGACAGTGCATATGACCTCCGCTCATTCATACTCACCCCCTACCTCAACCCCTCAACACCCAGCCAAAGGAGGTATAACCGGGCCCACAAAAGCACAAGGAATGTGGTAGAACGGACCTTTGGCATCTGGAAAAGCAGGTTCAGATGCTTGCACAAGAGTGGAGGTGCAAGGCAGTATACCCCCATCACCTGCTGCAAGATAATTGCTGTCTGTGCAATGTTGCACAACCCTGCGGTCCAGAAGGGCACGCCGGTGGATCTATCTGACTACGAGGACCATGACGACGACATTGCTGTGCCACAAACCCAACCTGCTGGAGTGCCAACACCAAGTGATGGCAGATACAGACAGGAGGAAATAACAGACAACTATTTCTGAGTGAGTACAGATGAACACACAGGTTATGGATGTGAAAAAAAGAATTGTTTTAATGTTGGAAGAACGTTCAAGCACTGATGTGCAACAAGTGAAAATATGAAATTGTATGTGGGGACTGGAAATGCCCCGGGTTGTCTCACCCACACAGTCATTTTCTGAAGCGCTTCACAGTGCCAATGGGATGCTGATCACCCCCTTCACCATGGCCTGCTGCCTCTGCGGAGCGCCTGCTGCTCCTGCGCGGCTCTGACACAGCGCTAGCCGGGCTGCTGCGGCTGCTGCTGTCCCCAGCCTCGGCCACGTCCAGGGCAGGATTGGCCACTGTATTAGAAATGATGAGGGCCTCCATGGCACTGGTGATCCTGGCCATGCCCCTGGTCACCTCCGCAGTGTGTTGTGTCAGGCTCTCTTCCAAATTTTCCCCTCGGTGACATAGCTGGGACGTTGCGGCGGCAAGCCGGTTAATTGCCCTGTTTTGGACACGTGCATCCCTGCGCCTTGTGTGCTCATTATGTTCCATCTTGGCACAAAGCTGTGTGATGGCGGTTGTCATGCGTCCCATTCCTGTGGCAATGTCTCTGTTTGTTTGTGCCACCTCCTTGTTGCTTGCCACCAACTCACCAAAGCCCTTTGCCATTTCTACCATTTGCAGGTTGTGTGCACGCAATTGGCGGTGGCATGCCAGGATGGATTTTGCCTGCAGGCGCTGGATTCGCACCATGCTCCCCTCAAGGCCTTGGAACACTGTGCCCTCTCTTGATGGACATGCACTGCTCGGAGTGCGTGGGCGGCGATTGGTGCTGGCCTGCTGGGTGGGCTGCTGTGCTACAGGTGTCGCTGGTGTGGGTGCTGGTGCCTGACCCGCAGCTCCCTCCATGATTGTCAATGGGGCCACAATACTCCTCCTGGCTGGTGATGTGGCAGGTGTTGGCTGGGACCGTGAGGGGGAGTTCTCATCTGAGAACACCAATGGGGGGATTGTGATAGGTGGGGGGAGTGGGGAAACACGAGGGCATGTACGAGGTCGTCCTCATTGACAATGGCACTGCTGTCCTCCTCCTCCTGCGAGGCATCCATGGTGCTTGGCCCTGCCACCACACTTTGCGCCGTCGCTGGAGCTGTCGCTTGTGCAGCTGATGCTCCACTGCCTGCACTGCCTGATGTTGCCCCTAGGTATAAAGAAGCATTTGTGAACTGAGTGCAAATGTCTTACAGTCACTACAATAAAAGCATTGCACATGTCACTTTCATTACTCTGATTCTTTTTTCAAGTGCCTTGCTAATTAATGTGCACTGACATATGTTCCTACATTAGCTGGCTACATTTCCCATTATGCATTGCTCATGTATGGTGCTAGCAGTACTGGACTGGGGTTTGACTGTACATTGAGGCTATAGGGGGGGGTGTCTTGTTGGGTGTGTCATGCTGCGCATGCTTCTTACCTTTTGCTGTAGCTCTGGCTGAGCTGTCCATGTCCCCTACTCCCACCACACTCTCCGTCTCGATGGTCGTGGCCACCAGTTCCTCCAGGGCAGTCAGGGGGGGCGCGGGGTTCCTGCCTCCACCGGTCAGACCTGCCTGCTTGTGGAGCTCTGACAATTTCCTCTTGGTGAGGCTCCGGATGTCATAAAACCTCTTCTTGAGGTCCTCTAGGCTTCTGGGGGTCACACCAACAGCATTGACCCTCTCACTTATGGCACTCCACAGTTTCCTCTTGGTAGACTCTGGGACTGTGAGGGACAGCCTCCCATAGAGCTGCCTGTGGACCCTTGCCACCTCCTCCACCAGTACTTGCAGCTCCATGCTGCTAAACTTCACTTTGCGCTTCCTCTCAGCCTTCTGGCTCTCTGAGCTGCTTGCCATTTCCACTGTCTGCTAAATCAGCTACCACTCTCTCTGCTGCTCTCTGCTGCTCCCTCTCACTGCTCAGCTCTGGCAGCCTCTCCAGAAAGTTCTGATGAGTTGCACCTGCCTGGGCAGCCACTCCCTGTTAGGGTGGGGGAGGGTGCTTCCACCTCATTGGCTGTTGTAATTGGTTTCACTTTTACTCTCTCGCCGATTCGGTATTTACCGATTCTGTATTTGCCGAATCGGTATTTGCCGAATCGGTAAATACCGATTCGGTTTTTCCAATGCATTCCTATGGCCCTTTTGGCCCATAGGCTTGTATTGTCATTACCGATTCCGTATCTACCGATTCGGTAATTACAGATTCGGTAAGTATCCAAACACGCTACCGATTTTTAACGAATCTGTATTTTACCGATTTTTTTCTCTACATCTCATTTTCCGATTTCAGAATACCGATTCGGTAAAAATCGGTATTTTAAAATCGGTAAATGACTTTTACCTACATCGGGCCCCTAGTTAGTTGGGGCGACAGGCACACTGCTTGGGGGGTTAGGCGATAGCCGTTGCAGGGGTGCAGGGTGGGGGGATTGGTGTATTGTTTTCTTTCTGTTATCGCTCATATGGTTTTTCCTTTTTTTCGATCTCTTTTTTTTAGTTTTCCTTTACACGAAATAGTGTCGAAATATCCTGATTTAGAGTTTTTACATTCTGACTATCATGAATCTTTGCATTTATGGTTTTATGGGTGGGAAGGTCTTGAGAGTCTGCATTTAAACTGTTTATCGATTGTAATGTTGCAAGCCGTATTTCGAATTCATTAGCGCAGGCCTCTCAGGGATTCCTCTGTTGCTCCACGTCTATCCTGTTATTGTTCCCTGTTCACCCACCTATTCTGTATGTATACATGACACCGGATATGTCTGTTCCTTTTTTCTTGTCTTAAAATAATAAAAAGATTTATAAAAAATAAAAAAAAGAAAGTTAAATAGAGACAGTCGCCAGAAATTCTTTAAAAAGAAAGTCCCTCAGCAGAAAGCAATTCTGGTATTTTACTGACCTCTACTGGTTGTTTTCTACCAGGCCAGTTAAATAGAGGCAGTTGAACAGACAAAAGTCCCTAAGCGGAAGCAGACAAGTCCTAGGACTGATCTCCAGATCCCACAAAGTACACACACATATAAGTATACTAAAGTATATCAACCTAAAAATGACAAAATAATGAAGTAATACTATCACAAAATGTGTTGCATTATGCCAGATAATTTGCCTTTTCTAGCTGCATAATTTACTAAAACCTGCCACATAATTTGGCCCTCGCCTGCTGCATAACTCCAGTGGCCCGATAATACTTTACTGAACACTGTAATGAGTGACATCTGAAAATAAAATCTTTAAAGAAAGAATCAAACTTTTGTGTGCTTAATATTAGATCTAAAACCTGGTTCTAAACCAATTCTAAGTCACCTGCCTAATAGGGAGCACTGCTACTGTTAAATTATATGCAATAGTAAATCCTTTTTTAATTTATATGTATTATTGTAAACTTCTGGTAACCGCATATAGGAGACTTGTTTTATTTTTTGTGTGATATAATTGCAATATTCTTTTTTGAATTAACTAGTGTACCACCTTGACCAAGGCCACACCTACTGGCAGACGCGGCCTGTGCAGTAAGAGCTGGGGGGCCGAGTGGGGGGGGGGGGGGTTTCGACAGATGACAGCAAGGGAAAATTAAATAAATAATACATTTTCTCTCGTCGTCAGTGCTTTAAATGGGCCAGTACTCACCGGTACTGAGTACCGGCACTTTTTCATTATCTCCCCTTGAGTACCGGCACTTTTCCTAGAACAAAAGAGAGTACCGGTACTCATGGGACCTGATTTTAACCCAGGCTGCCCTCCTTTCGTCCGTCAATTAATACCAGGGCAGCCCCTTTAACGAGCACTGCAGGGAATGAATCACTGGAGTTCTTGTCACCAGGACCCAGCGTGAGCTGCTTTGGAAGTCTTCAGAGCGGGGAGGGAGGGGGTCTGCAGAGTGGTTATCTTATCCTCTGTTCTTTCACAGTGGGGCTGAGAGGGGGCTGTACAATCAAATGGGTGGCGGTGGGACGCACTGTGTAGGATAGAATATTCCGTGGGCAGAACAAAAGAAGGTTTGCTAATGCTTTCACTATTGCCACACATGTGAATTGCCTACACTTTCTGTGTTTGTCTGTGGTTGAAAATGTTAGTTATCACTGACCAGCAGGCAGCGTTTCTTTTAAAAGTCGGTTTATGCTCCAACGGACCCACATGTGAAAGCACCGCACACCAAGCTCGCGACCTGGTGCTCACGTTAAAAGAGGTAACTGTCACTTTCTATGTGGACTATGAAAATGACGCTCTTCACACTCTCATGAATGGAGTGGGTGGGGTGAGAGCACTGATGGAAGCAGCATAGAAGATTCTGAAATAGGCATTCATCCCGAGTTTGTTTTCAGCAGCAGCCATTTCAAGAAGAAGGCAGTTTCAAGGATTCTAGAATTCGTTGCATAATTTTTCTAGTTTTGTCATTGTCGTGTGATAAACGAAAAAAATAAAATTAATTCTGTTGTCCTGCGGGGCGGTTACTAATCGAAAGAGTTGCACTCAAAGTCGATATAGTGTAGGTTTAAAACATATTTGAGGGGTGCAGAATGAAGGCTATTTGGAGCACTGTGTTCACGTGGGCATGTTTTCTGCAGAATGTGTCCTTTCAACAAACTATTTGACTGGAAGAGATAGCAAGCCATTAAATGTGCTGCATGGCTAGGTATGTGTGTGTTCTTCACACTCATGGTTGCAATTTATTGCACACTGTGATCGAATGCGAAAAGCAGGAAAACGTAATTTTTTTATTTTGTTGTGTGCTCCCAGGTGATCGTCTGTACAAGTTATGCGGTACAAGCACAGAAAACATATTTAAATTGTAATAAGCCCCATCGTCTAACCAGGACTTTACATCATTGGCCATATTTTGATTCAGAAAGACCATCTTGCTATTTATAATGTGATTTAAAAGCCTTTTACTTTTCTTTTTAATATTTATTTCATCCACAAATGCTAATGTAAGAATGAACTTGGTATTTAGTATACCAAGTATATGAGGCATATAATATCAATTATTAGCTGCATTAACACACCTGGGATCATGGTGTGTATTTTTTTATTACAAACAGTGCAGCCAGATCAGCCCAGTAGATACTTTATTTTTTCGGATATCCAATCTGCAGAGTGTTTACTCCTTCCACTACTCCTTTTCAACCTCATAAAATGGAATGTTGAAAGGGTGAGCCACCAACAGCAATATCACTAGTGTCTGTGTGTCAGCATTTCTCATCCAGTAGCAGGGAGATAGAGTGATAGAATATGCTGCTCACTAAAGTTATACACAGCATGTTTCTAAGAAAGCAACTCTGGTTTCCAGGTTTGACAATAACACCCACTAGTAGCGAGAATGAAAATAGTGCCAGATTAATTCCTCCCTTTTTGCAGGTGTGCATTCACCAATCGTGAGAACCACAAAACGGAGGTCCTTCCCATAAGTAAGTGAGCTCGGTGCATCATAAGTACCAATAAAGTGATTAACTCTGGAGGTTAATGCACTTGCTAGAAAGATCTGTGTACATTCTAACCAAGGGTTTAACTTACCATAAAAGTGCATAGAGGATCAATGTGTCTGCTGGAAAGCACAGCATGCAACATGTAAGTCACAGATTCGTTTTTTTTATGTAGATAGCTTAGTTTATTACTGCTTTTGTTGCATAGAGCCGTGTGTAACCTGCCGGTCAAATGTTAACATCTTTGTAATGTAGCTCAGTGAGTTATGAACCTGCAGCAAGGACCTGCCTGCAAACAAGAAGGCACATATTTAGAACCTTGCTGTTTTTTCCTCAATATTTCTTATTTTAAGGATGCTAAAAAAAGGCTTTTTTGGGTAGTAATAAACACGTATTACTAAGTGCCATATACATACTTATTAGTGAGATAAATAATGGACATATATATCCGCCTTTCTAACATATGCATGCAGATTTAGTGCATACAACCATGGCAAAGTCAAAAAGCTAACCCTGCCCCTTTTTGCGCCGTAGCACCTCCCTAAACTCCGCCCACTGCTCCTTTTGGTGAGTACCTGCACTTATTTTTTTCCATTTAAAGCACTGCTCGTAGTCTGTCGAAATACCCCCACCCCCACCAATCGGACCCACCACCCCACTGCGCTTACTTGCACGGGCCGCTGTTGCCTAATGGCTTTGCCCAAACTCCTTTAACTACTGCAGCTTCTGCCATCTTGATGCTATACTGTTACTGTTTGTTTGCGTTGGTCTCAATACTCCTGTTCTTGCGGGCACACACACCCACACAGTCACCATCTCACAAGCACCTACAAAGCAATCCTCTCACTTCCTTGAAGAATACCCTCTGAGAGTGTCCAGATTCCCTCTACTCCCCTTTTGTATACACACAAAGGCACACACAGGCAGTTAAACAATTACAAGCTGTCAAGCACTCCCACAAAAGGCTCACTCAGGATAAAAGAAATTTTATTAACTCCTTACTTCCGTGGCTTCCTTAATTCCCACTCTCAGCTGGTTGCCTGGATTCTAGTCTGCGCACAAATGCGCACAATAGTGTGAATGTGATTGACAAAATGGACCCTGATCTCATCTGTCAAGCTCAGAGTGAAGGTGATATTCTTAACACCTGCACGTCCACAACATAATACAAATGAGCCCCTGCTGAAGGGCTACAAGGGCGCTTTGGAGATCTGGGGACATGCTCCAGACTGACAGCTTTAGCAGCACTTGCAATAAACATGAAGAACCCCAAAGCAGGACAGTCCAAGAACATATGTAAATCTTTAGCATCACGTAGACCCATCCTTTTACACCTGCTTGTGTCACTTTTCATGATCTTTGCCATCCTTAGAGGGGTCCAATAACACGTGTGGGTGGTGCAAAAGTGGTTCCATTTGAGTGGGCAGATTTCACAGTGGTGTACAAAGATTCAAAGAAACTTGCCATAATGCTTTGATCCCTGCATGTGGCAAGTTTTTTACCAAGGTTGCATACAGTGGCTTCAACTTCTCATCCATGGCTGTGATATGCCAGTACCAGCCAGAAACGTCCTTTTTCGTATGCCCAATTCCTGCCCTGCTATTAGAACAAGCATTGGCAACGCTAGTAGTTCTCTCTACTTAGGAAAGTCCACAATATATACATTATTGTGAAGATTATACCAGAACCAGCATTACATCAATGGTGGATGTCAATGTATTTCTTACTGTTGTGCTTGTAGATCATTACATGATGTTTTTGTTAATATATGAATTTGAACTGGGCTGTTGTGTCAGTTGGAATGCATATTTGTCACCTTAAATTTGCTTACTCATTCACAAACTTGGACAAGCTTAAGTAAGTCTTCCTCATTCTTGTTAGAGATGCAGCCCCTGGGCTTGTCAATTATCCCCATTGGCTTAGCAAAGATAATATAACCATTCATTGCACAATCCAATAGACCTCGACCTATAACTGCTTGGAGTTTCAACCCAAGCAGTCACTGATCTGTCTGTTCATGCATTCAATATATCATCATCCACAAACTAGGGTATGTCCCTGTCACCGAATGTCATCTATAAATATACTCTTCCAGAGAGGATATGTGTGTAAGATATCATGGGGACGAGGCCAATATATGGTAGGGGACACTTAAGTATTCAAGGAATAGTGGGAAGATGTGGTATCAAAGTTACAAACTGTGGTGGGAACAGTTGTAGAATGTCAAATAGAACACTGTGTTCAGGGGTAACTTGGGAATCACAAAAGTGGGAAGATGAGGTATACATTTCATTGCCTATGTTTAGTACTGGCTAAAAGACAGATTGAGGTAAACTGGTAGCAAGAAAAGGAACCATATATTGCTAGTTGTTTTAGAGATTTTGTTGAGTGGACAGTAACCAAAGAACTGGATATGCTTCCAGTGCGTAAGGATCATTAAGTGAGTGAATATTTGCTACGGAAGGTGCTAGTCATGCTAGTGTCCACCCACAGGTCTCACAATCGTGCTCCTATTCCCTGAATCTCTTGCCACTAAATCTCTTCTTCTCTTGCCTGCTCGGACACCACGCCAGCTTGAATGCTGGAATCACATTCTGGAAGGTACTTCTTGCAGGCTGGAACGTTGCTCTAGCATGAACACCGATATTGAGCGTTGAGATACCGGAAGCTGGTAACAGGGACCGATCTGGGGAGAGTACGCACCGCCAGCAAGCAGTTGTTAGTGGCGGCCAGCGTTAAAGCACAACATTTTTCCACCAGCTTTATCTTGTTTTTTTTTGTAGCAGTTTTGTTTTTTTGTATTTTCAGAATTTCAATTGCCCTAGTTTTGCCACGGGCCTACTGCATTGTCTTAGAGCAGGACTCTTGGCACATTTGGTTCTGGACTTGGCTTTCTTTGAGGCACTGATTCTCCTTCTCACTTCCTGCCCGGGTGTGTGTGTTTTATCTTTGGAGTTCTGTAGTTTGATGGTCTTCAAGCATCCAGGTCTTAGACCTCAGGACTCTGCACCTTATTTAGTTATATCTTGCCACACTTCTGCCTCCGACCGTCACTCTTCCCCTCAGACTCTGGCGCCCTGGCTTGGTTGGGGTGTGTGGCAGAGTGGTGAAGGGGTGATGGGGCGTCAAGGTGCAGAGTAGGCAGCATACCAGCATTCTCAAATGGAGAGGTGAGGGTGTGCATACTCAAGGACCTGGTGTCCAGATATATTGTAGAAGATAACATAAATAAATGTTTCTCAGCTTATAAAGTAGATTTGAGAGCACAGAAGGTCCCAGAGAAGTACAGCTTTTCGATGTACACACCCACAGTAGGGATGGACACTCTTCTGACACTAGAGGTAGTGGAACAGACCAAGGAGGTCCCTTTGAAGGACATTCTTATTACTAAAGTTGGGCTGGACCCCGACAAGTACAGACTGACGTTCAGGGACAGCCACAGTCTCCCAAACCATTCCTAGTTGGACTTTGTAGATTACATCCGCAAGGCACTGAAGGGCTGGGTGAGGGGCAGCAAGGTAGATTTCAATGAGCTGTACAACCTGATGTTGAGGGAGCACATGCTCAATAGTTGTTTTACAGAGTTGCTCTAATACCTGGTAGATAGCAAGCTGACTTGCTAAAGGAAGCTTGCTGAGGAGGCAGACCTCTGGGTCATCACCAGATTGTCCAAGAAGGTATCTGAGGGGGACTCGTAAAAGGGCAGTCAGGAGTCCAACCAGAAGAAGATGGGGAAATAAAAAGGAGTTCTCTCAAGGCCCTCAAAATAGTTCTCAAGGGAAAGGGTCCCCATCTCAATCTAGCCACCAGAATAAAAGCTTCTCTGTTAAAATCATAACAAGTCTTCCCCCAGTACTGTGAGTGTCATCAGTATGGGCATTACAAGAGTGATCCCAAGTGCCCCAAGAGGACACGGCCTCCCACTGGAGGAAACCTCCCCCGGGTTTGGGTAGTGTATTGCTTGGAGAGGAGATGGACCCAGTTAGTGAGTGGGAAGTCAATGAGGTTGTGAACAAAAAGGGTATCAAGTTCCTCTAAGTCAAAAGAAAAGGAACGGCGAGATACTGAGGAGAGGGTGGGCCAAGAGTAGCCCCACACTGAAAATAAAGGGGAATTCCCCTTGTCGGAACTAAGGTTCTTACACACCTAGCAAGCTAGGTGTCATGCTTCCTCATATGAGCGTGCCCCTCGTCTCGTCGACGCTGCAATACCTGACGGGCACCCAGTATGGGGCTCTTAGGCTGGGATCTGTTGTTCCTGCCGGTGGGTGCAGTGGGGGTGAGAGACCTAGTGTGTGTAGATGTGAGGGGAGAGGAGGGGAGTTAAAACAGGTAAGTCAGTCCTAACAGTTATTTATTCAGAAGGTACACTGCCTGAATAAAAGAATGCAGAGAGTGGCAGTGATCTAGAGGTAATGTATCAAGCTATCTGTGTCCTACTCTCAGTGAAACGACATGTTTCGTGCCTTAAGTGACAGGAGGATCGGGGCACTTCTTCAGGATCAAAATGAATGCTATCTACACATCGTGGTAGAGTACAACTTACATACCACGTATTAAGGTCGATAACCCAAACTGTTGTCTATGATTACTTGCAACAGTGACAGGCGGTCAAAATGGACACCAACTTGGGTCCAGCGTCCAAGTACGCTCAGTCTACGACCTACCCTGCCTCTTAGCCTCTTATCCCCACTGCACCCACCAGCAGGAACAAAAGATCCCCTCCAAAGAGCCCCATACTGGGTGCCCGTCAGGTATTGTAGCGCCGACCAGACGAGGGGCAGGCTCATAGTAAGAAGCATGACACCTAGCTTGCTAGGTGTGTGAGAGCCCTAGGTCCGACAAGGGGAATTTCCCTTTATTTTCAGTGTGGGGCTACTCTTGGCCCACCCTCTCCTAAGTATCTCGCTGTTCCTTTTCTTTTGACTTAGAGGAACTTCATACCCTTCTTGTACACAGCATGAGGTGGGGCATGTATATTGGACCTCTTTAAACTTGCCCCTTTGTCCCTCTTTTTGTAATCAAGTCATTGAGGTTACCATAGAGTCCCTGGTTGACGTGGAGATTCTGCACAAATACCACATGCCTTCAAATAGCGCAAAGTGTAGGCAGAGGGCCACCATCAATGAGGAGAAGGTGGAGGCTCTGAGGGACACAGAAGCCAATATGACTATGGCAAGGTGTCATGTAGTGTCCTCGGAGCACGTGATTCCCAATACATTCACAAGATTGTAGTAGCAGACAATCAGGAGAGCTACTACCCTGTGGATTTAGTTTCAAAGGGAGGGGGGTCTCAGGTCTTCTGAAAGTTGCTGTGAGCCCTGCCATGTCTGCTGGATTGTTTGCTAGGGAAGGATTTTGAGCATACTGCCTGAAAGAAAGTGGAGCTCAGGTCACACCTGGAAATGTTGGGGTTGCCTGAGCGGGATTGTGTGACCACCAAATCCCTGGCTCCCTAGAAAGGGTGTCAAGGAGGCCTGGAGCCTAGACAAATGGCCCAGACAGCTAACAAGAGAGGGAAGGGCAAGGTGTGTGGGAAGCCAGCCCATGAATATACCACAGAAGAGGTGGATGGGGTGCCAGAGGAGGTCACCCCGGAGCCCACTGGGAAAAACGGTGGTTCTCTTGGTGGCCTCCCTGAGCTTGCTGACTGCAGCAGAGGAGGGGGGGGGGCACCAGCGAGGAGTTCTGAAAGGGACAGAGGGAGGACCTCACCCTGGAGGGCATGAGGCAAGAGGATGAAGCCCAGGTAGCTGGTGAAACCACTGTACCTCACTGCATCTATTGAGAGAATTACCTCCTCTCCTCTATAGTGAGCCTAAGGCACTTCTGCATGTCCTAACACAGGCACTGGTAGCTCACCAGTGCTACGGGGCTTTCCAACTGAGGCTGGCTCATTAGATACCCCTAGCAGGACAGCTGGGGCGGGACAATACCTTTGCCAGGCTTTTCCCCCACTTTTACTAGCCCTGGGTGAAGATTTCCTTGGATACCTGATGGAGCAGATGCTTGACCTGTTATGCCAGTGGGAAGAGAGGGAAAAAACTGAAAGATCCCCTGAATCCCTTGCCTGTCGTAGGTACCCCCTTTGAACGGGGGGGCATAGATATTGTACGTCCCATGCACCCCAAGGCAGCTCTGGCAACAGGTTTAATTTGGTCTTGGTGGACCATGCTAGTAGATGCCGTACTCTAATTAGTTCTGTCACGGGCACCTTGTTGGTGTATTCATGAAGCCCTCACCCACCAACCTAGTTGGTGGCATGCTTCATCATCGGGCCCACCCAGTGACACCTAGTATGTCCCGGGTGTGCTACAACGCCTGATTACAGCAGAGCTGGTATATTGCTGAGAGTGCAGTGAGTGAGGTTGAGTGAATTGTGATTTAAAACGGCTTGGTGGTGGTCCCAGTACCCGAGGGTAAATTAAATTTTAATAACTGGGCCGTCACCAGCGGTTAAAAGTAAGGCTACAGGACGCGTGAGGGTGGCGAGTTACTGCCCCCTGCGTTCTTCAGATGGTCGACATGTTTCAGCCAGTGCCTTAGAGTATTCTGGCTTTCCTCAGGACCGTTTTTTAAAAGGTGTGGTGAAATAAAACAGACTTAGTGCTGTGGTACAGACTATGTGATACACTCACTAAGGCGTTTTTCTATATGTGAGAGGGGGATTCCCTTCTCATGCATACCTGTACAAACAAACATTAAGGACAAGGACAAAACATTTACAGAGCGAGTCAGTAGTCAATTTAGACATATGGTCAACAATGCTTTGGTGGCCGGATCTATAGTGCAAGGTGAGAGGACTATAGTCGGCTAGGTGTGATGGTACTGGTGGTGCCATCAGAGTGAAAATACGCGACTAATTAGGAGCGTGGTGTGGCTAAAACACGAAAATCACACTGTCAAAGTTAGCACCAATTGGGCGTCAATGCTTTTCAGTGGTTAAGTACAGTATATGACCCCCTTCTTCAGAACAGAATTTCTCTTACAAACATGTTTCACAGGAATGCCTAATAGTTAAAATCCTGCATATAAACATATGGATATAACCATTATCTTCAATGTACCATTATAAATATAATTATACAAATAAAAAATATATATTTCCATCAATTAAACAAACGTTTTTCTTTTTAGGTCTCGCCTGGCGTGGGCTGCGCACATGTGCAGTCTCGCTGGCGAGATTTAATGATTTAGAGGGCTTTCAGTAAAGCCCTCTTTCCCATTGGCCGGCGTCATTGTTTATGCTAAACAGTGGCCAGCCATTGGAAAAGAGCTTTTTGTGACGGCCCACTTGGATGGGCTTGTCTGCCTTCCGTGTTTATCGCAAAAGGGTTCATATCTTTTTTTTTTTTTTGTAAATATATTTTTATTGCAGCAAATTATGTGGTACAAACAAAGCATTAGCATCTATCCCCTCGGTGCCCGGTAAATCCATTAGCTTTCCGTACTTGTACCACACAGCCGTTTAGCTCACACGCCGGAGGTCGAGCGGCGCAACGGAAATGAGGTCCGGGTGACCTTGATAGGGCAATGCTACTTTCCAGCTTATCTTGCCGTTTAAACACAAGGCCCCAAAAAGACAAGAAATCCTTTTGCGACGCACACGGAAGGCAGACGAGCCCGTCCAAGTGGGACGGCTCAAAAAGAGAAAAGAACATGTCACAAAGAGGTCTCATACTCATGGTAGGTGAAAAAAATACAAATCCCTACATGCAAAGCGCTGCTTGCTCGCGCTGAGCAGCAGCCCGGATGCTTTAAAAGTGCCTATGTATATCTAGTCTGACAACAGAAGAGTGTCAGCAACTCGCGCACACACGCCTCCAGGTGAGGCGAGGTATGCAGAGCTCACTGAATGGTCAGGTCACTCTCACGCAGAGGAACGCACCATGAGGACAAAGAGAAAAGAATACATCAAATAAACTGACTCATACTCATTCTCATGGTAGGCAAAAAAAATACAAATCCCTACATGCCAAGCGCTGCTGGCTCGCGCTCAGCAGCAGCCAGGATGCTTTAAAAGGGGCTATGTATATCTAGTCTGACAACAGAAGAGTGTCAGCAACTCGCGCACACACGCCTCCGGGTGGGCGAGGTATGCAGAGCTCATTGAAGGGTCAGGTCATTCCCATGCAGAGGAACGCACCATGAGGACAAAGAGAAAAGACCACGTCACAAAGAGGTCTCATACTCATGGTATGCAAAAAAATACAAATCCCTACATGCAAAGCGCTGCTGCCTCACACTGAGCAGCAGCCGGGATGCTTTAAAAGTGCCTATGTATATCTAGTCTGACAACAGAAGAGGGTCAGCAACTCGCGCACACATGCCTCCCGGTGAGGCGAGGTATTCAGAGCTCACTGAAGGGTCACGTCATTCCCACGCAGAGGAACAAACCATGACTACTCGAGGGGCACAGCTAGCAGGCTGCTGAGTTCTCACTTATATATGCAGAGCTTTCCTTTAAAGATGGACACTCCCGAATATATACAAAGGCAATTTTTAGGTCTAGCTGAAGCAATGCGTAAGCATTGTTTTCGGCGAGTTTATAGTAAGCTGCTTTCAAAAGTCTACCCACTGCGGATCGCATACAGTTCATGTGAGCCAGGCACGTGCACAGGAATTAGCTCCCCCTCCCCCTCCCACAAAGCAAGACAAGACAAGAACATCAAAGCGACCGCGGCCGCGGCCGCTTTGATTCCATTTACCACCAGCCAATTCACACGCTCCGCAGGTCATAAACAGGACCATCTGCTCGTGAATCGGAATGCTGGCATGGTTGCCCAGCCCCCCTCCCAGCCCTGCCTTTCCTCTGCTCAGCTTCACCCGGTGCCGGTGGACTGCTCCCCATCGTTCGCTCTACACACCGCACCCCTTTTCACTCCCTATGCAGCACAACCATCACTCAGTCACATCTGCACAATGATTGGACCCTTCCTCATCATCCCCACCGTGCCCCAGGTGTCTTTTTTTTCCATACAAACTCCACCCACAGTTTCGCTGCACTCTGTACCCTTTTTTACACTGCTCCACCTCAATATTCATACACTCTACTTATTTTAAATTACAGTGTCTCAATTGCAGGCAAATATTTTCGCCCCTTTTGTTTCCCCACATTCATGGAGACCTGTTTCTGTCTCTAAAATATCCATTATGAGTTTTTGAGGCCTGTTTAATGAATTCTGTGTACATGGTATTCGGTTTCCAGCTTGTATGTATACTGCTAAGAGCATGGATCAGTAGGATGTTTACAGTGCTCCTTAATTTTCAGTTCTACAAAAGTCAAGTATAAACCATTCTCGTCCTCCACAAACAAGTGTATAGTTAGAGTATAGTGATAGGTGCAATGTATTTGTATTTGTGCAAGGTTTCTGTTTCCTTGTGTTTACCTTTCAGAAATTCACAAGCACCTTTCAGAGCATACATAGTTGCTCACCCTCACACACCCTCTCACACTCACACACCCTCTCACCCTCACAACCCCTCACCCTCACACCCCCTCACCCTCACTCTCACACACCCTCGCACCCTTACACACCCTCTCACCCTCACACCCTCACACCCCCTCTCACCCTCACACACCCTCTCACACCCTCTCACCCTCACACCCTCACACCCCCTCACCCTCACACCCTCACACTCCATCACACCCTCTCACACCCTCACCCTCACACACCCCTTCATACCCCCTCACCCAACCTCACCCTCACACCCCCTCACCGTCACCCTCACCCTCCCTCACCCTCACACCCACACCCCCTCACACCCTCACCCTCACTCCCCCTCACCCTTACACCCCCTCACCCTCACATCCCCTCACCCTCACATCCCTCATCCTCACACCCCCACACCCTCACACACCCTCACCCTCACACACCCCCTCACCCTCACACCCCCTCACACACCCTCACCCTCACACCCCCTCATTCTCACAGCCCCCCACCCTCACCCTCCCTTACCCTCACACCCCCTTGGATTTTCATCACAATAAAATACACTGAACATAATCTTCACAAAAGTTATTTACAAAAGTTTAAGCTATTGCCATTATAAATTACAATAACTTTTATTTAAGTATTAAATATTTAAAAAATTAAAAGCCATTGTTGTTTGTAATATCAGTCAGTCAACAAGCTTTATTCGAATTGAATTAACAAATTCATAAAAGCACACATAATAAAAAATCACATTTTAAAAAAACAAGCAGCAGTTATATTCAAAAGGTGATCACTATTTGTACTGTACAGATAAAATGTTAAGTTTATAAAAATATAAAATTTAATTAAAATTAATTTTTGGACAATTCGAGAGTATTTAGTTAAATGGTCTTTCTGGACTTCAGGATTGCTTGTAGGAGGGAAGTTACTGTGATAATAGTATACTCATCTTCTAAAGTTCTTAGCTTATTGTATGCCTCTCTAGATGATCTTAAGCCCCATGAAACAAGGAGGGGTTTTAACAATTTCCTCCTTGGATGAGTATAAAAGGAGCAAAAGAGGATACAATGAATATTCGATTGCATAGAAATATCATCACAAGGGCAAAGTCTTTTTTCCCTCGATCAGTCATTACAATGTGGTAGAGATACAAGCCTATAAAACATTTCAAGTCGGAAGAGAGTAAGGAGCATTCGATGATAGAACGGTTGTTCTAGCAACAAATATTGCTGAATGCCCTGATATGGTGTTACCTCATCATGGTTCAAGACAGTTTTCTTTGCTCTTTGTTCCTTCCATCTTTTAGATTCAAGGTGTTCTTGAAGGGATTTTTTTAGAGTTGATCTTGATAGCGACTCCATGGTAGCAGGATTGGAAAAATATTCCGGATGACCCATTTCCCAAAAAAACTTTTTGACGTGAGTAAGCCATTTAATGTTATTGACTCCATCTGTTGCCAGGCAGTCCTCAATTATGTCTCTATTTAGAGTGGTGTCAAGATTGGTCCAAACATTGTGCAAGAGTAGAATCGGGGCAACTTTTATAGTATCCGTAACATGCTGTAGAGCCACTTCCTCGTGCAACACATACGTTGATGTACATTTCGGGGCGGCCAGCAAGAACCGCAGAAACCTATTCTCGATGCGTTGGATAGATTCTGGTGACTCCGACCCCCAAATGCCCGCCCCATAGGTTCCTATTGAGACACATTTGGCCTTAAATATTTGTAGTAACTCCCTAACTGGCCTGGTCTTTAACTTTTTGGCAAAATGTAAAAGTGCGCCTGTTGCTCTAGTAAATGCTACAGCCCTAGCATTTACCGCTGGTTTCAATGAGCCCCTTCTTTCGAACTGTACCCCCAGATAGGAAAAAATATCCGCCAGCTCCACCCGCCTGTCGTCCAGTGTAATCAAGCATGGTGCGCTGCGTTTATTTGGGCCACATGACATGGTAAACGTCTTTGACACGTTTACTCGTAATCCCCTTAATTTCATAAAATCTGAACATTTTTGCACTGCTTTTTGGAGGCCTACCCGTGTCTGTGAGAGTATAGCCGCATCGTCGGCATAAAGGAGTATGGGGATAGGTTGCCCTTTTACTGTAGGGTAATCATAATATTGATTAGTAAGGGAAGCTCCCACATTATTTATATATAAGTTAAAAAGCAGGGGCGCAAGTATGCACCCCTGTCTTACACCTCTATTGATGCGGATGATGTCTGTACATTCCCCCATTCTACCGTATCTTACGCGAGCACCTGGCCTATTATACAGTTCTCTCATAAAGGTGAGTATGCGGTGGTCCAAGCCAATTTCCCTTAAAGTTTGCCACAATATGTCATGATTGACACAATCGAATGCAGAACTGAGGTCTACAAATAATATATACAAATTAGTTTTTTTTACTGTATATACTTGGATGTTATTAGAGTTAGGTTTAGGGCCTGCTCAACTGTCCCTCTTCCTCTCCTAAACCCGAATTGTAGGTTAGATATTATCTGTTGTTCGTCTAACCAGTCCTGCATTCGAGCAAGAATGATCCTGCCCGCTATCTTCATGAGACCATCAAGAAGGGATATTGGCCGATAGCAAACAGGATCATTCCTGTCCCCTTTTTTATAAATGGGGACCACCACTGCCTCTGACCAGGTGGAAATAAGAGTTCAAAACTCTCATAAGAATTGGGGCCCAGAGGTCCGGTAGATTTTTAAAAACATCTATGGGAACACAATCGGGTCCTGGAACCTTGGCTGCTGGACTTTCTGCTAGAGCTTTATACACTTCTTCCAATTGGAATTGTATATCCAGTGGGAAAGAAGTGCATAACTGTTCGTTGATGGATGTTTCAGAGGTAGGACCTTCTATGGACGCTGGATTACTATATAGGGCCTGAAAATGATTCACCCATTCCTGTGATGAGATGGCATTATCTATCCGGGGGCCCTGGGAGGTTTGGAAAAAAGGGGCATTTACCGCCTTCCAGAAGGCAGTATTGTCCTTAAGCTCCGAAGCTTTGCGGAGAGCTGACCACGCTTGCAATTTTAAGTCTTTCTTTCTGGCTGATAGTGCAGTGCGATATGTACGCCTTGCGGTTTGAATGTTTGTTCTAGATAAGGGTGAGGAATGCAGGGCAGATTTCAGTGCTGCAAGTGCCCTGGTACAATTCGCATCGAACCAACCAGGGGAGGCCTTAGGTCTATTTTGTGGGGTTCTAAGCAGGAGGTGTTTTATGGAGGAGCAGATTTTAGTAAAGGATCCGAGGAGGAAGTGAGGATCCTCTTCGGGTGCAAGACCGATATTAATTTCCTCTTGGGTATTACTAACCAGATTTTTAAAGAAGTTTGCAGGTGGAACCTTTACCCATTTAATACAAAACCCATTTTTTTGGGAAAGAATGGGATTCGGATCATATTTAGGGAGATTTTTTTGACAAGAGTAACCAGACTTAAGATTAAAGGTTACTGAAATTGGAAAGTGGTCACTCAAACCAGTGAGGACAGTCTCCCAATTATTCACCAGTGAAGCATAACGCATTGAGAGTATGGTAAAATCAATAATTGACTCTGCCCCTCTCCCGTTAAAGGTAGGGGTAAATGTTTTTGGGGGACTGCATAGTTCATTTACAAAGCCTAAGGAGAAATTGGCCATTATATTATTAATCAAATCCCCTAACTTGGTATGAGAGAAATGACTCATGTGGCCCTGATTCCTTCCTCCAAACCACAGACACCCTGTGAGCTACGGGGGCAGAGAGAACAATTAAAGTCTCCTACCCACATCAGGAGCATATCTCCCGTGAAACTTTCTTCTATCTTGGTCAGAGTTTTTGAGAATGTTTTAATAACGTTCTCTAATTGGACCCTGGGGATATTATTATAGAAATTTACTATAACAAGATTTTTTAGGGGACCCCATGATGTAGTTAGAATTTGGAAGAAATTATTGTCGGTGACACTTTTGAGCACAGAGGGACCAGTAGTTATTGAAATATACATAGCTAAACCTCCCTAGTGTCAGCCTCTTCTACTTGGTAATGCCGGTGTAAAATAAGTTTTGCAGCCTGGAAGATGGAGCTCTTTGGTTGCCCAGGTTTCTTGAAGGCATATCATGGAGTGGGTCGTGGTCAGTAATTGCCAGCTAGCATCATTAATTTTTTCTGCAAGACCCGCTACATTCCAAGTTAAAAGGGTTCCAGGGTTTTCAGAAGTAGGGAGAAGATTAGCTTCATTCGGTGTCAGTAGGGCAGATTCAGAGTTACGTATTTGTGAAGCGGGAGGAGTCAGCACTATGAAATCGGTAACAGATTGAGCATTTACTAGGGATTGTCCAATTGGGTCGCTGATTTGGTTCTGGGAGGGTGTATTAATACCGCTACATTGACCAAGTCAATCTATTCCATCAAGTCCTGTCAGGGCAGTTAATCTATTGGCTACTGGTACTAAGTAGTTGTGTGCCCCATGGGCTCCGTGATAGGGGTGTTTCACGGAATGTTGGGAGAGTATTAATGACCTAGGGTAAAAATAATGTAGCAAGCGTATCTGTATCCCCAGATTCTCAGTTTCCTGATAGCACTCATTTAAGCATGTGGTGACTCTGTGGTCTTTAAAATTAATTATTACCACGTCGCCTTTAATGTCCTTTGGTCTTTGACCAGCCATTTCGCTCTCCGCACCAAGAGGATATCCCCGTTGATATTGGGGGGTAGGGGTCGATTAATTTTTAGCCAGTAGATGACTTTGTTTTTAAGGCTCCTATAATCTTCAAACTGCTCAGTTGATAGTTCCGGGACCCCAGTCAAGACCGCAACATATGGGGCTGATTCAAGAGGGAGATTAATTATTAGGTTCAAGTGAGTATTACTACCTCAATCTATATGGGATGTTAAACTGTTATATTCAGGTATAGCTGTTACATTATTTCTTCCCATAGTACTCTCCGTCCTTTTATAGTTCACTCTAGTGGGAATGGTTTCGGGTGGGACAGACCCAATACTTTTTCCCCCAGTACTCTCTTGACCCGCTACCATATTTTTTGAGGTTAAAGCCTGAATATTATCCTCTAGAGTGTGTGACTTCTGTACATTGGTATTTTTTGTGCTAGAGTTGTTGGGATTTAGGTGTTCTTTACCTTTTCTACTGAGAGTTTTTGTTTCCCTGCTTGGTGGCAATTGTGCTTCCTTGCTGTAATTTTTACCTAATGGGATAGGTAGTGATGGCGCCTTTTTACAAGTATTATTTTTGAGAGTGTTTTTTATGAGCTCTCTTGTTTGTTCAGCGTTTGTCTGTGTTAAAACTTCCAGCTCCCCTAATTTCTCTGAGATGATTTTTAATCTATGTATAATGGGTAGTACTAATGCTTTGAGTAGATGTTCAAAATTATCAGTTAATTATTTTACGAGGGGGAGTTGCAAAGCTTGGTTTTCTCGCTCAGTGTTCCCAGTCGGTCGAGAAGTTATTAATGGAGATCCGCCCGTCCTCAAGATGGAGGGCATTTTTTTTGGAAGCTTAGCACTTCTGCCCTGCCAGATATCCCCCCTACGTTTCCTCTTTTTATTTCTTGTAGGCTGATCCTGTTTCACAGTTGGAGGTGTGGATGTTAATAAGTTCACCAAGGATATCTCTTCAGATGAGACTTCCAGTGGTGTTTCTACATGTGTATGATCTTTGGTAGAGTTAACAGAATTATCTGGTTCCCTAAGCTGTAATGGGATGCTAGTATCACCCTCATAGGTATGGCCCTCAGCCCGTTTTAATGGGGAACTAACTGCGTTAATCGTCCCTAAAGAGGAAGGTTTATTGCTTAGAACGGGGGGCAAAGATGTTCTGGAGGGGAAGGACTGTTGCTCCGCAGGGATAGTGCCTGTAGTAGGATGATTAAACTGGGTGTCTATTGGGGGGTAAGTGCCTGGGAGTGGTACAAAGGATAAAGCAAGGTATGAATCTTGAGAATTATTTGTGGTCATGGATATGTTAACAAATGAGGGAGGGGGATAAGACCCAACAGGAAGAGAAAGACGTCTCTCCATATGCTCCATGGCGTTTACCACCACCCCAATAGTCTTTTGAAGCATACGATCGATTGCCGTTAGAGTGGGCAAGGTAGTTTTAGACTGTTTTTTAGCAGGTAGGGCAGGCATCATTGTGCTATGCTTAGTTGAAACCAGAATAACCCCCTGTTTAAATAAACACTGAAAAATAACACGAGCACAGTAAAGTTCAGATGTGAGAGTAAATAGTTCGTAAGTAGTCTTTTATGGAAATCTTACTGTGTTCAGCAGAGGAGTAATGAGGTAATCTCTCGACGAGCCAACGGAGGTGGCCCAGCCCGTCCTCCCTCGGCCCCCGAACGGCCACAAAACGGCCCCGCCCTTGACCAGGGCTTCACCCGGGCTGCTCCCGCGCGCGATCCGCGGTGCGGGGGGAGTGCAGGTGTTTTTGTGCGCCTCCGGGCGCTTCCGCTATCGTAGGTGGGCGGACCCTGGAGTAATTGTGGGGGCTGTAGTCCCCCCGCTCGGCGGCCCCAGGTTGCTAAGCGGCAGCGGGGGGACCCGATGCGGTGTCAGCAGCAGCACTCCACTGGAGCTGGTAGAAGGTTCGTCTCTCTCCCACACGTTACCCTGCAATTCAGACAATTCTGGCCGTAAAGATTCGGCGTTCTGGAACTTGGGCTCTCACTCTCTTCCCGGAGCGCAGGTGTTTTTGTGCGCCTCCGGGCGCTTCCTCTACCGTAGGTGGGCAGACCCTGGAGTAACTGTGGGGGCTGTAGTCCCCCCGCTCGGCGGCCGCAGGTTGCTAAGCGGCGGCGGGGGGGACCCGATGCGGTGTCAGCAGCAGCACTCCACTGGAGCTGGTAGAAGGTTTGTCTCTCTCCCACACGTTACCCTGCAATTCAGGCAATTCTGGCCGTAAAGATTCGGCGTTCTGGAACTAGGGCTCTCACTCTCTTCCCGGAGCGCAGGTGTTTTTGTGCGCCTCCGGGAGCTTCCGCTATCGTAGGTGGGCGGACCCTGGAGTAATTGTGGGGGCTGTAGTCCCCCCGCTCGGCGGCCGCAGGTTGCTAAGCGGCGGCGGGGGGGACCCGATGCGGTGTCAGCATCAGCACTCCACTGGAGCTGGTAGAAGGTTCGTCTCTCTCCCACACGTTACCCTGCAATTCAGGCAATTCTGGCCGTAAAGATTTGGCGTTCTGGAACTAGGGCTCTCACTCTCTTCCCGGAGCGCTGGTTTTTTGTGCGCCTCCGGGCGCTTCCGCTATCGTAGGTGGGCGGACCCTGGAGTAATTGTGGGGGCTGTAGCCCCCCCGCTTGGCGGCCGCAGGTTGCTAAGCGGTGGCGGGGGGGACCCGATGCGGTGTCAGCAGCAGCACTCCACTGGAGCAGGTAGAAGGTTCATCTCTCTCCCACACGTTACCCTGCAATTCAGGCAATTCTGGCCGTAAAGATTCGGCGTTCTGGAACTAGGGCTCTCACTCTCTTCCCGGAGCGCAGGAGTTTTTGTGCGCCTCCGGGCGCTTCCGCTATCGTAGGTGGGCGGACCCTGGAGTAATTGTGGGGGCTGTAGTCCCCCCGCTCGGCGGCCGCAGGTTGCTAAGCGGCGGCAGGGGGACCCCATGCGGTGTCAGCATCAGCACTCCACTGGAGCTGGTAGAAGGTTCGTCTCTCTCCCACACGTTACCCTGCAATTCAGGCAATTCTGGCCGTAAAGATTCGGCATTCTGGAACTAGGGCTCTCCTGTTTGTAATATCAATACATCTAAGTCACGTAAATAAAAAACATGTTGCATTACAAATGCTATAGGTGTCACATTTGCAAAAGTTAAAAGTATTGGCATTGTAAATGACAAAGCTATTAATTTCGCTATTTTCAAAACCAACACATATATAAAAAATGTGTCATTTACAAGACCAATAGCTCAAACTTTCCTAATGCGAGACCTATTGCATTGCAAATGCTTGTTTTTTTTTACTGATTTACTTTCTTAAACTAATCCTCACTCCAATGCGGTTTAATAGATCAATACAATTTGTATCTTCCCACAACGAGTCGCAGTGTCATCCTTACCCTGTGCAGGGACGTAACAGGAACCTCCTGAGCTGTAACATGGCGTAGGGTGGACATACACAGGTACCCCAAGGGTAAGACTGGCAGCAACAGCTCACACCAGGGCACGAGCCTCCGGTTCCAGTGACACCTCCCAGCGTAGCTGTAACACGCTGCCTGCTTGGTTCCCCCTGACATCTTCCCCTGATTGGCCAGCCTTCTACCCACCTCCCGCTTGCTTTCACTTGTAAGCTTGAGGCACATGGCTGTGCCCGGGTCACGTGCACCTGGTGACACTTGTTCGTCTCAGGGTGACAGTGCGAAACTACGTAGGGACATTTGCACCTGGTGGCATTTTGACTCACTTTGGGTGACAGGGAAGAGCATAGTGTAGGAGCAGTGGTTCGGGCCACTGGTGGCAGCTGTTGTACAACAAGGCTGACAGAGGCATAAGAGTGCCTGTTTTCTTTAGGTTGAGAAAATCACTTCATGTTTGCCTCTGTACAAGTAAATGTTTTCTTTAGTGTTACTTTATGCGGCATCATGTGTAATCTGTGCTATGTTATGATTACCTTACTTTATTTTGTGGTTTATTCATGCTACTTGCTGTGGCACATATTTTTCTAAGTTAACACGTTTTCCTATAACACTTTTAATACCGTCACAGGAGTCAGCGGTAGCTACATACAAATTTGCATCTAATTAGGATATATTACGTTCATCTAATAGGGCCTAAAAGTGAATATATTACCTTCAGGGTTACTGTCCTCATGCAAATCCTAGGTGCTTTCCACATAAATATATATGTGCCGTACTTGTTGCATAATCTATCACCTTCTGTATAAATTGCAGATTTTAACAAAAATGTTTTGCTTCTACCTCGAATGGTTGAAAACTTACTAAAAAAAACACCGACACCTGTTTCCTCACAATGGCAAGCTCTTTTCTACAGTGCAGGTCACCTTTCAATTGCTGGCCGTTGTTTTTAGGTGTCAAACTTATACTAATAAGGGGAAAGCGTTGCTAAGACAATGCTAACATGTAAAAATGACAAAATAGTGACGTAATACTGCAACAAAATGTGCACCATTACACCATATAAGTTGCCTTTTCCTTTCGCACAGTTTAGCCGACACCGCCGCACAGCTTGGTCCTCTGCCACATAATTGTAGCGGGACTGGTATTGCTGCTCTACTGTAATAATTTTTGGCAGCTGAATTGTGTCTTCTTTATGCCTTTTGCAACAGCCATCACCAGGGCCAGCAGTGTGAATGCAAGTCACTGAGCATTCATAACTACTGTTTAGACTGATAGAGCGCGCGAGGTCACCCAACCAATAATTTCGCCGCTTCCGGCTTCGGGCCCATATATTTCAATTCACCATATACATTGACCGGGTGACTTCACGGGCTGCTACCAATTTGTGTGAATTCCCTACTGTTATTACTCAGCGTACCCGACTTACCATCCACCGACACGGGTACCTATGACCACAATGGATCAGGGAGCTAGCTGTAAAGGAAAGGCAGCAAAATGCAACTCAAAATAACATTCAATTCTGTTGTAAATGACCACGGACAACTGGAAGTTTTAAAATCTTTATCTAAAGTTCGTTTTCTGAAAGCATGAGATTTACAAGAATAAGACAATCGATAATCAAGATAACGAAAAGTACATAACTATAGAGAAATAAAGTCAGGGTAATCATGGAAATGCTAATATGGGATGCAACAGGAAACACTATGCATTTAGGGCAAAAGTTCTTTGGACAGTTTAAGTAAGGCCGTTCTAGACCATATAGGAAATGACAAACTGCAATGCAAAATATGATTTCTAGCAGGTAGGGTAACATGGGAACACGTTATGAAATATGCAAATGACTTTACGTTTCAATAATTGCGGCAAAAGCATGGAAAAAATCAACATATGCAAAGGTGTGTCTTTATTGAAGCAAAAGACAGAAAAATAGAAAGGTGCAAGTTTAAAGAATTTAGAGCGATATTTACCTAGACTGGTGTGGAAACCAAACCCTGGCCACGGGTCAGTTAAGGACAGGAAACCCTCAAGGAAGGATACCCTCAATGGACAGCAGGTGCAGAAGGGACACCCAGGACAGGACAGGAGACCCTCAGATTAGGAATCAGGACAGGACCTCAGGACAGGAACCCCTCAGGACAGGACCGCACCCGCAGTTTGGAAGCAACGCCTGCGCTCCACCCTCTCTGCAGCTATCGATCAAGACCCCGATTGGGTCAGCGAACTCCCAGCAAAGTGCTTCGCCAGCACTTTAAGGTTCAGTAGAACCTTAGTCTATGGTCAATTTCGGACAGAGTGCTCCGCAGCTCTCTGTATCTTCAGTCACCTATTGAGTGCGATGGGTCAGTGACAGGTCAGCTAAACCAGACAAGTCGGACGACTTCCCTAGGTGAACCCAGGGTAGATATACAGTTTGGGGACGTTGTACCACCCCCCAATGTTGCAAAGTGTCAGAATCCCTCAATTTGGATTGGTCCTAAGGTAGGATTTGGGTAACACACCAATCAGAACACACTATTAGGATGCCTACTTTGCATCTCTGGGTACCGCCTAGCGAGATTGGGGTTCTCGTGAGAAAGTCCAGGGAAATACAATGACAAGTTTACATTGTTTCAAAATGGGGACACATGACTCTGTCCTGCTGAGTTCACAGGTCAGTTTCTCAGGAGCATCTTGCCCATCCCTGCCAGCTGGCTGAGTTCCACCAGCCAAGGTTGACTTCTCCCCAGGCGGATGGTCCTGCGCAGTAAGGACCTCCAAGATGGCTTTCGGCTCAGTCAGACCCCCATTTCCCGCGATACATGAAAAGTAAGCGAGAACAAATTAATACATAGAAATAACGTTATGAAAACACATCATTGGGTTTGTACTTTCAACTTATTACTAAAAAATATACTTATGCAGTCTAAATGTTAGCTACATATACACGGGCACAAGAGCAGTGGCACGAGCAGTACCACGTTACTGGCAAAGCTATGTATTACGCATGCGCATTCTATTCCCTCCAAACCTGCGAACACGTCAGGACACGTGAGTGTGACTGACGCATGCGCAGAAGCTATTTCAAAGCAGCGGCCATTTTATTGACTCAAATTAATCGTATTAGAAATACACATAGGCAAGCTTCATGGACCTCGTTTCAAACATGAAATAAAGGTTAGTAAGACGTACAAATTATTACTTGGTTACACATGAACGAGGTTCATGACAAAAGCAAGTCGCAAATGCGAAGCTTTGCTTCATCAATCCCCTCTTTGATGATATTTACTATCATCACAAAATAAATGGAACCAGATGCCAACTTCTCACACTTTATACAGCTCTATCTCTTCCAGCAATCTGTTCAACTTCTCTTTCTCATTTTTGGTAGGGTGAGAATTCTTCACCCTTTTGTAGTTCTGATTATTTATCTCCTCCAGCTCAAGCTCATCCACACTTCGTTTCACCCCTCTCGCATTCACTTGATGTTTTCTGGTGTGCTTACGGCATTTGCAACAGACAAATATGAAGAATAGGATGAGACCTATAATTCCAATTGGCATCAGTACCTTGAACAATAAGCTTTTACCTACACTAGCAAGCCAATGACCTACATTTGAGAGACCATCTACCAGTCTCTTCCAGGCACTGTCAACCTCGAGTGGTTTGAGTTCCCTTTCCAAATTAGTAATGTTTTTCACGTATCTTTTGAGCTGCACACTTTTGTCCGGAATATAAGTGCAACAATGTTGCGCCTTCAACATCCGGCAGACTCCGCCCTCTTTTGCTAATAAGGTGTCAAGAGCAAGTCTGTTCTGCAAAACCATTGATCTGATCGCAACCATTTCGGTATTGACCAACAGAAATCCATGAGCTGTGTCAGTAGACAACACATCCACTATAGTGGACAATTTGCAAATTCTGTGAGTGTTCAGAACCACTCCCACTCCAGGTATCAGTGCACTGAAAATACTACCCATTATTTCACCTACACTTTCTCTTTTACTACGCACTAAGCCATTAGTATTTTCACTGCTTCCAGCAACTCCATTCACATGGTATATTTTCGGGAAGACAATGCCAAAATAGCAGCTTCCATACCAGTGATCCGGCAATTTGAAATAAGCCTTGTCCCCACAAATATAATAAATTCCAGGAAACACAGGCTCTGACCCATTTTTGAAACCCCAACCTCCAATTACCTTGTAATTATGTTCGCATTCACTGGAACCAATGAAAATGTTATTATAATAGCTAGTCTTCTCGCGGTGAAGACATAGCTTGCCTTTCTTTTCAAAATCCAGCAACAGAGCAGGACCCGCCCCACCAGTTGAGGTGCCTTCCATGTTCTCTGCCCATCTTGGTCTTTTCTGTCTTTCGTCATCTGCCTTTCTTTGTATTTTTATTCTCCTTTTCTCTGCCATGTTCAGGAACATCTTTTCCTGCTCACGCAAAGAACACGTCAAGTTATCTCTGTGTGCGTCACCTATGTCGATATTACCTATAGTCAGAAAGTATTCGCCCATATAGCGAGTAACGTCACTTTTGGTATGTACAGGATTCAAGTTCCCACGTATAGGAAGTTCAGAAAAGATCACGTCATTGTTAGAGTAATAGTACTGTAACGGTCCTCTTTTGTAAAATAAGCTGGCTAAAATGCTACAGGAGATTCCATATGTCAGCGGCAGGTGATGGTATGTCACGCCTTCAGCTACAGAGGTAGGTAGCTTCATGCAGACATAGCAATCTTCAATTTCCATAGTCTCTACATAGTGTACTAACAAGTTTGCGAAAACATTTAAGTGCGTCCTGTTCTTAACTCCATGATAATGTAGTCCTCCCTCATCTGATGCTTCTAAGTCTTGTTTTGTTTGTTTCAGTGCTCTCTCATGTCTTGCTACAGTCTGTGTTGTCAGCTCCTCACTGTCAGTATTTACAATTTCAGTAGGGTAAATATTAGTATTTTTGCTCACTGCAAAGGGAATGAACACTGTTAGTCCTATCCAAACTAATATCAGTATAACTATACTACATACACATACCTTGCAGCATGTTTTGCAACAACTGCGACTAGGTCTACCATTCACGCTTTAATCAGACATTTTGGCTCAGAAGAAGTTTCTCGACCCCTCTTTGTGACTTTACACGAGTAGCTTACTTTGTGCAAATTCACGGTGGCTCGTCTTCTTCTTCGGCAGAGTACTCAGGGACGGGTTCTCCGTCGCTCTCGTCAGTTAGATCAAGATCTTCAAATTCCTCCAAAACGAGCGTCCATTCAGGAGACTTGTACTTTTTGTTTTGTCTTTTAATTCGATCACTCCTTCTTTTGGAGGTACCTTCTTGTTGCTCTGCTATGCGAGCACTTCTCCTTTCTTCAGCACGTTTTTCTTCCACCGTTTTTATCCTTAGCCTCAATTTCTTGACAAATCCAGGCTCAATGTGCTTTCTTTTCTTAAGTCTTTTAGTTGGCACTTGGACTTCGTTTTCTTCTCTTGCCCTCTTGTTTTCATTAGTCGGTGGCAACTTTGCTTCAGTTTCTCCCTCTTCTATCTGACTGTTTCCAGGGCTAGCATCTATTTCTTCTGCCTGGTTACTAATCTGGCCTTGTTCAGGACAGTTTTGTGTTTGTTTTTCAAATGTCTCTATTTCTGTTTCCTGAACACGTTCTTCTAATCCTATCTGATCCTGTTCAAGCACTTCGATCTCTGGACTCTCTTCTGCTCGAACTATTACGCTATGTCTAGTCTGTCCCTTCCCGACATCAGGAGTCAGTGGAGGAGTATCAATCACTTGTTCTGTCCCTGTCTGACCTTCTCCTTCCTCAGTTTTGATGTGAATCTCAAGATCCTGAGGTTCTTCGCCTGTGCCTTGCTTTTCCTCTCTAGTCCACTCTCTACCTTCACAAAGTCGCTCACTTGTTCTGATGGGGTCTTCAGTGAGATCAATCAATGGTATCCACTCCTCTGGCCATATGCTCGGCAGCTCGTCTTCAGCTACTTCTGGCTCAGCTTCTTGGACCCCTTCAGCAGGCCGGGCTCGTGGTAGTTTGTTATCAACTATTCCTGGGCCAACGTCTGCTGATCCCGCAGCTTGACTGGTACTGGGCTGTACGTCGTCAGCTACTTCTGGTCTGGCTCCTGCAGAGTCCTCTGCTGGACGCCCTTCTTCTTCAGGCTCTTCGTCTGGTAATACCTTCTGGGTGTGGCTGGCGTGTATCCAATGTGGAACCCCTGCACACTTTACTGCTGTGGTTGTTACCAGGATCACCTGACGCTTCTCTCCCCACCTTGGCTCCAGGCAGTTCTTCCGAGTATGCTTCTTTATCTTGACCCAGTCCCCCGGGACCAGTTTGTGGAGAGGAGTCGTTGGATTGAGGATGGCGTCTTCTCCGATCTGGCGAGAGATAGAACGCACTTGGTGACCTAATCTCTTGCAGTATTCAAGCACCAAATCATCAGTAATACTCAACAGTTTGCTTCCTGGTACCCATGCTTGTCTCATCACTCTTCCCATCAGGATTTCATGGGGACTTAGGCCTGTCTTGCGGTCAGGAACACTTCGGAGTCCCATCAGGACCAAGGGCAGGGCCTTCACCCAGGTCATACCAGATGCATCACACAGTTTTGCTAGTCTGTTTTTGATAGTTCCATTTACTTGTTCCACTATTCCAGAAGCCTCTGGACGGTACGCACAGTGAAGCTTTTGTGTGATTCCAAAGGCCTTACAGAGTTCGTCGATCACCTAATTCTGAAAATGTCGGCCTCTATCTGATTCAATAGTGACTGGAACCCCGAACCTAGGTATCAGTTCTTTCAGTAAACACTTAGCTACTGTCATTGCGTCATTTTGGGGAGTAGGGAAGGCTTCCACCCACTTCGAGAATAGGCAGACCATGACAAGGACATAACGCTTCCCTTCACAACGTGGCATGGTGATGAAATCAACCTGTATTCTCACAAAGGGACCCCCTGACCTCCCAATTTTTCCCAGTTCCACCACAGTTCTTTTGCCTGCGTTCATCCTTTGACATGGCAGGCACCTCTGGCAGAGGGACTCTGCTACTTTCCTGAACTTTTTACTGTACCAAGTCTGTTGGAACACTAAAATCATGGCGTCCCTACCAATGTGTGATCCTTCATGTATCAATCTCGCCATTGTGCTAAGTAAGTGTCTAGGTAACACAGGCATACCAGTTGGGCCCAAGATGACACCATCCACACGTCTTGGTATGCACCCATCTTCCTTCCACTTCTCTCTCTCTTGCCAAGGTGCCGCCTGCTGCCACTCTTTCACTTCATCCCATGTAGGCACTTCTTCAAACACTTGAAGTTGGCAGCTGGTTCCGGCCCCCCCTCATTTTGGATTTATGATATACCGATCTCTGGCACACCATTGGGCCACTCGATCAGCAAAATCATTTCCCAGTGATACAGTGTCCATGCCCTTCTTATGAGCAACACACTTTACCACTGCCAGTTCCTTTGGTAACTGGATTGCCTCTAAAAGGTCTTGAACAACTTTTCCATTTCGAATAGGGGTACCTGATGAAGTCAGGAACTCCCTCTGTAGCCACAACTGGCCAAAGTCATGCACAACCCCATAACAGTACTGACTGTCAGTATACACTGTTATGCGTAGGTTCTTCCCAATTTTGCAAGCTTTTATCATAGCGATCAATTCGGCTACTTGTGCAGACTTTACGTCAAATAGATAACCTGCTTCTTCAATTTTGGTTAAGGAGACTACCGCATAGGCAGCACTTAAGCCTCCTTGTTCATGTCTTAGACATGAACCATCCACAAATAATTCCTTGTCATACACAGGCAATGGTGTTTCTTTAATGTCTGGGCGTGGCTTGGTGTTGAATTCTGTTAAATCAATGCAATCATGCTCATCCTCCACCCCACCTTCCATATCCATTGGGTCGGGGAGTAAAGTGGCGGGGTTCAGAATACTGCACCTAACAATGTTTACATTTGCAGCACCCACAAGAATCCTCTCGTATTTAGTCAGCCGACTAGGGGTGAGATACTGAGTCTTTGTCCTGGTCAGTAAAATTACCACTCCATGTGGAACATACACAGTTACAGGATGTCCCATGACAATGGACTCACTCTGCTCTAAACTCGCGCAGGTAGCAGCTACTGCTTTCAGACAACCTGGTAATCCAGCAGCCACTGGATCCAGGGTGGCAGAGAAATATGCCACAGGCTTTCTGGTTGTGCCATGTTCTTGTGTCAGGACTGACAATGCGCAATTATCGCGAGTGTCACAGAATAGGGCAAATTCCTTGGAATAGTCTGGCATTCCCAACGCAGGTGCTGTACACAGACAATCCCGCAATTTTGTGAAGGCTGATAAGCTTTCATCATCCCATTCTACAATATCTGGTGTTCCTCTCTTGGTCATTTTTATCAAGGGCCTAGCTAGGACTGCAAATCCCAGAATCCATTGCCTGCAGTATCCTATCACTCCCAGGAACATTCTGATCTCTTTCTGAGTACGGGGTAACTGCATCTTTTGAATTATTCTCACTCTTTCTGATGTTACTTTCCTGACACCTTTCTCTATCTGGTGCCCCAGATATTTCACTGATTTTGCACAGAACTGTAATTTGTCAGGGGCCACTTTATGTCCCTTCTCACTCAAGTGATTCAGTAGGGCAATGGTGTCAATCACACAATCCCTATGACTTTTAGACGCCACCAAGAGGTCGTCTATGTATTGCACTAGGACAGAGTTCCCAGGTAAGACCAAAGTTTCCAAACATTTTTTCAAGATCTGATTAAAGATAGAGGGGCTCTCTGTGTACCCTTGAGGGACCCGGTTCCAGACATACACGTGACCATTGAAGGCAAATGAGAAAAGAAATTTGCTGTCTGGATGCAAGGGAATGGAAAAGAATGCATGACATAGGTCTATCACAGTGAACCACTCAGCATCCCAGGGAATCTGATACAGAATCACTGCTGGGTTCGGGACAATAGGGCAGCAGGGGACCACTATCTTGTTGACTTTTCGTAGGTCCTGCACTACTCTGTACTTGCCACTAGGCTTCTTGATGCCCATAATCGGGGAGTTACATGGGCTACTCATTACTTCCTGTATGATGTTTCCTTCTAGCAATTTCTGTATTTCCAGAGTGACACCTGCTCTCACCTCTGCATTCATCCTGTAGGGTTTAGTATTGGGGTATACTGCATTGTCCTTGATTGCTATCTGTATGGGGTCCACGTTTTTCATTAACCCTACATCTTTCCCAGTAAAGTCCCATACCTCTGGCTTCACTGCTTCTTGGAGTTCTTTGGGCAAATCCTGCATGGTCATTCGTTTAATTTCTGAGTCAGGTCTGATTAACATTAATTTATAAATGCCGTCTTCATCTGGGGTCTGAATTTCAACACCCTTTGGTGTGCAAAAGATGGTACAGTTCATTTTGCACAGCAAATCACGTCCCAGTAAGTTCACTGGACTGGTGTCACAAACGACAAATCTATGCATTTCCTTAAAGTTTCCAATTGAGATCTCCATGGGCTTGGTAACAGGAGTACTAATCAATTGATTAGATACACCCACTACTTGGATGGCTTCTCCCGAGAGGGGTAGGTTTGGAACGTCCACTGTTCTCACAGTAGAACGGGTAGCGCCAGTGTCCAACAGAAAAGTGACATCATTTCCGTCAACCTTTCCTTCAATGTATGGTCCGGACTGGTCTACCGGCAAGGAGGCGCCAAGTACGCACTCCTCGTCCTCCCCTCTCAGGCCCCATCAGTACTGGTCATCACAAAGGAAGGTATCGTTTAACAAATACTGCGAAGTTGCTGCATTTCTGTTCTCATTGCTTTCCCAGACTTCTATCTCATCACCCTCTGTGACTTTTCCCTTATGTGCTTGCTTTGGAGCTCGGGGCACCTGAATCGTTTTTACCTGTGGTTGAGTCTTTCTTGGTCTTTCTTTCTGCGTCTGTGGAATTAAATCAGGTGTTTTGGGGTTATCGTCAGGCAAATAAGGACACTCGTTTCGCCAGTGTCCAATTTCTCCGCACTGGTGACAGGGAAATTTCTTCATAGCCTCTTCCCTGCTCATTTTGGGCCGGGGCTTACCCCCTCCCCCACCCCCAGGACCTTGGTTCTGAGTGTTTTTGACCATATTACTCAACTGTTTTTCCTGCTGCTCTGCGAGCTTCACTTGAGCCCACATGACCTTCTCTTTGAGAGCCTTTTTCTTTTCTGCCATCTCGTCCTCGCAGTACTTTGCGTACCGCAGGACCTCGTCTATCTTTTTGGACTGCCAACAGATTTTGTTATCTTTTATCCACTGACAAATTTCAGGTCTTAAACCGTTTACAAACCTGTAAATGAAATGCGTCATATCCTTCATCTCGATGTTATCTATACCACTGTATGTTTTAAACACCTGCAACAGCCTTTCATAATAGGAGTGCACTGTCTCGTCTCTTTCCTGCGTGGTTCTATCTATCCTGGTCCAATCAGTTTCCTTTGCGGGCACCTTATTTTTCAAATGCTGAATTACTTGTTCGTATTTTTTCATCACTTCAATCGACGGCTCCCCTGTGTTAGAGTCCCTCGGGTACTCCTCACTAGGCCAGGCTATGGCTATTTTACATTCGGTCCATAGATCTACCGGGACCACAATATCGAAAAATCCATCCAGGTCTTTCCACAGGCATTTTTGCACCTTTACGAACCTTTCCACTTGCCGGTACCAGTCAACTGGCTTTTCGCGCAATTTCGGGAAATCGTTAGTAAAGGACACAATATCCTGTCTGGACCATGGAACGTGCACATACCTCCCACCTGGTACTTCGCGCATTGGGCATAACTGTTCGGGCTTGTCTACTTCTCTCAGAGCGAACTCAGGGGTCGCTTGTCTGGACCGAGCCTCATCTTTCTTTCGTGCCCACCTGCTTTTCCATTTTTCCACGTCTCCCCATTTCTGCAAAATTGCTAGCAACTCTTTAATCTGCAACTTTTTCCCTGACACATTCAAGTTCTCTATATCTTTGTCTGAGAATTCAGCTCGGTATGGTTTTTGCAAGGGCTTGGATCTGGAAATATCTACCCCCATACTAGCTGCAGTGTCTGTCAGCTTTTCATGGAGCACTCTGGTACTTCTGGTAAGGCTTTTACACATAAACAGCAACTCTTCTTCAGAGTAGGTATTTAATCTGTCTAATCCCACATTTCCTGCCATTAATTTCTCTATTTCTACCCTCAGTTTGTAGAGGTCTAAAGGTTTCGTTTGCGGAGTCTGTTTTTCTAATTCACGACTCCAATTTTCAATTTCTTCCGGAGTTACCAGAGAGACACTCCTAGTACCTGACGTTGATTCTAATTTAATTTCTTTCGCATTAAAAGGATTATGCCTCTTCTGCACTCCCTTCCCGGTCTGTTTGTTTGGCAGGTACAAGAACACAACTTCGGACTCGCACTCACTGGACTGATCGTCTATCAGTAGGGGCTCCTGCCTTGGTGGGGCCATGATTGGGTTAATAACTGGAGGGTTTGGACTTCCCTGATTATTCCCATACAACGGAACCACGGGTCCAATTGTTACCGGAATAGTCAAAGCCTCAGGACTGGCATTTAACTGGGATATTTTCTGAATTATTTCTGTCCTCTGTCTAGCTATGGCCTCTTGTTCCCTTTCATCTAGTACTCTTCCTAAGGTTCGGTCAGGTATTATCTGTGGGGTCAGGTGAGGGGTAAAACTCGGGGCAGTAGGATGCGTTTCACTTGGCCCTCCACCATAATTTGGTTTAGGGAACAAAGTTCCTGTGCCAAATGGTCTGCGCTCTTCCCCATATGGAGGCTGTAAAAAGGGCATTCCTGAACTTAATGGTTTTTCTTCATTTTCATAAAGAGGTCTGGGGAAAAAGACTCCTTTGCTGGAATATTTTTCCTCCGGGCTCACGGGCACTCTAGGATATATCTCTCGTACCTCCGCGGGTCCGGGATTCTCAAAATAGGGCAGTACCTGACCACCTCCCCCCCTTGTTAGGGATCTGTCCTCCTCCTTAATAGATGGACGCTGGGGATTTTCTCCTGCACTGGAAGGTCGGGCTCCCTCATTATAAGGGGGCGGGCTTCGCGTAAAAATGTCATCTAATAGTTCATCGTCTGACTCCCCCAGGGCTCCCCAATGCTTACTCTTTTCTGTCTTTTTCTCTCCCGCAGAAGGGGTACACGCTGGCATCATGGGAAACAGACCCTCAACAATCATGCTCTGTCTCCACTGTTTCATCCTTTTATCTCTGGTCTCTTGTTTCAGCCTGGGGTACCACTTGGTCAGACCTTTGTCCATCCGGGGTTTCTCTCTTTCAAAAGCCTCAATCTCCCATTCCTCTAATGCCTCATACTGCGTTAGTCTCGGTCTGGGATGCAATTCATTCATTCGGGTTCTCAAATTAAATAAAATCCTGCCATTGAAAGTACCGTCTAACGGAAAAGCCAATATTCCGTCATCCTTTGTGTACTTTACCCAATTCTCCAACCACACACAGGTATTGTACCCTCGGTCAAACATCATGAAAGAGGCGGGAGTATTCGGTGGTGGAATAACAACGCCCTCTCTCGATTTAATCGGTTTGTCCGTTTTGAAGTAATTCTTCACCTTATTTACAAGGGACATTTTTCTCTTAGTTCCGTACATAATATCGTATCTATTGGCTTTTCACTGATCCCTTTCAAACCCTTGGTTTCTTGGATCGGGTCTAGTCTCTGGAGAATACGAGTGCCACATACGATTTCTACACTTAACTTTGTTTACAAAGTTACCTCCAATCAGAACGCGTCTTGCAATTCCGTGCGACCAATGGGGTGCACGCGTTCAAATATTTCCGACCAATGGGTGCGCGGCCCCTTCGTGAGACAGTTCTCACGCTTCGGCGCTCACCCCTCCTTTACAATTTCAGCCCCGCTACCCGCCCGCTGTTTCTACCAATCCCAGCGCGGCACGGAGTGACGTCAGAGACGCTTCGCGGCTGACTCCCTCCCTTCACAAGGTAACGGAAACTTTCTTTCTTTCTAAAGTGCTAGTGCTTGGTTATTTTACAACGAATACACATTCGCCACAGTGCTCAAGTGTCTAGACAGAGAAAGAGTTATTTTACTGCAAGTAAACTACTTCCATTTACTTTTCACACGCTGCGGGTAGATCTCTTCCGCCTACCCTTCACTCTAGCATTGGTGAACCTGTTATTCCCCTAAACTCATCCACTTCTCCGGGATATATCCGAATCTAAAGTTTCCCAGCGGACCCCTCTGCTTTCACCCAAGCTCCGATGAACCTGCTACTCTTCCGATGTGACCCTTACTAGGTTACCGTGCAGACATGTGGGGAGGGTATGGTTAACCCTCCACTCCCCAGCTGCACAGCTATTTGTGAATTATAACTTCACCATCCTTCGTTAGTCCAATTAAACATTTTTTTCAATTTTTATCATCACAAGTAATTTTTATCGCATCTCCTTTGGATTGTCCACATTTCAACAGTTTGTAACTGAAGAGTTTCTAGCATAAGCGTGCGCCCATCCAGGCCTCTTCTACGCAAATACGTCTCCAGTACAACAGGCAGTTCAGAGCAGCAGATATTTATTCCAAAACCCAACGCATTTCGGGCTTTTAATAGCCCTTCGTCAGGGGAGTCTAAAAAAACAATAATATAAAACAATGCTTTAAGTATAATGCACACGAATATTGCTTATCCATACATACAAGTAACATCATTTTTATCAAAGATTTTTTACATTAATTATCAAGCTAATTCAAATCTAAAATGTTGTTCAACCCTCGCGAACCAAAAGCTTTAAACATTTCATTGCTGTTGCAATAGTATCATCTTAGAAAGCTCATTTAAATGTTTGCTTAAGCCAAGCATTTTCCTCCTACCATTTTAGTTGAACTGATTCCGTTTAAGTTTCAAGCAGTACACGTATTTTTTATATTACATGTCGAACAGTTCATCAAATTCTAACGCTGCTAACATACGCGCGACGCTTTTGTGTTCCCCCCATGTTTACTTGCAAGAAGGGAACTGAGATCAATATCGAGTTGAAAAGGCAGCAGGTACGCTTCACGTGCAGTTGTAGATCTTAGCAAGTAAACACGGGGGGAACACAAAAGCGTCGCGCGTATGTTAGCAGCGTTAGAATTTGATGAACTGTACGACATGTAATATAAAAAATACGTGTACTGCTTGAAACTTAAACGGAATCAGTTCAACTAAAATGGTAGGAGGAAAATGCTTGGCTTAAGCAAACGTTTAAATGAGCTTTCTAAGATGATACTATTGCAACAGCAATGAAATGTTTAAAGCTTTTGGTTCGCGAGGGTTGAACAACATTTTAGATTTGAATTAGCTTGATAATTAATGTAAAAAATCTTTGATAAAAATGATGTTACTTGTATGTATGGATAAGCAATATTCGTGTGCATTATACTTAAAGCATTGTTTTATATTATTGTTTTTTTAGACTCCCCTGACGAAGGGCTATTAAAAGCCCGAAATGCATTGGGTTTTGGAATAAATATCTGCTGCTCTGAACTGCCTGTTGTACTGGAGTCGTATTTGCGTAGAAGAGGCCTGGATGGGCGCACGCTTATGCTAGAAACTCTTCAGTTACAAACTGTTGAAATGTGGACAATCCAAAGGAGATGCGATAAAAATTACTTGTGATGATAAAAATTGAAAAAAATGTTTAATTGGACTAACGAAGGATGGTGAAGTTATAATTCACAAATAGCTGTGCAGCTGGGGAGTGGAGGGTTAACCATACCCTCCCCACATGTCTGCACGTTAAGCTAGTGCATTCGGGCATTGCACGACCCTGGCTTGCACGCATTCAAAGGACAAGCGTTTAAATACTGTAAAACATGGAATTAAATTGAGAAATAAGGTGTGCACACCACCATACATGACTGTTTCAAACATTATTATGCCCCCCTGTTGGAGTAGCACCCACGGATTAATGAACTAAAGAATTATTGACTGAGATGGATGAACCACATAAAATGTAACAACGAGTTTGTAGCAGCTTTTGGATAGAGGGCATAAAATGATGATGCTATTTGGACACGTTTATTTTGCTTTTACATGGAAATGAAGATTCAGGTAATTTACAAAGTGACTGAAAGCCGTTTGTTTGTTCACCTTCATGAATAAGATGCACTATGGGAATTGTAGGATAGTGATGACGCCACAGATGCTAAATAGTTAAACTCATACCACGTGAGGTAGGCAAAGCACGTTAGGGTTTAAAAACCGAGGCTATATAGAGAGTGGTTTACTCGGCAAGAAGGGAAATGAGATCAATATCGAGTTGAAAAGGCAGCAGGTACGCTTCACGTGCAGTTGTAGATCTTAGCAAGTAAACACGGGGGGAACACAAAAGCGTCGCGCGTATGTTAGCAGCGTTAGAATTTGATGAACTGTTTGACATGTAATATAAAAAATACGTGTACTGCTTGAAACTTAAACGGAATCAGTTCAACTAAAATGGTAGGAGGAAAATGCTTGGCTTAAGCAAACGTTTAAATGAGCTTTCTAAGATGATACTATTGCAACAGCAATGAAATGTTTAAAGCTTTTGGTTCGCGAGGGTTGAACAACATTTTAGATTTGAATTAGCTTGATAATTAATGTAAAAAATCTTTGATAAAAATGATGTTACTTGTATGTATGGATAAGCAATATTCGTGTGCATTATACTTAAAGCATTGTTTTATATTATTGTTTTTTTAGACTCCCCTGACGAAGGGCTATTAAAAGCCCGAAATGCATTGGGTTTTGGAATAAATATCTGCTGCTCTGAACTGCCTGTTGTACTGGAGTCGTATTTGCGTAGAAGAGGCCTGGATGGGCGCACGCTTATGCTAGAAACTCTTAATTTACAAACTGTTGAAATGTGGACAATCCAAAGGAGATGCGATAAAAATTACTTGTGATGATAAAAATTGAAAAAAATGTTTAATTGGACTAACGAAGGATGGTGAAGTTATAATTCACAAATAGCTGTGCAGCTGGGGAGTGGAGGGTTAACCATACCCTCCCCACATGTCTGCACGTTAAGCTAGTGCATTCGGGCATTGCACGACCCTGGCTTGCACGCATTCAAAGGACAAGCGTTTAAATACTGTAAAACATGGAATTAAATTGAGAAATAAGGTGTGCACACCACCATACATGACTGTTTCAAACATTATTATGCCCCCCTGTTGGAGTAGCACCCACGGATTAATGAACTAAAGAATTATTGACTGAGATGGATGAACCACATAAAATGTAACAACGAGTTTGTAGCAGCTTTTGGATAGAGGGCATAAATAGATGATGCTATTTGGACACGTTTATTTTGCTTTTACATGGAAATGAAGATTCAGGTTATTTACAAAGTGACTGAAAGCCGTTTGTTTGTTCACCTTCATGAATAAGATGCACTATGGGAATTGTAGGATAGTGATGACGCCACAGATGCTAAATAGTTAAACTCATACCACGTGAGGTAGGCAAAGCACGTTAGGGTTTAAAAACCGAGGCTATATAGAGAGTGGTTTACTCGGCAAGAAGGGAACTGAGATCAATATCGAGTTGAAAAGGCAGCAGGTACGCTTCACGTGCAGTTGTAGATCTTAGCAAGTAAACACGGGGGGAACACAAAAGCGTCGCGCGTATGTTAGCAGCGTTAGAATTTGATGAACTGTTCGACATGTAATATAAAAAATACGTGTACTGCTTGAAACTTAAACGGAATCAGTTCAACTAAAATGGTAGGAGGAAAATGCTTGGCTTAAGCAAACGTTTAAATGAGCTTTCTAAGATGATACTATTGCAACAGCAATGAAATGTTTAAAGCTTTTGGTTCGCGAGGGTTGAACAACATTTTAGATTTGAATTAGCTTGATAATTAATGTAAAAAATCTTTGATAAAAATGATGTTACTTGTATGTATGGATAAGCAATATTCGTGTGCATTATACTTAAAGCATTGTTTTATATTATTGTTTTTTTAGACTCCCCTGACGAAGGGCTATTAAAAGCCCGAAATGCGTTGGGTTTTGGAATAAATATCTGCTGCTCTGAACTGCCTGTTGTACTGGAGTCGTATTTGCGTAGAAGAGGCCTGGATGGGCGCACGCTTATGCTAGAAACTCTTAATTTACAAACTGTTGAAATGTGGACAATCCAAAGGAGATGCGATAAAAATTACTTGTGATGATAAAAATTGAAAAAAATGTTTAATTGGACTAACGAAGGATGGTGAAGTTATAATTCACAAATAGCTGTGCAGCTGGGGAGTGGAGGGTTAACCATACCCTCCCCACATGTCTGCACGTTAAGCTAGTGCATTCGGGCATTGCACGACCCTGGCTTGCACGCATTCAAAGGACAAGCGTTTAAATACTGTAAAACATGGAATTAAATTGAGAAATAAGGTGTGCACACCACCATACATGACTGTTTCAAACATTATTATGCCCCCCTGTTGGAGTAGCACCCACGGATTAATGAACTAAAGAATTATTGACTGAGATGGATGAACCACATAAAATGTAACAACGAGTTTGTAGCAGCTTTTGGATAGAGGGCATAAAATGATGATGCTATTTGGACACGTTTATTTTGCTTTTACATGGAAATGAAGATTCAGGTAATTTACAAAGTGACTGAAAGCCGTTTGTTTGTTCACCTTCATGAATAAGATGCACTATGGGAATTGTAGGATAGTGATGACGCCACAGATGCTAAATAGTTAAACTCATACCACGTGAGGTAGGCAAAGCACGTTAGGGTTTAAAAACCGAGGCTATATAGAGAGTGGTTTACTCGGCAAGAAGGGAAATGAGATCAATATCGAGTTGAAAAGGCAGCAGGTACGCTTCACGTGCAGTTGTAGATCTTAGCAAGTAAACACGGGGGGAACACAAAAGCGTCGCGCGTATGTTAGCAGCGTTAGAATTTGATGAACTGTTTGACATGTAATATAAAAAATACGTGTACTGCTTGAAACTTAAACGGAATCAGTTCAACTAAAATGGTAGGAGGAAAATGCTTGGCTTAAGCAAACGTTTAAATGAGCTTTCTAAGATGATACTATTGCAACAGCAATGAAATGTTTAAAGCTTTTGGTTCGCGAGGGTTGAACAACATTTTAGATTTGAATTAGCTTGATAATTAATGTAAAAAATCTTTGATAAAAATGATGTTACTTGTATGTATGGATAAGCAATATTCGTGTGCATTATACTTAAAGCATTGTTTTATATTATTGTTTTTTTAGACTCCCCTGACGAAGGGCTATTAAAAGCCCGAAATGCATTGGGTTTTGGAATAAATATCTGCTGCTCTGAACTGCCTGTTGTACTGGAGTCGTATTTGCGTAGAAGAGGCCTGGATGGGCGCACGCTTATGCTAGAAACTCTTAATTTACAAACTGTTGAAATGTGGACAATCCAAAGGAGATGCGATAAAAATTACTTGTGATGATAAAAATTGAAAAAAATGTTTAATTGGACTAACGAAGGATGGTGAAGTTATAATTCACAAATAGCTGTGCAGCTGGGGAGTGGAGGGTTAACCATACCCTCCCCACATGTCTGCACGTTAAGCTAGTGCATTCGGGCATTGCACGACCCTGGCTTGCACGCATTCAAAGGACAAGCGTTTAAATACTGTAAAACATGGAATTAAATTGAGAAATAAGGTGTGCACACCACCATACATGACTGTTTCAAACATTATTATGCCCCCCTGTTGGAGTAGCACCCACGGATTAATGAACTAAAGAATTATTGACTGAGATGGATGAACCACATAAAATGTAACAACGAGTTTGTAGCAGCTTTTGGATAGAGGGCATAAATAGATGATGCTATTTGGACACGTTTATTTTGCTTTTACATGGAAATGAAGATTCAGGTTATTTACAAAGTGACTGAAAGCCGTTTGTTTGTTCACCTTCATGAATAAGATGCACTATGGGAATTGTAGGATAGTGATGACGCCACAGATGCTAAATAGTTAAACTCATACCACGTGAGGTAGGCAAAGCACGTTAGGGTTTAAAAACCGAGGCTATATAGAGAGTGGTTTACTCGGCAAGAAGGGAACTGAGATCAATATCGAGTTGAAAAGGCAGCAGGTACGCTTCACGTGCAGTTGTAGATCTTAGCAAGTAAACACGGGGGGAACACAAAAGCGTCGCGCGTATGTTAGCAGCGTTAGAATTTGATGAACTGTTCGACATGTAATATAAAAAATACGTGTACTGCTTGAAACTTAAACGGAATCAGTTCAACTAAAATGGTAGGAGGAAAATGCTTGGCTTAAGCAAACGTTTAAATGAGCTTTCTAAGATGATACTATTGCAACAGCAATGAAATGTTTAAAGCTTTTGGTTCGCGAGGGTTGAACAACATTTTAGATTTGAATTAGCTTGATAATTAATGTAAAAAATCTTTGATAAAAATGATGTTACTTGTATGTATGGATAAGCAATATTCGTGTGCATTATACTTAAAGCATTGTTTTATATTATTGTTTTTTTAGACTCCCCTGACGAAGGGCTATTAAAAGCCCGAAATGCGTTGGGTTTTGGAATAAATATCTGCTGCTCTGAACTGCCTGTTGTACTGGAGTCGTATTTGCGTAGAAGAGGCCTGGATGGGCGCACGCTTATGCTAGAAACTCTTAATTTACAAACTGTTGAAATGTGGACAATCCAAAGGAGATGCGATAAAAATTACTTGTGATGATAAAAATTGAAAAAAATGTTTAATTGGACTAACGAAGGATGGTGAAGTTATAATTCACAAATAGCTGTGCAGCTGGGGAGTGGAGGGTTAACCATACCCTCCCCACATGTCTGCACGTTAAGCTAGTGCATTCGGGCATTGCACGACCCTGGCTTGCACGCATTCAAAGGACAAGCGTTTAAATACTGTAAAACATGGAATTAAATTGAGAAATAAGGGTGCACACCACCATACATGACTGTTTCAAACATTATTATGCCCCCCTGTTGGAGTAGCACCCACGGATTAATGAACTAAAGAATTATTGACTGAGATGGATGAACCACATAAAATGTAACAACGAGTTTGTAGCAGCTTTTGGATAGAGGGCATAAATAGATGATGCTATTTGGACACGTTTATTTTGCTTTTACATGGAAATGAAGATTCAGGTTATTTACAAAGTGACTGAAAGCCGTTTGTTTGTTCACCTTCATGAATAAGATGCACTATGGGAATTGTAGGATAGTGATGACGCCACAGATGCTAAATAGTTAAACTCATACCACGTGAGGTAGGCAAAGCACGTTAGGGTTTAAAAACCGAGGCTATATAGAGAGTGGTTTACTCGGCAAGAAGGGAACTGAGATCAATATCGAGTTGAAAAGGCAGCAGGTACGCTTCACGTGCAGTTGTAGATCTTAGCAAGTAAACACGGGGGGAACACAAAAGCGTCGCGCGTATGTTAGCAGCGTTAGAATTTGATGAACTGTTCGACATGTAATATAAAAAATACGTGTACTGCTTGAAACTTAAACGGAATCAGTTCAACTAAAATGGTAGGAGGAAAATGCTTGGCTTAAGCAAACGTTTAAATGAGCTTTCTAAGATGATACTATTGCAACAGCAATGAAATGTTTAAAGCTTTTGGTTCGCGAGGGTTGAACAACATTTTAGATTTGAATTAGCTTGATAATTAATGTAAAAAATCTTTGATAAAAATGATGTTACTTGTATGTATGGATAAGCAATATTCGTGTGCATTATACTTAAAGCATTGTTTTATATTATTGTTTTTTTAGACTCCCCTGACGAAGGGCTATTAAAAGCCCGAAATGCATTGGGTTTTGGAATAAATATCTGCTGCTCTGAACTGCCTGTTGTACTGGAGTCGTATTTGCGTAGAAGAGGCCTGGATGGGCGCACGCTTATGCTAGAAACTCTTCAGTTACAAACTGTTGAAATGTGGACAATCCAAAGGAGATGCGATAAAAATTACTTGTGATGATAAAAATTGAAAAAAATGTTTAATTGGACTAACGAAGGATGGTGAAGTTATAATTCACAAATAGCTGTGCAGCTGGGGAGTGGAGGGTTAACCATACCCTCCCCACATGTCTGCACGTTAAGCTAGTGCATTCGGGCATTGCACGACCCTGGCTTGCACGCATTCAAAGGACAAGCGTTTAAATACTGTAAAACATGGAATTAAATTGAGAAATAAGGTGTGCACACCACCATACATGACTGTTCCTTACTAGGTTACGCCACTATGGGAATTTTGCCAATGAACCTCGTTACTAACATTTATTCACACACGTATTCAGAAAAACCCTAGTTAGTGCTTCCGGTTGTACCTAACCTGCACCTAACTTTCCTCGAGCCTGCGACCTCAAGGCAAATGGATTCTATTCACCACTTTGCCATTCAATTCCCCGGGGAGTTCGGACAACACTGAACGAGACGGTTTACAAATGCATGGATTAATACATATAACAATATAAGAACAAGAATAACAATGATAAAACAATTCATGAATTTCAAAGCAGCGTATTCACAAGAGAATGATCAGGTCCCTCGGAACGGCCGCTCTTATAGCAGCATTAATATACTAGCAGCTACCGACTTAACTAGTCTAACTAGTCCTACCTAACCTTTAACTAGTCCCTAACCATACCTCTGCTACCAGAAAAACTGATAGAGCGCGCGAGGTCACCCAACCAATAATTTCGCCGCTTCCGGCTTCGGGCCCATATATTTCAATTCACCATATACATTGACCGGGTGACTTCACGGGCTGCTACCAATTTGTGTGAATTCCCTACTGTTATTACTCAGCGTACCCGAATTACCATCCACCGACACGGGTACCTATGACCACAATGGATCAGGGAGCTAGCTGTAAAGGAAAGGCAGCAAAATGCAACTCAAAATAACATTCAATACTGTTGTAAATGACCACGGACAACTGGAAGTTTTAAAATCTTTATCTAAAGTTCGTTTTCTGAAAGCATGAGATTTACAAGAATAAGACAATCGATAATCAAGATAACGAAAAGTACATAACTATAGAGAAATAAAGTCAGGGTAATCATGGAAATGCTAATATGGGATGCAACAGGAAACGCTATGCATTTAGGGCAAAAGTTCTTTGGACAGTTTAAGTAAGGCCGTTCTAGACCATATCAGGAAATGACAAACTGCAATGCAAAATATGATTTCTAGCAGGTAGGGTAACATGGGAACACGTTATGAAATATGCAAATGACTTTACGTTTCAATAATTGCGGCAAAAGCATGGAAAAAATCAACATATGCAAAGGTGTGTCTTTATTGAAGCAAAAGACAGAAAAATAGAAAGGTGCAAGTTTAAAGAATTTAGAGCGATATTTACCTAGACTGGTGTGGAAACCAAACCCTGGCCACGGGTCAGTTAAGGACAGGAAACCCTCAAGGAAGGATACCCTCAATGGACAGCAGGTGCAGAAGGGACACCCAGGACAGGACAGGACAGGAGACCCTCAGATTAGGAATCAGGACAGGACCTCAGGACAGGAACCCCTCAGGACAGGACCTCACCCGCAGTTTGGAAGCAACGCCTGCGCTCCACCCTCTCTGCAGCTATCGATCAAGACCCCGATTGGGTCAGCGAACTCCGCGCAAAGTGCTTCGCCAGCACTTTAAGGTTCAGTAGAACCTTAGTCTATGGTCAATTTCGGACAGAGTGCTCCGCAGCTCTCTGTATCTTCAGTCACCCATTGAGTGCGATGGGTCAGTGACAGGTCAGCTAAACCAGACAAGTAGGACGACTTCCCTAGGTGAACCCAGGGTAGATATACAGTTTGGGGACGTTGTACCACCCCCCAATGTTGCAAAGTGTCAGAATCCCTCAATTTGGATTGGTCCTAAGGTAGGATTTGGGTAACACACCAATCAGACCACACTATTAGGATGCATCTCTGGGTACCGCCTAGCGAGATTGGGGTTCTCGTGAGAAAGTCCAGGGAAATACAATGACAAGTTTACATTGTTTCAAAATGGGGACACATGACTCTGTCCTGCTGAGTTCGCAGGTCAGTTTCTCAGGAGCATCTTGCCCATCCCTGCCAGCTGGCTGAGTTCCACCAGCCAAGGTTGACTTCTCCCCAGGCGGATGGTCCTGCGCAGTAAGGACCTCCAAGATGGCTTTCGGCTCAGTCAGACCCCCATTTCCCGCGATACATGAAAAGTAAGCGAGAACAAATTAATACATAGAAATAACGTTATGAAAACACATCATTGGGTTTGTACTTTCAACTTATTACTAAAAAATATACTTATGCAGTCTAAATGTTAGCTACATATACACGGGCACAAGAGCAGTGGCACGAGCAGTACCACGTTACTGGCAAAGCTATGTATTACGCATGCGCATTCTATTCCCTCCAAACCTGCGAACACGTTAGGACACGTGAGTGTGACTGACGCATGCACAGAAGCTATTTCATAGCAGCGGCCATTTTATTGACTCAAATTAATCGTATTAGAAATACACATAGGCAAGCTTCATGGACCTCATTTCAAACATGAAATAAAGGTTAGTAAGACGTACAAATTATTACTTGGTTACACATGAACGAGGTTCATGACAAAAGCAAGTCGCAAATGCGAAGCTTTGCTTCATCAAGACAATGGCAGCAATAACCGGCTTTACTGCTCTCTTTCTTCTTATCTGTTTTCTAAAAACCCCCAGTAATTAGCTGATAAGGAGATATTTATAGCTATCCGTTAACTTAGTTCTCTGCTGCAGTTCATTAGAGGAAAGTAGAAATATCAGCATGGTGTAGGGTGGACATACACAGATAACCATATCATGCTCTGAAATAGAGATGGGTTTGAAAGCAATTTGAATAAAACCATGTCAAATGAGTTTTGTGACATAATGCAAGCAGCATGTTCTCATGTTTATTTTCAAAGTACAAGCACAAATACTCTTGCCATGAGCCCCCCCCGCCCCCTCCCCCCACGCCAACATCTTCGGCTCATCACCCACCCTCCCAGTAATAACAGTGAAAATCACACCCTGAGGCGGTGCATCTCTAGCTGGCAGACGCGTGCACCAGCAGGCCGGCTGTGCTGCAGGCAGGGTCATGCACTAGGAGACCGGCAGCCACGTGCACCAGCAGGCCGGCTGTGCTGCTGACAGGGCCGTGCACTAGGAGGCCGACAGCCACGTGCACAAGCAGTCCGGCTGTGCTGCCGGCAGATCGTGCACCAGCAGGCTGGCTGAGCTGCGGAGAGGGACGTGCACCAGCATACAAGTAGTAAATATGACATATTTGCTAGAGGGGTAGTACAGACAGCTGTGCCTTCAGCTTGGGTGGCAAAATCCTGGTCCAAGGTGGCTCAGAGGCCAACAGAAGCAGCAGACAGGAAGAAGTAAGAGAGTAGATAAGTCTGGCATAGAGGGTGAGAGAGAACTGGGAACATAAGAACAGTTTGACAGTATGTATAAGAGAGTAGTTTAGTGGAGATGATGGAAAGAGAGAAGTAGGGGTGATTGTAATGTGTGAGGGAGGCGAGGGTAGGAGAGGCGGGTGAATACAAATGAAGACAACACAAGTAAAATAAAAAGCGATTGAGAAGAAAGATGAATAAAAAACAGGGATAAACATGAGCGAGAAGAAGAGAGGGATCATAAACAAGCATAAAAAAGGCAATAGGTCTCACCTTTCATTAAGTTAAAGCCATTTGCTTTGCTATACAATACCATAAGCAAATTTCATTTTCAATGCTTGTTTTTATATGTGATCATACAATAGCTATACGCCAGTATTTCAAGACATTTTATACATTTGCTACATTTAGAATTAATAAAAAATAAGCACAATCCTACACTCAGGACAAAGAGTTTTCCAGAGTCATACAATTTAGGATGGCCTGCAAGCCATACCGTCGACACACACATCGCCACTTTAGCAATTCCTACCATCTCTTCCACTCATCCCATCCTGACATCTCATCTTGCCACACCGCACTATGATCAAATCTAGGTTGGTCTAAATCGAGATGCTTTGACTCACCAACTGAAAGCAATTGTCTTTCATGTGAAGTTGGTTCGGCTGAGGTCCAAATCCAACAAAGTCAGTCAAGATGTGCCGGTCCACGACTTGAAATATAGCAGAGACCAACAGGTCACCCTCTACCAATCACTAGGGGACCACAAATATAAATTAAGTTCGGACTACATGCAACCCATAATTTTATTTAAGGGCTTGGTTGTCATCCAATATGTCAAGTACTTCCACATATCATACCTCAAATAAAGGTAGAGTGGCCCTCCTTATTGAGCTACATCAATATTAGCGAAGTGTAGCAAGGTTTAAAAAAGCTCTCTAGTCACTCGTTCCCCTGCAGGGGGCTGTAACCTTCTCAGGCTTCCCAAAACCTGCAAATGGATTGTTTACCACAATTATTACTTAAATGTTAAAATCCTGTTGAACAAACATTAAAAAACTTAGGGCTAGTTACATGCCTTTGTTTATCCGCTAGACTACAAGTACATTCCCTAAATGTATTGCTGAATGTATGATATTCACTTTCCTTTTTTTTATTTTTTATTATTATTAATTTTTGTGGCAGAGGTAAATTACATAAGCAAATACAATTGCAACAATAGAAAAAAAGTGAGGAAGAGAAAGAGAAAAACAATTAATAGCGCCCATTAAAACACTAAGGCACATACAAATTCATTAGGATACTTCTGCAGATGGGAGACCCCTCCCCCCATATCACATAATCAAATAACTAACACTTAATACATAAATAGCTTTTTCAAATCCAAGTTTCAATCGGGGACCATAATTTTTGAGCAAAGATCTTTCTTTTCCGCCCCTTAAATTTATAAACAGCCTTTTCCGTCCTGTATATATTTAACAGTTGAGATTGCCAATGACTAAAAGTTGGGGGGTCCTTATCTAGCCACCGTGAAGTTATGCAAGATCGAAATACTGCCATAGTTATAAATAAAAAACCTTCTTCAGCTGCTGACAGCACTTCAGATTCAGTTTGAATTCCAAAAATTATAAGTACAGATGATAAGATCACATTAGTATTCATCACAATATTTAGAAATTCTTGAACTTTAGATACAAATTGCATCAATTTCGGGCAACAAAAAAACATATGGTTTAGATCAGCTGCAAAGAACCCACAGCGACTACAGTTTGTACCCTTTAGTGCTTTCCACTTTGCAAGTTTTGAAGGTGTATAATACAGGTCTAAGGCAGACATAAAATGCTGACTTTTAAGAGAGCCATTAACTAAGACCCTATTACATATCTCAAAAGCCCTAGAGACATCTATTCCCTTAATTCCCAAGTTTTTTTGCCACTTCTCCGCATAAAAGACTAAATCATCTTGCATCCTGTCTAGCAGCAGTTGGTATACGACACCGATTCGATTTTTCTTTCTGCAACTCTCTAGGACATCTTTTTTCTGCATTAAGTCAGTATGTAATAAATTATTGGTTTCCAGAAAGCTACGAATCTGCAAGCAATTTAAAAAAATCACCCCTTATAAGTCCAAATTTTTCCTGTAGTTCTGCAAATGAAACAAGAGATCCATTTTGATATAATTGCCCCAACAAATAAACCTGCGAGACTTGCCATCGATGCATAGCGGGATCCGCGAAGATCCCAGAAAGAGGACTATTCCCATAAAGCGGCGTGTAATAATTGAGCTTTGGTAAAAGATGAAACTTCTTATTTATTTGTTTCCATATCTGAAATACGGATTTCATTATCTTAAACTTTGTTTTTTTATAATAGCTCGGTTCTAAAAATTTCACCAGGCATTGTCGCGCCTCCTCCCCCAGCAGCATTTCATATATAGATTGTGTCATAAATGTTTCTAGACTAAAATCATGAAATAATAGAATACCCATAAGTTTAAGTATGACTGCTCAATAATAAAGTCGGAAGCTCGGTATTCCCAGGCCACTGCGCAGTTTCGGCAAAATACACCACTTTAAAGATCTTCAGGTACGATGGTAGCCCCATAAGAACCTAGATACCATTCGATCTATTTTATTAAAAAGGGACGAAGGAAAGAAAAGTGGTATAGTGCGAAAAAAATAAAGAAATTTTGGAAAAATAAACATTTTCACCACATTTGTACGGCCATAAAGTAACAGGTGCAAATTATTTAGCCTTTCTAATGTCCTATTTGTAGAAATTATGATGATCGAGAAAGAATCAGAGACTTCTGTACCTATACGAATCGCTCCTTTAGGACTAAAATAGAGCGCCTGTATGGCCATAATAAATTCTAGCGGAAGACCCTTCCAGGCCAGAACAGACCACAGGAATCTCCAGTCAACCCTGTCAAAAGCTTTTTCAGCATCTAGAAGGATAACCCCGACTGGAGATTCCGTGGCCTGTGCCCAGTTTAACAATGTAATGACACGCCTTATATGATCTGTCGTGTCTCTGTTCTTGATAAAACCATGCTGAATCTTAGATACTAAATCAGGCATCATATTGTTTAATCTGTTAGCCAGAATTTTTGAGAAAATCTTACTGTCTGATGTGATAAGGGATATTGGTCGATATGAACCTAGTTCTTTAGGATCCTTACCTTTCTTACTAAATACTACGATTGTAGCCATAGACCATGAACTAGGTGGGTTCCCTTGGAAAGCTTGATGGAATATCTTAAGTAGCTCTGGTTTGAGCATATTCCTATAGGTGCGATAAAATTCAAGAGGGATTTGGTCTGGCCCCATTGCTTTCCCAGCGTCAAGACTAAGAATTGCATTTTCAATCTCCTCCCATATAATAGGAGCTGATAAAAGAGCTCTGTCATCTTCGATCAGCGGTGTATTTTCGATATACCTCAAATAGTCCATTGGATCACTAGCTTTATTAATTTCGGTATTGGTGTCGTTATATAATACCTTATAAAAACAACTGAATGCCTTTAGTATCCCTGCTTTAGTCTCCTGAAATACTCCATCTAAGTCCTTAATTCCCACTATTTCATTTAACGTTGCTTTCTGTCTGAGCCGTTGAGCTAAGATCCTCCCTGTCTGCTCACTGTATTCATAACACTCAGCTCTGTGTTGTTTATATTTAACCGCTACCTGGTCTGCTACATATGAATACAAAATGGATCGCTCAATAACTAAAAGCCGCTGGGCCTCGTCAGAGCCTTGCCTGTCTCTAAGGGCAGAAGCAAGATTAACCTCAGCCTCCCGGACTTTATCTAATCTATCTTTAAAATCGGCTTGGCTCTTCTTACGTTTGAAATTGGAATAACTGATTGTTTCCCCCCGCACAATAGACTTAAAAGTATCCCAGACAACTTGTGTTGAGGCCGTCCCATTGTTCCGCTCAAAAAAATCCCTAATTATTCCAGCCATAAATTGAAGATATTCTTCATCAAGTAGTAAATTTCTCTGAAATGACCACTGTATATTAGGTCTACCACATTTAGAAGGAAAAATAATTCAATTATAACTGGATTGTGGTCGGAAACCAGTTGTGGTAACACCTCAATCTTCACGTTCTCCATAAACGAAGAGGAAACAAAAAAATAATCTAAGCGGACAAACTTTTGATGAGGGATCGAAAAAAAAGTATAGCCTGGATCATTAGCTTGCCATTTATACCATACATCCACTAACCCGTTTCCTAGTACTAGTTCTCTTAGAGCTCTATAAGTCCTCTCTTTACGACCAATGTATTTCCTCTCAGACCTAATATTCCAATTCGCTTCGATGTGAATATTCAAATCCCCACATAGGATTATAGGCTGAGGCCAAGTTGAAATTTCTGCATTAACAATATTAAAAACTTCGTTATCATCCAAATTGGGGCCATAGATACAGCAAACAGTAAATGTATGCCCTTCCACGACTAATTCGACAAGGCCCCATCTACCCCATTTATCCGCTAAAGTTCTAAGACATTTCCCCACCCCTTTCTTCATACAGATTGCAATGCCTCTTTTAACACCCATTTGTTTAGAGGTGACTAGAAGTTCAGGCCCCAGATTTTTTTAAAGGGCTCGCTTATCCCAGGGAACATGGGTTTCTTGTATACACAAGAAATCAACACCTAAAAACTGTATTATTCTACGAAGAATCCCTACTTTTTTCGGGTCATTGAGGCCATTGATATTCAAGGTACAACATTTTATTTTCTTATCCATCCTGTAGCAATAACCAGAAAGTACCAAAGAAATCAACAAAACATAATATGTGTCTTAATGTCTGCACACAAGTAACTACCTCTGCCTTACACCCCCGCCACCAACCCCATCCCCAACCCCACCACCCCCTTCCCAACCGGAACCCCCCCCACCCTCCCCATCACATGAGGCTCAGGAACTACCAGTTCCTGGAGCAGATGGAGTACCGCGTCCCCTGCCCTAGAGACCCCGTCCGGGGGTAGAAGGAGAACAGTTCATGCATATGCGATATCTGTGAAAACACAAAAGAAAAAAAGATACACACTAATCTTCTTAGAATACTCTAATACAGCCACATTGCCAGCTCAAAAATATGCATTATGTCATAGAGCATCATAAAGTGTCCAAATATTCCTTGGCTTTAATTTCTGAAAAGAAAAATTTCATCTGACCCTTAAATATAGTCTTCAATTTAGCCGGATTTTGCAAAAACACTGTGGCTCCCTTCTTCTGGAAGTCTGGGATAAGTTGACGCAATTGCCACCGCTGGGACACGGTGGCCTGACAATAATCACGTCTCACGAAAAGCTGACAGTTCATGCCTTCGGCTTTTTTATCCGGTCTTGCTAATGAAAAAATTGCTTCCCTGGCAAGAAAATTATTAAAGGAAACCAAAATGGCCCTAGAATATTATTCTTGACCTTGTCGTGGTTTTCTAATTACAAAAGGAAATCTATGGGCACGCTGCACTTCCTTGGACCAGTCCCACGTCGTCAGTTCAGGGAAGGCATCCTTTAGTAGCCCAATAATGAAACCCCTGACATCAGCCCCTTCTTTTTTCTCGGGCACACCCAAAAACCGCAAATTATTTCTACGGGCCTGGTTCTCCAAACTTGCCAGTTTATCAGAAATATCATCTCTGTGGGCCTTAATGTTAGCGACTTCTTGCTTTTGCACTATAGTCTCATCCTCGAGAGCAGATATCCTCGCCTCTGCCTCAGTGACTCTATCAGCTGTCTCTGTGCACAATTTGATGGCTCTGCGAACTGCATTTTTTACCTTTGAACACGTCGCCTGAGTGCGCTGATTTTCTGCTTTGCTTTCGGCCCTATGACTCATCATAGTGTTATAAATAGTTATTAGAGTGATTTCCTTAGAATTGTCATTAAGGGGTCCATCCTCGACTATAGCATTAGTAGCCTGATCATTGCCCTCGAGGGTTTTAGATACAATAGTTATTTCCTGAGGATTTGCTTTAGAAAGAACACCTTCAGCCAACTCCAGTAAATTAGATTCACTCTCCTTATTCACAACCCGTTGAGAGCCCCTCTTTTTTCATCTCCTGACCTGACTTTCCAATCCCTTATCAGAGACGTTATCCCAAATGCGCCATAAGTCGCTTTTGGAGTACTACGAGATCCACAATACATCCACAAAACCCCTGTGTTTCACCCAGGAACTTCCACTGAAGGCAACCGAAATGTCTGGCCGAGACTCCATATAGAAATGAGCTATTACTTAGGTAACCAGGTAAGTATTCATGATTCCCTCGATAATTACCCATTTTATTGGCATCATTAGGGAACCACTCAGATTCCAGTAGCATCCTAGGAGGAGTTACCATTGCCTCCTGGTTCAACACTTAAGAGGAGAAATAGCAATGAATTTTACAGCCACCTTGTAATCGACTTCATGGTGACAAGATGAGACCTAAGAAAGCTAAAAAGGCTTAAATCATTTAGATGTAGAATAAAATCAGAATGAAGGAGGCCAGAAATGTGCCAAAGTAATAAAGGATCAAAGTGATGTGGACTGGGGCAGTTAAAGATTTTATTTGGTAAAAGTTGGGATCAAAGCGGAGCTTGGACAGGCTCCTAAATGGCCGCTCTCTAGAGAGGGCTCAGCCGGCCGAGTCTAAAATCCGGCAAGAATCTAGCACTCCATGGGCTAAAACGTGTTACGTGGGCCATAATACTGGGCCCGTATTGACACCTGGGAGGTGGGGGCACCTATAACACCTCTGTGTCCCCGTAGCGGTGGCGCTGGGAGAGGGCGAGGATGGACCGGCTGGCAGAGTGCCTGGTGTTGTGTCCTGTGAGACACATTCTAGTGTCTCGACAGACACTGAGGTAGTAGCCACTCCCCTATGGGATTGGGCACACTTGCACCCCCACACACATCCCTCACAGGCATCACAAGTGATGTGAGCCTGCTAATAAAAGGGCCCAAGTGCACATGCTTGTGGTCAGTTGAGTAACCCTTGCCACCGTGTTTGTGTCAGTCCTTTTAGCAGCATGTGGGCCTAGGGCCAACAACACAACATTTGGTGATGAGCGGGTCTATCCCGTGTGTGCAGCCGCCGTGTTCCCATGGGAGAAGGGGGAATGTGCATCACCCTAGGAGAGGGCGGACCCTGCAGCTGGTGATTACATCATCGAAGCGTCAGCGGGGCGTGTGAAGAACCCCAGGGCAGGAAGAGGTGATCGGGAGCCCACCCCGCAGCTGGTATGCCCATGAAGATATGCCGGCACCTGACTGCACAAGGAACTGCATGGTGCAGATGAGTGACCACGTGGCGAGTCCGAGAGCCGGTTGCATACCCCTGCCACCAGCCTACTGAGGCCCAAGTGTGGAACCGAGTGGAGCCCACCTGCATCAGCCGTGAAGACCCGCCGGGCAGGAGGCGAGCCCAGTGAGTGATCGAGGGGCTGTGGCGTGAAGGGAAGGGAAGAGTGATCCCGAAAAGGCGGAGGTATGCGGGTGCTCACCCCGCATCTGTAGCAGAAGGTGAGCCCATGGTGGAGGATAGAGTGGAGTAGCTAACCACTCTCCTGCCCCGCGAGGAAACGGAAATCGGCCCGGGATGGAGCCAGCAGTCTCTGGTGCCAGCTCCAGCCCTGTGCGCAGCGTGAGTGAAATGAGGCCTATCCCCAAAAGCCAGCAGTGGGGCGGACCCACACCCCGCACTGGCGAAGATATGCAAGAGTGCGGCGAGCGAGAGGTGAGGAAGAGTGGTGCCGGCAAGATGAAGGCCCGGAAACCCTTGCTGTGATGACCATTCAGCAAGAGGTGGATCCGCTGCTCGACTGGGAGTGTCTGGTCGCGAGTGGTCGGGGTGAAGGGCCCGCACAAAGAGTGAAATTGGCACCCGGAGGCCAGCAAAAATTAAGCGGACTGCCGGTGCGAGCAGACGAGGGCGGCGCAAGCCTAAGCCCTCGTCTAGCCCCTGCACAGCCCATGATGTGAGAGGGCCTGCTTCAAGGGGCGGAACACTGAAAGCGGCTGAATGCCGGCGGCGTTGCCCTGAAATAAACTGCGGAGCCCCCAACCACATTGAAGGTGCATTTTGTGCGACTGTATGGCCCCAAGAGGAAAAAAAAAGAGAGAAACTTACCACGGTATGGGGAGTGACCATGGAGCCACGAGGACCGCTAGTGCAGTGCACTGAGGCCCAGGAACGTCCAGGTGTGTCTGCAGCTCGGTGGGCATCTGGGCTGTAAAGAAGAAGGCAGCACCCACCACGAGTTGCCTGCCCTCTGTTCCTCTGCCCCCAGCAACCCCTGCTAGACCAAAACAAACGGCAGCACCATGGAACTGAGTGAGGTTCCAGACAGAAGGTCCCATAGTCAGCCCTGCACCACCACCTAGTGGCCATCTAGTAGTAACGCAGCCGCTCAACAAATAAAGTGCAACAGAATCGGGAAAGAGTGACCAGAGGGGACAGAGGTTGCTCAGAGAGAGGCAGTTCCAGGCTGCTGAAGAGAAGTAAAAGGGGGAGAAAGACTGGATACTGCCACAAGGAAGTCCATACTGCAGCAAGAGACTGTTGACTGTTAACACCCACAGGAAAGCATCTGCTGCCACCACTGCAAAGCTGCCAGGAATACAGAGACACCCACCAAGTGAGCTAGTACGCCACCAGGACCCAGCACGCGCCAAACCCCAGGGACAGTCCACAGACTAAGTCAGCGAGTAGCGCATGCCACCCATCCCAGTGGTGAATGGCCACCACCGCAAGCGAGGAGAGAGCGCCCAAGCAGAGAGTAGAGAGCACGAAGTGCACAGACAGACTTGCATGCGACCCTGACAGTCCGGTCAGGCGCCCAAGGAATAGAGACATCCCCACAATGATGAAGCACTGGTATGCTGCAGCTCAACACAGCAAGGAGAGCATCCACATCTCCACCACGCCAGTGACGCCGCGCAGCAGGCCGAAGACAACACAGTGTCCTCCCTCACACTGCCTCACGCAGGAGTCGTCAGTGACCCAAGGCTGATGAGAGGAGAGTCATTCACCACAAGTGGCCAGCTGCCACCACAGCCCTCTACTGCCCGTGGAAGCCATTCCCTGGAGATGGAACACCCGTAGTAGGAGCGTCAAGAAGCCACATCTCACCACTGCACGTGGAATGCATTCCCTGGAGAGGAAACACCCAGAGTAAGAGCGTTGAGAAGCTGCCTGAAGATGGAGCACCCAAGACGAGTGGCTGCTCGCCATGCAGCCGAGAAGAGCGACTGAAGTTTCGCCTGCATGGTCCAGTGACCATTGAAGTTAATAGGCCCGTTGGCCTTGTTAGAACATGGTGCATGTCACTGCACCCAGAGGAGAAGCAGAAGAAGAGCGGAGATCATGTTGATGCAGCGCTCACCCAGAAATATCACCATCCCAGGGTCCAGGTCACTCCGGTGGGGCCCATAACACCGAAGTACAACACACCTAGTCACACACACACACTTTACCCCAGACCCATGCAAATATATATATATAAAAAGGGTTGAGTGAATTCTCTCCTATGACAGGATACCTTTTAAGCACAGATTTTAACACCAACATTTGTTTGCTTCAATAATCCTACTAACTAATCTATGCATCAATGTACCCCGCCAATTAGGTCGATGGACCAATTAGTTGAGTAAGTTGATGGTGATTGTCAAGACCAGCTTAACCTCACTACAACAATACATTGATTTGCATAATTAATTGACTCTGAAATAATCACAAACACCTGAAATCATTTAAAAGATTTTATGTCATTAATTTGCATACAAGAAAATTAGCATTCATTCTGTCATTATTAATTCTCACTGAGCATTGCTATTTATTCAGGGAATAAATAAAGAAAACTGTTAATAAAAGACATGGGGTATATGTAGGAAGGCCTTTGCGAATCGCAAATGCCCATTTGGTATGTAGGTGGTACTTCGCAAAATAAGTAATCACTCGCAATTTTGCGATTCCTTAAATGCTATTTCGGGGTGCCTTAAAAATTGCGATTTTGACATAAGAAATCGCAAAATACCACCTGCTTCAAGTAGATGGTATTTTGCGATTTCCTTTAAAAATGCATTTTTTTAAAAATTCAAAGTGCCATGTGGCGCACAGACATGCCCTCAGGGCATGTATGTGCACCATATGTACTTACAGGCACATTCCAGGGGTGCAACAGGTGTCTTTTGGACACCCTGGCACCCTTGGAATTGCGAAACTCAAATTGCGATTTTCTCAAAGAAAATCGCAATTTGAGAATGTATCCCCATTCATTCCTATGGGCTTTTTGGCCCATAGGAATGAATGGGACACTCATTCCTTAATTGCGAGTCGCAATTTGCTAATCGCAAATAAGGAATGTTAGAGATTCGCAAAAAAATTGCGAATTATTACCTACATTCCATTTTGCTATTCTCAAATAGCGATTCCTTAAAAATCGCTATTTGAGAATAGCAAAATAGAAATTACCTACATATGCCCCATGAAGAGAAAATTCAGGTTTACGTTAATTCCATTATTCTCTAAATAAAAGAATAATCAATCCTTGGTCATGTAACTGAAAGAGAAATTCTTCATGGAAAAGATCAGAGAAACCATAGTTAAAACATGCATTTAATTGTAAAGATTTCTACACTAAAACCTTCCTACCCAGCATCTCTAAAACTCCACTTACTAACCCAGGCCTCCTCGACGCAGTCTCTTTCCCAGGCCTAGTGTCCCGTTACGAATCTCCAACCTACAGGGGTTATCAATGAGTCTTTTGGCATAGTTTCAGGCTCCCAGCATCTCTGCAAACAGATGCAGTGCAAACAGCATCTTTCTCTGTGATCAGCTTCTGTGACATTAAACCCCAATTGTGCTCTGATATTCATACTGTATTTGCTGGCTCTCTACCCTCAAATGTTTCAAGTTTTGTTGTTTCCCTTTCTCTGAATGGTCATGACATTGCAATTATTAGCCCCCAGGATGCTCGTTAATCGACAATGTATTTTTTAACTTTCAGGATCTCCATGAATATCTTCCTGATTAAAAAGCTGACAGATACAAATCCGACTGTCCATGCATTACCTAACTTCCAGGATGTCCGTGAACAACTTTGGTTGACAAACTGATAAATACACGTTCGACAGTTCCTGTTCCACATCAGGCCTTTTTAAATGTTCATTTTCAGTGATTCAGCTGTTTCCACGTAGTCATTTTTTAAAGGCATTTGACTTTTGTCCTTGGCAGACATTCAGCTGTTCTTGTGGTTATCATTTTGGCCCACAGCCATTCACCAGTGTTCATATCAAATGCCCTCGGATATAGCCAGCTAAAGTTGCTAAGTTTTCAGTGAAGACAGAGCAAAGACGAGCTTCTCTCAGCAAAATGATGTAAGCTTTTTCCACTGCGCACAACAGGGAAAAGCGAAGCCATTTTGGAATTGAAAACCAACCAAAACTACGATAAACACAAGAAGAAAATGTAAGTACACAGAATATATGTGTTTTCTATCCCCCCAACCACCAGTGCTAATATTTATCCTTTAAAAGTGTTACCTAGCAGAAAAGCATCACACTGCAAGCCATTAAAATGAAGCAGAAAAGCAGCATGCAGTGCACAATTGCAACATAGACATGCATTATTATACCACTTAAATGCACAAAATAGAATAAACATGTGTTTTAATCATTAATTATTATGTTAATCAAACCTGTTAGTGCAAAGCATTTCCCACATATAATGTGTGTGTTTTGGTTAATACACAACAATCAAAATTAATATATTACTTTGTTATGGGGGGTGATTGATTTGAATGGGGTACACACAATATTTCTGTACCTCGCTCCATCAATTTCCCTCATTTGATGATCACAAATCCTGAATACCTTAAACGATTTGTGAATCATCTCCAAAACCCAAAACCACCCATACATTCCACTATTTTTTTTTTTTTCGATCAAACACTTCTTCTCAAGAATTTTGTTAGTTCAGCAATTTCTTTCTCAGTTACCTTGTTCTTGACAAAAATGTTATCTTTAGTTCTAAATCTGAAATGTACTTATCCTTATGAAGTGCAATTCTATCTACTGTGGCAAATATTGGTACATTGTTATCAGTCTCATTAGGAAAAAATTATACAACATAAACACATCTTATACCTGAAGCAAAACATGTTATATTTACTATGGTATCTAAGTTATCCTAGAAATGAAATCTACTAAATGTGCACTGTATGTACAACGTGTGTTTCCACACTTGAATGACTTTCAGTCCTTTGCCCATTCTTTTATTTTAACTACTTGGAAATGGTTCATCAAAAATCGTCTTCGTCTTGTGTGCTAAACCCAGAATTGTTTTCTGTAACACTATTATGATCATCACCTCAAGTAATCCCTGAATTCATGTGTAAATCATCCCTATCTATATGTTCACAGTCTTTGTTTGGATTTTCCTGATCATCCTTGCCTCCTCTAGTGTCAGATAAGATAACTCTCAGTATTTTCAAATCTTCTTCTTCCTTGACCACCTCTCGTACAGTAACTCTCAGACTTTCCTGGCTATCCTATTCCTCTTGTATATCAGGAAGTGCCATATATGTCCATTCCAGTGATTTGTACTTCAGATTTGGTCTCTGTGTCTGTTGTCTTAGTTCTGTAGTACTTTCTAAATCGTTGTCAGGTGAAAAATCATTACGTCTTACACCATGCTGTACACTCTCACAGCCTGTTGGTCTTAAATCACCCGTTTTACAGTCTGTTTCTTTTGTGTTACCAGCTTCTGGTTGCTTAGCACCTGATTCTGAGCATGTATCCAAACTCTGCAGTCTATTTCTCAGTGGTCTGTCTTGTTGAACAGGTATATATGCTTTTCTCATTGCCTGTCCTATTAGTACCTTGTACAGATTTAAATCTGTCCTTCTATCATTTGCATTTCTCATGGTCACTAGAACTAGGGGCAAAACATCCAGCCATTTCAAGACAGTGGAATCACACATTTTTGCTAATTTGATTTTCATTGTGCCATTCAACTGTTCATCAATTCTAGAAGCTTCTGGACAATAGGCACAATACAGTTTCTTTTTAGTGCTCAGTATTTCATAAATCAGACTGATAACTTTGTTGGCAAGATCAGTTTCCCTATCTGTGTGTGCCTGTCCATGATACATGTGTGCAAAATGGGCAAACATACTATTGGGCATAACAGCTCTTTCATCTTGGTAGGCCCAAACATAATTTTCTTTCTTTTGTGTGCAACCTTCTCTTACCCATGTTTCCTTTTCCTCATCTCTTGCTTGATCCTGTAATTTCCTCACTTCTTCCCATGTTTCTGCTGTGTTAGTAAGCATGTGATATTGGGAAAAAGTGTCTTTCTTCGCCCATGTCTGATTCAAAGAACAATCTTGTTTTGTGCAATATTTTGCCAATTCATCTGCAAACCAATTCCCTCTGCTAATGTAGTCAGTTTCACATTTGTGAGCAGCAGGAACTGCTAACGATCCCCAGCAGCTATTCGTTTTTTCTTCTTTCTCCAACTGCTTCTCCTTTTTTCAACTTTCTTTCTTTTTCTCAGCAATTCTTTAACTTTTAACTTTTCTTCCAGCTTTGTTTACATTTTCTATGCCCTTCTCTGTGAAGTTTGATCTATATGGCTTTTGCAAATCCCTATATTTGGAGATTTCTACTCCTGTCTTGCTGGCAACTTCTTCCAGTTTTTCCTGCAAATCCTTACTTTTTAAGGCATTGCTTCTACTCATAAGGAGTATCTCTTTATCCTGGTGACATTTTAATCTGTTCATACTTACCTTTCCAGAATGTAATTCCTCCATATCTACCTTTGATTATGCAATATCTATCTTTTGGCATTCTGCATCTTTTCTGTATCCACTTTCTACCCACTCTCCCAATTCCTCATTTGTCAGACCCAAAGAGACTTTGTTTAATCTTTCTCTAGGTTCCGTTCCCTGCAACCATCCAGTCTGTTTTTCAGCTAGTATCTCAGTTCCATTTGCGTAAGTCAGAGCTTTTGTCATATTTGTCGTAGTATCTAATTCGTACACACTAGGCAGTTTATTCCTGACACTTTCAGATAATAACTCTCCTTTAGGATCTGGTTTTACCTCATTTAACGGCATGGTCAGTGAATGTTCTTTCTCTTTCTCTCTTTTGCAAACAGAAATTTCAGAATCTATATTCATTGGGACTGTTAAAGCTTTCATATTCATAGGCAGTTCTTTTAATTTTTCAGACAATTCTTGTGTTTTGACTGCTAATTCAATTTCTTCTTCTTTATTATTTGACCTATTTATCACTTGTCTTTCTTGCCAACTACTCATTGGAAGGAGTTCTGGCTTGGTTACTGTACTATTCATTTGAACAGGTTCCTGTCTATTTATTGCATTACTCCCTATGGGGACTGGAATAGTTTGGAAAACCTTTGCAATTTATGCTGGCAGTGCCTTTGGCACCACTGTTGCAAACTCCCCTTTATATGGAGGTGATCTGTTATCCAGAATGTCATCTAGCAATTCATCTTTTGTGTCACTGTTTCTACAGTCTAAAATTTGAACATGCTTCTCTTCCTCTTTCTTTTTATCTCCTCTAGATCCTCCCATACTCCTGATAGGAAACAAATCATTTTGTACATCTACCTGCTCCCATCTACATATTTTGTCCTAAATATTCTCATTCCGATATTTATCCAAACCAAAATCATAACCTCTTCCTGATCTTTGTTGTTCTCTCTTATACACCTCACCTTCCTATTCCATTAACACTTCAAATTGTGAAGGTTTAGGTGTAGGCTTAAGTTTCATCATTGTTTCTCTCAAAATTTCACAAAACCTCTATGTTAAAAGGACCTTCTAGAGGAAATGCAAGCACGCCATCACCTTTTGTGTATTGCACCCAATTCTCGACCCACAAACAAGTGAGACAGCCATACTTCATTAGCATGTGAGATACAGGCGTTCCCATGGAAAAAAACTAATTTCCACTCCGGTTTTACTACAGCCTTTTCTTTCACAAACAATCTTTTTACCTTTCTAAACAGTGAAACTTTCTTCTCTTTACCAATATAATACATTTTTCTGTTCATTTCCTGTCTTTCAAAAGATTGCGCACTCTTCTGTTGCTGCTCCGTAACACCAGCCTATCACAGCACGGTTTACACTAGCGTACCAATTAGAACAAGATACGTCTTCTTAGTGCTTAACCAATTACTTTGCTGCTTTCGCTGATGCACCAATCAGCCTTACTCTGTCTTGGTCACAAGGACCAATCCCTTCGTGACACCTTTGACGTCAACAGCGCTCCGGCTTCTGCAGCGCAGACTGACCCCTCCTTTACAAGGTTTATCGAGAAGCCGTATTTACAAAATATACAACTGAATCTGTTAGTAACTTACACAAATCAACTCCATTTGTCTGTTTCGCTAAATAAAGAGATAGAAATTTCAATCATAAAAGTATTCTGTATTTCCAGTAGATAGCGCTTACCTCTTCTCTACCACAGAATATTTAGACTCGCCGATAAAGTAGCACCACTTCCTCTACTTTACCCTTCTCTCAAGCTCGGGTTAAGCTCTATTACTCTCCCAGCAGTAAGTATGAAATCAGGATACACAATGATCCCTGTGCTTAAAACCAAGATTTTATAGACTGCCCTTGCTATGCATTTATCCTTTCACACGGAAAGTCCCTAAACCAGTGATGTGCGACAACACCACTTGTGATATACGACGATACCACTGCAGTATACGACAATACTGCCTTTTGAAACAGACTATGCGATGTGCGACTTCACTTGCCACACTTCCTCTGCCTGCAGACAGAGTGACCAGCTTCACGCAATACTCGGAAGCCTTTTCAGGACTACATATAACGTAATACGAACTCAACAGATGTTAGTCATAAATTCTGTACATCAAACTCTATATACATTAACCATTGAATATAGGGTTTCTATATACACTAAGCTAGTAAAAATAACCATCACTAATCACCAACCTAGTCAATAATAACCATTAATCTGCTATTAAGTTATCTGATGCAGCGCTCACCCAGAAATATCACCAACCCAGGGTCCAGGTCACTCCGGTGGGGCCCATAACACCGAAGTACAACACACCTAGTCACACACACACACACTTTACCCCAGACCCTTGCAAATATATATATATATATATATATATAAAAAATGGGTTGAGTTATTTCTCTCCTATGACAGGATACCTTTTAAGCACAGATTTTAACACCAACATTTGTTTGCCTCAATAATCCTACTAAACTAATCTATGCATCAATGTACACATCCAATTAGGTCGATGGACCAATTAGTTGAGTAAGTTGATGGTGATTGTCAAGACTAAGCATGGGCGGATTTTGCGGATCCACGATTCGCGGATTTGCGTATTCACGGATCGTGGATCCGCAAAATCCGCGGATTTTGCGGATTTGCGGATCAGCGGATTTGGGGCGGGGCTTCCATGCGAGTGCACATGCCTCTTGTGTGTATAAAAGGTCAGAGACCGATCAGAGCAGCAGATGAAGATACAGAAGCTCCTGGCCACAGGAACAGCAGGAGGATTGCACTCGTGAAAGTCAAGGATGCAAAGGCCTCTGTCCAGCATCACAGCTGATTTTCGATGGTATATTTGGGAAGAAGGCACATCTGCCCAGCCTTGACAACGCTCACGATTGTTTTTTGGGCCGATGAATGAGTCACTGAATTTAAGCTTCAACTAGGGCACATGGTAAATTGATATCTGTAAGTGCTTCCGGTTGAGGTTTAATTTTTGTGCCAGGACCATCGTGCCAGAATGAACCCTGCCCTTCATATTTATTCAAGAAGACGCCACCGTTTTGTGCCATACCTCTACTCAACTGGAGTACTTTATACTGGATAATCAGTAAGTACTACCTCGTTGGGTAAATGTATAGTGCTTTTACTACACTACAGCTGCCTAAAGTGCCAGAGAGTTGTCTACAGCCAAACGGACGGGGCTTCCATGCGAGTGCACATGCCTCTTGTGTGTATAAAAGGTCAGAGACCGATCAGAGCAGCAGATGAAGATACAGAAGCTCCTGGCCACAGGAACAGCACGAGGATTGCGCTCGTGAAAGTCAAGGATGCAAAGGCCTCTGTCCAGCATCACAGCAGATTTTCAATGGTATATTTGGGAAGAAGGCACATCTGCCCAGCCTTGACAACGCTCACGATTGTTTTTTGGGCCGATGAATGAGTCACTGAATTTAAGCTTCAACTAGGGCACATGCTAAATTGATATCTGTAAGTGCTTCCGGTTGAGGTTTAATTTTTGTGCCAGGACCATCGTGCCAGAATGAACCCTGCCCTTCATATTTACTCAAGAAGACGCCACCGTTTTTTGCCATACCTCTACTCAACTGGAGTACTTTATACTGGATAATCAGTAAGTACTACCTCGTTGGGTAAATGTATAGTGCTTTTACTACACTACAGCTGCCTAAAGTGCCAGAGAGTTGTCTACAGCCAAACGGACGGGGCTTCCATGCGAGTGCACATGCCTCTTGTGTGTATAATAGGTCAGAGACCGATCAGAGCAGCAGATGAAGATACAGAAGCTCCTGGCCACAGGAACAGCACGAGGATTGCGCTCGTGAAAGTCAAGGATGCAAAGGCCTCTGTCCAGCATCACAGCAGATTTTCAATGGTATATTTGGGAAGAAGGCACATCTGCCCAGCCTTGACAACGCTCGCGATTGTTTTTTGGGCCGATGAATGAGTCACTGAATTTAAGCTTCAACTAGGGCACATGCTAAATTGATATCTGTAAGTGCTTCCGGTTGAGGTTTAATTTTTGTGCCAGGACCATCGTGCCAGAATGAACCCTGCCCTTCATATTTAGTCAAGAAGACGCCACCGTTTTGTGCCATACCTCTACCCAACTGGAGTACTTTATACTGGATAATCAGTAAGTGCTACCTCGTTGGGTAAATGTATAGTGCTTTTACTACACTACAGCTGCCTAAAGTGCCAGAGAGTTGTCTACAGCCAAACGGACGGGGCTTCCATGCGAGTGCACATGCCTCTTGTGTGTATAAAAGGTCAGAGACCGATCAGAGCAGCAGATGAAGATACAGAAGCTCCTGGCCACAGGAACAGCATGAGGATTGTGCTCGTGAAAGTCAAGGATGCAAAGGCCTCTGTCCAGCATCACAGCTGATTTTCGATGGTATATTTGGGAAGAAGGCACATCTGCCTGGCCTGTTGAAACTATTTTACGATGGCGCCGGCAAGCTGCCAGCGCCATCCTAAAATAGTTACTAAATTAGCTTCAACAGGAAGCTCTAATAGATAAAATAAAGCAGGTGCTCGAGCACCTGCTTTATTTTATCTATTAGAGCTTCCTGTTGAAGCTAATTTAGTAACTATTTTAGGATGGCGCTGGCAGCTTGCCGGCGCCATCGTAAAATAGTTACAACAGGCCAGCAAGGCTTGAACTTTTGCCCCCGGAATCAGCCGCTCGCGGATTTGCGAATTCGCGTTAAATTCGCGGGAGTTCGCGAATCGCGAATTTACCGAAAATTCGCAAAATCCACGAGCGTAACGGATTTTACGCTCATGCTTAGTCAAGACCAGCTTAACCTCACTACAACAATACATTGATTTGCATAATTAATTGACTCTAAAATAATCACAAACACCTGAAATCATTTAAAAGATTTTATGTAATTAATTTGCATAAAAGAAAATTAGCATGTATTCTGTCATTATTAATTCTCACTGAGCATTGCTATTTATTCAGGAAATAAATCAAGAAAACTGTTAATAAAAGACATGAAGAGAAAATTCAGGTTTACATTAATTCCATTATTCTCTAAATAAAAGATTAATCAATCCCTGGTCATGTAACTGACAGAGAAATTCTTCATGGAAAAGATGAGAGAAACCATAGTTAAAACATGCATTTAATTCTTAAGATTTTTACACTAAAACCTTCGTACCCAGCATCTTTAAAACCCCAACTATACTTACTAACCCAGGCCTCCTAGGACGCAGTCTCTTTCCCAGGCCTAGTGTCCCGTTATGAATCTCCAACCTACAGGCGTTATTAGTGAGCCTTTTGGCATAGTTTCAGGCTCCCAGCATCTCTGCAAACAGCTGCAGTGCAAACAGCATATTTCTCTGCGATCAGCTTCTGTGACATTAAACCCCAATTTTGCTCTGATATTTATACTGTATTTGCTGGCTCTCTACCCTCAAATGTTTCAAGTTTTGTCGTTTCCCTTTCTCTGATTGGTAATGACATTGCAATTATTAGCCTTCAGGATGCTCGTTAATCGACAATGTATTTTTTAACTTTCAGGATGTCCATGAATATCTTCCTGATTAAAAAGCTGACAGATACAAATTCGACTGTCCATGCATTTCTTAACTTCCAGGATGTCCGTGCACAACTTTGTTTGACAAACTGATAAATACACGTTTGACAGTTCCTGTTCTTCATCAGGCCTTTTTAAATGTTCATTTTCAGTGATTCAGACGAACCAGACGTAAGCCGCAGCAAGCGCAAACCACATTGCTCCCATCGCTTAACAGTGAGACCGTCCAGCCCAAGTGTTGGCAGTTGGATTCGAACGGCATCCCTGCCCCTGACCGCAGATGCCAGAAGTGCAAGAGAAGATTCAGGGGAGGCAGTCATGTGGCTACGACATCCATCCAGAAACCTCCCCTCCCAACTGATCATCGCCACCTGTTGTCCAGGCCCAATGGCAGCCACGTCATCAGTGACATGTGCATGACACCGCATTCAGCAAGAAAGGTGTAACCGGAGGGTCTACACCAAGAATCAGACAACCAGCTGAGGTCAGAAGGGGAAGTCGTGAGTGACAGGGCCGGATGATGAAGAAAACCCTAGCTACAACAGGAGTGAGTCCTGACACAGTGACAGCAAGGGAAGAGGGGGATAACCCAAGAAGGAACTGGCAACTACACAGCGAGAGTCCAAGAGTAAGCCACACAGCCTGCGTGAACTAAGTCTCAAGTCTTACGTTTCTCAGCATGTTCATCACCGCTCCGTCATCAAAGTCCCAACAGCTCAAGAAGTCTATATACACAAATGCAAGTGCCTCCCCAGAGAACATGGAGATACCTGGCCAATCCCTACCTCAGGTGATTGACCCCAGACAAGACGCCTGCATCCATCAAGGCAAGTCGTCACCCGCCGTCATCCCAATTCACCATACGGCTGGCAATGCTACCACGCCAGTCCTTAATCACGTGCGTCTATCGGCACCATCTCGAACAAATATGGAATGGAGTCCTACACTATTGCCAAGCTAGCTAGCAAGAGGACTCAGAGGCCACCTGCTAACCTTGTCTGCACCTGAACTGCAGCAGCGAGAGCATGTCCTGACCAAGATCCTTACACCCTTGAGGTTTGTGCGAGCGACTGGCCACTGGCTCCTTAGGGTCAGTCAGTCAGTCAAAGTACTTTATTCGATAATTCAATATCATAAAAAGACAGTATTGTATTGAACAATATATAAATAACAGTTACCTACTTAAAAAATTCACAGAATTTCACAAAAAGACATGTTAAAAAGTTTAAAAAGATCAATATCTATACAGTGTATATACTATACAAGATTGCGTGAGCGTAGATTGTAAAAATACGATCAGGTGTGAAGATTCAGTATCTTTTTTCTTTCCCTGACAGCCCCCACCAAGAAACTTGCAACATGAGAGATGACCCTGGGGCTGTTTAATAGTTGCAAGTATAGGAGAGCAGGTCTCACCTGAATGAACCCTGCTTCCTTGAGGATAGGGACGAGAAACGTCCTCCTTTGCGCCATGTAATGGCCACAGAACATTAAAAAATGCATTGTGTCCTGCTTAGAGAAATTATCACAGGAGCAAGGGGGCGCTTGATCAGAGGTACACCATACTTTCAATTGACCTAAGTTCAAATAAATCAAATTTAAACGAAAGCGCGTTAAAAGAAATCTATGATAGGGTCTGTTGACTAAAACCAGATAAGGCTCAGGGCCTGGAGGATTAGAAATCATAAGGTGGGATCTGACAGTTAATTTTCTAAGTTCCTTCTCTTTTCTACACAATGACAACCTTTGTAGCATTGCCACTTTTGTTAAAAATACATCCTTTGCCGTTATTTTTTCCGGCTCAGAGAAGAGCTCTGGCCTTCCAATGTTCTGAAAACCTTTCTTAACGTATGATAACCATTTAATTTTATTTACGTTCTCTAAATGGAGACAATCCTTGAGAATGGAGTGATTCAAGGAGAGTTCTTCATTTAGCCAGGTCTTTAGCCAGGTTATTAACGGCGCTACTTTTAGTGAGTCAGTGATAAAACCAACAGCCAGCTCTGAATGCACTGAGAAGGAGGGGGTTGACTGGGGAACTGATAAAATTGCCCTCCTTAGGGGTTTGCAGCTGCCCCCAGCCGGCCCACATGCAGCCCCATCACAGCCTACCAGCAGTCCCGTGGCAAGCCCAACGAAGGGCCTCCCCAGGCAGGAGAACTGGAAGAGACATTGCCCCACTGACAGGTCACCGGACACAGCAAGACAGCCTAAGAGAGACTTCAGGTGATCCAGAGATAATCCAGTGAACTTTCACCATGGACCCCAACCATGATCTTGATGTACCCAGTTAATGAACTGTTATTAATCACCACATACCATCCTCAAGGTCAGAGAAAGGAAGCCACCTGGGACCAAAGGGCATGCTTCCACCGGCATGTTACAAGAGTGCAGCGGACATCTCCAAGCAAGTGATTGTGTCCTGAATCACACAAGTTAAATGATGAGGGCCGGCCGAGATCGTCCTGCTACCGTCGGAGACACCAGTCCTGGTCTGCTGTCTTCTGGATACCTGACCAGAGAAGCTGATGGACCCTGTGGTGTATATTTCATTGATATTTTTCCCTACAGGTTGGACTAGGGAACCTTTGTTTTTATTAAAATTTTGGAGGAATGTTGTGTCCTGCGAGACACGTTCTAGTGTCTCGACAGACACTGAGGTAGTAGCCACTCCCCTATGGGAGTGGGCACACTTGCATCCCCACACGCATTTCTCACAGGCATCACGAGTGATGTGATTCTGCTAATAAAAGGGCCCGAGTGCACGTGCTCGTGGCCAGTTGAGTAACCCTTGCCACCGTGTTTGTGTCAGTCCTTTTACTAGCATGTGGGCCTAGGGCCCACAACACAACACCTGGGTCTACAGCGCGTGGAAGATCCTTGGTGTGAATTTGCTGGAGTAGCCACGATGTGATGCCTGCTGCGGATAACCCCCAAACTCTGCCCCACTCCCACATGTATGCCATATAGTCCCATACTGTACTCCTAATAATGGTAATAAAAGCCAACTTACACGTTTTTCTTGTGGTGGTCATTTGTTGGCCGCTGTTTATAAGGAATACAAGGAAACATGTATATACTTTGCATTTTGCATGTCATGTCATAACAAACTCCCTTGGTATTGTCTCTTGGCCCTTCCGGGTCGTTTTCTTTGGTAGGTTGGGTTTTTTGCACCCCGTTTGCGCAGGAAGGGAGTAGCTTCCGTCCCGGAGTTAGGCCACCTCGCTACCTTGGCCGACTTTGTTGTGCCCTGCCATCCGGCTGGGCTGCAAGTGCCGTCTCTGTTTGCTACCCCGTCCTTTGGTAGGCCAGGCTACCCAGCAGTGAGGCATCCCAGAGTGGGTGGTCCTACACACCTGTCCTTAGGCCAACTCAACACACCTGTCCTTAGGCCAACTCACCCAGCCGTGAGGCATCTGAAGGTGAGTGGGCCTATTCTGGCACACCGCCCTCCGGTGTGCTTCCGTACCAATCGATATCAGCGTAGTTCTTTGCCACTCCATGCCTCTTCCTTAGCCCTGTGACATTGCTGTTCCTTAGGTGTGGCTGGGTGGGACAAGATTGTGCTCCAATGCCGTCGCTGCTCCCACACTCCGTGAAGATAGGAGCTTGCATGGGGGAGCAGCGCATATATGCCCCCCTGCTTGCCTTCCCCCCCATGTTGGCCCCTTATTCATTGGGGGATTTATATCCCACCCAGGCCCCCAATTGCCGGGGGTTTGGCGCCACTTGGGCGGCTGCTGGGGGGGGAAGCCCAGGGGCCTCTTTCACCCTTTGTCCCATTTTTGTGCGCCAAAAGGCTGGCCCCCTCTGGTTTGTCCGGGGGTGTGGCGCTGGTTATGGCACCGGCTCTCGAACCCCCTTCAGAAGCAGTCTCTGTGATAACCCCCGCACTCTGCCCCACTCCCACATGTATGCCATATATCCCCATACTGTACTCCTTATCATGCCAATAAAAGCCAACTTACATGTTTGTCTTGTGGTGGTCATTTGGTGGCCGCAGTTTATTAGGAATACAAGGAAACATGTATATACTTTGCATTTTGCATGTTATATCATAACAAACTTCCTTGGTATTGTCTCTTGGCTCTTCCGGGTCGTTTTCTTTGGTAGGTTGGGTTTTTTGCACCCCATTTGCGCGGGAAGCTAGTAGCTTCTGTCCCGTAGTTAGGCCACCTCGCTACCTTGTCTGACTTTGTTGTGCCCTGCCATCCGGCGGGGCTGGGCTGCGAGTGCCTTCTCCGTTTGCTACCCTGTCCTTTGGTAGGCCAGGCTACCCAGCAGTGAGGCATCCCAGAGTGGGTGGTCCTACACACCTGTCCATAGGCCAACTCACCCAGCCGTGAGGCATCTGAAGGTGAGTGGACCTATTCTGGCACACAGCCGTCCAGTGTGCCTCTGTACCAATCGATATCAGCGTAGTTCTTCGCCACTCCATGCCTCTTCCTCAGCCCTGTGACATTGCGGTTCCATGAAGATAGGAGCTTGCCTGGGGGAGCAGCGCATATATGCCCCCCGCTCGCCTTTCCCCCCTGTAGGCCCCTTATGAGTCAATCCCATCGTTTACTGACATACCGTCTGGGAATGATAAGTGGTGGATCAACCGGAATTGGCCCTGCTCTTTTTTAGGAACCAAGCCCAATGGGGAGATAACCAGATCTCTGATACTCGTGGCAGGGAGGGGACCTTCTATCCTACCCAGCAGCTTCTCCTTCTCAATTTTCTTTGTTACCACCCCTGGGAGCTGAAGTGCGGATTTCAGGTTTTTCTCGCTGCCGGGGAGAGGGGGCCAGAGAATGGGATGGGGAAACCTTTTTCAAAGCCGTGGACCAATATCTCTGCATCTGATTTATTGTGGTATCTGTTGACTAGCATGCGCAGGTTTTGCGTGTCAATGGGGGACCACGCTAACGTGAAATCTTTTTGTCTTGCGGTCCCCTCGCTGTCCCCTGTGCTTGGTTCACTGCTTCTTCTCTCCCTCTTGTTCCTTTTATGGTCATCCCTGCGCCTGCATCCTGCTGCTGGGTGTCCTCTCCACACGTTGAGCTTATGTGCTGGAATTTACATGCTGCCCCTTATGTGCACTCATTGGCCTCAAACTTCCAGCATATTGCCGGTGGCCCGCTAGTGAGTGCTCCCTTCCCTGTGCTGAATTGTTTGGGTTTTTGAAAAGGCCTCTCTTTCCCTTTGTGAAATTTCCCCCGAAAAGAATGCTAGCTCTTTCCTCCCTATGTCCTGTCCTCCCTCGCTACCATCATCTTGTGAATGACACCGGAAACATCCTCCTCATTACACTCCATTTCTGGATGCGTCTTAATTTTTAGCCTAAAAACCTTGTAGTACTCTAGCCATGCGTCACCCTGGAATTGCCTCTGTGCGCTGTGGATGTTCGCCTCGTAGATCCATAGGTCAGCTGCGCAGCGCGGGAATTTCTCTACTATTATGCACGCCATTAACCGGAATGCGTCCAACCAACTATCAAAGTTCCTCTCCTTGCGTTCCTTCCTTCTTTTCCTCCTGTCTTCCTCCTTTTTGTCACAGGTTGTCAGATCTAGTCCCTCTAGCTGTATCTCTAGTAAGGAGAAAATGTCAATGAATTATTTTCTCCAGATTCTCTCTTTGATCGCTAATGGTATGAGGTTTGCTAAACCTGTGGCCCTGGTAGTCAGTGACGCGGGACCTGAGGATTGGTGTCAGTACAACGCGTTGTATTACAACGCATTCCGTTACAACGCAGATTTTACAACGCGGGATCCATTACAACGGATGTCATTACAATGCATGGCATTACATCGCAGATGCTATTACAACGCATGGCATTACATCGTAAGTATAGGTAAGTTGACTTTTTTTTAAAAATGTTATTTAGTTTATTGTAATTAATTTTTTTTAAATAATTTAATTAAAAGACATTTAAATATTGTCATTAATTTAATTTAATAAAATAATATCTATTTAATAAATGTAAATATAATAAAAATTGTAATTAATTTAATTTAATTAAAAAAAGTAATTAGTTTAATGTACATATTTTTTATAATGAAATTAAATTAAATTAATAATATTAATTTATTTAATTTAATTAATTTAATTAAAAATGTAATTAATGTAAAATAATTAATTTAATTTATTAAATATATTTCAATTAATTTTAAAATGGTAAATATAATTTAATTATCCCTAAAGCCAAACCCTGCCCTAAAACCTAAAAACACCCCTGTACCCCAAAACCCAAACCCTGCCCTAGAACCTAAAAACACCCCTGTACCCCAAAACCCAAACCCTACCCTAAAACCTAAAAACACCCCTGTACCCCAAAACCCAAACCCTGCCCTAAAACCTAAAAACAACCCTGTACCCCAAAACCCAAACCCTACCCTAAAACCTAAAAACACCCCTGTACCCCAAAACCCAAACCCTGCCCTAAAACCTTAAAATACCCCTGTACCCCAAAACCCAAACCCTGCCCTAAAACCTAAAAACACCCCTGTACCCCAAAACCCAAACCCTACCCTAAAACCTAAAAACACCCCTGTACCCCAAAACCCAAACCCTGCCCTAAAACCTAAAAGCACCCCTGTACCCCAAAACCCAAACCCTGCCCTAAAACCTAAAAACACCCCTGTGCCCTAAAACCTAAAAACACCCCTGTACCCCAAGACCCAAACCCTTCCCTAAAACCTAAAAACACCCCTGTACCCCAAAACCCAAACCCTGCCCTAAAACCTAAAAGCACCCCTGTACCCCAAAACCCAAACCCTGCCCTAAAACCTAAAAACACCCCTGTACCCCAAAACCCAAACCCTACCCTAAAACCTAAAAACACCCCTGTACCCCAAAACCCAAACCCTGCCCTAAAACCTAAAAGCACCCTTGTACCCCAAAACCCAGACCCTGCCCTAAAACCTATAAATACCCAAACACTCCAAAACATATACCTCAGTACCCCAAAACATATACTCCTATACTCATATTTATTTAAAAAATCACTTAAATTAATATATTTAATTTATAATATTTAAAAACTAAAATAAATATTTTTTTTTATAATTAATAATAATTAAATCAATTAAATAATATTAAATGAAATTAAAAAAAATTAAATACATACCAATACTTACGATGTAATAGTATGCGTTGTAATAGCATCTGCGATGTAATGCCATGCATTGTAATGACATCCGATGTAATGGATCCCGCGTTGTAAAATCTGCGTTGTAACGGAATGCTACGTAAAAGTTGCGTTGTAGGTGTAACATACCGGGACCTGATGATGGCCGTGTGTATTTTTCAGGTACTCTTACTACAGGGAGGGGTGTGCTAGCCGGGATGGAGTTCCCCCACGCCATTGTGGGAGACCCCGCATCCCTCCTTACCCTTGTTGCCGCCTGCTACCCCAATCGGCGTTGCGCGCCAGGGCCAGGTCTAGCCGGTGCCACGGCAACCCTGTGGTTTCGCCTTTCCCTTGGGCGCCTGTCACTTCCTCCCTCTATAAGGACCCTTGCCATCCGCCCGACTGTGCCCCTGGTGCCCCTGCGCCCTGTATGCCCAACCTTTGTAGTAAAAGAGGCGCCATAGTCCTGCACTATTCTTTTACAATCGCGATAACATGCTCACCGTTCGCTGCAGTGTCACTGATCCCCAGGTCTGGTCCCGCCGCCGCCGTGCTGGCTGCAGGTGGCTGGGCCCTTTTCTGAGGAGCCTTCGTGGGCCTTGCTGCATCCGCAAGCTTAGCTGGCGCCCTCCTCCGTGTTTTAGCTGCTGGCCCGCTGGTGTCTTGCTACTGGTTGCTTGTTCCTTCCCCAGCGTAGGGCCCCAGGTGGGGCTGCAGTCAATCATTCCCATGCACTTCTGAGGCTGCCCGAATCCTCCTTAACAGGTCACGCAGCTCCTCCTGTCCTTGACACTTGCTCCCTTTTTATGCCATACTTTATGCTTGCAGGGTCCCTTTGCTCTGTTAACCAAAAGCGGGGTGCTGCCGCGGATATATGCACCAAGACTGTACTACTGTTCTTATGCGGGGTGCTGCCGCTGATGTATGCACCATAATTGCTTTAATTTTATTTGCTTGGAGCAGCTGGTGGTGTTAATGTCACACAACTGTGCAGCTCCCAGCATCCCCTGCTGGTGCTGTTTACCGGCTCCTCCTGCCGATTTGTTCAGTGCCCTTGTGAATTCCTGCCTGTCCTGCGCGTGCCGCTCCTTTTTTTTCACGCCCAAAACCCTTCGATAGTCCCTTGCCCCACAGGTCTGAGGGTGCTGCTTGTTCGTATCTCCTTGCCGAGTATGGGCCGTGGGACGCTTCTCCGGCTTCTTGGCCACCCCCCCCCTCCGCGCCCGCTCTCCTTGTTTTAGCTTTTGAACAGGCAGCGGCAGCTACGGGGACACGCAGGGCCTGGTACGCTTGGACTACCACACAGGAGGGGCTGGAGGGCTTTGAAGTCGGCCCACGGACGGCCTGTAATGCTTAAGGTAGGGGCCGGAGGGTTTGGAGGCGGGCAGCCACTACGGGGACCCGCGGTGACTGGGACGCCTCGCAGGAAGCGCCGGAGGGCTTAGAGGTGGGAGCAAGTGCAAGTCAAGCGGAGCTGTGGCGCTCGCTAACCGCTGTAACCTGCCACCGGTAGTGCCCCCCCCTCCGCTGACTCCCTCGCTAGCCCAGGCTGCTCACCAGTTATCCGCCGTCCCCTTCTCAGCTGGTGGCGCCACACTGCTGCTACTCTTTCCCAGCTGCTCACTGCTCAGGCAGCGCAAGGAGGAGACGGTGTCCTGTGGTGGGGTCAGCCCAGTTCCCTTCTGTTGCCTCCTCAAGTGCAGGTACGGGGCGCACGGTGTCGCGGGGCGGGCTCCCGCTTGCCACCTTGCTTCCCCTGGCTGGACGATCTCTACTGCCGGTGCAGCGGGGGTACCTCAGTTGCCTTGGTTCCTCCTTTATTCTGCAGCAGCGGTCGGCCTGAGGTCGTCAGGGCTTTGCCTTCCAGCTACGATCTCTCCTTGACACAAGAGTGTGCTCTAACGCCGTCGCTGCTTCCCCGCTCTGTGAAGATAGGAGCTTGCCTGGGGGAGCAGCGCTTATATGCCCCCCTTTCACCTTCCCCCCATGTAGGCCCCTTATTTATTGGGGGATTTTTATCCCGCCCTGGCCCCCATTGGCCGGGGGGTTGGCGTCACTTCGGCGGCTGCTGGGTAGGGAGCCCCGGGGCTTCTTTTGCCATTTGTCCCATTTGTGAGCATCAAAAGGCTGGCCCCCACTGGTTTGTCCGGGGGAGCGCTGCTGGTTATGGCGCCGGCTCTCAAATCCCCTTTGGGAGCAGCCTCTGCGTGGACAGGAGTAACTGTGAGGCGAGGGCTCAACTTGGCCTGCTGCAGCATGCGTAGACCTGTGCGGACGGGGGAGAGAAAAGGAGCCATAGAGAGCTGCATCTGGCATGGGAGAGTGAAGGTGGGAACCGTGCATTGAGACCCCTCCAGTAGTCGGATAGAGCGAGTGTGGTGCCCGGGTGGAGACAAGGCTTTGGCTGCACTGGCTGAGGCCCAAGCTGAGACCTGGAGTGAGCAATGGAAGAGGAGCAGACTTTCACAGACAAGAGCTCTTGTCCGTAGTGCTCACACGGCAGCAACACCAATAAATATGCTATGGTGGACACCCACCTCATGTGCTTGCATTTTTGGCAGCTAGCACGATTGTTCCACACACAGTGCTTTTGACCACACTGCTCTGTGGGTCCTCCATAACCGCTGTTCATTAAGGGACTGCCACATGCACAAATAAGCTGCTCTGCAGGGTTTCTGTGTTGGTTTTGGGTCCCACTGGCTTTGAAGTGACTATATTAATGCTGACACCCACTGGGTTGCTTGTTCTGGCATACCTGGATCCTAGGCCTACTCGTGCCCACTGACCTTGGGTCAGGGTCAGGGGGAGGTGGGGCCCTTACTTCTTAGCTGCGGGTGCTGATTGCCTACCTGGGAAACCTACTGCAGCCCCATTGGTGATGCCTGGACTGCCCCCTTCAGGAACCTGAGTCTTTGTGCCAACTATACTGGAGTGTGCCAACACAACTCCTGCTATGAGGAAAAACAATGGCAAACAATCAAACCTATGGTTCGAAAGTCGACACCTCACCAGATATGGAGATACAGGGTTGTACTCGAGGGCCTCTCCTGATCACTTTGAGGTGGATTTGCATCAGGAAATTGATATAAAAGAAATCCCATTAGATGCTAGGTCCAGCCTCAAGACTATAGACACGAAGCCCGATATCTTAACAAGTTGACTGGTTCAAATGAAGCGACAAGTGGACAGACATGAGGATTGCATTGACTAGTTGGAGCAATGGGCATCAGACGCGAATGACACATAAGCAGAGTCCTGGGAGCAATTATTGAAAATGGACAAGATGCTAAAAGTGATCAAGGCAAAAATAAAGGGCAATGTCCCAGCGGGTTTTTCAGACTACCTAGACTGTAGCCGACATTCTGTGGCTTGAAGAGGGAAATAGACAATATCTTAAATAGCCATTCACGATTGAGGAAGTTATCGGGTTTATTCAACCTATGCCTGCAGACAAGGCCCCCAGCCTTGACCACTTCTCGGTCGCATTCTATATAGATATGCACCGCTGCATGCCCCCCATTTATTCGAAATGTATGCAGAGGCTCTTTTGTCAGGTGTTTTACCTTACTGTTTGTGCGAGGCACTCATTATCACCATACTTAAGCCTGGCAAGGACCTGACCAGTTGCAATTCATACCGACTGCTCTCACTGGTGAATACAGATAATAACATTCTTGCCAAGCTTCTTGCTTTGCGTATTCTCCCATTGCTTCCAACCTTGGTGAAACCAGACTAAGCGGAGTTTGTGACGGGCTGGTCCACCTCCCATCACCTCCACCCTTTCTTTGCACTGCTCCATATCATTGATCCTACCCTACATGCTGAGGCAGTCTTTTAGATGCCACTAAGGTGCTCGACGCCTTAGAGTGGCCGTATCTTTTTGCCCTGCTAACGTGTCTAGGCTTGAGTATCTCCTTTATCAAAACAATTGGCCTGCTCTATTCACTTCCCACAGCTCGATTGAGAATTTATGGCAGTATCTCAGACTCGTTTGAAGTCACTAGGGGAACCTAGGGTGCCCTCTCTCCCCCCATACTTTTCGCTATTGCGATGGAGCCACTTGAGGTCCAACTACGTCACACCGAGGCCTGGCATTCACTCCCCGTAGGATTTTAGTTTCACTGTACGTGGATGATATCACCCTATATGTCAGGGACCCCCATATTAACCTGGACGCACTTATCAGGGAATCCACCATATTTAGCTCGAAATCAGGATTGAAATTAATTGGGCTAAATCTACTATCTTCCCACTGACAAATGTGACTCCTCAAAAAGACTTGGAGTTCCCCTTGGTATGGGAGGGTGGCACTGTCAAATACCGCAGACTGTGGCTTAGCAAAAATGCAGACAAACTGTGGCGGGCTAACTATGGCTGTCTACTAACCTGGCTAGATGAAAGGCTGGAAGCCTGGAAAAGACTCCCTTTGTCCCTGACTGGCCACCTGGCCATAGCCAAAATGGTAATTCTCCCCAAATATCTCTACCTCTTTATAAACCTGCCACTCCCTTTGCCTCTTAATTTTGGCTGGCAACTTCGATTATGACTCTCCCCTTTGAACAGGGTGTTCTCTGGGCCCCTCACATGGACCTTTATTATTTCAGAGCTCAGGCCCAGAGGTGTAATGAGGCCAAGACATGATGAAACTTAACAACTCAATATTAGTTGCAGCACACAACAAAACACGAGAAATGTGTTTATATAAACAACGAGGTTAACTCATTACAAAAAATGAAAAAGAAATGAGATAATATGTTAACATTTCCTTTTTTGCAATAGTTGCACCTTCTTAATGTCATACTGTTAATTGCTGTTGTTTGGAACAATACTTTATATTTTTGAGCACGCGAGTAAAAAAACGGAAAATACTACCACGTCACACCAAACCTCTTATGACACCAAGCAAATGAGGCAACTCATCATGACCCTCCCCAGAAGATATGTCTTGTCTCCTCCATTAATCTATCCATTCATCCTTTCACCCTCCCCTTCACACCTCTCTCGCTCGTATGCCCCTCTTTCTATCTCACACCCAAATGTGCTCTCTCTTCAATCCTCTCTTTCTCATGTTCACTCTTTATCTCTCGGTAGCCTCTGTAGCTGACGTTGTCACCCTTGCGTCCCTCCCAGCTGCTTCTCTTCCTGTCTTTCACTGGCACCCCTCACCTCCTGTTTTACGCACGCCAGGAGCCCTTCTCTGTTTCTTCCACATCTCTTTCGTTTTCATTTACACATCGGATTCTTTGCCTGCTTCACGCTCTTTCTCTGTCCACCATCTCTCGCCTCTCTGCTCGCCTGAACGGACCCTGCTCCATCAAGCACAACACAGCATGATGGCGAGCACCTGGACAATATTCCAAGGAAGGCCTGCTGAATAGCTCAGCTGGGGCTCATAACCCTCGCACTGCGCCCATTCCATTGAAGAGATACTCCCCAACCCTGCCTCCCTGGTATCCCAATAAAATCAGCCAACAAGGATTTGTATATGTTGTGGTCAGTATTGACAAGGAATTAATTCCTCAACTTAACCGCGCCACAGGGCATGTTTGCACACATGTGAACTCAGGCCCCGCCCCCTCCCTTCACCACTGTGTAAACGCACCCTGTGGCGCGTTTTAAGTTGGGAAATTAAGTCCCTTTGAATCCTGGGGGTCCCTGGGGTCCAACTAGCCCACAAGGTACCTCCAGTAAGCGCCACAAGGCTGTGTTGCAGAGAGGTGTAAAAAGGGGCGTGGACTGGAGCACCTCTCTGCAACGCAGCCCTGCGGCGCTTACTGGAGATACCTGGTGGGCTAGTTGGCCCACAGGGAGCCCCAGTATTGAAGGGGAATTAATTAACCAATTTAAACGCACCACAGGGCGCGTTGGCAGAGTGTGTTTGTTGAGGGGGCGGGGCCAAGGGACGATCTCGTAGAAAAAAACAACAAATTGAAAGGTAGGCTGTGTGGCCCCCTTCCTTTTACTTTTTTTGGGCCCCAGGGACCCCATCACCCAGGGCCTGACCCCCAAATATAAATGTTTTCAATTTTTTTATGGGAAGGGGTTCGCGTGGCCCCCTCCCGTGGCCAATTCCTGGCCCCGGGGACCCCATCCTCCGGGGCATGACCAATTAATTTTTTTTTATGGAAGGGGCTGCATAGCCCACCTCCTCAGGCCACTTCAAGGCCCCAGGGACCCCTTCCCCCGGGGCTGGCCCTCACCGTTGGGGACCACGGGGGGTCAACTACAACTTACAAAAAGGTTAAAGGAGGGTCCGAGGGACAGTTTAATGACCTGAGCACAGTTATTATCCCCCTGGCAAACTATGAGGAAAACAACGGATAACTGTGGGTCTCCAACAAACATAAACAAAAGACTATGTGTGTGTAGAGTTGGCTATGTGTCTGCTTCAGAATTTAAAGTGAAGACAAACTATAAGACATTTACCCATTGTGAAAAAATGTCCATCATTACTCGTTCTGTACCACCCAGTACATCATTTGGTCTACTTCACAGTAGGTAGTCCATTATTCATCTCCATTGATAAAGCAAGGAGATGGTTACTAAAGATGGATGTCTGGTAGATGTTATTTACTTGTAACTGAAAGCAGTGCATTAGTGATTGGTGAAAAGTGAATGTGTTTATGATAAAATTGGATAGTGCATGCAATGTAACTTTATTCTGGAGTCGTGCACCTCCAAAGCTAAAAACAATAGAGTGCAAAAAAGTCAGATGGTTCAAACAAATAACTTCTGACTGGGTAATCTGGTCGACATGTTTCTACGGACATTTAAAGGTCCAAACTGGTACCTGCCGCTTCCTCAGGACCCATTAACTTGATTGCTACTGCTTTTACGTGAAAAAGAATAAATACAAAAAGGACACTTGTGAACAAAAATGCTAAATGTCACCTGTTCACTTCTGGTTTTCCTCCTTATTGAGTCAGAAGGTCCAAATGTAGAATCGCCAACGTACACACACATAGACAAGAAATGTAAAATATGATAACACATCATCATTAGTAAGGGCTATCATTAACATTACTAAATTGTTATTCTTGGCATATATGGTCCAATGACCTTTATATGCAACCCATTGCTCAAATTATCAAGGGCTCACCTTAATTTGTAAGGGGAAACTGCCTCGCCTCACCTGGCAAACAGCTCAGGAAATTGAAGCACCGCTCTGTGGTACAGAGAATATAAAAAAAGTTGTGATGAAATATATGACCACTCAACAATGTGAGACTCCGCGCATCAAAAACACTTAATTAGTGAGCCTCAAATTTGTCATGTTATCTTATGTAGAATCGCTCGTTTTCTGAATCATCTCTTGTTTATTTTTATCATTTCAATGCCCCAATCCCCCCATGTTCCCGCCAACTCCCCGCCTCCTGCGGGAGCCGGCATTGCTTTTCCATATGGGGAGCAGCTAACATTCTGCTCCCCATATGGAAAAGCAATCTGCTTTGCTTCAATGAAGCGAGAGCAGGTTTCCCTGCTCTCGTATCAATGCAGCAAAGCAGTTTGCAATGGCAGGGTGGGAGCCGCGAGGCTCCGGCCCTGCCATTACAAACAGCAGTGTCTCAGGGGTGGGCACTCCGGGACACTGCTGGAGCAGGCCCTGGGGGGTGGCGGTCCCCAGGGCCATCGTGGGCTCCAGGAGGGGGGGCCGCGCGGCCCCCTCCCACATTTGTAAGAAGCCCTGGGGGTGCGGTCCTTGGGGCTGGGGGGGCCTCAGAGCCCCCCACACCTAATTTGAATTAGCCCTGGGGGATGGCGGTCCCCAGGGCTGGGGGGGGCCTGAGAGCCCCCACCCAATTTTACTAAGCCCCGTGGGGTGGCGGTCCCCGGGGCTGTGGGGGGCCCTGCGAGCCCCCGCATATATTAAATTAGAGCCCCGGGGGGTGGCAATCCCCGGGGCTGGGGGGCCTCAGAGCCCCTCCATTTAATGCTTTTAAGCCCTGGGGGTGGCGGTCCCCAGGGCTGGGGGTGGCCTGAGAGCCCCCCACCCATTTGAAACAAGCCCCGGGGGTGGCGGTCCCCGGGGCTGCGGGGGTCCGGTGAGCCCCCGCATATATCTTAAGTAAGAGCCCCAGGGGTGGTGGTCCCTGGGGCAGTGTGGGGGGATTGGGACCCCCCACACTATTTTTTTCATAATGCCCCCGGGATGGGGGCAAATTACCATATTTACCGCAGGAGACCGCTTTTCTTTTTTTTATATTGCTAGGATGCGCGGGTCCTACGCGCATCCCGCGATTTGAAAAAAAATAATACATTTTGGACCTGGGGGTCCTTGTGGGACCCCATGAGCAAGCCTAGGGGGTCAGGCTTTGTGTACCCTACCCCCTTTTTGCGTTTTGAAGCGTTTATTTTGGGTTTCTTGTGCCTTGGAGGCACGAGATGGCTGCCAACACTTCCTGATTTTGACTGTTGACAGCCAATTAGCACAGCAGGGTGCGCGTAGGCTGCGTGTAGGGTTCATGGATAGATACGCGGATCCACTGTGCCCATAGATATATAAATGAGTTTAACTGTCATTTTCTCAGGACCTACTGAACAGATTTACACCAAATAAGCAAAAGGCACGAGTCAGAACCAAGGACTGCCTCTTTACCAAATTTGGTGTAATTCCGTTCAGCAGTTCGGGCTGTAGCTGCGGCTAAATGTCCTACGGGAAATTGCATGGGGAAAACGTGTTTTAGGACCCCCCTTCTTTCTCGGCCCATGCTTAATGAATCATCGTGAAACTTTTAGGATAGGAGCGGACCGGAGCTGGCCAAAAGTTTGGACAATTTCACGCAGATTCGTCAATCGGCGCCAAAGTTATTCCAAATAGAATTTTGCGGATTTCCTATGGATGATAGGTCCTAACTATAACTACCTACTGGCGACCGCCAGTAGGTGATATATAAACATATATATATATATATATATATATATATATCCAACGAAAATCACTCCTTCTGGATCCCTCTGACCCTAGGAAGGTGGCGTGCACGCCGGCGGAGTAGGTCCGGCTATTTCAATATTGTCCAAACAATTAAAAATCAGCGCGCTCTCAGGAAAAAAGAGGAGTATGCCGGTCTGATATAAAGTGCTGTTTAATCACAACGCGTTTCACCAAACAAATGGCTTGATCACGTGATTGTATGCTGGCAGTTCATAAGTTAAATAACATCCATAGTACAATGAACATAAACATAGGACTACGGCAGGGGTAATAGACATAGCTGAAAGATCAGGCATTACATGATATAGGTGCGCGCAAAGGAGTGTGAAACAATGTAAACATTGCTTAAATAATGAATGTAACAGCTAAATACTCGCCGTTATATAATATAAACAAAAACTTCCCACTTAGTGTTGCTGGAATGTAAAATGTATGCCATGGGTGGCTGATGAGATGTGTGCTCTCATCGTGTACGAGAGGTCTCGAGACTCCGCCCTTCGTGAACACGAGTACCACGCCCAGTGCGTGACATGAAAAAATATACGTTGTCATGTCGTAAAATAACGAATGCTGCGCATATCCTGAAACTGTGTGCCCTTTCACAATTTAGTCTTTAAATGATGGGCAAGTGCCCGAATCCAATGATGATACCCTGGCTACAAGATATCACACCAGTTACCCTCTTGTGCCGCTCTCACGTCTAGCAAGCAAACCAGTGCCCCCGTGAACAGGAAACAGGAGAAGGGGAGAAGTCCCGTGAACGTGAAATATAAGTGAAAAAGGGCCCCTTCTCGTGTGTGCCTGCAAAAAAATAAAACGAAAAACAAGATTACAGTCAATTCTGCTCAAGCTACTAATAGCATATTGTACAATAAAAACAACAATCAGGACAAAGGTACTGATTAGACAAAGAGAAGGAAAAAGGAAACAATTGGAGGAAACTGAATTCTGTAAAATACTGTACACATTGCAAACAAAGACACCAGAGCCCTGGTGTCAAGCGGAGACCTGAACATCAAATTACACATATTATTTTTTAAGATGTACTGATAAATCCTAATTTTCATTCAGTCCCCCCGGGGTTTTGGTTTGGAAATCAATGATGAGTTTGGACTCCCTTTGGCGCAGTTTCAGAACTCTATTACCACCCCTGGGATTCTTAGTGATTTGTTCCAGGACAATACAACTCAACTCCCTCACATTGAAGAAATGAGTTTCTCTGAAGTGACGAGCCACCGGATATTTGGGGTCTAAGTTGGTGATGGCTCTAGTGTGCTCCAATATCCTCTTCTTGGCCATGCACGTGGTGCTGCCAATGTACCATTTGTTGCACGTGCATGTAATGGCATATACAACAAATGTGGAGCTGCAAGTGAGAAAAGATGTAATCCTTTTATAAATCCCATTGTGAGTGACCTCCTTACACGATTTACTGTTGGCACAAGCCTTGCAGTGTCCGCAAGGGTAGAAGCCATCAATACCTTCTATGTTGGTAGGGGGATATACCGTGATGTCACTGTGGACCAACATATCACGTATATTCCTGCCACGTCTGTACGTGATACTGGGTCTAGTGGGAAGATCTGCTCCTAGTACATTATCACATTTAAGAACATCCCAGTTTTTGGTTATGATTTTCTTTATGGATTGGGCATCTGAGCTGTACGTAAGGATGAGTATGGTGGTTTGTCCGTTCTTATCATCATCCCCTGATTTGTCACTGATGGTTTCAGTTCTATCTATGGAGTTAACCCTCGTCTTTGCTTTCTTCAGAACCCATTCAGGGTAACCCCTTTCTCTGAATCTCGCCATCATGGTCTTGCTTTCATCCTCAAAACCCTGAGTAGTGTTGCAGTTGCGTTTTGCCCTCAGCAGTTCACCAAACGGAATGCTCCATTTTAGATTATCAGGGTGACTGCTGAGGGCATGCAGCATACTGTTACCTGCAGTACTCTTGCGAAAGAGTGAAGTGTGAACTTTGTTGTTTTTAATCTCCACTCTGACATCAAGATACTCTATTGTTGTTGTACTCTTATTGCCACTCAAGACAATATTCCTGTCATTGCGGTTGAGTTTATCTATAAAGACATCAGCCTCTTCCATAGTGCCATTCCACACAATAAAAAGGTCATCTATATACCTCAGCCATACAGATACCTTCTCAAAATCAGATTGTAGACTGGTGTCCTTGCGTATGTCAGATTCCCACTTCCCCAGAAACAAATTCGCAAAACTGGGCGAAAAACATGATCCCATAGCCGAACCACTCACTTGTCTGTACAGTTCTCCGTTAAACATGAAGATGTTGTATTTGAGACAGTATTGTATCATGTCTAATATCATGCGAGTGTGTTCTCTGAATCTGACATGTCTGCTTTTCAGAAATTCTTCACAGGCCTCAAGTCCTTGCTCGTGATCTATTATGGTGTACAGACTCTGTACATCGAGTGTGATCAAAATCGAGTCTGTATCCCATACTAGATTCTCAATCTTCTTGAGAAAATCCTTGGTATCCCTGACATGACTGGCCAAGTTCATCACAAATTCTCTCAAAAAATTATCGATATATTTTGATACCATCTCTGATGCACTGCCCCTGGATGACACAATGGGTCTACCTGGTGGATTAATTTTGTTCTTATGTACTTTGGGTAATAAGTAAAGCACAGGAAGTACAGGAAAATCACATTTCAGAAATGTAAACTCTTCCCATGACAGAATACCTCTTTCTTTCCAGTCTAAGAGGGAATCACACAAAATGGTAATGCTTTCGTGATAACGTAATGTGTCAATGGTTTCATAAAAACGACTGTCTGACAATTGTCTGTTAGCTTCATTTATATACATGTCTCTGTCAAGCACCACAATATTACCCCCCTTATCAGCTGGACGGATGACAATGTTCCCATCGTCCATCAGGGATTTTATGGCTTCACGTTGTTTGTGTGTCATGTTTTGATTCTCTGCTTTCCAGTGTTTTTTGTGTCTAAGTTCATTGAGACTCTTGTTGACACACTCGTGAAATGTGTCTATACTGTCATGTGGTAAAATGGGCACGAACTGAGATTTAGTTCTAAAATCAGTATTAGCTGCTGTATCAGTGCAAATGTCTAAATCTGATAAAAGTTGTGTGGTACTTATGGGTGCCAAATCATCGTTTTCATTCATGCCTAATTCAATAACAGTATTCAGGGTTTCACTGTCTCCAACATCAAAGTTGTATACATTGGGTAGGTCAGACACAGTATTCTTGTTAACTTTAGATTGGCCTTTCAGTTTAAACCATTTCTTCAATTTCAATTTCCATGTGTATTTAAACAAGTCAATACGATTATCAGTGTATCTGGATGAGGAAGAGGGGCAAAAAGATAGTCCTAGGCATAAGGTCTGCTTTTCCATCATATTAAGTTCTCTCTTAGATAGATTTATGATAGTGTTATTTACCGTTTTGTCATCCATTATTTTCCTTTTCTTGGCGCGTCCTCTGTTGGTTCCCATAACGCCACGTCCCTTGCCTCTTTTGCCACCGTTGTTTGATCCGCAATTTTCTGTTTCTGCGTTTCCCCTTCCGCGTCCTCTTCCTCGTCCCCCTTGTCCCCTGGTTTTGGGTACTGGTGTTTCTCTTGTCGTAAACCGTCCCCTCCGCAGGGTCCGGTATTCGTCTAAAAAATTCAGCTGTTTCTTGCCCATAGGTGGTGCCGCCCCATTTATGGTAGAGACATCCGATTCACTGCCACTGGTGCGATTGTCATCATTGCTCATGTTGACATCACTTCTGTCTGCAGACATGTCGCACACTCCATCCTGTCTGTATAGGTGGTCATATTTGTGACTGAAAGTGAGGATCCGGCCACTATCATAATCAGCAAAGTCACGATTCCATTTCATTTCTTTACGTGCTTTGATCTCATCTTCATGTTTGACCAGTCTTTCCTTAATCATTTTGAGTTTGCTCTCTAAACTTGCAGTGTCAGTGTTTTTTGTGATCTCGTCCATAAGTTCTATAATTTCTTTAATGATTTCCTCATGATCTAGCCAAGCATACTTTATGAGGATTTCCAACATCCTGCGCGAGCTGCTGGCTGAATTTGATGACCACTCTTCCAACATCAAGGGATTGGGTTTTTCGTAAGTTGGGATTGTAAATATTCTTAGACCTCTGGGGACCATGTTTTCATCCACATAGTGTTGAAGTGATGTAGCTTCCCACCATTTGGTGATTTCCACTTTTTTTTAGTTTTTCTAGTGTTTTAAACTTCTGGTCTATGGGTTCAATTCTCGCAGTTGCTGCCACGCCCCCTGTCGAGTTGTTTGTGAAAGTTTTGCGTACAAACATAGTTTTTGCCGCTTTTGTGCGTTCCTCACTTTCCTCCATTTATCCTCCTCTTTTAAACAGCGCTAATGAATGATTTCGGGCACACTCGCTCTAATGACCCCCCCGGTAGATACCGGGTTCCTTCTGCCAGTATTAGTTCAGCAACGCAGAGATTGTGTAGTAGAATCCTACCAGGATATCCATGTACTAGGTTCAATATGGTAAACCTCTGTCACGGGGTTGGAATGTTAGCCAGAACAACCCTAAGGTATAAGCGCGGTATGCCCGGAGTTCTCCGCTGCCCCAGAGAGTCAGGTGTGGCGCGCAACCTACGTTGTTTGCCACCACCCCTCCCCCTAAAGGATGGAAGAACCCTGCTTCCGCTTACCTTATATGTGGGTGTCAGTGGCTTCGTCACCTCCCTCCCTGCTGTAGCTGGACACGTCAACGGCCGGTCTATGATGGAGATCCTCAATCGATATCCAACGAAAATCACTCCTTCTGGATCCCTCTGATCCTAGGAAGGTGGGCTGCACGCCGGCGGAGTAGGTCCGGCTATTTCAATATTGTCCAAACAATTCAAAATCAGCGCGCTCTCAGGAAAAAAGAGGAGTATGCCGGTCTGATATAAAGTGCTGTTTAATCACAACGCGTTTCACCAAACAAATGGCTTGATCACGTGATTGTATGCTGGCAGTTCATAAGTTAAATAACATCCATAGTACAATGAACATAAACATAGGACTACGGCAGGGGTAATAGACATAGCCAAAAGATCAGGCAGTACATGATATAGGTGCGCGCAAAGGAGTGTGAAACAATGTAAACATTGCTTAAATAATGAATGGAACAGCTAAATACTCGCCGTTATATAATATAAACAAAAACTTCCCACTTAGTGTTGCTGGAATGTAAAATGTATGCCATGGGTGGCTGATGAGATGTGTGCTCTCATCGTGTACGAGAGGTCTCGAGACTCCGCCCTTCGGGAACACGAGTACCACGCCCAGTGCGTGACATGAAAAAATATACGTTGTCATGTCGTAAAATAACGAATGCTGCGCATATCCTGAAACTGTGTGCCCTTTCACAATTTAGTCTTTAAATGATGTATATATATATATACATAGTGTAACAATGTAAATAAAAATACAGTACTTTACTATATGCAATAGATTACAAATAAACTGCATTTGAGATACATTTAATATTGAACAGTACTGTGTACACAAATACAAAGCCCAGGAAGGAAACTGACAAACTATGATTTGTAACCACCAAATCCTTCCCAACTCACAAAATCTGCCAAACACTTAGGCCTGCATCTAACAGCCTGATTCATGTACATGCCGTTTTGCGTGTCCCTAATAGCGAATCATAGCGATTCGCTATTGAGGACACGCAAAACGGCATTCATGTAGGAATTGCTACTTAAATAGCGATTCCTACATGTTCTTTATTTGCGAGTAGCAATTTGCTACTCGCAAATACTCCCCATTCATTCCTATGGGCCAAGAGGCCCATAGGAATGAATGGGGATTTGCGAGTAGCAAATTGCTACTCGCAACTAAGATAGCGATTTTAAGGGTGCCAGGGGTGTCCAAAGGACGCCCTGTAGCACCCCTAAAATGCACTTTTGGACAGGTGTTGCGCACATACATGTCCAAAGGACATGTGTGTGTGCTACATGCAACTTTGAAAAATGCTTTTAAAAGCATTTTTCTGAGTTTTTGCTATTTACCGACAGGTCTGACCTGTCGGTAAATAGCGGCCCCAAAAGTCCAAAATCGCTATTTTGTTTTGTGTCATGAATAGCATTTGAGGAATCTCTATTAGAGATTCCTTAAATGCCATTCCACGCAAATATGCGAATTCTTACATAGCGATTTTTGCATTTGGTATCATGAATACCAAATGCAAAAATCGCACTCGCAAAGGGCCAGATTCTCAGAATCTGGCCCTTTGCGAGTGCAATTTACCTACATGAATCAGGCTGTTAACCTTTTATAATGTGCCTCTTCCCTATTTAGTTTATCAATTCCGTGAAACGTATCTTCACCATCTACTTGAAGAGTTGGTTCAGTATTACAGTCATCACTACAGTCAGGACTCTGCTGGGAATTTCCTGACTAAAGCCCTTCCATATTTAGTTCGCCTCACACATGAGAATTATCTTTTTCATATACTTAAGGAGCTTGTTCAGTATTGCAGTCATCACACAGCTGGAAGTCTTCCAACTGAAGCCCTCTAATAAAAACATCCCTCAACTCACCATTCCTTTCATTTTCTTGACTCATATGTGGTTTGATACACTCCCTTTCATGATAATCTATATGTATTCTACCAGTACCCGCCGTGTATATTCCAGTTTCCCCTTTAAGAACTGCAATCCATTTAAAATTCCACACTTGTCCATTACTTACAATCAAGCACTCCAAAGTATCTTAGTTATGTTCAAATGAGCAGAATGCTGACATTCTCCATTCCGTGCCTTCCATGTCTTTTTTAGTTTGACCCACATTCCATTTCCACATCCGCCCTAGCACAGCCTCTCCATGAATAAAATTGTTTTGTATAGTTACTGTGGGCTTTATTAATTCTTTCCTTACTTCCTCCAAAGGTATTTCAATGTACATTCCATCCATTAAGCAATCAGGGTTGCTTTTAGCCCTAGCACATCTACCATACATAACTTGAAATGGAGTAACTCCCATCACACTATCCACAGAAGTCCTATAAATTCATACCATTTTCCTTACTCTCAGTTCCCAATCCTCGTTATTACTATTAGCTAACTGAATGGCTCCTTTGGGTACTCTATTCAAATGCTGAATCAAGACATTGCCACTAGGATTATATAACAAAGTGGTGCCGTGGAGAATGCCCACTCTTGAAAAATGCTCCCTTGCTTTATTAGAAGTGAACCTCACTCTATTATCGGTTATTATTTGTGCAGGAAGACCTTCATCCACAAATACACCATCAATGAAATTTAAAACTGTATCAGTATCCTCTTTACTTACTATTTTGATTACTGGTCACCTTGAAAAAACATCAATCAAAGCAATGATGTACTTAAACTGTAGTCCTATAGGTGCTATGATGTGAATAGCTACAGTATCCCATTGCTTGGAACGATGGGTTCTCACATATTAGGTCCAAACATAGCTACAGGTTTATCCATGTATGCACATCCAGTACAATCCCCTACTAACCTTTCAATACATACATCCATTCACTGCCACCAAAACCATTTTTTCACATCTTTTTTTAGTTTTGACAATACCACAATGGCCTTCGTGGCACAATCACTTTGTCACCTCTTTTAAGCCAAAACCCATCCTCTGACATTTCATTCCTCACCTCCCAAGTGGGCTTCAGTTTACGGTAGGAACACTATTATTAGACCAGCCATGTAAAACATGAATGATAGTTTCCTGCAAAAAGAAATGTTTAGCATATTGTTCCTTCCACTCTGTTTCCTTAATGGCTGGCACTCCTTGATCATACATGAAGGCAATATGGAAATCATCCCAATCACTCACTACAGTTTCTTCAATATCCAGAGGCATCCTGGACAATAAATCTGCGGTCACTTTCTTCTTTCCAGGAACATATTTCATTGTATAAATAAAATCTTGCAACCTCATAGACATTCTAGAAATCCTAGTTGAGGCCTTGACCATATCTTCAGTGTTCGGTCATTTCACCAATGGTTTGTGGTGTGTGTGAAATAGATATTGTTTTCCTCTATATAAATTGTCTGAAGTGTTCTGAAACCCGCAAAGAGGTTAGTGTCTCTCTTTAATGGTATACAACTTTTCTTCAGCTGGGGTAGTTAAGGCTTGCTAAGCAAATGCAATGGTGAGTTCTTTACCATCACTATTTTGTTGTGTCAATACACCACCTAAACCTTTATTACTGGCATCAGTGGTGACAATGCTTAATAATTCAGGATCAATGCTATTCAGTGTAGGTGCATTAGCTCTAGGTCTTTTTATATCGTTCTTTAATAGTTGTCTAATATGAAAAGTAGTTGTCTAATATAAACAGTGTTCTGTGAAAAATCATTAACTTACTTGTTATATTATTAATACAGTCCTAAAAAGGATCTTATCTCATCCATGTTCAAAGATGCAGGAGCTCTTAATATTGCTTCCACCTATGATGGCTTAGGTTTGATAACGTCTTCACAAAGCACATATCCCAAATAGGTGACAGATTGTACCACAAACTCACTATCATAACAGGATTAAGACTATTTGGGTTTACCGCTATGTGTAAGTTCCCTTGATCATGTCAACTTGAAACTGACAAACCTTTCTTAGCCACATATAGTTTGCTATAGCCTTGTGGTTCTTGAATCTGAACAACAATATACTATATCCTAGTAATTCTAATTTTTCTCTTGCAAAACTTTCTGGATTAATATCAGGGACATTAAACTTTTCACCTAACGTATCCACAAACATATTGTGCCAGACCTCTTCATTAATTACTGTATAGGGAGATCCGGAACCAGCATAAAAACTAATATTCACTCCATCTATACTCATGGAACTTAATGGTTTCTGCCTCTTAATACCCTGGGTACTCACGTTTAATACAAAAGAGTCCTTGCTATCAGTAACATTACGTATTTTATTGTTTGAGTCAGTGGTCGAAGTGAGGGGAAAAAAGTAGGGGAACTGTGGGCAGAGAATCACAGGGCGGGAACAACCAGAGAATTGGGTCAATGGGTGGAGTCAGAGGTGTGGCTAGAAAGAGCAAAATATCCCAAATTTTAGTATTTGTTTGGCATTTCACTGACCAGTTGCAGCTTATTACGGGGCATATTATCAAGGGCTGGCGATAACATTATCGCCTCTTTAGCGTCTGTTTTTGGACAAAAAGCGCAATGTTGTTATCGCGTTATTAACAAGGACACGCTAGCGCGTTTCCTTGCCTTAGCGCACGTTGTCAGCACAGCTCGCATCGCATCGTTAATGGGATGCAAAGGAAGCGTACCTGACAAAACCCCATGGGAAAATATCGCTAACCCAGCTTTGCGATATTATCAACGAGGGGTAGCGATTTTTGAAATCGCATTAACTATGTCTTGACGCAGGAATTTAACGTCTGATAAATTCCTGACTAAGGCATACCTAACATGGGAGGTGGATTGTGGGGCTAAGGCCACTGGGCCTTATCATCAAGTTATCGTCATTTTACATGGAACATCGCTGAAAAACCAGCGATGTGCCATGGAATCGCTGGAATATTTATCGCCATAGCGCTAAGCGTTAATAATACAGCGCTAGCTTGGCAATATATTTCAGCGATAGCCGGCGATAATTTAAAGCGCGCTTCTAATTTAAAGCGCGCTAAGCACGCTCAGCGATATTTATCGCTGGGGCTTGATAATATGCCCCTACATTATTTAATTCAACCAATGGATACACGTGTTCATTTAAGGTTTAATATGAGTTATTGACATTAAAATACATTCACCAAGTGGGATACATTTCCAATCACAGATTTCCCCAAATACGCTTAAAAGTGGAATCACAGGCCATTTGTCTCCAAGCCATGCAGTTTCTGTCATCAGCACTTCGTCTCCCTTTTTTCTCAAGAGCAGTTCAAACATGAATAGCAAAATATCATAGTTTGCAAATGTTTCCCACATAATAATACTTTGCCGTTTTTTCCACATAATACGTAATCTGCTACACAATCTGACGAGTTTAACCAAATAATTGTTTATAGCTCAAACAGATCAAAAGTTACAAAAAATTTGACTTGTTTTGCTGCAAAGTGAGGGCCCTTTGCAAAGGTTGACTGGTCACCTTTCTCACTTCTGCCTTTGTCTGTTGCACTGGTAATAACAAAGCAACATCTCTGCAGAGACTGTTATGTGTAAAAATTTGAAAATAATTAAGTATCAGAAAATGTACCATATTGCGTGGCAGAATTTTCTTTGCTGCATAATTTAGTCAACACCCCCATCGCTGCACAATTCCAGTGGCCACAAAGCAGGCAGAACATGTTTTTTTTTTTTTTTATCCTCATATAGCGAAAATTTTATGTGTATGGAAAATTTGGTTTCTGCCTCTGAAGCTTTTGTACCGTCACTGCCCCATGGTCTCTCTTGTCTGGGGAGTTTTCCCTTATCTTGCTCGGTCAGAGGAGTTCCTTTGCCATTTACATATAAACATATCTGTAGTCGAGAGGAGGGGAGCTAGCCACCTTGGCTACTCTATGAGTATCATACTCATTAACCAGATTATGCTTTCGCTTTAATCATAGGACAGTGTGTTCTGCCCTTTCCTCAGAGGTCAGATGTTTTTCCATGATCTCCCAATATTTAAACCTCTTGCTAGTTTTCCCCCTTCTATCTAGTTTATTTGTCTTGATGGCTGAGTTCATCCACTCTCCATGTGTCGGGGGTGATGGGCCAATCCACTTAATGCAGCTCTCCCTTCTAGCTATCACCATTAATACAAAAAGTAGCTTTGCTTCCATTACTGTTAATTTAACTTTCTCTGTTGTGTTACCAATCCCAAAGAGAATAAGAGTTGTACTTACTTTTAGATGTTTTTGAAATATCGAATTTAACGTCTTACCAACTTCTTCCCAGAATATTCTCAGGGATGGGCAGCTCCAGAACATATGGACATCGTCTGCCCTTTCTTCCCCACATTTAGGGCATTTTTTGATTCCTGCGTTTTAAAATTTTTAGAGTTTTTTCGGTGTCCAATAGGCTCTATGCAAAGTATAAAGATGGTTCCTTTTCAGTGCCGCGGATTTTAATGTTGACCAACATTTCTCTATTGAATCTTCCCATATATTTACTAGGTCTTCTATAATCAGGTCTCTCCCCCAGATTTGGTCTACCATCTGGGAACTTTCATCTTCTTCCGTTATAAGGGTCCAGTACCATTTTGCTTCCTCCTTGTTTATGGGTAGGATTTTTATCATTTCTTTTTCTAATGTCTTGCTATCTTTATCATATGTTGGTATTGTCTTTGCCCAGCTGCTTAGTTGATAAAACTTGAATTTTGATATTGTTCCATTGGAGATCTTATGCATTTCTTCCCATGAGATTAATGTTGACCCATTTAGGAGTTGACCCCAGTATTTAATATCGTTTTGTTTTAAGGGGGTGGCCATGGCGTCTTTTAAGCAGTCCGGAGTTCCGGGAGAGTTCCATATCGGTGCCATTGTACTGTAATAAGGGATTTTTAGGATTGTTCTAATTTGCATCCAAAGTTTAACTGCTTCCTTTAGTATCTTTAGCTTGATTTTCTTGAAGTATTTTTGGTGACCAAATTTAAAAAGAAAGTGGTCCTCAGATTCTGTCATTGCTTGCAGATATTCCGGGTAATACTGGTGTATTCTTAGGAGAGCTCGTATATTTTTAAATTGAAAAGCCCTATAATATTCTGTTAAGTCTGGACTTGCTATTCCTCCTTTCTCTTTTTTCCTCCTGAATTTTTTCCATGATATTCTGGTTCCCTTGGAGGCCCATATAAAACTTGCAAGCTCTCCCTGCAGCTTTTTTAATGCAACTTTTTTAAATTCCAATGGAATGGTGTTGAACAGAAAGGTATATTTTGGGAGTATAGTCATTTTTATGATGTTAGACCTCCCTATAAAACTTAGAGGTAGGCTAGACCATACTTTAAGCAGTTTTCCCACCTCTCTGGCCACTCTATTTAGATTGTTTTGTGGTATTTTATCTAAATTTTGATTTACCAAGATGCCCAAGTATTTTATCTCTTGTTTTATGTTGGGGCTATTAAGGTGTGTGTTCCATGTCATTATTTCTGTTTTTGTGTGATTGACTGAGTATCCTGACACTTGTCCAAAATTACTAATGATTTTTTCAATAACTGGTTTAGATTTTACATATTTGTCTGTGAATAGCATCAGATCATCTGCGTAAAGTGCTAACTTTTTCTCCCACCCTTGGTATTTAAATGGAGTTATTTCCTTACAGCTTCTGAGTTTGTTTGCTAAGGGTTCTATATATAGGTTAAAAAGCAGGGGGGAGAGAGGGCACCCCTGTCTAGTGCCTCTGCCAATTTTGATATTACTCGTAAGGCTGCCATTAACCAGGATTCTTGATCTAGGATTTTTATAAATTTCTCCTACTGCATGTTGGAAGGAGTCCCCTAGGTTATTTTGAATCATTATACTATTCAGGAATGCTCAGTTTACTCTATCGAATGCCTTAGCGGCATCGACAGTTAGTATTGTGAGAGGGGTATTTTTTGACGTGGCTATGTCTATAGCGCTAATGAGTTCATGTGTCAATTCATATAATTGTCTACCTTTTGTAAAGCCCTTTTGGTCTGGGTGTATAAGTTGAGATGTAAGCTTTCCCAGTCTTGTTGCCATTATTTTAGTAAATGTTTTATAATCTGCATTGAGCAGAGATATCGGCCGGTATGATTCACATTTTTTGGGGTCTTTTCCTGGCTTTAAAATGATTGTTATCACTGCGTTGTTCCATGTATCCGGCAGCTTTTCCTTTTGTTTAAAGGATAAGTTTACCAGCTCTGTTATATGTGGGACCAAGGTATCCAATAAAGACAGGTACAACTCATTTGGCAGTGCATCTGGGCCTGCAGCTTTTCCTTTCTCCAGGTTTTTTATTATGCTTTTAACCTCGGTAGTTGAAATTTCCATATTTAGCTCGTTTTTCTCCTCTTCAGATAATTTTAACACTGGCATGTCTCTTAATCACTTGGATGCTAAGGGGTTTACTAGGCCTCCATTGACTTTCCATTGAAATCAATGGAAACTCCATGACGAGTTACCCTTGTCATTAGCGCTGAAGGGGTTAAATATTCCTCTATCTGTTCCTCAGATGGGTTGACATCTTCAGTATATAGTTCCGAGAAGAAGGTTGCAAATTCATTTCTGATTTCTTCTTCCGCTGAGGTCAGGCTTGCTTGGTCTTGTTTTATTAGGGTTTTTACCTTGTTTCTTACTGCGTCGGTCTTTAATTTCCATGCAAGCCATTTTCCGCATCCCTCTCCATATTCATGATTTGCCAGCTTGCTTGCTTCCCACTTAGTTCTTACTCTTTCTTCAAGAATATCACTTAGGGAGTCCTTCTGTCTCTGTCTATCTTTTTGCAAGTTTTCTTTCTTATCTGGATCTTTTTCCATTAGTATTTGGGAGTCTAGGGTGTTAATCTGTTATTTCCTTTTTCGCTTTTCTTGATTTATGTGTTCCAAGGCTAAGTAGCTTGCCCCTTAATACGGCCTTATACGTGTCCCATACAATTTGTTTTGATGTTCCTGTTTTATTATTTTCAAAAAAGGCTTCTGTTTCTTCTTTGAGTGCTTGTACAATTTCCTTATCTAAAAACATGGCTCTTTCCACCGTAAACCTTTTATGTATCTGGGTTACCTTAACTTGTAATGTTAACTGTACGGCGGAGTGGTCTGATAGATGGGCTGGAATGTGGCTTAGGTTTGTTACACTTTCCAGTAGGCTTCTATCTATTAAGAAAAAATCGATTCAAGATCTATGTCCTAGTTTTTTATTGTGTAGTGTGAAGGGTTGGCTCTTGTCTCCTTTTTCTTTCCATATATCTACGAGCTCTAAATCTCTCTTGTAAATACCAATCCACTCCCTCATTTTTGGTAGATTAGGAAGATTAGGATTTCTTCCTGGGGGAGATCTATCAGTTTTAGGGTCTAAGATGAGATTAAAGTCTCCTCCTAGAATTACTGGAGTGTTGGTTAGTAGCAGATGTGTATACAATTTCTGTAAGGGTTCAGGGTCGTCAAGGTTGGGGCCGTAGTGGCCTGCTATTGTAAAAGCGGTGTTCCCCAATTTTATTCTTGCTAGTGCCCACCTTCCTTTACTATCAACTTCCGAAAATTCCATAATTGCATTTAAGGATTTTTTTAAAACAATGGCTACTCCTTTGATATTGCACCCTTGGTTTGTGCAAATATGCATATCCACACATCCTAGATTTTTCATTATCTGATCCCATTCCTCTTTCAATAGGTGTGTCTCCTGTAGATTATAATTTCGCTTTCAGATGCCTTAAAATATTCTAGGATTTTGTTCCTTCTACTTTTCGTTCTCATGCCATTAACATCCAGCATAATATTTTTATGCTTCTACTGGTGTCTCCCATTATTTTTGCTTATTTGTATTATCTTTTGTTTGCCGATTTCAATAGCTTTGGTAGTGAATTGTTGATGTTCCACTCTTTTCCATTTTTTTTCAATATTGAGGATTATTTATTTGGTTTTTTTCACTCATTTTGCTCCCCACCCATTTTTTGTTTTGTGAGTTTTTTTACTTTTTTGGTTTTGTGTTTTGCTCTTACCCTCCCCGGGGAAGCCTCCTTCTTCTTTTCTTGGGGTTTCCATCTTAACCCTTTGGACTCCTCGAAAATAGACCTGGAATGTTTATTTTAGTTTCTTTGCGCCGTCAGCTAATCACGATTATTTACGAATATTTTTTTTTTTTTTTCGGCCTTTGAATCCATTTCAACTTGTAGGGTTTTCCATTCGGACATTGTCTTTCATTAAAATGAGCAGAATTTTCACTTCTTCAGGGTCTCTGATGTTCCTCATTTTGTTGCGCCACATGATTCGTAAGGAGGGCGGGAATTTCATTTGTACTGTAGCCCCTAATGATTGTAATTCTGGCATGAGTTTTCCCAACTCCCATTGTCTGTCCTGGGATGCTTTGGACATATCAGATCTAATTTTGAAGGACCATGAGCCTTTACTAAAATTTCCCTTTTTCAGAGCCTCGCCAAGGATCTTTTCTTTTAATGTGTAAGTCTTGAAATTTATAAGAATCTTCCTGGGTGTTTTTCTCTCTTTGGCTTTTCCAAACGGATCTCTGTGGACTCTCTGTATGTCTTCTTCCAAAGTCGCAGCGTTGCTCCATGGAAAGTGTTCCACCAGAAGACCTACAATAAATTTCTTTATATCAGTACCTTCTTGATTTTCTGGAACGTTTAAGATTCTTATATTATTTTTCCTTGCTTGATTTTCGAGAGATTCCAGTTTCTCACTCATATACTTTCCCTCCTGTCTCAGCGTGTATAGTTCTTTCCTGTTACTTTCCACCCTACTGTTCAATCCGCTGACTTCCCCCTCCACAGCTGTGACTCTCTCTCCTAAAGCATTTAGTTTACAATCCAACTTTTCGCACACTTCTTGAATCTTATCTTGCTTTGCTTCCGATATGGCGAATTTGTCTCTCATTTCAGTCCATATTTTCTCCAAAAACTCATCCATTTGATTTCTAGTGCTTTTAGAACCTGGTTTTCCAGCCTTCCCGGTTTCTTGTTTCTTCTGCGTCTCAACAGTATCTTTCTCCTTGTTTAGTTCCATATCTTCTATACCTTCTGTTTCTCCTGTTACGACTGTTGTGACGGTTGTTGTGGCTATTTCAGCCATATCTTGAGGAGAGCAGTGGGTTCTGAGTTTTTCAACTTCTTTGTTTTCTAGTCTGATTTTAATTGTTGTTTTTGAGGAGATATTAGGATTTTTGCTTTGTAAAGTGGGGAGAGGTTCTACTTGGGGGGATTGATCTTTTTTCTGCTGTGGTAAGGCTAGCTCAGGCTTATCCACTAATATTTCAGGTCGATTTATATCGTCCTTTACATAGTTTGTCTGCAGCTTCTGTACCTTAAAGAAGGTTCTCAGTGAGGGTGTAATCTTTATTTTCGGAGTCGAGTCAAGTTTGTCTCCAAATAATTTCACCTTATCAGTATATTTTTTTTGGCACAAGAGGTGTTTTTTTTGCCTTCCTTCGATTAACCTCTCTAGGAGTAATATTCTTGGGATATTGTTCTTGTTTGAGGAAGTTCCTATGTCTAAGGCTATAACTAGAGACAGAACATGTTAAAAGTGATTTTGCATGAAGCAGAGACAATGAAGTTTACAAACTTACAGGCATATGTACAACAGAATGACGGAGCGTGGCACTAAGCAAAACTCTTAAAATACAGGGAGGCCCCGTATTTACCAAGATACTGCGGACCCCTGCGTTTCCTCTAGCGCTGGCACTAACTTAAGATGCCTAGCGCCAACGCAGGCACTCTTGCACTATAGTGCATGGGTGCCTGCATTGGGGGGAAAGATTGGATTGTTTATGGGCAGAAAGGTGTCCCTTCCTGCACATAAACAATCACAAATGGCGATTTGTAACTCATATGTGTGCTGGATTGTGCAGCACACATAGAAGTTGCAAATCATCAATTCTTTAATAATTGTTTATGTGCAGGAAGGGACACCTTCCCGCACATAAACAATAATTCATGGCGTTTTGCTGTTTCTATGTGTGCTTCACTATGCAGTACACATAGAAACAGCAAAAACGAGAAGAAATAAAGCATTTCTCCTTGTTTCGCCATGTTAAGACCAAGTCTACCCTGGTCTTAATTTTGGCACTGCCTCCTATTTATTCCACCATTGTAAACAGGAGGCAGCATAAAAAACAATGGGTGTAGCAGCTGAACGCCCGCCACAACACCCATTGCCCACCCCTTTTATGCTAAGTATAGGGTGAAAGGCCAACGTATTTACAAGGCGGCGTTAAGGCACATTAAGTGGCTCAACATTGCCTTGTGAATAAGGCAAAGCCCCTATCCTCACAGGAACGTTATTAAAAGTGGCGTTCCTGTTGCGATAGGGGCTTGTAAATATGCCCCACAGTTGGGAGTGCGTACAAATCCTGTATTGCCGATCCCTGGCGAGTTGCTCTACCACTGCTGAAACAAGGCCAATGGAGGTACCAATAGGTGAGGGGACTGGCCTCAAGGGTCCTTTGACCTCAGTGACAGAGCCACTGTTGCTCTGGGGTGTGCTGCTTTGCAGGCCTACCAGCAAGACTGGAGGAGAAGTTCAGTATGGATTGTGGTGAACAGACTTTCGAGGTTAACTCATACTTGCCATCGCTGGAGTCTATCTGCTGGTGCTAATACAACAGGGCTTCTACGGTCTAGCAGGGCCTTCTATCATCTAGAATGTAATGTTCCCCCTGAGGAGAGTGGTCTGGTCATGTAGGCTGATTCTTGTCCCCAGTTTCAAATTTGGCTGCTCTGGCCATAGTGCCACATCCTCTCCCCCACTGAACACCATACTGCCCCACTGAGAGAAACTCACACTGCCTTCGACTACAACCCAATTGTTGCCCCACTATAAACACCTAGATGCAACTCAATTCAAATTATGCACTAGACAAGAGTAATATGCTTCCTGAATAAAAAAAAGTAACAACATCTTGGAAAAAAGCAAACACTGATAGGGTATTCAAGATTAAGTAAAGCATGTGAAATGTGAGCAGGAACAACATGGATACCTTAACGCTTTTACACTCATTATTCAAATATCTATTTGTGTTTTGCTGTAAAAGTTAAGGACATGACTACAGGGCCCAGAAGGGACTCATTTCAATGTTCATTGCTTATGTACTTACAAAACGTAAGCAAATCTGGTTTAAAAAGACCACATTGCCGCAGAACATATTTTATTAACTAAAATAAGGAAAACAGGTGATAAGGATCACATTAAACAGTTTCCACTCTACACATCAACCAGGTATTGCAGTACCTCCAGGAATGGTGGACTTCCCCACCCGGGGAAAATAATGTTGTTCAAAGAAAGATGAGAAAACGAAAGAAGAGCTTCACTGGCAAACTCTGTAAATTGGCGCTAATGTGTTTGGGTGTGAATAAAACCAATCTGGCTACCTGGGACCACTCTGTCTTGCTTTATTCATTTATTCATTTTTTGTATTTTGAACCTTCCAAGAATCTCTCTGTCCTGTGGCTGCACTTTGAAATAGAAAAATGTCCGAAAAAGACGACATTTCTAGTAAACGTGTTTCTTCTTTTTTGGATCCATTTCACAGGGAAATGAAAAAAAGGAGAGGAAAGAGAGGGTAAGAGCCGTTTCTTGAAGTCACGGTTTTCAGCAAGTGAGTAGGAGCAAGATAGAGACAGAAACAGAGTAAAGAAGAGGAAGAAAAAAAAAGAGAGGTGGAGCAGCGGCCAGCAGCAGAGAAGGAGAAGTGGACACTCTTCCTGTGTTCTCTGGGCAAGAAGAAGAAGACAGAGGGAATTTCCTTCTCTGCCCGCCCCGCCTGTCCTCAAACGGCCGCAAACGACCAAGCCTTATATACAGGCATTGGCTATTTCTGCTGTCCTGGGACGCATTTTTTAAATTAAAAGTAAGGAAACGGATTCTATTAAATGAAAAAAGTAGGGGAACGCGGTGCCCTGCCAATCTTGCCCACTTCAGCCACATGTTTTCATCATCCTCATTAGGGCTACCTTCATCTACACCTTTCACCCTAGTTTTGTTCTTCATTTTACATACTTTAAAAGAATTCCCTGTTAAACCACAAAATTAGCGTTCCTGTTTTAAAGTGGGATACGACCTATCATACACTAAATGGAATTTGCTGTCACAACGGTAACATCTGGGATTTTCTTTCACCCTATCTTGGTCCTTAGATTTTGGTACACTTTTTTTGAAATTTGAAAGGTTTCTGATCTTTATTGTCTCTTCTTTTTACCTACCCCACATCCTTTTCGATATTTTCCCTCTCACCTGTTTTAATATCTTTGGCACTCCTTCTAGACATTTCAGCCTATCTAACGATAGCAAGGATTTCTTTAAGTTCAGAATCCCCACTCACCCACAACCTTTCTTGGATAGTTTTATCCCTAGAGTGCATGACAATTTAATCTCTAATGAGATCTTCTTGTAGATTGCCAAATTTACAATCTAAAGATAATCTCTTAAAGGTAGCAACATATTAAACACTAACTTCATTTTCCTTTTTTTTCCTTTGGAAGAATTTGTCCTTACAAATGCTGATAAATACATTGGGTGCAAAATAATTATCAATATCATTAATAGTGTTCTCAAAGACATCGAAATCGCCTCCTCCCACTTCTTTCGATATGTTGCCACAAACCTTTAAGCCTAAAGGCCAAAAAGTGCAAAAATATGCTTTTCTTTTGGCTTGCTGACATTTTCCCCCCTTTCTATTGTTTCTAAAGAATAAAAAAATATTATTTCCATTCAGCCCATTTTATACACGGCTCTAAACCAGCAGGCCAAAAGGGTAGGGGGAGCAACTGAATAATTCTGTGAAGACATCATAACCTGTAAGAAAAAACATGAATAAAATGAATAAAAAAGTAATGGTAAATAGCAGTAGTCTAGTTCAGTGACCCAACTTCACCTCAAGGAACTAGTTCACTGTTCATGCTTCACCACTGACTACTAAATAAAGTAAAAGAATATATATAATACAGGTATCTGCCATTGGGGAGTTTCGACAGAGTCTAATTACGAAAAAGGATGATGTAAGGATATATTCTTGAAGACTGGCCTGTTAAAATGACTCCTTCAAACATTTTATTCAGAAATACGTAATCCAGCACAATGTTTGTAATGTAATGTGCTCCGTAAGTGACACCACACGTTTATTTCCGATGTTAAAATGGTGGCAAGTAAAATGCGGTAATAACGTGATGGTGTTACTCGCATACTTGCAAAATTCTCCAAGGCAAAATGGTGGCATGTAATTGTGTCCGTAACTTGATGGCGTCACTCACAGGCCTGCATAACTCCCCAAGTCAAAGGGCAGCTTTGGTATGTGTACACGTAATAGATGGAGCAAACATGTCACACCTGAGGTGGGGTCGCGGGAACTGGAACGCCACAAATGAAATTTGCAATTAATGGCAAATATAAAACCGCCAATCAAAGATTTAGTACATACCGCAGCAAATAGTAGGTAAAATACCTTTCCAGACCAAGCTGCGTAAATATGCCTTTTCAGCACTAAGGAAATTTGGGACTCTTGCAGTAACGGGAAAATCCAGCAGGCACCAAAGAAACTGTATCAACGCGTAGGTTACGGGTGGTTTTTCAGTCTTCAACTCATAGCCAAGTTTGGAATGTAAATCCACACACTTGATGAACAACTTCAACCATATTCCACATCCTCAAACACCAGTACAGAGAAGCACAGCTAGCGGCTACAAATCCTCTTCTCCAAATGCCCCTCCAATGTTCCAAACTCCCAGCATTCACTTAACATTCAAAGAATGCCATCCAAGTTAAAACATAACAATTTCCTTAAAAGAAATTCTATCCAGGGAAACATGCCACTCATCAAAGCCATTAAAGAGGCTAAGGTTCCTAATGACAGGGATGCTGTGCGCTCCTTCTTGGCTTCGCTGAATATTATGCCTGGTTTGTTCCGGGAGACAGCCATGACAACGCGGGCGTTACACCGCGCTGCCATTACGACGCTGCCATCACAACGCAAGTCGTTACAATGACTTGCGCTGGAGGGTGCTCTTGGTAAAGGAATAGTTTTATTTTCTATTTCAACACCTTCCCTACTGTTACGTGGGCTGGAGTTGGAATAGAAAATTAAACTATTCCACAATCCAGTGCCTACAGCGCAAGTCGTTGTAACGACTTGCGTTGTAATGGATGCGTCGTAATGGCAGCGCGGGGTAACGCACGCGTTGTCATGACATACATAGGTTTGTTCCCGAATCCTCTCCGCTCATTGTTAAGGAAAGGAACCAAGTACACATGGTCTCAAGACAAGGAAGATGCATTCATTCAGGTCAAGACACTTATTGAAAAAGCTCCTGCTTTAAGTGCCTTTCAAGAAAGTCTTACTACTGTTATCACCGTAGATGCTAGTCAAATGGGTCTTGGAGCTATTTTAAGCCAACAGCTGACATGTAGAGAAAACACAGTTGCATTTGCCTCACGTGCCCTTAAACAGTGTGAGAAACAATATAGCACAACTGAACAGGAGGCGGTGGCCTGTCCATTCACAAATTTAAAATATACGTCTGGGGTCATAGATTCGTTCTTCAAACTGATTACAACCCCCTTGTTCACGTTTTTTCCAATGGTTCTAGTAATCTTTTGGCAAGATTATCAAGTTTAGTGTCCAAATTACAAGAATTCGTTTTTGAAGTTAGGCATGTACCAGGTGAGAAAAACTTTTGCGCTGACTGTTCGTCACATATGCCTGTTGAAGATACGGAAGAGAATGGCTTTGTTGATGATGTGGTCAGTGTAGCCTCTGTAGACGCCATCAGCCTTGATTTGTGTGGAGGGCTGAGTGGACTGGACTGATTGCCTTCATGTCACGAGGATGAAACCAGGGGCAAAGTCTGTCAGTATGTGGTTAACGGTTGACCAGAAAAAAGAATCCTAAGTGCGTCATTAAAATCCTATGCTCAAGTTGCGGATGAACAGTCTTTAGCCAATGGTTTAATAATGAGAGGGGTTGTGTATGTACCCGCAACCGAAATAATGGATACCATCATTAAACATGCTCATCAAGGGCATTTAGGTTCAACAAAAAAATCATGCAGATCAACAGTACTATTGGTGGCCAGGAATTGACGCCCAAGTCAGATTCTGGATTGATAAGTGCCCTGAATGTCTCACCTCCAACAAGCACTGTAAAACATACAATACCCGTTGCATCCTGTCCAGTATCCTGATGTTCCATGGGAGAAATTATGTTTCACCTTTTCAGGACCGTTCATTTTGTTACCAGATCATATGAGGTATTTGCTGCTGTTGAATGATTATCACTCTAAATGAATGTACTTCTCCTTCGTGAAATCTGCAGATTCTGAGTCAGCCATTGAATTTTTAAGACAGGGTTTTTTTATTGAGGGTTCACCCAAACAAGTAGTCACTGATAATGATTCACACTTTACATCTGACCACATGTCTAAATATTTTGCACATCATGACATCATACACTTACACACGGCTTTGAATGCTCCCTCATCTAATGGTTTGGTCGAAACGGGCTATAGATTCATCAAGGAGGGCATACAAACTGCATTGGCAAACAATATGGATGTTGGAATGTTTATTAAATGTTTATTAAACAACATGTGATACACACCGTTATAACACGTCCCACATTATACTTCAGCTGTAACACCTTTTTCCCTTCTTGGAGGCAGGGAAACTCATATAAATATGTTCCCTTCTTGGTTAGATGATCGGTTAGATGAAGTTACTGTTTCAAAAGAGAAGCCTCTTTCCAAAGTAACACTTTCACAACATAACATGAAAGAATATTTTGACAACAAACACAATGTATCCTTCATGTATTTTCAGAAAGTGACTGGGTACTCATAAAAAGTTCTACAAAAGTTACTAAAGGACAATCCATCTATTCTGCCACAGCCCAGGTGGAATGGTAGGCAAAGCTTCTGTGTTGTTGGTAGGCAAAGGGTGGTGCAATAAACACCAAGTAGTCAAATTGACGCCTCAGCAAGCCAACATCATTATTGGCAGATCTAATCCTCTATTAGAATCTGATTTTTCGACTTGGATACAACCATCTGTTTTGGGGCAGCCGTCTTCAGCTGATGGTTGTATTTCAGCCCCTACTGATGAGGGTGTTTCTGGTATTTCTTTTGACTCTCTGCTTGCCTCAGGGAGTGTATTAGTGTCTAACTCTAACAAAACTCCAATAGCAAGATCCTGTGCTATCAAAACACCTTTGAAATGTAAGGATTTTTTAATGTATTGATCTTTCAGTTTATTTCCCCTGTATATTTTACTCCTATGTTGTATCACAGTTTTCTTCTAGCATTTCTTTCTTTGTACATTATTCTTATCTTTTGCAATGTTTAACAAGATTTTATCTATTTGATTTTCTTTTGTTAGTGTAAAGGGAAAGGTGATGTATTATATGCTTTATAACTTATGGAGGACACGCGGCAACCCCACGTGCCCTCGAATGTATTTACTCTTGCGTTCCTAGACAGCAGTGGGTTTCCACAGCAGTTCAGGCTACTGCGGATTCCAACCGGCTGCTCTGGATGCGTCGTGGGCTGTCCGAATAAACGTATCCTCAGCAAGCTCCTTTTTTGCTGGTGCTCCTTACTTCATTCACGCAGGGCGTGTAGCGTTTCTTGACGCTGCGTGGGTTATGGGCAGCGCACTAGCGCTAATAATCACAGGAGCCGGTTTTACAATTACACACACGGCTCTGACTGCCGCGCTGAGGCCACGCCTCTTTATTTATACTTGCCAGCGTCTGACGTCACACGTCAGCGCTGGCGTGCTCCGGCAGCGCGGGCAGGCTAGAACGCCTCCTCTCGCGCGCCGAACATTACACTCCTTCCAACCTTTATCAAAACAACAAAACATTAATACAGTAGGTAATGAAAACGATGGATCTGTTACCAGTCCCCCAGTCTCAGTCTCAGAGTGTTACACCAGATAATCGGCCAGCTGGGAAGATGGTGCTGGGTGTCATAGTCCATTGTGTTTCCATCATCATTAGGATCTTGGTCTACCTCTTGGTCTTCATTCAGTTGGTTCGGACTCAGCCCTTCCGGACCCAGCATGGGACTATTAGGTGTTCCGGGGTGGACTCTCTTGAAGAAGGATACGTCGGGGTTCGAATGGAAACCGAAACTTGCTCCCCGGGTATCGGTCTTTGACATAGACTTGATCTTGCAGTCGAATGCTGGATTCTTTGGCTCCTCTCCGCCGGCTGGCTTGGTCATTTTAACGAGTACGATTGGCCAGGGTCCTCTCCTCGTTGGCCTGTGCTGGGACCCAGGTGGGGTGGTGTGGAATCGTGTCACTCACTATTCGGCCCATGGTGGCCGTTCCTGGCGCCGCTTCCATCGTGATGTGAGGGGTCATCCTGTATTCTCTCAGAAAACTGTACATCGCTCTTTCCAGTGGAGATCCATCCGCCAGGGCAATGCGTATTGTCTTATTGAGAGTGTGCATGAACCTTTCCACTTCCCCATTGGCTTAGGGCCATCGAGGGGTCACTTTGCGATGATGAATCCCCCAACTTTTGAGATACTCGGCGAACTCCTGCCCCTGAAAGGGGGGTCCGTTGTCCGTTTTAACCACTTCAAAGATGCCGTGAGTGGCGATGGTCTTTTCAAACTTTGCAATCACTTCCGTGGCTGTCTGACTCCCCACTATCTCGACCTCCAGGTATTTGGTGAAATCATCAATGATGACCAATGCGTAGCGTCCATCTGGGAGATGTCCGAAGTCGGCGCTCACGCATTCCCACGGTCTCCGGGGGTTATCTTCTGTCACCACTGGGTGAGGGCGATCTGCCTGACCCGCCGCTTGACACCACTGGCAGGTTCTCACTGTTTGCTCCACCATGACGTCCATACCAGGGAACCACACCTTAGCTCTCAGTCTGCCTTTGGTCTTGACCATCCCTTGGTGTCCTCGGTGCGCTAGATCTACTGCCTGTTGGGTGAGGCTAGTTGGCATAAATAGTCTAGGGCCTCGTAGAAGGCACCCTTGGCTGTCGATGGACAGTTCTCCTTTTACCCTCAGGATAGCTTCCAGTGTCATACTGGCTTGGGGTGTTCTCCTGCTCAAAGACTCTTGGATGGCTTTCCAGTCACCGGACTTGACTGCATCCGCCGCTATTTGAATGCATTCGTCCCCTTTTGAGGCTTCAACAATGGCGGCCAAACTCATGGGGAGAGGTCGTGATCTTTCTGTCACCAATCGGACATACTCTTCTGTGTCTTCTGCCTCGGCTCTCTCCTATGCCTTGATAGGTAATCCGCCGGATTGGTAGACCCCGGTTTGTACTCTACACGGTAGTCGTAGCCTTGGAGCTGGAGTATCCATTTCTCAATCCTGGGTGGTGGTTTAGATGCAGACCCTTGGAATAGGGGTATTAACGGTTTGTGGTCAGTTGCTACTGTGAAGTGATGTCCATACACATAGACGTGGAAGTGTCGGCAGGCCCAATGAATGGCGATGGCCTCTCGCTCAATTTGCGAGTATCTTTGCTCTGTTTCAGTTAGGGACCGGCTGGCATAGGCGATGGGTGCCCACTCTCCGTTGTTCTGAAGTTGAGCTAATACCGCTCCCAGGCCATAGGGACTAGCATCCACGGCCATGTTGGTGGGTTTCGCAGGATCAAAGTATGACAGAGTAGTGTACGCCGACAAGGCTGCTTTTGTCGCCTGGAAAGCATTATCTTGTTCAGGGCCCCACTGCCATGTTGTCGTGGACTTGGTCAGTTCTCTGAGAGGCTTGGTAAGGTTAGAGAGGTCAGGGATGAAGCGCCCACAGAAGATCACCATGCCTAAAAAGCTTCTCGCTTCTGATATGTTTGTCGGGGCGGGGGCCTCCTGGACATCTTTTACTTTGTCCGGATCCGGGGCCACTCCCTGATCAGAGAAAGTGTACCCAGGGAAACTATTTTTGTTTTGCAGGAATAGGCACTTTTCTCGGTGTAGAGTGAGGCCCGAATCTTGGATTCTCTTGAGGACTCCTCTCAGCCTCTGGTGGTGCTCTTCCACCGTTGACGCGTAGATCAGCAGATCATCGCTCGCATTTAATACTCCAGGGAGGCCACTGAGGACTTCTCTAATGGTATTCTGGAATACCTCTGCTGCACTTGAGATGCCAAAATTGAGGCGCCGATACCGTCTGAGGCCCACATGGGTAGAGAAGGTGGTTATGTACCTCGAGTCTGGGTGGAGTGGCAGCTGGTGATAGCCTGATCGTAGGACCATCTTGGAGAACCACTTTGCCCCATTTAACTCCCCCAAGATATCATCGATTGTGGGCGTCAGGTGTCGTTCTCTTTTTACGGCGGCGTTGGGGAGGCGCATGTCCACACATATGCGGACCTGTCCTGGCTGTTTTGGCTTCCTGGCAATGACGATTGGAGATACCCACGGGGTCGGAACGCTGACTAGCTCTATGATGCCTTGTTTCTCTAGAGCCTCCAGCTCCTCTGCGACCTTCCGCCTCAGGTAGAATGCGATTCGCCTGTGCCTCAGCGCCACCGGTTGGACCGACGGATCGATGTGTAATGATACCTCTTTCCCTTTTAGACACCCGATTCCTTTGAACACCTCACCAAACTCCTCCATTATGGTGTCTAATTCTTCCTCCAGTACCGCCATAGCGAACGATATCAGCTTCAGTGCTTCGGCTGATTGTCCGCTCAATAGCATGCCGCTACTTTCTTCCGTGACGTAGATGGTGGTGCCTATCTTTGCTTCTCCGTGCTGTATTTCTGTTTTAAAACACCCAATCAGTGGGATGGGCGTCTTTTGTCCATACGCAAATACTCGGATCTTCGCCTCTCGTAGCGGAGGCTTGGTGCGTAGTTGGTGGTATACGTTGGCGGCCATTAGCTCAATTGATGCCCCTGTGTCAATGGTCGCTTTTACCTCCTGTTGGTGCATCCTGATGCGACACTTCGGGAGGCGGCGCTTCTGTCTTTGTGGCTGGTTAATTGCGAATACATAATGGACTGGGTACTCTTCGGTGTCGTCATCCATGTCCTCGCTATCCGGCTCTTCTCGCACCGCAAGCGCGGCTTCTTTCTTGACCCTGGTGGATCTGCATACTGCCGCGAAGTGGTTCATCCACCCACATGCACTACATTTCTTCCCTTTTGCTGGGCAATCCTGCAGGCGGTGGGGTTCGCCTCCGCAGTATCCACATTCTTTCTTCTTGGTGTCAGGCGGTCTCCTCCCTCCTGTTTGTCGCACTTTAGGCCTCACCACATTCACCTTTTCGGCCACGTGGACTTGTTCCGTCTTGATGGGGCGGTGTAAGGCTGCTTCCATGTGCGATGCCCTTGCCTGCGACAGTTCCTTCGAGCGGCCTAGTGTGAGGATGTCCGCCAGGGGCTTGCCTTCTTCTTGGAGGATGGTCACCCGGAGCTTGGATGAGTAACAGCCTTAGGTGATCTGACCTCGGATCTCCTCCTGTTTGTCGCGGAACCCACACGTGCTCGCTAGTTCTTTTAGTCTGTCATGGAATGCATCTAGAGATTCTTCGGCCTCCTGCTTGGCTTGGCGAAAAATAAATCTTTCGTAGTCTCTGTTTGCCATGGGCTCAAAGTGGGCATTTAGAGCGGTCAGGAGTGTGAGGTATGTCTTTGGCGTTGCCTCCACGATGGTTTTGTATATGCGGTGTCTATCCTTGCCTCCTAGCTGAAGTAGTAAGGCCCTGCGCCTCTCTCTGGATATTCCTGCCCCCTCGAAATATATCTGCAGGCGATCAGTCCAGTCCCTCCAGCATGGGGCGAGGGACGACGGGGCACCGTCGACAATGAAGGGTTCTAAAGCGGGAATTGACGCCATTTTGGCACGTGCTCAGCGTGCTGCGTAGGCCGCGCCTCGCTACCCTCCTTTCGCGGTAATGCACAATGAGGTGGACGAAGTCTTGTACTCACGGGCGTGGCCCTCTGTCTTCCCTTCCACAGAGGGTGTGTCTAAGATGGGCAGCCCCGGTCACAAGGGCCTTGGCACAGTCTTCGGGCATCTGCTGTCCACATGGCTCAGACTAGCAGTGAGTAGTGCTCCTTCTCCCTTCAAAGTGGCATGGGGCAGCACAACAGGGGCTCAGGGAAGGCATCTCATACCTCCCCTCCACAAACGCGGTGACACAGGCCGCAGCAGAGTCCCCGTGGGCACATCAGTGCCTGAAACAGCCACTAGCCAGGGTATAATGACCTCCAAACAGCAGGGGTCGTCAGCACATCATCGTGGGCTCACTACAGACCCTCGTCGCCAGTGTAGCGTTTCTTGACGCCGCGTGGGTTATGGGCAGCGCGCTAGCGCTAATAATCACAGGAGCCGGTTTTACAGTTACACAGGCGGCTCCGACTGCCTCGCTGAGGCCACGCCTCTTTATTAATACTTGCCAGCGTCTGACGTCACGCGTCAGCGCTGGCGTGCTCCGGCCGCGCGGGCAGGCTAGAACGCCTCCTCTCGCGCCGAACATTACAGGGCGAAAATCACTTTCAGTCGAGAGGACTGATTATTGGCATGCAGGTTCTCCTGCCACTTTGATTTCAAGTCCCTCGAGATTTGGAAGATCTTGAGAGACTTGAAATCATCATAAATATGTGCTGTTAATGTTCTCGATCGTTTGCACTGAGGATCTGGAGGGGAGTGGAGGCTGATGCAGGCATCCCCTGCTGTCGACTCTAGTTGGCTATGGGTTCCAGGCTTCTGCATCATTTCCCAGGAATGAGTGACAGCTAAACTACACCCGTTATTTTTTCACTCTAAAGGATGGTAATAATTTCTGAAATCAGGCGTGGCCCATGCAGGTAAGAGCAGTGGGGCGGGGCGCGGGAGTCAACAGACGACGACAAGATAAACTTAAATTTTAAAAAACAAAAGCCACTTACCTTGTGCAAGGTAAGTGGTTTTTGTTTTAAAAAATTTAAGTTTACCTCGTCATTGTCTGTCAACTCCCCACCCACCCCACCCCACTGCTCTTACCTGCACGGGCTGCGCCTGTCTGAAATTCAGTGAAATAGCGTGTTTAATAGTGAGACATGGATATGTGATGTGCATTGTTTGTTTTAACCCAGAGTGGTGATGACTCGTGATGAAAACAGTAATCATGAAAACTACTAAACAGTGAGCACAAGCGTAGGCCAGTCCAAGAGATGTCAAACTAACCTTGAGAGTGTAGTGTGAAGTGAAAGCTGAACATGCATGGTGGGGTTGAATGAAGAAATGCAGGCTTGCGAATTTGGGAAATGTGAAAGCAAAATATGGAGCCTGATAGACCATTTTAGGTTAATTCTGAGAGGGCACGTCATTTTAAAGCTGAGTGTAAAGTATTATTATAATATTTTTCTGCAACATTGAAACCTTTGGTGTAAAAATACATCCAGGGAAGAGTAAAATCGGAACATATAAACAGCAAATAAAATGAGAAACATCTTCATAGAACTCTGTTGAAATCTCCTTAGACGAGCAGAAGTTCTCTGGGGGGAAAGGTAAAGAGGGTTATCAAAGGTAAGCCAAGTAAGAATCTCTGGATATTGTTATTTAAATGGAAGGTGATGTGAAACCGAGAAGTGACACCAGCAATTCTTTGTCCACAGGGAGACATGCCCCATGTTTCTTATTATTTTTTTATAACCAAATGTAATTAGTTTTCTTAGTTTTCAGCAATCTCCACATGAATTTACACAAAATCACATGACTATGCACAAGGTATATAAGCACTGTAGATACAGTATCATTGTCACACACTTAGTCCAAGAAGTGTCCACCATTTGCTGAAGATTTTGTAATGCTTCCCGGGGCATCCCTGTGCCTAGTAGATCATTTCTTCCTGACGAGCACGACAATCCACGTCCCTCTGCCACACCATCCATGAGAGGGTCTTTGGCGACCTCCAGTTATAGGCGATGTCTTCTCATTTATTTTAATTTCCCTTTTAATGCCCTTTTTAGTCTGACTCCTGACCCCATTCCCCTTCTACTTATCCACTGTGTGTCTTTGGTTTATTGGCACAAGGGATCGAAGGGTCCATGCTGCCTCAGCAAACTTGGGGGCATATTATCAAGGGGGTTTATCTCCGCTTTTTTGGCTTTAAAAGCCAAGAAAGCGGAGATAAAATTATCTCCCTATTACCTAGCTGTCGCTAACACCAGTTAGCGACAGCTAGTAGGAGATAGCGACCATCTTGGGCCCCACTTTGCATGTCAGTGATATTTATCACTAATGACATGCAAAGTGGGCGTGCCAAGATGTTAGCGACTGGAAACAGTCGCTAACATCGCTATCTCCTATTACCAACTTTTGGAGATATTCGCGCTTGGATAACATGGCTAAGAGCATTAGCTCGGTAATGCATGAATATCGCGGACTTTTCAGCGATATTCATGCATTGCGGCCGTTTTTTATCGCATTTGCGATAAACCTTGATGATAGCAAGGTTTATCTGCGATAATTTCTGACGATGCTCAGCGTTAAAAAATTCGTTGCTAAGCATCGTTAGCGATAAATATTGCTTAACGTTGGTAATATGCCCCTTGGAGACAAAAATGTGTGTACCGACAAGAACCTGACACCATCACACATGGATTTGTTTAAAAATGGGTAATGTCCTGCATTGATTGGCATTCTGTCTAGTTTATACTCGTCTCAGGCCTTCATACATCTGTTAACATATTGTAATTGGTCTGGATATGTAGGATCGCCAACGTAACACAACAGCAATACAGACAACACAAATGATTCTTTTCAACAGGGTCAAATGAGATAGTAAAAGTTGATTATGCATTACTTGCAAAATAATGTGTTGGTTTTTGGAGTGAGAAACATACCATTGATGTCAAACTGCCCCTACGAGATCTGGGGGAAGTGACTGGCATTTCTAAAATATTCCCATACAAGGAAATTTGAGGGGACCATAACAATTTTGTTGTGTATTTTCTCTAGTCCGATATTTCGTCATTTATGACTAAATATGAGTCTGTTAGTGGAGTGAGGGAATAAATATTCAAATTGTTATTTAAAGAGCGCTCTTGGGAGATATTAACTGTGACTGAATCCCTGTGTTATACCAGCTGTTAGGTTTTCTCACGTGAAACTCTGCCTTATCCTTTTGTGGTCAAGATGTGTATGTGAATATACCAGCCTGTGTTTACATGGCCAGGATAGGAATAAAATATTAAGATGCCATTACTAGGGAATGGCGTGGTGTGACAGTGGGTTGTATGACAGAGGCACGCATGGCTAAACCAAGTATGCCTCTACAACGCTGCTCCAACAATATATGTATCTTAATAACGCATTCCTTTACCACGCAATTTTGTGGTAAATGCATGACTGGTAATGGAATGTGTGGTAAAGATTACAGCCCAGCACCCCCTGCCCTGAGCCCTAAAAAGTACCCCAAACCCTAAAACCTACCCTAATCCCCAGAGCCCAAAGCACTATCCGAGCCCAAAAACCACCCCACCACCCCCCTGAGCACTAAGCACTACCCCGAGCCCTAACACCCTGACCCCCTGAGCCCTAAACACTACCCTGACCCCACCAAACCCTAAACTCAACCCCAAACCCCCTGAGCCTGAAACACTACCTGACCCACCCCTAAGCCCTAAAAACTACCCAGACCCCCCCCAGAGCTGAAAAATACCTCGACCCCCACTGAGCCCGAAAAACTACCCCAACCCCTGTGAGCCCTAAAAACTAACACAACCCTTAAAAACTACCCCCCAAAACCCTGCCCAGCCCCACTTACCACACTGTGTCCTCCCCCGATCCTTCCTCTTCCTGTGCTGCCCATCCCAGCATCCAGACTGCACACTGTCTTAACCATGCATCTGCGTGGTTAAGGCAAGCAAGGTTACGCTTGCGGGGAAATGGCAAGCTTGGCTCATCCCGCGTATAAAGGCAGTTTCCCGTGAGAGTGAGATGCTCATTTGGGTATTTCAGACTTGTTTGAGGAAGTCTGGGATCCTCTTTGAGAGGTGTAGGCTGATAGAAAACTGGGGGACAAGATATGTGGTATAGGCAAACGTTTATGTATTTCTCAAGGCTTTGATCCACCTTCTATTGCCTTGCATCTCACATCATACAGAAGGAAACATGCATACTTCTGACAAAGATTTACAGAATAAAAAGTCTGGTGGAGGTCTATGCTTGAAGTCTTTTTATTTAGGTCATAGGCTAACTGCTGATTATCCTTTTTCATTACAATTTACAATAAAACTAAGAATTCAGCATGCAGGATTGCTCCCCTTGCAGGTAAAATCTATCTTCAATTTGTATTTCCAGTTATAGGTGCCCATGTTTGTCTTGAAGCAAAGCGCTGCTGCCGTTTCACATTCGCACACTAGTCGTCCACAATCATTCGGGGAGCCTCCTGCAACAAAGCAAAACAACAACATGAAGTTATTCCAGAATCTTGCACCGAAAGTTCAAGTCATTGCAAACATCAGCAAATAGGGCACTTTGCGACTCCAAAGGAGACAGTTATACTCTAAGGGCCAGATTCATCAAACAAAAATCCGCTTGCAGAGGGGCAGATTCTCAGAATCTGCCCCTTTGCGACCGGTATTTTTGCATTTGGGATGTATCATCCCAAATGCAAAAATCGCAATTTTAGAAATCGCTAAATTGCGATTATTTGCATTTAAGGAATCTCAAATTGAGATTCCTTAAATGCAATGCATGAAAGTTTTTAAACTAGCGAATTCGCTAATAGGGCACGCAAATTACCATGAAGTACAACTTCATGGTAATTTGCGAAAACTTTGGAAAATGCACTAAAGTGCATTTTTCAAAGTTTCATGTTGCGCACACACATGCCCTAAGGGCATGTGTGTGCGCAACATACGTGCATATATCAATTTCAGGGGTGCAACAGGGTGTCCTTTGGACACCCCTGCACCCTTGAAATCGCAATCTCAATTTGCGAATCGCTAATTGCGATTCGCAAAGTGAGATTGTCTTCCCATTCATTCCAATGGGCCTCTAGGCCCTTAGGAATAAATGGGGAGGTATTCCTTAATTGCGACTCGCAATTTACGATTCGCAATTATGGAATTCTAAGAAATCGCTATTTTTTAAGTAATTTCTTGATGCATTCCATTTTGCTATTCCTTAATAGCGAATTGGTATTTTTCGCTATTAAGGAATCTCAAATCGGGTTGTTGATGTTGATGCATCTGGGGGTAAGTCTAAACATACTCATAAAAGCAATGGAAAAAGGGAGTGTTAGAATATGTTTGCCGCTCTCCTTGGGGGCATATTAGTGCCCCTAAGGAGAGCGGGTTGCTGGAAAATCTAGTCCTGAGAGAGAGATACAAGACCTCCTTCATTCTAAAACCCAGGTACGGAGCTGATTAGACCCTTAAAAGAATTCTTGGAATAGATTCTTGGCAAAGAATACTAAACTTAGGCTACACCTCACTTACTTCTTCCCTTGTACTAGACTTAGGTTAGGTACACCGGGGTAGGCATATTTTAGAAGCCCCGGTTGAGTACTTTTAGTCATTATTTTATCTCTGTATGTATTTTAGGTATTTTATGGCTTAGAAACCATATCATGCTTTTACAGTACTACTTTATAATACTTATCGTATTATATGCCTTGTACTTTATAACCAGTATTACAATTGTAGCAGTACATTTCTTATGCTCGAGAAAGAAGACTATTCAATAAATACTTTTTTAGTGAAAAAGCCAGTCTCTCTATTTTCTCAGCACCTCTGGTGGAACGAAGCATGCACGATTGACTGATTAAAATAGTTATCTATTGTTTCCGCGACTCTAGAGATTGATTTCCTATTCTTTGGAAACAAAGTTGTCATGTTTATGCCGTTGTCAGAAACTAATCCCTTCTTGTGAATTCCAGAAAGTTTCTAGTGACCTCTGAGATAGCTGGCACTCACAATTAAGTCTAATAGGTTCGGTAGAGACCTAGTCGACCTCAGTCCTACGTCTAAACTACAGGATACATTTTTCCAATGCGCAGAGCCTATTGGGAATATAGGAACTACACTACATGGCGCCCAACGTTTGGTAAGGCGATAATTTAACTCTAGATACTAGAGTAACTCAGTCGTGCTTTTCACACAGACCCCTTTTTCCCGTAAAATACTCCAACAGACGTCTGGAGTGGGTGAAAGGATAATATCCGCCAAAACTGAGTAGGACGAAAAATCCTATGTATTAGTTTTTGATTTGTTCAACGTTGAAGGATACAGTGTTAAGAATTATTGTGCACCTAATCTTTGTTTCCTTGAAACTTGTTCTGCAAACTCTTCAGTCAGTAAAATAATGATTACTGACAAAGAATTCGCTGCAGCCGCAGCTCAAGCAGTTTTAGAAGACAGAAATCTCCTACAGAATGACCCGGATGCTATAATCATCCCGGTAAATGTAAGAAAAATTATAACTTACAAACTCATAAATAATGGAGTATCATCAAGAGGTGGTAAAGTAATATTTGTTATAGAGGCACATGAATATCGGCAGACAGAAGTGTTCTATTCATTGATTCACTTTCCTCCTGCGGATGGAGGGACACACGAATTCCACTACTACAAAGTAGAGGAACCTCCAACGGAATATGTTCCTTACGAGGACGTTGAAATTCCATTAACTTACCAAGAGCATCAGCTCTGGTTTAAAGGCGCCCTACAACATGAAAATCACATGACCAGGCTCGGTCCACTAGGTAGACCAGGAGCGACATGGCAGGTACTAGCCAGCTGTACACCACATCCTGACATTGAAAACATGACAGGTCCAGAACTGTTAGTAGAGCTAAAACAGTTAATTAAAATACATAGACAATTGGTTCAATATGTCATGCGGACCTTAACAGTGCAACCTACTGTGAGGATTCCACAGCACACCCCTCACCAGGGGAACACAAACAAAATCACACCACAGACTATACAGTCAGTCATTGGTAAATTGCGCGCAAAGAGGGAACAAATTCCGTTCTGGTTAGCTCAAAAAATTACACAAATTGAGGCTGGTAGTACACCTCATGAGAAACACCGGATTCTGACAATCTGGAGGACTGTGACACTTGGGGTACAGTCTTTGCTTCAATCTACACAAAAACGCATGGTGTTCCGTCCATGGCGGTAATACCAGACGTTCTGAGACAGATTCAAAATGAATACGGACCAGAACCTGCCTTAAATCTTGGTATGAAATTACTAAAAGATTTCAAACAGGTCTCGGCTATACTATTAGCCAACATCAAAGATGAAGCAGCATCCGTGGCAATCCGCCAAAAGCTAAAAGAAACAGATATAACAGATCAACCATATGAGCTTGCAAGAATTATCGAAAAATCTTATGAAGATCTAGGCAGAGATAGTTTGGGTGGGAAACAATTAAAACCCCAACTAACAGAAAATCCTGAAAAGAGTTTTATTAAAAATAATCTCACTACCCCTAAAAAGAAGTGGGAAAATACTAAACAGACACTTCCTAAAAAGAAACATTCTCAGTCCAGAGGAAGATCTCCCCAACTGGGAGGTAGGTCTCCACAACGGGAGCCCTCTGAAAAAAGATATAACCTCAGAAATAGGGATAATTTGAGAAAACCTGATAGATATCAAGATACTGATACACGTTCCTCTCGTACCTTTCAGACTTCCTCGCAGAAATCAGAGAGGAGAGGACGATCAGAACAAAAAGAAGAACACGTGAAGTCCAAAGACGAACAGCACGTTCCTAAAAATAAGAAAACTCAATTCACCAAGAAGAAGGTAGCAAGCGTAAAGATCAGACATTCCGAGGATCTTGAGGACACAACTCAAGAATGGGGAGTGGGCCCAGACAATGCTAGACAGCGCAGCAGAAGTGACTATAGCTCGCAGGATCCTGAAGGATCATCTGGAGACAGTGGACTTGAACGAATGCATTCAAGTTGAAACTGCCGACACCAGGGTTAGTGTACCCCATAAGTTATATGAAATAACACTCGGGATGGAGGGGGACATACCTAGAAAAAAAAGCACTCTTTTGGGAGAAGCTATCTAAGGGTTATGACATTCTTCTAGCTGAACAAGACGGGCCACCTTAATTTGTCAGGGAGTGCCCACATGGCGAAGAGATAATTATGTCAGCCTTCTCAAATCATATTCCTATTCATAACAAATACACCTATGCCAGAAAATGGGCTGTAGACCAGGCTCCAGCATTATACAAATAATCATGTGGGATGGGATGAGGACTCTCCTCACCATAAAATCCAGTTAAAAAATCAACCTACTGCACAGAGGCAGTATCCAGTTAAGCAAGAAGCTAAAAAACAAGTCAGGGAGATTTTAAATCAACTTGAATACCAAGGGGTGATTGAAACATGCACCTCGTCAATGAACAATCCTTTGTTTCCTGTCTCCAAACCAGACAATTCATATTGTCTAGTTTTGGATTACAGACACTTAAACTCTTGTTGCAAAACATTTGCAGTACAAAATGCACACAGTGCAGCACTGATGAATAACATCGTGCGTAAAAAATATAAAACCACATTAGATATTTTGAATGGGTTTTTCTGTCAAAACATTGCACCTGAAAGCAGGTATTCGACCGCTTTCTCAATTATGGGGACCCAGCGACAATTTTGCCGCCCCCCCCCCAAGGATTCAAGAATAGTCCAGGGTTATTTTCAGCCAGAGTAACAGAGTTACTACAAATGTACGATGATGAGGCATTATCTTATGTCGATGACATCTATCTTACAGACGATGATTTGGACGTGCGCTTGAAAAGAGTGAACACCATAATACTTGGGTTCGCTTCTGAAGGGTACAAATTCAATTTTAAGAAATCACGAATTGCCCATCTCAACGTCCTATTCTTAGGATACGAATTATCAAGTGAAGGCAAAAGCCTGGCAGCCAACTTCCTAAAGACATGTGCACTGCTCCAACCTCCAAAGACGCTGAAGAACTTACAGTCAATTCTAGGTTTCCTGAATTTCGGAAGAACTTATGTTCTGAATTACGCAGAAAGGGTTTAACCTCTCTACGAACAAATCAAACCTGATTTCAAACCAACAAATTGGACTCAAAACCATACAGAAATTTTGCGTTCAGTGCAAACGGACATGTTAGCAAAAACACAGTTAGAAACGTGCAATTTTGTGATCCGAATCATCCCAGGAGTTGCGAATTCACATACCTGACCTTTAATGAAGGTGAAAAGGTAGCAATAGCATACAAATCACACTTGTACACACAAGCTGAAATAAAATTCACTTCTACAGAGAAAATTCTGACAGCGGTCCAAACTGCAGTAGCAAAAGAGAGAGCTATCGCACAGGGTAAACGCATAATGATCGTTACACCTGTACCTGCCTTAGAGGCAGTGATGAAAGCAAGCATTCCCAATGCTAAAGCTTTACATCCAAGATGGATACAATGGGTTAATTCTCTTGCTGCAACAGACATTGAATACGTCTTTGACCCCTACTTGAAGACACAAGAATTCCTACAATACAAATACGAATGTCCTCTGCCGACCGAGATTCTGCCTCTAGAACATTATGGATGTATAATCTATACAGACGGATCAGCACAGCCCGCAATTGGGGGTAAACAAGCTTATAGTGCTGCGTGCGCGATTGTTAAAGGTCGCTGGCGCAAAGGTAAATTTAGACCTATGGTCACTAAAACTCAATCACTCGGAGACTGTACAGCTCAGCCAGCTGAACTACAGGCTTTCAAGATGGCGCTTGAAAATACTGATCGCGAATTCCCCACACTCATAGTGTGCGATTCATATTTCTGCTTTGAATCTTACAACAAACACTTGCAGAACTGGGTTCCAAACGTTTTCAAAAATAAAAAAGGTGGCACAATCACGCATAAAATGCTTTGGGAACAAGTAGTTCCATTACAGAAAGAACTACAAAAGACTCACGTTATTCATACACTGAGTCATCAGCGTGATGGCGTTGACGTTGCAGGGAATTCATTGGCTGATGAAGCCGCGAAGGCAGCTGTGCAAACGGCTTCCGTAGCTACAATCACTCACTCGAAAAGAGTAATAGACGGTGAAACAATGCTAGCAGTCAAAGCCTCAATGGAAGGTAGCTATGCAGCGTTACCTGTAAACTATCCACTCGGTAATACATCTATAATTGATGCAAACTCTGTTCCTTTTGCTCGAATCCCTGGAGTGGGGGACAGAGTAATTCCAAACAGGAACGAGAGAGGTGCTTTGGTTCACGAAGCACATATGGAAGAGGGTCTGAGGCATCAAGGGATCTTAGAATCTCTAATAGAATTAGAAGAGATGTACTGGTGGCCAGGAATGGCCCTCGAAGATTAACTGTGACACCTGTTACAAAGATCATAGCTTCGACAACCACCAGGTACCTGACTACGGTATAGCCAGCCCTGTCCAGACACCATTGTTAGACAGCATCAGGCTTTCTACACGCAGACGTCACCATAGATGTATGCGATCCCACAAATATTAAGACAAGATTTATTTGGATGTGGCACAGCGCTCGGCTGACGCCAGAACTGTTATAAAGCAGGGGCGGCTGGTGACATTTGAAAGTGGTGAGGGGTAAAAGTTGCGGGCAGCGCACTGTGGCAGCGCGAGCCCGAACATAAGAAGGGGGTTCGGGAAAATTTTGAAAAATAGCGGCCAAATGGTGCATTTTTAAGGACATTTCCGAAATCAAGAATGTTAATAAAGCAATTGGGAAAGTGTAGCAATTACATTAATATAGAGATTTTGTATGACAATATAATGTAGGTTGCAGCTTATCAATATAACCACAAATCTTCAATACAGCACCGCCCTCAGGAATGTTTAACAGTATACCCAGCACCACCCTTAACAGGTGGCAGCACTCACAAAAACGTTTAATCATGGACGGGTGAAAATAGCTGGTAGGCAGAGGAGCTGTGCAGGAATGGAGGTGGGGTCTTTGTAGGCCAAGTTCCAGTCACAGAAAGGATTAGTAGTGTAAAACACACACAGCGGCAAAATATTGAGAATAGCAGACACAATATACAGTGCTCATTTTGCAAGGTTGCCAGCATTCTGGGTGAAACAGCTGTAGAATTGTTTCAGTTTTCATACTGACAGAATTCCCAACCTTGATGGCATGAGAAGAAAATGCGCAGTTTAACCTACTACATTGTTATCCCAGAATGGAAAGACATCCCCCTGCCATCTGGTGACTCCACAAGAAGTGAAACTGCAAACAAGGTCTAGCCCTGATGACATCACAGTGAATGATACTGCACAGCCTATAGATATGAGCAGACATCCAACAGAATTCGGTTGCTCAATGCAAAGACAACCTTTTCTGTTGTACAGCTGGGCATGAGTCCTATATGGGAGATGGCAGTAGTCTGGATTGGGTTGATGTCATGTGTGTGTGTGTCATTATAGAGCACCCTGTACACATTTCGGTTTGATATAATCTATGAATGGACTTGTGGATTACAATGTTTAGAATGAGGTTCAATATTATATTTTACTTGGAGGAAGTACATTCCACGTTCACCAATGTAAATGGAAATAATATTTGTCTCATGTTTCAATTATAGGCACTGAAAGTGCAACTGACGTAAAGTAATGCTACTTATTCAATTAACAATTCCTTTCAAAATGTACCGTCGTGCAGGAAGTCAGTCGAGTTCTAAAGAAACTTTGTGAAGGAGTGAGCAAGGAGGCTGATCTGCAGCTTGAGGGCTCTAAAGACAGCCTTCATCCCAGGGTACAAGCCCATGAGTACGGTCATGGCTGCGGCCCCTTGTAGGCGGGCACGGTGACAGAATTGTTTTAGAGCACAACAGTCCTGCTGTGTAATCGAGCGAGTCTTTCGTTCTTAGACAAATCACCAATTGGATGGTGCTGATCAATTTCACTCTGCAGCGCACTCTTCAGTCCCGTGATTCAGTGTGTCATAGGAGTGAAAAAGAAAAGCATGCTAGTCTCCCTGAGCCCCTGGGGTAGTTGCTTGCTACTGAGAGGGGCCGGTGCAATGCCATTGAAGTACTGAAGGACTGCTGAGGAATGCTGGTACTTCTCAAATCAAAGTAGTGCAGGTGCTCAGTACATGACTGCAGCTGCCCCTTTAAAGCCCTGGCCATAATCACAGTTTGAATATATCAACGTTGTCTGGCACGAGACACAACAAAGTTATGAATTTTTTAGCATTTGTCCCCACGCCGTGAACCTTCTTCTCCAGATATTAATATCCGCTAACCTGTCGCCCACATTCTGAAGCATTATGCAACCAAGTTCTGTTGTTTTGCTAAATGCGGTTGCCACGGAAATGGATTAAAACGAAGTATAAAGAACGTTTCGGTATTTGTATCATGCTTTTCACCAGATTGTGTATTTTAGAGGGAAAAAAATACCACATGTTTCTGAATGTTCCGGGCAATGATTGCCCAGTGAGATAATGAAAGCTCAGTCAAGCAAACTACAAACAGTTTCTTTGCAGAGACATTGGGTGGTAAGCAGATACTGTGATCTCTCAAATTAAAGAGCTATTAGAAAGATAGAGGCAGATGCGGCTGTGGAGTGGTGTGGCTCACTGGTTAGAGGCGGCAGACCCGGAAGCAGAGAACGGCCCGGGACCAGGGTTCAATTCCCGACGCGGCAGGGTCGTGGACCAGGGTCAGCGGACTCGATAATTCTCGCCTCGGTGCCTACTCTAACCAGGGATCACACTCGGCAACTCTGGGCATTAGCTTGCCTCATCTCTACAACGGCCCCCCACATTAGCCGGGGATGCCTGGTTTCACCTTGGAGATACCCAGTAGGGACCATCTCACAGGGATAGCCAGGACGGGTTCCCCAGCGGTCTACAGCGCCACGACGCCTCAGGGCAGCAGTGCGCTTTACAAGACACATACATTTACATTTACTCTCTGGGGGGTATTAAAATAAACAAAACTTACCGGGTCCGCCGTCCGCACCGCCTCTGCTACGACTCCCGAGTCCCGCGTCGGCAATGGCGCCTTCAACGTTACTGCGTCACTGGAGTGGCAAGTGAAGTGAGCCAATCCATGCGCTGCCAGCAGCCCGCCTGCCCATTAGGAGACCGAGGTTTGCGCCTGTGCTCAAACACCGCCCTCCAAATGGGCATGCGCCAACCAGAGCAGCAGACACAAGTGCGCATGATTGGGCATGGCTGAAAAATTCGCCTCCTTTCCCACTCATGCGCACATGTGTCTGCTGCCTGCCCCTGACAATGCCTGTCAGTCAACATGACGCCAGACCGCCCACCCCTTCAGACTTTGAAGGGGTGGGCGGTTCGACGTCATGCTGACTGACATGATTGTCAGTTCTCCCTCGGCGAGACTGAACTTAAGTAAACTGAGAGTTTACTTAAGCTCAGAGACGCCGAAGGAGCTGTGGGCGGGGAGGCAACGCCCCAACACCCCCAATGGACCCACCGCCACTGTTATAAAGGATTTGAGAGTCTTTATCGGCACATACGCAATTGGCACACTACATTCTGACCAGGGTCCTGCGTTTAGCTCTCGAGCTTACAAGGAGGCCATGGCTAGCTTGGGCGTTGCATTGCGGTATTCTAGTCCCTTCCATCCTGAGGGTAATGCGGCAGTGGAAAGAAAAAACAGTGACATAAAGCAATCCATAACAGCTAAGGTATTAGGTTCGGGGGATGGGTGGGTCAAACATCTAATAAGTGTCCAACGTAGTCTTAACAATCTGCCAAGAAATTCTCTGGGGGGAATCACTCGATATGAATTACTATTTGGTTCTAGAATGATAATCGAAGACCTTCATTGTCAAACTTCAGTGATGGAACAAAAACCCTTTGATGTCAAAGATCGTTTGGCTGTTTTACAGGACAACAAGAAGAAGTCTGAGTAACACAATACAGAAGCAAACGACCACTGAAGAAAAACCACCTGTCCCAGCAAGACCAGTCTGGATTCTAAAGATTGGGAATATAGTCAGGGAAAAGATTGCGGTAAAGAAGGAATTTGGCCCGTCTCAAAGAAAAGTAGCACCTGTCTTAGCTATTCACGGAACAATATCAGTGTTACTACCGCCCCTTGCTGGTAAAAGGGAGAACAGAGTTGTTTCCATCGACCTGGTCAACCCACATCATGTGGCCGATAATAAGTAGTAGGCCCAGTGGACTCCCAAGATGTAGCAGGCAAACAAATCTTGCTACAATCCAAGAGGTTCAAACTGAAAGACTTGTCACCTTTGATAAACCTGCAGTAAGAAAAGAAGGACTATGCAACAAAGCCATGGAACTTGTGCCTCTGGATACCCAAATAACAGTTCGTCAAGAAACACCTGTCTACAATGACGTAGCCTCTGACTATACAAATATGACAAAGGAAGAACCAGCTCCAAAGTTTCCGAACAATCCTGATGCTATTCCAACAATTGACAGAACTGCCTCTGGCTATTTCATCAACTTTGATACCTTCTCTGAGGATCCCAGTGAACCTGAAGCACCGCCAGCAAATAAAACTTTCAAAGAAAAAATAACAGAACTCTTTCATCAACTTGAGAAACCATATCTGGTTTCACCATGGGTTGAGTTTTGGATTGTGTTAGGTGTACTTTTTCTCCTGCTTTGGATCATACTTTTGTTAAGTTTGGGAAGGATGATAAATGGAAAATACAGTACAATGGACACACCAAGTAAGAAAATCAACTTGCTCCTGAAACCTCACAAATCATCTCATCGTGAAAGAAGAGACCTGTCATCAGTAAACATCATAGCCGTCCCTATACCTGGTGGTATAGCATGGGATAGAATTGATTATGACATCTATGGCCCGGTGAAACTGCTGAAGATTCCACACCAGTTTAAGGTTTCTTTGAGTGACTTTGTCTCACCCAGCACATTTTCTGATGATTGGGACTTTGAAACTGTTAATAACATGATGACAGATTTAGAATTGCCAGCTAAACTCACAGAACATGAATACCTAGAAGGTTCATCAGATTATGAACAAATGTATTGTTTTAATCATTATGGTCACCATTATTTGCATAAAATCTGCAAACCCTTGAAATGTTTTTACTTACAATCAATGGGAAAATTGTCCAACGCCACCAAAGTGCAGCTCAAAAACATTTTATGAAAAGTTTCCATACTTCTCAGGGTTTAATGTTACAAATCCAGAAACGTTTTATTTTTAAAATGAGAATAAGACAGGAATGAAAACAATGCTGACCAATACTAAACAAATTTATTCTGCAAACCTTTATGCTCAGCTGTCTACATTAGGTTTTGACTTTTGAAAGACAACATTGAGACAAAAACTGTCTGGGGCACAAAAGATTGGCAGGTGCAAGGTTTAGATGCCTTGTTGAGAGCCTGCATTATACCAGAACAAATAATGTTTTTAAATGACACTGTTCAACAAACTTCTTGTCTTGGCCTGGCTAAGATCAAAGATTTAAACAAACCGCCATACCAAAGCCCTCACCTTACAGCAACAACTCTGCAGATGAGGATGTAGACGTAAAACAGATTTTAATTCAAAACAGAACTAATCCTGATTGGAAAAAATGGTTAATCTGGCCCACAGACACGAATAACTGTCAAGATAGATTCCTGAACAAAACACAAGGGTTCACAGTGAATAGGCCAGATCCAAGATACTCCCAGAGACAATATCCAGGGATAGTAACTACTTAGAGTGTAGGAAAGCTATGCCTTGAGTGGCTACATAAATCTACACTTCCAGAAATCAAACAACACTTATCTTTACTTAAAGAAGGCAATGATTTGCGAGATTTCTTAATGGGGCCTCACAAACCACGTCAAAAGCGTTTCATATACGCCGGTATATACGCTGCTTACAACGAAGCATGGAAAATAACGCAAATGGAAACTGCAGAAAGAAAATTAGAAATTAATCGTATTCATTTAGAGAAAAGCCTCTCAGCAGTGGACAACGGGTTAACGACTCTGTCCTCCAGAACATATTCTTTGGACAGCATTGTATCCTCTGCAATTTACATAATAGAGCAAGACTTGCTAATGTTACAACATGGCCAGTCTCAATTACGTTCTATAATGCTACTAGGCTGGACGTTACAAAATCTCCATTCAGGTTACGTGCCATGGCGTTTAATCAATACCACGTCAGTGTTTACTGTGTTTAACCTTACAGATAAACAAATCTCTTTGGCACAAAAAGGAGCAGACTATACGGTGCTGAGCATTGAGAAACTGGAAAGATTACCATTGACAGTTTCTGAGGAACCTGTCGTTGAATGGATAATACATGCCACCATCACGATACCAGTGACGATTTTCCAATTTCAGTATTGTCTACAGCATATACCAGCGGGCCTGTATGAAAGGTTGGGTAAAGAATACATTAAGTCGACCTGGACTTTACCTTACACACACAAATGTTGGAATGGGGGAAAGGAGGTATTCCTTAGTGGTAAAAATTGTAAGAACTCACTAAGTGGTACACTTTTGTGCCAAGGTATTAATTTACAAGGAGCCTGCGAAGGTTCTGCAAATAACCTCTCATGCCACATGCACGGTTCACCCTCCACAGTGATAGAACCAATTTTCAGGCAACTATCCAATGGCAGCTACGTTATGCTCAATGACCACAGCTGTTGTGGCATGTTGCCAGGAAAAGCGTATCTAGTTAGTGTGTCATCCAGGGTCACTTGTTGTATGCAAGTATTGTATCCAAAAAGCAAGACAGAAAGGGAGACGGCGTTATGGCCTTCACTGAATATCTCTTCTATACGAATTGATACTTTAAGTAGAATGAAAGTCATTCTTTTAAAAAAAACTGTGCCACAGACTTTGTCTAGAGAAACATATGATCTGCAAGTTGCAAGGACGTCTGCAGAGATACATGCATTATTATCAACAAACTGCCCAGTACATTTCGCAGAAATGTTAAGTCAAATCTTAAATATGTCTGATACCAGTGGCATCACACATGTATTTAAGATGATTTTTTCGGGACTGTTAGCACCATCTGAAGCAGTCCTCGGCATTTTTCCAAATTTCGTACACTCTGTGGTCGGCGGCCTGCCTCTCATCTTGGGACTTGTAGCAGGAATTCTATTTTTATTCCTTCTGCTCCGATATGGCAAGTCCAGTCACCAGCGATACCCATACTACCATGGAACAAGCCCTCCTTGCCATGAGGTATCGTGAGAGAATTACACAGATTCTTGGCTTGGCTCTTTTAAGGGATCTGAACACAACTTGGTTCCTTTCGTTCAGACCAATCTGGCAAGATTACATCTTACCTGTTCTGCGATGCCTGCTTTGCGGAGAGGAATGCGTGTTGAACATTTGTCTTACACTACCATCAGTCCTGCCATCGGATGTTGACGGTAACGACTCATGCATCGTGTTGCCCCCAACGGCTGCCCATTCTGATGATGGCATTCATTGAGGTCTCACCGGCAAGTCTAACTAAGGGTGAGATACGAGACACTACAGGCACACAGGTACCACCTGCTGCGGACATTGCTAATTGTCACGGACCAACGATTCCTCAGGATCGATGAGATGCTATAATGGGGTCCACCTCCAGCTGTCCCCGTGCTCCAACTATACTGAGGTACAGAGCACGATGGTCAGCAGGTGAGGGAAAAAAGAAGCCGGGGCGGGAACCGTCATGGAAGGGGTATCTGTAGAGGACAAGAGAACATACATTAGAAAGGGTCTCACTCCTACCCCCTACTCCCTTTCAGCCCTAGGATAGATGCCCACCTGATACATCTCAGATGCTGCTAGGCCCTTCCTTCTTCTATTCAAGTACATGAGATGACGTCTCTCACTTCTAAGGATAAGCGCCTGTGAATACAGAAGCACAATGAACAACACTCTAGAGGCATCACTGATTACCACTCAACGTATCTCACGCACCCCACAATGCCACATACATACCATACGTTCTCGCCCCATAGCACAAAGGAATCCTAGGGTCCACACTTGTAATGATCCATTGATAGTCCCAAAAGTAAAGAGTTATAGCAACCAAGGAACAAATAAACAGTGTCACAGTATCTCAAAAGAATGTCGCCGTCCAAACCTAGGACAGGTCTTACCAGCAACCTTGAAGAAAGCCGCTCCGCTGTAAGTAAGGGAACGCTCAACTCTCTCACTCACACCCTGCATCCTCCGGCACAGAGAGGGCGAAATCCGGCGTCTCTCTGCCTGTTCTACTGTAGGCTGACTCGAGAGGGTGCAAATCCAGCGTCTGTCCGAGTCTACGAATTACCAAAATCAATAGTGCCGCGAGGGGGGGGAAATCCGGCGTCCCTGGCAACACTACAAGGCACACAGTCACAAACAACAGATCGGAGGAAACCCGTGTCTCCGATCTGTTCAAAAGCGCCCAATACACTCAGCCAAAGAATCCTCTGCTGTTGATCCGGCTCGACACCCACCAACCGGAAAAGTCACAGCAGCGGTGATTACTTCAGGATAATTTAGTCTCTCCAGACACTAAGGCAACGAGCATCCACCGCCCTCGAACTCCAAGACGAAACAAAGACAAAATCACGTGCACCGCCTACAGCGTCTCACCCATATTTCAAGACTCTCCCCTTCCAGGTGCCCATAAGGATTCTGGGAGATGTAGTCCGTGTTTACATAACTGGGTAGGCACACGTCAGACCCTGACAGTACGCCCCCCTCCCAGGTGCCTCCTAGCTCCAGGCTTCCCCGGATGCAGCAAGATAAACCTCCGGACCGCCTCCGGAGCATGGACCCCGGTACCTGGCTCCCAGGAATCGTCCTCCGCCTGGTAACCTTTCCAGGAGACCAGGAACCACAACTTCCCCTGTCGATACCTGGAATCCAGGATCCTACGGACCTCATACTCCAATTGTCCGTCTCTCATCACCGGAGGTGTCGCCACAGCCCTGGCCCTTCCAGCAGGTTTTAAAAGGCTGCAGTGAAACACCGGATGGATTCGCAATGAAGCTGGAAACTTAAGTTTGTACGCCACCGGATTGACTTTACGTATCACAACGTATGGACCAATAAAGCGAGGGTGAAATATGCTACGGTATCGGAATCGTATGTTCCGAGTGGAGAGCCAAACTCGATCCCCAGACTTGTACTCTGGTCCCACCTGATGGTGAACATCCGCCCATTTCTTATAGGAGACTTTGGCCTGATCCAACGACTTTCGTACCACACGATGGAGTCGTTGAAGAGTCTTCATGTGTGCGGCCACAGAAGGGTGGTTCTGTATCTCCCCCGGGATCCCCAGTGGCAGAGTGTTGGCATGGTATCCAGTGTTGGCCCGAAAAGGAGTTTCATTGATCGAGCTATGCCAAGTGTTGTTGTAGGACAACTCCGCCAACCACAACATAGAAACCCAGGACTGTTCCGCCTCCTTCGCGTAACACCGTAGATATTTTTTCAGAGTCTGATTCATCCGCTCGGTTTGACCGTCCGTTTGCGGATGAAAACTCGTAGATAGAGCATCCTCCGTGTGCATGGCCTTACACCACATGTGCCAAAACCGGGCCACAAACTGAGGCCCACGGTCGGAGATGATTACACGAGGTAGTCCATGTAATCTTACCACATGAGTCAAAAGCAAGTGGGCAGTCTGACTGGCTGTGGGTAGGTTGCGGCAGGGAATAAAGTGTCCCATTTTGGTAAGGCTATCTACGACCACCAGGATAGCGTTACAACCCTGATCAGTTGGTAACCCCACAATGAAGTCGATACTGATGGTATGCCATGGATGGACAGGAGTGGGTAAGGTAATCAACTTCCCCTTCGTCTTGTTCTGTTCGCCTTTGGCGCGAGCACATGTGTCACATTGCTGTACCCAGTCATTCACCTCCTTCACCATTCCCTCCCACACGAACTGACGCTGCATCAAAAGCAGCGTTTTCCTTCTACCAGGATGGCCGGCCATGACCGCATTGTGGCACCAATTAAACGCCTGCAACCGAAGGGAGTGCGAAGGGAGATACAGTTTTCCTCGATACAAGGGAACCCCATGTTTCAAAGTCCGATAGGCGTCCTGCTCTGCCCACACCCTCCACTGTACCGGGCTGCGGAAATCCACTACCTGTTGCACGAATCTGTCCGCCGAGACCGCACACAGTACTTTCTCAGGTGATATTATGGCTTGTGGTTTCTCTCGAATGGAAGCGCTGCCTTCCTCCTGTCTAGAGAGGGAATCAGCCTTCCGATTATCCGACCCTGGACGGAACGTGAGGACGAAGTCATACCCAGCAAAGAACTGTGTCCATCTCATCTGTCTTTGGGAGAGATGACGGGCAGTCTTCATATACACCAAGTTCCTGTGATCCGAGTACACCGTTACCGTGTGTCTTGCACCCCACAGATAGTGTCTCCATTCCATGAAGGCCTTTTTTATGGCGAACAACTCCTTCTCCGCCACCGTGTAATTCAGTTCAGCCGAGGTTAGCTTTTGTGACAAGAACGCCACTGGATGCAGTTGCCCTGTCACTCTATCCCTCTGAGACAGTATCGCCCCAACCGCAGTATCGGAAGCATCCGCCTCCACCACAAACGGCACATCCATTTGCGGATGTCGCAATATTGGGGCTGTACTAAACAGTGTTTTCAACAGATCGAAAGCGTTTGATGCTTCCGCGGTCCACTGAAACGGAACACCTTTTCTCAGTAACCGAGTGATCGGAGCTGCCACCAAGGAGAACTGGGCTATGAATCTCCTATAGTAATTCGCAAAACCGAGAAAGCCCTGCACTTCTTTCACGGTCTTGGGTATAGGCCACTGCTGTACTGCCTCCACCTTCCGGTCTGCCATCTTAAACCACTTGGGACTCAGCATAACCCCCAAAAACTCCACTTCACTCACTCCAAACTCACACTTACTGAGCTTACAGTAAAGACTGTTATCCAACAATCTCTTCAGGACCAAAAGAACATGACCAGCATGCTGTGACACAGACACTGAATATATCAAGATATCATCGATATACACGATGACGAACTGGTCTATGAAATCCTTCATGACGTCGTTCAAGAAATACTGGAAAGCCGCCGGGGCGTTGCACAACCCGAACGGCATAACCAAGTATTCGAAAAGACCATACCTCGTCTTGAAGGCCGTCTTCCACTCATCCCCGCTACGGACTCTCACCAGATGGTACGCGCCTCTGAGATCCAATCGGGTGTATATGTGGGCCTCTCTCACCTGGTCCAGTAACACGGGGATAAGCGGAAGAGGGTACCGATTCCTCACTGTCTGTTTATTCAGCATGCGGTAGTCAATGCAAGTGCGCAGTTCGCCATTTGCCTTTGAAATAAAAAACAGAGGCGAAGCCGCAGGGGACCTAGATGGACGGATATACCCCATATCACAGAACCGTTTCAAATACCCGTGTAGGTGCTCAGTCTCTGGTTCCGATAGCGCGTACACTCTACAAGAAGGCATCACTGCCCCGTCAATGAGATCAATGCGGCAGTCGTATTCCCGATGGGGGGGTAGCGCCGCCGCCTTGACCTCACTGAACACCTCGCTGTAGTCATTGTAAACCGATGGCAGGATTACATCTTTCTCCGCTGCCGTAGCCACCTGCAACCCTTGCGCCAAGGCAGCCAAAGGACTGTTCGCCTCCCTCAAACAGTTCGACTGGCACTCCTCTGAAAGGAACCTAACCGTCCTGAGCTTCCAATCCATCGTAGGATTGTGTAACCCTAGCCAGGGCATTCCCAGGATAACCTCGTATTGAGGGGCTTCAATGATATTCAATATGATGGTCTCAACATGATCCACAGGAAATCCCGGTAACCTCAGCTCTACGCTTTCAGTCTGTTCTGTGACCGGACCTGACTTCAACAGAGTGCCGTCCACCGCCAGCACTTTTTCGGGTTTTAGCATAGAAATTCGAACCAACCCCAACCGACTGACTAACCCCATATCAATGAAGTTACCGGTGGCCCCGGAATCAATCATACTGTGGAATGCATGTTGTTCTCCTCTTACTTGTAAGAACATTGAGAGCACTATGTGTTACACCACACCCTCCGACACAGCGCCTGCCAATGACGGCAATTGCCATCCAGCACCTTCAAGGGCCGTAGGCGTTTTGACTGTAGACTCGTTCTCCTCTGTTTGTACTGCCGATAGAGAATAATTCTTTCCAGCGACAAAAGGACGCATTCTTTTTGGTTTCACCGTGCAATCCTTTACATAATGGCCTTTTTTTCCGCAGTACATACAGAGTCCTTGGGAGCGACGAGCTTCACGTTCTGCCCTAGACAAAGGTGCTCGCACCGCCCCCACTTCCATAGGTTCAGACGAACCACCTTTGTCAGCCTGTCCAACAACCTCGCTTACTCCCATCCCTCCATGAGTACGATTCCCTCTTCTCCTATCTCCCATTCTATCTGAGAGACGATGATCCAATCTTAAAGTTAAGTTTATCAAGGCCGTACATGTCGTGGGCTGCGGATCGATTTGTGCCAACACGTCCTTGATATCATCCGACAGACCCTGATAGTACAACGCCATTCTTTTTTCTTCAGGCCACGCAGTCTCCGCAACCAACCTATTGAACGATGTCATATACGTCACCAAATCATTCCTGCCCTGTTTCAAGGTAAGAAGGTCACGATCCGCACTTAGGGTGGTAGCCCTCCGATCAAATACGCGCTCAAACTCTCTCTTGAACGCATTCCAATCCGACAACAGCGGATCGTCGTTCCGAACCAAAGGCCCTGCCCAATTTGCCGCATCCCCTGACAGATACGAAATGGCAAAAGCCACTCTGGACAAGTTTGTGGGAAAAGAAGCAGGACGACAGGAAAAATGCAAAGAAACCTGCGTCAAAAAAGCCTGGATAGCGCGTGGGTCACCCGAGTACCTCTCAGGGCTAGCTAAAGGAATAGGCGGCGGAACAGTGACCTGGATTTGCTGAGCACCCCCCGAGGCATTGAAAGGGTTCCTGTTCTGTCTCTCTACCTGTTCCTTTAATGCCGCGGTTTCAGTGCGGGAGGTAGCCAACTCTTGTTGTACTAACACCAGAGCTGCCATCACGTCATCCATAGTAGCCATATCTCACACCGATCAGGAGGAATATTTCTTGGGCACGTGATTCTGTCACGGACCAACGATTCCTCAGGATCGATGAGATGCTATAATGGGGTCCACCTCCAGCTGTCCCCGTGCTCCAACTATACTGAGGTACAGAGCACGATGGTCAGCAGGTGAGGGAAAAAAGAAGCCGGGGCGGGAACCGTCATGGAAGGGGTATCTGTAGAGGACAAGAGAACATACATTAGAAGTGGTCTCACTCCTACCCCCTACTCCCTTTCAACCCTAGGATAGATGCCCACCTGATACATCTCAGATGCTGCTAGGCCCTTCCTTCTTCTATTCAAGTACATGAGATGACGTCTCTCACTTCTAAGGATAAGCGCCTGTGAATACAGAAGCACAATGAACAACACTCTAGAGGCATCACTGATTACCACTCAACGTATCTCACGCACCCCACAATGCCACATACATACCATACGTTCTCGCCCCGTAGCACAAATGAATCCTAGGGTCCACACTTGTAATGATCCAGTGATAGTCCCAAAAGTAAAGAGTTATAGCAACCAAGGAACAAATAAACAGTGTCACAGTATCTCAAAAGAATGTCGCCGTCCAAACCTAGGACAGGTCTTACCAGCAACCTTGAAGAAAGCCGCACCGCTGTAAGTAAGGGAACGCTCAACTCTCTCACTCACACCCTGCATCCTCCGGCACAGAGCAGGGGAAATCCGGCGTCTCTCTGCCGGTTCTACTGTAGGCTGACTCGAGAGGGTGCAAATCCAGCGTCTCTCCGAGTCTACGAATTACCAAAATCAATAGTGCCGCGAGGGGGGGAAATCCGGCGTCCCTGGCAACACTACAAGGCAACATATAGAAAGGGGAGTTAGAGGATAGTCAGCTAGGTTCGTCCTCCAAACAGTAAGTCAAACAAAAAAGGTTTCTGTTTCCAGATACCCAAGAGCCTAGCTCAAAGAAGTAGTACAGTCAGCACACACTGGGGTTGACCGTGAGACATATGTTAATGTGTGTAAAAAGGGAGAAATGCTCCTTTTTTAGGTGTCCCCTCACTCACCGGGGTTGCCCCACGGTGACATGCTTCATCATTGGGGCCATCCCAGTCCTCTACGGGCTGGGGCGTGCTACGACTTGCGGAGTTACGTAGGAGCACTTTTAAGGACTATGTGTGGTGCATGTGTTATTGTGGGGAGTGGACTATGTGTTGTAAGATAAAAATACCTGCCCAGTAGGTTTTCAATAAACTTTATTCTGGCCTCTAGGTGGTAATATTAAAAACGGGGTGGGGGGATAGGCTACCCTAAACTCAATGTGTTCAGATGTTCCTATCAACTCCTAGTCGACATGTTTCGTGCATACCCCAAGCACTTCTTCGGGACTACACAGGGACCAGCCCTGTGTTCGCCACTCCTTAACTCTCCAATTAGAATTTATCAGAATTACTTTTTAAATGCAGCAAACTATATTAAGTTCATGCAAACAATACCTACGTATTTTGTTTCCAGAAAAACACGTGGTTCCTGTAAAATAAAAAACATCTTAAAAAATCATGGGGTGAGTACCCCCCAAAAATCGTCACACATAGTTGGCAGGCAGAAAATATGGTGATTTTCTGTGATCTAGAGAACGGACATATTGACCGTGGTTGATTTCATGCACAAAACCGTGACTTATTTCGTGCATAATAACGTGATTTTAAAACACACCACTCTCAGTGACACACCCAAGCATTCATCAGTCACACTCACTCATACATACTTTTCAAGAGACCTAACTGGGCCCCATGGAGTCGGAGGGGTATCGATATCCTAGCAACTCTGATGGAAGAAGAAAAACGAGGTTTTGTAAATAGCCACAGGTCCGCGTCGGATGGCGATAATAGCCACATCCTTTCTTGGGCCCCAATCGCCCCGTTCACACTTACTTGTGCACCGGATACCGCCCGCATTCAGGCACCTACTTGTGTCCCTCCGGTCCGGATGTTATCGGACTGGGGGATGCGGTGTTGTATATGAAGGAGTGCCGTTCCCTGTTCACGCTCCACGTGTGGCCGCCCTTACGTGAACTAGAGCGTAACGCGCCTACCGCCTCTGGACTTTGCGGCGGCCATCTTGAGGGTACCGATTACGTATTCGTATAACGAAAACGTATTTAACGGTGCTCTACGCTCATGGAAGTGCCTAAAAAATAATTTAGGATGATATCCGAAATATGTTACATATTATCAGGCAATATTTTGGCATGGTCATTTTTTAAGTGCATACATCACATCTTAGGTGTGCAAAGCGCTGGTGAAAGGGGTGTCCAATCAATATCATTCTTTATATTAGTATATAGTGTTTTAGCACTATTGGTTATTCCTCGCTTTTCGCTAGATGATATAATTATGCTAAGATTCGCAGAGTGGATTAAGTTACCCTTATCCCCATTCACAGACGGTTTTTGAACAGGAGTGGTTAGGTTGCTCCATTAGTCTGTTATCTTATTTCTTAAATTGACTAATGGTAAATCATTCAAATTAACGGGATTTGGCGAGAAGAGTCGAAATAACATCATCAGTGTTCTGAGATAGGTCAATTCGGTGATCATATCGACACACATGATGCTCAATGAGTTTTATTCTATATGAGTAGACACTCATATCAACAGAATTGTTCATGTGAACTGACCCCAGGGGATATCGTCATTGAGTCCCACAATGTGTGAACGGAGTCTGAACACCCAACGTTGTTCTTTTTCAAGTAGTTTCTTTTCCATGTTCTTTTTTGCTGACATGGAAAAGAAACTACTTGAAAAATTTAAGAAATAAGATAACAGACTAATGGAGCAACCTAACCACTCCTGTTCAAAAACCGTCTGTGAATGGGGATAAGGGTAACTTAATCCACTCTGCGAATCTTAGCATAATTATATCATCTAGCGAAAAGCGAGGAATAACCAATAGTGCTAAAACACTATATACTAATATAAAGAATGATATTGATTGGACACCCCTTTCACCAGCGCTTTGCACACCTAAGATGTGATGTATGCACTTAAAAAATGACCATGCCAAATTATTGCCTGATAATATGTAACATATTTCGGATATCATCCTAAATTATTTTTTAGGCACTTCCATGAGCGTAGAGCACCGTTAAATACGTTTTCGTTATACGAATACGTAATCGGTACCCTCAAGATGGCCGCCGCAAAGTCCAGAGGCGGTAGGCGCGTTACGCTCTAGTTCACGTAAGGGCGGCCACACGTGGAGCGTGAACAGGGAACGGCACTCCTTCATATACAACACCGCATCCCCCAGTCCGATAACATCCGGACCGGAGGGACACAAGTAGGTGCCTGAATGCGGGCGGTATCCGGTGCACAAGTAAGTGTGAACGGGGCGATTGGGGCCCAAGAAAGGATGTGGCTATTATCGCCATCCGACGCGGACCTGTGGCTATTTACAAAACCTCGTTTTTCTTCTTCCATCAGAGTTGCTAGGATATCGATACCCCTCCGACTCCATGGGGCCCAGTTAGGTCTCTTGAAAAGTATGTATGAGTGAGTGTGACTGATGAATGCTTGGGTGTGTCACTGAGAGTGGTGTGTTTTAAAATCACGTTATTATGCACGAAATAAGTCACGGTTTTGTGCATGAAATCAACCACGGTCAATATGTCCGTTCTCTAGATCACAGAAAATCACCATATTTTCTGCCTGCCAACTATGTGTGACGATTTTTGGGGGGTACTCACCCCATGATTTTTTAAGATGTTTTTTATTTTACAGGAACCACGTGTTTTTCTGGAAACAAAATACGTAGGTATTGTTTGCATGAACTTAATATAGTTTGCTGCATTTAAAAAGTAATTCTGATAAATTCTAATTGGAGAGTTAAGGAGTGGCGAACACAGGGCTGGTCCCTGTGTAGTCCCGAAGAAGTGCTTGGGGTATGCACGAAACATGTCGACTAGGAGTTGATAGGAACATCTGAACACATTGAGTTTAGGGTAGCCTATCCCCCCACCCCGTTTTTAATATTACCACCTAGAGGCCAGAATAAAGTTTATTGAAAACCTACTGGGCAGGTATTTTTATCTTACAACACATAGTCCACTCCCCACAATAACACATGCACCACACATAGTCCTTAAAAGTGCTCCTACGTAACTCCGCAAGTCGTAGCACGCCCCAGCCCGTAGAGGACTGGGATGGCCCCAATGATGAAGCATGTCACCGTGGGGCAACCCCGGTGAGTGAGGGGACACCTAAAAAAGGAGCATTTCTCCCTTTTTACACACATTAACATATGTCTCACGGTCAACACTACAAGGCACACAGTCACAAACAACAGATCGGAGGAAACCCGCGTCTCCGATCTGTTCAAAAGCGCCCAATACACTCAGCCAAAGAATCCTCTGCTGTTGATCCGGCTCGACACCCACCAACCGGAAAAGTCACAGCAGCGGTGATTACTTCAGGATAATTTAGTCTCTCCAGACACTAAGGCAACGAGCATCCACCGCCCTCGAACTCCAAGACGAAACAAAGACAAAATCACGTGCACCGCCTACAGCGTCTCACCCATATTTCAAGACTCTCCCCTTCCAGGTGCCCATAAGGATTCTGGGAGATGTAGTCCGTGTTTACATAACTGGGTAGGCACACGTCAGACCCTGACACTAATGCATCAAACGCTGACGGCGATGATCCTCATCTATGCACATTCGACCTGCTAACTGAAGTGGTTTCACTTTCCCCTACTATGGTAGACGGTTTCTTTGCCACACTAGACGATCTGATGTTTTCTCCTGACACCGAGAATAACTTTTGATTAATTCACACAGCGTGCCCTGAACTCTGAAATTCGGGCTTCGTTTTTTCAAAAACAAACTGTCTAACAAAAAGAACTTTTTCCAGAATAGAACTTGTTGGCACAGAGTAATCTGCTTAAAGTAGAACTATTCTTAGAGAACAAGATTTCTTTTGAAAACTTCCTAAAAGACAATATTTGGCCTTATCCTAAAAACAAAACAGTTTAAATATATTGCTATGGGATAGTCTCAGTTTTTTTCTGTACCTTAAAGAGATATCTCATGAATATAATTTTGTCTTTCATAAATGTTAGAATGTATGCTCTCATACTGGAGGTGGAGAATAGTGGAGAAGTGTGGCTCAGTGGTTAGAGGCGGCAGACCCGGAATCTGAGATCGACCGTGGACCAGGGTTCGATTCCCCGCCTCGGCGGGTCTCGGGCTCATAAATTCCACGGTCTCGACAATTCTCGCTCCGGTGCCTACTCGACTCACGGGGTCACACTCTGCGACTCTGGGCAATAGCTTGCTTAATCTCCACATCGGCCCCTCGCGGCGGGATGCCTGGCTTTCACCTTGTGGATACCCTGCCGGGGTTTCTCACAGGGGAATACCAGGACGGGTTCCCTAAGCAAGCGCGGAGATGCCCCAGGTTAAGTCCTGCGCTATATAAGTTTCATACATTTACACACATTTACATTTACATACTATGCTTCATATCGGTTGAGACCTATTTTTTTCATACAGTTTATACTCAATACAATTTGTATTTTGGGTGTGATTGTAAACACTTGCCTTAGATATGTTCAGTGCTTATACATTTAGTTTATTGAACTTAATATCGTGGAGTGGGTGTTGTGTAGGAATCTAGGACCCTAGTGTAATTTTCCCGATTCATGCCCATATATGGGTATAAATTACCCGATCCTTATATAGGCATAGAAATCATTACCATATTTAGACTGAGCCTATGCAGCCCAAATACGGCATGTCTACTTCCACTAAGTTCCGAAAATCAACAACGATTTCTTAGAAAAACCCGCCTTCAGCAGCTAGGGACTTCCTCTCGTCTGAATACTAATTTATCTAGGAAATCATGGCGTTTTCAAAGAACTGAGTCTTTGAGTGACGTTATTATGTCCAATGATACATCAAACTAAGCACCTTCAAGGTATACATATGCCTGCATTTGCCCAGACAAACACAGTGGTTTTGAGCAGATCGACTAACTACTTGCCCGACGCCCTGCAGCAGCAAGTGCCGAAGGAAGCCGAGCCTCCAGCTGACACACTGGGAGACGCTGTCTTTTCTCCTGCCGAGAAATCCAGCTCCAGTGTTTCCAGGCTACCCTTGTGGGTTGCTGGGAAATAGAGTCCTGAGAGAGAGATACAAGACCTCCTTCATTCTAAAACCAAGGTTCGGAGCTGATTAGACCCTGAAGAGAATTCTTGGAATAGATTCTTGGCAAAGAATACTAAAGTTAGGCTACACCTCACTTACTTCTTCCCTTGTACTAGACTTAGGTTAGGTACACGGGGTAGGCGTATTTTAGAAGCACAACTTGAGTACTTTTAGTCATTATTTTATCACTGTATGTATTTTAGGTATTTTATGGCTTAGAAACCATATCATGCTTTTACAGTACTACTTTATAATACTTATCATATTATATGCCTTGTACTGTATAACCAGTATTACAATTGTAGCAGTACATTTCTTATGCTCGAGAAAAAAGACTGTTCAATAAATACTTTTTATTGAAAACGCCCGTCTCTCTATTTTCTCAGCACCTCAGGTGAAACGAAGCATGCACGATTGACTGAGTAAAATAGTCATCTATTGTTTCCGCAACCCTAGAAATTGATTTCTTATTCTTGGGAAACAAAGTTGTCATGTTTATTCCGTTGTCAGAAACAAATCCCTTCTTGTGAATTCGAGAACGTTTCTAGTGACCTCTGAGCTAGCTGGCACTCACAATTAAGTCTAATAGATTCAGTAGAGACCTAGTCGACCTCAGTCCTACGTCTAAACTACAGGATATATTATTCCAATGCACAGAGCCTTTTGGGAATATAGGAACTACACTACAGAATCTCATAAGATTCATCTCTTGGGTACATTTAAACCTAGGATGTGTTTAGTGAGACATTGTGCTATGTTTTAATATTAGATTAATCATGTTAGAGTGTTACCCTTGTGGTCTAAAAATGAAAGGATTTACATAACCTGACAAACCCATTATGTGAGAAAGGTTGGAATGGTTGTGACCCTCCTAGAAAAACACATTAATAACCCTACCAAGGGAGCACAGTTCCATCTTAGAATGCTCCATGTTATAAACCAGCTCCTACCAGTCTATGACTTCAAACAAGTCATCCAAGTCCTAGCTTCAGCAAGAATGGATTATGGTAACCAACATCTAGTAGAAATCCTTACAATCCATCTGCACTTGGTTCCCTCAAAGAAACCTTACACTCAGCGGCCAGACTGGTTGCACAAAATGTGATTGTGTCTTGTCAATCGGCATGTTAGGAGGCATGGCTTACTGATTATGGGTCAGTGGGTGTGGAGGTGCAAACCCTCTCACTCCAGGTCCATTTCATAGAAGGAAAGCCTGGCAGTGGTCAGAGTGCCAGCGCTGCCTGGAGTGAGGAATGTACCGCACTATTGGAGTGTGCCGAGGAACTACTTTTCCCATCTGTCCTTAAACTTTCACTGTAGGGAAGTGCCCCATGGTGCATGGTCACCCCCTACTTTTTGCTCCAAATTCTGATGGTTATGACTCTGCACTGGAGCCTGCTGCCAAGACCCCAGTGCCCTCTCCCAAAACTGTATGTTCGACCTGGTAACACCAAATTGGCAAAGACTTTGCCACTATATAAATACATGGTATATGGTACCAGGGGTACCTAGGGCATAGGTGATAAAGGGGTCCCCAGGGCTGCAGCATGGTTTGGGCCACCCTGTCTAACCCACACAAACTAGCGACAGCAGGCCTGCCATTGCAGACTGTAGGAGCACTGCAAAATGCTTCAACTCAACAGTGCCCTCACCATGTGTAACACAGTCAAATGCACTACCTATACTATATGTCAGACACCCCTAAGGTAGGCCTGCTCAGCCCAGGAGGCAGGGTGTAGTATATTAAAGGAGAATACATATAAGTACAATCCTATATGTCCCTATAGTGGTGTTCCTCATTGAAAACTACTACAAGTGTTAGCAGTCCATAAGATAATATAGACCGCCAACCAGGCACTCTTGAGATTGGCAGCTCCATTATATTACCACTAAAATATGTCATTTGTGGTATCAAAAACGTGCCTTTTCACCCCAACATGTATCTCATGCTCTGGGTGATGTGGCATGCACCCAGGTGGTGACCTTAGAGGTGGCCCACCTGGCTGTCCCAGCTTCATTGTGTTCTGGCTGAGCATCCCACACTTTCCCATGCCTGCTGCCGCCAACAGAGGATTCTGACCCCCACCAGGCAGTGTGATAACTCCCAGGAGTGAAGAACAAAGGTTTCGGCAGGAAGGAGGTCACACCTCTCTCCTCCCAAGCAGCCTAGTGAATTGTCACATCAAGGCTGTGAGCTTCAGAGGCTTGCATCACCTCTGATATGCATTCAGGTTGTCCCCCTGATGAGGACACAGACCTCCCAACTCCCCAGGCATGCTTGCACCCAGGCAAGGTGGGAAATTAGGTATGCGAGAGTTGTACACCTCCAGGAAGGCTGTCCAAACCTCCAGGGTGGGCAGCCTGATCTGTACACCTAAAATAGAACCCTGTCATCTTTAGGAGGGCAGGAATAATGGTTTCAGGATAGAAAAGGTGATCTACATCCCCGGATGTGATCACCTAAGGGGTGGATTACCTGCATGGATTAGCTTCCCTTTGGCTACTAATCCCACACCCCTAACTCCCCTAAATCTATCTAAGGTTTCAGGTACCCCCATGGCACCAGAACCTAAGATCTGAATAGCTTGCATCAACGAAGAACCAAGAGGAGACCCATGTCGCCGACAACAGGACTTTGCCCACAGCACCAAAGCTAAAGAGGGATATTCTGTCCCAGTGACAGCAGATTTGGAACCACGTGAATGACCCTCGTCCTTGGTTAAAACCTTGAACTCTCAAAGAGAGGGACCCCTGTGGAAGCCAGAAGCACCCTCAGTCTGCCCTGGAGTAGTGGCACTAGTCCCTTGCAAACTGTAGGTAAAATCAATTGCTGGATCCAAAGAATTGACAGCCATCGGGCTGTCCATGAGATCGTCTAAAAGCATTGTGGGAGTTGTATTACTTGCTCTAAAGTTTCAAGCTGCTGTGTCACTCCCCCAGCCCCAGTAAAGTTCTAGTCATTTTTTGCTGTGATTACCACTGTCAAGGCTTGTTGGTCACCAATCCAGTAATCAACTCCACACTCGACACTGCATCTACAGGGAACACTGTGCAATCATCATCCGATGTCAGCAGCTGTGTATCTGTTGTGTTTTTGCCTTCTGTTTCTTGCAGCACCGTGTAAGCGGTAAAATCAGCACCAGCACGGCCCCCGTTCAGCACCAGGAACAGCGAGGACAACTCTGCACCCGGACTCGACGGGCTAGGTAAAATAGATCTGACTTTGGTGGCCTGGTCCTGGGGCCCGCATGACCGTAACCCTGTAAGGGTTCCATGTAACTTGGCCTGCAAGTGACCAATTGTCTCTAGTGGTTTTTTTACTTGACAGCAATGCTACATTGTCTATGTATTTTACTGCACTGATTTAATATTGCTTATACAATCTATAACTTTGGTTATGTGTATGTTATTCCATTTATTTTGGTGTCTAACTTAAGATAAAAATCCACTCTACTTTTATAAATAAGTGCTGGATTTCTCTAGAGTCGTGTGAAATACTTATCATCCATGTAGGTACTCTGAAATGCTTCACTTGTGTTCCTCAGGTAAAGACTGACTGCTCTTGCCACTGTACCAGGACTGAGCTAAGGATTTATTAGTGTGAATCCAAGGATCATCCTTGAGGCATTGTGATAATATTACATGATAAGGGCACCCAGCCATACCACATAATATTCCCCTTTCCTACATTCACGTTTTTTAGAGATCATGCTACAATGTTGCTGAAGCCAGGGCCTTGCTATTTGTAATCAGGATCTTGTTTTGTTCTGATAACCAAGTTGTATTGAGAAATTACCTTGGCATGATTTTGAAGCTTTGAATTTAAACATGTTGGCTAGACCTACAAATTGTTCATGTCATTTGAGTGTTTGATCCTGTGTAGGAACAGAGAATTCTCACATCAAGGTAAGGATTACACATTATCTGAATATGCGTAGGGTATAATGAGTACTTAGCAAGTAATATGCATGTGTCAACAAAGGGAATCACAGAATATTAACACCTGTTAATTACTTTCTAGAGGCACAAGAAAATAGAAAAACAAGCTTATTTTCATTAAGAGTGCATAGTTGCGAAGCTTGAGGTAGTTGCTTTACCAAAAGAGAGAAGTGTTTATCAACATAAATAAATTTCTTGTTTTGCTTACAACCCGGGTGAAAAGCGCTCCTTGTAGACTTGTAACCTGTAAATATTTAGACCATGATCTAATCTGAAATTTTGTTATAACTGTTTTTAAATAGACACTGCCCTTACCCATGGCTCTGCCATTCAGAAAAGTTACATCACACACACCTACATTTATGCACAGTTTCATAGGTTGAAATGTACTGCCGCAAACCCACTGATTACTGAGGAAATTACTCCTGTGTAAACCCCGCTGTCTCCCCCACGTGCTATATGTGCTATGCAAAACCTTCAAATAAATACATAAATAAATAGTCGCATACAGGATCCCAGTGCTGGAGTAACTGTACCCTCTTCAGTTAATCCAGTATAGAATAGTTGTCCCTTATGATTAATATGGGCTCTAATAGTAATAGATGAACAGGTTTAATCTGTCACTAATTTCAAAGAAGCTGAAAGGTGACATTCATTAGAGACGATTCATAATAAAACAGCTGACTAATATCTTGGTTGTATTTCTGTATTCACAGGCAATGATTTGAAAGAAGAAAATATCAAATATATATTCATTATGGATTCCAATTTTTTTATTGTTATCAATTCCCAAAACCAAGGGGTACATTTACTAAAATATTATGCAATGCAGGGCAGCAAGCCCAAATGCTGCATTGCGTTGTGTGAGAGGGAGACAGACAAAATGCTCCCTATTTACAAAGATATAGAGCATTTCTGCTTTCTCCTATCGCTGGCGCTGGTGCCCTGTGTGAAGCCTAGTGGCAGCTGACGCATCTGCACCATAGTGAAAGGGTACCCGTGTTACAGGCATGATTGTTTTGTGCAGGAAGGACCATCTTACTGCACAAAACAATACTTAAAGGCATTTCCTCTTTCTGTGTGTGCTGCATCATTCAGCATACGTGGAAAGAGTAAACAACGAGGAGAAATAAATATATTTCTTCTTGTTACTCCTCATTTGGGAACTCATAGCATTTTGAAGTATTCCCAGGTTTACAACTCTTTGTATATCTGGGAATGTGACAACATTTATGGGTGGATGCATGGGAATGTCCATGCTCCACCCATTGAGCGCCTTCCAAATGTGAAATGTAATGTAATACAGAGCAAGCATCTAACTTGCATTTACATTTTTTTACATACCCAAGCAAGGCCATGCAAACCAGGCCTTTTATGACTTTGTAAATATTACTAAAGCCTTTGCGTCGTCCTTCCTTTGCTTTGTGTGACGCAAGGACAACCCAAAGGCTTCCTCAGTGTCGCCAATACTGCCTGTGTTTACCATTTGATCATTTGGGGTTGGAGGAGTGTCTCTTTGCCTCATGCGAAATGAGTTAAAGGCATAACAAAGCTGAGGCACTAATAATATATATTAATTACCCAGTGGCAGGCGCCACTGGTTAGTCATAGTCAAGATTGCGTTTCCATAGGAAATGCCTTTTGTGTGTTGCTAATAACTTTGGCGCCATTTGATGAATCTCCATTAAACTTTCTAAACAACGTGCTACTTTTGACTAGTTTGCATTTGAAACTTTTGAGTTGATCCATTAAGCAGGGGCCAAGATAAAGCGGGGTCGCAAACATGTTTTCCCCATTCCTTTTTCTATAGGGACTTACAGCTACATGCGAAACTGCTGAACACATTTTTATGACATTTTACAGAAAGCTTGTTCTTGGTCCAGAAAGCGTCCTTTTTACAATTTGGTGTAAATCCGTCCAGTAGTTTTTGAGCAATTAATGCTTAAAAACTTTGAATATCGTGGGATGCAGACCTTGGGCTGAGATGCGATTGACTGCCATCACATGATCAAGGAAATGGTGGGATCTATGTTAAGACTTGGACTCAGTCCTTGGTCCTAAAAACACAATAAAAAGACATAGTGGGAAAGGATAACTTGACCCCCTAGACCTCATTGTGGGGTCTCAGAGGGACCCTGCCTGGGGTCAGAATTTTTTTTTTTTTTTTTTTAATAATGGTGCAAACTCATGGCAAATTGCTGCAAATCCATGGTAACATTAAAAAAATGGTGTGGTTCTTGCACCTTTCCTGCACCTTTCCAAACAATACCCCCAGGGTAGGCCAGGTCCCAAGGGGTGATTGGGATAATAGTTTTGGGGAGGGCGGTGTGTGGCCCAACTCCCAAAGACTCTATGAGGCCAAGGGGAACCCCATCCACAGGGCTGATATGTTATTATAGGGTGTGGGATGCACAGTCACATCTCCGTGCCTAAAATGGATTGGGGCCCCTTCTTCTGAGACTGCATTTTAAGAAAGGGGAGGGAGCGTACAGCCCCTTTCCTTGAGCCTAATGTGGTACCAGGAACCTCATTCCTTGGGGCCGGCTCAGTGACTCAGCGTCTCAGGGAGCCCATCCCAGGGACAGTGCGGGCAGGGAAAGATATTTTTGCTCCTGACTGGCAGGAGCATTTTAAATCTCCCACCAAATGGGAGCAAACATGGAAGGCTGTTCCCAGCCTGCGGGAGATTTAAAAATACTCCAGCTTGCTGGGAGCAGACCTTTGTTGAGCTAACTATAACTTGCTCCCCCGCAATGCACTGCTGATGATGTTACATATTACATCATTCATGACATGGTCACTGACATCACTGATAACATCACAGATGACATCTCAAATTACATCACTGATGACATCATCAAGTGACTGTGTGTTTCTGTAAAGTTTAAATATGTTTTATATAAAAATATATACCAAGGTGTAATGAAGAACGAGTGGGTGTATAAGTGTCTGAAAGGATGATTTAGTAGGTGTGTGACTGATTGTATAAGTGAGTGATTAAACATGTCTTACTGAATGCATGGGTTAGTGACTAAACTGTGTGAATGTATGTATCAGTCTGTAAGTTGGTGTGTAAGCGGCTGCGTGGGTTGGTGAGTAGCTACATGAGTGACTATATGGGTTATTGATTGGTTGTCTGAGTATCTGTATGGGTGCCAGAGTGTCTGTGTGGGTGGGTGGGGGGTGACTCTGTGCATAGATGTGTGAGTGGGTGGTTCACTAGGTATATGGGTTCAAGCGTGCATCCGTGAAGGGCTGTATGCATGGGTGAGTGTGTGTATGGGTGTGTTGGTGAGTGAATGGATGGCTCAGTGTTACATGTGTGAGTAACTACATATGTAAAAGGCAGTTTATGTGAGTGTTGGAGTATATAAATGACTATATGTGAGAGTGAGTGATTGTGAGAGTGGTGTATGGATGAGTGCGTGCTTGTATCAGTGATTGTATAAGAGAGTAAGTATGTGTGAGTATCTATATGAATACGTGAGGTAGTGTGTGTATAACTTTATAGGTGTATGAGTGCAGATGATAGTGCTGTATCAATGGGTGACTGCATGTATAAGTGACTGTATGGGTAAAGGAGTGGATGTGTGTGTAGACCTAAGAATCAGTGAGTGGGTATGTAGTAACTGGTATTAGTGTGTCTATGGTTTCGAAAATGGTAGTCTGTATTTTAGAGTGGGTGTATCAAAGGTTATATGAGGGTGTGGATGATGTCATCAGTGATTTAATCAGTGATGTCATTTGAGATGCCATCAGTGATGTCATCAGTGATGTCACTGACCATGTCATGAACGATGTAATATGTGACGTCATCAGCAGTGCATTGTGGGGGCGCAAGTTATAGTTAGCTCAACTAACTCTAACGGCCGATTTTCTCTGGTTTTGTACAAGTGAAATGTTCAACTAACTATAAGTACAATTTAGAGATGGATGGATGCACAGCTGGTTGAATGTAATACAAGTTCCTTTTGGATTGAAGGATTAATTAGTTAATTTTTGTAGGTGCTCCACAAGGTGGCGCCAGGGGTCCAATGGCGTCGGGTAAGTAAATGCTAGAATGTGAACCTAGAGGATCTCTAGGGTCATCCCTTGTTGGGCACACTTTGCCATTATCTTTCTACAAAGAAAAGATTTCCATTCTCTTGGTTTGTTGTTCATCAGCAAAAGATTTTTATTATTGATTGTTGACGTATTTTATTTTTCCATGATCTTTTTACTTCTTAACACTTTTAAAGTACAGGCAATGTCATTCAGTTTTATCGTATCCAATGCATTTCGGGCATTATGAAGTCATGCCCTTCATCAGGGAAATAGACACTGTAAAAACGAAAATCGGGTGACATTTACTAATCTCAAAAACACAAGCAAATTACGTATCCGTTACAATGATGCATCACAAAAAAATAGTGCATACAGGTCAAACATGCAATGGGATCGTGTGGGATTGGTGTGCGTGTAAGGGATTGGTATACGTGCAGGGGTGAGGAAACGCAGTTACTTACATGCCTTTCTCCATGTAAGTTTCAAGTCTGAAAGGAATAGGGAAGGTACTGTTAGGTTGTATCACGGAGGTTGGACGAAACTAAACAAAAGCGGAACGTTTTTGTGCGAGACAAAAAGACCGCGCGTGATTATCATAAAACTAACCTGGTACAAGTATTAGTCCGGTTCGATGTTTGTTATTCTGCTCGCCGTAGCGGTTCAACGTAGCGACGGCTGCCAAAGAGTCAGTCCGCGCTTTCCTTATTTTGAAACATAGCGGTCATGTGGGCTATCACGTGATACTAGCTAGTGAAAAAAGACTACGACGTTATGAAGTTCTAGTCAGGCAGTTGTATTTAAATGTGTACCAATCATGGTTGGTTTTACTGATAAATTGCTATCGTGGTATTTATAGTATATTTTCGAGAAGATAAATAAAAAATAAAAAATGAAAAATTAGAAAAATTTACAATAAAAAATATCGAGTGGGTGATCATAGGAGCCACAAGCTTGTGGAGTCCTAGTTCCAAGGTCGACACAATGAGTGATTGTGCTAGGGGGGATGGCTAGAAGTAGTGGTAGAAAGTGGGGAATGTGTGTACATATGTCAGTTATTATGGAACTTACAACAGTATACACAAGCAGCAATCTGCAGAGCAAATATTACAGGTAACACGAAAATTCAATTCGTTCATTGAGGCCCATTGGTTTTTGGGTAAACAATTTATAAATCCAGCAATTCTCTCTTCTGAGTAGAAATTTTGTGTTGTCTCTTCCTTCTATTTTCTGGATAATCTCAAGAATGATGTACTTGATTTGGGAAGCATTATGTTGCGCTTCTACAAAATGTGCTGACAGCGCTGATTTAGTGTTCTTCAGACGAATGTTAGATTTGTGTTCAATTAAGCGTGTCTTGATGCGGCGCTCTGTTTTGCCCACGTACATTTTCCCACATGGGCATCTGATTCCGTATATCAGGTTGGACGATTCACAAGTGCCATTTACTTTTAATTTGATAGGGTAACCTTGTGTGGGATGACATATTTCGTTGCCTCTGATAATATTGTTACAGCTGCCACAATTGTAACACGGTTTGGTGCCAGAGTATGTAGTGATGTCAGGAAGTTTGTTCCGGAGGATTTCCCCCAGGTTCTTAGCTCTGGTGAATGCAAAGATAGGTGTGGAGCTGAAAGATTGTTTAAAATCCGGTTCCATATTCAGGATTGACCAATGTTTCAGAATGGATTGTTTGTATTTTTTACTTACAGTAGAGTATTTGGATACAGCTACAATCCGTGTTTGCTCTGTTTTTTCCTTGGGAGTTAAGAGTTTGGATCTGTCCGTATTGTCAATTCTGATTCTGCTTTCTTCCACTAGGGTTGGTGGATAGCCCCTCGAGGTGAATTTTTTGGTTATTTGTTTAAGTCTGATTTTCAGTGTTTGTTCATCCGAACTGATTCGTTTAACCCTGGCCATTTGCGAAAATGGTAAATTCTTAATTAGGTTTGGCTCGTGGAAACTTGTGAATAGAAGCATGTTGTTTCTGTCGGTTGGTTTTGTGTATAGATCCGTTTTGAATCCTTCCGGGGAAATTGTAATCTTGACATCTAAAAAATTAACCTCAGTATCCGATATGTCCCATGTTAATTGAATCCTTTGGTCAATGTCATTGAATTCCTTCAGTTGTGTATTTAACGCTTCCTTCGTGTTAGTCCAAATGAGAAAAAGGTCATCTATATACCTTACTATCATTTTGAGATTATCTGTCCATTCAGGTTTAGACAAAATGTGTTGTTGTTCGTACCATTGCATAAATATGTTGGCATATACGGGTGCCGCCGAATTGCCCATTGCCATGCCCGTGAGCTGTTGGTACCAGGTTTGTTCGACTTTAAAGTAGCTGTGGTACAGAATAAATTGCATTAATTCCATGAGAAATGTTTGAAAATCTATGTCAAGGTCAGAGTTCAAGAGGGCATTCTCCAAGGCTTCTATACCCATGTCATGAGGTATGCTCGTATATAGGCTACGAACATCAGCTGTACATAAGATTAGTTTGTCCGTTTGGTTGATTGTTATCTTTTGTAATTTGTGTAGAAATTGCGTAGTGTCCTTAATATACGTTTGCATAGATTGTACAGATTTTTGCTAATATCTATCAATGAGTTGGCCGATGGGTTCATGGAGGCTGCCTATAGTAGATACTATCGGTCGCATCGGAGGGTCATAGGTGTTTTTGTGAATTTTGGGAACCATCCTTAATGTCGGACTTTTGGGGTTCAACGTTGTTAAGAACTGTTTTGTTCTGTCCGTGATGATGCCTTTTTTATATGCTTCATCAATGATGTTTTTGAGTATTTTTGAATATTCCAACGTCGGGTTTTGATTCAGAATTGTGTAGGTTTGGGTGTCTGAAATATGTCTTCCTGACATCACTACATACTCTGGCACCAAACCGTGTTACAATTGTGGCAGCTGTAACAATATTATCAGAGGCAACGAAATATGTCATCCCACACAAGGTTACCCTATCAAATTAAAAGTAAATGGCACTTGTGAATCGTCCAACCTGATATACGGAATCAGATGCCCATGTGGGAAAATGTACGTGGGCAAAACAGAGCGCCGCATCAAGACACGCTTAATTGAACACAAATCTAACATTCGTCTGAAGAACACTAAATCAGCGCTGTCAGCACATTTTGTAGAAGCGCAACATAATGCTTCCCAAATCAAGTACATCATTCTTGAGATTATCCAGAAAATAGAAGGAAGAGACAACACAAAATTTCTACTCAGAAGAGAGAATTGCTGGATTTATAAATTGTTTACCCAAAAACCAATGGGCCTCAATGAACGAATTGAATTTTCGTGTTACCTGTAATATTTGCTCTGCAGATTGCTGCTTGTGTATACTGTTGTAAGTTCCATAATAACTGACATATGTACACACATTCCCCACTTTCTACCACTACTTCTAGCCATCCCCCCTAGCACAATCACTCATTGTGTCGACCTTGGAACTAGGACTCCACAAGCTTGTGGCTCCTATGATCACCCACTCGATATTTTTTATTGTAAATTTTTCTAATTTTTCATTTTTTATTTTTTATTTATCTTCTCGAAAATATACTATAAATACCACAATAGCAATTTATCAGTAAAACCAACCATGATTGGTACACATTTAAATACAACTGCCTGACTAGAACTTCATAACGTCGTAGTCTTTTTTCACTAGCTAGTATCACGTGATAGCCCACATGACCGCTATGTTTCAAAATAAGGAAAGCGCGGACTGACTCTTTGGCAGCCGTCGCTACGTTGAACCGCTACGGCGAGCAGAATAACAAACATCGAACCGGACTAATACTTGTACCAGGTTAGTTTTATGATAATCACGCGCGGTCTTTTTGTCTCGCACAAAAACGTTCCGCTTTTGTTTAGTTTCGTCCAACCTCCGTGATACAACCTAACAGTACCTTCCCTATTCCTTTCAGACTTGAAACTTACATGGAGAAAGGCATGTAAGTAACTGCGTTTCCTCACCCCTGCACGTATACCAATCCCTTACACGCACACCAATCCCACACGATCCCATTGCATGTTTGACCTGTATGCACTATTTTTTTGTGATGCATCATTGTAACGGATACGTAATTTGCTTGTGTTTTTGAGATTAGTAAATGTCACCCGATTTTCGTTTTTACAGTGTCTATTTCCCTGATGAAGGGCATGACTTCATAATGCCCGAAATGCATTGGATACGATAAAACTGAATGACATTGCCTGTACTTTAAAAGTGTTAAGAAGTAAAAAGATCATGGAAAAATAAAATACGTCAACAATCAATAATAAAAATCTTTTGCTGATGAACAACAAACCAAGAGAATGGAAATCTTTTCTTTGTAGAAAGATAATGGCAAAGTGTGCCCAACAAGGGATGACCCTAGAGATCCTCTAGGTTCACATTCTAGCAACTAACTATAAGGTCACTGAAACCTGTGTTATTTTCAGTGAATTTCTAAGGTTTTTTAAATGCTTATTTCTAACTATAATGTCCAAGAAACCTATGGTTGTTTCAGTGAATTTCAAAGGTTTTTTAAATGCTAATTTCTAACTATAACGTCCTTGAAACCTATGGTTTTTCAGTGAACTTCAAAGGTTTCTTAAATGCTAATTTCTAACTATAACATCCCAGAACCCTATGTTTGTTTCAGTGAAGTTCACAGGTTTTTTTAAATGCTGATTTCTAACTATAACATCCCAGAAAACCTATGGCTTTTTCAGTGAATATCTAAGCTTTTTTAAATGCTAATTTCTAGCTATGCCTACATAGGTAGGATATGTGCAGAAAGAGGAAGAAAGGCGCATAAAGAAGCAGGAGAAATGTAGAAAGAGCCAATAGAAGTCTACAAAGAAGAAGAGAGGCGCAGAAAGAAGCAAGAGATGTGCAGAAAGAACCAGCAGAGGTACAGACAGAGGCCTTGTTGCAAAGTCATGCTGTGCCCCGGGCACCCCCAACATTTTGCTGACTGGTACTGGTGGTAACTGACTCTGACTGACCCTGGGCTCTCTGTAACCAGGCCCGGAGCCAGTGTAATGCTATGCTTAAAGACACTTAGAATACAGTGAAAGCACCTACCTATACTAGGGTACACTATAGGTTGGGGTACCCCTGTGATTGGCATGACCTCCCCTGTAAGGCCCTAGTACATAATAGGGCAGGGGGATGAAAACTACCTCCAAGTCCCAATCATATAATAGGGCATGGCAGTTTAGAGGCCAGCAGCCCTTTTCTGCACTTGCATGTGTGAACTGCTGAGCCTGAGGTCAGTTTACAAATAGCCCTGTGTGTGCGCAGAAAGAGGCAAGAGAGGTGCAGAAGGAGCAAGAGAAGTGCAGAAAGAAGCAACTGAGGTGCAGAAAGACGCAAGAGCAGTGCAGAAAGAACCAACAGAGGTGCATAAAGAGGCAAGAGGGGAACAGAAAGAGGCAAGAGAAGTGCAGAAAGAAGCAAAAGAGTTGCATAAAGAGGCAAGAGGGGTGCAGAAAGAGGCAAGAGCAGTGCAGAAAGAACCAAGAGATGTGCAGGAAAAGGGAAGAAAAGTACAGAAAGAGGCACACGTGGTGCAGAAAGAAGCAAGAGATGAGTGGGAAGAAGCAAGAGAAGTACAGAATTTTTGCAACAGAGGTGCAGAAAGAGGCAAGAGGGGTGCTGAAAGAGTCAAGAGAGGAACAGAAAGAGGCAAGAGAGTTGCTCACAGAGGCACAAGGGGTGCAGAAATCTGCAAGAGAGGTGCAGAAAGAAGCAAGAGAAGTGCTGAAAGTAGCAACAGAGGTGCAGGAAGAGGCAAGAGGGCTGCAGAAAGAAGCAAGAGAAGTGTAGAAAGATGGAACAAAAGTGCAGTAAGAGCCAAGAGGGGTGCAGACAGAGGTAAGAGAGGTGCATAAAGATGGAAGAGGGGTCAGAAAGAGGCAAGAGGGGTGCAGAGATGTTCAAGACAGTTGCAGAAATAAACAAGAGCAGTACATAAACAACAAAGAGAAGTGCAGAAGGAGGCAAGAGGGGTGCAGAAAGAGGCAAGAGAAGTGCAGCATTTTTGCAACATATGTGCATAAAGCGGCAAGAGGGGTGCAATGCAGAAAGAGGCAAGAGTGGTGCAGAAGGAAGCAACAGAGGGGCAGAAAGAGGCAAGAGGGGTACAGAAAGATGCATGAGAGTAGCAGAAAGAGGCAAGAGAGGTGCACACAGAGGAATGAGGGGTGCAGAAATCTACAAGAGAGGTGCAGAAAGAAGCGAAGAGAAGTGCAGAAAGAAGCAACAGAGGTTCAGAAAGAGGCAAGAGGGGTACAGACACAGGCAAAAGAGGTGCGGAAAGAGGGAAGAGGAGTGCAGAAAGATGCACAAGGGGTGCAGAAACTTGCAGGATAGGTGCAGAAAGAAACAAGAGCAGTACAGAAACAACCAAGATGGGTGCAGAAAGAAGCAACAGAGGTGCAGAAAGAGAAAAGAGAACTGTAGGGGTACAGAAAGAGGCAAGCGAGTTGCAGAAATTGGCAAGACATGTGCAGAAAGAGGGAACAGGGGTGTAAAAAGAGGCAAGATGGGGCAGAAAGAGGGAAGAGAGGTGTATAAAGAGGGACGAAGGGTGCAGAAAGAGGGAAGAGGGGTGCAGAAAAAAGCAACAGAAATATAAAAAGAAGCAAGAGAAGTGCTCAAAGAAGCAACAGAGGTGCAAAAAGAGGCAAGAGGGGTGCAGAAAGAGGAAGAGAAATACAAAAACGAAGAAACAGAGGTGCAGAAGGAGGCACAAGCAGTGCAGAAAGAGGCAATAGAGTTGCAGAAACAGGCAGTAGATGTGCCGAAAGAAGCAAGAGCAGTGTAGAAAGAACCAACAGAGGTTCAGAAGGAGGCAAGAGAGGTGCAGAAAGAGGCAAGAGGGGTGCAGAAATTTGCAAGAGGGGTGTAGAAAGAATCAAGAGCAGGACAGTAAGAAAAAACAGAGGAGGCCAGAGGGGTGCAGAAAGAGGCCAGAGCAGTGCAGAAAAGGGAAGAAGGGTGCAGAAAGAGGTACGAGGGGTGCAGAAAGAAGGAAGAGTAGTGCAGAAAGAAGCAACAGAGGTGCAGAAAGAGGCACGAAGGGAGCAGAAAGAGTTAAGAGAACTGCAGAAAGAAGCAACAGAGGTACAGGAAGAAGCAAGAGCTGTACAGAAATAGGTACGAGAGGTGTAGAAAGAGGCAAGAGAGTTGCACAAAGAGAGAAGAGGGGTGCAGAAAGAGGCAAGAGGGTGAAGAAAGAAGCAAGTGTGGTGTAGAAAGAGGCAAGAGAGGTGCAGAAGCAGGCAAGAGAAGTACAGAAAGAGGCAAGAGAATTGCTGAAAGAAGCAACGGAGGTGTAGAAAGAAGCAAGAGAAGTGCAGAACGAGAAAAGCGAGGTGCAGAAGGAGGCAAGAGAGGTGCAGAAAGAGGGAAGACGAGTGCAGAAAGAGACAACAGGGGTTCAGAAAGAAGCAAGACAGGTACTGAAAGATGCATGGGAAGTCAGAATGAAGCAACAGGGGTACAGAAAGAGGTAAGAGAAGTGTACAAAGAAGCAACAGAGGTACAGAAGGAGGCAAGAGAACTGAAGAAATAGGCAAGAGGGTTGCAGAAACAGGCAGACGAGGTACAGAAAGAGGGAACAGGGGTGCAGACAGAGGCAAGAGGGTTGCAGAAAAAGGTAAGTGGTGTGCAGAAAAAGGCATGAGGGGTGCAAAAATGTGCAGTAGAGGTGCGGAAAGAAGCAAGAGCAGTGCAAAAGAACCAGCAGAGGTGCAAAAAGAGGCAAGTGAGGTACAGAATGAGGCAAAAGACTTGCAGAAAGAGACAAGAGAGTTGCTGAAACAGGCAAAAGGGGTGTAGAAAGAAGGAACAGGTGGGCAGGCTAAGTCAAGAGAGGTGCAGAAAGAGGTAAGAGGGGTGAAGAAAGAGGCAAGGGAGGAGCAAAAAGAGGCAAGAGAGTTACACACAGAGGCACGAGGAGGGCAGAAATCTGCAAGAGCGGTACAGAAAGAAGCAAGAGCAGTGCAGAAAGAACCAACAGAGGTGCAGAAAGAGGCAAGAGGGCTACAGAAAGGGGCAGGTGAAGTGGAGAAAGAGAAGCAGAAAGAATCAACAGAGGTGCAAATAGAGGCAAGAGGGGTGCAAAAAGGGGTAGGATAGATGCACAAAGAGGCAAGAGCGGTAAGGAAAAAGGCAGTAGGGGGCAGAAAAAAGGAAGCGAACTGCAGAAAGAAGCAACAGAGGTGCTGAAAGAGGCATGAAGGGTGCAGCAAGAGACAAGAGAAGTACAGAAAGAAGCAACAGAGGTACAGAAAGAGGCTAGAGTGGTTCAGAAAGAGGGAAGAGAGGTATAGAAAGAAGCAAGAGAGTTGTACAAAGAGGGAAGAGGGGTGCAGAAACAGGCAAAAGGGGTGCAAGAAGAAGCAAGTGAGGAGCAGAAAGAGGCAAGAAAGGTGCAGAAAGAGGCAAGAGAGGTGCAGAAACAGCAAGAGAAGTGGTAAAAGAGACAAGAGAGGTGCAGAAGGAGGCAAGAGAACTGCAGAAAGAGGCAAGAGAGTACCCGAAAGAGGCACGTGATGTGCAGAAGGAGGCAAGAGAACTGAAAAGAGTTACAGAAACAGGCAAAAGCGGTGCAGAAGGAGGGAACAGGTGGGGAGTCTGAGGGAAGAGAGGTGCAGAAAGAGGGAAGAGGGGTACAGAAAGAGGCAAGAGTGGTGCAGAAAGAAGCAACAGAGATGCAGAAAGAAGCAAGAGAAGTGCAGAAAGAACTAAGAGAATTGAAGAAAGAGGCAAGAGAGGTACAGGTACAGGCAGGGGAGGTGCAGAAAGAGGGAACAGGGGTGCAGAAAGAGGCATGAAGGGTGCAGCAAGAGACAAGAGAAGTACAGAAAGAAGCAACAGAGGTACAGAAAGAGGCTAGAGTGGTTCAGAAAGAGGGAAGAGAGGTATAGAAAGAAGCAAGAGAGTTGTACAAAGAGGGAAGAGGGGTGCAGAAACAGGCAAAAGGGGTGCAAGAAGAAGCAAGTGAGGAGCAGAAAGAGGCAATAAAGGTGCAGAAAGAGGCAAGAGAGGTGCAGAAACAGCAAGAGAAGTGTTAAGAGCAACTGCAAGGCAAAGGCCTACCGGCCTTGAGAGATATGATTCGTCCCTACAAATCAGCTCGGGCCCTTCGGTCCGACGGAGAAAATCTGGCCATTACACCAAGAGTGAGGAAAGCACGCTCCGGAGGCCGCCGGTTCTCGTTGAATGCGGCAAAAAAGTGGAATGCACTTCCCAGGGAGCTCCGGATGGAAGCCTCCTACCTGAAATTTAGAAAAGCACTTAAAACCTTTCTCTTCCCCAATACATCTTAGATCCCCTTCCCTCCTGAGTTTTCTGTTATTATTACTATTATTTTATTATTTTAACAGCGCTGGGACGCTCCAGGGCAGCCATGCGCTTTACAAACCCAATTTCATTTCATTTCATTTCATTTCAAGAGACAAGAGAGGTGCAGAAGGAGGCAAGAGAACTGCAGAAAGAGGCAAGAGAGTTGCCGAAAGAGGAACGTGATGTGCAGAAGGAGGCAAGATAACTGCAAAGAGTTACAGAAACAGGCAAAAGCGGTGCAGAAGGAGGGAACAGGTGGGGAGTCTGAGGGAAGAAAGGTGCAGGAAGAGGGGTGCAGAAAGAGGCAAGAGCGGTGCAGAAAGAAGCAACAGAGATGCAGAAAGAAGCAAGAGAAGTGCAGAAAGAACTAAGAAAATTGAAGAAAGAGTCAAGAGAGATGTAGGTACAGGCAGGAGAGGTGCAGAAAGAGGGAACAGAGGTGCAGAAAGAGGCAATATGGATACAGGAAGGAGCTAGTGAGGTGCAGAAAAAGGCAACAGAGGTACAGAAAGAGGCAAGAGGTGCAGAAAGAGGGGACAGATGGACAGACTGAGGCAAGAGAGGTGCAGAAAGAGGTATGGGGGTGCAGAAACAGGCAAGAGGGGTGCAGAAAGAAGTAAAAGAGATACAGAGAGAATCAATATATTTGCAGAAAGAAGGAGAGGTGCAGAAAGAGGCAACAGAGGTGCAGAAAGAGGCAAGAGAAGTGAAGAAAGATGCAAGAGAGGGGCAGAAACAGGCAAGAGAGGTGCAGGAGTGCAGAAATAGGGAAGAGGGGTACAGGAAGAAGAAAGTGGGATAGCTGAGAGGTGGACACAGGCCACGCTCCCTTTCTCTACCACTCTGCAAACGCTCCTTATGGTATGCTCTTGGTTGGGGGATAAAGTCCCCTTGCCCCTGAGGGTTCCTGGGGGCCAACTTGCCCTCCTGTTACCTCTAGTAAGCCCCATACAGCTGGATTGATGAGAGTGGTCAAAGGCCACGCCCCCTTCTTACACCACTCTGCAAACACAGTTCCTGGTACATTGCTGCTCGGGGATGAAGTCAACTTTAGTCCAGTGGTCCTCAGGACACAAGAGGACCTCATTGCCCCACCAGCAATGCACCAAGAGGCGCGTTTGCAGAGTGGTGTAAAAATGGGAATGGCCTCGGACCACCTCTCAGCAATCCCACTGTGTGGGGCTTACTGGAGGTAACTGGTGGGGTAGTTGGCCCCTAAGTACCCATAACATTCTAGGGGACTTCATCCCCCAACCCAAAAAGTGCCAGGAGGTGCGTGTGCAGAGTGGTGCATGGAGGGGGTTGGGCCTCCGGCGAGGTGTGGCTTTTCTTTTCTTTTTTTGTTGTTAGAAGCGGGGCTTTGTAGCCCCCTTTCTCTTAATATTTTGTGGGCCCTGGAGACCCCATTCCCCAGAGCCTGATCCATTTTTTTCTTCTTAAAAACGGGAAGAGGGCTGCGTGACCCCCTCCAAGGCCTATTACGGCCTGGGGACCTCATCCCCCAGGGCTAGGCCTTTGTTTTTTTTAAATATTTATAGGGGAGGGGGCGCCTATCACTTTTGGCCCCAGGGACCCTATCTACTGGGGCCTGGCCCCCCTTTTAAATAAAATACTTTGTTTTACTTTTATCGGAGGGGGAGCACGTGACCCACCTCCCGGGGCACTTTTGGCACCGGGGACACAATCCCCCAGGGCTTGGCCAATCCTTTTTTATTTTATTTTTGTAGGAGAGAGGGCCTAGTGGCCCCTCCCAGGCCATTTTTGACCCCAGGGACCCCAAGACCCGGGGCCAGGCCTCACGGGGACTGCAGGTGGAGACCCAATGCCCTCGCTGTCCCAGCCAGCTCCTTGCCTACTGCAGGAACTGGCATTACGTTTGGACAAGGGGAGCTGCTAACATGCAGCTTCCCTTGTCCAAAAGCAATACTGCTTTGCTTTGTGGAAGCGAGAGCAGGTTTCCTGCTTTCGCTTCCATGAAGCAAAGTAGAAGTTTGCAATAACAGGGCAGCAGCAGGCCTCCCGCCCTGTCATTGTAAACTGCAATGTCCCAGGGGTGGGCATCCCGGGACATTGCCGACGCCGGCCCTGGGGGGTGGCGGTGTCCAGGGCCAGAGAGGGCTCTGGGAGGGGGCCGCACGATCCCCTCCCAATGTGAAATTATCCCCAGGGAAGTGGTGGTCTCCGGGCCTGGGGGAACACAACGGACCACCATATTTAAATAAAGTGTGCCCCAGGGAGGTGGTGGTCCCTGGGGCCGTGTGGGGCGGCTCAAGCCCCCCACACAGAGTATTTATTTGTAGCCCCAGAGAGTTGGCAGTCCCAATGGTTGTGGGAGGCCCGCGTGGCCCACCCGCATTCAAAGCATATAGCCCCAGGGAGGTAGTGTTCCCTGGGGCTTGGGCGCCCTGAAATATTAAATGCCCCGGGGAGTTCCCCCCGCTGAAAATAACCAATGGCCTGGGGAGGTCGTGGTCCCCAGGGATGTTGGGGGGGGCGCATGTCCCCACGCACTATTATAAAAGCCCCAGGGAGGTGGCAGTCCCCAGGGCTGCGGGAGTCCCTGTGTGCCCTGCACCATAATAAAACATTGCCCCCGGGACCTGTCTCACCCGGGGGCTTAAAGAAACGGAGCACCAGAGCTTCATTTTTTAAAATATTTTTTGATGGGATTAATAGAGGGTCCGCTAATCCCTTTTTTTTTTCTTTTTTTTTATTGAGATAATTGATGTCATACAAAAGAGAAATATATACAAATACATTATATCCTTATTCCAATTAGACCTTAAAAAGGTGTGGCTCACTGGTTAGAGGTGGCAGACCTGTAAGCAGAGAACGGCCCGGGACCAGGGTTCAATTCCTGACGCGGCAGGGTCTTGGACCAGGGTCAATGGACTCGATAATTCTCGCCTCAGTGCCTACTCTAACCAGGGAACACACTCGGTAACTCTGGGCATTAAGCTTGCCTCATCTCTACAACGGCCCCCCACAGATGCCAGGGATGCCTAGTTTCACCCTGGAGATACCCAGAAAGGGACCATCTCACGGGGAAAACCAGGACGGGTTCCCCAGTGGTCTACAGCGCCAGGACACTCGGGTAGAGTAACAGTGCGCTTTACAAGTATCCCACATGCTACAGGATAATATCAATTCTGTAATAAATATATATTGTCGAAAAAGTGAAACTGTGCTATTAAAATATTCTGACAATAATTCAGTAAACAATACATAATCGGGATACCATTTAAAACCGTGTTTAGGCTTTCGAACTTCTCCACCTAGGAAGTGGTGCCCAGATATTTCGACCTAGTTCTCTATATTTTTTACCTTTTAACTCATAGGGGCACGCCTCAATATTATGCAGTCCTAGCAACCTTGCGATCCACATTTGAAAGGTGGGGGGGGGGAGGAATCTTTCCAACCTGCTGAAATAAGGATGCGAAGTACAGCAGTGGATATAAAGACCAGGGCTTCAGCAGCGCTTCCCAACTTCAATTTCTTATCGACACCTAATAGCATTAATGAAGGGGATAGAACAATCCTACATTCTAGCAGCCCCTCCAAAAAGTTTTCAATTTCCCTTACTATTCAAATTTCAAATTCAAAAGTTTTATTATGATTTGGCTCTCACTGAGGGCCACATAAAAAATACATACACATTAGTATATTGATAAAAATAAGAAAAACATCACACAACAACAGGACCAGGCACAAATTATCTACAAGTAATCCAAACATCAGCACCTCCTGTAAATTCATTAATATATATCTAAGAACTCTTTAAAATATTTAAAAATTCTGGAACAGAACATTTCGTTAGGGGGACAATAAAGTGCAAGGAAAAACATTTTTACATTCACAATTCCCAGTTGTAAACAAATTGGTTTTATCCATTTTTGACGCATAGGGGACAATACCGGACAAATGAACAAAACATGGTTAAGATCTTGAATAGCATTATTACAATGATTGCATATAGGAGAAACTCCGTACCATTTTGCTAAAAGTGGATTAAGTGGAAGCAAATTATGACGTAGAAGGTACCACATTCTACGGACTCCATGCGGAATATTCCAAGTTAGATATTGTTGGGCTAATTTTGGTGTGTAGGTTGTGACCAGAGCTTCCTTTTCTTTAAGCTTCTTTTGGGCAAGTATGTCCGACTTATAACATAGTTCCCAGGACATATTTTTTAACTTTAGCTTTAACTCTAATGGAGAGCGCAAGAATAACGTGCTTTCATCCAATTCAAGCAGCAAGATCGCTTTTCTAAAGTTCCTGACCAGCTGCGAGAACTCATTAAAGTTGCCCAATAATTCCTTTTTTAAAATTGCTCGTAAGGTGCCTGGTTTACCTCTGGCCAAACAGGCTACCCATCTTACGAGGGCCGCCAACCCCTGAGCCCAACAACTTCGGAGTCCGAATTCCAGCCTGCATGATGTTGTAGAGCAGGCAGAATTAAATGAGGAGATTTTCCTTAGTACCTTTCCTTCCATTTTTTGCATGAAACCCCATTGTTTCAAATCCACTAATTCTATTCCATAAAGGAGGGTTGCCGGAATTTTCGCTCTAAATACATCCAAGCATAAAGAGAAGTGCCTCTTCCCGGTAGCTTTATACAGAGAACATAGTCCCCTTCCCTGGGCCATTGCTTTTCGTGAGCTATGTTCAATGTATGGCTTCTCACTAAGATTAGCAGAGATTAATTTGCCTAAAAACATGTAGGATTTAACTACCTCAAGTTTTTCTCCGCTAATTGACCAATTATAGCTACTAGATCTGCACTTCTTCTTTCCAAAGATGCACATAATTTTACTTTTAGAGCTATTAATTTTCATAAAATGTGCATCGGCGAATTGATTCAATGCATGTAGTCGATTAGAGAGACCTTTAGGGGTCAGATCTAAAACCAGTATGTCGTCCGCATACATTAGAATCGATATACCTGTCCCTCCAATTTTCGGAGCTATTCCCTCACAAACTGCAACTGTTGTTGGCAAATCAGCTATATACAAGGAAAACAAAGTTGGTGCCAAAATACAACCTTGTTTTAATCCATTCCGGGAAGGGATCGATTGGGAAAGACCCCTTTCGCCGCCTTGTAACACCTTACACCATGTGTTCGAATGTAGAGCCTTAATTAAATTCAATAAATATTCCGGCATACCCAATGCAGCCAGCTTTCTCCACAACGTAGGACGATCCACCTTGTCGAACGCTGTGGAGAAATCTATAAATGCCACGTATACGCCTCCCCCTCGTACACGAGCATATTTATCCATGATTACCTGTAACGATGTTAAATTATCTAAGGTTCCATGCTCTTTTCGAAAACCTGTCTGTTCCATGGGTATAATATTGTTTAAATTTGCCCAATCTGTTATTAAAACTAATAAGAGTTTAGCAAAAATTTTCCCTATTGAGTCTAATAAAGCTATTAGACGATAGTTAGAGGGATTATCCCGATCACCTTTTTTAAAGATTGGGATAAGGATACTGCCCGCCACGATTCGGGGACTGTTTGTGTCTTAAAACACGCTAAAAATACTGGGAGGAGAATCCTGCTCCAAGAAATTATATCTTGTTTAATTATAGCCATGGGTAATTCATCGGGTCCCATAGCCCCAGAAGAGCGCATGCTCTTTATTACGGAAGCTATGGAATCCTCAGTAGGGAGTTCCATTTTAAGATCACTATTAAGCCATGGATCCCATGAGTCCACCCCTGTCCCATTTGGCGCATATAAAGTGGTTACAAATTGGGTCCAGGCATCTTCCGAAATAGCTATAGGAGTGGACGATTTTACAGACCCACATCCTTGCCTTATTACGGACCAAAACTCTCTAGAGTTTTTGCGGATTGATGCCTCTCTTAACTTGATCCATAAATTGTCTTCTTTTTCTCTTTTTAGCTTGGATCTTAGTCTTACCCTCCTTCTTTTTAGTATAGCTAGCTGAGACTCATTTTCCCCTGATCTATTAAGATATTGCTTTCTGACAAGTTTATTAATCTCAATATTTAACTTTAATAAGGGACTAGGAGAAAAATATTTCTTTTTATGATTTCCTGTAATTCTAGCCGTTGCTGTGACTTTTTTAATGAGATATTCAAGAAACAGGAATTCCCTTCCTTGCCAGTGGTCAAGCTCCATTAGTAATTGGGTAAGGATGCTTTGTACATTCTTGTTGTTAGTAAATCCCCAATAACATCTATCTTTATTATTATTAATAGAGAAACCTCTATTCTTTAAAGACCAGAGGCTAGTTTCAGGGGGAGTTAAAGAGACAGTTAGGTTGATAACTTTATGGTCACTCAGGGGGGTATGCGAGATCACTAAATCTTTAAGAGAAGAGAACATATCAAAGTCTGTTATTACATAATCTAAGATAGATTCTCCCTTAGTGGAGCCATGTGTATAATTAGCCGGGATATCTGATGGCAATCTGCCATTTATAATAATTCCCTCCACAGAACTAAGTTCCCCAAGTAAAATCTTGCCTCTTTTATTAGTTTTTATTTTAGTAGGCATAAGAGCTTGGGGTATATTATATACTTCTTCTTTTACTTTGTTTCTAAACATATCTAAAGAAGTATTAGATACTTTACAATTTAAGTCCCCCACCAATAATAAGTATGGAGGGTGATCCACCTCTATTTGTTGTTGTACATAGGAAAACATACGTTTTAAAACTATCGTAAAATTATCTTCGGGGGGAATATAAGCGTTTAGTATTATAAGCGAGGACCGTTGAGCAATGGAGTCCAAATTAGAAATGGTTATGGCTTGGAATAGGTTACTCTCGTCTTTGTAATGTGAAAAATGCCATTGCAATGCATTTGATAGTAAGCAGGCAATTCCACCTTTAGCATGACCTTTTTTTGAAGGAGTGGCAGGGGCCTCTAAGACGAAGTAATCATTCCCTCCATATGGAAGATTTTTACACCATGTCTCTTGAATACATACCACATCTGGATTCAAGGAAAGAAGAAAATCAAATTTCTCAGGGCAATTAGACAAACCGGCGGCATTCCAAGAGACAATTTTTATACCAGTGTTAAAGATGCGAAGCTGGTTTTTGAATTCCCGAAGAGGAATTTGAAAGAACTCCGGGTAACCAGTTCCACATCGAAATGTCTTCCTTTAGAGGATTATCTGTGCTACCAGGTACTGAAAGTACCTGGGAAACCATTCGTTTACCTCTGGAAAGCCAAATCTTTAGGTCGTTATTAGCCAATGAAAAATCATCATGTCCAGGGGTCAACTTTATGTTTCGTTCAATAGAGGATGAACACAAATTGTTATTAACAATGGGTAGCACGTCAATTCCTCTACATTGAAAGGCTTCGGCTTGCTGAAGAACTAAGTTAGCAATTATTTTCGAGTAAAATGTTACCCTTGTTCTTTGCCCATTTATAGATCTTATTGGGAGAACTAAATCAATATCGTTTGTTGAAATCAACTTTAAGCTATCTATTTCTTTAAAGCAATTAAGTAGCCAGGATCTATTCATTTTTAGATCAAAATCAAATAATGGGAGAAAATCCAGTGTTAGAGTATCCACATATAAAATAGGGCTTTTTGCAATCTGGGGTATTACATTCCTAACTACCTCCTTCTGAGAACAAAAGATGGGGGCAGCTGGATTAAAAGCTCTTGTTGCTGACAACGAGTGCATATTATCGTCGGTACTTATAGAGTGATGATGAGCAGGAACATTTACGATTGGGCATGTGGCCTCCCTCTTCATAATTGGTTCGACCAGGGTGTTCCCACATTCTTCCTTTATAGTACTTTCAACTTCCACCTTATCAGGGATGTCTGGAGGTGGGGTATACTCTCTTTCTATGCAAACAGGTGTTTCCGGTATTATGTGTTTTTGAAAGATAATTTGTCTGGGTCTTTTCTTTTTATATTTACGTATCTGTTTCCTATTTTTCCCTCTCGATTTTGCTTTAGCAGCTCGAGGAGTCCCAATGGGCCCCTCAGGCTCCTTTTTATCAAGTACAAAAATAGGAAAAAGATCATGAGCCCCCATGTGAGGCTCTTCAAACACATTTTCCTCCTGTGCAGCCAGACTTGGTTCTGTTCTCTGGAGCAAGAGGGATGAGGAGGATTGATCAGGAGACTTATGAATATCTGCCACTATAGTACATCCCAAAGGAGCATTTCCCCTCACCTCACTATTTTTAACGGCATCTTTTTGCACAGGAAGATCACGGTTAGCAGAAGCAGTCAAAGGATTAATCACATTTTCAACAGTTTTCACATTTTGTGCCAATAATGCCTGCAATATCTCAGTAACCGAAGACAAAATACAATCAGAATTCACGGCAAATTTACCCATTAAAAGTAGTATGGAAGACAGAATTTGCTCAAGGGCAATGAGTGACTCAGAGATAGGTTTTTCATTTTTTGGATAGCTGGATGATGTAAAAGCACAAATCCCCGATAGATTAAGTTGCGGAGATTGCACACCACTCTGTGTAGACAGATTATCGCTAGATTTAATAGAAGGGGTACTGCTGTATAATAGCAGACCAGAGGGTTTTTCTCCACGGGGTGTTTTGTTAGCCGCTATATGGGATAAAGATGTCTTGTCTACATATCGTCCACAGAGTTCTAAGTCAATGCTAGTAGCTATTGAGACATCACCCTTAGCTTCATCCAAAGTATCATTTCCCTTAAGATCATTATGGCCCAAAGCTTGAGATATTATCAAAGGATCAACGCCAGCCACATTTACTGAACATGGAGGGAGATTTCCCTCATTTGTCTGACTCACGGACCCTTTTATTTCTGCCATAGGCTCCAACAAACAAACTCCCTCCACGTTTGAGCAAAGATCTAATTTAAAAGATTTATCTGTAACACTTATCCTAGAGTTTTCTAAGGATTTATTCAAACTTTTCTCCCAAATTTGACCCAGTTGCATCTGGCCCTTCATGAGATCAATAGTAGCTTGTTTTTTCCTCAAATGAGTAGAACCAGGTAATGCACCAGGTTTCTCCATTACAACTTTCCCAGAGCGTAATTTCTTTGCCTCCATGAAGCTATAAGGAGGAAAAGTATCAGGTCCTACAACAGAATTCCCTAACTTAAAACTGGAACGAAATTTAAAATAATAAATAGTTACAGGAGATGAGGGCGTGAGACAAACTTGCAGAAAAGAATTATGTGACAATAATCCTATCGGTGTATTTACATACCCTAAAAAATATATAGTACGGCACACAATAAACTAAGAAAATACAAAATCTAAATACCGTGGCCCTGCCCGGCCTACCTCGGCCACTGAGGGCCACAGAGGGCCCGCCCTTTGCCCGGGCTTAGCCCGGCGCCGCCCGCGCGCGTTCCGCGATGCGCGTACCTCAGGCGCTAATGAAGGCAGGTGAGGGGGGCGTGTCCGGTACAGTTCGTGTTACCAGAGGCTTCTGGTCAGTGTAGTCTCTTTACACCCAGCGGTCAATAGGCAGTTCCAGGCGAGTGTTTCCCGCGAAGCGGGAAACGCGAGCAGTAGTGTCAAACAAGCGCTGCCAAAATGCGCTAACAGATAAGAGGTGCTGGGGCGGCTTCGGCGCTTTTTCTTCAAGTCTCGTTCTGCCGCTTCAAGAGCCCACTTTGTTTCACGCGACCAATAGCCAGCAGGAAAATGAATCTCCTTACTATCAAAGATAGCTGGTCACATTGATGGAACATGTGGGTTAGATCAGCTGGGCCCTTATCGCATCTAGGGCACTTATCGTTCTCCACCAGGCCCCAGGCATGCAGCTTCGCGGGAGTGTGATACAGATTAAACAGCGTTTTGTAGTGCTGAGCCCGTAGGTTAGAGGATCGAAAAAGTCTCTTGTCTAATGCAAGTGCTAGATCTAAATCAATATCTGGATCGCCTAACTTCGCCGCAATTGCGGATTACGTTTTTTCCAAATCATCCTGGATGCCCACCATTAAATGATTATAGACTAGTTTAATTTTATTACCTCCATTCCATAAATAATCAATTAGGGGGATACGGTTCAACACTGAAATCCTTGGCCTAAATGCCATCAATGTTTGAGCCAGTTGTCTATATAAAAACCAGTGATTTGAGGGGATCCCAAACTTATGCTGAATCACTTCAAACCTGAGTAGCTCCCCTCCCACCATAATGTCCCCTATGGTCCTTATTCCATGTTCCTTCCAGAACTGGCAATTCCTGTCCAAACCCAGATATGGGAACACGTTGGAGTTCCAAAGGAGATGATGAGCATTGATCTTAGGGATCTCCAGCATTTTTTGGATAGCTCTCCATGTCCCCCAAACCCCTTCCAGAATCTTATACCGGGCCTTCTTATAGTATCTCCGGTCTACCTCACTCAAAAGTAAGCCAACAGCCTTCTTCCCTAGTAGAAGCTCAAAAATGGAAGGGGGATCCTGCCTATCCCCCCGAACCTCTTGCGGGCTTGGGGCCGATTGGAACAGTATAGACATTTGGGCCAGAAGACAAGACAGATGATATAAATGGAGGTTTGGTAGTGCCATGCCCCCCCTTTCAAACGGGAGTGACATAAGCTTCATGGAGCGCCTGGTCTTCCCATATTGCCAGATAAACTTATTGAAGATTAATTCCAGATTTTTTATTAGTTTTTCGTCCATCAGTAATGGGATTGCTCGAAACAGGAATAGGACCTTGGGAAATATTGACATTTTAAGGACATTAACCCTCCCTACCAAAGAAAGGTGTAGTACATCCAGCCTTTTTAATTCTGTTTCAATCGATCCCATAAGGGGGCAATAATCATCAGTGATGATCTTATCCACTGCGGCATTAATTCTCACCCCCAGATAAACTGCTGAGTCTGTGTATCTGCTGTCTGCCTTAAAGATGTTCTGAGTGCAAATGATCTGGGTTTTTCCCTCATTAAGCAGATACCCAGACCTACTTCCAAAATCCTTCGCCAACTCAGCAAGTACCGGCATCGCCTGCTGTGGATCGGTGGTAAAAACCGCCAGATCGTCAGCGTATGCTAACAGCTTATTTGTGAACCCATTCAGCATCACACGATTAATCTGTGGGCATCCCAAAATTTTCTGGATAAGGGGATCTATATATAATGAGAAGAGGATCGGAGAACAGGGGCATCCCTGGCGAGTTCCCCTCTTTATCACAATTTTCTCCGAGCTCTCTCCCATTACTGACACCCGTGCCACCGGATCATTATACATCGCTCTGAGAGCTCTAATGGCCTTAGGGCCAAAACGCCTACCTAACAGGATTCCCCACAAATATTCCCAGACCACGCGGTTAAATGCTTTCTCCGCGTCGAGGAGGATCATGGCCATCCCCCCCTCCCCGTCAGCATGGGCGTCAAACAGCGTTATAGCTTGTCGAGTATGGTCGGTCGTGCCTCGACCCGGCATGAACCCATGCTGTCAAGGAGAGACGAGACCGCCAATGATCCTCGCCAACCTTTTGGCCCAGATTTTCAAGTATAGGTTAGTATCCGCGTTAATAAGCGAAATGGGGCGGTAAGAGCCCGGGTTCTCCTTGGGTTTGCCCTTCTTGTGAAAGATAATGATATTGGTCTCTTTCCATGAATCGGGGATGTCCCCTGTACACAATATTCCATTGAAAAGATCTTGTAAAATAGGAACTATCTCAGATTCAATGTTTTTATATACTTCCAGGGGAATTCCATCCGGCCCTGCTGCCTTTACGGCAGCAAGATCCCTTAGGGCAGCCTGAATCTCACTTCTAGTTATGTCCCCTTCCAACTCCTCTCTCGATAGTGCATCCAATATTGGGCCCCTGTCCCCACTCTCCACCACTTGCTGTTCTTGATGGCTCTCTTCATCATACAATTTTTGATAGTAATTTTTGAAAACCTTTAAAATTTCCTTTGACTCCGAGTAGTTCTTACCATCCTCTTGTATACTCTCTATGATATTCCTGGTTCTGTCCTGTCTGATACGGAGCACCAGCACCCTACCTGCCTGTTCCCCTGTCTCATACCTCTTTGCCCTAGATGCCTGATAATCCCCTACAGCCTTCTGCGTAACCAATTTTTGGAGCTCCGCTTTGATAATTGCCAAGCCTCTTTGGCTTTCTGTCCCATCGACACCCCTACCTATATCACTAATATGCAGTTCTTCCGCTTTTGCTAGTTCGCTCAAGAGTCTATCTAACTCTCCCCTATCCGCTTTCATAAGTCTCGCCGTACAAATAATGGTTTCCCCCCTAAAAGCCGCCTTAAACGTATCCCAGACACCATTCCTGGATGTACTATAACGATTTGCATCAAAAAAATCCCCTGTCCATTTTTTAATATGTTCTAAATATCTTTGATCCGATAGTAACCTCCTTCGAAGGTCCATCTGGAGTGCCGTTTCTCTGCTTTAATGATTTCACAGGTTAAAATCAACGGATTATGATCCGAGATTATTCTAGGTATTCTCCTAATACTGACTCTATTCAATTCAGGAGGGTCCGCTAATCTCACTGCATTTTTTTAATGTTTTTTTGGGCCCTGGGTTTCCCTGTGGGACCCCCCTGAGCAGTCCTAGGGGGTCAGGGTGTTTCTACGGTGCCCCCTTTTCTTCATTTTTTACTTTTTTCCTCCTTTTTCTTGTGACTCTGTACTACCGAGTCTCAAGATGGCTGCCAGCACTTCCTGGTTTGGAGTGTTGACAGCCAATCAAAATGGAGCTCATGCTCGGGAGGGTTCGCGAGTCCACCTTCGCCCTCAGATAGCGATATTTTTATTTCTTGAATAAAAAAAAAGGTTGCTTTCCGAACCAAGAGCTACATTTTTGCCAAATTTGGTGTAATTCTGTTCAGCAGTTGGGGCTGTAGCCGTGTCTAAAGTACCTATGGAAATTAACATGGGGAAAACACGTTTTGGGACCTCTTTTTTTCTCGGCCCCCCTCTTGACGAATCACCCCAAAATGTTCAAGACAGGAGCTCACCTGAGTGAACCATTAGTTTTGACAATTTCACGAAGATTCGTCAAACGGCGCCAAAGATATTGGCAAAAACAACCCGCTTTTTGAATAGAAACAAGTTCCTAACTATAACTATCTACTATATATATTTATATTGATATATATTTAAATATATATATATATATATATATATATATATATATATATATATATATATATATATATATATATATATATATATATATATATATATTCACTGAAAAAACCATAGGTTATAGACCATATATAGTTAGGAATTAGCATTTAAAAAACCTTATTTTACTCACACAAAACCATTGAAATTCCATATATAGTTAGTTGCACTAACTATATATCGCGCACCCGCAATCCACTGCTGATCATGTCACATATTACATCATTCATGACATGGTCAGTGACATCACTGATGACATCACTGATGACATCTCAAATGACATCACTGATGACATCACTGATGACAACATCCAGTGACTGTATGTTTCTGTAAAGTTAAAATATGTCTTACATATTGAAGAATGAGTGGATGTATAAGTGTCTGGATGAAGGATTTAGTAGGTGCGTGACTGACTGTATGAGTGAGTGATTAAATGTGTTCACTGAATGCATGGGTTAGTGACTAAACTGTCTTAATTTGTGCATCATTATGTCTGTTGTTCTGTAAACTGCTGCATGTGTTGATCATTAGCTATACGAGAGGCTATATGTGTTATTAATTGGTTGCCCAAGTATTTCTATGGGAGATTGAGTTTGTGTGGGGGTGGCTGGAAGGTGTGTGACTCTATGCATAGATGTGTGAGCAGTTTATTCACTAGGTGTATGAGTTCAAGAGTGCATGTGGAAACAGCTACATGGGCAGTTGACTGTGTGCATGAGTGTATTGATGAGTGAATGGATATCTCAATGCTACATGTCATAGTAAGTACATATGTAAAACACAGTACATGTGAGAGTTGGCATATATAAATAACTGTGCATGAGAGCCACTGAATGAGTGAGTGGTTGTATCGATCATTGTGAACTTGTATCAGGGATTGTATAAGAGAGTAAATATGTGTTAGTATATGTTTCAATAAGTAAGGTGTGTTTAACTGTATAGTTGAAGAAATGGAGGTGAGATTGTTTCTTTGCATGACTGACTGGGTGTGTGAGTAACTCCATGGATGAGTGGCAGTGTGTGAGTGTCTGTATACACTGAGTGTATCTAAGGTTATATTAGAGTCTGAAGAGGTTTATCGTATTAGCACAAGAATGATGTCAAATGAGATGTCATCAGTGATGTCATCAGTGATGTCATTTGAGATGTCATCAGTGATGTCATCAGTGATGTCACTGACCATGTCATGAATGATGTAATATGTGACATGATCAGCAGTGGATTGCGGGTGTGCGTGATATATAGTTAGTGCAACTAACTATATATGGAATTTCAATGGTTTTGTGTGAGTAAAATAAGGTTTTTTAAATGCTAATTCCTAACTATATATGGTCTATAACCTATGGTTTTTTCAGTGAATTTTCAAGGTTTTGTAAATGCTAATTCCTAACTATATATGGTCTATAACCTATGGTTTTTTCAGTGAATTTCAATGGTTTTTTAATAGCAAATATCATAAGCTGTCGAATGTCAAGTACGTGGTAAGTGAAAACATTTTCGTGTTTATGCACACTGATATGCTTTGAATGGTGCCCCCCCCCCCTCATTTCTATTAGGAGTACTCTCTCTTTGCAGATAGTGAAAGGTAGTTAACGCAGGCCTTTGCCCCCGTTGTAATCCGTCGTGCCTGCTTCTCTCTCCATTTGATTGATTGTTATCCAAGTATTTACTGTTTTAGAATTAGTTCTCTTTGGTTCATTCTCTATTTACAAACAAACACAGAGTCGCAATACTCTGTTTAGTCTTTGCAGATAACGAAAAATCGTGTAAAAAAAAAGAAAAGGAATCGAGCAAAATCAGTAGGCCACTAATGGGATCTCTTTTTGACCTCGCTAAAATAGAAACATTAGGAACAACCCCTCATGACAAATACAAAACTAGTGAGATGAACTGAACTCCACACAATGATGGCTGCAAAACAGCTCGGCTCCGCCACCCACCCCGCCCAAAATAACGATAAAGAACGGCTGCCATGATTGGTTGCGGAATGACCACGACGGAGCTACGAAATGGTGCTGCTCTCATGCTAACCCCAGCTTCAGTCTGAAACATCCAGAAACACTGTAGACTACCAATTCGATCAGTTCCGGTAGCGCCCCAATGTAACCCGGTAGAGAAGAACTAGCCCTCCCCTCTTTGACTGATGGTTCTTGTTGCCTGTCCCTTCTGTTGTCATTTAACAGAACTATTTAGCCTGCTGAAAGGGGTTGTGTTCCGACCGCTGGTTGGTGGAGACATTTTGACCATATTCTGTACCTGCGTTGTCGCGTAATGCGTCATATGACGCGCCGCGTTAGCGCATCCGGAAGTCATCCGGGGCGCGCAGCGCGTAACGTAAGCATAACAAGTCATGTGACTTGTTAATAAAACTTTTCATTGGTTCATTTTACTTTTCTTATTGTAATGATGAAAGGCTTGGTCATATGACCTAAAAATTACGCTTTTCATTACTTCCGAACATTATTTTTTCTTAAATATATGTTATAATGTTCCAGGCTAATGTACTTTCCCGGAAATTTTACAACTGTCCTGCAAGTAAAATATATTCTTTTTTCGAGAAAAAGAGCGTTTTTTCGTCCCATGATGGAGCCGTTGAGCAAAAGAGGGTCGACCTGCTGTCTTAGTCGCCGATACGCCTGAATATGAGATTCTTATCGATCACTTTATGTTGCAGGAATAGAAAACACAACAGCCCTTGACCATTTATCTTTACTGCGTTCCTTCGTATTATACCTTTTACCCTTCATGTAATTGGTCTGCTTTATTTCACTTGCCTTTTAATGATTCTAAAACAGTCACTATTATTAAAAACTTTACCAATGTATATACTACTACCATGTTTTCTTTTAAAAACCTTTATTGTGAAAATTTCATTATACAAATACGAGCCTATAACCACGTGGGCCTGCCACAGAGCAAACTGTAATCGTATATGATGAATAGACATTTACACTGTAGAGGAACGTAACGGGCGGGCCATTAGGTTGCAAGAACTAAGGTGTCTAACAGTTACGGAATCGGTGGACGTACATTTTATAATTAAAATACGACAGGGCCAGTTACAATAAAATTATCTAGATATACATTTGCGGGCAAGTACCATGGGTGACGTTAATTCGAACTTTCAACAGTACAGTAATCAATAACACATCAGAACTTAATATCAATAGGGATGTCGAAATAGTCAATCAATTCTCGTCCCCGCCCGCCATGTGCTTCAAAACTGCATACGTATCTCGTGATTTCAAGGTTCTGCAACCAGTACACAACAAGTAGTTACGAGTCCCATTTATTCCGGCGCCATTTTGGGCGAGGACGGGCAGGTCCAGGATATAGTCAAAATGTCTCTACCAACCATCGACTATGATGATGTTCATATGCTGTATTTATTAGAGTAACACTCATCTGTCCACATGAAATTAATTTGCCACAATCTAAACATGTCATTTTAATCTTTCCAAAGTTCTTCTAAATATTTGGGACCGTTTCCCTTGCCTCTGAAGCTCTCAGTGCCACTTCTTTGATGAATGTACTAGCAGGTCAGGGGTTCTCCTCCAAATCTCTCTTTTATGCAGCACTATAATTAATTGGTGCCACCTCTCCATATGACGATGCATGGTATAGTTACCACAACTATATATTTTTTCGGTTCCTCTGGAGAGTTCATCGTGGCAGATGAAGCGTGTAACGTACCGGGCATTTACCTTTTTTTGCATGTACAGGAAAGGAAAAAAAAATCGAGCGTCCGAGTTCTAAGGTGTCCCAGGGCCATTTTAGTGGACCAGGCCCAAATCCAAAGAACAGGCGGCCATTTTGAGAGTCCTCTTGCAGCCGCCTGTCGCTGTAGCATCAAGAGCAGCCGAAACTCAGCTGAATGGCAACTGAAACGGTAAAGGGGCGCCCCACTACAGCAGACGAGCCTCCACCTAGGAAGGCCCATTCACGCCGGCTCCCCCCCCCTTCGGGCACCCCACGCCGTTATTCGGAGCAGTATTGTAGGATGGCCACACCAGTGCGGCAACTTGCTAGACATCACCTCGGTGGTAACCGAATCTCAACGCCTTGTGGTGTCTTCTATTCAAAAAACATTGTTATGCTGCCTTCGACCTATTCACCGCAAGTGCGCACACAACTCAACTGCATAGCTTGCTAGACACCACCTCGGTGCCATCCGGATCTTGGAATGTCAGCAACTTTTGGTGTCTTCTCTTCAGAAAATATTGTTGCGCTGCCTTTGGCCCCATTCGCACATCAGTCCGCTACTGACGCCATCTCACAGGCTAATGGGGCGCCCCACGCCGACTTTCAGCATTGTAGAATGACCACACCAGTACAGCAACTTGCTAGACATCACCTCGGTGCCATCCGGATCTCGGCGCCCCACTGCAGATGAAGTGCCTCTCAACTATGAAACCACCACGGTGACATCCGGATCTTGGCGCGTTGTGCTGCCTTCGGTCTATTCGCACATCGGTCCGCTACTGACGCCATCTCACAGGCTAATGGGGCGACCCACGCCGAGTTTCAGCATTGTAGGATGACCACACCAGTACAGCAACTTGCTAGACATCACCTCGGTGCCATCCGAATCTTGGCATCTCAACACCTAGTGGTATCTTCCATACAAAAAATATTGTTACGCTGCCTTTGGCCCCATTCGCACATCAGTCCGCAACTTAGACATCACCTCGGTGCCATCCGGATCTTGGCATCTCAGCGCCTTGTGGTGTCAGTCAGAAAATATTGTTGCGCTGCCTTTGGCCCCATTCGCACATCGGTCCGCTACTGACGCCATCTCACAGGCCAACGGGGCGCCCCACGCCGACTTTCAACATTGTAGGATGGCCACAGAAGTGCGACAACTTACTAGACACCACCTCGGTGCCATCCGGATCTTGGCGCGTTGTGCTGCCTTCGGCCTATTCGCACATCGGTCCGCTACTGACGCCATCTCACAGGCCAACGGGGCGCCCCACGCCGACTTTCAGCATTGTTGGATGGCCACACCAGTGCGGCAACTTACTAGACACCACCTCGGTGCCATCCGGATCTTGGCGCGTTGTGCTGCCTTCGGCCTATTCGCACATCGGTCCGCTACTGACGCAAACTCACAGGCCAACGGGGCGCCCCACGCCGACTTTCAGCATTGTAGGATGGCCACACCAGTGCTGCAACTTGCTGGACACCACCTCGGTGCCATCCGGATCTTGGCGCGTTGTATTGCCTTCGGCCTATTCGCACATCGGTCCGCTACTGACGCCGCCTCACGTGCCAACGTATTTTCTCCGCATTTTATACCCTATGCCGCATAACAGGTCATGTGACTTGTTTATAAAACTTTTCATTGGTTCATTTTACTTTTGGTTTCCTAATGATGGAAGGCTTGATCATATGACCTAAAAACAACACTTTTCATTGGATGAAAACTTTTTTTTTTTCCCAAACGATGAAAGCCCCACCTTGTTTCTGGATGTTTCAGACTAAACTGGCGTCAGCATGAGAGCACCACCATCTCGTAGCTCCGTCGTGGTCATTCCGCGAGCAATCATGGCAGCCGCTCCCCACCAGAAGCCTGCAGGAGTCGGGGCCCCCAAAACTTTTGATGAATTCTCAAGGCGGAGGGGACGCTTTCGAGAATGGGGTCCAAGACCTAGCAGACAAGCGTCCGATTTCCAAGGTGTCCCAGGGCCATTTCAGTGGACCAGGCCCAAAAAGGAAAGAGCCTGCCGCCATTTTGAGAGTCCTGTGACAGCCGCCTATCGCTGCACCGCAAGAGTGGGCGCAACTCAGCTGAATTGCGGCTTTTGACACAGTGGACCAAAAACGGACGGAATGGCAACTGAAACGGTAAAGGGGCGCCCCACTACAACAGATGACACTCCACCTGGAGAGGCCCGTTCACGCCGCCTCCCCCGGGGCGCCCCACGCCGTTATTCGGAGCAGCATTGTAGGATACCAAAACCAGTGCAGCAACTTACTGGACATCACCTTGGTGCCATCGTTCTGCTGCCTTGGAACTATTCGCACAACAGTTTGCTACTGATGACCCACCCCCCGCGACGCCCCACGCCGTTATTTGCTGGGTGGCAACTTACTAGACATCACTTTCGTGTCATCTAGATTTCGGCGCATTCTGCTGCCTTGGAACTATTCGCACAACAGTTTGCTACTGATGACCCACCCCCCGCGACGCCCCACGCCGGAAATCTGGACGTTGTGCTGCGTTGAGACTATTCGCACAGCCGACCGCTACTTCGTTGTTTTTCCCTAAAAATGTTTATATGTTATTACTATTTTTGTTTTCTTGTATATATTTATAAATTATTAAAGTTTTATAATCTTACTACTTTGTCGGAGTGCTATATATTTTTAATGTGACACATAATTGTAAAAACTTTGATGTACAAAGAGTCATCCCTGGAATCTTCCGCTTCACGCTCGGTCCCCTCCCCAATCACAATACAGGATGGTTTTCAGATAATAGCAACGCTTCTGCTGTGACGGATCTCATCGAGTGTGGGCCTTGATCTACTATAACTCCTTTGAAGAGGGGTGATTCTTTACAGCTGTGGCCATAAACTACATCTGCAAGGCTAGCTGATAGCCTAGGACCGGCCTGGACAATCGGACACAGAGGAAAAGGAGTGTCAGAGGGTGCGGTAGTGAATAGGGCGAAAGGGAGGTGTCGGGCGGGCACAGGGTGTGATTCTCAGGGAAGAGCAGCGCAGATGGGGGGAGGTTTATTACCCATGCATAAGACAGAGAGCGGGGGTGACCACTGCCTGGGTGAGATGCTTGCGAGGGTGGGGAGCCATGCTAAGGATCGACAGCGTGCACAGAGTGGGTCTGGTCAAGGCATCTAAAATGGCTGCCGTGCACGACAAAAGTGTGGCATTTGAAAAAAGACAAGATGGCGCAGACAATGTTTTTAAACACTTCCTGATTTCCTTCGAATCGAACGTTAACAGACGTTGGGGCACATTACCAAAGTTAAGCGATATTTATCCCTAACGATGCATTGCAAAGATTTTTTTACCGTCAGAAATTATCGCAGATAAACCTTGCTATTATCAAGGTTTATCGCAAATACGATAAAAAACGACCGCAATGCATTAATATCGCTGAAAACTCAGCGATATTCATGCATTACCGAGCTAATGCTCTTAGCCATGTTATCCACCTCCCATTGGATAACATGGCTAAGAACTGCTCAGGGCAGCTGTTACTTTTTGGAGATATTCGCGCTTATCTCGAATATTTCCAAAAGTTGATAATAGGAGATAGCGATGTTAGCGACTGTTTCCAGTCGCTAACATCTTGGCATGCCCACTTTGCATGTCATTAGTGATAAATATCACTCACATGCAAAGTGGGGCCCAAGATGGTCGCTATCTCCTACTAGCCGTCGCTAACTGGTGTTAGCAACAGCTAGGTAATACAGATATAATTTTATCTCCGCGAAGCGGAGCGCTGTTACAGATATATATCTTGTTTTTGAACGTTAATTTCTCAAAATGCACTGAAGCACATATATTGACACCTAGCAAAGGCACATCGGGCTACCAGTCCCTAATATTTTACCAAGTTTCGTGCAAATCCATTCAGCCGTTCGATTATTATTATTATTTTTTTTTTTTGCCCCGCGGGGCCCTTTTAAAACCTCCACATCAAACCTAGGGGGTCAGCGAGGATCTACTATGCCCCCTTATGGTCATTTGCCCCTTCGCTTTGGCCTCCTCTTGTCTCTCGATCCTACCGAGAGACAAGATGGCGGCCGCTACGTACTGTTTGGAATGTTTACAGACACCGGAGAGCCAATCAGCTTCGCTTCGCAAAGCTCCGTAACGCGAAAAGTACGCGAAGCGGTGCGCTGTTACAGATATATATCTTTTTTTGAACGGTAATTTCTCAAAATCCACTGAAGCACATATATTGAGACCTAGCAAAGGCACATCGGGCTACCAGTCCCTACAATTTTGCCAAGTTTCGTGCAAATCCATTCAGCCGTTCGATTATTATTATTATTATTTTTTTTTTGCCCCGCGGGGCCCTTTCAAAACCTCCACATCAAACCTAGGGGGTCAGCGAGGATCTACTATTCCCCCTTATGGTCATTTGCCCCTTCGCTTTGGCCTCCTCTTGTCTCTCGATCCTACCGAGAGACAAGATGGCGGCCGCTACGGACTGTTTGGAATGTTGACAGACGCCGGAGAACCAATCAGCTTCGCTTCACAAAGCTCCGTTGCGCGAAAAGTACGCGTCCTGGAGCGCTGCCCGGTCCGCTGTTACAGATATATATCTTTTTTTAAACGTTAATTTCTCAAAATCCACTGTAGCACATATATTGAGACCTACAAAAGGCACATCGGGCTACCAGTCCCTACAATTTTGCCAAGTTTCGTGCAAATCCATTCAGCCGTTCGGGCTAAAAGTGAGGCCAACCGCCCTATGGAAAACTCAATGTTAAAAACACGTTTTGGGACCGCCCTTTTTTCTCGACCCCCCCTGGACGAACCCCCCCCCAATTTTCAGGGGCTGCTCAGAAACAAAATGTGCCATTTTCCTGAAAATTTCAGCCAATTCCGTCCACAAACGCCAAAGTTATTAGACATAGAATTTTCAAAAAACCCATAGAGAAAAAATCCTAACTATATATACCTACTGGCGACCGCCAGTAGGTAATATATATATATATTCACTGAAAAAACCATAGGTTATAGACCATATATAGTTAGGAATTAGCATTTACAAAACCTTATTTTACTCACACAAAACCATTGAAACCCGCTTTTTGAATAGAAACAAGTTCCTAACTATAACTATCTACTATATATATTTATATTGATATACATTTAATTATATATATATATATATATATATATATATATATATATATATTCACTGAAAAAACCATAGGTTATAGACCATATATAGTTAGGAATTAGCATTTACAAAACCTTATTTTACTCACACAAAACCATTGAAATTCCATATATAGTTAGTTGTACTAACTATATATCGCGCACCCGTAATCCACTGCTGATCATGTCACATATTACATCATTCATGACATGGTCAGTGACATCACTGATGACATCACTGATGACATCTCAAATGACATCACTGATGACATCACTGATGACATCTCAAATGACATCACTGATGACATCGCTGATGACATCACTGATGACATCAATGATGACATCACTGATGACATCTCAAATGACATCACTGATGACATCTCAAATGACATCACTGATGACATCACTGATGACATCTCATTTGACATTACTGATCACATCACTGATGACATCATTCATGTGATAATACAATGTACCTCTTCAGACTCTAATATAACCTTAGATACACTCAGTGTAAACAGACACTCACAGACTGTCACTCATCCATGGAGTTACTCACACACCTAGTCAGTCATGCAAAGAATCAATCACACCTCCATTTCCTCAACTATACAGTTATACACACCTTACTTATTCAAACATATACTAACACATATTTACTCTCTTATACAATCCCTGATACAAGTTCACAATGATTCATACAGCCACTCACACATTCACTGGCTCTTATGCACAGTTATTTATATATGTCAACTCTCACATGTACTGTGTTTTACATATGTACTTACTTTGACATGTAGCACTGAGATATCCATTCACTCACCAATGCACTCATGCACACAGTCAACCGCCCATACAGATGTTTCCACATGCACTTTTGAACCCATACACCTAGTGAATCAACTGCTCACACATCTATGCAGAGAGTCATACACCTCCTAGCCACCCATACACACTCTCAGTCTCCCATACAAATACTTGGGCAACCAATCAATAACCCATATAGTTAATCATATAGCTACTGATCAACACATGCAGCAGTTTACAGAACAACAGACATAATGATGCACAAATTAAGACAGTTTAGTCACTAACCCATGCACTCAGTGAGACACATTTAATCACTCACTCATACAGTCAGTCATGCACCTACTAAATCCTTTGTCCAGACACTTATACATCCACTCATTCTTCAATATGTAAGACGTATTTTAACTTTACAGAAACATACAGTCACTGGATGTTGTCATCAGTGATGTCATCAGTGATGTCATTTGAGATGTCATCAGTTATGTCATTAGTGATGTCATTTGAGATGTCATCAGTGATGTCATCAGTGATGTCACTGACCATGTCATGAATGATGTAATATGTGACATGATCAGCAGTGGATTGCGGGTGCGCGATATATAGTTAGTACAACTAACTATATATGGAATTTCAATGGTTTTGTGTGAGTAAAATAAGGTTTTGTAAATGCTAATTCCTAACTATATATGGTCTATAACCTATGGTTTTTTCAGTGAATTTCAATGTTTTTTTAATAGCAAATAACAAAAGCTTTAAAATGTATTTTTCTTTAAATCAAAAAATATATTTTACATGTTTTTAATACAAATTTTTTTTTTATTATTTTTTTTGTTTCGCTCCCGGTCCGCTCCCGGTTAGCTTCCCATTAGCTCAATTTGGTGCCGCGACCCGGTCCGCGAACCGGTAAACGTTCCGTTTCCGCAACTGCCGCGTTAGAAAACAACATCGTGACGCGTCGCGTCAGCGTGACGTATCGCGTTGTCGCGTGATACGTCATATGACGCGCCCCGTTAGCGTACCCGGAAGCGAACCGGTACGCGAAGCGAGGCGCGAAGCGCAGCTTCCCGGAAGCGAACCGGGACGCGGCGCAAAGCGCGTAACGTAAACACAACAGGTCATGTGACTTGGTAATAACACTTTTCATTGGCTCATTTCACTTTTGGTTTCCTAATGATGTAAGACTAGGTCATGTGATCTAAAATTAACACTTTTCATTGGTTTAGAACTATTGTTTTTCCCAAATGATGAAAACCCCTCCTTCTTTCCTCACTCTGACTTTCATCTTTGTGAGAGAAAGACCCTTTGTGATCACTGAGCAATGGCTTCATTAGTAGCTTCAGCTGGTTCTTCCCCACCACCTCCACCAGATCCAAGGAAGAGAGGACCACCTGCTGAAGTTATCATTCAGCAAGAAGAGGAAGAAGAGGAAGAGCAGGAAGAGAGGCATTTTTTGCGTGAGGAGCCCAGGAGGTCTCATGTCAAAGAAAATTATATTTGGCAATTTTTTACATATCCCCGGGGCCAAAAAAAAGTCAATGCACGGTACGTAACTTGCCTTATATGTAAAGATAGACTGTCCAGAGGGACCGAGAAGAAGTACAGTTACGGCAATTACACAATGCATCGCCATATGAGTAGGTGGCATCCTATCAACTACAGTGCTGCGCAGTTACGTGACGAGCAAGATAATCCCCCTTCTATGGCCAGAAGATCAGTTGTACAGGAAGTGACGGGACCAGAGGCGAGGGAGATGGTCCCAAATATACAGATGAGGTTCGGGGAAATCAAACAAGTGTGCGTGCGTTGCGGTCAGTTGATTTGCTACAGAGAAAGTAGCATCAATCTAATCAACAGAGCTATCGACAATCATGATTGTCCGAAACGCCCCAGAGAATAAATTCTTTTTTTTTTGTTGCTCCTGTTGAGCCCTTTACAATGAATCGTTTTCGTTTCCCCCCCCCAAAAAACCAAAAAAAATATAAAACCGTTCAGAAAATACAAAAAAAGTAAAAAAATGTTCAGAAAAATAATAAAAAAAAATATAAAACAACAAAAACAATTTAAAAAAAAGTTCTTTTCAGAACTACCTCCCCGTTATAAAAAAATTGGTAGAATATTTGGAACTCTGCCAACCTCTATTTCTTTTAGTTCGCTTCCCGGTTCGCTCTCCGGTACGCGAACCGGGAGCGAACCAAAAAAATTTAAAAAAAAAAAAGAAGAGTAAGTATAAGGGAAGGAAACAGACAGTTATGTTAAAAGAAAGACAGCTATAGGGAGTAAACTAGAGATACTGTTTAATAGATCTATTTACTGAAGAAAAGATTTAAGAGGGTATAATTGTGAAAAACAAAATAGATAAAGAAGTGAGGAAAAAAAAGGAGAGTAGAAGAATAACAAACAAGAGTTTCTTAGAGAATGTGACTGAATGATCAAATTAAGATTAAAACATTGGAATAACAGAGAGAAAAAACAGAATGCAGAAAAGAAGAAGTAACAGAAAAAGAATGATTGAAACAGCAAAGAAATCTAAATAACATAGGGGCATATTATCAACATAGGCGATAAAAGTTTCGCTGCTTTTATTGGCAGAAATCTGCCGCTAAAGCCGCTTTTGCGGCAGAAAACTGCCGCTAAAGCCGCTTTTGCAGCAGTTTTCTGCCGATAAAAGCAGTGATAATTTAATTGGCTGTGTTGATAATATGCCCCTTACTGTGCTTCAACTACACAGAGAAAGCATAATGAACAAGTAGTGAAAGAGTGATCAGTCAGAGACAGTGAGAGTAATAGAGACGGAGTTAGTGAACAAGAGTGAGGAACTATGAGAACAGAGGGACTGAGAAAAGGAGTGAAAGGAGTAGAGTAAGTAAGTAATAGAAAAAGGAATGAGGGAAGTAGCAAAGGCAGGAAACTGTGGGTTAAAGAAATGAAGCAGTGAAACTAATAGAAGTTAAATGTGATAGAAATGTAACGAAAAGAGTACAAAACATTTACCTTATAATTGTCGTTAACTTAGTCACTTGTTATTTTTATACTTTCAATCTGTGAAAGAGAGAACAAACATTTGAAAAATATTAAAACATGTATTTAAAAATTAGAAAAGACAAGGGAAAAGATTGAAGGACAAACAGTTTTTCAACAACTTTGACACTTACAGAAGCTTCTGCTTCTCCAGGCCCCCTACACAGTCCTAAAGATATACATTTTAAACTAACAGTATCTTGATGCAGATGAAGTGAGGCCTATCTTGGAACATGGTGCATCTTTTGCACTGCTTTTGTCTCACAAAAGTGACGCAATGGCAGCGCAAAAGAGGTGCACAATCATCATAAAACTGTTCCTAACATTTTAAATGATTGTTTCAGGATGGCAATAAGGTGTGTCGTATCCAGACGTTTGTTTCAGGTGAGGCCTACTCAGGGTTGCAGATCAAATTTAGGCTTGTTGAAGAGTACAGAGGAGATAATACATGTGCAGGCCAACCAATAAAGTTCAGACTTCCTCTGTTTCCCTGGACAGGCCTAAACTTCATCTGCACAATGTGTTTCGTAATGTTAGGAAACACAGGTAATGTATTTGAAAAACGTGCAATTTCTTTTGCTCATTTCACAATCACATCACTTGTGTTTCCTTTGGTTAGGTATCTCATTGTGCAGATGTAGTCCAGCATATGAAAGAGTACGCACTGCATGCAACAACTTTGACACTTACTGAAGCCTCAGCTTCTCCATACCCCCTACACAGTCCTAATTATATACATTTTAAACTGACGGTATCTTGCTGGAAATGAACTGAGGCCTATCTTGCAACATGGTGCATCTTTTACACAAAAGTGACGGAACAGCGGCGTAAAAGAGGCACACAGCCTTCATAAAACTGCCCTTAACATTTTAAATAATTGTTTCTAAATGCTGATAAGGTGTAACCTATCCACAGATTTGTTTCAGGTAAGTCCTACTCAGGGTTGCAGATGAAATTTAGGCTTGTTGAAGAGTATAGAGGAGATAATACATGTGCAGGCCTACTAACGAAGTGAGTCATGTCCACTGCACTCTTGAACAAATGTCAGACCTCCTCTGTCTCCTGGAACAGGCCTAAACCTCATCTACACAATGTGATGTGTAATGTTAGGAAACACAGGTAATATAATTGAAAAACTTGCAATTTTTTTTGCTCATTCCACAATCACATCACCTGTGTTTCCTTTGCTTAGGTATCTCATTGTGGAAATGTAGTCTATCATATGAAAGACTACGTAGAATGTGAGCACTGTATGCAACAACTTAGACACTTACAGAAGCCTCACCTTCTCCATGCCTCCTACACAGTTCTAAATGTACATCATAAATACAAACAGTACAGAATTAATTATACATGTTAAATGGTTTATTTTTGCTGTTCTCAGAATGTATCAAATTTCACTAAAAACAGTGACTTGAAGGTATTCATCATATAACAGCGGGGAACAAAAAACACAATCAAAATGATTGTGTTTAAAAACCCATATAACATAACCAATCAGAAATCAGAACTCCTCAAAAGTAACTTACTTTCCATGACGTCGAAGGATGTCCTATGAACAGCTTACACTCGGTTGTGCTGTTTTTATTTTCAGCCCGCCACTTTCTGAAAGAAAACCTCCATCGTTTTGAAAAATATGTTACATACAATAAATGACTTCTCGCTCTCTACCACACGTTTCCACAAGGCCAAATCATGTAAGAGCCATTTATAACTCTTGGAATTCTTGTAAGCAAATCCCGTCATTTTCTATTTCCGCAACTTTCAGAAAGAAAACGTTCAAGATCACTTTCACAATCCTGGACTAGTAATATCTTACCCTTCTTGCTCACTCATGTTCTACATTTCCTATGATACTGATACTGCTTACTATGAAGCAGACTTACACTACCTCTATGACTACTACAATTATTTAATTCTCTACATCACTTTTATTCACAAAGCAATATAAAACAGTAGATAAAATTATATCAACCCCTAGAATCATTATACGCCAGTTACCTACCCTAAATTCTCTTTTCTGAAAACAGAAAATAAGAATATTTGTAAGTAAAAAGGCAACATTGTATCGTAGTCAAATGGGAATAATTTCCGAAACAGCACATTTTTTTACATTTTCAATAAGCTGTGTAATAAGCGGATCTTGTCAAATGACCATCATGCCATATAATACCTGCAGTTACAAATGTTCTTCCTAAAATCAACGACTGTGTAGCCACAACATTTGTAATTAAAGTTGAAGACTTACTTTCATCAGGTTTATATAGTTGGATTTTTAAAATGACATTATAATCAAAAGTTTGGACCAATAATCTAGACAGCATTGCAGACTTACATTCCCTCTACTCCATGTTTTGATTGGCTGCTTGAATTAGCTTGAAAGTGCAGTTATTTTTCCATGACGTCAAGTGTTATGGTAAGAACACCGTTTGCTTTGGGAAATACTCTGTTGTCCTTCAACTAATCTCTGCCCACCACTTTCTATAAGAAAATCTTCTTTTTTTCCAGGAACTATTTAAAACTCAAAAATAACTTTTGACTCTGTACTACACTTATCCTCAAGGCCAAATCATGTAGGAGCCATTAGAACCTCTTGAAATTCCTCAGAGCAAATCTCGAGATTCCTTCTCTAAAATTTCGGTTTTAAAAACACCAGGTAAGAATTTTTAAGGTCAAAAGGTAATTTTTTTTTGAAAATTAAAACAGAATCGTTGCAGAATGACCAGCCATTTCTAGACTTCAAATAAGCTGTGTAATGTCCTGATGTTATTGAAGGACCATCATGATATATAATTGCTGCAGTTACAAAAGTCCTTCCTGATATTGACAACTGCGAAGCAACAACATTTTTAATTAAAGTTGTCAATTTTGTTCCATCAGGCCTACATCGTTGGAACATTAAAATGACATACTGGCCATATGGTCGTATAAATAATGTTGACATCATTTCAGATTTACATTGGCTACACTCCATGTTGTGATCAGCTGCTTTTACTAGCTTATTAAAGGAGACTGATTTACTGTCTGGCAAAGTTAAATATATAAATCTTTCTGAGTCTACACTAGTGGTACTTGATACCCTACAGTTCTCGCAGTCATGCTGCCATTGATAAGAAAGCCCAAACAGGTGATCTACATCTACACCTTCAGCATGCAATACATCAAGCATATACATTAAAAACTCCTGACAATCTTGCTGAATATTTTGAGAGAATTGTATTTGACCTGAACATCTGTCTAACAGATTTCGAATTTCAGACACACTTTCTATTTTTGTTCTATCAGTGCTACATTTCTCTAACACAGAATTTAACAAACTGCAAAATCTTTGATCAGAATTGACCACAATCTCTTCTTTTACATTTTCTAGAGAAAACAAAACATTAACCACTACATTAGCATAGCAGTTGACACCAGAACTGTTTTCAAATTGAAAACCAACAACATCTTCAACAGAATCCTTTTTGTTTCTGCTTATAATTTCAGGTTCATCGACTTTTCGTCTTTTTGCTACAACCTCCCTAGTATTGGTCACATTTCTTCGTTTCCGGCCTACCACACGTTTCTCAAACAAAGGATATTGAGGCAAATGTGGCGCATATTCTCTTCTTAACCTATTGTATTCCTTAACACAATCTAGATGCGCACAAATGTTTGTGACATCACACTCAATCAAGTACAATCCCGATAAAGTTCTAACTCGTGACAATGCCACATATGCCATACCCTCCTTGAACACAGAACTGCCAATATTCACCAATGCACTGTCTACACTTAAACCTTGCGATTTATGGATTGTCACCGCATATGCCAAGCAAACAGGAAACTGCTTACGGCGAACATATAAGTCTTTTACAAGCAAAAATCTAGCAGAACAACGACCAATTAGCTGTACTTCCTCAATGCCATCAAATTTAATTTTTAAAAATTCAATTCCATCTCTATTTCTGTATTTCACAAAATCAACAACATTACCCATTGATCCATTTACCAGACCTCTTTCAACATGTAAATTCCTTCTTAAAATTATACGGCAGTTTAAGCACACATTCAGAGTCTGTTCAAAACCTGCAGTTTTAGATATAGTCTTCTCTAATGAATCCAATTTTGTTTTCAAATTCTCAGACAAAATAATTGTTGATCCCATATGCTCTACTCTGTCAATAGCTTCCAGTTTCACAATCTCTTGGTTTTCTAATTGCAACATTTTGTTGTTGAAGATGGCACATTCTGCAAGAGTTGGCATCAAACATATTCCAGATTTCTTCTCAGTAATTTTCTGAAAAATATTCTCAGGCACAACGTCTTGTTCTGGATATAAATTTGACAGTAATCGTGCATGTAAAACTTCTTTCCCATGCTCGGTCACTTTTCCAATTCTAACATCTTGTAGAATATTCTTGTAATCTTCATCCTTCGCCTGACGCATATTTTCATGCAGTTCAGCATAATTGAAGTTTAACCATATATTGACGTTGCCAATGCTCCCTAGGCACTTCCTGGTATCTTCATGCGTGAGCATTTTGAACACAGGTTGTCCTTTCACTGGTGTCAGCTGCAGAAGATCTCCGAAAACAATGATGTGTTTGCCACCAAATAACACATCATATTCTGTTTTAAGAACTTCTTGCATTCTCAAATGCACAAAGGCAAGGATGACATTAAAAACCATGCTTACTTCGTCAATGATAAGAAGTTTCATTTTCCTCAAGACTCTTGAAACTTCACAACAAGCATCTCCAGATAACTTGTGGTATTGCAATTTGTTATCATGCTCCACTGGCAGCATCAGTAGACGATGCAAAGTAATACCTTTAATATTATGTGCTGCCAGTCCAGTTGGAGCGGTGACAACACAAGACAGCGATGACTCAGTCCTTTCCTGCAAATAACATGAAATTGCTTTAATGAGGAAACTTTTTCCAGTTCCCGCTTCTCCACTCACGTACAGTCGGACAGGCTTCAACGACGTACATGAGCACTCTTTCTTCTCATGACTTAATCCGTGTTCAATTTGCTTGGTAACTTCGTCATATATTTTCCTCTGCTCAACGTTGAGTTGTCTTTCCAAGTCTTCTAAGTTAACCGCATCCTCCTGAGCATGTGCCATGGCTCTTTCCACTTCTTTCATGGCAGTGGCAGCTTCATTTTCGATAACAGGTCCTCCTAGTGGATCCTGACTCAATGAAACAGAACTCTGACTGTCCTGAGAACTGTCTCTGGCAATCTCGGCTGCAATCGTTGCTTCCTGCTCGATTTCCGCATTCAACATTTCTAGATATTTGGGAAAAGCAGGACATTCTATGGTCTACTTGGCGGCACTGAAAGAGTCTTCGTAACAGAGGAAATCTCCAAGCAGTTCCTCTTATGCACGCCAAGGCTTGAAAAGTTGCAAAAGTGCTAAATAGAAAAACTCCTTTTTTTCCAGGAGATTCGCCACTCAATTTTCGATGGTTTACCAAGTGGCATTTTCTTTGCTTGACCAGACATCCCTCACTTCCAATTACAGCATACACTCCTTTCTCAATATCTTCTTTGATGTTCCTCTTGAATATGTAATTTTGTAGAACCTCATACAGACAAACATTCTCGAGGTGACTGCTTCGATTTGGATAATATGTATCCAACATGTTGGTCTTCAAAATATCGGTACTGTTTGGCTCCTTTTCCGCCAAATACTCAATTTCCCGCACAGGTTTCAGAACTCGATTACGCGTTGCAGCAAGACCAAGACTCGCCCAAATGATACTCCTGGATTTGGCATAGAGACTTGCTGAAGACAACCGCTCAGAACATTCGTAAGCTCCGATTTCTCGATGTGAAAACATCTTCAGACTGAAACTGTACAACTTCTTACTGAGGCTCTTTTCATGGGAAATGTCCTCCCACATATCCTTCAATTCTGTCTTTTCTTTTTTGGTGATGTAAGATGTCACATACCGAGCCACAGCCATACAGTTATCAGCCACAAACTGTATATCCATGTTAGCATTCCACATGGACAAAATCACTGGGTTGTAGTCGTTGATGTACTTGGACTCTTCGTTCCTCTTCAAATTGTATGTGTTTTTAGGTGATTTCTTCATCACATTATGTCGCAGCGAAGACATCAAACTGTTTACTCTTCCTTTAGAAATCACCGGTCGTGGAAAGCCGAAACGACATTTGGTGTAGAACTTGTCCTTGTTTCTGAATTTACGACGACAGTACTTTCCACAACGATGGCTTTGGAAACGTAGAACTTGTTCTCTTAGGCTTTTCTTCTCCTTTGCGTTTGGAACAGCACACGTAGAATACTGTTGTATGAAACTCATCACTAAGTCTTCTGGATCTGTTCCAAATTTAGGTGCATCCTTGATCCACAGCAGCATATGTATATGAGGAGCACCTCTTGCTTGGTACTCCTTTCTCCAGAAGAAATCCAACACCTCTCCAAGAGGTGGATTCTTCTTATTCATGATGAAAGACATCATAGCTTCAAATCTATGATTGAAGTACCTGCATACATTGACTGGATCCAAAGAGCACAGTTCTCCGGGTGTCTTGAATTCGATGTTTTCAATGTTTCCATTTGCCTCTCGTAGAAATTCAAGTAAGTCTTCCCAGCCATACTCGGCACAGCTCAGAGTGAGGAACCATGTGGGAGTTCCTAAGTTCCTCAGCATACATTTTAAATCACCATGACGACGGTACCAGTACTCATTAGTACCACGCTGACACGCCATGAGATTAATACTGTCTTGGACATTGACTTTATCCATAAAGTCACTTGCCGAGATGTTTTGCATCTGTATACCACTTTTCAAGATGTGGTTCACTGCATATGACAGTCCAGACAGATCGCTTTCAAACAGGAGATGAAACAAATAGGGAATGCATTGTCGAAACCTAGCATCTTCTGCATACAATCGTAAAGTCCGGTATTCAGAAGCAGGAATTTGATGAGGTCGCTCATCATATCTTCCTCCTTGACCTGTTGGAAATAGCTGTGGGAAACACCGAGCTTCCAAACTTTCCTCCCAAACACTAATGGGACTCCCTTTGGCTTGTTTCATTTGAAACAACTCAATAGCATTCCCCATGACTTCCTTGGAATGCAAAGGATGAACACTATAATGTTCATATATTTCTTCACTTTTAGAGGGTTCTACTTTCTCAATTTGACCAGCACACAAATCGCTATCCTCTTCCTCACTTACTTCCTCTTCTGCAACATATACATTCTTATAGTACTTATTATTTTTTTCAAATACAATGTTGCCTTTTTGACTTTCCTAACATCCACTAAATCTTGCCATATTTTCTTATTCTTTGTCGGAACCCCATTAACTAAGATAACCAGAGGTTCCTCTTCCACTTTTTCTACTCCAATTGTGTTAATATTTTTCTTCAAATCTAGAGGCAAATAAACAACTCTTCCCTTTAATCCTCTCTGTAAATCTGATGGAGGCAATTTCCCTGTCTTTGGCTCCATTCTTACAATAGCCTGAAAGGGATGGATACTTTGAATCAAAATAGATTCATAAGTATTTAAATCCTTCAATTCAGAAGGAATCTCAACCAATTCCAGATTATTATGAACCGCTCTAGCAGGCATCTGGTTTTGATTTAATTTGTTACAACAATAAGTACACACACGTTGATCCGATCCCAAATCAAAACAATGTTCTACCATCAAGTATGTTGCGAAATCCTTCCATTCACTATTATTTTCCCTTTCTCTTTTTCCATATAAATCCACTAACTTAGTCTGATTCTTATAATAAGTGTGTCGACAACACACACAAGTGAAATTAGGCCTCTCACTTGATTTAACCTGAAACGTGGCAATTTCCTTCTGAAAATTATCTGTACTGGAAACCTGTACACTGTCTTCCACATTACCCTCTTCTTCTGGGTCAATTTCAACATTCTCCTCTTTACTTCCAAAGTAACAAAACTCAATTTCTTCACAAATATTCTTCACATCTATTTCAGAACCATGCAAAAGAGCAGCGCATAATTGTTTAAGCATAATTGCTGGACTCTTAGCATAATACAACATTCTAACTAATTTCCTCACTTTATTATGATGCACTGCTAGCATCCTGAAATGATGAAAAACACTCTGGCATACTCTCCTGGAAAGACAAGCCAGTGAATGACCATGCAAACCTGTCACTTCTCTCACTCTGCAAGGATCTAATTCTTGCAACAACATCATTTTCTGCTTCAAACTTTTCTCATTAAATGTCCGTACAAAATCACAAAGCAAATTGATGGAATCCTGTCGTACACTGCAAATACTACTACACTTCCAGGTGTACACAGGACCCTTAGGACGTCTTCCTAAAACCTCATTACCTAACACCTCTTCTGTCTCTGTTGTCACAAGTTTTTCTTTTTCAACTGGACAACCATCTTTCACCTCATAAGCTCGACCACTGGTGTCAACTGCATGCACCAAATCATTATCCTGGAAATAACTCTCCTCATTAAAAAATGCCTCACAACTTGAACTATGCATCCATTCTCCGGAAAAAACTTCACAAAAATTACTACGATTAACTATTCTCTTCCATCTACTATTTCTTTTGAAATCATAAATTGCCTTGTTTAGCTTCCTAATTCTATTGATTATCAAAATAAATAATTTTCGTTTAATTTCAAATGCCTGATCAATAACTTTCTCAACTTTTTTTTTTCTTTTATAAAAAAACACTTTCTGTTGACCTTTCTTAATATTTTTTAACAAATTGCCAATTATCCTGTTGCGGAACATTCATTTACGAATGTCCCTAAACTGTTGTTTCCTTCTACTATCATGCACAGAGTTATCTCTTGCTCTAGCAGTAACATTTTTGATTGGCCTTTCCTTTCCGTTTAAAATGCTTCTCTTTTTCTGGACTGAAACATTTTCTGTGGTAATACTTTTTGTTCTACAAATGTTTCTTATGAATGATTTAGTTGTCTTACCCGGTGCTTTCTTGGTGACTTGACGATTTTTTTTAGTAGAGGACTGCTGCAAACATCTGTGAACCTGCTGTCTTTGACGTTTTGTTTCTGATTCTATCCTTACTTGGCATTCTCTACTTTTGAAATGATCTGCAGTTGAATCTGTGGTAAAATAAAATAAAAAATGTTATTAACCACTATTACCAAACAGTAAATCAATAACAATCGTCAAAAACTTAACACACTACTTGTCATTTTCACTTAGAATAATTTTTAGTGCATATGCAAATTCAGTATTCATAAATAGTACCAAAGAAATGGAATGCTTCTACATTTTACCTGTGCTGTTTTATATGTGAATCTGATCTAATTTTATGAGCATATTATACTATTTTATTAAAGACACTACACATAACCTGTTTTTGAAGTTGTGTTTAATTTTAAATGACACGGTTTACATTTTTACTTTTTATTTCCGTTAAATTTTAAAAATAAATGTTTATAGTTCCATAGGCTCAAGCAGGTCAGCTTCCCACCCTATGTCATACAATTCTGACAAATCGGCATCCTCATCATGTTCTTCATCATCCTCAGGATTTAAATCATCAAAGGGATCTACTTCCACTGATGTTTCAATCACAAGTTCAACGATAAGATCGAGATCAACTGATTGCTCATTATCACTCATGCTTGATGTTGTTGTTATCTTTAAAAAAAGAGAACAACAATGAGATGTTGCAGAGTAAGACACAAATCTCAGAGACTATAATAGTAAATTTGTTTAACAAGAGTAACATTTTGCAGCTATTATTTAGCCGTGTCCAGCGATGCTGAGGAGGTGAGGCCTATGTCGAAGTTTTCAGTGAACAGGACTCATCTCTTCTTAACCTTGGATAAGCCTCACCGACTCTGTGTCTCCTGCACATACTTAAATGTAAAGGGGCAGATTTATGTTAACTGGCGCATCCCCAGGGATGCACCAGTTAACGTGCACCGCTGCTCTGCCACCCATGGTGTGCCGCATTTACAATGTGGAGCACCATTGAGTAAAAACCGCACAGAAGCGTCACGCATCTGTGCCGCAAAAGCAGCACATTGCAGGAATCACGTCATAAGCACGACATGTCTACTGCAATGCACAGGAGGAAGCCACACATTGCATGGTGCATCACTCCTTAGGCTATTTCAGACAGGCATAAGGATTTGATTCAGCAATGCTATAAAGCTGACTCAGTGAAATCTTCTAAATTTCACTGTGTTAGTTTTACAGGGCTTTCATGCAAATGAATGCCCACCCTGCAACAAAACACCTATATGAAACCTGACGCAGGTTTCATGTGGCACAGGACTTTACAGCATAACACATCTGCCTAGATGCATTAAGTTGTAAATATGTCACAACATAGCAAATGTTTCGTACCGCCGCTGCATCACAAAAGTGACGCACAGTGGCACAAAAGAGGCACACACCTATCATAAATCTGTCCCTAACATTTTAAATGATTGATTCAGGATGACGATAAGGTGTAGCCTATCCAGAGGTTTGTTTGAGGTGAGGCCTACTCAGGGTTGCAGATGAAATTTAGGGTTGTTGAAGAATACAGAAGAGATAATACATGTGCAGGCCTACCAATGAAGTGAGTCATATCCACTTCACTCTTGAACAAAGGCCAGACCTCTTCTGTGTCCGTGGACAGACCTAAACCTCATCTTGCACAATGTCATTCGTAAACTTAGGAAACACAGGTGATGTAATTGAAAAATGTGGAGTTTCTTTTCCTTATTTCACAATCACATCACCTGTGTTTCCTTTGCTTAGGTATCTCGCAGTGCAGAAGGAGTCTAGCATATCAAAGAATACACAGAAGTTCAGCAGTGTATACAACAATTTTGACATTTACAGAAAATTCAGCTTCTTATCTTGTTGGAGATGAAGTGAGGCCTGTCTTGCAACATGGTGCATCTTTTGCATCAGTGCTGCATCGGTTTCATGTGGCACAGGACTTTACAGCATGACACATCTGCTTAGATGCATCAAGTTGTAAATATGTCGCCACATAGCATATCTTTTCCACCGCCGCTGCGTCACAAAAGTGACGCACAGAGACGCAAAAGAGGCACACACCTATCATAAATCTGTCCCTAACATTTTAAATGATTGATTCAGGATGACAATAAGCTGTGGCCTATCCAGAGGTTTGTTTAAGGTGAGGCCTACTCAGGGTTGCACATGAAATTTACGCTTGTTGAAGAGTACAGAGGAGATAATATATGTGAAGGCCTACCAATGAAGTAAGTCATATCCACTTCACTCTTGAACAAAGGCCAGACCTCTTCTGTGTCCATGGACAGACCTAAACCTCATCTGCACAATGTCATTCGTAAACTTAGGAAACACAGGTGATGTAATTGAAAAATGTGGAGTTTCTTTTCCTCATTTCACAATCACATAACCTGTGTTTCCTTTGCTTAGGTATCTCATAGTGCAGATGGAGTCTAGCATATCAAAGAGTACACAGAAGTTCAGCAGTGTATACAACAATTTTGACATTTACAGAAGATTCAGCTTCTTATCTTGTTGGAGATGAAGTGAGGCCTGTCTTGCAACATGGTGCCTCTTTTCCATCACTGCTGCATCGGTTTCATGTGGCACAGGACTTTACAGCATGAGACATCTACCTAGATGCATCAAGTTGTAAATATGTCGCCACATAGCAAATCTTTTGCACCGCCGCTGCGTCACAAAAATGACGCACAGCGGCACAAAAGAGGCACACACCTATCATAAATCTGTCCCTAACATTTTAAATGATTGATTCAGGATGACGATAAGGTGTAGCCTATCCAGAGGTTTGTTTGAGGTGAGGCCTACTCAGGGTTGCAGATGAAATTTAGGGTTGTTGAAGAATACAGAGGAGATAATACATGTGCAGGCCTACCAATGAAGTGAGTCATATCCACTTCACTCTAGAACAAAGGCCAGACCTCTCCTGTGTCCGTGGACAGACCTAAACCTCATCTGCACAATGTCATTCGTAAACTTAGGAAACACAGGTGATGTAATTGAAAAATGTGGAGTTTCTTTTCCTCATTTCACAATCACATCACCTGTGTTTCCTTTGCTTAGGTATCTCGTAGTGCAGATGGAGTCTAGCATATCAAAGAGTACACAGAAGTTCAGCAGTGTATACAACAATTTTGACATTTACAGAAAATTCAGCTTCTTATCTTGTTGGAGATTAAGTGAGGCCTGTCTTGCAACATGGTGCATCTTTTGCATCACTGCTGCATCGGTTTCATGTGGCACGGGACTTTACAGCATGACACATCTGCTTAGATGCATCAAGTTGTGAATATGTCGCCACATAGCAAATCTTTTCCACCGCCGCTGCGTCACAAAAGTGACGCACAGAGACGCAAAAGAGGCACACACCTATCATAAATCTGTCCCTAACATTTTAAATGATTGATTCAGGATGACGATAAGGTGTAGCCTATCCAGAGGTTTGTTTGAGGTGAGGCCTACTCAGGGTTGCAGATGAAATTTAGGGTTGTTGAAGAATACAGAGGAGATAATACATGTGCAGGCCTACCAATGAAGTGAGTCATATCCACTTCACTCTTGAACAAAGGCCAGACCTCTTCTGTGTCCGTGGACAGACCTAAACCTCATCTGCACAATGTAATTCATAAACTTAGGAAACACAGGTGATGTAATTGAAAAATGTGGAGTTTCTTTTCCTTATTTCACAATCACATCACCTGTGTTTCCTTTGCTTAGGTATCTCGTAGTGCAGATGGAGTCTAGCATATCAAAGAGTACACAGAAGTTCAGCAGTGTATACAACAATTTTGACATTTACAGAAAATTCAGCTTCTTATCTTGTTGGAGATGAAGTGAGGCCTGTCTTGCAACATGGTGCATCTTTTGCATCACTGCTGCATCGGTTTCATGTGGCACGGGACTTTACAACATGACACATCTGCTTAGATGCATCAAGTTGTAAATATGTCGCCACATAGCAAATCTTTTCCACCGCCGCTGCGTCACAAAAGTGACGCACAGAGACGCAAAAGAGGCACACACCTATCATAAATCTGTCCCTAACATTTTAAATAATTGATTCAGGATGACGATAAGGTGTAGCCTATCCAGAGGTTTGTTTGAGATGAGGCCTACTCAGGGTTGCAGATGAAATTTAGGGTTTCTTTTCCTCATTTCACAATCACATCACCTGTGTTTCCTTTGCTTAGGTATCTCATAGTGCAGATTGAATCTAGCATATCAAAGACTACGCAGAAGGTGAGAACTGTATGGAACATGTCTATGTAAGTCAAATAATCAAAATCTAAATTTGCCAAGCACACATGGGGTGTATTTACAAGGACATTCCACCACGAGGAAATGTCTTTAATTAAAATGAGAAAAATAACATCAAAGGGACTCAAATGCCTTTTAAATATACCCCAAGCAACCTATGAAACTGTAGCACTATATATCAAGAAACCTAATTGATTTCAAAAATCGTTTTTAAACACATCATCTAAATCAATTATATACCTACATTCAAGGGGAAATGACTTAAAATGGCCTAAGATACATGAAAGCGTTTTTTTAAGGCCCTTGCACCATTTTTTGGGTCGTTTTTAACATGGCTATGTTAGTCAAAGAATTAAAATCTAAATTTGCCAAGCACAGATGGGGGCATATTTACAAGGACCTTGCACCACGGGGAAAGGTCTTAAAGTAAAATGGGAAAAATAACTTCAGAGAGTCTCAAATGCCTTATAAATATGCCCCAAGCAACCTATGAAACTCTAGCACTACATATCCAGAAACCTAATTGATGTCCAAAAACGTTTTAAAAACATCATCTAAATCAATTATATACCTACATTCATCAGGAAGTGACTTAAAATGCCCTAAGACACATGAAAGCGTTTTTTTTAAACCCTTGCTCCATTTTTAGATCACTTTTAACATGGCTATGTAAGTCAAATAATCAAGATCTAAATTTGCCAAGCACAGATGGGGGCGTATTTACAAGGACCTTGCACCACAGGGAAAGGTCTTAAATTAAAATGGTAAAAATAACATCAGAGAGACTCAAAGGCCTTATAAATATGCCCCAAGCAACCTATGAAGCTCTAGCAGTACATATCAAGAAACCTAATTGTTTTCATAAATCTTTTTTAAACACATCATCTTAATCAATTATATACCTACATTCAAGGGGAAATCACTTAAAATGGCCTAAGACACATGAAAGCGTTTTTTTTAAGGCCCTTGCAACATTTTTGGGTCACTTTTAACATGGCTATGTTAGTCAAATAATCAAGATCTAAATTTGCCAAGCACAGATGGGGGCGTATTTACAAGGGCCTTGCACCATAGGGAAAGGTCTTAAATTAAAATGGTAAAAATAACATCAGAGAGACTCAAAGGCCTTATAAATATGCCCCAAGCAACCTATGAAACTCTAGCAGTACATATCAAGAAACCTAATTGATTTAAAAAAACGTTTTTAAACACATGTTGTAAACAAATTATAATCATACATTCATGGGGAAGTGAGTTAAAATACCCTAAGACACATGAAAGCATTTTTGTAAGACCCTTGCACTATTTTTGCGTCACTTTTAACATGGCTATGTAACACAAAGAAACAAAATCTATTTGTAAAACACTTGACACAAAGCAACATTTTAAATACACAACTTTCTTCATAATTTTCTCCCTAAAGCATACTATTCTCTATCTAAATTAAATCAATCTTTTCTCACCTTAGCAAATACGTTATGAGTTTCAAAACAGTCTCAGAAACACACCAATTTGTCTTTAGCAGAGCAAAAGGTATGCACTCCAGAGTCTGCAGCCATGAAAAGCACAGAAATGCTGTAATTCATCACACATATCTCTCATGTCACCCAATCAAAACTCTTCCCTCACTTTTTTCAAATCAACACCCTTCCCCCCTCTGCCCTTTCTGCCTTTTTTGCATAGCAACCACCTCCTGAAAGACCTCTGATGTTTGCAAGTTCACACAACAATGTTTCAATTGAACTCTGAACTCTCAGTGCACCTGCATATCCAGTGCAATCTTTCATAAAATGATTTTTTCTTGACCATTCAAATTACATCTTTCAAAGAACTCATCCATGCACCCTAACTTTCTGTTTTCAGCAATCAAAATCCACCAATCACTGCTACTGCTTCCTTAACACAGAAACTCCACAGTTTTTTTCATTTTAAACTCTTATTTTTTCAACTGCCATTTCATTGCCACACTTCATCTGACTGCAGCAGAACCTTCTCTCACCATGTTTTCTGTCTGGATTGTTGGACATAGTTATATCTACTGGGCTCAGAGGTATGCTGATAACAGAAATTTACCTAACCTCAATTTACAAAATGTGGAAATTAAGTGGATTGGCAACAGAGGATTAAAATGTCACCAATTGATACCATTGGTGAAAACCTTTATGCATTTGCCTAAACCTGACCTGTTAATTTTGCACTGTGGAGGTAATGACTTGGGCACTTTGACTGGTGTAGGTCTGGAAATGCTTTTAAAGGACACCTTTGAGCAATTGATGGCACTTTTTCTTCAAACTGCCTTGGTATATTCAAATATATGCCAAAGACAGAAATGGAGGTGGTCGAACCAATTTTGTCCACAAATTGAGAAATCGAGGAAGCATGTAAACAAATCTGTTTCAGCTTCCATGAGAGACCATGGAATGGGCTCCATGTACAACAATAACTTGCGTTACTACATGCAAGATATCTACAGAGGAGATGGAGTTCACTTCTCAGATGAAGGGAACAGAGTTTTCATTCTGAATTTAAGACTGTGCATTGGTACCTACTTATAAGTACCTAAATGTACCATAAACCCAAAAGCTCTTCTCAGAGCTACCCTACATCTGATCACTCACAATTATTATTTTACTCTAACTTTTTTCACTAATTTTCAACAAAGTACGCTCCCCGGAGCGCTACCCGGTACGCGAACCGGAAGCTAACCGCGCGAAAATGTTTAAAACAATTTTTTTTCTCGCACATATGGGCCTCCTCAGCCACCCTCAGAAAACCTAGGGGGTCAAAATACGTCTACCGTGCCCCCTTCTACCCATTCTGAACATTATTTGCCCTCCATCTTGTATCTTAATTCGACCGAAACACAAAATGGTGGACTCCCGTAACGCTGCCGGTTCGCGTACCGGGGCGCTCACCGGGAAGCGCTCCATCAAAAAAGGTGGGAAAGTAATTTACAGAAGAAACCCTGGAGACACTTTCACTAAATATAGATTTGCTCATACTACATACCAATCCCTACCATTTTCACAAATTTGGTTGGAATTCCATTTAGCCATTTAGCCTGTAGACCTCTCTAAATACCCTGAGGTAAATTACTTCACAAAACACATCTGATGTGTTGGAATTGACAACCAATTAAAATGTTACTTTCATTTTCTACTTTTTTTACCTGACATTTGATTGGTTATGTACCTGAATATATATAAAAAAAGAGATAGAAACACAGCCATTTTGACTACTACTTCCTGAACTACATAGCAAAATCATTTTCAATCACAACTTAAACTTGTTTTTAAAAGGTAAGATATTATTTCATAAATTTGAAAACATTTTTACATAGTTATATACTATCCTTCTGTAAGAGTTAGACATTGAGAAAGGCTTGTTTATTATAATTATGGATTGATTTAGGTTTCTTTGGTATAATTATGAATTTACATAGGCTTTCTCACAGGCACTTTTTAATAGTACTACTTCATGCCTCAAAAGTACCTGTCTGAACTTAAACCCAACAGTGCCCTATCTCTACTGATATATTTATTTTTTATTCAAATTTCAGCACAAAAATGCAAGGAGAACCGAACGTTTCCTTTGAAATTGTCCTAGACATGAATAATGAGGAAATAATTGAACCCATTGACTTGGAATTCATGGATGAATCACGAGACCATGAACTTCTACAATGTGCAGAATCTGTGGATTATTTACTTCATTATGATGACGGTCAAATGTGGGAAGTTATGTTCACTCAACAAGAGGACATATCGGACAGTCAAATGTTAGACGTTCTATTAAATTTTGAAAAAGAATCAGAAAAATAAAATTATATTTAATATTAAAAAATTGTTTGAGTCTTTAATCATTTTTATATGTAATTCATAAACTAGTACCAAATTGATTATAATGTAAAGTCAGACTTATAGTATACTGTGCACAATTCCAAAAATACATTTATATTTAATAATCATTAATACTGCTACTTAAATTAAAAAAAAAACAACAAAAAGAACAATCAATAAACATACAATATTTCAAAATATCATAGTCTATCATTCTTTTTTCCTTATAGTACGCTCCCCGGACCGCTTCCCGGTTCGTGAACCGGGCGCTCCCCACGCAAAAAAAACAAAAAATGTGTTTTTTTTTTGCCCCGCGGGGCCCTTTTAAAGCCTCCACATCAAACCTAGGGGGTCAGGGAGGATCTACTATGCCCCCTTATGGTCATTTCCCCCTTTGTTTTGGCCTCCTCTAGTCTCTCGATCCTACCGAGAGACAAGATGGCGGCCGCTCCGGACTGTTTAGAATGTTGACAGGCACCGGAGAGCCAATCAGCTTCGCTTCGCGAAGTTCCGTTACGCGTCAAGTACGCGAACCGGGGCGCTGCCCGGAGCGCGCTTACAGATATATATATTTTTTTGAACGTTAATTTCTCAAAATCCACTGGAGCACATATATTGAGACCTAGCAAAGGCACATCGGGCTAACAGTCCCTACAATTTTGCCAAGTTTCGTGCAAATCCATTCAGCCGTTCGGGCTAAAAGTGCGACACACCGCCCTATGGAAATTAACATGGGAAAAACGTGTTTTGGGACCCCCCTTTTTTCTCGGCCCCCCCTTGACGAACCCCCCCAAAATTTTCAGTGCCTGCTCAAAAACAAAATGTTCCATTTTCCTGAAAATTCCAGCCAATTCCGTCCACAAACGGCAAAGTTATTAGACATAGAATTTTCAAAAATCCCATAGAGAAAAAATCCTAACTATATATACCTACTGGCGACCCCAGTAGGTAATATATATATATATATATATATATATATATATTACCTACTGGCGGTCGCCAGTAGGTAGTTATAGTTAGGATTGGCTACCATAGGAAATCCGCAACATTCTATTGGGAATAACTCTGGCGCCGCTTGAGGAGTTTGTGTGTAATTTTCCAAAATTTTGGCCAGCTCCGCTGCGCTCCCTCCCTGAAAGTTTCGGGGGGATTCGTGAAGTGGGGGCTGAGAAAAAAGGGGGGGTCCCAAAACGTGTTTTCCCCATGTCAATTTCCATAGGACGGTCTGACAAGTCTACAGCCCGAACCGCTGAACGGACGTACGCCAAACTTGGCAAAATTGTAGGGACTGGTACACAGATGTGCCTTTGCTATATTTGGTGAAAATTGCTCCAGTGTTTTTTTTGAAAATTAACTTAAAAAACACATATATATCTATAGGCGCGTTCCGAGCGCTCACCGGTACGCGTACCGGGGAGCGCACCCGGCGCGCTACGGGAGTGTGCGAGCGGAAAGCTGATTGGCTGTCGGGTGTCTGTCAACATTCTAAACAGTCCAGAGAGTCCGCCATCTTGTGTCTCGGTAGAATCGAGACACAAGAGGTGAAAAAGAAAGGGGGATGTAATTAAAAGGGGGCAGAGTAGACACATCCTGACCCCCTAGATTTTCTGAGGGGGGCCTAGAAGGACCCTCAAGGGCAAAAAAACTTTTTTTTAAATTAATTTTCGCGGGGTAAACGCTGGGTGCGTTCCCAGGTGCGCGGTCCGGTACGCGCACCCTGAGCGCACCACAGGGAAAAACAGTGTAAAAAAGTATAGTAAAAAAATATTTTAGAGTGCTTAGAGGTAGGGTAGCTCTGAAAAGAGCTGTTGTGTTATGTGGGTGTTTTTTGTACCTACAAGTAGGTACCAATGCAGAGTCTTATATTCAAGAGGAAAACTCTATTGCTCTCATCTGTAAAATGCACACCATCTCTCCTATAGATGTCTTGCATGTTGTAACGCAAGTTGTTGTGGTAAATGGAACCCATACCATAGTCTCTGAGGAAAGCAGAAACAGATTTATTCACATGTTTCCTTGCTTTCTCAATCTGTGGACAAAATTGGTTGGACCAGTTCCATTTTTGCCTTTGGCATATATTAGAAAATACCAAGGCAGTTTTTGGAAAAAAGTGACATCAATTGCCCAAAGATGTCCTTTAAAAGCATTTCCAGACCTACCCCAGTCAAAGTGCCCAGGTCATTTCCAACACAGTGCACAATTATAAGGTCAGGGTGTGGAAGATGCATAAAGGATTTTACCAATGGTATCAATTGGTGACTCCTCAATCCTCTCTGTCCAATCCATACAATGTCCACATTTGGTAAATCAAGGTTGTAAATACCTCTGTTAGCTGTGTATTTTTGACTCCAGTGGACAAAGCTAGGACCCACAAACCAGACTTTTGACATCTTGAAGGTAGATGTGCTTCTAGTCAGATGAGTTGTGGAAATGAAATGGCAGTTTGATTATGAAAAAAGTGGTTGAGATCAGTGCACTTGAAAAACAAAAAATGATTGGTGCTTTCCTAACATTCTCCACTGAAAACTAGGGTGTATGCTTTTGTTTTTTGAAAGAAGTCATTTCAATGGTTGAGGAAAAGTCATTTCAAGAAACATTGCACATGATTAGCTGGTACATTGAGTGGTCAAACACCCTTGCTGCTTTTTTTTGCCACATAGTATGATGAACTTCTGAACTGTGTGCTGGGTGAGGAGGGAGTTACCATGGTATCAGGGGAATGAGCACTTGGGGGATGGGTGAATGTTATGTGACTTTCAAAGTGTTCAAAAGTACAAGCAATTAAAATGTGCAGTTTCTTACTCCACTTCATTAACTCCTTCTCTTACTCCTTCTGTCCTCTTACTTCTACACTCCCCTTCCTTCATTCTCTCTCTGTTAGCCTCATTCTCTCCGCCCCCTTAGTCTCTCACTCCTTTTCTATCACGCTCACTCCCTATAACTCAGCCATACTCCTACACTCACCTTCTTCCAGACCTTTTCCTTTGCTTTCCTTCCTCTGGCTTCCCATCCTTCGCTCCTTCACTCTTTTCCCTTCCCTTACTCCCCTTACTCCATTTCAGTAACTCCTTCTCTCAATCCCTCTGTCTTCTAACTTACTCACTCCCCTTCTCTCACTCTCTCTCTGTTACCCCCATTCTCTCCGTCCTCTTAGTCTCTCACTGCTCTTCTATCACACTCACTCCCTATAACTGAGCCATACTCCCACACTCACCTTCTTTCCGTCCTTCTGCTTTATTTTCTTTCCTCTCTCTTCCCTTCCTTCACTCCTTCACTGTTTTCCCTTCCCTTACTCTCCTTACTTCACTTCACTAATTCCTTTTCTTTCTCCCTCTGTCCTCTTACTTCTACAATCCCCTTACCTCATTCTCTCTCTGTTAGCCTCATTCTCTCCGTCCCTTTAGTCTCTCACTCCTCTTCTGTCACGCTCACTCCCTATAACTCAGCCATACTCCCACACTCACCTTCTTTGAAACTAAATCCTTTACTTCCCTTACTCTCTCTTCCCATCCTTTGCTCCTTCACTCTTTTTCCTTCTCTTACTCCCCTTACTCCACTTCAGTAACTCCTTCTCTCAATCCCTCTGTCCTCTAACTTACTCACTCCCCTTTTCTCACCCTCTCTCTGTTACCCACATTCTCTCCGTCCTCTTAGTCTCTCACTCTTTTTTTATCACGCTCACTCCCTATAACTGAGCCATACTCCCACACTCACCTTCTTTCAGACCTTCTCCTTCACTTTCCTTCCTCTCACTTCTCTTTCTTTACACCTTCACTGTTTTCCCTTCCCATACTCTCCTTCACTATTTCCTTCTCCTAATCCATCTGTCCTCTTACTTTTACACTCCCCTTCCCTCATTCTCTCTCTGTTAGCCTCATTCTCTCCGTCCCTTTAGTCTCTCACTCCTCTTCTGTCACGCTCAGTCCCTATAACTCAGCCATACTCCCACACTCACCTTCTTTCAGACCTTAACCTTTACTTTCCTCCCTGTCTCTTTCCTTCTTTTGCTCCTTCATTCTTTTCTCTTCCCTTACTCTCCTTACTCCACTTCACTAACTCCTTCTCTTACTCCCTCTGTCCTCTTAGTTCTACACTCCCCTTCCCTCTTTCTCTCTGTGTTAGCCTCATTCTCTCTGACCCCTTAGTCTGTCACTTCTCTTCTATCACGCTCACTCCCTATAACACAGCCACACTCCCTCACATATGTTTCTTTCCTCCCTCACTCAGGGCCTCAGTTATGAGAAATGACGCATCGCTGCGTGACAGCAGCGATGCGTCACTTCTCAGTGCGCTCTCCTTAAGGCATTGCTGATGCGTTATATTTAATGTATGACGCATCATGTCGCAAGGAGTTACAGATATGTCAGTATTTCTGACGTATCTGTAAGCGCAAAAGTGACGCATTGCTGGAGTGTGTCACAAAAGTGACGCAACTCCAGCAATGCATCCTTTCACATGGCGCAAGCCCCATGTGAAAGGGCCTGCATCAGTCTTACGCCTGCTGTGAGGCAGGCGCAAGATTTTGTCGCAACGGCGTCCTAAAAGTGACGCAGTGAAATCTCATAGATTTCACTGCGTCACTTCTACGACCCTTCCTTGCGTCAATATGCCCCCTTTGCATACATTGTACCTGGCGCAGGTATAATATGGCGCAAGGGTTTACAAAGTGACACGTCTACCTAGATGCGTAACTTTGTAAATATGACTCAACAAGGCCCTTTTTTTACACCACTGGTGCGTCACAAAAAGTGACGTACCGGCGGCGTAAAAGTGACGCATGGCCTCATCAATGAGGCCCTCAATCTTCTACTCCCACTTTTTCTTTCACTTTCTCTGTCTCTTTACTCCCTTACTCACCTAGTCTCACACTCACTTGCCTTTATCCAGTCTGTATCTCCACTCTTTCCTAAACATCACTGCTCTTTTCCTACCCTTCCACACCCCCGTTCCTTTACTACATTTTCTTCACTTATCCTCATTCCCCATGTTCACTCTCCTTCTCCTCACTCACCTCCCACACTCACCTTCTTTCAGTCCCCCATCTTCACTCCCCTTCCCCTCTCGTCCCTTTCTTTGCTTTCTCACTCATTTTCCTCTCCTCTCTCACTGCACTCCACTTCAGTTACTCTTTTTCATTTTTTTAAGAATACAGCTCTTTTTTGAGAATTGGAGGTAGTTCTAAAAATAACTTTTTTTTTTCTTCTTTTTTCTTTTTTTTCAACAAAACAAAAACAGGGAATGGCAAACTGCTCAACAGGAGCAACAAAAAAAATCTAAATTAGGGCTGGGGACGGCAGCGGTGGTTCTCTAATGCTCGAGCAATGATCAAAATACTTTGTTCCCCGTAACAAAGTAGGGCATCACAATGTTTGCATTTGATGGAGGCCTCATTAAAAATAGGCTGAATATTTGGGATCAGCTGCTCTGGTCGCCCCCTCACCGATGCAGTTGCTCCTCCTGTGGAAAAGTAAATTTTGCCATGTTGTATGTGCCTACGTGTTCCCCATATTATGCTATATGTGCATGATCGATATGCATGTATTCCCCTCTGATCGATTAAAGACGCAATTACAGTTGTGTCCATCTCTAGTATGTCAGTTCCCAGTCATCGTGAAAACAACGAATATCAGGCCTATGTAAACCTACGTTGCCACATTTTACAGTGTGCACGTTAATTCATTGAATTGTCCCCGTTTCTAGGCCTCAAAAGGGCCCGGACTCAGATTCAGCTCCTGTCTTCTGAACCCTCTCCGAGGAGCGATACAGCCCCCACCTGCATCCCTGACCCTTAGCTTACTTCATGCCTCGCAGTGCCCGGCCCGGCCTGGCTCTGCCTCCCAGTCTGCCAAGAGTATGTTATGTTTCTAGTTATCAGTCCAGCCCTCCTTCTCTGCATTCCTAAGCTACTGAATCGCATCAATAGTTTCCGTCATGGTCTAGCCTTTATGTCTCCATGTAAGAGAAATACTGTATTAATATTCATAGAATATTCCTCGCACACGCAATACATGTAGAATTATGCATGCACCAGTCTTAGAGTCTATTAGCCTTTGCCCTGATAACTTTTGGATTCTATCAACATGTACTCTAAACACCAGATACTAGATATGCCTTGGGTACATGTCGCTCTGACACTCCAGACTTTAGTCTCCTCTTCTAGCGCAGAAGTCATAGCCCCCAGTTCTCCCTGGTAACACGTCATTGCCCGTTTGCGCGCACCACTAGGTTAGAGGTCCCAGCTGCTCAGGTAGCCCCCTCCATGTTTCCGCCCCGTTTATGACATATTCTGTTACGTTTACATCACATGTCTATGTATACGCCCTGTACACGCCTTCTTGTTACATCATTTTGCCCTTATCTTTCGCGACTGCTACGAGTCACGCCTACTGCTACGCCTACTGTATTGAATGTAATGTATTTGTTTAAGTATATATACTGTACACCCATATTAAAAGTTGCTAGCCAATTCCCTTGCCCAGATCCTGTCCCCGGCAGCTGCCTTTATTCCCTTTCCGTACAGGCTGTCCTGTTCCTGTCCTTTATGCCTATTAAAGCCTGACGACTCAAGATACCTCGAATCCTGACTCTTATTTATTGAGCTACCTGTTTTATTGATTATATGAAAAATAGTACCGGTAATTAATTATTTATTTACCACATAATGGCGCCCGAATAGTGACTTGCCTTTTCCCCACACGCCGGAGAAGCCACGCAGGCCCCCTGATCCTCTGCAGCCGTGACGGAACCATACCGTGCACGTGCAGATATTTCTGCTTCAAGTATCCCTCAGGCCCACGGAGGAGACGGAGGTTGCGGTCCAGCATCCAGACGAGGCGGTGAGGAACGCGGCGAGTCCCGACCAGAGCCCAAGCCGAGAGTCCAAGGTCCGAGGTATCCGGAGGCCCACCTGTAACTGAAGTCCGAAGTTCGTAGTCCGTCGTCGTAGCAGTCCAGTCCAGTCCGAGGCCTTCCGTTCTTGCTGCCCGGTGAGTACCGTTGCTGGGGTAGTATCTAGACAGGGTCAAATTCATTTGTCTCTGGTCCGTGGGTTTGGGTACACAGATCCAACACGAAGTGTTCACCTAGGTGGACGCGGGTCCTGACGTGTCTCTTTATGGGACCGGTAAGTTTCGTGCTGTTTTTAGCAGTGCATCTAGTCATTCTAGTAAGGTCTGTTCTCGAGAAATTCATGTGTTCTGTCCGAACGGTTATTTTAAATGTTATTCCATGTGTTTTCAATGTCGTGGTATGAGTGATTTGTTTTCCCAGTTATTATTGTGTTTATCGTGTATTGTATTGTGTCCAGACTCCAGCCTAAATTATGCCTCTATTCTCGAAGTTACGTCAGTTAAAAACAAGAAAAGGATTGTTAGAGGAAGCAATTCCTGTCCCGCCTAGGGACAGTCCAGGTCATTTTATGTATCATAAGCATGGCTTAAGTGCCATATTATATCTAGACTTATGGGTGGAGTACACTAAGGAATTAGAAGAGAAATATAGATGGCCTGTATCAGGTACGTGGGATGCCGAGTGCATCATGCGAGTAGAAGAAGTATTATGGAAAAAGAAATCCAGACAGTCCCAGAAAGATGCCATTGAGTTATGGCGCAAAGAATCTCATAGAAGAACCGAAAAAGAAATCAGAAAGACAGAATTAAGTAGAGAATCCTCAGAAAGAGCCCAAGAAAGGGAATTGATCGAAGTAGGTGAACGAGTTAAAGCCGAACAGTCAGACAGACAGAGAAATGCCCTTATTAAGGGTATGTATCCTCTTCTTGCAGAGGGCTTGCCGAGAGCAACCCCAGAAGCACCATGTAATTTTCCGCCGCCATTAGTTCCGATTAAGCTACGTCACAAACCGACCGCAGCTGATATTTTTCTCTCGTCCTATTTGGACGACACAGTCCCAGAATATGCAAATCCTGCTCCGCCAGCTCCCGTAAATAATGTAATTCCTGTTCCTCCAGCCACCGGGGCACCCGTTACAGCACCTGTTACGGTACCCCCGGTCCAGCCTACAGTACATGTACCAGCTACATCAGTCACTCTACCAGCACGTACAGTACACACCGACGATGCTAGTTTAGGAGCAGCGGGGGGAAGTCCTCCTGGAACCCCGCCTCAACACAGACGTGTGACATTACTCGAGCTACATGCCCGAGCGTTACAGCGTTCGCCCAAACATCAGTCAGTTGCAGATATCAAGCGAGCACTTACCGAATGCCGTTATGATCCAGTCCCAGGCGATGATGATATGGTCATATATTCATTGCGTGTAAGACGGGTGACCGAATATTTGGACACCCTACCGAATATGAAAGGTTATCTAGACAGAATATATCGTTTCATCCGTACAGGAGCAGATCCAGGAAGTATTGGCGAGGCCATGGCTCAAAGAAAAGTCGAGATTCAGCTCATGCTTTTAAAGTTTCTAATTAATTGTTTAATAAGGGAACAAGATTATCCGGATAAAGATCCGGAAGAAATGAAAGTCCTGACCAGGTGGAGTGACCATATAGCCGAGGGAAGACACAAGACACAGAACTGTATAGAGAGTATGTACAAGAAAATTCGTAGGGAAATAATAAAGTTACATGAGAAACGAGAAGCAGCACAAGTAATGGAGAAAGAAGACAACTCTGATACCGAAGAGGTAGTCGACGAGAATCCCTCCAGAATAGCGTATGTAGGTAGAACTAGACTTCCCGACCGACATTCACGCCTAGAACACAAGAAAGTTTTCCCTCCTCCAGCATCAGAACAAGGTTCTCTTGAGCAAGTATTTCAAGCTACCGATCACATTCTGAAATCACGAATTGGTTATAGTGAACTTAGTACCATGCAGGAACAAGAACTAGCCCGATCGGCAGTCCGGTGGACTACTGATTCTACCACTTTTCCAGACGAAATAGTGGCACAAATGTTTCTGAAACTGCCCCCAGCCGAGCAGCGACTGGGGGGTATGTATATGATCCAGCACCTCATCACACTGTATGAGGGACAGCATTCTGATCCAGGTCCGTTACATGATGTTCTGAACGAGTTACTCCAGTATAGATGGAGAGGTCTAGGTACCGATTTAATTAGTATCATTCTAGAACAGCGCCACAAATATCGAACGTTTTTGAATCCGCATTTTGTTCATGTCCCACCTCCAGAAAGTAGATCATTTTACATAGATAGACAGCATCCGTTACGAGAAGTACACCCAGTTAGGACAGCGGGTGGTGATCTAGAACGAGTATTTGTTTACACCCCTGTCACAAAGATGGAACTCTTAGAGATGAAAAAGTTAATTCCCTGTCACGACAAAGATCCAGCAGGGTTCCATCGAGAATTAAAAGACATGCTCCGTATGGGAGAATACACGTATCCTGATATCATTAAAATGTTAAAGGTCCTGTTGCCCGCAGGGGTATATGAAAAACTCAAGGAAAAAGAATGGGAGGTGGGAGAGAAAAAGATAGATTGGACGGCTCTAGAAGCCGAAGATACTTCACGAGTACCAGGTACCGGTCTAGGGGGTAAAGTTAAAGAATTGCCCGAGTTATTGATACAGGTTTTGCCAAGGTTACTAGCCACGAAAAAGGAAGATTGGGATGCAATCTCAGCTTGTAAACAGAAACAGGATGAAGATACTAGTGATTTTTATTCTAGATTTGAAAAATGTTTTATTATTAACAGTGGTCTGAAAACGAGTAGTGAATCGTACCCTCATCTATTTGTAACCAAGCTAGTCGAGAATTCAAGTCCACAAATTAAAAATCGAGTACTGAAAGTCGAAAGTAGTTGGCAAGCTAATACTCCGTCACAAATGCTACAAATGCTCCAGTATCACCAGAATAGAATCAGGGAAGAGCAAGAACACGAAAGGAGACGTATGAAAGACACGAAAATGAAAGTATTAGTTGCACAATCTGTTCCACAAGACAGTCAGAAGAGGGGTCCGAATCAAGCCAGTCATCCTGCAGCTCCCGTTAAAGGGACTTGCAATTACTGTAAACAGCCAGGTCATTTTATAAACGAGTGTGCAGTTCTGAAACACAACATAGCCACTGGTAAAACTAAAGAAAGACCACGTCCGCCTAGACATGAACAAGTTTCACAGACTTCTCAGCCACCCCAGAATGCACAACAGACAGTTACAGCACCGCAGCCTATCGCTGCAACACAGCATGTTACACAGCAGATGTACCAGTATGCCCAATCAGAGTATCCAGAGTATCAGCCATATTCATGAAACAGCCTAGAAAGGGAGGTAGGCTTGCCTCTCATCGAGATACCTGTAGATCAAGAGGGTCCCTATGTACACAGTCAAGTATTAGGGAAAGACAGAAAGTTTTTGATTGATACAGGGGCAAGTAGGACTACTATCAGTCATGACGAGGTTCCAGGGGCTCCGCTCTCAGGCTCTAAAAATGTTTCCCTTGGATTTTCAGGAAAGCCGATTGTTAATGAAATTTCGAAACCAGTTTCCCTAGAAGTTGGTCCATTGTCCCGAACTACTGATTTATTACTTACGAAATCATGTCCAGAAAATTTGTTAGGCATTAAAACGTTAAAAGAATTAGGTGCAGTAATTTGTTGCTCCCCAGAAGGAGTCCGTTTGTTTCTCAGAGACTTTAAAGGTCATTATGTATTACGTGATTTTGATCCAAGATTACTGAATGTACCACAGCCTTTATGGGCGCAAGGTCCAACTGATGTAGGTTGTATGCACATCACACCCCATCGTGTGACTCTCAAACAAGGTATAGTTTTGCCACGAATCAGACAGTACAGATTGCCACCTGAGGCTGTAGCAGCCTTATCCAAAATTGTTGACGAGCTTATTGCTCAAGGAGTGGTTGTAGAAACTGACTCCAATGTATGTAATTCTCCTATTATTCCGGTCCTGAAACGTACTGATCCAAATGCACCTCCAGTATATCGATTAGTGATTGACCTTCGAGAGCTTAATAAATGTATCATACCCCAGTACCCAGTAGTCCCAGATATTTCTTCCTTACTAACAGCCATTGATTCTGAAGCTACATTTTTCACAGTTATCGATCTCAAGAACGCATTTTTCAGTGTCCCCATTCATCCAGACAGCCAGTTCCTTTTTGGTTTTTGTTTAAATGGAAGGAGCTATAAATTCACACGAGCTCCTCAAGGTTTCACAGAAAGTCCTAGTATTTACAGTCAAGCACTTAAGAGACAACTAGACAATATTCACATGCCAACTGACACTGCCCTGCTCCAGTATGTCGATGATCTACTGATCACAGCCCGTTCTGAACGTGACTGCGAGCGTGCGTCACTTACGGTTCTGTATTTTCTGGCCGAGCAGGGGCACAAGGTGTCCCCTTCCAAATTACAATTCTGTGTCCAGCAAGTGATCTACTTAGGACACTTACTGTCCAAGTGGGGTAGGCAGTTGACACCAGACCGTATCCAGTTAATTGCACATCTTCCACAGCCCAAGACACAGAAGGAGGTACGAGCTTTTATTGACCTCACTTCTTACTGCAGACAATGGATTCCTCAGTATGCATTTCTAGCCAAGCCACTGATACAGTTAACGACACAGGAGGCAGCCGTATCGACTGTCCTCCCTTGGACCCAGGAACATACACTTGTTTTTAATGAATTAAAGAAAGCCTTATGTCAAGCACCTGTTCTAGCAACACCGAACTACAGTAAGCCTTTTACACTTTTTGTCACAGAACGTGATGGTACTGCATTATCTGTTCTCACACAAGATCAAGCAGGACAGTACAAGCCCTGTGCTTATTTCTCGAGCACATTAGATCCAGTAGCCCAGGCTCTGTCTGCGTGCCTCAAGTCAGTTGCAGCCACAGCTCTAGCAATCAGACAAAGTGATTCCATAGTGTTAGGACACTCCCTGACAGTACAAGTTCCACACTCTGTGGAAGTTCTTTTAAACCGAACACAGACTCAGCACTTGACAATTGCACGTTTAACAGGTTATGAACTGACACTGTTCCAGCCACACATAGAAATCAGACGCTGCAACATTCTAAATCCTGCTACACTGTTACCGTCAGTTACTTCAAATTCTGCCACACATGACTGTGTGGAAGTTGTTAACATTATGACAAAGCCACGACAAGACCTGACAGACATTGCATTACCTGATCCCGACCTAACACTTTATGTGGATGGTTCATGTATGAGAACAAGTACAGGAGAACTAGTAGCCGCGTATGCAGTGACTACTGAAACTGAAGTTATAGAAACACATCGTATTGACACCCTGTCTGCTCAAGCAGCAGAGCTAGTCGCTCTGACCCAAGCCTGCATACGTGCCAAAAACCTGAAAGTAAACATATATACAGATTCACGTTACGCATTCGGAGTCGTACATGACTTTGGAGTGCTCTGGCAGGAGAGAGGTTTCATGACTTCTCATGGAACCAAGATTCAGCATGGTCTCCTCATTCAAGCTCTGTTAGATGCAATACATTTACCGACAGCTATCGCTATCATGAAGTGCAAGGCACATACGAAAGTTACTGACATCATTTCCCAAGGTAACGATCTAGCAGATCGAACAGCCAAGCTTACAGCTCAGACTCCAGACATTCCAGTTAACACGACACAGACACTCACTTCAGATCCGACTACTTGTATGACAGTCAAGGACCCTACACAAGATGTCATAGACATACAGTTACATGCTACTCCCGAAGAAATCAAGAAATGGTCCGAACAAGGAGGGGTCCAGACAGATCAAGGATGGTTGACGAGGGGAAAAGCCACATGGTTTCTCCCCGACTCTATGGTTCAAGTCATTATTAATACCGCACATAGTCCAGCACATCTAGGAGAAAAAGCTATGTTAGATAGTATTCAGAACCTTTGGTTCAACAAGCATTTACGAGCTGCAGCCAAGCAGAAAGTCCGTACCTGTATGATATGTTGTCAGTTCAATCCAGGTAAAAGTGTCCCGGTGGAACAAGGGGGATTCCAACCTCCTGACCACCCTTTTGAAGTCCTCCAGATGGATTATATTCAGATGGAGCGATGTCGAGGTTTCAAGTATGTCCTCGTAGTTGTATGCGCTTTGTCCAGGTGGACAGAAGCATATCCAGTTCCAGATTACACAGCCGCGACCACTGCCAGGCAGTTGGTTCGTGAATTCTTTCCCCGCTATGGACTCCCTAGGGTCGTGTATTCTGATAACGGCCAGCCATTCTCATCTGAGCTTATGAAACATGTTTCCCTTCTGTTAGGGTACCAGTGGAAGTTCCATTGTGTGCGCCATCCTGAAGCAGCCGGTCTCGTAGAGAGACATAATCAAACGTTGAAAATTCGCATTGCGAAAATATGTAAAGAGAAAGGTGTAGACTGGCTAGTTGCCCTGCCAGTTGCATTATTCTATATGAGGATGGTTGCACATTCCAGATCAGGTCTGTCCCCGTATGAGGTTGTATTCGGCCGCCCCCCAAACATGTGGGGTACACCTAGACCCCGCAGTATTACAGATGTTTCCAGTAATATGCTGACAGATTACCTAGCTTCCTTGATGTCTGCCCTACACTCTTGTCGTTCACAGGTTGCCGCCGCATTTCCAGACAACACCGAGGTGAAACCGCATGAAGTCGTCCCCGGTGATATTGTGTTTGTCCGAAATTTTGATCGTTCAAGTCCGCTGAAGCCCCGCTGGAAGGAGCCCCGCCTCGTCTTGCTAACAACAAGGACCGCCGTGAAGCTCGAGGGGAGAAAAGGATGGGTCCACCTGACCCACATAAAGAAGTTCCATGGATTGCGAAAAGAGACTTTTGCTAAGGACTGCCTTATTTCTAAAGACTGCCTAAAAACAGACTCTGAACTTGACTCTGAACCCAAAGTTCCCCTGTTAGAGAAAACTCCGCAACAGGAGTATAAACAGAAACTCCGGTCTAGTAAAATAAGTCAGCCAGTTTAATTGTCTAAGTCCCTCTCGGGTGAAACGGTTAGACAGGTTCCTGACATGTATGAAATAGATCCCCATAGTGAGAGAGTTAGTCAAAACTCTAAAATATGTATTATTATTCTAAGTTTCTTTTTATTTTTGAGTCTTATGGTCACCTGCACAAGTTATGCTTTACATTTATGTTTTCCAATTTCACATGTAAAAATGTTTCCTAATGCTACAGTAGAGCACACATTTAGTGATCTGCCTCCTCACGAGCTATCCTATCGTCTTGCTATGCAAAATAACACATTCATCAGAATGTTACACTATTCACACCAGACCAGCAATGCCACTAATTGTTGGGTGTGTGGTCGACTCCCCCCTTTCCAGACACCGAAGGGAGTCCTGCCACTCTTTCCTTATCCGTTCTCACATAATGGTTCGTGTGGAGCATGGTCCACGTTAACATCATCCTCCAATGATATGTCCCTTCTGAATAGAACATGTTTTCCAGACAAGCAAGGTCTCTCCCATAGAACAGGGTTAGATCTATAAAATGAAGTATATGATTTAGGTAATTATTCTTCGAATTTCATGGTCTTGAATGTTCAGTCTGATACTACTCCAGATTTGCCTGCTATTTCAGTACTACCAGTCAAAGGCGAATTATGTGTCAGAAAGAATGGTTCCGCACATGTAGGACATAGTGATTGTACTACTACTGTCGAGTATAGTGAAAGTGGAAAATCTATTTTCAAAGACTCACGTCATTCTTATTTTGTTTGTGGTCAGACCGCATATGTTCGTCTGCCCCTCGATTGGGATGGAACATGTTACATTGCCTTCCTACTGCCACCAGTTTTTCTAGCCCCGTCTGATTATCACAGAAACACACATCTAGTACACGTCAGACCTAGAAGGGAGATCGAGTCCCCAATTGTCGATCGAACTGAAACTACTCTAGAACAGTATCAAGACTTTAATAAAGGTTTCTTCTTCTTTATAGGACCTGTCCAGAATAGTAAGTTAATACGTAGGTTAACCAGAACCCTTGAAGCTGTAGTGAATGAGACTACTTCTGCTCTAGGTAACTTAACTGAAGAGCAATCTGCTATGAGATTTGTCGTGCTCCAAAATCGTCTCGTTCTTGACGTCATACTGGCCGATAGAGGAGGAGCATGTAGAGTCATCGGATCTAGTTGCTGCATTTTCATTCCTAATAACGCGCCGTCTGTTTATTCAGCTATAACCAGACTTCATAAAATTGCCCATCAGTTACACCAGAATCCAGGCACCTGGACATGGTCCGGTTGGCTCTGGAGTATCATATCTGCCTGGGGATGGAAAGTATTATCATTCCTAGGTATTGCAGTAATGATCATATTCAGTTGCTGCCTCTGTATACAATGTGGCCCTGCGATTTGCGGCATGTGTGCTACCTCTTGTATTCCTAGTCCTAAATCCCGTTCCAAGACAATTCGAGACGAGCAAATGATGCTATATGAAATGATAGATGGTATCATGAATATTGATGTTTCCTGATGGAAACGTAGGGCACAAGGAGGGAATGTGGAAAAGTAAATTTTGCCATGTTGTATGTGCCTACGTGTTCCCCATATTATGCTATATGTGCATGATCGATATGCATGTATTCCCCTCTGATCGATTAAAGACGCAATTACAGTTGTGTCCATCTCTAGTATGTCAGTTCCCAGTCATCTTGAAAACAACGAATATCAGGCCTATGTAAACCTACGTTGCCACATTTTACAGTGTGCACGTTAATTCATTGAATTGTCCCCGTTTCTAGGCCTCAAAAGGGCCCGGACTCAGATTCAGCTCCTGTCTTCTGAACCCTCTCCGAGGAGCGATACAGCCCCCACCTGCATCCCTGACCCTTAGCTTACTTCATGCCTCGCAGTGCCCGGCCCGGCCTGGCTCTGCCTCCCAGTCTGCCAAGACTATGTTATGTTTCTAGTTATCAGTCCAGCCCTCCTTCTCTGCATTCCTAAGCTACTGAATCGCATCAATAGTTTCCGTCATGGTCTAGCCTTTATGTCTCCATGTAAGAGAAATACTGTATTAATATTCATAGAATATTCCTCGCACACGCAATACATGTAGAATTATGCATGCACCAGTCTTAGAGTCTATTAGCCTTTGCCCTGATAACTTTTGGATTCTATCAACATGTACTCTAAACACCAGATACTAGATATGCCTTGGGTACATGTCGCTCTGACACTCCAGACTTTAGTCTCCTCTTCTAGCGCAGAAGTCATAGCCCCCAGTTCTCCCTGGTAACACGTCATTGCCCGTTTGCGCGCACCACTAGGTTAGAGGTCCCAGCTGCTCAGGTAGCCCCCTCCATGTTTCCGCCCCGTTTATGACATATTCTGTTACGTTTACATCACATGTCTATGTATACGCCCTGTACACGCCTTCTTGTTACATCATTTTGCCCTTATCTTTCGCGACTGCTACGAGTCACGCCTACTGCTACGCCTACTGTATTGAATGTAATGTATTTGTTTAAGTATATATACTGTACACCCATATTAAAAGTTGCTAGCCAATTCCCTTGCCCAGATCCTGTCCCCGGCAGCTGCCTTTATTCCCTTTCCGTACAGGCTGTCCTGTTCCTGTCCTTTATGCCTATTAAAGCCTGACGACTCAAGATACCTCGAATCCTGACTCTTATTTATTGAGCTACCTGTTTTATTGATTATATGAAAAATAGTACCGGTAATTAATTATTTATTTACCACACTCCAGTTGAAGTAGAGGCACCATCCCTTGGAGCCTCTCGTGCCAGAACCCTGACACTCTCCCGGGCATAGTTCTGTGGGTGCCTCCTCTGGACGTGCCGAATCATAGTAGAATTACCAAAATGTACTTCCTTCTGGGGTCTCCTCGGGAAAGTACAGTATGGCAGATCTTACACTCCACCTTTGGAGCATTTACTTTTTTATGTCCCTCAGGAATATCAAAAAATTTCCATATGAAATGTTCTTTCACCTTCGGCTGAGGAGGCTCTTCATCTATGAAACCATCTGACTCCTCACTGCTGCTGGATGCTCTGGCAGCCATTGTATCCACAGATTATAAGCAGAGAAAAATAGAGGTCTTGCTCTCACCAAAGTGAAAGAAGTAGTGAAGGAAAAGGGTGGGGTTTTCGTTCTTTGGGAAAAAAATCTGTTAGCAACCAATGAAAATTGTTATTTTAAGGTCACATGACTTGACGCGCTTACGCCACGTGCACCGGAGCGCTTCCGGGGGCGCTCACGCGGCACGAACGTAGGGGCTTCCGGGGGCGCTTACGCGGCGCGCCTGAGTGACGTTTTGGTAGCTTTATGGAAATGCAAAATCATTTTCATTTGGAAAATCAAAAATACTGCTTTATAAGTATGGTACAGAATGTCTTGCATTATTATTTAGTTTTCCTACATATTTTTTTTTACGAACGCAGGAATAGCGCTCTCGCTGCGCTCTCGGGAGAGCTTACCGGTGCGCGCACCCTGAGCGCTCCAAGTCAAAATGATACAGGTAAGCTTACCGGTGCGCGCACCCTGAGCTCACCAGGAAAAAATGATTAAAAAAATATATATACATTGAACAAATAATAATTTTAAAAAAATATATAATTATTATTTGTAAAAAACAGCTAATAAAAAAAATAAAAAGAAACGCAGGTTACAAAGTCGATATACAAAGGAATTAGCTTTAAAAAAACTATGACATTCACTGAAAAAAACATAGGTTTCACAAACGTTATAGTTAGGAATTAGCATTTAAAAAACCTTTGAAATTCACAGAAAAAACCATAGGTTTAACACTCGTTATAGTTAGGAATTAGCATTTAAAAAACCTTTGAAATTCACTAAAAAAAACATAGGTTTCACACCAGTTATAGTTAACTTAACATTTTACTCATACAAAACCATTGAAATTCCCACGTTATAGTTAGTTGGACTCACTATACCTCGCGCACCCGCAATCCACTGCTGATGATGTCACATATTACATCATTCATGACATGGTCAGTGACATCACTGATGACATCACTGATGACATCTCAAATGACATCACTGATGACATCACTGATGACGTCTCAAATGACATCACTGATGACATCATCCATGTGATAATACGATGCACCTCCTCACACTCTAATCTAACCTTTGATACACCCAGTGTTAAATATAAACTACTATTCCTGAAATTATTGACACACCAATACCAGTAACTACATACGCACTCACTGATTTCTAGGTCTACACACACATCCACTCATTCACCCATAAAATCACTCATACATACAGTCACTCATCAATAGAACACTATCATATCCACTCATACACCTATACAGACACTCACACGCCGACACTCATCTACAGAGTTACTCACACACCTAGTCAGTTATGCAAAGAATCAATCACACTCCCATTTCCTCAACTACACAGTTTTACTCACTAAACCTTACTTAATCAAACATATACTAACACATACTTACTCTCTTTTACAATCACTGATACAAGTACACATTGATCCATACAGTCACTTACGCAATCACAGGCTCTCATGTATAGTCATTTATATATGCCAACTCTCACATGCACTGTGTTTTACATATGTACTTACTTAGACATGGAGCACTGAGAGAGCATTCACTCACCAACACACCCATGCACACAGTCAACCACCCATACAGCTGTTTCCACATGCACTCTAGAACCTAAATACCAAGTGAATCAACTGCTCACACATAGATGCACAGAGTCACACACCTCCCAGCCACCCACACACACACTCACCCTCACATACAAATATTTGGGCAACCAATCAATAACCCATATAACCACTCATATAGCTACTGATCAACACATGCAGCAGCTTACACAGCAACAGACATACTGATGCACACATTCAGACAGTTTAGTCACTAACCAATGCATTCAGTAAGACACATTTAATCACCCCCTCATACAGTCAGTCACACACCTACTAAATCCTTCATCCAGACACTCATACATACACTCATTCTTCAATATGTAAAACATATTTCAACTTTACAGAAACACACATTCACTGGATGATGTCATCAGTGATGTCATTTGAGATGTCATCAGTGATGTCATCAGTGATGTCATTTGAGATGTTATCAGTGATGTCATCAGTGATGTCACTGACCATGTCATGAATGATGTAATATGTGACATCATCAGCAGTGGATTGCGGGCGCACAAGTTATAGTGAGTCCAACTAACTATAACGTGGGAATTTCAATGGTTTTGTATGAGTAAAATGTTCAGCTAACTATAACTGGTGTGAAACCTATGGTTTTTTCAGTGAATTTCAAAGGTTTTTTAAATGCTAATTCCTAACTATAACGAGTGTTAAACCTATGGTTTTTTCAGTGAATATATATATATATATATATATATATATATATATCCAACCAAAGCAGAGTCCCAATTGAGAAGCAAGCCTTGTGAAGGTAGATTAAAACCCACTTTATTGGTAATGAACAGCCTGCCAGCAGGCTCGTTCCAGGAAGCAATGGTGTCCCAAGTTCAAACGCCAGACGCGTTTCAGGCGAACTGCCTTTCTTCAGTGGCGTAAATTGGCAAATGCAGGCTGCAGGCGCTTACAAGAGAACACTACGATATTCATCCCCTGCTGCGGTAGGCGTGGCCTCATGTGAGGCATGCTGGGTGATGTAGTCTTCTCATATTTATCCACAGTGGGCGCGCCTCCATGCCTGCATGTAGAATCTGCCTAGTAAAGGTGTGTCTTCCAGGGCTGCCCCTGCCCCGCTTTGTGTGCTGTTCACTGGGGTGTCGGAGCTTGCCTCCTCTGCATGATTTCGGCTCCGCCTTCACTCCTTCATGGACAGCACATACCGTCCAGGATCCGCTGTAGCGACAGGTTTGTTCTCGCAACCTGGGGGGCCGCTATAGATCCAACCAAAGCAGAGTCCCAATTGAGAAGCAAGCCTTGTGAAGGTAGATTAAAACCCACTTTATTGGTAATGAACAGCCTGCCAGCAGGCTCGTTCCAGGAAGCAATGGTGTCCCAAGTTCAAACGCCAGACGCGTTTCAGGCGAACTGCCTTTCTTCAGTGGCGTAAATTTGCAAATGCAGGCTGCAGGCGCTTACAAGAGAACACTACGATATTCATCCCCTGCTGCGGTAGGCGTGGCCTCATGTGAGGCATGCTGGGTGATGTAGTCTTCTCATATTTATCCACAGTGGGCGCGCCTCCATGCCTGCATGTAGAATCTGCCTAGTAAAGGTGTGTCTTCCAGGGCTGCCCCTGCCCCGCTTTGTGTGCTGTTCACTGGGGTGTCGGAGCTTGCCTCCTCTGCATGATTTCGGCTCCGCCTTCACTCCTTCATGGACAGCACATACCGTCCAGGATCCGCTGTAGCGACAGGTTTGTTCTCGCGACCTGGGGGGCCGCTATAGATCCAACCAAAGCAGAGTCCCAATTGAGAAGCAAGCCTTGTGAAGGTAGATTAAAACCCACTTTATTGGTAATGAACAGCCTGCCAGCAGGCTCGTTCCAGGAAGCAATGGTGTCCCAAGTTCAAACGCCAGACGCGTTTCAGGCGAACTGCCTTTCTTCAGTGGCGTAAATTGGCAAATGCAGGCTGCAGGCGCTTACAAGAGAACACTACGATATTCATCCCCTGCTGCGGTAGGCGTGGCCTCATGTGAGGCATGCTGGGTGATGTAGTCTTCTCATATTTATCCACAGTGGGCGCGCCTCCATGCCTGCATGTAGAATCTGCCTAGTAAAGGTGTGTCTTCCAGGGCTGCCCCTGCCCCGCTTTGTGTGCTGTTCACTGGGGTGTCGGAGCTTGCCTCCTCTGCATGATTTCGGCTCCGCCTTCACTCCTTCATGGACAGCACATACCGTCCAGGATCCGCTGTAGCGACAGGTTTGTTCTCGCGACCTGGGGGGCCGCTATAGATCCAACCAAAGCAGAGTCCCAATTGAGAAGCAAGCCTTGTGAAGGTAGATTAAAACCCACTTTATTGGTAATGAACAGCCTGCCAGCAGGCTCGTTCCAGGAAGCAATGGTGTCCCAAGTTCAAACGCCAGACGCGTTTCAGGCGAACTGCCTTTCTTCAGTGGCGTAAATTGGCAAATGCAGGCTGCAGGCGCTTACAAGAGAACACTACGATATTCATCCCCTGCTGCGGTAGGCGTGGCCTCATGTGAGGCATGCTGGGTGATGTAGTCTTCTCATATTTATCCACAGTGGGCGCGCCTCCATGCCTGCATGTAGAATCTGCCTAGTAAAGGTGTGTCTTCCAGGGCTGCCCCTGCCCCGCTTTGTGTGCTGTTCACTGGGGTGTCGGAGCTTGCCTCCTCTGCATGATTTCGGCTCCGCCTTCACTCCTTCATGGACAGCACATACCGTCCAGGATCCGCTGTAGCGACAGGTTTGTTCTCGCGACCTGGGGGGCCGCTATAGATCCAACCAAAGCAGAGTCCCAATTGAGAAGCAAGCCTTGTGAAGGTAGATTAAAACCCACTTTATTGGTAATGAACAGCCTGCCAGCAGGCTCGTTCCAGGAAGCAATGGTGTCCCAAGTTCAAACGCCAGACGCGTTTCAGGCGAACTGCCTTTCTTCAGTGGCGTAAATTGGCAAATGCAGGCTGCAGGCGCTTACAAGAGAACACTACGATATTCATCCCCTGCTGCGGTAGGCGTGGCCTCATGTGAGGCATGCTGGGTGATGTAGTCTTCTCATATTTATCCACAGTGGGCGCGCCTCCATGCCTGCATGTAGAATCTGCCTAGTAAAGGTGTGTCTTCCAGGGCTGCCCCTGCCCCGCTTTGTGTGCTGTTCACTGGGGTGTCGGAGCTTGCCTCCTCTGCATGATTTCGGCTCCGCCTTCACTCCTTCATGGACAGCACATACCGTCCAGGATCCGCTGTAGCGACAGGTTTGTTCTCGCGACCTGGGGGGCCGCTATAGATCCAACCAAAGCAGAGTCCCAATTGAGAAGCAAGCCTTGTGAAGGTAGATTAAAACCCACTTTATTGGTAATGAACAGCCTGCCAGCAGGCTCGTTCCAGGAAGCAATGGTGTCCCAAGTTCAAACGCCAGACGCGTTTCAGGCGAACTGCCTTTCTTCAGTGGCGTAAATTGGCAAATGCAGGCTGCAGGCGCTTACAAGAGAACACTACGATATTCATCCCCTGCTGCGGTAGGCGTGGCCTCATGTGAGGCATGCTGGGTGATGTAGTCTTCTCATATTTATCCACAGTGGGCGCGCCTCCATGCCTGCATGTAGAATCTGCTTAGTAAAGGTGTGTCTTCCAGGGCTGCCCCTGCCCCGCTTTGTGTGCTGTTCACTGGGGTGTCGGAGCTTGCCTCCTCTGCATGATTTCGGCTCCGCCTTCACTCCTTCATGGACAGCACATACCGTCCAGGATCCGCTGTAGCGACAGGTTTGTTCTCGCGACCTGGGGGGCCGCTATAGATCCAACCAAAGCAGAGTCCCAATTGAGAAGCAAGCCTTGTGAAGGTAGATTAAAACCCACTTTATTGGTAATGAACAGCCTGCCAGCAGGCTCGTTCCAGGAAGCAATGGTGTCCCAAGTTCAAACGCCAGACGCGTTTCAGGCGAACTGCCTTTCTTCAGTGGCGTAAATTGGCAAATGCAGGCTGCAGGCGCTTACAAGAGAACACTACGATATTCATCCCCTGCTGCGGTAGGCGTGGCCTCATGTGAGGCATGCTGGGTGATGTAGTCTTCTCATATTTATCCACAGTGGGCGCGCCTCCATGCCTGCATGTAGAATCTGCCTAGTAAAGGTGTGTCTTCCAGGGCTGCCCCTGCCCCGCTTTGTGTGCTGTTCACTGGGGTGTCGGAGCTTGCCTCCTCTGCATGATTTCGGCTCCGCCTTCACTCCTTCATGGACAGCACATACCGTCCAGGATCCGCTGTAGCGACAGGTTTGTTCTCGCGACCTGGGGGGCCGCTATAGATCCAACCAAAGCAGAGTCCCAATTGAGAAGCAAGCCTTGTGAAGGTAGATTATGAGAAGACTACATCACCCAGCATGCCTCACATGAGGCCACGCCTACCGCAGCAGGGGATGAATATCGTAGTGTTCTCTTGTAAGCGCCTGCAGCCTGCATTTGCCAATTTACGCCACTGAAGAAAGGCAGTTCGCCTGAAACGCGTCTGGCGTTTGAACTTGGGACACCATTGCTTCCTGGAACGAGCCTGCTGGCAGGCTGTTCATTACCAATAAAGTGGGTTTTAATCTACCTTCACAAGGCTTGCTTCTCAATTGGGACTCTGCTTTGGTTGGATCTATAGCGGCCCCCCAGGTCGCGAGAACAAACCTGTCGCTACAGCGGATCCTGGACGGTATGTGCTGTCCATGAAGGAGTGAAGGCGGAGCCGAAATCATGCAGAGGAGGCAAGCTCCGACACCCCAGTGAACAGCACACAAAGCGGGGCAGGGGCAGCCCTGGAAGACACACCTTTACTAGGCAGATTCTACATGCAGGCATGGAGGCGCGCCCACTGTGGATAAATATGAGAAGACTACATCACCCAGCATGCCTCACATGAGGCCACGCCTACCGCAGCAGGGGATGAATATCGTAGTGTTCTCTTGTAAGCGCCTGCAGCCTGCATTTGCCAATTTACGCCACTGAAGAAAGGCAGTTCGCCTGAAACGCGTCTGGCGTTTGAACTTGGGACACCATTGCTTCCTGGAACGAGCCTGCTGGCAGGCTGTTCATTACCAATAAAGTGGGTTTTAATCTACCTTCACAAGGCTTGCTTCTCAATTGGGACTCTGCTTTGGTTGGATCTATAGCGGCCCCCCAGGTCGCGAGAACAAACCTGTCGCTACAGCGGATCCTGGACGGTATGTGCTGTCCATGAAGGAGTGAAGGCGGAGCCGAAATCATGCAGAGGAGGCAAGCTCCGACACCCCAGTGAACAGCACACAAAGCGGGGCAGGGGCAGCCCTGGAAGACACACCTTTACTAGGCAGATTCTACATGCAGGCATGGAGGCGCGCCCACTGTGGATAAATATGAGAAGACTACATCACCCAGCATGCCTCACATGAGGCCACGCCTACCGCAGCAGGGGATGAATATCGTAGTGTTCTCTTGTAAGCGCCTGCAGCCTGCATTTGCCAATTTACGCCACTGAAGAAAGGCAGTTCGCCTGAAACGCGTCTGGCGTTTGAACTTGGGACACCATTGCTTCCTGGAACGAGCCTGCTGGCAGGCTGTTCATTACCAATAAAGTGGGTTTTAATCTACCTTCACAAGGCTTGCTTCTCAATTGGGACTCTGCTTTGGTTGGATCTATAGCGGCCCCCCAGGTCGCGAGAACAAACCTGTCGCTACAGCGGATCCTGGACGGTATGTGCTGTCCATGAAGGAGTGAAGGCGGAGCCGAAATCATGCAGAGGAGGCAAGCTCCGACACCCCAGTGAACAGCACACAAAGCGGGGCAGGGGCAGCCCTGGAAGACACACCTTTACTAGGCAGATTCTACATGCAGGCATGGAGGCGCGCCCACTGTGGATAAATATGAGAAGACTACATCACCCAGCATGCCTCACATGAGGCCACGCCTACCGCAGCAGGGGATGAATATCGTAGTGTTCTCTTGTAAGCGCCTGCAGCCTGCATTTGCCAATTTACGCCACTGAAGAAAGGCAGTTCGCCTGAAACGCGTCTGGCGTTTGAACTTGGGACACCATTGCTTCCTGGAACGAGCCTGCTGGCAGGCTGTTCATTACCAATAAAGTGGGTTTTAATCTACCTTCACAAGGCTTGCTTCTCAATTGGGACTCTGCTTCGGTTGGATCTATAGCGGCCCCCCAGGTCGCGAGAACAAACCTGTCGCTACAGCGGATCCTGGACGGTATGTGCTGTCCATGAAGGAGTGAAGGCAGAGCCGAAATCATGCAGAGGAGGCAAGCTCCGACACCCCAGTGAACAGCACACAAAGCGGGGCAGGGGCAGCCCTGGAAGACACACCTTTACTAGGCAGATTCTACATGCAGGCATGGAGGCGCGCCCACTGTGGATAAATATGAGAAGACTACATCACCCAGCATGCCTCACATGAGGCCACGCCTACCGCAGCAGGGGATGAATATCGTAGTGTTCTCTTGTAAGCGCCTGCAGCCTGCATTTGCCAATTTACGCCACTGAAGAAAGGCAGTTCGCCTGAAACGCGTCTGGCGTTTGAACTTGGGACACCATTGCTTCCTGGAACGAGCCTGCTGGCAGGCTGTTCATTACCAATAAAGTGGGTTTTAATCTACCTTCACAAGGCTTGCTTCTCAATTGGGACTCTGCTTTGGTTGGATCTATAGCGGCCCCCCAGGTCGCGAGAACAAACCTGTCGCTACAGCGGATCCTGGACGGTATGTGCTGTCCATGAAGGAGTGAAGGCGGAGCCGAAATCATGCAGAGGAGGCAAGCTCCGACACCCCAGTGAACAGCACACAAAGCGGGGCAGGGGCAGCCCTGGAAGACACACCTTTACTAGGCAGATTCTACATGCAGGCATGGAGGCGCGCCCACTGTGGATAAATATGAGAAGACTACATCACCCAGCATGCCTCACATGAGGCCACGCCTACCGCAGCAGGGGATGAATATCGTAGTGTTCTCTTGTAAGCGCCTGCAGCCTGCATTTGCCAATTTACGCCACTGAAGAAAGGCAGTTCGCCTGAAACGCGTCTGGCGTTTGAACTTGGGACACCATTGCTTCCTGGAACGAGCCTGCTGGCAGGCTGTTCATTACCAATAAAGTGGGTTTTAATCTATCTTCACAAGGCTTGCTTCTCAATTGGGACTCTGCTTTGGTTGGATCTATAGCGGCCCCCCAGGTCGCGAGAACAAACCTGTCGCTACAGCGGATCCTGGACGGTATGTGCTGTCCATGAAGGAGTGAAGGCGGAGCCGAAATCATGCAGAGGAGGCAAGCTCCGACACCCCAGTGAACAGCACACAAAGCGGGGCAGGGGCAGCCCTGGAAGACACACCTTTACTAGGCAGATTCTACATGCAGGCATGGAGGCGCGCCCACTGTGGATAAATATGAGAAGACTACATCACCCAGCATGCCTCACATGAGGCCACGCCTACCGCAGCAGGGGATGAATATCGTAGTGTTCTCTTGTAAGCGCCTGCAGCCTGCATTTGCCAATTTACGCCACTGAAGAAAGGCAGTTCGCCTGAAACGCGTCTGGCGTTTGAACTTGGGACACCATTGCTTCCTGGAACGAGCCTGCTGGCAGGCTGTTCATTACCAATAAAGTGGGTTTTAATCTACCTTCACAAGGCTTGCTTCTCAATTGGGACTCTGCTTTGGTTGGATCTATAGCGGCCCCCCAGGTCGCGAGAACAAACCTGTCGCTACAGCGGATCCTGGACGGTATGTGCTGTCCATGAAGGAGTGAAGGCGGAGCCGAAATCATGCAGAGGAGGCAAGCTCCGACACCCCAGTGAACAGCACACAAAGCGGGGCAGGGGCAGCCCTGGAAGACACACCTTTACTAGGCAGATTCTACATGCAGGCATGGAGGCGCGCCCACTGTGGATAAATATGAGAAGACTACATCACCCAGCATGCCTCACATGAGGCCACGCCTACCGCAGCAGGGGATGAATATCGTAGTGTTCTCTTGTAAGCGCCTGCAGCCTGCATTTGCCAATTTACGCCACTGAAGAAAGGCAGTTCGCCTGAAACGCGTCTGGCGTTTGAACTTGGGACACCATTGCTTCCTGGAACGAGCCTGCTGGCAGGCTGTTCATTACCAATAAAGTGGGTTTTAATCTACCTTCACAAGGCTTGCTTCTCAATTGGGACTCTGCTTTGGTTGGATCTATAGCGGCCCCCCAGGTCGCGAGAACAAACCTGTCGCTACAGCGGATCCTGGACGGTATGTGCTGTCCATGAAGGAGTGAAGGCGGAGCCGAAATCATGCAGAGGAGGCAAGCTCCGACACCCCAGTGAACAGCACACAAAGCGGGGCAGGGGCAGCCCTGGAAGACACACCTTTACTAGGCAGATTCTACATGCAGGCATGGAGGCGCGCCCACTGTGGATAAATATGAGAAGACTACATCACCCAGCATGCCTCACATGAGGCCACGCCTACCGCAGCAGGGGATGAATATCGTAGTGTTCTCTTGTAAGCGCCTGCAGCCTGCATTTGCCAATTTACGCCACTGAAGAAAGGCAGTTCGCCTGAAACGCGTCTGGCGTTTGAACTTGGGACACCATTGCTTCCTGGAACGAGCCTGCTGGCAGGCTGTTCATTACCAATAAAGTGGGTTTTAATCTACCTTCACAAGGCTTGCTTCTCAATTGGGACTCTGCTTTGGTTGGATCTATAGCGGCCCCCCAGGTCGCGAGAACAAACCTGTCGCTACAGCGGATCCTGGACGGTATGTGCTGTCCATGAAGGAGTGAAGGCGGAGCCGAAATCATGCAGAGGAGGCAAGCTCCGACACCCCAGTGAACAGCACACAAAGCGGGGCAGGGGCAGCCCTGGAAGACACACCTTTACTAGGCAGATTCTACATGCAGGCATGGAGGCGCGCCCACTGTGGATAAATATGAGAAGACTACATCACCCAGCATGCCTCACATGAGGCCACGCCTACCGCAGCAGGGGATGAATATCGTAGTGTTCTCTTGTAAGCGCCTGCAGCCTGCATTTGCCAATTTACGCCACTGAAGAAAGGCAGTTCGCCTGAAACGCGTCTGGCGTTTGAACTTGGGACACCATTGCTTCCTGGAACGAGCCTGCTGGCAGGCTGTTCATTACCAATAAAGTGGGTTTTAATCTACCTTCACAAGGCTTGCTTCTCAATTGGGACTCTGCTTTGGTTGGATCTATAGCGGCCCCCCAGGTCGCGAGAACAAACCTGTCGCTACAGCGGATCCTGGACGGTATGTGCTGTCCATGAAGGAGTGAAGGCGGAGCCGAAATCATGCAGAGGAGGCAAGCTCCGACACCCCAGTGAACAGCACACAAAGCGGGGCAGGGGCAGCCCTGGAAGACACACCTTTACTAGGCAGATTCTACATGCAGGCATGGAGGCGCGCCCACTGTGGATAAATATGAGAAGACTACATCACCCAGCATGCCTCACATGAGGCCACGCCTACCGCAGCAGGGGATGAATATCGTAGTGTTCTCTTGTAAGCGCCTGCAGCCTGCATTTGCCAATTTACGCCACTGAAGAAAGGCAGTTCGCCTGAAACGCGTCTGGCGTTTGAACTTGGGACACCATTGCTTCCTGGAACGAGCCTGCTGGCAGGCTGTTCATTACCAATAAAGTGGGTTTTAATCTACCTTCACAAGGCTTGCTTCTCAATTGGGACTCTGCTTTGGTTGGATCTATAGCGGCCCCCCAGGTCGCGAGAACAAACCTGTCGCTACAGCGGATCCTGGACGGTATGTGCTGTCCATGAAGGAGTGAAGGCGGAGCCGAAATCATGCAGAGGAGGCAAGCTCCGACACCCCAGTGAACAGCACACAAAGCGGGGCAGGGGCAGCCCTGGAAGACACACCTTTACTAGGCAGATTCTACATGCAGGCATGGAGGCGCGCCCACTGTGGATAAATATGAGAAGACTACATCACCCAGCATGCCTCACATGAGGCCACGCCTACCGCAGCAGGGGATGAATATCGTAGTGTTCTCTTGTAAGCGCCTGCAGCCTGCATTTGCCAATTTACGCCACTGAAGAAAGGCAGTTCGCCTGAAACGCGTCTGGCGTTTGAACTTGGGACACCATTGCTTCCTGGAACGAGCCTGCTGGCAGGCTGTTCATTACCAATAAAGTGGGTTTTAATCTACCTTCACAAGGCTTGCTTCTCAATTGGGACTCTGCTTTGGTTGGATCTATAGCGTCCCCCCAGGTCGCGAGAACAAACCTGTCGCTACAGCGGATCCTGGACGGTATGTGCTGTCCATGAAGGAGTGAAGGCGGAGCCGAAATCATGCAGAGGAGGCAAGCTCCGACACCCCAGTGAACAGCACACAAAGCGGGGCAGGGGCAGCCCTGGAAGACACACCTTTACTAGGCAGATTCTACATGCAGGCATGGAGGCGCGCCCACTGTGGATAAATATGAGAAGACTACATCACCCAGCATGCCTCACATGAGGCCACGCCTACCGCAGCAGGGGATGAATATCGTAGTGTTCTCTTGTAAGCGCCTGCAGCCTGCATTTGCCAATTTACGCCACTGAAGAAAGGCAGTTCGCCTGAAACGCGTCTGGCGTTTGAACTTGGGACACCATTGCTTCCTGGAACGAGCCTGCTGGCAGGCTGTTCATTACCAATAAAGTGGGTTTTAATCTACCTTCACAAGGCTTGCTTCTCAATTGGGACTCTGCTTTGGTTGGATATATATATATATATATATATATATATATATATATATATATATATTTCGAATGTCTCTTCATCAGAGGCGTCGCGTGGAAAACGTGCAGTGGTGGACACACCCCCATAGATATGCTTGCATCAATATTGGTGCTTTATGGGAGATATAGTCAGTTATCCCTTCGTGAATCAAGGCACTTTTATATCTGCTGTGTTTCGAGGCTCTGAACGGGCCCCCCCGCTTGCCTGCTCGTCTTAATCCTATGCCTGTTGCTCCACCGTAGGATGGGTGTATCCAAATCCTCAGTAGCCTCCGGTTTTAACAGGGTGGTGCTCTCCCAGCGGCTGGGCTGCCGCTTTAACATCAACGCTCCTGAGGTTGCCACACACGCAGGAAAGCACACGAACAACAGGAAGGTTCTCCTCTAAACCTTTAATTTTCGGTACAGGCAAGTAAAGCATGCAGGTAAGTTGAACAGTTCCAGTGCTTTGCCTGACGCGTTTCGAATGTCTCTTCATCAGAGGCGTCGCGTGGAAAACGTGCAGCGGTGGACACACTCCCATAGATATGCTTGCATCAATATTGGTGCTTTATGGGAGATATAGTCCGTTATCCCTTCGTGAATCAAGGCACTTTTATATCTGCTGTGTTTCGAGGCTCTGAATGGGCCCCCCGCTTGCCTGCTCGTCTTTATCCTATGCCTGTTGCTCCAAAGTAGGATGGGTGTATCCAAATCCTCAGCGGCCTCCGGTTTTAACAGGGTGGTGCTCTCCCAGAGGCTGGGCTGCCGCTTTAACATCAACGCTCCTGAGGTTGCCACACACGCAGTAAAGCACACGAACAACAAGAAGGTTCACCTCTAAACCTATAATTTTCGGTACAGGCGAATAAAGCATGCAGGTAAATTGAACAGTTCCAGCGCTTTGCCTGACGCGTTTCGAATGTCTCTTCATCAGAGGCGTCGCGTGGAAAACGTGCAGCGGTGGACACACCCACATAGATATGCTTGCATCAATATTGGTGCTTTATGGGAGATATAGTCCGTCATCCCTTCGTGAATCAAGGCACTTTTATATCTGCTGTGTTTCGAGGCTCTGAATGGGCCCCCCGCTTGCCTGCTCGTCCTTATCCTATGCCTGTTGCTCCACCATAGGATGGGTGTATCCCAATCCTCAGCGGCCTCCGGTTTTAACAGGGTGGTGCTCTCCCAGCGGCTGGGCTGCCGCTTTAACATCAACGCTCCTGAGGTTGCCACACACGCAGGAAAGCACACGAACAACAGGAAGGTTCACCTCTAAACCTTTAATTTTCGGTACAGGCGAGTAAAGCATGCAGGTAAGTTGAACAGTTTCAGCGCTTTGCCTGACGCGTTTCGAATGTCTCTTCATCAGAGGCGTCGCGTGGAAAACGTGCAGCGGTGGACACACCCCCATAGATATGCTCGCATCAATATTGGTGCTTTATGGGAGATATAGTCCGTTATCCCTTCGTGAATCAAGGCACTTTTATATCTGCTGTGTTTCGAGGCTCTGAATGGGCCCCCCGCTTGCCTGCTCGTCTTTATCCTATGCCTGTTGCTCCACCGTAGGATGGGTGTATCCAAATCCTCAGCGGCCTCCGGTTTTAACAGGGTGGTGCCCTCCCAGCGGCTGGGCTGCCGCTTTAACATCAACGCTCCTGAGGTTGCCACACATGCAGGAAAGCACACGAACAACAGGAAGGTTCACCTCTAAACCTTTAATTTTCGGTACAGGCGAGTAAAGCATGCAGGTAAGTTGAACGGTTCCAGGGCTTTGCCTGACGCGTTTCGAATGTCTCTTCATCAGAGGCGTCGCGTGGAAAACGTGCAGCGGTGGACACACCCCCATAGACATGCTGGCATCAATATTGGTGCTTTATGGGAGATATAGTCAGTTATCCCTTCGTGAATCAAGGCACTTTTATATCTGCAGTGTTTCGAGGCTCTGAATGGGCCCCCCGCTTGCCTGCTCGTCTTTATCCTATGCCTGTTGCTCCACCGTAGGATGGGTGTATCCAAATCTTCAGCGGACTCCGGTTTTAACAGGGTGGTGCTCTCCCAGCGGCTGGGCTGCCGATTTAACATCAACGCTCCTGAGGTTGCCACACACACAGGAAAGCACACAAACAACAGGAAGGTTCACCTCTAAACCTTTCATTTTCGGTACAGGCGAGTAAAGCATGCAGGTAAGCCCAGCCGTGAAGCGAGCACCGCCCTAATACTCTCGGGGCCCGTGTGGCTCGGTATCCAACCGAGTCGCTCTGCGGGACAGCAGCTTAGGATTGAGGGCAAATTTTTGACGGCGGAGTTCTATTCAAGTACTCTTAATCCAGCAGTTGATTTGTCCACCCATCCAGGGTTTAAAAGAAGACACCACAGTTCCCATAATGCATCTTGGCATAGAATATCGATATAAGAACTGCGAGTGATGCACTTCCTTTGCCACACCTCTGAGGAAGAAGATATATTTTGAAACGCGTGAGGCGGATGGTGATTAAGGGCTGTATGGATGCAGCTAACAAGACTTTGCCCATACCTAATAAAGGTATTACCTTCAACGCTGGTGTCGGAGTGCTGCTTGTCCTGTTGGCACTTTGTAGCGAGAATCTGTACACGGCCGCCCAGCCGTGAAGCGAGCACCGCCCTAATACTCTCGGGGGCCGTGCAGCTCGGTATCCAACCGAGTCGCTCTGCGGGACAGCAGCTTAGGATTGAGGGCAAATTTTTGACGGCGGAGTTCTATCCAAGTACTCTTAATCCAGCAGTTGATTTGTGCACCCATCCAGGGTTTAAAAGAAGACACCACAGTTCCCATAATGCATCTTGGCATAGAATATCGATATGAGAACTGCGAGTGATGCACTTCTTTTGCCACGCCTCTGAGGAAGAAGATATATTTCGAAACGCGTCAGGCGGATGGTGATTAAGGGCTGTATGGATGCAGCTAACAAGACTTTGCCCATACCTAATAAAGGTTTTACCTTCAACGCTGGTGTCAGAGTGCTGCTTGTCATGTGGGCACTTTGGAGCGAGAATCTCTACACGGCCGCCCAGCCGTGAAGCGAGCACCACCCTAATACTCTCGGGGGCCGTGCGGCTCGGTATCCAACCGAGTCGCTCTGCGGAACAGCAGCTTAGGATTGAGGGCAAATTTTTGACGGCGGAGTTCTATCCAAGTACTCTTAATCCAGCAGTTGATTTGTGCACCCATCCAGGGTTTAAAAGAAGACACCACAGTTCCCATAATGCATCTTGGCATAGAATATCAATATGAGAACTGTGAGTGATGCACTTCCTTTGCCACGCCTCTGAGGAAGAAGATATTTTTCGAAACGCGTCAGGCGGATGGTGATTAAGGGCTGTATGGATGCAGCTAACAAGACTTTGCCTATACCTAATAAAGGTTTTACCATCAACGCTGGAGTCGGAGTGCTGCTTGTCCTGTGGGCACTTTGGAGCGAGAATCTGTACACAGCCGCCCAACCGTGAAGCGAGCACCGCCCTAATACTCTCGGGGGCCGTGCGGCTCGGTATCCAACCGAGTCGCTCTGCGGGACAGCAGCTTAGGATTGAGGGTAAATTTTTGACGGCGGAGTTCAATTCAAGTACTCTTAATCCAGCAGTTGATTTGTGCACCCATCCAGGGTTTAAAAGAAAACACCACAGTTCCCATAATGCATCTTGGCCTAGAATATCGATATGAGAACTGCGAGTGATGCACTTCCTTTGCCACGCCTCTGAGGAAGAAGATATATTTCGAAATGCGTCAGGTGGATGGTGATTAAGGGCTGTATGGATGCAGCTAACAAGACTTTGCCTATACCTAATAAAGGTGATACCTTCAACGCTGGTGTTGGAGTGCTGCTTGTCCTGTGGGCACTCTTGAGCGAGAATCTGTACACGGCCGTGAAGCGAGCACCGCCCTAATACTCTCGGGGGCCGTGAGGCTCGGTATCCAACCGAGTCGCTCTGCGGGACAGCAGCTTAGGATTGAGGGCATATTTTTGACGGCAGAGTTCCATCCAAGTACTCTTAATCCAGCAGTTGATTTGTGCACCCATCCAGGGTTTAAAAGAAGACACCACAGTTCCCATAATGCATTTTGGCATAGAATATCGATATGAGTACTGCAAGTGATGCACTTCCTTTGCCACGCCTCTGAGGAAGAAGATATATTTCGAAACGCGTCAGGCGGATGGTGATTAAGGGCTGTATGGATGCAGCTAACAAGACTTTGCCCATACCTAATAAAGGTTTTACCTTCAACGCTGGTGTCGGAGTGCTGCTTGTCCTGTGGGCACTTTGGAGCGAGAATCTGTACACGGCCGCCCAGCCGTGAAGCGAGCACCGCCCTAATACTCTCGGGGGCCGTGCGGCTCGGTATCCAACCGAGTAGCTCTGCGTGACATCAGCTTAGGATTTAGGTCAAATTTTTGACGGCGGAGTTCTATCCAAGTACTCTTAATCCAGCAGTTAATTTGTGCACCCATCCAGGGTTTAAAAGAAGACACCACAGTTCCCATAATGCATCTTGGCATAGAATATCGATATGAGAACTGCGGGTGATGCACTTCCTTTGCCACGCCTCTGAGGAAGAAGATATATTTCTAAACCCGTCAGGCGGATGGTGATTAAGGGCTGTATGGATGCAGCTAACAAGACTTTGCCCATACCTAATAAAGGTTTTACCTTCAACGCTAGTGTCGGAGTGCTGCTTGTCCTGTGGGCACTTTGGAGGGAGAATCTGTACACGGCCGCCCAGCCGTGAAGCGAGCACCGCCCTAATACTCTCGGGGGACGTGCGGCTCGGCATCCAACCGAGTCGCTCTGCGGGACAGCAGCTTAGGATTGAGGGTAAATTTTTGACGGCGGAGTTCAATCCAAGTACTCTTAATCCAGCAGTTGATTTGTGCACCCATCCAGGGTTTAAAAGAAGACACCACAGTTCCCATAATGCATCTTGGCCTAGAATATCGATATGAGAACTGCGAGTGATGCACTTCCTTTGCCACGCCTCTGAGGAAGAAGATATATTTCGAAACGGGTCAGGCGGATGGTGATTAAGGGCTGTATGGATGCAGCTAACAAGACTTTGCCCATACCCAATAAAGGTTTTACCTTCAACGCTGGTGTCGGAGTGCTGCTTGTCCTGTGGGTACTTTGGAGCGAGAATCTGTACACGGCCGCCCAGCCGTGAAGCGAGCACCGCCCTAATACTCTCGGGGGCCGCGCGGCTCGGTATCCAACCGAGTCGCTCTGCGGGACAGCAGCTTAGTATTGAGGGCAACTTTTTGACGGCGGAGTTCTATCCAAGTACTCTTAATCCAACAGTTGATTTGTGCCCCCATCCAGGGTTTAAAAGAAGACACCACAGTTCCCATAATGCATCTTGGCATAGAATATCGATATGAGAACTGCAAGTGATGCACTTCCTTTGCCACGCCTCTGAGGAAGAAGATATATTTAGAAACGCTTCAGGCGGATGGTGATTAAGGGCTGTATGGATGCAGCTAACAAGACTTTGCCCATACCTACTAAAGGTTTTACATTCAACGCTGGTGTTGGAGTGCTGCTTGTCCTGTGGGCACTCTTGAGCGAGAATCTGTACACGGCCGTGAAGCGAGCACCGCCCTAATACTCTCGGGGGCCGTGCGGCTCGGTATCCAACCGAGTCGCTCTGCGGGACAGCAGCTTAGGATTGAGGGCATATTTTTGACGGCGGAGTTCTATCCAAGTACTCTTAATCCAGCAGTTGATTTGTGCACCCATCCAGGGTTTAAAAGAAGACACCACAGTTCCCATAATGCATCTTGGCATAGAATATTGATATGAGAACTGCAAGTGATGCACTTCCTTTGCCACACCTCTGAGGAAGAAGATATATTTTGAAACGCGTCAGGCGGATGGTGATTAAGGGCTGTATGGATGCTGCTAACAAGACTTTGCCCATACCTAATAAAGGTTTTACCTTCAACGCTGGTGTCGGAGTGCTGCGTGTCCTGTGGGCACTTTGGAGCGAGAATCTGTACACGGCCGCCCAGCCGTGAAGCGAGCACCGCCCTAATACTCTCGGGGGCCGTGCGGCTCGGTATCCAACCGAGTAGCTCTGCGGGACATCAGCTTAGGATTGAGGGCAAATTTTTGACGGCGGAGTTCTATCCAAGTACTCTTAATCCAGCAGTTGATTTGTGCACCCATCCAGGGTTCAAAAGAAGACACCACAGTTCCCATCATGCATCTTGGCCTAGAATATCGATATGAGAACTGCGAGTGATGCACTTCCTTTGCCACGCCTCTGAGGAAGAAGATATATTTCGAAACGCGTCAGGCGGATGGTGATTAAGGGCTGTATGGATGCAGCTAACAAGACTTTGCCCATACCTAATAAAGGTTTTACCTTCAACGCTGGTGTCGGAGTGCTGCTTGTCCTGTGGGTACTTTGGAGCGAGAATCTGTACACGGCCGCCCAGCCGTGAAGCGAGCACCGCCCTAATACTCTCAGGGGCCGTGCGGCTCGGTATCCAACCGAGTCGCTCTGTGGGACAGCAGCTTAGGATTGAGGGCAAATTTTTGACGGCGGAGTTCTATCCAAGTACTCTTAATCCAGCAGTTGATTTGTGCACCCATCCAGGGTTTAAAAGAAGACACCACAGTTCCCATAATGCATCTTGGCATAGAATATCGATATGAGAACTGCGAATGATGCACTTCCTTTGCCACGCCTCTGAGGAAGAAGATATATTTCGAAAGGGTCAGGCGGATGGTGATTAAGGGCTGTATGGATGCAGCTAACAAGACTTTGCCCATACCTAATAAAGGTTTTACCTTCAACGCTGGTGTCGGAGTGCTGCTTGTCCTGTGGGTACTTTGGAGCGAGAATCTGTACACGGCCGCCCAGCCGTAAAGCGAGCACCGCCCTAATACTCTCGGGGGCTGTGCGGCTCGGTATCCAACCGAGTCGCTCTGTGGGACAGCAGCTTAGGATTGAGGGCAACTTTTTGACGGCAGAGTTCTATCCAAGTACTCTTAATCCAACAGTTGATTTGTGCCACCATCCAGGGTTTAAAAGAAGACACCACAGTTCCCATAATGCATCTTGGCATAGAATATCGATATGAGAACTGCGAGTGATGCACTTCCTTTGCCACGCCTCTGAGGAAGAAGATATATTTCGAAACGCTTCAGGCGGATGGTGATTAAGGGCTGTATGGATGCAGCTAACAAGACTTTGCCCATACCTAATAAAGGTTTTACCTTCAACGCTGGTGTTGGAGTGCTGCTTGTCCTGTGGGCACTCTTGAGCGAGAATCTGTACACGGCCGTGAAGCGAGCACCGCCCTAATACTCTCGGGGGCCGTGCGGCTCGGTATCCAACCGAGTCGCTCTGCGGGACAGCAGCTTAGGATTTAGGGCATATTTTTGAAGGCGGAGTTCTATCCAAGTACTCTTAATCCAGCAGTTGATTTGTGCACCCATCCAGGGTTTAAAAGAAGACACCACAGTTCCCATAATGCATCTTGGCATAGAATATCGATATGAGAACTGCAAGTGATGCACTTCCTTTGCCACGCCTCTGAGGAAGAAGATATATTTCGAAACGCGTCAGGCAGATGGTGATTAAGGGCTGTATGGATGCAGCTAACAAGACTTTGCCCATACCTAATAAAGGTTTTACCTTCAACGCTGGTGTTGGAGTGCTGCTTGTCCTGTGGGCACTCTTGAGAGAGAATCTGTACACGGCCGTGAAGCGAGCACCGCCCTAATACTCTCGGAGGCCGTGCGGCTCGGTATCCAACCGAGTCGCTCTGCGGGACAGCAGCTTAGGATTGAGGGCAAATTTTTGACGGCGGAGTTCTATCCAAGTACTCTTTATCCAGCAGTTGATTTGTGCACCCATCCAGGGTTTAAAAGAAGACACCACAGTTCCCATAATGTATCTTGGCATAGAATATCAATATGAGAACTGCGAGTGAAGCACTTCCTTTGCCACGCCTCTGAGGAAGAAGATATATTTTAAAACGCGTCAGGCGGATGGTGATTAAGGGCTGTATGGATGCAGCTAACAAGACTTTGCCCATGCCTAATAAAGGTTTTACCTTCAACCCTGGTGTCGGAGTGCTGCTTGCCCTGTGGGCACTTTGGAGCGAGAATCTGTACACGGCCGCCCAGCCATGAAGCGAGCACCGCCCTAATACTCTCGGGGCCGTGCGGCTCGGTATCCAACCGAGTCGTTCTGCGGGAATGCAGCTGAGGATTGAGGGCAAATATTTGACGGCGGAGTTCTATCCAAGTACTCTTAATCCAGCAGTTGATTTGTGCACCCATCCAGGGTTTAAAAGAAGACACCACAGTTCCCATAATTGCTCTTGGCATAGAATATCGATATGAGAACTGCGAGTGATGCACTTCCTTTGCCACGCCTCTGGGAAGAAGATATATTTCGAAACGCGTCAGGCGGATGGTGATTAAGGGCTGTATGGATGCAGCTAACAAGACTTTGCCCATACCTAATAAAGGTTTTACCTTCAACGCTGGTGTCGGAGTGCTGCTTGTCCTGTGGGCTCTTTGGAGCAAGAATCTGTACACCGCCGCCCAGCCTTGAAGCGAGCACCGCCCTAATATTCTCGGGGGCCGTGCGGCTCGGTATCCAACCGAGTCGCTCTGCGGGACAGCAGCTTAGGATTGAGGGCAAATTTTTGACGGCGGAGTTCTATCTAAGTACTTTTAATCCAGCAGTTGATTTGTGCACCCATCCAGGGTTTAAAAGAAGACACCACAGTTCCCATAATGCATATTGGCATAGAATATCGATATGAGAACTGCGAGTGATGCACTTCCTTTGCCACGCCTCTGAGGAAGAAGATATATTTCGAAACGCATCAGGCGGATGGTGATTAAGGGCTGTATGGATGCAGCTAACAAGACTTTGCCCATACCTAATAAAGGTTTTACCTTCAACGCTAGTGTCGGAGTGCTGCTTGTCCTGAGGGCACATTGGAGCGAGAATCTGTACACGGCCGCCCAGCGGTGAAGCGAGCACCACCCTAATACTCTCGGGGGCCGTGCGGCTCGGTATCCAACCGAGTCGCTCTGCGGGACAGCAGTTTAGGATTGAGGGCAAATTTTTGACGGCGGAGTTCTATCCAAGTACTCTTAATCCAGCAGTTGATTTGTGCACCCATCCAGGGTTTAAAAGAAGACACCACAGTTCCCATAATGCATCTTGGCATAGAATATCGATATGAGAACTGCGAGTGATGCACTTCCTTTGCCACGCCTCAGAGGAAGAAGATATATTTCGAAACGCGTCAGGCGGATGGTGATTAAGGGCTGTATGGATGCAGCTAACAAGACTTTTCCTATACCTAATAAAGGTTTTATCTTCAACGCTGGTGTCGGAGTGCTGCTTGTCCTGTGGGCACTTTGGAGTGAGAATCTGTACACGGCCGCCCAACCGTGAAGCGAGCACCGCCCTAATACTCTCGGGGGCCGTCGGCTCGGTATCCAACCGAGTCGCTCTGCGGGACAGCAGTTTAGGATTGAGGGCAACTTTTTGACAGCGGAGTTCTATCCAAGTACTCTTAATCCAACAGTTGATTTGTGCCCCCATCCAGGGTTTAAAAGAAGACACCACAGTTCCCATAATGCATCTTGGCATAGAATATCGATATGAGAACTGCGAGTGATGCACTTCCTTTGCCACGCCTCTGAGGAAGAAGATATATTTTGAAACGCTTCAGGCGGATGGTGATTAAGGGCTGTATGGATGCAGCTAACAAGACTTTGCCTATACCTAATAAAGGTTTTACCTTCAACGCTGGTGTTGGAGTGCTGCTTGTCCTGTGGGCACTCTTGAGCGAGAATCTGTACACGGCCGTGAAGCGAGCACCGCCCTAATACTCTCGGGCGGCGTGCGGCTCGGTATCCAACCGAGTCGCTCTGCGGGACAGCAGCTTAGGATTGAGGGCATATTTTTGACGGCGGAGTTCTATCCAAGTACTCTTAATCCAGCAGTTGATTTGTGCACCCATCCAGGGTTTAAAAGAAGACACCACAGTTCCCATAATGCATCTTGGCATAGAATATTGATATGAGAACTGCAAGTGATGCACTTCCTTTGCCATGCCTCTGAGGAAGAAGATATATTTCGAAACGCGTCAGGTGGATGGTGATTAAGGGCTGTATGGATGCAGCTAACAAGACTTTACCCATACCTAATAAAGGTTTTACCTTCAACGCTGGTGTCGGAGTGCTGCGTGTCCTGTGGGCACTTTGGAGCGAGAATCTGTACACGGCCGCCCAGCCGTGAAGCGAGCACCGCCCTAATACTCTCGGGGCCGTGCGGCTCGGTATCCAACCGAGTAGCTCTGCGGGACATCAGCTTAGGATTGAGGGCAAATTTTTGACGGCGGAGTTCTATCCAAGTACTCTTAATCCAGCAGTTGATTTGTGCACCCATCCAGGGTTTAAAAGAAGACACCACAGTTCCCATAATGCATCTTGGCATAGAATATCGATATGAGAACTGCGAGTGATGCACTTCCTTTGCCACGCCTCAGAGGAAGAAGATATATTTCGAAACGCGTCAGGCAGATGGTGATTAAGGGCTGTATGGATGCAGCTAACAAGACTTTGACTATACCTAATAAAGGTTTTACCTTCAACGCTGGTGTCGGAGTGCTGCTTGTCCTGTGGGCACTCTTGAGCGAGAATCTGTACACGGCCGCCCAGCCGTGAAGCGAGCAACGCCCTAATACTCTCGGGGGCCGTGAGGCTCGGTATCCAATCGAGTCGCTCTGCGGGACAGCAGTTTAGGATTGAGGGCAAATTTTTGACGGCGGAGTTCTATCCAAGTACTCTTAATCCAGCAGTTGATTTGTGCACCCATCCAGGGTTTAAAAGAAGACACCACAGTTCCCATAATGCATCTTGGCATAGAATATCGATATGAGAACTGCGAGTGATGCACTTCCTTTGCCACGCGTCTGAGGAAGAAGATATATTTCGAAACGGGTCAGGCGGATGGTGATTAAGGGCTGTATGGATGCTGCTAACAAGACTTTGCCCATACCTAATAAAGGTTTTACCTTCAACGCTGGTGTCGGAGTGCTGCTTGTCCTGTGGGTACTTTGGAGCGAGAATCTGTACACGGCCGCCCAGCCGTGAAGCGAGCACCGCCCTAATACTCTCGGGGGCCGTGCGGCTCGGTATCCAACCGAGTCGCTCTGCGGGACAGCAGCTTAGGATTGAGGGCATATTTTTGACGGCGGAGTTCTATCCAAGTACTCTTAATCCAGCAGTTGATTTGTGCACCCATCCAGGGTTTAAAAGAAGACACCACAGTTCCCATAATGCATCTTGGCATAGAATATCGATATGAGAACTGCAAGTGATGCACTTCCTATGCAATGCCTCTGAGGAAGAAGATATATTTCGAAACGCGTCAGGCGGATGGTGATTAAGGGCTGTATGGATGTAGCTAACAAGACTTTGCCCATACCTAATAAAGGTTTTACCTTCAACGCTGGTGTCGGAGTGCTGCTTGTCCTGTGGGCACTTTGGAGCGAGAATCTGTACACGGCCTCCCAGCCGTGAAGCGAGCACCGCCCTAATACTCTCGGGGGCCGTGCGGCTCGGTATCCAACCGAGTCGCTCTGCGGGACATCAGCTTAGGATTGAGGGCAAATTTTTGACGGCGGAGTTCTATCCAAGTACTCTTAATCCAGCAGTTGATTTGTGCACCCATTCAGGGTTTAAAAGAAGACACTACAGTTCCCATAATGCATCTTGGCATAGAATATCCATATGAGAACTGCGGGTGATGCACTTCCTTTGCCCTGCCTCTGAGGAAGAAGATATATTTCGAAACGCGTCAGGCAGATGGTGATTAAGGGCTGTATGGATGCAGCTAACAAGACTTTGCCCGTACCTAATAAAGGTTTTACCTTCAACGCTAGTGTCGGAGTGCTGCTTGTCCTGTGGGCACTTTGAAGCGAGAATCTGTACACGGCCGCCCAGCCGTGAAGCGAGCACCGTCCTAATACTCTCGGGGGACGTGCGGCTCGGTATCCAACCGAGTCGCTCTGCGGGACAGCAGTTTAGGATTGAGGGCAAATTTTTGACGGCGGAGTTCTATCCAAGTACTCTTAATCCAGCAGTTGATTTGTGCACCCATCCAGGGTTTAAAAGAAGACACCACAGTTCCCATAATGCATCTTGGCATAGATTATCGATATGAGAACTGCGAGTGATGCACTTCCTTTGCCACGCCTCAGAGGAAGAAGATATATTTCGAAACGCGTCATGCGGATGGTGATTAAGGGCTGTATGGATGCAGCTAACAAGACTTTGCCTATACCTAATAAAGGTTTTACCTTCAACGCTGGTGTCGGAGTGCTGCTTGTCCTGTGGGCACTTTGGAGCGAGAATCTGTACACGGCCGCCCAACCGTGAAGCGAGCACCGCCCTAATACTCTCGGGGGGCCGTGCGGCTCGGTATCCAACCGAGTCGCTTTGCGGGACAGCAGCTTAGGATTGAGGGTACATTTTTGACGGCGGAGTTCAATCCAAGTACTCTTAATCCAGCAGTTGATTTGTGCACCCATCCAGGGTTTAAAAGAAGACACCACAGTTCCCATAATGCATCTTGGCATAGAATATCGATATGAGAACTGCGAGTGATGCACTTCCTTTGCCACGCCTCAGAGGAAGAAGATATATTTCGAAATGCGTCAGGCGGATGGTGATTAAGTGTTGTATGGATGCAGCTAACAAGACTTTGCCTATACCTAATAAAGGTTTTACCTTCAACGCTGGTGTCGGAGTGCTGCTTGTCCTGTGGGCACTTTGGAGCGAGAATCTGTACACGGCCCTGAAGCGAGCACCGCCCTAATACTCTCGGGGGCCGTGTGGCTCGGTATCCAACCGAGTCGCTCTGCGGGACAGCAGCTTAGGATTGAGGGCATATTTTTGACGGCAGAGTTCTATCCAAGTACTCTTAATCCAGCAGTTGATTTGTGCACCGATCCAGGGTTTAAAAGAAGACACCACAGTTCCCATAATGCATCTTGGCATAGAATATCGATATGAGAACTGCAAGTGATGCACTTCCTTTGCCACGCCTCTGGGAAGAAGATATATTTCGAAACGCGTCAGGCGGATGGTGATTAAGGGCTGTATGGATGCAGCTAACAAGACTTTGCCCATACCTAATAAAGGTTTTACCTTCAACGCTGGTGTCGGAGTGCTGCGTGTCCTGTGGGCACTTTGGAGCGAGAATCTGTACACGGCCGCCCAGCCGTGAAGCGAGCACCGCCCTAATACTCTCGGGGGCCGTGCGGCTTGGTATCCAACCGAGTCGCTCTGCGGGACAGCAGCTTAGGATTGAGGGCACATTTTTGACGGCGGAGTTCTATCCAAGTACTCTTAATCCAGCAGTTGATTTGTGCACCCATCCAGGGTTTAAAAGAAGACACCACAGTTCCCATAATGCATCTTGACATAGAATATCGATATGAGAACTGCGGGTGATGCACTTCCTTTGCCACGCCTCTGAGGAAGAAGATATATTTCGAAACGCGTCAGGCGGATGATGATTAAGGGCTGTATGGATGCAGCTAACAAGACTTCGCCTATACCTAATAAAGGTTTTACCTTCAACGCTGGTGTCGGAGTGCTGCTTGTCCTGTGGGCACTTTGGAGCGAGAATCTGTACACGGTCGCCCAACCGTGAAGCAAGCACCGCCCTAATACTCTCGGGGGGCCGTGCGGCTCGGTATCCAACCGAGTCGCTCTGCGGGACAGCAGGTTAGGATTGAGGGTAAATTTTTGACGGCGGAGTTCAATCCAAGTACTCTTAATCCAGCAGTTGATTTGTGCACCCATCCAGGGTTTAAAAGAAGACACCACAGTTCCCATAATGCATCTTGACATAGAATATCGATATGAGAACTGCGGGTGATGCACTTCCTTTGCCACGCCTCTGAGGAAGAAGATATATTTCGAAACGCGTCAGGCGGATGATGATTAAGGGCTGTATGGATGCAGCTAACAAGACTTCGCCCATACCTAATAAAGGTTTTACCTTCAACGCTGGTGTCGGAGTGCTGCTTGTCCTGTGGGCACTTTGGAGCGAGAATCTGTACACGGCCGCCCAGCGGTGAAGCGAGCACTGCCCTAATACTCTCGGGGGCCATGAGGCTCGGTATCCAATCGAGTCGCTCTGCGGGACAGCAGTTTAGGATTGAGGGCAAATTTTTGACAGCGGTGTTCTATCCAAGTACTCTTAATCCAGCAGTTGATTTGTGCACCCATCCAGGGTTTAAAAGAAGACACCACAGTTCCCATAATGCATCTTGGCATAGAATATCGATATGAGAACTGCGAGTGATGCACTTCCTTTGCCACGCCTCTGGGAAGAAGATATATTTCGAAACGGGTCAGGCGGATGGTGATTAAGGGCTGTATGGATGCAGCTAACAAGACTTTGCCCATACCTAATAAAGGTTTTACCTTCAACGCTGGTGTCGGAGTGCTGCTTGTCCTGTGGGTACTTTGGAGCGAGAATCTGTACACGGCCGCCCAGCCGTGAAGCGAGCACCGCCCTAATACTCTCGGGGGCCGTGCGGCTCGGTATCCAACCGAGTCGCTCTGCGGGACAGCAGCTTAGGATTGAGGGCAAATTTTTGACGGCGGAGTTCTATCCAAGTACTCTTAATCCAACAGTTGATTTGTGCCCCCATCCAGGGTTTAAAAAAAGACACCACAGTTCCCATAATGCATCTTGGCATAGAATATCGATATGAGAACTGCGAGTGATGCACTTCCTTTGCCACGCCTCTGAGGAAGAAGCTATATTTCGAAACGCTTCAGGCGGATGGTGATTAAGGGCTGTATGGATGCAGCTAACAAGACTTTGCCCATACCTAATAAAGGTTTTACCTTTAACGCTGGTGTCGGAGTGCTGCTTGTCCTGTGGGCACTTTGGAGCGAGAATATATATATATATATATATATATATATATATATGGGAAACATCACTTACAATGCAACTTTTACCACGCAATGCTTTTACATCGCAGCTTTTACAACGCAAACCCTTACAACGCATTGCGCTGGGGGGCGCTCTAGGATAGGGAATATATTTAATTTACTATCCAACACCTTCCCTAATATCCACGGGGACTGGAGTTGGAATAGTAAATTAAATAATTCACTATCCAGCGCCCCAAAGCACTATGCGTTGTAATGGTATGCGTTGTAAAACTTGCGATGTAAAAGCATGCGTGGTAAAAGCATGCGTTGTAATGTCGTACATCCATATATATATATATATATATTTTTTTTTTTTTCCAAAGGAAGTCTGCCCCAGAAGAAGAAGACTTGAGGCGGCACTCGAGGTTCGTGGTGACTTCAATTCTTTATTGGTAAACCATGGGCATTGACGCGTTTCGGGGGTTTGCTTTCCTTTCTCAAAATGCCCCCCTGGTTAGTAATTCGCCACTGTTGCTTGCAGTCCCGCTTTTAAAAGAGTATGTCCTTCCCACCGCCTGAAGTAGTGTGGGCTGCCTCAAAAACACGGCCTGGAATCGCCTCTGTTTCCACAGGTGAACAACATTTCCCAGCATGCAGCGTCCATTGCAAGCTGGCGGCGACCTCATTCATCGGTGCATTTTGCCAGGTGAGTGACCGATAGGCTGTGTAGTGAGGCAGGGATTGCGGCAAATGTTCTGGGCATTTCCTGAAGTCATTCACGGTCCTCTCCCCCTGCCTTGCATTTCCATCCGTCGCGGAGCAAAGAACACCAGTAAAGTAAAGGTTTAGTCCCATTCAGGTATGGACTGCGCATCCGCAGTTACACCCAGTCCAGATTTCGTGCGGGGCAGTCAGAGGGTTTTCCAAAAGCGACCCCCTTAACACCTTATATATATATATCACACACACGAGAGTTGTCCCCTCAAAGAAGCCTCACGACAGGTAGGTAACTTCACGTTTATTTAATGCAGGCTACAGCATGGTTGTCCGGGCATCACCGATAATGAACAGCCGACGCGTTTCGCGCTTCTTCAGCACTATGTCACAGGCTAAATCTCACTGCAGGCGCCAACTTGTTTTAAACACCTGTTCCCATTACGATAGTCCGCCTCAGTGGGCGTGTACAGGCGCACTGCCTGCTGGTCTTTGTGGTGTTTAATCTTCAAACTCCAGTGAGTAGTTGGTGCTCTGCACAATAATAATGCTTAAATACCCCAGTGGGTTGGTAAATGTCCCGCTTAATCCAGGCTGCACCATACGACCTGCATCACGCTACTCCTGTCCTCTGCTACACGCCGGTTGGCGTTAACATTAACCGCTGCTGAGCGGCTGGGCACCTTCACGGCGGACTGGCCGTATTAACATCACACACACAAGAGTTGTCCCCTCAAAGAAGCCTCACGACAGGTAGGTAACTTCACGTTTATTTAATGCAGGCTACAGCATGGTTGTCCGGGCATCACCGATAATGAACAGCCGACGCGTTTCGCGCTTCTTCAGCACTATGTCACAGGCTAAATCTCACTGCAGGCGCCAACTTGTTTTAAACACCTGTTCCCATTACGATAGTCCGCCTCAGTGGGCGTGTACAGGCGCACTGCCTGCTGGTCTTTGTGGTGTTTAATCTTCAAACTCCAGTGAGTAGTTGGTGCTCTGCACAATAATAATGCTTAAATACCCCAGTGGGTTGGTAAATGTCCCGCTTAATCCAGGCTGCACCATACGACCTGCATCACGCTCCTCCTGTCCTCTGCTACACGCCGGTTGGCGTTAACATTAACCGCTGCTGAGCGGCTGGGCACCTTCACGGCGGACTGGCCGTATTAACATCACACACACAAGAGTTGTCCCCTCAAAGAAGCCTCACGACAGGTAGGTAACTTCACGTTTATTTAATGCAGGCTACAGCATGGTTGTCCGGGCATCACCGATAATGAACAGCCGACGCGTTTCGTGCTTCTTCAGCACTTTGTCACAGGCTAAATCTCACTGCAGGCGCCAACTTGTTTTGAACACCTGTTCCCATTACGATAGTCCGCCTTAGTGGGCGTTTACAGGCGCACTGCCTGCTGGTCTTTGTGGTGTTTAATCTTCAAACTCCAGTGAGTAGTTGGTGCTCTGCACAATGATGATGCTTAAAATACCCCAGTGGATTGGTAAATGTCCCGCTCAATCCAGGCTGCACCATACGACCTGCATCATGGTATGGATGCAGCTAACAAGACTTTGCCCATACCTAATAAAGGTTTTACCTTCAACGCTGGTGTCGGACTGCTGCTTGTCCTGTGGGCACTTTGGAGCGAGAATATATATATATATATATTCACTGAAAAAACCATAGGTTATAGACCATATATAGTTAGGAATTAGCATTTACAAAACCTTATTTTACTCACACAAAACCATTGAAATTCCATATATAGTTAGTTGCACTAACTATATATCGCGCACCCGCAATCCACTGCTGATGATGTCACATATTACATCATTCATGACATGGTCAGTGACATCACTGATGACATCACTGATGACATCTCAAATGACATCACTGATGACATGACTGATAACAACATCCAGTGATTTTTTGTTTCTGTAAAGTTTAAATATGTCTTACATATTGAAGATTGAGTGGATGTGTAAGTGTCTGGACGAAGGATTTAGTAGGTGCATGACTAACTGTATGAGTGAGTGATTAAATGTGTCTCACTGAGTGCATGGGTTAGTGACTAAACTGTCTTAATTTGTGCATCATTATGTCTGTTGTTCTGTAAACTGCTGCATGTGTTGATCAGTAGCTGTATGAGTAACTATATGGGTTATTGATTGATTGCCCAAGTATTTGTATGGGAGACTGAGTGTGTGTGTGGCTGGCTGGGAGGTGTGTGACTCTGTGCAGATCAATGTGTACTTGTATCAATGATTGTATAAGAAGGTAAGTATGTGTTAGTATATGTTTGAAAATGTAAGGTGCTCTATGTTTAACTGTATAGACAAGAAAATGGAAGTGTCATTGATTCTTTACATGACTGACTAGGTGAGTGAGTAACTCCATGGATGAGTGGCAGACTGTGACTGTCTGTATAGGTGTATGAGTGCATATGATAGTGTTGTAAAGATGAGTGATTGTATGTATGAATGATTGTATGGGTGAATGAGTGAAGGTGTGTGTAGACGTAGGAATCAGTGAGTGCGTATGTAGTAACTAGTATTGGTGTGTCAATGGTTTCAAAAATTATACTCTGTATTTAACACTGGGTGAAACTGAGGTTATATTAAAATGTGAGGAGATGCATTGTATTGTCACATGAATGATATCATCAGTGATGTGGTCATTGATGTCAAATGAGATGTCATCAGTGATGTCATCAGTGATGTCATTTGAGATGTCATCAGTGATGTCATCAGTGATGTCACTGACCATGTCATGAATGATGTAATATGTGACATCATCAGCAGTGGATTGCGGGTGCGCGATATATAGTTAGTGCAACTAACTATATATGGAATTTCAATGGTTTTGTGTGAGTAAAATAAGGTTTTGTAAATGCTAATTCCTAACTATATATGGTCTATAACCTATGGTTTTTTCAGTGAATTTTCAAGGTTTTGTAAATGCTAATTCCTAACTATATATGGTCTATAACCTATGGTTTTTTCAGTGAATTTCATTGGTTTTTTAACAGCTAATATCTGTAGCTGTAAAATGTATTCTTCTTTAAATCCAAAAATATATTTTATATGTTTATGAATAATTTTTTTTTAAAATATTTTTTTTTCTTCGTTCCCGCTTCGCGAATCGGGAAGCTTCCCGTTAGCTGACCTTGATGCCGCGAAATAGACCGCGAGCCGGTAAACGTTTCTTTACCGCAACTGCCGCGTTAGAAAACAACATCGTGACGCCTCCCGTCCGCATGACGTTTCGCGTTGTCACGTGATACGTCATATGACGTGCTACATTAGCGAACTGGTACGCGAAGCGAGTCGCAAAGCGCAGGTTTCTGGAAGCAAACCGGGAGGCCCTGCAAAGCGCTTAACGTAAACACAGCAGGTCATGTGACTTGGTAATAACACTTTTCATTGGTTCATTTCACTTTTGGTTTCCTAATGATGTAAGACTAGGTCATATAATCTAAAATGAACACTTTTCATTGGTTGAGAACTCTTGTTTTTCCCAAATGACGAAAATCCCTCCTTCTTTCCTCACTCTGACTTTCATCATTGTGAGAGAAAGACCCTTTGTGATCACTGAGCAATGGCTTCTTTAGTAGCTTCAGCTGGTGCTTCCCCACCACCTCCACCACATCCAAGGAAGAGTGGACCACCTGCTCAAGTTATAATTCAACAAGAAGAGGAAGAAGAGGAACAGGACGACGAGCACGAAGAGAGGCAGTTTTTGCCTGAGCAGCCCAGGACGTCTCACCGGAAAGAAAACTTAATTTGGCAATTTTTTAAAATTTCCAAAGGTCAGAAAAAAGTAAATGCAAGATACGTAACTTGCCTTATATGTCAAGATAGACTGTCCAGAGGAACCGAGAAAAAATACAGTTTCGGAAACTACACAATGCATCGCCATATGACTAGGTGGCATCCTAACAACTACAGTGCTGCACAGTTTCGGAACGACCTAGATAATCTCCCTATTATGGCCAGAAGATCTGTTGTACCGGAAGTAACGGGACCAGAGGGCAGGGAGATGGTGCCAAATATACAAATGAAATTTGGTGAAGTAAAACACATCTGCGTATTTTGCGATGGATTCATTTCCTACGGAGAAAGAAGCATCACTCTGATCAACAGAGCTATTGACTATCATATACAAGTTTGTACGAAACGCCCAAAATAATAAATACTTCTTTTTTTGTTTTGTTGCTCCTGTTGAGCCCTTTACAATGAATCGTTTTCATTGCCCCCTCCAAGAAAAACCCAAAAAAATATAAAAATTCAAAAAAAGTAAAAAAATGTTCCGAAAAATAATAAAAAAAATATAAAACAACAAAAACAATTAAAAAAAAAGTTCTTTTCAGAACTACCTCCCCGTTATTAAAAAATTGGTACAATATTTGGAACTGTGCCAACCTCTATTTCTCTTAGTTCGCTTCCCAGTTCGCTCGCCGGTACGCGAACCGGAAGCGAACCAAAAACAGTAAGTATAAGGGAAGGAAACAGACACTTATGTTAAAAGAAAGACAGCTATAGGGGAGTAAACTAGAGATACTATTACCCGTAATCCACTGCTGATGATGTCACATATTACATCATTCATGACATGCTCAGTGACATCATCAGCAGAGGATTGCGGGTTTTTTGGCAACGTGCCTTATCCACGGTTTAATAACGCTGCCTTTTGCTTTATATAAGTTTTCAAATTGTATGAAATATATACCAATAGGTCGTTATGAACCTTTAGGTAGTGCTTTTCTTCATGAGGTCTGGTCGCTTCCATACACATACAGATGTTTCAAAGATGATCAAGAAGTTTATCTGAATGGAGAGGAATGCACTGAGACGCTAGATCATTCACTAATGTGTAGGCACATACAGTTACACGGTTCATGCAACAAACACCGACCAAATATGGCTTGCGTGTTGCAAGGCACGCCAGTTCCTGCTATCATCCCCACGTTCAAGTTGTTGGAAAATGGTAGTTATTTGATGCTCAATAATGAAGATTGTTCTGGGTTAATTAAAAGTATTCCTTTTATCGTAACAGTAAGTGAACGGGTTATTTGCTGCAGAAATGTTCTATTTCCTCCCACACATGAACATAGGGAGTTTTCAATCTCCCCACAAATACCAACCTTGGGAGCAGATTTCAACGGCATGGCAAGAATAAGAGCTCTTTTGTCTCAGAGAGAGGTGGCCTTGAGTTCGGCCCGTGAAACTTTCGTGCTTCACATAGCGAACACCCGTACAGAGGTGCAGACCCTTTTCAATTCAGATTTGCCTTTCCATTTCAGCAAGATGGTTCGGACTATCTCTAACGCATCCTCCACAAAGGCCCTGGCGCACTTTTTTAAAGTTGTTACCAGTGGTCTCGTGACTTCATTTGAGAAAATCTTTGGAGTCATCCCTGCTTTCTTTCATTCGATTTTTTCCACTCTGCTTCGTGGATTGCCATTTTTACTTGCATTACCAGCGGACGCTCTTGTGCTTTTTTACATTTTTAAATATGGATGTCCCTCCTATGCAACCTCCCGCCCTGCAGCTGCTGACACTGTTCCGCAATCGCATGCTAGAATATTATGGCACAATGCCGTTGGCGATATTAAGCACGGCATATGGATTATCTTTTCGATTCTCCTACTTCACCTGTGTCCAGCCTGTATTTCACTGCCTGACCTGTGATTTCGATTGGGCCATTGATTTGTGTCTCTGCGGACCGGTTTCTCCTGACGTCGACTTTAATCAGCTGATGACTCCTATCATTACTCACGAGTTGGTTTGTCCTGGCGAAAGGATTATGGCTGTGGCATTGATGCATGGACTAATTGGTCCCTGGAATTTACTGGCGGCAACACAGTCTTTCTTGGAACAGAGCTTTCTTGAAAACCCACCGAGCTGTCCTCTGATGGTGATAGAGGATCCGGTGCTGGGAGAGCACGTATGTTCTTTTCCGCTTTTAAATTGGATGGCTGAACTGTTTTCGGATGAAGACGGTGACTTCCTATTGGAGGCTGTTGCAGCTTATTTTGCATACACAGTTATGTCATAGACCTTTTTCATGTTTGATATGCTGAGTACTAGCATTTCATTGACAATTCATTGACTTATTTGTCAAGTTTTTATTATTTACCTTGCCTATTGGCTTAAGACTCGATAAAGTACTTGGCTGTTTTATTTTTCTTTAGCATTACATTTTCCTAGTTTTTAATGCTTTACCTTGCGGACCGTCCACATATAAACTTGCAATCTGCTCTCATGAGATGGCACTTCTATTATCTTATTCAGTTCGTTTCCGGATCATGGGGAGGTGTCATCTACGTCCTGGATATCTTTACACCGTGTTAAGTTAGCATGGGCTCATTACCGGTTTAAACGCCATTTTTCCTTTTTTGCAACTTCTGCACACGACACTTAGTTGTTGCTTTAGCTTTCAACCTAGTAGTTCATCGTGGTTTACATGAGAATAATATGTTATTGCTCTACTATCTGCTTTGCTTGTTAAACTATATCTGTACAGCGAGTGCTAAAGTTTCAAGAACAACACGATACAGAATTGTTATGAGGTCTGATCTCCACGACTTCATACTCATAACATAAGTGCAACTTCTGCCAATTCTGGGCATGAGGCGGGTTTTATATTGCTTTGCCGAACACACATACACAACACTTGATGCGGTTCACATGAAGAGAGAGCTGGTGTATGCTGATGTGATTCCTTCAAATCTAAGACACTAAAGTATGGGCACGCCCTAAACCAACACAAAGAGACCTTCTTAGCAAATAATATAATATGTGTATTAGGGAGGGTGAGATATAAGCAGCCGCGGGCCGTGGAGGGAGTTACGGTGAGGCAGGGAGGCGGGGAGGGGGAGAAGCAGGGTGGAGCCCTCTCCACCCTGCCCCTCCCCCTCCCCGCCTCCCTGCCCCACCGTAACTCCCTCCACGGCCCGCGGCTGCTTATAAGTGTTGCTAACTCTTATTCATTTACAGCATGTTAACATACTGTCACCATTCGCTTTTTATGTACTAGTAACTATGCTGGTAATTTTGCTACTGATAATATGTGTACTTGTATTATCTAAGATACTACGCCTGAGAAGACGGCATTAGTAAATAAACATTTCAAATACACATGTGTTCTTCTTAACTCCATGTTCTGGTTTCTAAGAAATATATAACGACCGACTGTTCATGAGTTCCACGTATCCTGAGGTACTATAAGTTCATATTCTGGATTGTCTAAACATTGAGAGTTTGTTATATCCAATGTGACACTGTACCTAGCTTGCTAAGGGGTTTTTGATTACTAAGGTGAGTTTTGGGACACCCTAATTCGCCGAGGTTCCAATCCTCTGTCCACAGTTCTGTGTGAGAACAGAAACCCTGCGACAGGGGCACCCCCGACCCTTGCTGGAGCTTCATCACACTTGCGATACAACTCCAGCAATGCGCCACCTTTACGGCACAGATACATCACGCATCTGTGCTGTTTTTGCCCCATGATGCGCCGCATTGTAAATGCAGCACACCATAGGTGACGGAACAGCGGCACAGAATGACTAACACATCCCTGGTGATGCGCCAGTCATCATAAATCTATCCCTATGCTTCTTATCTTGTTAGAGATGAACCGCCATATGTATCATCAAAGTTTTTTGCATTTCCTAAATAGCGAACTTTAAGGAATAAATAGCGATTCTTTACCATTCCTAGTTTGCGATGAGCTATTTGCTAATTACAAATTACCCATTCATTTCCTTCATTTCCATAGGGCGGTTGGACTCACTTTTAGCTCGAACGGCTGAATGGATTTGCACGAAACTTGGCAAAATTGTAGGGACTGGTAGCCCGATGTGCCTTTGCTATGTCTCAAGATATATGCTCCAGTGGTTTTTACGAAAATTAACTTTGAAAAATATATATTGGGCTACATTGGCCTATATATATGTTGGAACCCAAATGTAGCCCAATGTAGCCCAATGAAGCCCAATGAAGCCCAATGTAGCCCAATGTAGCCCAAAGATGGCCGCCAGAGACGAAAAAAAACAAATGTAGCCCAAATATCAGCCAGATGTAGCCCAACTATAGCCCAGTGACAGAATGACCAATCAGCGTCGCAAACCTCCGTTACGCGAAGCGGAGCGCTGTTACAGATATATATCTTTTTTTGAACGTTAATTTCTCAAAATCCACTGGAGCACATATATTGAGACCTAGCAAAGGCACATCGGGCTACCAGTCCCTAATATTTTACCAAGTTTCGTGCAAATCCATTCAGCCGTTCGATTATTATTATTTTTTTTTTTTTTTGCCCCGCGGGGCCCTTTTAAAACTTCCACATCAAACCTAGGGGGTCAGCGAGGATCTACTATTCCCCCTTATGGTCATTTGCCCCTTCGCTTTCGCCTCCTCTTGTCTCTCGATCCTACCGAGAGACAAGATGGCGGCCGCTACGGACTGTTTGGAATGTTGACAGACGCCGGAGAACCAATCAGCTTCGCTTCACAAAGCTCCGTTGCGCGAAAAGTACGCGTCCTGGAGCGCTGCCCGGTCCGCTGTTACAGATATATATCTTTTTTTAAACGTTAATTTCTCAAAATCCACTGTAGCACATATATTGAGACCTACAAAAGGCACATCGGGCTACCAGTCCCTACAATTTTGCCAAGTTTCATGCAAATCCATTCAGCCGTTCGGGCTAAAAGTGAGGCCAACCGCCCTATGGAAAACTCAATGTTAAAAACACGTTTTGGGACCCCCCTTTTTTCTCGGCCCCCCCTTGACGAACCCCCCCCAAATTTTCAAGGGCTGCTCAGAAACAAAATGTGCCATTGTCCTGAAAGTTTCAGCCAATTCCGTCCACAAACGCCAAAGTTATTAGACTTAGAATTTTCAAAAATCCCATAGAGAAAAAATCCTAACTATATATACCTACTGGCGACCGCCAGTAGGTTATATATATATATATATATATATATATATTCACTGAAAAAACCATAGGTTATAGACCATATATAGTTAGGAATTAGCATTTAAAAAACCTTATTTTACTCACACAAAACCATTGAAATTCCATATATAGTTAGTTGCACTAACTATATATCGCGCACCTGCAATCCACTGCTGATGATGTCACATATTACATCATTCATGACATGGTCAGTGACATCACTGATGACATCACTGATGACATCTCAAATGACATCACTGATGACATCACTGATGACATCTCATTTGACATCATTCTTGTGCTAATACGATAAACCTCTTCAGACTCTAATATAACCTTAGATGCACTCAGTGTATACAGACACTCACACACTGTCACTCATCCATGGAGTTACTCACACACCTAGTCAGTCATGCAAAGAAACAATCTCACCTCCATTTCTTCAACTATACAGTTATACACACCTTACTTATTCAAACATATACTAACACATATTTACTCTCTTATACAATCCCTGATACAAGTTCACAATGATCCATACAACCACTCACACATTCAGTGGCTCTCATGCACAGTTATTTATATATGCCAACTCTCACATGTACTGTGTTTTACATATGTACTTACTATGACATGTAGCATTGAGATATCCATTCACTCATCAATACACTCATGCACACAGTCAACTGCCCATGTAGCTGTTTCCACATGCACTCTTGAACTCATACACCTAGTGAATCAACTGCTCACACATCTATGCACAGAGTCACACACCTCCCAGCCACCCCCACACAAACTCAATCTCCCATACAAATACTTGGGCAACCAATCAATAACACATATAGCCTCTCGTATAGCTAATGATCAACACATGCAGCAGTTTACATCACAACAGACATAATGATGCACAAATTAAGACAGTTTAGTCACTAACCCATGCATTCAGTGAGACACATTTAATCACTCACTCATACAGTCAGTCACGCACCTACTAAATCCTTCATCCAGACACTTATACATCCACTCATTCTTCAATATGTAAGACATATTTTAACTTTACAGAAACATACAGTCACTGGATGTTGTCATCAGTGATGTCATCAGTGATGTCATTTGAGATGTCATCAGTGATGTCATCAGTGATGTCACTGACCATGTCATGAATGATGTAATATGTGACATCATCAGCAGTGGATTGCAGGTGCGCGATATATAGTTAGTGCAACTAACTATATATGGAATTTCAATGGTTTTGTGTGAGTAAAATAAGGTTTTTTAAATGCTAATTCCTAACTATATATGGTCTATAACCTATGGTTTTTTCAGTGAATTTTCAAGGTTTTGTAAATGCTAATTCCTAACTATATATGGTCTATAACCTATGGTTTTTTCAGTGAATTTCAATGGTTTTTTAATAGCAAATATCATAAGCTGTCGAATGTCAAGTACGTGGTAAGTGAAAACATTTTCGTGTTTATGCACACTGATCTGCTTTGAATGGTGCCCCCCCCCCTCATTTCTATTAGGAGTACTCTCTCTTTGCAGATAGTGAAAGGTAGTTAACGCAGGTCTTTGCCCCCATTGTAATCCGTCGTGCCTGCTTCTCTCTCCATTTGATTCATTGTTATCCAAGTATTTACTGTTTTAGAATTAGTTCTCTTTGGTTCATTCTCTATTTACAAACAAACACAGAGTCGCAATACTCTGTTTAGTCTTTGCAGATAACGAAAAATCGTGTAAAAAAAAAGAAAAAGAATCGAGCAAAATCAGTAGGCCACTAATGGGATCTCTTTTTGACCTCGCAAAAATAGAAACATTAGGAACAACCCCTCATGACAAATACAAAACTAGTGAGATGAACTGAACTCCACACAATGATGGCTGCAAAACAGCTCGGCTCCGCCACCCACCCCGCCCAAAATAACGATAAAGAACGGCTGCCATGATTGGTTGCGGAATGACCACGACGGAGCTACGAAATGGTGCTGCTCTCATGCTAACCCCAGCTTCAGTCTGAAACATCCAGAAACACTGTAGACTACCAATTCGATCAGTTCCGGTAGCGCCCCAATGTAACCCGGTAGAGAAGAACTAGCCCTCCCCTCTTTGACTGATGGTTCTTGTTGCCTGTCCCTTCTGTTGTCATTTAACAGAACTATTTAGCCTGCTGAAAGGGGTTGTGTTCCGACCGCTGGTTGGTGGAGACATTTTGACTATATTCTGTACCTGCGTTGTCGCGTAATGCGTCATATGACGCGCCGCGTTAGCGCATCCGGAAGTCATCCGGGGCGCGCAGCGCGTAACGTAAGCATAACAAGTCATGTGACTTGTTAATAAAACTTTTCATTGGTTCATTTTACTTTTCTTATTGTAATGATGAAAGGCTTGATCATATGACCTAAAAATTACGCTTTTCATTACTTCCGAACATTATTTTTTCTTAAATATATGTTATAATGTTCCAGGCTAATGTACTTTCCCGGAAATTTTACAACTGTCCTGCAAGTAAAATATATTCTTTTTTCGAGAAAAAGAGCGTTTCTTCGTCCCATGACGGAGCCGTTGAGCAAAAGAGGGTCGACCTGCTGTCTTAGTCGCCGATACGCCTGAATATGAGATTCTTATCGATCACTTTATATTGCAGGAATAGAAAACACAACAGCCCTTGACCATTTATCTTTACTGCGTTCCTTCGTATTATACCTTTTACCCTTCATGTAATTGGTCTGCTTTATTTCACTTGCCTTTTAATGATTCTAAAACAGTGACTATTATTAAAAACTTTACCAATGTATATACTACTACCATGTTTTCTTTTAAAAACCTTTATTGTGAAAATTTCATTATACAAATACGAGCCTATAACCACGTGGGCCGGCCACGGAGCAAACTGTAATCGTATATGATGAATAGACATTTACACTGTAGAGGAACGTAACGGGCGGGCCATTAGGTTGCAGGAACTAAGGTGTCTAACAGTTACGGAATCGGTGGACGTACATTTTATAATTAAAATACGACAGGGCCAGTTACAATAAAATTATCTAGATATACATTTGCGGGCAAGTACCATGGGTGACGTTAATTCGAACTTTCAACAGTACAGTAATCAATAACACATCAGAACTTAATATCAATAGGGATGTCGAAATATTCAATCAATTCTCGTCCCCGCCCGCCATGTGCTTCAAAACTGCATACGTATCTCGTGATTTCAAGGTTCTGCAACCAGTACACAACAAGGAGTTACGAGTCCCATTTATTCTGGCGCCATTTTGGGCGAGGACGGGCAGGTCCAGGATATAGTCAAAATGTCTCTACCAACCATCGACTATGATGATGTTCATATGCTGTATTTATTAGAGTAACACTCAGATGTCCACATGAAATAAATTTGCCACAATCTAAACATGTCATTTTAATCTTTCCAAAGTTCTTCTAAATATTTGGGACCGTTTCCCTTGCCTCTGAAGCTCTCAGTGCCACTTCTTTGATGAATGTACTAGCAGGTCAGGGGTTCTCCTCCAAATCTCTCTTTTATGCAGCACTATAATTAATTGTTGCCACCTCTCCATATGACGATGCATGGTATAGTTACCACAACTATATTTTTTTTCGGTTCCTCTAGAGAGTTCATCGTGGCAGATGAAGCGTGTAACGTACCGGGCATTTACCTTTTTTTGCATGTACAGGAAAGGAAAAAAAAATCGAACGTCCGAGTTCTAAGGTGTCCCAGGGCCATTTTAGTGGACCAGGCCCAAATCCAAAGAACAGGCCGCCATTTTGAGAGTCCTGTTGCAGCCGCCTGTCGCTGTAGCATCAAGAGCAGCCGAAACTCAGCTGAATGGCAACTGAAACGGTAAAGGGGCGCCCCACTACAGCAGACGAGCCAGGCCCAAATCCAAAGAACTGCTATCTCACAGGCTAATGGGGCGACCCACGCCGAGTTTCAGCATTGTAGGATGACCACACAAGTACAGCAACTTGCTAGACATCACCTCGGTGCCATCCGGATCTCGGCGCCCCACTGCAGATGAAGTGCCTCTCAACTATGAAACCACCACGGTGACATCCGGATCTTGGCGCGTTGTGCTGCCTTCGGCCTATTCGCACATCGGTCCGCTACTGACGCCATCTCACAGGCTAATGGGGTGACCCACGCCGAGTTTCAGCATTGTAGGATGACCACAGCAACTTGCTAGACATCACCTCAGTACCATCCGAATCTTGGCATCTCAACGCCTAGTGGTATCTTCCATACAAAAAATATTGTTACGCTGCCTTTGGCCCCATTCGCACACCAGTCCGCAACTTAGACATCACCTCGGTGCCATCCGGATCTTGGCATCTCAGCGCCTTGTGGTGTCAGTCAGAAAATATTGTTGTGCTGCCTTCGGCCTATTCGCAAATCCAAAGAACTGCTATCTCACAGGCTAATGGGGCGACCCACGCCGAGTTTCAGCATTGTAGGATGACCACACAAGTACAGCAACTTGCTAGACATCACCTCGGTGCCATCCGGATCTCGGCGCCCCACTGCAGATGAAGTGCCTCTCAACTATGAAACCACCACGGTGACATCCGGATCTTGGCGCGTTGTGCTGCCTTCGGCCTATTCGCACATCGGTCCGCTACTGACGCCATCTCACAGGCTAATGGGGTGACCCACGCCGAGTTTCAGCATTGTAGGATGACCACACCAACTTGCTAGACATCACCTCAGTGCCATCCGAATCTTGGCATCTCAACGCCTAGTGGTATCTTCCATACAAAAAATATTGTTACGCTGCCTTTGGCCCCATTCGCACACCAGTCCGCAACTTAGACATCACCTCGGTGCCATCCGGATCTTGGCATCTCAGCGCCTTGTGGTGTCAGTCAGAAAATATTGTTGTGCTGCCTTCGGCCTATTCGCAAATCCAAAGAACTGCTATCTCACAGGCTAATGGGGCGACCCACGCCGAGTTTCAGCATTGTAGGATGACCACACAAGTACAGCAACTTGCTAGACATCACCTCGGTGCCATCCGGATCTCGGCGCCCCACTGCAGATGAAGTGCCTCTCAACTATGAAACCACCACGGTGACATCCGGATCTTGGCGCGTTGTGCTGCCTTCGGCCTATTCGCACATCGGTCCGCTACTGACGCCATCTCACAGGCTAATGGGGTGACCCACGCCGAGTTTCAGCATTGTAGGATGACCACACCAACTTGCTAGACATCACCTCAGTGCCATCCGAATCTTGGCATCTCAACGCCTAGTGGTATCTTCCATACAAAAAATATTGTTACGCTGCCTTTGGCCCCATTCGCACACCAGTCCGCAACTTAGACATCACCTCGGTGCCATCCGGATCTTGGCATCTCAGCGCCTTGTGGTGTCAGTCAGAAAATATTGTTGTGCTGCCTTCGGCCTATTCGCACATCGGTCCGCTACTGACGCCATCTCACAGGCCAACGGGGCGCCCCACGCCGACTTTCAGCATTGTAGGATGGCCACACCAGTACCACAACTTGCAAGACACCACCTCGGTGCCATCCGGATCTTGGCATCTCAGCGCCTTGTGGTCTCTTCTACACCGGAAATATAGTAGAAAATATTGTTGCGCTGCCTTTAGCCCCATTCACACATCAGTCCGCTACTGACACCATCTCACAGGCCAACGGGGCGCCCCACGCCGACTTTCAACATTGTAGGATGGCCACAGAAGTGCGACAACTTACTAGACACCACCTCGGTGCCATCCGGATCTTGGCGCGTTGTGCTGCCTTCGGCCTATTCGCACATCGGTCCGCTACTGACGCAAACTCACAGGCCAACGGGGCGCCCCACGCCGACTTTCAGCATTGTAGGATGGCCACACCAGTGCGGCAACTTCCTACACACCACCTCGGTGCCATCCGGATCTTCGCGCGTAGTGAAGCTGCAGCAGCTGCAAATAAGCTTCAGACAGTGTTACAACCGCTGCTCAGAACTCTCAACTATGACACCACCTCGATGCCATCCGGATCTTGGCGCGTTGTGTTGCCTTCGGCCTATTCGCACATCGGTCCGCTACTGACACCGCCTCACGTGCCAACGTATTTTCTCCACATTTTATACCCTATGCCGCATAACAGGTCATGTGACTTCTTTATAAAACTTTTCATTGGTTCATTTTACTTTTGGTTTCCTAATGATGGAAGGCTTGATCATATGACCTAAAAACAACACTTTTCATTGGATGAAAACTTTTTTTTCCCCCCAAACGATGAAAGCCCCACCTTGTTTCTGGATGTTTCAGACTGAAGCTGGCGTCACCATGAGAGCACCACCATCTCGTAGCTCCGTCGTGGTCATTCCGCGAGCAATCATGGCAGCCGCTCCCCACCAGAAGCCTGCAGGAGTCGGGGCCCCCAAAACTTTTGATGAATTCTCAAGGCGGAGGGGACGCTTTCGAGAATGGGGTCCAAGACCTAGCAGACAAGCGTCCGATTTCCAAGGTGTCCCAGGGCCATTTCAGTGGACCAGGCCCAAAAAGGAAACAGCCTGCCGCCATTTTGAGAGTCCTGTGGCAGCCGCCTATCGCTGCACCGCAAGAGTGGGCGCAACTCAGCTGAATGGCGGATTTTGACACAGTGGACCAAAAGCGGACGGAATGGCAACTGAAACGGTAAAGGGGCGCCCCACTACAACAGATGACACTCCACCTGGAGAGGCCCGTTCACGCCGCCTCCCCCGGGGCGCCCCACGCCGTTATTCGGAGCAGCATTGTAGGATACCAAAACCAGTGCGGCAACTTACTGGACATCACCTTGGTGCCATCGTTCTGCTGCCTTGGAACTATTCGCACAACAGTTTGCTACTGATGACCCACCCCCCGCGACGCCCCACGCCGTTATTTGCTGGGTGGCAACTTACTAGACATCACTTTTGTGTCATCTAGATTTCGGCGCGTTCTGCTGCCTTGGAACTATTCGCACAACAGTTTGCTACTGATCACCCACCCCCCGCGACGCCCCACGCCGGAAATCTGGACGTTGTGCTGCGTTGGGACTATTCGCACAGCCGACCGCTACTTCGTTGTTTTTCTCTAAAAATGTTTATATGTTATTACTATTTTTGTTTTCTTGTATATATTTATAAATTATTAAAGTTTTATAATCTTACTACTTTGTCGGAGTGCTATATATTTTTAATGTGACACATAATTGTAAAAACTTTGATGTACAAAGAGTCATCCCTGGAATCTTCCGCTTCACGCTCGGTCCCCTCCCCAATCACAATACAGGATGGTTTTCAGATAATAGGAACGCTTCTGCTGTGACGGATCTCATCGAGTGTGGGCCTTGATCTACTATAACTCCTTTGAAGACGGGTGATTCTTTACAGCTGTGGCCATAAACTACATCTGCAGGGCTAGCTGATAGCCTAGGACCGGCCTGGACAATCGGACACAGAGGAAAAGGAGTGTCAGAGGGTGCGGTAGTGAATAGGGCGAAAGGGAGGTGTCGGGCGGGCACAGGGTGTGATTCTCAGGGAAGAACAGCGCAGATGGGGGGAGGTTTATTACCCATGCATAAAACAGAGAGCGGGGGTGACCACTGCCTGGGGGAGATGCTTGCGAGGGTGGGGAGCCATGGTAAGGATCGACAGCGTTCACAGAGTGGATCTGGTCAAGGCATCTAAAATGGCTGCCGTGCACGACAAAAGTGTGGCATTTGAAAAAAGACAAGATGGCGCACACAATGTTTTTCAACAATTCCTGATTTCCTTCGAATCGAACGTTAACAGACGTTGGGGCATATTACCAAAGTTAAGCGATATTTATCCCTAACGATGCATTGCAAAGATTTTTTTACCGTCAGAAATTATCGCAGATAAACCTTGCTATTATCAAGGTTTATCGCAAATACGATAAAAAACGAGCGCAATGCATTAATGTCGCTGAAAACTCCGCGATATTCATGCATTACCGAGCTAATGCTCTTAGCCATGTTATCCACCTCCCATTGGATAACATGGCTAAGAACTGCTCAGGGCAGCTGTTACTTTTTGGAGATATTCGCGCTTATCTCGAATATTTCCAAAAGTTGATAATAGGAGATAGCGATGTTAGCGACTGTTTCCAGTCGCTAACATCTTGGCATGCCCACTTTGCATGTCATTAGTGATAAATATCACTCACATGCAAAGTGGGACCCAAGATGGTCGCTATCTCCTACTAGCCGTCGCTAACTGGTGTTAGCAACAGCTAGGTAATACACATATAATTTTATCTCCGCGAAGCGGAGCGCTGTTACAGATATATATCTTGTTTTTGAACGTTAATTTCTCAAAATGCACTGAAGCACATATATTGAGACATAGCAAAGGCACATCGGGCTACCAGTCCCTAATATTTTACCAAGTTTCGTGCAAATCCATTCAGCCGTTCGATTATTATTATTATTATTTTTTTTTGCCCCGCGGGGCCCTTTTAAAACCTCCACATCAAACCTAGGGGGTCAGCGAGGATCTACTATGCCCCCTTATGGTCATCAGCCGTTCGATTATTATTATTATTTTTTTTTTTGCCCCGCGGGGCCCTTTTAAAACCTCCACATCAAACCTAGGGGGTCAGCGAGGATCTACTATGCCCCCTTATGGTCATTTGCCCCTTCGCTTTGGCCTCCTCTTGTCTCTCGATCCTACCGAGAGACAAGATGGCGGCCGCTACGTACTGTTTGGAATGTTTACAGACACCGGAGAGCCAATCAGCTTCGCTTCGCAAAGCTCCGTAACGCGAAAAGTACGCGAAGCGGTGCGCTGTTACAGATATAAATCTTTTTTTGAACGTTAATTTCTCAAAATCCACTGAAGCACATATATTGAGACCTAGCAAAGGCACATCGGGCTACCAGTCCCTACAATTTTGCCAAGTTTCGTGCAAATCCATTCAGCCGTTCGATTATTATTATTATTATTTTTTTTTGCCCCGCGGGGCCCTTTTAAAACCTCCACATCAAACCTAGGGGGTCAGCGAGGATCTACTATGCCCCCTTATAGTTATTTCCCCCTTTGTTTTGACCTCCTCTTGTCTCTCGATCCTACCGAGAGACAAGATGGCGGCCGCTACGGACTGTTTGGAATGTTGACAGACGCCGGAGAACCAATCAGCTTCGCTTCACAAAGCTCCGTTGCGCGAAAAGTACGCGTCCTGGGCCGCTGCCCAGTCCGCTGTTACAGATATATATCTTTTTTTAAACGTTAATTTCTCAAAATCCACTGGAGCACATATATTGAGACCTACAAAAGGCACATCGGGCTACCAGTCCCTACAATTTTGCCAAGTTTCGTGCAAATCCATTCAGCCGTTCGGGCTAAAAGTGAGGCCAACCGCCCTATGGAAAACTCAATGTTAAAAACACGTTTTGGGACCCCCCTTTTTTCTCGACCCCCCCTGGACGAAACCCCCCCAATTTTCAGGGGCTGCTCAGAAACAAAATGTGCCATTTTCCTGAAAATTTCAGCCAATTCCGTCCACAAACGCCAAAGTTATTAGACATAGAATTTTCAAAAAACCCATAGAGAAAAAATCCTAACTATATATACCTACTGGCGACCGCCAGTAGGTAATATATATATATATATATATATATATATATATATATATATATATATATATATATATATATATATATATATATATATATTCACTGAAAAAACCATAGGTTATAGACCATATATAGTTAGGAATTAGCATTTAAAAAACCTTATTTTACTCACACAAAACCATTGAAATTCCATATATAGTTAGTTGCACTAACTATATATCGCGCACCTGCAATCCACTGCTGATGATGTCACATATTACATCATTCATGACATGGTCAGTGACATCACTGATGACATCACTGATGACATCTCAAATGACATCACTGATGACATCACTGATGACAACATCCAGTGACTGTATGTTTCTGTAAAGTTAAAATATATCTTACATATTGAAGAATGAGTGGATGTATAAGTGTCTGGATGAAGGATTTAGTAGGTGCGTGACTGACTGTATGAGTGAGTGATTAAATGTGTCTCACTGAATGCATGGGTTAGTGACTAAACTGTCTTAATTTGTGCATCATTATGTCTGTTGTTCTGTAAACTGCTGCATGTGTTGATCATTAGCTATACGAGAGGCTATATGTGTTATTAATTGCTTGCCCAAGTATTTCTATGGGAGATTGAGTTTGTGTGGGGGTGGCTGAAAGGTGTGTGACTCTATGCATAGATGTGTGAACAGTTTATTCACTAGGTGTATGAGTTCAAGAGTGCATGTGGAAACAGCTACATGGGCAGTTGACTGTGTGCATGAGTGTATTGATGAGTAAATGGATATCTCAATGCTACATGTCATAGTAAGTACATATGTAAAACACAGTACATGTGAGAGTTGGCATATATAAATAACTGTGCATGAGAGCCACCGAATGAGTGAGTGGTTGTATCGATCATTGTGAACTTGTATCAGGGATTGTATAAGAGAGTAAATATGTGTTAGTATATGTTTCAATAAGTAAGGTGTGTTTAACTGTATAGTTGAAGAAATGGAGATGAGATTGTTTCTTTGCATGACTGACTGGGTGTGTGAGTAACTCCATGGATGAGTGGAAGTGTGTGAGTGTCTGTATACACTGAGTGTATCTAAGATTATATTAGAGTCTGAAGAGGTTTATCGTATTAGCACAAGAATGATGTCAAATGAGATGTCATTAGTGATGTCATCAGTGATGTCATTTGAGATGTCATCAGTGATGTCATCAGTGATGTCACTGACCATGTCATGAATGATGTAATATGTGACATCATCAGCAGTGGATTGCAGGTGCGCGATATATAGTTAGTGCAACTAACTATATATGGAATTTCAATGGTTTTGTGTGAGTAAAATAAGGTTTTTTAAATGCTAATTCCTAACTATATATGGTCTATAACCTATGGTTTTTTCAGTGAATTTTCAAGGTTTTGTAAATGCTAATTCCTAACTATATATGGTCTATAACCTATGGTTTTTTCAGTGAATTTCAATGGTTTTTTAATAGCAAATATCATAAGCTGTCGAATGTCAAGTACGTGGTAAGTGAAAACATTTTCGTGTTTATGCACACTGATCTGCTTTGAATGGTGCCCCCCCCCCTCATTTCTATTAGGAGTACTCTCTCTTTGCAGATAGTGAAAGGTAGTTAACGCAGGTCTTTGCCCCCATTGTAATCCGTCGTGCCTGCTTCTCTCTCCATTTGATTCATTGTTATCCAAGTATTTACTGTTTTAGAATTAGTTCTCTTTGGTTCATTCTCTATTTACAAACAAACACAGAGTCGCAATACTCTGTTTAGTCTTTGCAGATAACGAAAAATCGTGTAAAAAAAAAGAAAAGGAATCGAGCAAAATCAGTAGGCCACTAATGGGATCTCTTTTTGACCTCGCTAAAATAGAAACATTAGGAACAACCCCTCATGACAAATACAAAACTAGTGAGATGAACTGAACTCCACACAATGATGGCTGCAAAACAGCTCGGCTCCGCCACCCACCCCGCCCAAAATAACGATAAAGAACGGCTGCCATGATTGGTTGCGGAATGACCACGACGGAGCTACGAAATGGTGCTGCTCTCATGCTAACCCCAGCTTCAGTCTGAAACATCCAGAAACACTGTAGACTACCAATTCGATCAGTTCCGGTAGCGCCCCAATGTAACCCGGTAGAGAAGAACTAGCCCTCCCCTCTTTGACTGATGGTTCTTGTTGCCTGTCCCTTCTGTTGTCATTTAACAGAACTATTTAGCCTGCTGAAAGGGGTTGTGTTCCGACCGCTGGTTGGTGGAGACATTTTGACTATATTCTGTACCTGCGTTGTCGCGTAATGCGTCATATGACGCGCCGCGTTAGCGCATCCGGAAGTCATCCGGGGCGCGCAGCGCGTAACGTAAGCATAACAAGTCATGTGACTTGTTAATAAAACTTTTCATTGGTTCATTTTACTTTTCTTATTGTAATGATGAAAGGCTTGGTCATATGACCTAAAAATTACGATTTTCATTACTTCCGAACATTATTTTTTCTTAAATATATGTTATAATGTTCCAGGCTAATGTACTTTCCCGGAAATTTTACAACTGTCCTGCAAGTAAAATATATTCTTTTTTCGAGAAAAAGAGCGTTTCTTCGTCCCATGACGGAGCCGTTGAGCAAAAGAGGGTCGACCTGCTGTCTTAGTCGCCGATACGCCTGAATATGAGATTCTTATCGATCACTTTATGTTGCAGGAATAGAAAACACAACAGCCCTTGACCATTTATCTTTACTGCGTTCCTTCGTATTATACCTTTTACCCTTCATGTAATTGGTCTGCTTTATTTCACTTGCCTTTTAATGATTCTAAAACAGTGACTATTATTAAAAACTTTACCAATGTATATACTACTACCATGTTTTCTTTTAAAAACCTTTATTGTGAAAATTTCATTATACAAATACGAGCCTATAACCACGTGGGCCGGCCACGGAGCAAACTGTAATCGTATATGATGAATAGACATTTACACTGTAGAGGAACGTAACGGGCGGGCCATTAGGTTGCAAGAACTAAGGTGTCTAACAGTTACGGAATCGGTGGACGTACATTTTATAATTAAAATACGACAGGGCCAGTTACAATAAAATTATCTAGATATACATTTGCGGGCAAGTACCATGGGTGACGTTAATTCGAACTTTCAACAGTACAGTAATCAATAACACATCAGAACTTAATATCAATAGGGATGTCGAAATATTCAATCAATTCTCGTCCCCGCCCGCCATGTGCTTCAAAACTGCATACGTATCTCGTGATTTCAAGGTTCTGCAACCAGTACACAACAAGGAGTTACGAGTCCCATTTATTCTGGCGCCATTTTGGGCGAGGACGGGCAGGTCCAGGATATAGTCAAAATGTCTCTACCAACCATCGACTATGATGATGTTCATATGCTGTATTTATTAGAGTAACACTCATCTGTCCACATGAAATTAATTTGCCACAATCTAAACATGTCATTTTAATCTTTCCAAAGTTCTTCTAAATATTTGGGACCGTTTCCCTTGCCTCTGAAGCTCTCAGTGCCACTTCTTTGATGAATGTACTAGCAGGTCAGGGGTTCTCCTCCAAATCTCTCTTTTATGCAGCACTATAATTAATTGGTGCCACCTCTCCATATGACGATGCATGGTATAGTTACCACAACTATATTTTTTTTCGGTTCCTCTGGAGAGTTCATCGTGGCAGATGAAGCGTGTAACGTACCGGGCATTTACCTTTTTTTGCATGTACAGGAAAGGAAAAAAAAATCGAGCGTCCGAGTTCTAAGGTGTCCCAGGGCCATTTTGGTGGACCAGGCCCAAATCCAAAGAACAGCTATCTCACAGGCTAATGGGGCGACCCACGCCGAGTTTCAGCATTGTAGGATGACCACACAAGTACAGCAACTTGCTAGACATCACCTCGGTGCCATCCGGATCTCGGCGCCCCACTGCAGATGAAGTGCCTCTCAACTATGAAACCACCACGGTGACATCCGGATCTTGGCGCGTTGTGCTGCCTTCGGCCTATTCGCACATCGGTCCGCTACTGACGCCATCTCACAGGCTAATGGGGCGACCCACGCCGAGTTTCAGCATTGTAGGATGACCACACCAGTACAGCAACTTGCTAGACATCACCTCGGTGCCATCCGGATCTCGGCGCCCCACTGCAGATGAAGTGCCTCTCAACTATGAAACCACCACGGTGACATCCGGATCTTGGCGCGTTGTGCTGCCTTCGGCCTATTCGCACATCGGTCCGCTACTGACGCCATCTCACAGGCTAATGGGGCGACCCACGCCGAGTTTCAGCATTGTAGGATGACCACACCAGTACAGCAACTTGCTAGACATCACCTCGGTGCCATCCGGATCTCGGCGCCCCACTGCAGATGAAGTGCCTCTCAACTATGAAACCACCACGGTGACATCCGGATCTTGGCGCGTTGTGCTGCCTTCGGCCTATTCGCACATCGGTCCGCTACTGACGCCATCTCACAGGCTAATGGGGTGACCCACGCCGAGTTTCAGCATTGTAGGATGACCACACCAACTTGCTAGACATCACCTCAGTGCCATCCGAATCTTGGCATCTCAACGCCTAGTGGTATCTTCCATACAAAAAATATTGTTACGCTGCCTTTGGCCCCATTCGCACATCAGTCCGCAACTTAGACATCACCTCGGTGCCATCCGGATCTTGGCATCTCAGCGCCTTGTGGTGTCAGTCAGAAAATATTGTTGTGCTGCCTTCGGCCTATTCGCACATCGGTCCGCTACTGACGCCATCTCACAGGCCAACGGGGCGCCCCACGCCGACTTTCAGCATTGTAGGATGGCCACACCAGTGCGGCAACTTGCTACACACCACCTCGGTGCCATCCGGATCTTGGCATCTCAGCGCCTTGTGGTGTCTTCTACACCGGAAATATAGTAGAAAATATTGTTGCGCTGCCTTTGGCCCCATTCACACATCAGTCCGCTACTGACACCATCTCACAGGCCAACGGGGCGCCCCACGCCGACTTTCAACATTGTAGGATGGCCACAGAAGTGCGACAACTTACTAGACACCACCTCGGTGCCATCCGGATCTTGGCGCGTTGTGCTGCCTTCGGCCTATTCGCACATCGGTCCGCTACTGACGCAAACTCACAGGCCAACGGGGCGCCCCACGCCGACTTTCAGCATTGTAGGATGGCCACACCAGTGCGGCAACTTCCTACACACCACCTCGGTGCCATCCGGATCTTGGCGCGTAGTGAAGCTGCAGCAGCTGCAAATAAGCTTCAGACAGTGTTACAACCGCTGCTCAGAACTCTCAACTATGACACCACCTCGGTGCCATCCGGATCTTGGCGCGTTGTATTGCCTTCGGCCTATTCGCACATCGGTCCGCTACTGACGCCGCCTCACGTGCCAACGTATTTTCTCCGCATTTTATACCCTATGCCGCATAACAGGTCATGTGACTTGTTTATAAAACTTTTCATTGGTTCATTTTACTTTTGGTTTCCTAATGATGGAAGGCTTGATCATATGACCTAAAAACAACACTTTTCATTGGATGAAAACTTTTTTTTTCCCCCAAACGATGAAAGCCCCACCTTGTTTCTGGATGTTTCAGACTGAAGCTGGCGTCAGCATGAAAGCACCACCATCTCGTAGCTCAGTCGTGGTCATTCCGCGAGCAATCATGGCAGCCGCTCCCCACCAGAAGCCTGCAGGAGTCGGAGCCCCCAAAACTTTTGATGAATTCTCAAGGCGGAGGGGACGCTTTCGAGAATGGGGTCCAAGACCTAGCAGACAAGCGTCCGATTTCCAAGGTGTCCCAGGGCCATTTCAGTGGACCAGGCCCAAAAAGGAAACAGCCTGCCGCCATTTTGAGAGTCCTGTGACAGCCGCCTATCGCTGCACCGCAAGAGTGGGCGCAACTCAGCTGAATGGCGGATTTTGACACAGTGGACCAAAAGCGGACTGAATGGCAACTGAAACGGTAAAGGGGCGCCCCACTAAAACAGATGAGACTCCACCTGGAGAGGCCCGTTCACGCCGCCTCCCCCGGGGCGCTCCACGCCGTTATTCGGAGCAGCATTGTAGGATACCAAAACCAGTGCGGCAACTTACTGGACATCACCTTGGTGCCATCGTTCTGCTGCCTTGGAACTATTCGCACAACAGTTTGCTACTGATGACCCACCCCCCGCGACGCCCCATGCCGTTATTTGCTGGGTGGCAACTTACTAGACATCACTTTCGTGTCATCTAGATTTCGGCGCGTTCTGCTGCCTTGGAACTATTCGCACAACAGTTTGCTACTGATGACCCACCCCCCGCGACGCCCCACGCCGGAAATCTGGACGTTGTGCTGCGTTGGGACTATTCGCACAGTAGACCGCTACTTCGTTGTTTTTCTCTAAAAATGTTTATATGTTATTACTATTTTTGTTTTCTTGTATATATTTATAAATTATTAAAGTTTTATAATCTTACTACTTTGTCGGAGTGCTATATATTTTTAATGTGACACATAATTGTAAAAACTTTGATGTACAAAGAGTCATCCCTGGAATCTTCCGCTTCACGCTCGGTCCCCTCCCCAATCACAATACAGGATGGTTTTCAGATAATAGCAACGCTTCTGCTGTGACGGATCTCATCGAGTGTGGGCCTTGATCTACTATAACTCCTTTGAAGACGGGTGATTCTTTACAGCTGTGGCCATAAACTACATCTGCAGGGCTAGCTGATAGCCTAGGACCGGCCTGGACAATCGGACACAGAGGAAAAGGAGTGTCAGAGGGTGCGGTAGTGAATAGGGCGAAAGGGAGGTGTCGGGCGGGCACAGGGTGTGATTCTCAGGGAAGAACAGCGCAGATGGGGGGAGGTTTATTACCCATGCATAAAACAGAGAGCGGGGGTGACCACTGCCTGGGGGAGATGCTTGCGAGGGTGGGGAGCCATGCTAAGGATCGACAGCGTGCACAGAGTGGATCTGGTCAAGGCATCTAAAATGGCTGCCGTGCACGACAAAAGTGTGGCATTTGAAAAAAGACAAGATGGCGCACACAATGTTTTTCAACAATTCCTGATTTCCTTCGAATCGAACGTTAACAGACGTTGGGGCATATTACCAAAGTTAAGCGATATTTATCCCTAACGATGCATTGCAAAGATTTTTTTACCGTCAGAAATTATCGCAGATAAACCTTGCTATTATCAAGGTTTATCGCAAATGCGATAAAAAACGAGCGCAATGCATTAATATCGCTGAAAACTCCGCGATATTCATGCATTACCGAGCTAATGCTCTTAGCCATGTTATCCACCTCCCATTGGATAACATGGCTAAGAACTGCTCAGGGCAGCTGTTACTTTTTGGAGATATTCGCGCTTATCTCGAATATTTCCAAAAGTTGATAATAGGAGATAGCGATGTTAGCGACTGTTTCCCGTCGCTAACATCTTGGCATGCCCACTTTGCATGTCATTAGTGATAAATATCACTCACATGCAAAGTGGGACCCAAGATGGTCGCTATCTCCTACTAGCCGTCGCTAACTGGTGTTAGCAACAGCTAGGTAATACAGATATAATTTTATCTCCGCGAAGCGGAGCGCTGTTACAGATATATATCTTGTTTTTGAACGTTAATTTCTCAAAATGCACTGAAGCACATATATTGAGACATAGCAAAGGCACATCGGGCTACCAGTCCCTAATATTTTACCAAGTTTCGTGCAAATCCATTCAGCCGTTCGATTATTATTATTATTTTTTTTTTTTGCCCCGCGGGGCCCTTTTAAAACCTCCACATCAAACCTAGGGGGTCAGCGAGGATCTACTATGCCCCCTTATGGTCATCAGCCGTTCGATTATTATTATTATTTTTTTTTTTTGCCCTGCGGGGCCCTTTTAAAACCTCCACATCAAACCTAGGGGGTCAGCGAGGATCTACTATGCCCCCTTATGGTCATTTGCCCCTTCGCTTTGGCCTCCTCTTGTCTCTCGATCCTACCGAGAGACAAGATGGCGGCCGCTACGTACTGTTTGGAATGTTTACAGACACCGGAGAGCCAATCAGCTTCGCTTCGCAAAGCTCCGTAACGCGAAAAGTACGCGAAGCGGTGCGCTGTTACAGATATATATCTTTTTTTGAACGTTAATTTCTCAAAATCCACTGAAGCACATATATTGAGACCTAGCAAAGGCACATCGGGCTACCAGTCCCTACAATTTTGCCAAGTTTCGTGCAAATCCATTCAGCCGTTCGATTATTATTATTATTATTTTTTTTTGCCCCGCGGGGCCCTTTTAAAACCTCCACATCAAACCTAGGGGGTCAGCGAGGATCTACTATGCCCCCTTATAGTTATTTCCCCCTTTGTTTTGACCTCCTCTTGTCTCTCGATCCTACCGAGAGACAAGATGGCGGCCGCTACGGACTGTTTGGAATGTTGACAGACGCCGGAGAACCAATCAGCTTCGCTTCACAAAGCTCCGTTGCGCGAAAAGTCCGCGAACCAGAGCGCTAACCGGTCCGCTGTTACAGATATATATCTTTTTTTAAACGTTAATTTCTCAAAATCCACTGGAGCACATATATTGAGACCTACAAAAGGCACATCGGGCTACCAGTCCCTACAATTTTGCCAAGTTTCGTGCAAATCCATTCAGCCGTTCGGGCTAAAAGTGAGGCCAACCGCCCTATGGAAAACTCAATGTTAAAAACACGTTTTGGGACCCCCCTTTTTTCTCGGCCCCCACTGGACGAACCCCCCCCAAATTTTCAAGGGCTGCTCAGAAACAAAATGTGCCATTTTCCTGAAAATTTCAGCCGATTCCGTCCACAAACGCCAAAGTTATTAGACATAGAATTTTCAAAAAACCCATAGAGAAAAAATCCTAACTATATATACCTACTGGCGACCGCCAGTAGGTAATATATATATATATATATATATATATCAAAAGAACAGTCCACTCCAATCTGGCTGAACAGAAAACCAGCACACCATACCTTCTATCAAAGTTGGTTTAATTCAAGCCCCTACCCCCACAACAGACGCGTTTCGCCAACAGGCTTCGTCAGTGTTCACCTCTGTTTAAAAAAAAAAAAAAATATATATATATATATATATATATATATATATATTTTTTTTTTTTTCCAGGGTTATTAGTAGATGTTAACTATAAATGTCTATGTTTTAATAATCCCCTCCCTTATTCAAAACTACTCATATGCAATTATTCTTGACAGTGCAAGGTAGTGCGGTCTCCTTCTCCTGTTTCTTTTTACAGTACCATGGGAATAGCTAAGCAGAGAGTAAGGGAGACTTGTACCCCTTTATGAAATAGGTCTGTGGTACAGCACTTAGAGTTCGGTAGCACAGGTACATATGAAAAATAAGGACTATATAAAGACTACATGGTTTGACCAGCAGCCTTGACCCAAAGCTATGTCTCTGACCACTTAATGGACCTTGTGGTCCATTTTTCCCACAATAGAATCCAACACAAATGTTGGCAAGCGTGCTTCTCCTGAAGCTTTTGAATTGTGTCACCCTAAGCTGAAAGTAAACTAGCATAGCAATTTGAACATAATGGGGAGCAGAGCATATAGCAAAGGACCTATTGGCACATTTGTAAAACAGGGATGATTTAAAGTAGTTTTTTTAAAAGAGGCAAACTCATGCCTTTTTTGCTGAACCACTGGTGGAACATGCCCCCACAGATTCTGGGCCTGATTTAGATTTTGGCGGACTGGAATATTGTGTCACTTAAGTTACGTATATCCCGCCCGTCGTATTGTGATCCCATTATATCCTATGGAGATCGTAATGTGACGGAGTATTCTATCTGCCGAGAACTAAATAAGGCCCTCTGTTGGAGCCACGTCCACTGCTATGTACTTATTGTCTTCATTTGAATGCTCTCTGTATATTGTGCACAACCTCTGCTATGCTGCTGATACTGAGCCTTTGAGAAACCACAGCAGTGCATTTGGTGTGACATCTCTATCTTTCTAACTGTTCTGTATGGGATTCTTAGTTACTCTAGTGAAAGGGTTGGCGTGACAAAATCCCAATGAAAAAGGCATGTGAGTGGCCCTATGATTAAGACTAAGACCTGCAAAACAGTGCGCACATTGGCATTTGTGAAAGATAAAAAGACAACAGGAAAAAATGATGGGCATCACCATGAATGTGGAACTCTAGACCGCACCAAGACAGGCAGGCAACCAACACTGTTTGGCCATGACCTGCACCCAATAGGGAGCACTATGATTGTTTATGGTATGGCACACACTTCAAAAGGTGTGCTTGGTGCAGACACGGATAGTGCTCGCTATTATCATGAATGTGCTGCCCTTGGACAGTCATGATCACACACCCCTGTCCTGGTGGCAGTGCATTCAGTGAAATATAGAATGGCGGCTTAAAAGCCTGTTTGTGTTTCACAGTGCAAGAGACAGCCACCTGCACTTCAAGGATGGGAAAGAAATCCCTGTGCAGGAGGGTGCCATGAATGAATGCATCCGTCTGCAGGGGGATGTTTCGCAGGTCAACGTGACCCCTCCTATCTCGCGCCCTTTAGACTGCCCTCTAAGATGCACTGACAGTGTGGCTCACTGTCAGGCAGCCGTCTAAGGACCTGTTTGCCTGTGAGCCCACATCCGTGCTGCGGCGTGGACATAGAGGCAAAATTATGTCCTCTTTTGCATCGGGCCACGTCCCTATGCAATTGAGGGAACACCTTATCAAGAACGCGCTGACATTAGATTCATACCAGTGCTCTCAGTATTACAGAATGGGCCACACAAGCATGTGTCTCCTTCTGTAATACTACAGTGCCCTGAGAAAACAAAAAACAGACACACGTCCATTGCGCCCCTGGGGCACTGTATGTTATACAGCCCCTGGTGAGGTCAGCAGAGCATTGGGAAGTACTAATGTTTCATGATCTTTCTGTAATAAGTCTTTAGGAAGTAGATGTAATGAATGGTTCTGTCTACCCTTTAGGAGTGTTTTAGTTGATAACTGATTGTTAATGATTTCAAGCAAATACACTAATTAGGAACAATGCATACAACATTTCCTTTGGAGCATGGTGGTATGCTGTTATTACAAACCAGATAAAGTTTTTATATGACCACTATCATTAGCTATTTCAAGAAAAATGATACTGTTACAATTAATACATTTTCTAAACAATTCAACTTATTGATATCCCTTAAAGCAAATTCAAAGTATATAATGTATCAACCCATTTAGTAGATTTTTATTTGTATACCATATTACATATTATAATATATTCTTATGAGGTTTGTCTTTTTTTTGTTTATTTTGCATTACGGATAATCCTATGGAATATTTATGATACAAGATTGTTACAATTACAACTTTCCTACTTTTTGCCATTTTCATTTTTATTTCTTACATTTTATAAAAATTCCTTAAAGCTTACAATTTCCTAATATTGATATTGCCATTAATATGCATTTTTTTGTATATTGCTCAAATTTTCTATATTACTATTTATGACAATGGCTTCGGGCAAAAGCCGAAACTCATTGTTCTTTTTGCACCAAGAAACCTGTACACCGGGCATGGAGTGCCGGACATGGAGAGCCGACTGTGTTTGCAAAATTGATTGTGGCTGCCACAAACCACCACGTGCACCGGCGCTGCAAGGGTAGATGGAATCGGAGTATTGGTGGTATCATCTGTAACATATTGTTTCTTTAGGTACATTTACTGTGTTACATAACAATATTTTTGGCATGTCATGAAGTATATCATTAACGTTCTAATAAAGCTTTTAAACTTAAGGAAAAACAAAGCATTTGGAGATGGAGTTAGACTAGACTGTTCCCATTGTAAATAAAGGCTTCATACTTAATTACACCAAGTTTTTACCTTAGCTCTGCTATGTTAGGAGGAAGAGCGAATGTGAATTTGAAGGAATTCAGGGGTATATTATCAAGCACATCGTTAACATTATCGCCACATTAGCGGCAGAAAACTGCCGCTATAGCGACGATAATGGGCTTGATAATACACCGTAGAAAATTCCCATAGAAGCCCATGTTCACACCAGAACATGGGCTTCTATGGAAATTCACAAGGGCGTATTATCAAGCCCATTATCACAGCTTTAGCTGCAGTTTTCTGCCGCTAAAGCGGCAATAATGTTAATGTCATTTCTTGATAATATGCCCCATAGAGAGGTACAGACAGATATCTAGTTTGTGCAGATCTTCCCTTTGGCTTCAGTTTGTGTGTGCTCTCCATTCAGTAGCAGTTTCTTCAAAACTCAGGCCCTCCTTCAGAATTCCGGGAAAATCATTACATTATCAATATGTATTGCAGCCTGTTTAGATATATCTAGGACTAAAATATGAAATAAGTTTGACAACAGTTTTATCCAGTGCTTAGTTTGAGACGGTGGTTTCTGGTGCACGGCACCGGCACTTAAGTGTCACCCTGCCACTTATGACAGCTGCCACATGGCAGCTCTTTTTGTGTAATTTAAAGATGAGCAGAACAGCTGTTTATTAATTTGGAATACATTAAAAACAACTAATACCTACAGCCCAAGCTATTCTTTTAGCTTTGGGGGGTCAGCATTGTCACACTTATAGCAATGTGATCGCTGGTAGTTGTGTAGGTACTCTCATTGGCAGATCTGGCAGTGGCATTGGGTGGTGTAAGCTGTGGTGGACTCCCTAAGAGGGCTCTGGCACTTAATATTTTACAAATTAAGCACTGTTTTTTTCACAGCTTTTGGTGCTTTTTTCTTTAATGCTATCACAATCGCATTTTCCTGAAAGTAATGGGACACAGATTTTCTGTCTCATGTAGTCGCACTAGTATTTCACAGATAAAAACTAGCCCACCAGACATGCAGTCTTATGCTTTACTCTGAATTTCTGTTTACTGGAAATATGTTTGGAAATAAAGTCAAACATGAATGTCAGTCAGAAATAACCGTTTTTCGCCGATACAATATCGGCATAAAAAGTATTCTACAAGCACACGTACATCAATAGATAAAACTATCATTACGCTTTAAAATAACATATATTAAAACATAATTTGTAAGAAAAAGATTTTAAAAAATAGTTTAAGAAAGATCATAAGCAAACAAAATATTAATTCATAGGTATACACAATAAGATTGCACAGCCCAACATCTTGATTTACATTTTAACTGTCAGAATAACAGTTTGATCTCCTTTTGCTCAAAGCAGATGAAAAGAATGAGGCCAAAGAGAAACATGTAAAGGGATCAGACAGTAGCTGAAGATAATACAAGGCTACACAACATTGTTTAAAAAATTCATTTTCTGGGTAAGGGGAACAATGAATCTTTTTCTTTCATTGCTATAACATTTACAAAAGAATAGCAAATAACGGTCATTCTGGGTAGATCGCTGGTTGCAAGGGCAAAATGGGAGTGCAGTAATCACTTATTTTTTGGGCGGATGGCCTAACATGAGGGGGGATATAATTTAGATGAAATCTCATTAAAATATATCTGTGTTGGAGATTCGTAACAAACGGTAGGTAAGAGGAGTTCATATTTATTATACTTATACTTGGAGCAGCGTAATATAGTCTGACTGTGGAAAGTTTAAAATTAGCATTGTGCCTCCTCGCCTGTAGATGGACCAATAAGTGCGTTTTCAGCTCCTTCTTAGATATTGACAGGCACATCTTCGAATCCTCATAAAGGTTATGTAAGCCAACCACCTGAAGATTAGATTCAACATATCTTAACCATCTTATTTTACTCACACCCTCTAATTTCAGGCCGTCATTTACAATATCTCTAGTCAGTGAGAGGGTTGCTTTACGCCAGACTGAATGCCACATCAGAATTGGTGCAATACAAATCTTGTCACTAATATAAGGCACTCTCAGCTCCATTTGACAGTTATAATTAGAACACGACTGGGGAAGAGAAACTAGGTTTCTCTATGTGCTGCAGTTTAGAGGCATTAGAGATGCCCCAAACAGCTGCGACATAAGAGCCTGCAGATAGGTAGATAGATACTTTATTGTGCATGGTTATTTAAAACCTTTACAATATAAAAGTGAGAAAAATCAGTTAATAAAACATGAGTCAAGTTTGTGCATGTTAAGACGATGATTCCATCCTTAAAAAACATGGTGAGATAGCAGCAACAAAATTAAAATAAGCTTAACATCATATTGAACAGCCTGTTTATCATAAAAAGTTGAGCAATAAATTCTTCCTCGATGCCGGCCAAGTGGTAATATAGTAAAGTGCCTGTGTGCAAGAGAGAATGGTTAAATTATAAAAACAGTTCGGGGTGTCCCTTTTGTATAGTCATTGATAATCGATGTAAGACAGAGTCCAGGTGTCGCACTAGATCTTGGTCTTCAGGGGTACTGTTGGGTTCATCCTTTAGTCCTTTTACGGTACTGATAGGTTTTGTTCGTTTCCTTCAACGTTTTGAAGCGGGCCTCAGCTGTTTCAAGGAATTTTACCATTTGGCAGCTCAGTTGGATATCATCGCCTTTGAAGCAAGCGAGCACTGCTTGCTTGCAGGTCCGTATCTTACGGATGTTAAAAAGTGGTCTCAAGAAGAAGCGTTGTTCTTGGATGAGTTTGCTACAGATAGTGATCAAATGAACTGTGTTTTCTTTGCCGTTCCCGCACACTCTGCAAGTTGTTGGTAGGTGTGGCCGTAACCATGGAGGTAAGTGGGCCGCTGACGTCAGTAGCCCTAGGCGAAATTTCCGGAACTTCTCTTTTCTTTTTTTAGTAAAACCTATCTGTAGATAAGTTTGGGGCGAGGGCATGGTATACAATTGAACTGTAAGCCAGCCATGAGCCCGCTTTCATAGAGCGGCTTTGTCCTGCAGCAGTAATTCTTTGGGGACTGCCTTTTTTTTTTTTTTTTTTAAACTGTTTTTATTGATTTTATAAACACAAACAACTTGCAAGGAACAAGGTACAGGAGAAGACATCATTACAAATAACGTTGCACTGTATGGCGTGTGAGCGGGAAAGGTCAACCATTGATCAGAAGGATCATTAAAATAAAGAATCTCATGCGGGGGAGCAGAGGAGCACAAAATAGTCCAGTACAGAATAGTAAGTGGAGGAACCAACGGGTTATGGGGACACAGGTTCAACATCCGGGTCTGGGAGAGGGGGGGTACATATCTCACCACGGTAAGAATTCCATTGAGACCATATCTTCCCCCATTTACGGGGCGTACCACGAGAAATATACACAGTTTTTTCCCTGAACATGCACCAATCGATGTTTTGTTTCCAATTCCGAATCCCGGGTGGTCCCGGAGCACCCCACAGTTGTGCAATATCTCTCTTGGCTATCATGTTTCCCAAGGTCACCCATCGAAGCTGCGACACATTATAGTCGTTCGGTTCCCACACATTCAGCAAACATCTCCTAGCCTCAGGCATTGATCGCACACCCGTAACCTCACTCATTACCTCATGCACACGGGTCCAGAATCGCACTATCTCAGGGCATTCCCAAATGATATGCAGAAATGTGCCCAGGAGACCGCAACCACGCCGGCACAAACCATCCACAGAAAAGCCCATGTGTATCAAGCGGGGACCAGTCACGTACACCCTATGTAGAATTTTGAGCTGAACAAATCTAAGGCGCGCCGGGATAGCCACCTCTTTAGGGGAGGAGATCGCCGCATGCCAATCCTCGTCGTCAAGCTCCAGCCCATCGCTAGTCCAGACCTCTCTAAGACGAAGCAGGAGATCGGATCTGGAGTTGATGAGTTTTTTATAAATAAGCGAAATAGTACTATCAGGAACATGTCCGTCCAGTACCCTATCCTCAAGCGGGGACGCTTCCGGTATCTCAACTCCCGGAGGGAAGACCGAGAGTACCGCATGACGCACCTGCGCATAGCGAAAAGATTCGCGTTCGCCCAAAGCGTACTCGGCTCTCAATTCCTCAAACGTTTTAATTTTCCCTTTGGACCAAACGTCATCCACCCTGCTGATGCCTATCAAGTCCCACCTGTCAAACCCCTTCGATTGCCAGAGAGATCCAAGTCTATCGGATGCATACAATGGGGTGGCACGAGTCAATTTATCAGACCACCCAAGCACCATGGAGGCATGTCTCCACACTTGGACAGCCGTCCTAGTGGGGCCCGTTACATTCCGAGGGGTGACTCTGGAGTAAAGGGCTCTATTATAATCACCCCCTGGCAATAGCCACTTATCCATCTCGAAGGCTGGGTTCGGTGAAGGGCCGTACATACAGTGATTTATCGCCCCCAATTGAGATGCCCAATAATAGCGACGGATATCAGGCAAGGCAATTCCCCCGTCGTACCACGGGAGCGTCAGTTTAGCAATGGCAATTCGGGATCTACCCCCCCACACCAATTGTCTCTGTAGGGTTTCAATCTTACGGAAATATTTGGCCGGGACTATGTCGAGCGTATTTTGCAACGCATAGAGGAAGCGGGGCAGCGACATCATCTTAAACAGTGCCGCTCTACCTAGGGGAGAGAGAGGAAGTTTTCCCCAAGCAACAACATCTGCCCGAAGGCGCTGAAGAGGGGGCAACAAGTTCCGGTCAAACCGCAGCTCAGGCTTCAGAGTAATAAAAATGCCTAGGTATCGAAATCCATCACGCGCAATCATGATGGGGCACCCACTGGGCAAAAGAGGAGCGTCACCCGACAGGACATATATACCGGACTTCGACCAATTAATAATAAGACCTGAATTCTTACGAAAGGACGTCAAGACATCGAACAGTACAATGAGGGATTTACGGGGAGATGTAAGGTACAGCAGAATATCATCTGCATAGAGAGACACACGGTCCTCAAACTCCGAATTCCACCGAATGCCCTTCAGGGACGGCTCCCACCTCAACCAAGCCACCAGCGGTTCTAAGGCAAGGGCAAACAACAAAGGGGACAGAGGACAGCCCTGTCGCATTCCCCTGCCCAATGCAAAGGGCGCAGAGACCCGACCATTTACCACCACCTGAGCGATGGGATCGGTGTAAAGCAACCTGACCCACCGAACGAAGTCCGGACCAAAACCAAACTTTGCAAGAACCGCCCACAAATATGGCCACTCTATAGTATCAAACGCCATTGTAGCGTCCAAGGACGCCAAGATGGCGGGCTCACGTAGCGTCTCGGCTCGCGCCAGGACGCCGTACAACCGTCGGAGGTTAAGTGCCGTGTTGCGGTGCGGTATAAAGCCGGACTGATCAGGGTGAACAAGGTCCCCAATGACAGTCGCCAAACGCGTCGCCAGCAGTTTGGCCAGGATTTTAGGCTCAGCATTAATCAACGAAATGGGTCTAAAAGAGGCACAGCGATCCCGAGGCTTGCCGTCCTTGTGGATGACGACTATAGAGGCCAGTCTCTGGTCCGGCGGGAGGGAACCCACCTCCAAAGACTCGAGAAACATCGAACGTAGGTGTGGGGCCAGCGTATCTGGACGCAGTTTATAGAGCTCAATGGGGAGTCCATTAGGGCCCGATGCCTTGCCGGATCGGACCGAACGAATGGCGGCGGCGATCTCCTCCACACTAGGCGGCACATCTAGAGCATCCCTATCAATGTCAGACAATCGGGGAAGCGCGATATCTCGCAACAGCAAGTGGGAATCCTGCTCAGATCGATCAGACACTGGGGAATACACCTCGCGGAAGTAGTCAGCAAAACACGTAACCACATCAGCAGGGTCAGTATAACACTCACCACTCTCCGCAACAATCACAGGGACTACTCGGCTCGCATTCTCCCTCTTATCCAGCCAAGCAAGCAGTTTCCCAGCTTTATCACCCACATCGTACAGGCGGCCCTGCTGCTCCCTGCCCATTTCCTTAGCTGCATCCGTAACCAAAGCCCTGTAGTCATATTGTTTCAGCTCCAACAAGTGTAGCCCCTCAGCGGTGACCCCGGATTCCAGGTTCCCCTCCAAAGCTGTGACCTCCCCCTCGAGGCGAACCACCTCAGCACGGTTAGCCCACTTCACGCCACCAATCAAAGAGAGGGCCTGGCCACGAATGACAGTTTTGTAAGCCTCCCAGAGCAAACTGGGAGAGGAAACAGAGCCCACATTTTCAGCAAAATAACAATCGTGCGTAGTAACTAGCTCAGCCCTGACCCTGGGATCCCGCAAGTACCAGGGGTTAATCGGAGCCACTCGGCCGGCCGAACCCTGCCGTGCGTCAACCACCAACCAAATCGGAGAATGATCCGAAATACCCCTCGCCAGATGTTTAACTTCCCGTATAATGGAAGCATGGGCAGAAGGCAACAGGATATGATCCAACCTCAAGAGACTACCATGGGCACCAGAATGAAAGGTATATTGCGACTGCCCCGGGTGAAGCAAGCGCCAGCAATCAGTCAGTCCCAGTGTTTCCAGAAAGTCGCTCAACCAAGTCTGAGCCCTAGGCAATTCCCGGGGAGGGTGACGGTCATGCATCCCCGAGACCACTGCATTAAAATCACCCCCAACCAAAAGCAGACCCTCGGGGAGACCCAGGATAAGACCACTCAAGTCAGCGAATGTGGTGGCTTGGAGGCCCGGGGGTACGTATACGGAAATCAGGATAACAACCTTCCCTTCCCAACGCCCAACAATGGCGGCGTATCGTCCCTTATCATCCAGTATGACATCATCAATGGCCAAGGGGAGGGAGGTCCGAACCAAAATGCCCGCCCCTCTGGATCCCGAAGTGAAACCCGTGTGCGCCACAAGGCGATAACCACGCCTGTCGAGAGCATAGCACTTGTTGGCGAGCAAATGTGTCTCCTGCAGCAAGACAACATCAGGAGACAAACGTTTCAGCAGTTGCAACACCACCCTTCTCTTAATCCCATCCCCCAACCCATTTACGTTCCAACACAGCACCCGAAGCCCCCTACCCCCATCCCCAAAGTCAGTCCCTCCCCCGCCCCACACCCGAGGCAACTTCAAAAAACAGGAGTTCGTCCTTCCTTCGCCTTGCAGAGAACAATAAAATTCAAACCAACATCCCCGATACCCCAACAATACCCAGACAACTTCACCCCCCACCCCGCACCCCTGCTGAAGACCAAAAAGCCCCATAAACTTGCAGTGTGCCTGTCGCCCAACCACCCAACTAGTCTACAAAAAGAAAACCTAGGAGGAGAAGGACCTGCCCACCCCCCACCCACCCCCACATGAACTAATACTAGCAGATATTAATGTCACGGCATTAGCACAAATCAAAGTCAACTGCAAAAGAACGGGGGTCGAAGACGATATCTACTCCTGCTCCATTAGGCCGCCCTCCGCTTGATCTGATTTGCCAGAGTCCTCAGAATGTCCACGATCCGTAGGCAGCGAGTCAAGCCAGTCACTTACGACCCCAGGGTGTTCGAAGAAAAAAGTGCGATCATTATGTACCACTCGCAGGCGGGCCGGAAAGAGCATGGCATACTTCATAGATCTTTCCCTGAGTCTCTTCTTGACACCTTGAAACCCCAGCCTCTGTTTCTGGACCTGTTGCGTGAAGTCTGGATAGAAGCTGACTGTAGAGTTCTCAAAGGCAATGGGACCGGTCTGTCGCGAAGCCTGCTGGATAGCATCTCTGTCCCGTAAATTGAAGATCCTCGCAATGATGGGACATGGGTTAGCACCCACCTTAGGCTTGTTGCCACCAGGGACCCTATGTGCACGCTCGACAGCGAAAAATTTACTGAGACCCTTGGGTGCTAGGTGATTTAGTACCAGGTCTTCCACCAATAAGTCCGTCGAGGCAGCATTCGATGATTCCGGGACCCCGATCAGGCGAATGTTGTTGCGCCTGGCACGGCTTTCAAAGTCCTCCAGACGCCCAGAGAAATAGTCGTTAGCTTTTTGCAAGTTCCCAACTTCAGCTTGTAAGTCAGAAACGTCAGTGATCAGGCTAGAGGTCTTGTGATCCAAGGACTTGACCTTATCGTTCGTCTTCGCCAGGTCCGTCCTGATCAAGTTGACGTCTATCGAAACAGTATCCAGTTTGAGCGTCAGGGCCTCATATTGTTGTCCCAATGACGCCTTCATTTCGGAAATGGCACCCATGACATCTCGCAGCGAGAGCTCGTCTTCAATCGATGAGTCCTCCGGTATAGTCGTCGAGGATTTAGATGCTGCACCCGGCGATCCCTTAGTAAGGGTGTACCGGTCCATGATGTTGGTTTGTAAAGCACTACCTCGAACGCCCGTTTTGGTCTTGCGTCTCTCACTCTCCGGCTTGGTGGCCATCTTAGATCCCGGACCCTTGAGGGTCTCCTGTTGACGGGTAAAAATGGTTACTGCGGTAACACGAGCAGGACCAAGAGAGATGAGACGGTGCCAGTCTCAGAACTGGAAGCCACAATAAATCGGCAGCAGAAACGGAGAGACCAAAAAGCAAAAACACTACGGGCTTGCCGCGCAACTGGCAAAGTCAAGTAGGTCTCTGGACAGGAATCGAAACCGAAAGTGATCGCCCAGCCAGGTGAATCCAGCAATCCGTTGTTGTTCACTTACTGGACGGCCGGCTAAAAGAAGATAGCCCGAGGCGCCACCATGGAGCAGGCCCGAAAACTGCGGCGGTCTGTAACTCTGGACCCCAAAGTCCAAATAAAGTTCAGAAAACAGAGAAAGAATCAGCACATCTTCGCCAATAAGTCCCCGTCGTCCAAACCAGGATAAAGTACAGGATAGTCGGTGGAGGCGGTGAGGGTACGGGAGCCCTGTGCTCACGCGACCATCTTGGGTGCGCGCGAAGCTCCTCCCCCCGGGGACTGCCTTGTTGACCACCTTTTTGAAGCCTGCTGTGGAGCCTGAAAGTTCCTATAATTGCTGTAAGCCAAGGTCGTTGATGGTGGCCTCCAAATACCGCCTTGCAGGGCAGGTTTCTTTATTTTGAAGTTCCTTCCACGGGAGAGCATTTAGGGTTTTCGGGTCTCCTCTGCTTACTTTATGCCAGGTTTTTATGTAGGCTCCCTAGCGTGCCAGCTCTTCTTTTTGTAGCCCAAATTCGAATCTCGTTTGGGCAGGCGATGTATACCTTGGAAGGCCGAAGATCATACGAAGCACCTTTGCTACCGTTCTGTCTACTAAAGAAGCATCCCTCCCTCTCATAGATTCGCTGCCGTAAGTGATAACTGGGATTAACTTTGCCTGAATCACCTTTATGAGAGGATGTAAGCTTGGGCTAGAAAACGTGTTGTTAGGTTTCTGAGTGCAGCTGCAATGGTTAACCCTCTCTTTTTTATGGCTTCACATTGCGGCATGAAGTTGCCCTTGCGGTCTATGATGACCCCCAGATATCGATATTCACAGACCATTTCCAGCTTCCTGGATGACAAGAGCCAGTTCCGTGTTACTTTCTTTTTAGGGAGGTAAATGCACATAACTTTAGATTTTTCACGGTTGATGCTAAGCCTGTTAGTGGCGGAATATCTTGAGGTAATGTCCAGCAGCCGCTGCAGGCCAACAGGGGTCCGGCTGATGAGTAACAAGTCATCTGCATAAAATAAATTTGAGATCTGGGAACCCCCTAGCTTTGGTGCATGCGAGTTACATTAATTCAACAACGTAGATAGCTCTCCCATAAAAAGATTAAAAAGTATTGGGCAAGTACACAGCCCGGTTCTACTCCTGTATTTGTTGGGATCTTCCTTGTTAGGTAATCGCCAGTGCCCAGCCTAACTTGCACCCATGTCTCGCTGTGTAGGAGGATTAGTTGGTTTATGAGCAACGGGGGATTGTTCAGCTTATGTAACTTTTCCCACAGAAGGTTTTTATTGACATGATCGAAAGCTGAGCTGTAGTCAATATAGCAAAGGTAGAGTGGATGGTTCGCTTCTAGGGCTGCATCGATTAGTCGAGAAAGTGCTAGAATATTAGTAGTGGTACCCATACCTTTGCAAAAACCTGTTTGATTGTATGGGATTGCTGAAACATCAGTAGCCCAAGATGACAGTTCCTCTAGGAGGAGTCCCGCAAAATATTTTGCCTCGTTGTCGAGCAGGGTGTGAGTGTTTGAATGGTTCAGATGCTCCGTCCATCACCACCCCCTTTTGTAACGCTTTGGCCGCCATAAGTGTGGCAGGGTATGCTCAGACGTGAGTCCCTTGCTCACTTTACCACTGGGTTCAAGCAAGCCGGGCTGAAGACGGCTGTAATGCCAGAAACCGGTCCTCGGAGGCTTGTTTCCGGTCCAGGGAGGGCATGGCTTGGCAGTTCGGGTTGGAATGTTCCCATGAGGCACAGGGTCAGACTGATTTGCATATAGCCATGTCTGAACTGGGGTGGCAGAGTGGGCTAAAGAACGGTGATGGATCAAACCCAGATCTTTTGACTGGGTGTGAGTGTTTGATTGGTTCAGATGCTCCGTCCATCACCACCCCCTTTTGTACCGCTTTGGCCGCCATACGTGTGGCAGGGTATGCTCAGACGTGAGTCCCTTGCTCACTTTGCCACTGGATTCAAGCAAGCCGGGCTGAAGATGGCTGTAATGCCAGAAACCGGTCCTCGGAGGCTTGTTTCCGGTCCAGGGAGGGCATAGCTTGGCAGTTCGGGCTGGACTGTTCCCATGAGGCACAGGGTCAGACTGATTTTCATATAGCCATGTCTGAACTGGGGTGGCAGAGTGGGCTAAAGAACGGTGATGGATCAAACCCAGATCTTTTGACTGGGTGTGAGTGTTTGATTGGTTCAGATGCTCCGTCCATCACCACCCCCTTTTGTACCGCTTTGGCCGTCATAAGTGTGGCAGGGTATGCTCAGACGTGAGTCCCTTGCTTACTTTGCCACTGAATTCAAGCAAGCCGGGCTGAAGACGGCTGTAATGCCAGAAACCGGTCCTCAGAGGCTTGTTACCGTTACAGGGAGAGCTTGGCTTGGCAGTTTGGGCTGGACTGTTGCCATGAGGCACAGGGTCAGACTGATTTGCATATAGCCATGTCTGAACTGGGGTGGGTGAGTGGGCTGAAGAACGGTGATAAATCGAACCCAGATCTTTTGACTGGGTGTGAGTGTTTGATTGGTTCAGATGCTCCGTCCATCACCACCCCCTTTTGTACCGCTTTGGCCGCCATAAGTGTGGCAGGGTATGCTCAGACGTGAGTCCCTTGCTCACTTTGCCACTGGATTCAATCAAGCCGGGCTGAAGACGGTTGTAATGCCAGAAACCGGTCCTAGGAGGCTTGTTTCCGGTCCAGGGAGGGCATGGCATGGTAGTTGGGGCTGTACTGTTCCCATGAGGCACAGGGTTAGACTGATTTGCATATAGCCATGTCTGAACGGGGGTGGCAGAGTGGGCTAAAGAACAGTGATAGATCAAACCCAGATCTTTTGACTGGGTGTGAGTGTTTGATTGGTTCAGATGCTCCGTCCATCACCACCCCCTTTTGTACCGCTTTGGCCACCATAAGTATGGCAGGGTATGCTCAGACGTGAGTCCCTTGCTCACTTTGCCACTGGATTCAAGCAAGCCGGGCTGAAGACGGCTGTAATGCCAGAAACCGGTCCTCGGAAGCTTGTTTCCGGTCCAGGGAGGGCATGGCTTGGCAGTTCGGGCTAGACTGTTCCCATGAGGCACAGGGTCAGACTGATTTGCATATAGCCATGTCTGAACTGGGGTGGCAGAGTGGGCTAAAGAACGGTGATGGATCAAACCCAGATCTTTTGACTGGGTGTGAGTGTTTGATTGGTTCAGATGCTCCGTCCATCACCACCCCCTTTTGTACCGCTTTGGCCGCCATACGCGTGGCAGGGTATGCTCAGACGTGAATCCCTTGCTCACTTTGCCACTGGATTCAAGAAAGCCGGGCTGAAGACGGCTGTAATGCCAGAAACCGGTCCTCGGAGGCTTGTTTCCGGTCCAGGGAGGGCATAGCTTGGCAGTTCGGGCTGGACTGTTCCCATGAGGCACAGGGTCAGACTGATTTTCATATAGCCATGTCTGAACTGGGGTGGCAGAGTGGGCTAAAGAACGGTGATGGATCAAACCCAGATCTTTTGACTGGGTGTGAGTGTTTGATTGGTTCAGATGCTCCGTCCATCACCACCCCCTTTGGTACCGCTTTGGCCGTCATAAGTGTGGCAGGGTATGCTCAGACGTGAGTCCCTTGCTTACTTTGCCACTGGATTCAAGCAAGCCGGGCTGAAGACGGCTGTAATGCCAGAAACCGGTCCTCGGAGGCTTGTTTCCGTTACAGGGAGAGCGTGGCTTGGCAGTTTGGGCTGGACTGTTGCCATGAGGCACAGGGTCAGACTGATTTGCATATAGCCATGTCTGAACTGGGGTGGCAGAGTGGGCTAAAGAACGGTGATGGATCGAACCCAGATCTTTCGACTGGGTGTGAGTGTTTGATTTGTTCAGATGCTCCGTCCATCACCACCCCCTTTTGTACCGCTTTGGCCGCCATAAGTGTGGCAGGGTATGCTCAGACGTGAGTCCCTTGCTCACTTTGCCACTGGATTCAAGGAAGCCGGGCTGAAGACGGCTGTAATGCCAGAAACCGGTCCTAGGAGGCTTGTTTCCGGTCCAGGGAGGGCATGGCATGGTAGTTCGGGCTGGACTGTTCCCATGAGGCACAGGGTTAGACTGATTTGCATATAGCCATGTCTGAACTGGGGTGGCAGAGTGGGCTAAAGAACGGTGATAGATCAAACCCAGATCTTTTGACTGGGTGTGAGTGTTTGATTGGTTCAGATGCTCCGTCCATCACCACCCCTTTTGTACCGCTTTGGCCGCCATAAGTGTGGCATGGTATGCTCAGACGTGAGTCCCTTGCTCACTTTGCCACTGGATTCAAGCAAGCTGGGCTGAAGACGGCTGTAATGCCAGAAACCGGTCCTCGGAGGCTTGTTTCCGGTCCAGGGAGGGCATGGCTTGGCAGTTCGGGCTGGACTGTTCCCATGAGGCACAGGGTCAGACTGATTTGCATATAGCCATGTCTGAACTGGGGTGGCAGAGGTGGCTAAATAACGGTGATGGATCTAACCCAGATCTTTTGACTGGGTGTGAGTGTTTGATTGGTTCAGATGCTCCGTCCATCACCACCCCCTTTTGTATCATTGTCGAGCAGGGCAACTAGTTTTTTGGATCGTTTTGTTCTCCCTTTTTGAAGATAGGTGGAATGATGGCTCCCCTCCATGATGATGGGATTATTGATGTCTGCAGAATCTTGTTGAATATTGGTTTGAGAGTATCGGCCCAGTAATCTGGATCTTGCTTGAACAGTATGGGGGGAATCCTGTTTGGTCCCGGGGCCCCCTCGCATCTTCTCTTCGAGATTCTGTTACAAATCACTGACAATTGACTGATCAAGCTGCTGAGAGTTGTAATGTTCACTGCGGAGCGTTAATCGACCCTCGGTGTCTTTTGTGGATTTAGACATTCTTTGGATGTTAGTGTCAGTACAATTGAAGTATGTGCTGAGAAAGGTTATCCAGTCATCTTCTGTGACATGAGAGTTGATGTCTTCACTCCGCACCATGGACACATTGTTGATCTTTCGCCAAAATTGAATGCTGTATTTAGATTGGGCGTCATGTAAATGTTTGGCCCACAGGGACTTTTCTGCTTCTCGCTTAAGTCGCCAGACCAGCCTCCTGCGGTCTCGCTTTAGCAACCTCAGTTCTTCCATGGCGGCAGGATCTGTCCTTACCCTTCGTAGCTTTTGGCCGATGAGAGTTTTTAGGTTTTTTTAGATGAGCATTGTTTATAAAATTGTGATTATAATACTGTGTTTGGTTAGCAGCATTGCTCCCTCTTTCAAGTTGATTTTTCCTCTGTGTTTTTCCTATATTATTGCGTAGTGTTTCTGCAAATTTCTCCCAGCTGTCAATTAGGTCTGTTGTTTCATTTTGAGCTTCACAGAGTACTTGCTTAGCGTAGAGCAGGGGGCACTGAGGATCATCTGTTCTGCACTTTAACCACCTATCATTTGCAGTGTAAACTAGTTTATGCCCAATGGCGCATGCTAGGTTTAGAATTGTGAAGGCCTCTAGTGTCACTTCTTGGGGTAAGTGGTCACTAAGTTCTAATGAACCGATGTGGTAATCACTTGCCGATTGAAACAGATTACCCGAGAGGATGGTCAAATCAATTGTTGAACTGGCCGTTGTACTGTGGAATGTAGCCGCTTGGGGACGATCCCCTAAGAATCTCCCATTTAGTGCTAGAAGACCTAGTTCTTCTAGTGTCACTAGAAGTCGCTGCGCTGTTTTTGTACTTCTTCCTCCTGAAGAGTTATCTTGAGAATATTGTTCCAATGCAAATGGGTCCCCGTCAGTGCTGACTTCTGTGGCCGGATTGTTGAGCATGTTCTGATTAAAATCGCCATTAATAATCAGACTGTTTGTATTCTCTGCGGTTAATAGTTTTATGAGCTCTTCTTTCAATTGCTGGGCTACTTGCTGCTTACCTCGGGGATGTAGATAAAGGTTTATTAGAATTATCTCCTCGTTCTTTCCCTGTTCTCGAATGGAGATTCGTAGTACTTACATTGCGTTCGGAGGGTCTAGTTTGTATGGTAGCGGCACTATTGTGCACGGGATTCCTATTGAACTGTATGTAACAAGACCTCCTTTTTTGTGGCCAAATCTTGCGGTCTGTATAGGAGAGATAAAATTCAGGGTATAACCTGAGAGTGGTGGAGGAGAGTCTGACCAAGTTTCTTGCAATGCTATGAGGTCGAAACTTTCCATGTAAAGTTTTAGTTCCGTGCCCATGAGCTTATCTCCGACGCAGTTGATGTTCCAGGAGCAGAATTTGAATTTTTTTAAAAAGATTTCCCAGTAATGGACTTGTTTTGTCAACGTTTTTCCGACTTGTTGTTTAAGGTCCTGGACAACCTTGTTCAGTCTAGTTTAGTTGCCTCTTTCACGGCGTATTGCTTTCTAAAGCCTTGCTCTTTTTGTTCTAAACTGTCAGGGGTGTTGCTGTGGGCCCCTCGCAGTACAGAAAGTGATTGAGGGTCCTGGTTGGCCCAGTTTTGTGCATTCCATTGTAGGAAGTCACATGACAAGGGATCTGGGTATCTAGTTTTACAAATGGGCGTCTAATTATTCCCCAGCTATTGAGCTTCACTTGTTCATTGAGCACTCTCTCAGCCAACTCCGTTGTGGCCCATACTGTTTTAGTAACTTCCACCCCTGGATGTTCCGGTGAGACTATGAATTCCACTGACTCCAGATCACTGGTGGATATATTTGTTAAGCTGTCAATAGAGTTCAACAAGCGTAGTATATTGCCCCTATTTAGGATGTCAAAAGCGCCCCTTGATGTGTATTCTGGGATTAATAAAATTGTGGGGTTACCTAAGTGCACCTTTTTCCTGTTAGGGCCGCTCTGTGCAGTTATTGGGGTGGTCTCGACCCTGGTGGGTTCCTCTGCTGGCGTTCTCTGGTCAGGGGCCTTTGGTTCATCTGCTCCTGTTAAATCCTGGTTTGCGGAATTTGCTTTTGATGTTGCTTCTGGGGGGTGGTCTGATTGTTCCCCATTACCTACATTGGGGGGAGGTTTTTTAGTTCTTGTGGCGCTCAAGTTAATAATTTTTTCCCCACATTTGTTCGAACTCTCGCTGGCGTTGGGTTTTGTGACTTTTGCACTACTCCTCTGGGCGGGGCCGCCTTCTTTTTTTGGAGTCGTCGTGTTGGAAGTATTTCTTTTCCGATTCTTTTTTCTTTGAATCGTGTACCACTGATCCTGGTTGGGGAAGTGGCATGAGTCCAGATCCGTGTCTGTTTCGCAGCTCATTTGATCCGACTTGTCAAGCGTTGGGTCTCGGAACAAAATGCTGGCTTGGTTGTTCTTGCCTTTACATTCAGTGAGGGTGTTTAGCTTTTGCTTGCGGCCCTTCCTTCTTTATTTTCTGCCATGCTTTAGGATGCGCCCTTGTTCCCGTGGTTCATCCTTTTGGGGGGGTTGCCGTGTAGCTGCTGGGTCACTATTTGCTGGCGATAGGAGATCACCTTCCCTGGGCTGTCCGTTTGATCTTGGTAGTGTTGTATGCTCCTTTTCCCTTGCCCGCTGTTCTTCTTGTGCTTGGGGTAGGAGCCCCTCTGTTGGTATCAGCGTTTGTTTGCCGTGCTCTATTTTTCCTCTCAAGTTGTCCAGTTGATGAACTGTTTTTTACAGCCTCCCTGATGTCTGAGAGAAGGTTATCCATTGCTGCGGGGAGTGTAGCCAACTTGTCCACGATTGCTATGCCGGTACAATTCGATTGTATGAGTACTGTCTCCTCTTGTGCCCTTTTAACCAGACTGTTCAGTTCAGCTAGCTTGTTGTCAATGTTGGAGACAAAGACTGATAGTGAGTGTAGAACTAATAACTGGAGGTCCATCTTGTCCGATTGGTATTGAATGGCGTTAACGGACAGTTGCATTTTGTGCAGGAGAGATTTCCATATGTCTACCTTAGCTTGCGGTGTTGTGTTCATGGGGCTGAGTTGTGCGGCATTGCAATTTGGACTTGTTGCTACCTCTTTTGGAGCCACGTGAGAGGGTACAGTATAAGAGGCGACCAATTCTTCCCACTCTTCTTGCGTGAGGTACGAGGCTTCTGGGTCCGTGGCCTTTGGTGGGATAGAGGCTGAACTGACCAGAACTGAAGGAAGGCCTCGGGGAGGAATTGAGGGTTGCTCTGACTGTGCTGGATGATGGAAGTGTGACTGGGGCGCGTGCGAGTCCAGTGCCGTGGTGAACTTTCCGGTAAGAGAGTCCAGAGACTGCCCCTTTGTTTTTTCTTCTTGGTCAGTGATCCTGCCCGTTTGTTTGCTATGCTCTGGTTGCTCTTGCCTAAGATCTTGTATTGAGAGTGTGTTTTTCTTGCACCTGAGGTCTTGTGGTAGTCCAGGGATGCCTTGCCCTGCCATTGCTCCGGGGCCTATGTTCCGCGTGTTCAGGTTACTTGTTGCGCTAGGTACTGATGCTGATGTTACGATGGCATCTAGTGCGTCAGGTGTACAGGGCACCTTAAGAGCCTTTTGTGTCCCTGGGTTTTCCTCAACGTCTCTGGCGGTGTTGTGCCAGTCTTCTGGGAACATTTTTGCTCCAGTTGGTTTTGGAGTGCCCTTCAGGGTCCAGTTTATTATAGATCCAGTGTTCGGGGCACTCTGGATAGGGTCTTGCTGCTCGCTCTTGTATGTCCATGGCTTTGATTCTTGTGCCTGGTCCAAGATTGGGTCCAGGTCCAAGTCGGAGTCCCGCTTTCTGATGTTCGTAAGAGTCATCCCTCCGTGAAACTCACTGCAGTTTTCACTGCGTTTTTCGGTCTGTGTGATGTCAGGGCATTCCCTGTTGTCGCTGGCTTCTTCTTCTCCGTCTTCGTCGTCTATCACCTCTGCAGCAGGCTTTCTCTTTCATTGGCTCTGTCTGAATCTCTTGTTCCAATGCGTAGGATACCGGTAGCATCGGAGTAGGCAAGTTATTGGCTTTCTGGGTGTTCAAGATCGGTGGTTGGGAGACTTCTTGCCCCAAGTTGTTCCATATATCCAGATTACGTTTCGAAGTGCTGGGATGTTAATGTTGTCTCTATAAAGCCTGAAGAAGGTGGTTGGACCTGTGATACCACCCAAACGCGTCGCTCCTGGGTCATAAGCAGTATAAAAAATCTTTTGCAAATGATGCTGGTTTTTGTGGAATGTTGTATATAATAGGCAAATGTCCCTAGAAAACTGTTGAATTTAGATAGTTGGTCTAAATTGACTTTGAGAATTTGTGTGCACTTTGTTTTTAAAATGTGTTTTACATGAATTACTGTATAACAACCTTGACCATAAAATTGAAGGCATTAAGTCTAGAGCGGAGTGCTCTGATTTGATCTGTATTTAACTGTTTTTTATGAACTATAAAAAATAATGAATAAACATTTATACTTTTGATTGATTGGATATTGTGACTGGATCTTGAGGTCGGAGTGATAAGAAAAGATTTGGTATATGGTGTTGAGTGACAAGTGAGTATTTGGTGTGCTAATATTGATTCCCAAAGGGATTCATCTTTTTTGACATTTTGTAAATAATGTAGCCTTGCTTAAGGCTGTACAGGCCTTTTTACGCTTTTGATGTACACACTGGTCACTGCCCTCCCTCTATCACGTACGCTCACATTTGCACATTGCTGCACTATTTCCTTCCTCCTCTTTCGGGGCACCTATGCACCATTTTATAGAAAAATTTGTTTTCTCCTGAACATGATAAAAAATATATGTTCAACTTAAATAACTATTTTCAATATGTGAAAGGATAGATTGTAATTGATTTAACAGGTGATATCGATATTTATTTAATACTGTGTTTCCTCTGGGATAACCCCCCCTTTTATGTACCAAACTTTACCCAGGTCCTAGTGACATGTCTGGATCAACCCCATTGTTTTGTAACTAGTACCTCTAGTATTCGCTCTTGGTGTTGAGAGAAGTCCATTAACACATGCTCGCACTGAGGGTTTTGCGTACAGTACCTCTATCCGTTTAAGAAATACCTCTCCTACTCCATATCGCTTCAACACCACGAAGAGGAAGACCGAGTCGAATGCCTTCTCAGCCCGGATATCTGTACTGAGGTGAATGTATGACATTGTTCTGCATTCTTTCCATCAATAGTTCTTTTTACATTTGTCACCCCGAGTGGGACGGGTATGCTCAGACGTGAGTCCCGTGCTCTTCATGCCACTGGAATCAAGCTATACTGGCTGATGAGGGCTGAAAGCCCGAAACCTGTCCTAGGATGCTTGTTTCCAGTCCAGGGAGGACCTGGCTTGGAAGTCCGGGCTGGACTGTTCCCATGGGGCACAGGGTCAAGACTGATTTGCATATGGCTGGGTTCAAACTGGAATGGCATGGTGAGCAAAAAATTATGGATTTAGGACCAGATCTCTGTACTGGGGTCATTGTATGTCATTGTTCTGCATTCTGTCCATCAACTGTTGTTTTTGCATTTGTCACCCCGTGTGGGACGGGTATGCTCAGACATGAGTACAATGCTCTCCATGCCACTGGAATCAAGCTATCCTGGCTCATGAGGGCTGAAAGCCCGAAACCGGTCCTAGAATGCTTGTTTCCAGTCCATGGAGGACTTGGCTCGGCAGTTCGGGCTGGACTGTTCCCATGGGGCACAGGGTCAAGACTGATTTGCATATGGCTGGGTTCAAACTGGAATGGCATGGTGAGCAAAAAAAATATGGATTTAGGACCAGATCTCTGTACTGGGGTCATTGTATGTCATTGTTCTACATTCTGTCCATCAACTGTTGTTTTTGCATTTGTCACCCCGTGTGGGACGGGTATGCTCAGACGTGAGTACAATGCTCTCCATGCCACTGGAATCAAGCTATCCTGGCTCATGAGGGCTGAAAGCCCGAAACTGGTCCTGGGATGCTTGTTTCCAGTCCAGGGAGGTCCTGGCTTGGCAGTTCGGGCTGGACTGTTCCCATGGGGCGCAGGGTCAAGACTGATTTGCATATGGCTGGGTTCAAACTGGAATGGCATGGTGAACAAAAAATGCATGGATGTAGATCTCTGTACTCGGGTGAATGTATGACATTGTTCTGCATTCTGTCCATCAACTGTTGTTTTTGCATCTCGCATCAAGGGTGGCATCATGCCCTCGCTTGACATTTTTGCGAAAAGATTCATCAGGTGTGTTATCAACCACTCCTGATAGGTTTTGTAAAAGGCGACAGGCCATCCGAGCCTGGGACCTTTTTCGTTAGGCATATCTTTTAGAGCTGCTATGATTTCTGTTAGGCGGAGTGGGGCCATTATTCTCTCCATGTCAGGATTGGATAGCCACTTAATTGCGATGTGGGCAAGATAATCTTCATCATATTCTTTCGCGCTGGAACCACGTGTGGTGTATAGTTCATCATAATAGTTACTGAATTCCTCTACTACCTTGGATGCACTGCTAACTGGTTCCCTCCCTTTGCTGCTTAATTGCAATACATCATTGCTCCTTCTATTAGGTTGCATCAATGCTGCTAGTGTGGCACTGGGCCTCCCTCCCTGTGCATATACCAAGCCATGGCATGTTTGCCTAAGTGTGTAATCTCAGTACTATTCATTAAATGTGCCTATCTTTGCACTAATTTGTACTAAGATACTAGGGGCCATATGTACAAGGACTGATGAAAACTACTGCGATCGCTAGTTATCGGCAGTTTTCTTACCGCTGTGTACCTCTGAAAACTATGGCTTTGTTAGTGAGGTGTGTACAAGATTTCGCTACGTGGCGATAGCTTCAGGGATCAGCGGTGAAAACTGCAGCTGACATTACCATGATGGCAATAGAAATTCCGGTGTTAGCGGGCAAAAACATACGAAAGGTCCATTAGCGGCAAAAAAACGCATGTTAGTCAGCCCAATGTGAGTTTTTTTGCCTCTATTGGAAAAATAGCAGTCGACCTCCAATAGAAAATAGGCACAAAAAAAATGAAATGGTGTGATGGTGAATGGAGCAGCCGAGTGCAGCACACATCAACAACCCCCTAAGGCCACCCAACATCCAGGATGACCAGGATGAGAGCCTGGTTGCCTCGCATGACCTGCTTCTGGAGCCTGGATGCCTCACTGGACCTGCGTCTAGAGCATGGATGCCTCACAAGACCTGCATCCGGAGCCTGGATGCCTCCCTGGACCTGCGCCTGGAACCTGGATGCCTCACTGGACCTGTGCCTGGAGCCTTGATGCCTCACTGGACCTGCATCTGGATGCCTAACTGGACCTGCGTCTGGAGCTTGGATGCCTCACTGGACCTGCGTCTGGAGCCTGGATACCTCACTGGACCTGAATCTGGAGCCTGGAGTGGGATACAGAGGAGCTGTGGAGTCGATGAGCCATGGCCATAGACATTGAGGCACGTCTGGATGACTACTTCTTGTTTCTGGAAGCAGACTCAGGAGAGCAGGAGCAACGAAGACACGTGACCCAACCTCAAGGTAAAATTTCTCTCATTTAAATATTTACAACACCCTCTCACACACACACCCCTTCGCCCAAGCCTCATCCAGATTCCTTTCCCACGTTTCCCACCTCCCAGTTGTCCAGGTTCCCAGCAGCACTACGCAAATGCGGCCACTGTGTGGCCATGAACTATGGGCGTACCACTGATGTGCCAAAGGTATATATGAAGTTACAACGCTTACCATTACATCACATTCCATTACAATGCATACTCATACTAGGCATATTGCAACAGTAGGGAATGTGTTGGATAGCATAGATCTAAATATTACTATTCTCACTGCAGTGAGTGCAACCCTAAAAGAAACCCTTGCACCCCAAAGCAAACCCTGAACCCTAAAATCCATCTTTGAGCAAACCCCAATTTTCATTTTTGACCCAAATGCTCACCCACATTTTCATGATTGACCCCATAACACACCCCAAATTTCAAAGTTTACCCCATGAGACACCACAAATTTCATCTCCAACCCCCAAAACCTATACCCACCCTAAAACTTAAAAAATACCCCATTAATGACCTCACAATGCGCAGTAATGGAATGTGATGTAACGGCACCTGTGTTGTTGGAGTTTGTAGGAAGGTGGATACCTGACTATGGTTACCCCCAACTTTTGCCTAGTGTTTAGCTGTTTTTTTTTACTTAGTTAGCCTGGGATCCTGCTATTCAGGGCCCCAGGCTATCTGCTCTCTCTGTAAAATGGACTCCATGCACCTTAGGTACACACCTGATTGGGTATTGGGTCACCTCTGTGAGCCCCTGTATAGAGTACCATAGGTACCCAGGGCATAGGTGCATCCAAGGCCTACCAGGGGCTGCAGCATGTATTATGCCATCCCTGTCTGGCCATACAAACTGACACCACAGGCTGATCACTGAGCTTGGGTAAGGTGGTGTAATCACCCCTTAATTAGATATAGTATTCCTATATCTAGCCTTATATATAGACACCTATGCACCTATAAGTCACTCCTATGCCAGGCCTCAACAATCCTGGAGGCAGAGTGCTTGGTTTTATGTGAGAGGGTGCTCTAGCATGAGCTAAACCCTTCTGCAGCTTTCGGAACCATGTCCTTATAGCTGTTCTATGATATAGCCATCCCATATACTCTTAAGTGCATTATAATCTTCGCGGTTAAATGCTAACTTTGGTTTGGCTTTATCAAAACATGTTGTGTAAGGTGTCAAACGCTTTGGAATACTACCCCCCCCCCGCCAATTCTGGCAGCGGGGGTAGCATTCCACCCTTCTAGAGGGAGAAGACATGTTGGTTACTTCTTTATGGTTAAAGGTAAACAGAGCCTCAGCATCACAAAATGGATGCTGCTGCCACAGACACGAGTCTGACCTCCTGCATCTGGGGGAAACTCCATCAAGGGAGGCCTGGACAATAGGTTTACCGTCGAGGGAGGTGCCAGCACCTCCCCAGACAGTCAGTAGTGTATTGGGGCAGGGTGGGTTGAATGGAAAGATGCTTTTCCAGACACTGCCTGGGGCACACAAGGTGCTCCATGCATAGCCCGGTTCAAACCAGTTGCTGAGGCACTCCAGCCCCAGTTCTGGCGCGAAACTGGACAAAGGGAATGCGGTGTAACCACCCCCTTCCGAGGTTCCACCCATAGGAGGGACCTAGCAGGTAATCCAGCCCCTTAGTTTGGTATAAAGTTAGGAGCTGTGTCTAGAGACATCAGATTACCCTGGAAAGAAACTACGATACAGAACTCTTGGACTTCGACATTCTATGCTGACTAGAAGACTGAAGAAGATCTCCCTTGTGGCCAAGGAGAGACCACCCTGTTCAAACAGTCACCACCAGTAACTTTCCAGTTTGCTTTGTTGATGCACCAGCGGGAACCCAATGACTCAGGGACTCATAAACTAGACTTCCAGACTTCTCCGACTTTGATCCACATCCACAGCAAAGCTGAGACCCGCGGCGGACACGAGAGATGTAGGACCGGTTATCCTGGACTACCTGTACTTTGCTAACTGTGCAACGACCGAGGCACCCCGCAGTTGTGCATTGGAGTAAGAGAAGCCCCAGACCCGAGCAGCATCTGCACCAGAGCTCAGCCCTCCATACTTCACGAGTGCCACGAGGGGCCCGCTTCTGCATTTCAGCTCGATGCATCTTACCGGTTACTAGCCCATTGGCTACTGAGCCCCCTAAAGACAAACCTTTGAATTTCCAATGCTTGCCTGGTTGCTCTGGGCTTGCTCCAGCTTCCCTCCAAAAGAGAAGCGCCTCAGACCTTGCTGGTCTGACCTAAAGCCAATCTTCACTTCCTGCGTGGGTTGCGGTTGCCAAGGCTTGTTGGGTCCAATCCGGATAACAAAACCGCAGTCAACTAGATCCTTTGTGGGACAGCTCAAATCCAGCTCCTGGTCATCGTCGACGCCTCCTGGTTCTCGTTGCTGCAGAGACAAGCTTTACCTCATCACCTGTTTGCATCGCGACATCACCTGGTTCCATCCTGGTTCCATCCTGGTCACTGGCTAGTGACCCAGAGTCTGTCCCCTCTGCTTTCAGGTTCTTCACAGCTTCGATCCACTCTTGGATCCACCTGGACACTCTTCCTTCGGCCGCCTGCAGCACTTCTTTTGCAGGTCTCCATTGAAAGCATCGACGAAACCCAACACGAAAAGACACCTATGCACCCGGTGTCCCTGGGTGAGGTAACTCGAGTTGTAGTGTAGTTCCTATATTCCCAATAGGCTCTGCGCATTGGAATAACATAAACGATAGTGTAGACGTAAGACTTAGGTCGACTAGGTCTCTATTGAATATGTTAGACTTAATTATGAATGCCAGCTAGCTCAGAGGTCACTAGAAACTTTCTCGAGTACACAAGAAGGGATTAGTTTCTGAAAACCGCATAAACATGACAACTTTGTTCCCTCCAGAATAAGGAGTATACCTCCAGAGTTGCAGAAACAATAGATAACTATTTTACTCAGTCAATCGTGCATGCTTAGTTTCACCATATCAAATACTTATCTCCAAAGGCGATCTGAAGCAAAGGGGGAAAGAGGTCTCGAAATCAACTGATATGGGTTACCTAACTAAGAAAAAATCTGTGGCACACATGTTGAATGCGTGGCCCCAGGAAAACTGGTTCCCATATCTCGATAGATTACCCAATCGTGGCCTCAGGCAAGAGATTCTGAGGCTTCGAATTGGTATCAACCCTTGGGTAACAAACAGAGACCTCAATATAAGAATGCTAGATGAGGAAGGTCACTGTAGGTGTATCTTGAGAACCAAGGGGGACCTGATGCATTTCCTGCTAGACTGTGCGGTACTCTTAGAATATAGGAAAAGGTGGCTGCGCCCAGTATTTCTAAAATATGAGGTAAAACAAGGCTTCAGGCGGCCAAACTCCTATTTGAAATCCCATACTTGGATATTGTAATAGCCCTCGGGAAGTTCCTAAAGGAGGCCCTGGGGGCGCTGAGGGCCAAAGAATAACCTGCATTACTGTATTTTTAGCTTAGCAGAAGAGACCCTTGGAGGGATAAGAATGTGTTTAGGTTTTAACATCTGTATATAAATTATGTAGTTTTATAATGATGTGTATGATATTTTAATGGACACGTTTTTAAAAATAATAAGTGTACAATTTTATGTTGCATACTCAAATCGGCGTTTTTACACACTGTATTGTTTAAAGACCAAGGTCATAATAAACATATATTTTGACTTGACTTGACTAGTTTCACCAGAAGCGCAGGGAAATAGAGAGACGGGTGTTTTCAATAAAAGAGGTTATTTATTGAACAGTCTTCTTTCTCATGCAAGAGAAGTGAGTTGCCACAATTGTAATACTTGTTATAAAGAAAAGTGCGTACAGTAAAAGGAGTATTATGAAATAATACTGTAAAAGCATTGTATGGTTTCTAAGCCATACAGTGTTTAAAATAGATAAAATATATACATAGATAAAATCATGACTAAACGTACTCAACTGGTGCTTCTAAGATACGCCTACCCCGGTGTACCTAACCTAAGCCTAGTACGTGGGAAGGAGTAAGTGAGCTGCAGTTTAAGTTAAGATAGTTTCTGCCAAGAAACTGAATCAAGAATTCTCTAAGGGTCTAATCAGCTCCGTACCTTGTTTATAGAATGAAGGAGGTCTTGTATCTCTCTCTCAGGACTCGATCTCCCAGCAACCCGCAAAGGTGACCGGGAAACACTGGAGCTGGATTTCTCGGCAGGAGAAAAGACAGCGTCTCTCTCAGTGCGTCAATGGGAGGGTCGGCTTTCTTCGGCACTCGCTACAGCAGGGCGTCGGGCAAGTAGATAGCTGATCTGCTCCAAACCATGGTGTGTTTTGCTAGGGCAGATGCTGGTATATTTATACCTGGAAGGTGCCGAGTTTGACGTAAGATTAAACGTAAGACGTCACTAAGAACTCGCAGTTCTTTTAGGACTCCAGGAGTTCTAGGACAAATCAATACAGAAGCAGGGGGAATTCCCGGGCTGCTGGAGGCTTGGTTTGTTTAAGAACGCGTTGTGCTTTCTAGGAGTTTATGGGAGTAGCCTTGCCGTATTTGGACTGCATTGGCTATGATTCTTATGCCTTTATAAGGATATGATTTGATATAACCACTTAAGGGCATAAATTGGGAATATTTAAATAGGGTCCTAGATATGTTTACAACAGAGTACTACGGTGCTCCTGTGGGTGTTGATTATCCAAGTGTCCTAGCTTAAAGGGGTTTTATCGTAGTCCACTCGGAAGTGCCCTTAATCTTTAACTATGTGATTCCTTCGTTCCCCATTGTAAGTCAATGTTGTTGTATGTACTTTATTTGATATAAAAATATTATAAAAGCATGTACCAACTTAATCATCAATAAAAAATCCATCATTACATACAACTAGTGGCAATATACACTTATCTAAAAATATACATTAAAAAAATATTTACAATATGAACAGTATAAAACACATCTCATAATAAAGCAGTAGGGATACAACATTGGTCCCTTGATGACCTTAGCAGCTTGTTACGCATCAACCAGGCACATCCCAAATATTTGGCTACCACACATACCAAGGTGAGGGAAGAGGCATCCGTTTTAAAGGTACGTTGCGCCACCCTGTAGTCCTTAAAACCCACATTTTTACAAATAGGGTTAAGCCATTTCCTCCTTGCAACCCTAGAGGCTGGACAAGCAAAGAGGAAGTGGGGAATGTATTCAGTGGGGGCCTGGCAACCAGGACAAGTAACAGATGTTAAGCTGTGTTTTTTCCAGCCTGCTACCAGGTCATTGAGCGGGAGAGTTCCTAACCTAAACTTCAGGTAGAGCGTTCTATCTCGTGGAGATTGTATAAAGTCGAGATACTGTTCTAGTTTGTCATCGAACTTATGCTCCAAGAACTGATCAGTAAGGGTCCCCCGGTTGGGTTTGCGGACCTCCTCCCCTTTCACCCTATCCCAATATGCTTTCTTAATAATTTGCTTGGCTGGTGGAGTCTGGTTGGCCCATGCCTCCCCAAAACCATTTTCTGTTACCAACTGCTTTAATTTGCAGATCCATTTGATCTTGTTACCTGTATCTAAATTGATGATCTCACTCAGTGCAGCGGTATAGATGGCCAGTTCAGGGGTACTTCTTAGGCGCACCCAGAACAGTAACGGGCGTAGTCTTGCAATGTCTTTGAAAGAATGCTTCCCAAAGTCCTTGCGAAGTGGTATCAGTGGGGTAGAAGGCGGGAGAGAAACCAGACCTCTGTGGAACTTATTTTCTGATTTCTCTAAGTCACTGATATTCTCAAAACCCCATAGTTCCGACCCATAGAGTGCTGAGGGTAGTGCTTTACCATCATAGACCACGAGGGCCGGAGCTACTGGTCTACTGATGGAAAGCTGCTGTTCTCTTAGAATTGCCCCTGACACCCGCTTATGTTTTTTTTTTTTTTTTAAACTTTATTCATGAATGTATACGCAACACTGTGGTGTACAGAATTCACATCAGGTATGTAATACATCACGGTTTTCATTTTTCTCCCACGTTACAGACAGGAGGGACGGAGCCCCGTCCCCCGGTTCGGTCCCATCCGGGTTGGCATACATCAGGAAATGTCTCTGTGTCGAACAGGATGCATTTCTAAACCCTCCCTCTCGCTCCCCAACTAACCCACCCCACCCCACAAACCCCGGTGCTCTCTCTCTCCACCTGGTTTTATTCGGTCTCCGCTCCCCTGCCATCCGTTCTCTGCCCGGATTATGTAGCAAAAGTTCTACCGACCCCCTCCATCCCGTCTCGGCGTCCTGTACCACCCACAGTGTTCCTTCCGGGATGTCATGTGCTCATATGTCCTGGGACAGAGGCCGATCAATACCCTCCAGCTCCAACAGCATGACCTCCCAATCTAGTGCCATCGGGGCTTTCCGCCGCCCGCCGCCCGCCTTCCTCCTCTTTCCTAAGGGCCACACATTCAGTTCTACCCCATTTCACCACATCAGCTCGCCATGTCTCCACCCGGGGCCCCCTCGGGGATTTCCACCGCATTGTGATGGTCCTAATCGCTAACAAAAGGGCCAGGTCCAGAATCCGCAACTTGGTTTTTAGTGGTTTAGGCCGGGGCCGGGCTCCCGTCAGGCAGTACAGCGCACTCTCCTTAACTTGGATCTGGGATATCTCTCGTAGCGTTTGGCACACCTCGGACCAGTACCCGCGTAGCAGCAGGCATGACCAGAGCATATGTAAGAAGTCCGCTTCGTCCGCTTGACCTCGCGGGCACTGGTGGGAAGCGTCGGGGAACATCCTGTGGATCCGCACCGGGGTGAGGTACGCCCTGTGTAGGATCATGGCCTGAATATATTTAAATTTCACATTTCTGGAAACTCTCCTCGGGTGTTCTAAGGCCAATTTCCAAGTCCTATCTGTCAATTCTTCCCCTGTGTCCCTCGACCAAGTCGCCCGCAGCGCGTCAAGGGAGAATGCAGCATGTGCCCTGACCCCGGTGTACAGCCAGCGCACTAAGTGCCCGCCGGCCCCCATGTAGTGTATCAGATGTACCAATTCATGCTGCTGTGGGTGGGCGCGTTGTGGAGCCCATGTCGTCCTGATGTAATGGGAAACAGTGGCGTGTAGCAAATAATGTCTGTCCGATGTCCCCGTCGTATGCACGAAGGTGTGGTGGTCTAACAATTGGTCATCCCCAAAGAAACTGCCAAATGGGTGTTCCACTTCATCAAGTTATTGACCCAAATACCCAAATAATCAAAGGACTCTACAGTGTCTAAGGGAATGCCCTTGAGTGTAATACCATTCCTGAAGCGTTTAGATGGGGATAGTGTCATCAATTTTGTTTTGCTAGTGTTAATGGATAGCCCCCGTGAATGCCGAACTAGCTGAATCTATCTAACAGTTTTTGTAGGCCTCTTGGAGTTTTTGACATCATAAGGGTGTCATCGGCGAAGAGGAGGGTAGGGGATTTCTCCCCAGTCAGGGTTGGTGCTTCGGTTGGGTCCTCTCTCAAATGGTCTACCACCCCATTTACAAAGAGAGAGAACAAAGTTGGAGCCAGCACACAACCCTGGCATACCCCCCTGTTCAATGCCACCTTTTCTGTCAACTGTCCCTGGTTATCCCACCTGATTCTGGCATAATTTCCCTCATGGAGGCGTTTGATGAAGTCAAGAATCAAAGGTTGGATACCTAAATCAGACAGCACCTGCCAAAGCTTGGCACAAGGAACCAAGTCGAAAGCTGTCTTAAGGTCAATAAATGCCAGATATAGCCTGCCTTTTCCAATGACCACTACTTTCCAGTGTATCATACAGAATCTAAAGACTTGATCCATCGTGCCTACTTTCTGTCTGAAACCTGCCTGAAAATGCGAAAGCACGTTGCCATCATCCATCGATGACCTTATCCTCATAAGGAGGACCCTGCCAACCACCTTCTGTATTACGTCGATTAAACTAATCAGCCTGTAGTTGGCAGGATCCTCCCTATTCCCATTTTTATATATTGCAACCACCTCGGCGCCCTTCCAGAAATCCGCGACAGATGACCTCTAGCAATCAGATTCATCAAAAGCAAGATGAAGTCAGCCCACAATTTTAATTCATGCAGAAGAAGATCGCCAGGAAGGCCATCAGGACCCGCCGCCTTTCCTGAAGCTAGCCCAGCTATAGCAGAGGAGACCTCATTGATCTTAAAAGTTTCAGCTGGTCTAGAGCCATCGGGCGATTCATCTATTTTAGGGCCCCCCGATGGCAATGGGAGCTTCTCATTATGTAGAGATGAGGTACTTCCAGCGTCACAATACAGGCCAAGAAAATGAGCATGCCATTAATGTTCTGTGATGTGGTTAGGTATCGGATCAGCTCCCTTCCAAGTACCTTTGTCAATTAGTCCCCAGAACACAGCGGCGTCTTTCAGTTGGGAGGCAGATTTAAGATTCTGCCAGTGGGATTCTTCCCAATTACGCTTAGCAAGCTCAATTGCCCTTACGTACACTTTCCTAGCTGTTCTAACTATTGGGGGAATATTACTTTGTAAGGCTACAGATAGGCTGCGTCTCTTTTCTCTGCATGCAGCTGAATATCGCAGATTAGATGATCTGGGGAGGTGTTTTTTCTGATTACTAGGCTCCATAGTAGAGAAGAACATTCCCAGCCTTTCTATTATGTCTTGATAAAATTTAGGAAAGGAAAGGGAGAGTTCTGTGTTGTATCGCTGAGCAGTTCACGCTCTATAGACTTCTGCTCTATGAGCTCTCTTATACTACACAGTTTGTCCTCCTGATGTGAAACCTTGTGCCATTTAAGGCGGCGGTTACAATTGGAGGCACTACCTCTTTTGTTGGCATCCTCACTACATTAAAAGACTTAGGGGTCCATTAGGATGACGGGCGGTCTTTGTCCGCCCGTCATCCTAGCGGGGACTGGGACTGCCCGCCATAAGGGCTGGGGGTCCCGTGGGGGGTATTAGGATGTGCCCGCCACATTGGCAGGCACATCCTGCATTTTTAGCATTGTGGCGGGCGGTGCTCTCAGCACCGCCTGCCACAATGCTAAAAATGCATTTCAGCATTTACATAAACAAAGCGGCAGGCACCGCGCAGTGCATGCCACTTTGTTTATGCAAAGGAAGGGGGTACCACAGGTACCCCCCGTGTGCACCCCCCACCCCTCCTTCACTCTGGGGGCCCCAGAGTGAAGACCGCATGCCTTTCCGTGGCGGCATTGCCACCACGGAAAGGCATGTCTGGAAGGCCATGCCAATTTGGCTGGTGGTGTCTAATAGACACCACCACCATATTAAACATTTTCCGCCCCGGCCGCAAGGCGACCGGGGCGGAAAAGCGGCGGACGATCTTTCCGTCCGCCACGGTCCCCCGCCATACTAATATGGCGGGGGGAATTTGGGAAACGATGACAAGCGGATTCCCCCCGCCAGGCCGGCGGTGGCTACCGCCAGCCTGGCGGAGGCAATCCGCCCGACATCGTATTGGGCCCCTTAGTACCAGCCCAGTTATTGCTCAATTGCATGCCTAGGGGATTGTGGTCACTATCCCCGGTCGGTTTGACTTCCATGTTCAAAAGGTCGCCCCAAAGCCGTGTATCCAGCAGGATGTAGTCGATCCGTGAAGTGCAGCTGGACCTATTATATGTATTGGCCCCACTTGGATCAGAACGTGTCCTGCCATTCACAGCTCTTAGATTGTACTCCAGGGTTAGGGTGTTCATGTGGATAGCCCTTTGTGTCCACTTCTTGATTGGGGCTAAACTGAGAGGTTGAATAGCTAGTTTGTCGTCCTGCTCCCCAGTGCCCAATAGATCCTCCCCACACAGTGGTTCATATGTACAGTTAAAATCCCCAGCCACAATGATAACAGAGTTGGGAGGGATGCTGGCCAGCTCGGACTCTAATGCTGCTATGGTTGCAGATGATTGAGCCCCGGGAGACCCTCTAGCATACACGTTGAATATCTCCACATTGGGACCATTTGAAGGGCCTTTCACCGTCAGATGTAAGATATCATTTGACGGAGTAGAATGCATGGTGGTTGACCAGTTTAAAGAAATGTTTAACCAAATATGAAGACCCCCCTGATGGGCGGCCTTTCCCTGAGCTTATAGCTGGAATAGAATAAGTAGCAAACCCAGGTTTATACAGGGGGATCATACTCCATGTCTCCTGGAACAGGCAGATATCTTGATTGTCGATAAAGTCATTCCACTCTGGCAGCAGCAGTTTTTTTTGAAAACCTGCTATATTCCAGGAGATAAAGCAGATTACCCCTGAATTACTTCACGCGGACCGAATACCACTGTCACCTGCACATCTATTCCCCCCCCTCCCCTCTTCCTATCCCCAGACTGCTAGGACAAGAGACCTCTTCATCACTTCCCCCCCCCTCTGCTTCAGTGCAGGGATCCGGTAACAGAACCTCGTCCAGCCAATCGGCTCCACTTAGTCCAGACTCTCTCCCTTCCCTATCAGATGACCATAGTGGAGAGCAGCGAATCTGTATTGCAGAATGCTCGGGTGGGGTAGAAAGGAACTCTAATGCCACCAGGTTCTCGGCATTTACAGCGTTAAATACCTGTATCTCAATGCAGTCAGTCTGCGAGCAACCCAGTGTGATCCTCCTTGCTTTTGCCACATCCTGCCGTATTACTGACCTACAACCCCTTACATATCTTAACCAGTGTATCCCTTTGTTATGAAGGGATTCACGGCTTTCATAGCTTTGGTCACTCTTAAGTTTTGGAACCTTGGTCATATAGATTGTAGGGAGAGGGTTCCCTAAGTTGATATTCCCACCTTGTAGACCCGATCTAGCCTGAATGCTCTGGCCTTCCTGGCCGGAGCAAAGCTATGGTGACTTGCTTTGGGAGGGAGCCGGACTAATGGGTTTCCTCTATCTCCCTGAGCTATACCTGTCTCAGGATGGGAGTTGGATTTTCTATGTGGAATAGACCTTCCTGGGGGGACCTGGGCACGGATCACTTGTCCTATCGCTGGCCTGGTCCCAGCCCCCTTGGGGCTCCCTCCCAAAGACCTAATGACTGAACTGGTGGGAATGGATAATGTGGAAAGAGCAGGTATGCCAGGTGGTCTATACATAAGCGCGCCCACCTTCTCTTTCAAGGAGGCCAATTCCCTTTCAAGGAGTTCTACTCTTTGTTCTAGGGCATTATTTGTGGAGCCACAAGTGCTGCAGTTTTGCTATACTGACAGAGGGCTCTACAACGTTTTCTTTGCTCAAGATGGAAGCTGAGCTGCCCTCATTAATAGATTCCAAGACTGCAAACCTGTTTGTGCACGGTAATTGAGCACTTATTATGCAGTCCTGGTGAATCCCCTTGGTGGTGGCTCCTGTTATTTCACTTGAACTTTTCACTGGGGAAGAAGTCACTAGAGTTCCCTCTGCTGAACTATGTACTTCACAAATGGTGGGCTTTTGGGGTGGTTTCCTGCTAAAAATTGAAGGAATTACTCTTCTCTGTGACTGAGCTATCACATCGTTAAGTAAATTGGTATTGGCAGCTGAGTTGGTTGTATTACTGGCTCCCAAAACTTCTTCGAATTCGTTGACAATGGCTTCAATCCTTGTTAGGACACAATTGCTAGCCGCGTGGGATACTTTCTTAGCTTTTTTCCCTCTTTTACTTAGAAGTGTCCCCCCGCCCTTCATTAACTTTCTCTTTCCCATTGTGTGTAACAAACGTGGAGAAAGTAAGATAGAAATGTAGGGAGACACAGACCCCTCGTTTTTGGTTAGTTACTCTAAACACCAGGGCAGAAAATACAATTAACAGTTCAAAGCTCAAATATATAGCCACTGGAACCCGGGCTGGTTACAGCAAACAGTACCTGTGTCAATATGTCCCACAATTCAAATGAAAGAGGGGGGGGGCCTGTAAGTCAATGGTAACTTGCGTCTGTGTTCCCACACTGCACGCGTCTCCTGTGGGTCTCCTACTTCCAAACCCATGGTTCTGTAGTGTAGCCCCAGCGATTCCCTAGGCCCTAGGCCTATTCACTATTCCTGAAGTGGTTCTTATACCACTTACTTAGTATATGGTTCGTGAGGCCCCTAGGGCAGAATTGTATTTGTGCAACTTATAGTATGCTTAATAAGTAACTCGTAACTTATCTCGAACTCTGAACTCATAAAGAGTGCAGAGGGGTTGTGTTAGTAATAAATACATACATATTTGATATATACCTTGTGTGGTGTCCTTTCATTTGGTATTCAAGGGATTATATATGGTAAAACAGCTGGCTTCACATGCTCTCTGAAGTTTTAGTGTAAGACTGCTTGTCCATGCTACCTCTAGGATAGCTGGTCTATAAGATTGACTTTACAACCATCACCATAAGGGTCGTTTAGACTGGTGCAAGGTGCCCACTAGAATAGTGGATATCACATACCAGGCTAACCTCTCACAGAGTTGTGTTGTGAAGGCATTATGATGTAATGCCTGCGTTGTAATGGATGTCTCCCATGCCAAAGAAAAGCCATAGGCGAGCCCATCTGCGTCCGTCTGCCCCTGGACCGCACTCAGCACAGGACCCTTCCTCTCGGACACTCCACCACTAAGGCACCAGCACCCACCTTGCCATCAAACCTGGATGACACATAGCCTTCAAGGACCAACATCTGCTCTGGATCAAACATCACCATTGCCATCACTGACGGCTACTAAATCACCCGCAAGGACCACCCCAACCGTCCAGGAGGAGGCATTGCCATCACCTACAGGGGCACACTCCGACTGACCACACACTTTAATGACCCAACAGTGACCATGGAACACCTCAACTTCCAGATCTGGACCAACCCTAATTCCATCCTCTGCGGCACCCTCATCTGCAGGCCCCCTGGGCCATGGACACACATTTTCCGATACCATTGTAGACCTTGTTGCACTCCAGGCTCTCCCATCCACCGACAACATCCTACTCTGTGAACTGAAGTTCCACCTGGACAGCCCCAGTGACCAGAACACTAGCCCTTCCTGGGGAAGCTCCCCAACATCAGACTCAAGCAGCTGGTCACTGCAGCAAGCCACATAGCAGGACACACGGTTGAGCACATCTCCTCTGCCAGCAGGAACTTCAACTACAGCCACACCACCGGACTCTCCTGGACCAACCATCATTGTATACATCACGTCTTCACCATGCCTACCGTACACCATCCCCATCATTGCCCCCCCTTGCAGCTGGATCATGAGGTAACGGGTTTTTAGGAACCCGCTGGCGTCAGGGGATAACACCCGAAGACCTCTGAGTTCTCCCTTGTTCCGGACCACAGAAACAATGAGTCTTCTATCGCAGTCAAAGATCAAGTTTTATTGGTAGCTACCAAGTAACACGTGTCCCAGAAGTACACCACACGGAGAGTAGGTTTTGGGAGACTGTTCGTTTTTACAGAACCAGCCTTCTCCTTATATACAAGATATATGGCTTCAAGCAAGAATTCTTGAGTTTATGGTATGGCAATATACATATTTCTACAATAATACAAAGGGCGAAGTCATGCAAGCAAGCCCATATTTTAGATGTCCAGTTCGTTGATAGATTACCCAGTTAGGCCTGGAACTCCCATCAGATATCGATGAAACCTCAATAAAGAAAGGTGTAACCCAGTCATAAACCTGGCCATAAACAAGGAACGTGGACAGGTGCATGTTTGCAGAAAGCATGGTCTGTATGTAGTGAATGGTTCGTGGAATGTTATGCGCAGATGCTATCGCATTCGGCCACTGGGCGAAGAGCTGCCTAAACAGGTTTGGCCGAAGACAGTGGAGTCAGTTGGGACAGGTCAGGGGAAAGTCACGAAAGGTGGACGTGTCTATTTGGATCAAGCTCGACCTTTAATTGACTTATCATGAGGGCAAGATGCAAGATGGATGCCGTTCACAAAATGGAGTTTAAGGGATGGGACGGAAACTGTGATTTAGGGGTGTTGGCAACCCTCGATTGTAACGCAAATACATAGGAATGATGTCCTAATCATTATCGGTTCGTAGACACAAAAATCGTCTCGGTACGTTGAGGTTTCGTGACACAGGTATTGGACCTCGATATCGGGAGAACAACGGGGTCCGGATTTTGAGAACCACAGACCCTCCTTTTGCCCTCATATAAGGCAATAACTCATGCTAATCTGAGTCCAAATCGGTATGAAGAAATTCGTGGAGATGTTGCTGTAGCATCATTCTATGACTCAGCTCGTCCTGCGACACAGGCTTCCGTACACACGAGGTAGCACAGAGGCCACATAGTGCAGGAGCACACTGTATACACAAGCAAAACATGAACAGAAGTGCCAAGATCATCCCAATGAAGATCAAGGTTTTCCATCCCCAGGCAGTGATCAGTTCCCAGAACCACCCCAGCAGGGACCAATCCCCTTTCTCAATGTGAAGGGAACCAGATATTTCGTGTAATTTGGAGATGGCCTGGTATACTGTCGGTGCGTTATCAGGGACGAAAATGCAACAACTGGATTGGATGACTCTACACACACCACCACGATCGGCGAGTATGATGTCTAAGGCAATTCGGTTCTGAAGGGTCATAAGTCGATCCGACTGAAGTTCTGTTGTCAAATTGCCAAGGGCTCCGGCCGTCGTAGTCACGGCGGATTCAACTATCCTCGCTAACTGTCGAATATTCCTGCTGTTCACCATAGGCCCCCAAAATGGCAGAAAACCCTTTGCGAAGTCAGCGAATTCCTGACCCGCGGTGTCGTCTTTACTCACGACACCTCTAGCTGTCCTTGTCCGATGGTAATCTGCTCGGGCCGTGTAGGTAGGAGGCAGCAGAAATGAAATAAAACATATACCTGAGAAATCAGGGGGCAACCACGTGTGGGCTTGGTCGTGGCAAACGAAATACGTGCCATTGGCTGCCAAGAGTATAGGGGAAGTTCGGGAAGCAAATACATATGTTTCCGTGCAAACGCTCTTTCCCAACTGTGCTGTGGGGTTCCTACCAATACCCTGTAAGCATAAGTGACCTCGGTGGGGCACTATCCAAACTGGGCGAGATTTCTGTGCTGCCTGGCTCTTGACCAGGTAAACCCCATGTTTAGTCACATTCCAACGGGTGTAGGGACTAAGTTCATCTTTGGGCATTGTCAGATATGTGTCGATATCCCTACTCATGTTCCTTATCCCTGCGATTAGTGCCTTGTTACTGGAATCGCTCGCAGCGGAACGGGTCGGGTATGGTTCTAGGGCGAATAAGAACATGGTCTGGAAAGCCCACAGAGAACCATAGTAGCTGAATGGCAAAATGAAGTATGGGATCCCCTTATTGGTTGTGTGTGGCATAAGTCCGCATATCCAACAGTTTGACGTGTTCATTATGGACTGGTGTTGGTGTAGAAGCTGGATGAAAGAGTTGTTTACAAATTCGAGTCTTCGGGCAGACTCGTGTTCAGGTAAAGGGTGAAAGTAGTGTCGAGAAATAGTGGGAGGAGGTGGTGGCTGGGTGTTATTCGAAAAGGTAACTTTAAAAACGAATAGTGTATAACTAGTAAAAAACACAAGTATGCTACATAACATTAAAACACATAGTATCAGGAATCTTCTTCTGGACAGTATCGTGCATAACTGTTTTCTGAAGTTCGTGAGCCTGACAGGTCTCTCTACCCTTGGAAACTCCATCCTCTAGTTGCTGCCCGCGGTGGTTGATTGATTCTCCCAGGGAGCGCGCTCTGCTCAGTCCGGGGTAACTCCCGTGGACCAATCAGAACCGTGGACCTAGAACTTCCCAGTTGCACTCCCCAGACTTCAACCGCGACCCTAGCAGCAGAACCGGATGGCGGTTCGAAAAATCAAAAATGAGCTAGTTCCCTTGGGACGAGAGAGCTGAAAATCCAAAAATAGTTCTTAGGGGAAAAAGGAAATTACATTAGATCAAACTTTTATTAGTTCTTTTGTCTAGACCGCAGGTTGTATCGTCGTTTCCCAGGTACGGTGTGATCTTCAAACAGCGTTTCAGGTTCAGTAGTGTCCTATTGCATAGATGGTGACACAAGTCCTTGCAAAATATGATCACTCTCCTTTTCGGTACTAGTTTCTTTCAAACGGGCATCGCTGAAAGGGATGAAGCGAGGTACGGATTCTGTCTCAGAGTCGGCAAGTCCTTTGTTGACCCACCGGTCGTATGGAAGGGGTAGAGGGACCCGTTTGCAGTGGGTCCCATGTACCCAGTTCTTCTTGCCTTCCACTCGCACAGCAGATCTTGTTGAAAGTAGTACTAGGTGCGGTCCGGTCCACCTCGGTTGTCCGTTGTTGGTGCGCTGAAAATTCCGCAACAAAACCCACGAACCGGGTTCGATGAGGTGACCTGGATCGTCAGAGGCTGGTGGAGAAGAACTGTGAACCTGTTGGTGTAAAACACGCAATTTAGTTGTCAATTCGCACAAATAGTCAAGCAGTACGGGGTGTTCTATCTCGCTTAGTTTCTTGGGTCTTGGCACGCCCCAGATGTTGGCTGGGCGGCCAAACACAATCTCATGGGGGCTAAGTCCTAACCTGGAGTGGACAGTCGTCCTGGTTGACAAAAGTGCTAGAGGCAGGGCGTCAGGCCATTTAAGACCTGTACTGGCTTGGATCTTGGCTAGTTTGAGTTTTAGAGTGCCATTGTAGCACTCTACTAATCCAGCTGATTGGGGGTGATTTGCAGAGTGGAATTTCTGGTGTATGCCTAAACACTCACACACTCTCTTCATCACGCATCCTACGAATTCACTTCCGTTATCACTCCAGACGATTCTAGGCATACCGAACCTAGGGAAGAACTCTTTGACAAGGGCTTTGGCAGTTGATAAGGCGGTGTTGTCCTTAAGGGGGTAAGCTTCCACCCACCTTGAAAAGGCGCAAACAACAACGAGAACGTATTTCAGATTGTTGCACCTCTCCATGTGGATGAAATCGAGCTGCAAAACCTCGAACGGGTACGTTGGAGGCGCAAAATGACCAGCTGGAGTTGGGGTTCCCCTACCGGGATTGTACTTCAAACATATCATACACTTTTCGACCACATTCTTTGCACATTTTGGGATATTGCTATTCTGCCATACTGGGGCCAATAGTTTACATATTCCTCTCGAACTGATGTGTGCCATTCCGTGAGCCATCGTTACTACTGCAAGTACGTATGCATTAGGTAATAACCATCGCTGGTGTTCCGATAATTCGACCCAACAATCATTCGCATCCAATCTACCTGTGCTTCCTCTCCATTCATTCATCTCGTTCTCAGTGGCCTCGGCTTGTATCGATTTTACGCTTTCAATGGTGTCCTCACACATTCCCACATCAGCAATCCATCTAGCGGGACCCATGACATACATCCGACTCATTGTGTTCCTTGCAGTTTCTTTCGCAACCTCATCTGCCAATGCATTCCCCCGGACAACATCATCCTGAATCTTTTTGTGTGCACTGCATTTTATAATGGCGACTTGTAGGGGCAAGGTGAGTGACTCAAGGAGCTCATTGACTAGCTGGCCATGTTGTATCTTTGCACCATGGGACGTAAGGAACCCACGTTCACGCCATAATCTCCCAAAACTGTGAGCCACACCAAAGGCATATTGGCTGTCAGTGTACACATTCACTCGCTTTCCTTTCGCTAGCACACATGCTCTAGTAAGCGCTACAAGTTCGGCGGCTTGTGCAGAACCGTGGGAAATGCGTGCAGTCTCTACAATGGTGTGTAATGTCGTTATGGCATATGCTGTGGTCGTATCACCATTCGGCAACTTGAAACATGAACCATCAACCCATAAAGTATCATTGCATTCGGGAAGGGGAGTGTCTTGTAAGTCTACTCTCCCTTTTGTCTCTTCCTCGGTCCTGAAACAGCAGTCATGTTTGTCAATCTTGTCTGTCTCTGTCGGGATGGGTAATAACGTAGCGGGGTTGAGTGTATCACACCTCTTTATATGGATGTGACTTGCTAGCAGGGTAAGTTCGTAACTGGATAGTCGAGCGCTAGTAAGGTGTTGTGTCTTTGTCCTATTTAGCAAAATGTCTACTGCATGCGGAACCATAACGATCAAAGTGTTATTCATGACTAATCCAGCAGACTGTCGAATGCAGACAGCTGCTGCGGCTGTTGCTCTTAGACAACTTGGCAGTGCCTTAGCCACTGGATTCAGAGTTGCCGAAAAATACGCGCATGTGCGCTGTTTGTCCCCAAAGAGTTGCATTAAGACTGATAATGCACAACCTTCTTTTTCGTGGACATACAATGTAAAAGGCTTACTGTAGTTGGGGTTTCCCAACACAGGAGCCGAACACAATGCATCGCGCAACTCGTGGAAACTCGTCTGACAATCTTCAGACCAAGGCATAGGATTAGGCGTGTCTTTGCGGAGTAGTGACAGTAAGGGTTTGGCTAGTAGTGAGAAATTCGGTATCCATTGTCTACAGTACGATGTAATGCCCAAAAAAGCTCGAACACCTCTCTGTGTCCTTGGGGCACTTAGTTCTGTGATTGCCTGTATTCTTTCTGGTGTCAGTCTCCTTCCCTCCTTCGATAAGATGTGACCTAGGTAGGTTACTTCTTGTCGACAAAATTGCAGTTTTGAAAGGAAGACTTTGTGCTTCATGTCACATAGGTGACGTAATAGCGACAACGTAGCTTCCTTGCAAATCTCTTCAGTGTCTGCAGCGATCAGTAGATCGTCTACGTACTGAATCAATGTTGACCCATCTGGCAGTACAATTGTGTCTAGTTGTGTTTTCAGAGCCTGACTAAATATTGATGGGCTTTCGCAGTAGCCTTAAGGAGCGCATTTGAAGCGGAAGCTTCGTCCTCCTAAATTGAAGCCGAAAAGGTCTCTACTCTCTTCGGCGATCGGTATGCTGAAGAAAGCGTTCTTCAGGTCAATCAATCAATCAATCAATCAGAGCATTTGTATAGCGCACTACTCACCCGGAGGGTCTCAAGGCGCTGGGGGGGGGGGGGTCCGCTACTGCTCGAATAGCCAGGTCTTGAGCTGCTTCCTGAAGGCGAGGTGGTCCTGGGTCAGGCGGAGGTGGGTCGGCAGGGAGTTCCAAGTCTTGGCGGCCAGGTAGGAGAAGGACCTTCCTCCTGTGGTGGCTCTTCGGATGCGGGGGACGGCGGCGAGGGCGTGGCTGGTCGATCGAAGCTGGCGCGTGGGAGCGTAGAAGTTGAGGCGGCTGTTGAGGTATCCTGGTCCTTGGTTGTGTAGGGCTTTGTGTGCGTGGGTGAGGAGCCGGAAGGTGATTCTCTTGTTGACCGGGAGCCAGTGCAGGTCTCTCAGGTGTCCGGAGATGTGGCTTCGGCGGGGGATGTCCAGGATGAGTCGTGCTGAGGTGTTCTGGATCCGCTGGAGTCTCTTCTGGAGTTTGGCGGTGGTTCCAGCGTAGAGGGAGTTGCCGTAGTCCAGACGGCTGGTAACGAGGGCCTGGGTGACCGTCTTCCTGGTCTCGGTGGGGATCCATCGGAAGATCTTGCGTAGCATTCGCAGGATGTGGAAGCACGACGAGGAGACGGCGTTGACTTGTCTGGTCATGGAGAGGGAGGAGTCCAGGATGAAGCCCAGGTTGCGTGCGTGGTCAGTTGGTTTGGGTGCGCTGCCCAGGGCGGGGGGCCACCAGGAGTCGTCCCAGGCGGAGGGTGAGGATCCCAGGATGAGGACTTCCGTCTTGTCTGAGTTCAGTTTCAGGCGGCTGTTCGACATCCATTTGGCTACTTCTGTCATCCCTTCGTGCAGGTTGGCTCTGGCGGTGGCGGGGTCGTTAGTGAGGGAGAGGATCAGCTGGGTGTCGTCGGCGTAGGAGATGATGTTCAGGTTGTGCTGGCGTGCGATGGCTGCGAGGGGGCTCATGTAGACGTTGAAGAGAGTTGGGCTGAGCGAGGAGCCTTGAGGAATGCCGCAGATGACTTCGGTGGCCTCGGATCTGAACGGGGGGAGGCGGACTCTCTGTGTCCTTCCGGTGAGGAAGGAGGTGATCCACTCCAGTGCCTTCTCCTGGATTCCGACGTTGCTGAGGCGCTGCACTAGGGTGCGGTGGCAGACAGTGTCGAAGGCCGCGGAGAGGTCCAGGAGGATGAGGGCCGCTGTTTCTCCGTTGTCGAGCAGGGCTCGGATGTCGTCTGTGGCTGCGATCAGGGCGGTCTCGGTGCTGTGGTTGGCCCGGAAGCCAGACTGCGAGAGGTCGAGGGATCCGTTCGTCTCGAGGAAGGCGGCCAGTTGCTTGTTGACGGTCTTCTCGATGACTTTGGCTGGAAACGGGAGCAGCGAGATGGGGCGGTAGTTCTTGAGGTCGGTGGGGTCTGCTGATGGTTTCTTGAGTAGAGCGCTGAGTTCGGCGTGCTTCCAGCTCTCCGGGAAGGTGGCGATGTCGAAGGAGGTGTTGATGATGTCCCGCAGGTGGGGTGCGATGACAGCGTCGGCCTTGTTGAAGACGTGGTGAGGGCAGGGGTCTGTCGGAGATCCGGAGTGGATGGAGTTCATCGTGCGGATGGTGTCTTCGGTGCTGATCGGGGTCCAGGCGCGGAGGGTGGTGGTGGGGGGCGGTGGTTCGGTCATGGCGTGCGTTGGTTGAGTGCTGAAGCTGTTGTGTATGTCCGCAATCTTGTTGTGGAAGTAGGAGGCGAGGGAGTTGCAGAGGTCTTGCGAAGGGGTGATGTCGTTGTTTCCAGCGTTGGGGTTGGAGAGCTCTTTCACGATGTTGAAGAGTTCCTTGCTGTTGTGTGCGTTGTTGTCCAGTCGTTCCTTGAATGCGGTTTTCTTGGTGGCGCGGATCAGCTGGTGGTGTTTTCGGGTGGCGAGCTTGAGGGCAGTCATGTTGTCTGGTGTTGGGTCTGTGCGCCAGGTTTTCTCGAGGGCTCTGCAGTTCTTCTTGGAGCTCTTGAGTTCGTCGTTAAACCATGGGGCTTTCTTGCTGCCGGGTCTGCTCGGCGGGGTCTTCAGCGGGGCGAGTTCGTCTGCGCAGTCGCTGATCCATTTCGTGAGGTTGGTGGCTGCTTGACTGGGGTTCGTTGTGTTGGTGGGAGGGTTCTTGCTCAAGGACGTAGTGAGCTGGTCTGCCGTGATCTTGTTCCAGCTTCTGCGGGGAGCCTGTTGCTGGTGATGGTGGAGCGTGGTCCTTCTGAAGCTGAAGTGGACGCAGCTGTGGTCCGTCCATTGGAGTCCCGTGGTGTGGCTGAAGGCGATGTCCTTGCTGGAGGAGAAGACGGGGTCGAGAGTGTGTCCGGCGTAGTGGGTGGGGGTGGTCACCAGCTGCTTGAGTCCCAGGTTTGCGAGGTTTTCCAGCAGGGTGGTGGTGTTGCGGTCGTCGTTGTTCTCCAGGTGGAAGTTGAGGTCCCCGAGGAGGATGTAGTCGGCTGAGGGGAGGGCGAGCGGGCTGATGAAGTCGGCGATGTCCTCGCTGAATTGTGTTCGTGGTCCCGGGGGTCTGTAGATGAGGGTGCCTCTGAGGGTGGTCTTGGGGTTGACGTGGATCTGGAAGTGCAGGTGTTCGGCGGGTGCGATGGTGTCGTCGGTGTTGGTCGTGATGCGGATGGTGTTCCTGTGGATGATGGCAATGCCTCCTCCTGTCTGGTTGACGCGGTCTCTCCGGATGATCTTGTAGCCGTCCGGGATGGCGATGGCGATGTCGGGCGCTGAGGAGGCGTTCATCCAGGTTTCCGTGAGGAAGGCGACGTCTGGGTCTGTGGTGTCGAGCAGGTTCCAGAGCTCGACGGCGTGTCTGTGGACGGAGCGGGTGTTGAGCAGGATGCACTTCAGGTGGTTGCTGCTGGTGTTCTGCTTGGTGGGCGCTGGTGCAGTGCAGGTCCGGATGCAGGAGAACTTGCAGGACTGGCAGATGAAGGGTCCGTGGGTGCGTCTCGGGGTGGCTCGGTAGCATCCAGGAGTTCGGCCGGCGTTGAGTGCGTTGAGGGTGGCGGCGTCGTACGTCCGGCGGGTGGGCTGGGGTCTGCGGGGGCCAGGGGTCCCGGCGCTGGGCGCGGTCCAGGCGCGGACGGGCGTAGACAGGCTTACCTTTGGCGCACCTTCGGCGCTCAATCGGTGCTCCCGCTGCGCGCGTCCGCTGCGCGGTCGCTCTGGGGGCGTCATAAGTAGGAGCCGGGTGGGCGGGTCAGCTGGGTGGCGGGAGCGGGGCGGCCAATAGGCTGGTGGTGGGCGGGGCCGCAGGGGGGCAGCGGCGGGAACCTCTGGGCGTCCAGCGGCGGCGGCGGGTCTGTCCCTGGTCAAGCGTGGGAGGCAGGGGGAGATCCGGGCGGCCCAGCGGCGGCTGGGTCGTCCTAGCAGCAGGCAGTAGTCAGGCAGCGGCAGGCGTGGGAGGCGAGGGGGTGACCCGGCCTGGTAAAGGCGCAGTGGTCACTCCCTGGCTGACCCTGCAGGACCCCTTAAGTAGGAGCCGGGTGGGCGGGTCAGCTGGGTGGCGGGAGCGGGGCGGCCAATAGGCTGGTGGTGGGCGGGGCCGCAGGGGGGCAGCGGCGGGAACCTCTGGGCATCCGGCGGCGGCGGCGGGTCTGTCCCTGGTCAAGCGTGGGAGGCAGGGGGAGATCCGGGCGGCCCAGCGGCGGCTGAGTCGTCCTAGCAGCAGGCAGTAGTCAGGCAGCGGCAGGCGTGGGAGGCGAGGGGGTGACCCGGCCTGGTAAAGGCGCAGTGGTCACTCCCTGGCTGACCCTGCAGGACCCCTGAGTAGGAGCCGGGTGGGCGGGTCAGCTGGGTGGCGGGAGCGGGGCGGCCAATAGGCTGGTGGTGGGCGGGGCCTCAGGGGGGCAGCGGCGGGAACCTCTGGGCGTCCGGCAGAGGCGGCGGGTCTGTCCCTGGTCAAGCGTGGGAGGCAGGGGGAGATCCGGGCGGCCCAGCGGCGGCTGGGTCGTCCTAGCAGCAGGCAGTAGTCAGGCAGCGGCAGGCGTGGGAGGCGAGGGGGTGACCCGGCCTGGTAAAGGCGCAGTGGTCAATCACCGAGAACCAAGCTGCTGAAGCTGGAACCATTGTCAATAAAGCAGTAATGTCGGGGACGACTGGAAACTGCGGTATAACTACCTTATTTACTTCTCGGAGGTCAATCACAAACCTATACACAGGGGGCTGTGAAGGATCAGTACGTTTTAAGACCGGTAAAACTGGACTATTACAAATGTTTCCTGTTGTTTCTTCGATAACATCTTTATCGATCAAATCATAAATGATCGTTAATAATGCCTTCTCGCATTCGTTAGATATTTTGTATTGGGGAATACGTGGCAATCTGACGTTGGCTTTCAAAGTTATGACATACGGTGCTATCTCTAAACGACCTACATCGTTGGAACCATTAGCCCACAGTATATCCGGAAGTGATGACAATTCGGTTGGGATACCTTCTTTTGACAAGTACATTGGAGAAATGACCTTTTTCCTTAAAGTAAGCTGTACTCCCGAGGGAGAACAGTACAAAGTCGCGTACAACCTCTTTAGCAAATCCAATCCTAACAAATTTTCACCGCAACCTGTTGTAAGAATGAGGGGTGCTTCTAATTCACAGGGGCCAACAGAAAGGGAAACAGGACTAGAGATCGGGTTTCTAACAGGGGCGCCAGAGAAGCCTACTGAGACATTCATTTCGCCAGACAAAGGTGCGCCAGGAATTTTTGAGTGCATATTAGAACTTTTTGTAGCACCAGTATCCAGCAGAAATGGCTCTGACACTCCTGAGGTAATTACCTCGACATAAGGTCCATCCTGATCTACTGGAACTGAAACAACTCCCTCTCTTTGTCCATGGCTGTCCTAGCGATCGTTACCCTCATTGTCGTGTTCGGTGTAATAGTCGTCAGCATAGTACTGAGCTGACTTGGACGATGAATTACTCTGTTGATCAAAGCTATTCATGGATTTCTGAGGCGGAAAAGAAGTTATATTCTGAGTGAAATTTCCACGGCCTCTACCTCTAGAGGCATGCTGAACACCTCTTCCCCTTACACCTTGGGCACCGTTTAAACGTCGTGCAAGAGCCGGACAATTACCTTTAAAATGACCCACTTCTTTGCAATACGCACATTGATTCGGGCCATACGTAGGACGCTGATGGGAAAGCTCGTTTCCTTGCGCGTCTCTAGAGTACTGCTGATTCTGTTGATAATTGGGCTGGTTAGCCATACGAGGCGGATAGGCCTGTTGGAGAAGAACTTTAGTTTTCAAATCTTTCGTCTTTTTGTCTGCCTTGTCTAACTTGTCTTTACGCCTATTTTCATAGTACTGGGCTGTTGCTAGAATCTGCGCTGACGTAGAGACAGCCCAAGCACTTTCTGAGTCTTTTAGTTTAGCACACAATTCAGGAAGCAAATTGTGTACAAACTTGTCTACAAACAGTCTTTGGCCACCCTCGGTAGCCATATCCTGACCACTATGGTCAGTGAAAGTTTCCTCAAATCTCGTGAAGAAGTCAGACACATTCTCGTCTTTCTTCTGCTTGCACGCGGATAGCTTGTCCCAGTTTACACGTACATCAGGCATAATTGTCTTCATGTACGCAATAATTCTACCAGGAAGTTCAGCTATTAACGGCTCAGGCTTGAAACCACCGATTTGTCTAGCATCTGTAGTCGCAATGTTCGCCCATGAGTCACCTAATTCTTGGTCATGATCCGTATGACGTATCTTACTCCATAAAGGATGTGGAACAACGTTCCCAAACAACATGTCTATATCCGCTAAATTCATTATACATGAGCTTGCAGTTTGGGACAACTCCTTATAATACCCAGTCGGGTTTTTACGGGGATCGGGTAGTGTCTGTTTGAGTGCTAAAACTTCGGATCTTTTCCAGGGAACATGTACCCATACACGCTGGAAATGAGGCAGAACCGGTGGAACTGCGTTTGCATCACCTTCCCTCCAAACCGGAGGAACCTCTCTCATGGCGTACTGTCTCGCTCTTTTCCTACTAGACGTACCACTGTCAGAGGATGACCCAGAATTACCACCCGTACTTCGATGTGATAATAATATCTCAACTGCTTTTTCAACATCGGGACCAACTATCATACCCTCCCCAAATTTAAATCGCACACTACACAACTCTTGCTGGTTGCTCTTCTGACCATTATCTTCCAAATCCTCACACAGGAAAACACACATCTGCTCAAAGACGTATCTTTGCGTTGGTTCATCCCATTGACTGAAGACGTCCATGACAGACTCTACATCATATCTCGCTGTATCCATAGCCCAATTTCGTGCTAACTTATTCAATGATTCTCTTTCCTGATAATCAGGCATTTGGCTTCGTAATTGTCTTCGTTCCGTGTTAGGGGTCGTTGTAGGCGACCGAAAAAGTGGTGAAGGAAAGTTAGTAACAATGCTGGCCATTTTATGCCAGACGGAAGGTGAAAGTGGAGGAATAACTGGTAGTAGAACAGAGTCACGCAAAGCAGAAACAGAAATGTTCGTATAACGAGTATCAGAGAGACTAGAAGGTGCGCTAGGCGAAATTTTAGAAGGAACGGTAGGAGAAGTAGACGTGATCGGTGAGCCTTGAGGAGGCTGTGCCAAAGAAACAGGAGCCAGCTGAAGAGTAGCCGGTGGGTGCGGTAAAGGAGCCTGTATTACAGCTACCAAAGGTGCAACTAAAGGTTGCGGAGGTGCTGTGGCATTTTGTGCATAGGGTGGCGGAGAAGTTAATAGGTGGGACATTAATGGATTCTTCTCGGATCCTTCCTTTTGACCTTTTCCTCTATTTGGCAGCATCGGGTAACATTTATCTATCGCTAGTTTCTTGCTCCTAAGCATCTGTTCGCTCTCCTGCTCTTCCTCGTTATCTCTGTATGCAACGGCAGCTTGCACCATTGACATACCTCTTTTATTCTTTTTTGCTAATCTTATTTCTTTCTGTTTGGCTTCTTTGCGCCATAAGCGGAAAGAGTCAAACATCGCCGGCCGGGCTTTCTTCTTGAACAATTTGACCTCTAAGTTATCTAATATTTCTTGGTCGAAACTACCATATTGGGGCCATTTTAAAACACCATCCTTGCGGGTGTATTTTATCCATACCTCGTTATATGTTATAGGACCTACGCCGTGCTTCACATAGAGTTCATACGTTGGAGTTCCAATTGGAGGAACCGGACAAGAATCTTCCAATTGGGAGTCCTTACTACAACCAAGACAAAACAAGTTTCCAAGTCTGCTAAAACCAGGCATCTTCGCTCACTAGTCTAGCTTCAAACTTCAAAGGATTATCTGTTACGATATTTCTCGTGAATACACGAGTCCTTCGGCTTTGGGGCTTGCAAGTACCAAATCAAGTCGTATCTCAAGGATACCAAAAACTAAGGACAAACTAAGGACTGGGAGACGCTCCACTTATACTTAACTGAAGTATTTGAAGATCTGTGACGTCGCTAGAAGACTCGTCTATCGTTTCGCTCTACCAAGGATCACTGGGTCCAAAACAAGGCGATAGTCAGGGCAGCAGTCCTTCGTAGCCGTCGGGACGCGGGGAACCTCGCAGCAAAGACCTTCGGAACCACGTCGACATACAGGGGTCGCTGAAGTGGCTGGCCGTCCTCCGGAATTTTCACACAAAGCTCCTCACGAACATCTGGCTTGGACCGTCACCGCTTGATATCGCCCCGAGTTGGGCGCCAACTGAGGTAACGGGTTTTTAGGAACCCGCTGGCGTCAGGGGATAACACCCGAAGACCTCTGAGTTCTCCCTTGTTCCGGACCACAGAAACAATGAGTCTTCTATCGCAGTCAAAGATCAAGTTTTATTGGTAGCTACCAAGTAACACGTGTCCCAGAAGTACACCACACGGAGAGTAGGTTTTGGGAGACTGTTCGTTTTTACAGAACCAGCCTTCTCCTTATATACAAGATATATGGCTTCAAGCAAGAATTCTTGAGTTTATGGTATGGCAATATACATATTTCTACAATAATACAAAGAGCGAAGTCATGCAAGCAAGCCCATATTTTAGATGTCCAGTTCGTTGATAGATTACCCAGTTAGGCCTGGAACTCCCATCAGATATCGATGAAACCTCAATAAAGAAAGGTGTAACCCAGTCATAAACCTGGCCAGAAACAAGGAACGTGGACAGGTGCATGTTTGCAGAAAGCATGGTCTGTATGTAGTGAATGGTTCGTGGAATGTTATGCGTAGATGCTATCGCATTCGGCCACTGGGCGAGGAGCTGCCTAAACAGGTTTGGCCGAAGACAGTGGAGTCAGTTGGGACAGGTCAGGGGAAAGTCACGAAAGGTGGACGTGTCTATTTGGATCAAGCTCGACCTTTAATTGACTTATCATGAGGGCAAGATGCAAGATGGATGCCGTTCACAAAATGGAGTTTAAGGGATGGGACGGAAACTGTGATTTAGGGGTGTTGGCAACCCTCGATTGTAACGCAAATACATAGGAATGATGTCCTAATCATTATCGGTTCGTAGACACAAAAATTGTCTCGGTACGTTGAGGTTTCGTGACACGGGTATTGGACCTCGATATCGGGAGAACAACGGGGTCCGGATTTTGAGAACCACAATCACAGCCACCAAAGATCGCCTCGCCAACTGCCTCAGCACCACCACTCCTCCAACGCTTACAGACGATGACACCACAGCGCAAAATCACCACCGATGGATCTCCAACTGCGTCAACACCCTGGCACCCCTCAAGAATGGACCAGGCAAAACACCACCTTGTGCCTTATTTGCAAAGTGACGCATGTTGGCATATGCGTGACCTAGTCAAGCCCTGTGCCAAATCATAGATGCATCAGGTATGTTGTACCCAGGGTGTGCTTTCCCACGTGACAAGGCGCCTCATAGGAGTTGCACAGTGAAATACCTCAGATTTCACTGAGACAATTATAGGACTGCACTGCATCAGTACCGTATGCCTGCCTGATGGCAGGCATAAATGTGGTGCAGTGCCACAGATATGGGCTGGCCCCATGCATTGCTGGAGTTGCGTCATGCTTGTGACACGACTGCAGCAATGCTTGACTGCAGTGCACACAGATACTTAAGGATTCCAGATGTAGCTGTCATTACTGGCGTCATGGAGAGCTGTACGGTGAATACTGCGCATCCGTAGTGTCTCAATAAGAGTGAAGTGAAAAGTGTTGCAACGCTTTCTTGTCGCAGCGCTGTACCACTTTTCATGACTGAGGCCCAGGAATGTGCACAATCTTATTGATGGTGCATATTCCTGCCCTGTAGTTTTGTCGCAGGACAGCGCTGCAACATTGCTTGCAGCGCTGTCCAGCACCAAAACCTGCTGGAAAGAGGCCCCAGGTGTTATCTCCATTTTTAAGACCAGCTATTTTCCGGTCTTAAAAATACTGCCTCTAACTGCAGTTAGAGGCAGTTTTTTTGGTCCCCCAAACTTCAGCAATCCCCTTGTAAATATCGCAAAGTGGGGTTAGCAGCTGTTTTTGCATGTGAACCTCTCCGTTGCATGTCATAATCGCTAACAGAAGTGGCGATCTTTAGAATGTACGTTTTCACAGGAAAACTGCCGCCAACAGAGGTTAGCAACAGCTTGTACATACGGCGATAAAAATCTTGCTGCAAAACTGTTGGAAAAGTGCCGCTAAGGTGGCGTTAACCGCTCGTACATATGCCTCTAGGTTCTCTGCCTCCCTTTGCTTGATTCTCCAATCCCTTCAGTTCTGGTTCCACTTTCTGCAATTGTGTTCTGATGGAGCAGAGCACCCCGCATTTTTAAAATTGTTATTCCTCCAATATAAACTTTGAATGTCTCCCAGATGGTGCCCATTTTAGGGACACTCCCTAGATTGGTGAGAATGAACTGGTCTATTGCTGTTGCTAGTTCTTCGCAAAATACAGAATCTTGCAACGATTATTGTGGGAATCGCCAGGAGTGAACTCTGGGCTGCATATTTCTAATCAAAATGCTAATTCTGACTTGCGAGTGGTCTGAATATGTACACCGCATGTGCTCAGATAAAAGGCAACAACTCGTGTGAGGTGAACCAATAATCAATGCGTGTATGTATATCGTGCACAGAGGAATAGTGTTTGTAGTCCCTCCCCATAGGTGAATGGTGGCGCCAGACATCTACCAGCCCATCTGCTTCTGCTATTGCAACCATAGCTCTTGCAGCCATTAAGAGTCATCTGGGGGGTCCTTTCAATCTATCTAGGTCAGGATGCAATTAAAATCCCCTCCCCAGAGTTGAGGAATATGTCCATACTTTGTGATTTTGCTGTGTAGTGAGCTATAAAATTGCAGGTCGTCATAGTTAGGCACATAAACGTCAACTATTAGCACATCAAAACTGTCTTTATGGCATCTGGCTTATACGTATCTTTCCCCTGGGTCAAGCAACATTTCCTGTACTAGTACCAGTGCCTCTGCATATCCAGATCAGCACTCCTCTTGAATGTGTAGTGAAGCCTGCTGCTATACATGTGCCCTTCATTCTGTTCTGAGTTTGTTGGCCGGTGTGAGGTGCCAGGTATGTCTCCTTTAGTATGGCCATGTCTATATGGTTTCTTTGCACGTACGCTACTACCTTGTGGACTTTGCTATGATCATTAAGACCTCTAACATTCCAAGACATACATTTTAACAAGGTGCCAACATTTACTGGCACTGTTAGAGCTTCCAAACCCGTATTTCTAGTAATCATCAACATGTTCAATGTGACATGTATTGTTTTTACTTGGGTGACTATCTGCTACTTGGCTACTGCAATCTACGAGCAACCTTACTAGAGTTCCCCTATCCCACCTCCCACACCATACCCCCCAACATTTGGCATGGCACAAAAAAGTCCTACCCCTCTTACCCACAATACCCTAAGGTGTCCCCCTCTGCTGTATGTCGTACACAGTAGAGGGGGACACTTACGTTTCAAGTGGTAATATAACCGGATCATAACTAGTGCTTTGTGTCTGTGATTGTTAAAAATGTTATTCTCACTGACATCAAGTGTCAGTATCAAGTATCATGCACCCCCTAGATTCATGCTGTTATATTAGTTTTTTGTGTTCTATATCGATAGAGAGTGAATTTTCGCAGTCTACTCACTGCTTACAGTTCATCTGACCAGCGATATCTAGTTACTAAAGCTGCTTTCCACCCCTGGTATCCAATGCATTCTCTAAGTTTCATTATCTTTCAATAGGACAGGTTTCCTGTAGAGAGTCGTTGCTTCTGGTGTGGTAGCTTGTTGTGAATGATCGATTATCAGCAGTGCTTTAAATGGGAAAAAATAAGTGCAGGTACTCATTAAAATGAGCTAGAGGTGTTGAGAGGGGGCGGAGCTAGGGGCGGGGCGTAAGGCAAGACATGATGATACTTCATGACCAGCCGCGGTCCGTAGTTGGAGTACCTGCCGGGTGGTGATGTGAGGAGGGAGAGGGGCAGGGTGGGGTTAGTAATCTATGGTTTACGGAGCTTTACAGGTAAGTAAACATATTAATAAATAAAACAAATTTAGTTGCGCGCACTGCATCGCATTTGAAGATGCAGTGCATGCAACGACATTTGTTTTATTTATTAATATGCTTACATACCTGTAAAGCTCGGTAATCCATAGATTACTAACCCCCACCCTGCCCCTCCCCACCTCACCGCCCGGCAGGTACTCCCACTGCCGACCGCAGCTGTTCATGACTTCTATATTAGTTGCAGCACACACCAAAACACATGAGAAATGTGTTTATATGAACAAAGCAAGTTAACTCATTACACAAAATGAAAGAGAAATGCTATAATATGTTAACATTTCCTTTTTTGCAACAGATGCACCTTCTTGATGCCATACTGTTAATTGCTGTTGTTTGGCACAAAACCATATATTTTTCAGCACATGAGTAGGAAGAAACTGAAAATACCCCCACGTCGCACCAAAGCTTTTATGGCACCAAGCAAATGAAGCGAATCATCATGACCCTCCTCAGAAGATATCTCTTGTCTCTTCCATAAATCTATCCATTCACCCTTTCATCCTACCCTTTACCTGCTGATGTCCACCATTTAACCGTTACATTCTATCATCTATTCTGTCTTTCATCCATCATTCAGTTTTCACCATTCCGTCGGTCCACCCTTCATACTCAAACCTATCCATCCATCCATCCATCTCCAAACCTATCCATTCATCCTTTCACTCATCCATCTCTATATCCACCCTTTCGCTTATTTATTAATCCTTTCACTCATCTATCCATCAACCCTTTCACTTCTTTATTCCATCCACCCTTTCATTCTATCCACCCTTTCCCTCAATCCCTCCTTTCACTCATCCATCATCCACCCTTTCATCCATCCTCCCTCCCTTTCATTCATCCATCCAATCTTTCACGTATCCACCCATCATCTGCCCTTTTATCCAATAATCCACTCCCTTTCACCCAGCCATCCATGCTTTCACTCACTCATCCATCTATCTATTCATTCATCCATCCATCCATCCATACATCCACCCTTGTTCACTCATCCATCCATAACATGTACACTATCAATACAATGTTCATTGGCTCATCAGGTTCTCCATGAAAGTTGTGACTCGTATCATGCTCTTTTTGACCACTCCCTCGGAAACCTCTGTCATCTGACACTTGTTTGCACAAATGCTCAGGATAGTGTGACTGTGATTGACAGCACAGGGCCTGAACAGACCCTGCTCTGTCAAGCACAGCGTGATTGTGAGCACCCTGACATTATTCAAATGAGCCCTGCTGAATAGCTCAGCAGGGGCTCAGATGGGGGGGCTGGAGAAGCGGCGCATTGGCTGCCAGACACACGTTCCACTCCGGCTCACCAGCATAGGAAATGAGCTTTACTTTTCATGAGTACCGGTACTCTCTACGGCAGTAGAGAAGTGCTGGTACTCAGAGTGATAAATCTGAGAAGTGCCGGTACTCAGTACCGGTGAGTACCGGCCCATTTAAAGCACTGATTATCAGTCTTGTTGATCCAGCTCGAGGCCGGACTCACTTGATTGCTTGGTGGCCTTGGTTTTGTTATATGCTTTGAGCACCTGCTGCAGAAGCTTGGGATCAGTGTAATTCTTAGGTTTACCATTCATGGTTATTTTTAATCTGACAGGATATAGGATTGTGTAGTTTATGTTTATGTTGAGTTCTCTGAGTTTGAGCTTCAGGGGCGTGAACTGCCTCCATGTCTCCTGGACAAGGTGAGTGAAGTCAGTTAGTATCTAAGTACCCGTAGCTCCCTTGCACTTCTCAATGCAGCATCTCTATCTCTGGTATTCTGTAACCGCGCTATCAGGGGCCATGGGCAAAAGAAACACAATTGATGGACGGAATGCAGAACAATTCAAAACATTCACCCCCAGTCAAGAGATCTGGGTTAAATCCATCATTCTTTTGCTCACCATGCCACCCCAGTTTAGACCTGGTCATATGCAAATCAATCTTGACCCTGTGCCTCATGGGAACAGTCCAGCCCAAACAGAAAAGCCAGGTCCTCCCTGGACCGGAAACAAGCACCCTAGGATGGGTTTCGGGGTTTCACCTCTTTTCAGCCAGGGTAGCTTGATTCCAGTGGCACAGTGAGCCCAGGACCCACGTCTGGGCATACCTGGCGCACTTAGGGCGAGAAAGCAAAAGACACACAATTGATGGATGGAATGCAGAACACATCAAAACATTCACCCCCAGTCAAGAGATCTGGGTTAAATCCATCAATCTTTTGCTCACCATGCCACCCCAGTTTAGACCCGGCCATATGCAAATCAGTCCTGACCCTGTGCCTCATGGGAGCAGTCCAGCCCGAACTGCCAAGCCAGGTCCTCCCTGGACCGTAAACAAGCATCCTAGGACCGGTTTCACCCCCTTCAGCCAGGATAGCTTGATTCCAGTGGCATAGTGAATGAATGAATGAATTATAAATTTGCAAAGCGCGACTAAACCCAAAGGCATCAAGGCACTAGCAGATGGTACAACTGTTTGAGCAGAGGGGAGAGAAGAGCAGATTATAAATAAGCTTCAAGGAAGAGCCAGGTCTTGAGTGCTTTGCGGAAGAGAGCATGAGTGGTCAGACCCTTGAGGTCATCTGGAAGCGAGTTCCAAAGCCTGGGTGCAAGAGAGCGGAAGTCCCTTCCTCCCCATCTGGCCTTGGAGAATCGCAGTTTTTTGTTGGCCGAGTGGAGGGCCCTGCCAGGAGCATAATAGGACACAAGGGACCGGATATCTTTAGGTCCAGACTCAAACAAGGCACAGTGCGTGAGGCAAAGGGCCTTGAAGTTGATCCTGGCCTGCATAGGGAGCCAGTGTAGATCCTTCCTGATGGCGGAGCCTGAGGAGCGCTTCGGGGCGCCTACAACAAATCGGGCAGTTGCATTCTGCACTATTTGAAGGCGTTGGACCAGACCTTAGCTGGACCTTAATCACAGCGGTTGCTCCACTCGCGCTTTGCCTCCTTACAGACGCTTCGCTTCCAGCCACCTGATTGCCCTGATTGCTGCCTGATTGTCCTGATTGAGCGCCTCGTAGTGCACGCAGCGCTTGGTATCGTTAATATTTATTTTATGCCAGCTTGCCCTATTACAGCGTTTATATCGCGCCTGACATCATTTTAGTGCCTACTTAATTTATGCTCATTGGCCGCATTGCGGGGAAGGTTAAAAGCGCCTGCACTGTGTTTGAAATATTTTAACATTTGGTGTACCTTATCTCGCACTCCGGCTGTGCCCCAGTTTCGTTTCTGCTACCGGGCTGCCATTTTGTGGAGTGTTTGTTTACATTGTTTGTGCCCGTGTCTCCTCCCAGCTCCCGCCTCCCAGCTGCCCCGCCCACCCACGAGCTCAGCTACCTCGCCCCGTCCTCTCGCAATCTGTAACCAGCTGGACCTTAATCACAGCGGTTGCTCCACTCGCGCTTTGCCTCCTTACAGACGCTTCGCTTCCAGCCACCTGATTGCCCTGATTGCTGCCTGATTGTCCTGATTGAGCGCCTCGTAGTGCACGCAGCGCTTGGTATCGTTAATATTTACTTTATGCCAGCTTGCCCTATTACAGCATTTGTATCGCGCCTGACATCATTTTAGTGCCTACTTAATTTATGCTCATTGGCCTGCATTGCGGGGAAGGTTAAAAGCGCCTGCACTGTGTTTGAAATATTTTAACATTTGGTGTACCTTATCTCGCAATCCGGCTGTGCCCCAGTTTCGTTTCTGCTACCAGGCTGCCATTTTGTGGAGTGTTTGTTTACATTGTTTGTGCCCGTGTCTCCTCCCAGCTCCCGCCTCCCAGCTGCCCCGCCCACGCTCCACCCCCTCCACTCTCCATTTATGTCCAATGACCCAACGCGCAGCATCCACGCGCTGCGGCCGCGCCGAAGGTGCGCGAAAGGTAAGCCCGTCTACGCCCGTCCGCGCCAGGACCGCGCCCAGCGCCCGTCCCCCTGCTCAATGCCGCTCCCAACCCCCCAGAGTAACTTATGATGCCGCTACTCTCCTCGCCCTCAACCCCGGACGCACCCCACTTTGCTGCGAAGCTACCCCAGGACGTACCCACGGCCCATTCGCCTGCCTCTCCTGCAAGTTCAACTGCTTCAGGACCATCACCAAACACACTTCCTCCACGCACAGCTCCGAACCCAACGACTTGAAATGCATCCTACTGAACACCCGCTCGGTCCACAGACATGCAACCGAACTCTGGGATCTAATTGACACTGCGTCACCTGACATAGCCTTCCTTACTGAAACATGGATGAATGCTTCTTCTGCCCCCGACATCGCCATAGCCATACCGGACACTTACAAGATCATTCGAAAAGACCGCACCGATCAAACTGGAGGAGGCATCGCCATCGTCCATAGAAACACCATCAAAATTACATCCAGCTCTGACGACAATCTTGCAACCGCCGAACACCTCCACTTTCAGATCCACACCGACCCCAGGACCACACTTAGAGGAACCCTCATTTACAGGCCCCCAGGCACCCGATCTCAATTCAGCGACGACATCACTGACTTTGTCAGCCCGCACGCCCTCGCCTCCGACAACTACATTCTTCTAGGAGACCTCAACTACCACCTTGACAACATTCTCGACAAAAACACCACCACCTTTCTGGACAAACAGTCCAATCTCGGACTCAAACAACTTGTTGACACCCCCACTCACATAGCCGGACACACGCTCAACCCTATCTTCACCTCCAGCAAGCACATCTCTTCCAATCACACTACAGCTCTCCACTGGATGGATCACAGCTGTGTTCACTTCAGCTACAAAACAACCCTGACCCACAACCATCCACAACCCATTCCCCGAAGAAAATGGAACAAAATCACCACCGACCAACTCCTCACATCACTCAGCCAAAACACTCCCACCCTAGCAACGGACCCAGACCTAGCGGCCACCAACCTCAGGCATTGGATTACCCACAGTGCGGACGAACTAGCACCCCTGAAAAAACACCAGTCGAAATCATCCAGCAAAAAAGCTCCCTGGTTCAATGAGGACCTTAAAAAATCCAAGAAGACATGCCGCACCCTGGAGAAGAATTGGAGAAAAGAACCAACCTCAAACAACATGGCCTCCCTCAAGACAGCAACCCGCAAACACCACCAACTGATTCGATCCGCCAAGAAATCAGCATTAAAGGACCGTCTCGACAACAATTCTCATAACAGCAAGGAACTCTTCAATATCGTCAAAGAATTCACCAACCCCCCCGCAGCATCCAACGACATCACTAACTCCCAAGACCTCTGCGATGCGCTATCCTCCTTCTTCTACAACAAAATTGCCGACATCCACAACAGCTTCAAGAATACTCCCAATGACCAACTCACCCCACCCCCTCAGATCCCATCCCTCCCAACTAACTACCTCAATTCCTGGAACCCAATCACCATTGAAGACACCATTCGCCTCATGAACTCAATCCACTCTGGCTCACCTTCTGACCCCTGTCCCCACTACATCTTCAACAAAGCTGACTCCATCATCGCTCCCCAACTCCGTGATGTCATCAACTGCTCCTTCAACTCCGCCACCTTTCCAGAAATATGGAAACACGCCGAACTCAGCGCCCTTCTGAAAAAACCAACAGCAGACCCCTCAGAACTGAAAAACTACCGACCCATTTCCCTCCTCCCTTTCCCGGCCAAGGTCATCGAGAAAGCCGTCAATAGCCAACTCGCAGCCTTCCTTGAATCCAACAACTCCCTGGATCCCTCACAGAACGGCTTTCGAGCCAAACACAGCACCGAAACCGCCCTCATTGCGGCGACCGACGACATCCGAGCACTCCTGGACAACGGTGAAACAGTGGCCCTCATTCTACTCGACCTCTCCGCCGCCTTCGACACGGTCTGTCACAACACCCTCATACAACGCCTCAACAACATCGGCATACAAGGAAAAGCCTTGGACTGGATCATCTCGTTCCTAGCCGGGAGAACCCAGAGAGTCCGACTCCCCCCTTTCTACTCAGAGCCCACCGAAGGCATTTGCGGCGTACCTCAAGGCTCCTCACTCAGTCCCACCCTCTTCAACGTCTACATGAGTCCCCTCGCCTCCATCGCACGTCAACACAATCTCAACATCATCTCCTACGCCGACGACACCCAGCTAATCCTTTCCCTCACCAAAGACCCCAACACCGCCAAAAACAACCTTCACGAAGGTATGAAAGAAGTAGCCGAATGGATGAAACAGAGCCGCTTAAAACTCAACTCTGACAAAACGGAGGTGCTCATCCTAGGATCCTCCCCCTCAGCTTGGGACGACTCCTGGTGGCCTTCCGCTTTGGGATCTGCGCCCACACCCACAGACCATGCACGTAACCTTGGCTTCATTCTAGACTCCTCCCTCTCGATGTCCAGACAAGTCAACGTTGTATCGTCCTCCTGCTTCAACGTCCTCCGCATTCTCAAAAAGATCTTCCGCTGGATCCCCCTCGAAATAAGAAAGACTGTCACCCATGCACTGGTCACGAGTCGACTGGACTATGGCAACCCACTCTACGCCGGAATTACAACAAAATTGCAGAAAAAGCTCCAGCGCATCCAAAACGCATCAGCGAGACTCATATTAGACATCCCGCGCCGAGAGCACATCACCGGTCACTTAAAAAACCTCCACTGGCTTCCCGTCAACAAAAGAATTACCTTCCGCCTTCTTACCCACGCACACAAGGCCCTCTATAAGCTAGGACCCGAATGCCTCAACACCCGACTGTCCTTCTACAATCCCACCCGCCAACTAAGATCATCCAATCAAGCCCTCGCCGCAGTCCCGCGCATCCGAAAAACCACCATGGGTGGCAGATCCGTCTCCTTCCTGGCTGCCAAGACCTGGAACTCACTCCCCACCCACCTCCGCCTTACTCAGAATCACATCTCCTTCAGAAAAGAACTGAAAACATGGCTATTCGATAAACAGTAATCCCCTCCCCCCAGCGCCTTGAGACCCTCTGGGTGAGTAGTGCGCTTTATAAATGCATGAACTTGAACTTGAACTAGTGCCTAAGTATAGTGCATTGCAGTAGTCCAGCCTGGAGGATATAAGAGCCACCGCAACCTGTTTTCCGGCTTCAAAGGAAAGATAATGTGTGATCTTTCTCAAGATCCTTAGGGCACCACAGCAGGTAGAGACTGTCCTGCTTATTTGTTTGTCAAAAGAGAGGGTGGTGTCCAAAATTACACCCAGGTTGCGGGCCGATGTAGAGGGCATGGGGCAGGCGCCGAGAGCAGAGGGCCACCAGTCCATCGACCAGATCTCCTGGTGGCCTCTGAAAATAAGAACCTCAGTTTTCTCCCCATTTAGCTTGAGGAAGTTCTTAATCATCCAGCCTGCGACTGCTTCCATACAGTTCCTAAAATTCAAGGCCGTTATATTAACTGATTGTGATAGGGAGACCATGATCTGAGTGTCGTTGGCATAAGAAAGAACTTCCAGCCCAAACGATCTTACAAGCCTGGCGAGTGGGGCCACATTGATGTTGAAAAGTGTGGGGCTCAGGGATGAGCCCTGGGGGACCCCACACTGCACAGGCTTGACGTACGAGAGGAAGTCACCCAACTTGACCCTTTGATTTCGCTGGTCAAGAAAAGATGTCGGGAGGCTAAGCGCTGGTCCATCGACTCCTAACTCCCTGAGGCGGGTAGCCAGAATGGAAGGGGACAGAGTGTAGAATGCGGCAGTAAGGTCGAGCAGTACCAGCAAGGTAGTCTGGCCACTGTCAACCTTAGTGCGGATGTTATTAACAACCACTGTGAGAGCCGACTCAGTGCTATGTGCCCTCCGGAAGCCATGTTGGGAAGGGTCCAGGAAGCTGGCGCTATCCAGGAAGGCACTCAAATGGTGGTTGAGGTGGGCCTCTAGCATCTTAGCAGGGGCAGGGAGAATGGAAATGGGACGGAAGTTTTTCAAGATCCCAGGGTCTAAGGTAGCCTTCTTTAGGAGAGGCTTGACTATGGCCATTTTCCAAGATGATGGGTAGACACCTTCAGAGATTGCCAGATTCATAACCTCCAAGAGAGGGGGCAGCAATACCTCCCTGCACTCTTTGAAGGTTCTCAGTGGACAAGGGTCCAAAGGGGATCCGGAATTAAGCTTGTCCAGGAGCAGACTAAGTTGGTCAAGGGTGAGGAGGGGGAACTTGGAAAAGTTACTGCACGATTCATAGGCCTGTCTTTCCAGAAGGGGTAAAGCGGGCAAGGAGGGGCTCTCAAGGTCGAGATTGAGGGCTTCCAAGGCAGTGTGGATATCCATAATCTTTGTATGGAAAAAAGTGGAGATCTGATCACACAGTTCTTGGGAAGCTACAATGGGGTCGGGTGACTGGAGGAGAGACAGGGAGTCGACAATATTAAACAGTTCCCTGGGGGAGCTAAGTGAGGCAGTCAGTTTAGCAAAATACGCTTTCCTTCCCGCCAGCACCGCGATTTTGTATCCTTTAAGTAAACATGTATGTTTATCCTTCTCTTTAGGGTCCAGATGAGACCTCCAGAGTCTTTCTTGTTTCCTGCACCCCTGTCTGAGCAATGTGAGGGAATCTGAAAACCTGGGGGCCGAAGGCCGTTTCCTGGCAGAATAGTGTTGTTTGACCGGCGCAAGAATATCCACGGCACTTGCCGGGGTGTTTGACAGGTCGAGGGCAGCTGCGTCGGTATCCCTCCAGAGGGAGGGCTTAAGGTTAGCCATCAGAGGGGCAAGTGTTTCGTTATTCAGCCCCCTGAAATTCCTCCTCAGTTCCCACTTATTATGATCCAGCGGAGGGATAACAGGGTGGGAAGGTGCGAATTTGAGGGGGACGGCCAGATGGTCCGACCAGTACAGGGGGAGAGGGGGACCAATTTCAAGCCTGGGGTCGTTGGTGAAGACCCCATCCAGAGTGTGTCCAGCTGAGTGGGTAGAACTCCCTACTCCTTGTAGCAATCCACAGGAGGCCAGGGAGTCTAACAAGTGGCCGGTGTCAGAGGAATTAGAATTTTCCAAGTGGAAATTGAAATCCCCGAGGATGGTCATATTGGGTCTGTCAATATAGGGTTCGAGAAATCTTGACTGAAGCCAGACCTAGGGCCTGGGGTTCTATAGATCTGAATCCCAGTGAAGGACACGGTGGGGGAGGAGTTTAACGCGAAATACATGGCCTGGAAGGAGTCCAGCGGTGAGGGCAGGGGCTCAGTTCGGCATCTTATTGAACTTTTGTGTAGTATGCCCAGCCCTCCTCCCCTGCGACCTACTCTGTCCATTCTTGCCAGGGCGTATCCCTCAGGGATTGCGTTTATTAGTTCAGGCCCAGTACATTCAGAGGCCCAGGTCTCAGTAATAAAGACCCAAGAGGGATTTCTATCCAAGATAAAATCTCTGAACGCCAAGGTATTTTTAACTAGTGAACGAGCATTGATAAAGAACCCAGTATCTTTTATCAGGGGAGGGGGGCCTGGCCTTTTAGGAAAGGCCCGCTTATGGGAGGAATCAGAGGTGTTTTGATGCCTTCCTCTCCCATTACATCGGCAATTTAAGGCAGCAATGAGCTTTTCCGGGACGAATGTGTGATGGCAAGGCTGGCAGGGGGGTTTGAGGGCTTGTAATGCACCTAAGGTGTATAGGGGAATAGTAGGGACATGAATGTGAATGGACATAGTCTCCCTGGCCCCTGGCGCTTCCTTAGCGCTGACAGGCGCAGACGGGCTAGACTCTGTCGCGACTCCGGCGCAAATGCGGCGTGTCCGCTGATCGCGTCCGCTGCGCGGAGGCATGCCCGTCTCCTTAAGTACTGACGACTCGAGTGCAGAGTGTAATGCCTCCCACCCTAGATGGCCGCTGCCGAATTGCACAACCCGGGACCGAGGGACTCAGCACCTGAATCGGACGAGTACCGCCTGGAGTGCGGGGAAATGAAATTTTTGATTTCGCCTAAAAGGAAGAAGCGCCGCGTTAAATCCGTGACATACACAACATGAGAGTTCACACACGCACGTCTGATAGTTCACTCAGCACATCTCCCGGCTTTCTGCCTCAGGAGTAGAAACAAACAGCACGTCTGGGCATACCTAGCGCACTTAGGGCGATAAAGCAAAAGACACACAATTGATGGACGGAATGCAGAACAAATAAAAAAATTCACCCCCAGTCAAGAGATCTGGGTTAAATCCACCATTCTTTTGCTCACCATGCCACCCCAGTTTAGGGTCGTGAGGGCACTCCAGGAGGCGTCTTTGGTGCTAGAGAGCGATGTGCGCACTCTATGATAAACACTGAGGAGAATGTGTCACGCCCAAGCAGAGTCACAAGCACTTGTTATGTAAATGTCTCGATGTTCCAAATCTCTGTAGATTCTGGCAGCCCAATAATGTGCAGATTATTGCACCTAGATCACGCCTCCAGGTCCTTAGCTTTGCCTTGCAGTGTTGTTAGTAGTTTCCCTATTTGCTTCTGGGTGGCAGTGGCCTCTGATTGGGCATCTTCGATCCTCGACACCCTTCTCTCTACCATATCGATCCTTTCACTGTGTTTATCTAAACATTCTGGCATGCGATCCATTTGGTAAGAGAGGGAGTCAATCTTGCCATCTATTGTGGTGAGGCTTTCCTGCATTGTCATCAGTATTTGACGTATGTCCACTCACAACTCGATGGCTGTTGCCCGCTGCTTTGGTGAATCACTCAAATAGGAGATCCTCTACCTGTTTCCAAAGTCATACAGTGCTGGAAGTCACTGATATTAAAGCATACGTTTGAACACACTAGCCTTCCGAAATATGATACACAACACTTTATATATCTACCATATCATAAATTGTTTATTTATATATTTGATTTTCAGGTTGTGATCAGATCATAATGAAAATAATGTAACAACAGGTCCGAGCACATCCTACCTTACACACTCATTATCATTCAAACAAATGGAAACATACCCTCACATACTCCAATGTCATCATAAATCAGGGTTCACTGTTAAGTAACCAAAGGATGTTTATGCCAACAACATATACCCACAGATATAATAAACAAAAAAAATCACACTACTTAGTGCTATACAAGATCAATACAGTGAAAAAAAAATACATTGATCAGCACAGGAGCAGCTTATTCAGTTAATATAATACTTCATATTTTGAAGAAACAATGAATCATTGGGGGAAGATAACAAGGGGTACATGTTATTGCCAATGGCGAGTTCCCAGCCCTATGCTCCAGTGTCATCAAGTCAGTTTCCTCTTCTCTGATTCTCATTGATTTGTGCTGATCAGATTGAAGCTTTGGCTGGTTCCGATCTATCTTTCCCATGTTTGTGTGGCTCGCTTGCGTTGTCTAGTGTGCTTCTGTGAACACATGCAGCACTAATATTCGTGTCTGGTCTGTCCCGATTAGTGCTTATGGTTTCTAGCCCCTGTGAAGTGCTCAGGACAGTGGGTACAAGTCCCTGTGTAATGCTCAGGGTGGTGGGGAGATGTCTGTTGGTATCTAGTGAGAGTATACTGTAGGTTAACTCACCACCGGGCCAATAGGTCCTCTGCCGCACTCCCTTTCAGGCTGTAGTGACATCTCAGGCCATCGTGCTTCTGCTCTGCATCTGCGCAATTCCTCTCCCCAGTGCTGGGTAGGCCCTGTGGCCGCTCCCAGGCTCTGGGGCCACGTAGGGAGTACCTGGCCACAGGTACTCCGCCACACTGATTGGCTTTTGCAAGGGATTCTTCACTTCTGGGATCGCCAATGGTTCGGTGTACGCCTGGGATGCGGGGCGAGTGTGCTGCACTCCGGTTGCAACAGGATCAGGGCTCGTTCAGAGATCTCTGCAGTGCAGCAGACTGGTCTCTCCACACTTCAAGTCTGCTAGGCCGCAGTTACAGCGTACGAGTATCTGCACCTAATAAAGGATCCCAGCAGCAATGAAAATGCTCTTAAGGTGCTTGTGAATAATTTTGCCGAACTTTAGCAACCTTGCTCCGGTTCTTCCAAAGCTCAAAATGTTTTTGAGAGGGACCCCTAGTTCAACTAAGGGAATAGAGTTACTATACCAGACTTAAAGAGTAAGCATGGGCGGATTTTGCGGATCCACGATTCACGAATTTGCGAATTCACGGATCGTGGATCCGCAAAATCCGCGGATTTTGCGGATCGGCGGATTTGGGGGCAGGGCTTCCTCGAGTGTGTGGGCGGGGCCAAACGGACAGGGCTTCCATGCGAGCGCACATGCCTCTTGTGTGTATAAAAGGTCAGAGACCGATCAGAGCAGCAGATTAAGAGACAGAAGCTCCTGGTCACAGGAACAGCACGGGGATTGCGCTCGTGAAAGTCAAAGATGCAAATGCCTCTGGCCTGCATCACAGCGGATTTTCGATGGTATATTTGGGAAGAAGGCACACCTGCCCAGCCTCCACAACGCTCACGATTGTTTTTGGGCTGATGAATGAGTCACTGAATTTAAGCTTCAACTAGGGCACATGCTTTATTGATATCTGCAAGTGTTTCCTGTTGAGGTTTATTTTTTGTGCCAGGACCGTCGTGCCAGAATGAACCCTGCCCTTCATATTTATTCAAGACACCACCGTTTTTCCCCAACAAAAGTTCAAAGCCTAATTTACGATGGCGCCGGCAAGCTGCCAGCGCCATCCTGAAAAAGTTACTTAATTAGCTTCAACAGGAAGCTCCAACTGATAAAATAAAGCAGGCGCTCGAACCCCTGCTTTATCTTATCTATTAGAGCTTCCTGTTGAAGCTAATTAAGTAACTATTTGAGGATGGCGCTGGCAGCTTGCCGGCGCCATCGTAAATTAGGCTTTGAACTTTTGACCGCAGAATCCGCCGCTCGCGGATTGCGGATTTTCGGTAAATTCGCGAGAGTTCGCGGACCGCGAATTTACCGAAAATCCGCAAAATCCGCGATCGGAGCGGATTTTGCGCTCATGCTTATTAAAGAGAGGATTCCCTTAGAACATCAGATGTGAATTTCAATTCTACCAAATATTCTGCAGTGCTGCAAGATACCGTGCAGACACACTACTACATCAGGACTAAATTAAAAAACATATATATTTTATTCAGCCAATCTCCTGGCACATTTATGAAAAACACAGGGGCATATTATCAAGGGATTTATCTCCGCTTTTTTGGCTTTAAAAGCTAAGAAAGCGGAGATAAAATTATCTCCCTATTACCTAGCTGTCGCTAACACCAGTTAGCGACAGCTAGTAGGAGATAGCGACCATCTTGGGCCCCGCTTTGCATGTCAGAGAAATTTATCACTAATGACATGCAAAGTGGGCGTGCCAAGATGTTAGCGACTGTTTCCAGTCGCTAACATCGCTATCTCCTATTATCAACTTTTGGAGATATTTACGCTAAGCGCGAATATCTCCAAAAGCTAAGACCTGCCCTGAGCAGTTCTTAGCAATGTTATCCAATGGGAGGTGGATAACATGGCTAAGAGCATTTGCTCGGTAATGCATGAATATCGCTGACTTTTCAGCAATATTCATGCATTTCGGCCGATTTTTATCGCTTAGGAGATAGACCTTGATATTATCAAGGCTCCTAAGCGATAAAAATTGTCGCTACACGGCGATAAAATTATTGCCGCTAAGCCAACCTAGCCATAATTATCGCTAGTTGTTGGTAATATGCCCCACAGTTATTTCACAATATACAGTATATTTATCATACACTCACAGGTACAATGAATATTTCAATTCGTTGAGTGTACTCGTTATTACACAGTAAGTAAAATATCATAAAAACATTTTCTTGCATCAATTTATCAAAACACCTTATTTATGCATTGTACATCGATTATGGCCTGCATAATCCAAACATAGAGACAACATAAAAGAAAAGAACTCAACCTTGTCTAATTACTTAGCACATTGACATTGTCAGCCTGTGGTCAATATATAACATATATCATTGTACCCTCCTTTTGGCTAATATTCAATTGTGCTACTTTTGCGACAGCTAGTAGGAGATAGCGACCATCTTGGGCCCCGCTTTGCATGTCAGAGAAATTTATCACTAATGACATGCAAAGTGGGCGTGCCAAGATGGTAGCGACTGTTTCCAGTCGCTAACATCGCTATCTCCTATTACCAACTTTTGGAGATATTCGCGCTAAGCGCGAATATCTCCAAAAGCTAACACCTGTCCTGAGCAGTTCTTAGCAATGTTATCCAATGGGAGGTGGATAACATGGCTAAGAGCATTTGCTCGGTAATGCATGAATATCGCTGACTTTTCAGCAATATTCATGCATTTCAGCCGATTTTTATCGCTTAAGAGATAAACCTTGATAATATCAAAGCTCCTAAGCGATAAAAATCGTCGCTACACGGCGATAAAATTATTGCCGCTAAGCCAACCTAGCGATAATTATCGCTAGTTGTTGGTAATATGCCCCACAGTTATTTCACAATATACAGTATATTTATCATACACTCACACGTGCAATGAATATTTCAATTTATTGAGTGTACTCGTTATTACACAGTAAGTAAAATATCATAAAAACATTTTCTTGCATCAATTTATCAAAACACCTTATTTATGCATTGTACATCGATTATGGCCTGCATAATCCAAACATAGAGACAACATAAAAGAAAAGACCTCAACCTTGTCTAATTACTTAGCACATTGACATTGTCAGCCTGTGGTCAATATATAACATTTATCATTGTACCCTCCTTTTGGCTAATATTCAATTGTGCTACTTTTGCGTCGACGCGTTTCGGCGGTTTCACATCAATTATTGCCGCCTTTTTCAAGACCAAAATTGGTTGTCTCTCAATCTTGCAACAATTCAAGCCTTCTTTTTACTGTAATGTGGACCCTGTTTCTCTCATGGAGTGGATTCCTTTTTTCTTCCTTTGCTAAGATGGTTCGATGTTGTTAAAATCCTATGTACTTATTGTCTCCCTTTCTTGTCAGATTTCATCAATTTGCTGGCCTCCCCACGGCTTATCCGGACTCGCTTGAATGTTCTGTGCTCTTCCGGATGTACCAATTGCGGCACCTCAAAAGCTGTATCCTTTTTGTTTTTAGCATCTAATCTTGCTTCGTGGCTGCTGCTGTGCGTGGTTCAGTTCCAAACTGACATTTGGCTATACGGCAGACTAGCGTGCAGGAACTTTTGGAATTGAAAATAAGAGTAACAGACCATCCCCTGAACCACGCACAGCAGCAGCCACGAAGCAGACCCCCACTCATTTTCTGTGCAAAACTTTAACTCTGGTATTTCCATGGCTGCAACTAGACAGATCTCGCAATCTTCATCAATAGGATCCGCAAAAGTAAAGTCATCATCCTCATCCACTTTGGCAGGGAAACGAGAGAGTAAGTTTGCCCTACCATTCCTACCTCCAGAAATGTGCTTAACATCAAACTGGTACTGTAAAACTTTACTGACCATCCTCATGATCCTAGGAGTACAACATTTACTCACGCTACTACCAAAGATATTAATTAAAGGTTTGTGATCAGTTTGTGGAAGAAAACATTTTCCCCAAATATATGGGCCTGCCCAAGAACAAGCTGTGAGTTCCTTCTCAATCACTGAGTACTGTAACTTGGCAGCCCTTAAAACCCTGGATGCAAATCCAATAGTATTTTACACTCCAACCTCCACCTGCGTCAAAGTAGCCCCCAATCCCAATTGGCTGGCATCAACAGTGAGACAGCATGATAGACTGGAGTCAAAGGGTTTGAGGACAGCACTCTTTCCCAACAACAACTTAACTTGACTAAAGTCTGTCACGCACTCATCGCACCATTCAAATATAACCCCTTTCTTTAGGAGATTTCTGATTGGATGAACAATGGAGGCATAGCCAGGAATACATCTGGAAAAATATTCACACAAACCTAGTAGAGAATTGACTCCAGTCTTATCAATAGGTGCGGAAGCATTAGCAATGGCTTCGAGTAGACCAGGTCTGGGACTAACCCCTTCTTGAGTGAGAATATGTCCCAACTACTCCACTTCAGTACAAACAAATTTACATTTCTCTGGCTTTAACACAAATCCATGTTCTTGAAACAAACTAAGAACTTTGTGGAGTATGCGATCAAGTGAATTGACATCATTAGCAAAAATCAGAACATCGTCTTGAAAAACCAAGACACCATCAACCCCTTTCAGCATGTTACCCATCACCCTCTGGAACACTGATGCTGATGATGCTGAAACCAAACGGCATCTGTCAATATTGAAAGGTATCCAGAGGAGAAACAAAAGCGGTGAGATGATGGGAATCCGAATGCAGTTCCACCTGGGGGTATGCACTGGCGAGGTCGAGCTTGGAAAAAAACATAGCCGCTTTGGTGGATGCAAACAAGTCATTGATCTTGGAAAGAGGATGTGAGTCAACCCAAATCTCCTTTTTGAGAGATATTAAATCAACACAGACCCTGAGTTGCCCACACCTCGTCCTGGCAACCACCAAGGGAGAAAGCCACAGGGAAGATTCTGTGGGTTCATTTACACCTTTCTCACATAACTGTATTAATTCCTTCTCAAGGTCATCTCTTACGCTGTAGGGAACACCTCTGAGCTTATACTTGGCAGGAATTGCACCCTCTTTTACTATAATTCTGTGTTTGAAAACTCACATTTTGCCCAAATCATTCATGAAAACAGATGGAAATGTATTTTTCAAAACCCGAATTTTTAAGCACACCCCACAACAAGCACTTGTTCCTTGGCTTCTGGTTTGAGAATAATTCCGAAGAGCCCTTGATAGAACAAACTTAAAAACACATCTCCTTCTCAGAGAAACCCATTCAATCTATTTTACAACCTTCATACAATACAGGAGAGCGATCGGGAAGACACAATTGTTGGGAACCTCTCCATGTCTCTTCGAATAACTTTTGGGTGATCATTGTTATCTTGGCACGAGAGTCAATCAACAACTTGATACACTTGTCTCCCACAGTAGTATTGACAATAGGATCAACACAAGACAAGGAATCACCTTGAACTACATCTTGTGAGACAGTGGGATCAACGAGACTAGAATTTCTATTAGTGACTACTAACACTACTTCTGTGTCTGAAGATTAATAAGACTCTACCACCCACACCACTGGTTTCTTTTGCCCTCTCCTTTTTATACAAATTTTTGCAAAATGTTCCACCTTTTTACAATTGCTGCAGGTAACATTAACAGCAGAAAATACACTAACCCTATGTGAGTCCTAGGGAAGGGAACTAGGGGCACGGGGCACTAGGCGCGAGCTAGCCTCCAACCTAATATGATTACACAACAGAAGCTGCTCCTAAGATAATGACTGAAAAAACTCTTTTAGGTATTAGCTGAGAATGCTGGCATCTCACAAAAAGTCCTTCAGACTGTCCTTGCACACCACCAGGTGTCATGCTTCATCATCAGCAGTCTTCACTCTCTAGAAACTCAGGGGCAGCTGTATCAATGTAATTTTTAGTCGCAAACAAGCAGCATTTGCGACTAACAATTCGCAAAACCGTATGTAGTAGGGAAATCACATCGCTAAATTAAGGAATCACAAAATTTACGATTCCTTAATTTTGCGTAAGCATTTAAGGAATCACAAATTGCGATTCCTTAAATGCTATGCATCAAGCATTCAAGTTGGTGGTAATTTGCAATTTCTTTCACAAATGCACTTTTTTGCATTTGTGAAGGTGCCATATGGTGCACATACATTCCCTTAGGGCATGTATGTGCACCTTATGCGCACACGTGTTCATTTCAGTGGTGCATCACGATGTCCTTATGACACCCTTGCACCCTTGAAATTATTCTCAATTTGCGATTCTCAAATTGCAAATCGCAAATTGAGATTGACTTCACATTCATTCCTATAGGCCTCCTGGCCCATAGAAATGAATGGGAAATTATTCCTTAATTGCATTTCCGCAATTTGCTAATCACAAATAAGGAAAACTAAGAAATCGCTAAAAAATTGTGATTTTTTTACATACATCCCTTTTTGAAATTCTCAAATAGCCATTCTCAAAAAATCGCTATTTGAGAATCGCAAACGGGGATTTTCATACATATGCCCCTCAGTTTGGTAGAGGGCGGGCCTTCACCTGGAGACAGGGAGGCACTTCTAAATCTAAGTGGGGGCCCGCGAAAGTGAGTGAAGTTAAAAACCAGTACAGTTACCAAATTACATTTAATAAGGGAGGTAGCTATAGGGTACTAAAATTCCGAAAACTGTGAAATTGGGGATATTATTGTCCCCTCACCATAGTTAGTGCTATGGTCGACATGTTTCTGCCTTTTTGGCCCAATTGGGCTGCGGCGTTCATCAGGACTAAAAAGAAAAGGGCTCCGTTCTTACCAAATTGATGATATGAAATTACCACTTGGTGGGATGACCTATATCATACTCCACCAGGGGAGGACTCTCAGCAAGCCTGTCAAGCAGAAGTGGAGAGCGATACAAGAATACCATCAAGAGGTTCAGTCATTGACAATACAATTAAAACCACATCCATAAAATTTATACAAAGTAACTAGAATGTGTGTAACACGTGGCACTGCAACTGTGAACACACAAAATTAAATGAACACTGTGAGAAAATTCACACATTCTTACCCTTAGGATGTGTCCTAGGCGTCCCATGAGAGGGGAGTGGAGGAGAGACCCCTGTGGTCAAACTCTGGAGAAAAGATGAAAGTTTTGAGCATATCAGAGCTCTATTCTGATTGAAAACAACATTATTACACATTCACATACCCCTGCACTCTATTACTACATCTCTCGTGGGTGCACCTACTGGTGTACGCTCTTCCTCCCGAAGATAAATGAGCTGTGGAGGAGTAAGGGTTTATATAGTGCTCTTAAATGGTGTAAATATGTAAATTAATAAATCGCCTGCACATGCTAAAGAGTTCTGGTGTCATGAGACTACCTTCGCTGCGAGTGGTTGACTTGCTTGACCTTCGCATCGGAGTGTCTATCAAAGTTAGTAAAATAATTTAAGGTGGAGCACCTGGGTGAGCCAGGATCCGTGTTCTGAAATGTGCTGATGTAAAGGGATGTAAAGGGGACAGGCAAAATGCCTGACCGCTGCATCAGCCCGATCAGGAGCCAATCGGGGCCTTGCTGTGGGCGGAACCCACGTGGGAGTATAGCGTAAGTCCGTGCTGTTTGTGGAGCGCGTCTTTTGCCAAAGATCATCAGCAAGGGGCGTGACGGTATAATGAGTAGCATGCCTCACCGATCAAATGGTGTGTGGGTACATACAGCTTACGGCTCGTGTGTAGTAAGGAATAAATATGAGTCAAGTTCAGAGCCAAGTTTATTACGTGAGACGTGCATGTCTCTGAGAAAAGACAAAAAAGCAAATATACATGGACTACTTATTTGCCATGCGGTGGATGTGTGGCTTGTCCATTCACAGCACAACAAAAGAGGTAGATATAAAAACCAACAAACCCTGAGTACTTAAGAATAGTAGTAACTGCAACAGTGAGAATGTTGTCTATTTACTGACATACCCATGTAAACTTATGTACGCAGGCATGACCACAAGGAAAATCAGGGTCTGTGTCAACGAGATCAGAAGCACTATTAGGTGTAAGAAGACCCACACGAACTGACCAGGCACTACCTGGAAAACAACACAGATCTGAAATGAGTAGTGCTGGAGATAATGAGTAATTGCAAACACAACAATGATGGACAGAATGTGGATCAATGTCACACATTCACCCCAGTCCAAAGATCTGGGCCCAAATCCATTGTTTTTCCACTCCACACCACCCTGGGTTAGACAATGGCGATATGCAAATCAGCGCTGACCCTGTGCCCCATGGGAACAGTCCAGTCCGAACTACAAAAGCCATGTCCTTCCCAGAACGAAATCAAGCATCCGAGGACCGGCCCGGTTTCGAGGTAACACCTCTCATCAGCCCGGCTAGCTTGACTCCAGTGGTGTGGAGTGCCTGGGACTCACGTCTGAGCATCCCCAGTACACTTAGAGCGGTAATTGCAAACACAACAATGATGGACAGAATGTGGATCAATGTCACACATTCACCCCAGTCCAAAGATCTGGGCCCAAATCCATCGTTATTCCAGATAACGGAGATAATGAGTAAAACACAACCAGACATCGCAAGGTCTCTCCATATCAGAGAACAATGCTGAGTTTACCGCCTGCTCTCATGGGACATAGGATTGAACTATGAGATCCCGTGGCTCCAAATGGGCAGATAAGTAGTCCAATGGGGTCTTAAATACTAAACACCATGACTACTCTACTATTAAAAAACTGTATTGAGGTTCATGGAACCCTTAGCCACCATTTTTTGACGAACAACTGACTGTCCTGCCCCCTGAAAAATGGTCTACTTATATCCATGTTTTACCATTTTATCACCAGTCTTTTAAAAACTGACTGCCCAGTATCTTAAGATGCTACATTGATATCCTTATGTTATCACCGTGAATTAATGAAACACAAACGGGGATGATCCCCGCATATAATATGTGCAATCATAAAATAATTTGTGCAATAATAAAAAACTTTTTTGAAAATACCGCTCTAGGATTTATATATAACAAACCGGTGGCATTACCGACTGATGACTTTTTTCCTAAATATTTATGGGAAACTCGATAAAACAGGTAATTGCCATACATACCTGTTTTTATATATACATATTTTTTTATGCATTTCCTTATATACATAATTCCATGTATATTATCTTTTTTGTCTTTTCTCAGAGACATGCATGTCTCAAATATTAAACTTTTGCTCTGAACTTGACTTGTGTTTATTCCTTACTACACACAAGCCACAAGCGGTATGTACCCACCCACCATTTCATTGGCGAGGCACGCTATTCATTATACCATCACTCCCCTTGCTGACGATGTTTGGCAAATGACGCTCTCCACAAACAGCATGAGACACTCCCGCGTACCTTGCGGCATCCTTACGCTATACTCCCACATGGGTTCCGCCCAGAGCATGGCCCCAATTGGCTCCCAATCGGGCTGATGCATCGGTCAGGCATTTTGCCTGTCCCCTTTACATCAGCACATTTCAGATACCGGATTCTGCCTCACCCAGGTAATCCGCTTTAAATAATTTTACTAACTTTGGTAGACACTCTGATGTGAAGGTCAGGCAAGTCAACCACTCGCAGCGGAGGTAGTCTCATGACACCTGAACCCTTTGGCTTATTAACGCATGTGTAGGCGATTTATTAATTTACGTATTTACGCCATTTAAGAACTCTATATAAACTGTTTCTCCTCCACTGCTCATTTATCTTCCGGGAGGACGAGCGTACACCACTAGGTGCACCCACGAGAGATGCACCTTGATGTAGTAAGAGAGTGCATGGGCTTGTGAATGTGTAATAATGTTGTTTTCAATAAAAATAGAGCTCTGATATGCTCAATACTTTCATCTTTTCTCCATAGTTTGACCACAGGGGTCTCTCCTCCACTCCACTCCCCTCCCATGGGGTGTGTAGGACACAACCTAAGGGAAAGAATGTGAGAATTTTCTCACAGTGTTCATTTGATTTTGTGTGCTCACAGTTGCAGTGCCATGTGTTACACACATTCTAACCACTTTGTATAAATGTTGTGCATGTGGTTATAATTGTGGATCCCTGATCAAATATCGATAACAAAAACACCGACCTACAAAAATATCGCCCCAATAATATTGTTTACAAAAATATCGTCCCCATATACTTAAACAAGATTTTACACAAATATCGATAATTTATTATCGACTAAAAAAATATTGTTTATAATTATATCGACTACTAAGTTATCGACTACTAAATTATCGAAAATTCTTTAAATATTAAGAAACAGTACAAAAATATCGACACCACTATTATCGACTTACATACAGCCTATTTAATAATACTAAAAATATCGACGTTTTACTTTAACATTAAATACACAATCCTCTCAAATGAATACCTTTTTAATTTTCATTTCCTTTTAAATAAATACTTATTAACATATATAAATTCACTATATACTTTAAATATTTATATATTATTTATTAATACACTAATAAATATAAACATACTAAATATTTCTATTATACTCAATTAATATTTTTTTTAAATACACATTACATATATAAACTTTTTTACAAATATAAACAATAAATATAAAACACATAAAAAACTGCTTTAATTATATACTACTACTAAATAACAAATAAAACTGCCTCATTAAAAAACTAACGGATACCAAATTCAAATTTAAGTTCTCAACCAATGGATTTGAAATAAATGTCGTCAAACCAATCAAAATGCAGAAATACTTAACTAACTACTATAAAAACAATTACATAATTAACTAAAAATATCCTTTCTGGAAGAAACTCGGAGAAAAACGGTTACTTTGCTGAAGAGAAAAGAATACTCACCTAGAACAACTACTACAACAGATTATACTACAACACAAGAAAGTAAACTCCCATTTTATATACTATTAAAGCCTCAAAAAACTTAGCTAAACTCCCTAAACTAAATATATGAGCTCTTTTTTAATTTATACAAAAAATACATACCAACAACAGTCACAATGAATAAATGTACTACAAAATGAGCTGCCTTACCAATGCCTACATAGAAATATTACAAATAAATCAAGATATAGCAAACTAAAGTTTTACAATAAATTAAATTGTCTGAGCTAAAAATAAATACAAATATAATACACAACTAATACAAATACTTTATTTTTCAGCTTCAACAAACTTCATCTACCATACTACATCTACGCTAACAACAGCTTCTACAAAATTAAGTAAGTATGCTCACAGTTTAAGTAAATGATAACAAAAGAGAAACAACTAAGTATCAAACAATATTATTAATTACAACTGTTCTCTACCACAACTCCAGGAATTACAACAGTGAAACTCAAAGACAAAGAAATAAAGACATCAGAAAAACAGAAAAAAGAACATTGTAAGTATATTTTTAAATTTAGTAGTTAAACCTAGACATTGAAATAAATGTATTACATATTTACTAAACAGATATATATATATATGTTTTGACGGTAATCAGACATAATATCGAAATTTAATATCGATATGAAAAAATATCGAAAATGTAATATCGAAGGTAAAATATATTGAAAATGTAAATATCGTATACAAAAATATCGTATTTAGTATGTGTATTATAATATCGTAAGTAAATATATCGGAAGACAAAATATCGACGATAAAAAATATCGTATAATTGTAAATAATAGTTAAAAATATCTAATTTATGCAAATATTGTAGTATAATCTGTTAATGTTATATAAAAAAAATATAAAAATTAAATATATTATTATAATAATTAAAAAATATATATATTTTTAGGAGCGGGTTATTGGGTTTATAGGGAATAAGGGTGGGAAGTGTTTTAAAAATATGTAAAAAAAAATATTATTTGTGTAAGAAAATTCTATATTGACACATTTAAATATACAAAATGTAGGTATTTTAATACAAAAAATCCAATATTTTCTAATATTTCTTGTAAAATTTATAAATACTAAGTATTAATAATTTGTTCAAATAATTAATATGTGTCAAAATATGAAAAATAATGAAATAATATTTTTTTTTAAAAAACCTTATTTTTAGGAGCGGGTTATTGGGTTTATAGGGGATAAGGGTGGGGAGTGTTTTCAAAATATGTTTAAAAAAAATTAATACTTAACAAATTTAAATATATATTAATAAATATATATATTTTTTTTTTAATTCAATTTTTAAAAAAAAATTTACATTTCAAATTTTAATTTTAACATTTTAAATAAATTTAATATTTATTGTAGTAATGGTTAATTTATTTTTAGGGGGTTAGGCTGGGGAGTATTATGAATTTTAAATTTAAATAAATAATGAACAAATTAAAAAATGTACATTTAAACCAAATCTAAATTTTAAAAATTTTTATTCAATTAAAAAAAAAATCAATTTTTTGTTTAACATTTGTAAAAATATTTAAAAAATATTAAATTTAGTAGCTTCATCTTGGCTGTAAATGGAATAATTGTGGTTAGTTTTTATAAAATCATAAATTTATAACAAATGCTTGTGTCCAGCACCTACTTCAATTTTATGTAGACTGAAGTGGGAATAGTAAATTATATTTAATTAGTGTCTAGCACCTACTTTAATTTTAAAAATTGCTATAATTTTTTTTTAAATCATTTTTTTTTAAATTTTGTAAATATATTTAAAAAATATTGAATTTAGTAGCTTCATATTGGCTGTATATTGAATATTTGTGGTTAGGTTTTATAAATTTATAAATTTATAACAAATGTTTGTGTCCAGCACCTACTTCAATTTTATGTAGACTGGAGTGGGAATAGTAAATTGTAATTAATTAGTGTCCTGCACCTACTTCAATTTTATGTAGACTGGAGTGGGAATATTAAATTATATTTAATTAGTGTCCAGCACCTACTTCAAATGTATGTAGACTGGAGTCGGAATAGTAAATTATATTTAATTAGTGTCCAGCACCTAGTTCAATTTTATGTAGACTGGAGTGGCAATAGTAAATTATATTTAATTAGTGTCCAGCACCTACTTCAATGTTATGTAGACTGGAGTGGGAATATTAAATTATATTTAATTAGTGTCTAGCACCTACTTCAATTTTATGTAAAGTGGAGTGGGAATAGTAAATTATATTTAATTAGTGTCCAGCACCTACTTCAATTTTATGTAGACTGGAGTGGGAATATTAAATTATATTTAATTAGTGTCCAGCGCTTACTTCAATTTTAAGTACACTGGAGTGGGAATAGTACATTATATATAATTAGTGTCCAGTACCTACTTTAATTTTATGTAGACTGGAGTAGGAATAGTACATTATATTTAATTAGTGTCCAGCACCTACTTCAATTTTATGTAGACTGGAGTGGGAATAGTAAATTATATTTAATTAGTGTCCAGCACCTACTTCACTTTTATGTAGACTGGAGTGGGAATATTAAATTATATTTAATTAGTGTCCAGCAACTACTTTAATTGTATGTAGACTGGAGTGGGAATATTAAATTATATTTAATTAGTTTCCAACACCTACATCAATTTTATGTAGACTGGAGTGGGAATATTAAATTATATTTACTTAGTGTCCAGCACCTACTTCAATTTTATGTAGACTGGAGTGGGAATAGTAAATTATATTTAATTAGTGTCCAGCACCTACTTTAATTTTATGCAGACTGGAGTGGGAATAGTAAATTATATTTAATTATTGTCCAGCACCTACTTCAATTTTATGTAGACTGGAGTGGGAATATTAAATTTATTTAATTAGTGTCCAGCACCTACTTCAATTTTATGTAGACTGGAGTGGGAATAGTAAATTATATTTAATTACTTTCCAGCACCTACTTCAATTTTATGTAGACTGGAGTGGAAATAGTAAATTATATTTAATTATTGTCCTGCACCTACTTCAATTTTATGTAGACAGGAGTGGGAATAGTAAATTATATTTAATTGGTGTTCAGCACCTACTTTAATTTTATGTAGACTGGAGTGGGAATAGTAAATTATATTATTTAGTGTCCAGCACCTACTTCAATTTTATGTAGACTGGAGTGGGAATAGTAAATTATATTTAATTACTTTCCAGCACCTACTTCAATTTTATGTAGACTGGAGTGGGAATAGTAAATTATATTTAATTAGTGTCCAGCACCTACTTCAATTTTATGTAGACTGGAGTGGAAATAGTAAATTATATTTAATTATTGCCCTGCACCTACTTCAATTTTATGTAGACTGGAGTGGGAATATTAAATTATATTTAATTATTGTCCAGCACCTACTTCAATTTTATGTAGACTGGAGTGGGAATATTACATTTATTTAATTAGTGTCCAGCACCTACTTCAATTTTATGTAGACTGGAGTGAGAATAGTAAATTATATTTAATTAGTGTCCAGCACCTACTTCAATTTTATGTAGACTGGAGTGGAAATAGTAAATTATATTTAATTATTGTCCTGCACCCACTTCAATTTTATGTAGACAGGAGTGGGAATAGTAAATTATATTTAATTAGTGTCCAGCACCTACTTTAATTTTATGTAGACTGGAGTGGGAATAGTAAATTATATTATTTAGTGTCCAGCACCTACTTCAATTTTATGTAGACTGGAGTGGGAATAGTAAATTATATTTAATTAGTGTCCAGCACCTACTTTAATTTTATGCAGACTGGAGTGGGAATAGTAAATTATATTTAATTATTGTCCAGCACCTACTTCAATTTTATGTAGACTGGAGTGGGAATATTAAATTTATTTAATTAGTGTCCAGCACCTACTTCAATTTTATGTAGACTGGAGTGAGAATAGTAAGTTATATTTAATTACTTTCCAGCACCTACTTCAATTTTATGTAGACTGGAGTGGAAATAGTAAATTATATTTAATTATTGTCCTGCACCTACTTCAATTTTATGTAGACAGGAGTGGGAATAGTAAATTATATTTAATTGGTGTTCAGCACCTACTTTAATTTTATGTAGACTGGAGTGGGAATAGTAAATTATATTATTTAGTGTCCAGCACCTACTTCAATTTTATGTAGACTGGAGTGGGAATAGTAAATTATATTTAATTAGTGTCCAGCACCTACTTCAATTTTATGTAGACTGGAGTGGGAATATTACATTTTATTTAATTAGTGCCCTGCACATACTTCAATTTTATGTAGACTGGAGTGGGAATAGTAAATTGTATATAATTAGGGGTCCATTATGATGATGGGCCAAATACGATCTGGAAGCGCTACCTGCCAAGGGCTACCAATAATAGTTGTTCTTGTTAGCTGTTTGAAGCTTTTTTAATTAAAAATCGTCATTTTTAAAAAATTGTTTTTTTCATACTGTGATGCAGACAGCACACCCCTAACCCTCCTGCACGCATTTTCGCCATCATTTCACGGCTCCTGCGGCCGTTTTCGGGCTTTATTGGGCTTTATTTGGGGATTGGGAAATCTTTACACGGCGGCCATCTTGAGTGTGGCCCAGAGCGGTGAGAGCGCTCTAGTGGACCCCATAAAAGGAGCCCTGTGTCAGCGCTCGCGAGATTCTGTGCCAAATACGATCTGGAAGCGCTACCTGCCAAGGGCTACCAATAATAGTTGTTCTTGTTAGCTGTTTGAAGCTTTTTTAATCAAAAATCGTCATTTTTTAAAACTTGCTTTTTTCATACTGTGATGCAGACAGCACACCCCTAGCCCTCCTGCACGCATTTTCGCCATCATTTCACGGCTCTAGCTGCCGTTTTCGGGCTTTATTGGGCTTTATTTGGGGATTGGGAAATCTTTACACGGCGGGCATCTTGAGTGTGGCCCAGAGCGGTGAGAGCGCTCTAGTGGACCCCATAAAAGGAGCCCTGTGTCAGCGCTCGCGAGATTCTGTGCCAAATACGATCTGGAAGCGCTACCTGCCAAGGGCTACCAATAATAGTTGTTCTTGTTAGCTGTTTAAAGCTTTTTTAATCAAAAATCATCATTTTTAAAAAATTGTTTTTTTCATACTGTGATGCAGACAGCACACCCCTAGCCCTCCTGCACGCATTTTCGCCATCATTTCACGGCTCTAGCGGCCGTTTTCGGGCTTTATTGGGCTTTATTTGGGGATTGGGAAATCTTTACACGGCGGCCATCTTTAGTGTGGCCCAGAGCGGTGAGAGCGCTCTAGTGGACCACATAAAAGGAAACGGACGCTCTACCGCGCTAGCGGTCGGGTTTGCGGGAGCGCCGTCCCTAGCGCCGGAGTCTCGCCTGAGTCAGCCCGTCTGCGCCCGTCCGCGACAGGACGGGGCACAGGGGCCATGGACTCCGTCTCAGTCCGCCCAGCTCTAACAGGTATGAGCAAACAATATATAACATATTCCGCCCAAACTTTACGGGATCTCAAGCCACCATTTGAATGTTGCACAAAAATACCCTGGTCGACAGTTGAGGGAGGTTTTTCATGTCTTCAGTGTCAACGTCATTCACTCACTAGTACTATCCAACCAGAGGTAAACACTCCCTTAGATGGATTAAAGAGCTTCCTCCTAAATGTACAATCCCTACCCAAACACCAGCATCAGGTTTGGGATTTAGTTAATATTATTCAGCCGGATATATGTTTCCTCACTGAAACATGGATGAAGCCCCACACAATTACAGCTATAGCAATGGGGATCCCATCTGGATATAAGTTCAAACATCTAGACAGAGAAGTGAAAACAGGTTTTGGTTTGGCCATAATACATAAGGACGAGATAAAGGTCACAATACTCGAGCAACATCGAAGTCTACAACTAGAAATCATGATCTTTAAAATCGACCTAACTAGCCAGACTTCCTGGAAAGGCGCTCTGGCTTATCGACCACCAGGATCAAACCCTGACTTTGCGCTCACTCTCCAAGAGCTTTTAGCTCCCCGTCTTAAATCTAAAGAAGACTTTATTCTCTTGGGAGATTTTAACATCCATGTAGATCAGCCAGAACTATCCGAATCCATTTCCCTACTCACGGATCTATCAAATTTAGGTCTAGAATTACAAAATAAAGGACCAACACATAGGGACGGCCACACGCTAGACTTAGTTTTTTCCAACTGCACTAAACTAACCTGTCTTCCAGCAAAAGAGATTCTTTGGACGGATCATTTCTTGTTAGAATTTAACTTACTGACTCCAAAAAGATCCACTAATAAAGTACCATCTTCTCCTACCTGGCGCCGTCAATGGCATAAAATCTCAGTCAATAAACTACAGGAAATTTGGATACAACCTGCCATATTGGCAGATGACACAGCAGATACAGCGCTGGCTAAACTTAATGATTCAATTAAGCGAGCCATCGACATCATAGCCCCTTTAAAATCACACAAACAGTATCCTTCCTCTAAGCAGGAGAGCTGGTACTCACCTGAGTTAAGAGAAGAGAAGTGGAAAATTAGACGAGTAGAGAAAAAATGGAGGAGAAGTAAAACTGAGGAGACTCGAGCAGTTTTTATAGATGCCCAAATAATATACTATAAAAACATAAAGCAAGCTAGGAAACACCATTTAATGCAACAATTAACAGAAGCGGGTAACTGTCCCAAAGAGCTTTTTAAAATTCTGCAGAATTTTATAAAACCCGCCGCATGTGAGAGCTCTGACGATTTTTCGCAGATTCTATGCGATGAAATCTCGCTATTCTTCGAGGAAAAAATAAACACTATTTATGGCAGAATAGTGGCAGCTAACAATAACATGGGTGATACCAATAAGCCCCTACCCCCGATCCCGCCAAAGCACAATAAACATCCGCTGCTAGCTATTCCTCCAATTGACAATGCAGAGCTCCTTTCCCTTATCGCCCATATTAAATCTGGATCTCCACATGACCTCCTCCCTGCCAAGATGGTTGCCCCTCTGATTTCTCTCTTAGGACCCTCCATAAAGAGTGTTATTAACATCTCTCTCATGAAAGGACAGGTCCCGGCAGACTGGAAAAGAGCGGTGGTAAACCCAATCAGAAAAAAAGCGGCTTCCCCATGGACAGACCTCTCAAACCTGCGTCCCATTTCACTTTTGCCTTATATCGGCAAAATAGCAGAGAAGCACGTGAACACCCATCTATCAGGACATCTAGAAGCGACGGAGGGCCTGGACTACTCGCAATCTGGGTTCAGGCCTAACCACAGCACCGAATCAGCCCTCCAAACAGTGACCAATAACATCAAAATGGCACTGGATGAGGGCAGCTCTATGATTCTGGTGCTGTTGGATCTCTCCGCCGCTTTTGATACGGTGTCTCACACGGTGCTTCTCGATCGTTTAAAAGACGTAGTGTTGGAAGGAGTGGCTCTGTCATGGATGGAAAGTTTTCTATCCGGTCGCTCCCAAGAAGTTTGGCTGGGCTCCCACAAATCCATCTATAGGGAGCTCAACAAGGGAGTGCCACAGGGCTCATGTTTAAGCCCGACACTTTTCAATGTGTATGTGGCCCCCTTGGCCAACTTAGCAAGATCATTTGGGTTTACCCCGGTGTCGTACGCCGACGACACCCAACTCCTCTTTCCTTTTAAAAGTCTCACCCCTGCAATAAAAAGATCATTTGCAGATGGAATGAGAGCAATATCAGAGTGGATGTCATCAAACTGTCTCCAATGCAACGTAGAGAAAACAGAGGTCATGCTGTTTGGACAAGCGGCAACACACTGGTCACCTGAATGGTGGCCCTCAGAATTAGGTCCTGTTCCCAGCCCCAAGATTACGGTAAAAAACTTGGGAGTGTTACTAGATCAGACACTCACGTTTAAAGATCATGTAAACCAGGTGGCTGGTACCTGCTTTCGGGCAATTGGGATGCTAAGAAGAGTGTTTCCCTATTTACCAGAGTGCCACAGGAAAACACTTGTGCAGGCGCTAGTCATCAGCAGAGTGGATTACTGCAACGGTCTTCTTTTAGGAGCCAACGAAGGACAACTTAATAAGTTACAAGTAGTCCAAAATACGGCGGCAAGGACAGTCCTGAATGTTCCCCCTAGGACTCCTTCCTGCCCCCTGCTGACTAGACTCCATTGGTTACCGGTGAGGAAACGAGTGCAGTTTAAGACCCTATGCACCATCCACAAAAGTGTGATAGGCGAAGGCCCAAGATATTTGGCCGAAATTTTTCAGCCACACGTACCTGGGCGCTCTCTGCGTTCTAGCAGTCAACAGCTACTGCAGATACCTAGAATAAAGAAGTCCAGACAAGGAGGCCGAGCGCTGGCTCATGTGGGACCAGTGCTCTGGAACTCTCTACCTCTTGAGCTGAGATCACTCACTAGTCACCTGACTTTCCGGAAGACCCTAAAAACATACTTATTTACCAGTAACTAATTTCTTCCCTGTATGATGTACTATCCCTTGAATAAGACCATCTGGAGCTATATTCTGACTCGCAAAGCGCGGAGATACCCCTTTGGGGGTTTATTCAGGCGCTATATAAGAATATAAAATAAATAAATAAAAATAAATGGGCGGATTGCCTCCGCCAGGGTGGCAGTGGCCACCGCCACCCTGGCGGAGGCAATCCGCCCGACAAGCACTCTCGTTTTCCCCTCGGCCAGATTAGGATGGCGGAGGGGACAGCGGCGGACGGAAAGACCGTCCGCCGCTTTACCGCCACGGTCGTCTTACGACCGCGGCGGTAATGGATTAATATGGTGGCGGTGTCCAATGGACACCGCCAGCCATATTACAATGGCACCAAGTAGAGGCCTTTCCGCGGCTGCAATGCCGCCACGGAAAGGCAGGCGGGGATTGCTGCGGGGGCCCCCTGCAGGGCCCCCAGGTTGCCACCACTGTCGGGGGGCACATGGGGGGTACCTATGGTACCCCCCCCACATTTGCATATGCAAAGCAGCAGGCACCGCGCGGTGCCTGCCGCTTTGCATATGCAAATGCAACAAAGCATTTTTAGCATTGTGGCGGGCGGTGCAGAGTGCACCGCCCGCCACAATGCTAAAACTACAGGATGCGCCCGCCACTGTGGCGGGCACATCCTAATTCCCCTCACGGGACCCCCGCTCTTATGGCGGGCGGTCCCGTTCCCCATAATGGTGACGGGCGGACAAAGTCCGCCCGTCATCATAATGGACCCCTAAGTGTCCAGCACCTACTTTAATTTTATGTAGACTGGAGTGGGAATAGTAAATTATATTTAATTAGTGTCCAGCACCTACTTCAATTTTATGTAGACTGGAGTGGGAATTGTAAATTATATTTAATTAGTGTCCAGCACCTACTTCAATTTTATGTAGACTGGAGTGGGAATAGTAAATTATATTTAATTAGTGTCCAGCACCTACTTCAATTTTATGTAGACTGGAGTGGGAATATTAAATCATATTTAATTAGTGTACAGCACCTACTTCAATTTTATGTAGACTGGAGTGGGAATAGTAAATTGTATTTAATTATTGTCCAGCACCTACTTCAATTTTATGTAGACTGGAGTGGGAATAGTAAATTATATTTAATTTGTTTCCAGCACCTACTTCAATTTTATGTAGACTGGAGTGGGAATAGTAAATTATATTTAATTAGTGTCCAGCACCTACTTCAATTTTATGTAGACTGGAGTGGGAATATAAAATTATATTTAATTAGTGTCCAGCAATTATTATAATTTTATGTAGACTGGAGTGGGAATAGTAAATTATATTTAATTAGTGTCCAGCACCTACATGATATTTATGTGGATTGGTGTGGGAAGAGTAGTTTATTTATGTATATAAATCAATGTATATCATTTTTGTATATGGGAAATAATATTTCTTTTAGATCATAATAATAAAAACACAGAAATTTATTAATATTTTTTTATTCAAAATACATTTATTAGGTACTATATATTTTGCAGAGATAATAATTGTCAAATTAAATTTTTTGCATTTGTGAGAAATGTATATTTTAAAAAAAACATTATACAAATGTAAGTTTTGTTTTAAATAAGAAGAAGAAAATATAATATTGGCAAATGTAATATAACATTTTTATAGTGTTACACATGTTGCTAGTACATACAATTTTTAAAATAATATTAATATATAAAATAATAATATTAATTTTTTAAACAATATATTTGTATACAATTTTTTTTAAACAACGGTTTATTTATATACAAACTGAAATTTGATATCACAAAATTTTGTAACATTTTATAACATTTAAAATAATATTTTAATAAATATTATTTCTTTTATAATATTTATTTTTACAGTTTTACAACATATTTCACAATTATTTAATACAAGGAAGAGAAAAACATTTTATAAAATATAGTAGTGATTTTTTAATTATTATAGGTGAATTTTGAAAGAATTATTAATATGTTTGTTATATTGGACTATTTTGTTACTTTTGGGTCTTTTATTTTGTAACCGGGTTAGGTCGTTTTGTCTCATTTGGATGGAGAGCAGCTCGCGGTTGGGAGAGACTTCACGTCGGTTAAGGTAAGGTTTGTTTTATATGTTTTATGTGTGTTTTTTTTTTTTTTAATTTTTATAAGACCTTTATTGCACACTTAATTCAAGACATAGTTGAATGCCTACAACCTCTGGGGCCGGTCTCAATCAATTCAGCAACCAAGTTTGAATGTGGAAGTTTACACAGCCGTTTAGCCGGCATCCCTGAGGCCCGGCGGCAATCATATCTAGCGTGCATCATTACTTCGCCAATTTTGTCGGTAGACATAAAGGTCTGCTTTTTAACCTTGGAACCAAACAGCACCAAACAACAAGAGCACAGTCGTCGATTAAAACCACAGAGCGTTCCCAGCGGGCAAACAGACTTGTATCCATCATCAGATCATCATAACAGTAGTGACGTAGTTCATGGCCCCTCCCGGCTCCACCCTCCCTTGCTCTAGTCAGGCATCCACCAAGGCTGCAGATCTCAGCAGCACACCTTTCCCAGCCACATGCTAAATCTTAATCTGACAACCCCTCATCCAACTCCTCTCTCGGTGGTTCACAGATGTTTCCTCTGTATACGTTCCATGCCCCCCAGATCTGACCCCATTTCTTGGGGCAACCCCTCCGGACAAACACCGCCTTCTCCGCCACCATTGCGCCATCCATATCATTGCACCAATCTCTCAGTCGGGGCACTACAGGTGACCCCCACAGTTTAGCCACATTGCGCTTCGCAACCATCAGGCCCAACACCACCCAGTCCCGCTGTCGATGGGTCAAGTCCGTGGCCTCCCATACGTTTAGCAGGCAGCAGCGTGGGTCTGGCCGCAGGGAAACAGTCATAGTCTGGGAGATAGTGCGGAGCACCGCTGTCCAATACCCTGCCAGCCTCCCGCAGTCCCAGATGGTGTGGTAGAACGTCCCCCTTTCTCCGCAGCCGCGGAGGCAGTACTCCCGATCAGCCTTTCCTATTTTATACAGAACCGTCCTGGTATAGTATGTACGGTGCAGGACTTTCAGTTGCACCAGCTTAAGCCTGGAGGGAATCGCCGACTCGCACGGGGACGAGAGAGCTTCCTGCCACTCCGAGTCGTCAAGGTCACCTATGTCCGCCACCCAACTGGAGCGCAACTTGGACAACATGTCAGGGAGATTGTTAACCAGCTTCCGGTATGTGTATGAGGTGGCTTTTTGGGGCATGTGTTCAGTCAGCAGACGGTCCTCAAGGGGGGTAGACTCCTGCAAAGTCGCACCTGCTGGAATGGCTGCCCCTAGTGCGTGTCGTATCTGCATGAATCTGTACCGTTCGGACTCTCCCATACCATATTTGGACTGTAAAAACCCAAAATCAACGATTCTGTGATTTTTCCAGAGGTCCCCCACCACTGAAATTCCAATGTCGTCCCATGCCTTAAACCCTTTGGTATTGCCCATGTAACCCAACCTATGTGAGTCCCATAGGGGAGTCATCAGTGTAACAGTGTGTGCGCAGTGCAGGTGTCTGTGTGCCTTATACCAGAGTTGGATCGTATGACGTGTCGGGCCCTGTAGCTCAGACGGGAAGGTGCGACCATATAGGTTTCTCAGCAGACCTCTGGGTTCGACATTCTGCCTATCCGCCATGTAGGCGGGGTCCGTGTGTGGGGCATGCAACCAGAAGTTGATCTGTTTAAGGTGGGCAGCCCAGTAATACAGTTCAATACTAGGGAGTGCTATCCCCCCATCGTACCAGTCCCGCACCAGCTTGTTCTGCGCAATGCGGGCCGGTTTCCCGTCCCAGAGCAGATTAGAAATTGCCGCCGAGATGGCCTTAAAGTAGGCAGGGGGCACCGGAAACGGCGTATTCTCCAGGAGGTACAAAAAACGAGGCAGAGCCATCATTTTAAACAGGGCAGCTTTGCCCAGAAGAGTGAGTGGAAGGGAGCGCCATACCTTGACATCACGAACAAACCGCTCCAGTGGGGGTCTCAGGTTCAAAGCATGGAATACGTCCGGACTAGGAGTAACGTAAATCCCCAGATATTTAAAGGGGGCAGCAGTGTATGCCAACGGACAGCCCCTCGGAAGGGGGGGGGGGTGGCCAACAAGAACGAAAAGAACTGACTTCGACCAGTTAATTCTATAGCCAGATACCCTCCCGAACTTCTCGCAGACATTGAGCAGCTCCGGGACCGACTTCCGTGGGGCCGTGAGGTAGAGCAGGACATCATCGGCGTACAGCGATATCCGATCTTCCCACGTTGGCGACCACCGGATACCCTTAATTGATGGTTCCCATCTAACCCAAATTGCCAACGGCTCGAGGATTAATGTGAACAGTAGAGGAGACAATGGGCAACCCTGTCTCGTTCCACGGCCAAGCGGGAAGGTCCTAGAGATATGGCCATTTGCCACCACCTGCGCCAGGGGGCCAGTTTACAACAGTCGGACCCACGCACAAAAGCGGGGCCCAAAGCCCATGCGTCGGAGCACTGCGAAGAGATAAGGCCACTCCACCGTGTCGAACGCCATAGTGGCGTCCAGTGAGAGCAGTACCGCAGGTTCCCGTATACTTTCCCTGCGAGCCAAAACCGCCTGTAAACGCCGCAAATTATGTGAGGTATTGCGAGTCTGCATGAAGCCGGATTGGTCTGGGTGTATTAGAGTGACAAGATGGGGGGTCAACCGCAACGCCAGTAACTTGGCTAGGATCTTCGGCTCTGCGTTGAGCAGGGAGATGGGGCGGTAGGAAGTGCATTCCTCTGCCGTTTTACCAGGTTTGTGGATCGGGATGATGGCGGCCAGGCGCTGGTCACTCGGCAGCATGCCCATTTCTAGGCTGTCCGTGAGCATGTTAAGAAGATGGGGGGCTGTCGTCTGGGACGTTTGTTTGTACAATTCCACCGGGATGCCGTTGGGTCCCAGGGCCTTCCCAGACGCCAACGCCTCGGTCGCGTCCCGTACCTCCTGCACGGTAACCTCGGCCTCTAACAAGAGTGCCGCCTCTGGCGAGAGACAGGGGATCGTCAGATCCGCGATGTAGTCATATGCCTCCTCCGTCGAGAACCCTGCCTGAGGGGCGTAGATAGCTTCGTAATGGTCCGCCAGCAGGCCAACAATGACCTCGGGGTCAGAGGTCGCCCGTCCGTCAGGCAGCGTCAGTTGAGCAATAACCCTGCCCGCCCTTTCCTTTTTATCGAGCCAGGCCAGCATCTTTCCTGCTTTATCGCCCAGTTCATACACTCTATGGCGGGTGGCCTGGAGTGATGTCCTAACCGATTCCCTCTGGTACGCCATCCATTCTATGCGGCACAGCCGAACCGCCTGGGCGGCCCCCAGCGACGGATTGGATTCCTGTCTAGAGATGGCCTCTGTAAGGGCCTCCTCCAGTGCGCTGAGTTCTTGCTGTTGCGTCCTCCTGTGGGTTGCTACCGATGTGATCGCCTGCCCCCGCAGCACCGTTTTAAACGCTTCCCATAGAGTACTCTGGGAGGCCACTGAACCCACATTCTCCTGAAAATAGTGCTCGGCAGTCGCGGTGAGCGATTTTTTCAAAGGGGCATGGTGCAGATAGCTCGCATGGATCGGAAACGTACGGCACCTGTGCGCGCGGCGATTCGTGTACGTGAGCAGGAGAGGGGAGTGGTCGGAGATACCTCTGGGGCAGATGGCCACCTCTTCGACTCCGCAAAGCCCTTCACCGGACATGAACACATGGTCAATTCGCGAGAGGCAGTTATGGGTAGCTGAGTAGTATGTGTAGTGTCTGTCGTGGGGGTGTTTGTATCGCCAGCAGTCCGTCAGTCCTAAGGCGTCTACCAGACCGGAGAGTCGCCCGCCTCCCCGTACCGTCGCAGCCTGTGGGTGTCTATCAAGGGCATGGTCCACCACGTCATTGAAATCTCCCCCTAAAACCAGCGTCGCCGTCGGTAATGCCAGGAGAAAGGAGGCCAGTGCAGTGTGAGCCTCAGTGTGTAGGTTAGGCGGGATGTACACAGACACGAAATTAAAGAGCTGGCCTTCCCACTGTACTGTTACCGCTGCGAAGCGGCCCTGAGTGTCCACCCTAGTTTGTGTGCATATCAATGGGAAATTTTTTCTTATAAGGATTCCAGTCCCCCTAGAACCGGACGTAAAGTCCGCATGAGCGACGAATTTGTACCCCCACCTGTCCATCGCTCTAGAGGCCGTGCCCACTAAATGGGTCTCCTGCAGCATAACTATCGCCGGTTTACAGCGTTTCAAATATTGTAGCACTAGGCCTCGTTTTACTCTGTCACCCAATCCTCGGACATTCCATGTGAGTGCCGTCAGTGTTAGAGAGCGGGAGGGGCGTGTCATGGGGAACTCAGGTGTAGCCTGTGAGAGCGTCGCCATCGATCAAGGTGTGATATGAGTCCAGGAGGAATGAATCTAAGGAAGCAACGTCACCTATGAACAAGTCGCCCTCATTCGGTGCCGTGTAGCTTGTGCTGTGCCAAACAATACAACAGGTAAACAAACAACCTAGAGCTAAAACAACCATCCAAACCCTCCCACCCCCCTCCCTGCCTCCCTGCTGTACGGGTCTGAAACCGCCCGCCTCCCCCAACTTAGCAGAGCGCTTTGTCCCATCACAACCCATAGTACTTGCTTGTCGGGGGTGTGAAGCTCTCCAACCCGACGGCAGCTCCGAGCTACCTCAGCCTCCCGGCCCTGCACAGGGCCCAAGTGTCCACAGGCAATGCGTGACAAACGATCGTCGGTCCTCACTCCTCGGAATACTCTCTCTCCTCCAGACCCGGCTCTGCAAACAGGTCTTGGCTATGGCCCTGAGATGGTTCCTGGCCCGATTGTTGCGGGGGGCCTCTGTCGCGTTGAGATCTACCATCTCGCCTGGGTGCCTCCACACGCCTCCATCCGTCCAGCCATTCCCTCGCCGCTTCTGGTGTGTCGAAGAACCATGCCCTGTGATTGTCCACGACCCTCAGTCGTGCCGGAAATAACATAGAGTATGGTATGTCCTTGTCCCGCAGGCTTTTCTTGACGTCGATAAAAGTCTTACGTCTTCGGGCCACCTCAGCCGTGTAATCAGGGAAGAACGCTATAGTGGAGTTCAGCACTTTGATTGGGGCGGAATTCCTGGCCGACTGGAGTATGGCATCCCGATCCCTGAAGTTAAAGAGTCTAGCCAGCACCGGCCGCGGCGCCGCCCCAGGCTTCGGCGTCCCCCCCGGGACTCTATGCGCCCTTTCGACTGAGAAGAATCGGGAGAGACCTTTCGGCTGCAGCTTTGTCGTGATGAGCTCCTCCACATATAAATCCATCGAGCGTTTGCCTTCGGATTCCGGAATGCCCAGGATGCGGACGTTGTTCCGTCGTGACCTCCCTTCTTGATCGTCCAGGCGGTCTTGTAGCTTTTTGGCAATCGCCTCCAACCGTTCAGTGGCCAACTGTAGTTCAGAGGTGTCCTCCACCAGCGATTTAGTGACCACCTCCACCTGGGCCACCCGCTCCGTCATTTTGTGGAAATCCGCCCTCAGCAGCCCAACATCAGTCGAGATTGCTCCCACTGTCGCCTGCACGCTCGTAAGCATCCTCATCAGGTCCTCTAAAGTCACTTTCTTGGTCCCCTCACCTACCGGACTCTTGCCCCCCGAGGGACGACTCTCGGAGAGAGGTGCGGCACTTTTTTCAAAGGCATATTTTTCCAGCTTCGCCTGTGCAGCTGCGCTCCTGTGACCCCTGTTAGCCATGACTACAGGTCGTGAGCACGAGGGGGGCCGTTGTAGAGGATCCTCGTGACTGAAAATGGCGCTGAACGTGAAAGCGCTCCCACTCCTCCGGGTATGCTGCGCGATAGTGCTGTTGGGCAGGGGGCAGCGGTCAGATTCCTCCGGCGCGCGAGGGCCCTTGAAGGACCTCGCAACTCAGGCTCCTGTGTCGCTCCAGGCGGCTGACGTCCCCACAGCCTCCTTCCTTTCGTGGCCAGAATCAGAGCCAGGCAACTGCAGGCGCGGAGGCCTCAAAGATTCACCAAGTCTTGCGTCGCGGGCCAGGGGGGTGCAGCTTTCGCGCCCAAAAGTCCGGGACTCCGGCTCAGCGCCAGGAATTACCGCCACTCTCAGCCCTGGGGGTCAGGGGCACCTCACTCTCCCCCGCACTGCCAGGTTATCGCACCCTCCGTCACAGGACGCACTGTCCGCCGCCCGGCAGTCTGTTATGTATGGGCGGTCAAGCGCTCAATTATCGCCGATTATCAGCCCCACCGCTCACACAGGCAATGGCGCACTTCGCTCCCGCTCTCCCGTCCTGGCCTCGTACCTGCCGCCGAGCCGGTCACAGCGTACATGTGGAGCCTCCACGCCCCAGGGCAGTCCGGACGTGCTGGAGGGCTACTCCGTCATGGAACCCTCGTTTGCAATGGCACAGCACTGATGTGGGAGCTGCAGACACTTCTGTAAAGGATCGGCACTTCCAGCACCTCCTTCCGGTATAGCCTCCCGTCTCGCGGCCACTTCCGGGCGGTGGGCAGCGCTACGGCAGGCCGGTGCTCTCTCACCCGGCAGGGCCGTCACCGAAGCACTCTCGTCACACCGGTAATCTAAGTCCAATTTTAACCGGGGAAGCGCCGGCCGGCGTCGCTAAAGTGCCTCACGCCGAATCTTTCGCCTGTGGCACACTGGAGGCGGATTTTGTGTCGGATCAATGGCAAAGGAGCTGCCTCGGTGTGAGAGCTCTCTCACTACGCAGCCATCGCTGTCGGCTCGTAGCCACGCCCCTTTATGTGTGTTTTAATGTATTTTTGAGAGTAGTCTGGTGCTATTTAGTGTCGTTAGATGTAAGTGAGTTGTGTTAAAGTTTTTGAGATGGTTTATTTACTCGTAGTTTTAGCTTGTTTTAGGCTTGTTTGTAGAGTTACTATATCCATGTTTAAAGTATATGTAGTAGGAATATAATGTTAATACTAATGTTAGTAGTTGTTTATGTGTTGTTTTATGTGGGTGGGAATGTATGTTTTATATATTTCTTTTGCAGGTGTTCGTCATATCGGAAGGAGCGTTTTTTTTTTAAGGAAGTGTTTGTTAGTTTTATTAACTAATGGATTTCAAACACTTTAAATTTTTCGGTTTTCCTGGAGCGTTTGTTCTATTTTTTAAAAATTTTTGGGATTTTTATGGTTCTTCGAAGGATCTTCGTTGGATGGATTGACGATTTTTGGGACAGTTGTATTTTTTCATTTTTTTTGGGTAAACTTTTCACTAACTGGATTGTTTTGGTGGAGAAGGATTATACTAGATTTGCGAAAAGCTTGGTAAGTTATTTTTATTTTATTATTTGTGGGTGGGTAATGTACTTATTATTATAGTTCTGTTTTGTTGCTGTTAATTGTAAGTAATGTGTGCATATATATGTAATTAAATATTATATATATTGCATACATTAAATAGTTTAGAAAATAAAGATTTAAACGTTATTTAGATTGTTTAGGTTTTATTTTTAGGGACTGGTTTGGTGTTCAGATTTATTTAGAGTAGTGTTTTGGCAATTATGTTTAGGTATTCAATGCCTTTTGTGCTAGGATATACCTTTACTTGTTGTTCTAGGTATTTGTGCATTTGCTTGTTTTGTTTAGATGTTTTAGGGACTAGTTCAGTAATGGATTGTTCCATTCGGAACTCCTGGTAGCTTTGTTCTTTTTGAAGGCGTTTAACAAAATTTTCTAAACTTGGTTTAGTTCTTCCAGTTGATTGTAGAAAGGCATTGTGCCAACCTTCAACTGCGTTGTTTGTTTTTGATTCACCATTTAAGGTGCTTCTGTAAATGTTCCACCAGGGTATTAGGAATTTAGGGTTTCTTCTGTGGCCAGATCTATGGAGTCTGCCTACCCAGGTGTCTTCAAAGTAGTCTAAAAATGGACTCAATTTTGCTTCATTTTGTTTATAAAAGGTGCTATCTATTAGAATGTTGTAGTGTTCTGCTACGTCTGTTTCTGGAACATAAGCCAGTGCTATGAGTTTTTTTATTTGATATGCAAAAGATGAGGCTGTTGCATATTCTATGCTTAAGGTTGTCTTTTGTAGATGTCTCCATAGACACTGGTTTAAATGATAGTAGCAGCCTTGAATGCAGGTATGGGGGTGTATTTTTAAGATACTTGAAAGCATTGCTTGCTCAAAATCTAGGATTATTTTTTCAGGGGAATAGTCATTAGTTTTTTGTTTGATTGTATTTAATAATTCCATATATGTGGAATTAGTTTTATTTGGTAGTAGTGCATAAAGTAGAGGTATGTTGCAGTTTTGATATAGGCCATGTATAGTGTATAATTGGAAAAAGGGTTTGGGACACGTGTTAAAAGTCCCATCCATCATCCAATATTGGCTTTGCTGAAGTTTTATTAGGTTCATATTTGTTCCAAAAATTATAAGTCTTTTATCATTGCTTTCATTGTCATAAATGATAAATGGTTGTTTGTTTAAAGTTATAATTTGGTTGGCATTTAAACTTATATCGCTATATGTTCTTGGAGGTGGTGTGGTAGTAGTAGTAGTTCTTTTTGTTCGTGCTATAGTTCTTTTTATTGCAAGAATATTTGGCATCTGTGTTGTTGCTGTTTTTGGAATTTTGGGAATTTCTTCTTTTAATATGACGCTGGTTGTTTTTGGTTTTTGGGAACCTGTGCTTGCCTCTTTTATGTTTTCTAATGCTGTTCTAACTTCTATTTCTGTTTCGTTTGGTGGGTGGTTCTGTTCCCTAGTATAAAGTACAGTTGCTTCTCTAGTTGTTGCCCTTCCATAACACTTGTTGGAATAATATTTGCAACATTTCCAATTTACTTTCATCCCAAATTGTTTCTCTTGGGTATAAGTGTAACCCATGTAGTAGAGTAATAGCTTTCCTTTCTGGCTGGTTACAAATTCAGCTCCTTCAGTCATTTTGTTGTTTGTCAATCTACAAGAGATATATTTAATAATTATTTAAAAGGTAATGTATGTTTTTAAACTTAATTAAGTAAACAATTGTATTGTATATACTTACATTTATTGGAAATCTGTTTAATATTTTGATATGCTTTATTCTTTAGTTGTGGCCTGTGTATTCTGATTTTCTTTGATCTGTTAGGAAAAAATACATGTATTTTTAATCTTTGATCTTGTATATTGTTTGAGTTTCAGTGCCAATTTTTCCTATAAATTTGGCTGCAAATAAGTGTAGGATTTTAATAAAAATGTTGAATATACTTACTTTGTTTGTTTTAGATTGGATTTTGGAGTTTTGGTGTCTGTTCTTTCTTAGTAGAGTATTCTGTAGTGGTATCTAAAAATAAAAAGTAGATATGTTATAGAAATGTAAACATGTATTTAGATTTTTAACATTTTACCAGTTACTTTAGTGCTTGAATATACTTACTTAGTTAGTTGTATCTTTGGTATTCGGATTTTTGATCTTTGTATTTTGTCAGTAGAGTTTTCTGTAGTGGTAGGAGAAAATAAAAAGTAGATACCTGTCATTAATTAGAACATGTGCTCATTTTTTTTACTTTTACCAGTTACTTTAGTGTTTGGCTATACTTACTTTGTTAGTTTTATTTCAGCTTTTGGAGTTTTGTTTTCTGTTCTTTTTTAGTCGAGTATTCTGTAGTGGTATCTGAAAATAAAAAGTAGATATGTGTTAGAAATGTAAACATGTGTTTTGCTTTTTAACATTTGACCAGTTACTTTAGTGTTTGAATATACTTACTTAGTTAGTTGTATCTTTGGTTTTCGGAATTTTCATCTTTGTTTTTTGTCTGTAGAGTTTTCTGTAGTGGTAGTAGAAAATAAAAAGTAGATATGTATAATTAATTGGAACATGCGCTCATTTTCTGGAATTTTACCAGTTACTTTAGTGTTTAACTATACTTACTTTGTTAGTTGTATCTTTGTTTTTGAGTTCTGTTGTCTTGTATTTGTCAGTAGAGTATTATGTAGCATTAAGAGAAAAATAAAACTGCATAGGATTTACTCATTATAACTTGTATTTTATTTAAAATAATTTACCATTTAGTTAATATTGAGATTATAATTACTTTCTTAGTAGTTTCTTTGTTTTCAGAAATCAGTTGTCTGTTATTTGTTAGTAGAGTAATCTGTAGTTGTTTGAGAAAAGGAAAAGTGGATATTTATTAATAAATTTACATTTTAGCAGTTACTTATATTTAGTTTATTAGAGTTACTTACTTGAAAGCCATTAATTTTTCTGCTTAATTTTGATGTTCTTGTAGGTGTAGTCAAATTCATCCACAGATGTATCTCCTTTCGTTTGTTTTAGCATGTGGTTTGTGTTTAGTGGGTAATTGTTTATATAGAGGATTGTAATTAGCAATTAGTTTGCTATTGGTTATAATTGTATTTCTGTGTGTTCATTGGTCAGTTAGTATTTTTGAATTTGTGTGAGAGTTTAATGTAGTTAGATAAGGTAAACGCAACTTATTTATGTTTATAATAAATGAAAATATTTTTATATAAATATTTTAGTAATATAATTTATAATTATTATATGTTTTAGAATTAAAAAAATGTTTATAAATATATATTTAAATGAGAGGTGTGTATTTTATTGGCAATAAGATTAGTTTTAGCTTGAAATTATTTTTATATATATATAAAGTTTCGATATATTTAATTAGACGATATTATTGTTGACGATATTTGTTATTTCGATATTTTTGTTCAGGTATATTAATTTTAATGTGATCGATATTTATTACCTTCGATATTTATGTAGTCAATATTATTGATATCGGTGTTTATGTATGTCGATATTGTGTACCCGATATTTTTGTATGTTTCTTGTTAAGTATAGGAAGTCGATATTAATGCTTTCGATATTTTTGTGCCGATAATTTTGTATCACGATATTGTGTCTTTCGATAATATGTCAGTGATTCAAACAACTACCTTAAGCAATTACTACAGGTCCAGTCTATAATGTATAATTAATAGAGGCTGCAACAGCTAAAATGTGGGTGGCCTATAGTTATTAGACCCAAAGATAAAAACAAGTGTTGACAAACCTAACAGGTCTGGCTTTTCATTAGAACTCTTTGATCATAGTTGAGCAGCTTTGAGTGTGTTACCTCCAGATCATTCCATGAAGCAAGATCTTGGGCTACAAGGAAGTGGAAGATGGGATTATCCACCCTTCCTTTGCAGAACAGGCTACATTAACAGAGTTAAACTCCATTTCCTTTAAAATGTGTTATAAGGAATCTAAAGATAATGTTTGCGTTGTAGATGGAAAACTTAAAAGGCATCCACAGCAAAACATTGCATTGTACACACTTTTGACAAAGGAGCAGTTTTTTGTTCCATCTTTATGTGCACAAACGTGTTTACTTTATGAACAAATACACCCATAAATCCAAAATGTTAGCATGAGAGCAAAGGGGAACGTATGAATGTGCAAGTGCTATTGGTGAACAGCGTCCTTATGAAGGTCTCAAACATCACAACAGCTGCACTTTCAAACAACAAACATTAAAACAGAAGTAAAAATGTTGTTTTGTTAGCAAACCAAAAACATTGAAAGACGCACAATCGTTCTCGTTTATAAGCTACATGCTATTTTGTATCTGCAATCTAACGAAAATACTACTTTACAAACAACCACCAAAATCAAATGGGACGACACATGGACCACTGTAACCTTCGATGCAGTGCCCACTACCTTGTTAGACAGACCTCCAAAGCATCGTAAATCATGAAAAACATGTCAAAGCCACAGTGGCTGAATGGGGCTGACTAAAACCTACACTTTCTCTGCTTCCAACCAGTCTTTATTGAAGAATTTAGGACATGGGGTCGCCCAACAACCTGAAGAATTGATGACATGAGGTCGTCCAAGAACCTAAACTGGTTGCAACCAGACTTAAAAATAGGAGGAGAAATAATATAAAAACAAACTTGTCACAGAAAGGCTTTGTTGGTGTACATGTATTTATATTTGTTACACTGCTACGTGGGGAAAAAATGAAAGACAAGACAGATTTGTCTAGTGTAGAAATAGGAGATTGTAGCACTGCAAATTAATGATAGAAAATGGCAACGTGAGGAGTTTATTTTGATTTAGAAAAAGCCAGAAAATCAGCCACAGAATCCTCAACGTACAAGGTCGCTGTAGACTGTGGGAGGATCGTAGGAATCATGAGGCAAGTCACGGGGCTCTGAATTTTTTGAGATGGCATGCTGGGAACAGAGTGAATGAAATTTCCTTCTAAATCTTATCATTTTTACCTTTTTTCAAACAATTGCATAATGCCATTTTAGTACATATTTAAAGTGAAGCAAAAAGAAACATATTTTTAACATTATGCAGTAAAAGTGTATAGATATTACAGGAGCCTGAGAAGGTCAGTTCATCATCCCAGATCCAACAAGCATTAGGAAAGTTTGAACTATTGGTCTTATAAATGACATTTATTTTATTTATGTGTTGTTTTTTAAATTAATAGCTTTGTCATTTACAATGCCAATAGTTATAACTTTTGCAAATGTGACACCTATAGCATTTGTAATGCAACATGCAAGAGTGACAGAAAAGGAAGAGTGACGGCGAGCGAGAGAGACGGACGATAGAAACAGAGAGGGGAGAAAGTGAAGGAAACGAGAGGAGAGGGAAGACGGAAGAAGGCAGACAGTGAGGGAAGCAGGGAGCGAGATACAATGATGGGAGATTGAATGAGAATAAAATACAGACGGTGCTCAATTAAAAAAAAAAAAAAAGGAGACACGGCCTGGAGGGAGAGAGAGAGAGGACGAGAGGGAAGGAGGGAGAGGAGAGGGAGTGGAGGGAGAGAGAGAGAGGCAGGCACTGAAACGGAAGAGAAGAGCAAAAGAAACGTGCTGGAAGCCATGAATCAAGTTAAAACAAGCAATGTCCTGAGCAAATGGTGGGGGCCTGAAGCAGTGGAGTGGGAGAGGTGAGGGGGGAGTCACGGGGAGATTAAGGGACAGAAGGCAAGCAGATTTGCAGACCTGATGAGCGAGGAGGGGGTGCGAGGGATGAGTGAGGATGGGGGCACGGCCGGCCGGCCGGCCGTGAAAAAGCCTTTGATGCAGCAGGGGGCAATTAGGGGAGGAGAATGGCTGGACTGAGGCAGAGCGCAAAGCCTTTGATGCAGCAGGGGGCGGAGCGGGAAGAGCTGCTGGCGGCACCAAGCTGACGATTTGATGCTGTGCACGCGCATTTTAACTCATTGCGCTTGCGCATTGAGCTAAAAGCGCACATGCACTGCATCAAATCCCCAGTCTAGGTAAACTCTGTTTAAGCCCCTATAGTCTCGCTCCGCTCAATGCGCATACGCATTGACAGGCGAGACCTAAAAAGGACTGAGCAGTTTTGCACCCACGTCATTTCATTCGAAACAATTAGATGTAGGTTGTTTGGTGTCACTCCACCCAATATAATATGTATGGTACTGAGAATATCTGCGATAGATAACCATGATTTCTTAACTGTCCTCAAAAGAGACAAATGACAAAGCAAATCATAATCTTTTATTTTGTTGTGTAATGCTACTGGTCAACGTTTATGATGAAATCACTAGCTATTCTGTAGATTCGCAGATGCCGAGGCAGCTGTGTAATATTTTTGGCAGGTGCGCTGCCTGAGACTGTAGCCATAGTTATTGAGGAGACTTTACAACTCGTTTGAACCCTCTCACTTAAAAAGTGATGTAGCGAAGGTGGAGAATGATTACACTGGGGCTTCCCTGACCTAGCGTAGCAACCATTAAACAACCCTTCCAAAGCAGCATTACAACTAATTGATATGTCATTGTCCTATGGTGTCTGTGCAAGTAATGTGCGCTCTCCCTCGGACAGTATGACTACCCGACTTTCAGACAGGAGTATTATTGTAGCAACATTGATTGCAATATGGATTACATACTGCTTGATGTCGGCCTCTGGAGCGAAATGCGACAAATGTTGATTGAAAGATATGAGAGTGATCACAATCCTCTGATGAGATCTTTATAGGTGTGAGAAGTTGGCCTGGTATATGATGTTCACTATTCTAGTGAGCCCCTTGCACCAGTCCAAGCAACCCTTATGATGATTGGTTGTAAGTCAACCTTATAGACAAGCTATCCTAGTGGTAGCATGGACAAAAGCAGTCTTAGGCTAAACTCGAGAGGGCATGTGAAGCCAGCTGTTTTACCATATGCAATACCTTTATTACCAAATGAAAGGACACCACACAAGTTATATATTATAAAATATATGTATTTATTACTAGAATAATACTCTGTACTCTTTATGAGGGCAGAAGCACAAGCGTTTAAACAAAGAACTTAATATCATACAATAAGATGCTCAATTTTGGATAAGGCCGGGTGGCCCGTAAAACCATATACTAAATAAGTGGTATAAGAACCACGTTACGAACAATGGTAAGGCCTAGGGCCTTGGGAATCGCTGGACCTACCCTGGAATAACAGTTGTTAGGAAGCAGGAGGCCCACGAGATGCGTGTGCAAGGTCTAAATGCACATGCGTGCACACATAGAAGTCAATGGTGCGGAAAACTTAGAAAGTTGCAGATTTGGAAGTCTTCCGACTGGACTAGAACTTAACCACTTAAAACTAGGACACTAGGGATGTAAATCTCTACAGGAGCACCATAGTACTCGCAGCTGTGGGGCAGCTGTGCGCTATAAAAATCACAATAACATAACAATAACATAACATAACATTACCTCACCCACAGGAAGCGGGTGCATAGGTGTCAAAGTGTGTCGGGTTTCGTCGTGGAGTTCTATGGAGCCTTGGAACACAGATGATGCAGGCGACCAGGAGAGAAGAGTCCGGTTAAATCCAAGGGTGGATCGAAGATGTAGAGTACCTGAAAGCAGAGGGGACAGAGTCTGGGTCACTAGCCAGTGACCAGAGTGGAACCAGGAAGGAACCAGGCGATGTCGGGCGCAATCAGGTGGTTGTCGTGAAGTTTGTCTCTGCTGCCACGTGGACCAGGAGGTATCAACGATGACCAGGAGCTGGGCAAAAACTGTCCCATAAAGCCTTGGCAAATGCAACCCACACCGGAACTGAAGAGGGCTTCTTACTCAAGCCAGCAAGGACTGAGGGGCTTCTCCTTTGCAGGGAAGCAAGGGCCAGTCTGGAGCAACCATACCAGCAGTGTAGATTTTGGGTTTCCTCGTCACAGAGGCTACTAGCCAACGGGCAAGTGATCGGACAGACGCGTCAAGCAGGAAACAGCAAAAGGGCCCCACGCAGCGCTCGGTGAGTGTGGAGGAGTGATCTTCGGTGCAGTTGATGCTCGGGGCTGGGGCTTCTCAATCCCCAATGCACAGCTTCGAGGGTGCCTGGGGAGCTGGACAGGAAGCATCTCGCAGTCTTTTCAAGAGGGCCCGTCCCACGTCTCACGTCGCCTCCACTGGTCTCAGCATTGCTGTGGATCGGGCTGAAGGAAGTCTGAGAGTTTGGGTCTTGTCAGGCTCTGTGGTTGGGCTCTGGCTGGAGCGTCAGACAAAGCAAGTCATTGAGCGCTTGATGGTGCCTGCTTGCGCAGGATGGCCACTCCTTGGCCACAAGGGAGATTCTTCAGTATCTTCTTGTAAAGTAGATGGTAGAAGGTCCAGAGTTATGTATCAAAGTTTCAGTCAGGATAATCTGATGTCTTAGGACGCAGCTCCAACCATTATTCCAAATCAAGGGGCTGGATTACCTGCTAGGTCCCTCCTATGGCTGGGACCAGAGAAGGGGGTGGTTACACCCCTTTCCCTTTGTCCAGTTTTGTGCCAGAGCTGGGGCTGGTGCGCCCCAGCACCAGTTTGAACTGGCCTATGCATGGGGCACCTTGTGCGCCCCAGGCATGTCTCGTTTCTTTCATCCCTCCCTGCCCCAATCCACTATCTCCTGTCTGGGGTGGTGCTAGCACCTCCTTGTGACAGGAAACCTATTGTCCAAGCCTCCCATGCTGGATGGGCTCCCAGCAGCAGGAGGTCAGACTTGTGTCTGTGGCAGCAGCATCCATTTTGTGATGCTGGGGCTCTGGTTGATTTTAACCTCGTTTAAGGAAAGTAACATGTCTTCTCCCTCTAGCAGGGTGGAATTCTACCCCCGTCGCCAGAACTGGCGAGGTGGCAGTATTCCAAAGCGTATGACACCTTACTGGACATGTTTCGATAAAGCCAAACCAAAGTTAGCAATAACCGCGAGGATTATAATGCACTTAAGAGTATATGGTATGGCAATATCATAGATCAGCTATAAGGATATGGTTCCGAAAGCTGCAGACAGGCTCATCTCATGCTAGAGCACCATCTCACATAACACCAAGCACTCTGCCTTCAGGATTGTTAAGGCCTGCCATAGGAGTGACTTATAGGTGCATATGTTTCTATATGTAAAGGTAGATATAGGAATACTATATCTAAGCAAGGGGTGATTACACCACCTTGCCCCAGCTGAGTGATCAGCCAGTTGTGTCAAATTGGAAGGCCACCCAGGGGTGGCAAAAGATATGCTGCAGCCCCTGGTAGGCCTTGGATGCGCCTATGCCCTGGGTGCCTATGGCACACTATACAGGGGCTGATAAGGTGACCCAAATACCAATTGGAGATGTACCTAGAGTACATGGAATCCGTTTTACAGTGAGAGCAGATAGCCTGGGGTCCTGACTAGCAGGATCCCAGGCCAACTAATTCGAAAACCAGCTAAACACAAGGCAAAAAATCTAGGGTAACCATAGTCAGATATCCATCCTCCTACACAACCCCCCCAAACGAAAGGAGATAAGGCTATCCTTGACCAGGTAAGCCTATATTGCCTGAGTGGCCATATAAGGAGGAACCTGCACTGGTATGGTTACCCCCTGACTCATGGTCCACTAAGCAATCCCTCATCCTAGGGGTATCAGAGGGAATTACTACCTGTGGTGTGTTTTGGCAAAGTAAAAGGCTGGTGTTGAGAGGGAGTACTGAAGTGAGACTCCACTAATGTAGGGCTCAACTATCCACCATGGGTACCTTTCTTTCCATGACTGAGTTGCACTGTGCTCTCAGGGTCAACCTCTGGCTGCCTATAGCTGGAGGCTGGGTCCCTTTTGTTGGCTTACTGGAGGGACAGGTCAGGTTTGGGGCCTTTGGGTCCCATGTTTGGCTGTGCCCAACAGTGTCCATCTGGGGGAGGTTCCTAACTAGGTATAAGGGAGATCCCTCAGGAGTTTTTGAAGTTTTCACCTTGCTAGGGCTGCTAGCTTTGGTGCCCATAATCTGCTGATGGGGGTGTTCTATTGGGCAGGGGGCCCTTTGGGGTCCACTGGCCTCCCTGACCTCTGCAGCCCTGGGCTGACTGAGGCAGGGTAGAGAGGGGCAGGTTACCTGCTCCAGACTGGGTCCCACCTTGGAAGGGTCCACTGACATCAGAGGCTTTGTAAGGCTAGGCCGGACTACCTCTGGGGCAGTTTCTTCACAAGGGGTAAGATCAGTTCCCTGAGGAGGCTGATCCTTTCCTAAAGTCTGGTGGGAGGGAGAGTTCTCTTCCTCCTCAATGCTCTCTGTTTGTTTGGAGTGATCCATAGTTTCAGGCTTCACAACACATGAATCTGTTGGAGTTTGGGCTGTGGCCATTACAGCCCCACCAACCTTTTCAGGAAGGGACTCAGTCTGGGTATGGGCTGTTACCACCACAGCCCTGCCAACCGGTTCAGGGAAGGAATCTGCTTGAGATTGGGCTGAGACTGGCACAGCCCCACCAACCTGTTCAGGGAGGACATCTTGGAGTGGGGCTGTGGCCATCACAGCTCCACTAACCTTTCCATGGAGACCTATCATTTTGGAATGGGTTACTTGCTCTACCTCAGCCCAGGCTGAGAGCTCTAAATCATTTCCCAGTAGACAATCTACAGGCAAGTTTGTAGACAGTGCCACTCTCTTTGGGCCAGTGACACCTCCCCGGCTGAGATTTACTACTGCAATGGGATAATTTGTCTGCACTCCATCAATATCAGTCACCTGGTATGTGGCTCCAGGGAAAAGTTGCCTTGAGGGGACTAGACTCTCAGCCACCATAGTGATGCTAGCCCCTGTGTCTCTATAGGCCTCAACTTTCTGACCATTGATGAGGGGCTCTGCCTGTACTTGCTCAAAGTGTTCGGACAAGCAGTGAAGTTGGCAAACCCCATGCCATTTTCACAGACAAGAGTAGCTATGGAAGGGGACCTGGTTAGGCCAGAGTCCACCTGAGTTCCAAAAGTAAACCCAGCCAAATTCTTGGGGGCACTCCCACCACCTGGGGGATTACTACTAGTAGTAACAGGAGGGGTTGGAGTATTACTTGGAGGAACATTTTCCTTATTGTTGGCCCTTGGGCAACTGCTATCAGTCTTCCAGTGGTCAGGCTGTTTACAGACATGGCAATAAGGTTTCTTGACAGAGGAAGTGTTTTGGGGCCCACCCCCACCATTGGAGTTTTGGGGCCCTGTGGAGGACTTGTCTTTTGATTTATCCCCACCCTTCTCTTGAGTCTTGGAATTATCTTTCTTTTGGTCACCACCCTGATTCTTAGGCCTAATCCTGGTTCTGACCCATTTGTCTGCCCTCTTACCCAATTCTTGTGGAGAGGTCAGATCTGAGTCCACCAGGTGCTGGTGTAAAAGCTGGTTTTGACAATTACTAAGGATCTGCTCCCTCATAATCAAATTTTACAATCCTTTATAGTCATGTACTTTGCTGCCCAGTAACCAACCTTCCAGAGCCTTAGTAGCACAATCGACAAAATCAGTCCAGTCCTGAGTCTGAGCTTTTTGGGTATCTCTGAACAACAACCTGTATTGCTCAGTGGTTAGGCCAAACCCATCAATAAGAGCACTCTTCAGGACAATGTAGTTTTTAGCATCCTCAGGGCTAACAGTGAGGAGCTTGTCTCTTCCTTTTTCTGAAAAGGAGAGCCACAAGATTGCTGCCCACTGATCTTGGGGAACCTGCTGTACCATGCAGGCCCTCTCCAGAGCAGTCATCCATTTGTGGATGTCATCCCCATCTTTGAAGGGGGGCACAATCTTACTCAGGTTTCTATGATCATAGGACCTGTATTTATCCTTAGGGATATTGCTGCCACCAGTGGAATCTAATCCACGTAACTTTCGTTCCCTTGCTAAAGCAAGTTTAGCTTGGGCCAGGGCTGTTTCCTCTTTCTCTATCTGAAGTTGGACAGCTCTCATCCTAGCCTCATGCTCTTTTCTCTGAGGGGAAGTCATCCCCCTTTGAGAACCCCTTGAGGCATTAGAGAGGAGAGACTCCCTGGAAGGAGATCTTTCCCTTCGATTGCCTGAGAGAAGCCTACTATTGGGTCTGGAGAGGTGAAACTCTTCTCCATTCCCATGTAAGCTTAGGTTAGCCTGGCTAAGCCTTCTGACCTGAACCTGGCCATTCCCTCCATCATCTGAATCATCCTCATCTACCTCTTCAACTTCTGGGTGGATGGGATCCTCACCTGTGGGGTTTGTTCCTTCTCCTGTATTATCTGAGGGGCCTGCTCCAGAAGCCTTCTCAAGATCAGCTGTCTCTGTCATGATTCGCTCCCTGTGCTCTCATGCCCACCACCAGGGGGCCGAATTGTGGGGTGTACCAGTGTTCTAATATGCCTCCAGACACTCACCTGTATGCATATCCTGACTTCCAGGCATTTGGACACTTATTGGGAATTGACATCCATTCCCAATCCATGCCGGGTTTTGTGAAAGCCAGCCTGCTTATGCATGAAGCCAGCCTATTCATGCCTGAAACTCCATTACCCAGAATTCCCTGTTCACCGCTTTGTCTCCACCCCTGCAGGCCAAGGAAGGGTGGAGGAATTCAGCACACCTGTGGCTGGCTGCTGCTAGCCTGCTCACACCTGATGCATATGATTACTGTGAGCTCTTTTAAGCACCAGCTCCCTTCAGACCAAGGTTGGTCATTGTAGCTGTTTACCGGTGAGACCAATCCTTGTTTTCAGTGCTCCTGAGCTTTTGCTATTCTTGTTTCCTGAGCTTTAATTATGCCTTGTTCCTGATCTGCTGCTGTTTTCCCTGTTCCTGAATTAGCACTGGCTGCAGTGCTACCCTGAGCCCTGAGCCTTAGTATTCCTTGTTCCTGTACTACAGCAGTTTCCCTTCTCCTGAATTAGCACTGCTTGCAGTGCTACCTTGTTTCCTGATTCCTGAGCTATAGTTAATCCTTGTTCCTTGATTCCTGAGCTATAGTAATCCTTGTGCCTGAATTAGCACTGCCTACAGTGCTACCTTGTTTTCTGAGTTCCTGAGCTATAGCTATTCCTTGTACCTGAATTAGCACTGCCTGCAGTGCTACCTTGTTTCCTGAGTTCCAGAGCTATAGTTATTCTTTGTTCTTGTTCCTGGGCTTAGCAATTCCTTGTTCCTGATTTGCACTGCTTGCAGTGCTCTCTTGACTCCTTGTTTCCTGAGCTGTAGCTATGTCCTGTTTCCTTGAACCAGTACTGCCTGCAATGCTACCTTGACTCCTGAGCTCTAGTAATTTCCCTGTTCCTGAACCAGCACTGCCTGCATTGCTGCCTTGACCTCCGAGCCTTACCTCACTTCTTGTTCCTGCCCCAATACTGCCTTCTATGCTTCTTTGTTTTCTTGATTCCTTAACCTGCACTATTCTAGTATACCCTTGTAGCCTCCCCTTCTGTATATCCGTTTCCAGTCCCTGCCTTACTTCCCTTTTCCTTGGTTCCAGTTCTAGTTTGCTGTCTTTCTATTCTGCTGTCTTACTTCTGTTACCTTGTATGTTTGTTACCTGCTTTCTGCCAAGTGTGCCCGGTCATTTCCTTCCTTTCCTGTTAAGCACTCCTCCTTGCTAGCTCCTTTTCTTTTGCTGCTTGTGTTTAGTTCTACCCCTTTGCTGTTACTGCCTTGCGCATTCCTGTTTGATCGCCAGGATCCATGGGCACAGCTGACTACCTAGGTGGTGTTTCTTGTTCACTGAGAGTATTGTCTTTGAGTTACATGTATAACATCACCATAGGTATAAGCTCCACAGGCCCTGCCTTTGTATCCATATCCTACATGTGGGTATTTGCAGTCAGTATCTGTAACAGCAATTGTGGGTAAGAAACTTACTGCGCTTCAGTCTTCCCGTGTGGAGCTCCTGAGTGCTTTACCCCACACCCCCCTTTATTGTTAATGTTGTTTCATATATATGTTTTGCACATTCATCCTGGGTGTAGTTATTCTGAATGCTAAACTGCTTTGTGAGTGCCCTTCCTTTCTAAGTCTTACCCATCTTGTTCACTTGTACAGGCTTCCCCTTTGGATCCCTTTTTCTCCTCTGACTCCTGTATGATCCTGGGCAGCGCTGTACTCCTCTTCCTGTGTAAGTTTTCTACCCAGTTCCCAGTCCTTGCCCAAGTCCCTGACTGTGTTCCCCACATAGCCCCGTTTTTTGCATTTGTCACTCCGAGTGGGATGGGTATGCTCAGACGTGAGTCCCATGCTCTCCACACCACTGGAGTCAAGCTATCCTGGCTGAAGATGGCTGATAGCCAGAAACTGGTCCTAGGATGCTTGATTCCGGTCCAGGAAAGACATGGCTTGGCAGTTCGGGCTGGACTGTTCCCATGAGGCACAGGGTCAAGGCTGATTTGCATATGGCCATGTCTGAACTGGGGTGGTGTTGAGTGCAAAAAAACGATGGATTTAGGCCCAGATCTCTGTACTCGGGTGAATGTATGACATTGTTCTGCATTCTGTTCATCAACTGTTGTTTTTGCATTCCCCACATAGCCCCGGACAGTCCCTGACAGAATGACCAACCCACATTTCCAGGGTCATTTGTGAGGTTTTTTTGCATTCAGGTAGCAAACTTATTTTTTTTAAACCCACCCTGTCAGTTCTTGTCAAGATGTTTAGCATCAGAACCAGAAAGTCTGCGTATGATGGCAGACATCCATTGCCATTGCAGTTCTATACCACCTAGTAGAAAATCCTTAGACTCTAGAGATCGATTCATTGAACATAACAGACTCTTATGGGCTGAATATTATTCCCTGTGGTTGGCTGATCCTTCTATGTTAGATTTTCATTCCATCTGTAACCCTGAACCTCACCTGATGTCAGCCTGTGACCTACAGGATGAAAACGAATTTCTGCAAACCTTGTTAGCAGCAGAAGACAATATAGTAATTTAGAGAGTGGTACTATTAGGGGACATTTTCCTGAAGCTTGTAACTCAGAGACCCCCTGTCAAGACAATGTTTTCTTTGAAGACAATTTCCAGACACAGTATTTTTCAGCATCTTACCAAACTGGTAGTTCAATGACCCCAGTTAAAGCCTGTTTAACCACACAGCAGCCAAAGAAAGAGCAGATTCATTATATAACCTCTGTTCTCCATTCAAATGATGTTACACAGTCTTGTAGGCCAGTAAAGATCACAGTCCCGGATAATAAAGGGACCTTGTTAGATACCACATTCAAAGTAAACAATAATCAGCTCAACAAAAGAGAGAAAAGGCCTACTAGAACACAGGAGGCTAATAGCCACTTTGAACAAAATCCAAGGTATAGCTCTGTTGCTTGTGACGTTGCCAAGTCCACCACTGTCCTTGTAGAGAAAGATCTGCAGTCCTGACAGCATATGTTTTCATCCAAGATTCTTGAATTGCAACAAGAGAATAAAATGTTTCAGACTTGGTTAAAAAATTATAACCCAGAGTTCAAGTGGAAATCTAAAACCCCTGTACAAGACCACTTTTCCACCTCTATGTTAACCTCCTTAGAAATGGAGAATGAAACCTTGCGCTCTCTGTTGCGTTCCCCTCAGAACTGGTCCAGTAATTGTGTAAATAATACTGTGGCTGATAACTCAGATTCCACTAAGAATAGCCATAGTACCATGTCTCAAAGTGCAGTTAAGGAAAGTATTTGTTTGAATTCTGAATTTTCTAACTCCTCTAGTGCTAAATTACATCTAGGTGCTACTTCTGAGATGTGTCCCTCCAGTTTTGAGGAACCCCAAGTTCCAGGCAAGACACAAAACATCCCTTTGCTTTCTTTTCCTGGTAGTGAGGTCAATTCCACCCCGGGGGTATCACACACACGGGCCATTGATGTACAGACAAAATCCGAACCATTGACCCACATTTTCTCTGATGTGACAATGTCCTGTGACTCAGACCATGCTCTTGACTTAACTGCTGCAACTGAAGTCAACCTCCTCGCTGAGAAGCAACACAATCTTGACACCTTCTTTGATGTTTTGCCTTCAAACACAACACTAATCGAAAAGTCAGGAAATTATAATTCTCTGTGCTCCAATGCATTTCTACCACCTTGTAATGCTGCAGAAAATGAAAAGATCTCCCATGACCAAGTGATCTCTGGCCTATTTCGTCTGACTAAGAGTTGTGAACTGCCAAATGGTAAAGGAAGTCTGGTCATCAGAGACTGTAAGAAAAGCACTATTCTGAGCAATCCCGAAGAAAGAACTTCAGTGTGTTTTAAAGAGCCAAGGAACTGTGAAGATGTCACTATTGACATCAGGGATGTTCATTGGCAATGGCCATTCCCAGAATTTAAAATCGGTCATCCATGTGCCTCTCTGCCAACAGCTAGTCTCCTTGCAAAGTCTCCAGAGTCCTCAGCCGGCATGCTGCTTTCAGAGTCTCCAGAGTCCTCAACTGGCCTGCTACCTTCCGAACTTCAGTCTGCAGCCTGCCTGCCATCTGAGCATGAGCCTGCAGCTCGCCTGCCATTAGTACCGGAGCTTCCAGGCTCCCTGACTTCTGCACCAGAGCTTCCAGGCTCCCTGCCTTCTGCACCAGAGCTTTCAGGCTCCCTGCCTTCTGCACCAGAGCTTCCAGGCTCCCTGCCTTCTGCACCAGAGCTTCCAGGCTCCCTGCCTTCTTGCCTTGACCCTCTATCCTGCCTACTTTTTGACCCTCTGCTTCCAGTTTGCCAGCCTCCAGAGGTCTCAGCACATATACATTCAGAGACTGAATCTCCTGCATCAGAGACAAAACTCTCAACATGTAAGCTTCCAGAGCCTGGGTCTCCTGCATACCTGCTTCCAAAGACACCTGCATGTGAGTCTTCTGTGTGTCTTCATCCAGGGCCGGAGCCTCAGGTCTGCTTCTCAGTGCCTCCTTTGTCTTTAGCCATGTTGCCTTTGACCTCTGTCTCTCCTGCCAATCCATTGTCTGCTTTTGACCCTACAGTCAATCTTAATTTGTTTTCAGAGTGCTACTCTCGCCTGCCATCATCGGGACTTTAAACACCTTTAATTCAGGCTTCTAAGCCCCTGTTTCTGGATTTGGACTCTTCAGATCTGCATTCTATTCTGCCTCCTGCATCAGAGTGCTCCCTTCCTCAAAGTTCTGCTTTGGATGTTGCTGCTTCTTTTCAGACATTTATACAACCCTCCAAAACATCAAAATGTACCTTCAGTCCTCTGATAGCGTGCACTGCATCTATGATGGAAATGGAATTAATTCTTATGAGCAAAGGCTTTGGATCTAGTTCCAGACTCTGGGAGATGGTCTTTGGAGGGGGAGTACTGTCACGATTCGCTCCCTGTGCTCTCGTGCCCACCACCAGGGGGCCGAATTGTGGGGCGTTCCAGTGTTCTAATATGCCTCCAGACACTCACCTGTATGCATATCCTGACTTCCAGGCATTTGGACACTTATTGGGAATTGACATCCATTCCCAATCCATGCCGGGTTTTGTGAAAGCCAGCCTGCTTATACATGAAGTCAGCCTATTCATGACTGAAACTCCATTACCCAGAACCCCCTGTTCACTGCTTTGTCTCCACCCCTGCAGGCCAAGGATGGGTGGAGGAATTCAGCACACCTGTGGCTGGCTGCTGCTAGCCTGCTCACACCTGATGCATATGATTACTGTGAGCTCTTTTAAGCCCCAGCTCCCTTTAGACCAAGGTTGGTCATTTAGCTGTTTACCGGTGAGACCAATCCTTGTTTCCAGTGCTCCTGAGCTTTTGCTATTCTTGTTTCCTGAGCTTTAATTACGCCTTGTTACTGATCTGCTGCTGTTTTCCCTGTTCCTGAATTAGCAATGGCTGCAGTGCTACCCTGACCCCTGAGCCTTAGTATTCCTTGTTCCTGAACTACAGCAGCTTCCCTTCTCCTGAATCAGCACTGTTTGCAGTGCTACCTTGTTTCCTGATTCCTGAGCTATAGTTAATCCGTGTTCCTTGATTCCTGAGCTATAGTAATCCTTGTGCCTGAATTAGCACTGCCTGCAGTGCTACCTTGTTTCCTGAGTCCCAGAGCTATAGTTATTCTTTGTTCTTGTTCCTGGGCTTAGCTATTTCTTGTTCCTGATTTGCACTGCTTGCAGTGCTCTCTTGACTCCTTGTTTCCTGAGCTGTAGCTATGTTCTGCCTGTTTCCTTGAACCAGTACTGCCTGCAGTGCTACCTTGACTCCTGAGCTCTAGTAATTTCCCTGTTCCTAAACCAGCACTGCCTGCAGTGCTGCCTTGACTCCTGAGCCTTATCTCACTTCTTGTTCCTGCCCCAATACTGCCTTCTATGCTTCTTTGTTTTCTTGATTCCTTAACCTGCACTATTCTAGTATACCCTTGTAGCCTCCCCTTCTGTATATCCGTTTCCAGTCCCTGCCTTACTTCCCATTTCCTTGGTTCCAGTTCTAGTTTGCTGTCTTTCTATTCTGCTGTCTTACTTCTGTTACCTTGTATGTTTGTTACCTGCTTTCTGCCAAGTGTGCCCGGTCATTTCCTTCCTTTCCTGTTAAGCACTCCTCCTTGCTAGCTCCTTGTCTATTGTGCTTGTGTTTAGTTCTACCCCTTTGCTGTTACTGCCTTGCGCGTTCCTGTTTGATCGCCAGGATCAGTGGGCACAGCTAACTACCTAGGTGGTGTTTCTTGTTCACTGTGAGTATTGTCTTTGAGTTACATGTATAACATCACCATAGGTATAAGCTCCACAGACCCTGCCTTTGTATCCATATCCTACATGTGGGTATTTGCAGTCAGTATCTGTAACAGCAATTGTGGGTAAGAAACTTACTGAGCTTCAGTCTTCCCGTGTGGAGCTCCTGAGTGCTTTACCTCACACCCCCCTTTATTGTTAATGTTGTTTCATATATATGTCTTGCACATTCATCCTGGGTGTAGGTATTCTGAATGCTAAACTGCTTTGTGAGTGCCCTTCCTTTCTAAGTCTTACCCATCTTGTTCACTTGTACAGGCTTCCCCTTTGGATCCCTTTTTCTCCTCTGACTCCTGTATGATCCTGGGCAGCACTGTACTCCTCTTCCTGTGTAAGTTTTCTACCCAGTTCCCAGTCCTTGCCCAAGTCCCTGACTGTGTTCCCCACATAGCCCCGGACAGTCCCTGACAGTCTCTAGGACTTGTATCAGGAGTTGGATGGTAGGGTTATGACCCTTTTTCAACCTCCTTGAGGTACACAAGACACTCAATTCGCTGAAGCTGAGTTTTTCATAGTTGGAGGGTGCCCTGGGAGGGTCACTTTCCACAGGTAGAGAACTGGCTTGTTCACCTGTGCCAGACATAACTAGTGAGGTGTGGTGTGTGCACCTACCTACACTAAGTGTTTACCTACTAGAACCTCTCTAGGAGTTGTAGTCAGGGTGTGCTAAGCCCTTTGGTCTACAACTACTAGGTTCAGTAGAACTTAAGTATTTAAGCTTTGTTTATATGTACCTATGGTACTTGATGTGATCTTTCAAATGATATTGTCAAAGATTACAATTAGTAAAACAACAGCAAGCTCAAATCCCAACCGCTGCACACCAATGTGAGAAGTTGGCCTGGTATACGATGTTCACTATTCTAGTGAGCACCTTGCACCAGTCCAAACAACCCTTATGGTGATTGGTTGTAAGTCAACCTTATAGACAAGCTATCCTAGTGGTAGCATGGACAAAAGCAGTCTTAGGCTAAACTCGAGAGGGCATGTGAAGCCAGCTGTTTTACCATATGCAATCCCTTTAATACCAAATGAAAGGACACCACACAAGTTATATATTATAAAATATATGGATTTATTGCTAGAATAATCCTCTGTACTCTTTATGAGGGCAGAAGCACAAGCGTTTAAACAAAGAACTTAATATCATACAATAAGCTGCACAGTTTTGGATAAGGCCGGGTGGCCCGTAAAACCATAAACTAAATAAGTGGTATAAGAACCACGTCACGAACAATGGTAAGGCCTAGGGCCTTGGAAATCGCTGGGCCTACACTGGAATAACAGTTGTTAGGAAGCAGGAGGCCCACGAGATGCGTGTGCAAGGTCTAAATGCACATGCGTGCACACATAGAAGTCAATGGTGCGTAAAAGTTAGAAAGTTGCAGATTTGGAAGTCTTCCGACTGGACTAGAACTTCCCCACTTAAAACTGGGACACTAGGGATGTAAATCTCTACAGGAGCACCGTAGTACTCGCGTTACCTCACCCACAGGAAGCGGGTGCATAGGTGTCAAAGTGTGTCGGGTTTCGTCGTGGAGTTCTATGGAGCCTTGGAACACAGATGATGCAGGCGACCAGGAGAGAAGAGTCCGGTTGGATCCAAGGGTGGATCGAAGATGTAGAGTACCTGAAAGCAGAGGGGACAGAGTCTGGGTCACTAGCCAGTGACCAGAGTGGAACCAGGAAGGAACCAGGCAATGTCGGGCGCAATCAGGTGGTTGTCGGGAAGCTTGTCTCTGCTGCCACGTGGACCAGGAGGTATCAACGATAACCAGAAGCTGGGCACATACTGTCCCACAAAGGCTCTCGCTGTCGGCGGTGTCGGCTTCCGGAAAGAGTCAAAAAGCCTTGGCAAATGCAACCCACGCAGGAACAGAAGAGGGCTTCTTACTCAGGCCAGCAAGGACTGAGGGGCTTCTCCTTCGCAGGGAAGCAAGGGCCAGTCTGGAGCAACCAGATCAGCATGCAGATTTTAGATTTCGTCATCACAGAGGCCACTAGCCAACGGGCAAGTGACCGGACAGATGTGTCGAGCAGGAAAATGCAAAAGGGCCCCACGCAGCGCTCGTGAGTTTGGAGGGGTGATCTTCGGTGCAGTTGATGCTCGGCACTGGGGCTTCTCAATCCTCAATGCGCAGCTTCGAGAGTGCCTCAGGAGCTGCACAGGAAGCGTCTCGCAGTCTTTTCAAGATGGCCGGTTCCACGTCTCACGTCGCCTCCACTGGTCTCAGCTTTGCTGTGGCTGTGGATCGGGCTAAAGGAAGTCTGGAAGTCCAGGTCTTGTCAGGCTCTGTGATCGGTCTCCAGTGGGAGCATCGGACAAAGCAAGTCGTTGAGCGCTTGATGGTGCCTGCTTGCGCAGGATGGCCACTCCTTGGTCACAAGGGAGATTCTTCAGTATCTTCTTGTAAAGTAGATGGTAGAAGGTCCAGAGTTATGTATCAAAGTTTCAGTCAGGATAATCTGATGTCTTAGGACGCAGCTCCTACCTTTATTCCAAATCAAGGGGCTGGATTACCTGCTAGGTCCCTCCTATGGGTGGGACCAGGGAAGGGGGTGGTTACACCCCTTTCCCTTTGTCCAGTTTCGCACCAGAGCTGGGGATGGTGTGCCTCAGCACCGGTTTGAACTGGCCTATGTATGCGGCACCTTGTGCACCCCAGGCATGTCTCGTTTCTTTCATCCCTCCCTGCCCCAATCCACTATCTCCTGTCTGGGGTGGTGATAGCACCTCCCTGTGACAGGAAACCTATTGTACAAGCCTCCCGTGCTGGAAGGGCTCCCAGCAGCAGGAGGTCAGACTTGTGTCTGTGGCAGCAGCATCCATTTTGTGATGCTGGGGCTCTGGTTGATTTTAACCGCGTTTAAGGAAAGTAACATGTCTTCTCCCTCTAGAAGGGTGGAATGCCACCCCCGTCGCCAGAACTGGCGTCGGGTAGTATTTCAAAGCATATGACACCTTACACGACATGTTTCGATAAAGCCAAACCAAAGTTAGCAATAACCGCGAGGATTATAATGCACTTAGGAGTATATGGTATGGCAATATCATAGAACAGCTATGAGGACATGGTTCCGAAAGCTGCAGACAGGCTCAGCTCATGCTAGAGCACCATCTCACATAAAACCAAGCACTCTGCCTTCAGGATTGTTAAGGCCTGCCATAGGAGTGACTTATAGGTGCATATGTGTCTATATGTAAAGGTAGATATAGGAATACTATATCTAAGCAAGGGTGATTACACTACCTTGCCCCAGCTGAGTGATCAGCCAGTTGTGTCAATTTGGAAGGCCAGCCAGGGGTGGCAAAAGATATGCTGCAGCCCCTGGTAGGCCTTGGATGCACCTATGCCCTGGGTGCCTATGGCACACTATACAGGGGCTGATAACGTGACCCAAATACCAATTGGAGATGTACCTAGAGTACATGGAGTCCATTTTACAGTGAGAGCAGATAGCCTGGGGTCCTGACTAGCAGGATCCCAGGCCAACTAAGTCGAAAACCAGCTAAACACAAGGCAAAAAATCTGGGGTAACCATAGTCAGATATCCATCCTCCTGCAATAGGGTGACCAGATTTTCAGAATGAAAAACCGGGACGGGCACAGACATGGAATGCCATTTGTATAAAATGTGAATTTAACCTATGAATTTGAAAAACTACAGATCATTTGTTTATGTCTATGGTCTTGTAGTCCTAAACTGTGGAAAGGGTGAACCTGCTCATAAAATTGCAGGAACTACAGGTCTGTTGTGTATGTTTATGCACTTGTAGTTTCGCACTTTGAAAATGGTGCCGGTTAAAGGCTGCCGGGAATGCTCCCTCGCCATTGGTGAGCAAGGCTGAGATCACCCGAAACGCGTCATTGGTGAGCAAGGCTGGGATCAGCTGAAAAGGGGCCGATGGCGGTCTGACTAATAATTTAAGTTTTAATAGCACATGGCGTCGTCTTCCTTTTCTAAAGGGTTGCTGTATTTAATTGGATTTTGCTGCAAAGATCCCTATGACGACGCACCCTTCGATCTGGCATATAGCGTGCAAGTGCAAAGGGGGGACCCAGGGAGAGCCGTGCGCGAGCTGGTCTCTCCCTGGGCAGGTTCGCGCAGACGAGGTGGCAACAGGTGGTGAATGATTAGTGAGGGACAGATGCTACATATAGGGCTAGCGCAGGGATTCGGAAGGGCGTTTACCGGCGGGAGGCGGGTGGCGGCGTTTGTTTTGCCCCACCCACCCTTCACTCTTTTTCACTTTAGGCCTTTGTTCCTTATCAGTGCTTTAGGTACTGATTTTGTTTTTGTAGGTTTACCACGCTAAGACAGGTTGTAATTTTTTCCTTTTTGTAGGCGGGTTTTTAGTGGGGGGTGGGCAGCCTGGAGCGGGGTGGTCCATCCTCAAAGGGCAGGTAAAGGACAGGAGGGGTAGTACAGGAGTTAGTTGCCTTTGGTTTGTGAGGTTTTACTTGGTGGGGGTTTACTTCTTATTAAGGTTGCTCAGTGAGCTGAAAGATTTGGGTTTAATAAATAAATAAATAAATGAAATACGTTGAAAGATGTTTTGGTTTCACACCTATCTTAATAAAGTGGCCTTGCTTGCTTACTAAGAAGTTGTGGACAGTGAATTCTTGCGCGAGGGGGAACCCAGGGAGAGCTGTGTGCGAGCCGGTCTCTCCCTGGGCAGGTACGGGCAGACGAGGTGGCCACAGATGGTGAATGATTAATGAGGGACAGAGGCTACATATAGGGCTAGCGCAGGGATTCGGAAGGGCGTTTACCGGCGGGAGGCGGGCGGCGGCATTTGTTTTGCCCCACCCACCCTTCCCTCTTTTTCACTTTAGGCCTTTGTTCCTTATCAGTGCTTTAGGTACTGATTTTGTTTTTGTAGGTTTGCAACGCTAAGACAGGTTGTAATTTTTTCCTTTTTGTAGGTGGGTTTTTAGTGGGGGGTGGGCAGCCTGGAGCGGGGTGGTCCATCCTCAAAGGGCAGGTAAAGGACAGGAGGGGGTAGTACAGGAGTTAGGTGCCTTTGGTTTGTGAGGTTTTACTTGGTGGGGGTATACTTCTTATTAAGGTTGCTCAGTGAGCTGAAAGATTTGGGTTTAATAAATAAATAAATAAATGAAATATGTTGAAAGATGTTTTGGTTTCACACCTGTCTTAATAAAGTGGCCTTTCTTGCTTACTAAGAAGTTATGGACAGTGAATTCTTGCGCGAACGACTCGAGAAATATATATATATATACATATAAATTTGGGTTCTTTAAGACAATATATTTTCACATTGCTTCATTACTTTACCGCCTGTTCTGGGAAGAGCTCCAGGGTCCGGCTGCTGGTGAGCCTGGCCTTGCCCTATGGACTCTGCAGCCCCGATTCACACCTCATTAAATCCTACTGTTCTGCTTAAATGAGACGAAGCAGCACTGCTGGAGAGTTTAAAGAATTGAACTCTGTCCCCGTTTCTAAGAGAGCTGGTCGAAATGTGAGCCTGCACAACACTGTGATTAACATGCAGGTTTACCTGACCCTCCCTTAAAAACTGTGATGTAACCCAGGCACTACCCAAAAACCGGGACATTTGTACAATTTGGAGAAAAGTGTCGGGACACCGGGACACCGGGACACCTCTCCAAAAACGGGGACCGTCCGGGGAAAACCGGGATGTCTGGTCACCCTAGATCTTTAGGGGGGCCTTAATCCATGATAATGTAAGGAAAGCAGGACCGGAGAGCCCCCCCTCCCCTTTCCTGGATTACATCCAATAACCACAGAAACCTTTGATGGGCGAATGTTTCTAGCAATGCAATCACTATTAAATTCATTTATCGCGTAATTGCTAGTGCATTGGAATCAATTATTTTTAACATAGGTAACCCCACTTTGCTGCTGCATGTTTATACTGGTCTTTTTTCAGTGAGATATGGAAATTCTTTACAAAAAACTTAAAAGAAGGCTAGTGAAGGGGGGAAAAGAATGCTACACTACGGATTGTCGAAACAGGAAGTTGGACCTCCAAGCCCAATTAAGAATGGCAACAGGGATAGAATAAAATAAACAAGGGGAGCATATAAAAAGACTATTAATGCCAATAGTCTGGATTGGGAAAAGAATTAGAATGTCTTCTTCAGGCAGCAAAAGCAAATGATGCCAAGAGCTTTTGGTCGCACATAAGGGATGCACAAACTCTATAAGGCCGGTAGTGCACATCCAGGAGCAGCGAATGGGTTGATTATTTTGTAATCTCTATATAGTGATCCAGTAGAAAATCCCTGTTCTGTGCATGAAATTCATAGTACCCATGAAAGTACCACATCAAGTCTGGATACTGTATTAAACGTTTTATTATTGGACCCTGAAAAAATGATACAGGCCCAAAAGCTTGGAAAGACCCCAGACTTGAATAAAATTCCAGCTGATCTTTTTTCATCTGAAATGGCTATTTGAGTTAACCACATAAATGCAACTACTAATGCAGTGACAACATTCCTGACACATGGAAAAGAGCGGAGATGGTGCAGATTCACAAAAAGGCTCATTTAGCGACCCAAGCAACTATTGTCCAATTATTTTGAAAGATAGTAACATAACATTTTGTGCTTGGTTTGCAGATAATGATGTACTCCACCATCTTCAGTCGTGGTCCAGGGCAGGCACTAGCATAGTGGATCAAGTCTTCTGTTTTTTATTGATAAAATGCAAGGTGGTGGATTTTGATGGAGGAAGCGTCTACGTAGCCTTCAATGATCTCCATGCCGCATTTGATATGGTGCCCAGGGATTAGCAATTGTTGGTACTTTGTGATTTGAGAATCCCAAAGGAAAAAATAACACTGATAAAAAGGCTACATTCAGACAATTTTGTGCAGGTTAGGTAGGGGCACAGTGGAGAATTGAATAGGAAAATCATGTTACAGAGGGGCTTTTGCCAGGGCTGTGTTCTAGCCCCCACTCAGTTCCTCCTCTTCATCAATAGTTGTTTCGATTTTTTGTTTAGTTTCACCAACGATGCCCCCAAGTTGGCCAGAGAACAATTTCAGCATTGTTTTTTGCAGATGATACCCGGCTAATGTAGAAGACTAAGATGGGTCTTGAAATTCTAATATGTAGACCGCGGGGCTCCCCCCCCGTGGGTGCCCAAGACTCCTGCCCCCTCCGCTGCTGCCGTGAGCCCTCTGCCGCTGTCTCGATCCAGAGCAGCGCTGACCACCCCTGTGCCCGTGTCTCCCGCACTCTCGCCATCTGAGTGCCAGGTTCAGGTTCAGTGTGATATTGTTGTGTCCATCATTGTTGTGCCAGTACCTTTGTGCTCTATCGTATTTTTTGCTTAGCCCTTGTTCCCCGTGTCTGTTCCCGCCATTTCTTCCCCTCCCCGATCCCGCCACTGCTCCCCTGCGGCCCCGCCCCTTTTGTATTCTATACCCCTCCCTCGACTGCCCATTGGCCACCCCGCTCCCGCCTCCCAGCTGCTCCTCCCTCCCACTTGGACTTTTATGGAGGTCGCCGCGCGGTGGTGATCTGTGACCCTTGACCCTACTTGCAGGGCCGGTCGCTCCACACACCGCGCGGATCACCTCTCCTTCAGGAAGTTACTCAAGACCTGGCTGTTCGAGCAGTAGCGACCCCCCCCCCTTAGCGCCTGGAGACCCTTGAGGCCTTGAGACCCTTACGGGTGAGTAGCGCGCTGTACACATTTTTATGATTGATTGATTGATTGATTTGCCTATTTTGTTCTACCCAAGGATTGGACATAAACGCCTGGAAGACCAGGCTAATGGTGTTTAAGCTGTACAAGAAATCCAGGGGAAAAGTATCATTAGGAGGAAGCCTCTTAGAAAGAGTGAGGGATATTGATTACATGGGGATTAGAATATCTGACTGACACGTGTGACCAGGCCAATTTTAAAAAAAGACAGCCAACACATGTTTCGTCTTAGACGACTTTTTCAAGGCTGTAAGTTCAATAGAAACATGTATCACTATATTATTTTTCAGCACAAAAGGTGCACAAAGTGCTACACCCATGCTTGCATGCTGTAAAGGTTATATCAAGTCACCATTAGGTCGGTGCTCCTTGAACGCCGGTGGGACCCTAGCAGTGTGAAGGGTGTTCACAGGGAAACGTGATCGATTGACACGATGCCCCGGACAAGAGGTGTGCTGGTATGTTGTCACGGCGCCACCTCAAGGTGTTGAATTGAAAAACACTGAGAAATGAGTGAAAGGATGAACCCCTGTAAGCCCTGATGAAGTTGCGCAAATTAACAGCAACGAAACATGTTGGCAATTGAACAATAGGTTGGTTATAACAGGAACCAATTTTAGTTTGACAGGCTTGCAGCCCAGAATAAAGGTCAGTGTGGTCAAGCGAGCCTCTCAATTTTATTGATGAGAATCACATTTGTGTGTTGTTTCACGTGGGGTGTCTGTTTATGTGGATGTGTGCACAAAATGGGAGGTATTATTTATGTTTCCAGATTAGTGAAGTGATGTATTGATTTCACTTTTCGTTTCTTTCCTTTCCTCTTCTTTTCATGAGTGAGAGAGAGTTACCGATGATGATAAGTGGGTAAACTGGTAATCATCAGCCAGTAACCCCTTGTGGCGGTTCTTCCGTGAGGTGCTCTCTCTCGCTCTTCACATTTTTTCACTGGATGGAATGTGGGGTCTGATAGTGGTAGCTGATGGGCAGTGTGTGTATTTCTTATAAATTGGACACAGTGACGCATATGAATAAATTAAATTCTTATAAAAAGGGAAATAAGAGAAATTGATCTTCCCAGAGAGTCACTTTTACACTAGAATATGTGTCTGGTAGGAGGAGTCTTTTTGTGTATGAATAGGCTTTGAGTGGGGGGCAGCCTCCTCCTTTCTTTCCCCCTGTGCTCCTAGTGAAGTGAGATATATCAAGTCACCAATCTGGATCAATAAAGCCAAGAAAAGAGTTGACCTGTCCCACTATGGAGAAGTTCTCGCTTGCATTTAGCCAGAACGTCTGTGGAGCTAGGCCTTCCTTTGTTCCTAGTACTCTCAGGTTTAAATAGACGCCGAGCCCAGACGTGCACCCACGCATCAAGTCAAGTCAAGTCAAAATTTATATAGCGCACTACATACCCAGAGGGTCTCAAGGCACTTGAGGAAGGGGGGGAGGTTTACTTATCGAATATCCAGGTTTTAAGCTGTTTTCTGAAGGCTAGGTGGTTTTGAGTGAGGCGGAGGTGGATGGGAAGGGAATTCCAGGTTTTGGCCGCTAAGTAGGAGAAGGATCTTCCCCCCATGGTGGCTTTGTGGATGCGCGGGACGGTGGCGAGGGCTTGGTTGGACGACCGCAGCTGGTGGGTGGGGGTGTAAAAGGAAAGGCGCGTGTTGAGGCAATCCGGTCCAAGTTCGTAGAGGGCTTTGTGTGCGTGGGTGAGGAGACGGAACGTTATCCTTTTGTTGACGGGGAGCCAGTGCAGGTCTTTCAGGTGACCGGAGATGTGGTCTTTGCGAGGGATGTCTAGTATGAGTCTGGCTGAAGCATTTTGGATGCGTTGGAGTTTTTTCTGCAGTTTTACCGTGGTACCGGCGTAAAGGGTGTTTCCGTAGTCTAGACGGCTAGTAATCAGTGCGTGGGTGACCGTTTTTCTTGTTTCGGTGGGGATCCAGTGAAATGTTTTTTTGAGCATGCGTAGGATGTTGAAGCACGATGATGAGACGGCATTGACTTGTCTGGTCATCGAGAGTGAGAAGTCCAGGATGATGCCCAGGTTCCGTGCGTGGTCAGCCGGTATGGGGGCTTTTCCTAGGGCCGTTGGCCACCAAGAGTCATCCCAGGCGGAAGGGGATGTACCTAAGATGAGGACTTCCGTTTTGTCCGAGTTCAGTTTCAGACGGCTGTGCTTCATCCATTCGGCTACTTCTTTCATCCCTTCGTGTAGGTTGGTTTTGGCGGTGTTTGGGTCTTTGGTGAGTGAGAGGATCAGCTGAGTCTCATCAGCGTAGGATATGATGTTGAGGTTGTGTTGACGTGCGATGGTTGCGAGGGGGCTCATGTAAACGTTGAAGAGGGTGGGGCTGAGTGATGATCCTTGCGGGACGCCGCACATGACTTCGGAGGCCTCTGACTTAAAAGGGGGGAGGCGGACTCTCTGAGTTCTTCCAGCGAGGAACGAGATGATCCAGTCCAATGCTTTTCCTTGAATTCCGATGTTTCTGAGGCGTTGTATCAGGGTGCTATGGCAGACTGTGTCGAAGGCTGCAGAGAGGTCAAGGAGGATGAGGGCGACTGTGTCTCCGTTGTCCAGTAGAGTTCGGATGTCGTCTGTTTCTGCGATGAGGGCGGTCTCGGTGCTGTGTTTGGCTCGGAAGCCAGACTGTGAGGAGTCGAGTGATTTGTTGGTTTCGAGGAAGGCGGCGAGTTGATTGTTGATGGCTTTATCAATGACTTTGGCAGGGAATGGGAGGAGCGATATGGGGCGGTAGTTTTTGAGTTCGGTGGGGTCAGCTGTGGGCTTCTTCAGAAGGGCGCCTAGTTCGGCGTGTTTCCAGCTTTCTGGGAATGTGGCGGAGTTGAGGGAGCAGTTGATGACGTCTCGGAGATGGGGTGCGATAATGGAGTTTGCTTTGTTGAAGATGTGATGGGGGCATGGGTCTGTAGGGGATCCTGAATGGATGGAGTTCATCAGGTGAATGGTGTCTTCTGTGGTGATTGGGTTCCAGTCAAAAAGGTTATTCGGAAGAGGCACAGGTTCGGAGGTGAGAGGGGTGGACTGGTTTACGGGTTGGTTGTCAAAGCTGTTATGAATATCGGCGATTTTGTCATGGAAGAATGAGGCGAGGGAGTCGCAGAGGACTTGAGAGGGGGTGATGTCGTTGGAGCTGGCGGTAGGGTTGGTGAATTCTTTGATGATGTTGAAAAGTTCCTTGCTGTTGCGAGTGTTGTTGTCTAGTCGGTCTTTGAGTGCTGATTTCTTGGCTGTCCGGATTAGTTGGTGGTGTTTGCGGGTGGCGTTTTTGAAGGCGGCTAAGGTGGTAGTGTTTGGGTCTTTTTTCCAAGTTTTCTCAAGGGAGCGACAGAGCTTCTTGGATTTCTTAAGGTCATCGTTAAACCAGGGTGCGTTCTTGCTTCCTTGCTTGATTTGATGTTTTTTCAGGGGTGCTAGTTTGTCGGCGGTTTGGGTTAGCCATTGTGTGAGGTTGATAGCGGCTTGGTTAGGGTTCGTTGAATAGGCAGGGGGTTTTTGAAGAAGCGATGAGGAGATCTGGTCGATGGTGATTTTGTTCCAATTTCTTCGCAAAGTTGGTTGAGGGTGGTTGTGGGTCGTGGTCTTGTTGTAAGTGAAGTGGACGCAGCTGTGGTCCGTCCAGTGGAGGGGTGTGGTGTGAGTGAAGGAGATATGCTTGCTGGAAGTGAAGATAGGGTCGAGTGTGTGTCCTGCGTAATGTGTGGGGGTGTTGACAAGTTGTTTGAGTCCGAGATTGGCGAGATTGTACAGAAGGGTGGTAGTGTTACTGTCGCTGCTCTTTTCCAGATGGAAATTGAGGTCTCCCAGTAAAATGTATTCTTCCGAGGGGAGGGCGTGTGGGGTGATGAAGTCAGTGATGTCTTCGCTGAATTTTGTACGGGGTCCTAGTGGCCTGTAGAGGAGGGTGCCTCTGAGTGTGGTCTTGGGGTCGGTGTGGATCTGGAAGTGAAGGTGTTCGGCAATGGCGAGGTTGTCTTCTGAGCTGGTTGTGATGCGGATGGTGTTCTTGTGGACGATGGCGATGCCTCCTCCTGTTTGGATGGTGCGGTCCTTACGGATGATCTTGTAGCCGTCCGGGATGGCTATGGTGATGTCTGGGGCTGAGGAGGCATTCATCCAAGTTTCTGTTAGGAAGGCAATGTCCGGAGAAGTGGTGTCGAGTAGATTCCAAAGGTCAATGGCGTGTTTGTGAACCGAGCGGGTGTTGAGAAGGATGCAGTTAAGGTGGTTGGTGTTGGATCTCTGTTTGGTGTTTGAGTGTTTGGTGTGGGTATTGATGCAGGAGAATTTGCAGGAGTGGCAGGTGAAGGGTCCATGGGTGTGTCCTGGTGCTTCTTGGGCGCAGTTAGGGAGTCGGCCGGGGTTCAGTGATAGGAGGGTGGAGGCGTCGTAAGTAATGCGGGAGGGGTGGGTGATGCGGGGGCCAGGGGGTCTGGCGCTGGGCGCGGGCCAGGCGCGGACGGGCGTAGACGGGCTTACCTTTGGCGCACCTTCGGCGCGGCGGCAGCGCGTGGACGCTGCGTGTTGGGACATCTGTCTTACATGGATGGTGGAGGGGGCGGAGCGTGGGAGGGGCAGCTGGGAGGCGGGAGCGAGGTGGAGGAAGGGCCAGGGACAACAAACAAAATGGCAGAAACAACAACAAACGCTGCTTGGGGCACAGGCAGTGGGAGTAATGGGCCGCTAAGAGGGCGATGTCTAGTCAGGATAATGCAGCAATTGAAGCGGATTAGAAGCGCAGAGTCAAAGCGCTATGAAAATATGCAAGTATCAAACAACACGCACACAGCCAAATAAATGCCCAGAAGTGCGCGCTAGCGCTACAAGATAACAATCAGAGGTCAAGCGTTACGATATTAATAAGGAATGTGCAGTAAAGCGCTACTTTGTAAATATCCAATGCCGAGTTAAGCGCTACAAAACCACGGGTATTAGGAGAGGAGCCAAAGAAATGTCCAGAAGTGCGCGCTAGTGAAACAAAATGCCAATCAGAGTTAAGCGCTACGATATTAATAAGGAGCATCAGGATGAGCACGATGGCGAATGGACAAGTCTAGTAAGTTACTATTGATAAAAACTACTTTACGGGACTCACTTGTTCTTTGTCGTAATACTACATATCGGCCGTAATTTGTAGTTTGTGACCTACCTCCTTCTCCTATACAGCACTGTACTAAAAAGAATCACAGGCTTATCCCGGCCCTAATATAACTATCCGTATACCATATTGTGACTTCAGATGCTCTAAATTTTCAAGGTATGTGGCCGGTTACAATGTCACTTATATTTATTAATTTTGTCACGGCTATATGGAATTGTCGAGACAGCCAACTCATTAAGTGATTGGACACATCAAGTCATTTTTTACAAAAATAACCCGTACTCTGTGCAGTTTGTCACAGTATTTCCTTTTCTACTGCAACATGTACTGTCAAGACTATACAGGCCTTCGTGGCCTCATAGATACTGTTTCCATATGAAACTGTGACTCCAGCAGCAACTATCATGTCAGTGACACTTGTGCTTGGGGGTATATCTCAATAGGTTTCCCGCTCTGCATCTTTTCACTTTTGCAATATTTGGCCATGTGGAATGTACATGGACATTTGCCCCTCTTTACAGGACTGGTTTCCCTTCTTCCCAGTCCTCTAGTACTATGTGGTCAAGATTTTAGCCCAGCACTCAGCGAGACTACTTTCATTAACTCATTTGGCATCAGGTGTGTAGCTTTTAGTAAACTCACGACAGGTTAGATGTTAAAACGTGACGACACAGGACTTTAAAATGTGCTATAACAAAACTGCTCTATGTTTTTCTAGGGTTCAGGTTTTCCCCTTGGGCGCTTGTGGTTCAACTGGACCATTCCAGCTAGCTGCATTTATCAGGTATTTTGCAATACCGGTCAGTCATGCTCTACATAAGACATAGCCTGTGAGCCTTACGTCTTTGGAGATGTATCTATCACGAGTGGAGATTTGACTAGTTTCATCCCTTTCCATTCTAATCTCTTGACTTTTCTCTTAGATTCACTATTGGCATACCACAGTTGTTCTACTTTAATAGATTCCTCTGTATTCTTGAAAAAAATGTGGGTGATTATTGCACTTTATGTTGGGCTTTACTATGATCTATCAATTGTAGCTTTGGTCTCTTCTTGGCTATACTGATCCGGATTGGTGAAGTGATATAACCTTAACGGCATGCAAGCATGGGGTAGCACTTTGTGCACCTTTTTTATTGAAAAATAATATACTGATGTATTTATGTATTGAACTTACAGCCATGAAAAAGTTGTCTAATACGAAACATATGTCTGCTATCGTCTTATGTACAAACATTGCAACCACTGCTGGACCTTTTAATCCTTCAGCAATAAAATTGGACCGGCTTCATCAGTGGACTAACAAGAGACTTGTGTAGTGCTCTGGGTTTATTAATGTGTTAGGGCTATATGAAAGAGTTTTCTTTTTTATGTACGTTTTACACTAGTTTGGTGGCATAGTGTTTCCGGACCATTGAGCAATTATTGGTCGGGTGTGGATTCTTTTATAGTTGGAGCACAACACGTCATTAAAAAAGATTTTGCCATTTTTTATGGCCAAGAAATACACTGCATGCTCCCTAGGTAGGCTGGCTGACACATTTCTTTTGTCTAAATGGAATTATAAATTTGAAGATGATTTAGACCAGATACAACCCAACAGCTTTACGTGAAGTTTAGATTGGGGACTTTGCCAACCACTTCTATCTACGTGGCCAGCTTTGGGCGAAGGTAATAATGTGTGTCCAATCTGCACGTTATTTGAGGAGACAGAGGGCAATCACTTGGGGCATATTTACAATAAGTGATGCATCCCTGCATATCAGCAGGGATGCGCCACTTATTGTGTGCCATGCCTCCACCACAATGGATGCGCCGCATTTACAATGCGACGCACCATGAGGCAAAAACGGCACAGATGCGTGACGCATCTGTGCCATAAAGGTGGCGCATTGCTGGAGTTGCGTCGCAAGCACGATGCAGCTCCAGCAAGGCTCTAGGGTGCCCTATCCTTCAAATGCTGCGTCAATCCTTACGCCTGCTTCAAGCAGGCGCAGGGTTTTGACGCAGCATGGGCCCCAAAGTGACAGAGTGAAATCTTGTAGATTTCACTCAGCCACTTTTAGGAGGCGTTCCTGCGTCGGAACCTCCCCCTGAGCAGGAACGCCTCCTTCTGGCACAGGGCTTTACAACGTGACGCCTCTCCCAGATGCGTCATGTTGTAAATACCCCGCACCCTGGCGCATCTTTTGCGCCGCTGCTGCATCACAAAAGTGACACAACGGCGGCGTAAAAGAGGCGCAAGGGTCTTGCAAATCTGGCCCTTGATCTTTTGTAAATCTTACATTAAAACCCAGGTCGAAATGGTAATGATTGTGTTAGCTATTAGGAATACGGCAATATTAAATTGCATTAAGTGTGTGTAGGACAAACACTACTTTGGTTGCAGTATTTGCAGTTTGCAATTTCCTATATGCTGCTTGGTGCGCTAGGAACAAGTTAGTGGCAGAAGGATAAGACATGCAAAGGTGAAAAGGTATAGCCGCTCATTGTGCATGTGAAGGGAGAAGGTGATTAACTTGCATTTGATTTTATAGTTGTATAAAATGCGGTTTTAAACTTTTAATCTCTGTTGTTAATTCTTTATAATGTTTTGTCGATGGATAATTGTATCAGATCTGGCTAAATAAATAATTGTTTAGTTGGAATTATACTCCTGTACTCTGCAAAAATGTGTTGTGAGTGACTTGCAAACTGCGGAGACATGAATTTAACATACGATTAGTAACATTTGAAGTCAAGATGAATCCAAAATATGTAAACTCGTCACCAGATCAGACAATTGGTCAGCGTCCCTCCTGAAGGTAGCACTCAATAAAGTGAATTATTACGAAATGTATTGTGTAAAGAGCATTACAAAATGGCTACATTCCCTGCAGAGGTGACTTTGAGATTTGCTGGTGCAATGTAAAGAATAATAATTAGAATAAATACACTTAATCACAATATGTTGCTGTGAATCCATCCTTAAAAGATGGAAAGTGGAAACCTGCTTCTTCAATATGAGAAAAGAGATCCAGCACTCCAACTCTCACAGCGCACCAGGGCAGGAGCAATTATTCTCGGGTTACTCACATTTTAGGATAGCAGATATTGGCTCAAACCTACCCTGCACCAGTTCCTGCACATGTAGCGTGGTGGGACCTCTGTTCTGAGCCAACTCTCGTTGAGATAGAAGAAAGTATTTTAAGCTGTTTATTGAATCCTTTTTTAGAATATTAAAATACACAGGAAGTGAAATTTAAAAAAAAGAAAATTCACAAGCAAGCATGGCTAATTCTTCTGTGTTTTCAAATTCTTCCCCTTTCGGTCAGCAAGTTTACATTCACTGGCACTCCGGGTAATGGTGGATTAAGCCCAGAGAATATGAATCCCATCGTGTCAATAGCTGCATCACTGCCCCCTGCTTTCCATTCCGCCATTAGGCCTGTCGGCAGAGACGCCTCTTCAGCTCTTTCTGCAACAGATCCCGCTCCTTCCGGATGCCCTGTAGAACACTTTGGTTTTCCTGTGCCCGACGGACGAGATACGGAATCACTTCATTGACGGAGCCATAGGGTATAGACTTGTAGATGGCGTATCCAGCCTCGCCTAGAGGGGAACAGAACAGCACCAAAAGTTATGATTACGAGAGTCAAGCACTCGGTTTCTGAGATACATGTTTCAATCAATCAATCCAATCCATCTATTCATCTATCCATCTATCTAGACCAGAGTTCATCAAAATGTGGGGTTCGCCCCCCGCAGGGAAGCGCGACTTAATCTCAGGGGGGGGGCATGCACTCCACCCTAAAATCTTACCTCTGTTGTCTTCCACTGTCCCAACGTCGCAAGTCTTCACCCATTTCAAATGGGATTTTATTTTTATTAGAGAACTCCGGTAAGAGAGGGTTGGAGGGGGGAGGGAGGGGAAATCAGGGGCACGATGTGTCCTTTTTTTTTTGTCTGTTAAGAGCTAACAGTTCATCCTACCATGAGAGTGTTAATTGGTAGAGCTGAAATGCTTCAGCTGCAGTCGGAAGCAGGAAGTCTTCTCTGCTAAAACCAAGAGCAAACAAACAGACAGTCCTGTGCCTTCACGTTCAATTTCATAGCAGAGGAAAGTCCTTGCCTTCCACTGCAGCTGAAATGACTTCCAGTTCCTTTCTTTCAGTTTTAGCAGAGGAGACATCCTGCCTCCTACTGCAGCTGAAGCATTTCAGCTCTACCAATTTAACCCCGTCCTTGGAGGGTTAGCTCTTAGCAGAAAGGAGACAACGTTTCTTTTCAAATTACACAGGCACGCAACACCCACAGGGCTAAAAGGGCTTCAAGTTGCCAAAAGAAAAATGCCGGCCAGCCATGTGTTGTTTAAACAGCCAGCAAATTGCTTGTCTTGACACTAAATATGGTTATAAATAAAGAAGTATGTATTCATTTGTAATGTCTCTTTTCTTACTTTGTTCCCTTTTATTATCAGTCACAGCTCATTCAGGCAGCCCTAGAACACAACCACAAGTGCTTTCTATTTATATTTGCTGTTCAAAGTAGGCACAGACCAGTGCTGACAATACATCTTTAGGTGACTGCTTAATTTTGTACCTCCTGGGACATCAAAATAATGAGCTGGCAACCCTAATCATAAAACTGGAAGTTTTTTGCAAGATCAGCACATTTATTTCCTCCACCCTGATCTCTGGTTAATGCCATAATAGCAATAGTTTAACTTTTATCTGAAACCCTACACCGCCATCAATAACCTGCTGAGTTACTTTAAGTGTCTGGGAATGCACCTTGTTTACAATGCCCTCACAATGATCCTAATGCACTCAAGCTATTCACCCGCTCACCCTGCACTCAGTGATCACTCTGCACTGAGTGTGCACATGCGCTGTTCACCCTGTACCTACCCCTGCAGTCACACGAGCACACTACTCAACCTGCACTCATGTGACACTCCACTCACCTGTCCCCCTCACTGCTCAATCTTCAATCTCACTCAAATTAGCCCATCACTAAGCATTCATTCGTCCCACTCTGCACTTACATCCGCACTCAAATTCATATGGTCACCTCACTTACCTCACTTACCCTGCAGTCACTTCTCTTACCCTACTCTCACACGGCTGCATGGCTGACCGTGCACTCAAATGAGAACTGCTGCCACCCATACAGCGCAGAGGTTTAATGTGCCTGCTACAAAGAACGTGTACCATGCAGATCAAAAAACTGAGTGTGTGTAAACAATTAGTAGTGTTGTAAAAAAATGAAATGTTTGCCAGAAAGGTGCTATAGAGAGATGAGGTGCATTGTTGGTGAGTGATAGTGAGGAAATTCATGGAGAAGGAGGAACTGGGGAAGTGGGTGCCAAAACAGACTGTTGCACACTGTGTGACCAGTGCTAGAACCAGCCCTGGGTGGGAGTGTTAGCCCCCACCCGAAGTTTGGGTCTAGTTGTGCCCCTGTACACAAGTATAGGCATGTCGTGCCCATCAAGGTTTTCGTCCTAAATTACAAAATGACACATTTACATGCACTGCAATCCAGCCTTTCAGGGGGCCCTTTGATAAAGGCAGCTCTGTTTGTGCCCTAATGGCCTGGCATAATACCTAAACAGCTTCTTGTAAATACCGTTTTCTTTAATTTCTTTTTAATGTGATTGGTGTTAGAGAGTCTATTACTATTTGCAGAGAAATGTGTTTGTTTCATGCAACGACCATAAAAAAGTTTATTTTAGATCAACATGGGTCCTCACATATGAAGAAATTGACGTATATTACAGATATTATTCAGTGTACAATTAGTGGACTGCTGATTTGTTACAACAGTGAAAACACACTTCACTTTCTCTTAATAATAGATGTAAACACTTTTAGAATTTCGACCATAGTTCCTGTGCACTGTTAGTAGCCTTTCTAAAGAGGGTATGGCAGAACTGAAAGTGAATTATTTCAACTCAAAGCTATTCTGAAAAGGGGCCCCCGATATAGTTTTGGCCCAGGGCACCCAAAATCTTTAACAAGTCCCTGCCAATGCAAAGTCTGTCAGACAACATTGCTTTGAAGCAAAATAGGCAACATCATTAATGTATTATCAGTTCTATTTTTTTTAACATAAGCCCAATGTGTCCTAAACCCCCACTGCTTCAGGCAAGCAACTTATCGTACCATTAAGGAATTCTTAATTAGGTGTTCGTTCAGCGCCCTCTCTCTGGACTTTCACCTTTGTCTTCGGATCCATAACTGGTTGTTGGGCAATTATCCCATTATAATGCTGCTTAAAACATTTGTTATTGATTTCTAGAGAAGAATTGTTTCTCATGTACCAACTCTGAGCTAGGGAGTGGTCGAAAAAGCTGATAACACTGTCTCCCCTCACAGTCACTGTTTTGGCTGAAAATGTCTGCAGAACATTCAGCTTTGAGATAAACTGCTATCAAAAATCTCTTGCCTTTCAGCTTGTCCTATTTATGTGAGATTGGGTTCTCAGCACTTGTGGTATTAAAGACTAAGTACTGTTCAAGACTGGATGTGGAGCAAAACCTGAGGATGGCAGTAGCAAAAATCCATCCACAGATTGACCGTCTCTGTGGTGAAAAATAGGCACACTAGTCACATTTATGTTGGTGGCGTTATTATCAATCTATGTCATGTGTAAAACAAAGCATCCTAGTAAAACCAATTTGCGCCCATTTTATCTTGGAAAACTGTGTTTTGAGCTGTGTAATAAGCCTCTGTCATTTCACAACACCCACTTACAAACCTGCAGTTTACTAAACACTCTTATTGTGTAGAACATTATTTGCCGGATATGGCCCGTGATATGCACGTGGCGGTCGATTATGTAGTGTACCAGATTCCAGAAATTTCTGTCAAGTGGTGGGGGGCTCAACCTACAAAAGTTTAAAACATCTGATCTAGACACACATGCACACGCGTGTACACACACACTCTCTGTCACACGCTCTCTTCAGTAGGTGCCTGGTGACTGGATGGTTTGGGAGTGACACTGACGTTTGCTGTCTTGAGGTATTTAGTCACATGGCATAAGTGTTGTTAGTGTGGTACCATAAAAAGCTCCTGGCCTCCTTGTTTTGGTGCTAGAGAGATGTGCTCAGTCTTACATTACAAGAAGTCATACTGTGTGACATTTCCTCTTCTTCCCCAAATACTTTATGGTGGGTGCGTATGTGACTTACCAAGAGTGAGCGACACCTGGTCACACATCCCTAGCAGCTGCCCAAAGCACACTGTGCCCGCTTCCCTGTGAATCCCCAGCTCATCCATCCTGAGAAGAGAAAATGGTTATTTATTAAACATGATATAAAAATAATAAACACTGACACTCTCAAGAAGAGAATAGAGACAGCGGTAGTAGGGGGGGCGGAATGTTCACTTAACTGTAGTTGTAGATTTTCAAGCCCTGCATGGACATCAGTTTGGGTCCCGAGGGTTCACAGTTGCTTCCCCTGGGTTGCTGTTTGCGACTCCTGGGACTAACCTTGTGACCCCTAACTCAGAGTATGCTAGGCAGTATCTAGAAGGAAAGCAAACAGTGCTCTGATAGAACCAGGTGTACATTCTGTAGATCCCACCTCTTGTCCCATCCTTTAGCAGCTAAAACAAGTGGCATTTTTTGGTTTAAGGGTGGGAACTCTCAGCCCTAAATTCCACGCCTTGTCTCCGCAGAGATCTTTAAACTATGTGGTGCGCTCCCTTGGGGGCTCTATGGCTGCATTTCCAGGAGGTGCAAATGCCTCAACAGATACAAGCAAATGAAGATGGCCTGTATGCGGGAATTTGTATATTTGATGCTTTTCCAAGCTCTCTTTATTTACACACTGCCCTTGAAGTGCTTGAATAAAACTATAGGAACTGTGATCCAGAGTATGTTACTGAGAAAAACAAAATATTTTGCAAGTGTCTTGTTTATTCACTTTCAGTTACCTGCTCAAAAATAATGTAGAAATCTTAACTGAAAAATAAATGCAAGTTAACCTAATCGGTTGTAAATGCACGATTTTATGTTGGTTAATGCGATCACTGAAAATGTGGAGATTAGTGACCTTTCTATTTATAGTGTTTCAAGGTCCAAGCCTGGAACAGAAAGCACTGTAAGTATACAAGCTAATACTTTAAAATTGCATTATACAGAGTATAAGATAGGTACTCCAAAATGATTTAGCATTGACAAAGTGCTTTCAAAGTATATATTTTATTAATAGGTATACTGTACCGAGTTCAAACATTTCTGTAACTGTCCACTAAAATTACACTTTCCAAAGCTCAGCCTATAACACCCTCACATTGCCAATCAAAAAGAAATGCAGCTTCAAGAGGCTCCATCAATTAAAGCCTTTACTAGCTGGAAAGCAGCCTTTGCATTAGGTGATAACCATATTTACAGTTCTTTCAGGTAGCAGGCACCCGGGATAAGGTGGTGCACTGCAATTTTGGCTACAACTTTGTTTGTCACAGTTTCATAACATAAATGTGCATTAACCTTTTGTCATGTGGTCCAACAATATTAAAATAAGTGTTGCATTTGACATTATTACTAAAGTGCATTTATTATAGGATTAGTTAAGTTACTCAAACTGAGGGGCATATTATCAAGGGCTTTATCTCCGCTTTTTTGGCTTTAAAAGCCAAGAAAGCGGAGATAAAAATATCTCCCTATTACCAAGCTGTCGCTAACACCAGTTAGCGACAGCTAATAGCAGATAGTGACCATCTTGGGCCCCGCTTTTCATGTCAGTGATATTTATCACTAATGACATGCAAAGTGGGCGTGCCAAGATGTTAGCGACTGGAAACAGTCGCTAACATCGCTATCTCCTATTACCAACTTTTGGAGATATTCGCGCTAAGCGCGAATATCTCCAAAAGCTAACACCTGCCCAGGAGCAGTTCTTAGCCATGTTATCCAATGGGAGGTGGATAACATGGCTAAGAGCATTTGCTCGATAATGCATGAATATCTCTGACTTTTCAGCGATATTCATGCATTGCGGCCGTTTTTTATCGCATTTGCGATAAACCTTGCTAATAGCAAGGTTTATCTGCGATAAAAATCGCCGATGTGCGGCGATAATTTTTGTCTCTAAACAAGTTAGAGACAAAAATTATCTCTATTGGTTGGTAATATGCCCCTAAGTGCTTTAACTGAATCAAATAAGATATTAATAAACTATCCTTACTTAGTAGATATACCCTCACTATAAAAGCAAGTTCGATTTACATAATCTGTGACTTGATGCATTAAATGACTAACTGTTTAGAAGATCGAATATAAGCCATCTTCACTTATGTAGAATGGGAATACCCTAGAAACGACAAATGTTTAAGTAATGTGTCATATATTGACTTAACTTGTAGTTCCTAGACACACTTACATATATACCTGTAAGTTTTACTCTATGCCGCATGTAATATGAATCTAATGTACTGATATTTTACATTTACTTGTGTTTAAATGTTCACTCTTGTTTTAACACGTTAAGTTGACATTTTAGGCCTACAATTCTTCATGCTGGATACAATATTGTCTTTCTTTTTCTGCGAACAGGGCTATTCTTACAGGTATTCATATGCATTGTTAGTTTGAGAATAAATCAATTACTGTACCAGTGATATAGACATAGACCCTGTAAAGAAGACCTTGAAAAAAAATCAGGAAGAACTAGAGCGTAAATTGAAAGGTCTATTAAGCAATGTTTCCACCAAACATGACTGTGAGAAGACAATGTCTTTTCCCTGTCCAGTGGGGGATAATTTGTGAATGTTGCAGTCTGCAACATAAGAATGGAAGTGGACAACAGGACCCCTGATGATGTGAACAGAGTGGTGCTACCTGAACGATTTTAGTGTGAATAACTTGAGTCTACACTGTCTGAGGTTACCACACTTTCCTTTAGATTTTGAGAGGTTTAGACCTCTTCTTCCTTTGATTCTTTCCTAAGTGCGGATTAGGCTAAAACTTACTTCCCTGACTCAAGAAGACTCTTGATTGAACTTCTGCAATGCTACACCTTCCTGCTTTATGGCCTGCCCCATTTTGTTTTCCTTTGTTTTTTAAAAATCCTTTAGGTTCAAAAACTATCCTCTTAAGTTGGAATTTACTTGAGGTGGTTAAGGTTTACCCACAGAGACTCCGGAAAGGGTGGGGGCATTGCAATAATCTTCAAGTCTTCCTATTTCTGCAAACTTGAGGCCTTCCCCTTGTCTGGATGTGAGGCGGCGCTTTTTAAACTCGCAATCAATCCCCAATTCACTTTATCTGGTCTCCTAATCTATCGCCCCCCCCGGCAATGCTCACAACTGGACATCCTCGCTCGCCGATTCTTTAGCCCCCCTACTCCTTAGGGCTGCAAACTTCACAATTCTTGGAGATTTAAATTTACATTTTGAAGACCCCTCATGCGCCATCAGTAAGAGTTTTCTAAATGACTTAGAGGTCTTGAGCCTCAAGCTGTGTAACTCGGGCCCTACTCACTCTGCTGGGCATCAATTGGATCCGATTCTCTCCAACCTCCCCTTTGACTGCTCTCAGAGTGCCCATCCTCTGGAGTGGACCGACCATTTTGCAGTCCATTTCGCCCTATCCGACATTAAACAACCTATTGTAAATAGACAGGGCAAGGGTGAACTAATCCATAGGTGGGGTAAACTTGACATCTCGAAGTTTAACCAGTATCTTTTCAACACCCGTCCTCTGAATGACGAGGCCTCACTCAAAGAACTGAACTTGGCGATAACATCTTGGCTTACGAATGCCGTAAATATCGTTCTTCCCCCTACCCCAACACTATCCAAATCTCATCGTTGTCCGGCCCCATGGTTCTCGGCCGATTTAAAGGCCCTGAGAACTAACTGCAAGGCTCTAGAAAGAAAATGGAGGCGTACCTACTCGGCTTCCCGGAAGATCGTTTATAAAGAAGCCCTGAAGGAATATCACTCCATGTGTAAAGTTGCAAGAGCCGCGCATACGGTAAACACAGTGGCACAAGCTCAGAATTGTCCCCGCACTCTATTTGCGGTAGTTAAAAAATTGACAGGAGCAGACACCACACCGACTCCCCCGGTTCTGGAAGAAGCTCAGTGCAATTCCATTGCGGAATTCTTCATCGCTAAAGTTGAGCGTATTTACAACTCCATGAGTCTCCCCATCACAGCAAACCAACCCCAACCGGGGCATACGGTCGTGGACGCACCCCCGTTTTCGAAGGTAGTGATAACCAATTGGCTTCCGTTTGATGACGACTCGTTCCTTGCTTGCCTGAACAGTGTAAGATCCGGCTCTCCGCATGATCCGGTGCCTGCAAAGATCTTAAAGCTGCTTGATCTTGAATGTCGGCGCCCTCTCATGGGACTCTTAAATGTTTCTTTGAGTGAGTCTCATGTGCCGCAGGACTGGAAACACGCGATGGTGGTCCCACTTTTGAAAAAGGCCGGTGCGGACACATCAAACCTCTCTAATTTCAGACCCATCTCCCTGTTGCCTATTTTATCTAAGATACTGGAGAGGCATGTTAACACGGAGCTCACTTATTTCACTGAAAATCAGGGCTTTCTACACCCTTCTCAGTCCGGTTTTCGTGCTCACCATTCCACCGAGTCTGCACTACTTGGGGTAACGGAGAGGCTTTGGCACGGTATCGATCGCTGGGAAACTTCTGCTCTCATCCTTTTGGATTTGAGCGCGGCGTTCGATACCGTGTCTCACTCCATCTTACTGAACTCTCTCCGGTCCCTTGGAATAGCTGGCCCCGCACTTGCCTGGCTTGCCTCCTTTTTAAGTGAGCGCACTTTCCAGGTTTTCTCTGCGAAAGCTGCATCCGCGATTTTTCCTTCGGCGTATGGTGTCCCTCAGGGGTCTATTCTCAGCCCGTTGCTGTTTAATATTTACATCAAACCTCTTGCTACCATCGCAGAGGATGCCGGGCTGACCATCTTTTCATACGCCGATGACACGCAAATTGTCTTTTCCCTCTCCAGCACTGAAGCCAACAATGTGTCAGGTTTGAAAACAGGTCTGTCACTAGTGGCTGAGTGGATGCAGAGACATCTCCTCAAGCTAAACGGTGACAAAACCGAGATTGTCATCCTGGGGAAACATAAAGATCTTTGGGGTCCGCAACACTGGCCCAGTGCTATGGGTCCCATCCCTCAGCCGGTCCCGGTGGTACGCAACCTGGGATTCCTCATAGACGACAAACTGTCTATGAGGCAACAGGCCACCAAGGTGGCGGCCATCTGTTTCACCACTCTAAGATGGCTCCAGAAAATCCTTTGGCTGTTGCTTCACGCCACCAGGAGAACCGTAGTCCAGGCGTTAGTAACATCTCGCCTGGACTATGGTAACGTCCTCTACCTTGGTGCGGATGTTGCGACGATTAACAAACTACAGGTCGTGCAAAATTCATCAGCCCGACTCCTCTGCAACATCCAGAGGAGATCCTCGGCCTCCCAGGCTCTTTGTGATCTTCATTGGCTCAAGGTTTCGAGCCGTATCAAATTTAAAGCCTTATGCTACCTTTTTAAAATTAAACAGGGCTCCGCCCCATTGTACCTCCAGAGTTTAGTTCAACCCTACAGGCCCAGCCGTACCTTAAGATCTTCGGCTAACTGTGACTATGTCATTCCCAGATTCAAACTGGTGAAGATGGGGGGAAGATCTTTCTCTCATCTAGGTCCCAAATATTGGAATGCTCTCCCTGTTGCCCTGAAGACTGAGACTAACATGCTCTGCTTCCGCAAAAAACTGAAAACCTTACTTTTTTAATTATCCCTTGCAGTTCCTGATGCTAATACCCAGTAGTGTTGTTTTTTTTTCTTTTTCTTCTTTAGTCTATCCCTTGTGCCGGGAAACCCACTGCGGGTAGCTGTTGAGCATTACAAGTTTTAAATAAATAAATAAATGTATAGACAAGAAAATCTGAAACTCTTCTCTGAAAATCAAATACTTTGTTAATCTTTTGTATTTCTGAGACTGAACTCCTTGTTTGATTGATACTGGTTTGCCTAAACTCCTTCAGGAGGGTGGGCTTCCCAGTGGTTATTCTATATCTTTATAGTATGGTGCTAAGTGTTGTGTCTCTTAATTTGATTATTAATTTGTTATATATCTTTTTAACCATAACTACTGATTCCTGGTCCTTATTGTGTAGCGAAATGGGTTACACTGTTAATTGACATTGATTGATGTAATGCTAACTTCCATCACCTCTCAGTCAGGGAAACAGGTCCCTCAAACAACCACTGGTGAGAAAGTGGGCCCAGAAAGCACTGTATCAATTTTGTAGCAGAGGATAGTTCTCCACTGACGTGAGGGAGTTAGGGTGTCCTATTCAGAAATTGCACAAGTCCAGATCAAACCCCAAAAGCCCATGGATCGGTCAGAAGACTGATGGAGTTCCAGTGGTTTGGAAACCAATTGTAGCAGTGGAGGAGTGTGATATTAATTGGGTTTCACATTTCAATTGCTTATGCTTAGATTGCAGTATTTTGCAGTGGGTATGTGATGTTCTGTGGAGATGATTGTGTGAATGTGGTGGTTAATGTAGAGAAGTTGAAGTGGTTACTGGGTCCGTCATGGGCTAAGATCCCAGGATAGAAAGACAAAAAGTCAAGTTGTCAGTGTAGAATATACTGGGTGTAGTTGTCTGCTGTGTTGTGGTGCTGGTCATGAGATGTCATTAAATATAACAAAAAGGGAGAGGAGAGATTAAAAGGGGTGGATTCGGTCTCCCCAAATACAATTACATAAACAGAAAGAATCCACACACAAATGTTTCTAGAATGGTCCCCATGGTGGTGGAGAGCACTCAGAGTTCTTTAAATACTGCTCACACACCAAGAGGACCCTTGGTGTCATGCTTCATCATCGGGGTATTCACACCCCTCTACGGGGTGCAGCGTGCTACTAACTGACGGAATATGTGGGAGCACTTAGCTGATGACTATGTGTGGTGTGTGGAGGGGTTATGTTATTAAGTGAGTGGTGGGTTTGAAAGTGAGGATGGTGAAAAAATTAAAAAGGGCCTGGAACGTGAAGTCTAATAAAGTTTAATGCCCTCCGTGCTGGCCCTGTTAAAAGGGTGGTGTTGAGGTGTATATGTATGATATTGTATAGCACGTCATGAGTGCGTCAACATGTTTCGATGCAGAGCATCTTCTTCAGGACGGGGTTGCACAATCTCCATCTTACTCACATCTGGATGTCAAAAGACATCATTTATTAAACATAATTAGTTTAATTAGGCTTTCCGAGGCAAATGTGTGCCTAATATTTAATTCGTAGATATCTGCAATGTATCCCTGTAATTGAAAAGGGGAAGAACACAAAAAAAGTAAGGAACAAATGGTATTATATTCATGAAATATCCAAATGCTGGTTCAGTGACCTGAAAAAAGTGAGGGCAACACTGTCTAGACAAAATATGTCATGCTATTCCTGTGAGGTGCCCTGGAAAGAAAAAAGACAAACCCAAGACAAACACACACATAACATAAAACACGCGCTCTATTCAAATATATGTTGGGATGGTATAATGCTCCAGGGTTTAGTCATTGCAGTTTAAATACACAGAAGAAAGAAGTTGGTGCATACTTGCTGCAAAACAAATTGTTAGCACCATGAGCCTCCAGAACGGTAGTTGTGTTGTGCTAAATAGCAACCTGAATTAAGGTGGATAAAAACAAAAACCAAAACGAACTGTCATGATCTTGGTGGACTTTGTATGACTTACTTGGTCAAGTTGTTAGAGCAACTCTAAGAACTGGCTCGGCTGTGCTGTACCCACAAAAATGAGGAGAATCCTTGTCCTTGTCTGCCCCTGACCGTGGCTCTGTCATTAGTGAGAGCAGTTCAGAAATCGCTTTTAAAGTACGCCCTCCAATTATCGCAAAGTGCTAAAAAACGGAAAAAAGGCGAGGGCCTTTTAAGGTGATTCCGGTTTTGGTAGGTCCAAACACCTGTGTAGGTGCAGGAAAACACTCCGTGCATCGGTGCGGGGAAAATCAAGGTAGTATTTCGTCGCCGCCCATGCGCCGTGCAAACTACTGCTCTATCCGTCCCCCAAACACCAGTGTGGGCGGAGGAAACACTGCGTGCTTCGGAGAGGAAGTGTCTCAAAGCCGCGCATGCGCCGTGTAAACTACCGCTTATTAGTCCATCAAAAGAGTGTTTGATGGCAACATATCTTCAAAAAAGAGGTCGATTAGGATTGCAGAATCGATCTTTTTTAGAAAAAATGGAGGAATAAGAAGACCATGCTTGTAGTCGGGTGGCACATGGTAGGCAGTCCTGTCTTATTTAGACTGACTCATGAATAGCGGGTGTCAGATCTGTGCATAAAATAGTAGGAGCAATTAGGCACAATGAGACACAAGTATTGGATTAGTAAAACAACTAGGAAGTCTGGTAAAGGCGCGACATGGCAATCCAGTGTAAATAAATATTACTGAACCTAGATTCAAAAGGTTTACGAACAGTACAGGCTGGGATAATAATTCCATCAAAATATATGCTCAGTTAGTGTATGCAAGGGGTATGCATACTCATGGGGTGAGAAGGGCTATGTAGAAAAAACGGATGCTCAAAAAATATATGCCCAGTTGAAGGAAACAGATCACTGGGACAGTTGTCCCAAGGGGATGTCATTGTTGAGCCCGTTGGTATGAGCACCCAAACGAAACACCCAACGTTGCTCTTTATCAAAGAGGCCTCTCTCTGAACTCAGTTGTTCGATAATTGTCCTTTGAAGATCATTCACACAGTGCGTATCATTCAAAAAGTGAGAGGCCATTTTGGTTGTGCTCTTTTTGCACCTGACATTGCTTTTATGTTCATTTATTCTGATTTTGGCAGGTCCGGTCGTCATCCCTATGTATTCGAGCCCATATGGGCACGTGATTATCTAAATCACCTGTTTGCTGTTCCAATTGGTGAACTTTCTTTGTTCCCAAGTACTGCCATTCCTGAAGGTTAGTTGCCTACTCCTTTTGGTTAAGTGGCAGCTGCTGCAGTTGCCACATGGATGGTGGCCTTGTACCCAATGGAGTGTTGGTAGCCCTTCTTACACCATGAGTATGCAGACCCCTTGCATACACTAACTGAGCATATATTTTGATGGAATTATTATCCCAGCCTGTACTGTTCATAAACCTTTTTAATCCAGGTCAGTAATATTTACACTGGATTGCCATGTCGCGCCTTTACCAGACTTCTTAGTTGTTTTACTAATCCAATACTTGTGCCTCATTGTGCCTAAGTGCTCCTAGTATTTTTATGCACAGATCTGACACCCGCTAATTATGAGTCAGTCTAAATAAGACAGGACTGCCTACCATGTGCCACCCAACTACAAGCATGGTCTTCTTATTCCCCCTTTTTAAAAAAAAAAAAAAGACTGATTCTGCAATCTTAATCGACCTCTTTTTTGAAGATATGTTGCCATCAAACTCTCTTTTGATGGACTACTGAGCAGTAGTTTACACGGCGCATGACATACTTCCTCTCCGACGCACGCAGTGTTACCTCCGCCCACACTGGTGTTTGGAGGATGGATAGCAACCCTGGGCAGAGTGGGGCTCCGCGGAGCTACGTGAAGTGGGCGCACAACTACGCCCACCCACGCACTCCGCGTAGCCCCACTCCGCGCCGCCCACCTCCCTCCCGCCCTCACTAAATACATAAATAAATTAATAAAAAGCTTTTAAAAACACTTACCTTGTCTGCCGCGTCCCCGGGGCTCCCTCTCGCCGTCCCGCGATTCGCGCCGCCACCGAATCGGATCCTAATGCGCATGCGCGGGCGGCCGCACATGCGCATTCCTCACGAGAAATGCGCATGCGCGGCCGCCCGCGCATGCGCATTAGGATCCGAAATGGCGGCGCGCATCGCGGGACGGCGAGAGGGAGCCCCGGGGACGCGGCAGACAAGGTAAGTGTTTTTAAAAGCTTTTTATTCATTTATTTATGTATTTAGGGAGGGCGGGAGGGAGGCGGGTGGCGGCCGGCTACGCACCGTCTGCGGAGCGCGCGTAGTGCCGCCTGGCTACGTACGCTACGCAAAATGCGTAGGAGACGGCACTCCGTGCACTCCGTGCACTCCGTGCACTCGGTGCACGGAGCGTAGCTGGCCGCCCACCCTTAATGGATAGAGCAGTAGTTTACACGGCGCGGCGACGAAATACAACCTTGATTTTCCCCGCACCGACGCACGCAGTGTTTTCCTGCACCTACACAGGTGTTTGGACCTACCAATACCGGAATCACCTTAAAAGGCCCTCACCTTTTTCCGGTTTTTCAGCACTTTACGATAATTGGAGGGCGTACTTTAAAAGCGACAGTTAGTTGTTGAAGTTGCTTGCATTTGTTTTGTGCATAAATTGCTGGGAGTTTATATACAGAACAGTGTCCACCGGGGCACTCTTTCAGACAAAGCCGCGCAACCCTCTTACATCGCTTCAGGGAAGCACATTATCCAATGTATTATTTCAAAACCCAGGTGGTGCCTACACACTCTGGTAATCACTTCTGCAGATATACGTATAAACAACCTTTCAAAAACATGTATAAAAAGACTGACACAAGGTTTTTGTAGAAATAATCTCTATTATTTCCAAAACTTCCAATATGCAGAGAATGTTCTAATACATAATACAAGTGCAGACGATGCGGTGCTCAAGTGTGACAAAAATATCTCAAAATATACACATAAACAAAATATACAAGTTCACTGGTTATGTATTTACATGGCAACTACAAGTGTATACCCCATTACAACATGTGAGGCAATCAATGCTCAAGGTAACCAAGTGAAAGCAAATGTCGACGTTCCAACCGCTATGGAATCAGCGGGTCTCCTTAGGACAAAAGACGTCTGACTTATTACCTGCATAATTATTAAGAAAGGGGGAAACAGAAACCATAAATGGGTTGTCAGTCTAGAATCACTAAATGTTGCATTTCTCCATGTAATATTATCCCAACTTACCAGGAGATGTCCAGTGGTAAGGATGTAGTTCAATATAGGGATGCGTCTGGGTCTTTAGCTTGATCTTTCCAGAAGTCATTATATGTAAGTGATGGAGACAATTTCACCAATAAATTGTAGGGCATGCCTCACACAGTCTGTTATAAGTTCTGGAAGAAATGTATAATATATATATATATATATATATATATATATATATATATATATATATATATATATATATATATATATATATATATATATATATATATATATATATATATATATATCTGAACAAAAATTCAACCTCCGAAAGGAAGAATGAAGCAGGAACCCAGGGGGAAGAGTAGAAGTAAAGTCCACATTTGTAAAGCGCACAATCACCCGTAAGGGTCTCTAGGCGCTGCGGGCCGTCGGGAAGATTAAGCGAGCTATTGCCCAGAGTCACATGGTGCTGGGCTAACCTGCCACCGGAGCCGGGGATCGAACCGTGGTCCCCAGATTCCAGCGTCAGTTGCCCTGGCCGCGGCGCCACACCTCTTCCCAAGAAGAAACTTTAATGAGACAAATTCTGCTCCGGTGGCGGCGAATGCATTTCGGACACAATTTCCTTCATCAGCGCCCTGCACCGGTCTCAAGAATCAACATGAATGTCCCGCTGCAGTAAAAGAATGGAAGTGTCGAGTCCGCTCCTCCCCCCCTGATGATAGCATGCACCTGATTGCAGTTTGTTTCACGTCTTGAAACTGCAAGTCCCAAAATGCCGTGTGGCAGCACAGTTGGATGGTGACAATAGCGGGGATGGAAGATGGATTGTTCAGCGCGGCTCTCCGAAGCTAGCAGGTATGTTGGTTCCATCTGCAGGTTTCTCCCACCTCGGTCTCTTCTCGGGTCCCCTTACCTGCCACAGCCACCAGCATCAAGAGTAAAATGGGCAGGGGCTAGAATGCGCAGTGCAAATGCCCAACAGAGGTGCAATACCTCACTGCTTGTTCACATATATATATATATATATATATATATATTACCTACTGGCGGTCGCCAGTAGGTATATATAGTTAGGATTTTTTCTCTATGGGATTTTTGAAAATTCTATGTCTAATAACTTTGGCGTTTGTGGACGGAATTGGCTGAAATTTTCAGGAAAATGGCACATTTTGTTTCTGAGCAGCCCCTGGAAATTTGGGGGGGTTTCGTCAAGGGGGGGCCGAGAAAAAAGGGGGGTCCCAAAACGTGTTTTTCCAATGTTAATTTCCATAGGGCGGTTGGCCTCACTTTTAGCCCGAACGGCTGAATGGATTTGCACGAAACTTGGCAAAATTGTAGGGACTGGTAGCCCGATGTGCCTTTGCTAGGTCTCAATATATGTGCTCCAGTGGATTTTGAGAAATTAACGTTCAAAAAAAGATATATATCTGTAACAGCGCTCCGGGCAGCGCTCCGCTTCCCGTACTTTTCGCGTTACGGAGCTTTGTGAAGCGAAGCTGATTGGTTCTCCGGCGTCTGTAAACATTCCAAACAGTCGGTAGCGGCCGCCATCTTGTCTCTCGGTAGGATCGAGAGACAAGAGGAGGCAAAAGCGAAGGGGCAAATGACCATAAGGGGGCATAGTAGATCCTCCCTGACCCCCTAGGTTTGATGTGGAGGTTTTAAAAGGGCCCCGCGGGGCAAAAAAAAAAAAAATAATAATAATCGAACGGCTGAATGGATTTGCACGAAACTTGGCAAAATTGTAGGGACTGGTAGCCCGATGTGCCTTTGCTAGGTCTCAATATATGTGCTCCAGTGGATTTTGAGAAATTAACGTTCAAAAAAAGATATATATCTGTAACAGCGCTCCGGGCAGCGCTCCGCTTCGCGTACTTTTCGCGTTACGGAGCTTTGCGAATCGAAGCTGATTGGCTCTCCGGTGTCTGTAAACATTCCAAACAGTCCGTAGCGGCCGCCATCTTGTCTCTCGGTAGGATCGAGAGACAAGAGGAGGCCAAAGCGAAGGGGCAAATGACCATAAGGGGGCATAGTATATCCTCCCTGACCCCCTAGGTTTGATGTGGAGGTTTTAAAAGGGCCCCGCGGGCCAAAAAAAAAAAACAAAAAAAAAAAAAGTTTTTTTTGGTGTGGTGCGCCCAGTTCGCGTAACGGGAAGCGGACTGGGGAGCGTACTACAAGGAAACAAGAATGATTGACTTTTAACTTATTGTTTGTTTATAGACTTTTTTTTTTCTTTTTTTTCTGCTGAGTGACGTCTCGGCCTATCTCCACGGGATGCAGTCCCTACCATCTCGGCGTTTAAGCCCAGGGGGACCGGTAGTGTGGGAGAGATAACGTCTGTTAACGTTCGATTCGAAGGAAATCAGGAACTGTTGCTAAACATTGTCTGCGCCATCTTGCCTTTTTTCAAATGCCACACTTTTGTCGTGCACGGCAGCCATTTTAGATGCCTTGACCAGACCCACTCTCTGCACGCTGTCGATCCTTAGCATGGCTCCCCACCCTCGCAAGCATCTCCCCCAGGCACTGGTCACCCCCGCTCTCTGTCTTATGCATGGGCAATAAACCTCCCCCCATCTGCGCTGCTCTTCCCTGAGAATCACACCCTGTGCCCGCCCGACACCTCCCTTTCGCCCTATTCACTACCGCACCCTCTGACACTCCTCTTCCTCTGTGTCCGATTGTCCAGGCCGGTCCCAGGCTATCAGCTAGCCCTGCAGATGTAGTTTATGGCTGCAGCTGTAAAGTATCACCCCTCTTCAAAGGAGTTATAGTAGATCAAGGCCCACACCCGATGAGATCCGTCACACCACACGCGTTCCTACTATCTGAAAACCATCCTGTATTGTGATTGGGGAGGGGACCGAGCCTGAAGCGGAAGATTCCAGGGATGACTCTTTGTACATCAAAGTTTTTACAATTATGTGTCACATTAAAAATATATAGCACTCCAACAAAGTAGTAGGATTATAAAACTTTAATAACTTATAAATATATACAACAAAACAAAAACAGTAAAAACATTTAAACATTTTTAGGGAAAAAGAAGGAACAATGGTCAGTAGCGGTCGGTTGTGCGAATAGTCCCAAGGCAGCACAACGTCCAGATTTCTGGACGGCACCCAGGTGATGTTGCCTGGGTGCCGCACTGATTTGGGTATCCGGCGTGGGGCGTCCCGGGGGGTGGGTCGTCAGTAGCGGTCTGTTGTGCGAATAGTTCCAAGGCAGCAGAACGCGCTGAAATGTGGATGGCACCAAGGTGATGTCCAGTAAGGTGCCGCCCTCCGAATGACGGCGTGGGGCGCCCCGGGGGGGGGGTGAGGCGGCGTGAACGGGCCTCCCCAGGTGGAGTCTCGTCTGCTGTAGTGGGGCGCCCCTTTACCGTTTCAGTTGCCATTCCGTCCGCTTTTGGTCCACTGTGTCAAAATCCACCATTCAGCTGAGTTGCGCCCACTGTTGCGGTGCAGCGATAGGCGGCTGCCACAGGACTCTCAAAATGGCGGCAGGCTCTTTCCTTTTTGGGCCTGGTCCACTGAAATGGCCCTGGGACACCTTGGAAATCGGACGCTTGTCTGCTAGGTCTTGGACCCCATTCTCGAAAGCGTCCCCTCAGCCTTGAGGATTCTACAAAAGTCTTGGGGGCCCCCGACTCCTGCAGGCTTCCGGTGGGGAGCGGCTGCCATGATTGCTCACGGAATGACCACGACGGAGCCACGAGATGGTGGTGCTTTCATGCTGACGCCAGCTTCAGTCTGAAACATCCAGAAACAAGGTGGGGCTTTCATCGTTTGGGAAAAAAAAAAGTTTTCATCCAATAAAAAGTGTTATTTTTAGGTCATATGATCAAGCCTTCCATCATTAGGAAACCAAAAGTAAAATGAACCAATGAAAAGTTTTATAAACAAGTCACATGACCTGTTATGCGGCATAGGGTATAAAAAGCGTAGAAAATCCGTTGGCACGTGAGGCGGCGTCAGTAGCGGACCGATGTGCGAATAGGCCGAAGGCAGCACAACGCGCCACGATCCGGATGGCACCGAGGTGGTGTCTAGCAAGTTGCCGCACTGGTGTGGCCATCCTACAATGCTGATAGTCGGCGAGGGGCGCCCCGTTGGCCTGTGAGTTCGCGTCAGTAGCGGACCGATGTGCGAATAGGCCGAAGGCAGCACAACGCGCCAAGATCCGGATGGCACCGAGGTGGTGTCTAGCAAGTTCCCGCACTGGTGTGGCCATCCTACAATGCTGAAAGTCGGCGTGGGGCGCCCCGTTGGCCTGTGAGGTGGCGTCAGTAGCGGACCGATGTGCGAATAGGGCCAAAGGCAGCGCAACAATATTTTCTGAATAGAAGACACCACAAGGCGCTGAGATGCCAAGATCCGGATGGCACCGAGGTGGTGTCTAGCAAGTTGCCGCACTGGTGTGGCTATCCTACAATGCTGAAAGTCGGCGTGGGGCGCCCCGTTGGCCTGTGAGGTGGCGTCAGTAGCGGACCGATGTGCGAATAGGGCCAAAGGCAGCGCAACAATATTTTCTGAATAGAAGACACCACAAGGCGCTGAGATTCGGTTGGCACCAAGGTGGTGTCTAGCAAGTTCCGCACTGGTGTGGCCATCCTACAATCCTGCTCCGAATAACGGCGTGGGGTGCCCGAGGGGGGGGGGGGGAGGCGGCGTGAACGGGCCTTCCCAGGTGGAGGCTCGTCTGCTGTAGTGGGGCGCCCCTTTACCGTTTCAGTTGCCATTCAGCTGAGTTTCGGCTGCTCTTGATGCTACAGCGACAGGCGGCTGCAACAGGACTCTCAAAATGGCGGCCTGTTCTTTGGATTTGGGCCTGGTCCACTAAAATGGCCCTGGGACACCTTAGAACTCGGACGCTCAAATTTTTTTTCCTTTCCTCTACATGCAAAAAAAGGTAAATGCCCGGTACGTTACACGCTTCATCTGCCACGATGTACTCTCCAGAGGAACCGAAAAAAAATATAGTTATGGTAACTATACCATGCATCGTCATATGGAGAGGTGGCACCGATTAATTATAGTGCTGCATAAAAGAGAGATTTGGAGGAGAACCCCCGACCTGCCAGTACATTCATTAAAGAAGTGGCACTGACAGCATCAGAGGCAAGGGAAACGGTCCCAAATATTTAGAAGAACTTTGGAAAGATTAAAATGACATGTTTAGATTGTGGCAAATTAATTTCATGTGGACAGATGAGTGTTACTCTAATAAATACAGCATATGAACATCATCATAGTCGATGGTTGGTAGAGACATTTTGACTATATCCTGGACCTGCCCGTCCTCGCCCAAAATGGCGCCGGAATAAATGGGACTCGTAACTCCTTGTTGTGTACTGGTTGCACAACCTTGATATCACGAGATACGTATGCAGTTTTGAAGCACATGGCGGGCGGGGACGAGAATAGATTGAATATTTCGACATCCCTATTGATATTAAGTTCTGATGTGTTATTGATTACTGTACTATTGAAAGTTCGCATTAACGTCACCCATGGTACTTGCCCGCAAATGTATATCTAGATAATTTTATTGTAACTGGCCCTGTCGTATTTTAATTATAAAATGTACGTCCACCGATTCCGCAACTGTTAGACACCTTAGTTCTTGCAACCTAATGGCCCGCCCGTTACGTTCCTCTACAGTGTAAATGTCTACTCATCATATACGATTACAGTTTGCTCCGTGGCCGGCCCACGTGGTTATAGGCCCGTATTTGTATACTGACATTTTCACAATAAAGGTTTTTAAAAGAAAACATGGTAGTATTTACATTGGTAAAGTTTTTAATAATAGTCACTGTTTTAGAATCAGTAAAAGGCAAGTGAAATAAAGCAGTCCAATTACATGAAGGGTAAAAGGTATAATACGCAGGAACGCAGTAAAGATAAATGGTCAAGGGCTGTTGTGTTTTCTACTCCTGCAACATAAAGTGATCGATAAGAATCTCATATTCAGGCGTATCGGCGACTAAGACAGCAGGCCGACCCTCTTTTGCTCAACGGCTCCGTCATGGGACGAAGAAATGCCCTTTTTCTCGAAAAAGGAATATATTTTACTTGCAGGACAGTTGTAAATTTTCCGGGAAAGTACATTAGCCTGGAACATTATAACATATGTTTAAGAAAAAATAATGTTCGAAAGTAATAAAAAGCGTAATTTTTAGGTCATATGACCAAGCCTTTCATCATTAGAATAAGAAAAGTAAAATGAACCAATGAAAAGTTTTATTAACAAGTCACATGACCTGTTATGCTTACGTTACGCGCTGCGCGCCGCGCCCCGGATCGCGCTCCGGATCACTTCCGGATGCGCTAACGCTGCGCGTCATATGACGCATTACGCGACAACGCAGGTCCAGAATATAGTCAAAATGTCTCCACCAACCAGCGGTCGGAACACAACCCCTTTCAGCAGGCTAAATAGTTCTGTTAAATGACAACAGAAGGGACAGGCAACAAGAACCATCAGTCAAAGAGGGGAGGGCAAGTTCTTCTCTACCGGGTCACGTTGGGGCGCTACCGGAACTGATCGAATTGGTAGTCTACAGTGTTTCTGGATGTTTCAGACTGAAGCTGGCGTTAGCATGAGAGCACCACCATTTCGTAGCTCCGTCATGGCCATTCCACGAGCAATCATGCTAGCCGCTCCCCACCAGAAGCCTGCGGGAGTCGGGGCCCCCAAGACTTTTGTAGAATCTTCAAGGCTGAGGGGACGCTTTCGAGAATGGAGCCCAAGCTCTAGCAGACAAGCGTCCGAGTTCCAAGGTGTCGCAGGGCCATTTCAGTGGACCACTCCCAAATCTGAAGAGCCGGCCGCCATTTTGAGAGTCCTGTGGCAGCCGCCTATCGCTGCACCGCAAGAGCGGGAGCAACTCAACTACATGGTGAGCGAGACGCTGTAGTCGAAAGAGCGGGCGGTAAACAGCTGAATAGCGGAAGAGGCACAGTGTAGCAAAAGCGGGCGGAATGGCAACTGAAATGGTAAAGGGGCGCCCCACTACAGCGTGTCTTTAGGTGAAACGGATTGTGGGACAAGGTCAAGAATGGAAGAGTTACCAAAAGGCAAAAAGTTCCGCTTGATCCCGGGAGCCGGCCACCTATGTCGGGGGCGATCTCAGGCCACACCAGGAGAACACGACTTGGGGAGGGGGCCGGAGCCAAGCGCCCCCTCCGAGTCCGCGCCATCACACCGTCCCTCGGGGGCCTCCGTCAAGCGGTTCAGGGTGGCACCGCATCACATTGTTTACAAATGCAGTCACGTCCTCAAACAGCCCCCACTTACTTTGAGAATAGTGAAGCTGAAGCAAGTGCAAATAGGCTTCAGACAGTGTTACAAGCACTCCTCAAAACTTTGAACCATCAGAGTGCATGAGTTTCATGCTCGATCGATTGAGCTAGCCGGATCGGGCAACAAAAAGTATAAAATAGTTATGTAAATAGTTGTTTAATAAAATGTTTTACCCTGTTACTTTGCTGGTGTGTTGTATATATTTGTAATATTTGCATAGAGTTTATCGTTATTTTGGGCGGGGTGGGTGGCGGAGCCGAGCTGTCTTGCAGCCATCATGGTGTGGAGTTCAGTTCATCTCACTAGTTTCGTATTTGTCATGAGGGCTTGTTCCTAATGTTTCTATTTTAGCGAGGTCAAAAAGAGATCCCATTAGTGGCCTACTGATTTTGCTCGATTCCTTTTGTTTTTTTACACGATTTTTCGCTATCTGCAAAGACTAAACAGAGTATTGCGACTCTGTGCTTGTTTGTAAATAGAGAATGAACCAAAGAGAACCAATTCTAAAACAGTAAATGCTTGGATAACAATCAATCAAATGGAGAGAGAAGCAGGCACGACGGATTACAACGGGGGCAAAGGCCTGCGTTAACTACCCTTCACTATCTGCAAAGAGAGAGTACTCCTAATAGAAATGAGGGGGGGGCAGCATTCAAAGCAGATCAGTGTGCATAAACACGAAAATGTTTTTTCTTACCACCTACTTGACATTCGACAGCTTATGATATTTGCTATTAAAAAAACATTGAAATTCACTGAAAAAACCATAGGTTATAGACCATATATAGTTAGGAATTAGCATTTACAAAACCTTGAAAATTCACTGAAAAAACCATAGGTTATAGACCATATATAGTTAGGAATTAGCATTTACAAAACCTTGAAAATTCACTGAAAAAACCATAGGTTATAGACCATATATAGTTAGGAATTAGCATATAAAAAACCTTTTTTTACTCACACAAAACCATTGAAATTCCATATATAGTTAGTAGTACTAACTATATATCGCGCACCCGCAATCCACTGCTGATCATGTCACATATTACATCATTCATGACATGGTCAGTGACATCACTGATGACATCACTGATGACATCTCAAATGACATCACTGATGACATCACTGATGACATCTCAAATGACATCACTGATGACATCACTGATGACATCTCAAATGACATACCTGATGACATCTCATTTGACTTTACTGATCACATCACTGATGACATCATTCATGTGATAATACGATGAACCTCTTCAGACTCTAATATAACCTTAGATACACTCAGTGTAAACAGACACTCACAGACTGTCACTCATCCATGGAGTTACTTACACACCTAGTCAGTCATACAAAGAATCAATTACACCTCCATTTCCTCAACTATACAGTTATACACACCTTACTTATTCAAACATATACTAACACATATTTACTCTCTTTTACAATCCCTGATACAAGTTCACAATCATCCATACAGTCACTCACACATTCACTGGCTCTTATGCACAGTTATTTATATATGCCAACTCTCACATGTACTATGTTTTACATATGTACTTACTTTGACATGTAGCACTGAGATATCCATTCACTCACCAATGCACTGATGCACACAGTCAACCACCCATACAGCTGTTTCCACATGCACTTTTGAACCCATACATCTAGTGAATCAACTGCTCACACATCTATGCACAGAGTCATACACCTCCCAGCCACCCACACACACACTCAGTCTCCCATACAAATACTTGAGCAACCAATCAATAACCCATATACTTACTCATATAGCTACTGATCAACACATGCAGCAGTTTACAGAACAACAAACATAATGATGCACAAATTAACACAGTTCAGACACTAACCCATGCACTCAGTGAGACACATTTAACCACTCACTCATACAGTCAGTCATGCACCTACTAAATCCTTCATCCAGACACTTCTACATCCACTCATTCTTCAATATGTAAGACATATTTTAACTTTACAGAAATACACAGTCACTGGATGTTGTCATCAGTGATGTCATCAGTGATGTCATTTGAGATGTCATCAGTGATGTCATCAGTGATGTCATTTGAGATGTCATCAGTGATGTCATCAGTGATGTCATTTGAGATGTCATCAGTGATGTCATCAGTGATGTCACTGACCATGTCATGAATGATGTAATATGTGACATGATCAGCAGTGGATTGCGGGTGCGCGATATATAGTTAGTACTACTAACTATATATGGAATTTCAATGGTTTTGTGTGAGTAAAAAAAGGTTTTTTAAATGCTAATTCCTAACTATATATGGTCTATAACCTATGGTTTTTTCAGTGAATATATATATATATATATATATATATATATATATATATATATATATATATATATATATACAGACACAGTCTATATATACTACATGTTACAGATCCAAAATCATCTGCAGTGTCTCCTTATCAATGATGTCCAATCACCTTTGAAGATCTAGTGAACCAGTTCCTGCAACCTGAATTGGTGTAATAGAGACAACATGTCCACATATGCATGCTGAAACCACGAGTATGGTGTGTTGGAATATACTGAGTAGCCCAATAAACGTATATGTGAGTCTTTAAACCTCATTGCAAAAACTTGTCCATATTATGTGATGCAAAATTATAGGTCATATCTATGGTTCTTGCAAAACCTCTCTAATTCCACTATTTAAGGCTGTATGACAATAACCTACGGACTGAAGTCATGCAATTCTAAGGTACTACTACAACCATAGCGGCGTGCAAAGCGAGTTCTCCAGTGTAGCATGCTAAGTGCATATAATTCCATATCAGGGAGGTGATCTGTAGATAAGTCAACAACATGTGGTGTTCAAAACAACCATATTGAGTCCCACGGTGGACACTGTTTTGTATATAATGTTTATTGACCCTGGTCCCTGTGGGCATATAAGGGGTAGTCCGTGCTAGAATATACATATAAATTGCTGGGAGAACAGGCTTGTAAAGGAGGGTGAGCTGCAAGAAGTGAGATTGATGCCATAGTGTGCCACGTCTGCATAAATCGGTTGGTGTAGAGCCACACTGGTATTGGTTGGCTACATCATAAAGAGTCGCACTGGTATTGGTTGTCATCGCCGGAGAGAGAATTGTTTTTGTGGTTTCAATGAACAGTAATTTGTGAATACTGCATATTATTGATTGAAAATTAAATTCTTAGTATTAGAAAGTCTAATGAAGGGAGATGTGACCAGATCTGTTAAAGAGGGGGAAAAGGCAGAGGCCGAATGTACGCCAGGTCAACTTTTGGAGATAGACGTAGTCTTTACACACCTGTGTTTGGCTTGTACAATGGCATTAGATCACTAAAAAAGATGGTGCATTGATATTTCCTCAAACATTTAATTTAAGAATTATTGAAAATTTAAAGAGGATACCGTATGACATGAAACCGCCTCTTAGACCTACATAATACGAGGTACTTAATGCTTGGGAACACACAGCTCATCTTAGGCAGAGGGAGAGAGATTTCAAGGAAGGGTCAAGAAAGCCATGCACACTTGTGCGGATGCTAGATGGGATGCAGAAAAGAAATCTTGGAGAACTGATAAGATCAAGGGAGCAAGACTATTTCCCGCACTAAAGAGTGAGGAAAAAGGGAAGAGTAAATGCAAGGCTAAGAAAAAGAAGAAAGAGACAAAAGACACAGAGACTATAGCTGATGACAGTAATAGCAATTCAAATGGGAATTTTATAACTGAATTATTGTTGAAATGTCCACCTCCATATAATGTAACCCAAACCAGAGGAGTGAGTAATATACCTATTGGTGAATCTTTTGATGTGCCTATGCCACCAGTAGATATGAATCCTAATTCAATCGATAGGAGAGAATTCAGAAAAGACACCCCCTTAAAATTCAATTGATCTAAATGATCCAGATGCATTGACCATTCCTGTCACAATAGGCCCGGTAGTTCCTTTGTATAAACCTTGATTAGCAGGAAATACTACAGGTACCTTGGCTGTTCTGACTGGAAGGAATACTACAGCTAGCAACTCAGTGGGCTCGATGATGAGACCAATTCCTCAGACTTCTGTGGTTCTGACACAAGGGAATACCCCATGTGCCGCGAGTGCAGACACTGCGTTCAATCAGAAAGGGTTTGGTTCAACTAGAAGATTTCCTCAGAGATCACCACCCTTTTTCATGCTTAGAATGAATGAGCTTCCGAATGTGTACTACAGTACTCCCAGGACAGAGATGCCTATGGGAATGGCAGTTTCTGACATGTCTCTATTGAACTCACCACCTAATGCATATAGTGGTACCTATAGCGAAGAGATATCTTAATATAACAGGAGAACAACCAGGTTACTTACTGTTTGAGAACTTCATGTTTGTCTCAGGGGTAAAGACACTCTGATTGGTAGTGGAAACCCTGGAACAATTGAGAAAAATGCTTAGGCCCCAGAGAGAGAAAGAGCAATGGATATGGCTACATTGAAAGTAGAATTAGAAGAAATGATAATTGGGACTCTTGACCTGTCTCAATTAAATCCTTATGAGGAGGATGAACTATTGTTCTTGTGTAAAGACATTCTTAGACGTGCAGGACAGGTTCATGAAAGATTATCTTAATTGGCTCACAGATATGGAATTGAGTTGCAGAAATACAAGCTTTGCAGAAAAGTTATCATTTACACTGTAATGATAGAGATCTCGCTAACAAGCGATCGGCAGGAATGACATTACAGATCAGGCAATTAATCGCCTATGTTCGAAAGTGGAGCGAGCTAGATAAATGGGATGGTAGATGGGCAAAGAATAAGGAACCAAGGAAGGTTAGGTTAGAACATCAAACAATTCAGTGGGGCAGAGAATATAGAGTCAAAAGACATGGAACATTTGGTTTACAAATTTGTGTATGGATTTAAGCCTGAGGTTAGTTCCATGATTCATCAGCATTTGATTTGTTGACAGATCATGTCCATTGTTGGGATACTGAGAGATGCCAAGTATTGCAGTGATGAACTGCAAATGACACACAGGAAATTGAAGGAAAAAGACATGGGACATTTTGTTTACATATTTGTGTATGGATTTAAGCCTGAGGTTAGTTCCATGATTCATCAGCATTTGATTTGTTGGCAGAGCATGTCCATTGATGGGATATTGAGAGATGCCAATTATTGCAGTGATGAACTGGAAATGAAACACAGGAAATTGAAGGAAAAATGAATGGTAGCACAAAAGAAAGCTGCATAGCGAGGCAAGAATCCGCAGTTTGTTTGGAATACTGGTCCCATTCAGGGAGTGTATCAGCAGGGAGTTCCAATCATGTAAGGTGGAAAAGGATTTCAACCGCACAGTGTCCCAATTAATCCAAGTACGGGGATTGATGTGGCGGCTTAAAAGAAATCTGTGCCATGTCAGCAGTAGGCTTGGGCATTGGAAGCGTGAAAGTTGATTTAATGCTGGTAACATGGCCAATGGGAATCAGGTTCAGAATGGTGTATTTGTATAAACACAAGGAAATAATATGGTTCAGACACAGCAAGTACAGAGAGGGTTCGCAATCCGAGTTTACCAAGCTCAGGTAATGCAGGTTCCACAAGCCCCAATGCCACAACAGAATGCAAATGGCTAGAGATATAACGGGAATTATGTTGCCAATATGAAAACCAATTCTTTTGTGAATCAGGGTACATCTCAACAGTACTCAATGATACAAGCAGACTATGATTTCAGCTTAGACCTAATTCAATGAAGGAGCCTAAGAGGAGGATTTCATACTTGTCGCAGCCTTGGAGGTAGACCACAGAGGTCTATTCATGGATGGTGAAATAAATGGAAGGCCTGTATTGTTCCTCATTGACACTGGTGCTACCCACTCTACTGTGAGAACATCAGATGTTTCCAACCTACCCCTCTTGGGACAAAAAAAATCCAAGTTGTAGGAGTTGCCAATAAACAAATGACTTGTCCAGTTTCTGAAGCAGTACTTGTTAAAACAGGACCCTTTCAGGAAAATCACCAATTTGTGGTGTGTGTTTTGAGTCCTGTAGATCTGCTTGGACGAGATTACTTGTGCAAGCGGAATTGTTATATTTACTGTACCTCAAAAAAATTGAGTTTAAAACTTCCAATGAAGACATTTCCTTTATACTTGTCAGACAGGGATTAGAAATCAGAATGTACCCCATGCTGACAAAAAATTATTTGCTCCCAGAGTTGTGAGATACAATGTTACCTCAAGTCCTGGACTGTTCAGGGAAAAACATTAGTCTCATCAAAGGAGTTGAACCAGTTTGCATAACAGTGAAGTCCAATGCTTTGTACCCAAGAATCTCACAATATAATTGACCCCTGAAATTATTTTTGGGATTACTCTTGTGATTAACTCAATGATTGAGCAAAGTATTCTGAAAGACATTATGGGGAGTCCATGTAACTCACCCATCATGATTATTCTTGGGAATGGTGGGCTAGTGTCGACAGTAGATTCCCTATTTTTCCCTAAAGGCCAAGCCTTTACAGAGGCTGACACACAGACGTGTCAGATCTAGTAGCATGTGATGACAGCTGTGTGCATGCCTTCTCAGGGCTGAGAGAATGTCTCTGCTGGGCCCCAGTGCTGAGAATGCCTGATAATAATAAATGTTTTGCTTTGTTTTGCAGTGAGCGGGAGGGCTGCACTCTCTCAGTGCTAACCCAGATGCACAGTAATGCTCCCAGACACATTGCATTCTTTTCTGCCACACTACATCCAATCGCTGCTGCTTTGCCCAGCTGTCTTAAAGTCGTAGCCTCAACTGGTGTACCAGAACCCAGTATTTAAACAATAGTCATCTCACCGGTATGAGCAAGTCATACTTGGTGCTGAGAATGTCACATTAAGGAGATATACTATACTTATAATCCTAAAACTTACCTGGAAATGAATCTGGTAAAGTTGAACTATGGACCAAGCCGAGGCCTGCCATACAAGATGTGCCACTACCTGAATCAGATTATGTGATGTTTGTTGATGGTTCCTGCTTACGAGACCATGATGGAAACCGGAGAGCCACCTATGCACTCTGTGCTGTCTCAGGTGTAGTCAAAGCCTGCTGGCTTCAAGGAGTATTTTCAGCACACGTGACCAAATTGATTGCTCTTACTAGGGAATGATGCGTTTCAGACTAGCTGAGAGTGACCATTTTTGCTGATAGTCAGTATGGCTTTGGTGTCGTTCATGACTTTGGACAGTTATGGTCACAATGGAGATTCATTACCTCTTCAGGGCCCCCCAGTACATAATGGTGACAGTGTCTATAACTTTCTGAAGGCTTTACAGTTACCTGGCTAAATTTCTGTAGTGAAATGTGCTACATATCAAAACAGCACTCATTATGAGACAGTGTGCAATAGGTATGCCGATGAGACTGTGGGATACTGTGCTCAGAATGTTTGCACCTTTAATGGGGAGAGCCACAATGAGAAATCAGATGGCACAAATTGTAACATGTCGTTAGCTGCAGTTGATACTTGGAAGGAAGTTAAGAGGTTACAGGAAGAAGTGTGAAAAGTTGAACAGTAAGGCTGGATTAGAGCAGGTTGTGCCAAAAGGTATGAGGATGACACTTGGGTTTCAGGAGATGGAAGATCAATGTGTTGCCAGATAGCTTGTTACCTCCATTGGTGAGACAGTATCATGGACCTGCACATGTAGGGAGAGATGCCATGGTGCGCTTGTTCAGGCAAACATGGTTTAACCCAAGGTTCAGACTGATGGCTGAAGGACTGTGTCACATATGTGTTGTGTGCCAACAGCAAAATGTAGGCAGAAGAACAGCAGTACACAGAGTCATATAGGGAGATCAGAAGGTCCTTTCAACAGGATGCAACTGGACTTTATTGAGATGCCTGTGTGCAATGGGTTGAGGTATGTCCTAGTGATCATTTGCATCCTCTCAGGTTGAGTTGAAGATTACCCGACCAGGAGAAATAATAAACTCACAGTAGATAAGTTGTTGTTGAGGGAGTTAATACCAAGGTTCGGTATCCCGACTTCTCTAGAGTCAGACTGGGAACTCCTTTTAATAAGCGCTGGGATGCCTCCGGCTAGCCATGCGCTATATAAGCTTGTATTCATTCATTCATTCATTCATTCAATAATGAGATCCTAAAGATGTTATGTGCAGCATTGTAAGTCAAACAGAGTCTCAACTGCAGTTACAGACCAGAAGCTTTAGAATTGTGGAGCAGATGAATGGCACTTTGAAATCCAGATTGGCTAAAGTGTGTGCTTCAACATCTTTGAAATGGCCTGATGCGTTGCCTCTTGTGTTAATGAGTCTATGCAGTACTCCAGATAGGAGAACAGGATAACTACCCCATGAGATCATCATGGGGAGGGCCATGAGACTGCCAGCGGTGCCTGCAAATGTGCTTGTGAACATTACAGATGCACTGGGTGATGTGGTGCATTCTGTGTCTCACCAGATTAGAGAAGCTTCAACCCCGCCTCAACAGGAGCAGTGCCATGATCTACGTCCTGGTGACTGGTTTATGGTGAAGAATCCCGCCTGTAGGTCATACTTTGACCTCAGTGCCATGGCCTATACCAAGGGATTCTGGTCACTACAAAAGCCGTGAAGCGTTGGGGTCTTACTAACTTGGTACACGCTGCTCATATTTGCAGAGTCCCTTGCCCTTTGATGATATAAAAGCAACTTTCCCTGATGTGCCAGTGGTTACAGTAAGACAGAGGGAGTAGGTTAGTTAAGTTGTTGGGGATCAGCAAGAAGCTGGGAGAGCACTTGTTTCGCCTGTGGGGGGTATGATAGATTCAAAAGTTGAAGTTGGTACAGAAGTGTCCCATTGAGTGATGTTGCCTGCACCAGATTCAGACCCTGGTGAAGGGCCTAGTGCAGAAGTATCACGAGTTGTACCCGGAGACCGGTGGCCAAGGAGAGAGGGAGACGCAGTTTGTCTGAAGTGCATGTGCCATATACCATCCCAGAAGATGCTTACGGATCTGGCCTAAATAAAAGGGAGGAAGAAGGGCCAGCAATAAGGAGATACAAGAGAGCTAGATTACTCTATTGCAAGTACTCCTCACCTGAATGGACATACTAAGCTATCAATGACTGGGCAAGAGCATTTTGCACCTTTTGCTATAACAATTGACATCCAATTGAGCCTACTTGAACTGACCTTTGGGGCTGAACTGAGTTTTGAAATTTCATTGCCACTAAACAGGCTGAGTCCATTTATCCTGGAAGTGATCATTAGTGAGTTTGAACTGATCATTTATTAGAGAACGAACTTAATAGATTTGCCCAAACTATAAAGAAGAGTACCAAGGACTGGATCTACTGAAGGAGCATAAGGTTGTCCCTTAGAAGAACATGGAGTAGGGTTAAGGAAGTCTCACAAAGATCATTGTACATATTTTACTGGTAAATACATCTGAACTTTGCTTTGCTATTTGCACAAGTGGAAACTAACTAAAATGACTGTGCTGAAATCTTCTACATAAACGGTTTGACATCAGAAGAACTCACAGAGCCTTAGCCAAACACTAGAAAATGTAGATGCCTAGGTGGAGGAGTATTTGTCGTTGTGACATTAGTAATAACAACTTTACTTGTAATATTGAGTTTACCTCATCCTTCACCAGTAGAAGAGCTTAGATCTCTACTAGTGCTCCTCAAAAACCTCTTTCTACTGATAATAATTTACCTGCAATAGACTAGAAAGAATTACCTGTAGACGCATCTAGAAGAGATTATTCCTTGAACTTTTCTTTAAAATTGCTTTTTTAATATGTTGATACTATGGATGCTTGGGATTGTTATGTTTACATGCAATTGCCTGCTTCAGTTGCTGAGGGGATAACATATCATCATCTCCCCCTGACATATGGAGTTACCTTTAGCTTATTGCAGTGCTGATGCTATGGAAAGGGTCATCTACAATACTATCACTCAAATCATGACCTGGCTTTTTCAGAAGTTCCTGTGCTGAAACACTTCAATTGTCAGCCTGATGCTAAACACACTGAGATATTGGAACATTTCTTTAGATCCACCATGACATTTGACACTGCTTATGTACAAGAGATTTAAAAATATATATATATTTTTTACAGTTTTTTATAGCGCGAACTTGACCCGAATCGGGTATCAAAGCGCTGTACATAGCACCATTGCGTTATAAGAGGACACAAAATCAAAGGATGTTCAGCATCATTGCCGAGACTCGAACCCCGCTCCCCAGCGAGGTCGACCGCCCTAGCCGTTAGGCCAACTCCTCTTATCACGTGTCGAAAAGAAATTAATAGATTCAGTAGAAGACAGATGAAGGGACATATTGGCTAAAGCAACAAATCATTCAAAAGTACCCCAATGGGCCAAAGATGAAAGTGAACATACGTGAGTTAGAAACATGGCCGCATTAGCTTTTAAATGGCAACAGAAAGGGAAATTATACATTTTCGTTAAGAAAATCATAACTGTCAAATTTCATAGGGGATAGTGAATTGGATCATATCTTTGAAGTTTGAGGAAACTGGGGATTATACTTAGATGGAGCAGCTCCTGTTTTTTGTGGAGTTTATTACATTTGTGAAAGAAAATATGTTTTACAGGCTACCCAGGAGATGGTATAGAACATTACATGGGGATCATTTTCCAAAGATTTATCATGTAGGATGAGTGATACTCAACTCACACAAGATTAGAAAGCTTTCTACTGTAGTCGATGTGTTACCCACTAGCCCAGCGGGAGGATTTTTAGAGATAGATAATGAAATAGTTGCTAGAAGATCAATGGTTTTGCAGAATCGACTTGCATTAGATGTCATTCTCACAAAGGAAGGTGGAGTTTGTCAGATGTTAAAGATTCAACAATGTTGCACTTGCATTCCAGACGAAAGTAAGGACTTGCAAAAATACATCAAGAGCATTACTGACTTTAAAAAAGATTTGAAAGGGTTAAAAGCAACAGGTGATTAGGAAGTAAAGGAAATTGATTTTCTGTTATAGGCGGACACTTAGGTAGTGGAATTGTTGAAAACATTTTGAAACCTGTTTTGATAATTGCTCTTTGTAGATTACTCTTGTTTGTAATCTAGAAAGGATAAAAACGTGTAAAAGTGAAGAGAAAGTGAGCAGATGTAGAATTAGAAGACAGCAGAGCAAATACTATGATGATATGAAATTTCTGGAGGATTCCAGGAGATAGATGATGAAAAAAAACAGAATGTGATTTTTTTCATCTGATAAACATTGATGTGAATGTTTGATTTTACATAAGAGGGGGGATCGGTGCAGCACAATTTTGGCTACACCTTTACACGTCAAAATCTCATAACATAAACATGCATTTGGTACATGTTTCTCGTTTGGCTAACAATATTAAAATAAGTGTTGCACTTGACATTACTACTTAAGTCCATTTATTGTAGGATTAGTGAAGTTACTCAAACTGACTCAAATATCATATTAATAAACCATCCTTACTTAGTAGATATGTACTCACTATAAAACCGAGTTAGATTTACATAATGCGTGTCTTAATGCATTAAATGACACTGTGGGGTCGATTCCGATCCGGTAAAAAAAACATCCATACGAATCGTATCCGGAGCTCTCTCCGTACGACTCGTACACACGCCGTGCGACCCGACGAGTACGATCCGGACCGGGGCCTCAGGACGCGATCCGTACGGTCCACGTCAAGTAAGGGCGATTCGTACGGAAGCGCACAATCACATACACACCGTACGGTGCATACCCCCCATGATCGCAGGGGTACGCCCCGTACACCCAGCGTACATGGGGTACGGTGCGTACCCCCCATAATCGCAGGGGTACGCACCGTACACCCAGCATACATGGGGTACGGTTTCGTACCCCTGCGATCATGGGGGGTACGCACCGTACCCGGGAGGGGGCGATCCGTACCGTTTTCGTCACGAACTCTGCTTTTACGGCTGTTTTCAGCTCCCGTACAAAAAGGGTCGTACAGTGCGTACCCGACACGTATCGTACTTGCTGGGTCGTATAAACCAGCCGCGAGCCGTACAGATCTTGCGTACAGCGGGTTCCGACGGAGACTCGTATGGGGATTCGAGTCGTACGGTCTCTGTACGATTCGTACGGAGTCCGGCTCCTGGTACGAATCGTACTTCGACGTACGTACGCGGGACGTTGCAGGGTACAATTCGGATGGGAAAAACGCTCTGAACGGCTATTCGGAGCGGTTTTTCCCGAATCGGAATCGACCCCTAAGTGTTTAGATGATAGACAAGAACCCATCCTCACTTATGTAGAATTAGATTACCATAGAAACAACAAATGTTTATGTATTGTGTGCCCTGATGTTTTGTACATTACCTAAAATTGAAGTTCCTAGACCCACACACATATACCTTTAAGATTTTACTGTATGTCACATGTAATATTAATCTAATGTACTGACAGTTTATATTTATTTGTGTTTTTAAATGTGAATATGCATAATAAATGTAAACACTTGCGTTTACATGTTAAGTTGACATTTTAAGTCTACAATTCTTCATGCTGCATAACATATTGTTTTCTATTATTTTCTAACAAGACTTTTCTTGCAGGTATTTACACATATTGTTAGTATGAGAATAGCTACATTACTGTACTAGTGAGAGAGAAAGAGAGAGAGCCTGAGACGACCTTGACGAAAGAACTCGGAGAGCCAAAGCATTAACTGATAGGTCTATTCAGCAATGTCGCCACCTAACCCGAGTGTGAGAAGACAATGTCGTTCCCAATGTCCCGTGTGGGATACTTTGCGAATGTTGCAGTCTGCAACATGAAAATTAAACTTGAGACCTCTGATGATGCGAAAAGAGTGGTGTTACTTAAACAATTTTAGTGTGAATAACTGGAGTCTGAACTGTCTCAGGTTACAGTACTTTTCTTTGGACTTTGAGAGGTTTAGACCTCTCTGCTTCCTTTGATGCTTTTCAAAGTACGGCTTAGTCTAGCACTTATTTCCCTGACATAAGAAGACTCTTGACCAAGCTTTTGCAATGCTGACACCTTCATAATTAATGTCCTGCCCAGTTTTGTTTTCCATTATGGAATTTCCTGATTCTTAGATCCTTTAGGTTCTAGAACTATCCTCTTAACCTGGACTTTATTTGAAGTTATTTAGGTTTACGCATGTATAAATGGGAACATCTGAAACTCTTCTCTGAGTGTCAAATACGTTAGTTAATTTTTTATATTGCTGTGACTGAACTCCTTGTTTGCATGATACTGGTTTGCCCAAATTTCTTCAGGAGGTTGGGTTTCTCTGCTGCTTGTCTGTATCTTTATACTATGGTGCTAAGAGTCATATATCATAATTTGATTATTTATTTGTAATAAATCTTCTTAACAATAACTACTGATTCTTGATACTTATTGTGTAGTCAAAGGGGTTGCACTGTTAATTGAAATTGATTGATGTAATGTTAACTCCCATCACCTCTCAGTAGGGCAAAAAGGTCCATCAGAGAAGCATTAGTAAGAAAGTGGTTCAGAGAGCGCTGTATCAAAATCATGTTTCTTCTTTAGCTCTCTGTCCTTCCCTGGGCTTCAAAGCACAGGAAAGCCCCCTCCCCATACCACACAAGAAAAATACCAAAATAATTGAGAAAACTAGAGAAAACTTTAATAAATAAACCAAGACCAAAACAACAAAAATTCAATCAGTAGAATAAGAGATATGCAATTTGATAGATTTAAGCGAAAATAGCATCAAAAAGCATCAAAAAGCCCAAAGCGACATTCGCTGCTATCTGGTGATGCAAGATCGGTAGAAAGTCACAAGTTCTGGCTTACCACGATGGAGCACGGGTCAGATACAGGGACCAAGTTAGTCCCACTGAAAGTTACCTTTTCAGTCCAGCGCAAAGAGTCCCGTCTGTGATGGAGGGGGCCATGAGGAGCAGGGAAGCATTGCTAGCAGTGGTCGATGAATCTGAAGAGCAGGCTTGGCATCGTGGATAGGTGTTGCTGTAGCACAAAGATCCTGTTGTCGCCACACATGGTGAGTTTGGTGCTTTGAGATGCCGTTCCCCACGAGTGGGCGATGCTATAGTGCAAAATGATGGATTGACAAAACTTTGCAGTATCAGGCAGTGAGAGCGACAAGGTTTTGGTGCCAACTGGCCCATTTGCGGTCGCAAAAAGCCCAGAAACTTCAAATCAGCTCAACTGAGCCCACATTAAGGGCCCAGGACCTGAGGGGCAACACATGGGGGCCAGGATCGTGCTCCAGCTGGATATGGGTGCTGATTCAGGTAGGTGTGAGCATGTTATGTCCCTGTGACTCTGAACAGAAGGCCAGCAGCCTAGCCCTTGGAGTCACTTTGATAGTCCTGTGCTCAGGGGCAGGTCCAATCCCTCTGACTCAGGTAGCAGGGCAGCAATCTAGCAAGGCAGCAAATCCAGCAAGGCAGTAGACCAGTAGGGCAGTGGTCCAGTAGAGTGGAATTCCTTTTCAGCACCACAACAGTCCTTCTTCCTGGCAGCGTCTCCACAGATCAAGAAGTTTACTGAAGAGTTGGTGTCTGAGGACCAATATTTATACCAGGTGCTTCCTTTGAAATGGGGGTAGCTTCTACAGGTTTCCCTTGAAGTGCACTGGTTTCCTGCATCCACTGCCTATTAAAGTATAAGGAGGACTCGCCCCCCCACACTGCTGCCCAGAAAGTACGAAAAATAATAAAATGATATTACCATTTTATTTTTTGCTCTCTGGCAGCAAACGGAGTGCAAGGGCAGGGTGGAGCCAGTGCATTACTGCTGCCAATGATTAGCAGCAGTGAGGGATTGCCACTTAAACTTGAATTGAGCATGTTGGTTTGGGCAGCTACCTTGCTAAGGCCAAACTGACATGCGCAATTCAAACCTCTCCAACCTGGCTGTCTTTGACAGCTGGGTTGGAGAGCAGGCACAGGCACACGGTGACTTTAGGAGCGTCAAGCATGCCTGCTCCAGCCAATCAAGACGCTTCACTTATGCTGCTTAAAACAACGAGAACAGCCTCTTGATTGGATGAGAGATGGCGGTGGGCTTTGCGCCCCAAGGACATGCTGCAGAACAACAAGGACGTGTTGCAAGACATCGAGCGGCAGTGTAAAGTAAGTTATTTTTTTAATGTGTATAGTTATATTATTGTGTATTGTGTATATTATTATGTGGATTTATTATGGGTTTATGTTTTGCGCCCCTTGATGCGATTTGCCACTAGTCATTATTGACTGCCACTCTGCCTGTTGCTTTGTTGTGATGGCCTGCTACTTGCTCCTTTTGTCCTGGGAGTGAATGGACTGGACTTTACTTTGTGTATCCTGCTTCCAAGGTTCTCCAAGGGCTTCTGTGTACTTGCCTCCTTTCAATAAGTCTCAGGGCCATCAACAACTTCACCTACCAGTAACTGGGCTCTTCCGCTGAGAACCCTGGCTTGCCAAGTGGTGCCAACTCTAGTTCCCTGCCTATTGGAAGTAGAATCTGGTGATCTGAAGAAAAAATCCACGTATCGACCCTCAGCGCCGTTGTCTTGATGCAACACTGCCATGTGGTTGAAGAATCAAGGCAGCACCGCAGTGCAGCTGAATAATTTACGCAGTGCATGCTTTGTGGCTGAAGAATCACTGCAGCCCAAGTCCCGAGCACTGTGTCATCAACGTCCCTGACACCCACCCAGACTCAGATGCAGCCAATGCTTCAAGGCTGAGGAATCCATGCATCGCCTACTTTCCGGCAGTGATATTGACACAGCACCTGCTTTGCTGCCGCCGCATCGACACAACATGATTGGATTTTCGACACATTGTCCCTCTACACCGTCTCTTCATCAATGTTGCCCAGCAGTAAGAAACTGAGGCCGCATGTCTGGAGATCGACGCATCACCTTGCTTTCCAGTGAGGAACCAACGCATCACCTACCCTGATCGAAAGGAACCGACACCTCACCTTCCCTGGCAGCAAGGAACCAACACATAACCTCCCCTGGTAGTACAGAACAAACGCATCCATAGATTTAACCTTTGAAAAGTGCTATCTTTACTTGTGTATGTTGGATTTTTGTCTTCATTGTCTTGCTTTATTCAGGAAAAATATAGCCTATTTTCCTAAACTGGTGTGGACTCATTTTGGAGTGTTTTCATTGTGTTACTGTGTGTGTGTGTGTGTGTGTGTGTGTGTGTACAAATGCTTTACACATTGCCTCTGATATAAGACTGACTGCTTATGCCAAACTACCAAGGGGGTGATTACTAGAGTGAGGGTACCTACTTGGACAGTGTGCAAACCACTGCCTTCCAGTAAGGAACCAACGCATCACCTACCCTGATCAAAAGGAACCGACGTCTCACCTTCCCTGGAAGCAAGGAACCAACACATAACCTCCCCTGGTAGTGAAAAACAAACGCATCCATAGATTTAACCTTTGAAAAGTGCTCTCTTTACTTATGTATGTTTCATTTTTGTCTTCTTTGTCTTGTTTTATTCAGGAAAAATATAGCCTATTTTTCTAAACTGGTGTGGACTCATTTTGGAGTGTTTTCATTGTGTTAATGTGTGTGTGTGTACAAATGCTTTACACATTGCCTCTGAGATAAGCCTGACTGCTTGTGCCAAACTACCAAGGGGGTGAGTACTAGAGTGAGGGTTCCTACTTGGACAGGGTGCAAACCACTGCCAACTGGAGACCCCATTTCTAACAGTCATCAACACTTTTTACCTGATATTAGATGTGTTTTGGACTTGAAGTGCACTGGGATCTTTCTATACAGGACCCCAGTGACAGATCTCTTTCCCAAAAACTATACAATTGTTCCCCTTCTTGGCAATACCTTTGGCACCCCTGTAAGTCCTTAGTAAATGGTACCCCAGGTACCTAGGGCATGGGTACCAAAGAGGTTTTCTCAGGGCTGCAGCATGTATTGTGCCACTCTAAAGGACTCCTCACCTAACTCATGGAGACTGTCATTGCAGTCTTGGTGCAGACAAAAGTGAAAACACGACATGGCACACATCCCTGTGTGCCATGCCCACAGACGCTGCATGTAGTATATGCAAGTCAGAGGAGCAAAACATTATGGGAGGTCTCAGGGAATTATTTAAAGACCTGCAAGGTGTGTATCCCCTATAGAACATACACAAATCACACAACACCTTGGGTCTGAACAAATAGGTGGAACGTGAGTGAGGGAAAGGATGAAAATATGTCAACAGGTATAAGTACCAACCACCTCTGTTAGAGAGGAGAAACTCTCCTGCCAGTACCCATCATTCACAGATTGTGAGGTTTCATCATTCGGGTCTGGCCTCCTCTCGCTCGGTAACTCAGTCTATGGAATTGACTGGGATAACCTTTGCTGGTTGAAGGACTAGAGGATGGCTGTTGACTCTACAGAGTCTAACATAGAACCCATAGGCATATGTTCATGCAGTGTGAAGAGGTTTTTTTTTATCGTGAAACGTACAGCGCTAAATCATACGGAAAAAGTGTATTAAAAATAACTAAAGGGACTCAATTCTCATTTTATTCTTAGAGTGCCCTTGTCATGTTTAAAAAGCAGTATATCAACATTTGAAATTCTCAAATGTTAAACTGTGTAATAGGTCGACATGTTTTTGCCCTCACAAGGATCTAAACGTATCGGGCATTCCTCAGGACCAAACAAGCAAAAAGTTACAAAAAGCTGCTGCTAATATCCAAAAAGTGAAGACATTATAATTACAGTGATGAATGTCAAATGTAACATTACGTTAACTCCACCGGTAATGTCCAACTAAGAGGTAGTAGAAGATTTTACCGGTTACCTGTGAAGACAATATATATGTGTTAGAATTATACTACCCACCACTCACAATTACACCAAAACAATAGCCTCTATTAATTATTACGGCTAAACAACCTTTACTGGTTTCAAAGTAGTCTATATGGTGCATATAGTACATACACTTACCCATAATAATTGGGTGTCACCCTCACCTCTACCTGGTAACTACTCAGGGAAGGGGGCCCTGCTCTGTAATAAATAGGAATGTACATGGTGAAAATGGTCATGGCATAACTATCTATCACATTGTACTTGCTTATTCAAGCTCAAACACAAACTCCTGCAACTCCCAAAACACATCCTGCATAGATTAAAACCACTGTGTTATAATGGTAAAGCATGATTCCCATTAAAACACAAACAACATGTCCAATGTTAGTGTTGTATCATAAGTCATGAGCAATATCCGTGTCTTGCTAGCCCTGTGCTCCAAGAAACTTGAAATAGATGCAGCCCAACCGGGCATGCAATATTCTCGGGACCGAAGTCATGTCCAAGGAGGAGGATCTCAGGGTAACTATCCTGCTGAGGTACCCCGCGCCACTCCCGTGAAAGGCCTTAAAGACTATCACCAGGGCCTTGAATCTGATCCTCTTTTTCACTGGAAGCCAGTGAAGAGCCTTGAGATGAGTGGAGATAAGAGTCCAAAGTTTCAGCATGAGAATAGCTCTAGCTGCTTCCTTTTGGGCCACCGGCAAACAACTAAGCAGGTATTCTGGGAGGCCCAGGTACAGCATACTGACTTAGTCTAATCTGGAAGTAATCTATGCCTGGACCACGGTATTCCTACAGTCCAAGGACAGGAGCGGGAGGAATTTTCTCAGCGTTCGTAGGAGGCCAAAGCACGTTCCCACTACTGATTTAACTTGGGCTCTCATGGAAAGTGAGTTATCTATCATAATGCCCATGTTTTTTACCGTTTGTTGTGCGGAAAGTGGAGGGGACATATCTTTCAGCCACCAAGTCTCCATTCATCTGTAGGAGGGGAGCCAAAAAAATGACTTCTGACTTCTCTGGATTACATTTCAGCTGGTTGGTACTTAACCATGCAAACACCTTTGATTGGCAGGTTTTAATTTGTCCTCCCTCCAAGCCCTTTCCTTTGTCACAAATAAACAGGAGCTGCATGTCATCGGCGAATGAAATGACTTTCGCTCCATACACTTACGCCATTGATGCCCGAGGGGACATGTATAGATTGAATAGTGTGGGCTCAAAATAGAACCCTGCAGGACCCTGACATTCTTATTAGGGATGCCAGCTGTAAAGGAAGGAGTCCAGACCACCTGGCCTCTATTTTCCAGAAGGAAGAGAGCCTTTTTAGAACAGAGCCGCCGATATCGAGGGTCTGTATCTATCCAAGCGCCTGTTATGGGGAACAGTATCAAAGGGTGCTTACAGATCTAATAGGATCAGGATGGCTTTTCCTCCCACACCAAGGCTCTCTTTAATGTGTTCAGAGACTTTTAGCAATGTGGACTCAGTACTATAATTGCCTCTAAAGCCAGACTGACTGATATATAAAACGTTATTCGTTTCCACATACTTCTTGATGACCATATTTGCATATTTCTACAGGATCTTGGAAAAAGCCGGCAGCAGGAAAATGGACCTATAATTTGCTGACTCTTTCAGGCCAGTGGAAGGCTTTTTAAGCGAGGCAGAATTTTTGCCTGCTTCCATAGAGAAGTCATGTGACGGGTGGCTAAGGAGGAGTACCATCGTATTTACAGGCATGGCCATGTTAGCTAGCAATTTTGCTGGGTTAGGGTCAGTGGGGGAGCCTGACTTGAGGTGCTTGATGATCGGTCCGGTAGGAACTGGGGAACTGCAGAAGAGCAAGGGCAGCACCAGATATAGGTTCTAAGGGAGGAGTTAACAACACTTCATGATCCGGGGGGACCCCCTGATAAAATAATCTTGTATTGTCACAATTTTCTCATGCAAGAAGGTTGCTAATTGTAGAGCCCATTCGGAAGAAAGCGGAAGGGCCTTGCATGCATCCGCTGCACGTCCACGCAGTGCCCCTGCTTTTAGCCATAAAGACTAAAGTGGGTCCAATAGGAAGTGGCGTCGCTCAGTTGGCTAAGAGTGAGGAGGAAACCGAAACTCCCAAAACCCCCACCTCCCGGTACTGATTAAAGAGGTACAGAGTCAAATTCAATCAGCAGAGAGTAAAAGCAGTGAAATACAATTAAAATAATGTGCAAATTGTGGCAAACATAGTTCTTTTTAAAATAGTAAGACACGCATGTAGCGGCAGGGCATGTGAATCAGGTTGTAAGCCAAGGCCAATTGGGTCTATGCAGCTCCCCTGCTTATAGCCATCAAAACTAGAGCGCGTCCAATAGGAAGTGGCATTGCTCAGCAAATTCAATCAACAGGCAGTAAAAGCAGTGAAATGCAATTAAAATACCGTGCGAATTGCTTCGAAAATAGTTTTTTTTTAAGTGAGACACGCATGTAGCAGCAGGGTGTGTGAATCAGCTTGTAAGAGTTTTACACCCCCTTCCGGCAGCGGAGCTCACCGCCTTTGGTTTGCAAACCTGGCTTCCCTGAAAGGGATGCCACCACCACTCACCAGGGCCCATTTGGCACCTTGGCAGGCGGGAACATTATCAGTCAGAGAAGTGTGTTCACCTTCAGGCTAGTACTACCCCTAAGGTTGGATACGAAATTTCAGAGTTTGCCATCTTTGTGATGGCAGAATTAGGAACTCTGGGACAGGGTTATGCACACTTACCGCACAAAATGGTCATATAGGGGGGGTAGTAACCTCAAGAGTAAGTAGCCAATTTTTAAAAACAAAAAACACCTACCTTGCACTCACCGGTAAAGTCGAATTGTTAGTAAATAAACTTTCAGAAAGTTACCTTTTTCCTGCCTGAAGTTCCTGAAGGCTAATTTGCTCTCAAACGTCTCCCAGCCAGGGATTAGCATTTGAATAGATGTGAAAAAGTTGTGAAATGCTTCCCAGAAGCAAACAATAGGTTGACCTGAATGGGCAAGGATGACTCCTCTAAACCTCCCAGAGTATTGAGGGTAGGGGTTGTGAGCATCCTTTTTGACATTATGGTGTCAAATCCAACGTGAGTTTCAAAGCCTGCTTGACAGGTCTGCTGGGTTTACATATAACACTTCGGGATGTACTTGAAAGGCACAGAACAGGATGCCAAGATAATTATTGTGTATCCACTGCTGGTTGCTGAAGGACCTGCTTTGTTCAACCAGACTTCTGTCTCTGGGTTTTTACATAAAACACTGGAGGCACACTTGAAAGGAAGGGAAACAGGATGCCAAAACAGTTCTAGTGTATTGACTCTCTTGTTGGTAGTTAACCGTGCTTTGCTTTATAAGACTTCTGTCTCTAGATTTATTGGGGGACAACGGCTGCTTCAAACTGGAATCTAATGTTAGATGTGGAAGGACCCTAGGATTGCCATAATACATACAGTTCCAGCCCTCAGATCCCGGGTTTAGTGTGGCCAAAGACATTTGCCATCTTGAAAATGTCCAAAGTGGGTAGGGTTGCCCCTACAAACCTTAACTCCATTGGTTATGGCGTGTCCGGGTGTCATTCCCACCCACTAGCTCATGTTAGGCATAAATGCGGCACCTCCAAGCACCTACTTTAGAACACTTCTTGGACCTGCAGAACATGCAAAGAACACTCCTGAAGCTGAGGATGAACAGACGAGGACTGGAGCTGCTGTCTGTGACCATAGTGGAGCATTGATGTACTGAACTTGCCCCCTCTTATACCCAGGATACAAAAATGGACTCCAAGGGTCATAAGCTGACCTCCTGTTCAAGCTACACAATAAGCTAAGAGAGCCTTTCCTGCAACTGCCCAGCCGACCACTGTCAACCGGACCTGGACTGCACCCTGCTGTTGGCCTTTGCCTGACACCCTGTGAATCTCTAGGTGCCTCCACTGAGGTTCTCATGAGCTTTAGAAGTGTACTTCTGTGATGGTTTAGGACTAAAGGCAGAAGGTAAATATTTTAACAGGAGGAACCTGCTTGGTGTATCCAACCCAGCCTCCATCTCAGTCAGTGTAAAACTGTGTCTAGGTCCCGGTTTACAGTGACCATTTACTATCATGTGCACATTGTGCTTCATGGTACCATTGGGAGACCGCTTTTACAATGAAACTATTACAAAGCATGCCGTTACATCGCATGTCGTTGCAAAGCAAAAGGTGTGCGGCAGTGGGTAGAAGGTGTTGGATTTAACTCCAACACCTTTCATACTGTTGCACACACTGGAGTTGGAGTAGAAAAGTAATAATATTCCAACCACCAGCGCCCCCCCCCCCCTCCCAACAGAAAGTCAGAGTAAATGTTTGCGTTGCAACAGCATGTGATGTAATGGCATGCGTTGTAACGTCACCTATTTGGCACCATTACCACCGAAAAGTGTAAAAATTCATAGCTTCAGATCCCCCTATAGGATTTTTGTCATTTTATTTACTAAATTTCCCTTTCATTTTTCTATTTTCACTTGGGGTTTTTGATGTTCTGCATTTTGACTTTGGGTCACATGCATCAAATGTTTTTGCGAGCGCAAATGGTGTGATTCGAAAAAATCAGCCGTTTGCGCCCGCAAAAAGGCCTTTTGTGATGCATTAAAGTGTTAGGCACTCGCAATTTAAGAAATCGCAATTTATTGTGATTTCTTAACTTGCGATTGCATTTAAGGAATCGCAATTTGGGATTCCTTAAATGCAATGCTAGAAGCACTTAGAAATAGCGAATTGGCTATTTGGAGCCGCAAAATACAGAGAAATTACTCTGGTCTGTACTTTGCAAAAACCTTGGAAAATGCACTAAAGTGCATTTTTCAAGGTTTCATGTTACACACACACATGCCCTTGAGGCATGTGTGTGCGCAACATGGGTGCACATCACATTTTCAGGGGTGCACCAGGGTTTCATTTTGACACCTTTGCACCCTTGGAATTACACTTGAAAATTGTGCATGCAATTTCCCATTCATTCCCATGGGCCTGTAGGCCCATAGGAATGAATGAGAAACCATTCCTTAATTAAAAGTCGTAATTTGCGAGTTGCAATTAAGGAATGTATAGGAATCAGTATGTTTATAGCGATTCCTACATGCATAGGCTTTTGCGAGTCCTTAAATGCGATTCCTCAATAATCACAATTAAGGACTTGCAAAATTCTACCTGATGCATGTGCCTGATAGACTTTACACATTGTTTCTAAGTACAGCATGTCCTCTCTGTGCCAAAGTCACCAGGGGGTAGAGATCAGATTAATTTAGTGATTTTTGGGGTTCACCCCAACAAGGGTTGATTATTACTTGGGGGGTGGGGTGTAAGTTCCCACCTCAACTAATATTCTAAATTTCTACACCTCCTCCTAGAGGTCTCTGATAAACTAAGTGACTTGTTTCAACAAAATTGCTCAGATCCACCAGCCCTTGGATAAGAAAGATAAGCATCCAATGGTCTTTCACTGACAGGCCTGCATCCACCTGTTTGATGTCTACCAAGTTTCATTTCAAACTGATATCTACTGATGATACTGTTCTACTTTTGCCTAACCTAAAACCCACTGATGCTGCCAGATTATGCCACACTGACTTGGCTGCTGCAGCAACAATGCCAAGTTTGTTCACATGTGTCATCAATCACAATATTACCCTTTTCATCCAAGAGCCGGAAAGAAGGTCTGGTTAACTCTTCTCAAGAAAACCAACCTCTCCACCTCTGAGCTATGTAACTACAGGCACATCACGTATATACTGGTAGCTGGCAGATTACTTGAGAGGGCTATGGTGCAGCAACTGCAAAATTTCCTTAATTACCATAATATCCTACTATCAGTACCACCTGGGTTCAGGCACAGAAATTGTTTTTGGTCTTCAGGAATGACACCTTCTTTACTGATAAGTGACATCATCCTTACTTGTTCTTTTTGACCTCTCCGCAGTCTGCAACACAGTGGATCATTGCATCTTACTGGAACATTTGCAACCAAGTTAGGGGCGTCAGACCATACAATAAAATGGTGCTAATCGTTTCTTTAAGTTTGTACTCAACAAGTGAAACTAGTCACCAATATCTTTAAAACTAGCCCTAAAGACTGGAGTCGCTTAGGGGTAAATGGCACCTCCTTGCTTATGTAATATATATCTCCACCCGTTGTTTCATCTTTTTCATGGGATCCTGAAGAGACCCAGGTATTAGTAGTAGTATATACTTTATTCGGTAGCCAAGTACCATTAAAGTGCGCATGTGCAAAACATTGCAAGTGAAATACATTCTAAAAATTTTTTAAGACATGTTACAACACAATTCATTAAAAAACAATACTATTCAGAATTCATTTTCTTTAGCCATTACTTGTGTGCACAATGAGAGCAAAGGTTGTGCAGACCTATGTGCAAATTGAGCAATGAGTACATAAAAACACATAAAAATGATCTTTCAACTTTATTTAATAAAATGAATGTTGTTAGAGTAAAAAAGTAATTACAAAATTTGACCTAGTCACTTGAAGGCACAATCAGTAGTCTGCCACGTTTCTGCCATACTGCCTGCAGGAATTTGCTTATAGCAATGACTATTACTGGGGTGGTGTCACTCTTTAAAATTCAAAAGGCCACTAAATATTTTGCTAATTTCAGATTTTTACATATGGGAATAATCAATTTCCGGGGCGGGCCGTGGTAACTAGGACAGATTAATAATATATGTGCCTCATCTTCATCTGCCAGGCCACATGCCGAACAAGTGCTATTGCCGAGGGCCTTATGCCATGGACTAGTTATTGATCTCATGGGCAAAGTGCGCAGTCGAAAACGGATATAGAGACTTTTGGCTAGAGGGCAAAAAACAAAATCTAGAAATTCCTCATAACGGAAAAACGGTTTGATATCTAAAAATCTATTTGTTAATGAACCAATTGAATGGTTGTTTAAATAAGTATCTTGAATGTAAGTCCAATAACTAGATTTCATGATATTAAAATCAGTCTTACACATTCGTTCTGGGTTAAACCATAGCCTGTCAATACCAGCTTATTAAACCAGCCAGTAATAAATATGACCCAAGGTATTGATTTGGCACCCCTAATACATAACAATTCAAAAGGCAATCTCTAAATGGCTTTAACTCAGGAGTGGCCCATAATCGAACCCAACAAATAAGTAGTCGAAGGGCAGCCAAATCTGCAATTCTTTTGAGTCCTAAGTCATAGATCAAGGGGATTAGTGGTTACTACTGGAGACAGAGACCCGCCTTCTGGAAAATCTATTTTCTGCAGCAGTAAGTTGTGGTACATCCCCAAGTCTCGGCTCCATATAGTGATGCCCCTTGCGCTTTGCCAGAGTAAACTTCCAGGGCTGGCGAAACTGCACAAGAATGTGTATGCATATGCAGCCGACTAATAGCATTTGCTCTGTGCTCTAGTAGTACTGTACTTTTCCTTAGCTGATCACTCCATTTCAGGCTCTACATTACCTTACCTCCTAGGTCATCTAAGCTCTTCACCCTCTCTAGTGCTTCTCCCCAGCCCGTATGATTGAATTTTTGATCACTCCTTTTCCAAATACCATATACTTGGTTTTATTAGCATTGAGCTCCAAGCCCCATGACACACAAATATCTGTACATTCATCAACAAGGAGCTGGAGACCCATTGGGGTCTTAGAAATGAGAAGAGAAATTGTCCGCAAATAAAATAATCTGTACTTTATTACCATTTTGTGAAGGGGAGTAATTTCTACAGTTCTTCAAGATATCAGCCTTTTCATTTATGTAGAGGGTAAAGAGCGTGGGAGCATGGACACACCCTTGATGTACACCCCGCTTTATAGGCATATATTTAGTTAACTCTCCTGCATGCCCACACCATACCTGGGCAAAGTTGTTGGTATATAGCTGGGACATGAGGATGGATTAAGTTCCCCTGGACACCCATCATATTTAAAACAGGCCACAGATGTGTACCGGGAATGAGATCAAAGGCGGCTCTAAGATCAACAAATGCCACATAAAGATTCTGCTGTTGTAATAGAGTATATTTCCAGTGTAGTCTGGTAAATGTAAAAACTTGGTCTATAGTGCTCATCTTAGAGCGAAACCCTGCTTGGAGATCTGACATGATGTTATTTGTGTCCATCCAATGGTGTAATTTGTCAAGGATTTGTTTGTCGATTAGGCTGATTGGCCTGTAATTCAATGGTGCATACGCATCACCCTTCTTATATATGGTAACAATCTCTGCCCCTCTCCAGGAATCGGGTATCTCCCTCCCTCTGGCTACAGCATTAGAAAGCAAATTTTAAAAAAATGACCAAATCTGGGGTTCCGATTTATAGAGGTCCCTTGGGATTTTATCAGGTCCTGGTGCCTTACCTCTTTTTAGCGCAGAGATGGCATTCATAGGATCCTCTAAGCTAAAGGTGACAGCTGGGCCATCAAATTGGAAGGTGTCATTACAAGACAAGCCCCTAGAGAACATTATGATACTATAAGAACCCAGGGAGATATCTTCCTTAGGCTCATTGAGGTCGAAAAAATGGGAAACCCACCTGTCAGCTGATATGAAATGTTGGTGGCTCTTAGCGTTCTCCACTCTAGTTTGAGATACTGTATGCCAGAAGAGGCAGTTATCATTTGCTTTTACAGCGCATAGCATGTCCTCACAGATTCTATCATCCCATAGCTATTTTGCCACTTTTAGAGAAGATTCATAGGCACCCCTTGCTTGAGCTATTTGGACACCATCGCCTTCCAAGACAGCAGACCTTAAAAATATTTAGCTTGCTTACAAGGAGGGTAAAACCAAGGAGTATTTTCCCCAGAGCTGATTTCTTGTTGGCCATATCTTTATAAAATATCTGTTAAAGCTCTTTGAAGAGTGAATTGTGCATACTCAAACTTGGGATTTCTTGTTCGTTCACCCCTTCATAATTTGCAAGGGAATTGACATAAAGCCCATATATCTGTGACAACAATGTTGGATTAATCATAATTTTAGGACAGGAGATATAAGGCCTACAGTTGGATAGTTCAGTTTCGGGCACCACTGTGTGACATGTATTCAATGCTCTTACTCAGGGAGCTCCAACTAATGAAACCACCAGGATCACTGTCAGTTCACCTATCTGCTTTCATATCAGTCAAAAATGGTCAGAGTCTCCAGCCAAGATAACAAAATCAATGACTTTCACATGATTGCCTCTTCTGAAGGTGGGGGCTTGGTCAAGGTCAGAAGTGGTTTGGCCGTTACATTCCCACAACCCTCTGCCCACTACTAAGGAGCCTAGTTTACAACCAGTTGACATAAAATGTACTCAGGGTTTCACAGTTAATGCCCTAAAACCCCACTGTTCATCTTCCTCCTCTGTAACCTCACTAATATAGGAGGATGGTTCATAAGATGTATTAAAATCGCCGTCCAGTATTATTTTTTGCGTTTGGGTGGAGAGAATCGAAAGCTTTTTCAAGGATAGATAGTGTAAGGGATTCAATACAAGCCGCAGTAGATCTTACATATATGTTTATAAGGGCCAAAGCAAGTCTTGATGGTAACAAGGCAGTAATCCCCATTAGGTATAAGTATTTTATATGCAACAGAGTACATGACTTGAACACATTGTTCTTAACAAGAATCAGGAGACCTCAGATTTCCCTCCCATAATGATTGGGGGGATTTGGCTTCTACACTGTAACGAGTAAACCCATCAACAAACATTTTTTCAGTTCCCCAGGTATCTTGAAATGTGCAGATATCATGCTCTCCAATATACAATAACCAATCAGGTTCATATAGCTTAGAAGCAATACCTGCCAGGTTCCAGGATATTAGGTTAATGCCAGTTTGTGTCTGGGTACCTGCGAAATTCTCTGTATGCGGAGGACATGGGCTGGCAGCCACAGATGTGATAGTAGTGGCACCTGCCCTTCTCCCACCCTAAGTATTATAAATGTCAAGGATTCATTTCAACCTACTCGGGTAAATAGAAGCATCAGGTGGTGTTGCCCCTCTATTTCTATTTGAGATCACACAATTTATCATTTCCATCACCCCTGTGTCTCTCCTCCTATTATTAGAGGAGTCAGTGGCCTCATTAGTAGAATCAGCTATCGTACATGCCGATTGTGAGAAGTTGGCCTGGCATATGCAGTCCACTATTCTAGTGGGCACCTTGCACCAGTCCAAATGACCATTATTGATGATTGGTTTAATACAACCTTTATTGAAAGCTATCCTAGTGGTCGCTATGGAGAGCAGCCTTCAGGCTAAGTCTTGAAGGAGTGTAGAGTAGCTTGATTTACCAGATTATAATTTATAACCTCTTGAATGTCTAAATGAAAGGAGAACCACACAAGGTATATATATATATATATATATAAAATAATATATATTTATTTCTAAACACTCTCTAGTAATCCCTTTATGAGATTACAGAGCAAAGTACACAATTTCAATGCAATAGAACTTCAGTAAAAAGCACAATATACGTTGAGCCCTAGGGGCGTACCTAATCATATATTAAGAAAGTGGTATAAGAACCACAACTTGACTAGACACAAGGCCTAGAGCCTGTAGCAGTGCTGGGGTCCCAAGAAACCACCCAAGGTAGTGACACAGGGGACCCACAGGGGACGCGTGCAGTGTGAGAACACAGCCGCGAATCGCCCTTAACTTCAATGGGGAAAGTCGCAGTTGGAAATTTAAAGATTAAGGACACTTAGGAGAGGACTTTGAGAAACCCCTTTAGACTTAAGGGGTTCTAGGGCCAATACCCACGGGAGCACCAAAGTACTCGGGTTACCTCACCAATGGAAGCCGGGTGCATAGGTGTCTTTTGGTGTCGGGTATCGTCGTTGATTTCAATGGCGATCTGCTGGAAAGTGCTGCTGCCGTCGAAGTGTAAAGTGCCTGGTGTGATCCAAGCCTGGATCAAAGATGAGAAGAACCTGAAAGCAAAAGGGACAGAGTCTGGGTCACTTGCCAGTGACCAGGGGCACAATAGACGAATGCCCACTAATATTGGGTGTTTGACTCTGTAGCCACGAGGACCTGGAGTTGTCGATGACAACCAGGAGCTGGATTTGAGCTGTCCCACAAAGGATGTCGAGTGCTGCGGTGTTGGTGACCGGATTGGACCCAACAAGCCTTGGCAACATCAACTCACGCAGAAAGTGAAGAAATGATTTGATGCGGACCAGCAAGGTCCGGGGGACTCACCAAGTGGTGGAGAGTCAGGGAACATCTGGAGCAACCAGGGAAGCCCAAGGAAAGTCAGAGTTGCCTTCTCAGGGACCCACCAGTCAATGGACCAGGGATTGCGTAGGTACCTTGAGAGAAATCACAAGAAGTCGGCTCACAGAACACTCGTGGTGTGTAGGCCAACAATCTTCAGTCAAAATGCTGCTCGGGGTCTGGGCTACAAGTATCCCAAAGCACAGCCTCAAGGATCACCAAGAAGAATGTGCACTTACATATGAGCACGGTGCCCAGGGATTCCGGTTCCACAGTACTCATGAGGGGTGCGGGTCTCAGTTTTGCTGGGGACTCAGGTCCGCCTCGGAGAAGTCTGAAAATCTACCTCCTGGGCTGACATTACTTCAGAGTCCGTTGGGAGCTTCGGCGATACAGACCGGTCAGATGTGTCACTGGTGCCTGCCAAGCAGGGGAGTAACTCCTTTACTCCAAGGGAGATTCTTCTGTCATCCAGCGTTGTGCAGATTGTCGAACTTCCAGGATTCAGTATCAGAGTTTCGTCCAGGTGTAATCTGAAGTCCTGTAGTCAGGGGTTCCTTTCTTATACCCAAAGAAGGGGTTGGACATGCTCTGGGGACCTATGGGAGGGTTTGGAAAGAGGGGTGGCTACACCCATTACCTTTGTCCAGTTTTGTGCCAGAGCATGGGCTGGTAGCCCCTGAAACCGGTTTGAACTGGGCTATGCACAGGGACACCAAATGTGCCCCCAGTGCAGACTTCAAAGCACTCTTGGAGTGCATCCACCCATCACACAATACACTAAAGCCTGTCTGGGAGGTGGTGACAACAACCCATGACAGGAAACCTATTGTCCAGGCCTCCCCTGCCAGAGTTTCATCCAGCAGCAGGAAGCCAGACTGTGTCTGTGGCTGCAGCATCCATTTTGTGATGCCATTTTTTTTCTCAAACTGGTACCGGGTATACCAGTGTGGACAAGTATCTCCCTCTAGAAGGGTGGAATTCTACCCCGCTGCCAGAACTGGCGGGGGGTAGGATTCCAAAGTGTTTGACACCAAACACGACATGTTTCCTTACAGCCATTCCAAAGCTAGCATTTACCGCGAGGTTATAATGCACTTAAGAGTATTTGATCTGGCTGTATCACAGAACAGCCCCAGAGAATAGATTCCGAAGGCTCCAGAGGGGCCCTGCTCATGCATGGGCACCCTCTCACACAAACCCCAGCACCCTGCCTTCAGGCTTGATAAGGCCTGCCATAGGGGTGACTGATAGGTTTATATGTGTAGTATTATAAGGTAGATATAGGGAACCTATATCTAAGTGAGGGGTGCATACGCCACCTTACACAGGCTGCAGTAGCAGACCTGTTGTGTCATTTTGGAAGTCTTCCCAGGGGTGGCATAATACATGCTTCATTCAGCCCCTGGTAGGCCTCTGAGGTACCTATGCCCTTGGTACCTAAGGTACCATATACTAGGGACTCATAAGGATACCCCAGTAACCAAACTGGAGTGTACCTAAAGTACTTGCAATCAATTTAGAGAGGAAGCAGCTCGGCTGGGGTCCTGGATCGCAGGGCCCCAGCCAGACTAAAGTCGAAAAACAGTGAAACAACAGCAAAAAGTGGGGGTAAACTTAAGAAGCAGATCCTACTCTCCTACACCGATTCTATACCAGATAAGATACAATTACTCTGTGTGAGAGTTACACTCAGTCAATCAACTGCATTCAGGTTTCAAGTAATAGCTGAGTGGCTAGCCTGTGAGGATAGTTTGCTAGATTGCACTGAGGAACTTTCCAAAATTCTGTTGGTTGGAGGAGATAGTTTCAATCTAACTCCCAGCACTTCTTCCTCATGAGATGGAAGGTCCGAAGTTCAAAATGAATGAGATTCTCTGCTAGCTGGCTATCACATAAGGTAACCTGGATGCAATTGAAGGCTGGAATGTCTTAGGGACACCGTCTAGCACTCTGTAGGAAAGTAGGATCTGCTTCTTAAGGTTACCCCGCCTTTTGCTTTTTGCACCCACTGTTTTGACTAGTCTGGCTGGGATCCTGGTATTCAGGACCCCAGCCTAACTGCTTTTCCCCTTAAATTGATATGTATGTATCTTGGTACAACTCCAGATTGGATACTGGGATACCCTTATCAGTCCCTAGTATATGGTACACATGTACCCAGGGCATAGGTACCCCGGAGGCCTCTCCTGGGCTGAAGCATGTATTAAGTCTACCGGTACCAACTTTCCCGAGCCTTACAGCACAAAATGGATGCTGCCAGCCACAGACACGAGTCTGCCCTCCTGCTGCTGAGCCAAGCTCGAGCAGGGGAAGGCAGCACAATAGTCATCTTGTCATAGACAAGTGTCACCACCTCCCAGACAGGATTTAGTGAATTGAAGCTGCGTGGGTGCACAAGTACAGTGCCAGAAAGTCTGCACGAGGGGCACATTTGGTGTCCCTGTGCATAGTCTACTTCAAACTAGTTCTAGGAGCCATTTGCTCCTGCTCTGGCACGGAACTGGACAAAGGACCCAGGTGTAGCTACCCCTCTGTCCTGACACTCCCCTAGGAGGGTCCCTAGAATCTGTCCAAACCTTTCCCGTGGGTATAAAATGGCTTACCTGGCTACAGGACATTAGATATTACATGGACTAGATTCTGCAAGAAGATACCACTACACTTCGACCATCTGGACCTGCTGGACTTTGCTGGACCTCCCCTGGGCTCGACTTCGTCTTCCCTTGCCGTCCTCAGTCTCGCCAGTGTCTATGATCCATACAGGCTCCTTGCAGGACCCTGTGGACCTCCAAGACAATAGAAGAATCTCCCTTGGAGTGAAGAAGTCACTCCCCTGAAAACGCAGGCACCGTAACGTATCTGACTGGTTTGCTGACCCCAAGCTCCTGTGAACACCGAAGGCTCCAGCAACACAAAAGGTGGGGTTCTGAAGGTCTCCGAGGTCGAGCTGCCCTCTTACCAAGTTTGAATCAGATATCCCTTGTGGGGATCGTATAACCTGTACCCCTGTGCACCGCTTCAATTTGCAATTGCACATGCTTGTTGTCATGCAACAGTTCCGTGCATTCGGCCATTTGTAACCCTGATCTCAGCACATCTTTTCTGAGAAGGACTCCGGCATCCTCGCACTCTGTGCCACACTAGCTGGTTTCCTGTGAAACAGCCTGAGGTCCCCTTGCGACTCCTGTGCCTCTGTCCTGTGGGTCCACTTGAGGGTCAACTTTGCTTTATTTGGGTTCCCCTGGTTGCTCCAGGCCTACCATGACTCCCCTTGCCTTGGTGAGTCTCTGGGTACTTACTGGGCCAGATGGTTACCAAATTTGAGCATCTACGTTGTTTGCCGCTGCCAAGGCTTGTTGGTGCTCTGGCCGGACACCGACCCCTCAGCACTAGACATCCTTGGTGGGGCAGCCTGTATCCGGCTCCTGGTTGTCCTAGACATCTCCTGGTATGCACAGCTGAAGAGTTAAGATCACTATCGACACACTTGAAGGACCCGACATCAGTGGGCATTCGTTTACCAAGCCCCTGGTCACTCCAAAGTGACTCAGACTCTGTCCCCTCTGCTTTCAGGATCTTCTCATCTAGAATCCATGTTTGGATTCCACCGGACACTTTTCTTTTTTCCAACTGCAGCATTTCTTTGTCGACATCCATAGAGAACGACAAGAATTTCCGACGCCAGTTCGTGCCTATGCACCCGGCTTCTCTGGGATAGGTAACTCTGGTACAAAGGTATCCACAAGTGGGGTGGCTCTCCAAACTCAAGTTCCAAGGGTTGTCTTCGTAATCTACTGGGAAGGGTCCTTAATCTCTAATTTTCCAACTGCGACTTTCCATTGAATTGTACGGAGCACGCAGTCATGTTCTCACTCTGCACCTGTCCCACGTGGGGTCCTACTCACTTACCTTGGGTGGTTCCTTGGGGTCCCAGCGATTCTACACCTTCTAGACTAGGTCTAGTCCAGCGTCGTGGTTCTTATATCACTCATTTAGTATATGGTTTGGCCTCCCCTGGAAGCCCACTGTGTATTGTGCTACTTACGTTTGATTCTTTGCAACTGTATTATTTGATTTGTGTCCAATCCTCATGTAGAGGATACTAGAGAGTGTTTTGTATAATAAATACATATTTATATAACTACTGTGGGGTTTCCTTTTCATTTAACCAATACTATAGGGTTGAATTCTGGTAAAACAAACTGCTTAACATTCCTTCAAGACTTAGCCTGAAGGCTGCTCTCCATAGCTACCACTAGGATAGCTTCCAATAAAGGTTATCTTTGACCTAATCATCATAAGGGTTGCTTGGACTGCTACAAGGTGCCCATTTTAATTAGTGGACAGCATATACCAGGCCAACTTCTCACACACGCAAAATGTCAAATCTAATTACAGAGAGACGCTTGCGTTTCACCCTTAACCAGGAGATTATTTTGTTAGTTAACGCATCAGTATCTGCATAGGCTCCAAATTTAAGTTTGGGCACTCACGTCATATAAATTGAGTTATTAGAGTCTCGATTTGTTTTTCTACAGGTACAGTCAGTTTAAGTTAATAATGAATAATCTCTAGGAAATGAGGAGTAGATCCATATTTGTTACCCGGGTGAGAAGGAAAATTTACATTAGCACCAGCCATTACTCTTATACAAATCGCCATCGAGGGATATCTGATATCTTTGTAGCACTTGAGGCGGCAGCAAGAGTTTGTGTCTGTTCTGGTCTATTTGAGTCTGCTGGCTCTTTTGGATGAATCGGTTCAACTTGGAGGATTAAAGATGTTCCAGCTGGGCCTGCCATTTGTTCTTTATTACAACAGTACTGCAAACATTGATCTACTAAGGAAGCAATCAAGCTACTAAGGCGGTCCAATTTTAGTTTTAATGTCAGTAGAGTCACTGGATTAGTAGTTACCACTGCACCTTGTTGGCACCCATTTCCCGTTTGATCAGCATGGTAGTTTTCAGAATGTTACTGTAATAAATGTGGCCATTCAACATCCTCAGGAGTTTGTATGGCAGGGAACACTAGGGGCAATAATAATTTCGGGAAAGAGTGGGCAAGGAGTTTTGGTAGACAATATCATGGATTCTGCTTCTTTAGCCATAGCTTTAGATAATAAGGGAATTACATCCTGAGCGGATTCAGTTGTCTCACACTGATGATCTGAGGCAGCAGGACTTGTTTGTCTTCCAGTGACTAGTTTCTGAAATTTTTGGGATTTTACATTTTTAAATATATATGGGATCCTTGAAGCATCACCCTCCTCTTTGTCAGAGTCTATTAGGTTTAATAGGGACTCAGGTACAGAGAGAGTGTGTCCCGGTGTGATAAGATACCCAGGTAGATATTACATTCTCAACAGACTCCAGGCCAGTGAAGGACCTTTAAAAGGTGCTAAATAAAATTCTATCTGTGATGATGAGCCACTGCTTACAGCTTAATAGTGCTCTATATGGTGCTAAGTGGAGGTTATCATATCTGGGTCCAAAGCATGGACGTCATTGAGAGGTCTACAGGGGTTGCAGCTGCGACCCCAACATGCCCCTTGTGACCCCTGGCTCTGCCTTTGCGACCTCAGAGGGGCAAAATCAGTGCCAGGAGCACAGGGGCAGCTCGTCATTATAGATCTCGGTTGCTTTGTTTTCTCTCAATTGTTTATTAAAGTAATACTGAATAATGAAACATTATTCTTTAGTAGTGTAATAACAAATGGAGTACAATTAGCTGGAGTATGATATTACCTGGCACTTGAGGTAAGTAAGTAAAAAACAAGCATTTTCAATGCAATAGCTCTCACATTTGTGCGAGGTAGAGCTATCGGCATTGTAAATGACAATTTTTTTTACTTATGTGATTTGGTTTGGAGGGTAGTGTATGTATATGGTGTAGAATGGAATTATGTGGGTTGTATTGGAATTGTTAGTTGTGGAACTGTGTGCGGTGGAATGATGTGGTATGGTGACTAGATGGGGTGGAAGCTGCATAGAATAGAAAGGAAGATAGAAAGGGATAGGTAGATTGTGGAGGAGACGGTGAATGAACTCTAGATAAAGGAGCAGAAAGAATGTGTTAGAATGAGAGAAAGAAGGGGAGAGTAGGCCACAGACACATAAAGAGAGTGGACCAGTGTACGCCGCAGAGACACCCTGAAGAGAAGGAGAGCCTGGGTTTGAGAGACAAAACCTTTGAAAAGGCACTGGATAGAAACTGTGCTTGAAGACCTGAAGTGAACCACATGAGAGAGGCGGGAAGAGTGTGTAAGAGAGTGAGAGAGAGAGAGGGTCAAGAGAGTATGAGAGAAAGAGATAGAGGCACACTTGGAAAGGGCACCCAAGGTGTTGGGAGGGAAAGGCAAGATGTGGACCATTGCACAGAGTGAGGAGGTACAGGAAGGTAGTGTGCATGAGCAGGCAGTACAGAGAGGAGATGGAGTGTGAGGGAGGGAGGGATGAGAGGGATGGGCAGTGGTATTTAGAGGTGAGAGGGGGTAGTAGCAGTGTGAGGGATAGATGAGAGTGGCAGTGGGTGTATAGGGGAGAGTTGACAGGGTTGGTACAAGTGCAAGGGAGCGATGTGCTGGATTAGAATTCTTTGTTGTGGAATTGTGTGGTGTGAAGTTGTGTAGTAGAAATATGTGGCAATGTGCTGTGGAATTAAGTGGATAGTAATCAATGGTATTAAGTGTAATGGAATTTTGTAGTGTGTGTGTGTGTGTGTGTGTGTTATGGAGTTAATTATGTGGAATGGTATTGTGTCTTGTGGAGTGGCATGTTGTGGAGTTGATTTATGTGGTGTGCTGTTAAATGTTGTGGCATTGTGTGGAAATGTGTGGTGTATATTGCAGGTATATGGTGTTTTGTGGAATTATGTTCTGTATTTGAAATATGTAGTTTGGTGTAGAATTATGTTGTGTGTATTAGAAATGTGTGGAGTTGAATTGTGTGGCTTGGAACGGTGTGGTGTAAGCTAAAATATGCTTATTGGAATTATGTGTAGTGGTTATGGCTGCATTATGCATACAATCTGGCATCAAAGTATTTAATTACCAAAGCATTTGACACCTCAGTGAAATTATAAGGACACATCAACATCCCGTCAATGTTGTACAAAAATTAACCATCCCGAAGAAGTTATCTTTAAAATATTGCACGCTCCCACAAACCCAGACACAAACATACAAACCCACACTTTAATCATAATCAATCAATCAATCAATCAGGACATTAGAAAGCGCACTACTTACCCGTGAGGGTCTTAAGGCGCTGGGGGGGGGGATGCTGCTACTGCTCGAATTGCCAGGAATTGAGGAGTTTTACAAGCGCGACAAACTCACAGCAGCAGCGGGTGGAGGCACAAAGACACAGGTGGTGCTTTGCGGTGCGGGGAGCGGCCTAACCTGCAAGCATGGTCAAGGGTCGCTCTCATAACCATAAACACTTCATCTAACCAATGGACCATTGTTCACGAAAGAAGTACGAGATGAAAGGTAATCTTATTCTGCAAATGCATAAATTCACATAGTGCTCCACACAGGGCCACAATAGGATCAAGCTGTACACTTTCAGTATAATTCATAGGGAAAAAATACATTAATCTATCCTAGTCTTGCCACCCACTGTCCACTAAAATGTACCAATACCAGTACAAAACGCAACCAACCCTAATCTCAACAGCACACTGTAACTCCAGTCAATGGGAATGCCAGAAACAGAAGAATATGCCCACCACTGCACGCATGTGCACTCAAACGTACAACTTGGGACTTGGTGAAAGGGAGTTAGGCGGACAGAGAAGCCTTGTCTAAAGAGTACTGAAGAACAATGCAGCCACGAGTAGACTACACAATCACAGAGTTATGCAGAGGCAATTTAGAGAACAGTTGTCACCAGCGAAGTTTATTTTCAACCGGCTTCTGAATGAGCCAGCAAAAGGTGGATTTTAATGAGTTCATTAAAAAAAGAATTTGTGTTAAAAAAATCTCAGTAAATCTACATTTTCCTGCTTTTCAGACACCTAGGGCCAGATGTGGGTAAATCTGATTTACCGACTCTAGAATACGGAATTTTACCGATTCAGTATTCTAGATTCGGTAAATCAGATGTAGGTAAATATTCGGTAATTTTTACCGAGTCTGTATGATTCGGTAATTACAGAATCGGTATTTACCAATTCGGTAATTGCCATTGATTCCTATGGGCCTACAGGCCCATAGGAATTAATGTCAATAAACGAATCGGTAAATACCGATTTGGTAAAATTACCGAATTGTCAAGGGGGACAGGGTGTCACTTTGACACCCTGTTGCACCCCTGATTTTGGCTTGTGTGCCATGTGACACACATACATGCCCTTAGGGCATGTATGTGTGCCACATAGCACAGGTGTACATGCATAGATGTGCATGTATACAGGAATTCGTTATTTACCATGAAATAGTATTTCATGGTAAATTACGAATTCTTAAGGGCCTGTGGCACTGTTTTCAGTGCCACCTACATCTAGATTTACCGATTCGGTAAAATTACCGATTCGGTATTTTACAGAATCGGTACATTTACAGATTCTGTAAATGTTATGCCCCCTACATTTCAATCACCGACCGGTATTTGGCGACCTACATCTGGCCCTAAGTCATTTCAGATTTCGCTGCAACCCCAATTGTGCAAACCTGAGATGCATATTAGTGCTCTCTCTCGTCAGTACCTAAAACACTACTGTCAGCCTCTGTAACACTGGCACGATACACCAAAGTAAGGGCCAGATGTAGGTAAATCTCATTTACCGATTCATAAATACCGAATTTTACCGATTCGGTATTTCTGAATCGGTAAATGAGATGTAGGTAAAAATTCGGTATTTTTTACCGAATCGGTAACATTCGGTATACCGAATCGGTATTTGCTATTGAATTCTATGGGCCTTGAAGCCCATAGGATTCAATAGCAAATACCGATTCGGTATTTACCGAATCGGTAAAAATACCGAATTTCTAAGGGGGACAGGGTGTCACTTTGACACCCTGTTGCACCCCTGTGACTGGCGTTTGCGCCATGTGGCACACAGACATGCCCTTAGGGCATGTCTGTGTGCCACATGGCACAGGTGTACATGCACAGATGTGCATGTACACAGGAATTCGTAATTTACCATGCAATTGTATTGCATGGTAAATACCGAATTCTAAAGGCCCTGTAGCACTGTTAGAAGTGCTACCTACATCACAAAATACATTTTCGGTATTTTTACCGAATGGTAAATTTACCGAATCGGTAAAATTTACAGAATCGGTAAATTTACAGATTCTGTAATTTTACCGATTCGGTAAAATTACCGATTCGGTAAAATTACCGAAAATGTACGTTTTTTGTGCCCCTACATCTCCATAGCCCTTTACCGGTCGGAAACGGACGAAAATCGGTATTGTCGGCCGATTCCGACCGGTAAAGGGCTACCTACATCTGGCCCTAAATGTGCTATACAACAAAAGCAGCCGACAACCTGAGCAATCATGAAACCATTTTGTCAGGGAGCATGTGAGGTACGTATGCAGGACTGGGGTTAAAACATACAGTGGAAGGTCAAAGACGGGGGGCGTCCTGGGACATGCATGATGCAGGCATACTTCAATAGAAGAGTTCTATTTTGTTGGGTTTATAATAAAAATCCGAGTGGGGCACATTTTGGAAATCAGAAGGGAATTTACCTTGAACGCTAACACCAGCACAGCTATCATTAATTGCACGCTTGAAATTTGCCTCATTGCCATGTGAAGCATGTGATCTTTAAAGTACTTGGCTTCCATAAACCAGATTGGTAGAGGTGCTATTGGTTCCAGTGAAGTGAGGGAGGGCTCTATCTAGTAGCGATGCAGTCATGCAGTCATGGCCTGAAAAGAGGAGGTTTGAGTCAGAGTTGGAGACATTTTCTTGTGCTCAGTGAAATCAGAAGACTGCTCTAGGTCATAGAAATGCCACTGCGTCCAGGGAGGTGGGTGATCCTGTTTAGTTGGGGAAATGCCCTAGTTGATAGAAATGTTGTCACGCCTAGGGAGGTAGGGATTATGTTTAAGGAGAGAGAGATGCTTATGCATAATGGGTGGACATACAAACACGGCACACGTCCCCAAAGTCTTTCAAAGCCTTGTTTCAAAATTAAAGCGCGCAAATCTTTTGTAATATTCCCTCCGTCTTCTCTTTTAAATATTTATTTCATACCTTTTCTCTTTTAATTTAGACAAACTAGAAAAGTAATTAGAGGTAGGGAAATCTCCTAAAAAGCTGTGACAGTATATCAGTGACCTCTATAGTTGGAGATTGAAGAGCGATTCTCTTAATTATTTGTTCGCCGTCCAAAAAAGAGTCAGCTGCGCACATGGATACAGGCTGATTACAAGTGTGTGCTGATTGGCTGCAGGACACAAGCTTATTTAATTAGTTTCCTCATTTTCTACAATCTAAATGTTACCAGGGAGTGCGTTTCCAAGGCAGGTAAGAAGGAACATCGGGAAATGCAGAGGGTTCTGCGCCCCGCACACTGAGGAGAGAGTCTGCTTGTTTGTCTCCAGCCTTCAAAGGGCTGACTCGAAAGTGACCAGGCACAAGACCGGGATGTGTGACACCGGAAGCTGTCGCTGCAGCATGTCTTGGGCGTGGTCTAACTGAACGGATGACGATGAGACATCCATTTTGGAATACCTTTAATTCCAATTGTGGAAAAAGAATGCAGATGGTAAGAAACAACGCCTATGTGTTCGCTTTCGCTAGGTAACACTTAACACGGGAAAAATTAGAATGATGGGAGGTGAACAGAAGGGTTAAATTTCTATATCTAATTTCTGTTGTGTTTGTTTTCATATTAGTTCCCATTGTGGCCTGCGCGGCCTAGTCTGAAAGTGGATGTTTAAACGCGATGGTGGAAATGGATTCCAAAGATGGCCCCACGCATTTCGAGTGCCTGGCCTATGCCCAGAGCAAGAGATGTTAAGGCCGGCCTGGCCTATGAACAGGAGCTGTGCCAAAGTTGCCTGCATTTAAAAGTCTGGGAAAGGAAGAAGTTGAAGCTTGAATGTTTGGAATGGTTAGAAGAAATGAACGACAACAACAAATGTGAACATAAAGTCACGAGAAAAGCCTTGAAAAAATGACTGTGCAAAATTCATGAACTGGTTTAAGCAAGGAGGACAAGAGGTGATCATCACCACCCCTCTAATGGACCAATGAGAAATGAGTGCGGACCCTAAAAGTTTCAATTTGGGTTTAGATAGTTAGTGAAAAGGGTATAAAAGAGCTGATGTGAATGAGGTGTTAAGTTGGTTCTGTGGAATTCATTTTCACACCACAACATGCTGTTGGTTTGAACAATTTTTATGGTGCAAGAGACTTTGAAATATTTTGGACTTTAGCGTTGATGAGGAAAAGAAACGAGATCTGTCATGGAGATTCTATGTCGGGAGGGAGACATTGAGGAGGTTAGAAAGACAGTCAGCTTGGGAACTTGTTCAATGCAGTTCTGTCATCTTTCTGCAGCAGATTGGTAATGCGTTCGTCTAACTTTTCATTTTCTTAAATGTACTCCATAATGTTTTAGAATGTACTTGTCTAATAAGATTTTGCAATATACATTTTTTCTAATGAATCTAGATAAAATTCAGTAAATTACATATAAGCTTGAGTTTGTTTTTATTTAAATTAAAGTCATGACAATCAAATGTTAAGAAGTTATTGGAATATTGTGATTGAGATGGACTTAATCGCCACCAACTGATCCCTACTAGTTGGTCGATCGACCAAATCGCGAAGTACCTTGATGTTTATTCCTTATGACTGTAAAGGATTTGAAATTGTAATGTGTATAATGTATAAAATTAGTGTATAGGTTAATGAGGTACCCTGCTTTTCCAGAAGCTCGCCTTTTTTCACTTATTCAGGGGCAGTGTGGTCTTGTGTGTGAATGTGTAACTCGCGGTGCTATGGGCCCCACCGTTGAGTAAAATAAGTGCTCCTGGGTTAGTGAGATGAGTTTGAGGGTTGTTTGAAAGCCGCGCTGCATCAAGGGGCAGCTTGTCCATTAACAGCAACTGCGACAAGATAATAAACAGAGTGACCAAAAAACCAGGCAACAGCAAAAAGGGGCAGGAAAGGAAGAAAAAAATAGCCCCATAAAACACAGATGAAGCAGCAAGGGATAGAGATACAGTGGTTAGGCAGTGCTGTGTGGGAGGAAACGAATGACAAAAGAGAGGGACAAGAGGAATGACTGACCACTAGTGTGAGAAGTTGGCCTGACACATGCTGTCCACTAGTAATAGTGGGCACCTTGCACCAGTCCAAACAACCCTTATTGCTGATAGATTTCAGACAACCTTTATTGAAAGCTATCCTAGTGGTAGCTATGGAGAGCAGTCTTCAGGCTAAGTCTTGAATGAGTGTAAAGCAGCTTGGTGTACCAGATTATAACCTCTTGAATGACTAAATGAAAAGGGAACCACACAAGGTATGAATAAAATATATGCATTTATTTCTAAACACTCACTACTAATCTCTTTATGAGGTTAGAGTCCAAGATATACAATTATACAGTACTAAAATAACAGTAAATAGCACAATATACACTGGGCCTCAGGAGCGGACCAAACCATATATTAAGAAAGTGGTATAAGAACCACGACTTGACTAGACACAAGACCAAGAGCCTGTAGAATCGCCAGGACCCCAAGGAACCACGCAAGGTAGTGTCACCATAATCAATCAATCAAACAGGTTATTTGTAAAGCACAGTACTTCCCCGTGAGGGTCTGAAGGTGCTGGGGGGGGGAGGAATTGCTGCTACTGCTCGAATAGCCAAAGTATATGGTTTGGCTCCATAACAATCCCGGAATCAAGGTTCCGAAAGCTGCAGAGGGGCTCTGCTCATGCATGGGCACCCTCTTACATGAAACCCAGCACCCTGCCTTCAGGATTGTTAAGGCTGCCGTAGGAGTGACTGATAGGTTTACATGTGCAGTGATATAGGGAGATATAGTGAGATATAGTGAACCTATATCTCAGTAAGGGGTGCATGCACCACCTTACCCAGGCTGCAGTAGCAGACCTGTGGTGTCATTTTGGAAGGCTTCTCAGGGGTGGCAAAATACATGCTTCAGCCCCTGGTAGGCCTCTGGGGTACCTACGCCCTGGGTATATTGGATACCATTCACTAGGGACGTACCTGGAGTGTACCTAAAGTACTGGGCATCAATTTAGAGAGGAAGCAGCTAGGCTGGGGTCCTGATTAGTAGGGCTCCAGCCAGACTAAGTCGAAAAACACTGAAACATCAGCAAACAGTGGGGGTAACTATAAGAAGCAGATCCTACTCTCCTACAACTAGCAACAGAGGATTTTTAAAGGATACTGAAACAAACAAATGAGAAGTAGTTGGTGGATTGTACCCCCAAAAGAAGATACAACAGGTCTCGAAAGCTCAACCTCAAAAATGCTTTTCAAATTTATGTTGTGTGCAAGCTTGCGTGTGAGTGTGAGTTTTCGTAAGAGAGGATGTGTAAGTGTGAGAATGTGTAAGCATGTGTGTGTGTTAAATTGAGGGTCCAAGGGCATGTTATGTTACAGCCGATACCACTGGCATTTTGTTGAATTGACGTTCATGGTCCAAAGGCACATCGTTTACTTAAGTTCTTTAATTGCCTAAACTATTTAGCTTGGGTATCTGGAAGAAGCTGGTTCCGTGAGTAGAGGTGACAGCAGACGAAACCAGGTAGTGTCTTTCAAGTAATTTATTTACCCCCAGGTTCATCATGCTCCTCTTTTGCGAGTCCTTAATAGCGATTATTAAGGAATCATTATTAAAGACTCGCAAAACGGGATGCATGTAGAAATCGCAAAATTTATAGCGATTTCTACATCTTCCTTATTTGCGATTCGCTAATTGCTAATCGCAAATAAGGAATGACTCCCCATTCATTCCTAAAGGCCCATAGGAATGAATGGGGTCAATCCTTATTTGCGATTAGCAATTAGCGAATCGCAAATAAGGAAGCGATTTCAAGGGTGCCAGGGTGTCCAAAGGACACCCTGTAGCACCCCTGAAATGGTGATTTACACTGGTGTTGCGCACACACATGTCCAAAGGACATGTGTGTGTGTTACATCCAACTTAGAAAAATGCACTAAAGTGCATTTTTCTAAGTTTTCGCTATTTACCACGAAGTCAGACTTTGCGGTAAATAGCGGCCAAAAATTGAGATTTTGCAATTCTAAAATGGTTCATGAATTGCATTTAAGGAATCTCAAATAGAGATTCTTTAAATGCAATTCTTTGCAATTTTGCGGTTTCAGAATTTGCGAATTTTGCATTTGGGATGATGAATCCCAAATGCAAAAAAAGCGCTCGCAAAGGGCCAGATTCACAGAATCTGGCCCTTTGCGAGCCGATTTTTCCTTCATGAATCCGGCTGTTAGTTCTTAACATAGGAGATAGCAGCCCCACAAGGAGCAGCCTGATATCTGCTTAGCCCATCTTCCCAACTGTCTCAATCACACCAGGCACATAGGCATTCCACTCATGTCAACATTCCACACAGAACACTCACACTGGCTGAGCAGCTAGTTACAAAGTAAAGGGAAACAATATTAACATAACATGAAGATACTACAGTATCCTTCTGGAAACCCCCCGGTACATTCTGTTTCCAACCTGTTGGTAGAACTGGAATCCTGGGTGAGCAGTACAGGGATAATTCCCCGGACACAAACAGGCTTTCTGCCAGGACTGGGTACCCTGACCAACTTATCCGCGCTAACCCTCCTTGCAAACAAAGCAATCTACAACTCCACCCCGCTGTATACTTTCATTTCATTTATTTCTTTATTTCGGCCAAATGGCCATAAAAGACACACGTATATACATACATGGAACAAAAAATCGTAACAGTATACATGCATCAATTCATTTAAAACAACAAATTCTAAAATAGAGTGCGGAATTAATTTTCACCAATCAATTTAAAACATCATTGATTTAGCAGCAAGGTTCAGTCTTTAGAATTAGTCCAACTTAAAGCATCTGTCCCAATTTCTTTCGGACGATGTACACAGAGTAGAGGAACCTACTAATGCTGAATACGATAGACTGAGCAGTATTAGTTTTTAAGATCCTGTATGCTGTTAAACAGGATCTGGTTCCTAAAAGTACACACATGGGTTTAAGCCATCTTTTCCGAGCTTTCAGATACGCTTTACATATAAACAACATGTGGACCTCATTCTCCTTACACAAATCTGAACACATAGGACATCTCTCACTTATACTATTCAGACAATCCGGTTTATTCTTTGACCAACGCTCTATGTTCGAATTCAGCATGAGATTCCCATACCTAAATTTCAAGAAGAGAGTCTTAGCAACAGGGGGCTCTATTTCGTCCAAGAAGGATTCAAAACACGGTTCATTTTTGAAGGATAAAAAGTTTTGGGTTAGAGTGCCAAGTCTGCTTTCATGAGCATGCCTATTATTCATAAAGGACCAGTAGGCTCTTTTTACCATGGGTTTAGCAAAGGGAGGTAGGTTCTCTGGGTTTTCCCAGAACGAATGCAAGCCCAGAATTACGAGCCATTTTTTAATATGCCCGAACCACCGAAGGGAATCTAAGTTCATTACTTCTCGGAGACCATTCCTGTAGTCTATCAATTTTGGGGTGGACCAAATCCTTATCCAGAACATTAACGGTCTTATAGTAGTTAGATGGTCGGTTCGTTTAAAATTCAAATCGAGCTGAAGGGGAATTAGTGGTGTACTAGTTGGGACCCTTACAATTGTTCTCATAAATTTATTATCCAGGCCTTGAAAACTCTCCCTGGCCCAAGGTCCCCATATCTCAGCCCCATATAGGGCGGCAGATTGAATTTTGAATTTAAAGAGTTCAAGTACAGGTGTTACACTTTTACTTGTACTAGCATTCAATCTACAGATTATTGGTTTGGCATTATGAGCATATGACACCTTGCTTTTCTCGATTTGGGCCTTCCATGTTAACTTAGAGTCAAGTACTACCCCCAAATAGGTGAAGTTCTCCACGGTACCTAGAGTTTCCCCGTTCAAGATCAGGTTCCCTCTGTCCGGCCTACTAGGATTCAAAGCCATACATTTGGTTTTATCAACGTTTATTTCTAGCCCTTTGGTCACACAGTAGCTACTAAAGGAGTTTAAGAGTGCCTGGAGGCCCTTCTTGGTTTGGGATATTAAGATGGTATCATCCGCGAAGAGCAATGCAGGCACCCTCTCTCCATTGAGCTGAGGTGAATCATTGCTACAAGTATTAAGGTAATCAGGAACATCGTTGACAAAAATAGAGAACAGGGTGGGGGCCAGGACGCATCCCTGTCGGACACCACGCTTAATCGGGATGTCACGCGTCAGTTCGCCATTCGGACCCCATCTGATGTTTGCATGATTTCTAGCGTGTAGCTCAATTATGTGGACCAAGAGGCTTCCTGGCAGGCCGGCTTTGTTTAAAGATCTCCAGAGCAAGTTGCGAGGAACAAGGTCAAATGCCGCTCTCAGGTCAATGAAGGCTACATACAAATGACCTTTCCTAATGTGAACGTACTTCCAATACAGACAACAAAATCTGAAGACCTGGTCTATGGTGCTGATCTTAGACCTAAAGCCTGCCTGAAATTTGGAAAGTATAGCTGACTCCTCCAACCAATCATTTATCCTAAATAGCAAGTGTTTGGCATAGAGTTTTTGCAGAATGTCCATTAAACTAATAGGTCTGTAATTTGAGGGGACGGATCTATTCCCCTTTTTGAAAATTGGGACAACTTCTGCTGCACGCCAACTATCAGGGAATTTGCAACTTACGGACAGAGCATTAAACAGACGATTAATATAGGGGGCCCAGACTTCAGATTCATGTTTATAGAGGTCACCCGGTATTTTATCTGGGCCGGGAGCTTTGTTATTTTTTAATTCATTGATTGCCCTATTTGTTTCGTCCAGGGTAAAATCAAGGCATACAGGTAGTGGAAGTGAACATGGGAACTCCTCATCACCACTGTCATATTGTTTATACAAATTGGTAAAATGTGTCACCCATGTCATTTCATCAATGAACGTGTCCTTCACAGGTCTTCCTGCATGCCCCCCGTTTGCAACCAACCTCCAGAAGCCAACATTATCATTTTGTTTTGCAGCAGTCAACATGTCAGCCCAAATTAACTCTTCCCATTTTTTTTTCGAAACTTTTTGAACATGCTTATACTCATCCCTGGCGAGTCTAACATCATCTTGGGATTTGTTTTTAATAGCATTTAAGAGCTTCCTCTTGGCCATTTTACATGTATGATCATACCAAATTTTCCCATGGCATCCCACTCGTACATTTTGCTGTTTCTTCCTTGGCATTTTGGACATGTAAATTCTTAGTTCATTAAAGAAAACCTTGTGTAGCTCAACAAAGTGATCACAGCTATCAGTTAACAAGGGTTGTCCTACTAAAGGTGAAAAAGTCTTATCAAACAGTGAGTAGACTGCAGCTAAGGTCTTACCTTCAGTTAAAAGATGCGGCCATTTTAGAGCACGTCTGTTATTATTAATTATATGTGCATGTTCGCATAAATCATCAGTAACTATCTCACTTGACGTAGGGGCGGGGATATCTCTGATCATGTGTACGTCAATATAAAGTTCCAGAGGATAATGATCACTCTCGGCCCTTGTTGATACTTTAAAATCAATCATAAAATGCCAAATATTTAGTGAAACAAAAATAAAATCTAGCCTGCTTTTTGATTTCCCAAAGGTTGGTTGTTTGGTTAGGTCTGAAGGAAAGCGACCATTACACGCTCTAAGACCGTGGTCAACTGTTGGCCTCAGTAGTTGGACCGCCAAAGTGGTACACGGGACATAGTTCGAAGTTTCAAGCTGAGGAATATTATAAGCTTGATCTTCATCTTGGAAAACATCAGTAATCCCGAGGATCGGTTTGAAATTGCAATTCAAGTCACCTCCCAATATCACAGGGACTTCGCCCACCACCCTTTTCAAAAAAGAGTCCAGGATTTCCAAAGTGGGCGAGACCTTGGAATGCCCTGTAGGTCTGTTGTAGACATTAACAATGTAGTATTCACCCCCTTTTACAGATGCAATTTTTAAAGCCAAAATATCAGGGGTTCCTGTATCTATGGGTTCAACCTTTATAGCTAGGGTAATTTTAAGCCATATGATCAATCCCCCAGATGGCCTTCCCCTATCAGACTGGATGGCCTCAATGCCGAAGGTTTTATATCCCATCCTGTGTGGAATATCCAATGCCCAGGTTTCTTGTAGTAGGCAGAAATCACTGGAGTCGACATAATCTGCCCATTCTGGATCTTTCAGATTTTTGCCTACCCCTGCAATATTCCATGACAGGAAGAACAGCTGTGGGATTGGCCCACTACCAGAAGAATCACATTCGGCAGTAGGCGACACTGGTACCAAAGGGGGGACTACTCTATCTTGGTATGGGTCATCTATTTTGATCTCTTCATCAGTAATCGGAGCCCCTGTTGAAGTACTGATTTTTCCACCAGTACAATCCTCAACTGTATCGGTACATACTAAAGCCAAAACTGAATGACTTTCCATATGTCCGAGACTATAATCAGACACTACGGAGAGACTATCAGTAAGCCCTGCAATCTGGGGTAAGGAAGCCGTTGCCACTACATCAACAGTAGGTTGCCTTGCAAGTCAGTCTACCTCCTCAAGGCTACCAAACCTATTCAGGGTAGATAGACCGTTCCAGCACACAAAAGGATCTTGGTAATTGGAGGGATGGATCCTCCGTGCGTGGCACTGTACCAGGGACCAATCGTCTTCCTGTGACTTTTTGGGAGGTGGCGGATAGAAGAAAGGCAAAAGCCTAGGTATGACACGGGAACCTTCACCGGTGGGGCAAGAGCAAATGTAACGTGCTGTATGTGGGTCCTCGAAGGTCACCACTATACAATCCCCAACCGCGGATTTCTTTGTGGGACCCACCCAGGGGACACGACGCACCATCAGGACTCTGCTCTTCCGACCATTGGGGATTGGACGGTTCGCATTAAGCCAGTGCATTGTCTTGTTCTTCAAAGACCAGTGGTTCTCATAATGGCCGTTTTCAATCTGGGAAACGCCCGTCAGAACAACCACATAATCATTGGCCTCTGGGGGAAGATCGATGTAACCCCCTCTAAAGTTATTCTTAGCAGAAGTGCCCTGAGAGTATTGCTGACGAGATTCACTGGGGGGAGGTTTCACAGGAGGGCCTGTAGTAGGCTTTGGAGTTGGTAGGGGCAAAGGACGGGTGGGGACCTCAGGTTTAAAAGTAGCAGTAATTTGGTTCACACCCAGGGTTCGCGGCTTGGGAACCAGGCGTTCAGATGGTGGTACAGGGGGAGGAAGATGAAATGCTTGTGGAGTTGGGTCCTCTACCCCGAAGCCCTGGTTTTCTAGACTTCTCAAGCCAAGAGTGGCCAAAGCAATAATGCTTTTCTCCATCTCCAGCAAGCTGTTTTCAATGCATGAGAGTCTGAGAGCAAGGGGGGAAAGAAGTTTCTTGAGTGTTTCCCAAACTATACCTATGAATTCCCCATCCTTCCCTTCCCGACCCTCAACAAGTAAGCCCCCCTCCTGTACTGTGGTGGTGGTAGAAGCAGGATCTGTCCCCTCAGAAACCCCCTCTCGATATGGCTGATCCCTAGGGATAATCCCTTCTGTTATATTGGGTAGTGGTACACTGGGCAATTTCGGTTTCTGTGCCACCGCAACTCTTGCCTTCTTGCGGTAATAAGTATACCGGGAGGTCTTTTTCCTTTTGGGTAAATTACCCAGATTTGTATTAATCCTAGATGAATTAAAAATTACTGGGGCGGGGAAATTAGAGCTGGGATCCTGCTTGCCAGTGAGTGATTTTAGAATTACCGGGGTAGAAAAGTTAAAACTGACATTCTTCATGGGAGACAACACAGGCAGGATCGAGTCACCTGCATCAACAGCTGGCCCTGGGGCTGGGGAGGGGAGTTGTAAAATCGGAACCTGGTGGACTTCTGCCTGCAAGACTAAAGAACTGAGATTGGCCGGTCGCTCCGGGGTAACAGCAGTAGCTATATGCCCCAGTGAAGATTTTTTGGAAACTGCAATTACCTCCGATAATCTTCTAGCGGCAGCCAACTCAAGAGAGACACGAGTCTGCAGTTTGGAAATTTCCTCGTCAATCGCAAGATTAGTACGAGTGATAAAATCATCCATTGGACCACTAATTGATGTGCCTCCCTTACCGGCCTTGCTACGAGTTAACCTGGTGGACATAGTTAAACAAGGACAAGGACCCGGGTAAGGCCTCCTAGGGAATGCGAGAGATTACAACATCAACCCCAATTAGTCAATAACGGAAAATGGGCGAAAGAGGGTAGGCCAGTCCAGTCCTCTCAGACCTCGAACGGCCTCAAACGGCCCAGTCTTTGCCCAGTCTTCGCCCGGGCTGCGTCCCGCGCTGCGGGAGGCGGAGGTTGTAATATAGGGGGCGTGGGGGGCGGGCCAGCAGGGAGAGCGGACCTGAAGCTCTCCGTCGGTCTTGCAGGGACTTCTGGGAAATGAAGTCCCCGCACGCTCGCAGCCCCGCTGTCGCCTCGCGCCCACAGCCGCCTTGCCGCCACAAACAATGCCCCTCAGTGCTGGTGTCCACTGCACACGTCGAAGCGGCACCCGCGGAGCGGGTGCGGCGAGGAGTGGGCCGGTGGGCCGGTGCGCTGGAGTGCAGAGTAAAATAATGCTGCCTCGGAGGTTAGAGCCAGGAACTGCCGCTAAATAAAGAGTGAGTGTCCCACACGTTGATTCAAAGTGCACCTTTTTAAAAGCCTCGGGAGGGGCGGGGGGCGGGCCAGCAGGGAGAGCGGACCGGAAGCTCTCCGTCGGTCTTGCAGGGACTTCTGGGAAATGAAGTCCCCGCACGCTCGCAGCCCCGCTGTCGCCTCGCGCCCACAGCCGCCTTTCCACCACAAACAATGCCCCTCAGTGCTGGTGTCCGCTGCACACGTCGAAGCGGCACCCGCGGAGCGGGTGCGGCGAGGAGTGGGCCGGTGGGCCGGTGCGCTGGAGTGCTGAGTAAAATAATGCTGCCTCGGAGGTTAGAGCCAGGAACTGTCGCTAAATAAAGAGTGAGTGTCCCACACGTTGATTCAAAGTGCACCTTTTTAAAAGCCTCGGGAGGGGCGGGGGGCGGGCCAGCAGGGAGAGCGGACCGGAAGCTCTCCGTCGGTCTTGCAGGGACTTCTGGGAAATGAAGTCCCCGCACGCTCACAGCCCCCTGTCCCCTCGCGCCCACAGCCGCCTTGCCGCCACAAACAATGCCCCTCAGTGCTGGTGTCCGCTGCACACTTCGAAGCGGCACCCGCGGAGCGGGTGCGGCGAGGAGTAGGCCGGTGGGCCGGTGCGCTGGAGTGCTGAGTAAAATAATGCTGCCTCGGAGGTTAGAGCCAGGAACTGCCGCTAAATAAAGAGTGAGTGTCCCACACGTTGATTCAAAGTGCACCTTTTTAAAAGCCTCGGGAGGGGCGGGGGGGCGGGCCAGCAGGGAGAGCGGACCGGAAGCTCTCCGTCGGTCTTGCAGGGACTTCTGGGAAATGAAGTCCCCGCACGCTCGCAGCCCCGCTGTCGCCTCGCGCCCACAGCCGCCTTGCCGCCACAAACAATGCCCCTCAGTGCTGGTGTCCGCTGCACACGTCGAAGCGGCACCCGCGGAGCGGGTGCGGCGAGGAGTGGGCCGGTGGGCCGGTGGGCCGGTGCGCTGGAGTGCTGAGTAAAATAATGCTGCCTCGGAGGTTAGAGCCAGGAACTGCCGCTAAATAAAGAGTGAGTGTCCCGCTGTATACTTGTTTCCTGGACTTAAAAGCGGCCTTTGACGAAGTGCCCAGATCCAATCTTTGGGCCAAAATGAAAGCTTGGGGCGTGCCGCCAAAGTTATTGGGAGCAATTATCGAGCTTTATTCAGACACCTGGGTCCAAGTGAAAAAAGGAGACGGTCGTCGCCTGACAAGGAAATTCCATACAACTGACGGCTTAAAACAAGGCTGCCCCCAGCCTCTTTAACATCTACACAGCGGACCTAGAAAGTGACCTATGTACCATCCAGGGTGATCCACCAAAATTGGCCCACTCACCTATAATAAATCTACAATACGCAGACGACATTGTGTTCCTCTCAAAAACCCCCATCGGTCTACAACGCTTGATCTCCAAACTGTCGCAGTACCTCTCGAACGCACAATTGACTATCAATTTAAAAAAAAAAACCATCCTATGTTTCCGCGGCTCTCGAAAGAAAAAACAAAAATTCGCCAACCTCACTAACCAAGGTAGACCAATACAAATATCTGGGAATCTTACAGGACTACCAATTAAAGTTTAAACAGCACTTGGAACAGGGGAAATCCAAAGCCAAACAGCTTCAATTTGCGTTTAAAACAGTTCAAAAGCAACTAAGCGGACATTCCACCGGCCACATTCTTAAAATTGCAGCCGCTAAATTTCTCCCATCCCTAACATCCGGCTCTGAATTACTGGCATCCCGGGACTCTGCAGTGCTAAATCTCGCTCAATCCAGGCTGTTCAAAAATCTCTTTTCAAACCCACGCCATATCTCTCAAGCTCAAATACGTTTGGAGTTTGGTCTCACTAACCAGCTCCCTGCAAGACAAGGAGCACTCGTCAAATATTATTGGCGTATGAGGGACGCAGCTGACGAATCCCTGGCTCACCTTTGCTGATCAGAAGTTGAAAAACAGGCCGGGCTACCAGATTCAACATACAAGACCTTGAGGCACGCACTTGTAGCATTAAAACTGGAAGAATCCTGGCTTCTGCCTATGACTTATTCTGCTTTCAAGCTGACAACCAAGAAAGCAGTCAAACAAGCATCATTACTTCTGGATAAAGCAGCAGTGGCTGGCAAAAGCCAGGCCTGGATCGTCTTGCCGTCATACACATATTTAAAACCTCAGGAATATTTGAAATATTGAAAGACTGCTTCAGGATTACTATAAAAGGAAACTGAGTCTTCTAAGGCTGGGCTGCTTCTCGTCTAATGATCTCACTCCCAAATGGCTACGGTTGTGGGCAACTCCCGACTGTCGCCTCTGCGGCAATGGTGCAGAGTCTTTACTGCACCTTATATGCATATGCCCGGCACTTCAGAATCTTAGAAAAACGCTCCTTCTACCACTCTTAAGAGAAGCCCAGGTGAGAACTTGCAGGGCGGCGGTGATAAGATGCCTAAGTGGATCTTGGATAGAACTTTCATGTAAAACCATAACATTTTTTAATCTTGCCGCCATAGAGCTGGAAAACAGGGCAGTAACCATAGAGGCCTCTGGACAATAGGCCAGGCTCTGGCCGGCCATGGACTCTTCCTCTTTTCTCCCCTCCTCCCTAAATGATCATATTTTTTGTATTAAGAGTTAATAACAACGTGCACCCTGTTTGAATTTCTGTTATTCTCCGATACCTTTTTTTATTTTTCTCCTTTTATCATGAGTTACAAAAAAAATTTGTGCACCCAGATCGATCTCACACTATTCCTCTTATCCTGTTTCCTTTTAGACCTTTCTCTGCTAATTGTGCACATTTTATGATATCAGTTTTTAACTTGATTTAAAGTTGTTCGCGCGTTGTTCTTATGATGTAATTTCCGTTTGCATGGTGGTAAGTCCACCCTTTTATGATTTTTTAAAAATCAAATAAAGTATATTTTCACCCGGTACATTCCGTTGTTAAATACTGTTTTACCAACATTCCTTTTAATCAATAGGAAAAATCGTTCTCTGGTAGCAGATGAGGTAAGGAATGCCAATCTTGAATAATTTACTTCCTTGATTGTGGCCTCTCAAAATTCCAGCTCTAATAGCAACAAATAACCCAGAACGATGCTGTAAGAGTTAGCACCACCCTGTGCATAAAATATCTTTATTCATTTGTACAGAGAGCTCTTCCCTTGGCTACCGATTAATAACAGAATCAGTTTCTAGGTCCCCTGCATCAACTTCCTGCATCAACTTGGACCGGTCTATCTGGCTGATAAAAATGTGTTGCTGCTCGCCACAAATATAAAGCGAAATGTAGTCATACCATCAAAGGTAGTCAGTTACTTTTTCTCGGTTCAAACCTCTTGTATTCGGCAAAGCCATACATCAGGCTATAGGGAACTCGTCCTCACAGTCTTCATTCAGGCAAAAGTTGAAGTAAGCCTGTTTGGCTAGACAAGTTTAAGCCTGGGGCAAGAGACCAGGCGGCCTATTTATGACAGCGCTGCATCAAATTTGCACCACATAAAGATTTATGAAGCCACGCAAAGCCACCCTTCATTATTTGAGTGGCCTCATAAGGCATGAGTTAAGGCGATGCAGTGAAAATCGCTGCATCGTCTTACTCCGCGACAAGGAGGCACTTGGGGGTTGCGGTAGGTTTTCCCACGCAACACCCATAGAATTTGACTCTGCCCCAGATTTACAAAAACATATAAACCTGGGGAATCGCCAAATCTTTACACATCCTGAGGGGAGGTGTAACGAGGAGAATTAACTTCATTTGTCCTCGTTTTTCCCACTTTCCATGTGTGCTGCATTCTGCAGAACACAGAGAAAAGGAAAACATCTGTTTGAACCGTTTTTTTCCTGCATAAAAACAATCTGGCCTGCAACGGAGGAACCCTTGCAGCATTGTGCACCATGCCGAAACAACGCTTGGGCAGGCAGAAAGGACAGGAATGTGCTGTATTACTTAAATCCGGTGCATTCCTGTCCTTTCACTTTGGTGTAAGGCATTATAAACACTGTCAGGCAGGTAGAATGCATTCAACCTGAACCTTCCAGTTCTCGCAACTGCTCTCATTGGCACATTTCGAATGCCCCATGCTAACTTTGAAACGTGCAGATTTGGGTTCTAATCGCAGCATTGGGCGGAGGCACAACAAATTATTGAAAAAGATTTCTTTGGGGCAGATGGACCTATTCTGTTTAATATATTAAGTTTTATGACAAAAGTTTGACTAATTTTGTTAAACAGATTTGGACAATTGTTTTAATTGGAGTGGAAAATTGCAGCAGGGGTGGTATTGTTGCTTCTATTTGTGACTAATGAAGAAAGCCAGAGAAGCTTTACTATCACGTTTCTTCATTGTTGCTGATTTACTTCAGGCAGACATTTGACATTTATTACATATTTACTGGTAGGCCAAAGGCTACCTCTCACTGACTCCGGCCCTCATGATCTTGCTGACATGTTGCTCTAATGCCGCTAACCCCCAATTGATTGGTTTCTTAAGTTAACTTTTTCCATTTTCAACACTGATCAATTATAGACTTTCTTTGCTAAAAAATTACTTTTTCCTGGAGCTAAATAAAAGATACCACCAATAGAAATAACAGTTTTCAGATTAAGTGTGCCTATGTGAAGATTTATAGCATAGCAAACACAACAAGATGATGGAAGTAGTGCTGGCACTTTTCAAGCACTCAAGAGATCTGGGTTAAATCCATCGTTCTTTTGCTCACCATGCCACCCCAGTTTGACCCAGCCATATGCAAATCAGCAAGGGACCCATGCCTGGGCACACACTTGGCCACTTAGGGCGAACATAGCAAACACAACAAGATGAAGTGCTGAAACCTTTCAAGCACTCTCCCCCAGGCAAGAGATCTCTGGGTTAAATCTATCGCTCTTGTTGTGTTTGCTATGTTCACCCTAAGTGGCCAAGGGTATGCCCAGACGTGGGTCCCTTGCTTGCTGTGCCTCTTGAGTTCAAGCTAGCCTGGCTGATGATGGGTGATACCCCGAAACAGGTCCCAGGATGCTAGCTTTCAGTCCAGGAAGGACCTGGCGAGGCAGTTCGGGCTGGACTGTTCCAATGGGGAGCAGGTTCAAGACTGATTTGCACATGGATGGGTCCAAACTGGGGTGGAATGGTAAGCATAGAAACAATGGATTTTTACCCAGATCTCTTCATATTGAGTGAGTGTTTGAAAAATGTCAGCACTCCATCCATCATCTTGTATGTAAACGTTTGCAATAACCTACAACATTTGCAACATTGTAGACTTTCGCTTTACCCCAAAAAATTGAAACATTAATTGAAATTTAACATTGTGCAATCATGGGTAACTACTTTTTTTAAACGAGCTTGTGGCTCGCACAAAAAAATGCTCCCAAGATTTCAGCAGTAGACTGTTTAGCAAGAAAATGTCTCGTAGAGAGGTATTTTCTGCTCGATCCAATATCCGGTCGGTTTCTCACTAGACTTTATTTTACTAAAAGTGCGCTCTCCTTTAAAAGGCACACTAGTTACCGGCAAAACACATTTCAATACGAAAGTGTAACTTTGTCAACTTTTCAGTGGATTTCATGAAATTTAACAGAAACATTTAAATAGTTCTAATGTAAAAGCAATGGAGTTCAAACACTATACCCTAATGATAAAGGTAGCTGCAACGAAGAAAGATTCATTGCAAGAACATAACAGGTTACTGATGCCCTAAGGAAAGACGGTGGACATCGGGTGACAGACTGTAGAAGGAAAACAGAATCGAAAGAGCATACACAGGCATACTTCCTAGAGCGAAACAAATGAAAATGAGAGTGGGCTACAAAACCTGCTGAAAAAGACAGAGCTCTAATCAAGTATTTTAATGACACAACCCACATTACCAAAGAGTAACTAAGGAGAACCAAGATAAAACACGCCAGTAAGGAAGAACAGAAACAGGGAAGGGAGAAGGGACAAGCCAATAAAACCAAAAAGGGGGAGAAAAGAGTGACACGGAAGTAGAAGTGTAGGCAGAGAGCGGGGAGTAAGAATGAAGCAACATAAGAGAAAGTTCGAAAGATAGGGTGAGTGAAGAGACAAAGAAGAAGAAAACGATTATCGGGGATAGCACGAAGAGAGGAAATGTTAGAAAGAGAGTTAAACCAGGAAAGGATGGGAAGGAACTATAAAAACATGTACAAGGGAGGAGTGAAAGTTAGTGCTGTGGAAGGGAAGGAGAAAAGATGAAGAGAAAGGAGGAAAATGAGCACACCGGCTCATTCTGTTAATAGATGTCCCATTCTCCATCAAACGGTGAATCTTCTTAACGAACCCCCTGCTCACCTGCGCACAGCATGCTTCACCGACTCCTCATTGTGGCTGGCGACTATGAGATTATAACGGTCCCCGTGGATGGCAATCAGCTCCAGCAGGGTGTCCAGGGAGCGCTGGTAGCTGTGGGAGGCGAAAAACAAAACACAGTGCAACGGAGCCAGTTGAAATATAACACCAAAGTAGAAGACTGGCTGAGAAAAGCATGTGCACATCTTTAATACAGTTCTCTTCTCTTGAAATGGATGAATAAAAAGCTTTGAGGCTCATGCTTTACTTATTGATCAAAACTGCACTACACATATGTGGATGTATGACGTTACAACGCATACTTTTACAACGCCTACCTTTACAACGCATTTTTTACACCGCAACATCCATTACAATGCACACCATTACAACGCATGCCATTACAACGAATTCTTTCAAACTACCTTTACAACGCATTCCACTACAACGCATACTACATTTACAACGCATACCATTACAACACATTACATTACATTGCATGTAAGGTAAGTGTTGGATAGTGTAGGGGTAAAAATTACTATTCTAACTCCAGGGGGTGCAACAGTAGGGTAAGTGTTGGATAGTGTAGGGGTAAAAATTACTATTCTAACTCCAGGGGGTGCAACAGTAGGGTAAGTGTTGGATAGTGTAAGGGTACTATGTGTTGTAATGCTATGCGTTGTAATGGTATGCGTTGTAATGACTGCGTTGTAATGGCATGCGTTGTAGTGGTGTACGTTGTAGTGTCATGCGTTGTAAGGACTCAGTTGTAAATGCATGCGTTGTAATGGATTTTGCGTTGTAAAAGTTTCGTTGTAATGGTAGTGCGTTGTAAAAGTTGCGTTGTAAAGGTTGTTCCCCCACATAAGTTGATGCTCTAATTAAAACAGTAAAGTGGTTGAGATGAGAGATCAGGACTGTGAGACTTCATACGATTTTAGTATTTCCAATGCACTACCCTATTTCTCAGCCTATACTTCGCTCAATATATCTTCTAGGCCAACTTTCTGACTCATCTCAAACTTCTTTCTACCACTCTTTCCAATGCACTACCCTATCTCTCATCCTATACATCTATCAAATATCCTCTACATCCACTCTCATTTATCCCAAACCCCATACCACTGCTACGATCCCCAAAATAACCCTTTCTAGACTCTCTCTCCTACTCTACTCCTCCTTGCATCATCTGACACCTCTTTTACTATACTGATCCTCTAAAACAAACCTTTCTAAACAGTTCCCTCTATTCTACCCCTCCCCAACCCTTCTCAATCCAAATAATTGACTAACATATCCACTACTAAAATTACTTTCATATTTCACCATGCTAATTCAACACTAATCCTGATGGGTACCAGAGTAGCGTGCTACTTGCGCTTCAAAACCCCATCAGGGGTAGCAAGCTCTATAAATACAAACCTCTTTCCCTCTTCTATCCCACCACCTACGCTTCTCTACCCAAATAACTGAATAACATATCCACTACTCAAATTACTTCATATATTGCTGTACTAATTTTCAATCAATCAATCATTTGTAGAGCACGTTACTCACCCATAAGGGTCTCAAGGCGCTGTGGGGGGGGGCGGTACTGCTGCTGCTCGAACAGCCGGGTCTTAAGTAGCCTCCTGAAGGTCAGAAGGTCTACGGTCTGCCGCAGGAGGATGAGGACGTTCCAGGACTGCGGCGAGGTAGGAGAACGATCTGACACCGGTGGTCATTCTTTGGATGCGGGGGACAGTGGCGAGCCAAGGTCGGCGGAGCGGAGCTGGCAATTTGGAGTGTAGAAGGTGAGTCGTCTGTTGAGGAAGGTTGGTCCGGTGTTCTGGAGTGCCTTGTGTGCGTGGGTGAGGAGCTTGAAGGTGATCCTCTTGTTGACGGGAAGCCAGTGCAGGTCTCTCAGGTGGTGTATGATGTGGTTGTGGCGAGGGATGCTGAGCATCAGGTGTGCGGAGGCATTCTGTATGCGTTGTAGTCAATTCTGTAGTTTGGCCAGGGCTCCCACGTAGAGGGTGTTTCCATAGTCCAGTCTGCTGCTGACGAGGGCCTGGGTGACCGTTTTTCTTGTGTCGTTAGGGATCCACCTGTAGATCTTCCAGAGAATGTGGAGGGTGTTGAAGCAGGAGGATGAGATGGCGTTGACTTGCTTGGTCATGGAGAGTGTTGAGTCGAGGATGAATCCCAGGTTGCCTGTGTGGTTGGTGGGTGTCGGTGCTGCACCCAGGGCAGTCAGCCACCAGGAGTCGTCCCAGGCTGAGGGGGTGGAGCTGAGGATAAGGACCTCCGTCTTGTCAGAGTTCAATTTCAGACGGCTGCTCTTCATCCATTCAGTGATGGCTCTCATTCCTTCATGGAGGTTGGTTTTGGTGGGGCAAGGGTCTTTGGTGAGGGAGAGGATCAGCTGTGTGTCATCGGCGTAGGAGATGATGTTGAGGTCATGCAGTCTGGTGACGCGGGCGAGCGGGCCATGTAGATATTGAACAGAGTCGGACTGAGGTATGATCCCTGGGGTACACCGCAGATGATCTTGGAGGAATCGGAAGGGGGGAGGGGGATGCTCTGGGTTCTGTCGGAGAGGATGGAGGTGGTCCAGTCCAGTGCTTTGCCGCGGATTCCTGCGTCGTGGAGGCGTGTGCGTAGGGTGCGGTGGCAGACCGTGTCGAAAGTGGCTGAGAGGTCCAGGAGGATGAGGGCTGCGGTCTCCCTGTTGTCCAGTAAGGCCCTGATGTCATCGGTGGTGGCAATTAGGGCTGTTTCAGTGCTGTAGTTGCTGCGGAACCCGGACTGGGATGGGTCCAGGATGTTGTTCTCCTCGAGGTAGTTGTTCAGCTGTTTATTGACGGTCTTCTCGATGACCTTTGCCAGGAATGGGAACAGGGAGATGGGCCAGAAGTTCTTGAGGTCCCTTCAGTCTGCCTTTGGTTTCTTGAGCAGGGCATTGATTTTGGCGTGCTTCCAGCTCTCCGGAAGGTTGCGGTCTCGAAGGCGATGTTGATGGCCTTGCAGAGGTTGGGTGCGATGGCGGTGCAGGCTTTGTTGAAGATGTGGTGAGGGTATGGGTCTTACGGGGAGCCGGAGTGGATGGTGCTCATGATTTTGATGGTGTCGCCATCGTTGATGTTCGTACATGAGAGCAGGGGGTCGCTCTGGGTTGTGGCCGTGAGGTCCGGGGAGTCGTCGGCTGCCGTGGTGGTCTGGTTGTCGAAGCTGTCGTGGATGTCTGCGACCTTGCAGTGGAAGAAGGAGGCAAGGGAGTTGCACAGGTCTTGTGATGGTGGGATGTTGTTTATTTATTTATAAAGTTTTCTATAGCGCGAACAAGATCCAGAGAGATAACGATGCGCTTTACAATATGCCTGGAGGGAGACGAAGAAATATCATAGGCAAAAACCAGAAGAGTAAGGGAGAGAAAGAGAATACATTATAGAAAACAAATAAGAGGATAATACAATAAAACATATGTAGGGGGTAACAAGGGTGAATCACAATGTTCAGGGGGGAGCTGTAACAAAATAAGAACAAAGTCAGCAGGCGAGATGACAACGGTCCTGTGCGACTAACCTGATTAGGATATGAATTTGTTCATTAGGAATCTTTTGGCTTCCACTTTGAACTCTGTCAATGAGGAGATTCTGCGAGTTTCTGGTAGGAGTGAGTTCCAAATCTTAGGGGCGGATCCGGAGAAAGCTCGGTGGCAACTTCTCTTTTTCTTAAGGATACGAGGTTTCAGGAGGAGGGAGGAGGCACTTCTTGAGGCTATTACTCCACAGGATAAAGTTAGTTTTTCTGCAAGGTACGTAGGAGTATTTAGGTGAAGGGCTTTGTGTGTGAGAACGGCAATCTTTAATTGAATTCGTGCTTCGAAGGGCAGCCAATTGAGGGATTTAAGGACTGGTGATATATGATCTTTTTGCTTAGAATCCGTAACCAGTCTAGCAGCTGAGTTGAGTGCAGCCCTTAGTGGAGCCAGAACGTATTTGGGAAGGCCACAGAGGGTAGCGCTGCCATAGTCTAGCCTCGGCAAGACGAGCGCTTGCACCACTTGCTTGAAATAATTTGGGGGAAGGAAAGGTTTGATATTTCTTAGAGTTCTCATCAAGTGGTTGGCTCCTTTGCATACATTGTTGATGTGACCTTTCATGTTCAGGTGCTTGTCCATAGTGATACCTAGAGACTTGGCTGCGTCTACAATTTGAGGCATACAGTTGAAAGCAGTGAGGTGGTTCAGCCAGAGGTCTAACTTGGGGAAGCGATTCAGGGGGAGATGAGCAGGAATTCCGTTTTTGAGGTGTTGAGCAGTAGATGATTCTCCGTTAACCAGTTTTGAGTAAATATTAGGATAGTGTTAAGTGCGATGATGTTTTCCGAGGATGAGATTTTCAAATTTAATTGCGTGTCATCCGCATACATGTGGAAGAGAATGTTCATGGAATTTAGGGAGTGAGCAAGAGGTTCCAAGAAAAGATTGAAGAGAATAGGAGATAGAGCGGACACTTGGGGGACCCCCATGAGTACGGGAGAGGGCTGGGAGAGAGAGTGGTTTGCCTTGACTCTTTGAGTTCTGTGCTGAAGGAAGGATGAGAACCATAGTAACACCTGATCAGAAAAACCCATTCTATTTTGCAGGATAGATAGCAAGTTGTCATGATTAACCGTGTCAAATGCGGAGGAAAGGTCGAGGAGGATCAGGAGGCAGGATTCATTTTGTTCGAGCATAATTAAGATGTCAACAAAGACGTGAGTGAGAGCCGATTCGGTGCTGTGCCATTTCCTAAAGCCTGATTGGTGCTGGTCTAGGAGTTGGTAGTTCTCAATGTGGGCACAGAGTTGAGATTGTACACATTTTTCTAGTAGTTTCGCTAGGGTGGGGATGTTGGAAATGGGGCGGAAGTTATTGAGATCAGATTTGTCTGCGTTAGGTTTTTTTAGTATGGGTGTTACCTGAGCTTCTTTGAGGCATTCAGGAATCATGCCTTGTGCTAGGGAAGCATTGACAATCCTAGTCCATGTGGGGATCAAAGCGTTCTTGATTTCTTTGAAAATAGAAGGGGGCAATGGGTCGCTGAAGTGGTTGGAAGGGTTGATAATCTGAAGAATCTTGAAGATATCATATTCGCTAAAGGTGGTAAAGGTGCACCATGATGCATTGTTCTTGGGATTTGTGGAGGTCGGTTTAAACCTCACAGTAGAGTCAATGGGTGAGGTAGTAATAGGAGACGGAAGTAATGCCTTCTTATCGGCTAGGTCAATGGAGATGGTCCGAGATTTCTCCGTGAAGAAAGCGGCAAGATCATCGCAGGAAGGTGGGTTGCCACCAGAATCACATTGGTTGGACCCAATGACAGATTGATGTTTGACCAGTTCGAAGAGTTTCTTAGGGCGGTTTGCAGCTTGATCCAATTGGTATCTGAAGTAGGTCGCCGTAGCACTCTTGATTTGCTTGTGCATCGGTTCATGGCATCGCTATGGAGTTTTAGTTGGTCCAAGGAGGGATTGGCTCGCCATGATGGTTCAAATACCCTAAGGTTGCGGCGTTCTGAGTTTAGGTTTTCATTATACTAAGGTTTGGATATTTTTTTCAGGCATTTTTTAGTTGGAGTGGAGCAATATTCTCCATGATGTTGGAGATGGTTGAGTTGTAGGCGTCAGTGAGTGATTTTACCGCAAATATATCCGCTTGAGAAGAGAGGGCAAATTTACAGTGGGCAGATAGATCGTCAGAGTTAATAGCTCTTAAATCCCTTTTACAGATCTTAGATTTTAGAGGTTGAACCTTTCTCATCAGTACTTCCATGTTGATATAGAAGAGGATGTAGTGGTGGTCGGACCAGTCGAACGGGGTAATGGACTCAATGGAGATAGATTGCTCTTTAGAGATAATGAGGTCTAACGTTTCTCCTTTGTTATGAGTAGGTTGGATACAGTGCTGAGTAAGATCTTGATCAGTTAAGAAAGATTTAATGCAGGATACAGCGGGGTCGTTGGTGTTTGACCAATGAAGGTTGAAATCACCAAGGAAGATTTGTGATACCGCTGAGTCGACATTACTAGTGATGATTTCCATTAGTTTCTTAGTGAAAGGGAGGTTGTCGCCAGGGGGGTGATAAAAGGTGTGAAGTTTGCAGACAGGTAGATTCATATTTGATATAGTGAGACAGAAGTATTCACAGGAGGTAGGCTTCAAGGAGTCTGATTGAGAAACCGAAAGTGTGTTTCTGTGAATACATGCTAGACCCCCACCCAGTTTCAGATCTCTGTCAAGCCTAATTATAACATGAGTGGGGGGTACTAGGAGTTCTAAGATGGGAGTGGAATCTGAATTTAACCAAGTTTCAGTAAGGATGATAATGTCTAAATAGTTGTGTTGGATGAGGTCGAAGATATCGGTGGCATGTTTACTGGCGGACCTACAGTTAAGTAGTACACATTTAAGACGGGTGGATTTGGGGAGGGAGACAAATGGGAGATCTTTACACTTGTGAGGTTGTTAATGTTAGTGCAACTAAGATTGCGACGGGGTTCTCTGCACGGATTAGATGGAATGGAAGGAATTTGACTCGGAGTGTCAAGGTTAGATTCTGACAGGGTCGGGCTGGCGTTGTGGGAGGCATCTGGATCAACGGACGAAAAGTGGGACTCCAATCCACTGAGACAGGCGTTAGGTCGTTGGTTAAGTTTGGAGAAGGACGCGTTAGTGTTGAGCGAGTTCGGTGGATCAGTGGTCAAAGGTTGGACCTCATTTCCTATGCAACAGGCATTGGTGTTGACTAGGGGTATCGATTCGGACATGGAGGGACCTAGAGGCTGGACCATGTGATCAGTAGTCCGAGAGGTCTCTCCAGGCCTTCACAATGTTGAAGAGCTCTTTGCTGTTGTGTGCGTTGTTGTCGAGGCAGTCCTTGAAGGAGGTCTTTTTGGCGGATCTGCTGAGGTGATGGTGTTGGCGCATGGCATGGCTAATCCTTTATGGGTTCCGGAGTGGCGTGCTACTCGGCAGAAAAGCGATTCAACACCCATCAGGGGTAACAAGTGCTATATGAATACAAACCTTTCTGCCCCTTTTATCCCTCCGGTATCCTTCTCACTCTAAATAACTGACTAATATCCACCACTGAAATTCCTTCATATTTCACCATATTAATTCACCACTTATCCTTTATGGGCTTCCAGAATAGCGTGCGCCAACACCCCATCATGGGTAACAAGCGCAATAGAAATACAAACCTTTTTCCTCCTCTATCCTTCTGCTATCATTCCAAATCCAAATAACTGACTAACCTATCCACCACTTAAAATGTACTTGCAGGTTTTAATATACTAGTTCAACACTAATCCTCTATGGGTCCCGGAGTGGCATGCTACTCGCGGAAAAAGCGCTTTGATGCCTCGTCAGGGGTAGGAAGCGCTATATAAATAACATTACAATACAATACAATAAGATTAAGTCCAGTGCCAATGCATTTAACTTCCACAAGACAAGAATTCAAGTCAAAACCATAAGGGTTTATTCAAGATTGGGCTCATCACAGAAGGCAAAAAGTTGATTGTTATATATCAGCAATCATAATGGATCAAAATCAAATAATGCAAATGATTTTACATAAGGAAAAACTCTAAAGCAAGCAGTCAGCCAGAACCAATATATAGTTTAGTAAAAAGGACTGTCAAGGTTTTGTGCAAAGGCATTGGGCTAGGGCTAAGTCTTAATCAAATGACAAACTGGCAAAGAGCCTGCATTGTTAAAAAAGAAAGAAAAGTCTAAGTATTAATCAAAAGACAGATTAACATATTGTCTGCTCTCTAAACTAGTGCAAAAAGCTCTGACACATCTCTCAAAAACGTAATCTTTTATAGGATTTTAGGTAAAGAAACACACTCAGTATGGTCTGACAGGACATAATAGGGCTGGATTAACAAAGATGCATTCACGTAAACCAATCACTTTTCAAATATTCAAGATACAGCAAATAAGATACATCTAGTAAACAACTACCTTGCTGCATATTAATGAACGAAGTGTGCCTAGGAAATGAAGGAAATTACATGACATTTGTACAGTTCAGAAATACAGTAAGCAGCTCAACTAGTGAATGCCCCCCCAGAAAAGACTAGAGCAAAGGACCTTGAATGTTAGGAATATCCTGCATATTGCGTATTGCGAACATAAATTATTAGTCATATTTTAGAAAACAAACATCACCACAAAAGGCTTTTATGTTGCTGATTTCTTGATATGACAATACACAGAGAGAAACATTTGCACACAGAGAATGCTCATTCACACAAAATACCAGCACTTTCCTTCTGCAAACATAAATGTTGTCAATGCAAGCTAGTTAAGGCCTATTTATTTATTTTGAGTTTTATATAGTGCGAACAATACCCATTCAGGTGACAAAATGCTTTATAGGACAAGCAAAAGCAGACAAATAATAATATAGCACAGACTGAGATAGTATACATAACGTGGTATTTATCATTGAGAATAGTATTTACATGCACATATGGGAAGAAGAGTCCAACATAATTCCTGGTCTGAAAGTGAAAAGAAGCGAAGCAGGGGAGAGAACCATGCAAGACTCGGGGAGCAGATGAAGAGGAGCTGATCAAGAAGATAGGGGGTAAGTCCTCAGTGGGTGGTGAATTTGTTGGATAATATAATTTTTCTTTCTTTCTTGAAGATGGATGGAGATGGGTTGCATCTAATCTCGGGAGGGAGATAGTTCCAGATTCTGGGGGCCATTCTGGAGAAGGGTCGCCTATATGTTTTCTTTTTCTTGAATTTTTGTAGCTTGAGGAGTAAGGAGCTTTCACTTCTGAAGGTCTGTTTCCACCTGAAAGAGTCCATTTCTGTGCCAGGTTGGAGGGAGTATTGTGGTGCAAAGCTTTATGGGTCATACATGCAATTTTGAGCTGGATCCTAGCCTCTTAGGGTAGCCATTTCAGTGATTTGAGTTATGGAGTGGTGTTAACCCTTTTTTTGATCCTGTGATGACCTATCTGCTGCATTCAGTGTGTCCTTCAGTGGTGCAAGTTTTTTTTTTTGGGAGGTCCACAACGTCAGAGATACTGTAGTCTAGTTTCGGTAGTACAAGAGCTTGAACTGCTGTTTGAGTTCTGCTGGGGGTCGGAAAGGTTTGAGTTTCCTAAGAATATGTAACTGATTGTTAGCCCTCCTGGTGGCGGCACTGATGGGTTATTGCATGGAGAGGGCTTTGTCCAAGGTTATACCTGGGGATTTAGCAGAGTCAACGAGGTGTTTGGTACATTTACAAGAAGTAGGATGTGGAAGCGAGTATTTAATAAAAGAGCAATGGAGGGTGCCATGATAAATAAGAATTCAGTTTTAAGGGCATTGAGCTTGATGTGATTTCAGGTCAGTCAATGTTGCGTTTTTGTCAAGGTGAGATCAAGGATATTGATGTCATCAGGCAATGTGATTTTTATGTAGTGTTGAGTGTCATCTGCATACATGTGGTAAGAGATGTGGGCAAGTTTGAGGATTTCCGTTAGGGGCTCCATGTATGGGTTCAACAATATTGGGCAGAGAGTAGAGCCTTGTGGTTGGCCTTTAAATATAGTTAGGCTGTCCGGTTTTAGGTTTAAACCTATAATAAATGATAAAATCCCATTGGAGGGAAATAGCCCTCACCAGTGTAAACATATAAACATTGAAAAAAAAAAGGAACAACCACAAAATAAATGCCATTCAAAGAAGAGCGTGAAAGAAACATTTTTTATTTCTTCCAGAAGGGGCCAAAACAATGTAAAATTGTTATATAAGGTAGCAGTAAGAAAGAATGGGCTAACTTTATTCTGCTTGATTTTTGTTGTTTAGGGATGTCACTAAAATATTGTTTCTTCTTCCATTTGCTTTTTTCAGTTTTGTGGTCTTTGGTCTAAAGATAAAGGGGTTAGAAGCATGTTTTAGGTGTTGTTTAATTATTTTATAAACTGAAGAGACACTGGAAATATCAAACTCATATTTTATTTTTTGACTACGTGTGAGTCTTTCGCTGATAGAAAAAATGTAGGTTTCATAAGAATCTTTCCCAATATTTACCATCACATTTACCCACAGAGAATGAGTAAAAACCCTTGATACATATGCCCCTTTTTCTAGTGATTCAGTATTGATGGTAGGTGAATTGCAAAACACCCCAGACTTTAAACATTCAATGCAAGGTATAGGGACAGGTATATGTGAAAAGAGTGCAGCCAACAAGCATCTGAGATATTGGTGAAAACATGACACCAGACTTGTGGAAAACATGGAACGCAGTTTCACTAGGAATGCTGCTGCAAAAAGTTCTTACCAAGTTCAACAAAGACTGGAGTGACATTTTTTGTATTTGCAGTGATACAGCTATGTATATGAAAAAGTTGTGTGATGACCTGTCAAAAGTGATACCTGATCTGAAGTGCTGCCCTGTGAGAGATCATTGCCACTTATTATGTTATGTTATGTTCATTTGTATTTATTAAGCGCGTAATACCGGAAGGTCTCTAAGCACTGTAAGAAGAAAGCAGGGATTCCAGGAAATTAGCAGGGCGATTGTGTCCAAGCCTCTGTAAACAAGATGGTTTTTAATTGTTTCCTGAAGGGTAAGAGGCGGCTTTCCGCACGGAGGTGTCTCTGCAGTTTTTTCCAGAGAGTGGGTATGGAGCTAGAGAAGGCTCGTCCTCCTTTGGTGACATAGTTGAAAAAAGGTTTTTTTAAGAGGCAGTCCATGGAGGATCTGAGAGGGCGAGTGGGTGTATATTTCTGAAGGCGTTGTTTAATATACACAGGGGCTTGACCGTAAATAGCTGTGTGAGCTATACAGAGGCCTTTAAATTTAGCTCTTTGTTTGAGCGGTAGCCAGTGAAGGCATTGCAGGAGGGGTGATGCTCGCGTGTGCCTCGGGAGTTTGAAGATGAGTCTGGCGGCATCGTTCATTACAATTTGCAGTCTGCTCACTAAAGAGTCCGGCAGTCCAATATAAAGTGAATTGGCATAATCCAGGCGGGCTAGGATCATGGCGGATACCACTGTTCTCATAGTGGAGTATGAAAGGATGGGGGAGAGTTTCTTCAGGAGTCTGAGTAGGCCGACACAAGTGCCAACCACCGTGGAAACTTGGTTGGCCATAGTAAGTCTAGCGTCAATTTTAATTCCCAGACTTTTAACTACTGGGGCTGGTGCTGGGGTGTCACCCAGCTCCTGGGGCCAGAAGAGGGAGTTCCAGGGGTTAAGAGCATCCGTCATGGCTAGAACCTCCATTTTACTTGGATTAACCTTCAGGGAGTTGGAGGTCATCCAGTTGATGGTGAAGCAAAGTATCTCTTGCGCTCGGGAGTGTGCTTGAGGAGAGTTTTCAATTTGCAAGATGACCTGAGTGTCGTCAGCATAGTTGTATACTTGACACTCCATGTCTGCCAGGGCATTGATTAACGGTGTGAGATAGATATTAAACAGGAGCGGTGATAATGCCGACCCCTGTGGAACTCCACAAGGGATTGGTCTGCTCTCAGAGACCCAATCATTCATCTGAATTTTCTGAGTGCGGTCCGTTAGGAACGTCGTGATCCATTGTAGGGCGGATCCCCCAATACCAATAGATCGGAGTCTTCCCAGGAGTATGGCGTGGTTGACCGTGTCGAACGCTGCCGACAGGTCAAGCAGGACCAGCAGGCAGGGTTTCTTGGTGTCCCAAGTAAGCCTGATGTCGTCAAGCACTGACCGCATCACTAATTCCGTACTATGGTGGGCCCGGAAGCCAGCCTGCCTGTCTCCTAGGAGATGGTGCTCCCCCAAACACCTACATAGATTTTGTAGGACATGCTATTCCAGAATTTTCGCGAGAAAGGGGAGTAGGGAGATAGGCCTATAGTTTTTCATGTTAGAAAGATCCGCACCAGCTTTCTTTAGAAGGGGGATAATTCTGGCTTCTTTAAAGTGGATAGGAACCTTTCCAGACTCTAGTGAGCGGTTCAATAGGGTGAGAACTTCCTCCTCAATTTCTGGGAGAGCAAGGTTAAAGATACTAGGAGGGCAAGGGTCGGCCGGGGAGCCAGATTTGACCTTCTTGGCCAAGCAACGTCGGGTTTCCATATCCAAGATTTGGAATGATGAAAGGATTTCAGTTTTCCTATCTGGCGAGGCCACTTCAGCATTGGGGGTAGCTTAAAAGGGGAGTTGTCAATTTCTGACAAAATGTCCTGGATCTTGTTAGAGAAGTACGTTAGAAAGCGGTCGCATTGTTCTTGATTGGGTGGTGCTGACGGTGATTGTTTTTGGCTTAATTCCTACAGGACTTTGAATGTTAGACGGTATGCTGAAAGTATCTTTACAATCTTCAGCGTTAATGAATAATGCTATTGACTTTTTAGTCTATTCTGGTGCACTGTTTTGTTATGCACAGAAACTAAAACACAAATATTTCTCATTTTGTGCTTTGTGTGGCATCAAAGAAAGAGTCATCCCAACTGTGGCACTTAGCTGGGGGTTCTCAGTCCTAGAGGTCATGAATGCTATATTATCCATGTGGCAACCGTTTGCAGAATATTTACTTAGTGATGATGCCAAAGGCAAGAAGTGTGAGGATCTTTGTTCACATATTGATAGTGATTTGAAAAAAAAGTAAACTCAACTGCATTCTTAGATTTTTACAGGAAAGCATGACTGCTGTTGTGGACATAATAAAACGACTAGACTTTGAAAACACCTGAGCGTGTAATATGGGTTCTATACGCAATTTTCATTAAATGGAGACATTGCTTCCAAATTTATATTGCACCAGAAAATGCGTTACACCATCCAGGATTTACAAATACAGCGTCGACGTTTCGACTCGTCTTACGGCCTATAGGTAAGAAAACGCCACTTGGTCCTCTATTACCATTGGGTAAGCTATTTTCCTTACCATGGTGTCCTGCGATACTTGAATGATCGCATATCTAGTGCAACAGCTTGATGTGTGTATTTACTTCATTTCAGGGCGTAGACTGCTTTTCTGGTTGCCCAAATTGGTAGTCCTGATGAAGACTCGTATGGCCACGGTTCAACTTACCTATAGGCCGTAAGACGAGTCGAAATGTCGACGCTGTATTTGTAAATCCTGGATGGTGTAACGCATTTTCTGGTGCAATATAAATTTGGAAACAATGTCTCCATTTAATGAAAATTGCGTATAGAACCCATATTACACGCCAGGGTATCAAGTAAACTGTATATTGTGTTAACCCACATATTGTGAATATCAACTTGTAAATATTATTCTATGTCTTTCTCTTTCTTCTTTTCTACTAAGCACTTTATATTTCAATTTTCTGCACGCTCTTCTTTGGGCAACAAAACGTTTTTTACATTAAGACAGTCTCAAATGCAATGAATTAAAATTGCCCTTGAATTTATAATTATTGCTGTTGCACTGCTGTACAAGGAAAACATTGAATGTATTGGGTTGATCTATGAGACATATCCCATAACTGAGAGGAGTATTGAATAATAATTTGATTCAATTGTCTTTAGCTTAAGTAAATAGTCTGAGACCACTGTATTTGAATAACAGGTATACACACGAACAGCAGCTACCTGGTAAATAATGAAGAGGTTATATATGGCAGATATTTGTCGTAGTAACACCAATTTTGTTGATATCTACCCCCTGTATATTTGCCCAGTGAAAGTGTTTTAGTCGAGTCACTCAAGATGTGTAATGTAATCATGTGGTATATGTGTTGTTTGTGTGTAACCACAGGTACAATAAAAGGAGAAATAAGGTGCAGACAAGACGCAGATCCAAACCCTGATGAAGTTGCCGGTAAATTTAAACAGGCAATGAAACATGTTGGTTTTAACATAGTGGGCTCACAGCAAGGAATAAAAGTAGGACCGCCAGTGCAGCCTAGCTCTTTTTAACTTATAGGTGCTCCAAATCCCATGTACAGAGTTTGGCACACCTTTGGGTTACTAGCACATAAGCAAGCATGTATATATTTTTTGCTTTACTTGCACTGTTTTCTACCCATCCCCCATTTGGTTTTCAGTTGGCAGTAGCTGATGATGAGAACGTGAGGACATAGGCGAGTACCAGTCTGTTTGTTCCTCCCCGGCTGTTGCTCCCGTGAGGCACTGCCAACTTTACCTCATTTTTTTCCTTGAATTGGTGGGTTGTTTTCACGTGTACTTAGGGTATACAGGTTACCGCAGTTCCACACATATATAGTTTTTACAAATTGTAAATCATGACTTGTTAGTATATATAAGCGGTTGTACAAAGTTGTCCACCGTGGCGGATATCCTAAAACAGATATCTGGTAAAATTTCCCGAAGACATATGTCTTCACAAAGAATAGGGGCAGGTCTAGTAGGGATGAGAGTGTATTGAGTGGGGGGCGACCTGTTTAAACACCTTCCTCCCCCTGTGGCTCCTATTAGTGTAGAATGCTTCAAACGGGACCTTAAATTCCTTCAGATCAACAAATACTTTAATAGTACTCAAACAAACTAAATCATGCTCACAATGAGTCACACAACTTAATTAGACCCGTAGGCGGGCATTTCATTTGATTGTTTAAGCTTTCTCCTTGTCAAGCACGCCTTACTCTTGTTCTGTTACAATGTCCTGTACCTACCATGACTGCTTAAGGATCTCCTAGATATCTTTATCTGGATGCACCTCTATGTTTGATCTGTATAATTATATGTACTTTTATGGAACGACCCTGCATTATATGTAAAGTGCTCTGATACCTTCGAGTCTAGCTAGCGCTTTATAAAACCTATATAAATAAGGGTGAGTCATTCTCTTTACCTCCAAGGATGAAAAGAATGTGTTTGTAAGGCTGGGGCAAAATCCGTGGTCTGCGCCAGGGCCATATTGGATGAGGGAAGGTAGTACGGCCTTATTTCAGAACCACCCCATCCCATACTTCCAAAACTCTTTGTTTGTAGGTATGGCAATATATGAGCTCCACTGCCTCACGTGTTTGGGGAGCCAAGCCAAATCCCAGCGTGGCCGACAAGACACAGCCTGGTCCATGTGGAAACAATGTTTGTCGCTTTCCCTCACGACACACTCAAAATCTAATCATAGATGGGCAGCCCAACAGTACTCGAGGAGGTTGGAGCACACCAGCCCCCCCCCCCCCCGGTGCAGCATCAATACTGTGTTAGAAAAGCAAGGACACTTAACCCCCAGATAAAGGTATGTATATTGAGCTGGGGGCACATAATCTCATCTTCAGGGATTGAGATGGGCATTGTCTGGAAGAGGTAGAGAATTTTTGAAAGAGGGACATCTTTACTGCGTTTAAGTGAATAAGCCAGGAAACCTAGAGTGGCTTCCAACAACAAAGATCTTTCAGAATGGATTTCCGATAGTCCAGTAATTGTCCAGGTTGCTAAAGAGGGTGTGAGGCTGAGAACCAAGTATTTAATAGAGCAAGGGGCCCACTGGAAAGGCATGTGTAATTGTATCACTCATAGGGCAGCAGAGGAGATGGTTAGATGTAAGGCTTGGGATTTAGACGTAATAATTTTGAAGCCAAACCTTTTCAAATGCAGTCAGTGTCCGTACTAATGCTGGAAGAGATGACTAATGTTGGGTGAGAATCAGTATAAGATCATCTGCGAACAGGGCAATTTTGTGCATTCTCCCCCCAAAAGGTATGCCCACAATGTCCCCTGATTGTCGAATGGCAACGCCAGGGGCTCTAACACAAGAGCAAATAGGAGGGCTGAGAGGGGACAGCCCTGTCTTGTGCCCCTCCATAGATGGATTGTTTGGGACAAACCTTTGTTTACATGGATCCTAGCACTGGGAGAGGTACAGGAAACCATTATTCTTGTGATCATCGAGGGGTGTAGTCCTTTCTTGCAAAGGACCGGCTTTATAAAGGGCCACCTAACCCTGTTGAATGCCTTCTCTGCATCAAGCAAGATGAGGCAAGTCGGGTTTGGATGATGTTGTGATTTCTCCACTAGGTGGGCCAATCAGCAAATATTATCCGCGCCTTATTACGAATAAAGTCGACCTGGTCTGGGCCTTTAAGACCCGGAAGATATGGTTCCAGTTTATTTGCTAAGATTTTTGTACAGAGCTTGGCATCAGTATTTAAAAGCGCAATGGGATCGTAAAAGGTGCAACGGGAGGGGTCCTTGCCTGGTTTTGGAATCAATGTAAACTCTGCCTCCGACACGGTGAGAGCAAGGCCAGAAAGTGGCTGTGAAGGTGTTAAACACTGTAAGTAAATGCTCCTGTAGTTGGGGGTCACAATTTACGATAAAAGACAACCAGGAGACCATGTGGCCAGGGGTCTTGCCCAGTGGGAGGCCCTTCAGTGCAAGTTGGAGCTCCTCTGCAGAAATAGGAGCAACAGGCTCCTCGGAGTGCATTTGGTCCAGAGTTTAACACTTACAACCCGCAAGATAACTGCAATGGCCTCCTGAGAGGCATCTTCACCATTGTAAAGATTTTATTAGAGTTCATGGGATGCCTGCTGTTTGGCCACTTCTGAGGTTGCCCAGGTATATCTGCAGGCTGAACGCCAGAAATATGTGTTCAGGGTCGTTGATGCTGAAACATTCATGACAAGAGGGTTCCCACCTTGTTTCCCCCTCGTATTATGTTTTTTTGAGTGCAAGCAAGGAGTGCTCCACTTTCTAAGTACAATATGCCCGTAACTATCCTACCAGCAAAGCCAGTTGCCATTTACTGAATCTGGATGGGGTAGAATGATTGAGGCATTCCTGCTCTTTAATGTCAGCTACAATGCCTGTCTCAACCAGCCCGGCCTCTCCTGTCTGGGCAATGGATATAGTAGTAATGGCTCTTCCAATGGTGGCCATTAACACGTCCCAAAGTGTGTGTGCTGAGATGTTGGAGTGCGTGTTCATCTCAAAGTAGTTTGCTATTGCTTGTTGGACATCCTCAACATCTACCGGTCAGCACAGTAGCAGCAGAGGAAGGCACCGTCGTGGACACAGCTGAGCCTACCGCCCCAATTCAAGACCAAGTGAGCTCTAGGTTTGCATGATCAGATATTGAAATGTCTGATATGAGGACAGTATCCAGGTTGCATGGCAGGGAGTGAGTGTCTGAGAAAGAGGTAATCATTACGTGGATATGGCTGATGGAGATGAGAAAAAAACTGAGAAATCATGGGTGTCTGGGTGGCGGTATCACCACACATCAACTAAGCCCATGTCAGCGATGTCACATTAGAGAGCCGGGGACATACCACCCCTTCCCTGGAAGGAGGCAGCGCTACGGTCAAGGTCAGAGTCCCAGACCAAGTTGAAGTCTCCCCCCAAAGAAACATCCCCCATCACAATATAAATGATCTTTGATCAAGCCCTGAAATGGGTCTTTTGGGCCTGATTAGGTGTGTGCATGTTTAAAAGGGTGAGGGTGCGTCAGTCACCGTTTGTTTAAAAAAGCGACCTTCTCCATCCTGAATCACCTGCAAGATCCCAGAACAGACGGTAGCCTTACAAAGAATCACAACTTTAGCTTTCTTGGTGGAGGCATACGCCCAATAGTGGAAGGGGTACATAGGGTGTGTCATGCTGGGAGTATCGTGTTGAAGGAGGTGAATATCTTGGAGGAAAAAAAACACCAGCATTCTGCTAAAGGAGATATCTCCATATCTGTTTTCTCTTGTTTGGCGCTTTGAGTTATCACACATTGAGGGTGAGGAGTTTAACCCCAGAGTTATTTGTCATATGAGTGGACTAAGGGAGTGCTGTTAAGTTTGAATCTTTCCATTAATACAGCATTAAATGTATTCAATGAACATTCAAATATTGGGAGATTCCATTGACACTCAAGAAAAGGGATTAGATTCTCAAAAATGACCTTCAAGTAATATTTTTTCTTTAATAGTACACCTAACCTGAATTTCCCTCATAAACGCTAAACTTCGGATACCATTTGTGTAAATAGCTGTTGGTATTTGTGTAGCGGGAATGTTCCTTCAGCGTAACTGAGCTCCAGAACAATAAGGGTCTGTTAGAAGATTCATGATGGTGTATATCAAGAGGGGTGTGGAGGTTGCAAATGTGTGTTACACAGTTTTACATTACACAAATTAGAAGTCACATAGTAAATGTACAGTAAGATTGCAAGATTTGCCCAGATTTATTTCAAATTCTGAAGCAAACAGGTCTCCAAATTCCAAAGTCAACAACATTTTGCACTAGACAAGAGCAACCGAGAAAGATGAAGGAAGGGGAAATAAAATCAAACAAATCCATCACAACAACATTTCATTCAAACTCGTAACAGATAAACTATGAAAGACTAAGTTGAAGCTTGCTCTCTTACCTAATTAACTCCCCACTCTGATGTATGCTGTTTCCAGGGTGAGACTCCTCAGACCCTCTGTCTCATCTAGTCATCTCATAACTGCTCCATCAATGAACGGTCTTCACACTCTTACCCCAGTCACTCGGCTCACCCACTTTGGTCTAGCACTTTTGCACTGTCATGCTCACGGTCCTCTAATGTAGCTCATATTTCTGAGAGTTCACTTTGTGTATATGGTCGCTATCCCTACCAGGTTTCGTGGAGCTATTGTCTACATGTTCCAAGTCTCATGATTCACATTGTGTCTTCCAGGAGCAACTCTCTGTTAATCCATGGCACAGATTTGCAGTCCTCCTCCAGGTGCTACAATATCTGTACATAAGAAGTCTGGAGCATATGTACAAGCCCCTATTGCCAACACAACGTCACCTATATTGACTTTATGGTGGCGATAGGGGCTGCGCCTTATGTACAAGGCAGCGTTAAGACACTTACGCTGCCCCCTATGGAAAGGGGTGGCGTACATAGAAGGCAGCGCCAAATTTAAGACCAGGTAAAAACTGGTCTTAAGTTGGCGAAATGAGGAGAAATGCATTATTTCTCCTCGTTTTTGTTTTTTCCATGTGTGCTGCCTTGTGCAGCACACATGGAAAAAGCAAAATGCCATGGTTTGTTTATGTACAGGAAGGTATCCCTTTCTGTACATAAACAAACTTTAAAAAAAATGCAATTATGTTACTTTCATGTGTGCTGCATGAGGCAGCACACATGAAAGTGATAGAATCGCATTTCTAGGATTGTTTATGTTCAAGAAGGGACACCACTTAAACAATCCTCGCCTGCAAGCAGACTCCCTTGCACTCTGGTGCAAGGGTGCCTACGTTGGTGCTAAGTTGCTAAACTTAGCACCATCACAGGGGAAAAGCAAGGCTGTACCATATTCTTGTAAATTTGGTGCAGCCTTGTGTTCTAGAAGTGGAGGAGAGAGGGGTTAAGCCAGGAAACCTAACACCTCTCTACTCCACTACCTTGTACATATCCCCCTCTGTTTCCGCAATCACTAACATTTGTGTTATCAACCTATGAAATTCACTGTACCATAACTAAATGTCCTGAGTTGATACTGGTTTTTCCAGAACTGACCAAATTTGTGGTTATTTCATTACTTCTGCCTACTCAACCCTCTGGGTAGCTTTAATCTGATAAGGCCTAACAATATAGGTAAAACTGAGATTTCTGGAACGTGCTTACTAACGCTCTCTCTGGGTATGCTGTAAAAGAATGTTTATTAAATATGTATATATAGTTTAGTCATCATTTTAAGGATGGTTTCTGACTCCAATTGAGTGTGGGAGCCCCCAATGGTAGGCACCAACGTACGTTCTCCTCTATCTCCTGTCTGGAGTAACAGAAGACTAACTCCTGTCTGCTGTAGCGATGTGGAAGGCATGTCTCACAGAAAAAGGGCAACCATTCATGAATCCCACTTTTTTTTTACTAGGCAGTAACTGGAACAGGTATGTTCTTTGGCCAGGGATCCCACCTGTGGGATTTCATTTTTCACTTAGGGTCTCTGGTCGTCACCTGACAGATTCCATGCAAAGGTTTGTACCTCAAAGGCAAAAGGTCCCTTTCAGCCACCACTGACATTACATCATCCCCACACACAATCAGTGGCAAAGATCTGATTCCTCTCATACCAGTTGTTCCATCTACTCCCTGGCTCACCACAGGGTATCCTTCAAGATATCAGTTCAGATGACTTTCCATTTAAAATTCTCATGAGGCAATACAATCAACAACACTTACATTGTTTTCTACATGGGTCGAGAGCTGATCATATGTGGTTCTCAGCAATTGATCCATTGATTCTCGGTGACTGTCCTCATTCCAAATAGCTTCCCTATCATTGTGGTCTGTGGTGAAGGCATATTCTTTGCATGGGGTCATTGTGAGAAACCCATAAAGAGGTGCCCAGACCAGATCTTCCTTGAAGTTGCTAATGTATGAACTCAAATGCACTCAATCCAGGATGATGTTGTGGATCAAGGCTAATTAACTACCACTGGCATGTCAACCTTTCTGAGTGACACAGATGATTCTAATTGCAAGGATATTCAAACTTATAGTTATGGAAATCAATAGGCATCTTACATCAGCATTTAAATGTCTTAGAACATCTTATGTTTCACCCTAGTGGTGAATATTTGGTGCTTGTGGCTGTGCGGTAACAAGCCAATGAGTATCTAGATGAATGCTGAACCTCAAGCATACCAATGGAACCTACGAACAAAACGGAGGTTGGTTGTTGAAAATTCACAACATCGCTAGGCTGCTGACTTACCATTGTGACATCTTGGAGTACATAAATGATACTAAGTAGACTATGGGCGAAAGATGGAATACAGAAATGCCTCCCTCCGGGACCAAGGTGAGAATTCTTCCAGCATCCACGGCTGCCATGAGTGCAGAAATGAAGGACCAGTCAGAACTACTCTCTGAAGAGCTGCTGTATTGACAAACCTGGTGGGATTTCCCATTTCATGTACCATGGTGAGAACTAAAAGTGGATTTCAACAAGACTAAGTCCTGTTGGCCACTTCGCCTAATCATCCTAGCATTGGAGTGTGCTTGTTGTGCTTTCTCACAAGTGTTGATTAAGCACTCACCTGCTTCATCACATAATAGCTAACAAACATGCTTTCATTTTCCCTTCCAAGACCAAGAGTAAATGTAGTTTTAAAGTGTGTATATATACATTACGGAGCGGCATCTACAAGCGGATCCCCGTCCTCACCTACACATAAATAAAGCTGCTGCTCGCGTGCTACTCACATGGTGGACAACCTTGGAGCGTGAATCTATATGCGGCAGTCCAGCCGCAGAGTATGCACCACCCCGTTAACGTGGGGGTCACGGCAGTGAAGTAGCAGCCGTACATGGAATCGAGGACGGGCCCACTTGTGGAGTCCATACAGGACTTGATTGTGTGCTTTCCGTACTACACTTCCCAGAAGTCTCACTGGAGCCTCCCATCGACGGGCGAGTTATATAATTGGAGAAGTGTAGCGGGTGCGCACACCGCTTCCGTTAAAGCCCCTGAAAAGAAGCAGATGGAGCTTCGAAACGCGTCGGGCAGATCCATTACGGAGCGGCGTCTACAAGCGGATCCCCGTCCTCACCTACACATAAATAAAGCTGCTGCTCGCGTGCTACTCACATGGTGGACAACCTTGGAGCGTGAATCTATATGCGGCAGTCCAGCCGCAGAGTATGCACCACCCCGTTAACGTGGGGGTCACGGCAGTGAAGTAGCAGCCGTACATGGAATCGAGGACGGGCCCACTTGTGGAGTCCATACAGGACTTGATTGTGTGCTTTCCGTACTACACTTCCCAGAAGTCTCACTGGAGCCTCCCATCGACGGGCGAGTTATATAATTGGAGAAGTGTAGCGGGTGCGCACACCGCTTCCGTTAAAGCCCCTGAAGAGAAGCAGATGGAGCTTCGAAACGCGTCGGGCAGATCCATTACGGAGCGGCGTCTACAAGCGGATCCCCGTCCTCACCTACACATAAATAAAGCTGCTGCTCGCGTGCTACTCACATGGTGGACAACCTTGGAACGTGAATCTATATGCGGTAGTCCAGCCGCAGAGTATGCACCACCCCGTTAACGTGGGGGTCACGGCAGTGAAGTAGCAGCCGTACATGGAATCGAGGACGGGCCCAGTTGTGGAGTCCATACAGGACTTGATTGTGTGCTTTCCGTACTACACTTCCCAGAAGTCTCACTGGAGCCTCCCATCGACGGGCGAGTTATATAATTGGAGAAGTGTAGCGGGTGCGCACACCGCTTCCGTTAAAGCCCCTGAAGAGAAGCAGATGGAGCTTCGAAACGCGTCGGGCAGATCCATTACGGAGCGGCGTCTACAAGCAGATCCCCGTCCTCACCTACACATAAATAAAGCTGCTGCTCGCGTGCTACTCACATGGTGGACAACCTTGGAGCGTGAATCTATATGCGGCAGTCCAGCCGCAGAGTATGCACCACCCCGTTAACGTGGGGGTCACGGCAGTGAAGTAGCAGCCGTACATGGAATCGAGGACGGGCCCACTTGTGGAGTCCATACAGGACTTGATTGTGTGCTTTCCGTACTACACTTCCCAGAAGTCTCACTGGAGCCTCCCATCGACGGGCGAGTTATATAATTGGAGAAGTGTAGCGGGTGCGCACACCGCTTCCGTTAAAGCCCCTGAAGAGAAGCAGATGGAGCTTCGAAACGCGTCGGGCAGATCCATTACGGAGCGGCGTCTACAAGCGGATCCCCGTCCTCACCTACACATAAATAAAGCTGCTGCTCGCGTGCTACTCACATGGTGGACAACCTTGGAGCGTGAATATATATATATATATATATATATATATTCACTGAAAAAACCATAGGTTATAGACCATATATAGTTAGGAATTAGCATTTAAAAAACCTTATTTTACTCACACAAAACCATTGAAATTCCATATATAGTTAGTTGCACTAACTATATATCGCGCACCCGCAATCCACTGCTGATCATGTCACATATTACATCATTCATGACATGGTCAGTGACATCACTGATGACATCACTGATGACATCTCAAATGACATCACTGATGACATCTCACTTGACATCAATGATCACATCACTGATGATATCATTCATGTGATAATACAATGCATCTCCTCACACTCTAATATAACCTCCGTTACACCCAGTGTTAAATAGAGAGTATCATTTTTGAAACCATTGACACACCAATACTAGTTACTACATACGCACTCACTGATTCCTATGTCTACACACACATTCACTCATACAATCATTCATACATACAATCACTCATCTTTACAACACTATCATATGCACTCATACACCTATACAGACACTCACACTCTGCCACTCATCCATGGAGTTACTCACACACCTAGTCAGTCCTGAAAAGAATCAATCACACTTCCATTTTCTCATCTATACAGTTAAACACAGAACACCTTACATTTTTGAAACATATACTAACACATAGTTACTCTCTTATAGAATCACTGATACAAGTACACATTGATCTGCACAGAGTCACACACCTCCCAGCCAGCCATACACACACTCAGTCTCCCATACAAATACTTGTGCAACCAATCAATAACCCATATAGCTACTTATATAGCTACTGATCAACACGTGCAGCAGCTTGCACAACAACAGACATACTGATGCACACTTTTAGACAGTTTAGTCACTAACCCGTGCATTCAGTAAGACGCATTTAATCACTCACTCATACAGTCAATCACGCACCTACTAAAACCTTCATTCAGACACTTATACATCCACTCATTCTTCAATATGTAAAACATATTTAAACTTTACAGAAACACATAATCACTGGATGTTGTCATCAGTGATGTCATCAGTGATGTCACTGACCATGTCATGAATGATGTAATATGTGACATGATCAGCAGTGGATTGCGGGTGCGCGATATATAGTTAGTGCAACTAACTATATATGGAATTTCAATGGTTTTGTGTGAGTAAAATAAGGTTTTTTAAATGCTAATTCCTAACTATATATGGTCTATAACCTATGGTTTTTTCAGTGAATTTTCAAGGTTTTGTAAATGCTAATTCCTAACTATATATGGTCTATAACCTATGGTTTTTTCAGTGAATTTCAATGGTTTTTTAATAGCAAATATCATAAGCTGTCGAATGTCAAGTACGTGGTAAGTGAAAACATTTTCGTGTTTATGCACACTGATCTGCTTTGAATGGTGCCCCCCCCCCCTCATTTCTATTAGGAGTACTCTCTCTTTGCAGATAGTGAAAGGTAGTTAACGCAGGCCTTTGCCCCCGTTGTAATCCGTCGTGCCTGCTTCTCTCTCCATTTGATTGATTGTTATCCAAGTATTTACTGTTTTAGAATTAGTTCTCTTTGGTTCATTCTCTATTTACAAACAAACACAGAGTCGCAATACTCTGTTTAGTCTTTGCAGATAACGAAAAATCGTGTAAAAAAAAAGAAAAGGAATCGAGCAAAATCAGTAGGCCACTAATGGGATCTCTTTTTGACCTCGCTAAAATAGAAACATTAGGAACAACCCCTCATGACAAATACAAAACTAGTGAGATGAACTGAACTCCACACAATGATGGCTGCAAAACAGCTCGGCTCCGCCACCCACCCCGCCCAAAATAACGATAAAGAGCGGCTGCCATGATTGGTTGCGGAATGGCCACAATGGAGCTACGAAATGGTGGTGCTCTCATGCTAACCCCAGCTTCAGTCTGAAACATCCAGAAACACTGTAGACTACCAATTCGATCAGTTCCGGTAGCGCCCCAATGTAACCCGGTAGAGAAGAACTAGCCCTCCCCTCTTGGACTGATGGTTCTTGTTGCCTGTCCCTTCTGTTGTCATTTAACAGAACTATTTAGCCTGCTGAAAGGGGTTGTGTTTCGACCGCTGGTTGGTGGAGACATTTTGACTATATTCTGGACCTGCGTTGTCGCGTAATGCGTCATATGACGCGCCGCGTTAGCGCATCCGGAAGTCATCCGGGGCGCGCAGCACGTAACGTAAGCATAACAAGTCATGTGACTTGTTAATAAAAACTTTTCATTGGTTCATTTTACTTTTCTTATTCTAATGATGAAAGCCTTGGTCATATCACCTAAAAATTACGCTTTTAATTACTTCCGAACATTATTTTTTCTTAAATATATGTTATAATGTTCCAGGCTAATGTACTTTCCCGGAAATTTTACAACTGTCCTGCAAGTAAAATATATTCTTTTTTCGAGAAAAAGAGCGTTTCTTCGTCCCATGACGGAGCCGTTGAGCAAAAGAGGGTCGACCTGCTGTCTTAGTCGCCGATACGCCTGAATATGAGATTCTTAGCGATCACTTTATGTTGCAGGAATAGAAAACACAACAGCCCTTGACCATTTATCTTTACTGCGTTCCTTCGTATTATACCTTTTACCCTTCATGTAATTGGTCTGCTTTATTTCACTTGCCTTTTAATGATTCTAAAACAGTGACTATTATTAAAAACTTTACCAATGTATATACTACTACCATGTTTTCTTTTAAAAACCTTTATTGTGAAAATTTCATTATACAAATACGAGCCTATAACCACGTGGGCCTGCCACGGAGCAAACTGTAATCGTATATGATGAATAGACATTTACACTGTAGAGGAACGTAACGGGCGGGCCATTAGGTTGCAAGAACTAAGGTGTCTAACAGTTACGGAATCGGTGGACGTACATTTTATAATTAAAATACGACAGGGCCAGTTACAATAAAATTATCTAGATATACATTTGCGGGCAAGTACCATGGGTGACGTTAATTCGAACTTTCAACAGTACAGTAATCAATAACACATCAGAACTTAATATCAATAGGGATGTCGAAATATTCAATCAATTCTCGTCCCCGCCCGCCATGTGCTTCAAAACTGCATACGTATCTCGTGATTTCAAGGTTCTGCAACCAGTACACAACAAGGAGTTACGAGTCCCATTTATTCCGGCGCCATTTTGGGCGAGGACGGGCAGGTCCAGGATATAGTCAAAATGTCTCTACCAACCATCGACTATGATGATGTTCATATGCTGTATTTATTAGAGTAACACTCATCTGTCCACATGAAATTAATTTACCACAATCTAAACATGTCATTTTAATCTTTCCAAAGTTCTTCTAAATATTTGGGACCGTTTCCCTTGCCTCTGAAGCTCTCAGTGCCACTTCTTTGATGAATGTACTAGCAGGTCAGGGGTTCTCCTCCAAATCTCTCTTTTATGCAGCACTATAATTAATTGGTGCCACCTCTCCATATGACGATGCATGGTATAGTTACCACAACTATATTTTTTTTCGGTTCCTCTGGAGAGTTCATCGTGGCAGATGAAGCGTGTAACGTACCGGGCATTTACCTTTTTTTGCATGTACAGGAAAGGAAAAAAAAATCGAGCGTCCAAGTTCTAAGGTGTCCCAGGGCCATTTTAGTGGACCAGGCCCAAATCCAAAGAACAGGCCGCCATTTTGAGAGTCCTCTTGCAGCCGCCTGTCGCTGTAGCATCAAGAGCAGCCGAAACTCAGCTGAATGGCAACTGAAACGGTAAATGGGCGCCCCACTACATTTCAGCATTGTAGGATGACCACACCAGTACAGCAACTTGCTAGACATCACCTCGGTGCCATCCGGATCTCGGCGCCCCACTGCAGATGAAGTGCCTCTCAACTATGAAACCACCACGGTGACATCCGGATCTTGGCGCGTTGTGCTGCCTTCGGCCTATTCGCACATCGGTCCGCTACTGACGCCCTCTCACAGGCTAATGGGATGACCCACGCCGAGTTTCAGCATTGTAGGATGACCACACCAACTTGCTAGACATCACCTCGGTGCCATCCGAATCTTGGCATCTCAACGCCTAGTAGTATCTTCCATACAGAAAATATTGTTACGCTGCCTTTGGCCCCATTCGCACATCAGTCCGCAACTTAGACATCACCTCGGTGCCATCCGGATCTTGGCATCTCAGCGCCTTGTGGTGTCAGTCAGAAAATATTGTTGCGCTGCCTTTGGCCCCATTCGCACATCAGTCCGCTACTGACACCATCTCACAGGCCAATAGGGCGCCCCACGCCGACTTTTACCATTGTACGATGGCCACACCAGTGGCACAACTTGCTAGACATCACCTCGGTGCCATCCGAATCTTGGCATCTCAACGCCTAGTGGTATCTTCCATACAGAAAATCTTGTTACGCTACCTTTGGCCCCATTCGCACATCGGTCCGCAACTTAGACATCACCTCGGTGCCATCCGGATCTTGGCATCTCAGCGCCTTGTGGTGTATTCTCTTCAGAAAATATTGTTGAGCTGCCTTTGGCCCCATTCGCACATCGGTCCGCAACTTAGACATCACCTCGGTGCCATCCGGATCTTGGCATCTCAGCGCCTTGTGGTGTCTTCTACTCCGAAAATATTGTAGAAAATATTGTTGCGCTGCCTTTGGCCCCATTCACACATCAGTCCGCTACTGACACCATCTCACAGGCCAACAGGGCGCCCCACGCCGACTTTTACCATTGTACGATGGCCACACCAGTGCCACAACTTGCTAGACACCACCTCGGTGCCATCCGGATCTTGGCATCTCAGCGCCTTGTGGTGTCTTCAAATCAGAAAATATTGTTGCGCTGCCTTTGGCCCCATTCGCACATCGGTCCGCTACTGACGCCATCTCACAGGCCAACGGGGCGCCCCACGCCGACTTTCAACATTGTAGGATGGCCACAGAAGTGCGACAACTTACTAGACACCACCTCGGTGCCATCCGGATCTTGGCGCGTTGTGCTGCCTTCGGCCTATTCGCACATCGGTCCGCTACTGACGCAAACTCACAGGCCAACGGGGCGCCCCACGCCGACTTTCAGCATTGTTGGATGGCCACACCAGTGCGGCAACTTACTAGACACCACCTCGGTGCCATCCGGATCTTGGCGCGTTGTGCTGCCTTCGGCCTATTCGCACATCGGTCCGCTACTGACGCAAACTCACAGGCCAACGGGGCGCCCCACGCCGACTTTCAGCATTGTAGGATGGCCACACCAGTGCTGCAACTTGCTGGACACCACCTCGGTGCCATACGGATCTTGGCGCGTTGTGTTGCCTTCGGCCTATTCGCACATTGGTCCGCTACTGACGCCGCCTCACGTGCCAACGTATTTTCTCCGCATTTTACACCCTATGCCGCATAACAGGTCATGTGACTTGTTTATAAAACTTTTCATTGGTTCATTTTACTTTTGGTTTCCTAATGATGGAAGGCTTGATCATGTGACCTAAAAACAACACTTTTCATTGGATGAAAACTTTTTTTTTTTCCCAAACGATGAAAGCCCCACCTTGTTTCTGGATGTTTCAGACTGAAGCTGGCGTCAGCATGAGAGCACCACCATCTCGTAGCTCAGTCGTGGTCATTCCGCGAGCAATCATGGCAGCCGCTCCCCACCAGAAGCCTGCAGGAGTCGGAGCCCCCAAAACTTTTGATGAATTCTCAAGGCGGAGGGGACGCTTTCGAGAATGGGGTCCAAGACCTAGCAGACAAGCGTCCGATTTCCAAGGTGTCCCAGGGCCATTTCAGTGGACCAGGCCCAAAAAGGAAACAGCCTGCCGCCATTTTGAGAGTCCTGTGACAGCCGCCTATCGCTGCACCGCAAGAGTGGGCGCAACTCAGCTGAATTGCGGCTTTTGACACAGTGGACCAAAAACGGACGGAATGGCAACTGAAACGGTAAAGGGGCGCCCCACTACAACAGATGACACTCCACCTGGAGAGGCCCGTTCACGCCGCCTCCCCCGGAGCGCCCCACGCCGTTATTCGGAGCAGCATTGTAGGATACCAAAACCAGTGCGGCAACTTACTGGACATCACCTTGGTGCCATCGTTCTGCTGCCTTGGAACTATTCGCGCAACAGTTTGCTACTGATGACCCACCCCCCGCGACGCCCCATGCCGTTATTTGCTGGGTGGCAACTTACTAGACATCACTTTCGTGTCATCTAGATTTCAGCGCGTTCTGCTGCCTTGGAACTATTCGCACAACAGTTTGCTACTGATGACCCACCCCCCGCGACGCCCCACGCCGGAAATCTGGACGTTGTGCTGCGTTGGGACTATTCGCACAGCCGACCGCTACTTCGTTGTTTTTCCCTAAAAATGTTTATATGTTATTACTATTTTTGTTTTCTTGTATATATTTATAAATTATTAAAGTTTTATAATCTTACTACTTTGTCGGAGTGCTATATATTTTTAATGTGACACATAATTGTAAAAACTTTGATGTACAAAGAGTCATCCCTGGAATCTTCCGCTTCAGGCTCGGTCCCCTCCCCAATCACAATACAGGATGGTTTTCAGATAATAGCAACGCTTCTGCTGTGACGGATCTCATCGAGTGTGGGCCTTGATCTACTATAACTCCTTTGAAGAGGGGTGATTCTTTACAGCTGTGGCCATAAACTACATCTGCAGGGCTAGCTGATACCCTAGGACCAGCCTGGACAATCGGACACAGAGGAAAAGGAGTGTCAGAGGGTGCGGTAGTGAATAGGGCGAAAGGGAGGTGTCGGGCGGGCACAGGGTGTGATTCTCAGGGAAGAGCAGCGCAGATGGGGGGAGGTTTATTACCCATGCATAAGACAGAGAGCGGGGGTGACCACTGCCTGGGGGAGATGCTTGCGAGGGTGGGGAGCCATGCTAAGGATCGACAGCGTGCACAGAGTGGGTCTGGTCAAGGCATCTAAAATGGCTGCCGTGCACGACAAAAGTGTGGCATTTGAAAAAAGACAAGATGGCGCAGACAATGTTTTTCAACACTTCCTGATTTCCTTCGAATCGAACGTTAACAGACGTTGGGGCATATTACCAAAGTTAAGCGATATTTATCCCTAACGATGCTTAGCAACGATTTTTTTACCGTCAGAAATTATCGCAGATAAACCTTGCTATTATCAAGGTTTATCGGAAATACGATAAAAAACGACCGCAATGCATTAATATCGCTGAAAACTCAGCGATATTCATGCATTACCGAGCTAATGCTCTTAGCCATGTTATCCACCTCCCATTGGATAACATGGCTAAGAACTGCTCAGGGCAGGTGGTAGCTTTTGGAGATATTCGCGCTTATCTCGAATATTTCCAAAAGTTGATAATAGGAGATAGCGATGTTAGCGACTGTTTCCAGTCGCTAACATCTTGGCATGCCCACTTTGCATGTCATTAGTGATAAATATCACTCACATGCAAAGTGGGGCCCAAGATGGTCGCTATATTCTACTAGCCGTCGCTAACTGGTGTTAGCAACAGCTACGTAATACACATATAATTTTATCTCCGCGAAGCGGAGCGCTGTTACAGATATATATCTTGTTTCTGAACGTTAATTTCTCAAAATGCACTGAAGCACATATATTGAGACCTAGCAAAGGCACATCGGGCTACCAGTCCCTACAATTTTGCCAAGTTTCGTGCAAATCCATTCAGCTGTTCGATCCTACCGAGAGACAAGATGGCGGCCGCTACGGACTGTTTGGAATGTTTACAGACACCGGAGAGCCAATCAGCTTCGCTTCGCAAAGCTCCGTAACGCGAAAAGTACGCGAAGCGGTGCGCTGTTACAGATATATATCTTTTTTTGTACGTTAATTTCTCAAAATCCACTGGAGCACATATATTGAGATCTAGCAAAGGCACATCGGGCTACCAGTCCCTACAATTTTGCCAAGTTTCGTGCAAATCCATTCAGCTGTTCGATTATTATTATTTTTATTTTTTTTTGCCCCGCGGGGCCCTTTTAAAACCTCCACATCAAACCTAGGGGGTGAGCGCCAATGTACTATGCCCCCTTATGGTCATTTGCCCCTTCGCTTTGGCCTCCTCTTGTCTCTCGATCCTACCGAGAGACAAGATGGCGGCCGCTACGGACTGTTTGGAATGTTGACAGACGCCGGAGAACCAATCAGCTTCGCTTCACAAAGCTCCGTTGCGCGTAAAGTACGCGTCCTGGGACGCTGCCAGGTCCGCTGTTACAGATATATATCTTTTTTTAAACGTTAATTTCTCAAAATCCACTGGAGCACATATATTGAGACCTACAAAAGGCACATCGGGCTACCAGTCCCTACAATTTTGCCAAGTTTCGTGCAAATCCATTCAGCCGTTCGGGCTAAAAGTGAGGCCAACCGCCCTATGGAAAACTCAATGTTAAAAACACGTTTTGGGACCCCCCTTTTTTCTCGGCCCCCCCTTGACGAACCCCCCCCAAATTTTTAAGGGCTGCTCAGAAACAAAATGTGCCATTTTCCTGAAAATGTCAGCCAATTCCGTCCACAAACGCCAAAGTTATTAGACATAGAATTTTCAAAAATCCCATAGAGAAAAAATCCTAACTATATATACCTACTGGCGACCGCCAGTAGGTAATATATATATATATATATATATATTTTCACACAAGGGCTCCATTTTGTATATTACCTACTGGCAACAGCCAGTAGGTATATATAGTTAGGATTTAATATAATTCTGCATGCAACTGTACATGGTGGACTACATATCCCAGAATACCTACAGCCTATCAGGAGGCAACTAACGGCAGCCTATCAGGAGGCATCTAATGTTACTGAATGGAATAAAGGTGTGGTCTTAACGAACACTGTGTACTTTGTGGAATTTAGCCTTTGAAGAAGAATTTATTTCGAAACGCGTCGGCTGCCTGAGACGTGTTGTGGGTGTGTGGATGTACACCATGGCTTGAGTGCTTCCCGAACCTGTGGGGAACTAGGAGCTTTTATATATATATATATATATATATATATATATATATATATATATATATATATATATATATATATATATATATATATATATATATATTTGTATATTACCTACTGGCGACAGCCAGTAGGTATATATAGTTAGGATTGTTTTCCATAGGGAAATCGCAACATTCTATTGGGAATAACTTTGGCGCCGGTTGAGGAATCTTCCTGAAATGTTTCCTAACTTTGCCTCGCGGCGCTCCGCTCCTTCCCTGGAAGTTTGGGGGGGATTCGTCAAGCGGGGCCGAGATAAAAGGGGGGTCCCAAAACGTGTTTTCCCCATGTTAATTTCCATAGGGCGGTTGGACTCACTTTTAGCCCGAACGGCTGAATGGTTTTCCACCAAACTTGGCAAAATTGTAGGGACTGGTAGCCCGATGTGCCTTTGCTATGTCTCAAGATATGTGCTCCAGTGGTTTTTACGAAAATTAACTTTGAAAAAATATATATTGGGCTACATTGGGCTATATATATGTTAAAGCCCAAATGTAGCCCAATGTAGCCCAAAGATGGCCACCAGAGACAAAAAAAAACAAATGTAGCCCAAATATCAGCCAGATGTAGCCTAACTATAGCCCAATGACAGAATGTCCCAGAGTGTTCTAAAGAACAACTAGAGCGCTAACAGTCTTACTTATGACAAAAGTATGGCACACCTGAAGTCATCTTGATTGGAATAAAGTGCTAACACTTAAAACATTTAATTTGCAAAGGAACAAAATGAGGGGGTTCATTTTGCCATAGAAATTATGATTAGTGCTGAAGAAAGAAAAATTAGGGCACATTTTGAGTGACTTCTCAAATCCTCTTATATTTCAATAAAAACAATTCTGATAAGCTGTCTCCCAATATGGCCACCAGAGACAAAAGAGCCCAAATGTAGCCCAAATATCAGCCAGATGTAGCCCAACTATAGCCCAATGACAGATTGTCCCAGAGTGTTCTAAATTACAACTAGAACGCTAACAGTCTTACTTATGACAAAAGTATGGCACACCTGAAGTCATCTTGATTGGAATAAAGTGGTAACACTTAATACATTTAATTTGAAAAGGAACAAAATGAGGGGTTTCATTTTGCCATAGAAATTTTATATATATATATATATATATATATATATATATATATATATATATATATATATATATATATATATATATATATTCACTGAAAAAACCATAGGTTACACACCAGTTATAGTTAGGAGTTAGCATTTAAAAAACCTTTGAAATTCACTGAAAAAACCATAGGTTTCACACCAGTTATAGTTAGCTGGAAATTTTACTCGCATAAAACCATTGAAATTCCCACGTTATAGTTAGTTGGACTCACTATAACTTGCACGTCTGCAATGCACTGCTGATGACGTCACATATTACATCACTCATGCATATATTTAAATATTTAAACATTACTCGCTAATATATGTATTCACTAAGATACACTTAATAAGCCAGTTAACCATAGGTTTCAGGCCTTATATAGTTAGGAATTAGCATTTAAAAAACCTTTGAAATTCACTGAAAAAACCATAGGTTTCAGGCCTTATCTAGTTAGGAATTAGCATTTAAAAAACCTTTGAAATTCACTAAAAAAAACCAGAGGTTTCAGGCCTTATATAGTTAGAAATCAGCATTTAAAAAACCTTTGAAATTCTCTGAAAAAAAACATAGGTTTCAGGCCTTATATAGTTAGGAATTAGCATTTAAAAAAACCTTTGAAATTCACTGAAAAAACCATAGGTTTCAGGAGTTATATAGTTAGGAATTAGTTTTTAAAAAACCTTTGAAATTCACTCAAAAAACTATAAGTTTTAGTGGTGTTATAGTTAGCTGGACATTTTACTCATACAAAACCAATGAAATTGCTCCTATATAGTTAGTTGTATTAACTATATTTCGCGTACCCGCAATCCACTGCTGATGATGTCACATATTAGATCATTCATGACATGGTCAGTGACATCACTGATGACATCTCAAATGACATCACTGATGACATCACTGATGACATCATCCACGTGACAATCACATACACCTTTTCATACACTATTACAATTTTTCATCACTGTTTGTAAAATACAGAGTATCATATTTAAATCCATTGTCACAGCAATACAAGTATCTAAAAATCCACTCAGTGATTCATATATGTATACACACATCTAATCACTTACCTATGAATTCACTCATACATGCTGTCAATGCACAATAGAACACTATCAAAAATACTTATACATCTATATCGACATTAAACAACAGCACGCATCCTATTCAAATATGAAGTCATCCTACTCACTTATGCAAACAATGGATCATACTTACATATTTACTTAGCAAAACACTTATACAAACACCACTTCTTCTATTCATTTAGATAGTAAGTCATACTTAGTAAATTATAAAATCATTATTACAAGTATACAGTTATCCATACAGTCACTCACACAATCATTGTGTCTTATGTATACTTATTTATATACAACAACTGACACATACACTGCCTTTTATTTTTCTAGTTTGTTGGACCTGTACCTTTGAGAAATATATTTGCTCATCACCACACCCATAAAGAGATTCCCTCACCCAAACTGTTAGAACATGTAGTTTTAACTTCATATATCTACTGAATCAACTATTCACACATCTTTGGACAGTCACACACCCCCCACCGAACCACACACACTTTCACACTCCCATACAAATACTCAGTTAACTAATCAATAACTAATATAGACTTTCACATAGCTAGTAACCAACTGTAGAATCAGTTTACACAACAACTGACAAAGTGATACAGATATTCACACAGTTTAGTCACTATCCACTATATTTAGTGAGACATTATAAATTGGTCAAGTAAACAGTCAATTACACTGCTACTAAATCCTCCATCCAAATATTTATTTATATATATCCACTCATTCTTCAATGTAAATTGCTATATATATATAATGCATATTTAAATAACGAAGCAAACCACATTCACTGGATGATGTCATCAGTGATGTCATCAGTGATGTCATTTGAGATGTCATCAGTGATGTCACTGACCATGTCATGAATGATCTAATATGTGACATCATCAGCAGTGGATTGCGGGTGCGCGAAATATAGTTAGTACAACTAACTATATAGGAGCAATTTCATTGGTTTTGTATGAGTAAAATGTCCAGCTAACTATAACACCACTAAAACTTATAGTTTTTTGAGTGAATTTCAAAGGTTTTTTAAAAACTAATTCCTAACTATATAACTCCTGAAACCTATGTTTTTTTCATTGAATTTCAAAGGTTCTTTTAAATGCTAATTCCTAACTATATAAGGCCTGAAACCTATGTTTTTCAGTGAATTATATATATATATATATATATATATATATATTACCTACTGGCGGTCGCCAGTAGGTATATATAGTTAGGATTTTTTCTCTATGGGTTTTTTGAAAATTCTATGTCTAATAACTTTGGCGTTTGTGGACGGAATCGGCTGAAATTTTCAGGAAAATGGCACATTTTGTTTCTGAGCAGCCCTTGAAAATTTGGGGGGGGTTCGTCCAGTGGGGGCCGAGAAAAAAGGGGGGTCCCAAAACGTGTTTTTAACATTGAGTTTTCCATAGGGCGGTTGGCCTCACTTTTAGCCCGAACGGCTGAATGGATTTGCACGAAACTTGGCAAAATTGTAGGGACTGGTAGCCCGATGTGCCTTTTGTAGGTCTCAATATATGTGCTCCAGTGGATTTTGAGAAATTAACGTTTAAAAAAAGATATATATCTGTAACAGCGGACCGGTTAGCGCTCTGGTTCGCGGACTTTTCGCGCAACGGAGCTTTGTGAAGCGAAGCTGATTGGTTCTCCGGCGTCTGTCAACATTCCAAACAGTCCGTAGCGGCCGCCATCTTGTCTCTCGGTAGGATCGAGAGACAAGAGGAGGTCAAAACAAAGGGGGAAATAACTATAAGGGGGCATAGTAGATCCTCGCTGACCCCCTAGGTTTGATGTGGAGGTTTTAAAAGGGCCCCGCGGGGCAAAAAAAAACCAAAATAATAATAATCGAACGGCTGAATGGATTTGCACGAAACTTGGCAAAATATTAGGGACTGGTAGCCCGATGTGCCTTTGCTAGGTCTCAATATATGTGCTCCAGTGGATTTTGAGAAATTAACGTTGAAAAAAAGATATATATCTGTAACAGCGCTCCGCTTCGCGTACTTTTCGCGTTACGGAGCTTTGCGAAGCTGATTGGTTCTCCGGCGTCTGTCAACATTCCAAACAGTCCGTAGCGGCCGCCATCTTGTCCCTCGGTAGGATTGAGAGACAAGAGGAGGCCAAAGCGAAGGGGGAAATGACCATAAGGGGGCATAGTAGATCCTTCCTGACCTCTTAGGTTTGATGTACCATTTTGCCAAGTTTGGTGTAATTCCGTTCAGCCATTCAGGCTGTAGACGTATGTAAATGTCCTATGGAAAATTGCATGGGGAAAACACATTTGAAAGTGTTGAAATTTAGAACCAATTAAAATGTTACTTTGGTTTTGTATTTGTGTGTGATGAAAGTTAATTGGTTATGTATATATGTCAAATGAGAGGAAACCACAGCCATTTTGTGATACTACTGTCTGAGGTACATTTGTGAGGAATTTTTGGTGGTGAATTTCTGGTGTTTGATTTACACAGTACTAACACTTCTGCTACTTTTAAAAAGGTGAGTTGTTAATTTGTAAGGGGAACTATGTTGTACACTTGAAGATAATTTGAAAAATGTTTTCTGTTATTTATTTGCTGTCCTTCTGTTATACTAAATACTTGATGAAGTTAGTTTTATATTATGTATTACTAAAAACGATAAATGAAAGTGATTATTTTTTTCTGCAATTTACAGCAAGCAATTTCAAAATAAAATGGCTCACAATGAAGAGACCGTGGCAATTTCTTTTGAATTGTCCACTACATTGATTGAAATTGAGAGCACCAATAATGAAATATTGTCACAAGGAGGACATGACTTGTATGATTCCATTAGATTGATTGAAATGGACAGCACCAAGAATGAAATATTGTCACAAGGAGATGACTTGAATGATTCCACTACATTGATTGAAATTGAGAGCACCAATAATGAAATATTGTCACAAGGAGGAGATGGCTTGTATGATTCCATTAGATTGATTGAAATGGACAGCACCAATAATGAAATATTGTCACAAGGAGGAGATGACTTGAATGATTCCACTACATTGATTGAAATTGAGAGCACCAATAATGAAATATTGTCACGAGGAGATGACTTGAATGATTCCACTACATTGATTGAAATTGACAGCACCAATAATGAAATATTGTCAGAAGGAGGAGATGACTTGAATGATTTTTTTGATCAATCTCTTGATGGCGAATTTATCGAGTGTTTGGAGACCATAGAGTTACAAGAATCATCATTGCAGACTTTTAATGAGGAGATTCCAGATGAGATGATTGAAGAGGAAATTACTGATGAGGACATGTTAGTAGTTGTTTCAAATTTAGAAAATTCTGAAGAATAAATTTATATTTAGAAATCAAAAATTGTTTGAGACATTATTTATTTTTATTTTTAATTTATGAGTGTTTGGAGACCATAGAGTTACAAGAATCATCATTGCAGACTTTTAATGAGGAGATTCCAGATGAGATGATTGAAGAGGAAATTACTGATGAGGACATGTTAGTAGTTGTTTCAAATTTAGAAAATTCTGAAGAATAAATTTATATTTAGAAATCAAAAATTGTTTGAGACATTATTTATTTTTATTTTTAATTTATGAGGTTGTAGCGAAGTGATTGTAGTATAAAATGAGACTTATAGTATAGAGTGCAACATTTTTATGTTACATGGTAAGTTTACTCATATTTACTTCCCTTCTGCCACTATATTATCTCCAATGTGTATTTGACATGTCTTCTTCATCTCCGGCCTCCTTTCTCTCACTGTGTGTCTCCGATGCATCTTATCGCTGCTATTTTGTGTAATTACAGAAGAGAGTAAAATAAAATAGTTCGGAACGTGAAAAGGGGGCAAAGTAGAGTACTCCTCACCCCCTAGGCCTTTTTAGGCGGTTCCAAAAGGATCAGTTTCTGCTTTCCTGAGAGATTATGGTATGAGTTCCATATACCACAATAACTTGCATTACAACATGCAAGATATCTATCTCCTATTACCAACTTTTGGACATATTCGCGCTAAGCGCGAATATCTCCAAAAAGTAACACCTGCCCTGAGCAGTTCTTAGCCATGTTATCCAATGGGAGGTGGATAACATGGCTAAGAGCATTAGCTCGGTAATGCATGAATATCGCTGAGTTTTTAGCGATATTCATGCATTGCGGCCGTTTATTATCGCATTTGCGATAAACCTTGATAATAGTAAGGTTTATCTTCGATAATTTCTGACGATGCTTAGTGGTAAAAAATTGGTTGGTAAGCATCGTTAGCGATAAATATCGCTTAACTTTGGTAATATGCCCCAACGTCTGTTAACGTTCGATTCGAAGGAAATGAGGAAGTGTTGAAAAACATTGTCTGCGCCATCTTGCCTTTTTTGAAATGCCACACTTTTGTCGTGCACGGCAGCCATTTTAGATGTCTTGACCAGACCCACTCTCTGCACGCTGTCGATTCGTAGCATGGCTCCTCACCCTCGTAAGCATCTCCCCCAGGCACTGGTCACCACCGCTCTCTGTCTTATGCATGGGCAATAAACCTTCCCCCATCTGCGCTGCTCTTCCCTGAGAATCACACTCTGTGCCCGCCCGACACCTCCCTTTCGCCCTATTCACTACCGCACCCTCTGACACTCCTCTTCCTCTGTGTCCGAATGTCCAGGCCGGTCCTAGGCTATCAGCTAGCCCTGCAGATGTAGTTTATGGCCCCAGCTGTAAAGAATCACCCCTCTTCAAAGGAGTTATAGTAGATCAAGGCCCACACCCGATGTGATCCGTCACAGCACACGCGTTCCTACTATCTGAAAACCATCCTGTATTGTGATTGGGGAGAGGACCGAGCCTGAAGCGGAAGATTCCAGGAATGACTCTTTGTACATCAAAGTTTTTACAATTATGTGTCACATTAAAAATATATAGCACTCCAACAAAGTAGTAGGAATATAAAACTTTAATAACATATAAATATATACAACAAAACAAAAACAGTAAAAACATTTAAACAACGAAGAGACCGTGGCAATTTCTTTTTAATTATCCAATAGATTTATTGAAATTGACAGGACCAATAATGAAATATTCTTGTCAGTAGCGGTCTGTTGTGCGAATAGTTCCAAGGCAGCAGAACGCGCTGAAATCTAGATGGCACGAAAGTGATGTCTAGCAAGTTGCCGACCAGCAAATAACGGCGTGGGGCGCCGCGGGGGTGAGTGAGTCCAGTAGGCACCACAGCTATTCTTACCGGCATTGCAGAATTACTGCTGGGGACAATGCCTGTGCTGTAGCAGGGTCACAGCAGAAACAAAAAGGATTCTGTTGAAGATGTTGTTGGTTTTCAATTTGAAAACAGTTCTGGTGTCAACTGCTATGCTAATGTAGTGGTTAATGTTTTGTTTTCTCTAGAAAATGTAAAAGAGGGGGAGGCAGTCCAAAGTTCCGTTAAAAGGGCAAAGGAAAGGATCGGTGGTTTGAACTATCAGTCAAAAAGGGGAGGGGGTGCAATAATTTTTCCTACCGGGTCACACTGTGCTTTCACCGGAAGTGAGGTCTGCAGGATTGTAGTAATTCAAAGTGAGGCTGGCGCCAGCATGGGAGCGCCGACGTCCCGCGGATACAGTTTCGTCACTCCACGGGCGATCATGGCAGTCATTCCCCATCGGAGGTCGGAGACTCCCGCGGCTCCTCTAGAATCTTCAAGGTCGTGGAGGACTACGGTGGTGGAGTCAACCAGTGACCGGGCCATTTCTTTATGTTGGGCCCGCTCTTGCCAGGTCGACCGCCATTTTGAGAGTTCGGCAGCTACCGGCGATCGCGGGGTCACATGAGCGGACGGGCTCCACCCTGCCGGGCGAGACGTTGCAGCATGGCCACAGTGGAAGAACCGTTATCTAGGTCGTTCCGAAACTGTGCAGCACTGGAGTTGTTAGGATGCCACCGCCTGGAGCGCTGAGGGTGCAGCTGGGAAGCCTCCACCTGGGGAGGCGGGAGAGGCCTGTTCGCACCGTCTCTCCCTCCCAGTGCACCCCACGGCGTCTCGCTTGAGATTTGTTATGGCCGGACCAGGCGATGAGGACGAGGGGGGGGTCGGAGGCATGTGCAAGACATCCCCCTCCAGTGTTGTCGCAGCCATTATAAAAGAAAGAAGTGTCCCGTCCGTCTTCGGGCCGGGCTTCCGGTGGATGTCGGCCGGACGCCCCTGGCTCTGGCCCCATGAACGGGTTTCTTGGTTTATCGGCTGCAGCCGGATCCCGTCGGCCTCGGCCCCCCGACCGTTGGTGGTCGGACCGGAAGAGCATGTGGCGGGACTACCTGCAACTCTCAAGGGCCACCGCGGCCGGACTGGGAGAGAGAGGGGAGGGTCGAGGAGACATTCCCCCCCCCTGCAACTGTTCAGCGTTGTAAAGGCAATCCCCTGGCCGGGTCCCGCTGGTCTCGGCCTCTCCTCCGGCTACACCCTACGTTAGGATCTCCTGGCCGAGGCGTGGCAGCAGGACCTGCCTTATATGGGCTGCTCCCGGCTGGGCGTAGCCGGAACCCTGCCCCACCTTGGAAGTTTCCAGAGTGGGGGTGGATGTTCTACTCCCTAGTCTATCGATTTTTTTGGCGTGGCAGGCGGTGGGACAGCGAGGGGTGATTTGGTTTCTCTTACTGTTTTTCTGGTCTCTCACCACTGGCATATTTTAACGTTTTCTTGTTTCTAGGACATTAATAGGTTTTATCATTACGTTATGTTATCGTTTCTTTGTTCGTTGTTTAATAAAAGTTCATGTTCATCAGTGGCCTACTGATTTTCGTTTTCCTATTTTTTTCTTTCCAGGTTGTTTCATGGTAAAGTTTCTGTTAACAGGATACAGTGATCACTTCGTTATTATTGCATATGTCCTTTTCACTAGGGGTGCTCTCTGGTCGGGCCAGATGACGTATCTCTAGTAAATGGTCCGGGTGAAAAAGGTGCATCAATCAGTGGGGAGTAGATAGGCATGACAGATTACAACGGGGGAGAACGGTCCGCATTACGTACCCTTTCACTACTTGCAAAGATTTTCCTACGTTTATTTGCAAACAGGGAATACCTCCAAAAAGAACTAATTCCCAAACAGTCAATGTTCGGACAATCAATCAATCAATGAGGAATGAAATAGGTACGACGTGTTAAAGGCTTGCGTTACCTACCCTTCACTATCTGCAAAGGGAGATAGAATATTCCTATTCTTCCTCGTTTGCAGGTAGAGAAGATCGTTAAGAGAATTAACTTCGAACAATTCAATGCTCGATTGAAACAATCAACAAGGGGTACTGTGAACACAAATGAACGCCGCTTATATACATACGCATTGCTATTTTCAACAGGTTGTTCCTAATGTTTCTATTTTAGCGAGGTCAAAAGAGATCCCATTAGTGGCCTACTGATTTTGCTCGATTCCTTTTGTTTTTTTACACGATTTTTCGCTATCTGCAAAGACTAAACAGAGTATTGCGACTCTGTGCTTGTTTGTAAATAGAGAATGAACCAAAGAGAACAATCAATCAAATGGAGAGAGAAGCAGGCACGACGGATTACAAAGGGGGAAAGGGCTGCGTTAACTACCCTTCACTATCTGCAAAGAGAGAGTACTCCTAATAGAAATGAGGGGTGGGGGGCAGCAATCAAAGCAGATCAGTGTGCATAAACACGAAAAAAAAAATTCTTACCACGTACTTGACATTCGACAGCTTATGATATTTGCTATTAAAAAACCATTGAAATTCACTGAAAAAACCATAGGTTATAGACCATATATAGTTAGGAATTAGCATTTACAAAACCTTGAAAATTCACTGAAAAAACCATAGGTTATAGACCATATATAGTTAGGAATTAGCATTTAAAAAACCTTATTTTACTCACACAAAACCATTGAAATTCCATATATAGTTAGTTGCACTAACTATATATTGCGCACCCGCAATCCACTGCTGATGATGTCACATATTACATCATTCATGACATGGTCAGTGACATCACTGATGACATCACTGATGACATCTCAAATGACATCACTGATGACATCTCACTTGACATCAATGATCACATCACTGATGATATCATTCATGTGACAATACAATGCATCTCCTCACATTTTAATATAACCTCTGTTTCACCCAGTGTTAAAAACAGAGTATAATTTTTGAAACCATTGACACACCAATACTAGTTACTACATACGTACTCACTGATTCCTACGTCTACACACACATTCACTCATTCACCCATACAATCATTCATACATACAATCACTCATGTTTACAACACAATCATATGCACTCATACACCTATACAGACACTCACACTCTGCCACTCATCCATGGAGTTACTCACACACCTAGTCAGTCCTGTAAAGAATCAATCACACTTCCATTTTCTACTCTATACAGTTAAACATAGAGCACCTTACGTTTTCAACCATATACTAACACATACTTACTCTCTTATACAATCATTGATACAAGTACACATTGATCTGTACAGAGTCACACACCTCCCATCCAGCCACACACACACTCAGTCTCCCATGCAAATACTTGGGCAATCAATCAATAACCCATATAGTTACTCATATAGCTACTGATCAACACATGCAGCAGTTTACAGAACAACAGACATAATGATGCACAAATTAAGACAGTTTAGTCACTAACCCATGCACTCAGTGAGACACATTTAATCACTCACTCATACATTCAGTCATGCACCTACTAAATCCTTCGTCCAGACACTTATACATCCACTCATTCTTCAATATGTAAGACATATTTTAACTTTACAGAAACATAGTCACTGGATGTTGTCATCAGTGATGTCATTTGAGATGTCATCAGTGATGTCATCAGTGATGTCACTGACCATGTCATGAATGATGTAATATGTGACATCATCAGCAGTGGATTGCGGGTGCGCAATATATAGTTAGTGCAACTAACTATATATGGAATTTCAATGGTTTTGTGTGAGTAAAATAAGGTTTTTTAAATGCTAATTCCTAACTATATATGGTCTATAACCTATGGTTTTTTCAGTGAATTTTCAAGGTTTTGTAAATGCTAATTCCTAACTATATATGGTCTATAACCTATGGTTTTTTCAGTGAATATATATATATATATATATATATATATATGTGTCAAACAAATGCTCCCCTGTTAGAAGAGCATTTGAAGAACAGATTTAGTGAAGGCAGGCAGCATTCTTTATTCACAATCATGGAGTACAATCTCCTTGCTCAAAGGCATCTCAATGGGCTGCGCAGATTTGAAGAGGTATTGTCCCATCATGCTCTTTTCATAGGTGAATCCAATATACTGCATGATGGGATGTGTAGTACGTGGTGTCAGAAATGCCCTGTGCAGTACCTACTACAAGATGATAATATTTTTCAAGAGGCATTTCTGACTATTATTCACTGAAAAAGCCATAGGTTTCAGACATGTTATAGTTAGAAATTAGCATTTTTAAAAACCTTAGAAATTCACTGAAAAAACCATAGGTTTCAGGGCTGTTATAGTTAGCTGGACATTTCACTCGTACAAAAACATTGAAATTCCTCCATTATAGTTAGTTGTACTAACTATAAGTGAATGTTGTTTGGTTCGATATTTAAATATGTATTATATATATATATAGCAATCTGCATTGAAGAATGAGTGGATGTATAAGTGTCTCCATGAAGGATTTAGTAGCACTGTGATTGACTGTTTAAGTGACTAATTTAAAGTGTCTCACTAAATATATGGGATAGTGATTCAATTGTTTGGATCTCTTTTTCACTTTATCTCTTGTTGTGTAATCTACTACATAAGTTGGTTACTAGGTGTGTGAAAGTTTATATTAGTATTAATTTGTTAAGTGATTATTTGTATGGGATAGTGAATGTGGGTGTGTGTGGTTGAGTTGAAGGTGTGTGACTGTCCAAAGATGCGTAAATAGTTGATTTAGTAGGTATATGAGTTTAAGACTGCACGTGGAAACACTTGTTTGGGTGACTGAATCTCTTTATGGGTGTGGTGATGAGTAAATATATCTCTCAATGATACATATCCAACAAAGTAGAAATATAAAAGGCACTGTATGTGACAGTTGTTGTTTATAAATAAGTATACATAAGACTCAGTGATTGTATCAGTCACTGTATTGAAAACTGTATACTTGTAATAGTGATTTTATTACACACTAAGGGGCCGATTCCGATTCAGTAAACTAATCCGTACGACCAAATCGAATCCGTAGCCCTTTCCGTATGACTCGTCCAATTACCATCCGAATCCCGTAGTACGATTCGAAGGAAAAATTTACGACCGAATCGTTGCGAACCGTACAAATAGCAAGGGAAAATCCATACGACACGGACCCTCAAAGTGAATCGTAAACATGCTGTACGATGCGACAAGTACGATCCAGACCGGGGGAATCAGAATGCGATTTGTCTGGAAAACGTCGCGTATGAGCAAGCCACACAATCAAATACGAGACAGCACTGAACGACGCGCACGCGAACCCCGTAAAACAGCACAAGGAGGGTGATAACGACTCGTACCGCGGAGAACGTCGCGTAAGACTGAGTCAGACACAAAAATAAGCAGAAGCAAATAATACTAAATGAGCCGTACTGAACCATACGGACACTGTGAAACAGCACAAGGAGGGTGAAAACGACTCACACAACACCACAAAACTCGTTTCCATACGTTTTGAGCTCCCGTAGAAATAGAGTCGTACGGAGTGTCACTGAGACGAATCGTACTTGCTGGGCCGGAAACTGCTGCTTAATTACGTACGGACGTCACGTACTGCGTGTTCCGGATACAAATTGCACGTGTTTTTTAGTCGTACGGTTGTTAGTACGATTCGTACTGAGATCTGCTTTGGAAACGAATCATACTTCATCGTACATACGGGGATGTTTACGAGTACGATTCGTATGGGAAATATGCTCCGTACGGCTATTTGTAAAGTGATTTTACCGAATTGAAATCGGCCCCCAAGTATGACTTACTATTTATGTCAATAAATAAAGTGGTGTTTGTATAAGTGTACAGCTGAGTAAATGTAAGTATGATCAATTGTTTGCATAAGTGAGTAGGATGACTGCATAAGAGAATAGGATGTGTGCTGGAGTGTAATGTCGATGTAGGTGTATAAGTATATTTACTAGTTTTATATTGATCTTTGTTAGCATGTATGAGTGAATCTACAGGTAAGTGTTTAGATGTGTGTGTAGATGTAGGAATCTCTGAGTATGTTTTTAGAGACTTGTATTGGTGTGTCAATGGTTTGAAATATGGTATTCCATATTTTATAATTAGTGTTGACAGGTTATACTAGTGTATGATGAGGTGTATCTGAATGTTACGTGGATGATGTCATCAGTGATGTCATCAGTGATGTCATTTGAGATGTCATCAGTGATGTCATCAGTGGTGTCACTGACCATATCATGAATGATGTAATATGTGACATCACCAGCAGGGGATTGTGGGCCCGCGAGTTATAGTTAGTACAACTAACTGTAACGGAGGAATTTCAATGGTTTTGTACGAGTGAAATGTCCAGCTAACGCGTTTCGTCTCAAGAATGAGACTTCTTCAGGGCTTTAGAAAACTGTCTTTATGGAGCTAATACAGACAGGAAATTTCCATAATTCGAACACAATTTAGAAGATCTGTCAATTAAGATGGGTATCCTGAGGAGACAGAGAAACTGAGTTGCTGCACCGCGTTTGTCGATCGAGGTTCTCTGGCCACCATGCCGTTTCTCTGTCTCCTCAGGATACACACCTGAATTGACAAATCTTCTAAATTGTGTTAGAATTATGGAAATTTCCTGTCTGTATTAGGTCCATAAAGACAGTTTTCTAAAGCCCTGAAGAAGTCTCATTCTTGAGACGAAACGCGTTGGCTAAAAAAAGAAAAATCTGCTATGATACTGGATCATTTTTCTACTGTTTGAATATCACAATAAAGAATTGAAAAGTAACTACTCGCAAGTTCGGACCTGTTCATTTGGAGTAAATTCTGTCAAATCTACTAAAGGATACTAAAAGACTATAGAAGAGACTTTTTGATGGGTGCTGATTCCACATTTCATGTTTTGCATTTGAGGGTTTTCCCTTAAAGGAATAGACAGGGTTGTATTCCTTGGTTTCTTGGTTACCATCGTCACATTGCAAAGTCACTGACTGTAACAGGTGCAGGTCTCATTGCCTCAACCCTTGTGTATATGTTTAAATGTCCAGCTAACTATAACACCCCTAAAACCTATGGTTTTTTCAGTGAATTTCTAAGGTTTTTTAAATGCTAATTCCTAACTATAACATGACTGCAACCTATGGTTTTTTCAGTGAATTTCAAAGGTTTTTTAAATGCTAATTCCTAACTATAACATGTTTGAAACCTATGGTTTTTTCAGTGAATTTCTAAGGTTTTTTTAAATGTTAATCCCTAACTATAACATGTCTAAAACCTATGTTTTTTAGTGAATTTCAAAGGTTTTTTAAATGATAATTTAATTTTAAAATATATTTATCGTTTTTTAATATTTTTTAACTACATTTTTTTAATCTTTTTATTTTTAGATATGTTATCTTTTAAATTACATTACACATATTTAATTTTTTTTAAAAATAAAAATATATATTTTTTAATTATTTTATGTTGTTTAAAATAGACTTCAATTATTTTATTTATTATTTTGTTTGCTTTTTTTGGGAGTCGCGCACCCAAAGCACACCCTGCTCGTTCACTGCGCGAAACGTGTCTGCCATTTTAGGATTGATGTATAGGATCCGCGTAGGGTGTGCGACGAGTACGACTTTTCCAACGCGGACGCTATGTGACTTGTATGCAACTTCTGGCACATACGCGAGATGTACGTATTACGCGACGTGACAGACGCGCGGTAGGGCGTGACGTCATATGCATATCGGACGCGGTGGGTGTGCGACTCCCATGAAATTTTTTAATGTTCAAAAACGTATATTTATATATTTAATATAAATATTAAGACAAGGCATTATCTGAGGTAATTATAAAAATAATATTCTTTACCTTTCAAAAAAAGCACATTACTTTTAAATACAATTTCGCGAAGTCGCGCTGGGTGCGTTCTGGGTGTGCGCACCCTACGCGTACCCCATGTGACCACAAAAAAAGATATTTGATTGGTTCATTAGACTTCCTATTCAAAGTGTTGACGGACCCCCCTCCCCCATTTCAATCACTCTTCTTAGACCTTTTCTTAGGGAAAGACCTGCTGAGAAGAAATGCTGTTTTTTGCTCATTGCAGACCTGATTGACCACATAATTTTCAAAATGGCTACAAATCCACCTTCTTCATCATATTCTGAAGAGTCTACCACTCAGGAATTTGTTCCAGAACCTCCCCCTTCAGAGAGGTATTCATCCATTGTGTGGAAGTTTTTCACATCCCCACTTAGACTAAAAAGGGTGAATGCGACCAAGCTAACATGAAAAATCTGCAAAGCAGTCCTCTCTAGAGGAAAGCCCCAACAAAAAATACTTGTGTGGGACAGCGAGTATGAAAAACCATTTGGAGACACGCCATCCTGTCATCTTTGCACAAGAGAGAATTGAGAAGGCTACATCAAAATGCTCCTGCACCACCAGCTATACCACGCACATCTGGGACAGCACCATCAACTTCTAGTTCACCACCAGATATACGTCCACTGTTTGCACGAGTCAGGATGAATTGTGTAAAATGCGGATGTCTCATTGCTTATGGTGAACAATCAGTGGACCTTTTTTGTCGGGCTATTGACAACCACCATTGTTAGTTTTTTTTTCTCCTCATAGTTTTTTGTTCTGGTCATCTTGTTTCCCTGTTTAAAAAAAACAAAAAAATCAAAACAATTGTTCTAAACACAAAAAAATACAAAACTACAAAACAAAAAAAAGTTATTTTCAGAACTACCTACTCTGGTTAAAAAAGAGCTACACTTGTATGCTAGTGTGTGAAAGTTTAGATGTATGTATCTGTAGTGCATTATTGACTGAAATAATGCATTTGTGATGTATGGTTACTGCATAAGTGCAAAACTATAAGGAAATGCTGCAGCATGACACTGTAAACTATTTAGCTACTGCATGCTGTGAAATTTCTGAAGCACAGGGATGCAACATTTGTACATAAATATGTTGCACGTCTGTGCTTCCCTCTGCACAGCTGCTTAAACTGCAGCCATGTGGTAACACATGCACCCTTGCACCGTGGTGCAAGGATGTCCATGTCATGCGGAGATTGTTTTTGTGCCGCAAGGGACACCTTACTGCACAAAAACAATCAGAAAATGCATTTTTCACCTTTAATATATGCTGTGCATTGTAGCACATATTGAAAGTGAAAAAATGAGAAGTGAAAACAATTCTCCTTTTTGTGCTTTGCTACACCAATTGGAGGATGGTGCAGCATTCACAAACATGGCTAGATTTATCATTTTTAATCAAACTGGACATATGTCTAGTTCTATGACTGTTCTGTGCAAACACGCACAGCAAAACCAGTGCTGTGTATGATGAGATTATCTTTACATGGAAAAGAAAAGGTATATAGAATTTTTTTTTTCTCACCTTGTAAATAAGAAAGAGAGTTAATGGCTAGGCCAATACTTATTACAGGAGTACATTTCTGTACTACTAACACAGAACAAGATACATTTATAAGTACTTATATTTTACGAAACTTATATCACATATTTATATATGACTGAAGAAAAGGGATGGGGCCTACTGTCACATGTGGAAAAACACGTAGTAATGTGCTTTAAGTAAATAGTTTTATTTCTTATAATTATACAATTACCAGGACCTACAAGACCACCATATGTCTCTATTGTGTACTATACCATGTATCATGCAGACAGGTGTTCTGAAGCTGTCTCCTATTTGATACCTGTCTGCAATGGAATTCTCTGGCACAAATCTAGTCCATCAATCTTCCATTTTTTCAACTGTGTGCAAACACAGTCCATTGTGCATTTTAAGACTTACTTAAACCTACCTCAGCAGTAATACAACTAAAAAACACTACACATTTTATTCAGTTATTTTTTATGATGTAAAATATAGTAAACTCCATATTTTAGAATTAGGATCTATAAAAGAAATGAAAAAATAGTTATAGCATGTAATAATATATTTGTAACAACACAGTATAATTTTAACATTTTACAAAGTAATTTCTTTGCCTTTTTTTTGCTGTTCTCAGAATATATTGAATTTCACTACAAACAGTGATTTTAATCGTACTCATCACATAACAGCGGGCAAAAAAAAACAATCAATTTGATTGTTAAAAAAAAACCAACAATCTATCCACAGTAAAATACCAGAGAATACAAATCACACATATATAAAATGGTTACTGCTAAGAAAATGTTATAACTTAAATTTATAAACACTGTAAATGTTGTCGGTTAAAAATATACACCGAGACAATGTGCAAGAAAAAGTCCATAATTCAAAGAAATACCTTTTCTTGAAGCCAAATTGTATTTTTGCAGTCATTTTTATGTAAATTGTCCAATGGTAATCCTATTAAATCATAATATTAAATTCCTCAGAGGCTGAATTATCTTCCTAAAACTTTGGCTTTAAAAAAAATAGGTAGGAATTTGGTAATTCGTAAGGCAAACGTTGTTTGAAAACCAACTCTGCATCATTACAAAGAGTCCAGCCTTTGTCACTTTTTAGATAGGCAGTGTAATGTCCAGATGTTGTGGAAGGACCATCATGGAAAATTATTGCTACTGCTACAAAAGTCCTTCCTGATATTGATAGTTGAGTAGCTACAAAATGTTTTATTAAAGTGTCCAATTTTCTTCCATCAGCTGTACAACGTTGCATCATTAAAATTATATATTGTCCATATCTTTGTAAAAATAAAGTTGATAACATTTCTGATTTGCATTGGCTACACTCCATGTTTTGATTTGCAGCTTTAATTAATTTATTGAAAGACACTGATTTACAGTCCGGTAATGTCAAATATAGAAATCTTTCAGTGTCTACATTAGTGCTACATGTATACATACGACTTGGGCTCTCACTGACCTGGGAGGTCTTTGTTTGGGCTCTCCTCTCACTATAGCCCCACCACAGCCCCAGCGCTGCTTTGCTGGAACACCATTCAGGCTCTCCACTTTCCTGCTGCCTGCCGCTTGTCAGTCACCGCGGCGAGGCGGCAGACCGGGGACTACATCCCCCAGCACCACTTGCGCCGAGGAAGGCGTGTATCCTGTCCCGCCCCCGGAGGTGTGCTTAAGGTCAGCGCTAGCCCCGGGGGAGCGGGGGACTTGGGCTGTCACTGACCTGGGAGGTCTTCGTTTGGGCTCTCCTCTCACTATAGCCCCACCACAGCCCCAGCGCTGCTTTGCTGGAACACCATTCAGGCTCTCCACTTTCCTGCTGCCTGCCGCTTGTCAGTCACCGCGGCGAGGCGGCAGACCGGGGACTACATCCCCCAGCACCGCTTGCGCCGAGGAAGGCGTGTATCCTGTCCCGCCCCCGGAGGTGCGCTTAAGGTCAGCGCGAGCCCCGGGGGAGCGGGGGACTTGGGCTGTCACTGACCTGGGAGGTCTTCGTTTGGGCTCTCTTCTCACTATAGCCCCACCACAGCCCCAGCGCTGCTTTGCTGGAACACCATTCAGGCTCTCCACTTTCCTGCTGCCTGCCGCTTGTCAGTCACCGCGGCGAGGCGGCAGACCGGGGACTACATCCCCCAGCACCGCTTGCGCCGAGGAAGGCGTGTATCCTGTCCCGCCCCCGGAGGTGCGCTTAAGGTCAGCGCGAGCCCCCGCGTCGCGGGATCGCGCCCGGGGCTAAGCCCGGGCAAAGGGCGGGCCCTCTGTGGCCCTCAGAGGCACGAGGAGGCCGGGACGGGCCACCCCACTTGATCCCATCACAGAAGGAGGTATTGTGCTGCAACTTCATTTGACCTTTTTGGCGATTTACTATTATCACAAACACGATGTCCATTTGGGAAGAACTCAACGCCCTGTGTGGCACAAAGTATGCCCCTGATTTTATAACCTCCCCTACTGTGGGTACATTATGTCTTAAGTCAAATGGCTCCGCGCATAAAGCCTACAGCCAAGTAAATGCTGCGCCCCTTGGTCCCAACAATAGAGGGAAGCACGACAGCAAAACAGACTTTGGGAATAATACAAATAAACAAATTCTGTGTACCAATGTAATATCATCACCTGCTAAACCAACAGCATTTATGGAGGACCCGGCCGCGGACAAATTAGAGGACCCTCTCTTGTCTCCAAAATTGACTTTACTGGCTCAAATTGAGCAACTGCTGTTAGCTGCCATCTCTCCCTTGGTCACAAAAATCAACGATTTAGGGGAAAGGCTGACTAACATTGAGTCAGTAATCAGAAAGCATCCTCTTCCAGCTAACATAACGGCCACAACCGTCTGCCCTAACCCTCCCATCGCCCCCGAAAAGTATAAATCTGGTAATGGTGCCACCCAAATACAGCCACCCTGTACACCCACCCTAATAGGCCCCAAAGTAATTTTAAAACCTACATCAACAACCCATACAGTGGCTAGATCCGCCTTGGCAAGAATGCCACGTATCAACCTGCCCCCCGAGGCCGCCCCGTATGTGTCTGTCCTCTCTGGGGTCCCTGCCCTCACCCAGGAAACACGCGAATCCCAGCAGGATCTGCTAAATAAGGCCATTTTTTGGCTAAAAAAAAATAGACCCTTGCCGCCGGAGCTAGATGGGGGTATCTTGAGTGTCAGGAGGGTGGGATGGTTAGGGACGCTGCCCAAATGCATTGCGGGGGACCTGGTACTCATTAAATTCAAAAACAGGAATGTTGCCCCTTTTTACGATTTTGTCCCCCCAAAGAAAGACAAGGCACCATTCGTATTTGGGATCTGTACGATTTTTACCCGAGCTCCCCTCATTTTACATAGAACCAACTCTTAAGCCTTTAATGGTAATTGAATCTTGTACAAAAATTGGTGAAAATGAAACCCCTAATTATTGATTAGCCGATTAGTTGTATTTATTGATTCTTGTCTTAATAATCCTGTAATGATTTTTTTACTGTGTCTATGAAATTAAATGTCTACGGTTTTTATTCCTGTATTGTTGATGCTTTTATGATTTTTAATCTAAAAAATCGAATAAAGCTTATTTGAATTGAATTGGTATACATACAATTTTTACAATAATGTTCCCATTTATAACAAAGGCCAAAAATATTTTCTATTTCTACACCTTCATTTTACCATATACGGTAAGCATATACATTAGAAATTCCTGAGCATCTTGTTGGATATTGTGTGTAAATTGTGTAGAACCAGAATATGCACCCAAAAGATTACGAACATCAGAAACGGTTTGTATTTTACTTGTATCAGTTGTCAATTTTTCATAAACCGAATGCAACAAGGAACAACATTTTTTTTCCAGATTCTCCATAATTTGCTGTTGCAAACCTTCAAGAAAAAAAACAACATTGACCACTACATTAGCATAGCAGTTGACACCAGAACTATTTTCAAACTAATAACCAACAATCTCTTCAACAGTGTCCTTTTTCTTTTTGCTTGCAATCACAACATTATCTTGTTTTTTTCCCTTCTCTACACCTTCAGTACAGATATTCTCATACCTTCTTTTTCGACCAACCACACGCTTTTCAAATACAGGATATTGACCTATATTGGGAGCATATGTTCTTCTTAACATTTTATACTCTTTGACACAGTTCGAATCTGCAGTAACCTTTGTATCATCAAAATCAATAAAAAACAAACCAGATAATGTTCTGACTCGTGACAAAGCAACATATGCCATACCCTCTTTAAACACAGTATTTCCAATGTTCACCAAAGCACTGTCAATACTTAAACCTTGAAATTCATGAATAGTTACTGCATATGCCAGAGAAACTGGAAACTGTTTTCTACGGACATATAAATCTTTAACAAGCAAAAAACGAACTGAACAACGACCAATTTGTTTAACTTCTTCAATCTGATCAAATTTAATTTTTAAGAATTCAATACCATCTTTATTTTGAAAAATCCACAACTTTGCCCATTGCTCCATTAACTAAACCTTTTTCTACGTCCAAATTACGCCTATAAATTATCCGACAGTTTCTACATGCATATAGATTCTTTTCTAAACCAGCAGTTTTAGATATTGATTTTTCTAAAGAATCCAATTTTGTCTTCAATTTTTCTGTCAAAATAATAGTGATTCCATCATGATCTATTTTATCGATGGCTTCCATTTTTATTATTTCTTCATTTTCCAGTTTCAAAAGTTGTTAGTTGAATATTGAACACTCACGCAGTGTTGGCATTAAGCAGATTACAGATTTGTTTTCTGCAATTTTCATGTATATTTTCTCAGGAACTACGTTTTCATTTCGAAACAAATTGGAAAGTAATCAAGTCGCAAAGCTTGTGTGCCATGTTCAGTCAGTAGTCCAAGTCCGTAGTATTCTGTTTCAAAGTGTAGTTTTGCAGCACTTCATAGAGACACATGTTCTCAAGATGATGACTTCTGTTTGGGTAATATGTGTCCAACATATTCGTTTTTAAAATATCTGTACTTTTTGGATCTGTTTCTGCTAACTATTCAATTTCTTGTAAAGATTTCAGTACTTGATTTCGCATTGCTGCAAGACCTAGACTCCCCCAAATGATGCTTCTAGATTTAGTGTATAGACTTGCAGATGATAACCGATGTGAGCATTCATATGCTCCGATTTCTTGATGGTATAGCATCTTCAAACTGAAACTGTATAATTTCTTACTTAGAGTCTTCTCGTGAGAAATCTCTTCCCACATTTCTTTCAATTCCGTCTTTCCTGATTTTGTAATATAGGACATTACATATCGAGCAACAGCAATGGAATTGTCCGCGACATACTGAATATCCATATTAGCATTCCACATGGACAAAATAACTGGGTTGTAGTCATTTATGTATTTTGACTCTTCATTTCTTCTTAAGTTGTAGGTAGTTTTTTGAGACTTTCTTGTGATGGTATGTCGCAAAGATGACATAAAACTGTTCGCTCTTCCTTTGGATATTAAAGGACGTGGAAATGCAAAACGACATTTGGTGTAGAACTAGTCCTTAGATTTGTACTTTTGTCGACAGTATTTTCCATATCGGTGGCTTTGGAATCATAAGACTTGTGCTCTTAAGTTGTTTTCTTCTGTGCTTTTATTTACAGCACATGTTGCATATTGTTCACTAAAACTCAAAACAGTATCATCCGCATCTGTTCCAAATTTGGGAGCGTCCTTAATCCATAACAGCATATGTAGATGAGGAACACCTCTTGCTTGATACTCCTTTCTCCAAAGGAAATCCACATCTTCTCCAAGAGGAGGATTTTATTTATTGCAGATGAAAGACATCATAGCCTCAAATCTATGATTGAAATACCTGCATACATTAACAGGATCCAAAGAGCACAATTCTCCAGGTGTCATGTATTCAATATTTTTTATATTGGAATTTGCCTCTTGAAGAAATTCAAGCAAATCATCCCAAGCGTACTCAGCAAAGCTTAGAGTAAGGAGCCATGTAGGAGTTCCTAAGTTCCGTAGCATACATTTCAGTTCACCATGACGACGGTACCAATATTCATTAGTCCCATGCTGACATGCCATGTTATGTTATGTTATAGTACGCTTATATAGCGCATGGCTACCCCAACAACGAGGCGTCCCAGCGCTTGCAGACAAGCCCAATTACACACCAACCGGGGTGGAGCGGCAGAGTATCTGCTCACAGGGGAACCCTAAATGGAGGAAAACAACCAGGTTTTAACTTGTTTTCGAAAGTGTAGGTGGTTGGTAATAGAGCGCACACCTAAAGGGATAGAGTTCCAGAGTTTTGGGGCCAGGTACCTAAATGATCGGCCTCCAGCTCTGCACCTCAGGATCTTGATGGTACAGGCAAGAGAAAGGTCAGCGGAGCGGAGAACACGCGACGGGACTTAAAAGGAACAGATTCCTTGCAAGGTTTGGGGGCCTAGACAATGCAGCATTCTATGAAGAACACACAAGGTTTTGAATTGAATACGTTGTTTAACGGGCAGCCAATGCAGCCTACGCAGAACCTGAGAGGTATGACAGCGTTTCGGCAAACCGAACAGAATACGGGCTGCAGTGTTCTGAGCTCGTTGCAGTCTATTAACGACTGTCAAGTTGGAACCAAGCATAAGAACATAACAATAGTCTAGATGAGATAAGACCATAGCTTGGACAATGGTTTGTCGGATGGAGGGTTCAAAAAAACCGAGAATGGGTTTTAAAGAGCGTAGGCGACCATAACAAGTACCAGCTACTCTTTTCGCATGAGAGTCCAGGGTAAGTGCGTTGTCTAAAATCACACCCAAATTTTTAACTTCCCTCTTGGGCGTAGGAGGGGGGCCCAATGTAGGGGGCCACCACCGCTCATCCCACTTCTGGGTATCAGTGCCAATAAGGAGGACTTCAGTTTTAGATGAATTCAACTGAAGGCAGTTCTCTGTTAGCCAGCTGGAAATGGCCAAGATGTCCTCTTGAAATTTGGCTTGGTCTCCCACGGTGTCGTTGGAAAAGGTGAAAATTAGTTGCATATCGTCCACATAGGAAATTAATTTGATGTTACGTTTCCTGGCCAGCATGGCCAAGGGGCGGACATACACATTGAACAACGTGGGGCTGAGGGCAGAACCCTGTGGGACACTGCAGCCTAATGGGAAACTGCTGGATGAGTACGGTGGAGCATGAACTGGAAGGAACGGTCAGATAGAAATTACACAAACCAATCCAGAGCTCCATCTCCGACACCTATCTCCCACAGTCTCCTTAACAGGATCCCATGGGAGACCGTGTCGAACGCCGCACTCAGATCCAGCAGCACCACAGCTGAGGTGCTACCCATATCCTGTGCTACCCTTAGATGTTCAGTAACGGCCAATAGTGCCGACTCCGTGCTATGTTTGGCACGGAATCCATTCTGAGACTCTTCCAAGATCCCATTAGTCTCCAAAAAGCCCGTCAGGATAGAATTTACATGTGCCTCCGCCACTTTAGCCAAGTATGGAAGCAGGGAGATAGGTCGGAAACTTTCTGGCTTGGAAGAGTCCAGGGTGTTTTTTTTTAACAAGGGGACCACCTTGGCATGTTTCCAAGATTTGGGGATAGTAGCTGACTGCAGAGACTTATTAATCAATTCCCGCCCTTCCCTCATGATGGAATCCTGAAACAATCGAAACATCTCTGGTTTGACAGGATCTTCCGGGGACCCAGACTTGATTTTTAATGTCAAGAGTTCCATATCTGTCTGGGAGATGAGTGGAAGAGTTAGGAGGGAATAGGGAAGATCCGGTGGGTCTGTGATAGATCCATAAGTCATAGAGGAGCCACCGGAGTTGAATGTGTTATAAATCCCTTGAACTTTGTTGGTAAAGAAGCGAGCAAGCTCTTCGCATTGCAAGTCAGACACTATGATGTTATTGATCCCCACAGGTGATTCAGTCAACTCCTTCACTAGCGCGAAGATAGTTTTGGCGCGATTAGTGCTGGCATTGATCAAATCAGTGTAATAACTAGCCTTGGTCTTTTTTATAAGCCTATGATAGGCTTTGGTGGCGATTCTAAAGTTGGTTTTGGCTACAGGATCATACGATCGCCTCCAAATACGCTCAAGTACCTTGCACTGCTTTTTTTTAGTTGTGAGCGCCTCACAGTACCAAGGATGGGACTGTTTGCGTTTGGGTCTTGACATTTTCCTAGGTATAAAATGATCCAGGGACTCATTGATCCACTCTCTATAGGCTAGATCAGCCTCCTCCAAATTGCCCGACCAATCTGGCCGGGAATTTATTAGTCTGGCCTCAATCAGGGTACCATCAAGTTTTTGCCATGGGCGTCTCCAGAAAGGAGGGGGAAGCTTTTCCCCAAAGCTAACTGGAATTTTAATAGAGATCTGCACCAAAAAATGATCCGTCCAGCTAAGAGGACTGGGGATGGAGACTGAAATTCCCTGGATGTTTGAAAACACCGGGTCCAATAGGTGGCCTGCCAAATGGGAAGGCCCTTCAACCAGCTGACATAGTTGGCAGGCTTCCAGGTCCCCTAGAAACTTAAGTATAGCCGGGGAGTTACAGGACTCCAAATGGAGGTTGAGATCCCCCAGTACACTAAAGTTAGCTGACTGCAAGCTAAGTGCAGAGACATTTAAAACCAATGACTCCTGGAAAGCACTCGCTGGCCCAGGAGGGCGGTAAATCAACAGCCCAGTGAGAGTGAAAGTGTCTGAGACCTTTAAATTAAAAAGAGCGCTTTCACAGTTGGCTGTATTTGCAGGAGAAAGAGAGCAGGAATAGATGGTTTTAAAAATCACCGCCAGTCCCCCCCCCCCCTTCCCTTAGATCTATTCTGAGTTTGAATGAGATAGTCAGGGGGAAGGGCTAAAGCCGAGATAGCCAATGAGTCATTAGTTAGCCACGTCTCCGTTAAAACTAGCAGATCAGGAGAACAGTCCATAAGAAGCTCATGAATATCCTCGTGATGTTTAACAAGGGACCTACAATTGAGGCTTAGTATCTGTAGGCTCGCGGTAGTTTTTTCCTCAGCGGCAGAGGCCGTTGGAGTAGAGACAGCCTCCGTGACCTCGAAACCGCAATAGTCACACCGCAGATAGTGTGAGCCAGGGTGCCAAGATTGGGCCACACAGGCCGTTTGACACTGAAGAGCAAGTAGCTCCTCACGGGTAAACTGGACCATGCCGACAGACTGTACGACCAGGGGTCCTGGCGACTGGCAACGGACCAGCGCGGACGGGCGCAGATGGGCTCGCCTTTGGCGACCCACCGGCTACCCGCCGCGCGCGTCCGCTGCTTGGGAAAATGCCGAGGTCCCTAAGTAGGCACCAACCCCGCCTCTGGCGATGGAAACACCCTCAGGGGGCGGGCCCAGGTTGTGAACGCCCTCCACTACAAACGGCACTTGCCGCGGTGGAACGAGGCGCCGACCGAAATGGCAACAGGTAAGGCACAGAAGTTGAATGCACGATGTTACAATATTTGTCTTTTTAAAATGTAAGTTTAAAATTGAATTTGCCAGGCAACACACAACACACTTCACCGGCAGCACCTCCGCGCCTAGCAATCAAGCCATCAGATTAATGAGCTAAGATTCTAGATGATCATCTCTCTGGTGCACTTTATCCATAAAATCTTTTGCAGATACATTTTGCAGATGTATTCCAGTTTTTAAAATGTAATTGACTGCAGTCACTCTCAAACAAAAGATGAAATATCTAAGAAATATATTGTCGAAATCTTGGATATTCTGCATACAACCTTGTTGTCCGATATTGAGATGCTGGAATCTGCGCAGGACGTTCATCATATCGTCCTCCTTTTCCATTGGGGAATAACTGTGGAAAACAACAAGATTCCAAGCTCCCTTCCCATACACTCATGGGAGTTCCTTTTGCTTTTTTCATTTGGAACAACTCAATAGTGTTCCCCATTACTTCTTTTGAATGACGTGGATGCACACTGTAATGTTCATAGATTTCTTCACATCTTGACATGTCCACTTTTTCAATTAGTCCACTTGACGTTTCAGTATCTTCTGCTAAAACTATTTTTTTTTTTCCCACATACACATTTCTATAGTGCTCATTGTTTTTTTATCAGATATAATGTTGCCTTTTGCACTTTCCTAACATCCACTAACTCCTGCCAGATTTTCTTATTCTTAGTTGGCACACCATTAACAAGAATAACTAGTGGTTCACTTTCTACACTCTCTACACCAATAGTTTCAACATTTTTCTTTAAATCTAACGGTAAATACACAACTCTTCCTTTTAATTCTCTTTGTAAATCTGAAAGAGGCAATTTACCTGTTTTAGGCTCCATACGAACAATAGCCTGAAACGGAAGCACACATTTGAATGAGAATAGACTCATAGGTGTTTAAATCTATCAATTCTGGAGGAATATAGAGGAGGAGCCTATCTCGAGGACGGAATGGCCGCCTTTTAGCTCGGCTCCGTCGGCCCTCTGGCTAACCTCGACTATCCTGCCATATATCCTGCACTGCTGCGATACTTCCATACAGAATTCGAAATTTAAAGATCCACTCTTACTCACCGTCTGGTCCGGAGGTTCCTGTGTGCTGTGGGTCCGCTGCTGTGCCCTCGGTGAAATTGAGGCCTCCGGGCACCCGAGACCGGGACCTCGCCTGCGAGACCCGACCGGCGGAGAAGAGATTGCCGGCCCCGGCCGCGAAAGTGAGCCACTGGTGGGAACCATTATGCGTGTGCCCCGGAGATCCTGAACCGGCCCCGACGACTGAGCCGTGCGGCTGGAGGGGGACGAGATGTGTTGGGGGCTGACCGTGTGAAGGGGTCCCTTCGCCTTTGTCCTGTCCGGCAGCCCTGAACCCCGCGCCTGGCTCTCGCCTGTGGGGCCTGCCACTGTTCGGAGGGGACCCCCCCACCGGGCGTTCGCCCATCCTGTGCCGGTGGGGCCGTTGTTGGGAGCCTCCGGAGGTCTGTAAAGTCCTCCATTTGGGAACTGTTTGGGGGCCCACGGTGGAGTGTGGGGCGGCGAAACTCACAAGATGGCTACCGACAATGCGGGGGATGCTTCGCTCAGCATCGGCGCTCCTTACCGACCGGATTGTGCGGAGGCCTGGGGGTGTACTCGAGCGCCCACGCCCGGAGATGTTCTGGACCCCTTGATGTCTTTGTATGCTGCCTTGGCCCCCGGTGCCTCTGCCGGCCCCATGCGGCTCGCCGCCATTTTGGGCTGCCGCTCTTCCATGCACCCCTATCGTCCTGATGCCGCCATTGCTTCGCCCCCTTCAGCTGCGCCAGGAGTTGCTGTTGTTCCTCTTCGGCCGATTGATGGACCGGTGACTTTTGACCCTCCGCCTTCTCACCGCTTGGATTTAGAGGACTTCCACACGCCGCGAAGATTTGCTCCTTCCCGGGTGCCTGGGACTTGTGGTGGGCCGCTGTTTGATCCCGCGTCGTTGGATTCAAACTTTTGTCCTGGAGGGGTACCTTTGTATTGTCGAATTGCGCATCTGGACTCCGGCTTGCCTTTGCTTGCCCTGTTGTTGCTACTACAATTGACTTGCTTTATTGACTTTTTGTGCTCCCTCCGTACGAAGGCTCTCCCTGATTTATGTCACTGCCGTGACTCTGGACAACATTATGATTATTCTGAGCTGGGTGGTCCGCCCCACATTCTCCTTTACTGGGTTGGTTTCGTGGTTCGGAAGGGTTGGGGGTGAGTCGTACGGCATGATAGTTTGCTGGTTTATCTGCACGTTGCCCTGAGGTGTTTATTCCCTGACACAGTGAATCGTTACACTCTCTTCCTCCTCCCCTTCCTGTGGTTTTTGTTGTATGTGAAGATGTAGTATTGACTTGATGCTTATTCATTTGTCGGTCGGGGGAGGGTCGCGGCCGAATGTGTTTGCTCATATCCTTTGGCCCCTCCCTCACGTTTATTTTTGTTTTGTATTTCCTCTCTTTCTCTTTTTGTCTTCTTTCTCTACTTTCTTTCCCTATATTTCGGGTTCGGATTAGGGCGACAGGCACGCTGTTTGGAGGGTAGGCCGTAGCCTTCTGCAGGGGTGCGGGGTGGGACGGGTGGGCGGGGTCTTTCAGATGTTTTCTTATGGTTCTATGGCCCTTTTCTATCCCCTTTTTAGCGGCGCCGCTTCTGTCCTCGCTTCTCAGGCATGAGCGGGTGGGGGTCTGTTGCTATGCACTTTTACCGGTTTTGATGTTTCGTAGCGACTGCCTTACCCTTCTATTTGCCAGCTTTCCACTTTCTTCGGTTCTACTAGCCACGGGCTGCCTGGTCCGGGGTGGCGCCCATCTTGCATGATTGTGTTTCTCCTTTAATATTTCTTTATTTCGTTCTTTCTCCTTCTTCTCCCCTCCTTTCTGCCCCTCTCCCTTATTGGTTTCCTACCCTTTGTTTCCCCCCATATTTTTTTCCCTTTCCTTTTTTATCCCCCTTTCCCCCCCCCTCCCCCCTTTTCCCCAGGCTCGTATTGTTCGAAGTGGGTTCGGTTCGTACAGTTTATCCGTTCCCCTTGTCTCTGTTAGCGTGTTATTGGGTGGGGGACATAAGATCTTGGTAGCGCTTGTGTGCTCCACTGTGTTTTACGTTTATTTTTGTGCTGCGATCGAATCGTGTCCTTACATCCTCCCTCTCTCCCCCCCCAAACCCCCCCCTCCTCTCGTTTCAGCATGGGTATATTCTTGTCTCTGGGTTATCCCGTGTTTGTGACTCCGTCATGAGCCTTGTCCCCTTTTCATAAAATAGACCTCATTGATCCTGATATTGGGCCGTTATTGCTGCTTATCTCATTTCTAGCAATGTTTAATTATGTCTGCTTGCCTGCCAACTGGTCTTGTGTCGCTTATTTTGATTTTTGATCGTCTTTGACTTGTGGCCGGCCGGATTGGTTGTAGGCCTGCATATGTTTATCCTAATGATGCAAATAAAGGTCTTAAAAAAAAAAAAAAAAATAATAATACATTCTGGAGGAATAGCAACTAACTCTAAATTATTATGCACAGCTCTAGCGGGCATTTTATTCTCATGTAATTTGTTATAACAATATTTACAAATACGCTGATCAAAACCCAAATCAAAACAATTCTCTACCAACAAATAAGTTGCAACTTCCTTCCACTTATCATTATTTTTTTTTCACTTTTTAAATACAGATCAACACTCCTAGTCTGATTTTTATAGTGAGTTCGCAGGCAACAAATACAAGAAAAATGTGGCCTTTCACCTGAAATTACCTTAAACTTTGTCGTTTCATTTTTAATTTTTTTGTACAACTATGTTCAACATTCTCTACAACATTTTCTTCTATTAATGTCGGAGTTTCTTCACTCTCTTCTTCAGGACCAAAGTAACAAAACTCAATATCATCACAAACCTTTTTCACATCTAATACTGACCCACGCAAAAGAGCACTGTTCAACTCATTTAACTTTAGTGCTGGACTTTTTGCATAATACAATCTTTTCACTAACTTCCGCATTTGAGTATGATGTACTGCCAACTTCCTGAAATGGTGAAAAACACTTTGACATACTTTACTAGAAAGACAAGCCAGAGAATGACCTTGCAAACCAGTATGTTTTCTCACTCTGCAAGGGTCTAGTCCTTGAAACACCTTAATCTTTTGTTTAACACTTTTTTACGATATGCTTGGAAAAAATTGCATAATTTATCAATAGATTCTTGTCGTACACTACAAATACTACTGTAATCCCAAGTGTACACTGGGGCTTTAGGACGTCTGCCCAGAACTTCATCAGCTATCACTTCTTCTGCATTTCTAGGAACTAATTGCTCTTTGTCAATTGGACAACCATTCTAACCTCAGAAGCTCGACCACAGGTGTCAACTGCATGCAACAAATCATTGGTCTGGAAATAACTCTCTTCATTAAAAAAAGACTCAGAACTTAAACTGTGTTTCCATTCCCCCAAGAAAATATCACAAAAATTACTTCTGTTAATTACTCTTTTCCACTTACTTTTGGCCTTCATTAAATGGATTGGTTTATCTATTGATCAAATTCTCTTTAATACTAAAATGAATAGTTTCCTCTTTACTTCAAAATCCTTTTCAACAATGGATTTAATAGGCTTCTTCTTTTTTATAAAATAGTGTTCTCTTTCTATATTTCTTTGTATGTTTCATCAAATTATGGATTACTCTGTTGTAAAATGTTTTTTTGCGGATTTATTTATATTGATTTTCTCTTATTTTACTATAAGTTGTATCCTTTGTATGTACATTGCCTTTTTTTCCTTTCCTATTATTTGCACTTTTTTGTGCTTGGAACACTTTCAGTGCTTTTAACACTTCCAGTTTTTTTTTCTGAATCTAGTAATTTTTTTAATAAAGTCCTTTTTGGTCCTCCCAGAAATGTTTTTCTTTTTAGCCACATTATGTTGGTCATCCAATACTTGTGGTTGAGTTTTTTTCAAGTAAGTATCCTTTTTCTGACCTTTTCTTCTTCTTTCTTTCTCCGGCATGATAACTTTATTTTAATGATGATAAACAATATCTGTAAAAAATAATCATAAATAAGTATTTATTAATAACTTTATAAATTATACTTTTTGTTTTACTATACAAACACATTTCATATAAATTATGACTAAAAAATTGTAGGCCTGAATTACAAGTGTGAAGGTAGTTAGACCGCTACATGCATAGTGCATAGCAGTTTGAAGCACTCAATAACACTAAAACCTGAAGCACTGTATGAGTACATGCATATTAACTAAATGATCACAATACTATAAGGAGAGACACTGAGTGAATTCAAAATTCTTTCACTTTTACTTCAGTGAATAGATTAGTACATGGTACATAAACAGTCACTATGGTTTTGCAAGAGTACAGATTTAGAGTTTAGAGTAGTGCTGTGGTGTTTGTCTAATGTAGGGATAGTGCTCATGTAGTGTTCTAGGGTAGTGCATTGGTGTTTGGGTAGTGTAGAAGGTCCTGCTGGGGTAGATTTAAGGTTTAGGGTAGTGCAGTGGTGTTTGTGTAGTGTAGGGGGTCGTGCTGGGGGTAGTGTCACTGCAACAGTACATGTAATTATATGTCTGCAAACACGTCAACCAACCAAATCATTCTCTTTCAATTTTCACAAATGGACACTGACTCACAGTGTGATTCTAGACAAATAACAGTATTTCTTATAAATGGAGTGTATAGATACTGACTGGGGAAATGTAGTCCTGAAACACAAGTGTGAAGATGGTTACACTACTACTTGCATAGTGCATAGGAGTTTTAAGCACTGCATGCCCTAAGGCCTGGCTCACTGCAACAGTACATGTACTTATATGTCTGCAAACAGATTAACCAACCAAATTATTCTCTCACAATTTTCCCAAATGGACACTGACTCACAGTGTGATTCTAGACAAATAACTGAATTTCCTATAAATGCAGTGTATAGATACTGACTGGGGAAATGTAGGCCTGAAACACAAGTGTGAAGATGATTAGACTACTACTTGCATAGTGCATAGGAGTGTCAAGCACTGCATGCCCTAAAACCTGGCTCACTGCAACAGTACATGTACTTATATGTCTGCAAACACATCAACCAACCAAATCATTCTCTCTCAATTTTCCCAAATGGACACTGCCTCACAGTGTGATTCTAGACAAATAACAGTATTTCTTATAAATGGTGTGTATAGATACTGACTGGGGAAATGTAGGCCTGAAACACAAGCGTGAAGGTGGTTAGACTACTACATGCATAGTGCATAGGAGTTTCAAACACTGCGTGGCCTAAAGCCTGGCTCACTGCAACAGTACATGTACTTATGTGTCTGCAAACACATCAATCATCCATTCCACATATTTCATTACTGCATTTTACTATTAAAGCTAAACTCATTTTGGAAACACATAACCAATGACTATTTTCTAATTCTACCAAAATGTGAGAACACAATACGTTTTTAATCAATTACATGTCGGCAAACACATGAAGTACCAAAATGCTTCTCTCAGAGTGATTCCTAAATGCACCCAGACTCACTGTGTGATTCTAGACAAGCAACACTATACCTTGCATTTTACCAAAAAGCATTTACTAGTCTACAAGACATAAGGTGACTGTATACATTGCACAACATTTTCTACAACACATTAGTATCGAGTGCTTCTATCAGAATAATTCCTAAATACACACAAGACTCACTGTTTGATTCTAGACAAACAACACTATCCCTTGCATTTTAACAAAACACATTTCATAGTCTAGAAGGAGTACTGCATTTTAGTGTAGAACCTTGACTCATTTTGCAAATACATAAAAAATGTCTGGTTTCTAATTCAAAACATGAGAACAGCACAGTTATCAGTCTGCAAACACAAGAAATACACAAATACTTATCTCAGAATGGGTTCTAAATGGACACACACTCACAATAAAGTAGTTCCTGCACTTTAGCAGGAGAAACGCATTAGTCTGATTAAAATCTAAATGCACCACATACATCCCTTCACAAATTAAGAACTCACCATTGAAATTGTTTTCTAGAATAAGAAGTATGTTAGTCACAGACCAGATTTTCTTATACAGAATCTCTGTTCTGTACACCTCTCACCAGAACCAAAGAATGGCAAAGTTTCCCTCTCATTTTCCACACATATACATGTAATCATCAAATCACATTGCCTCCCACATTAATTCAAAAGCAAACACACATTTCTATTGGTTACACATTTCAACCCTTTCCAAATGACATAAATATCAACCCTACCCTCAATCTGCCTTCTGCCTGTTACCATAGAAACAGTTCTTGGAACACTTAACTGAGCACACAGGTCAAAAGTTCATCACACAATGTTGCTAATCAAAACAGCAAGTGAGCTGGACTTTTCAACATATCAGCGTATCCTATGTAATGTTCCTTTCAATCAGATTTTGTTAACCAATAAGAATCATGCTTTTAAAAAACAGAAACATGCACCCTAGTTTTCAGTGTAGAATGTTCTCAAACAACCAATCATTTCTTTTCATCTTTCAAAACTGCATCTTATCCACTATTTTAGAAAAATCTTACTTTTCAAACTGCCATTTAATTTACAGACACCATCTGAGTGCATCCAGACCTCCCTTCAAGATACTTAGAGTGTAGGTTTGTGGGACACAGCTATATTTTCTGGAGCCAAAGGTATGCAGAAACAAAGAAATTCTCTTAGACCTAGGTTTACCAAATGTATACATTAAATGGATTGGACAATGAGGGTTAAAGTGGCACCAATTGATGCCATTGGTTAAATGCTTTTTGCATCTCCAACACCCTGACCTCATAATTGTGCGCTGTGATGGCAATGACCTAGGCACTTTGACTGGGGTAGGTCTGGAAATGCTTATGAAGGACACCTTTAGAGAATTGATGTCACTTTTTCCCCAAACTACCTTTGTCTATTTTAACATGTGCCAAAGGCAGAAATGGAAGTGGTCCAATCAATTTTGTCCACAGATTGAGAAAGCTAGGAAACATGTGAATAAATCTGTTTCTGCTTTTCTCCGAGACTGTAGAATGGGGTCCATTTACCACAACAATCTGCCTTTCAATATGGATGGCATCTATAGGAGAGATGGTGTACATTTTACAGATGAGGGAAACAGAGTCTTTCTCATAAACCTTAAACTCTGCATCGGTACTTACTTGTAGGTACTAAAATTTCTCAATAAACTCTTTTTAGAGCCACCTAAGAACAGAACTAAACACATAAGCTTGATGTATATCTGAAAAATAGATATTTTTTTTTGCTTGGAGTCGCGCACCCAATGCGTACAAGTCGTGCACCTCATGCGCTGGAGTCACACACCCTACGGGTTAGAAGCCGTGCATCCAACGCATGCACATCAGGGGGGCCGCACTGAGTGCCGCGATGGGTGCGTGACTCCTAATTTTTCCGTAAAATAAAATAGCTCCTATCACTAATTTTTATTATCCCCGGGGACCCCATCCCCCCGAGGCTTACAAAAAATGTTGGGGACCGTGGGGAGAGCCCCAATGCCCCCACAGTCCCAGCCAGCTCCCCGAGTTCTTCAGGAGCCGGCATTGCTTTTCCACATGAGGAGCTGCTAACATGCAGCTCCCCGTGTGGAAAAGCAAAATGGTTTGGATTTTGAAAGAGAGAGCAGGTTTCCCTGCTCTCTCTTTCAAAATCCAAACCACATTTGCTATATGAGGGCGAGAGACTCCCGCCCTCCCATAGCAAACAGCAGTGTCCCAGGGGTGGGCACCCGAGGACACTGCAGGAGCCGGCCCTGGGGGGTGTCAGTCCCCAGGACCCTCGATGGCTCCAGGAGGGGGGCCATGCAGCCCCCCTCCCACAATCCATAAAGCCCCGGGGGGGTGGTCCCCGGGGCTTGGGGGGCCATTGAGCCCCCACAAATTATACTGGGAGGGGCTTTTGAGCCCCTCCCAACAATTTATTTTGTAGCCCCGGAGGGTGGTGGTCACCGGGGCTGGGGGGGGCCCTCTGGGGCCTCTTTACATTTATTTATTTTGCCCCCAGGATTTGCCCCCCTGGGGCTAATTATAAAAGACACTCCATTCTATTTATTTTTTTATTTTACGGCAGGATCCGGGCAACCTGCGCACACTTAGTGAGTTTAAAAAAATCATTTTGCACACATATTCCACAAACTTCTTCAGCCTCGCTTCTACCGAGGCACAAAATGGCTGGCAACCATTCCTAGTTTTGAATATTGACAACCACTTGACAGCCAATTAGCATTCAGCGCGTGATCCGGAGGGTGCGCTCAGGGTGCATGCAGGATGCACGGATCCACCGCGCCCATAGATATATATATACTTTTAACTGTAATTTTCTCAGTAACTACTGAATAGATTGGCAACATTTAAGCAAAAGGCACGAGACTGAACCGAGGACTACCTCTTTGCCACATTTGGAGTAATTCCGTTCAGCAGTTCGGGCTGTAGCTGCGGCTAAAGGTCCTATGGGAAATTGCATGGGGAAAAAACTTTTTTAAACCCCCCTTTTTTCTTGGCCCCTGCTTGACGAATCATCCCGAGACTTTCAGGATAGGAGCAGTCTGGAGCTGGCCAAAAGTTTTGAAAATTTCGCGAAGATTCATCAATCAGCACGAAAGTTATTGAGAATAGAATGTTGCGGATTTCCTATAGATAATAGGTCCTAACTATAGCTACCTACTGGCGACTGCCAGTAGGTAATACATATACACACACATATATATATATATATATATATATATATATATATATATATATATATATATATATATATAAATTCACTGAAAAAAACATAGGTTTCACACCAGTTATAGTTAGCTGAACATTTTACTCATACATAACCATTGAAATTCCCACGTTATAGTTAGTTGGACTCACTATAACTCGCGCGCCCGCAATCCACTGCTGATGATGTCACATGTTACATCATTCATGACATGGTCAGTGACATCACTGATGACATCACTGATGACATCTCAAATGACATCACTGATGACATCACTGATGACATCTCAAATGACATCACTGATGACATCACTGATTACATCATCCAGTAAATGTGGGTTCCTGTACATTTTAAATTAAAAATGTGTTTAACATATTGTAGAATGAGTGTACGTATGAGTGTTTGGATAATGGATTTAGTAGGTGCGTGACTGACTGTATGATTGGGAGATTAAATGTGTCTTACTGAATGCATGGGTTAGTGACTAAAGTGTTAGAATGTGTGCATCATTATGTCTGTTGTTTTGTAACCTGCTGCATGTATTGATTAGTAGCTATATGACTGGCTATTTGGGTTAATGATTGATAACCCAAGTATTTGTATGTGAGGGTGAGTGTGAGTGGAGGTGGCTGGGAGGTGTGTGACTCTGTGGATAGATGTGTGAGCAGTTGATTCACTTGGTGTATGGGTTCAAGAGTGCATGAGGAAACAGCTGTATAGGCTGTTTACTGTGTGCATTCAGTGAGTTGGTGACTGAATGGATATCTCAGTGCTACATGTCCAAGTAAGTACATATGTAAAACACAGTGCATGTGAGAGTTGTCATATATAAATGACTATATATAACAGCCTGTGATTGCATAAGTGACTGTATCTATCAATATGTACTTGTATCAGGGATTGTAAAAGACAGTAAGTATATGTTAGTCTATGTTTAAATAAGCAAGCTTTTGTGTGTATAATTGTATTGTTGTGGAAATGGGAGTGTGATTGATTCTTTACATGACTGACTAGGTGTGTGAGTAACTCCATGGATGAGTGGCAGTGTGTGAGTCTCTGTATAGGTGTATGAGTGCATATGTTGGTCTTGTATTGATGAGTGACTGTATGTATGAAAGATTGTATGGGTGAATGAGTGGATGTGTGTGTAGACCTAGAAATCAGTGAGTGCGTATGTGGTAAGTGGTTTTACTGTGTCAATGGTTTCAGGAATGCTAGTTTGTATTTAACACTAGGTGTATCATAGGTTAGATTAGAGTGTGAGGAGGTGTATTGTATTATCACATGGATGATGTAATCAGTGATGTCATCAGTGATGTCATTTGAGATGTCATCAGTGATATCATCAGTGATGTCATTTGAGATGTCATCAGTGATGTCACTGACCATGTCATGAATGATGTAATATGTGACATCATCAGCAGTGGATTGTGGGCACGCGAGTTATAGTGAGTCCAACTAACTATAACGAGGGAATTTCAATGGTTTTGTATGAGTAAAATGTTCAGCTAACTATAACTGGTGTGAAACCTATGGTTTTTTCAGTGAATTTCAAAGGTTTTTTAAATGCTAATTCCTAACTATACTGATTGTGAAACCTATGTTTTTTTAGTGAATTTCAAAGGTTTTTTAAATGCTAATTCCTAACTATAACGATTGCGAAACCTATGGTTTTTTCAGTGAATTTTAAAGGTTTTTTAAAAACTAATTCCTTTATATATCGAGTTTGTAACCTACGATTTGTAAACTGTTTTTTTATTAGCTTTTTTTTATAACTATTAATTATTATTTAAAAAAATATATATATTTTTTCAATGTATTTTTCATGTTTTTTGTTATTATTTTGTCCTGGGGCGCTCAGGGTGTGCGCACCGGTAAGCTCTCCCGAGAGCACAGCGAGAGCGCTATTTCTGCGTTCGTAAAAAAAAATATGTATGAAAACTAAATAATAATGCAAGACATTCAGTACCATACTTATAAAAGTAGTATTTTTGATTTTCCGAATGAAAATGATTTTGCATTTCCGTAAAGCTACCAAAACGTCATTCAGGCGCGCCGCGTCAGCACCCCCGGAAGCGCCTACGTTCGCGCTGCGTAAGCGCCCCCGGAAGCGCTCCGGTGCTCGCAGCGTAAGCGCGTCAAGTCACGTGACCTTAAAATAACTCTTTTCATTGGTTGTTAACAGTTTTTTTACAACTAATGAAAACCCCACCCTTTTCCTTCACTTCTTCTTTCACTTTGGAGACAGCAAGACCTGTTTTTTTCTGTCCTACCATTTTGTGGAAAGAATGGCTGCCAGAGCACCCAGCAGCAGTGAGGAGTCAGATGGTTTCATTGATGAAGAGCCTCCTCAGCCCAAGGTCAAGGAACATTTCATTTGGACGTTTTTTTCAGTACCTGAAGGATTAAAAAAGGTGAATGCTCCCAAAGTTGAATGTAAAATCTGCCAAACTGTGCTTTCCCGAGGAGACCCCAGAAGGAAGTACAGTTTTGGAAATTCAACAATGATTCGCCACGTTCAACGCAGGCATCCTCAGAACTATGCCCGGGAGAGTGTCCGAGACCTGGCACGTAATCCCCCAAGGGATGGTGCCTCTACATCAACAGGAGGAGCCACAACATCAGGGAGAGGACGTGCAGTGGAATTAGAGATGATTCCGAACATTCAACCTGTTTTTAATGACATTACTATAAAATGCAGGCAATGCGATGAATTGCTATGCTACGGTGAGCAGAGCATCAAGCTCATTACACGCAAGAGGCAAGAACACCCCTGCCCTTAACAGCCCTAATTTTCCCCCCTTTTTTTTGCTCCTATTGAGCAGTTTTGCATTCCCTGTTGTTGTTTTTGTTGAGAAAAAACGAAAAAAGAAGAAAAAAAACAGTTCTTTTTAGAATTGCCTCCAATTCTCAAAAAAGAGCTGTATTCTTAACAAATTCAAAAGGAGTAACTGAAGTGGAGTGCAGTGAGAGGGGAAAGGAAAATGAGTGAGAAAGCAAAGAAAGAGGCGAGAGGGGAAAGGAATTGAAGTAGGGGGACTGAAAGAAGGTGAGTGTGGCAGGTGAGTGAGGAGAAGGGGAGTGAACAAGGGGAATGAGGATAAGTTAACAAAATGTAGTAAAGGAACGGGGTGTGGAAGGGTAAGAAAAGAGCAGTGATGTTGAGGAAAGAGTAGAGATACAGACTGGATAAAGGCAAATGAGTGTGAGACATGGGGAGTAAGGGAGTGAAGAGACAGAGAAAGTGAAAGAAAAAGTGAGAGTAGAGGACTGAGTGAGGGAAGAAAGAAACATAAGTGAGGGAGTGTGGCTGAGTTATAGGGAGTGAGCGTGATAGAAGAGGAGTGACAGATTAAGGGGTCGGAGAGAATGAGGCTAACAGAGAGAATGAGGGAAGGGGAGTGTAGAAGTAAGAGCACAGAGGGAGTAAGAGAAGGAGTTAGTGAAATGGAGTTAGGAGAGTAAGGGAAGGGAAAAAAGTGAAGGAGCGAAGGAAGGGAAGAGAGAGGAAGGAAAGTAAAGGAGAAGGTCTGAAAGAAGGTGAGTGTGGGAGTGTAGCTGAGTTATAGGGAGTGAGTGTGACAGAAGAGGTGTGAGAGACCAAGGGAATGGAGAGAATGAGACTAACAGAGAGAGAATGAGGGAAGAAGAATGTAGAAGAAAGAGGATACAGAGAGTTTGAGAAAGAGTTAGTGAAGTGGAGTAAAGAGAGTAAGGGAAGGGAAAAGAGTAAAGGAATGAAGTAAGAGAAGAGAGAGGAAGGAAAGTAAAGGATAAGGTCTGAAAGAAGGTGAGTGTGGGAGTATGGCTGAGTTATAGAGAGTGAGCGTGACAGAAGAGGAGTGAGAGACTAAAGGGACGGAGAGAATGAGGGTAACAGAGAGAGAATGAGGGAAGGAAAGTGTAGAACTAACAGGACAGAAGGAGTAAGAGAAGGACTTAATGAAGTGGAGTAAGGAGAGTAAGGGAAGGGAAAAGTATGAAGGAGCGAAAGAAGGGAAGAGACAGGAAGGAAAGTAAAGGAGAAGGTCTGAAAGAAGGTGAGTGTAGAAGTATGGCTGAGTTATAGGCAGTGAGCGTGACAGAAGAGGAGTGAGAGACCAAGGGGACGGAGAGAATGAGGCTAACAGAGAAAGATTGAGGGAAGGGGAGTGTAGAACAAAGAGAACAGAGGAAGAAAGAGAAGGAGTTAATGAAGTGGAATAAGAAACTGCACATTTTAATTGGTTGTACATTTGAACACTTTGAAAGTCACATAACATTCACCCATCCCCCCAGTGCTCATTCCCCTGTTACCATGGTAACTCCCTCCACACCCAGCACACAGTTCAGAAATTCATCATACTATGTTGCAAAAAATGCAGCAAGGGTGTTTGACCTCTCAAAGTACCAGCTAATCATGTGCAATGTTTCTTGGAATGACTTTTCCTCAACCATTGAAATGACTTCTTTAAAAAAAAGCTTGCACCCTAATTTTCAGTGCTGAATTTTAAGAAAGCACCAATCATTTTTTTGTTTTTCAAGTGCACTGAATCTCAACCACTTTTTTACATAACTCCTACTTTCAAACTGCCATTTCATTTCCACAACTCATCTGAATACAAGCACATCTACCTTCAAGATGCCAAAAGTCTGGTTTGTGGGTCATAGCTTTGTCAACTGGAGTCAAAAATACGCAGCTAACAGAGGTATTTACAACCTTGATTTACCAAATGTGGACGTTGTATGGATTGGACAGAGAGGATTGAGAAGTCACCAATTGATACCATTGGTAAAATCCTTTATGCATTTACCACACCCTGACCTTATAATTGTGCACTGTGGTGGAAATGACCTAGGCACTTTGTCTGGGGTAGGTCTGGAAATGCTTTTAAAGGACATCTTTGGGCAATTGATGTCACTTTTTCCAAAAACTGCCTTGGTATTTTCTAATATATGCCAAAGGCAAAAATAGAACTGGTCCAACCAATTTTGTCCACAGATTGAGAAAGCAAGGAAACATGTAAATAAATCTGTTTCTGCTTTCCTCAGAGACTATGGTATGGGTTCCATTTACCACAACAACTTGTGTTACAACATGCAAGGCATCTATAGGAGAGATGGTGTGCATTTTACTGATGAGGGGAATAGAGTTTTCCTCTTGAATATAAGACTCTGCATTGGTAACTACTTGTAGGTACAAAAAACACCCACATAACACAACAGCTCTTTTCAGAGCTACCCTACTTCCAAGCACTCAAAATTATTTTTTTACTCTATTTTCTTGCACTATTTTTCACCGTGGTGCGCTCAGGGTGCGCGTACCAGAGAGCACACCTGGGAACGCACCCAGCGCTTACCCCGCGAAAAAAAAAAAAAAAAAAAAAGTTTTTTGCCCTTCAGGGTCCTTCTAGGCCCCCTCAGAAAACCTAGAGCGTCAGGGGGTGTCTACTCTGCCCCCTTTTAATTATTTCCCCCTTTCTTTTTCACCTCTTGTGTCTCGATTCTACCGAGACACAAGATGGCGGACTCTCCAGACTGTTTAGAATGTTGACAGACACCCGACAGCCAATCAGCTTTCCGCTCGCACACTCGCGTAGCGCGCCGGGTGCGCTCCCCGGTACGCGCACCGGTGAGCGCTCGGAGCGCGCCTATAGATATATATGCGTTTTTGAAGTTAATTTTAAAAAAAACACTGTAGCAATTTTCACCAAATATAGCAAAGGCACATTTGCATACCAGTCCCTACAATTTTGCCAAATTTCTCGTAATTCCGTTCAGCCGTTCGGGCTGTAGACTTGTCAGACCGTCCTATGGAAATTAACATGGGGAAAACACATTTTGGGACACCCCGTTTTTCTCAGCCCCCACTTCACGAATCCATCCGAAACTTTCAGGGAAGGAGCGGAGCGGAGCTGGCCAGAATTTTGGAAAATTACACGCAAATTCCTCAACCGGTGCTACAGTTATTCCCAATAGAATGTTGCGGATTTCCTATGGTAGCTAGGTCCTAACTATAACTACCTACTGGCGACCGCCAGTAGGTAATATATATATATATATATATATATATATATATATATATTACCTACTGGCGGTCGCCAGTAGGTATATATAGTTAGGATTTTTTTCCTATGGGATTTTTGAAAATTCTATGTCTAATAATTTTGGCGTTTGTGGACGGAATTGGCTGAAATTTTCAGGAAAATGGAACATTCTGTTTCTGAGCAGCCACTGAAAATTGGGGGGGGTTCGTCAAGGGGGGGGCCGAGAAAAAAGGGGGGTCCCAAAACGTGTTTTTCCCATGTTAACTTCCATAGGGCGGTTGGCCTCACTTTTAGCCCGAACGGCTGAATGGATTTGCACGAAACTTGCCAAAATTGTAGGGACTGTTAGCCCGATGTGCCTTTGCTAGGTCTCAATATATGTGCTCCAGTGGATTTTGAGAAATTAAGGTTCAAAAAAATATATATATCTGTAACAGCGCTCCGGGCAGCGCCCCGGTTCGCGTACTTGACGCGTAACGGAACTTCGCGAAGCGAAGCTGATTGGCTCTCCGGTGTCTGTCAACATTCTAAACAGTCCGGAGCGGCCGCCATCTTGTCTCTCGGTAGGATCGAGAGACAAGAGGAGGCCAAAACAAAGGGGGAAATGGCCATAAGGGGGCATAGTAGATCCTCCCTGACCCCCTAGGTTTGATGTGGAGGCTTTAAAAGGGCCCCGCGGGGCAAAAAAAGAAATACATTTTTTTTTGTTTTTTTTGCGTGGGGAGCGCCCGGTTCGCGAACCGGGAAGCGGCCCGGGGAGCGTACTATAAGGAAAAAAGAAGGATAGACTTTTGAAATATTGTATGTTAATTGATTGTTTGTTTTGTTGATTTTTTTTTATTTTTTTTTTTTAAACAATTATTTATTATCGTGATTGTGTTTCAAAATTTAATAAAATGTCTACCATTTCACTGTCTGAAATGTCGTTATTTTCATTGAACATAGCTTGTAATGTTTGAGTGTGTAAAATGTCCTCATTTTCAAGGAGGACATCTACTGATTGCACACATTGCAGTAGTTCTTGGTCCCAAGTTTCATCCATAAATTCAATATCATTTGGATCAATGATTTCTTGGTTGGTCTCTGCAAGGACAATTTCAAATGACACTTTCTGTTCGCCTTCCATTTTGCCTGAAATTTGCATAAAAAAAATATATATTAGTAGAGATAGGGCACTGTTGGGATTAATTTTAGATAGGCAGTTTTTAACAGTGAATTTATCTTTGGGCAGTGCATAGTATCAGAGTGGAAGTAGGAATATAAAAAAGTGTATGTGATTTAACGTAAGTAAATTCATAATTATAAAAGACAAGCCTAACTCCATCCATAACTATAACAGAGAAGTCTATCTAAATCTATAACTACTACAGAGGGATAGTATATAACTATCAGAAAAAGTTTACCATATTAACTTAAAGTGCACAATATACTTCAGTTTTTAAAATAACAACTTACCTTTACAAAGAAGTTGAAGTTATTAGTGAAAATCCTATTGAAATGTATACCAGGAAGTAGTAGTCAAAATGGCTGTGTTTCCTTCTCTTCCTTTATATTCAGGTACATAACCAATTAAATGTCAGGTAAAAAAAAATGGAAAAGAAAGTAACATTTTCATTGGTTGTCAATTCCAACACTTCAGATGTATTTTGTGAAGTAATTTACCTCAGGGTATTTAGAGAGGTCTACAGGCTAAATGGCTAAATGGAATTCCAACCAAATTTGTGAAAATGGTAGGGATTGGTATGTAGTATGAGCAAATCTATATTTGGTGAAAGTGTCTCCAATGTTTCTTCTGTAAATTACTTTCCCACCTTTTTTGATGGAGCGCTTCCCGGGGAGCGCCCCGGTACGCGAACCTGCAGCGTTACGGGAGTCCACCATTTTGTGTTTCGGTCGAATTAAGATACAAGATGGAGGGCAAATAATGTTCAGAATGGGTAGAAGGGGACACGGTAGACGTATATTGACCCCCTAGGTTTTCTGAGGATGGCTGAGGAGGCCCATATGTGCGAAAAAAAACATTTTTTTAAAAAATTTCGCGCGGTTAGCTTCCGGTTCGCGTACCGGGTAGCGCTCCGGGGAGCGTACTTTGTTGAAAATTAGTGAAAAAAGTTAGAGTAAAATAATAATTGTGAGTGATCAGATGTAGGGTAGCTCTGAGAAGAGCTTTTGGGTTTATGGTACATTTAGGTACTTATAAGTAGGTACCAATGCACAGTCTTAAATTCAGAATGAAAACTCTGTTCCCTTCATCTGAGAAGTGAACTCCATCTCCTCTGTAGATATCTTGCATGTAGTAACGCAAGTTATTGTTGTACATGGAGCCCATTCCATGGTCTCTCATGTAAGCTGAAACAGATTTGTTTACATGCTTCCTCGATTTCTCAATTTGTGGACAAAATTGGTTCGACCACCTCCATTTCTGTCTTTGGCATATATTTGAATATACCAAGGCAGTTTGAGGAAAAAGTGCCATCAATTGCTCAAAGGTGTCCTTTAAAAGCATTTCCAGACCTACACCAGTCAAAGTGCCCAAGTCATTACCTCCACAGTGCAAAATTAACAGGTCAGGTTTAGGCAAATGCATAAAGGTTTTCACCAATGGTATCAATTGGTGACATTTTAATCCTCTGTGGCCAAACCACTTAATTTCCACATCTTGTAAATTGAGGTTAGGTAAATTTCTGTTCTCAGCATACCTCTGAGCCCAGTAGATGTAACTATGTCCAACAATCCAGACAGAAAACATGGTGAGAGAAGGTTCTGCTGCAGTGAGATGAAGTGTGGCAATGAAATGGCAGTTGGAAAAATAAGAGTTTAAAATGAAAAAAAACTGTGGAGTTTCTGTGTTAAGGAAGCAGTAGCAGTGATTGGTGGATTTTGATTGCTGAAAACAGAAAGTTAGGGTGCATGTATGAGTTCTTTGAAAGATGTAATTTGAATGGTCAAGAAAAAATCATTTAATGAAAGATTGCACTGGATATGCAGGTGCACTGAGAGTTCAGAGTTCAATTGAAACATTGTTGTGTGAACTTGCAAACATCAGAGGTCTTTCAGGAGGTGGTTGCTATGCAAAAAAGGCAGAGAGGGCAGAGGGGGGAAGGGTGTTGATTTGAAAAAAGTGAGGGAAGAGTTTTGATTGGGTGACATGAGAGATATGTGTGATGAGTTACAGCATTTCTGTGCTTTTCATAGCTGCAGACTCTGGAGTGCATACCTTTTGCTCTGCTAAAGACAAATTGGTGTGTTTCTGAGAGCGTTTTGAAACTCATAAAGTATTTGCTAAGGTGAGAAAAGATTCATTTAATTTAGATAGACAATAGTATGCTTTAGGGAGAAAATTATGAAGAAAGTTCTGTATTTAAAATGTTGCTTTGTGTCAAGTGTTTTACAAATAGATTTTGTTTCTTTGAGTTACATAGTCATGTTAAAAGTGACCCTTAAAAAAACGCTTTCATGTGTCTTAGGGCATTGTAAGTCATTTCCTGATGAATGTAGGTATATAATTGATTTATATGATGTGTTTAAAATCGTTTTTTGAAAAATATTAGGTTTCTTGATATGTACTGCTAGAGCTTCATAGGTTGCTTGGGGCATATTTATAAGGCATTTGAGTCTCTCTGATGTTATTTTTCCCATTTTAATTTAAGACCTTTCCCCGTGGAGCAAGGTCCTTGTAAATATGCCCCCATCTGTGCTTGGCAAATTTAGATTTTAATTCTTTGACTAACATAGCCATGTTAAAAGTGACCCAGAAATGGTGCAAGGGCCTTAAAAAAACGCTTTCATGTGTCTTAGGCCATTTTAAGTCATTTCCCCTTGAATGTAGGTATATAATTGATTTAGATGATGTGTTTAAAAACGATTTTTGAAATCAATTAGTTTACTTGATATGTAGTGCTAGAGTTTCATAGGTTGCTTGGGGTATATTTAAAAGGCATTTGAGTCTCTCTGATGTTATTTTTCTCATTTTAATTAAAGACCTTTCCCCGTGGTGCAAGGTCCTTGTAAATACGCCCCCATCTGTGCTTGGCAAATTTAGATTTTAATTCTTTGACTAACATAGCCATGTTAAAAGTGACCCAGAAATGGTGCAAGGGCCTTAAAAAAACGCTTTCATGTGTCTTAGGCCATTTTAAGTCATTTCCCCTTGAATGTAGGTATATCATTGATTTAGATGATGTGTTTAAAAACGATTTTTGAAATCAATTAGTTTACTTGATATGTAGTGCTAGAGTTTCATAGGTTGCTTGGGGTATATTTAAAAGGCATTTGAGTCTCTCTGATGTTATTTTTCTCATTTTAATTAAAGACCTTTCCCCGTGGTGTAAGGTCCTTGTAAATACGCCCCCATCTGTGCTTGGCAAATTTAGATTTTAATTCTTTGACTAACATAGCCATGTTAAAAGTGACCCAGAAATGGTGCAAGGGCCTTAAAAAAACGCTTTCATGTGTCTTAGGCCATTTTAAGTCATTTCCCCTTGAATGTAGGTATATCATTGATTTAGATGATGTGTTTAAAAACGATTTCTGAAATCAATTAGGTTTCTTGATATGTAGTGCTAGAGTTTCATAGGTTGCTTGGGGTATATTTAAAAGGCATTTGAGTCTCTCTGATGTTATTTTTCTCATTTTAATTAAAGACCTTTCCCCGTGGTGCAAGGTCCTTGTAAATACGCCCCCATCTGTGCTTGGCAAATTTAGATTTTAATTCTTTGACTAACATAGCCATGTTAAAAGTGACCCAGAAATGGTGCAAGGGCCTTAAAAAAACGCTTTGATGTGTCTTAGGCCATTTTAAGTCATTTCCCCTTGAATGTAGGTATATAATTGATTTAGATGATGTGTTTAAAAACGATTTTTGAAATCAATTAGTTTACTTGATATGTAGTGCTAGAGTTTCATAGGTTGCTTGGGGTATATTTAAAAGGCATTTGAGTCTCGCTGATGTTATTTTTCTCATTTTAATTAAAGACCTTTCCCCGTGGTGCAAGGTCATTGTAAATACGCCCCCATCTGTGCTTGGCAAATTTAGATTTTAATTCTTTGACTAACATAGCCATGTTAAAAGTGACCCAGAAATGGTGCAAGGGCCTTAAAAAAACGCTTTCATGTATCTTAGGCCATTTTAAGTCATTTCCCCTTGAATGTAGGTATATCATTGATTTAGATGATGCGTTTAAAAACGATTTTTGAAATCAATTAGTTTACTTGATATGTAGTGCTAGAGTTTCATAGGTTGCTTGGGGTATATTTAAAAGGCATTTGAGTCTCTCTGATGTTATTTTTCTCATTTTAATTAAAGACCTTTCCCCGTGGTGCAAGGTCCTTGTAAATACGCCCCCATCTGTGCTTGGCAAATTTAGATTTTAATTCTTTGACTAACATAGCCATGTTAAAAGTGACCCAAAAATGGTGCAAGGACCTTAAAAAAACGCTTTCATGTGTCTTAGGCCATTTTAAGTCATTTCCCCTTGAATGTAGGTATATAATTGATTTAGATGATGTGTTTAAAAACGATTTCTGAAATCAATTAGGTTTCTTGATATGTACTGCTAGAGTTTCATAGGTTGCTTGGGGTACATTTAAAAGGCATTTGAGTCCCTTTGATGTTATTTCTCCCATTTTAATTAAAGACATTTCCTCGTGGTGGAAGGTCCTTGTAAATACACACCCATGTGTGCTTGGCAAATTTAGATTTTGAATTTTTAACTTACATAGCCATGTATGCCTCTTTTGCATCACTGTGCGTCACTTTTGTGACGCAGCGGCGGTGCAAAAGATTTGCTATGTGGCGACATATTTACAACTTGATGCATCTAGGCAGATGTGTCATGCTGTAAAGTCCCGTGCCACATGAAACCGATGCAGCAGTGATGTAAAACATGCACCATGTTGCAAGACAGGCCTCATTTCATCTCCAACAAGATAAGAAGCTGAATCTTCTGTAAATGTAAAAATTGTTGTATACACTGCTCAACTTATGTGTACTCTTTGATATGCTAGAGTCCATCTGCACTATGAGATACCTAAGCAAAGGAAACACAGGTGATGTGATTGTGAAATGAGGAAAAGAAACTCCACATTTTTCAATTACATCACCTGTGTTTCCTAAGTTTACGAATGACATTGTGCAGATGAGGTTTAGGTCTGCCCACGGACACAGAAGAGGTCTGGCCTTTGTTCAAGAGTGAAGTGGACATGACTTACTTCATTGGTAGGTCTTCACATGTATTATCTCCTCTATACTCTTCAACAAGCGTAAATTTAATCTGCAACCCTGAGTAGGCCTCACCTTAAACAAACCTCTGGATAGGCCACACCTTATCGTCATCCTGAATCAATCATTTAACATGTTAGGGACAGATTTATGATAGGTGTGTGCCTCTTTTGCGCCGCTGTGCGTCACTTTTGTGACGCAGCGGCGGTGCAAAAGATTTGCTATGTGGCGACATATTTAAAAATTGATGCATCTAGGCAGATGTGTCATGCTGTAAAGTCCCGTGCCACATGAAACCGATGCAGCAGTGATGCAAAACATGCACCATGTTGCAAGACAGGCCTCATTTCATCTCCAACAAGATAAGAAGCTGAATCTTCTGTAAATGTCAAAATTGTTGTATACACTGCTCAACTTATGTGTACTCTTTCATATGCTAGAGTCCATCTGCACTATGAGATACCTAAGCAAAGGAAACACAGGTGATGTGATTGTGAAATGAGGAAAAGAAACTCCACATTTTTCAATTACATCACCTGTGTTTCCTAAGTTTACGAATGACATTGTGCAGATGAGGTTTAGGTCTGTCCACGGACACAGAAGAGGTCTGGCCTTTGTTCAAGAGTGAAGTGGACATGACTTACTTCATTGGTAGGTCTTCACATGTATTATCTCCTCTATACTCTTCAACAAGCGTACATTTAATCTGCAACCCTGAGTAGGCCTCACCTTAAACAAACCTCTGGATAGGCCACACCTTATCGTCATCCTGAATCAATCATTTAACAGGTTAGGGACAGATTTATGATAGGTGTGTGCCTCTTTTGCGCCGCTGTGCGTCACTTTTGTGACGCAGCGGCGGTGCAAAAGATTTGCTATGTGGCGACATATTTAAAAATTGATGCATCTAGGCAGATGTGTCATGCTGTAAAGTCCTGTGCCACATGAAACCGATGCAGCAGTGATGGAAAAGATGCACCATGTTGCAAGACAGGCCTCATTTCATCTCCAACAAGATAAGAAGCTGAATCTTCTGTAAATGTCAAAATTGTTGTATACAGTGCTCAACTTCTGTGTACTCTTTGATATGCTAGAGTCCATCTGCACTATGAGATACCTAAGCAAAGGAAACACAGGTGATGTGATTGTGAAATGAGGAAAAGAAACTCCACATTTTTCAATTACATCACCTGTGTTTCCTAAGTTTACGAATGACATTGTGCAGATGAGGTTTAGGTCTGTCCACGGACACAGAAGAGGTCTGGCCTTTGTTCAAGAGTGAAGTGGATATGACTTACTTCATTGGTAGGCCTTCACATGTATTATCTCCTCTGTACTCTTTAACAAGCGTAAATTTCATCTGCAACCCTGAGTAGGCCTCACCTCAAACAAACCTCTGGATAGGCCACACTTTATCGTAATCTTGAATCAATCATTTAAAATGTTAGGGTTAGATTTATGATAGGTGTATGTCTCTTTTGCGTCACTGTGCGTCACTTTTGTGACGCAGCGGCGGTGCAAAAGATTTGCTATGTGGCGACATATTTACAACTTGATGCATCTAGGCAGATGTGTCATGCTGTAAAGTCCTGTGCCACATGAAACCTGCGTCAGTTTTCATATAGGTGTTTTGTTGCAAGGTATGCATTAATTTGCACAAAAGCCCTGTAAAACTAACACAGTGAAATTTAGAAGATTTCACTGAGTCAGCTTTATAGCATTGCTGAATCAAATCCTTACGCCTGTTTGAAACAGGCATAAGAAGTGATGCACCATGCAATGTGAGGGTTCCTCCTGTGCATTGCAGTAGACATGTCGCGCTTATGACGTGATTCCTGCAATGTGCTGCTTTTGCGGCACAGATGCGTGACGCATCTGTGCTGTTTTTGCTCAACGGTGCTCCACATTGTAAATGCGGCACACTATGGGTGGCAGAGCAGCGGTGCACATTAACTGGTGCATCCGTGGGGATGCGCCACTTAGCATAAATCTGCCCCTGTACATTTAAGTATGAGCAGGGGACACCGAGTCGGTGAGGCTTATCCAAGGTTAAGAAGAGATGAGTCCTGTTCACTGAAAACTTGGACATAGGCCTCACCTCCTCAGCATCGCTGGACATGGCTAAATAATAGCTGCAAAATGTTACTCTTGTTAAACAATTTTACTATTATAATCTCTGAGATTTGTCTCTTACTCTGCAACATCTCATTGTTGTTCTCTTTCTTTAAAGATAACGACAACATCAACCATGAGTGACAATCAGCAATCAGTTGATTTCGACCTTATCATTGAACTTGTAATTGAAACGTCAGTGGAAGTAGATCCCTTGGATGATTTAAATCCTGAGGATGATGAAGAACATGATGAGGATGCCGATTTGTCAGAATTGTATGAGATAGGGTGGGAAGCTGACCTGCTTGAGCCTATGGAACTATAAACATTTATTTTTAACATTTACAATAAATGAAAAGTAAAAATGTAAACCGTTTCATTTAAAATTAAACACACCTTCAAAAACAGGTTATGTGTAGTGTCTTCAATAAAATATTAAAATATGCTCATACAATTAGATCAGATTCACATATAAAACAGCACAGGTAAAATGAAGAAGAATTCCATTTCTTTTCTGCTATTTGTGTATTCTAAATTTGCCAAAGCACTAAAAAATATTCTATGTAAAAATGTCAAGTAGTGTGTTAAGTTTTTGATGACTGTTATTGATTTACTGTTTGGTAATAGTGGTTACTAACATTTTTTATTATATTTTACCACAGATTCAACTGCAGATCATTTCAAAATTTGAGAATGCCAACTAAGGATAGAATTAGAAAGGCTGCAAAACGTCAAAGACAGCAGGTCAATCAAATAATGCAGCAGTCCTCTACAAAAAAAACTTGTCAAGTCACCAAGAAAGCACCGGGTAAGACCACGAAAACATTCATAAGAAACATTTGTAGAAAAAAAAGTAGTAGTACAGAAAATGTTTTAGTCCAGAAAAAGAGAAGCAATTTAAACAGAAAGGAAAGGCCAATCAAAAATGTTACTGCTAGAGCAAGAGATAACTCTGTGCATGATAGTAGAAGGAAACAACAGTTTAGGGACATTCGTAGACGAATGTTCCGCAACAGGATAATTGGCAATTTGTTAAAAAATATTAAGAAAGGTCAACAGAAAGTGGTTTTTTATAAGAGAAAAAAAAAAGTTGAGAAAGTTATTGATCAGGCATTTGAAATAAAGCGAAAGTTATTTATTTTGATAATCAATAGAATTAGGAAGCTAAACAAGGCAATTTATGATTTCAAAAGAAATAGTAGATGGAAGAGAATAGTTAATCGTAGTAATTTTTGTGAAGTTTTTTCCGGAGAATGGATGCATAGTTCAAGTTGTGAGGCATTTTTCAATGAGGAGAGTTATTTCCAGGATAATGATTTGGTGCATGCAGTTGACACCAGTGGTCGAGCTTATGAGGTGAAAGATGGTTGTCCAGTTGAAAAAGAAAAACTTGTGACAACAGAGACAGAAGAGGTGTTAGGTAATGAGGTTTTAGGAAGACGTCCTAAGGGTCCTGTGTACACCTGGAAGTGTAGTAGTATTTGCAGTGTACGACAGGATTCCATCAATTTGCTTTGTGATTTTGAACGGACATTTAATAAGAAAAGTTTGAAGCAGAAAATGATGTTGTTGCACGAATTAGATCCTTGCAGAGTGAGAGAAGTGACAGGTTTGCATGGTCATTCACTGGCTTGTCTTTCCAGGAGAGTATGCCAGAGTGTTTTTCATCATTTCAGGATGCTAGCAGTGCATCATAATAAAGTGAGGAAATTAGTTAGAATGTTGTATTATGCTAAGAGTCCAGCAATTATGCTTAAACAATTATGCGCTGCTCTTTTGCATGGTTCTGAAATAGATGTGAAGAATATTTGTGAAGAAATTGAGTTTTGTTACTTTGGAAGTAAAGAGGAGAATGTTGACATTGACCCAGAAGAAGAGGGTAATGTGGAAGACAGTGTACAGGTTTCCAGTACAGATAATTTTCAGAAGGAAATTGCCACGTTTCAGGTTAAATCAAGTGAGAGGCCTAATTTCACTTGTGTGTGTTGTCGACGCACTTATTATAAGAATCAGACTAAGTTAGTGGATTTATATGCAAAAAGTGAAAGGGAAAATAATAGTGAATGGAAGGATTTCGCAACATACTTGATGGTAGAAAATTGTTTTGATTTGGGATCGGATCAACGTGTGTGTACTTATTGTTGTAACAAATTAAATCAAAACCAGATGCCTGCTAGAACGGTTCATAATAATCTGGAATTGGTTGAGATTCCTTCTGAATTGAAGGATTTAAATACTTATGAATCTATTTTGATTCAAAGTATCCATCCCTTTCAGGCTATTGTAAGAATGGAGCCAAAGACAGGGAAATTGTCTCCATCAGATTTACAGAGAGGATTCAAGGGAAGAGTTGTTTATTTGCCTCTAGATTTGAAGAAAAACATTAATACAATTGGAGTAGAAAAAGTGGAAGAGGAACCTCTGGTTATCTTAGTTAATGGGGTTCCGACAAAGAATAAGAAAATATGGCAAGATTTAGTGGATGTTAGGAAAGTCAAAAAGGCAACATTGTATTTGAAAAAAAATAATAAGTACTATAAGAATGTATATGTTGCAGAAGAGGAAGTAAGTGAGGAAGAGGATAGCGATTTGTGTGCTGGTCAAATTGAGAAAGTAGAACCCTCTAAAAGTGAAGAAATATATGAACATTATAGTGTTCATCCTTTGCATTCCAAGGAAGTCACGGGGAATGCTATTGAGTTGTTTCAAATGAAACAAGCCAAAGGGAGTCCCATTAGTGTTTGGGAGGAAAGTTTGGAAGCTCGGTGTTTCCCACAGCTATTTCCAACAGGTCAGGGAGGAAGATATGATGAGCGACCTCATCAAATTCCTGCTTCTGAATACCGGACTTTACGATTGTATGCAGGAGATGCTAGGTTTCGACAATGCATTCCCTATTTGTTTCATCTCCTGTTTGAAAGCGATCTGTCTGGACTGTCATATGCAGTGAACCACATCTTGAAAAGTGGTATACACATGCAAAACATCTCGGCAAGTGACTTTATAGATAAAGTCAATGTCCAAGACAGTATTTTGGATTGTCACCTGATTAATCTCATGGCGTGTCAGCGTGGTACTAATGAGTACTGGTACCGTCGTCATGGTGATTTAAAATGTATGCTGAGGAACTTAGGAACTCCCACATGGTTCCTCACTCTGAGCTGTGCCGAGTATGGCTGGGAAGACTTACTTGAATTTCTACGAGAGGCAAATGGAAACATTGAAAACATCGAATGCAAGACACCCGGAGAACTGTGCTCTTTGGATCCAGTCAATGTATGCAGGTACTTCAATCATAGATTTGAAGCTATGATGTCTTTCATCATGAACAAGAGAAATCCACCTCTTGGAGAGGTGTTGGATTTCTTCTGGAGAAAGGAGTACCAAGCGAAAGGTGCTCCTCATATACATATGCTGCTGTGGATCAAGGATGCACCTAAATTTGGAACGGATCCAGAAGACTTAGTGATGAGTTTCATACAACAGTATTCTATGTGTGCTGTTCCAAACGCAAAGGAGAAGAAAAGCCTAAGAGAAAAAGTTCTACGTTTCCAAAGCCATCGTTGTGGAAAGTACTGTCGTCGTAAATTCAGAAACAAGGACAAGTTCTACACCAAATGGCTTTCCACGACCGGTGATTTCTAAAGGAAGAGTAAACAGTTTGATGTCTTCGCTGCGACATAATGTGATGAAGAAATCACCTAAAAACACATACAATTTGAAGAGGAACGAAGAGTCCAAGTACATCAACGACTACAACCCAGTGATTTTGTCCATGTGGAATGCTAACATGGATATACAGTTTGTGGCTGATAACTGTATGGCTGTGGCTCGGTATGTGACATCTTACATCACCAAAAAAGAAAAGACAGAATTGAAGGATATGTGGGAGGACATTTCCCATGAAAAGAGCCTCAGTAAGAAGTTGTACAGTTTCAGTCTGAAGATGTTGTCACATCGAGAAATCGGAGCTTACGAATGTTCTGACCGGTTGTCTTCAGCAAGTTTCTATGCCAAATCCAGGAGTATCGTTTGGGCAAGTCTTGGTCTTGCTGCAACGCCTAATCGAGTTCTGAAACCTGTGCGGGAAATTGAGTATTTGGCGGAAAAGGAGCCAAACAGTACCGATATTTTGAAGACCAACATGTTGGATACATATTATCCAATTCGAAGCAGTCACCTCGAGAATGTTTGTCTGTATGAGGTTCTACAAAATTACATATTCAAGAGGAACATCAAAGAAGATATTGAGAAAGGAGTGTATGCTGTAATTGGAAGTGAGGAATGTCTGGTCAAGCAAAGAAAATGCCACTTGGTAAACCATCGAAAATTGAGTGGCGAATCTCCTGAAAAAAAGGAGTTTTTCTATTTAGCCCTTTTGCAACTTTTCAAGCCTTGGCGTGCAGAAGAGGAACTGCTTGGAGATTTCCTCTGTTACGAAGACTCTTTCACTGCCGCCAAGGAGACCATAGAATGTCCTGCTTTTCCCAAATATCTAGAAATGTTGAATGCGGAAATCGAGCAGGAAGCAACGATTGCAGCCGAGATTGCCAGAGACAGTTCTCAGGACAGTCAGAGTTCTGTTTCATTGAGTCAGGATCCACTAGGAGGACCTGTTATCGAAAATGAAGCTGCCACTGCCATGAATGAAGTGGAAAGAGCTATGGCACATGCTCAGGAGGATGCGGTTAACTTAGAAGACTTGGAAAGACAACTCAACGTTGAGCAGAGGAAAATATATGACGAAGTTACCAAGCAAATTGATCATGGATTAAGTCATGAGAAGAAAGAGTGCTCATGTACGTCGTTGAAGCCTGTTTGACTGTACGTGAGTGGAGAAGCGGGAACTGGAAAAAGTTTCCTCATTAAAGCAATTTCATGTTATTTGCAGGAAAGGACTGAGTCATCGCTGTCTTGTGTTGTCACCGCTCCAACTGGACTGGCAGCACATAACATTAAAGGTATTACTTTGCATCGTCTACTGATGCTGCCAGTGGAGCATGACAACAAATTACAATACCACAAGTTATCTGGAGATGCTTGTTGTGAAGTTTCAAGAGTCTTGAGGAAAATGAAACTTCTTATCATTGACGAAGTAAGCATGGTTTCCAATGTCATGCTTGCCTTTGTGCATTTGAGAATGCAAGAAGTTCTCAAAACAGAGTATGATGTGTTATTTGGTGGCAAACACATCATTGTTTTCGGAGATCTTCTGCAGCTGACACCAGTGAAAGGACAACCTGTGTTCAAAATGCTCACGCATGAAGATACCAGGAAGCGCCTAGGGAGCATTGGCAACGTCAATATATGGTTAAACTTCAATTATGCTGAACTGCATGAAAATATGCGTCAGACGAAGGATGAAGATTACAAGAATATTCTACAAGATGTTAGAATTGGAAAAGTGACCGAGCATGGGAAAGAAGCTTTACATGCACGATTACTGTCAAATTTATATCCAGAACAAGATGTTGTGCCTGAGAATATTTTTCAGAAAATTAATGAGAAGAAATCTGGAATATGTTTGATGCTAACTCTTGCAGAATGTGCCATCTTCAACAACAAATGTTGCATGTAGAAAACCAAGAGATTGTGAAACTGGAAGCTATTGACAGAGTAGAGCATATGGGATCAACAATTATTTTGTCTGAGAATTTGAAAACAAAATTGGATTCATTAGAGAAGACTATATCTAAAACTGCAGGTTTTGAAAAGACTCTGAATGTGTGCTTAAACTGCCGTATAATTTTAAGAAGGAATTTACATGTTGAAAGAGGTCTGGTAAATGGATCAATGGGTAATGTTGTTGATTTTGTGAAATACAGAAATAGAGATGGAATTGAATTTTTAAAAATTAAATTTGATGGCATTGAGGAAGTACAGCTAATTGGTCGTTGTTCTGCTAGATTTTTGCTTGTAAAAGACTTATATGTTCGCCGTAAGCAGTTTCCTGTTTGCTTGGCATATGCGGTGACAATCCATAAATCGCAAGGTTTAAGTGTAGACAGTGCTTTGGTGAATATTGGCAGTTCTGTGTTCAAGGAGGGTATGGCATATGTGGCATTGTCACGAGTTAGAACTTTATCGGGATTGTACTTGATTGAGTGTGATGTCACAAACATTTGTGCGGATCTAGATTGTATTAAGGAATACAATAGGTTAAGAAGAGAGTATGCGCCACATTTGCCTCAATATCCTTTGTTTGAGAAACGTGTGGTAGGCCGGAAACGAAGAAATGTGACCAATACTAGGGAGGTTGTAGCAAAAAGACGAAAAGTCGATGAACCTGAAATTATAAGCAGAAACAAAAAGGATTCTGTTGAAGATGTTGTTGGTTTTCAATTTGAAAACAGTTCTGGTGTCAACTGCTATGCTAATGTAGTGGTTAATGTTTTGTTTTCTCTGGAAAATGTAAAAGAAGAGATTGTGGTCAATTCTGATCAAAGATTTTGCAGTTTGTTAAATTCTGTGTTAGAGAAATGTAGCACTGATAGAACAAAAATAGAAAGTGTGTCTGAAATTCGAAATCTGTTAGACAGATGTTCAGGTCAAACACAATTCTCTCAAAATATTCAGCAAGATTGTCAGGAGTTTTTAATGTATATGCTTGATGTATTGCATGCTGAAGGTGTAGATGTAGATCACCTGTTTGGGCTTTCTTATCAATGGCAGCATGACTGCGAGAACTGTAGGGTATCAAGTACTACTAGTGTAGACTCAGAAAGATTTATATATTTAACTTTGCAAGACAGTAAATCAGTCTCCTTTAATAAGCTAGTAAAAGCAGCTGATCACAACATGGAGTGTAGCCAATGTAAATCTGAAATGATGTCAACATTATTTATACGAACATATGGCCAGTATGTCATGTTAATGTTCCAACGATGTAGGCCTGATGGAACAAAATTGACAACTTTAATTAAAAATGTTGTTGCTTCGCAGTTGTCAATATCAGGAAGGACTTTTGTAACTGCAGCAATTATATATCATGATGGTCCTTCAATAACATCAGGACATTACACAGCTTATTTAAAGTCTAGAAATGGCTGGTCATTCTGCAATGATTCTGTTTTAATTTTCAAACCTGGTGTTTTTAAAACCAAAATTTTAGAGAAGGAATCTCGGGATTTGCTCTGAGGAATTTCAAGAGGTTCTAATGGCTCCTACACGATTTGGCCTTGAGGATAAGTGTAGTACAGAGTCAAAAGTTATTTTTGAGTTTTAAATAGTTCCTGGAAAAAAAGAAGATTTTCTTATAGAAAGTGTTGGGCAGAGATTAGTTGAAGGACAACAGAGTATTTCCCAAAGCAAACGGTGTTCTTACCATAACACTTGACGTCATGGAAAAATAACTGCACTTTGAATGAGTTCAGAAAAACTGTTTCTTTTTATAAGCTAATTCAAGCAGCCAATCAAGACATGGAGTAGAGGGAATGTAAGTCTGCAATGCTGTCTAGATTATTTGTCCAAACTTTTGATTATAATGTCATTTTAAAAATCCAACTATATAAACCTGATGAAAGTAAGTCTTCAACTTTAATTACAAATGTTGTGGCTACACAGTCGTTGATTTTAGGAAGAACATTTGTAACTGCAGCTATTATATGGCATGATGGTCATTTGACAAGATCCGCTTATCACACAGCTTATTGAAAATGTAAAAAAAATTTGCTGTTTCGGAAATTATTGCCATTTGACTACGATACAATGTTGCCTTTTTACTTAAAAATATTCTTACTTTCTGTTTTCAGAAAAGAGAATTTAGGGTAGGTAACTGGCGTATAATGATTCTAGGGGTTGATACAGTTTTATCTACGGTTTTATATTGCTTTGTGATTAAAAGTGATGTAGAGAATTAAATAATTGTAGTAGTCATAGAGGTAGTGTTGGTCTGCTTCATAGTAAGCAGTATCAGTGTCATAGGAAATGTAGAACATGAGTGAGCAAGAAGGGTAAGATATTACTAGTCCAGGATTTTGAAAGTGATCTTGAACGTTTTCTTTCTGAAAGTTGCGGAAATAGAAAATGACGGGATTTGCTTACAAGAATTCCAAGAGTTATAAATGGCTCTTACATGATTTGGCCTTGTGGAAACGTGTGGTAGAGAGTGAGAAGTCATTTATTGTATGTAACATATTTTTCAAAACGATGGAGGTTTTCTTTCAGAAAGTGGCGGGCTGAAAATAAAAACAGCACAACCGAGTGTAAGCTGTTCATAGGACATCCTTCGACGTCATGGAAAGTAAGTTACTTTTGAGGAGTTCTGATTTCTGATTGGTTATGTTATATGGGTTTTTTAAACACAATCATTTTGATTGTGTTTTTTTTCCCCCGCTGTTATATGATGAATACCTTCAAGTCACTGTTTTTAGTGAAATTTGATACATTCTGAGAACAGCAAAAATAAACCATTTAATTTGATAATTAATTCTGTACTGTTTGTATTTATGATGTACATTTAGAACTGTGTAGGAGGCATGGAGAAGGTGAGGCTTCTGTAAGTGTCAAAGTTGTTGCATACAGTGCTCACATTCTACGTAGTCTTTCATATGATAGACTACATTTCCACAATGAGATACCTAAGCAAAGGAAACACAGGTGATGTGATTGTGGAATGAGCAAAAATAATTGCACGTTTTTCAATTATATTACCTGTGTTTCCTAACATTACACATCACATTGTGTAGATGAAGTTTAGGCCTGTTCCAGGAGACAGAGGAGGTCTGACATTTGTTCAAGAGTGCAGTGGACATGACTCACTTCGTTAGTAGGCCTGCACATGTATTATCTCCTCTATACTCTTCAACAAGCCTAAATTTCATCTGCAACCCTGAGTAGGACTTACCTGAAACGAATCTGTGGATAGGTTACACCTTATCAGCATCTAGAAACAATTATTTAAAATGTTAAGGGCAGTTTTATGAAGGCTGTGTGCCTCTTTTACGCCGCTGTTCCGTCACTTTTGTGTAAAAGATGCACCATGTTGCAAGATAGGCCTCAGTTCATTTCCAGCAAGATACCGACAGTTTAAAATGTATATAATTAGGACTGTGTAGGGGGTATGGAGAAGCTGAGGCTTCAGTAAGTGTCAAAGTTGTTGCAGGCAGTGCGTACTCTTTCATATGCTGGACTACATCTGCACAATGAGATACCTAACCAAAGGAAACACAAGTGATGTGATTGTGAAATGAGCAAAAGAAATTGCACGTTTTTGAAATACATTACCTGTGTTTCCTAACATTACGAATCACATTGTGCAGATGAAGTTTAGGCCTGTCCAGGGAAACAGAGGAAGTCTGAACTTTATTGGTTGGCCTGCACATGCATTATCTCCTCTGTACTCTTGAACAAGCCTAAATTTGATCTGCAACCCTGAGTAGGCCTCACCTGAAACAAACGTCTGGATAGGACACACCTTATTGCCATCCTGAAACAATCATTTAAAATGTTAGTAACAGTTTTATGATGATTGTGCACCTCTTTTGCGCTGCCATTGCGTCACTTTTGTGAGACAACAGCAGTGCAAAAGATGCACCATGTTCCAAGAGAGGCCTTACTTCATCTGCATCAAGCTACTGTTAGTTTAAAATGTATATCTTTAGGACTGTGTAGGGGGCCTGGAGAAGCAGAAGCTTCTGTAAGTGTCAAAGTTGTTGAAAAACTGTTTGTCCTTCAATCTTTTCCCTTGTCTTTTCTAATTTTTAAATATATGTTTTAATATTTTTCAAATGTTTGTTATCTCTTTCACAGATTGAAAGTATAAAAATAACAAGTGACTAAGTTAACGACAATTATAAGGTAAATGTTTTGTACTCTTTTCGTTTCATTTCTATCTCATTTAACTACTATTAGTTCCACTGCTTCATTTCTTTAACCCTCACTTTCCTGCCTTTGCTACTTCCCTCATTCCTTTCTCTATTACTTACTTACTCTACTCCTTCCACTCCTTTTCTCAGTCTTTCTCTTCTCATAGTTCCTCACTCTTGTTCACTCACTCCGTCTCTATTACTCTTAGTGTCTCTAACTGATCACTGTTTCACTACTTGTTCATTATGCTTTCTCTGTGTAGTTGAAGCACACTAAGGGGCATATTATGAACACAGACAATAAAATTATTGCTGTTTTTATCGGCAGAAAACTGCTGCAAAAGCGGTTTTAGCGGCAGTTTTCTGCCGCAAAAGCAGCTTTAGCGACACATTTCTGCCGCTAAAAGCTGCAAAACTTTTATTGCCTATGTTGATAATATGCCCCTATGTTATTTAGATTTCTTTGCTGTTTCAATTATTCTTTTTCTGTTACTTCTTCTTTTCTGCTTTCTGTTTTTTCTCTCTGTTATTCCACATGTTTTAATCTTATTTTGAACATTCACTCATATTCTCTAAGAAACTCTTCTTTGTTATTCTTCTACTGTCCTTTTTTTCTTTCACTTCCTTATCTATTTTGTTTTTCACAATTATACCCTCTTCCATCTTTTCTTCGGTAAATAAATCTATTAAACAGTATCTCTGGTTTACTCCCTATAGCTGTCTTTCTTTGAACATTACTCTCTGTTTACTTCCCTTATACTTACTCTTCTTTTTTTTTTTTTTTTTTTTTTTTGGTTCGCTCCCGGTTCGCGTACCGGGGAGCGAACGGGGAAGCGAACCAAAAGAAATAGAGGTTGCCAGAGTGCTAAACATTCTAGCAATTTTTTTGTAAAGGGGAGGTAGTTCTGAAAAGAACTTTTTTTTTATGTTTTTGTTGTTTTATATATATTTTTTTTATTTTTCTGAACATTTTTTGTTTTTTTTGTATTTTTTGAACAATTTTATGTTTTTTTGTTTTTTTGGGGGGGGAAACAACAAAAAACAGGCAATGGAAAGGGCTCAACAGGAGCAAAAATTTTTTTTATTTTTTGGGACGTTTAGAGCACTTGTGGTTTTCAAATGCTCTGTTTATTAAATTAACACTCATATTGCCACATGAGAGTAAGGTACTGCAATATATACAGACTATTTTCATGTGGACAAAGTTTTCCTGAATGTTTGGCACTGTTTCCCGTGCCTCTGGCCCCGACGGAGATACCTGTGCCGATCTCCTGGCCACAGGAGTTGGTGGGTTGTCCTGGAGGTCACGCATCTCTGCCCGGCTGTAATTTAGAGGATGCCAACTCTGCATGTGACGGTGCATAGTATAGTTGCCGTAACTATACTTCTTATCTGTGCCTCTAGATAAGTCCTCTTTGCATATGAGGCACGTCACATACCGAGCATTAACTTTTTTCTGTCCTTCAGGAAAAGAAAAAAACTGCCAAATGAAACTATTTTTATGATGAGATACCCGGGACTCCTCTTGTAAAAAATGTGTTGCCTGTGTTTCCTCTTCCTCTTCTTGATCCTCTTCCTCCTCTGTGTTGGGAAGGAACTGTGGAGGTGGTCCTCTCTTCCTATGAGGAGGTGGTGGTGGTGGTGGGGGTCCACCAGCTGCAGCTACTAGTGAAGCCATTTTCCACTGAGCAAAATAGGTCTTCCTTTCACAAAGTTGAAAGTCAGAGTGAGAAAAAAGTTGGGGGCTTTCATCATTTTGGAAAAGAAATAGTTCTAAACCAATGAAAAGTGTTATTTTTAGGTCACCTGACCTAGCCTTACATCATTAGGAAACCAAAAGTGAAATGAACCAATGAAAAGTTTTATTAACAAGTCACATGACCTGTTACGCTTATGTTACGCGCTGCGGAACGCGCCCCGGATCGCTTCCCGTTCGCGCTCCGGAGCACTTCCGGGTGCGCTAACGCGGCGCGTCATAGTACGCATTAGGCGGCAACGCGATACGTCGCGCTTTCGCGACGCGCCCCGGATCGCTTCCGGGGAGCTGCGCTTCGCGTCTCAGTTCGCGTACCGGAGCACTTCTGGGTGCGCTAACGCGGCGCGTCATAGGACGCATTACGCGACAACGTGATACGTCGCGCTTCTGCGACGCGTCACGATGTTGTTTTCTAACGCAGCAGTTGCGCAAACGGAACGATTACCGGTTCGCGGACCGAGTCGCGGCACCAAATTGAGCTAACGGGAAGCTGCCCGGTTCGCGGACCGAGAGCGAATCAAAAAAAATTATTAAAAAAAATATATATAAAAAAATGGTATTAAAAACATATAAAATATATTTTTCGATTTAAAGAAGAATACATTTTAAAGCTTTTGATATTTGCTATTAAAAAACCATTGAAATTCACTGAAAAAAACATAGGTTATAGACCATATATAGTTAGGAATTCGCATTTACAAAACCTTGAAAATTCACTGAAAAAACCATAGGTTATAGACCATATATAGTTAGGAATTAGCATTTACAAAAGCTTATTTTACTCACACAAAACCATTGAAATTCCATATATAGTTAGTTGCACTAACTATATATCGCGCACCCGCAATCCACTGCTGATGATGTCACATATTACATCATTCATGACATGGTCAGTGACATCACTGATGACATCACTGATGACATCTCAAATGACATCACTGATGACATCACTGATGACATCTCATTTGACATCAATGACCACATCACTGATGATATCATTCATGTGACAATACAATGCATCTCCTCACATTTTAATATAACCTCTGTTACACCCAGTGTTAAATACAGAGTATAATTTTTGAAACCATTGACACACCAATACTAGTTACTACATACGCACTCACTGATTCCTACGTCTACACACACATTCACTCATTCACCCATACAATCATTCATACATACAATCACTCATCTTTACAACACTATCATATGCACTCATACACCTATACAGACACTCACACTCTGCCACTCATCCATGGAGTTACTCACACACCTAGTCAGTCCTGTAAAGAATCAATCACACTTCCATTTTCTTGTCTATACAGTTAAACATAGAGCACCTTACATTTTCAAACATATACTAACACATACTTACTCTCTTATACAATCGTTGATACAAGTACACATTGATCTGCACAGAGTCACACACCTCCCAGCCAGCCACACACACACTCAGTCTCCCATACAAATACTTGGACAATCAATCAATAACCCATATAGTTATCATATAGCTACTGATCAACACATGCAGCAGTTTACAGAACAACAGACATAATTATGCACAAATTAAGACAGTTTAGTCACTAACCCATGCATTCAGTGAGACACATTTAATCACTCACTCATACAGTCAGTCACGCACCTACTAAATCCTTCATCCAGACACTTCTACATCTACTCATTCCTCAATATATAAAACATATTTAAACTTTACAGAAACACACAGTCACTGGATGATGTTATCAGTGATGTCATCAGTGATGTCATTTGAGATGTCATCAGTGATGTCATCAGTGATGTCACTGACCATGTCATGAATGATGTAATATGTGACATCATCAGCAGTGGATTGCGGGTGCGCGATATATAGTTAGTGCAACTAACTATATATGGAATTTCAATGGTTTTGTGTGAGTAAAATAAGGTTTTGTAAATGCTAATTCCTAACTATATATGGTCTATAACCTATGTTTTTTTCAGTGAATATATGTATGCACGAAATACTCCACAGCAACCTCCAACCCACTCGGACCGGCGAAGCAGGATACGGACCACAGGATCTGATTGAGGTTCTTTATTCAGTCAGGTTCTGGTTTTTGTAAACAGCAATGACGCGTTTCGGGCTCCGAGCCCTTGTTCACATGCAGAGAATTGCGGTTTCAATAAATTTTTTATATAGTGCAAAAAAGTAAACACGCCCACTGTCCACCTCTAGCCCAGTCATGTGACCGTAGACATGAAAGACATACTGCGATTTGAAGTTTAAATACTACACCACTTTTTCAATCGAATATATAAACAAACAACATGAACTTACGGCATATATGCGCACAATTCATTTTATGTTTGTATATTCACAAATGGCAGTAAAAACATGATAGCTTTTCACCCCTTGTCCCTCATATATTATCAGAAATGCCTTTCTTGATAAACATCATGGGATAAACCCTTAAACACAAAGGGGATTAGTATTTGTCACGTACTGAAATATACGGTCAACTGATTCCTTTCGGAACAAAAAGAGATTGCTGGGGTGTGTGTGAATGGTACTTCATCGTAAAGTGCTACTAACAGTGCCAACATTCATCTGCCAAAAGCTGTTTAAAATAAAGTGTGATATTTTGAGAATATAAAGTGCGTTCGTGTATGATAAAAGAGCCTAGATGTATATGCTTAAATATTGCTTTCATTAAAAATTGGTTATAACCATATTTCATTCATAAAAAGCACGTATAAAACATTACATAAAACATAAATTTCATCATATTTACAAGTGATACTAACCCTATGTGGAATAAATACACATCTAAATATGAGAGGGAAAACAGATGGTAAATTGTTTTATCAGAGAACAGAAGGACTGGATTAGACTGGAAATAGTTAACCGGGAACCTGACTACCTAATATCTAAAATGATAGCAGGAAGAAGCACAACATCCATGAGATGGAGAAACCCCACAGGCAACAGGGAACCTGACTACCTGTAGGGAACAAACAGACACCACCACCGCTATTGCAGACTGAAACCCCTGATTCTATTAAAACAGGCAAATAGACCCCACAAGCAACAGGGAACCTGACTACCTATAGGGGACAGGCAGGTGTGCCGCCTCTGTTATTGAAATAAGACCTTGTCCCAGATTCTACAGATTAGGCAAGCAAATGCGGGAGGTAACCTCAAGAAGCTATAGTGCAGGGAACAAAGTTCAAAGAAGTTCTTATAAATAAGTATGCATGTCCTCTGTGTTATTCAAGCCATTTGGCCATTTGCTGTCAAACTCAAGGATCATACGTGTTTCTAATTGTCTTAATCGTTGTTCCCTGTTACCCCCCCGCCGCAACTTGGGGACAGATCCCACTACATGATAAGACAGACAGCCAACGTCCTTATTGTGTTTTTTCAAAAAGTGACGTGCAACCGGGTACGCCGGATCACTGTGTAGAATAGCTCTAAGGTGTTGTAGAATCCTGACGTGCACCTGTAGTTTTGTACTGCCTATATAGTTTAGGCCACAGGTGCACGTCAGGACATACACAGCAAACTCTGTCTTGCACGTATGATTACCAATGATAGGGATTTCAGTGGAACTAAAAGGGATCTGATAGTGAGTTTTATTAATCCCAAATTTGCAAGCCTTACATGTAGAACATTTACGGAACCCTGCCGTGGGTTGCAGCCATGTAGTTTTCTGTTTCAACTCTGGACTGGCTTTATCTAGGACTGACCCCATGCTTTTGGCTCGACGAAAAGTGACCAAAGGTTTATTTGGCAAAGACCAACTTAATATGTTGTCAGTTAGCACTATTGGCCAATTTTTCTTCATGATAGCCCGAATTTTCTTTTCTTCATTACTAAAAGCTGTGATGAATCTGGGGCAGTCATTCGATTCCTTAACAGATGTAAGGGGTGGAGCAGTATCATCTATATTGGGAGAGTCTGAAGAGAATAGACTTTCCCTGGATCGTAAATTGGCCTTAACCAAAGCCTGATTAAAGATGACATCAGAGTATCCACGTACTTTAAGTCTAACCCTGAGTTCTTCAACACATCAATCAAAATCCCTGGTTGAGCTACAGATCCTCTTAAGACGGAGAATCTCACCATATGGAATATTATAAATGGTGTGTTTCGGATGGAGGCTGGTGGCGTGCAGAGTGGTGTTTCCCGCCGTGGGTTTTCTATAGAGAGTGGATTCTAATTTATCATTGTTGACATAAACCTTCACATCAAAGAATTCTATTTCTTTACTGCTGATGTGAGACGTGAACTTAAGGTTTAGGGAGTTATTGTTAATTTCATTCAAAAACATAACAGCTTCCTCTTCATCCTCTTGCCACAGAATAAAAATGTCGTCTATGTATCTTAAATATTTGATAATTTTTTCTTTGACCCACACCTCATGTGTGGCGCTGAGAACCCGCTCCTCCCACCAGCTTACGTGTAAACACGCATAGCTGGGGGAGAAAGCAGGATCCCATCACCACGCCTCTCAATTGCCTCCATATAACTTTCCCAAAGATGAAAAAGTTGTTATTCAAACACCATTCAATTAGGCTAAAAATAACCTTGTTAAGTTCATAGTATTCCACAGATCTTTTGCCCAGGAAATATTCAGCAGCTTGCAAACCGTCAGTATGTGCTATGCTCGTATATAAGGACTCCACGTCCATAGTTATTAATAACATGTCCTCTTGCCACTCCAACTCACTTATTTATTGGAAAAAGTCACTCGTGTCGCGAACTTAACTAGGCAGATTCTTTACCAGGTCCTGCAAAAAAAAAGTCAATATATTGTCCAACTTGTTCGCTTACACTCTTTATAGCAGAGATGATTGGTCTGCCAGGTATGGGGATGATGCCCTTATGAACCTTTGGTATAAGGTAAAATACTGGACGAACAGGAAATTCATTATACATATTTGAATTCCTCCCCTGAGATTAAACCTTCTCTGCGCCATTTGTGTAGCAATTTCAAAAGATTTTCTTTGGATTTCGTGTAATTCTTATTAGTTGATTTCTCATAGCACATAGTATCCTGTAATTGTCTGTAGGCTTTGGTAGTGTAGTCCTTTTTAGGCCAGATGACAGTGTTACCCCCCTTATCAGACATTTTTACCACAATTTCAGGATTGCTGCTCAGTTTTTTCATGAGGGTGTTGTACTCTGCCTGTTTCCGATGGGATGTTTGTCTCTTATATCTGCGTGTTTTTCTGTATAGTTGTTTCATTTCCATAGTTACACCGCGTCTTTAGCCATGAGCGGAATAAAGCTAGATTTGATTTTGAATGGAGTGATTCCAGCTCTTTTTTGTACCATATTGATTTTATTCAATCTCATTTGCGTATTCAAATCCAAATCTGGGCCCATAAACTGGGAATCAGTTGCTTGATCGAGGTCATAAAGATCAGTGAGGATAGGAACATCAGCCGCTAACAAATCTACCTCTTCTGGTAATGTTGTTAAATTGGGGTGGACAAAATAATTTACAACAAGGGGTGGTGATGGACAGAGTCTCTGAATTAAGCAGAGTACTCTCACCCAGTCAAGAGATCAGGGCTAGATCCAACACCGTTTTTTAGCTCATTGCACCATCCCAGTCCCCGGTAGCTTGTCTCCTTTCTGGCGAAGAATTGGCTTGGTAGTTTGGCCTGCCCTGTTCCCATGATGCACTGGGCCAGGGACAGACTAATTTGCATATAGCCAGGTTCTGAGCTGGGATGGGGCAGTGAGATAAATAACGGTGATGGATCAAGCCCTGATCTTTGGACTGGGTAAAAGTGGTCTGCTTAATTCAGACACTCTGTTCATCACCACCCCCTTTTCTGTATCGTTAAATTGGGGTGTGCAGCTGAACTTGTGCCTACTTTCAAATTTTGAACGGCAAAGAACTTTTTCAGTTTATATGCTGTGTTATATTTGCTATCATTTTCCTGGTGCATTAGTTTTTCGGGTAAAGAACTTGGGGCCAGAATTATCAAAGGTTTAGCATTGCACTTGTGCCAGGCAAGAGGACACAGGGCGACGAAAGCCTAGAACGATATTTAGCAATACATGCAAGGCCACATTGCGTGGCCCTCTGTGACTTGGAAAATCTGGAGTAATGCAAGATACTGCATGTTGCTGCCTGCATTAGTCTGCCTCGAGGAGGTGTTTCATGGGTGGAGCATGGGTGTTCCCACGCATCCACCCATGGATTGTGACGCATTCCCATATTTACAATAAGTGGTAGACTGGTTGATGCGTAAAAATGCTACATGGTTTTCAGTGAAGGCGTAATGAGGAGAAATGTGTTTGTTTTCCTAGTTGTTTCCTCTTTCGATGTATGCTGCACTCTGCAGCACACATAGGAATAGGGGAAAGCCTCCAAGGAATGTTTTTGTGCAGGAAGGTGTCCCTTCATGCCCAAAAACAATCTTGCCTGCAATGCAGGCACCCTTGCACGGCACCTGCGTTGTAGCTAGGCAGCACATAGTGCACAAGAAGAAGGCAGGAATGTTGAATATAATGATAGATATGGCACATTCTTGCCCTCTCCGCTGCCATGTAATACAGCACAGCAAGGTGCTTTTCTTTGCTGCAATGCGTGCCGTTTTGATAAATCTGTCCCCTAGTTTCTTAGTTCTCCAGACTTAATACAGTTGAATTGTACTGAAAAAAGCTCAGAATTGTGAGAGAACTCAAGAAATTGTCTCATGAGTAACAATAAATGTCAGCAGACTCCATGTGGTTGAGCCACAGGGCAAACAGGGGCTACTGGGCCACAGTCATCGTATGACGGGTTTGTTTGCAGTGGTGTACTGTGTCTCATTCTACTGTGGCTCTGCGAAGTGGCCCAAGTAGATTCTTTCCACACTTAACTTTCAGGGTAGCAAGGGCAAGCTGTCAAAAGCTTCTCAGGAGATTGTGTGGGCAAGTGAGACTCCAAACTCAACAGTAAAACAACAAACACAGTAAATCATTGCCCAGCGCTTGTCTTTTTAGTAAAAGAAAGTATGTTTACTATCACAGCAATATGGAATTCTACACGATTAGATAGAAGTAAGACCACAAGATTAAACAATCTCACTGACATGGTTCTGAATGAAGCACTACCCCCTCCATGGTTCCCTTCATCCGATTCTACAGTGTCACCCAATGTGTATGGTCACCTCCCCTCAAGTAGGGTGTAGGCAACATAAGGCAAGGATGCAAGTTTTACTATGCTGTCCACAATCTGAAAGTGTAGACGACCCCTTATGACACAGGTTTGTCCCACCGATGCTCTCACTTACAGTCAGCATCTTTTTGTTGTTCCACACATCTGGGCTTCTACACCAGGACAGTCTCTACTTCTGCAGAGCCAGGTACTCTCCTTTCCTTTCTGAGTAGGTAGACATCTGTGTACTAGGAAGACCCACAGCTTCTCAAGCAAGTTGCGCAGACTCCAGATGATCTCCTCTCACCTCTGCAAAACTGGATGTCATCCAGACAGTAGCACTGGTCTTCGAGCAAATGTGGAGCACTAACTTCTTTGGTCCAGAAGAACTTTGAACAGGAACAAAGTGGGTGATTTGGGTCCAGTTATATACCTCTTTTTCAGACACTGTTTACGGTCTCAAACTCGTTTGAGGTAGTTCCTTTAAAATGTATATCGCTGGCTATAGTGCAGACACAGCTTTTTTAGAAGGTGATGGCTCTCACATCCGGTAGTGATAATGGTGGTTCCATGTAGGACTATCCAAAACGTGTGCACAATGAAGTATGGTACCCATGCACCTGGTTGTTTTCAGTCTTTAGGGCAGACCCTGCTTAGAAATTTCCTCAACTTTAACAAAAGAATATGCTAAATTAACAATCCATCACTAAAGGTATTCACAATTTCAAAGGGCCACCCTGTTTCCATCCTCCAAAATTAAACCTGCCACTCCCAGCAAACATACTCACTCTGCCCACTGTTAGACCTGGCCTCATTGGCGTGGGTCTCCCTTCCTCTTTTCACTTCCTATCTTTTATGTTCGCTGGATTTAGAAGCTCTGGGCGCCGTGCCACTGCTACTTAGTGCCACAGCGCGAATGCTCCCTGTGTAAAGATGACTGTTTGAATTAGGATAACCTTAATGCCTAGATCTGTGTAGCATGTTCTAATAGCGAGTTACCCTCCATTTCACTGTTACTATTGTGAAGCTACCCGTTCTCATAGGCCAGAATGGGCAGGTTGAGGATTACCTTCTATAATCCTATCTGACCCCAGGAACCTGATAGGAACTTCTAGTTTGATATGTTTATGCTCAGGACATTGAGATACAAATTTTAGTAAGGACCATTTATATATCCCATGTTGGAAAATGCCTCTTCTGAAAACGCGGTATTTTCTTGCCTAAGCCTTCCTGTAGGATTTGCTAGTATGTGTTTTAGCATATGGTTTTGGAGCAGCAGGCCCAGCTGGGTCAGACCTGGCTGAAGCGAGAGATCGGTATTCAGAGCATGGGGAGGGGTGACTCTTTGATCTGAGCAAGGCTGTGCCTGGTAAGGTGAATGATAGCTCCACCTCCCATGGGGCGTCTGATAGCCGACCTCCTCATTCTGAAAGGGCAGGATGTCGCCGTGTAAACCAAGTGCGCCCCGACCCCACCAAACTGGTTCTGACTGGATTGAGTGATTTGTGACTTTAGAGAACAAAGACTTTTTAGGTATAAAACACTGCACTGGAACTTTGTTCAAGTGTGTTCCTTCTGGATGCCAAGACGAAACTCTGTCTGAGTGAACAGAGGAAAGGACTTTGAAACTTTCACCAAGCTTCCTGAAGAAACTACCCGAGGGCCTGAATTGAGAGCGCGTCATGCTGAAGTCTCAGGGACATTAGACTTCACCCCGTCAGCCTGTGCGAGGGATTCTGCTTGCAGGTGAGGCCTCAGTCGAGTGATCCGGAGCCTCTAGTTCTACTGTGAGGAACGCGGACTGAAAACCTTCGCTGAATCTGCATGGGGCGCTGCAGCTAAGAGAGAGCTGCCGCCGCTGAGACCACACCTGAATTTGAACCTTTGAAACCCTCACAGAGTCTGTGTGGGCCGCTGCAGCTAAGAGAGAGCTGCCGCCGCTGATAGCCTGCCAGAATTCGAACTTTTGGAATCTTCGCTGAATCTGTGTGGGCCGCTGCAGCTAAGAGAGAGCTGTAGCTGCTGAGTGCCCTCCGTTGTGCCAGCCTGGTCGAGATCACCCTTCGTCCCGTGGGCTGCCGCAGCTAAGAGAGAGTTGATGCCGCTGGGTGCCCGCACCTTTGCCAACTTTGCATCATCTTGATTCGTCCTGTGGGCCACCGCAGCTAAGAGAGAGCTGCTGACATTGAGTGCCAGCACCTTTGCCAACTTTGCATCATTGTGATTTGTCCTGTGGGCCGCCACAGCTAAGAGAGAGCTGCTGCCACTAAGTGCCCGCATCTTGTTCACCAGTGTTGAGGATTGTCGCTATTATCACGTAGGCCGCCGCTGCTAAGAGAGCTGCTGCTGCTGTGAGCCCACCACGGAGCTGAAAGACAAGTCATCGCCACCACCAGCCCGGGCCGTCGCAGCCACGTGCTGCTGCTGCTGAGAGCCCACCTGTTCCCGAGTGCCAGAATAATTGTGGGTGCATGCTGCGGAACCCTGCAGCCAATACTTGTGGCCGCTGGGAGTCTGCCTGTCACCGTCTCCGCTTTTTTGAGAAGCTGCATGCTGCGTGCTGTGTCCCCTTCCGACCCCTACCTTGAACTCAGTCAGTGTCACGTTTTGGTGAATACGTTATTGCCTTTTTGAGTCCCTATTGGCTTACATGCATTGTAGTTAACGCTTTGAGAGTCTTGAGTTAAACCTTAGATAAAGATATTATTTTTCTATACCTACCTGAGTTGTGTCCTTTTGTGGTGTCATTACTGCCTTATTGTGCATAGTTAGAAATGCTTCAGACACTGCCTCTGAGATATGCCTAAATGCTCATGCTACGTTACCACAGGGTTGAGCAAGGGTTGTCAAAGGGGGTAGTCCACTTGCCCTAACTTAGGAAGAAGGGTCCCTATTTGGACATAGAAATAGAGACCCCCATTTCTAACACCCACAATGTACACATGCACTTGACCCACACTGTGCACGTTAGTGCAAAGTTTACAGTGCCATGTTGAAGCAGCACTTTTCCCAGCTGCGGCAGCTGCAGGTAAGAGCAGTGGGGCCAGGTGAGGGGGGATTTTGACTTTTCCCCTAATGGGACCAGTAGTCCACACTACTTTCTGACACAGAAAAAGATCTTGAGAAGGGTACATACCTGTGTACCATCTAGGCGACCTTATTGTCTCAACAGTGAACAATAAAAGTGTGCAGTTTCTTTGTGGATATTCTACACTACCTCTTGGATATGGAGTAGAACTAGTGAAACTTGCCTGGTGTCTATTCAGAAAGAGGACAATCAGTCTGCATCCTGTTTGACCCGAACCGTGCATGTCACTCACTGACACACACGCAGGACTATCACATGTCCCAGTACAGAATTCTGTCACTTCAGCGCTCTCCTCACCTGCTGTTAGTGGCCTCCCAGTCTGGATTGATGGGGTCTGGATAATTCCTCTCCTTGGCCAACTTGCGTTCTTTGTCCATGTACGCACCTCGGACCAGCTTCACCCCAAAACATATGCCCAGGCGCTGGGCCAGTCCCAGGTCATTAGTCAACAAATTGAAAGAGTCCTGTGTCATAGGGAAGAAACCACAAATAGAAATGGGGTAATAGCAGTGGTAGTATGGCATGAGAAACAACTAACCCACATCTGAAACGGTGTCTTACTTTCTTATCACAAACATGTTTTGACAGAATTCGGGTATAAAAATAAAGCACCTTCACTAGTCACCTGTAAACAGTTTATTACAGGCATCAAGTCTTGTAATAGTAGCCCAGCTGCACCAAGCCACACAATGTTAATAGGAGCCTAAAGCAGTCAACAGCTGTGCTCGCTGCGGGCGGATGAAGAACGTCCGCTGGAGCCCTCGGTGTTTCACAGGCAAAAAAGCTGCCAGCCCTCAACCCAGCACAACTGAAAGTGGAAGGTATCCAAACACATCAGTGAGAAAAAACAGTGCTTTAATTGGGATGGTACTGTCAGGTAGGGAGTGCCTGCACTTCTTTATTTTGAGAGATAGAGTACCGCCACTTCTCAGCAGAGGTGCAATACTTTTAAGCGGAGAGTACCGGGATTTCTATGGGGCAAACAGTACTCTTGTATTGGGTACCTATACTGCTATTTTCAATTTCAAGAGCTGGGGGAAAAAAAAGAGGCATTCCCACTCTGAGAAATGCAGCATTGGATTCAGAATAGGGGGGATTCAGAGTACCAAGGTCAGTAGAATCAGAGGGCACTGCTGACACTTTTACTTTACAATAATTAACTTTTTTCAACCTTAGACTATAAGATCAATCAAGTACAAAAGATCATAAAATACATTTTCAGTGATTTGTTACATTCCAACACAATTGAATAGACAAACACAGATAGAAACCATCTTTAAGTTTTTGGCTAAAACACTATTTTAAAATATTCTGTATTCATCCAATATATAATAAAACATGCAGGAAAGTACCAAAGCAAGTTAAACTGCAGATAATAAGCCAATCAATCTACTATTTGCTAAAACCAGATGAATGCAGATAAAACCAGCTAGAAAGCTGACGCTAAATAGAAATACTCCATTAAAAATAAGCTTAATTAATCCAGTATATGATATAAAGTGCAAGACAGTACAACGATCAATTAAAGTGAAAATTATAAGGCGATCAATCTCCTATTTGATAAAACCATACATGAATAGGATGCAAGAGTAAAATGTATATGAGGATCATGGAACGTTTGGAGAAAAAACAAGGCTGTGCAACATTGTACAAAGTTATATTTCAGGAACAAGGGGCGTATATACTTTTTCCATTCATAGAAATAGAATTTACAGAAACATATAAAATGAAGATTAGATTGAGGGGAAATGCCGTCACAGGGACAGGCTGACAATTCATCAATTAAATAAGTCACTGCAGGAAAGCTCAGCATGCAAGGGCTGATATTTAATCTGAATCACACTAATACATATCGGTGACGGATATTTGTCACAGAGACCAGGTACGAGTTAGCTTCTCCAAGGGTAGGCCCAGATATAACGCTACCATGGTTTTGTTTGCAGTAATGTGCATGCCATTCATTTGCCCTATGCACTTTAGAGCGGGATTTCATTTCAGCTTTTGGGGTATTCAAACAGTTAAGTGGGCCATTAAATAGAGATTCAAAGCCCAGTGTTGACAAGTGTAGGAAAGTAGGATCTGCTTCTTATGGTTACTCCCACTTTTTGCTGAATGTAATGCTGTTTTTGACTAGTCTTATTGTTGGGCGTCCAGTGCGGGAGAATTGGAAACGTGGTGAAAGGACTACAAAGTTTACTCTAGCTGAGGATCCGGATGGATTCCAGCTGTGGACCCAAAGAGGATAATAATACTTGTTGACTCACGGGTGCCTGTCGTAGCAGTTTGCAGTTTTGCCGTTTGGAGACGCAACTCACCGGGGACTCCGAAGACCAGCAGTCCATTTTCTCGCGCAGCTGTGTCCTTCTCTTGTGCTCCCGCCCCCAGCCTGGATACATTTATTGGTACTTTCACTTTCCGCCACGTAGGACGCGCGCGGGGAGAAGCCCGGGACAGGGGCGGGACCGTCCAAGGCCGTCAGAGGTCGAAGGAGGCCGGGCTGGGCCCATCCTCTTGGCGTTCCTGTCTTTTGTCCTGTTTCTGGCAGCATAGACTTTAGTAAGATTTACAATTATTTCATCTGCACTGATAAAGGAACTGAATAATCTGCCTCTTACGAACATTGGACGCAGCTAGAAATTGTTATTTGTACTTCAGTTCTTGTGTTATTGGATTTAATATTATATAGGAAATAGATTATAGACAATACTGTTATACCCGACGGTTATTGTACCTTTGTAACTGTATAATATTCTAGAAACGATATGGGGAAAAGGAAAATGAATAAATCCAAGGCAGGAAGGGCTCCCTTGGATCTGAAATCAGATAGTACGTCCTTAATGAAATATTTAACTGGGGCAGTGGGGGCAATTGATAAACAAATCTCGAGTGTGGAAGGCGCCCTAATTAAAGATAAGGAGGCCCTAAAATCTGCTGAGTGTAGTAAAATGTCGAGCACTACAGACGCCCTATCACTAGAACTTTTAAGGTCGCCACAATTACCACAGGATGTAAGTAATGGTTGCGTACTTATAGGGGGGGATGACATTTTGTCAGATGATTAAGATGCTCAGTCACGCCCACCCCCTAAGAAAGTGTGTATTAAGATCAAAAAAGCCTGGACAGAAAGTTTACCCCCCTTGGTTCATAATGCGCCGAGGAACAAACAAACTATGGCAACAGATTCTACTCGGAAGAAGATACCTCCTTTTTTGGGGGCAAATAAAAATAAGAATAAAATAAACCAGGGGAAAGGTATTAGTACTAGCACAGGTAATAATAGGGGCCAAAGAGCTACTATTAGTTCTAATGACATGGAGACATTTTTCATGGACCTAAATATTAAACTGAGGACCCTCTTGGATCCCATAGAGAACAGGCTGAACCAGATCGAGCTTAATCAAACGATCATTCTGAGTAAAATAGCCGAGTTAACCTCCAGACCTCCTGGAACGGAAGGCGCAACAAATAGGAAAGGCGCAAATAAAACTACCACGAATGCTATAGAAATTGGTATTAATGAGCATAGTAACGCACATCATAATATTACACATCCGGGAAGGGAGGATAGCCAGCCAAACAGAAACAGGCCCTGTCAACAGGGAAAGAAAGGAGACCTAAGTTTAACACAAAATGGCCCTGAAATAAACAAATATAGTGCCCATGGAAAAGGGAAAACCTTAAATCTCCCGCCCGCTGCAGCCCCGTATACCATTATCCTTGCAAATGTTCCTATATTAACTGAGCCTGATAAAGAGTCATGGTCTATGCTACGGAATAAAACTATTCATCACCTAGGCAGTAAGAGCGGCTTAACAAAAGAAATGTTTGGGTCTTTTAAAATGGTAACAAGAACTTCCTGGATGGGAACAGGCAGAAAACCTTCTAAAGGAGATTGTATAGTCCTAACATTGGCATTGCCAGCCCTGGTTCGTGATGTTCTGACCCGTACTAGCTCCTATGAGTTAAATCAGAAAGGTATAAATGTCCTTCCCCTTGGCTTCTTTTATAGGCCCCCCTTAGTTAGGAGAAGCCCAGATCTGAGCAGCTATTATCAGAGGCCCACAACCCATGGGTACAACCAGATATACAATGTCCCAATAAATAATAGGTTTAATTCACTAAAGTTTTTGGAAGATGTGGATTGACTTAAAAACCACCCAAATGAGAACTATGATCACACCAAAGGTGGGGATACAGACATTAAACAGCATAATACAAATGTAATACATGAGGCAGAAAACAACACACCCAGTATATGAAACTCTTCCCCCCTGCAAGGAAATGTTGAACAAAGGGTAGACTGGCAACTTGATCCCCAAAAATGTATTGGTCCCGTCCTAAACCATGAGGAAGTTTGAGTAGAACTGACCCCCACCCTGTAAAACCAACCATGTACAAAACTCTAGTAGACAGCGAATTGCAAGTTGAAGGGAGGACGACTGATTTAGAGGGACCACATGAAATAACGCCTACACAAAATATGGGGGCAATAAAACTTCTTTCTTGGAACATCAGCGGCATTAAATCAAAAGTCACAAATCGCGTATGGGTAGATTTTGTCCGAACATTCGACATCCTATGCCTACAAGAGACATGGTCTTTAGCAGAACAACACTTGGACGGGTACAAAACCTTTCACGTACCTGCAATACAGTCCCCACATGGGAGGAATAAGGGAGGCATATGTAGTTATGTATCAAACATGATAAGGGTACATTGCATTAACATGATAAAAGCTACCCCGTACTACCAACTAGTGTCTATTGTTATGCCAAGTCACATCAAATTGTTAACTGTGAATTTTTATAACAACATTGATAGCGACAAATATAAGATCGTTTTATTAAATCTGAGTGAGGACCTAACTGCTTTTATGAATAATTCAGTAAATTATGTAATTATGGTCTGGGGAGGGGGATTTTAACGTCAGTATTTGTAACCTGAATTCCTGTATACTTGGAAAGCATTCCAATGATGAAATGGGATCTATCAAACATGTTGTGCATACGGCCAAGGGAGAGAGACTCAATGAAATAATGGCTACGTTAGATCTTGATTTTGCTAATATTATATGTTTGCCACCCAATAATTTTGAACCCACATATATTGGCAGGGATTTTAGAACAGTGATTGATTGTGTTATTGTGTCAGCACGGCATGCTAGTTTGGTTAAAAGCTTTAAGATCCACCCGGTTGGATTAAGTGATCATCTACCGCTCAGCGTGGAATTACAGATGACTAGTTATAGCACTGGGTCAAAAATAGAACGTCTGGCCTGGGTACAAGATCTAGTATTGTCCCGCCAAAATGGTTTTAGAGTAAGATGGGGGGCAAATAACCCGGAGCTTACCAATAAAAACATAATAACAAAGGCCCAATCATTAATCCTGAAGTGCCTAGAAGAGGATACACCCCATGGTGATGTTTTACATACCTTTCTACAGATTACCCAAATCATCCAAGAGGTTATGACCGTACCTGGCAATAAGAGGCAAGCAAAAAGTGATGGGTGATTTGATCAACAGTGCACCAAAACATACAAATCACTCAAAGCGGCACTAAGTTCATTAACTAAAGATAGGGATAAAGTCAGAGTATGTAGAAAGGCCTATAACCTGGCAAGGAACAATCGAAAAAAGGAGATCAAGGAGCAGGCATGGGAAAACTTGCATCAGGCCGCCCGGAGCAGAGATACGTGTCTGTTTTGGAAGGCCGTAAACACCCCTTTCCTTGCAAATAATCAAAGAGCTAGGTTAGAAATCGCCATAGATGAGAATCATTGGATTGACTTTTTTTCTAAGGTGTACAGGCAGGAGAAAAATGGTGAAACACCAGAAATAGAGATAGAAGAGGCGGAAGGACAGAGAAATATGCACTTGCCAATTAAGATCGAGATCACTCTGAAGGAGGTGCTGCTGGCAATAAACCAAAGTAAAGGCAACAAGGCCCCGGGCCCTGACGGGATCCCAATTGACTTATTTAAATCGATTGTAGATCTTTGGGCCCCACTTCTTACACGTGTTTTAGAGGCCTGTTGCTCAGAGGGTTTTTTAAATTCCTGGTCCGAATCCATAATTGTTCCTATCTATAAAAAAGGGGATCAGGAAAGTCCTTCAAGTTATAGACCGATCTCATTATTGGACTCCCTAATGAAAGTGGCTGGCCGGGTGATACTAAATAAACTTCAAACATGGGCCGATGAAAATAGTATTCTGAGCCAAGTCCAATATGGATTTAGGGAGGGTATGGGCACGATCGAGCAGGTACTAAACTTTATTCTTCTCCAAGGGAAGTATACTCAAGTTAAAAAGGGGCGACTATACGTAATCTTTGCAGACCTTACAGCTGCTTTCGAATGTGTAGAACATAAGAAACTATGGAGTACCCTGGAGGATTTACAAGTTGACCCTGCAATAGAGCAATTCTTAAAACAACTGTACACAGGAGCGACAGCTAAAGTGAGGTTTAGCTTAAAGGGGAAGTGCACCAAATCATTCCGCATAGAGAGGGGAGTCAGGCAGGGCTGCGTTTTGGCCCCCTTCCTCTTCTCCATATACACGAACTCTTTGGAGGAAGAGTTGAGGTCACGCGTTATAGATTGCCCAAGATACAACAACAAACAGGTTGTCTCCCTTCTCTACGCGGATGATGCGGTATTAATGGCCAGAACAAAAATAGGAATCCAGCGTGCACTTACTACATATACTGAGTTCATGTCACATAGGGGCTTAAAACTTAATGCCAAAAAAACATTTGTCATGGAATGCGGAAGAGGTCATTGTACAACTAAGAATCTGGTCATGGGCAATGAAAACATTGAATCTACGAAAACATTTTCTTACTTGGGCGTCCTCCTTGAGGGAACAGGCTCCTGGGTTCCGGCAATCAGAAGTAGGACACTTGTATTTAAAAGATCAATAGCAGCATTAATTAGTTTTGCACGTAAATTGGGTAAAAGACCGCCCGACATACTGCTGAAAATTTATGTAGCAAAATGTAGGAGTATTGCCATGTATGGGGCGGGCATTTGGGGTTTTAATAACGTGGCGGCAATCCAAATAATTGAAAACTCGTTTCTTAGATATGTCCTTGCAGTCCCAAAAAGTACGTCCGTTTTTAACTGCCATGCAGAATTAGGAATTGAGCATATTACTGACCTTATTAAAATGCAGCCAGTCCTTTTATGGCACAGAGTTTGGACCTCGAAGCCATAATAGAGATATAATTAAGGACATAATGAGTTTGGACCAGTCCAGAAACATCTCATGGTTAAACTATATAAGAAAATTTTTAAATGACCTTAATAAACCTGAGTTCTACGAAGATCCGGAGCTTATTTGTGCTATATCTAGGAAGGCAATGAAATTAACATGTATGAGCTACCTTGAGGAGATAAGATTGACCGGGGAACTGGACAAAAGATCGGTGATACAACACCAGATGACGCTAACCAGTTACAGGATCCAACCATATCTATGCTGTTGTATAAATGGATTTGATAGATATATATTAACTAGGTTTAGATTAGAATCCTTTCACCGGTTAGTAACTTTTCCAAATAAACATGACTGGTCTAGAGTTTTGGATATTTGCCCCTGTGATAACGTCTCCCAGCAAACAACAATTCATACCGTACTATTTTGTAACTTTTATAGGTGTGAACGTGCAAAATGTTTAAAACAATATCTACGACAAGGTTGTTGGCAACAATATTGCCCAGCCTACCTGTTTTTACAACAATTGAATGATGAATATAGTATCCTACACATGACTGGTTTCTTAAAAAGTTTATTAAAGAGAAGGAATGCAATAATGTGCTGTACATAGTGAAAAATGGTACCTTCTGCTTTTTAGTTCAAATGAAATAAATGCTGCACGTACTGTTTTTAGGGACGCTTGATGAATTATGAAAGAAACTGTGTATATATAGAACTTAGTTATTTTAAAATTTTGCTGTTTTTAAACTGTGGCTTTTATGATTTTTGTATTTTACAAGATCGAATAAAGCATATTTTTGACTTTGACTTTGACTAGTCTTATTGGGATCCAGTCTATCTGCTTTCTCCTTAAACTGTTGTGCCATGTACTTAGATACACTCCAGGTTGCATACTGGGGTACCCTTGTCAGTCCCTAGTATATGGTACCCATGTACCCAGGACATAGGTACCCCACAGGCCTCCCATGGGCTGAAGCATGTATTATGCCACCCATGAGAGGCCATGCAAAATGGACCTACAGGCCTGCCATTGCAGGCTGTGTAAGTTGGTGCATGCACCACTTACTAAAGGTATAAGTTTACTATATGTAAGGGCCATTGCACTTAAAACCTACAAGTCACCCCTCTAGCAGGCCTTTACAATCCTGAGGACAGGGTACTTGGCTCTAAAGTTTCCATTCTCCCGGGTTGTCAGTTTGTCAGCTATTTAGGACACATAGAGTGGCATTACGCGACCGTGTGATGACAACTCTAAAACGGCTGAGATAAACCCTATTGTGTTTGGTTTCAAACATGTTGGGATCATACCCCAACACTGGTAACTGGTGTGAGAGATATGATTCCCCCCTCAGAAGCAAGCTTTGTGAGGTCCCTGGTGTCCCCGGTACCAGCCTTCTGGTCCTGGACAGCACAAAATGGTTGCTGCTGACCAGAGACACATTTCTGCCATCCTGCTGCTGAGCCAGCTGAGCCAAGCTCAAGCAGGGGAAGGAAGAATAACAGGCATCCTGTCACAGGGAAGTGCGACCACCACCCAGACAGGATTTAGTGTATTAGGGCCGGGTGGGTTCGCTTGCAAATGACTGAAAGTCTGCATGAGGGACAGATTTGGTGTCCCTGTGCATAGTCCAGTTCCAACCAGTCCTGAGAGCCGTTGGCTCCCATTCTGGGGCGAAACTGGACAAAGGACATCGGAGTAACCTCCCCACTGTCCAGACCTTCCCCTGGGAGGGTCCCCCGAATCTGTCCAACCCTCTCCCGTGGGTACAAAAGGGCTTACCTGTCTGTAGGACCATCGATTTGAAGTGGACAAGATTCTGAACCAGAAACCACTTAACTTTGACCGTCTGGACACTCTGGACTATGCTGGACTTCGTTTGGGCCTGACTTCATCTCCCTCTTAGTCTGAAGCATCGTCTGTGCCTCTGCACCATACAGGTTCTGTGCAGGACCTGTGAGCATCAAGGAAAACCGAAGAGTGAAGGGGTCGCTCCCCTGCATTTGCAGGCCCTGCACACTGCTGTGCGGTCTGCTGACCCTGAGCTCCTACGGACTCCGAAGGCTTCTACATCCCTTGAGGTCCGAGCTGTCCTCTCACCAAGTTTGAGCTCAGAATCCCTCATGGGGGCTGAAATACCTTAACCCTTGTGCACCGCGTACATTTGCAAGTGCATTGGGCTCTGTGTAGCCCCAACCTCTGGCACCATTTCCTACAAAGAACTCTGGCCTCCTTGCACCGAGTGCTCCGTAGGCTGCTGTTTTGTGGAATCGCTCAAGGTCCTCTGCGACTGCTGTGCCTCCAGCCTGTGAGTCCATTTGAGGGTCAATTTAGCTTTTCATGGGCTCCCTTGGTTGCTCCTGGTCTGCCCTGACACCCCTTGCTGTGGCGAGTCTCCTGGACCTTGCTGGTCAGAACCATACATATCCTTGACCTTCTGCGTGGGTTGCTGTTGCAAAGTCTTTTTGTTGCTCCAACCGGACACCGACCCCTCAGTACTCGTTATCCTTTGTGGGAAAGCTTGTATCCAGCTCCTGGTCATCCTCAATGCCTCCTGGTTCCCATAGCTGCAGAGTCAAGAACTCCATCAACACACCTGAAGAACCCATCATCAGTGGGCATTCGTCTACTGAGCCCTTGGTCACTCCTAAGTGACCCAGACTCTGTCCCCTCTGCTTTCAGGTACTCTTTGACAGGGATCCACCTTTGGATTCCAACTGACACTGTTCTCCCTTCCAGCCGCGGCTCTTCTTCGAAGTCCTCTATGGGGTTCGACTGCGGTTTCCGACCCAACTTCAGATACACCCGGCTTCCCTGGGATAGGTAACCTGGGTACCTTGGTATCTACGGGTGGGTTGGCCCTCCAACCTCCTATTTTCCACAGGGTTTCTTCGAAGTTTACTGGGAAGGGACTTTAAACTGTAAAACTTCAACTGCCACTTTCCGATAGAATTGTAGGGAGCACACAGTCGTGTTCCCACACTGCACCCTTGCCCCATGGGGTCCCTACGTACCCACCTTGGGTGGTCCTTGGGATCCCAGTGATTCTTCAACCTCTCAACACAGTCTTGATTCGAGTCGTGGTTCTTATATCACTATTTTAGTATATGGTTTGGTCCCCCCCCCCCCGGGCCCACTGTGTATTAGTACTATTTACTTTCATTTCTGTGCTTATGTATTGTGCGCTTTGTGCTTATCTCCATGTAGGAGATACTGTGTCATACTAGATAGTGTTATATTAAGAAATACATATTTGTATTACTACTGTGCGGTTCTCCTTTCATTTAACAAATACTTTAAGGTTGTATTCTGGTAAAATAAGCCGCTTAATATTGCCAAGACTAAGCCAGAAGGCTGCTCTCCACAGCTACCACTTAGATAGCTTTCGAAGGTTATCGTTGACCTCTTAAATCATTATAAAGGTTGTTTGGACTGGTGCAAGGAGCCCACTTTAATTAGTGGACAGCATATACCAGACCAACTTCTCACAATAAAGTATCCATTACATATTGGAGCCATGGTACCTTGTGCGCCTGCTTGAGGGTTGGACAGTTCCCGATAATATTTTAAATCAGTCCCACTGCGTCTCTCCAGATTGAGTGCCTCCGTAGCACCAGGGCAATAAATATTAAATCTGAAATAAATGGGACATTCAACTCTTGATGCATAGTGTAATTAGAGCAGCCTTTCGGGAGGGATAATAATTTTTTTTCATGGGCATCTACTTTCCGTTGTAATACATCAACTTTACTTATTCCCCATATCCCTGCTCCATATGTAGCTGAAGCAATAGCTTTAGCAGAGTAGATCTTTTTAATTGGTTCCAGTGGTTTTGATCCCAACTTTTTCATGAAGGAAAATATAGCCATAACGCTTTTTTCTAAAGCATTACATCTATTCTCTACCATGTTCGACCATGTTCCTGAACTACTAAAAACTACACCCAAATATAACAAGCATTGGCAGAGCCAATTGGTCTCGCCTTTGGGGCCTTATAAGTGTTTAGGCAGAGCTATTGACTTTGCCAATGTGTTTAAGCGGTGCTGTAGAGAAGTGTCTCTGTTGTGCAGCATGCTGAAAAGTTGTAATAAAAAAGTGCCGAAGCATTTGTGTTACCTTATATATGACCAAGAAGGCATTATGTCCAACAGAACGACCATATTAAAAAATGTATGTACAATAAAAAAATTCCTCATTTTTGTTTTGTTCTTGCAATGCTGGAAACTTGTTTTTCCCTATTCCAATGGTTGTTTGGTAAAGTTTTCTTTGAGGGGCATAAACAATTGGAGGTTGAAGGTTGTGAACTAGTACCTATATTATAACACTAGCAGTGGCTTGACGCTAGGGGAGAATCAACAGATGGCAGATTACGAGAGTAGGCTGCGGTGGTGTTGAGTGATGTTGAGGTGGTAGTGGTGGTGGTGGTGGTGACTGGTGCAGAGACGATGCTGAGGTGATGCTGAATGATACTTAGGTCATGCTGAGTGATGATGATGTGGTGGTGTACTATTGCAAAGGCGATGCTGAGTAATACTGATGTGGTGTTGAGTGATGTTGTGCTGGTGCTGAGTGATGCTGTGGTGGTGCTGAGTGATGCTGTGGTGGTGCTGAGTGATATTGTTGTGGCCCTGAGTGATGCTGTGGTGGTGCTGAGTGATGCTATGTTGGTGTTGGGTGATGCTGTGTTGGCTGTGAGTGATGCTTTGGTAGTGCTGAATGATGCTGTGGTGTTGCTGAGTGATGCGGTGGTGACACTGAGTGTTGCTGTGGTGGCCCTGAGTGATGCTGTGGTGGCCCTGAGTGATGCTGTGGTGGTGCTGAGTGATGCTGTGGTGGCATTGAGTGATGCTGTGCTGGCCCTGAGTGATGCTGTGGTGGCCCTGAGTGATGCTGTGGTGGCCCTGAGTGATGCTGTGCTGGCCTGAGTGATGATGTGGTGGTGTTGCGTGATGCTGTGGTGTTGCTGAGTGATGCTGTGGTGGAGTTGAGTGATGATTTGGTGGCCCTGAGTGATGCTGTGGGGGGCGCTGAGTGATGCCGTGGTGGTGCTGAGTGATGCTGTGGTGGTGCTGAGTGATGCTGTGGTGGCCTTGAGTGATGCTGTGGTGGTGCTGAGTGATGCTATGTTGGTGGTGACTGAGTGATGCTGTGGGGGCGCTGAGTGATATTGTTGTGGCCCTGAGTGATGCTGTGGTGCTGATGAGTGATGCTGTGGTGGTGCACAGTGATGCTGTGTTGGCCCTGAGTGATGCTGTGTTGGTGATGAATGATGCTGTGGTGGTGCTGAGTGATGCTGTGTTGGCCCTGAGTGATGCTGTGGTGGTGCTGAGTGATGCTGTGGTGGCACTGCATGATGCTGCTGTTGCGCTGAGTTTTGCTGCCTTGGCGCTGAGTAATGGTGCTATTGCGCTGAGTGATGCTGTGGTAGTGCTGAGTGATGCTGCCGTGACACAATGTCTTTGCTAGTTACAGTGGGTAGAAGAGGGGTAGAAGGGTAGAAGAGGGGTAGAAGGGGGTAGAAGAGGGATAGAGGAGTATAAGAGGGGTAGAAGGGGGTGGAAGTGTAGAAGAGGGGTAGAGGGGTAGAAGAGGGGTAGGAGGGGGGTAGAAGAGGGGTAGAAGTGTAGTGGAGGGGTAGTAGAGGGGTAGAAGAGGGGTAGAAGAAGGGTAGAGGGTAGAAGAGGAGTAGAGGGGTAGAAGAATAGATGGTTAGAGGGGTGGTAGAGGGGTAGAAGGATAGAAGAGGGATAGATGGGTAGAGGGGTAGAGATGTAGAAGAGGGATAGAGGGGTAGTAGAGGTGTAGAGGGGTAGAAGAGGGACAGACGGGTAAAAGAGGTGTAGAGGGGTAGAAGGGTAGAAGAGGGATAGAGGGTGGTTGGAAGGGTAGAAGAAGGGGTAGAGGAGTAGAGGGGAAGTAGAAGTGTAGAGGGCTAGTAGAGGTGTTGAGGGGTAGTAGAGGGGTAGAAGAGAGGTTAAGGGGTAGAAGAGGGGTAGAGGGGTATAAGAGGGATAGAGGGGTAGAAGAGGGGTGAAGATGTAGAGGGGTAGAAGAGGGGTAGAAGAGAGGTGGAGGGGTAGAAGAGGGGTAGAGGGGTAGAAGAGGGGTAGAGAAGTAGAAGAGGGGTAGAAGAGGGATAGTAGAGTGGAGGGGTAGTAGAGGGGTAGAAGAGGGGAAGAGGTTCAAATGGGCAGAGGGGTAGACGAGGGGATGTAGTGAGGTAGAAATAGGGTAGAGGGGTAGTAGAGGGGTAGAAGAGGGGCAGAGGGGTAGAAGAGGGGTAGAAGAGGGGAAGATGGGTAGAATAGGGCTTGAGGGGTAGAAGAGGGGTAGTGGGGCAGTAGAGGGGTAGAGGGGTAGAAGAGGGGTAGAAGAGTGGTAGAAGAGGGGTAGAAGAAGGAAAGAGTGGAGGTAGAGGGGTAGATATGGGGTAGAAGAGAGTTAGAGTAGAGATAGAGGGGTAGCAGAGAGGTAGTGGGGTAAAAGAGAGGTAGAGGAGTAGAAAAGGGGTAGAGGAGTAGAAGAGAGGTAGAAGGGTAGAAGAGAGGAAGAGTAGAGGTAGAGGGGTAGAAGAGAGGTAGAGGGGTAGAAGAGGGGTAGTAGAGGGATTGAGCGGTAGTAGAGGGGTAGAAGAGGGGTAGAGGGGTAGAAGAGTGGTAGAAGAGGGGTAGAAGAGAGGTAGAGGGGTAGATGAGGGGTAGAAGAGAGGTAGAATAGAGGTAGAGGGATAGAAGATAGGTAGAAGGGTAGAAGAGAGGGAAAGGTGTAGAATTGAGGTAGAGGAGTAGAAGAGAGGTAGAGGGGTAGAAGAGAGGTAGAGTAGAGGTAGAGGGGTAGAAGAGAGATAGAAGGGTAGAAGCGAGCTAAGTAAGAGGTAGAGGGGTAGAAGAGAGTTAGAGGGGTAGTAGAGGTATAGAGAGGTAGAAGAGGGGTTGAGGGGTAGAAGCAGGGTGGAGAGGTAGAGTAGTAGAAGAGGGGTAGAGGGGTAGAAGAGGGATAGAAGAGGGGTAGAGAGGTAGAAGAGGGGTAGAAGGGGGTAGAAGAGGGGTAGAGGGGTGGAAGGGCAGTAGAGGGGTGGTAGAGGGGTAGAAGAGGGGTAGAGGGGTAGAGGAGTAGAGGGGTAGAGGGGTGGAAGGGGGTAGAAGGTTAGAGTGGTAGAAGAGGGTAAGAGGGTAGAAGGTTAGAAGATGGATAAAAGAGGGGTAGAGGGTTAGGAGGGTAGAAGAGGAGTAGGTGGTAGTAGAGGGGTAGAAGAGAGGTAGAGTAGAGGTAGAGGGGTGAAACAGGGGTAGAGGGGTAGAAGAGAGGTAGAGGAGTAGAAGAGAGGTAGGGGAGTAGAAGAGAGGTAGAGTAGAGGTAGAGGGGTAGATGAGGGGTAGAAGGAAGAGAGTTAGAGTAGAGGTAGAGGGGTAGCAGAGAGGTAGAGGGGTAAAAGAGAGGTAGAGGAGTAGAAAAGGGGTAGAGGAGTAGAGGAGAAGTAGAAGGGTAGAAGAGAGGAAGAGTAGAGGTAAAGGGGTAGAAGAGAGGTAGAGGGGTAGAAGAGGGGTAGAAGAGGGGTAGAAGAGAGGTAGAGGGGTAGATGAGGGGTAGAAGAGAGGTAGAGTAGAGGTAGAGGGATAGAAGATAGGTAGAAGGGTAGAAGAGAGGGAGAGGTGTAGAATTGAGGTAGAGGAGTAAAAGAGAGGTAGAGTAGAGGTAGAGGGGTAGAAGAGAGATAGAAGGGTAGAAGCGAGCTAAGTAAGTGGTAGAGGGGTAGAAGAGAGTTAGAGGGGTAGTAGAGGTGTAGAGAGGTAGAAGAGGGGTAGAGGGGTAGAAGCAGGGTAGAGGGGTAGAGTAGTAGTAGAGGGTAGAGGGGTAGAAGAGGAATAGAAGAGGGGTAGAGAGGCAGAAGAGGGGTAGAGCAGTAGAAGAGAGATAGAGGGGTGAAAGGGTAGTAGAGGGGTGGTAGAGGGGTAGAAGAGGGGTAGAGGGGTAGAACAGTAGAGGGGTAGAGGGGTGGAAGAGGGGTAGAAGGTTAGAGTGGTAGAAGAGGGTTAGAGGTAGAAGGTTAGAAGAGGGATAGAAGAGGGGTAGAGGGTTAGGAGGGTAGAAGAGGGGTAGTACAGGAGTATGGGGTAGTAGAGGGGTAGAAGAGAGGAAAAGTAGAAGTAGAGGGGTGAAACAGAGGTAGAGGGGTAGAAGAGAGGTAGAGGAGTAGAAGAGAGGTAGGGGAGAAGAAGAGAGATAGAGTAGAGGTAGAGGGGTAGAAGAGAGGTCGAGGGGTAGAAGAGAGAGAGAGGGGTATATGTGAGGTAGAGGAGTGGAAGAGAGGTAGAGGGGTAGAAGAGGAGTAGCAGAGGGGTAGAGGGGTAGAAGAGGGGTGGAGGGGTAGAAGAGGGGTAGAGGGGTAGAAGAGTGGTAGAAGGGGGTAGTAGAGGGGTAGAGGGGTAGTAGAGGGATAGGGGGTAGTGGAGTGGTGGTAGAGTGCTAGTAGAGGGGTTGAGTGGTAATAGAGGGGTAGAAGAGAGGTAGAGGGGTAGAGGGGCAGAAGAGGGGTAGAGAGGTAGAAGAGGGGTAGAGCAGTAGACGAGGGGTAGAGGGGTAGAAGAAGGGCAGTGGGTAGAAGAGGGGTAGAAGGGGGTAGATGAGGGGTAGAGGGGTAGAACGGTAGTAGAGGGGTGTTAGAGGGTTAGAAGAGGGATAGAGGGGTAGAAGAGTAGAGGGGTAGAGGGGTGGAAGAGGGATAGCGGGTTAGAGGGGTAGAAGAGGGTTAGAGGGTAGAAGGTTAGAAGAGGGATAGAAGCGGGGTAGAGGGGTAGGAGGGTAGAAGAGGGGTAGAAGGGTAGAAGAGGGTCAGAGGGGTAGTAGAAGGGTAGAGGGGTTGTAGAGTGGCAAAGGGGTAGGGGGTAGTAGAGGGGTAGAAGAGAGGTAGAGCGGTAGATTAGTGGTCGAAGAGAGGTAGAGTAGAGGTAGAGGGGTGGAAGAGAGGTAGAGGGGTAGAAGAGAGGTAGATGAGTAGAAGAGAGGTAGAGGGGTAGAAGAGAGGTAGAGTAGAGGTAGAGGGGTAGAAGAGAGGGAGAGGGGTATACGAGAGGTAGAGGAGTGGAAGACAGGTAGAGGGGTAGAAGAATAGCAGAGGGGCAAAAGAGGGATAGAAGAGGGGTAGAGGGGTAGAAGAGGGGTAGAGGAGTAGAAGAGTGGTAGAAGGGGGTAGAAGAGGGTTAGGGGGTAGGGGTAGAGGAGCAGTATTAGAGGGGTAGAGGGCTAGTAGAGGGGTTGAGGGGTAGTAGAGGGGTAGAAGAGAGGTAGAGGGGTAGAAGAGGGGTAGAAGGGTACAAGAGGGGTAGAGGGGTAGTAGGGTAGAGGGGTAGAATAGGTGTAGAGGTATAGAAGAGGGGTAGTAGAGGGGTAGCAGGCTAGAAGAGGGATAGAGGGATAGTAGAGGGGTAGAGCGGTAGTAGAGGGGTAGAGGGGTAGTAGATGGGTAGTAGAGGGGTAGAAGTGGGGAAGAGGTTTAAATGGGTGGAGGGGTAGAATAGAGGAAGTAGTGGGGTAGAAATGGGGTAGAGGGGAAGTAGAGGGGTAGAATAAGGGCAGAGGGGTAGAAAAGGGGTAGATGGGTAGAATAGGAGTAGAGGGGGACATGAGGGGTAGTAGAGGGGTAGAGGGGTAATAGAGGGGTAGAGGGGTAGAGGGGTAGACAAGTGGTAGAAGAGGGGTAGAATATAGGTAGAGAGGTAGATGAGGGGTAGAAGAGAGGTAGAGTAGAGGTAGAGGGGTAGCAGCGGGATAGAGGGGTATATGAGGGGTAGAGGGGTAGAAGAGGGGTAGAGGGGTAGTAGAGGGGTAGCGGGCTAGAAGAGCAATAGAGGGATAGAAGAGGGGTAGAGAGGTAGTAGAGGGTAGAGCGGTAGAAGAGGGGTAGAAGAAGGGTAGAGGAGTAGAAGAAGGGTAGTAGAGGGGTAGTAGAGGGGTAGAAGTGGGAAACAGGTGTAAATGGGTGGAGGGGTAGAAGAGGGGAAGTAGTGGGATAGAGGGGAAGAAGAGGGGTAGAAGAAGGGCAGAGGGGTAGAAAGAGGTAGATGGGTAGAATAGGGATAGAGGGGTTGTAGATGGATGGGTAGTAGAGGGGTAGAGGGGTAGTAGAGGGGTAGTTGAGGGGTAGAAGAGTGGTAGAAGAGGGGTAGAGGGGTAGAAGAGGGGTAGAAGAGTGGTAGAAGAGGGGTAGAATAGAGGTAGAGAGGTAGATGAGGGGTAGAAGAGAGGTACAGTAGAGGTAGAGGGGTAGCAGAGAGGTAGAGGGGTAGAAGAGAGGTAGAGGAGTAGAAGAGAGGTAGAGGAGTACAAGGGTAGAAGCGAGGACGAGTAGAGGGGAGGAGAGGTAGAGGGGGAGAAGAGATGTAGTATAGAGATAGAGGGGTAGAAGAGAGGTAGAGGGGTAACAGAGGGGTAGCAGAGGGGTTCAGTGGTAGTAGAGGGGTAGTAGAGGGGTAAAAGATGGGTAGAAGAGGGGTAGAGTGGTAGAGGGTTAGAGGGGTAGAAGAGTGGTAGAAGAGGGGTAGAGGGGTAGAATAGAAGGAGAGGGGTAGATGAGGGGCAGAAGAGAGGTAGAGTAGAGGTAGAGGGATAGAAGATAGGTAGAAGGGTAGAAGAGAGGGAGAGGGGTAGAATTGAGGTTAAGGAATAGAAGAGAGGTAGAGTAGAGGTAGAAGGGTAGAAGAGAGTTAGAGGGGTAGAGGTGAGGTAGTGTAGAGGTAGAGTAGAGGGGTAGAAGAGAGGTAGAGGGGTAGTAGTGGGGTAGAGGGGTAGTAGAGGGGTAGAAGTGGGGTAGAGGGGTAGAAGAGGGGTAGAGTGGTAGCGGAGGGGTAGAGGGGTAGAAGAGGGATAGAAGAGGGGTAGAGAGGTAGAAGACGGGTAGAGGAGTAGAAGAGTGGTAGAAGAGGGGTAGAGAGGTAGATGAGGGGTGTAAGAGAGGTAGAGTAGAGGTCGAGGGGTAGCAGAGAGGCAGAGGGGTAGAAGAGAGGTAGAGGAGTAGAAGAGAGGTAGAGGAGTAGAAGAGAGGTAGAAGGGTAGAAGCGAGGACGAGTAGAGGGGGAGAAGAGAGGTAGAGGGGGAGAAGAGAGGTAGTATAGAGGTAGAGGGGTAGACGAGAGGTAGAGGGGTAAAAGAGGGGTAGTAGAGGGGTTCAGGGGTAGTAGAGGGGTAGTAGAGGGGTAGAAGAGGGGTAGAGGGTTAGAGGGGTAGAAGAGTAGTAGAAGAGGGGTAGAATAGAGGGAGAGGGGTAGATGAGGGGTAGAAGAGAGGTAGAGTAGAGGTAGAGGGATAGAAGATAGGTAGAAGGGTAGAAGAGAGGGAGAGGGGTAGAATTGAGGTAGAGGAATAGAAGAAAGGTAGAGGGGTAGAAGAGAGGTAGAGTAGAGGTCGAGGGGTTGAAGAGAGGTAGAGGGGTAGAGGCGAGGTAGTGTAGAGGTAGAGTAGAGGGGTAGAAGAGAGGTAGAGGGGTAGTAGTGGGGTAGAGGGGTAGTAGAGGGGTAGAAGCAGGGTAGAGGGGTAGAGTGGTAGTGGAGGGGTAGAGGGGTAGAAGAGGGATAGAAGAGGGGTAGAGAGGTAGAAGACGGGTAGAGGGGTAGAAGAGTGGTAGAAGAGGGGTAGAAGAGGGGTAGAATAGAGGTAGAGAGTTAGATGAGGGGTAGAAGAGAGGTAGAGTAGAGGTAGGGGAGTAGAAGAGAGGTAGAAGGGTAGAAGTGAGGAAAAGTAGAGTTAGAGGGGAGAAGAGAAGTAGTATAGAGGTAGAGGGGTAGAAGAGAGGTAGAGGGGTAAAAGAGGGGTAGTAGAGGGGTTCAGGGGTAGTAGAGGGGTAGTAGAGGGGTAAAAGAGGGGTAGAGGGTTAGAGGGGTAGGAGAGTGGTAGAAGAGGGGTAGAAGAGAGGGACAGGGGTAGATGAGGGGTAGATGAGAGGTAGAGTAGAGGTAGAGGGGTAGAAGAGAAGTAGAGGGGTAGAGGCGAGGTAGTGTAGCGGTAGAGTAGAGGGGTAGAAATGAGGTAGAGGTGTAGTAGAGGTATAGAGAGGAAGAAGAGGATTAGAGGGGTAGTAGAGGGGTAATAGAGGGGTAGAAGCGGGGTAGAGGGATAGAAGAGGGGTAGAGTGGTAGTGGAGGGGTAGAGGGGTGGAAGAGGGATAGAGGGGTAGAAGAGGGGTAGCGGGATAGAAGAGGGGTAGAAGGGTTCGAAGGGGGTAGAAGAGGGGTAGAGGGGTGGAAGGGTAGTAGAGGGGTAGAAAAGGGGTAGAGGGGTAGAAGAGGGGTAGAGGGTTAGAGGGGTAGAAGGCGGTTAGAGGGTAGAAGGTTAGAAGAGGGATAGAAGAGGGGTAGAGGGTTGAAGGGTAGAAGAGGGGTAGAAGTGTAGAAGAGGAGTAGGAGAGGGGTAGTAGAAGGGTAGAGGGGTAATAGAGGGGTAGAGGGGTAGTAGAGGGGTAGAAAAGAGGTAGACGGGTAGATGAGGGGTAGAAGAGAGATAGAGGGGTAGAGAGGTAGAAGAGAGGTAGAGGGGTAGTGGAGAGGTAGTGTTGAGGTAGAGGGATAGAAGCGAGGGAGAGAGGTAGAAGAGAGGTAGATGAGTGGAAGAGAGGTAGAGGGGTACAAGAGAGGTAGAGGGGTAGAAGAGAGGTAGAGGGGTAGAGGAGAGGTAGTGTTGAGGTAGAGGGGTAAAAGCGAGGTAGGGGGTAGAAGAGAGGTAGAGGGGTAAAGGAGAGGTAGTGTTGAGGTAGAGGGGTAGAAGAGAGGTAGATGGGTAGTAGAGGCATAGAGAGGTAGAAGAGGGGTAGAGGGATAGTAGAGGGGTAGAGCGGTAGTAGAGGGGTAGAAGAGGGGTAGTAGAGGGGTAGAAGAGGGATAGAAGAAAGGGGAAGAGGGGTAGAAGAGAGTTAGAGGGGTAGATGAGGGGTAGAAGAGAGGTAGAGTAGAGGTAGAGGGATAGAAAGTAGGTAGAAGGCTAGAAGAGAGGGAGAGGGGTAGAATTGAGGTAGAAGAGAGGTAGAGGGTAGTAAAGAGGCAGAGTAGAGGTAGAGGGGAAGAAGAGAGGTAGAGGGGTAGAAGCGAGGTAGTATTGAGGTAGAGGGGTAGAAGAGAGGTAGAGGGGTAGTAGAGGTGTACAAAGGTCAAAGAGGGGTAGAGGGGTAGTAGAGGGGTAGAAGCGGTGTAGAGGTGTAGAAGAGGAGTAGAGTGGTAGTAGAGGGGTAGAAGAGGGATAGAGAGTTAGAAGAGGGGTCGATGGTTAGAAGAGGGGTAGCGGTGTAGAAGAGGGGTAGATGGGGTAGAAGTGGGTAGAAGAGGGGTAGAGGGGCGGAAGAGTGGTAGAGGGGTAGAAGAGGGGTAGATGGGTAGAAAAGTAGAGGGGTAGAAGAGGTTTAGAGGGTTAGAGGAGTAGAAGAGGGTTAGAGGGTAGAAGGTTAGAAGAAGGATAGAAGAAGGGTAGAGGGGTACAAGGGTAGAAGAGGGGTATAGGGGTAGAAGAGAGGTAGTAGAAGGGTAGAGGGGCAGTAGAGGGGTAGAGGGGTAGTATAGGGATAGAGTGGTAGTAGAGGGGTAGAAGAGAGGTAGAGGGGTAGATGCGGGGTAGAAGAGAGGTAGAGTAGAGGTAGAGGGGTGGGAGAGAGGTAGAGGGGTAGAAGAGATGTAGAGGAGTAGGAGAGAGGTAGAGGGGTAGAAGAGAGGTAGAGTAGAGGTAGAGGGAAAGAAGAGAGGTAGAGGGGTAGAAGAGAGGGAGAGCGGTAGAAGAGAGGTAGAGGAGTGGAAAGAGGTAGAGGAGTAGAAGAGAGGTAGAGTAGAGGTAGAGGGGTAGAAGAGAGGTCGAGGGATAGAAGAGAGGCAGTGTTGAGGTAGAGGGGTAGAAGAGAGGTAGAGGGGTAGTAGAAGAGTAGAGAGGTAGAGGATGGGTAGAGGGGTAGTAGAGGGGTAGAGTGGTAATAGAGGGGTAGAGGGGTAGAAGAGGGGTAGTAGAGGGGTAGAGGGTTAGAAGTAACCCTGGGCGAAGCACTACGCTACGCTCGCGTTGTTTGCGAAGTTTGCGCAACTTCGCACTACGCGAGCTGCACGTAGCACAGTGCGAACACGCGTAGTGCAGCGTAGCGTAGTGCAGCGGTCATTTTTTGCTTGTTCGCGGTCCTCAACGTCATGTTCGCGACCGCGAGCAATTAAAATGACATCCCGGCGAGACTCTAAACGTGGGGAGGTCAGGTTTCTCATTGCGTGTGGTCGTGCATGCTCGCGACCGCTCGCGATGAGAAACTACCAGTTCGCGTTGAGAAAGCTGCTGCTCGAGTAAAAATCTACTCGAGAAGCAGAAAACTACAGCTCGCACTGTGCAAGATGCCGTTTTCAATGATTGCACAGTGCCGGATGCTTGTTCGCACTGTGCAATCATTGAAAATGCATCTTGCACAGTGCGAACATGCTACTCCGTAGCTCGCGTAGTGCTACGTGAAGTTCGCGTAGTGCGAAGTGCACTTCGCGTAGATTCGCGTAGCGCTACTTCGCGAACTACGCCCAGGGTTAGGTAGAAGAGGTATAGAAGAGGGGTAGAAGAGGGGTAGAAGGGGGTAGAAGAAGGGTAGAGTGGTAGAAGAGGGGTAGAAGAGGGGTAGTAGAGGGATAGAAGAGGGGTAGAAGGGCAGTAGAGGGGTAGAAGAGTAGAGTGGTATACAAGGGTTACATGGGTAGAATAGGGTTAGAGGGGTAGAAGAGGGTTGAAGTTTAGAAGAGGGATAGAAGAGGGGTAGAGGGGTAGAAGGGTAGAAGAGGGGTAGAAGGTTAGAAGAGGGGCAGAGGGGTAGGAGAGGGGTAGAGGGGTAGTAGAAGGGTAGAGTGATAGTAGAGTGGTAGAAGAGGGGTCGTAGAGGGATAGAAGAGGGGTAGAGGGGTAGAAGAGAGTTAGAGCGGTAGATGAGGGGTAGAAGTGAGGTAGAGTAGAGGTAGAGGGATAGAAAGTAGGTAGAATGGTAGAAGAGAGGGAGAGGGGTAGGATTGAGGTAGAGGAATAGAAGAGAGATAGAGGGGTAGTAAAGAGGTAGAGTAGAGGTAGAGGGGTAGAAGAGAGGTAGAGGGGTAGAAGCGAGGTAGTGTAGAGGTAGAGGGGTAGAAGAGAGGTAGAGGGGTAGTAGAGGTGTAGAAAGGTCAAAGAGGGGTAGAGGGGTAGTAGAGTGGTAGAAGCATGGTAGAGGGGTAGAAGAGGAGTAGAGTGGTAGTAGAGGGGTAGAAGAGGGATAGAAGAGGGGTAGAGAGGTAGAAGAGGGGTCGATGGGTAGAAGAGGTGTAGCGGGGTAGAAGAGTTGTAGAAGGGGTAGAAGAGGGGTAGAGGGATGGAAGGGTGGTAGAGGGGTACACGAGGGGTAGATGGGCAGAAAAGTAGAGGGATAGAGGGGTAGAAGAGGGATAGAGGGTTAGAGGGGTAGAATATGGTTAGAGGGTAGAAGGTTAGAAGAAGGATAGAAGAGGGGTAGAGGGATAAAAGGGTAGAACAGGGGTATAGGGGTAGAATAGAGGTAGTAGAAGGATAGAGGGGCAGTAGAGGGGTAGAGGGGTAGATGAGGGGTAGAAGAGAGGTAGAGTAGAGGTAAAGTGGTGGGAGAGAGGTAGAGGGGTAGAAGAAAGGTAGAGGAGTAGGAGAGAGGTAGAGGGGTAGAAGAGAGGTAGAGTAGAGGTAGAGGGAAAGAAGAGCGGTAGAGGGGTAGAAGAGAGGGAGAGGGGTAGAAGAGAGGTAGAGGAGTGGAAATAGGTAAAGGGGTAGAAGAGAGATAGAGTAGAGGTAGAGGGGTAGAAGAGAGGTAGTGTTGAGGAAGAGGGGTAGAAGAGAGGTAGAGGGGTAGTAGAAGAGTAGAGAGGTAGAGGAGGGGTAGTAGAGGGGTAGAGTGGTAATAGGGGGGTAGAGGGGGAAAAGAGGGGTATAGGGGTAGAAGAGGTATAGAAGAGGGGTAGAAGAGTGGGAGAAGGGGGTAGAAGAAGGGTAGAGTGGTAGAAGGGTAGAAGAGGGGTAGAAGAGGGGTAGTAGAGGGATAGAAGAGGGGTAGAAGGGCAGTAGAGGGGTAGAAGAGTAGAGTGGTATACAAGGGTTAAATGTGTAGAATAGGGTTAGATGGGTAGAAGAGGGTTGAAGTTTAGAAGAGGGATAGATGAGGGGGAGAGGGGTAGAAGGGTAGAAGAGGGGTTGAAGGGTAGAAGAGGGGCAGAGGGGTAGGAGAGGGGTAGGGAATTAGTAGAGGGGTAGAGGGGTAGTAGAGGGGTAGAGGGGGTAGAAGAGAGATAGAAGAGGGGTAGAGGGGTAGAAGGGTAGAAGAGGGGTAGAAGAGTAGGAGGGGGTAGAAGAGGGGTAGTGGAGCAGTAGCGAGGGTGTAGAGGGGTAGTAGAGGTGTAGAAGAGGGGTAGTAGAGGGGTAATAGAGGGGTAGAAGAGGGATCGTAGAGGGGTAGAAGAGAGGTGAAGGGGTAGATCAGAGGTAGTGTAGAGGTAGAGGGGTAGAAGAGAGGTAGAGGGGTAGAAGAGGGGTAGAGGAGTACAATAGAAGTAGAGTAGAGTTTGAGGGGTAGAAAAGAGGTAGAGTGGTAGAAGAGAGGTAGTGTAGAGGTACAGGGGTAGAAGAGCAGTAGAGGGGTAGTAGAGGGCTAGAGTGGCGGAAGAGGGGTAGAGGGGTAGAAGGGTAGAAGAGGGGTAGAAGAGTAGGAGGGGGTAGAAGAGGGGTAGTGGAGCAGTAGCGAGGGTGTAGAGGGGTAGTAGAGGTGTAGAAGAGGGGTAGTAGAGGGGTAATAGAGGGGTAGAAGAGGGATCGTAGAGGGGTAGAAGAGAGGTGAAGGGGTAGATCAGAGGTAGTGTAGAGGTAGAGGGGTAGAAGAGAGGTAGAGGGGTAGAAGAGGGGTAGAGGAGTACAATAGAAGTAGAGTAGAGTTTGAGGGGTAGAAAAGAGGTAGAGTGGTAGAAGAGAGGTAGTGTAGAGGTACAGGGGTAGAAGAGCAGTAGAGGGGTAGTAGAGGGCTAGAGTGGCGGAAGAGGGGTAGAGGGGTAGAAGAGCAGTAGAGGGGTAGTAGATGAGGGGTAGAGTAACGGTAGAGGGGTGGAAGAGAGGTAGAGGAGTAGAAGAAAGGTAGAGGGGTAGAATTGAGGTAGAGTAGAGGTAGAGGGGTAGAAGAGAGGTATTATTATTATTATTATTATTATTATTATTATTATTATTATTATTATTATGCGTTCTTATATAGCGCTCGATTACCCGCAGGCATCTCGGCGCTTGCCTTGGGAACCCGTCCTGGCTTTTTCCCTGTGAGATACCCGTAATGGGCATCCCCAAGATGGAAGCCAGGCATCCCGCCGCGGGGGGGCCGTAGTGGAAATTAAGCAGGCTAATGCCCAGAGCTGCAGAGTGTAAACCTGTGATTCGAGTAGGCACCGAAACGAGAATTATCGAGTCCGTGGATATTTGGGCTCAAGACCCTGCCGCGTCGGGAATTGAACCCTGGTCCCGGGTCTGACCTCTGCTTCAGGGTCTGCCTCCTCTAACCAGTGAGCCACACTTCTTCCAGGTAGAGGGGTAGATCAGAGGAAGTGTAGAGGTAGAGGGGTAGAAGAGAGGAAGAGGGGTAGAAGAGAGGTATAGGGGTAGAAGAGAGGTAGAGGAGTACAATAGAGGTAGAGTAGAGGTTGAGGGGTAGAACAGAGGTAGAGTGGTAGAAGAAAGGTAGTGTAGGGGTAGAGGGGTAGAAGAGCAGTAGAGGGGTAGTAGAGAGGTAGAGGGGTAGAAGAGAGGTATAGGGGTAGAAAAGAGGCAGAGGAGTAGAATGGAGGTAGAGTAGAGGTTGAGGGGTAGAAAAGAAGTAGAGGGGTAGAAGAGAGGTAGTGTGGAGGTAGAGGGGTAGAAGGGCAGTGGAGGGGTAGTAGAGGGTTACAGGGGTAGAGTAGGGTTAGAGGGGTAGAAGAGGGTAGATGTTTAGAAGAGGGATAGAAGAAGGGTAGAGGGGTAGAAGGGTAGAAGAGGGGTAGAAGGGTAGAAGAGGGGCAGAGGGATAGAAGAGGGGCAGAGGGGTAGAAGAGGGGTAGAGGGGTAGTACAAGGGTAAAGGGGTAGTAGAGGGGTAGAGGGGTAGTAGAGGGGAGAGGGGTGGAAAAGAGGTAGAGAGGTAGAAGGGTAGAAGAGGGGTAGAAGAGTAGGTGAGGGGTAGTAGAGCGGTAGAGGGGTGTAGAGGGGTAATTGAGGTGCAGAAGAGGGTTAGAGGGGTAGTAGAGGGGTAATAGAGGGGTAGAAGATGGGTAGTTGAGGGGTAGATATGAGGTAAAGGGGTAGATAAGGGGTAGAGGAGGGGTATAGTAGAGGTAGAGGGGTGGAAGAGAGGTATATGGGTAGGAGAGAGGTAGAGGAGTAGAAGAGAGGTAGAGTGGTAGACTTGAGGTGGAGTAGAGGTAGAGGGGTAGATGAGAGGTAGAGGGGTAGATGAGAGGTAGTGTAGAGGTAGAGGGGTAGAATAGAGGTAGAGGGGTAGAAGAGAGGTAGAGGAGTAGAATAGACGTATAGGGGTAGAAGAGAGGTAGAGTAGAGCTTGAGGGGTAGAAAAGATGTAAAGGGGTAGAAGAGAGGTAGTGTAGAGGTAGAGGGGTAGAAGAGAGGTAGGGGTAGTAGAGGGGTAGAGGGGTAGAAGAGGGGTTGAAGAGGGGTAGAGGGATTATAGAGGGTTAGAGGGGTAGTAGAGGGGTGGGGTAGAGAGGTAGAAGAGGGGTAGTAGAGGGGAAGAGGTGTAGAAGAGGGGTAGAAGGGGTAGAAGAGTGGTAGAGGGATAGAAGAGGGGAAGAAAGGGGTAGAAGGTGTGGAAGCGAGGTAGTATAGAGGGGTAGAAGAGAGGTAGAGGGGTAGTAGAGGGGAAGAAGAGGGGTAGAAGAGGGCCAGAGGGGTAGAACAGGGGTAGAGGGGTAGTAGAGGGGTAGAAGAGGGGTAGAGGGGTAGTAGAGGGATAGAGGGGTAGAAGAGGGGTAGAGGGGTAGAAGGGGCCAGAGGGGTAGAAGAGGGGTGGAAGGGGGTAGAAGGGGGTAGAAGAGGGGTAGAGGGGTAGAAGGGTAGTAGAAGGGTAGTAGAAGGGTAGAAGGGTAGAAGAGGGGTAGAGGGGTAGAAGAGGGGTAAAGGGATAGAAGAGGGATAGAGGGGTAGAAGGGTGGAAGAGTGGCAGAGGGGTAGAAGAGGGGTAGAGGGATAGTAGAAGGGTAGAAGGGTAGTAGAAGGGTAGAGGGATAGCAGTTTAGTAGAGGGGTAGAGGATTAGAGGGATAGTAGAGGTGTAGAGGGGTATAAGAGGGTTAGAGGGGTAGTAGAGAGGTAGAGGGGATGTAGAGGGGTAGTAGAGGGGTAGAGGGGTAGTAGAGGGGTAGATGAGGGGTAGAGGTATAGAGGGGTAGAGGTGTAGAGTGGTAGAAGGGGAGTAGAGAGGTAGCAGTGGGGTAGACAGCTAGAAGAGGGGTAGAGGAGTATATGAGGGGTAGAGGGGTAGTAGAGGGGTAGAGGTGTAGAGGGGTAGAAGAGGGGTAGAGGGGTAGAAGAGGGGTAGAGGGGTAGAAGAGAGGTAGAGGGGTAGACGAGCAGAAGGGAAGTAGAGGGGTAGAAGAGTAGAAGAGAGGTGGGGGTAGAAGAGAGGTAGAGGAATAGAAGAGATCTAGAGTAGAGGGGTAGAAGAGAGGTAGAGGGGAGGTAGAGGGATAGTAGAGGGTGAGAGGGGTAGTAGAGGGGTAGTAGGGTAGAGAGCTAGAAAAGAGGTAGAGGCATAGAGGGGTTGAAGGGGGGAGAGGGGTAGTAGAGGGGTAGAGGGGGTGAAGAGGGGTAGAGGGGTATTAGCAGGGTAGAATAGGGATAGAGGGGCATAAGAGGGGTGGAGGGGTAGTAGAGGGGTAGATGTGTAGAAGAGGGGTAGAGGGGTAGAAGAGGGGTAGATGGGTAGAAGAGTAGAAGAGAGGTAGAGGGTAGAAGAGTGGTAGAGGGGTAGAAGAGAGGTAGAGGGCTAGAAGAGAGGTAGAGGGATAGAAGAGAGGTAGAGTAGAGGTAGAGGGGTAGAAGAGAGGTGTAGGGGTAAAAGAGAGGTAGAGTAGAGGTAGAAGGGTAGAAGAGATGTAGAGGAATAGAAGAGATGTAGAGTAGAGGGGTAGAAGAGAGGTAGAGGGGAGGTAGAGGCATAGTAGAGGGTTAGACGGGTAGTAGGGTAGAGGGGTAGAAAAGGGGTAGATGTGAAGAGGGGTAGAAGGGGGGTGGAGGGGTAGTAGAGGGGTAGAGGGGGTATAGAGATAGAAGAGGGGTATTAGCAGGCTAGAATAGGGATAGAGGGGTGTAAGAGGGGTGGAGGGGTAGTAGAGGGGTAGAGGTGTAGCAGAGGGGTAGAGGGGTAGAGGGGTAGAAGAGTAGAAGAGAGTTAGAGGGGTATAAGAGTGGTAGAGGGATAGAAGTGAGGTACAGTATAGGTAGAGGGGTAGAAGAGAGGTAGAGTAGAGGTAGAGGGGTAAAAGAGAGGTAGGTATATATAGGCAAATGAAAAGGAAGCTATCGACTTCAAGAATGGGAAAGAAAGCTCTCCTATCTTGAAAGCTAATTACTAGCATCTCATGAGAAATGCAGCGGTAGAAAACGGGTAGAGGGGTAGAAGAGGGTTAGAGGGGTAAAGAGGGTTAGAGGGGAAGAAGAGGGTTAGAGGGGTAAAAGAGGGGTAGAGGGGCAGAAGGTTAAAAGAGGGATAGAAGAGGGGTAGAAGAGGGGGAGAAGGGTAGTAGAGGGGGAGAGCGGTAACAGAGGGGTAGAGGGGTAGTAGAAGGGTAGAGGGATAGTAGAAGTGCAGAGGAGTAGTAGAGGGGTAGAGGTTTAGTAGAGGTGTAGAGGGGTAGTAGAGGGGTAGAAGAGGGATAGAGGAGGGGTAGAGGGGTAGAAGAGAGGTAGAGGGGTAGAGAGGTAGAGGGGTAGAAGAGTAGAAGAGAGGTAGGGGGTAGAAGAGAGGTAGAGGGATATAAGAGAGGTAGAATAGAGGTACAGGGGTAGAAGAGAGGTACAGGGGTAGAAGAGAGGTAGAGTAGAGGGGTAGAAGGGAAGTAGAGGGGAGGTAGAGGGGAGGTAGAGGGGAGGTAGAGGGGTAATAGAGGGGTCATAGGATAGAGGGGTAGAAGAGGGGAGATTTGTAGTGGGGTAGACGCGTAGAAGAGGGGTAGAGGGGTAGAAGAGGGGTAAAGGGATAGAAGAGGGATAGAGGGGTAGAAGGGTGGAAGAGTGTCAGAGGGGTAGAAGAGGGGTAGAGGGATAGTAGAAGGGTAGAAGGGTAGTAGAAGGGTAGAGGGATAGCAGTTTAGTAGAGGGGTAGAGGATTAGAGGGATAGTAGAGGTGTAGAGGGGTATAAGAGGGTTAGATGGGTAGTAGAGAGGTAGAGGGGATGTAGAGGGGTAGTAGAGGGGTAGAAGGGTAGTAGAGGGGTAGATGAGGGGTAGAGGTATCGAGGGGTAGAGGTGTAGAGTGGTAGAAGGGAGTAGAGAGGTAGCAGTGGGGTAGACAGCTAGAAGAGGGGTAGAGGAGTATATGAGGGGTAGAGGGGTAGTAGAGGGGTAGAGGTGTAGAGGGGTGGAAGAGGGGTAGAGGGGTAGAAGAGGGGTAGAGGGGTAGAAGAGAGGTAGAGGGGTAGACGAGCAGAAGGGAAGTAGAGGGGTAGAAGAGTAGAAGAGAGGTGGGGGTAGAAGAGAGGTAGAAGAATAGAAGAGATCTAGAGTAGAGGGGTAGAAGAGAGGTAGAGGGGAGGTAGAGGGATAGTAGAGGGTGAGAGGGGTAGTAGAGGGGTAGTAGGGTAGAGAGCTAGAAAAGAGGTAGAGGCATAGAGGGGTATAAGGGGGGAGAGGGGTAGTAGAGGGGTAGAGGGGGTGAAGAGGGGTAGAGGGGTATTAGCAGGGTAGAATAGGGATAGAGGGGCATAAGAGGGGTGGAGGGGTAGTAGAGGGGTAGATGTGTAGAAGAGGGGTAGAGGGGTAGAAGAGGGGTAGATGGGTAGAAGAGTAGAAGAGAGGTAGAGGGTAGAAGAGTGGTAGAGGGGTAGAAGAGAGGTAGAGGGCTAGAAGAGAGGTAGAGGGATAGAAGAGAGGTAGAGTAGAGGTAGAGGGGTAGAAGAGAGGTGTAGGGGTAAAAGAGAGGTAGAGTAGAGGTAGAAGGGTAGAAGAGATGTAGAGGAATAGAAGAGATGTAGAGTAGAGGGGTAGAAGAGATGTAGAGGGGAGGTAGAGGCATAGTAGAGGGTTAGACGGGTAGTAGGGTAGAGGGGTAGAAAAGGGGTAGATGTGAAGAGGGGTAGAAGGGGGGTAGAGGGGTAGTAGAGGGGTAGAGGGGGTATAGAGATAGAAGAGGGGTATTAGCAGGCTAGAATAGGGATAGAGGGGTGTAAGAGGGGTGGAGGGGTAGTAGAGGGGTAGAGGTGTAGCAGAGGGGTAGAGGGGTAGAGGGGTAGAAGAGTAGAAGAGAGTTAGAGGGGTATAAGAGTGGTAGAGGGATAGAAGTGAGGTACAGTATAGGTAGAGGGGTAGAAGAGAGGTAGAGTAGAGGTAGAGGGGTAAAAGAGAGGTAGGTATATATAGGCAAATGAAAAGGAAGCTATCGACTTCAAGAATGGGAAAGAAAGCTCTCCTATCTTGAAAGCTAATTACTAGCATCTCATGAGAAACGCAGCGGTAGAAAACGGGTAGAGGGGTAGAAGAGGGTTAGAGGGGTAAAGAGGGTTAGAGGGGAAGAAGAGGGTTAGAGGGGTAAAAGAGGGGTAGAGGGGCAGAAGGTTAAAAGAGGGATAGAAGAGGGGTAGAAGAGGGGGAGAAGGGTAGTAGAGGGGGAGAGCGGTAACAGAGGGGTAGAGGGGTAGTAGAAGGGTAGAGGGATAGTAGAAGTGCAGAGGAGTAGTAGAGGGGTAGAGGTTTAGTAGAGGTGTAGAGGGGTAGTAGAGGGGTAGAAGAGGGATAGAGGAGGGGTAGAGGGGTAGACGAGAGGTAGAGGGGTAGAGAGGTAGAGGGGTAGAAGAGTAGAAGAGAGGTAGGGGGTAGAAGAGAGGTAGAGGGATATAAGAGAGGTAGAATAGAGGTACAGGGGTAGAAGAGAGGTACAGGGGTAGAAGAGAGGTAGAGTAGAGGGGTAGAAGGGAAGTAGAGGGGAGGTAGAGGGGAGGTAGAGGGGAGGTAGAGGGGTAATAGAGGGGTCATAGGATAGAGGGGTAGAAGAGGGGAGATTTGTAGTGGGGTAGACGCGTAGAAGAGGGGTAGAGGGGTAGAAGAGGGGTAAAGGGATAGAAGAGGGATAGAGGGGTAGAAGGGTGGAAGAGTGTCAGAGGGGTAGAAGAGGGGTAGAGGGATAGTAGAAGGGTAGAAGGGTAGTAGAAGGGTAGAGGGATAGCAGTTTAGTAGAGGGGTAGAGGATTAGAGGGATAGTAGAGGTGTAGAGGGGTATAAGAGGGTTAGATGGGTAGTAGAGAGGTAGAGGGGATGTAGAGGGGTAGTAGAGGGGTAGAGGGGTAGTAGAGGGGTAGATGAGGGGTAGAGGTATCGAGGGGTAGAGGTGTAGAGTGGTAGAAGGGGAGTAGAGAGGTAGCAGTGGGGTAGACGGCTAGAAGAGGGGTAGAGGAGTATATGAGGGGTAGAGGGGTAGTAGAGGGGTAGAGGTGTAAAGGGGTGGAAGAGGGGTAGAGGGGTAGAAGAGGGGTAGAGGGGTAGAAGAGAGGTAGAGGGGTAGACGAGCAGAAGGGAAGTAGAGGGGTAGAAGAGTAGAAGAGAGGTGGGGGTAGAAGAGAGGTAGAGGAATAGAAGAGATCTAGAGTAGAGGGGTAGAAGAGAGGTAGAGGGGAGGTAGAGGGATAGTAGAGGGTGAGAGGGGTAGTAGAGGGGTAGTAGGGTAGAGAGCTAGAAAAGAGGTAGAGGCATAGAGGGGTTGAAGGGGGGAGAGGGGTAGTAGAGGGGTAGAGGGGGTGAAGAGGGGTAGAGGGGTATTAGCAGGGTAGAATAGGGATAGAGGGGCATAAGAGGGGTGGAGGGGTAGTAGAGGGGTAGATGTGTAGAAGAGGGGTAGAGGGGTAGAAGAGGGGTAGAGGGGTAGAAGAGTAGAAGAGAGGTAGAGGGTAGAAGAGTGGTAAAGGGGTAGAAGAGAGGTAGAGGGCTAGAAGAGAGGTAGAGGGATAGAAGAGAGGTAGAGTAGAGGTAGAGGGGTAGAAGAGAGGTGTAGGGGTAAAAGAGAGGTAGAGTAGAGGTAGAAGGGTAGAAGAGAGGTAGAGGAATAGAAGAGATGTAGAGTAGAGGGGTAGAAGAGAGGTAGAGGGGAGGTAGAGGCATAGTAGAGGGTTAGACGGGTAGTAGGGTAGAGGGGTAGAAAAGGGGTAGATGCGAAGAGGGGTAGAAGGGGGGTAGAGGGGTAGTAGAGGGGTAGAGGGGGTATAGAGATAGAAGAGGGGTATTAGCAGGCTAGAATAGGGATAGAGGGGTGTAAGAGGGGTGGAGGGGTAGTAGAGGGGTAGAGGTGTAGCAGAGGGGTAGAGGGGTAGAAGAGGGGTAGAGGGGTAGAAGAGTAGAAGAGAGTTAGAGGGGTTTAAGAGAGGTAGAGGGATAGAAGTGAGGTACAGTATAGGTAGAGGGGTAGAAGAGAGGTAGAGTAGAGGTAGAGGGGTAAAAGAGAGGTAGGTATATATAGGCAAATGAAAAGGAAGCTATCGACTTCAAGAATGGGAAAGAAAGCTCTCCTATCTTGAAAGCTAATTACTAGCATCTCATGAGAAACGCAGCGGTAGAAAACGGGTAGAGGGGTAGAAGAGGGTTAGAGGGGTAAAGAGGGTTAGAGGGGAAGAAGAGGGTTAGAGGGGTAAAAGAGGGGTAGAGGGGCAGAAGGTTAAAAGAGGGATAGAAGAGGGGTAGAAGAGGGGTAGAAGGGTAGTAGAGGAGGAGAGCGGTAACAGAGGGGTAGAGGGGTAGTAGAAGGGTAGAGGGATAGTAGAAGTGCAGAGGAGTAGTAGAGGGGTAGAGGTTTAGTAGAGGTGTAGAGGGGTAGTAGAGGGGTAGAAGAGGGATAGAGGAGGGGTAGAGGGGTAGAAGAGAGGTAGAGGGGTAGAGAGGTAGAGGGGTAGAAGAGTAGAAGAGAGGTAGGGGGTAGAAGAGAGGTAGAGGGATATAAGAGAGGTAGAATAGAGGTACAGGGGTAGAAGAGAGGTACAGGGGTAGAAGAGAGGTAGAGTAGAGGGGTAGAAGGGAAGTAGAGGGGAGGTAGAGGGGAGGTAGAGGGGTAATAGAGGGGTCATAGGATAGAGGGGTAGAAGAGGGGAGATTTGTAGTGGGGTAGACGCGTAGAAGAGGGGTAGAGGGGTAGAAGAGGGGTAAAGGGATAGAAGAGGGATAGAGGGGTAGAAGGGTGGAATAGTGTCAGAGGGGTAGAAGAGGGGTAGAGGGATAGTAGAAGGGTAGAAGGGTAGTAGAAGGGTAGAGGGATAGCAGTTTAGTAGAGGGGTAGAGTATTAGAGGGATAGTAGAGGTGTAGAGGGGTATAAGAGGGTTAGAGGGGTAGTAGAGAGGTAGAGGGGATGTTGAGGGGTAGTAGAGGGGTAGAGGGGTAGTAGAGGGGTAGATGAGGGGTAGAGGTATAGAGGGGTAGAGGTGTAGAGTGGTAGAAGGGGAGTAGAGAGGTAGCAGTGGGGTAGACGGCTAGAAGAGGGGTAGAGGAGTATATGAGGGGTAGAGGGGTAGTAGAGGGGTAGAAGAGGGGTAGAGGGGTAGAAGAGAGGTAGAGGGGTAGATGAGCAGAAGGGAAGTAGAGGGGTAGAAGAGTAGAAGAGAGGTGGGGGTAGAAGAGAGGTAGAGGAATAGAAGAGATCTAGAGTAGAGGGGTAGAAGAGAGGTAGAGGGGAGGTAGAGGGATAGTAGAGGGTGAGAGGGGTAGTAGAGGGGTAGTAGGGTAGAGAGCTAGAAAATAGGTAGAGGCATACAGGGGTTGAAGGGGGGAGAGGGGTAGTAGAGGGGTAGAGGGGGTGAAGAGGGGTAGAGGAGTATTAGCAGGGTAGAATAGGGATAGAGGGGCATAAGAGGGGTGGAGGGGTAGTAGAGGGGTAGAGGTGTAGAAGAGGGGTAGAGGGGTAGAAGAGGGGTAGAGGGGTAGAAGAGTAGAAGAAAGGTAGAGGGTAGAAGAGAGGTAGAGGGGTAGAAGAGAGGTAGAGGGCTAGAAGAGAGGTAGAGGGATAGAAGAGAGGTAGAGTAGAGGTAGAGGGGTAGAAGAGAGGTGTAGGGGTAAAAGAGAGGTAGAGTAGAGGTAGAAGGGTAGAAGAGAGGTAGAGGAATAGAAGAGATGTAGAGTAGAGGGGTAGAAGAGAGGTAGAGGGGAGGTAGAGGCATAGTAGAGGGTTAGACGGGTAGTAGGGTAGAGGGGTAGAAAAGGGGTAGATGCGAAGAGGGGTAGAAGGGGGTAGAGGGGTAGTAGAGGGGTAGAGAGGGTATAGAGATAGAAGAGGGGTAGAGGGGTATTAGCAGGCTAGAATAGGGATAGAGGGGTGTAAGAGGGGTGGAGGGGTAGTAGAGGGGTAGAGGTGTAGGAGAGGGGTAGAGGGGTAGAAGAGGGGTAGAGGGGTAGAAGAGTAGAAGAGAATTAGAGGGGTATAAGAGAGGTAGAGGGATAGAAGTGAGGTACAGTATAGGTAGAGGGGTAGAAGAGAGGTAGAGTAGAGGTAGAGGGGTAAAAGAGGGGTATGTATATATAGGCAAATGAAAAGGAAGCTATCGACTTCAAGAATGGGAAAGAAAGCTCTCCTATCTTGAAAGCTAATTACTAGCATCTCATGAGAAACGCAGCGGTAGAAAACGGGTAGCGGGGTAGAAGAGGGTTAGAGGGGTAAAGAGGGTTAGAGGGGAAGAAGAGGGTTAGAGGGGTAAAAGAGGGGTAGAGGGGCAGAAGGTTAAAAGAGGGATAGAAGAGGGGTAGAAGAGGGGTAGAAGGGTAGTAGAGAGGGAGAGCGTTAACAGAGGGGTAGAGGGGTAGTAGATGGGTAGAGGGATAGTAGAAGTGCAGAGGAGTAGTAGAGGGGTAGAGGTTTAGTAGAGGTGTAGAGGGGTAGTAGAGGGGTAGAAGAGGGACAGAGGAGGGGTAGAGGAGTAGAAGAGAGGTAGAGGGGTAGAGAGGTAGAGGGGTAGAAGAGTAGAAGAGAGGTAGGGGGTAGAAGAGAGGTAGAGGGATATAAGAGAGGTAGAATAGAGGTACATGGGTAGAAGAGAGGTACAGGGGTAGAAGAGAGGTAGAGTAGAGGGGTAGAAGGGAAGTAGAGGGGAGGTAGAGGGGTAATAGAGGGGTCATAGGATAGAGGGGTAGAAGAGGGGAGATTTGTAGTGGGGTAGAGGCGTAGAAGAGGGGTAGAGAGGTAGTAGATGGGTGGGGGTAGAGGGGTAGAAGAGGGGTAGTAGAGGGGTAGAAGAGGGATATAAGAGGGGTAAAAGGGTGGAAGGGGGTAGAGTGGTAGAAGATGAGTAGGGGGTAGTTGTGTGGTAGAGGGGTAGAGGGGTATAAGAGGGGTAGAGGGGTAGTAGAGGGGTAGAGGGGTAGAAGAAAGGTTGAGGAGTAGGAGAGAGGTAGAGGGGTAGAAGAGAGGTAGAGTAGAGGTAGAGGGAAAGAAGAGAGGTAGAGGGGTAGAAGAGAGGGAGAGGGGTAGAAGAGAGGTAGAGGAGTGGAAATAGGTAAAGGGGTACAAGAGAGGTAGAGTAGAGGTCGAGGGGTAGAAGAGAAGTAGTGTTGAGGTAGAGGGGTAGTAGAAGAGTAGGGAGGTAGAGGAGGGTTGGAGGGGTAGTAGAGGGGTAGAGTGGTAATAGAGGGGTAGAGGGGTAGAAGAGGGGTATAGGGGTAGAAGAGGTATAGAAGAGGGGTAAAAAGGGGAGAAGGGGGTAGAAGAAGGGTAGAGTGGTAGAAGGGTAGAAGAGGGGTAGAAGAGGGGTAGTAGAGGGATAGAAGAGGGGTAGAAGGGCAGTAGAGGGGTACAAGAGTAGAGTGGTATACAAGGGTTACATGGGTAGAATAGGGTTAGAGGTGTAGAAGAGTGTTGAAGTTTAGAAGAGGGATAAATGAGGGGGAGAGGGGTAGAAGGGTAGAAGAGGGGTAGAAGGGTAGAAGAGGGGCAGAGGGGTAGGAGAGGGGTAGAGCATTAGTATAGGGGTAGAGGGGTAGTAGAGGGGTAGAGGGGGTAGAAGAGGGGTAGAAGAAGGGTAGAGGGGTAGAAGAGTAGAAGAGGGGTAGAAGAGTAAGAGGGGTGGAAGAGGGGTAGTGGAGCAGTAGCGAGGGTGTAGAGGGGCAATAGAGGTGTAGAAGAGGGGTAGTAGAGGGGTAATAGAGGGGTAGAAGAGGGATCGTAGAGGGGTAGAAGAGAGGTGAAGGGGTAGATCAGAGGTAGTGTAGAGGTAGAGGGGTAAAAGAGAGGTAGAGGGGTAGAAGAGAGGTAGAGGTGTAAAAGAGGGGTAGAGGAGTACAATAGAAGTAGAGTAGAGTTTGAGGGGTAGAAAAGAGGTAGAGTGGTAGAAGAGAGGTAGTGTAGAGGTAGAGGGGTAGAAGAGCAGTAGAGGGGAAGTAGAGGGCTAGAGTGGTAGAAGAGGGGTAGAGGGGTAGAAGAGCAGTAGAGGGGTAGTAGATGAGGGGTAGAGTAGCGGTAGAGGGGTGGAAGAGAGGTAGAGGAGTAGAAGAAAGGTAGAGGGGTAGAATTGAGGTAGAGGGGTAGAAGAGAGGTATTATTATTATTATTATTATTATTATTATTATTATTATTATTATTATTATTATTATTATTATGCGTTCTTATATAGCGCTCGATTACCCGCAGGCATCTCGGCGCTTGCCTTGGGAACCAGTCCTGGCTTTTTCCCTGTGAGATACCCGTAATGGGCATCCCCAAGATGGAAGCCAGGCATCCCGCCGCGGGGGGGGGGCCGTAGTGGAGATTAAACAGGCTAATGCCCAGAGCTGCAGAGTGTAAACCCGTTATTCGAGTAGGCACCGAAACGAGAATTATCGAGTCCGTGGATATTTGGGCTGAAGACCCTGCCGCGTCGGGAATTGAACCCTGGTCCCGGGTCTGACCTCTGCTTCAGGGTCTGCCTCCTCTAACCAGTGAGCCACACTTCTTCCAGGTAGAGGGGTAGATCAGAGGAAGTGTAGAGGTAGAGGGGTAGAAGAGAGGTAGAGGGGTAGAAGAGAGGTAGAGGGGTAGAAGAGAGGTAGAGGAGTACAATAGAGGTAGAGTAGAGGTTGAGGGGTAGAACAGAGGTAGAGTGGTAGAAGAAAGGTAGTGTAGAGGTAGAGGGGTAGAAGAGCAGTAGAGGAGTAGAGGGGTAGTAGAGGGGTAGAGTGGTAGAAGAGGGGTAGAGGGTTAAAAGAGCAGTAGAGGGGTAGTAGAGAGGTAGAGGGGTAGAAGAGAGGTATAGGGGTAGAAGAGAGGTAGAGGAGTAGAATGGAGGTAGAGTAGAGGTTGAGGGGTAGAAAAGAGGTAGAGGGGTAGAAGAGAGGTAGTGTGGAGGTAGAGGGGTAGAAGAGCAGTGATGGGGTGGTAGAGGGTTACAGGGGTAGAGTAGGGTTAGAGGGGTAGAAGAGGGTAGATGTTTAGAAGATGGATAGAAGAGGGGTAGAGGGGTAGAAGGGTAGAAGAGGGGTAGAAGGGTAGAAGAGGGGCAGAGGGGTAGAAGAGGGGCAGAGGGGTAGAAGAGGGGTAGAGGGGTAGTACAAGGGTAGAGGGGTAGTAGAGGGGTAGTAGAGGGGAGAGGGGTGGAAAAGAGGTAGAGAGGTAGAAGGGTAGAAGTGGGGTAGAAGAGTAGGAGAGGGGTAGTAGAGCGGTAGAGGGGTGTAGAGGGGTAATTGAGGTGCAGAAGAGGGTTAGAGGGGTAGTAGAGGGGTAATAGAGGGGTAGAAGACCGGTAGTAGAGGGGTAAATATGAGGTAAAGGGGTAGATAAGGGGTAGAAGAGGGGTATAGTAGAGGTAGAGGGGTGGAAGAGAGGTATATGGGTAGGAGAGAGGTAGAGGAGTAGAAGAGAGGTAGAGTGGTAGACTTGAGGTAGAGTAGAGGTAGAGGGGTAGATGAGAGGTAGAGGGGTAGATGAGAGGTAGTGTAGAGGTAGAGGGGTAGAAGAGAGGTAGAGGGGTAGAATAGACGTAGAGGGGTAGAAGAGAGGTAGAGTAGAGCTTGAGGGGTAGAAAAGAGGTAAAGGGGTAGAAGAGAGGTAGTGTAGAGGTAGAGGGGTAGAAGAGAGGTAGGGGTAGTAGAGGGGTAGAGGGGAAGAAGAGGGGTTGAAGAGGGGTAGAGGGATTATAGAGGGTTAGAGGGGTAGTAGAGGGGTGGGGTAGAGAGGTAGAAGAGGGGTAGTAGAGGGGAAGAGGTGTAGAAGAGGGGTAGAAGGGGTAGAAGAGTGGTAGAGGGATAGAAGAGGGGAATAAAGGGGTAGAAGGTGTGGAAGAGAGGTAGTGTAGAGGCGTAGAAGAGAGGTAGAGGGGTAGTAGAGGGGAAGAAGAGGGGTAGAAGAGGGCCAGAGGGGTAGTACAGGGGTAGATGGGCAGTAGAGGGGTAGAAGAGGGGTAGAGGGGTAGTAGAGGGATAGAGGGGTAGAAGAGGGGTAGAGGGCCAGAAGGGGCTAGAGGGGTAGAAGAGGGGTGGAAGGGGTAGAAGGGGGTAGAAGAGAGGAAGAGGGGTAGAAGGGTAGTAGAAGGGTAGAAGGGTAGAAGAGGGGTAGAGGGGTAGAAGAGGGGTAGAGGGATAGAAGAGGGATAGAGGGGTAGAAAGGTGGAAGAGTGGCATAGGGGTAGAAGAGGGGTAGAGGGATAGTAGAAGGGTAGAAGGGTAGTAGAAGGGTAGAGGGGTAGCAGTTTAGTAGAGGGTAGAGGATTAGAGGGATAGTAGAGGTGTAGAGGGGTATAAGAGGGTTAGAGGGGTAGTAGAGAGGTAGAGGGGATGTAGAGGGGTAGTAGAGGGGTAGAGGGGTAGTAGAGGGGTAGATGAGGGGTAGAGGTATAGAGGGGTAGAGGTGTAGAGTGGTAGAAGGTGAGTAGAGAGGTAGCAGTGGGGTAGACGGCTAGAAGAGGGGTAGAGGAGTATATGAGGGGTAGAGGCGTAGTAGAGGGGTAGAGGTGTAGAGGGGTAGAAGAGGGGTAGAGGGGTAGAAGAGAGGTAGAGGGGTAGACGAGCAGAAGGGAAGTAGAGGGGTAGAAGAGTAGAAGAGAGGTGGGGGTAGAAGAGAGGTAGAGGAATAGAAGAGATCAGGAGTAGAGGGGTAGAAGAGAGGTAGAGGGGAGGTAGAGGGATAGTAGAGGGTGAGAGGTGTAGTAGAGGGGTAGTAGGGTAGAAAGCTAGAAAAGAGGTAGAGGCATAGAGGGGTAGAAGGGGGGAGAGAGGTAGTAGAGGGGTAGAGGGGGTAGAGGGGTAGAAGAGGGGTAGAGGGGTATTAGCAGGGTAGAATAGGGATAGAGGGGTATACGAGGGATGGAGGGGTATTAGAGGGGTAGAGGTGTAGAAGAGGGGTAGAGGGGTAGAAGAGGGGTAGAGGGGTAGAAGAGTAGAAGAGAGGTAGAGGGTAGAAGAGTGGCAGAGGGGTAGAAGAGAGGTAGAGGGCTAGAAGAGAGGTAGAGGGATAGAAGAGAGGTAGAGTAGAGGTAGAGGGGTAGAAGAGAGGTTTAGGGGTAAAAGAGAGGTAGAGTAGAGGTAGAAGGGTAGAAGAGAGGTAGAGGAATAGAAGAGATGTAGAGTAGAGGGGTAGAAGAGAGGTAGAGGGGAGATAGAGGGATAGTAGAGGGTTAGACGGGTAGTAGGGTAGAGGGGTAGAAAAGGGGTAGAGGCGTAGAGGGGTAGAAGGGGGGTAGAGGGTTAGTAGAGGGGTAGAGGGGGTATAGAGATAGAAGAGGGGTAGAGGGGTATTAGCGGGCTAGAATAGGGATAGAGGGATGTAAGAGGGGTGGAGGGGTAGTAGAGGGGTAGAGGTGTAGAAGAGGGGTAGAGGGGTAGAAGAGGGGTAGAGGGGTAGAAGAGTAGAAGAGAGTTAGAGGGGTATAAGAGAGGTAGAGGGATAGAAGTGAGGTACAGTATAGGTAGAGGGGTAGAAGAGAGGTAGAGGGGTAGAAGAGAGGTAGAGTAGAGGTAGAGGGGTAAAAGGGAGGTAGGTATATATAGGCAAATGAAAAGGAAGCTATCGACTTCAAGAATGTGAAAAAAGCTCTCCTATCTTGAAAGCTAATTACTAGCATCTCATGAGAAACGCAGCGGTAGAAAACGGGTAGAGGGGTAGAAGAGGGTTAGAGGGGTAAAGAGGGTTAGAGGGGAAGAAGAGGGTTAGAGGGGTAAAAGAGGGGTAGAGGGGCAGAAGGTTAAAAGAGGGATAGAAGAGGGGTAGAAGGGTAGAAGAGGGGTAGAAGGGTAGTAGAGGGGGAGAGCGGTAGAAGAGGGGTAGAGGGGTAGTAGAAGGGTAGAGGGATAGTAGAAGTGCAGAGGAGTAGTAGAGGGGTAGAGGTTTAGTAGAGGTGTAGAGGGGTAGTAGAGGGGTAGAAGAGGGATAGAGGAGGGGTAGAGGGGTAGAAGAGAGGTAGAGGGGTAGAGGAGTAGAAGAGAGGTAGAGGGGTAGAAGAGTAGAAGAGAGGTAGGGGTAGAAGAGAGGTAGAGGGATATAAGAGAGGTAGAATAGAGGTACAGGGGTAGAAGAGAGGTACAGGGGTAGAAGAGAGGTAGAGTAGAGGGGTAGAAGAGAAGTAGAGGGGAGGTAGAGGGGTAATAGAGGGGTCATAGGATAGAGGGGTAGAAGAGGGGAGATTTGTAGTGGGGTAGAGGCGTAGAAGAGGGGTAGAGAGGTAGTAGATGGGTGGGGGTAGATGGGTAGAAGAGGGGTAGAGGGGTAGTAGAGGGGTATAAGAGGTATATAAGAGGGGTAAATGGGTAGGGGGGGTAGAGTGGTAGAAGATGAGTAGGGGGTAGTTGTGGGGTAGAGGGGTAGAAGAGGGGTAGAGGGGTATAAGAGGGGTAGAGGGGTAGTAGAGGGTATAGGGGTAGAAGAGGTGTAGAGGGGTAGAAGAGAGGTAGAGGGGTAGAAGAGTAGAAGGGAGGTAGAGGGTAGACGAGTAGAAGAGAAGTAGGGGGCAGAAGAGAGGTAGAGTAGAGGTAGAGGGGTAGAAGAGAGGTAGAGGTGTAGACAAGAGGTAGAGTAGAGGGGTAGAAGAGAGGTAATGGGGAGGTAGAGGGGTAGTAGAGGTGTAGTAGGGTAGAGGGGTAGAAGAGGGGTAGTGGTGTAGAGGGATAGAGTGGTAGAAGAGGGGTAGAGGGGTAGTAGAGGGGTAGAGGGGGTACAGGGGCAAAAGAAGGGTAGAAGTATAGTAGAGGTATAGAAGAGGGATAGAGGGGTAGTATTGGGCAATAGAGATGTAGAGGGATAGAAGAGGGGTAGAATGGTAGAATAGTAGAAGAGAGGTTGAGGGGTAGAAGAGGGGTAGAAGAGAGGTAGAGTAGAGGTAGAGGGGTAAAAGAGAGGTAGGTATATATAGGCAAATGAAAAGGAAGCTATCGACTTCAAGAATGTGAAAGAAAGCTCTCCTATCTTGAAAGCTAATTACTAGCATCTCATGAGAAACGCAGCGGTAGAAAATGGGTAGAGGGGTAGAAGAGGGTTAGAGGGGTAAAGAGGGTTAGAGGGGAAGAAGAGGGTTAGAGGGGTAAAAAAGGGGTAGAGGGGCAGAAGGTTAAAAGAGGGATAGAAGAGGGGTAGAAGGGTAGAAGAGGGGTAGAAGGGTAGTAGAGGGGGAGAGCGGTAGAAGAGGGGTAGAGGGGTAGTAGAAGGGTAGAGGGATAGTAGAAGTGCAGAGGAGTAGTAGAGGGGTAGAGGTTTAGTAGAGGTGTAGAGGGGTAGTAGAGGGGTAGAAGAGGGATAGAGGAGGGGTAGAGGGATAGAAGAGAGGTAGAGGGGTAGAGGAGTAGAAGAGCGGTAGAGGGGTAGAAGAGTAGAAGAGAGGTAGGGGGTAGAAGAAAGGTAGAGGGATATAAGAGAGGTAGAATAGAGGTACAGGGGTAGAAGAGAGGTACAGGGGTAGAAGAGAGGTAGAGTAGAGGGGTAGAAGAGAAGTAGAGGGGAGGTAGAGGGGTAATAGCGGGGTCATAGGATAGAGGGGTAGAAGAGGGGAGATTTGTAGTGGGGTAGAGGCGTAGAAGAGGGGTAGAGAGGTAGTAGATGGGTGGGGGTAGATGGGTAGAAGAGGGGTAGAGGGGTAGTAGAGGGGTATAAGAGGGATATATAAGAGGGGTAAAAGGGTAGAAGGGGGTAGAGTGGTAGAAGATGAGTAGGGGGTAGTTGTGGGGTAGAGGGGTAGAAGAGGGGTAGAGGGGTATAAGAGGGGTAGAGGGGTAGTAGAGGGGTAGAGGGGTAGAAGAGGTGTAGAGGGGTAGAAGAGAGGTAGAGGGGTAGAAGAGTAGAAGGGAGGTAGAGGGTAGACGAGTAGAAGAGAAGTAGGGGGCAGAAGAGAGGTAGAGTAGAGGTAGAGGGTTAGAAGAGAGGTAGAGGTGTAGACAAGAGGTAGAGTAGAGGGGTAGAAGAGAGGTAATGGGGAGGTAGAGGGGTAGTAGAGGTGTAGTAGGGTAGAGGGGTAGAAGAGGGGTAGTGGTTTAGAGGGATAGAGGGGTAGAAGAGGGGTAGAGGGGTAGTAGAGGGGTAGAGGGGGTACAGGGGCAAAAGAAGGGTAGAAGTATAGTAGAGGTATAGAAGAGGGATAGAGGGGTAGTATTGGGCAATAGAGATGTAGAGGGATAGAAGAGGGGTAGAATGGTAGAATAGTAGAAGAGAGGTTGAGGGGTAGAAGAGGGGTAGAGGAGTAGAAGAGAGGTAGAGGGGTAGAAGTGTAGAAGAGAGGTAGAGGGGTAGAAGAGATGCAGGGGGATAGAAGAGAGATAGAGTAGAGGTAGAGGGGTAGAAGAGAGATAGAGCTGAGGTAGAGGGGTAGAAGAGAGGTAGGTATATATAGGCAAATGAAAAGTAAGCTATCGCCTTCAGGAATGTGAAATAAAGCCCTCCTATCTTGAAAGCTGATTACAAGCATCTCCTGAGAAATGCTGCAAAACTTTCAAACCACTGAGTTGTTTGAAAGTTTTGCTGCGTGTTTCAGGAGATGCTTGTAAACACAAGTAACCTGATTCATTTAATTTAACAGTTGGCTCCGCCCAGGATTGCTTAGTAACGCAAATGACAAGGAAGCTATCAACTTCAGGAATGTGAAAGAAAGCTCTCGTATCTTGAAAGCTGATGACCCATGACTAGAGAGGAAAGCCAGATGGCGCCTCTGCTCATACGCGAGCGCACGCATGCGTAACTGCAAGCTCTAGGCCACAGTGGTAGCATTTTCTGACGCCCTTACTAAAAGTCTTGCCAGGACAGTGCATGGGGACAGGGTGGGTGCCAACCATGGGGACATCAGCTTTAGTTTCTTGTAGGCATGCATCCACCCTGTTTATATAAAGTGAGAAGAGCAGGGGGGCGAGAAACATCCCTGTCTAATACCATCGGTGACCTTAAAGCTGTCTGTTCAGTCCCCGTTTGGGCTCTATCATACCTGTACTGTAAAGTGGGAATACCATTGGGATAGGTAGTTAATAATGCCCCGTGGTGCTTCCAGATCCACAAGTGCTTCCCAAAGTTTGTTATGGTTTACCAGATTGAACACACTGCTCAGATTGACAAAACATAGTTGCAATTGTCCTGTCCTGGCTACTGTATATTTATTAATTAACAAGTGTAAATTGATACATTGTTCTATTGTTCCAACATGGGGTCTGAATCCATATTGTGCATCAGAAAGTATATGTTTTTCCTCTGCCCATTGTTTTAGCCTGCCCAGAAGGATTCTACCCATTAGTTTGTTAGTGGAGTCCAGGAGAGATATTGGACGGTAACATTTCGGGTTGGCTCGATTTCCTTTTTTGAAAATAGGGACTATTGTGCTTTCCGTCCTTGAGGTTGGGAGAAAACCCTTTATGGAAGAATTACATTCTTGGGTCAGCATCGGTGCCCAAAAAGTGACATGTGATTTAAAAATATCTATTGGGACACCACCGGAGCCAGAGGCCTTTCCACTAGCTGCTTTGTTTAGGACGTTAATTACTTCTTCTAAAGATATATTGGGGATGTTCGCTGGTGCAATTTGATAAAAGTGTGTAAAAGACGAATAAAACATGCTACCCTAAGGGTTAAACATTCTGTTAAAATGATCTATCGAGTCCCCCTGTTGTACAAATGTCTTGATCTTTGGGACTTCTTTCTCTTTTAGGAAAGACTGATTTATTATTTTCCAAAAAAAGGTGTTATCATTTAAATCAGCCGCCTGGGCCAGATCTTTCCGTCTGTTTTCTTTCAGCTCACTTATCGTTTTGTCCAGTACATTTTGGTACATAATTTTCAATGTGCTATTTTTTTCTCTATCTCTTGGTGAATCCCGTAAGGCTTTCCTTCATTTTCTGTTTATTAGTGAGCATTCTGTGTCAAACCACCCCCTGTTTCTATTATTTTTCCCTCTGGGTGGGCGCTTAAGTTTCTCTGCAATTCAAGCAATAATTTTGCAGAAAGCTTGCATAATAAACATCGGAGTAGACATATAATCTGTGCTGGTATAAAAATCATTAAGAGAGTCTGTATAATTTTCTGGGGTTTTGCTGTACCATCTATATTTGCCCATCTTATGGTAAGGCCATTTATACCCTATTTTCCAATTTGCTTCGGGCAGTGTAAACTATTTGGCCTTGTGATGTTTATATTAGGAGCTAATGTCAGGGCTGCATGGTTGCTAGAGGCATTCAAGAGAGCAATAAGCGGATCTATGAGGCGTTCACCATTTTTTGTCACCACTACATGACAAATAACACAAGGGCATATTATCAAGGTGGTTTATCTCCGCTTTTTTGGCTTTAAAAGCCAAGAAAGCGGAGATAAAATTATCTCCCTATTACCTAGCTGTCGCTAACACCAGTTAGCGACAGCTAGTAGGAGATAGCGACCATCTTGGGCCCCACTTTGTATGTCAGTGATATTTATCACTAATGACATGCAAAGTGGGCGTGCCAAGATGTTAGCGACTGGAAAGTCGCTAACATCGCTATCTCCTATTACTAACTTTTGGAGATATTCGCGCTGAGCGCGAATATCTCCAAAAGCTAACACCTGCCCTGAGCAGTTCTTAGCCATGTTATCCAATGGGAGGTGGATAACATGGCTAAGAGCATTAGCTCGGTAATGCATGAATATCACTGACTTTTCAGCGATATTCATGCATTGCGGCCGTTTTTTATCGCATTTGCGATAAACCTTGGTAATACCAAGGTTTATCTGCGATAAAAATCGCCGCAGCTCAGCGGTAAAATGTTGTCTCTAACCAAGCAATAGCGATAATTATCGCTATTGCTTGGTAATATGCCCAATAGTTTCTACCATTCCCATAATATGTAGGTACTTCCATTTCACCTTACCAATGCATTGTGGCAGAAGAATCAAACTATGCTCATAAATCATTTTATTTAAACCTTTTCCACATGGGGTTATGCAGAAAATGTGACATGCTCTCACCATTAGTTTCAATGTATCAACAACTTTCAGGGCCTTGTCTATAACATTTACTGATAATAAAATCACCAACCCATTATAAAACATAATTATCCTTAATTTTGGCTAAAAATAGATCAACTTCTTCACTTAAATCCAATAATACTGTCACTTTAGTTGTATCAAAAACGTTATTATAAAAGCTAATAATAACCAGATTGACCCTTTCTTCTGTAATTAAATGGATAAACAGATAATAGGGGGAGGACAAATAGGTCCTGAAAACTTACATTGAGAAGGTTATATTAAAACAGCCAGGTCTCCCTTAGCCCATCTCCCCTCTGAATGTGTTGGTGGGGTTAAAAAAAGACATGAAGGCCTCCACAAAGAATTCATCTAGCGACCATGTCTCTTGAAGACAGGCTATTTGAGCTTGGTTGATAATCTCTAGCCACTATGGATTCAATAAATTATTTCTTATTCCTGCAACATTCCAGGTCTTCAATAAGGTTTTAATGGTTTTCGTGTTTGGCAGTTTGAAGGACTCAGGACCTTACTCTGTAAGTTTTTTACTTTATCTTGTACAACAACGGGCAAGTTCGGTGGTTCATTCGTTGGGCAGGGCGATAGGCCCAGTTCTGAATTCCTTAGGGCAAATTCTAGCAGGTGTACCTCTGAGGTTATTCGTTGAGATCCCAAATCCGGGATAACTGTTGCCGAGTTTGCAGCATGTACATCGATATGGTTGTGGCCCTTTTCTCAAACCCTCTCTTGTTGCTAATCCTGGTCATCATAGTACGAGAGGTGGTGGAATTAGTTTGCTGTTGGATATAGAGTCTGAGGTTTGTATGTAGGTATCGGATCATATCGATAATCATTCTGTTTGTCCCGGAATAGTTTTTTGGATGCTTTTTTGGATACAATTTGTGTGAAGTTGTTAGTTTTATCCATAAACATTTCAAGCCTATAAACATACCCCAGAGGTTCAGCTCTAATATTCCTAGTAGTATTGCTATCATCAGGTTTGTTTGCTAGATCAGAGAGGAGAGTTCTTACCACAAAGGGGTCACGGAAGTTCACCACAATACAATTGTCTTTACCAGTTTTCCTTAAGGGTCCTATCCATCCAACTCTTCCTACCTTTATGATTTCTTTAGCCAGGCAATTTGTACTCCAATACTTTTTGGCCAGCCAGTATATCACCTTATTCATTAGGTCATGCAAGTGTTCTTTTACATTGGGCCCTAAAGTGGGTACATTTCTTAGAATAATTATAAACGGTGCAGATTCCGGCGGAAGTTGTAAAGTTGTTAGGGGATTGGTATTATGAGGTTGTTTAGATTTGTCATTTGTGGCCAGGGTGGCCGGATTTTGCATATAGGTTTTTCTGTAGTGCAGGAGTCAATATGGGAACCACGTTGTTTCCTTGTGCAGCTTCTCTTATGGTGGGCTTTCCAGTGTGTAATTGTAGGTGGTCCAATATTTCCTTGAGAGTTACCTCAAGCAAACAGATCCCATATTTTAAGACATCCAGCTCCTTCTTGAAGCATTCCTCTAGGGTTGTAAGCCTGCGGAGGGATCCATAAACTCCATAAAGACATTTCCTTCTTTAATATGACTATACTTGGCTGTAATTAAGTTCAAATTTAAACACTGATGTAGCATCCCCATCCCTTTTTTAAAACCATATTGCACTGGTATTAATATATTTTTGTCAGTAGCCAATTCCTCAAGTCTAGTCAATAACAGGCGACTCATTAATTAACTGGTTCATCCAAAAGTGAATTAGGCCAATAGTTTTTAGGGGATGATTGAACTCCTTTCTTATGTTATATTATGTTACAGACATTTCTAAAGCTCAGTGGTTACCCGAGGGTGTCCTGGCACTAGCTACTGTCGTCTGATGATGAGTGTTGTAGACAGGTTTACGTGTCAAACAACCAGATTTTTAGTCCCTACCTGAAAGCCAGGAGGTCGGTGGCATTCCTCAGATTAAAAAAAAGGTAATTCCAGGCCCTTGCAGCGCAGGTAACAAAGCTTTTCCCTCCCTACCTTGCTTTTTTGTGGGTGGTACTGTCACCAATTTGGTTCTAAGAGACTTATTTTGGTCATATATCACTGGAACTGTCACTACAGATGGTCAGGTCCTGTTCCTTTGTGGGCCTTGCACCTGGTGCAGAGGGATTTAAAGTGCACCTGGTTCCTAATGGCAAACCAGTTTAGTCTTTTGAATTCGCTGGAAATTGATGCACATTTGGAAGTGCCGGTAAGCAGTCTAGCAGCTGCATTTTGCAACAGTTGAAGTTTGTGCAGAAAATGATCTTGAATATTCAGGTAAAGACTGTTACAGTAGTCCAGCCTTGACAGGATAAGTGCTGTAACCACTGTTCACCGACTGTCAGCTGGCAAAAAAGGCAGTATTTTCTTAATCATTCTGAGAACGTACGAGGTGGCGGATGCCACGGCATTAACTTGGTCACCAAAGTTAAGCTTATCATCCCCTATAACTCCTAAGTTTTTCATTTTCCTGGTGGGTGTAGGAAGAGTGCCCATAGTATCAGGCCACCAATTTGGGGTCCAGAAGTTGGCATCTTTTCCGAGTAGGATGACCTCTGTTGTGCCCGAATTGAGCTTCAGGCAATTTTGTTACAGCCACCTCCCGACCGCTTCCATACAATCATGGAACCATTTGCCTATTCCCAATTCCTGTCCTTGCCGCAGAGACACAACGATTAGTGATCTGTCAGTTAGGAAGGATTTCAAAAGCTTCCACGCTTTATCCTGGACCCCACATGCCATCAAACTATCCATCAACAGATGATGATTGACCGTATCAAAGGTGGTGACAGATCCAGCATGATTAGAGCAGCACAATAATTCTTGTTTTCCATGAGACAGGGAAACCACTATAGCAATTGCATTAAAAACGTTCATCAAGAACGGGATCCAAAGTTCCAGATAACCAGAGAAGAAGTCAATTGGGGCCCCATCCAGTCCTGGAGCCTTAGCACTACTGCATTGCATCAGGCCACTTTTTACCTCTGCCAATGAGAAGACAATAGGGGTGTACTTATCATAATTTAGGACGTCATAAGTTAAATTTTCCCTATCTGCCGCTGACCCAAATATGTCTGTATATTGGTCCACCCAAGCATCCTCTCCCACATTGGCACCTATGAAGGGTCCTGTATCTTGACTCAGGAATGGGGTATTAACTATCGCTCAGAATTCTTTAGAGCTTTTTAAAGCCAAAGCTAGTAGTAATTTGTCCCAGGCATCCTCCTTTAAGGTCTTCAGTCTACCCTGTTTTACATTCCTTTTATTGGGAGCAGAGGGAGGTGACCAGAGCTTTATCTCTTGGTCTTTGTGCAGGCAGTATCAAACCAGCGCAGGGTATTGGTTGGGTGATTCCTCTTCTGAGATTGTAGATTGCCTTCCACCATACTCAGTAATGAAACAAAAGCCTGCACTATGATCAACGGATCACTAAGATGATCTAGGCAGGTTAATATTTCCTCCTGGGTGCACCCAATTATAGTTGGTAGTAATACCTCTTTATCTTCGCCTATCTAAGGACTATTCCATTCCTTCTTGCTGTTGTTGGCGCTTGGATTCTCCTATCCGGCACACTGAAACAACCATTCCAAAATGCAGCATGATCACTAAAAACTGTGGCATAGGTTCCTATCTGGTCAAAAAATATTTTAAAAGGTAGCGCCACCAGTAGATAATCTATTGTCGTACCATGTGTGTTGTCCCTGAACATTTTTACCAAGATACCAGTATGCTCATCAGTTGGATTAGGTATTACCAAATTTCCCGTGACCAAAAGCTTGTTCAATTCGTCCCCATATAGGGTGTGTGAAAAATGGAACGGTACAACACTTTCTTCATCTACCAGCCCACATAGCGGTGTTGCTGTCCTTGGGCAGCTATGAACCTTGAAATTTCCCAACCAACCTTATGTACAAGAGATTATGGTGAGCAGGTATTGCCCTATCAATTGTTCACTCTAATGAATCAGTTACCTGGGACATATTGTCCTCAAAGTTATTATTATAAAAATTAATTAGGAGCATGTCCTCTACTCCAGGGCCACGACACACTATGAGATGGTAGTACGAGGACTGCACCTTGGTCCTAAATATTTTTACACATAGAGTGCTTCTAATCAATGTCAATAATCCTCCTCTTGCTCTACCTAACCATTAAAATCCATCAATAAAAACAACATCAACTTCCCATGTTACTTGGAGGCAAACTAGATTGTTCCCTTTTATGATCCTAATCCAATCTTCATTGTCCCGCTTAGATCTAAGCCCTGCTATATTGCAAATTAATGCATTGACCGTGTCTTTTCTCAGATCCATGGGATGGTTAGCTATTAGGAAATCTCCCTCATGTTGGCCCTGTATATGCTGTATATGCCTGATCGCACTACTATCCTCATGTCAATCACAGGTTTCTAATCCCTCCAGTGGCTCAAATGTATTGGCCAGTAATATTGCTGCTATGTGATTCCATTTTTCAGGGACGACTAAAGGAGCGGGGGCGGGCAGGAGGGCCAGTATTATTAATCAGATTTCTATCTGAAAGTTTAGCGCCCTGGGGCTATAAAAGAACCCCAATGGTAAGGCATACATTTGTGTTGACACAACGGGGGAATTGGGACGCATATCCAGAAGATATTTCACAAGGTGTTGGTTGTTAAAGTTAATTACTATGCAATCCCCCCGATTGATTTTGGGGAATAGCCCAACCAATTAACTTTTCTAGCCATGATTATGTGATTCGCAATATTGGAACATTCGTTGGGATCTATGAACTTAGACATCCAGTGTAATTATGTGTTCATTAGCTGTTGTGTGAACTCGTACTGGGGATGTTGCAATAGTGGGGTGTTTACTAAAACCACTACAAATGTACATTCACACGGAGGGAGATTCAAGTTAGACTTGTGCTGTTGTAAGTGGGCTCCCCGACCCTCCCCTAAAATATCCTGTCTTGGCTTAGGGATATCTGTGGTGATGTGTATCTGTGTAACCTGTTGGGTCTGAGGGGCTAAACAGTTGTAAACGGTTGCATGTTTTTAGATGACATTATATTTTGAAGGCCACTATACATATTATCAGAGCTAGGTAGTGTCCAATTAGTTTTAGTACTCATAGCTATAGATTCAGCCAGTCAGGACACGTTAGCTGTGCTTGGTCCCCCTCCCCACCCCCAGGGGTTACCTCCCTATTACCCTGTATAATGGGTATGGTCTGTGAGCACTCAGCCCTACCTGCGGGAGGGGGGATATTTACATTTACATTGACGTTTACAATTAATCATCTGCGAAACTTCAGCAGGCCTAGTAATGCATTCAACTATCCTGCTCCTCTCGCGCTAATCGCAGCTATGTTAGCCTCAATACGTTCAAATCTCTCCATAACAGGTTGAAAAAGGCGGGAAACCATCCAATCCAGCACTTGGGTGGGTCTCACAGACTCGTCTGTCGTCATTAAAGGAGATCCCTTATCCACCCCAGTTCCAGTGGTCAATTTGGTCAGTCTTTAGGGCCAACCACCCCTCTTCTTTTTGACCGGTGGTTCCTAAGGAGAGTTAAGGGTCTCTTGGGTACCCGTGCCACAAGGCAGAATTTCGGGGTCCATTGTCATAACCACGATTGGGGCAGAAGTACTAGCAGCAGCTCCGGGCAACAAATCATCATTTATGGAAAGTACTTGTAGCTCACTTCTCCTCCAGACAGTCTTCCCTCTGCCCTCTTTATCTCCTTCAATAGCATGTCTGCTGCTCCTGAGAGGAAGGAGTCCAAAGTGTTGAACACCTCAGTTCCTTGATCGCACATTTTAGCCTTTTCGCTTCACTATGATCAAAGTTGAGCCCTTGGTAGAATATGCAAGGAACCCACATTAGAGGGGGGCTCAGCCCAGCCTTCTCTGGGCTCCAACAGGCGTGGCGGGGCCAGCCCTTGGCCCAAGCTTTGCCCAGGCGCGTCCCGTGCCACTGTGCTGTGGGCGCTTTTGAAGCGTGCTGTGGCTGCAAAGGCTACTGGTCTTGGGAGTCCCGATGCTTAAAGAAACACGGGCTAGGATCAGGTGTTGCCGGCTACACCGGCCGCAGTGCTGTGGAATGTGGAAGGTGGGAAAGGCTTGCTATGAAGAAATACCTTAATTTGTGGATCGAGACTTTGGGAATGGTTGCTTAAGAAAAAGAAATGCACGGGGAAAGTCCCAGAGTGAAAGAAAAGAAGGGCTATTTGTTTATAAATCAGGAAAATTAAGTGTAGATTTGTAGCATGTAAAAGCAAAACAGAATGGAAATAGAAGACAGACATCTGTGTTGGCACAGTCTCATAAAATGTTTAGTCAAAGGTTATAATTAAGGTACTAAGTAGTGTGGTGGCACTTTTTAAGCAACCATTGTCTATAAAGGTTCAAGATATTTGGAGTCCCATTTCAGGAAGGAACACAGCCCGTGACTGGGTGTTGGTGGCTACCTGCTGACACAATTTTGACGTGTTGAGAGCTATGTGCCTGTGACATCTGTCAATGCCTTGATTCTGGAGTTGAGTTAAAAATAGCAGGTGTAACCCTTTAACTTTTTTGACATCACAACACTAGGCATATCATACTTTCAATATCACTGGAGGTTACAGAGTAACAGCTAAGTCATGACAATACACGCAGGGGTGGAGGGTGTATTATGAGTAATAGACCACTCCCAACCGTACGTAATGAGCAGTCTGCAATTCACTTTGGAGTTACATTATTTTATACAGCACTCGAGCTGGAGCCTCAATAAACTCATTAGTGACCACTGTATTCTGAGTCGTATGACTGGGTTACTTTATATAACTTTCTGCACACACATCACATGCTTTTATTATTATATTATTCTCCTTTTCTTGCATCTACACCAAAGACTTGATGCTTACCTTCAAGTAGCACTGGTAGGTGTTCCAGATCCAGGGGTCTGATTGGTTGCAGAGTTTCATCATTGCCATGGTTACGAGAGTCAGTGCAGGGTTCATGTATGTGTACTCAGCATCCACTAGGATCCGGACCCTCTGGTTCTTCCCATACTGCAGAGGTAGGAGAAAATGCATCACATCCAGTGTCAATCACATCAGCAAACCAGTTTTAGAGATCAAAGGCTATGTATCACTAAGCAATTCTCGAAGAATATTAACAGATGGGTAACAACCCAGTAACCAATCCAGATCTGAGAGACCATGTGTTCATTAATATCTGCAGATCCTTCCAGCCCAGGAGAGGCCAAACTATTTATGCATATGCCTATAACCAGCACTTCTAGCTCATTCAGACCTAGAGAAAACAGTTCCATAATACCCAAGCATCAGTCTCTGAGACATTCATCTGTAAAGGTCAGAGGCTCTGTTTTTCCATGCCTGTCCCTTGCCCCATTAAGTCAGCAACTTTCTGCCAACCTCTTGTATTCAGGGAATAACAGATTGTATATTTCAGAATTATGATTTCTTACTTTGAAAGGTTCTGAGGGGCATCTAACTTCCCATGAAACTCGACTACAATGACAGCTTTCAAACTCGTCATGTAACCATCTCTAATCCAGAGGAGTCTATACATAATCAACTTTCTTCAGTCACCTCCCACACTCAGTCTATCCACGATCTCATTACTTTCCATGTGACCTTCAATGCCCCAAACACACTTAGATGGAGAACAAAGTTCATCTCAAAAACAGGAAAAAGACACCAGATAACCTCTAATGACAGCCTATGTCTATCTGTAGGGATCCGTTTGTTATAAGAAGGCCTTAGCCCTCCCACTCAAGCACAGCCAAGCACAACACAATTACCTTGCACCCATCCTCCTTTTGTCGAAAGTCCTGTCCCAAAGAACCTTTACTCTGGTTTCCAAACTTAAGGTGCCTTGAGGGGGAGCCTCTGTCTCATGCCATGTTCAGCCTTTCTCTTTCTGCTCTCTGAGCACCCAGACTGTTCCCCATTTATCAGCGTCTGACACTTTCAAGGTCTCAATCACTCCACACACAGAGTATAACCAATGTTTTTCGACCGAAAAAAAAACATACTATTGTTTTTAGAAATCCATTTCTTGAATAAAATCCTAAATCTTAAGCTTACAACTCCGATCCATAGACTCAATTAGAGTCACTAACATATTATTATACACATTTAAAAAAAATAATTATTGTAGTAAACAGATGCTTAGCTTCACATCATAGGTACACAGAAACATTAGGTTATGGTCATCAAGGCTGGTATGTTTATCATTGCAGGTTGAGTCAGTCCTCTCAATGCAACTGAGTTTCAAGGATTCCGTGCCCAAAAACATATTATTACAGTTAGGGAGAGTGTTTCAGACTCCTCTTCCCGTGTCTCCACACATTCGTATAATTCTTCAATCCTCTGAATTGTGCACACTTACCCCACACTTTGACCCATTTCCACGGGCCCCGCTGGCTTTGGTAATCCACTTTTTCAGCTGCGCAGCACCCATTGAGGTTTGCCTTCCAATTTGTGACCTTTGTAGGATGCGCCGCCACCCCCTTGCAATATTCAGTTTAGCCACTATACCGGCTATCAGTCAGTCAGTCAAAAACTTTATTTCGATTTTAGCGAAAATGATAAAAGTTATATAAAACACAGAACAATAAAAAAATCGGAGGGTCTCCACGTGCCGGTTTTCTAAAATGACAACATGTAACTTCATGATATAAGAATAATTATTTAAAATCATAAGTAGTACCATTTTAACAGTACATTTTAAAATTTCATATCCACAATTGGTAGTTATACAGAAAAGTGCAAGTGCAAAGTGTTAGATTATAAAAGGAGACTGCAACACTTAGATAAGTAACTATTAACCAGTCGTTTTGTTTTTCCAGCATATCACCCATAACAGCGATGACAATAGGACCCTCCAAGGATGATTTTAGGATCCTAAAAGCCTCGTTGCTAGACCTGGTCCCTATATTTAGAGCGATAGGTTTCACCCATCTAGACCTTGGTTTATGATACAAAGGACATACAAAAAAGATATGTAGCTCGGATTCCTTCATGTCCTCAAAAAAGGGACAGTTACTGTGATTAGTGGTACACCATTTGTTCATAAAAGCATTTGTTGGTAGCGATCCCACCCTGAACTGATGTTTCAGTTTCCTATCCCTTGTGGAAGTAATTAAATCCCAGTAACTCTCATAGGAGGCCTCATACTTGGCATCAAGGAATGTGTTGGTTAGTGAGGGTTTAATATTGGATGAGAAACGCTTCAAGACTAACATGTCCCAGTACACTGCCTTGAGCTCAGTTTTAGATGGAAAGGTGCTTTCGGCAGGTGCTGTCCAAAGGCGACTCATACCCATCTCACTAAATATATATTTTAACAATCCTTAGCCAAGGGATTTTCCTGGAGACATCTAGATCTCTAACTTCAAGTAGGGCCAATGCATAGCATAATAGTTCAGGAGTGACCCAAAGCCTTCTCCAATAGGCTATCGGCCTGTAATGAGCCACATCACTGATCACCTGGCAACCAAGATCGAAATACAAGGGTAATAACGGGGTAGACTGCGGAAGGCCAATTATAGACCTGAGAAACTTGTTTTGGGCCAACACCAAGTTATCCAGATTCGCATAACCCCACAACTCAGCCCAATAAAGGATTGCAGCAATAGTTTTAGTGTTATAGATTTGCAACAGGGGAGCAATTGGTTTGGTGTAAGATAACCTATGCTCCTTCAGGAGTGCCCCGGACAATTGCGCATGCTTGACCGTGAGCAAATCCATTTGGTGCTTCCAAGTGATACTTTTATCAATGGTGACTCCTAGATATGAAAATGTCTCAGTTTGCTCCAATATTCCCCCGTTCATTTTGACTGTACCCATATAATTCTTTTTGTTTTGTAGGACCATATATTTAATTTTGTCCACATTTACAGTGAAATCATGATCCTCGCAAAACTCCTCGTGAGGGCTCTTTGGAGTCCCTGTCTAGTCTTTGAAAGGATGAGGGTATCGTCAGCAAACATTAAAAGGGGCATCTTGGAGCCGGCTAGGGTTGGTGCATCTGTGGGGAAATTCTCAAAATACTTCACCACCCCATTGATATAAATTGAAAAGAGAGTTGGAGCCAACACATACCCTTGTCTCACACCCCTCTCAACTGAAAACTTGTCCGTAGTATTACCCCCGGCATTCCATCTGACTTGTGCAAAATTTTCAGTATGTAGCTTAATCAGTAGTGCCAGAATAACCAAAGGCATGCCGATCTTCAAAAAGCAACACCACATTTTATCACGAGGGACGAGGTCAAACGGCGACTTTAAATCGACGGATGCTGCATAAATGACACCTCTCCTTAGCACTACGGTGCGCCAGTATATTAAGATGAGCCTTAGCACCTGATCTATTGTGTTCATACACGAACAGAACCCGCCTGAAGGGGATAACATTTTACGTTCTTCCAGCCATGCCTTGATTCTACCCTAAAGCAGCCTTGCTGTCACCTTTTGGATACAGTCTATGAGGCTTATTGGTCTATAATTCCCAGGTCGGGATTGATCGCCCTTTTTATAAATGGGTAGGATAATTGCACCTGCCCAAGTATCCGTATAGCTGCTCCATCAGCAATGACATTTGCTAATAGTTGGATATAAAACGCCCACCGGTCTCTGTCATGGAGGAACAAATCGGCAGGGATGCAGTCGAGCCCCGGCTCCCCCCCTCTTGGCACTGACAATAAAGCATCTTCCACTTCTTTCTTACTGAAGTGGAGGGTGGTAGTAGGAGGAGTCAATTCGAACTGGACTTGTGTTTCACCAGCACTCGCGAACTGTGCTTTAAAATAGGGAACCCACTTATCTGGCTCCACATGGTTCGTGGGCACCTTGCTAGATGACCCACTACCCCACTTTACCAAGTGCCAAAAAGCCGTCATATTTCTTTCTGAGCAAGCACTGAGCAATTCTGCCCAGTGATATTCATTCCAGACCTTTTTGGAGGAATATTGAATGGCCTTGTATTTTTCCCTGGCTTTCCTCCCTCCCTTTCCTTTAACCTGACTGCCACTACTAGTTCCCTGTAGGCAGTACGGCAAAGGTGGTTGTATCATGGAGCAGCTTTAAAGCTAGAATTAGTAATGGGTTTCTTGCTTTTAGTAGTAAAATAAGCTTTGACCTTTGTGAAAAGGTCGCCATGGACCTGCACCACGGTAGATTTGAACTCTTCCTGAATTTCGCAGCTCTCTAACTTACCCAAAGCTTTGTCAACCAATTTTATATTTGTTCCATGTTATCTATCTTAATCCTGACATTTGCCCATTTTACCCGCCTAGAATCATTGGACAATTCCACCTGAACGAAATCTGTGGGGGGAACACGCTGACAGAGAACACTGTGCAAATAGTCAGCAAAAGTGGGTTATGGTCGCTTTCTGGTCGATCACGGACCACCATGTCGATTATATTAGACCAGAACTCCGCATTAATTTAAAAAAATCAATTCTACTAACATGCTGCCCAAAGATAAAGGTAGGCATGCCTTGTTTATCAGAGGCAGTTCTCCCATTGGCTGCCCTAACCCTTTGTTCCAGGCAGAAAACTTTCATCTGGAGAGCTGCTCTCGTCCATCTTTTGATTACAGGAAGGTCCAGTGGTGGAATCGACCACTCCACGTCCTCTTCCTCGTTAAAATTAATATCATGGAAATAAATGGGTTCGAAAGTGCAATTAAAGTCCCCCCGCTATTATTACATGCTTATCACCTCCGTAATGTGTTAAAAAAGAGTCTAAAAGTGCCACTGTAGGGGAGGCTTTAACGCCTTGCATGCCCCTGGAATAAACGTTGATTAACAGCAGGTCTGTAGTGTGAGCCCGCTGTAACCTAATTATAAGGATGTTTTCTGAGTCAATTGGAATTTCTTCAAGCGTAAACATTTCACATTGTCTTATCCAAGTTGTCAAGCCCCCTTTCGGTCTACTGCGCTGCCCCTGATTCACAAATTTTGAAAAATTTAGGTAGCCAGGGCGGAAAACTCGGTCCACAGCCCACGTCTCTTGGAAGAACAATATATCTTGTTCCTCAACAAGCTTGTACCAATCTAAAGAGGCTATTTTCTGGGGTAGCCCTGTGATGTTCCATGACAATAGTTTGGTGGCTTTCGTTTCACCTCCCGTAGAGCCTGGGCCTAGATGCTGTCTTAGCCCACATTGCTCTGGGAGCTGGGCAGACAATGCTTTTGGATAGTTCATTACTGATTCCAAGTAGCAGTCCATGCCCCTGTCGCTCACTAGTGATAATTGAAAATTATCTACAGTATTATTATTAGCGCCGCTAGGGGCTCTTACAGCATCCGTTCCAACTATTGAAGGCAAGTTTGGAGCAAGCACAGGGGATGTGGGGAGTCAATCTCTATCTTCCAGATTAGAGAGATATTCAAATCTGTTTTGTGTTGGCACCGTATATTCATAAGTGCCTTGCGCCAAACAGTATCCCTACACCCCAACCTATGTGCTGGCTGCATGACATTATGGCGATAAAAGTAACCTAATGGCAGGATACTGATGGCATCCCTACTATAGTGTCGACCCCCTGCCCTGTCCAGGATCGCTTTAACTATCTGCGGTGACCCAAAATTCAGTACAACACAATCACATCTACAGGATTTCTGCGAAAACCCTACCTATGGGATTCTACGTATCATTTTCAACTCCCGAAATAGATGGTTACTCAGCCCAGTTCTGGAATTCAGTAAGTGTAGCGCCTTGTTCCAAAGGGAAATCCAATGCTCCCCCCCCCCCCTGAAAAGAGTACAGGCATGTTAGAGAGTATAATTGTGTAAGGTGTAGCATCTGGTGGTAGATTAAGGGGGGCACTAGTACTCTCCTGCCCACCCTGTGATCGCCCCTGAATCTGTAGCCCTACATGTTCCCTCCTCTGAGCAGGCTTAGATAATGCAGTCGATGTTTTGTATACGTTTGAAGAAGGCACTGGCACCGCTATGCTTGTACTACAACCCGAATCAATGATGGAGTGAGGTGCTGGTGGCTTTTGGACAAGTGCAGGTTCTAGTATACTAACACTATTTCTGCTGGGCCGGGGAATTGCCAGAGTAGTGAGGTGTTGCTCTATCTTAGTCAATCTTGAATCAATACCTGCCAATTGCAAAATTAAGGGATTAAGCAAAGCTGTGAGTCTCTCTTCCAGCTTTACTATAATAGAGTCATCCAAACCACTAGGCACCAATCTAGTACTAAACGGGACATCACCTTCTGGAGAACAAGGGGTGCTTTGAACCATAGACAAGCTAGAACTTCCCTTCTTACCCCGAGTAGAGCCTCTAGTCTTGGCCACCTTATTTGCCTGTTGGGTGGTTTGTGGCAGAGCACACGCTTTTCTTTTTTTGCTGGATTTAGCACTTTCCCCACCCTTTGTTAGCACAGGTCTTTTTTGTCGTGTGACTGCCTTGTCGTATGGGTGAATTTTGCGGATCTGTGGTCCGCGAATTCGCGCAAAATCTCAAAAAAATCTGCGAATTTGCGGATTTTCCAGCAAACTCGCGGATTTGTTTTGCGATTTTCACTGGAGTACTTTCTACTGGCTAATCCAGTAAGTGCTACCTCGTTGGGTAAATGTATAGTGCTTTTCCTACACTGCAGCTGCGTAAAGGGCCAGATGATTTGTCTCCACTGACCATGTGGGCCTGTTACTTTGCCACCGAGCCAAAACGCGCCGAGGTCCCTTGAATGAGCTGTCCATCATAGTTGGGAAAGGGCGGGAAGATGTTTGATACCTCTAGTGTGTGGTGCAGGGCCAAACGAGTGGGGCTTCTATGCGTGTCAAGTACATGCCTCTTGTGTATAAAGGGTCAGAGAGCAAGCAGGGCAGCAGGTGAGGAGAAAGCAGCCTCCTGGTCACAGGAACTACACGGGGATTGCGCTCGAGAAACTCATGGTTTCAAAGACCTCCCTCGAGTATTACAGCTAATTTTCGACGGCAGATGTGGGGTTAAAGCACACTTGCCCAGCCTCCACCGTGCTCACTAATGTTTTGGGCTGATTAAAAGGTTACTGAATTTGAGCTTCGACTCGGGAACCTGCTTTATTTATACTGTAAGTGCTTCCTGTTGAGGTTTAATTTTTGTGACAGGAGCCTCATGCCAGAATGAATCCTGCCCTGCATAGTTATCCACGAAGATGCCACCGTTTTGTGCAATACCTCTACTCAACTGGAGTACTTTCTACTGGCTAATCCAGTAAGTGCTACCTCATTGTGAGGTTCCGTGACGATTTTACTCGTGTTTGTAAACATTGTCGTAAATACATAATTTCGGTATCAGTGAACCGCAAATGATCCATTTAGTATATCCTGGTGTTTTCGCTATGCTACGAGCAAGAGCACTCCTGTTACCAACACATTTGTGATTTACCCATGACATCCATCTTAGAACACGGAAGCCATTTTGTATTCCTTGCCCTCACATAGTCAATGGACACGCAATTACCTCTTTTTATTTAAGGACACGTAGGCCTTAACCGGCGATTCACCTTGCGAGTGACACGTGCACCTTAGGCCAGCAACGCTGTAGCAGCATGACTCGGCAAGAACTGCCTCCCCAGCCTGAGGCCAGTCCTGCTATACTGGTTCTTGTGTTCGTTGGCCTGATCATGATTAGGCGGCCGAAGCTGGTAACCGTGCCCATTTACGACCCACAAACATTTCTTATCCTGTCTTTCTATCTTCTGCACCTGGCTCTGCTCCTTTCCTTCTGGGCCTTTATTAGGGGGAGGTAACGAAATTTACGATGAGGCGGTCCGGGTCTTGAATGAAGAATTGACATGGGATTATGATGGACTAGTGGGAACCCCTCATTCGTAATGTTTTGACATCAGATACTGTTGACGATTCCTGTGCAAACGCCAAATATTTATTGTTTAAGACACGAATGTTTAGAACTGTGGTAACATGTAAAGAATTTGCCTGAAGCCCAATATTTAGTATATAAGGAGCAACCCTCTTTGTACAAATTGAACAGGCTCCTAGATACTGCCCATGTGTAGTTTCTGTGACTTCTGTGTCCCTGCAGTAATAAACCTTTGGTCTTTGACGCCACCATCGAGAAGCCCGTGTTTCTGTTTGTTTGTGCACCGAGACAGGTGGAACTCCGGGGTCTTCGGGTGTTATCCCTGACACCTCTGGACGGAACCAAAAAGTCCAGAACTCCAATTGGCGCCCAACGTAGGGCGACGTCATTCGGTACCGGTCCAAAAGCCTGAAGAGTTCGAGGAGCTTCGTGTGAAGATTTCAGAGGGAGGCGCCCCACTTCATCGATCCCGGCATATCGCAAAAGTGGCCCCGACGTCCTCTTCCACGAGGGTTCCCGTTCAGACGGCTGCAGTGGTCCATTGCCTTTACCGTCGCCCTGTCTTGGACCCGAGGTGCAGTCCTCAGTACGGCGAAACGTGACGGGTTTCTCCTTGGTGACGTCTTCAGTGTCTCAGTTAAGTATTCAGTGGTTGCTAGTTGGTTATTTTGTAAGGGTTGCTCCTGTTTGGATAATCCTTTTTTAGTTCTCAGTTCAGTTCAGTTCTGTAAGATTATCACTGGTTATTCTGGTTACGATAATCATTCTGTTCAGTTCAGGTATCGATACATTTGTCAGTTCTGGTAGGCCTAAGTTCTTGGTTCGAGTGCGCATCTTTTCTGTTTTTGTCTTGTTTGTGTTTTGTTCCGGATTATAAAATGGTAAGTCGGAAAAATTGTATGTTGTCTTGTTTCAGTTGCAACAGTGATTCCCAGTTGGAGGACTCGTGTTTGGTTCCTCCGATTGGAACTCCCCTTTATGATCTATATTGCAAATTTGGTGTGGGCCCTATCTCTTATAACGAGGTATGGATCCACTACACAGAGAAAGATGGTGTCCTTAGTTGGCCACTACATGGTAGTTTTGAACCTGAAGTTCTCGATAATCTAGAAAGAAGGTTGTTTAAGAAGAAAGCCCGGCCGGCAATGTTTGATTCTTTTCGTTATTGGCGAAAAGAATCTAAACAGAGAGAAATTAAAAAGTTGAAGAAAGAACAGAAAGAGCAAGAGTTGACTTTAGAACAGTCTGCTAGGCAGCTGCAACTCAACGAGTCTGAGAAAGCGATGGAGGTGGCCGATAGAGAGCGTAATTTAGCGATAGACAAGTGCTATCCTGCTTTGCCATCGAGTACGGCTAAGATAGTAGAGGACCCTGAAAAGGATCCCCTGTTGTCTTACTTGTTACGATCACCCCCACCGTATGCACAGGGTGCTACGGCTCCACCTATACCGAATGTTCAATTACCGGATGCTGGACAACCTGGTATCCCTGTTCCCGCTCCCCCGAATCCAGTTCCTGTACCTCCTGTGGTCAATATTAATGTTCCTTCGACAACCCCTCTTCCAGGGTTGCCGGCTTCTTTACCTATGCCTGTGTCGCTCACACCTGCTAATTCACAAGCTATTTTGCCTGCTACTCCTACTGTTCCTAATCTATCTGTTCCAACTGCTACTCTATTTACTGCCTCTGCTAATATTATGACTCCGCTTTCTGTTCGTCGAAGAATCACTGATTCTGTCTCTAATATTCTATCTCCCTTCTATAAAACTCTGATTAAGACTCCTACCTCTGACTCTGTGCAGAGGCGTAGTCAGCTTCCCAGTACTGAAGAAAGAGGAATACTAGATTCCACTGCTCTTAGATGGGTTTCGAAAGTTGGAAGATATAATGTACAAGATGTATTAGATACATTTATGCAATGGAACGAACCGACACAACGATATGTGTTCGATGAAATGTGTTTCCTTCTACGTGAGGAATTGGAAGAGGATGACCCTGAATCAAATCTAGGAGAATTAATTAATGTTCAGAAAGAGTTTGCTACAGGTATGATAGTTGGTCAAAATATAAAAGAAACGATGGAACTGATTTTAAGTTATAGGAATGACCCATCCCTTCGTTCACCAAGAGAGTTAGGGAAACGTAGTACGAAACAAAATCGTCAATATCCAATGAGAGAGGTTCCACCAATTTGGCGTGAAGCTGTGCAAGCTAATGTAAACCTTGGTATTGCAGCCGCTCCGGCCCAATTCCAGAGAGTATGGATACATATTCCATGGAAGCGAGCTGAAGTATTAGCAGTAAAACAGGCCTTGCCAGATCCGCGTAAAAATCCTGCAGGGTACTACAAAGAGTTGGCTCAAACGGTTGACGCTTGTGTATTGAATCTTGCTGACATAGATCTGCTATTTGGTAATGTAGTACCGCAACCAATTTGGGCTAAAATTCGTAAAGAGAATCATCCAGTTGCCCTAGGTGGTGACTGGGCAGCTATAATTGCAGCGGATGGTCAACAAATAGGTGGTTCCAAACCTGAACCTTTAATTGCTAATTTGCCTGGTAGAATAATCGATTTAATGAAAACCTTGATGCCAGCATTGCGCGTTAACTGGGACAAATTGTCCGCGTGCAAACAAAAGAAAGACGAAAGCGTCTCCGACTTTTTCACAAGATTCGAAGAGACTTTTGTGGATCATAGTGGTCAGGATATGAGCACAGAAGGAGGCCAGAGATTATTTGTTGATAAATTCGTGCACAATCTGTTGCCAGAACTTAGTAGTAAATTAAAGAATTCTGAAAGTGCGTGGGCTGTCTCTACGTCTGCGCAAATACTTGCGACTGCCCAGTACTATGAAAATAGGGATAAAGAAGAGAAGGAAAAATCAGATAAAAAGACGAAAGATTTAAAAACTAAAGTACTTTTACAGCAAGCTTATCCGCCTCGCACGAATCAGACTAATATGCAGCAAGGGTCATATCAAAGAACGGAATATAATTTTCAAAGACCACAATACCAATGGAATCAATGTGCTTATTGCAAAGTGGAAGGTCATTACAAAAATGAGTGTCCAGTTCGGGCACAAAATAATGCTGCGGCAGCTCAGAGAGGTCGTGGTAGTTCTATGCAAAACTCTAGAGGTCGAGGACGAGGTGCTATGCCTCCACAGACAAGTGATCGCCCCTCTAATTATTTCGACCAGCGAAATGGACAATCTGCCCAACAGAATAGGTCTCCACAATATCATGTTGAAGACTATTATGAAGCTAGTGAGGAAGGTCAGCAAAGCGAGTACTAGGACAGCCATGGACAAAGAGAGGGAGTAGTATCAGTACCAGTAGATCAGAGTGGGCCTTATGTCGCAGTAGCAACATCAGGTATAGTCGAACCGTTTCTGTTGGATACTGGTGCAGCAAAAAGTTCTATCATACATGCGAAACTCCCTGGCGCACCTTTGTCTGGCTCAACAAACGTTTCAGTAGGTTTTTCGGGCGCCCCTGTTCATAACCCTGTTTCTGGTCCTTTGTCTATTTCAGTTGGACCCCGTCAATTGAAAGCACCCTTGATTTTGACGACAGGTTGTAACGAGAATCTGCTTGGTTTAGACTTGTTAAAACGCCTGTACGCGACATTGTACTGTTCTCCAGCAGGAGTACAGCTTACGTTGGGTAAAAGAATAACCTCCCCGATGTACTTGTCGATGGATGCGCTCCCACCAGAGCTGCGTTCACTCCCTGATACTCTTTGGGCGACTGGTCCTAATGATGTAGGTCTCTTGGAAATTCCACCCTATGTAGTAACTTTGAAAGCAAATGTCAAACTTCCACGAATTCCACAATATAGAATCTCTAGTGAAGGTGAGCGTGCGCTCCTACTGATAGTACAAGACCTGATCAAGAAAGATGTTGTAGAAGAGACTAGAGGAAATGTCTGTAATAGTCCTGTACTGCCTATTTTGAAACGAACTGACCCAACAAAGCCTCCAGTATATAGGTTCGTAATTGATCTTAGAGAGGTTAATAAAATTGTGATCCGACAGTTTCCTGTGGTTCCAGACATTACTGCATTGTTAACGTTGATTCCTGCTACAGCAGCATGGTTTTCAGTTGTCGACTTGAAAAATGCCTTTTTCAGCATTCCGATAGCCGAGGAAAGCAGAGATATCTTCGGTTTCTCTCTAGGAGGACGAAGCTTTAGGTTTAAACGCGCTCCACAAGGCTATTGTGAAAGCCCATCCATTTACAGTCAAGCATTAAAAAGCCAGTTAGATTCCTTCGTACTTCCTCGTGGTTCTGCTTTAGTACAGTATGTCGATGATCTTCTAGTGGCTGCCGATGACAAGGAAACTTGCAAAACAGCTACGATTTCTTTATTGCATCACTTGTCAGATTTGAATCACAAGGTGTCACCTTCAAAAATGCAATACTGCTGCCAAGAAGTGACCTACCTAGGTCATCTCTTGTCAAAGGAGGGAAGGAAGTTGACCCCAGAGAGAATAAAAGCAATTACACAGATGAATGTTCCTAGCACGCAGAGAGAAGTACGTGCCTTTTTAGGTATTACCTCATATTGTAGGCAATGGATCCCGAATTTTTCTCTTCTAGCAAAACCATTGGTAGCCTTGACTGGGAAAGGTGTTCCGAGTCCGGTGCCATGGTCTGCTGAATGTCAGCAGAGTTTTTCTGAATTGCGAAATGCACTATGTTCAGCACCTGTATTGGGTACACCCGACTACAGTAAGCCATTCACGCTCTATGTCCACGAGAGAGAAGGTTGTGCATTGAGTGTTTTGACGCAGAAATTTGGTGATAAACAACGCCCTTGTGCGTATTTCTCATCAACGTTAGATCCGGTAGCCAGAGCGTTGCCTAGTTGCTTGAGAGCTACAGCCGCAGCTGCAGCTTCCATTCGACAATCTGCTGGTTTAGTAATGAACAACATGCTAGTGGTTATGGTTCCTCATGCTGTGGATACACTCATGAACCGAACCAAGACGCAGCACCTTACCAGTGCTAGATTATCAGGTTATGAACTGACACTATTAGCTAGTCATATTCAGATCAAGAGATGCAATGTATTGAATCCAGCAACATTGTTGCCGACTAGCCAAGAGTCGAGTGATTCCGAACCACACGACTGTTATTTCAAAACTGAGGAAGAAACAAAAGGACGAATCGATCTAAAAGACACTCCGTTATCAGATCCAGATGGCACGTTGTATGTTGACGGGTCTTGCTTCAAATTGGAGAATGGTGATGTGACTGCTGCTTATGCAGTAACGACTTTGAGTACGATTGTGGAAACTGCAAGAGTGAGTCAGAATTCTGCCCAGGCTGCAGAATTGATCGCGCTAACAAGAGCGTGCGTTTTAGCTAAGGGAAAGAGAGTGAATGTGTTCACAGATAGTCAGTACCCGTTCGGCGTGGCCCATAGTTTTGGCCGCTTGTGGAAAGAGAGAGGTTTCATTACGTCCCATGGGACTAAGATTCAACATGGTCAGCTAGTTAATGACTTGTTGGAATCTCTAACCTTACCGACTGAAGTTGCGATTGTGAAATGCAGTGCTCATAAAGCAATCACGGATGATGTTGGTCGTGGGAATGCTTTTGCTGATGAGACTGCAAAACAGACAGCTAGAAATATGATGAGTAGAATGTATGTTGCAACGTCTGCAAGATGGATTTCTGAGTCTGGAATGTGTGAAGACACAGTGGAAAGCGTGAAAGAAATTCAGAAAGAGGCGACTGAGGAGGAAAAGCTTGCATGGAAAGAGAGCACGGGTAAATTGGACTCGAGTGGGTGTTGGATTGATTTGTCGGAACAACAGCGTTGGATGTTGCCTGATGCGTATGTGCTTGCAGTAGTAACGATGGCACATGGAACAGCGCACATCAGTTCAAAAGGGATTTGTAAGATGTTGGCTCCAGTCTGGAAGAATGATGGGATTAGTAAGTGTGCAGAGAGAGTGGTGAGAAATTGTATGGTATGCTTGATGCATAATCCTGGCAAGGGAATCCCCACACCTGCAGGTCACTTCGCTCCTCCTTCCTGCCCCTTTGAAGTGATCCAGCTAGACTTCATTCACATGGATCGTTGCAATAATCTGAAATACGTCCTAGTGGTAGTTTGTGCTTTCTCCAGATGGATCGAAGCATACCCACTGAAGGACAATACTGCCTTATCCACTGCCAAAATTCTTCTTAAAGAATACTTCCCCAGATACGGAATGCCACGGATTGTATGGTCAGACAACGGAAGTGAGTTCGTAGGGAAAGTTATGCAGAGTGTGTGTGCCGGCCTAGGGATTAGACAGAAGTTTCATAGTGCGAATCATCCCCAGTCCGCGGGTTTAGTCGAGGGTTACAATGGCACCCTTAAGCTGAAACTTGCTAAGATACAAGCGTCCACGGGTTTGTCCTGGCCAGACGCATTGCCTTTGGCTTTGCTATCAACAAGAGCAACTGTACATTCTAGAGTAGGGCTTAGTCCTTATGAAATAGTTTTTGGCCGTCCTGCAAATGTTTGGGGGGTACCTAGACCGAAAGAATTTAAGCAGCTGGAATACCCAATGTTAATTGATTACCTTTTCGACTTGACTGCTAAATTGAGTCTTATTCACCAACAGGTTTTCGATGCATTGCCAAAGCCACCGGAGAGTCCAGGCCATCAGCTGAAACCGGGTGATCAGGTGGTCATCAAAAATTTTGCAAGAACAAAAAATCTTCAGCCCAGATTCATTGGCCCTTTCCAAGTCCTGCTAGCAATGAGAACTGCTATTCGTGTGGCCGGAAGGAAAAACTGGATCCATACGACACATGTCAAACGTGTGCCTCTGCCACTTCCTTACGATAACTGGGTAAAGAAAGGAATCGGTACCTCTGAAACGGAACAAGTCCCCAGGTTCATACCTTTCAGCGACGCAAAACTAATCACTGATTCACCAAATTCTGACTCTCCTCCTGAAACTGCTCTTTTGAACCCTGAACATTTGCCATCTGCACCAAAAGAACATTTGCCATCTGCGAACGTGAACATTGCAACGTCAGTTGAAAATACATTGTTTCCAGATCAGACAGCTCCTGCAAAACTGAGATACAACTTGCGACCTCGCAATATGGACAAATAAAGCAGGAAACTGCCTATTTTCAGATTTGAATTGTCTATACATTGCCTCCAGCCAGGAAGTTTGCTAAATACTTTGTATTGTTTCTTTTTGTTTTAAAATTGCCTTGCCGTCTGGGTAGCCGTAGGGTCGTGGCTGTGTGCCTAGTTGAATCTGCGGGGGTCAGACACAAGGTTGATCTTTCTGTTAGTTCTGGGAACTCCCAGGGCTGATAGAGGCATTTTCATCTACGTACACATCATCAGTGGTCGCGAACGGTCGTAGAAGATGGAGCTTCCTGAGCTGCTACGAGAAAATGTAATTTATGTTCGTAGAAATAGACTGTACAGAATACTTCACAGCAAATGCTTTCTAATGCAATGTGCAGTTACATTTTTAATTGTTTTGATAACGTTGGTGGGTGGAATCGTCTTTGGTGTACATTTGATTTTTATGCCAGTAACTACAGTACCTTCCCTTGATCCTACTACTTCTACGGTTTCTTCTATGCATTCTTTTCACTCATTTCCTGAACACGAACAAGCTCGACGCTCAGAATTTATTAACAATACATTTGTACAGCTCTTGCATCAACACCAACTGGTAGTTAATACTACAGACTGCTGGGTGTGTGGCTTGATACCTCACACTATGGATAAAGGCATTCCCTATCTAGTCTTGCCTTTTAGCTACAATGGATCATTTCAGGCCTTTCAGACCATTTTTTCATATGCCCTTGAGACCTATCCTCCGCGTCCACCACGGTCCACTAAATACAACTCAGCCAACAAAGCTTTAGTCCAGGGAATTATTGACATGATTAAAGACGTCAATAATACTCCATCTTACCCTAGAGATGAATTACGGGTGTATTTGAGTTGGAACTCTACAGAGTATCGCCTTAGTTTGGGAGAAAGCAAGCGTAAAAGCTCCACTTCAGTTTGGGTCGTGCCTCACCGAGGTCAGGTCTGTTTGCAAGGAAATGGGAGAAATCTGAGAGCTCAGCTAGGGAGGAGTGAGTGCGTTGAGACTTACGTATTTCCGTCTAACTCCTCCCCTGCCTTTCTGACTGCTAGGGGTACCTACTTCATCTGTCAGGACAGAGCATATACATGGCTGCCTGCTGACTTTTCAGGTTCATGTTATATTGCTCGATTGTTACCCCCGACATACACTGCTTCTTCAGATTATCACAAGACCAGAGTAGCAAGAGGTGTCTTCAGCAAGGAAGATACCGCTGGTCAAGAAGCTGGAGACTTTTTCAAAGGTTTCCTTCCGTTTTGGGGGCCTATGGCCAATAGTAGAAATCTACGTCAACTAACACGGGTAGTTGAATCTACTATTACAGAAACTGCTGGTGCCCTTAGTAACTTAACAGCTGAGCTTCAGGCGGATCGTCTCATGACGTTGCAGAACCGTATGGTTCTAGACGTAATACTTGCAGATCGAGGTGGGGTATGCAGAATGATCCAATCGAGCTGCTGTGTCTTTATTCCAAATAATGCTCCAACAGTCTATGAAGCAATCTCTAAGCTACACAAGATTTCCGACTCTATACACGTAGATAAGGGAAACTGGTCCTTCATGGAGTGGTTTTGGACTCTGGTATCAGCGTGGGGATGGAAGGTTCTGATGGTCATTGGTGTCATCCTAGTATTTCTGTTCTCGTGCTGTCTTATTATCCAATGTGGTCCCGCTCTGTGTAGTCTCTGTGCCGCAACCTGTTTCAGAAAACCACCTGCATTAGGAGAAAAGGCACGAGACAGGATGATGATACAACAACATGTCACTGACCTAATGAGCATAGAATTAGACTCTGACTCTGATATAGACTGAGTAATTGCCTATGTAAGGGCAAAAGGAGGGTCTGAGGTTCCGTGACGATTTTACTCGTGTTTGTAAACATTGTCGTAAATACATAATTTCGGTATCAGTGAACCGCAAATGATCCATTTAGTATATCCTGGTGTTTTCGCTATGCTACGAGCAAGAGCACTCCTGTTACCAACACATTTGTGATTTACCCATGACATCCATCTTAGAACACGGAAGCCATTTTGTATTCCTTGCCCTCACATAGTCAATGGACACGCAATGACCTCTTTTTATTTAAGGACACGTAGGCCTTAACCGGCGATTCACCTTGCGAGTGACACGTGCACCTTAGGCCAGCAACGCTGTAGCAGCATGACTCGGCAAGAACTGCCTCCCCAGCCTGAGGCCAGTCCTGCTATACTGGTTCTTGTGTTCGTTGGCCTGATCATGATTAGGCGGCCGAAGCTGGTAACCGTGCCCATTTACGACCCACAAACATTTCTTATCCTGTCTTTCTATCTTCTGCACCTGGCTCTGCTCCTTTCCTTCTGGGCCTTTATTAGGGGGAGGTAACGAAATTTACGATGAGGCGGTCCGGGTCTTGAATGAAGAATTGACATGGGATTATGATGGACTAGTGGGAACCCCTCATTCGTAATGTTTTGACATCAGATACTGTTGACGATTCCTGTGCAAACGCCAAATATTTATTGTTTAAGACACGAATGTTTAGAACTGTGGTAACATGTAAAGAATTTGCCTGAAGCCCAATATTTAGTATATAAGGAGCAACCCTCTTTGTACAAATTGAACAGGCTCCTAGATACTGCCCATGTGTAGTTTCTGTGACTTCTGTGTCCCTGCAGTAATAAACCTTTGGTCTTTGACGCCACCATCGAGAAGCCCGTGTTTCTGTTTGTTTGTGCACCGAGACAGGTGGAACTCCGGGGTCTTCGGGTGTTATCCCTGACACCTCTGGATGGAACCAAAAAGTCCAGAACTCCAATTGGGTAAATATACAGTGCTTTTCCTACACTGCAGTTACGTAAAGGGCCAGATGATTTGTCTCCACTGACCATGTGCGCCTGTAACTTTGCCACCGCGCCAAAAGGTGCCAAGGTCCCTTGAGTGAGCTGTCCATCATAGTTGGGAAAGGGCGGGAAGACGTTTGATACCGCTACTGTGTGGTGCGGAGCCAAACAGGCGGGGCTTCTATGACTGTCAAGTACATGCCTCTTGTGTATAAAGGGTCAGAGAGTGAGCAGGGCAGCAGGTGAGGAGAAAGCAGCCTCCTGGTCACAGGAACTACACAGGATTGCGCTCGAGAAACTCATGGATTCAAAGACCTCCCTCGAGTATTACAGCTTATTTTCGACTGCAGTTATGGGGTTAAAGGAAAGCACACTTGCCCAGCCTCGACCGTGCTCACTAATGTTTTGGGCTGATTAAAACGTTACTGAATTTTAGCTTCAACTCAGCAACCTGCTTATATCTGTAAGTGATTCCTGTTGAGGTTTAATTGTTGTGACAGGAGCCTCGTGCCAGAATGAATCCTGCCCTGCATAGTTATCCTCGATGATGCCACCGTTTTGTACAATACCTCTACTCAACTGGAGTACTTTCTACTGGCTAATCAGTAAGTGCTACCTCGTTGGGTAAATGTATAGTGCTTTTCCTACACTGCAGCTGCGTAAAGGACAAAAGAAGATTTGCCTCCAGTGACCGTGTGTGCCTGTAACTTTGGTCCCTTGAGTGAGCTGGCCATCAAAAAAAAATTGCGGCAATTTCGCAGGATTCGCGGATTGAGAAATTGCCGAAAATCCGCTAATTTTGCGAGCGGAACGGATTTTTGGCCTATACGTAGTGTCAATAGGAAGCCCCTAAACTGAGGTATAACCAAACTCCTGGTGGCACCAGGGTCTCTACTCTCTGAGTAAAGGAGTCCATCATCCCAGTAGATCCTATGGGACCCACTAGCACTCCCAGCAGCCTCAGCAACAGCTTGTTGTCTGAGGGGTTCAAGAGAGGGGCAGCTCAGCTGCTCCTGGCTCAGATCTGCCCTGGAAGGGCCCCCTGTCCTCAAGAACTCAACCTGATCAGATTCAAGCTCATCTGGGACAGTTTCGTCTTCAGGGCTAAGATCATTTCCCTCAAGAGACTGATCTGTACTCTGAGTCAGGGGGAAAAACACTGCCTTACCTCTACTCCTCCTCTTGGAAGGTGCCTGGTCCATTCTTCCGGGATCCAGGGCCTGTTCAGTGTTAGACATTTTTGCCTGTGACCTAGTCATCGCAAACACATCTGTAGGGGTTTCCAACATTTCTGCATGAGTCCTGAGTTCCACTTCAGCCCAAACTGAAGTTTCTAAATCATTACCCAACAAGCATTCAACAGGGAGGTCTGCACTTACCACACCACCTTCTTAGGGCCAGTTACCCCTTCCCAGCTGAAATTAACAACTGCCAAGGAATGGTCTGTCCTGACATTGCTAGCATTGGTCACTTGGTACATCTCACTAAGTAGGATTTGCTCAGGAGCCACAAGATCTTTTGTCACCATTGTGACACTTGCTTCTGTGTCCCTGAATGCCAAGGCTTTTTTTCCATTTATTGAAGGCTGCTGTCTATATTGCCTAGATAACTGGGACTGACAAATAAGGATACAATGTCCATGCCTTCATCACATATCAGTACAGCCTGAGTAGGAACTCTGACTAGGCCAGAGTGCATCTCAGATCCCAGGGTTAACCCTACTACACCCTTGTTCTTAGTATTTGTATTTGTATTTGCATTTGTAAAGCGCAGTTATCACCAACTGGTCTCTAAGCGCTGTAAGAGGAGAGAGACACGGACTAGCCTACAAGCACAAGGGGCAGAGATTAACCCTACCCCCAGGCCTCTTGGCAAGGAACCGTTTTCAACTTCTTCCTCAAAGGGAGAAGGTCGTGCTCTTTACGCACTGTCTCTGGTAGTTTATTCCACAAAGGGGGGATGATGATAGAAAAAGCTCTACCCCCTTTTGTGACCAGCCTGAATCGCTGACACTTCAGTAAACAGGCCTCTGAGGACTGGAGCGCCCGACTCAGAGTGTAGAGTACTAGGTGATCTTTAACATACCAGGGGGCTTGACCATAGATGGCCTCATGCGCAATGCATAGGCCCATGAACTTGGCTCTCTGCTTTACCAGAAGCCAATGCAGGTGTTGGAGGAGAGGGGTGGCATGGGCTTCTCTGGGCAGTTTAAAAATCAGCATGGCCGCATTGTTCATGGTAACTTGAAGTCTAGCCAGTAGCTTCTCTGGAAGGCCGATGTAGAGGTACCAACACTTGGAGCTGAGCTAGGGGGAACTGTTTCCCTTGTTTTATTTTGACTCCCCACCACATGGAGATTTTTGGGGCCCTTGAGAAGACTTCTGGTCTTTACCCTTCTCCCTACCCATATCAGAGTTTTTTAAAACTTGCTTTTTACAGTCACCACCTTTGTTCTGAACCTTCTGCCTCACTCTGGTTCTGACCCATTTGTCTGCCTTCTGACCTAATTCTTGGGGAGAGGTCAGATCAGAGTCTACCAGGTACTGATGCAACAACTGATTTTGACAATTTTTAAGGATCTGCTCCCTCATAATTAAATTGTATAATCCTTTTAAATCACACTCTTTACTGCCAAGCAATCAGCCTTCCACAGCCTTAGTAGCACAATCTACAAAGTCAACCCAGTCTTGGGTCTGAGCCTTTTTGGGTATCTCTAAACTTAATCATGTACTACTCAGTGGTTAAGCCACCCCCATCAATCAGAGCACTCTTCAAGACTTTGTAATCATCAGCATCCTTTTCTCTTACAGTGAGGAGCTTGTCTCTACCTTTGTCTGCAAAGGAGAGCCACAAGATTGCTGTCCATTGCTCCTGAGGGACCCTCTGTACTTTACAGGCCCTCTCCAGTACAGTTATCCATTTGTGGATTTCATCCCTACTCTGGTAGGGAGGGACAATCTTGTTCAGGTTCCTATGGTCATGAGTATGTTCTCCACATCTCGGGGCACTGTTGCTGTCACCGTGGGGCTCTATCCCAAACTTTTGTGAAGCTCTCTGGAGCTCCAGGGATTCCCTGTCTAAGGCCAATTGCTCTCTCTTTATTCTGAGTTTAGCTCTCTCAATGTCAAGCAGTTGGCACGTATTATATGAGGACTCCCTGTTATGAGAAGAAGTCCTGTGAGAAACAGGGCTCCCTATAACAGTTCCAGAATGATTAGATTCCTGAGAAGGATATCCTAATCTACTTGGTAAACTGTGAACCCTCCCAGGTGGGGTAAAGAGAGGACCCTGGGGTCTTCTCCCTCACCTTCAGGAGGATTTGTATTGTCCTGGTTAGAATCATCTTGATCCTCCTGGTCAGCATCAGAGTCTAGGTCTTGGATGTTTTCACCTCCTTGCCTGTCCTCTTCTGCTGCCCCACCCATCCTGCCTGCCTCATCAGACCCTGGGGTCTTTCTGAGATCATCTAAAAGCAGAGCCTCTATGAGGCGTTGAGTTCTAGGGGTTTTCCCTGTCTTCAGTTTTCTAGATGCGCACACATTTCTCAATTCCTGAAAAGTGAGATGGTCATACTTAGTTAGCCTGGAGCCACTAGCTTCAGCTCTTGAAGACATACTAGTGTTAGGTGGTTTAGGAACCTACCTAACCTAGTGGGAACTACTAAACTCTCTTGAGTTGTAGAAAGGGTGTGCTAGACCCTTGACTTACCCAACTCTAAGTTCAGTAGAACTTACTTTATTCTAGACTTGTTTTATATGTACCTAAGTACCTATAGTGGTTTTCAGTCAGTCACTCAATGAGATTATCAGGTAAAGCAATAGCAAGCTTGAATCCCAACCGCTGCACACCAATGTGAGAAGTTGGCTGCAAACAGCATTCGCGACCAAGAAGAAAGCATCGGGAACGGGCAGAACAAGCAATTCCGCATGTTCGTGGAACTTTTGCGTGCTCGCAGAGATTTTTTACCATTTCGCAGAGCTTTCCGTAGCGCAACTACGCAAATTCTGTCCACCCCTACCATTTTTATCAGGAGACCTGGGAGAATGCTGGGAGGTGGGAAATTTGTGCTGAAATGGTGGCCCCACAGAAAAATGTGATTTTTTTAGCAATATTTGAGTTTTGCAGGGGATTCTGGCTAAGAAAACGGGGGATCCATGCAAGCCATACTTCCCTGGACTCCCACCGGGTCTCTAGTTTTCAGAAATGTGTGGGTTTGGTAGGTTTCCCTAGGTGGCCGTTAAGCTCGGGACAAAAAAAACTCATGTGACCCCCCCTTGCTAAACCAGATCATTTTGTGATAGGTAATTTTGATGTCTACACAATACATTTTGGGTCCTTGTCTGTCACAGGTACTTGCCCCAACCACACAAGTGGAGAGGTGTGGCTGACTGGTTAGAGGCGGCAGACCTGTAAGCAGAGAATGGCCCAGGACCAGGGTTCTATTCCCGACGCGGCAGGGTCTTGGACCAGGGTCAACGGACTAGATCATTTTCGCCTCAGTGCCTACTCTAACCAGGGAGCACACTCGGTAACTCTGGGCATTAAGCTTGCCTCATCTCTACAACGGCCCCCCACAGACGCTGGGGATGCCTGGTTTCACCCTGGAGATACCCAGAAAAGGGACCATCTCACAGGGAAAACCAGGACGGGTTCCGCAGCGGTCTACAGCGCCAGGACACTCGGGTAGAGTAACAGTGCGCTTTACAAGTATCCCACATTTACATTTACAAGTGAGGTACCATTTTGATTGGGAGACCTGGGGGAACGCTCGGTGGAAGGAAATTTGTGTCATCCCCGTGATCCCACAACTCTTCCACGCAAAAATTTGAGAAAAATTTGACTTTTTTTCAGCAAAATGTGAGGTTTGCAGGGGATTCTGGGTAGGGAAACTTTGGTGGGCACATGCAAGCCATACCTCTCTGGACTCTCCCTGGTTTCTACTTTTCAGAAATGTGTGGGTTTGGTAGGTTTCCCTAGATGGCTGCCGACCCCAGGACCAAAAATGAAGATGCCCCCTATCTATCAGAAAACGTCCTGGTTTTGAAAGGGGGGCATCTGCGTTTTTGGTCCAGCGTTTGGTGGCCATGTAGGGAAACCTACTAAACCCACACATTTCTGAAAACCAGACACCCTGGAGAGTCCAGTGAGGTATGGCTTGTGTGGATCCCCGAACGTTTTCCTATCCAGAATCCCCTTCAAACCTCAAATTTAGCTGAAAAAATCACTTTTTCTTCACATTTGTGTGTGGGATGACTGTGCTGGTCCATATGTCCTACCACCCAGCATTCCCGTTGGTCTCCCGAGTAAATTTATACCTCACTTGTGTGGCAGTCTAATGCAAACTCAGTTAAAAACCTATTTTTTAAAAATGTAGCACTTAGAATTTCTGGTGGTATACCCTTAATCCCAATGTTTTTGGCCCTTCCCAGTCACAAGGTAAAAAACACACGAAGAGAAGACCAGGTCTGAGGTGGTGTTGTGTCCAGAGTGGAGAATGTGAATCACACGGAAAAGTGTGTGAAAGGAAGGATTGAGTGCAGCTGGGCCTAAAGAACCATCAGACCACCCATTTGGCGGTATATCATCATATGGGGTTTATTATGGTGGTCGCTCAATGTACCGCCTATACCATCAAATGACGGTGCAGGATTGTAAAGCGCCACATTTCAGCCCAGTCGTACTCAAAATGTAATCTGGAAATAGTGCAGTGCTATAGAAAAAGTGCTTACTTAAGATTGACTACCTAAACTGAGGAAGATGTGTAGGTGTCAAGATTAAAAGACACGCCTAGTAGTAAGTGAGTGAAACTACATGGTGGCGCTGTGCAAGGTGGTCGACTAGTTTCAGCTAGGAGGAGTGTTGACTCCAGCTTTCATCAGGACCTTTAAGACAAAATATGCTACTGCAACATAAACAATAAAGGGGTATACACATATGGAAAGGAATGTAATACATCCATATCATACAGTGTACTTTAAAACTCATGTATCACCCCACAGTTTGGAACCTCAGTTTCCAATGACGACAGGAAAAAGATCTTCTCCCCAGCATTGTGTGGGTGACGACCTCACCTCGCCCGGCAACCGCTCGGGAAATTGAGGCCCCGCTCTATCCGTCGGTACCCGACGCTCAAAAACGAGCGGAAGGGAAGGTCTTCTCTTCGTGTGTTTTTTACCTTATTCCCAGGGGCATGAGTTGACAGGTCGTTAAATCATCTCCCCTTTGACCCTCTGCACATTTGTTTTTTTCGTTTTCCTTCCCAGTCACAGGCATAATGTCCCAAACCATTCATTCTTATTCGTTGCTTCTGAAGAGTGAATGATTATGTGCTGCAGACAGAAGAAGCTTAACTAGCCCCAAATCTGAAACAGTAAGTGGACACCTATGCTGAACACCGAGGACTGAGGAAGAAAGCATGGGGATTGGTACCCCATTTCACAAGTACTCTAAATCTGTATTTCTATTATGTACAGATCAACTCAAGATGCAGTTGTGTAATCTCTTCCATTGAAAAAAAATTATGTTTGAAACGTTATGCTGCTAACCAAATAAAATGTAATCTACTCAACTGCTCAAGCCGACCAGTCAGACTCAGAGTCTGTTCCTTCCAGAGACCTTTGCCCAGATTTACTACGGTTTTGCGTTGCATCTTCTTTATTGCACAGCCACCTCACAAAATCTTTTTGGGCATTTACTAAACTACGTAAAGCCACTTTGGGTGGTTTAATGAACACAAAGTAATCTTGCCTTACTTTACACCGGGCAGCGTTCCATGGGTTTTGACACCATCCCAGATTGATTGAGGTGTGCAAGTGTACAAAGGTGCCTCTGTTGGCACTAGGCAGCACACAGAGCCCCAGCGCTAGGAGACTGCAGATAGGTGCCATATCTTAGACGATATGGCACATTTCTATTGTCTGCCCTTCATGCAATGCAGCGCAGCAAGGCAGCAACTTTGCCTACTGCCTTGTGTTGTGTACAAATATAATTAAATATGTCCTCTAGCCTCTCACTGTAGGAGCTGAGAGCGAGTGCTACTGAACAAGATAATGGTAATATCCACTTTTTACAGTACCTTGAGGTCCCAGTATAGAGACTAAAGGTGACTAAGAAGCGGTTAGTATGCAACTTGTCTCCGCCACTCACCTTGGCAACTTGGGCCAGACGACGCAGGGAGTTGTGAAAATGCTGGCTCTCCTCGTCAGTTAGACAGCAAAATGAAAGATCCTAAAAATACACAAAAAACACATTTAGGAAATCTTCCACACCATCAATAAAAACCCTTAACTCTGTGCACCTTTCTGTTGCTCCCAAACTCAAAATCCTCACCCGACTAAGGCCTGCACACAGCTAGGCATCCCATCCTTGTGGCACAAGGTGAAACAGAAAGTAGTATTTACAAGTCACCGCTTTAAAAAATGGGTTCTCTATATAAATATCATGGGCGTCATTTATGAGGCTATGCGTCACTTTTACGCCGCTGGTGCGTCACTTTTTGTGACGCACCAGTGGCGTAAAAAGTGCGCCTTGTTGCGCCATATTTACAAAGTGATGCATCTAGGTAGATGTGTCACTTTGTAAAGCCCTGCGCCACATTATACCTGCGCCAGGTATAATGTATGCAAGGGGGGCGTATTGACGCAAGAAAGGGTCGTGGAAGTGACGCAGTGAAATCTATGTGATTTCACTGCGCCACTTCTAGGAGACAAATACGTCAATTTCTTATGCCTGCCTCACAGCAGGCGTAAGACTGACACAGGCCCTTCACATGGGGCTTGCCCCATGTGAAAGGATAGATTGCTGGAGTTGCGTCACTTTTGTGACACACTCCAGCAATGCGTCACTTTTGCGCCATACAGATACGTCAGAAATACTGACGTATCTGTAACTCCTTGCGCAATGATGCGTCATACTGTAAATATGGCGCATCATTGGTGTTGCAAGGAGGGCGCGGTGAAAAGTGATGCATCGCTGTTTTCACGCAGCGATGCGTCACTTTTCATAAATGAGGCCCCATGGATTTACATATATATCTTGATACAGATAGGATGATTGTGGGGGTGCTTGACAGGAACTCTGACTTTAAATATACTTTGTATAGAATCATCTGCTGTGTTGTGGACTTTAAGGGTTCATAGTGGCTGTGGAGGAGTATTTTGAGCCTTTGTCATGTAATATAACAAGTGTGTTATATTCATGGTTAGTTTGCACTCACATATACTCTGTGTGAATAAAATATGAAGAGAAGAAAGAGGATTACAAATCTTGGTGATTAATCAGGCTTTCATATGTATTTTAAAAAATAGTGGGCCCGATTCACAGAACTAACTTAAGACAAAATCCTAAACTTACTACTATTTTGGTATTCACAGAAGGCACTTACTCATTTTGGTATTCACAGAAGGCACTTACTCATTTCGGTATTCACAGAAGTTGGGAGTCCTAACTTTAGGACTCCTAAATGCCTTCTGTGAATACCGAAAGTCTTAAAATTAGGATTTTTCTCAGTTTAGTAGTAGTGAAGTTAGGACTCCTAACTTTAGAACTCCTAAATGCCTGCTGTAAATACCGAAAGTCTTAAATCTTGGATTTTTCTCAATTTAGTAGTAGTAAAGTTAGGACTCCTAACTTTAGGACTCCTAAATGCCTTCTTTGAATACCGAAAGTGTTAAAATTAGGATTTTAGGATTATTGTCGAAGCTGTTATCAGGTCCGACGTGGCCTAAGATCCCACGATATATAGTGAGGTGCAGAAGACACTGTGTTGTAATTGTTTGAGATGTTTTGTTGGGGCTTATTGTGAGATGTCGTCAATGGTCCCAACTGAGATAGGGAACTTTGTGGGAATGGGACAATTGTGAATAGTGTGGTATAACTTTTTGCGCAGAAGTAAATCTACACTCATTCAAGTGATTCCCCCCAGGTCGAGGTTTCATTGTGAGAGTGCGTTCTTGAGTGATTGAATTCTATTGATTCTTTTAGAGGAGCAGCCAATTGGTGTTTGAAAGGGAATGCATGCATGCAAGGAAATTCTGAAGGAGGGTGAGCTGCTGCAAGGAGCAAGAGTGATGTCGGAGAGTGCCGCTCTGGGATAGGTTGGATTAGATATCTGAAGTTGCCTTGCTGGTGAAGACCTATGAAATTTGAAATAAGTGTGTATTGTCGATGTGAAGGATAAAATGAAGTGTTTCAAAGCAATTGGAGAGATGTGTAGCGGAGATGTGTATGTCCCCACTAGAACGGGGTAAGAAGAACCCCCAGAGGAAACGCCAGCTCACTATATGGCAAAAAATGTAGGGCTTTACACTATCATTTGGCTTAATATTTGGCATAAGATCACCGAGAAATAGGATACATTGACATTTCCAAGCTAGGGCCCATTAAATTTGAGAATAATTGATCATTTGAGGGGAATGTTGTATGCAACGAACCCATAACCGCACAATTTGAAGCACTTGATGCATGAATGCGTGCCGCACATTCCAAGCAGAGGGATAGCTATCAGGGGAAGATCAAAAAAGCTATGCGTGCTTAACCAAACACACTATGAGATGAAAAGCAAAAGGGATGGAGAGTAGACATGATCGAGAGAGTGAGATTGTACCCTGAATTAGTCACCAAGGGGGATGGGAAAAAATAGGAAGAAGGAATTAAAGAGTTATGGAGGTGAGGGACAAGAGGACAGTGATGTGGGTGATAGGTTTTTGGATGGATTGTTGGCGGAACGCATACCTTTTTGTAGCCAGTCATACCTTGGGAATGCGGAAAGCTCAAATGCCTCTAGTACCCCTAAGGTGCTCCAGCTCCAGTGGCTCCCAACCAGAGTGTGGTAGGGTTTATTTCAACATGGACGTCTCAGGTGGAGAGGAGAGAAGAAGTGCAAACAGGTGCCTCAGAAGTCTCAAGACGGTGTGATTCAAATCCTACTGCAAGAATTCTGGATGCTCTCACAGTACCGATAACCATTTGCCCTATTTTTCCCACATATGATACAAATCCGAGGGAAAGCGGGGCCCAAGGGATGCCTGTAGTCAAAGAGGGGGGGGGGGGTCTCACAGAAAAAGTAGAAGGTCCTCATATGAGGTTTGTTAATTTAACACCAATGACTGGAAGCACTCCTTGTGTGGTGACTGTAGATTCCTCAGCAGTCCAAATTGGGTCTGAAACTGTTAGGCCACTTTCTGAGGTAACTGGGATAGACACGCTTATTTGGGAGACACTTCTCAGAGGGCAGAATAGCACACCTTGAAAAACAGGAAACACACCGAGTTTACCTGAGAGCAAAGCCAGGGAACTATTGAGTCAACCATAAAGGTAGATTTGATGGTCATGCTCAAGTTGAAGACTGAGTTAGACGCAAAGATAAGTGGAACCTTGTAGCTTTATTGTATAGACTCCAACCAAACTCAATTAATTGTTGTTCTTGAGTAAAGATGTCACAGAAGGACAAGGGAGGTGCATACAAAGTTATCTGAATTAACCAGCAAGTTTGAGGTTGACATATAGAAGACTAAGGCATTGCGGAAAAATCAGCTTACTTGTTTTTAGTGATCAAGACATAGAGAACTGGAGAATTCCAGGACTTAAAATACAGATAAGAAAACTGATATTGTGCATTTGCATTTGGAGTACTTTGGATAAGTGGGAAGAGAGATGGGTGAAAAGGAGAACTGCTAAAGAGAGGGATCAAGTGTTCAAGCCTTCCCTTTGCGATAGGTGCCAAGTGGAGGATATGTACATGTACCTTGGAGTAAGGGTGATCTAGCTGCATTTACCAATGACTTACTGAGATTGAGAGAAAAGCCTGTAGATTGGTACAAACAAGTCGATCGTTTTGTGAAAATATCTAAGGTTTTGTAGATTAATCTCAATACACTGTTTGCAATTGTTGTTCCAAGTGATTTGTGGGTGGAGTGTAAGATAGCCTAAGAATGGCCAGATGTAGAGCCCAAAATGGACCCAGTGATACATGGTCCGTTGCCAATAGTAATGAAGAAATATGATCAGGTAATTACGTGGTTAAAGGCTAAGGTGGCCCGCAGGATGTTGATTGGGTCAAAATCGACAGAACAACATAGGAACTTAAGGAGACTATTATTCACATCTATTATGGCAGGCTTTAAGTAGTATAATGGGATTGAAGCACTTGAATCGAAAGAAATAGGACAGTTTGTGTCCAAATTTGTGATGTTGTTATGAACTGAAATTAGCTTGATCATGCAACAGCATTTGATCTGCTGGCAGAACTAGTCTATTGACGAGATTCTGCGTTATGCCAAACACTGTAACGATGAAATCGATATGAGACATAAAAGGATGTGATAAAAACTGAGGTTAGTACAGAGGAAGGCTGTACAGACAGGGGGTCAGGGTCCGCCTTGTGGAGGAAATGTTGCTCCTATGACAAAACCTTATCAGCAAGGATTCCCAGTGCAGCAGGGTGGAGGGATGCTAGGCCAAGGAAGAGCCCGGGGTGTTCTGGTAGATCCTAAGACTGGAATTGATGTGACTACCTTAAAGAAAACCAGTCTTTGCCTTTATTGCAATAGGGTGGGGCATTGGAAGCACGAATATCGCTTAAATCCTGCCAATCAGGATCAAACTGGGGGATCAGATCAGATGCAGGGAAAGGTTGTGTCACCTCAGAGCATGCCTAGGCCCGATCCCAAAACATTGGAGGTCTGCAGGGCCCTGTGGCACCGGTACTGCAGCCTCTGATGCCGCCGCCATCTTCACAGAATGTCCCTTATGACAATTTGCATTTCGGCTGTATCCCATGTATGATACACTCCATGACTCTGGTACTGTTGTTATGATGGTACTTGAGGGAGGAGGAAGACTGTACTCTTGGCGCAGTCCTAGAGATAGACCAGAGTGGATCTAATGTCAATGCTGATGTAGATGGTCACAATGTCACTATTTTGGTCAATACCGGTGCTAACTGCTCTCCTTTAAGAACAGCAGAAGCTCCCAACCTACCCCTCTCAGGAAAAATGATCCAGGTAGTGGGTGCTACAAATAGGAAGTTATCAAACTCCTAGATAGAAGAAGTTCCCATAAAGATAGCAATCTTTGAGGACCATCATCAATTTGTGGTGTGTGATCTTAGAGAGTCAGTGGCAAGTGCAGTCTGGGATTTTACAGGAAAGGACATGCGACTCATCAAGGGAGTTGAGCCTATTTGTATACAAATTAATCCCAATGTAAAATATCTGGGAAAAACCACAGTACAATTTGATGGCCAAGACCATTGCTGGGTTCACACCTGTTATCAAGTCTATGATTGAACAGGGAATTTTGATGGAGATCCTGGGGAATCCACACAATTCTCCCATCTTGGGCTTTCATATGCCTAGCGGTAAGTACTACATAGTGCAGGATCTCCCCAAAATTGATGACATGGTTGTCACTTGTTGTCCCGTGGTACAGAATCCATCAATAATACTGTTTCAGATCCGATGTGAAGCTGAATGGTTCACGGAACCATCTGGCTGAGAATGGACATAATGTGTTTTTTAATAAGCTGCAATACTGTTTGACCGAAGTCTTATATTTTGGCTACTGAATTCCAAAAGGCTTCAGAAAGGTGTTACAAGAGAAAATATTGGTGATCATGCAAATTAATCTGCCACAAGCCAAGAAGGAAGTCAGAATGTTTTTGGAAATGGCGGGCTACTGTCACTAGTGGCTAAATCTCTCTAGAGGTTGATACACAATGATGTGTCTGATCCAGTACCTTGGGACAACGATTGTTTGAATGCATTACTGGAGTTAAGAGAAAGCCTTTACCATGCTCCAGGACTAGGAATGCCAGATTACGATAAAGCGGCTTTGCTCTTTTGTCATGAAAGGGAGGGCTGTGCTCTCTCAGTAGTGACTCAAAATCATGGAAGTGCTCATAGACTAGTTGCCTATTTCTCTGCTACTCTGGAACCTGTAGCGTCTGTGCTGCCCTAATGTCTCAAATCTGTTGCTGCAACAGGTGCCAGCCTAGAAAGATGTGAAGGCATTGTGATGGGTCATCAACTGACTGTGTATGTCCACACTCATTGGAGTTGCTAATCAAAACTAGAACACAATACTTGTCGAGCAGTAGGCTCAAACGCTACAAGTAAATCATTTTAGCAGCAGAGAATGTCACTTTGAAGCAATGTTCTATACTTAATCCTGCCACACTGCTGTCACAGCCCGATTGTGAGGAGAAAAATACTGAAAGAAAGGATGACTGCCTTAATGTCACTGAACTATGGTAAGCCATGACCTGACATAGCTGATAACCCATTAACCGAGTCTGATCAAATAGGGTTTGTCTATGGCTTATGTTTAAGGTTTCGTGAGGGAAATTTGAGAGCTGCCTATGCTGTCTGTACTGCCTCAGGGTTAGTGGAAGCTGCTTGCCTTCTAGGAGTATTCTCCTCACAAGTGGCTGAATTGATTGCTCTGACACGAAAGGAGGAAAGGGGCCTCCGCAATTTGTGTCTAAAGAGACTGTTGGGTACTCAAATGTAAAATCCAGAGAAACATTGGGCGCTCCTAAACTAGGACTGAGTAATAACACATCTGCCCCTACTGCAGGCCGATTGTTTTTGCCACCAGAAGCAAATAATTTAGTGGTTGTTCTCACTGGTGTACCATTGCTGAAAGGTAATGCACATGAATCTACTACGGATTTATTAAGAAAAGCAAAATATTGGCTAGATTGTAACCAGTGGGAAAATAGCTTTAAAGTATCACCCCATATCATCATGGCAAGACGCATTGCTTGGGTAGGACCAAACCCTAAATAAATCGAAGGTGACTGTGTGGTTGTAAATTTTGATAGAGATGATCTAGCGGGGAAGATATGCAGGACTGCTCACCTCGGGTTTCAGGGGGCATAAAGGTTTTCCCCCTGGCCTTTTTTTACCCACCAAATAAAGGGAAAACTCAAAGAATTGGGACCCCTAGGGATAAGACAGGTTTTGGGGGTACATCTACTAGAGTTAGTCAATATGTAAACACCTCAAATAATGGGAGAATACCATCTGGTGCTCAACTGGCAAGGAGCCAGGTAAATGTACAGGAAGGAAGTCCCAATCTTTTGATGCAAAGTGTAGAGGGACGTAATAATCAAATTGAAATTAGATCATCACCCCCTACCACTCTGGATGAAAATGATTGACTGAATACAGTCACCTCTGACCAGAGTATTAACCCTGAAAACATTAAGCCCTGTAGTTCAAGTAATCACAATATGTCTAAGTTTGTTATCCTGAGCTGGAATATTGCTGGCTTAAATCCTAAGAGAGATGATCCCAAGTGGTTACAGCTGATTAACTCATATGATCTGGTGGGGCTCCAGGAGACCTGGGATACGGAGGGGGAATGGTGGCTGGATGGTTTTACATCTTTTTCACAGCCAGCGGAATCTTCTTCCTCTGGTAGAGCAAAAGGGGGGCTTCTTCTGCTATTTTCTGTCATATTTCCGTGGTTATATAAAAGGGTCAAAGTGGGTACACCCCATTGTCTAGCAGTAGAACTAAGGGATCACAATTCCATTAAGCTTTTGGTAGTAAATTTTTATAACTAGGCAGATTGTTTAATTGGAAATGAAAATCTGTTAATTTTAAAATCCTTTTTAGAGGAGTATAGGAAAAATCAAACCACTTATCATCCCATTATTATTTTGGGTGATTTTAATATACATCAGTGCAGGCAGGATTGTCAGGGGAGATTGAAGGGTGGTGATCCCACAATGTATGCCGTTCCTCATTTTGAGCATAATAAAAGAGGGGAATGCCTGGAAGAGGTCCTAGCAGTATGGATCTCTATGAAGCCAGTACAACTGAATTAAATAATAGGATCCCAACCTTCACAACCAGAGGATGTAATACTGTGATTGATTACATTTTCTTGTCCCCCTCCTGTTGCCCTGTGTTTATTTTTATAGTGCAAAATATTCGCATTTTAGTGATCACAGTCCGGTCATTTTAGAACTAAACAATGAATGTGGTTTGGGACGACCTACGAGTCATGCAAGGGTGGAGGTCTGTATCAAACCGACTGATCAGGGCAGAAGGTTGAAATGGAATAAGATTATTCCTGAAATTTTTGTGGATACTCTCTTTTTGTTGGTAAATGACATGCTGGGCATATGTTTAGATGTAACATCTGAGGGCATACTGGTAATTGAGGCCTTTACAGCCATCTGTAAACAAATATCCTTGAATTTAATGGCCCCATGTAAAAGGGGGCAACAAATGGCTGAGAAATGGTTTGATTCTAAATGTTCACAGTTATTGAGTGCTATAAAACAGATCCCACAAAATAGGACTAAATTGGCCATACGTTGAAAGGATTATAAGTTAGCTGTAAGAGCCAGGAAGAATGACATCAGAAAGGAAGCTTGGGAGGCCTTGATGTCGGTTGATGTTCTTAAAAATAGTCGCAGTTTCTGGGAAATTGTTAATAAGCCCTTTTTTTCGGACAAAGGTAAAACCGTGGCTGAATGTAACATCACCGAAGCACAGTAGCTAGCCCATTTCGAGGCTATATATGAGACTCCTGCACATACAGATTCTGTATCCTGTGCTGTCCCAAGAGACTTAACCCCGCCTTTGAGCTTTAGTGAGGAGGAAGTAGTACTGGCCATCAAGGCTATATCCAGCAATAAGGCGCCGGGACCAGATGGTGGTCCAGCCGATTTGTATAAAATGTATCCCGTTTTCTGGGCAAAAGTTCTGACTAAAATTTTTAATACGGCAGCAAAGGGAAACCATCCCCCTTCTTGGGCTACATCTATTATAGTTCCCATTTTTAAAAAGGGCAGTAGAGGAGATGCCCGATGTTATAGACCGATCTCCCTAATCGATTCTGCTGTTAAGGTTTTGGGGAGGGTGGTGTTAGGAAAATTGACGGGATGTTAGATGAGAACAAGGTAGTATCGAATTTTCAATATGGTTTTAGAACTGGCAGGGGGACACAAGACCAGTGCCTTAACTTATCCCTGTTAATTGGTTAATATACTGTAGCCAAAGACGAAATACTCCAGCTGGCTTTTATGGATTCATCGTCAGCTTTTGACCTGGTTAACAGGTCAATGCTCTGGCAGGTTCTCCTAGAGATGGGGATGGAAAAGAGCCTTGTTAATTTTTTAGCTGACCTGCATCAGAACCTTTCTGCATGGTTACGGATTGATTAAGAGGGAAACTGCACTAAGCACTTTAGTTCTGGTCCGTGGAGTCCAATAAGGCTGCATTTTAGCACCATTACTTTTTACCCTTTATATTAATAATCTAGGCAAGTTTTTAGACGTAGCTACTTTAGATGTCCCCATTATTGGGCAGGAGCGTTGCCCTGTGCTTCTGTACGCCGATGATGCGGTTTTGATATCTTGCACATCAGTCGGCCTACAGAAGCTGTTAGAAGGATTTGGAAATTTCATGAACTTATTGGATTTAAGGGTAAATATAGCCAAATCACATGTGATGAGTATTGGCCGCCAGAGTAAAAGAAATTGCAGGCCTTTTTTTTGTGAAGGATCCGAAGTTACCAGGGTCACCTCTTTTATGTACTTGGGGGTTCTTTTTGATGTGAATGGTACATGGGTTGCACAACAAAAAATTAAAGTTAATAGTATGGCTAGGGCAATTGCGGCCGTAAATGGGTTTTCGAAACGGCTGGGGGCAAAACCTGTAGAGGCAATGTTGAACATCTATAAATCAAAATGCATTGCGATTGCAACATATGGTTCCTCAATTTGTGGGCATAGACCCATGGAGGGTTTGCAGATAGAGGAGAACAAATTTATACAGGGAGTACTATCGGTCCCCCAGTCAATGCCTACCTACGCTGTTCATCAGGAATTGGGGATGGGCTATATAACAGATAAACTCAGGCTGGCTCCAGTCATTTTTTGGCTAAAATTATGGCTTAATCCTGAATTAGATCTTAATCAAAGACTTATTAGGGATTGTCTTATTCTGGATCATGTACATAAGATTAGGTGGCTTGTTTATTTAAAGGAAACTTTAGCAACAGTTGGCCGACAGGACCTTTTTGAAAACCCTAAGAAAATTACAGTAACTGATTCTACGTAAAACAGCTTTTAAATGTATGGGCCGTACAACGAGAAGAACTGGAGCTGATAAAAGTAACGGTTAAAGCACATTATCTTCTAAAGATTTCACCCACGTTGGAACCCTATTTAAAAATTGTTACTAGGCCTTTTCACCGTATACTTTTAACACGTTTCCGTTTTAATCTAATTCACCTTTCCTTAGGAAGTTTTAAGGGGTGGTGCAGTCTGAAAGAAATAGGGCCCTGCGGCTGTGATAACTTCTCAGTTCAGGACACAATGCACCTCATAATGTTTTGTGACTTTTATAGTGAGATCAGAAAGAGGTTCTTACTCCCAATATTAAAAAGAAAGGGTTTCATTCAAGTAAAGCCAGCCTTATTGTACCTAAAGCTGTTAAGTGAACCGAATGAGATTTTTTATATAGCCAGTTTTCTTGTGGCAGCTGTTAGACTGAGGAATAGCCGGGAGAAAAGCCCACAATTAACGGAGTTTTAGATGACTTGCTTTTTCTTCTTTTTAAACTATTTAACTATGGTTGAAATTTTAATTATGGTGTATATTGAATTTTCTTGATGCACTGCCACTTTTTGCCCTGAAATGCACTATGTTTGATCAAGTACTGTATTGCACCTTTGCACATAGACTGTTGTGGCCGGATTACACCACATTCCATTATATTCTAGGTACTGTATTTTGTATTTTTGCTTTTACATGTTTGTATGTTTGTGCTGTACTTTTATGGTTTTAATTTAACCGACGAAAGTGGTTTGATGATGATGATGATGATGATGATGATGATTGCTCTGACACACTCATGCTGTCTTTCAGACAAACTGAGAGTGACGATAGTCACCGACAGTCAGTACAGCTTTGGTGGGGTGCATGATTTCGTGCAGTTATGGTCTCAGAGAGGGTTTGTGACCTTGTCAGGATCACCTATCAGAAATGGAGAGGTTGTGAGAAAACTGCTGGAGGCTTAGCAATTGGCAAGAGAGGTTGCAATATTTAAATGCCCTGCACATTGTGATGGGAATGATTGTCTCTCTTGGAAATAGATACTCTGATGTAGTTGCACATAATTGTGCGCTGAATGCCAGCAGTTTCAATGGAGAATATGTAAATGAGAAGGAGGTTGAGACTGATCTAAACCTGTTGATGACAGTTGCTGATACATGGGATGAGGTAAAGATGTTGCAGGAAGAGATTTATAAGAAAAAGCAATCAGGCTTGATCAGAGCAGGGCATGTAAAGAGGGAGGACAGCATTTGGGAATCTGAGGATGAGAAACCAGTGTTGCCAAATAGTTGTTACATCCGATGGCGAGGCACATACATGGACCAACACAAGTAGGATGCAATGGTAAGGTTGTTCAGACAAATATGGTTTAATCCCAAATTTTGATAGCTGAGGAATTGTGCCACAGATGTGTGACCTGTCAGCAAATGAATATAGGCAAGAGGACTACTGTTACACTGAGTCATTCTGGACGGCCAGGAGGGCCCTTTCATCGAATACAGCTGGACTTTGTTGAAATGCCTATTTTAAATGGAGTGCGTTACATTTTAGTGGTGTTGGGTATATTTTCTCAGTAGTTGGGGGCCATTCCTACCAGAAGATGTGATAGTCTTACAGTAGCTAAATTGCTGTTGAGAAAACTTATCCCAAGATTTATATTAACAACTACTTTGGAATCAAACTGAGGGTCTCATTTCAATAATGAGATTATGAAATTTCTATGTGCAGCTTTACAAGTGTAACTTTGCAAATGGTGGTAGACGCACAGCGTTTTTTAATTGTTTTTCACAAATACGAAAAGTATTTAGGAATGGTGGGTCGGTCGGGTGCTCCACCAGGTGAAGTGTCCGTCCAGGCACTTCTCTAGATAGATCCTAATAATGTGACACCACCAGTTGATGGTGTCATCCCTGAAAAGTAGGCACTCCTTAGGTTCTCTTGAAACAAGACTCCTTGTCTGTTTAATAATTCTTTAATTGATCGTTAATTCATATCATCATTATACTTCATGATAACGTTATGTGAATTCCACTTTTTTCAATAATCCATTAATGCATTTACATCCATTGGCTCCTAAGCATTTCGGGCGGCGTGCCCTTCATCTGGGAGCGTCTAAACATAAACATAAAGACATAGCGCTAAGGAAAAGGTAACCTGCTAACAGTTTCTTTTGAAAAAAATCAGTGACTTAGAACTCAGTGCAAAAAAAAAATGCGTGCGGGACCGTAGTGTACAACCTGGATTCCAAAAGAATGTGAATCGCATGCTAGACAGAAACTAAAGAGCGTAAGAACGAGTGAAGGTTGGGAGTGTACAAAGGACACATAACGGAAAAAAGAATGTGCTAGAGAAGTTCGTGCGTAGTATTTACATAACGACTCTATGAATGTGCATCTGCGTGCTCGGATTTTTATCGAGTGATTTAGAGGTGGTGAAGCCCGTTCTAAGCGAGCTGACATATTAATGTAAAACGGGTGACCAGGTGGTGTACAAAAATAAAATCAAATGAATAAAGCTTACTCGGAGTGCTGCTATCTTCTGCTTCGGTCGTCGGTGTGAGGGTTGTAATACGGAAGTGTGTTTACAGGAAGTGATGTTATACAGATGGTGCCAGGATGGGAAACATAAACATAAACATAGAAAATGGACCATCGGTGTGAAAGTGTGATGTCGACCATATTGGGTAGGAAATCACGAAAAGTAAAGTAAAATAGTGCAAGTGAGAATACAAGTCCCAAATCGCAAAAAACAGGGAACAGTGACTGCAGTAATCCTATTTTAAACAAAGCATGAAAATTCTAAGCGATCATTAAGACCCGCGGGCTTCATCGTTTGCATTCTGTAAATCCAAACCATCTCTCTTTGTAGCAGATATTTACTGTTATCAATGCCTTCCACTTTCTGGACCTGTTCTAAGATCAAGAACTTAAGTTGGGACACATTATGTCTGTTTTCATTAAAATGTGTCGCTACATTAGATTTTGTGTTTTTTAGTCTAATGTTCGATTTGTGCTCATTGATCCGGGTCTTTATTTTTCTCTCAGTTTTGCCTACATAACACTTCCCGCAGGGACATTTGACAAGATATACGACGTTACTGGTGTCGCATGTTGCATTTACATGTAACTTTACTGGAGTCCCTTTCATGGGGTGGCTCATCACCGTTCCAGTGAGGTTGGTTTTGCAATTTCCACAGTTTTTACACGGCCGGGTTCCTTTTGCTTGTAATACCGTGGGATGTTTTTTAGTGAGGATTACTTTCAGGTTAGCACTGCGGGTGTATGCGAATATTGGGGGTTCTTTGAAAGTATCACCAAAGTCGGGTTCAATGCTCATGATCGGCCAATGGCGTAAGATAATCCTTTTGAAAGACGCACTCATATTCGAAAATTTTGACACAAGGACCATCCTGTTCTTTTGTTCCCGTGATTTTTTGGATAGTAGCTCCACTCTTGGTGTCTCAAGAGCTTTCTTTTTGGCACTCTCTATGAGTGGTTTTGGATATCCCCTAGCAAAGAATCTTTCACCCATTTCTTGTAAACGAATTTCAGTTTGTCTAGGATTTGATGAAATTCTTCTCACTCTTAGCATTTGAGATGTGGGTAGATGAGATTTTAAGGACCCTTGATGGTGGCTAGTGTAATGTAACGTATTGTTACGATCAGTTTTTTTACGAAAAAGATCCGTTTCAAAACCAGTGGCAGTCGTTGTGATCTTCACATCTAGAAAGTTAATCGTGTTTCTGTTGGTTTCCCAAGTGAATTGGATCAGTTTGTTTGCTTGGTTCAATGAGGTGAGGGCCTGTATTAAAGATTCTTCGTTGTTCTTCCAGATGATGAATATATCATGATATATCTTGCATTCATTTTCATGTTGCTTGTCCAGTTCATGTCGGCATAGATGTTGGTTTGCTCAAAATATTTCATATAAATGTTCGCATAGGTCGGTGCGGCACAATTCCCCATCGAGGTGCCGGACAGCTGTAGGTACCAATCGTTGTTCAGTTGAAAGTAACTCTGATACAGCGTAAAAATCATTAGTTCCATGAGGAACTGTTGCATGCCAGGTTCAAGATTGCTCTCAAGAATTGATTTTTCTATCGCTTCTATACCCCCAGCGTGGGGTATCGACGTATAGAGCGAGCGGACATCCGCTGTACATAGAATGATTTGTTCTTCTCCGGAAATGTCAATGCGTGCCAATTTATTGAGAAAGTCAGTTGTATCTTGAATATAGCTTTCCATTTGTCTTACTGTGGGTTGTAGGTAACGATCTATAAACTTACCCACGGGTTCGTGGATTGAACCTCTAGTGGAGACTATAGGCCTACACGGAGGATCTTCTAGACACTTATGAATCTTTGGTATAAGGTAGATGGTTGGGCTCTTTGGAAATGGTTTCAATAAGTATTCCTTTGTTCTCTCATCGATAGTTCCACATTCGCAAGCTTTCTGAACAATGTTGGTAAGAATTTCTTTGAATTGTGTGGTGTGATTACTAGTGAGTTTCATGTAGGTCGATTCATCCTGTATATGTTCTTGTATCTTCCGATCATACAGGGTAGAATTCATCACCACTAAGGCGCCGCCTTTGTCGGCCTTAATGCATTTAATTCGCTCATTGTTAGCTAGCTTCCTCAAGGTGTCATAGTCCTTTTGAGTGATGTTTTTGTGTCCTTTTTTGTTGTAGTTCAATTTCGAGATATCTTGATTAACGAGATTCTCAAACAGATCAATGCTTTTGTGACTCATGGGCGCTTCAAAAGTGCTGAGCGGTCTAAGACCCATTAGTTGATCGGGTTTTCTTGGTTGAGGAGGAATCACGTGGTCAAAGTAATGTCGCAACTTCAATTTGCGTGTGAACTTATATGTGCTTACTTGCATTTCTAGCTGGTTGGTTCTGTAGGTAGGTATGAACGAAGTTCCCTTGGATAACAGATTCATTTTGTGCTGGGTAAGCATCGTGTCTGAAATGTTAATGATCAAGTGTTCTTTTTCTTGTTGTCCTTCTTCGTACTCCGGGTGCTGGGATGAACAGTTTCCTTCTCCTTTCCTTTTTCGGAGGCTCCTCCTGGTTCGTCTTGGGTGTCTTTGCCCTCGACTAAAAAAGATACCGCAGTTGATGATCCTGCCTGTTGGTTTTGAGTTTCAGCTCCTGTGGTCGACTCGCTCAATGGTGTGAATGCTCTTCTTAATGGGCGGTTAGATAAATCACTGCCTGAGGAAGATGTGTCGGACTGGGAATTGAAAGGTTTGTTTCTCCTGCGTTGGGCGTACACGTCTGCCCACGTGTACACCTCTCCCAATTTATAATCTTGGGTGTCCCTCCTAAATTTTCGAATTTTCCGGTCATTTATTTCTCGTGAGTGTTTATATTGTTCACTTTTTATGTCTTCAAGTATCTTCGACCATTCATCGGTTGTTGTCATTTTTGACAATTCATTTTCCACTTCCTTTATTTCTTTGTTTAGGTCAATAAGAATGTTTGACAATTCTTGAATTATAAGCAGAATTAAATCCAAGCTGCATTTGTTTAATACAGCATTCCATTTCTCTTGGAATGATTTAGAGTTCTTGCACAACGATGGTTTCAACGCTATGCGTAACCCTCTGGGGATCCGTAGCGCGCGGTGATATTTGAGTAGGGTGCTAGCGTGCAGTTTTTGGTTCTCTTCCCTTTTAGATAAATATAATAGCTGCCGTATGCACTGTTCTTTAGTGCGATTTGAGGTATTAGAGGCTATGTCTTTGCTGATTAGCGCATAAATGCGGGCTGTTTCGCTCTCATAGAAAGCCAGAATATCTGCTTTAGCATCGGTTGAACGAGTAATCTCAACGTATTGCATGTTGTTAGATTGCGTGCTGTCTTCCTTCGGGCGGAAAAAATAAGTGTAACTTTGCAAATGGTGGTAGACGCCCAGCGTTTTTTAATTGTTTTTCACAAATACGAAAAGTATTTAGGAATGGTGGGTCGGTCGGGTGCTCCACCAGGTGAAGTGTCCGTCCAGGCACTTCTCTAGATAGATCCTAATAATGTGACACCACCAGTTGATGGTGTCATCCCTGAAAAGTAGGCCCTCCTTAGGTTCTCTTGAAACAAGACCCCTTGTCTGTTTAATAATTCTTTAATTGATCGTTAATTCATATCATCATTATACTTCATGATAACGTTATGTGAATTCCACTTTTTTCAATAATCCATTAATGCATTTACATCCATTGGCTCCAATGCATTTCGGGCGGCGTGCCCTTCATCTGGGAGCGTCTAAACATAAACATAAAGATGGTTTGGATTTACAGAATGCAAACGATGAAGCCCGCGGGTCTTAATGATCGCTTAGAATTTTCATGCTTTGTTTAAAATAGGATTACTGCAGTCACTGTTCCCTGTTTTTTGCGATTTGGGACTTGTATTCTCACTTGCACTATTTTACTTTACTTTTCGTGATTTCCTACCCAATATGGTCGACATCACACTTTCACACCGATGGTCCATTTTCTATGTTTATGTTTATGTTTCCCATCCCGGCACCATCTGTATAACATCACTTCCTGTAAACACACTTCCGTATTACAACCCTCACACCGACGACCGAAGCAGAAGATAGCAGCACTCCGAGTAAGCTTTATTTCATTGAATTTTATTTTTGTACACCACCTGGTCACCCGTTTTACATTAATATGTCAGCTCGCTTAGAACGGGCTTCACCACCTCTAAATCACTCGATAAAAATCCGAGCACGCAGATGCACATTCATAGAGTTGTTATGTAAATACTACGCACAAACTTCTCTAACACATTCTTTTTTCCGTTATGTGTCCTTTGTACACTCCCAACCTTCACTCGTTCTTACGCTCTTTAGTTTCTGTCTAGCATGCGATTCACATTCTTTTGGAATTCAGGTTGTACACTACGGTCCCGCACGCATTTTTTTTTTTTGCACTGAGTTCTAAGTCACTGATTTTTTTCAAAAGAAACTGTTAGCAGGTTACCTTTTCCTTAGCGCTATGTCTTTATGTTTATGTTTAGACGCTCCCAGATGAAGGGCACGCCGCCCGAAATGCATTGGAGCCAATGGATGTAAATGCATTAATGGATTATTGAGAAAAGTGGAATTCACATAACATTATCATGAAGTATAATGATGATATGAATTAACGATCAATTAAAGAATTATTAAACAGACAAGGAGTCTTGTTTCAAGAGAACCTAAGGAGTGCCTACTTTTCAGGGATGACACCATCAACTGGTGGTGTCAGCTTTACAAGTGTAACATAGACTCCATTGCAGTTATCGACCGGAGGATTCCGGTATAGTGTAGCAGATAAATGGTACTCTGAAACCCAGATTGGCTAAAGTCTGTGCCTCAACATCCTTGAAATGGCCTGATGCTTTGCCTCTTGTATTGATAAGTCTTTGTAGCATCCCAGACAGAAGGACTGGACTCTTGCCACATGAGATTCTCATGGGGCGGGTTATGAGGTTGCCTGTTGTGTCTTCTAACAAACTTGTGAATACATTAAATGATCTGGTGCTCAACTACTGTAAGGGGTTGGCTGACATGGTTTGTTCTGTATCACCAGGTTGAAGCAGCAACTGCACCACCACATCAGGAGCATTGCCATGACTTGCACCCAAGTGACTGGGTGTTAGTGAATGAACATAGACACAGTGCCTACAGCACGTAGAATTGCTGGGACACCAAGGAACCAGCCTGAGGAGTGACACAGGGAGCCCACAGAGGACAGGTGCAGTGAGGAAACAAGGACGTGTGCTCCGTACAACTCTATGGGAAAGTCACGGTTGCAAATTTACAACTTAAGGACACTTTTAATATGACTTCGAGCAAACCCTTTGGAACACAGGTTCAAAGGCCAACCCACCAGAGAGTACCGAAGTACCCTTGTTACCTATCCTAGAGGAGCCGGGTGCATAAGGGGTCAAGTGGTGTCAGAAACCTTAATCATTTTCAATGGAGAGTTGCAAATAAGTACTGCTGCCAGGAGGGTGAATAATGACCGGTGGAATCCAAGCCTGAATTCCAGGTGAGAAGAACTTGAAAGCAGAGAGGACAGAGTCTGGGTCACTTCAGGTGACCAGGGGATCAGTAGTCGAATGCCCACCAATGTCGAGTGCTTCAGGAGTGAAGAAGGGTTGTTTGACTCTGCAGCCACAGGGAGCAGGAGACATCGAGGACAACCAGGATCTGGAGGTGAGCTGCCCCACGAAGGATGTTGAGTGCTGAGGGGTCGATGTCCGGCTGGAGCACCAACAAGCCTTGCAAATGCAACCCATGGGGCCAGAGGAAACAGGTTACAGTGTGGACCAGCAAGGTCCAGGGTACTCTCTAAGCACTGGAGAGTCAGGGCATGTCTGGAGCAACCAGGTAAGCCCAAGAACAAAAAAAGTGACCCTCAGGCCAACGGACCAGGGATAGCAAGGAGACCTCAAGCAAGTTTGCAAAGTACTAGCCAACAGAACACCCGAGTGGAGGCCGGAAATCTTCGGTGTAAATACTGCTCAGGATCAGGACTACACGGAGTGCAATGCACAATCTCGGGAATCGTTAACAACCATATGCAACTTCAAAATTACTCGGTGCACAGGGGTTTGGGTTGCACAGTCACCTTCAGTTTTCCTGAAAATATAGTTCAGATTCATTCAGAACCTTCTCCCTGACTGAGGGGGTAGTGCGATACCATGAGTTAATCGGTGCCACTCGGCTGATCGTAGGTTCCCCAACTTCAAGCCGGCACTGAACCGGAGAGTGATCCGATATCCCCCTGGCTAAGTGTTGTATATCTTTTACCATGTGGAGGTGGTGGGTGAGTGTGAGCATATAGTCTAAACATGACATGCTGCAATGGGGATCCAAAAGGTGAGTGTATTGGAGCTCCCTGAGGTGCCGGCACCTCCACACATCTACAAGATCCATAGCACCCAGAAAACTATGGATTTGTTTCCGAGAGAGCGGCAGGTCTTTCTGGGGTCAGAGGTCCAGAGTGTCAGAGACAATGGAGTTGAAATTGCCCCCAATCAACAATCTCCCATCCGGCAGTCCCAGGAGAAGATCACCGAGGTCAATAAAGGCCTGTGTATGTAGGCCTGGTGGAATGTACACTGAGGTCAAATTAAGGTTGGCCCCCTCTCAAATCCCACACAAAGCCACAAATCTACCCAGTGGGTCTGTATGGACCATGTTGTCAGTCAAGGGGAAGGATTTACAAACTAAGATGCCCACCCCCGGGAACAAGAACCAAAAAGGGTGTGAGGTGCCATCTGGAAACCCCACCATGACAGGGCCTTACAACCATTGCCCAACAAGTGGGTCTCCTGAAGGAGAACGACATCTGGCGAGTAACTTTTCAGAAACTGGAGAACCACCCCTCTCTTGATTTTGTTCCCTAGTGCATTCACGCTCCAGGAGAGCAAGTTGATTTTCTGTCTAGTCATACTGCCTATTACTAAGTTGGAAAGATGTGTAGTAACCGTGCGAGAAGCATTTCAAGGGGCGGATGAGGAAAGGCTCTAATACATCCCTTAGCACTGCCATTATTGAGAGCATCATGAACACCAAATCTGCTGCTGCATGCATCTGCGACTAATCAAATATATCATGCCTAAATAGGAACAATAGCAAAAAACAAATACCAATACAATCCCCCCACCCACCCCACAAACCCAAAAAACATACCCTGACCCCGCTCCCTGCTCGGCAGTGACAAAACCTCCCGCCCCCCAAACGAACAGAGTGCCTATCGCCCACCCTCTCAGAGACTTACGGGTTAGTGTAGCCTAACCGAGCACCCGTCCGTGAAAAAATGTTCCAAACGATATTCATAATAACATAGATATACTAAGAGCAACAGCAAGGATCTAAAGTACACCTGAAAATGCACACATATGTAGCAGGAGAGCAAACAACTTGAAGAGACCAGTTTGACTAAGTTATCAATAAAAGACTCAATACGAAGGAAGATTGATGCCTTTGGAGGAGTCAACACTATACTCACAGCCATCAGTCTATGCAGAATCCTTCCACCCCCAAAAGGGACAACATGCAAAACAATTATTCAATGCCACCCGTCGCTTCAGTCAAGTCTTGTGTGGGTGAGCCGCTGCCAGAGATCCTGGTGTCTGCATCCATCCTCACAACCCGGGTATGATTGTGGCAGCGGCCAGCCAGTCCCAGACCTCCTCTGGGGTGGTAAAGAACCAAGATTTCCCCACCCTCAGTTTGGCCGGAAACATCATGGCATATTTCAGTTCTTTATTGTGAAGCGCCCTTTTCACTTCCAGAAAAACTGCATCATTGTCTCTGTACCTTGAGGGTGAAATCGAGCGAGCACACAGCAGGATACCATCCCTGTCATGGAAATTAAAGATCCTGGCAAGAAGAGGTCGTGGGGGAGCTCCAGGTCTCGCCCAGCCCCCCGGCACCCGGTGCCCTTGTTCCACTGAGAAGAAGTTGGATAGCCCCTTCGGCTTGAGGTAAGTAGTAATCTGTTCTTCCATGAATGGATCCGCTGATGGCCCTTCCGCTCGCTCCAGTACCCCAATTATTCGAACGTTATTGTGTCTGGAGCACCCCTCATAGTCATCCAACTGCGCTTCTAGTTTCGCGGCGTGTGTCTGCATTTCTTCCATCTTCCTCTGTAGTGCGGATGTGTCCTCAACCAGAGAGGTCGCCTTGATTTCAATCAATCAATCAATCAATCAATCATGGCATTTATATCGCGCACTACTCACCCGGAAGGGTCTCAAGGCGCGTGGGGAGGGGGGGTCTGCTACTGCTCGAACAGCCAGGTCTTGAGCTGTTTCCTGAAGGCGAGGTGGTCCTGGGTCAGCCGCAGGCGGACGGGCAGGGAGTTCCATGTCTTAGCTGCTAGGTAGGAGAAGGATCTTCCTCCGGCGGTGGCTCTCTGGATGCGAGGCACGACGGCGAGGGCGAGGTTCGCTGATCGCAGCTGGCAGGTGGGCGTGTAGAAGGTCAGGCGGTCGTTGAGGTACCTAGGGCCCAGGTCGTGGAGGGATTTGTGTGCGTGGGTGAGGAGTCTGAACGTGATCCTCTTGTTGACAGGGAGCCAGTGTAGGTCTCTCAGGTGGCTCGAGATGTGGCTGCGACGGGGGATGTCCAGGATGAGTCGGGCGGAGGCGTTCTGGATGCGCTGGAGTCTCTTCTGAAGCTTGGCTGTTGTTCCGGCGTAGAGGGTGTTTCCATAGTCCAGTCTGCTGGTGATGAGGGCCTGGGTGACCGTCTTCCTTGTCTCGGTGGGAATCCATTGGAAGATCTTGTAGAGCATGCGGATTTCAACATCTTTCAATCACAAATTCATTGAGCGCATATCTTCTCGGATAAGAGACACTTCGGTGGATACCGTGTCAATGTGCGATTCCAATGAGGTGCGGACGCAGGTGGTGGCTTCAAGGATATCTTGCAGTGTCAACTACTTCTGTTTCTCACCAGGCTCAAACTCGTCCAATGTGGTTGAACCTCCTTTAGGGCTCGCTCTGGGGCCCCACTCCCATGCATATTTTGTCAATTTGGCTTAGAGAGCTGCTTTCGAGCTGCTGCCTCCTGACATGATGTAGACAGGTCCCGTGATAGGGTTAGATGATTGAGCCCGATATGAGCCAGGCGGCGACGTGCTGATCTCTTGTGTTGGGGCCCGGTATGACAAGGTTGCACTGAAGCGCTGTGAGCCCAGCGCGAGTAGCAAGGTGTGGCCCCTCACAGGTAGAAATATGGGGGCGGTATACTCCAGGACACCGTCAGCATATACAGATCACCCAGGGCAGCGGGGTCCGCCCCACTACAGCAGTACTGCGTTGGAGTTCATCTTGGGCGCAATATGGCCATCTGGCGCCACAATCACCAACCCCAGGTATCAGCAGGCCAAGTTCAATGCGCAGAGTAGGTCGCAGCCCACAGGCCCAGCTCTGCGGTCTCTCCCGGGGCCCCTCACTGCGGGCGCAGTGTCACGAGAAGTCTAGGGCATGGGTGCAAAGCGGGCGCCACGCTGGGGTTCAAAGCAAGCAGTGTAGGGCAAATTTCAGGCCTCCCACTTCAGCAGCAGCGCTATACCCACAACCGGCTGCCTCACTCGATTCTGGGCCCGTCACTGCAGAGTCTACTCACCTGCTGCCCAGATCAATGTGGCGAATGTAGGGTGAGTCTGTGTTTCAGCGTCCCGAAGGGCACGCAACACTATTCAAGTGGCTAAATCCCCCAATGATGGGCCAGGCCTCTGCCGCGATGCATGGAGGTGTGAGCAGGTAACTCCGGCGCCAGACGTCAGCGGTCCGATTGTCAGAACTGCCGGTCAGATCCGGCTGAAATTGGGCTCCCCTGTTCCCTGGGGATTGCGCTGTGCTCCGGCGTGTATTTATGCCATGGTGCGGATTTTCGAACAGCGGATGATGGGAGGAATGGGCGCCATAGGACAGAGCCGCCTCAAGAAGCGGCCATCACACTCGACGTTTGGCCAAGCCCCGATTCATACAATATTCAATGCCTCTAATACCGCAGGCTTGGCCCATCTTTTTTAAAGGTGTGGGTTTTGTCCTTGTGTCTTCTTTCCAAACTATTTTTGGTGTAATACCGGCATTTATTAATTCTATTTTTTCCAGCGTCTTCGGTGGGTTGCCAATATTACTTGCCTTAGCTGCTGGAATACTGCTGTTAATTTGCCTGCTGCATATTGACTGCTTTTCCAGTGGCGCTGCACAGCCAAGACCGACTACAGATGCTTCCTAGCCATATGCTTGAATGCTATGGTACTCTGCCCATGGCCACGCTAAGCATGGCTTACGGATTGTCCTTTAGTTTTGCATATTACACTTGCGTGCAACCTGTCTTCTCTTGCTTGGAATGTACATTTCAATGAGCATTTGGTCTTTGCTCTCCAATACGGTGTCTCCTGCCCCGGATTCTGATCTGCTGATGAGTCTCTTAGTGTCCCATGAGCAAGAGTGTTCCGGTGTTGGGATTATGGCCTGCGCGGCTGGGCTTGGAATTTTGGCAGAGTGGGATATCTGTGCTGCAGCACAAGATTTCCTGCTACTAAGTTACATCAAGTACCACGCAAGTTGTCCAGCGATGGTGCTGGAAGCACCACTTGTTGAGGAACATATCTGTTCTTTCAGTTTGCTTGGATGGATGGCCTCTCTTTTTTCTGATGCTAAAAATTACTTCCACTTGGAGGCCGTTGGAACTTACTGCTCCTAAATTTTGATGGATTAACTTGACTGGCATCGAATATAATTTTTTGTTGTTTTTGGCTTGTTTTCTTTTTTCTTTCATCCTTATTAAGAGACAAAGGATATTTTTCTCTCTCTCTCTCTCTCTCCCTCCCATCCACCCGATACTTACAGGCTAAATTCCAAATTGACTTTTGTTGTTGAAATCGCAATTCACTTAATGAACAATGCTCTAACTTCTGACTCTGAATTTATTGAACTCCGTGTTCTCCATAAACCTCTATTCGATGGACTCACCAGGGGAGGGTGTAGTAAGGTCATAGTATTAACTACAGACAGTGCTAAGTGTGCATTAGTTAGTTTTTAGCTTGGCAGCCATCTTGCCGCTTTTGCACACGTTACTACATGCCTATGTTCCAGTGGATAAACTGCTGATGCATTTGTGCATGAGAACTGCCTGCCCTTCACACATTTAGAGGTACACCATAATCCTAGTCTGCACAGCATGTTCAAGGTCGAAAAACAATGGATGCTGTTGATTCACTTAGGTCAGTCCCAAGCCCATTGACACAACATAGACACAGCTGCACTATTGAAAGTCGAGTGCTTTTAATATGGTAATGCTTGCATGAAAAGGCACTGGGAGAGATTCATTCCAACAGAGAAGAGCTGTGCTTATCCTGAGATATGATTTCTTGTATCTAAACATAGAGGTATGGGGTCGCCCTGACAAAGCCTAGAGGTCTTCTATAATTATAATAAACTAGCTTGTAGCACGGGGAGGGTGGTAAGGCGCTGTAGCCCTGTTTCCACCATCATTATAACATGATTGCCCCGTTTGTGCTTTATGGAATTGTAACAATGCTGATTATATTGTTCTCATGCATTTCGCTGCTTGTGTTGGCTAGTATACTGCATTGTAGAGCACGTTAGTTAAAATAAACATTTTAAACTTTACAGTGTCTCTATTTACTCATGTTGTGCACAAGTGTGAGTGTTTGAACAAAAGAGTGTTCTTCTTCCAGTGATTTCTGAGAGGGACTGAGTAACATGTTCTAGGATGTCTAATCATTGGTAGCTTTGCTGTAGTACGGAGAACGAATGAGACACTATACCTAGTCGGATTGGGGTTCTGGGTACTGAGGTGGGTTTTCTGGTATACCACTACACACCGAAGTCCTGGTTTCCTGCGCATAGTTCTATGTATGTGCAGAATCCTTGCAACAGCGTATATTGCACGAAGTACTTGAGATTGATCTTGCGAAACATTGAACTTTTCTATTCTGTGAAACTGAAGTTGCTTTGTAGCAAGTGTTTAGCTGCTGGTTTTAATTAATTCTCATTGTATTGTATTAAGAAAGAGGTTTTACTATTTGTATGTCAACTTTTATGATCTATGTTTCTAATTCAGATCGAATAAAGTTATTGAATTGAAGTCTCCCAAGATAGCCACCAGAGAAAAAGGAGCCGAAATGTCGCACAGATATCACACAGATGAAGCTCATGTATAGCCCAAAGACAGAAGTGTGGAAAACACTTTTTTTTTTTTTTTTTTGCAGTTTTATATGGTGCAGACTTGTCAGGTATTGGAGTGCTTTACATGAGCATTGGTTACATCACACAAGGACAGATTAATTTTGGTTGTAGGCATGGGGAGATTAAGTGATTTGACAAGAATCACAGAATATTGAGCTGAGGCAGAAACTCCAACCTGGTTCCCCAGTTGCAAAGTCTGCTGTTCGGGAAGTAACACAACATCCTCTCCCCTAAGTGCAACATTTAATCAAGTGGTCAACTATATAAAAAAACATAGCTACAATTTTTTTTTAAAGTGCTTTGTCGCTATTTGTGAACTCAGAAAATGCGTCCTCAATTTAGTCTTTTAGAGCACTAACCATAATTTTGATGCAAATAAGACCCTCTCATTTCTATAATTTCTATAGTCAATGCTTTATGTATTACAGTTTTGATTACAATAAGATGTCGTCAGGCGTGCCACACTTTTGTAACAAATATAGAATGTTAGCAATCTAGTTTTTTATTAGGATACTGTTGAGAGGCAGAGGTCAGATGTGCTGACTCGAATAATTGAAGGCAGGTAGGATGGTGCAGAGGCAACATTTTGACCACACTGGGCAGGCAGGAAGGGCAGTGGCAGCACAACAGACTATGGAGGGCAGTGGAAAGGGGGGCAGAGCAACACACCAACAATGCAGGACAGACAAGAAAGGCTGTGACAATATAATGGACCATTGTGGGAAGAAGAAAGAGGCAGTGGTAATACAACCATACATGTCAACAGACCTGATTCAGCCAGGGAACACCCAATGTTTTAAGCCCAAATGGGCTTTATTTTATTTGTCTCCTGTCTACAATCTCTTCTTTTTCGATGTAAGCCAATGGGGAAAATCAATTCCACAGGTTTTTTCCCCAAAATCTCCCTTGTAGCAACTCAAAATGTACCATGTATGGTACATTGGATCATGGAAGGCAGGAGGAATTGAGGTAGGGACATGAACTCGGATAACAGAGGACAGGAGGGACATGGACAGTGTACCAAATTGACCTTATAGGGCAGGCATCACGGTTTGCAGCAGCACAATACACCACACAGGTCATGCTGGATGGTAGTGCAGCACAACAATCTATGGTAAGCAATAGGGAGGGGACAGGAGCATGAACAGAGGGGAAAGAGGCAATGACAGCAAGCTGACCATAATGGACAGACAGGAGAGAAAGCTGCAGCATAGCGGAACATACAGGGCAGAAGGGAGGGATCAGGGGCATTACAATGGAACAGACAAGCCAAGAGAGAGGGAGTAGGGGTCTGCACATGGAAAATAGAGGGCAGGGGGCAAGGATGCAGGGCAGGAGCAGCAAACTGACCACGGAGGTCAGGCAGGATGGGCACTAGAAGCACCAAACACCATGGATGGCAACAGTGAGACTATATTGGCAAACATACAGACCAAGGAGAAAAGGTGGGAGGGGGTCAGGGGCAGCTAGCTGACCACACAGGGAAAGTGGGAGAGGCGGTGGCAGCACAGAAGATCATGCATGGCAAGTGAGAGAGTTAGTGGAACCACAATGGCCATGATGGGCACAAATGAGGGAGCAGGGGCATGCACAAAGGACCATGGAGGTTAGAAAGTAGGGATAGGAGCTGAGCACAGACAAGAGAGTTCATGGTAAGGGGCCTCACAACAGACCACACGGGGCAGGTAGGAGGAGCAGTTGCAGCACAACAGACCAGGGAGGGCAGAAGGGTGTGGCAGTAAAATGGACAATGGAGAACAGAAGGAAGGGATAGGGACATGGAACGTGGTCAGGCAGGGTGGAGGTGGCAGGGACAGGTTACAGTCATCTGACAATGCTAGGCAGGTGGGAGGAGAGTGACAGCTCAACAGAACACTCAAAGTAGATAGGAGGGGCAGGTCCATGGAACATGGTGGGCAAAAAGGACATGGACACAGACATCGGAGGGTAGGGGGAAGGAGAGTAGGGACAGCAAGCTAAGCATAGAGGCTAAGCAGGAGGTCAATGATTGGGCATAGAATTGGGCAATGTAGGATAGGAAGAGTGGACTGGGACATCATGCTAAATGGAGGGCAGTGGAAGCACATCAGACCATGCATGGCAGTACGGAGGAGGTTAGTGCACTGATTCAGATAATAGAGGTAGGGAAGAAGTGGATGGGGCAGCAAGCTAAATGTTCAGAGAAGGCAGAAAGGGCAGAATAAGAACAACGGCCACATAGAGTTGTAATGAGAGAGCAGGGGCATGGACTTGGACAATGGATGACAAGGAGGGGGGGCAGCAGCAGCAAGCTTAGGTGGGAGCAGCACAGTGCCAGGCCAGGCCCTGCTTCCAACCCCCCAACATCCATTGTGGTAGGTATCTTACTTACCATAAACAAAACTAGAAATTTGCTGCAAAAAATAAGGATTACAGGTGCATTATAGTTAAACTCAGATTTCACTTGTACAAAACAAATTCAATTCAGCAGTTATAGTTACCTGAGTTAACTATAACTTACGCCCCCACATGCACTGCTTATGCCCTCATACATTACATCATTCATGACATGGTCAATGACATCACTTATGACATCTCAAATGAGCTGTGAATGGAGTGGAACTATAATCACTAGAACTTTATTTAGGGATAGTGTGTGTATTTTAACACCCCTTTATTTTATTTTATTTGTGTAAGAACCATTATAATACGCAACATGACCAGATCAATATGGACTGTCACTTTACAGTAATGTGTAGTCCATTGTTTATGTTGATGTTTGCAATCGTAAGTATGTTTAATATGAACAAGTGATGTTGACGAACAAACAGGTATGGTGGTCACGGACAAGATATGCTGAAATGACATTGCGTGCATATTAACACTTGCTTTCTTTTCTTTATTGTATGATTCTTGAATTTTTGCATCGTGACCAGACCAATATGGTCGCCAGCTTTTTGGATACATGTAATATGTAGTTGGCAACTGTACATTTAAATAAGGAAGCTACAATGACGTCTTGTATTTTTATCAAGGTTCGGATGAGCCGAAACGCGTGGTTCGGGCCTTTGCAGATTAAATACTTCCAAACTACAACTTGAGTGCTACTGCTGATTCCTTCCTTGTAAGAGTGAGAGGGGATTAAATACATATATATAAAATTCACTGAAAAAACCCACTGGTTTCAGGGACCTTATAGTTAGAAACTAACATTTAAAAGACCTTAGATAGTCACCGAAAAAAATACAGGTTTCAGGGACGTTATAGTTAGTCTGACATTTCACTCGTGCAAGACCAAAAGTGTTGCCATCATAGTTAGCTGAGCTAACTATAACTCACGTACCCACAATGCACTGCTGATGACGTCACATATTACATCAGTCATGACATGGTAACTGACATCTCAAATGGCATCACTGATGACATCATCCAGTGACTGTGAGTGTTTCTAAATGGTTTAAGAATGTGATATATATATATATATATGTATATATATATGGCGTTATAAGGGGACTTGAGGACGGGCGTTTTGGCTCGAGGGCAGTGGAAGGCTTGGTCACCGTGCCCTGCTTTGTGACCGCAGTGGGGATTGCCTGCACATCCTCCCCATTCCACCGACCCGGATTGCCACGAACATTTGGCCTTCTGGGAGTTGTAGTCTCTCAACATTATTTGGACTACGACAGGTGTGCCTAATTGTCAGGGGGAGGAGCGGATCACGCCAACACTATATCAGAGGCAGCGGGAATGGAACAACACGGATGAGGGCTCCCGGTGTTGTGTACTGAGGAAGGCAACACGCCGAAATGCATCTACCGCCACAGGGGCTGCCTGTCTGCCAATAAAACCTGTCTTTCTTGTCCCCCCCGGGCTCCTGCTTCTTTCTTTTGGAGGAAGGTTTTCATTTATATTATTTGTGCCTGCCAATTGCACAATACAGGAGCACCGCCACGTTTAGGGATCTGGACAATTGCTGGCTTCTGCTTCACGGCATCTGCTTTTTTCCCGGGAGGGATAGTCCGGTTCCCACTTCGCCTGCAGAGGACCCTGAGCAGTGAGGTAAATTGCCTCGTTCCGGACATTGTGCACTTCCATACTTGATCCCTGCATATGTGACTTTCTGCATGCGAGGCTGTGGCGTTATAAGGGGACTTGAGGACGGGCGTTTTGGCTCAAGGGCAGTGGAAGGCTTGGTCACCGTGCCCTGCTTTGTGACCGCAGTGGGGATTGCCTGCACATCCTCCCCATTCCACCGACCCGAATTGCCACGAACATTTGGCCTTCTGGGAGTTGTAGTCTCTCAACATTATTTGGACTACGACAGGTGTGCCTAATTGTCAGGGGGAGGAGCGGATCGCGCCAACACTACATCAGAGGCAGCGGGAATGGAACAACACGGATGAGGGCTCCCGGTGTTGGGTACTGAGGAAGGCACCACGCCGAAATGCATCTACCGCCACTGGGGCTGCCTGTCTGCCAATAAAACCTGTCTTTCTTGTCCCCCCGGGCTCCTGCTTCTTTCTTTTGGAGGAAGGTTTTCGTTTATATATATATATATATATATATATATATATATATATATATATATATATATATATAGATAGATATATATATATATATATATATAGATATATATATATATATATATATAGATATATATATATATATATATATATATATATATATATATATATATATATATATATATATATATTCACTGAAAAAAACATAGGTTATAGACCATATATAGTTAGGAATTAGCATTTAAAAAACCTTATTTTACTCACACAAAACCATTGAAATTCCATATATAGTTAGTTGCACTAACTATATATCGTGCACCCGCAATCCACTGCTGATCATGTCACATATTACATCATTCATGACATGGTCAGTGACATCACTGATGACATCACTGATGACATCTCAAATGACATCACTGATGACAACATCCAGTGACTGTATTTTTCTGTAAAGTTAAAATATGTCTTGAGTGGATGTATAAGTGTCTGGATGAAGGATTTAGTAGGTGCATGACTGACTGTATGAGTGAGTGATTAAATATGTCTCACTGAATGCATGGGTTAGTGACTAAACTGTCTTAATTTGTGCATCATTATGTCTGTTGTTCTGTAAACTGCTGCATGTGTTGATCATTAGCTATACGAGAGGCTATATGTGTTATTAATTGGTTGCCCAAGTATTTCTATGGGAGATTGAGTTTGTGTGGGGGTGGCTGGAAGGTGTGAGACTCTATGCATAGATGTGTGAGCAGTTTATTCACTAGGTGTATGAGTTCAAGAGTGCATGTGGAAACAGCTACATGGGCAGTTGACTGTGTGCATGAGTGTATTGATGAGTGAATGGATATCTCAATGCTACATGTCATAGTAAGTACATATGTAAAACACAGTACATGTGAGAGTTGGCATATATAAATAACTGTGCATGAGAGCCACTGAATGAGTGAGTGGTTGTATCGATCATTGTGAACTTGTATCAGGGATTGTATAAGAGAGTAAATATGTGTTAGTATATGTTTCAATAAGTAAGGTGTGTTTAACTGTATAGTTGAAGAAATGGAGGTGAGATTGTTTCTTTGCATGACTGACTGGGTGTGTGAGTAACTCCATGGATGAGTGGCAGTGTGTGAGTGTCTGTATACACTGAGTGTATCTAAGGTTATATTAGAGTCTGAAGAGGTTTATCGTATTAGCACAAGAATGATGTCAAATGAGATGTCATCAGTGATGTCATCAGTGATGTCATTTGAGATGTCATCAGTGATGTCATCAGTGATGTCACTGACCATGTCATGAATGATGTAATATGTGACATGATCAGCAGTGGATTGCGGGTGCACGATATATAGTTAGTGCAACTAACTATATATGGAATTTCAATGGTTTTGTGTGAGTAAAATAAGGTTTTTTAAATGCTAATTCCTAACTATATATGGTCTATAACCTATGGTTTTTTCAGTGAATTTTCAAGGTTTTGTAAATGCTAATTCCTAACTATATATGGTCTATAACCTATGGTTTTTTCAGTGAATTTTCAAGGTTTTGTAAATGCTAATTCCTAACTATATATGGTCCATAACCTATGGTTTTTTCTGTGAATTTCATTGGTTTTTTAACAGCTAATATCTGTAGCTGTAAAATGTATTCTTCTTTAAATCCAAAAATATATTTTATATGTTTATGAATAATTTTTTTTTTAAATATTTATTTTTTTCTTCGTTCCCGCTTCGCAAATCGGGAAGCTTCCCGTTAGCTGACCTTGATGCCGCGAAATAGACCGCGAGCCGGTAAACGTTTCTTTACCGCAAGTGCCGCGTTACAAAACAACATCGTGACGCCTCCCGTCCGCATGACGTTTCACGTTGTCGCGTGATACGTCATATGACGTACTACGTTAGCGAACTGGTACGCGAAGCGAGTCGCAAAGCGCAGGTTTCTGGAAGCAAACCGGGAGGCCCTGCAAAGCGCTTAACGTAAACACAGCAAGTCATGTGACTTGGTAATAACACTTTTCATTGGTTCATTTCACTTTTGGTTTCCTAATGATGTAAGACTAGGTCATATAATCTAAAATGAACACTTTTGATTGGTTGAGAACTCTTGTTTTTCCCAAATGATGAAAATCCCTCCTTCTTTCCTCACTCTGACTTTCATCATTGTGAGAGAAAGACCCTTTGTGATCACTGAGCAATGGCTTCTTTAGTAGCTTCAGCTGGTGCTTCCCCACCACCTCCACCACATCCAAGGAAGAGTGGACCACCTGCTCAAGTTATAATTCAACAAGAAGAAGAAGAAGAGGAACAGGAGGACGAGCACGAAGAGAGGCAGTTTTTGCCTGAGCAGCCCAGGACGTCTCACCGGAAAGAAAACTTCATTTGGCAATTTTTTAAAATTCCCAAAGGTCAGAAAAAAGTAAATGCAAGATACGTAACTTGCCTTATATGTCAAGATAGACTGTCCAGAGGGACCGACAAAAAATACAGTTTCGGAAACTACACAATGCATCGCCATATGACTAGGTGGCATCCTAACAACTACAGTGCTGCACAGTTTCGGAACGACCTAGATAATCTCCCTATTATGGCCAGAAGATCTGTTGTACCGGAAGTAACGGGACCAGAAGGCAGGGAGATGGTGCCAAATATACAAATGAGATTTGGTGAAGTAAAACACACCTGCGTATTTTGCGATGGATTCATTTCCTACGGAGAAAGAAGCATCACTCTGATCAACAGAGCTATTGACTATCATATGCAAGTTTGTCCGAAACGCCCAAAATAATAAATACTTCTTTTTTTGTTTTGTTGCTCCTGTTGAGCCCTTTACAATGAATCGTTTTCATTGCCCCCTCCAAGAAAACCCCAAAAAAATATAAAACTGTTCCGAAAAATTCAAAAACAGTAAAAAAATGTTCAGAAAAATAAAAAAAAAAGTTCTTTTCAGAACTACCTCCCCGTTATTAAAAAATTGGTACAATATTTGGAACTGTGCCAACCTCTATTTCTCTTAGTTCGCTTCCTAGTTCGCTCGCCGGTACGCGAACTGGAAGCGAACCAAAAACAGTAAGTATAAGGGAGGGAAACACACACTTATGTTAAAATAAAGACAGCTATAGGGGAGTAAACTAGAGATACTATTACCCGTAATCCACTGCTGATGATGTCACATATTACATCATTCATGACATGCTCAGTGACATCATCAGCAGAGGATTGCGGGTTTTTTGACAACATGCCTTATCCACGGTTTAATAACGCTGCCTTTTGCTTTATATAAGTTTTCAAATTGTATGAAATATATACCAATAGGTTGTTATGAACCTTTAGGTAGTGCTTTTCTTCATGAGGTCTGGTCGCTTCCATACACATACAGATGTTTCAAAGATGATCAAGAAGTTTATCTGAATGGAGAGGAATGCACTGAGACGCCAGATCATTCACTAATGTGTAGGCACATACAGTTACACGGTTCATGCAACAAACACCGACCAAATATGGCTTGCGTGTTGCAAGGCACGCCAGTTCCTGCTATCATCCCCACGTTCAAGTTGTTGGAAAATGGTAGTTATTTGATGCTCAATAATGAAGATTGTTCTGAGTTAATTAAAAGTATTCCTTTTATCGTAACAGTAAGTGAACGGGTTATTTGCTGCAGAAATGTTCTATTTCCTCCCACACATGAACATAGGGAGTTTTCAATCTGGCCACAAATACCAACCTTGGGACACGTTTCAACGGCATGGCAAGAATAAGAGCTCTTTTGTCTCAGAGAGAGGTGGCCTTGAGTTCGGCCCGTGAAACTTTCGTACTTCACATAGCGAACACCCATACAGAGGTGCACACCCTTTTCAATTAAGATTTGCCTTTCAATTTCAGCAACGTGTTTCCGACTATCTTTAACGCATCCTCCACAAAGTCCCTGGCACACTTTTTTAAAGTTGTTACCAGTGGTCTCGTGACTTCATTTGAGAAAATCTTTGGAGTCATCCCTGCTTCCTTTCATTGTATTTTCTGCACTCTGGTTCGTAGATTGGCATTTTTACTTGCATTACCAGCGGACGCTCTTGTGCTTTTTTACATTTTTAAATATGGATGTCCCTCCTATGCAACCTCCGACCCTGCAGCTGCTGACACTGTTCCGCAATCGCATGCTAGAATATTATGGCACAATGCCGTTGGCGATATTAAGCACGGCATATGGATTATCTTTTCGGTTCTCCTACTTCACCTGTGTCCAGCCTGTATTTCACTGCCTGACCTGTGATTTCGATTGGGCCATTGATTTGTGTCTCTGCGGACCGGTTTCTCCTGACGTCGACTTTAATCAGCTGATGACTCCTATCATTACTCACGAGTTGGTTTGTCCTGGCGAAAGGATTATGGCTGTGGCATTGATGCATGGACTACTTGGTCCCTGGAATTTACTGGCGGCAGCACAGTCTTTCTTGGAACAGAGCTTTCTTGAAAACCCACCGAGCTGTCCTCTGATGGTGATAGAGGATCCGGTGCTGGGAGAGCACGTATGTTCTTTTCCGCTTTTAAATTGGATGGCTGAACTGTTTTCGGATGAAGACGGTGACTTCCTATTGGAGGCTGTTGAAGCTTATTTTGCATACACAGTTATGTCATAGACCTTTTTCATGTTTGATATGCTGAGTACTAGCATTTCATTGACAATTCATTGACTTATTTGTCAAGTTTTTATTATTTACCTTGCCTATTGGCTTAAGACTCGATAAAGTACTTGGCTGTTTTATTTTTCTTTAGCATTAAATTTTCCTAGTTTTTAATGCTTTACCTTGCGGACCGTCCACATATAAACTTGCAATCTGCTCTCATGAGATGGCACTTCTATTATCTTATTCAGTTCGTTTCCGGATCATGAGGAGGTGTCATCTAGGTCCTGGATATCTTTACACCGTGTTAAGTTAGCATGGGCTCATTACCGGTTTAAACGCCATTTTTCCTTTTTTGCAACTTCTGCACACGACACTTAGTTGTTGCTTTAGCTTTCCACCTAGTAGTTCATCGTGGTTTACATGAGAATAATATGTTATTGGTCTACTATCTGCTTTACTTGTTAAACTATATCTGTACAGCGAGTGCTAAAGTTTCAAGAACAACACGATACAGAATTGTTATGAGGTCTGATCTCCACGACTTCATACTCATAACATAAGTGCAACTTCTGCCAATTCTGGGCATGAGGCGGGTTTTATATTGCTTTGCCGAACACACATACACAACAGTTGATGCGGTTCACATGAAGAGAGAGCTGGTGTATGCTGATGTGATTCCTTCAAATCTAAGACACTAAAGTATGGGCACGCCCTAAACCAACACAAAGAGACCTTCTTAGCAAATAATATAATATGTGTATTAGGGAGGGTGAGATATAAGCAGCCGCGGGCCGTGGAGGGAGTTACGATGGGGCAGGGAGGCGGGGAGGGGGAGAAGCAGGGTGGAGCCCTCTCTACCTTGCCCCTCCCCCTCCCCGCCTCCCTGCCCCACCGTAACTCCCTCCACGGCCCGCGGCTGCTTATAAGTGTTGCTAACTCTTATTCATTTACAGCATGTTAACATACTGTCACCATTCGCTTTTTATGTACTAGTAACTATGCTGGTAATTTTGCTACTGATAATATGTGTACTTGTATTCTCCACCCTGCTTCTCCCCCTCCCCGCCTCCCTGCCTCACCATAACTCCCTCCACGGCCCGCGGCTGCTTATAAGTGTTGCTAACTCTTATTCATTTACAGCATGTTAACATACTATCACCATTCACTTTTTATGTACTAGTAACTATGCTGGTAATTTTGCTACTGATAATATGTGTACTTTTATTATCTAAGGTACTACGCCTGAGAAGACGGCATTAGTAAATAAACATTTCAAATACACATCTGTTCTTCTTAACTCCATGTTCTGGTTTCTAAGAAATCTATAACGACCGACTGTTCATGAGTTCCACGTATCCTGAGGTACTATAAGTTCATATTCTGGATTGTCTAAACATTGAGAGTTTGTTATATCCAATGTGACACTGTACCTAGCTTGCTAAGGAGTTTTTGATTACTAACGTGAGTTTTGGGACACCCTAATTCGCCGAGGTTCCAATCCTCTGTCCACAGTTCTGTGTGAGAACAGAAACCCTGCGACAGGGGCACCCCCGACCCTTGCTGGAGCTTCATCACACTTGCGATACAACTCCAGCAATGCGCCACCTTTACGGCACAGATACATCACGCATCTGTGCTGTTTTTGCCCCATGATGCGCCGCATTGTAAATGCAGCACACCATAGGTGACGGAACAGCGGCACAGAATGACTAACACATCCCTGGTGATGCGCCAGTCATCATAAATGTATCCCTATGCTTCTTATCTTGTTAGAGATGAACCGCCATATGTATCATCAAAGTTATTTGCATTTCCTAAATAGCGAACTTTAAGGAATAAATAGCGATTCTTTACCATTCCTAGTTTGCGATGAGCTATTTGCTAATTAGCCGAATGTAGCCCAATGAAGCCCAATGTAGCCCAATGTAGCCCAAAGATGGCCGCCAGACACACAAAAAAACAAATGTAGCCCAAATATCAGCCAGATGTAGCCCAACTATAGCCCAGTGACAGAATGACCAATCAGCTTCGCAAACCTCCGTTACGCGAAGCGGAGCGCTGTTACAGATATATATCTTTTTTTGAACGTTAATTTCTCAAAATCCACTGGAGCACATATATTGAGACCTAGCAAAGGCACATCGGGCTACCAGTCCCTAATATTTTGCCAAGTTTCGTGCAAATCCATTCAGCCGTTCAATTATTATTATTATTTTTTTTTTTTGCCCCGCGGGGCCCTTTTAAAACCTCCACATCAAACCTAGGGGGTCAGCGAGGATCTACTATGCCCCCTTATAGTTATTTCCCCCTTTGTTTTGACCTCCTCTTGTCTCTCGATCCTACCGAGAGACAAGATGGCGGCCGCTACGGACTGTTTGGAATGTTGACAGACGCCGGAGAACCAATCAGCTTCGCTTCACAAAGCTCCGTTGCGCGAAAAGTCCGCGAACCAGTGCGCTGCCCGGTCCGCTGTTACAGATATATATCTTTTTTTAAACGTTAATTTCTCAAAATCCACTGGAGCACATATATTGAGACCTACAAAAGGCACATCGGGCTATCAGTCCCTACAATTTTGCCAAGTTTCGTGCAAATCCATTCAGCCGTTCGGGCTAAAAGTGAGGCCAACCGCCCTATGGAAAACTCAATGTTAAAAACACGTTTTGGGACCCCCCTTTTTTCTCGGCCCCCACTGGACGAACCCCCCCCAAATTTTCAAGGGCTGCTCAGAAACAAAATGTGCCATTTTCCTGAAAATTTCAGCCAATTCCGTCCACAAACGCCAAAGTTATTAGACATAGAATTTTCAAAAAACCCATAGAGAAAAAATCCTAACTATATATACCTACTGGCGACCGCCAGTAGGTAATATATATATATATATAGATATAGATATATATATATATATATATATCCAACCAAAAACGAGTCGCTTCGGATCCCTGCCGCTTCCAATGGCGGGCCTCGGACGGGGTAGCAAATCCCAAATGTTACAGCCAAACACTCTCTTTAGTGTGAAAGAAAGAAATCCGGGCCACTTCAAGTTTGCAAAGCGTGTTTAATTCACAAACGGCTTGTCTCGACGCGTTTCGCAGGTGAAACCTGCTTTCTCACGAGAACGAGCAAACTGAATGACGTGAAATATATAGTCACATGGTATTAGCGCCATACCAAAGGTAATAAACAACAGACTTCGTGGTTTACACTCGGGCTGTGATCAAACATTATAAGACATTTGTTAAATAAACATTTGCTTTTGAGGCATGACTGGGTAATAACAGTTCGTTCAAAATAGCGTGAAGTTCACCGTGTGAGACAAGTAATATGCATTCAGACGCACGCTTCCGGACAATCGCCCGTTACCAGTGCACTTCAATAACCAAATGTTAACGTGTTCGTGAGTGAGAAAGTCAGCCCAGTGGCCTGTGACAAAATCATTGGCAGTCCGCCACACTCATTTCATGACACATAATAAATCGTGCACCCTGTGAACGGGACGCAGCTACCCCCAATTGGGGAAATAATGGTAACCAAATGTTCATTACAAGCCATTGTCCCTCTGAAAGTCGAGGCAAGCGTGTAAAATTATATAATAACGCCCAAGTGGGCAGGAGCGCCATTAACAAATGGCCATCCATACATTCGATACCGCCCCAGTGGGCACAAAATTAATGTTCAAAGGCCAACATAGGTGATAAACGCCGGGTTCATTTAATCTGAGACAGTGAGGTTTCCAGTCTTGCAATTCATTCAAACGTGCAGTAGCTCATAAATGCCGAGCAGATTCCCATATTGTGTCACCACCAAGTTCTGTAAACGTGAAGAAATAAAATAAAATCAATTTGTGACTAAGGTGCAAAGACGTGACATTACAGTTTGTTAAAAACAGAGTTAAAAAACGACATGGGTGCAGTAATGATAATCAAAATTCTAATGTCAAGGCTAACCTAGATGCACGGCTAGTTCCTTGTGTAAATTATGGCCACCTGGTTGTGTGGTCCTGTATTTGATTATCAGTCTGGATTCAAGTCTCCTCATTTCCTTAATTCTGTCTCCTCCTCTTTCCCTACTAGGAACAGTTTCCAAGACACAAAATGAAAGTAAATTAGCGTTACCCTTATGGTGTGTAGCAAAATGCCTAGCAATAGGGTATTGTTTGTCCCCATGGTTTATGGCCCGCATGTGCTCAAGGACTCTCTTTTTGGCAGGATGTTTGGTGCTGCCAATGTAGTGTAATTGGCAAGGACACTTAAGTGCATATATTACATGGTCAGTCAGACATGTGACATGTTTCGTTATCTTAAATTTGTCTGTTTCATTGGACAGCTGGACTTCCTTAAGGTTTTTACTGTTGCGACAGGCCTTACATCTGCCACAAATGTAAAAACCTTGCACTGGGTTTCTCTGACCACTCTTCTCTGGTAACAGTGTTGGGCAGAGGAGATCTTTAAGGGATTTCGGTCTCCTGAAGGTCAGTTGCGGAAATTCAGAAATTTCAGGGGCTAGGTCCTTGTCAAGTTTGAGCACATTCCAGAACTTGCTCAATGATTTTCTTACTTCCTTGGATTGGGAATGATAGTCTGTGATGAATCTACTTGTCATGTTAGATTCAGGCTCACAATCTTTCTCTTTGGGTTTCAATAGACTCGACCTTTCTCTGTTATTTACTTTATCTAGGGCTTTGGATATGCACCTAGGATTGTAGCCTCTCTGTTTGAACCGTTCTGTCATAATGAGGGTCTTTTTTGTGTAATCGGCCATATTGGAGCAGTTTCGTTTGGCTCTCAGAAATTCTCCGATAGGGATGGAATTAATGAGATTAGCTGGGTGGCAACTATGGGCATGCAGCAGGCTGTAGCCTGCCGTGTCCTTTCTGAATAAGATAGTTGTCAAACTGTTGTTCTTAATTTCAACTTTTAAATCTAAATATATAATTTTACACACTTGCCTGGACTTTCAGAGGGACAATGGCTTGTAATGAACATTTGGTTACCATTATTTCCCCAATTGGGGGTAGCTGCGTCCCGTTCACAGGGTGCACGATTTATTATGTGTCATGAAATGAGTGTGGCGGACTGCCAATGATTTTGTCACAGGCCACTGGGCTGACTTTCTCACTCATGAACACTTTAACATTTGGTTATTGAAGTGCACTGGTAACGGGCGACTGTCCGGAAGCGTGCGTCTGAATGCATATTACTTGTCTGACACAGTGAACTTCACGCTATTTTGAACGAACTGTTATTACCCAGTCATGCCTCAAAAGCAAATGTTTATTTAACAAATGTCTTATAATGTTTGATCACAGCCCGAGTGTAAACCACGAAGTCTGTTGTTTATTACCTCTGGTATGACGCTAATACCATGTGACTATATATTTCACGTCATTCAGTTTGCTCGTTCTCGTGAGAAAGCAGGTTTCACCTGCGAAACGCGTCGAGACAAGCCGTTTGTGAATTAAACACGCTTTGCAAACTTGAAGTGGCCGGGATTTCTTTCTTTCACACTAAAGAGAGTGTTTGGCTGTAACATTTGGGATTCGCTACCCCATCCGAGGCCCGCCATTGGAAGCGGCAGGGATCCGAAGTGACTCGTTTTTGGTTGGATTTATAGTATCAGGAACCCCGCCCGCCATTCAACTCTGACACGGATACATTGTGTCAATATAACGCTGCATTTCAGACTGGAGTTTCAGCTCCGTGGAGAATACATCTTCGGAACTTGAATCATTTTAACTGACGAAATCGTGCCGAACCGACAAGGTGCATCCTGAACCACATGTTGTTTCGAACCGACTTCATTTGGTGAGTGAACGGTGCATCTATTCCAGCGCACGTTATAGTCTTTCGCAACAACACAGTCTGTTTTCTACTTTATTGTCACGAGTGATAAAAACACAGCGTTTACGGATTTAAGGGCAAGTGGCTAGACACACGCAACACACACCGGGTGTTGGTGGTCTTTGAGAGCTCAGCGAGCGGGAACCTAATAATCCCAGCATTTACTTTGTTACCAACTTTCGAAAATGGCAGCAAGCAGAAATCAACGACGACATGAGGCGGTCAATCAAATGTTCGCCGATCGGGGATCTCCCACAACTGCAACTTCCTCTGAGAATGTTAATCAGATGAGTAGCACACCAAATAAACAAGGACTATGGAACACCCTCTTGAAACTCCTTGTCACTGAACAGAACAAATGGTGGGAATCTACCACCCTCCAAAAATACATAGAAGTAAATAGGGTACCGAGAGGTCTGCGAATTTACACGACACCAACATTCGCTGATCCTGACCCAGACATGGTGGAGGAATGGGCCGAAAATAGCCACGGCTGCTCAATAAGAATGCAAAAAATTCTTGTGAAAGATGCAACCAAACACTTTAGAAAATTGGCGGAAGAAATTGAAGCCGTAACAAGCCAACTAAAAGCACTCTATGACAATGAAAAGGATTTTGACAGTGAAATGGCCAAATATGATGACAAACTTGTAAAATTAGAAAAAGAAATCCGCGCCAAAAAAGAAAGCAAATTTACAAGAGACCGTAACGATTATGAGCGCGGCCAGGTGTTAACATTCGCCAAGAGATACGATCATCTGCGTAATGTAACTACATTACCTGGACCAACGACACCCCAAACCACGGGGGAGGCGCAAATAACCCCAACATCAATAAGTGACTCAAGAGACAAAGCTGCTTCAACTACGGGGACCAGCGTTCAGACAATACCTAATCCAGAGCTTATGAGCCCAAAAGACAAAATTTTCTTAGAATTTGCGATGGTAGCCCAAGGGAGACTAACAGGGCAAAACAAATCCAACGCAGGAGGACCAAAAAAACGAGGTCAAGGCGGGAAAGGCGCCGGAAAATCCAGCTCTCTAAACTTCAGCAACATTGCAAGCCCAGTGGGATCCAGAACGAGGGGCCAGAAACGAGGGAAATAATGAATGCCCAGACCATCATCAATTTATCCACAAGGGAACTGAGTGCAGCAGAAAAAGAGGTACTGTCTCTTGGATTATCTTTTTGCCCCACTTCATCTTTTAACTATACCCAAAGTCGCATCGACCTTTTTTACTTTACTAGAAAATTACGTTTAAAAAAGTGGTATGCAACCAAACTAAACTTTGGGACTCGTGAGGTGGCTCAGGAAGCCTCCAGTATCACAGGAGGAGATGTCGAAACCCTACATCTGCTTCATGAACTGAGGGGTGACTTGAACACGCTTGACAATCCTATACTTAATCTAATCAATGATGATATACGTATTGACCTTAACTACCATAGTGGCTTCAGGGCCAAATCTGTATTCCTTCCTCAGATTGTGAATGAACCAATTGATATCTTTGAGAGAGCGATGGTTAAAGAATTTGACAAACTGTCTAAACACAGGAACTTTGTGAAATGCAATTAGACAGATGTACAGTTCAAAGCTATTAAGACCCTTAGTAATGATAAGAGTATTGTGATAAAGAAGGATGACAAAGGGGGGAACATGGTGGTGTTACCGCGGTGTATGTACATTAATGAAGGACTGTCCCAGCTTAGAGATGATACTAAGTACGAGAAAAGCAAAAGGGGTAGTTACAATTCGAGCATCACTGCATACTCAGAACAACTTAACGATTGGAGGGAGAGAGGCCTCATCAGTCGAGAAGAATTTAACTTTCTCCTCAACAGATATCCTAAAATACCCGCCCTCTACCTACTGCCCAAAGTGCACAAAAGCATGACCGAACCCCCTGGGAGACCGATTGTCTCTACCAGAGGTAGCTGCTGGGAGAATACCTCCAGATATGTAGATTTCTTCCTGCAGCCCCTGGTACAAGAATTGCCCTCGTACCTTAGAGACTCTGGCGACTTTCTGCAAAAGATTAGCAATATCACTTGGAACCCTACCTGGCAGCTCATGACTCTAGAAGTCAGTAGCCTGTACACTTGTATCCCGCACCAACTGGGACTGGATGCATGTAGACATTTTCTTAAATCACGCTCTATTTCCTACTTACTTCACACTGAAATGCTGTTGGAGATGGCATTTCTATGCCTCATCAACAATTACTTTCTCTTTGATGGCAACATCTACCATCAACTGTTGGGGACCGCGATGGGTACTTGTTTTGCCCCCAGCTTTGCTGGCCTTTATTTAGACAGGTGGGAGGAGCTGGTCGTCTACCAGTCCCCAACATACCTCAATAAAGTGGTTAGATGGCTCCGCTACATTGACGATATTTTTGTCATATGGAGCGGAAGCCAAGAAGAGGCAACTGACTTTGTTGAAACCTTAAATAACAATGACTTCAACCTCTCCTTCACCAGCCTTATCAGCCCTACAACCAACGACTTTTTAGATTTAAAAGTTGAAATTAAGAACAACAGTTTGACAACTATCTTATTCAGAAAGGACACGGCAGGCAACAGCCTGCTGCATGCCCATAGTTGCCACCCAGCTAATCTCATTAATTCCATCCCTAAGGGGGAATTTCTGTGAGCCAAACGAAACTGCTCCAATATGGCCGATTACACAAAAGAGACCCTCATTATGACAGAACGGTTCAAACAGAGAGGCTACAATCCTAGGTGCATATCCAAAGCCCTAGATAAAGTAAATAACAGAGAAAGGTCGAGTCTATTGAAACCCAAAGAGAAAGATTGTGAGCCTGAATCTAACATGACAAGTAGATTCATCACAGACTATTATTCCCAATCCAAGGAAGTAAGAAAATCATTGAGCAAGTTCTGGAATGTGCTCAAACTTGACAAGGACCTAGCCCCTGAAATTTCTGAATTTCCACAACTGACCTTCAGGAGACCGAAATCCCTTAAAGATCTCCTCTGCCCAACACTGTTACCAGAGAAGAGTGGTCAGAGAAACCCAGTGCAAGGTTTTTACATTTGTGGCAGATGTAAGGCCTGTCGCAACAGGAAAAACCTTAAGGAAGTCCAGTTGTCCAAAGAAACAGACAAATTTAAGATAACGAAACATGTCACATGTCTGACTGACCATGTGATATATGCACTTAAGTGTCCTTGCCAATTACACTACATTGGCAGCACCAAACATCCTGCCAAAAAGAGAGTCCTTGAGCACGGGCCATAAACCATGGGGACAAACAATACCCTATTGCTAGGCATTTTGCTACACACCATAAGGGTAACGCTAATTTACTTTCATTTTGTGTCTTGGAAACTGTTCCTAGTAGGGAAAGAGGAGGAGACAGAATAAAGGAAATGAGGAGACTTGAATCCAGACTGATAATCAAATACAGGACCACACAACCAGGTGGCCATAATTTACACAAGGAACTAGCCGTGCATCTAGGTTAGCCTTGACATTAGAATTTTGATTATCATTACTGCACCCATGTCGTTTTTTAACTCTGTTTTTAACAAACTGTAATGTCATGTCTTTGCACCTTAGTCACAAATTGATTTTATTTTATTTCTTCACGTTTACAGAACTTGGTGGTGACACAATATGGGAATCTGCTCGGCATTTATGAGCTACTGCACGTTTGAATGAATTGCAAGACTGGAATCCTCACTGTCTCAGATTAAATGAATCCGGCGTTTATCACCTATGTTGGCCTTTGAACATTAATGTTGTGCCCACTGGGCTGTATCGAACGCATGGATGGCCATTTGTTCATGGCGCTCCTGCCCACTTGGGCGTTATTATATAATTTTACACGCTTGCCTGGACTTTCAGAGGGACAATGGCTTGTAATGAACATTTGGTTACCATTATTTCCCCAATTGGGGGTAGCTGCGTCCCGTTCACAGGGTGCACGATTTATTATGTGTCATGAAATGAGTGTGGCGGACTGCCAATGATTTTGTCACAGGCCACTGGGCTGACTTTCTCACTCACGAACACTTTAACATTTGGTTACTGAAGTGCACTGGTAACGGGCGATTGTCCGGAAGCGTGCGTCTGAATGCATATTACTTGTCTGACACGGTGAACTTCACGCTATTTTGAACGAACTGTTATTACACAGTCATGCCTCAAAAGCAAATGTTTATTTAACAAATGTCTTATAATGTTTGATAACAGCCCGAGTGTAAACCACAAAGTCTGTTGTTTATTACCTCTGGTATGACGCTAATACCATGTGACTATATATTTCACGTCATTCAGTTTGCTCGTTCTCGTGAGAAAGCAGGTTTCACCTGCGAAACGCGTCGAGACAAGCCGTTTGTGAATTAAACACGCTTTGCAAACTTGAAGTAGCCCGGATTTCTTTCTTTCACACTAAAGAGAGTGTTTGGCTATAATATATATAGAGTCACGAATGATCCTTGAATATGACAGCAAATGGCCGAATGGGCTTAACATCACAGAGGACCTTTGCCATTTCTTATGATATGATATTCTTTTCTGAATTTCAAGTCTCTAGCACTCTCATTTAATCTAGGAGTTAACCCCTCTAGGTAGTCAGGTTCCCTGTTATCTAGTAGGTCAAATATACTATCCTAGGTGAACAGAGATAGCACTTGTACAGTCAGGTAGTTGCGTGGTCAGTCAAGTTCCTTGTTGGCCACTTGGCCATAAATAGACTTAGCTCCTTACCTTCTCCAATTCTGTAAATATACACGGTGTGTTATTTAAAATGTAGCAAACACTTTTTATCGAATTTTTGTATAATATTTTAGCACTTTTTTACACTGGGTGTTTTTAGCTATAAGGAATTTTACATATTGTAGTTTTATGAGAGTATCAAATGTTTGTACAGTTTTTTAAAGAGATATGTAGAAGGACAGTGTCCTATCTCTAACTGTTAAAATTGCATTCATGCATTGAATACACAGGGTACTTTGCAATATGTTGGTTTAGCACTTTATCCCCTTTTCCCTTATTCCCTCATGCACTTTAATATACTCCACTTGACGCAGGCTTGGAACCAGTCTAATCTGTATATATCTGCACTTATGGATCAGCCTAGGATCCCAGTCACTATTTTGTGTGAAAATGTACGGTTTATGTAATGGATTTATCCCGGAATTATGTATATGGAATTTTAACAAATAATAATTGTGGATTTATACAAACAATAATTGGTGATTGTGAATTTTACAAATGCCGTATTTTGCACTATACTCCGACAGATAGGAGTAGTATGTCTTTTATTTTCATGACACTGCAACATCATGTGACTGGGCGGGCTGATTGGGTGTGCACTGCATTATAAAAGTAAAAAATACAAACTGGCTCACTTGCATGTGAACAAGGGCTTTTCAAGCCCGAAACGCGTAGTGCCCTCTTGCCTACCGACAATCTTGCAATAAAGAACCTGTGAAGCGCATCTGGTGGTCCGTCTCCTCTGTTACCTCGCCGATCGGACTTCGGTTTGACCCGGAAGTGGTGTTGGTTGGAGTTTCCGCATAACTAATCACGGAAGCTGGCTTGCTTTCGTTTCGGACCCCCTTTCTGGTTGTGGCGCCACCATCAAGCTATCGTTTTTCAAAAGTTTTCCCGGAAAGAATTAACTGTGGCGGCCCCCTCACGCGACCTGTAAGAAGATATCCTCAACCAGCTGTGCAACCCGGACATTCATCGGCGGATTCGGAAGGCTCTGCCGGAGGAGTCACAGTGGTACACGCAGTGAGTCTAAATCTTTGGTAGAGCGGAGGTGGAAAGCTTTCCCTACTTCGGGGAATAGCGCATAACAAAAACGCCACTTGAACCAACTAGATACTAAGTGGTGGAAATTGCAAAATACAAAAGTCGGGTTAAGCAGAGGTTATGTCTGCGGAGGAGTTCCGTGCGAGGGAGGAGGAGGCGGAGTTATTGTTTAATCAAGTCATGGCGCCAAGCAACAGTACTAGTGCACCAATAGTGAGTGCAGAGTCACAAGAAAAATCCAACGTTAAGACATTATTCAAAGCATTGGAAAAACAGAAACGTCTTGAAATAACGAAATGGTGGGAACACTATTCTCTTTCCAAGTATGCAGAAGTCAAGAGGGTGCCACGAGGGCTAAGATTTATGTTAGCCCCAAGCTTTGAAAATCCCAACCCATTAATGCTAAAAGAATGGGGTCAAAATAATCTCGCAGCTTCCATGAATTCAGTGCTTATCCTAATCAAATATGCCGCTATTGATAGAGATGCTATTTTGAAAATCATTGCTCAGCTGGAGGAAGAAATAAATGCATTGGGTGAAGTAGAAGGGGTCAAAAAGTTGAAAGAAGGAATGGATGATCGCTTAAAAAAGCATGCTGAGAAAATAAAGGCGAGGAAAATCAGCAAATTTGCCCGGGACGCGTCAGATTATGCGAATGGTCAAATTTTTACCTTCGCACGAAAATGTAACGCAACAAAGAGACAACAATTCAGAGGCGCATTAAAATCCACACCCAATGCACAACCCACAGCAGTTGAAAATGAAGCAGTTGACAAAGCCTCAGCTGGTGCTAGCACCGACACAATGTCAAGTTACAGTGGGTCAAGCGGCTCAAGCACGGATCTAAATGCCACCAATCAAACTTTGCCCGTTTTGGATATTGATGAGGAATTGGGTTTTTTAGTGTCAGAAAGACTACGCACACTTCGACCACGCCAAAGGGCAGCAATAGATCCCGCCGCAACCAAAAACGCCGGGAAAGACGGAGAAGACGTAAACAAAGGAGCAAAGAAACAGAAAAACAATCAACAGTGGAGGAAAAAGAAACAATAATGGATAGATCTATTATCAACTTATCCGATGTGGTCCTCACCAAAGCGGAGCAACAACTTCTTGCTTTAGGTTTAAACTACTGTCCTGACCAAAACTTTAATTATGCTTCCACCAGAGTGGATGTTTATTGTTACATCCGCAAATTAAAGTTACGTAAATTCTTCGCCTTGCAACGCCTTAAAGCTACCGTCGGCACCCACACATCTGCCAGTTTGGATATCACTGACACGGAACAACTTTTGTCAGTTTCAGATGCGTCAGTGCTTTTGGCCATCCATGATACAGCTGATGGAGACAATAGCGGGACAATCAATGAAAGTGGAAGCACACAAACCCGACTCGAAAGAATCAATATATCCAAATCAGGAGCGGGCATAACCCCTTTCAAGAGAAAATCTGAATTTGTCCCTATTATGACTCGTGACGCAGTTGATGTTTTTCAGGATTGTGTCATTACAGAAATGAAAAAACTGCATAAAACAGGTAACATCAATAACAAAAAAAGAAAAAAATATGATGTGAAACAGGCGCAATACTTTACTCTGATGAAGAAATTAAAGAACAATCCAGACATCGTAATTAAAATGGCAGATAAGGGTGGAAACATTGTTATTTGGCCCAAAGCAGCGTACATTCTGGAAGCCCAAAGACAACTATTGGATGTAGCTTGTTATAAAAAATCAACAAACAAGGAATATACCAAGGCCAATGAAAACTTAAGCAAACTCCTACAAAAACATCGTAGAGAAGGCCTAATCTCGGAGGAGGAATACAAATGTATGCTTAATGAACATCCTACTTTGCCAGTACTTTATCTAATTCTGAAAGTACATAAAGGACAGTCACCGGTGCCAGGTAGGCCAATTATCTCCGCGATAAATAGTTGTGGAGAAAAGGTAGGCCAGTATGTGGACTTTTTCTTGAAAAATGGGTAAGCAGCTTGCCTAGTTTTGTACGTGATACTGGAGATTTTCTGGCCAAAATAGAGGATCTAGAATGGCAAAATGATATGTTGCTTATTACTTTGGATGTCGAACAGTTGTATACCAGTATTTCACACACTGACGGAATGAATGCAGTCTGCCATTTTTTGGGCCATCGGCCGATTGACTTTTATGAACATAACAAAGTGATTCTGGGCCTAATTGAATGGTGTTTATATAACAACTATTTTTTATTTGGCAAAGAAATTTGGAGGCAACTGAGGGGCGTGGCGATGGGGGCCTGCTTCTCCCCCAGCTATGCGTGCTTGCACGTTGGCTGGCGGGAGGAGCGGGTCCTCAACGTCACGCATCAAGTGTGGATGCGAGAAAAAGTTGTTCGATACCTTCGCTATATTGATGATATTTTCATAGTTTGGCAAGGTGATGAAACAGAAGCCTGCGCTTTTATTGATGCAATTAATGACAATCCATTTAACCTTAAATTCACGTCTAAAATGAGTACTAAACAAGCGGAATTTTTGGATGTCACTGTTTATATTGATGATCATGGCAGAGTTCAAACAACACTTCATCGTAAAAGTATGGCGGGTAACACTACCCTTCATGCCTCTAGTTTACATCCAATGCATACGATCCAAAGTATTCCTTATGGTGAAATTCTCAGGTTGAAAAGAATATGCAGTGTTGCTACTGACTTTGAGACTTGTGTTAATGACTTGCGTAGCCGCATGAAAGCCCGAGGGTACACAGAAAAAATGTTTAACCAAGCGTTATTGAAATCCCAGGGCAGAACGCGTGCCAGTCTTTTAAGTCTAGCTTCTGAGAATACCGAATTGCCTGATGAGACATCAAATATTACCAAACAGGAATGCCCCAGATTTATCACTGACTACAGCAGCCAACAAAACAGGATAAGGCAAATAATCAATCACCACTGGCCCACTATACTAACTGACAGTGTACTAGGCAGCATGCTTCCTGACAAACCCCTGGTCACTTTTCGTCGGGCTATTAGTATGGGTGCTGTGCTCGACCAGAGTAGTCCTGAGCTCAAACTTAAACCTAATTGGCTAATCAAGGAGGGATTCCGGAAATGCTCTACTTGTAGAGCATGTAATTTCGGAATTAATAAGACACACTATAAGACCCCCTTCACTGATATTGAGATCCCAATTAAAGGCCAGCATACGTGCAAAACGGAATATGCAGTATATGTACTGACATGTACCTGTGGCCTCAATTATGTAGGCAGCACTAAACAGCCAGTTCATGTCAGAATTCTACAGCACATTCGTGCTATTTTGCATTCTGATCCTGCATATCCGGTGGCACGCCATTTTTTGAGCTCACACAACAAAGATATCAATTGCCTAACATATTATGTGGTGGCCGCAGTCCCCAAACCAAGGCGAGGGGGCAACCGTGAGCTCAAACTACGTCAACTAGAGTCACGAATGATCCTTGAATATGACAGCAAATGGCCGAATGGGCTTAACATCACAGAGGACCTTCGCCATTTCTTATGATATGATATGCTTTTCTGAATTTCAAGTCTCTAGCACTCTCATTTAATCTAGGAGTTAACCCCTCTAGGTAGCCAGGTTCCCTGTTATCTAGTAGGTCAAATATACTATCCTAGGTGAACAGAGATAGCACTTGTACAGTCAGGTAGTTGTGTGGTCAGTCAAGTTCCTTGTTTGCCACTTGGCCATAAATAGACTTAGCTCCTTACCTTCTCCAATTCTGTAAATATACACTGTGTGTTATTTAAAATCTAGCAAACACTTTTTATCGAATTTTTGTATAATATTTTAGCACTTTTTTACACTGGGTGTTTTTAGCTATAAGGAATTTTACATATTGTAGTTTTATGAGAGTATCAAATGTGTGTACAGTTTTTTAAAGAGATATGTAGAAGGACAGTGTCCTATCTCTAACTGTTAAAATTGCATTCATGCATTGAATACACAGGGTACTTTGCAATATGTTGGTTTAGCACTTTATCCCCTTTTCCCTTATTCCCTCATGCACTTTAATATACTCCACTTGAAGCAGGCTTGGAACCAGTCTAATCTGTATATATCTGCACTTATGGATCAGCCTAGGATCCCAGTCACTATTTTGTGTGAAAATGTACGGTTTATGTAATGGATTTATCCCGGAATTATGTATATGGAATTTTAACAAATAATAATTGTGGATTTATACAAACAATAATTGGTGATTGTGAATTTTACAAATGCCGTATTTTGCACTATACTCCGACAGATAGGAGTAGTATGTCTTTTATTTTCATGACACTGCAACACCATGTGACTGGGCGGGCGGATTGGATGTGCACTGCATTATAAAAGTAAAAAATACAAACTGGCTCACTTGCATGTGAACAAGGGCTTTTCAAGCCCGAAACGCGTAGTGCCCTCTTGCCTACCGACAATCTTGCAATAAAGAACCTGTGAAGCGCATCTGGTGGTCTGTCTCCTCTGTTACCTCGCCGATCGGACTTCGGTTTGACCCAGAAGTGGTGTTGGTTGGAGTTTCCGCATATATATATATATATATATATATATATATATATATATATATATATATATATATATGATTCAGTCAGTGTGTGACTGACTGTATAAGTGAGTGATTATATGTGTCTGGGTTAATGTATGGGTGAGTGACAAAACTGTGACTATCTCTATCAGTCTGTCAGTTGGTGTGTAAGAGGCTGTATGAGTAGCTACACGAGTGTCTATATGGGTTCATCATTGGTTGTCCGAGTATGTGTATGGGTGCCTAAACGTCTGTGGGGGTGGGACGGTGACTCCCTGCATGGATGTGTGAGTGGGTTATTCAATGGGTGTATGGGTTCATGAGTGCATCTGCAAGGAGCTATATGGGTGAGAGTGTGCATATGGCTGTGTTCATGAGTGAGTGGATATTTCAGTGGTAAATGTGTGAATAACCACATATCTGAAAGGTAGTATATGTAAGTGTTAGAGTACATAAGTGACTATATATGAGATGAGGATTGTGAGAGTGAGTGTATGGATGAGTGTGTGCTTGTGTCAGTGATTAGAGTAAGTGTGTGTTAGTATCTGTACGAGTAAGTGAGGTCGTGGGCGTATAACTGTATAGGTAAGTAAATAGCAATGTGATTGATTCTTTGTGTGACTGCCTAGGTGTATGACTAACTCTATGGGTGAGTGGCAGTGTGTGAGTGTCTATATGGGTATATGGTTGCATATATCAGTGGCTGTATAGATGAGTGACTGCATGAATGAATGACTGTATGGGTGAGTGAGTGGATGTGTGTACACCTATGAATCAGTGAGCGGGTATGTGCTAACTGGTATTGGTATGACTATGATTTCGATAATCGTAATCTGTATTTTAGAGTGGGTGTATCAAACGTTATATTAGGTGTGAAGAGGTACATCAGATAAGTGGATGATGTCATCAGTGATGTCATTTGAGATGTCATGAGTGATGTCACTGACCATGTCATGAGTGATGTAATATGTGACATCATCAGCAGTCCATTGTGGGGGCGTGTTATGGTTAGCTCAGTTAACCACTTGGATGCTAAGGCTTCTCAAGGATGTTCATGTAATTTCCATTGAAATCAATGGAAACTCCATGACGAGCTGAGCTCGTCATGAGCGTCGAAGGGGTTAACTAGAACGGCTGAATTTCTCTGGTATTGTATGAGTGAAATGTCAAACTAACTATAACGTCCCTGAAACCTATGTTTTTTTTCAGTGAATTTCTATGGTTTTTTAAATGATAATTTCTTACTATAAAATCCCTGAAACCTATGGTTTTCCCAGTGAATTTCAAAGGCTTTTTAAATGCTACTTTCTAACTATAACCTCCTTGAAACCTATGGTTTTTTCAGTGCATTTCAAAGGTTTTTAAAAATGCTAATTTCTTACTACACCTAGATATGTAAGACATGTGTAGAAAGAGAAAGAAAGGTGCAGAAAGAAGCAAGAGAAGTGCAGATAGAAGCAAGGGAAATGCAAAAAAAGGTAAGGAACACTACAGAAGAAAGCTAGAGAGGTGCAACAAGAGGTAGAAAGGTGCATAAAAAAGTAGGAATAGTGATGAAAGAGGGAAGAGAGGTGCAGAAAGAAGCAAAAGATCACAGAAAGAAGCAAGAGAGTTAGAAAAAGAAAAGAGTGAGGTGTAGAAAGTGGAAGAAAGGTACAGAAGGAGGCAAGTGCGGTGCAGAAAGAGGCAAGAGAGGTGCAGAAAAAGGAAGAAAAGTGCAGAAAGAAGCAAGAGAAGCACAGAAAGAAGCAAGAGAGGTACAAAAAGAAGCAAGAGAGGTGCAGATAGAAGAGAGTGAGGTGCATAAAAAAAGCAAGAGAGGTGCAGAAAGAGGAACAAAGGAGCAGAAAGAGGAAAGAGAAATGCAGAAAAAGGAAGAAAAGTGCAGAAAGAAGCAAGAGAAGCACAGAAAAAAGCAAGAGAGGTACAAAAAGAAGCAAGAGAGGTGCAGATAGAAGAGAGTGAGGTGCAAAAAAAAAGCAAGAGAGGTGCAGAAAGAGGTAAGAGAAGTGCAGAAAGAGGCAGGATCAGGGCAGAAAGAGGCAAGTGTGGGGTAGAAAGCCAAGAGAGGTGCAAATAGAGGCAAGAGAGGTGAAGAAAGAGGCAAGAGAGGTGGAGAGAGAAGTAGGAGAGGTATTAAAAGAGACAAGACTGGTGCAGACAGAGGCTAGAGATGTGCAGAAAGAGACAAGAGATGCGCTAAAAGAGGAAAGAGAGGTGCAAAAAGACACGAGAGGGGTGCAGTAAGAAGAGAGTGAGCTGCATTAACAGGGAAGAGAGGTGGGGAAAGAGGCAATAGAGGTACATAAAGAAGAGAGTAAGCTGCAGAAAGAGGCAAGAGAGGTGCAGAAAGCAGTAAGAGGTGTAGAAAAAGTTAAGAGACGTGCATAAAGAGGAATAAAGGTGCAGAAAGATGCAAGTGAGCTGCAGAAAGAGGCAAGAGAAGAGCAAAAAGGGTCAAGAGAGGTGCATAACGAGGCAGGAGAGGTACAGAAAGAAGAGAGTGAGCTACAGAAAGAACCACAAGAAGTGCAGAAAGAGGCAAGAGAGGTGCAGAAAGAGGCAAGATAGATACAGAAAGAAGAGAGAGAGCTGCAGAAAGAGGCAAGAAAAGTGCAGAAAGAGGCAAGAAAGGTACAAAAGGAGAGAGTGAGCTGCAGAATGAAGCAAGAGAACTGCAGACAGAGGCAAGAGAGGTGCATAAAGAGGCAACAGAAGTGTAGAAAGGGGCAAGACGTGTGCAGAAAGAGGCGAGAGGGGTAAGAAAGAGGCAAGAAAGGTAAAGAAAGAGGCAGGAATGGTGCAGAAACAGGCAAGAGATCTGCTGAAAGAGGCAGGAGGGGTACAGAAAGAGGCAAGAGAGGTGCAAAAGAGGAAAGAGAGGTACAGATAGAAGAGAATGAGGGAAGAGAAGTGCAGAAAGAGGCAAGAGAGGTGTCGAAAGAAGCAAGAGAAGCACAGAAAGAAGCAAGCGAGATGCAGGAAGAGGCAAGAGAGATGTAGAAAGAGGAAAGAGAAGTGCAGAAAGAGGAAAGAATTACAGAAAGAGGCAATAGCAAAAGAAATGCAGAAAAAGGAAAAAAGCACAGAAAGAAGCGATAGAAACACAGAAAGAAGCAAGAGAGGTGCAGAAAGAAGCAAGAGAGGTACATAAAGAAAAGAGTGAGGTACAGAAAGAAGAAAGAGTTGCAGAAAGAGGCAAGAGAAGTACGGAAAGCGGCAAGAGAGGTGTAGAAAGAGGCAAGAAAAGTGCAAAAAGAGGCAAGAGAGGTTCAGAAAGAGGCAAGAGAGGTACAGAAAGAGACAAGAGAGGGACAGAAAGAGGCAGAAGAGGTGCAGTAAGATGCAAGAGAGGTGCAGAAAGAGGAAAGAGTGATAGAAAGAGTCAAGTGAGATGCAGAAAGAAAAAATAGGTGAAGAAAGAGGCATGTGGCTGCAGAAAAAGGCTAGAGAATAACAAAAAGAGCCAAAAGAGATGCATCAAGAGGCAAGAGAGGTGCAGAAAGATGAAGAAATGATCAGAAAGAGGCAAGAGAGATGCATAAAGAGGCAAGAGAGATGAAGAAAGAAGAGAGTGAGCTACAGAAAGATGCAAGAGAGGTGCATAAAGAGGCAAGAGAGGTACAGAAAGAGGCAAGGGAGGTATAGAAAGAAGAGTGAGATGCAGAAAGAAGCAAGAAAAGTGTAGACAGAGGCAACAGAGGTACAGAAAGACACAAGAGAGGTGTAGAAAGAGGCACAAGTGGGTGAGGAAGAGGAACTAGAGTTGCATAATGAGGTAAGAGAGGTGTAGAAAGAAGTGAGTGAACTGCAAAAAGAGGGAAGAGAGGTGCAGAAAGATATGAGAGGTACAGAAAGAGGCAAGAGTGGTGCAGAAAGACATAAGAGAGGTACAGAAAGAGACAAGAGAGGTGAAACAAGAGGAAGAAAGCACAGAAAGAGTTGAGGTTGACAAAGAGGCAAGGAGGGAAGAGTTGTGCAGAAAGAGGCAAGAGAGGTCCAAAAAGAGGAAGAAAGGTGCAGAGAGAGGGAAACGAGGTACAAAAAGAGTGAGGAAAATTGAATTTTGCCTTGTCATGTGTGCCTACGTGTTCCCCATCCTATGTTATATGTGCATGATCGATATGCATATATAACCCTATGATCGATTAAAGACGCAATTATAGTTGTGTCCAGCTCTAGTATGCCAGTATCCAGTTCTCGTGAAAACAACGAGTATTAGGCTTATGTTGCCACGTTTTACAGTGTGCACGTTAATTCATTGAATTGTCTCCGTTTCTAGGCCTCTAAGGGCCCGGACACCAGATTCAAGCTCCAGTCTCCTGAACCCACTCCGAGGAGCGATGCAGCCCCCACCTGCATCCCTGACCCTTCACTTACTTCCTGCCAAGCAGCGCGGTGCCCGGCCTGGCTCTGCCTGCCTGTCTGCCAAGAATATGTTATGCTTCCAGTTATCAGTCCAGCTTTCCTTCTTCGCATTCCTAAGCTACTGAACCGCATAAACAGTTTCAGCTATAGTCTAGTCTTTCTGTCTCCATGCAAGAGAAATACTGTATTAACATTCATAGAAGATTCATAGCACATGCAATACATGTAGAATATATGCATGCACCAGCCTTAGTGTCAAGTAGCCTTTGCCCTGATAACTTTTAGATTCTATCAACATGTACTCCAAACACCAGATACCAGATATGCTATAGGTACATGTCGTCCTGACACCGCAGACTTTAGTCTCCTCTTCTAGTGCAGAAGTCATAGCCCCCAGTTCTCCCCGGTAACACGTCACTGCCCGTTTGCGCGCACCACTAGGTTAAAGGTCCCAGCTGCTCAGGTAGCCCCCTCCATGTTTCCGCCCATTCATGACACTTCTGTGACGTTTCTCATCACATGTCTACGTGCACGCCCTGTGCACACCTTCTTTTCACGCCCATGTCTTCTTATCTTACGCTTGTCACTAGTTACGCCTACTGTATGTAATGTAATTGAAATGTCTTACTATATATATGTTGAATTGTGATGAAAACGGCTGCAGCTGCCTCTCTATTTTATTTCAGGCTGTCCTGATCCAGTCCCTTCCCTTTTGCCTGAATAAAGCCCGTTCGACTCTGATACATCGGATCCTGCCTCTTATTTATTGAGCTATCTGTATTTATTAATGTATTCAAAAATAGTACCGGTAATTAATTATTTATTTACCACATAAATGGCACCCGAATAGGGACGTGCCCTTTCCCCACGCGCCGGCGATCCAACGCAGGCCCCCTGACCCTCTGCAGCCGTCACGGAACAATACCGTGCACGTGCAGATATTTCTGCTTCAAGTCTCCCTCAGGCCCACGGAGGAGACGGAGACTGCGGTCCGGCATCCAGACGAGGCGGTGTGGAATGCGGTTCGTCCCGACCAGAGCCCAAGCCGAGAGAGCAAGGTCCGAGGTATCCGGAGGCCCACCTGTTTCTGAAGTCCGAAGTTCGTAGTCCGACGTCGTAGCAGTCCAGTCCAGTCCGAGGCCTTCCAGTTTTCTGCTTCCCGGTGAGTACCGTTGCGGGGGAAGTATCTAGACAGGGTCATTAGTTTGTCCCTGGTCCGATGGGTTTGGGTACACAGATCCAGTCCGACGTATTCATCTAGGTGGGTGCGGTATGACGTGTCTCTTTACGAGACCGGTATGTTCTGTACTGTTTTAGCAGTGCATCCAGTAATTCTAGTAAGTCTGTTCTCGAGAAATTCAGTTTATGTTCTCAGTGTATCAGGTAGTATTCTGTTCGAACTGTTATTTATGTATTTCTATGTCGTGGTATGAGTGATTTGTTTGCCATTTCATTACTGTGATTATTGTGTATTGTGTTCGCAAGTAGATTTCTGAAAAAGCCTCTGTTCTCGAAATTACGTCAGATAAAGACGAGAAAAGGGTTACTCGAAGAAACAGTTCCTGTCCCCCCTAGGGACAGTCCTGGACACTTTATGTATCACAAGCATGGCTTAGATGCCATATTATATCTAGACTTATGGGCGGATTATACTAAAGATCTTGAAGAGAAATATAGATGGCCTGTATCAGGTACATGGGATGCCGAGTGCATCATGCGAGTAGAAGAAGCATTATGGAAAAAGAAAGCCAGACAGTCCCAGAAAGATGCCATCGAGTTATGGCGCAAAGAATCTCATAAAAGAACCGAAAAAGAATTTAGAAAAACAGAATTAAGTAGGGAATCATCAGAAAGAGCCCAAGAAAGGGAATTAATCGAAGAAGGTGAACGAGTTAGAGCAGAACAGTCAGACAGACAGAGAAATGCCCTTATTAAAGGTATGTATCCTCTTCTTGCCGAGGGCTTGCCGAAGACAACCCCGGAAGCACCCTGTAATTTACCACCACCATTGGTCCCGATTAAGCTACGTCATAAACCGACCGCAGCTGAAATTTTTCTTTCGTCCTACTTGGACGACACAGACCCAGAATATGCAAATCCTATTCCGCCTACTCACCCACAGCTTCCTGTTAATAATGTAATTCCTGTTCCTCCAGCCACTGGTCCCGGGGGCCAGGTTAATGTGCCAGCACCCCCGGACCAGCCCACAGTAAATGTACCCGTTTTTCCAGTCACTTTGCCAGTTACTTTACCAGCACGTCCAGTATTAACCGACGATTCTGGTTCAGGAGCAGTAGGGGGAAGTGCTCCTGACACCCCGCCTCAAGCAAGACGACTGACGTTGCACGAAGTAGCGTTACAGCGTACGCCAAAAGTGACTACATACACAGATCTCAAGCGACTTCTTACTGACTGTATATATGATTTTAAAGTTCTTGATTAACTGTTTAATAAGAGAGCAAGATTATCCAGATAAAGACCAAGACGAAATGAAAGGTCTGATTAAGTGGAGTGACAATATAGCCGAGGGAAAACACAAGACACAAGGTATTGTAGAGAGTATGTATAAGAAAATTCGTAGGGAAATCATAGGTATACACCAGAAAGAGGAAGCAAAAAGAGCAACCGAGAAAGAGAATGACTCTTCTAGTGAAGAGGTAGACAGCGAGAATCCCTCCAGAATAGCATATGTAGGTAGAACTAGACTTTCCGACTGACATTCACGCCTAGATTACAAGAAGGTTTTTCCTCCTCCAGCACCAGAACAGTGTTCTCTTGAGCAAGTATTCCAGGCCACCGATCAAATTCTGAAATCACGAATAGGCTATAGCGAGCTAAGTACAATGCATGAACAAGAACTAGCCCGATCAGCAGTCCGATAGACTAGTGATTCGACCACGTTTCCAGACGAAATGGTGGCCCAAACGTTTCTGAAACTGCCCCCAGCCGAGCAACGTCTGGTGGGTATGTATATGATCCAGCACCTCATTACACTGTATGAGGAACAGCATTCTGATCCAGGTCCTCTACATGATGTATTAAACGAGTTACTCCTAACCAGATGGAAAGGTCTAGGTACCGATTTAATTGGCGTCATATTAGAACAGCGCCACAAATACAGAACGTTTCTGAATCCACATTTTGTTCCCGTCTCACCCCCAGAAAGAAAATCATTCTATATAGACAGACAGAATCCGTTACGAGAAGTACATCCAGTAAAAAGAGAGGGGGGTGGTCTAGATCGAGTATTTGTTTACACCCCTATCACGAAAATAGAACTCTTGGAAATGAAAAAGTTAATTCCCTGTCACGATAAAGATCCAGCAGGGTTCCATCGTGAATTAAAGGACATGCTCCGTATGGGAGAATACACGTATCCTGATATCATTAAAATGTTAAAGGTCCTGTTGCCTGCGGGCATATATGAAAAACTCAAAGAAAAAGAATAGGATGTGGGAGAGAAAAAGATAGATTGGACAGCACTAGAAACTGAAGATAACACACGAGTTCCCAGTACCGGTCTTGGGGAGAAAGCTAAAGCATTGCCCGAGTTATTAATACAAGTTTTGCCAAGATTACTAGCCACGAAAAAGGAAGATTGGGATGCCATTTCAGCCTGTAAACAGAAACAAGACGAAGACACTAGTGATTTTTATTCTAGATTTGAGAAATGTTTCATTATTAATAGTGGTCTGAAAACAAGTAGTGAATCGTATCCCCATCTTTTTGTCACCAAACTAGTTGAGAATTCAAGTCCGCAAGTTAAAAATCGAGTACTGAAAGTCGAAAGTACCTGGCAAGCTAATACTCCGTCACAGATGCTCCAGATGCTCCAGTATCACCAGAACAGAATTAGGGAAGAGCAGGAACACGAAAGGAGACGTATGAAAGACACGAAAATGAAAGTACTAGTTGCACAGTCTGTTCCGCAAGACAGTCAGAAGAGGGGTCCGAATCAAGCCAGTCATCCTGCAGCTCCCGTTAAAGGGACATGCAATTATTGTAAACAGCCAGGTCATTATATAAACGAATGTGCAGTTCTGAAACACAACATAGCTACTGGTAAAACGAAAGAAAGACCACGTCCGCCTAGACAGGAACAAGTTTCACAGAATTCCCAGCCACTACAGAATGCACAACAGACAGTCACAGCACTGCAGCCTATAGCTGCAACACAACACGTTACACAGCAGATGTACCAGTACGCACAGTCAGAGTATCCAGACTATCAGCCATATTCATGAAACAGCCTAGAGAGGGAGGTAGGCTTGCCTCTCATCGAGATTCCTGTAGATCAAGATGGTCCCTATGTACACAGTCAAGTATTAGGGGAAGACAGAAAGTTTCTGATTGATACAGGGGCAAGTAGGACTACCATCAGTCATGACGAGGTTCCAGGGGCTCCACTCTCAGGCTCTAGAAATGTTTCCCTTGGATTTTCAGGAAAGTCTATTGTTAATGAAATATCGAAACCAGTTACTCTAGAAGTTGGTCCATTGTCCCGAACTACCGACTTGTTACTCACGAAATCTTGTCCAGAAAATTTATTAGGCATTAAAACTCTGAAAGAATTAGGAGCCGTCATATGCTGCTCCCCAGAAGGGGTACGACTGTTCCTGAGAGATTTTAAAGGTCATTATGTATTACGTGATTTTGATCCAAGATTATTGAACGTACCACAGCATTTATGGGCGCAAGGTCCAACTGATGTAGGTTGTATGCACATCACACCCCATCGTGTCACTCTGAAGAAAGGTGTTGTTTTACCACGAATCCGACAGTACAAATTGCCACCTGAGGCTGTAGCAGCCTTATCCAAAATTATTGACGAGCTTATTGTTCAAGGAGTGGTTGTAGAAACTGACTCCAATATACGTAATTCTCCTATCATTCCGATTCTGAAACGTACTGATCCCAATGCACCTCCAGTTTATCGATTAGTGATTGACCCAGGGGTTGACCCAGTGGCTCAGGGGTTAGAGGCAGCAGACCCGGAAGCTGAGATCGGTCCTGGACCAGGGTTCAATTCCCCGCCTCGGCGGGGTCTTGGGCTAAAAATTCCACGGACTCGATAATTCTCGCCCCGGTGCCTCCTCGACTCATGGGTTCACACTCTGCGACTCTGGGCAATAGCTTGCTTAATCTCCACAACGGCCCCTCGCGGCGGGATGCCTGACTTTCACCTTGTGGATACCCTGCTATCTCACAGGGGAATACCAGGAAGGGTTCCCTAAGCAAGCGCCGGGAAACCCACTGCGGGTAGCTGTGCGCTATATAAGCTCAACTACATTTACATTTACATTTACCTTCGAGAACTTAATAAATGTATTATACCTCAGTACCCTGTGGTTCCAGATATTTCTTCCCTATTGACAGCTATTGATTCTGAAGCTACATTCTTTACAGTTATCGATCTCAAGAACGCATTCTTTAGTGTCCCCATTCATCCAGACAGCCAGTTCCTTTTCGGATTCTGTTTAAATGGAAGAAGCTATAAATTCACACGAGCACCTCAAGGTTTCACAGAGAGTCCTAGTATTTACAGTCAAGCACTTAAACGACAACTAGACAATATTCACATGCCAACTGACACTGCTCTGCTCCAGTATGTCGATGATCTATTGATCACAGCCCGTTCTGAACGTGACTGCGAACGTGCGTCACTTACAGTCTTGTATTTCCTGGCCGAGATGGGGCACAAGGTGTCCCCTTCAAAATTGCAATTCTGTGTCCAGCAAGTGGTCTACTCAGGACACTCACTGTCCAAGAGGGGTAGGCAGTTGACACCTGACCGTATCCAGTTAATAGCACATCTTCCACAGCCCAAGACACAGAAGGAGGTACGAGCTTTTATCGGCCTCACTTCTTACTGCAGACAATGGATTCCTCAGTACGCATTTCTAGCCAAGCCACTGATACAGTTAACGACACAGGAGGCAGCCGTATCGACTGTCCTCCCTTGGACCCAGGAACATACACTTGTTTTCAATGAGTTAAAGAAAGCTTTATGCCAAGCACCTGTTCTAGCAACACCGAACTACAGTAAGCCTTTCACACTTTTTGTCACTGAACGTGATGGTACTGCATTATCTGTTCTCACACAAGATCAAGCAGGACAATACAAGCCCTGTGCTTATTTTTCTAGCACATTAGATCCAGTGGCCCAGGCTCTGCCTGCGTGCCTCAAGTCAGTTGCAGCCACAGCTCTAGCTATCAGACAAAGTGATTCCATAGTGTTAGGACACTCCCTGACAGTACAAGTTCCACATTCCGTGGAAGTTCTTTTAAACCGAACACAGACTCAGCACTTGACAATTGCACGTTTACCAGGTTATGAACTAACACTGTTTCAGCCACACATAGAAATCAGACGCTGCAACATTTTAAATCCAGCTACACTGTTACCGTCAGTTACCTCAAATCCTGCCACACATGACTGTGTGGAAGTTGTTAACACCATGACAAAGCCAAGACAAGACTTGACAGACATTGCATTACCTGATCCCGACCTGACACTTTACGTGGATGGTTCATGTATGAGAACAAGTACAGGAGAACTAGTAGCCGCGTATGCAGTGACTACTGAAACCGAAGTTATAGAAACACATCGTATTGATACCCTGTCTGCTCAAGCAGCAGAGCTTGTCGCTCTGACCCAAGCCTGCATACGTGCCAAGAACCTGAAAGTAAATATATACACAGATTCACGTTATGCATTCGGAGTCGTACACGACTTTGGAGTGCTCTGGCAAGAAAGAGGTTTTATGACTTCTCATGGAACCAAGATTCAGCATGGCCCCGTCATTCAAGCTCTGTTAGATGCAATACATTTACCGACAGCTATCGCCGTCATGAAGTGCAAGGCACATACGAAAGTCACTGATATCATTTCCCAGGGTAACGATCTAGCAGATCGAACAGCCAAGCTCACAGCTCAGACTCCAGACATTCCAGTTAACACGGCACGGACAGACATTCCAGATCAGACTACTTGTATGACAGTTAAAGACCCAACACAAGATGTAATAGACATACAGTTACATGCTACTCCCGATGAAATCAAGAAATGGTCCGAACAAGGAGGGGTCCAGACAGATCAAGGATGGTTCACGAAGGGAAAAGCCACATGGTTTCTCCCCGACTCTATGGTTCAAGTCATTATTAACACCGCACATAGTCCAGCACACTTAGGAGAAAAAGCCATGTTAGACAGCATCCAGAACCTCTGGTTCAACAAGCATTTACGAGCAGCAGCCAAACAGAAAGTGCGTACCTGCATGATCTGTTGTCAGTTTAATCCAGGTAAAAGTGTCCCGGTGGAACAAGGTGGATTCCATCCTCCTGACCACCCTTTTGAAGTCCTCCAGATGGATTATATTCAGATTGAGCGATGTCGAGGTTTCAAGTATGTTCTCGTAGTTGTATGCGCTTTGTCCAGGTGGACAGAAGCATATCCAGTTCCAGATTACACAGCTGCGACCACTGCTAGGCAGTTGGTTCATGAGTATTTTCCCCGCTATGGATTACCTAGGGTCGTGTATTCAGATAACGGCCAGCCATTCTCATCCGAGCTCATGAAACAAGTATCCCTTCTGTTAGGGTACCAGTGGAAGTTCCATTGTGTACGACATCCTGAAGCAGCCGGTCTCGTAGAGAGACATAACCAGACCTTGAAAATCCGAATCGCCAAAGTATGCGCAGAGAAAGGCGTAGATTGGATGGTAGCACTGCCAGTCGCCCTTTTTTATATGAGAATGGTTGCTCATTCCCGTTCAGGTCTATCTCCGTATGAGGTAGTGTTCGGTCGTCCCCCGAATATGTGGGGTACACCTAGACCACGTACAATTACAGATGTTGAAAGTAATATGCTGACAGATTACCTTTCCTCCTTGATGTCTGCACTACAATCTTGTCGTTCACAGGTTGCCGCTGCTTTTCCAGACAACACCGAAGTGAAACCGCATGAGGTCATACCAGGCGACCTCGTTTTGATTAGGAACTTTGATCGTTCAAGTCCGCTGGAGCCCCGCCGGAAGGAGCCCCGCCTTGTTCTGCTTACAACCAGGACTGCAGTGAAGATAGAGGGCCGAAAAGGATGGCTGCATTCCAGCCATGTGAAGAAGTTCCATGGACTCAAACCAAAGACTTTTCTTAAAGACTGCCCCGTTCTCAAGGACTGCCCAGACACTGAATTTAAACTTCCCTTGTTAGAGAAAACTCCGCAGCAGCAGTATAAAATGAAATTAAGGTCAAGTAAGTCAGCCAGTTTAATTGTCTAAGTCCCTCTCGGGTGAAACGGTTAGACAGGTCCCTGACATGTATAAGATAGACCCACACAGTGAGAGAGTTAGTCCAAACTCTAAGAGATGTATAATTACTCTGTTTTTTCTATTGTTTCTGAGTCTTATGGTTACTTGCATAAGTTATGCTTTACATTTATGTTTTCCTATTTCACATGTACATATGTTTTCTAATGTTACAGTAGAGCACACATTTAGTGACCTGCCTCCTCACGAGTTATCTTATCGTCTTGCTATGCGTAATAATACTTTTATCCGAATGCTGCACTATTCACACCAGACCAGCAATGCCACTAATTGTTGGGTGTGTGGTCGACTCCCCCCTTTCCAGACACCGAAGGGAGTTCTGCCACTCTTTCCCTATCCGTTTTCACATAATGGTTCGTGTGGAGCATGGTCCACGTTAACGTCATCCTCAAATGATATGTCCCTTCTGAATAGAACATGTTTCCCAGACAAGGAAGGACTTTCCCATAGAACAGGGTTAGATCTAGAAAATGAAGTATATGATCTAGGTAATTATTCCTCGAATTTCATGGTTTTAAATGTTCAGTCCGAGACTACTCCAGATCTGCCTGCTATTTCAGTTCTACCAGTAAAAGGCGAATTATGTGTCAGAAAGAATGGTTTCGCACATGTAGGTCGTAGTGATTGTACTACTGTGGTCGAGTATAGTGACAGTGGGAAATCTATTTTCAAAGCCTCACGTCATTCTTATTTTGTTTGTGGTCAGACCGCATATGTTCGTCTGCCCCTCGATTGGGATGGAACATGTTACATTGCCTTCCTACTGCCACCAGTTTTTCTAGCCCCATCTGATTATCACAGAAATACACATCTAGTACACGTTAGACATAGAAGGGAGACTGAGTCCCCAATTGTCGATCAAACTGAAACTGCTCTAGAACAATATCAAGACTTCAATAAAGGTTTATTTTTCTTCATAGGTCCTGTCCAGAATAGTAAGTTAATACGTAGGTTAACCAGAACCCTTGAAGCAGTAGTGAATGAGACTACTTCCGCTCTAGGTAACTTAACCGAAGAGCAATCTGCTATGAGATTTGTCGTGCTCCAAAATCGTCTCGTTCTTGACGTCATACTGGCCGATAGAGGAGGAGCTTGTAGAGTCATCGGATCTAGTTGCTGCATTTTCATTCCTAATAACGCGCCGTCTGTTTATTCAGCTATAACCAGACTTCATAAAATTTCCCATCAGTTACACCAGAATCCAGGCACCTGGACATGGTCCGGTTGGCTCTGGAGTATTATATCTGCCTGGGGATGGAAAGTATTGTCATTCCTAGGTATAGCAGTAATGATCATATTCAGTTGCTGCCTCTGTTTACAATGTGGCCCTGCGATTTGCGGCTTGTGTGCTACCTCTTGTATTCCTAGCCCTAGATCCCGTTCTCAGACAATTCGAGATGAGCAAATGATGCTCTATGAACAGATAGATGGTATTATGAATATTGATGTTTCCTGATGGAAACGTAGGGCACAAGGAGGGAATGAGGAAAATTGAATTTTGCCTTGTCATGTGTGCCTACGTGTTCCCCATCCTATGTTATATGTGCATGATCGATATGCATATATCCCCCTATGATCGATTAAAGACGCAATTATAGTTGTGTCCAGCTCTAGTATGCCAGTATCCAGTTCTCGTGAAAACAACGAGTATTAGGCTTATGTTGCCACGTTTTACAGTGTGCACGTTAATTCATTGAATTGTCTCCGTTTCTAGGCCTCAAAGGGCCCGGACACCAGATTCAAGCTCCAGTCTCCTGAACCCACTCCGAGGAGCGATGCAGCCCCCACCTGCATCCCTGACCCTTCACTAACCATACTGCTACAACCTTTTCCCTCTTGAGGCGGAAGCCGGGAGGTCTCCCTTCTATTCTTTACACTTTTAGCTGTGTATTTTAACCTGCGTGGTATTTTATTTTTATTTTGTGTAATTTTGACTTGTGCTCTGCTTGTGCTTCGCGCTTGATTTAAAAAGCGTTCTGTTGCCAGCAAAAGACTTCCTAGCGCTCTTAAGCGCCTCGTTTGCCCCCCTCACCTTGCCTTGGGTATTCAGACCGCCCTCGGCCGAGTATTGACGCCGAGGGCTGGGATCTGATTTTGGACGCCATCTTGGGGGTAGGACTCTCCGCCCTCGCGCTCTAGTAGCGCTACAAAAGGGGAACTCTTTCCTCCACTCAGGGATAAACATACTGCTACAACCTTTTCCCTCTTGAGGCGGAAGCCGGGAGGTCTCCCTTCTATTCTTTACACTTTTAGCTGTGTATTTTAACCTGCGTGGTATTCTATTTTTATTTTGTGTAATTTTGACTTGTGCTCTGCTTGTGCTTCGCGCTTGATTTAAAAAGCGTTCTGTTGCCAGCAAAAGACTTCCTAGCGCTCTTAAGCGCCTCGTTTGCCCCCCTCACCTTGCCTTGGGTATTCAGACCGCCCTCGGCCGAGTATTGACGCCGAGGGCTGGGATCTGATTTTGGACGCCATCTTGGGGGTAGGACTCTCCGCCCTCGCGCTCTAGTAGCGCTACAAAAAGCTCCCCTTTTCCTCCGCGCAGCGGACGCGTACTGCGGACGCGCCGGACCTGCGCCGGAGTCGCGCCAGAGTCCTGCCCGTCTGCGCCCGTCAGCGTCCCGGCGGCGTTTGGCGTGGCAGGGACTTCTGGCCATTATGCTTTCTTACTCCTCGCAGGAGCTCTACTCCCTGCGAGCCGTGGATGCTGCCTGTCATTCAGTATTCCCAGGCCGCTATAGGGGTAAATATAAGTGCCCTGTTTGTAAATGGCATCCTACCAGCAACCTCCGTTCCACCTGTCCTATTAAGGATTGTAGCATTAAACATCTCTGCCTACTCCTTAATACGAGGTCGCTGCATAGACACACTCAGGAGATCTTTGATCTCCTTTCTACGACCAGTCCAACTTGTCTGATGCTCACTGAGACTTGGCTCAACGAGTCCTCCCATCCGGACATAATGGCAGCCATTCCCTCTGACTATATTATCCATCGACAAGATAGAGACAAGGCAAGAGGGGGAGGTGTCGCCCTAGTTGTGAAAAAATCTTTTTCGTGCACGGTCACGCACACAAACACAATCGCAGGGGCTGACTCTCTCGCCTTTACCCTTTCCTTATCACCCCAGCAAGCGGTGAAGGGTCTTATCGTCTACAGACCTCCGGGCCCTGTGGGATCGTTTTTTGATGATCTCCAGCAGGCTCTGTCTGTCCTTGCTCTAAGATCTGAGCAGTGTCTATTGGCTGGAGATTTTAATTTCCACATGGATGATCCTCAAGACCAAGATGTTATCAAGCTGTTGGATATTACATCTACTCTGGGCCTGTCCCCCTATATTTTTGGCCCGACCCATGACAAAGGTCATACGCTTGACCAGGTCTTCTCCACTTCACCTATTATGGCGGTTACACTTCTGCCGGTATTATGGTCCGACCATTGCCTCGTCCATTTCGAAATATCTGCCACTGTGAAACCAACGGTCATTGCTACGAGGCTACAGGGCAGCAGCCATAGGGCGTTCCATCGGGTGACACCAGATCTGCTAGCTCAGGCTCTGGTGGATCATCCTCTGTCCTTCATGGGTGATCTGGATAATGACCTTGAGAGTTTGCAATCCTGGCTCCTAGCTAGATTAAATGAACTTGCCCCTTTACAGCCACCTAGATCTGCTACTCAACGGATTTCGGCCCCTTGGTTTACGGAGGAATTGGCCCAATCCCGTAGACAATGTAAAGTCGCCGAACGGGCATGGAGAGCCCATTATGATACTGAGGCTAAACAGATCTATAAATCTATGATGAAATCCTATCATGATTTAATTCTTCAGGGCAAGAAATGCTACTTGGCCAAAAGAATTGAGGAAGCAGCAAACTCCTGCAAGGAGATTTTCTCAATTGTTCGAGAATTTACCACCCCGCGCTTACCCTCAGCCCAGGACGCCCCGGCGGAGACCTGGGCCAACACCATTGCTAATTTTTTCACCACCAAAATTAGGCAAATACAGGACTCCTTTCCTCCTAGACTAACGGCTGATCCTCAGATTTTGCCGATCGAGACAGTTCTTCTGTCGACTTCGGGTCCAGTCCTGCTAGACTTCCCGCCCCTTACGGTGTCCGCATCTCTAGCTTTGATGAGGAACCTTAAATCGGGCTCACCGCGCGACCCGTGCCCAGCAAAATTTCTAGCGAGAATGGCAGATGTTGTCAACCCCTTAGCCAATCCCATTCTTAACCTCTCCCTGAGTCAGGGAGCTTTGCCTCTTCCTTGGAAACAGGCTATGGTTATTCCTCTCATTAAGAAGCCCAACCTGGACCCAGAAGTGCCATCCAATTACAGGCCGATCTCGCTCCTTCCAGCACTTACCAAAATCTTGGAGAAACACGTTCACAGCGTGCTCTCCAACTTCTTGGAGTCGAACGAGCTGCTCCATGAGTCCCAATCGGGCTTTCGATCGAACCTAAGCACCGAGACGGTGCTCCTGGAAGTCTCTGAGACTGTGAAGGAGGTGCTGGACACCGGAGGCAGGGTGATGTTAGTCATGTTAGACCTGTCGGCGGCATTCGACACCGTCCCCCATGAGGATCTCCTCACTAGGCTACATGACATCGGTCTAGGGGGGACGGTGCTCAACTGGTTTCGCTCCTTCCTAGCCAACCGCCGACAGACGATCTGGGTCCCATCTGGATCTGCCGAAATGCCGCCATTGGGAGTTGGAGTTCCTCAGGGCTCAGTATTGAGCCCTACTCTATTTAACATCCTCATGACCCCTCTGGCGGCACTGGCGGAGTCCTATGGGGCCCGGATCGTCTCTTATGCTGACGACACCCAGCTTCTGTTTACCTGCCACAAGAGTGAAGACTTCGATGGGGAAAGTATCCGTGAGTGCCTTGGGGCTGTTTTTAATTGGTTCCAACGTAACAGCCTCAAGTGTAACTCGGATAAATCCGAGATACTTTTCTTCGGATGCCCATCGGAACCGGATTGGCATGGTTGGTGGCCCGCTGACATGTTCCCCCCAGCTCAGTCATCTAAATGGGCTAAGAACCTGGGAGTTAAAATTGACAATGAGCTTTCGCTCAAATCCCAGGTGGCTACTCTTACAGGAACGTGTTTCGGGATCCTCAGGATGCTTCGAAAGTTCTTTCCCCTACTCTCCGAGGAACATCGGAGGATAACTGTTCAGGCACTTATAGGATCCAGATTGGATTATGCAAATGTTCTGTATCTGGGTCTGCCAGAATATCTCTTACAGCGCATGCAGGTGACCCAGAACGCTGCAGCACGAGCGATTTTTGGCCTGCATCGCCGTACTAGTGCCTCAAACCTACTTCTATCCCTCCATTGGCTTCCTATACGGAAGAGGATAATGTTTAAGGCTATGACCCTAGCCCATAAAGCCCTGCATGCCAATGGTGCAAAATACCTCCAGAAGAGGCTGGATTTTTACCGGCCTACACGATCCTTAAGATCGGAATCATTGGCTTTGGCGGTGGTGCCACGTATAAAGAGGGCCCGACTGGGCGGTCGGTCCTTTAGATTCCTTGCCCCTCAGCTATGGAACTCCCTACCACTGTCTCTGCGGGCTACATCTAACTTGCTTGCCTTTAGGAAGGGTCTAAAGACTTGGCTGTTCTCTAGTTAGTGTGCCTCCTTCTTTTAGGTTTCTGTTTTTTTTACTGTTATGTTTTCCAGTCTCTCTCAAGGTCTGGAGCACAAAGCGCCGGGACACTCCTTTGGAGTAGCCGTTGCGCTATAAAAGTCCCATATAACATAACATAACATAACATAACATAACATAACTTACTTCCTGCCAAGCAGCGCGGTGCCCGGCCTGGCTCTGCCTGCCTGTCTGCCAAGAATATGTTATGCTTCCAGTTATCAGTCCAGCTTCCCTTCTTCGCATTCCTAAGCTACTGAACCGCATAAACAGTTTCAGCTATAGTCTAGTCTTTCTGTCTCCATGCAAGAGAAATACTGTATTAACATTCATAGAAGATTCATAGCACACGCAATACATGTAGAATATATGCATGCACCAGCCTTAGTGTCAAGTAGCCTTTGCCCTGATAACTTTTAGATTCTATCAACATGTACTCCAAACACCAGATACCAGATATGCTATAGGTACATGTCGTCCTGACACCGCAGACTTTAGTCTCCTCTTCTAGTGCAGAAGTCATAGCCCCCAGTTCTCCCCGGTAACACGTCACTGCCCGTTTGCGCGCACCACTAGGTTAAAGGTCCCAGCTGCTCAGGTAGCCCCCTCCATGTTTCCGCCCATTCATGACACTTCTGTGACGTTTCTCATCACATGTCTACGTGCACGCCCTGTGCACGCCTTCTTTTCACGCCCATGTCTTCTTATCTTACGCTTGTCACTAGTTACGCCTACTGTATGTAATGTAATTGAAATGTCTTACTATATATATGTTGAATTGTGATGAAAACGGCTGCAGCTGCCTCTCTATTTTATTTCAGGCTGTCCCGATCCAGTCCCTTCCCTTTTGCCTGAATAAAGCCCGTTCGACTCGGATACATCGGATCCTGCCTCTTATTTATTGAGCTATCTGTATTTATTAATGTATTCAAAAATAGTACCGGTAATTTTTTATTTATTTACCACAAGAGGAAGAAAGATGCAGAAAGAGGCAAGAGAGGTGCAGGAAGGGGCAAAATATGTGCAGAAAGAGGCAAGAGAAGTTCACAAAGATTTAAGAGAGGTACAGAAAGAGACAAGAGAGGGGTAGAAAGAGGGAGAAAGGTGCAGAACAAGGCAATTGAGGTGCAGAGATAGGCAAGAGAAGAGCAGAAGGAGGGAAGAGTTGTGCAAAAAGAGACACGAGAGGTGCAGAAAGAGGAAGAAAGGTGCAGAAAGAGGCGAGAGGTACAGAAAGAGGAAGAAAGATGCAGAAAGAGGCCAGAGAAGTGCACAAAGATGTAAGATAGGTGCAGAAAGAGGCAAGAGTGGGGCAGATAGAGGGAGAAAGGTACAGAAAGAGGCAATTGAGGTGCAGAAATAGACAAGTAAAGAGCAGAAAGAGGCAAGAGAGATGCAGAAAGGGGTAAGAGAGGTGCAGAAAGAAGAAAAGTACAAAAAGTGGCAAGAGAGGTACAGAAAGAGGCAAGAGAGGTACAGAAAGATGAGCATGAGCTGCAGAAGAGGAAAGAGAGGTGCAGAAAAGGCAAGTGAGGTGCAGAAAGTGGCAAGAGACCTGCAGAAAGAAGAGAGTGAGCTTCAGAAAGAAGCAAGAGAAGTGCCAAAAGAGGCAAGGGAGGTGCAGAAAGAGGCAAGAGAAGTGCAGAACGAGTCAAGAGAACACTAGAAAGAGGCAAGAGAAGTGCAGAAAGAGGCAAGAGAAGAGTAGAAAGAGGCAAATGAGGTGCAGAAAGGCAAAAGAAGAGTAGAAAGAGGTAAGAGGGAAGCAGAAAGAGGCATGAGAGGTGCAGAAAGAAGAGAGAGAGTGGCAGAAAGAAGCAAGAGAAGTGCAGAAAGAGGCAAGAGAGGTGCAGAAACAGGCAAGAGTGGTGCAGAAAGATGTAACAGAGGTGCGGCAAGAGAGGTGCAGAACGATATGAGAGGTACGGAAAGAGGCAAGAGTGGTGCAGAAAGATGTAAGAGAGGTGCAGAAAGAGACGAGAGGTAAAAAAGAGGAAGAAAGCACAGAAAGAGTTAAGTGAGGTTGACAAAGAGGCAAGGGGGGAAGAGTTGTGCAAAAAGAGGCAAGAGAGGTCAAAAATGAGGAAGTAAGGTGCAGAGAGAGGGAAGAGAGGTACAAAAAGAGGAAGAAAGATGAAGAAAGAGGCAAGGGAGGTGCATGAACGGGCAAAATACGTGCAGAAAAAGCAAGAGAAGTTCACAAAGATTTAAGAGAGGTACAGAAAGAGACAAGAGAGGGGTAGAAAGAGGAAGAAAGGTGCAGAAAGAGGCAATTGAGGTGCAGAAATAGGCAAGTAAAGAGCAGAAAGAGGCAAAAGAGGTACAGAAAGAGGCAAGAGAGGTGCAGAAAGATGAGCGTGAGCTGCAGAAGAGGAAAGAGAGGTGCAGAAAAGGCAAGTGAGGTGCAGAAAGTGGCAAGAGACCTGCAGAAAGAAGAGAGTGAGCTTCAGAAAGAAGCAAGAGAAGTCCCAAAAGAGGCAAGAGAGGAGCAGAAAGAGGCAAGAGAAGTGCAGAAAGAGTCAAGAGTACAGTAAAAAGAGGCAAGAGAAGTGCAGAAAGAGGCAAGAGAAGAGTAGAAAGAGGCAAGTGAGGTGCAGAAAGAGTCAAAAGAAGAGTAGAAAGAGGCAAGAGAGAAGCAGAAAGAGGCAAGAGAGGTGCAGAAAGAAGGGAGAGTGGCAGAAAGAAGCAAGAGAAGTACAGAAAGAGGCAAGTGAGGTGCAGAAAGAGGCAAGAGAAGCGTATAATGAGGGAATATAGGTGTAGAAAGAGGCAAGAGAGGTAATGATAGAAGAGAGTGAGCTGCAGAAAGAGGCAAGAGAGGTACAGAAAGCGGAAGAAAGGCGCAGAAAGAGTCAAGTCAGGGTCAGAAAGAGGCATGAGCAGAGCAGAAGGAGGGAAGAGTTGTGTAGAAAGAGGCAAGAAAGGTGCAGAAAGAGGAAGAAAGGTGCAGAAAGAGGCAAGAGATTTACAGAAAGAGGAAGAAAGATGTAGAAAGACGTATGAGAGGTGCAGAATGAGGCACGAGAAGTGCAGAAATAGGCATATGAGGTGCAGAAAGATGCAAGAGAAGTACAGAAAGAGGCAAGAGAAGTGCACAAAGATGCAAGAGAGGTACAGAAAAAGAGACAAGAGAGGTGCATAAAGATAAGCGTGAGCTGCAGAAGAGGGAAGAGAGGTGCCGAAAGAGGCAAGCGAGGTGCAGAAAGCGGCAAGAGACCTGCAGAAAGAAGTGAGCTTCAGAAAGAAGGAAGAGAAGTGCCAAAAGAGGCAAGAGAGGTGCAGGAAGAGGCAAGAGAAGTGCAGAAAGAGTCAAGAGAACAGTAGAAAGAGGCAAGAGAAGTGCAGAAAGAGGCAACAGAAGACTAGAAAGAGGCAAGTGAGGTGCAGAAAGAGGTAAAAGAAGAGTAGAAAGAGGCAAGAGAGATGCAGAAAGAGGCAAGAGAGGTGCATAAAGGAGAGAGAGTGACAGAAAGAAACAAGAGAAGTGCAGAAGAGGCAAGAGAGGTGTAGAAAGAAGAAGAAAGGTGCGGAGAGAGGCAAGAGAGGGGCTGAAAGAGGCAATTGAGGTGCAGAAAGAGGCAAGAGAAGCATATAAAGAGGCAAGAGAGGTGCAGAAAGAGGCAAGAGAGGTGCAGAAAGAAGAAGAAAGGTGCAGAAAGAGGCAAGAGAGATACAGAAAGAGGCAAGAGAGGTGCTGATAGAAGAGAGTGAGCTGCAGAAAGAGGCTAGAGAGGTATAGAAAGAAGGAAGAGATATGCAGAAAGAGGCAAGAGAGGTGCAGAAAGAAATAAAAGAGGTGCAGAAAGAGGCCCGAGATTTGCAGAAAGAGGAAGAAAGGAGCAGAGAGGCAGGAGAAATGCAGAAAAAGGAAGAAGAGTGCAGAAAGAAGCAAGAGAAGCATAGAAAGAAGCAAGAGAGGTACAGAAAGAAGCAAGAGATGTACAGATAGAAGAGATTGAGGTGCAGAAAGACACAAGAGTGGGGCAGAAAGAGGGAGAAAGGTGCAGAAAGGGGCAATTGAGGTGCAGAAATAGGCAAGTAAAGAGGAGAAAGAGGCAAGAGAGATGCAGAAAGAGGCAAGAGAGGTGCAGAAATAAATAAAAGAGGTGCAGAAAGAGGCACGAGGTTTGCAGAAAGAGGAAGAAAGGAGCAGAGAGTAAAGAGAAATTCAGAAAAAGGAAGAAGAGTGCAGAAAGAAGCAAGAGAAGCACAGAAAGAGGTAAGAGAGGTACAGAAAGAAGCAAGAGATGTACAGATAGAAGAGACTGAGGTGCAGAAAGAGACAAGAGTGGGGCAGAAAGAGGGAGAAAGGTGCAGAAAGAGGCAATTGGGGTGCAGAAATAGGCAAGTAAAGAGGAGAAAGAGGCAAGAGAGATGCAGAAAGAGGCAAGAGAGGTGCAGAAAGAAGAAGAAAAGTGCAGAAAGAGGCAAGAGAGGTACAGAAAGAGACAAGAGAGGTGCATAAAGATGAGCGTGAGCTGCAGAAGACAGAAGAGAGGTGCAGAAAGCGGCAAGCGAGGTGCAGAAAGAGGCAAGAGAGGTGCAGAAATTGGAAAGAGACCTGCAGAAAGAAGAGAGTGAGCTTCAGAACGAAGCAAGAGAAGTGCCAAGAGAGGTAAGAGAGGTGCAGAAAGAAGAGAGAGAGCAGCAGAAAGAAGCAAGAGAAGTGCAGAAAGAGGCAAGAGAGATGCAGAGAGGCAAGAGAGGTGCAGAAAGAAGAATTAAAGTGCAAATAGAGGCAAGAGAGGTGCAGAAAGACGCAAGAGAAGTGCAGAAATAGTCAAGAGAACAGTAGAAAGAGGCAAGAGAAGTGCATAAAGAAGTAAGAGAAGAGTAGAAAGAGGCAAGTGAGGTGCAGAAAGAGGCAAAAAAGAGTAGAAAGAGGCAAGAGAGAAGCAGAAAGTGGCAAGAGAGGTACAGAAAGAAGAGAGAGCGGCAGAAAGAAGCAAGAGAAGCACAGAAAGAGGCAAGAGAGGTGCAGAAAGAGGCAAGAGAGGTGTAGAAAGAAGAAGAAAGGTGCAGAAAGAGGCAAGAGAGATAAAGAAAGTGGCAAGAGAGGTGCTGATAGAAGAGAGTGAGCTGCAGAAAGAGGCAAGAGAGGTACAGAAAGAGGCAAGAGATATGCAGAAAGAGGCAAGAGAGGTGCAGAAAGAAGTAAGAGAGGTGCAGAACGTGGGAAGAGGTTTAGAAAGAGGCAGGCGAGGTACTGAAAGAGGAAGAAAGGCGCAGAAAGAGTCAAATGAGGGTCAGAGAGAGGCATGAGCAGAGCTGAAGGAGGGAAGAGTTGCGCAGAAAGAGGCAAGAGAGATGCAGAAAGAGGAAGAAAAGTGCAGAAAGAGGCAAGGGAGGTACAGAAAGAGGAAGAACGATGCAGAAAGAGGAAAGAGGTGCAGAAAGGGGCAATAGAAGTGCAGCAAGAGGCATGAGAGGTGCAGGAAGAGAGAGAGAAGTACAGAAAGAAGCAAGAGAAGTGCAGAAGGAGGGAAGAGTTGTGCGGAAAGAGGCAAGAGTGGGTCAGAAAGAGGGAGAAGGGTACAGAAAGAGGCAATTGAGGTTCAGAAATAGGCAAGAAAGGAGCAGAGAGGCAAGAGAAATGCAGAAAAAGAAAGCAGCAAGAGAAGCACAGAAATAAGCAAGAGAGGTACAGAAAGAAGCAAGAGATGTACAGATAGAAGAGATTGAGGTGCAGAAAGAGACAAGTGTGAGGCAGAAAGAGGGAGAAATGTGCAGAAAGAGGCAAGTGAGGTGCAGAAATAGGCAAGTAAAGAGGAGAAAGAGGCAAGATAGAAGCAGAAAGAGGCAAGAGAGGTGCAGAAAGAAGAAGAAAAGTGCAAATAGAGGTAAGAGAGGTACAGAAAGAGGCAAGAGAGTTGCAGAAAGTGGAAAGAGACCTGCAGAAAGAAGAGAGTGAGCTTCAGAAAGAAGCAAGAGAAGTGCCAAGCGAGGCAAGAGAGGTGCAGAAAAAGGCAAGAGTAGTGCAGAACTAGTCAAGAGAACAGTAGAAAGAGGCAAGAGAAGTGCATAAAGAAGTAGGAGAAGAGTAGAAAGAGGCAAGTGAGGTGGAAAAAGAGGCAAAAAAGAGTAGAAAGAGGCAAGAGAGAAGCAGAAAGAGGCAAGAGAGGTGCAGAAAGAAGAGAGAGCGGCAGAAAGAAGCAAGAGAAGTACACGAAAGAGGCAAGAGAGATGCAGAAAGAGGCAAGAGAGGTGCAGAAAGAAGAAGAAAAGTGCAAATAGAGGCAAGAGAGGTGCAGAAAGAGGCAAGAGAAGTGCAGAAATAGTCAAGAGAACAGTAGAAAGAGGCAAGAGAAGTGCATAAAGAAGTAAGAGAAGAGTAGAAAGAGGCAAGTGAGGTGCAGAAAGAGGCAAAAAAGAGTAGAAAGAGGCAAGAGAGAAGCAGAAAGTGGCAAGAGAGGTGCAGAAAGAAGAGAGAGAGCGTCAGAAAGAAGCAAGAGAAGTGCAGAAAGAGGCAAGAGAGGTGCAGAAAGAGGCAAGAGAGGTGCAGAAAGAGGCAAGAGAGGTGTAGAAAGAAGAAGAAAGGTGCAGAAAGAGGCAAGTGAGGTACAGAAAGAGGCAAGAGAAGTGTATAAAGAGGCAAAAGAGGTGCAGAAAGAGGCAAGAGAGGTGCATAAAGAAGAAGAAAGGTGCAGAAAGAGCAAGAGAGGTAAAGAAAGAGGCAAGAGAGGTGCTGATAGAAGAGAGTGAGCTGCAGAAAGAGGCAAGAGAGGTACAGAAAGAGGCAAGAGATATGCAGAAAGAGGCAAGAGAGGTGCAGAAAGAAGTAAGAGAGGTGCAGAAGGTGGGAAGAGGTTTAGAAAGAGGCAGGAGAGGTACATAAAGAGGAAGTAAGGCGCAGAAAGAGTCAAATGAGGGTCAGAAAGAGGCATGAGCAGAGCAGAAGGAGGGAAGAGTTGTGCAGAAAGAGGCAAGAGAGGTGCAGAAAGAGGAAGAAAAGTGCAGAAAGAGGCAAGGGAGGTACAGAAAGAGGAAGAAAGATGCAGAAAGAGGTAAGAGGTGCAGAAAGAGGGAAGAGTTGTGCAGCAAGAGGCATGAGAGGTGCAGGAAGAGGCAAGAGAAGTACAGAAAGAGGCAAGAGAAGTGCACAAAGATGTAAGAGAGGTGCAGAAAGAGGCAAGAGAAATGCAGCAAGATGCATGAGAGGTACAGGAAGAGAGAGAGAAGTACAGAAAGAAGCAAGAGAAGTGCAGAAGGAGGGAAGAGTTGTGCAGAAAGAGACAAGAGTGGGGCAGAAAGAGGGAGAAGGGTACAGAAAGAGGCAATTGAGGTTCAGAACTAGGCAAGTAAAGAGCAGAAAGAGGCAAGAGAGATGCAGAAAGATGAGCGTGAGCTGCAGAAGAGGAAAGAGAGGGGCAGAAAAGGCAAGCCAGGTGCAGAAAGTGGCAAGAGACCTGCAGAAAGAAGAGAGTGAGCTTCAGAAAGAAGCAAGAGAAGTCCCAAAAGTGGCAAGAGAGGAGCAGAAAGAGGCAAGAGAAGTGCAGAAAGAGTCAAGAGTACAGTAAAAAGAGGCAAGAGAAGTGCAGAAAGAGGCAAGAGAAGAGTAGAAAGAGGCAAGTGAGGTGCAGAAAGAGGCAAAAGAAGAGTAGAAAGAGGCAAGAGAGAAGCAGAAAGAGGCAAGAGAGGTGCAGAAAGAAGAGAGAGCGGCAGAAAGAAGCAAGAGAAGTACAGAAAGAGGCAAGAGAGGTGCAGAAAGAGGCAAGAGAAGTGTATAATGAGGGAAGAGAGGTGTAGAAAGAGGCAAGAGAGGTAAAGAAAGAGGCAAGAGAGGTGCTGATAGAAGAGAGTGAGCTGCAGAAAGAGGCAAGAGAGGTACAGAAGGCGGAAGAAAGGCACAGAAAGAGTCAAGTCAGGGTCAGAAAGAGGCATGAGCAGAGCAGAAGGATGGAAGAGTTGTGTAGAAAGAGGCAAGAAAGGTGCAGAAAGAGGAAGAAAGGTGCAGAAAGAGGCAAGAGAGTTACAGAAAGAGGAAGAAAGATGTAGAAAGACGTATGAGAGGTGCAGAATGAGTCACGAGAAGTGCAGAAATAGGCATATGAGGTGCAGAAAGAGGCAAGAGAAGTACAGAAAGAGGCAAAAGAAGTGCACAAAGATGTAAGAGAGGTGCAGAAAGAGACAAGAGTGGGGCAGAAAGAAGAAGTAAAGTGCAAAAAGAGGCAAGAGTGGTACAGAAAGAGACAAGAGAGGTGCATAAAGATAAGCGTGAGCTGCAGAAGAGGGAAGAGAGGTGCCGAAAGAGGCAAGCGAGGTGCAGGAAGCAGCAAGAGACCTGCAGAAAGAAGTGAGCTTCAGAAAGAAGGAAGAGAAGTGCCAAAAGAGGCAAGAGAGGTGCAGAAAGAGGCAAGAGACATGCAGAAAGAGTCAAGAGAACAGTAGAAAGAGGCAAGAGAAGTGCAGAAAGAGGCAACAGAAGACTAGAAAGAGGCAAGTGAGGTGCAGAAAGAGGTAAAAGAAGAGTAGAAAGAGGCAAGAGAGATGCAGAAAGAGGCAAGAGAGGTGCAGAAAGAAGAGAGAGAGTGACAGAAAGAAACAAGAGAAGTGCAGAAGAGGCAAGAGAGGTGTAGAAAGAAGAAGAAAGGTGCAGAGAGAGGCAAGAGAGGGGATGAAAGAGGCAATTGAGGTGCAGAAAGAGGCAAGAGAAGCATATAAAGAGGCAAGAGAGGTGCAGAAAGAGGCAAGAGAGGTACAGAAAGAAGAAGAAAGGTGCAGAAAGAGGCAAGAGAGATACAGAAAGAGGCAAGAGAGGTGCTGATAGAAGAGAGTCCCCGGAAGCTTGTTTCCTTCCCAGTGTAAGAATTGGCTTTTGTAGTCTGGTCTGCCCTGTTCCCATGATGCACTGGGCCAGGGACAGACTAATTTGCATACAGCCAGGTTCTGAAACTGGGATGGTGCAATGAGCTAAAAAACGGTGTTGGATCTAGCCCTGATCTCTTGACTGGGTGAGAGTACTCTGCTTAATTCAGAGACTCTGTCCATCACCACCCCTTGTTATAAATAATTTTGTCCACCCTAAGCGTGGAAGGGTATACTCAGATGTGAGTCCCTTGCTCATTGCACCATCAGGATTCAAGCAAGCCGGGCCGAAGACGCCTGAAATGCCCAGGTTCTGAGCTGGGATGGGGCAGTGAGATAAATAACTGTGATGGATCAAGCCCTGATCTTTGGACTGGGTAAGAGTGGTCTGCTTAATTCAGACACTCTGTTCATCACCACCCCCTTTTCTGTATCGATAGAAGAGAGTGAGCTGCAGAAAGAGGCTAGAGAGGTACAGAAAGAAGGGAGAGATATGCAGAAAGAGGCAAGAGAGATGCAGAAAGAGGCAAGAGAGGTGCAGAAAGAAGAAGACAAGTGCAAATAGAGGCAAGAGAGGTGCAGAAAGAGGCAAGAGAAGTGCAGAAATAGTCAAGAGAACAGTAGAAAGAGGCAAGAGAAGTGCATAAAGAAGTAAGAGAAGAGTAGAAAGAGGCAAGTGAGGTGCAGAAAGAGGCAAAAAAGAGTAGAAAGAGGCAAGAGAGAAGCAGAAAGAGGCAAGAGAGGTGCAGAAAGAAGAGAGAGCGGCATAAAGAAGCAAGAGAAGTGCAGAAAGAGGCAAGAGAGGTGCAGAAAGAGGCAAGAGAGGTGTAGAAAGAAGAAGAAAGGTACAGAAAGAGGCAAGAGAAGTGTATAAAGAGGCAAAAGAGGTGCAGAAAGAGGCAAGAGAGGTGCAGAAAGAAGAAGAAAGGTGCAGAAAGAGGCAAGAGAGATACAGAAAGAGGCAAGAGAGGTGCTGATAGAAGAGAGTGAGCTGCAGAAAGAGGCTAGAGAGGTACAGAAAGAAGGGAGAGATATGCAGAAAGAGGCAAGAGAGATGCAGAAAGAGGCAAGAGAGGTGCAGAAAGAAGAAGACAAGTGCAAATAGAGGCAAGAGAGGTGCAGAAAGAGGCAAGAGAAGTGCAGAAATAGTCAAGAGAACAGTAGAAAGAGGCTAGAGAAGTGCATAAAGAAGTAAGAGAAGAGTAGAAAGAGGCAAGTGAGGTGCAGAAAGAGGCAAAAAAGAGTAGAAAGAGGCAAGAGAGAAGCAGAAAGAGGCAAGAGAGGTGCAGAAAGAAGAGAGAGCGGCAGAAAGAAGCAAGAGAAGTGCAGAAAGAGGCAAGAGAGGTGCAGAAAGAGGCAAGAGAGGTGTAGAAAGAAGAAGAAAGGTGCAGAAAGAGGCAAGTGAGGTACAGAAAGAGGCAAGAGAAGTGTATAAAGAGGCAAAAGAGGTGCAGAAAGAGGCAAGAGAGGTGCAGAAAGAAGAAGAAAGGTGCATAAAGAAGCAAGAGATGTAAAGAAAGAGGCAAGAGAGGTGCTGATAGAAGAGAGTGAGCTGCAGAAAGAGGCAAGAGAGTTACAGAAAGAGGCAAGAGATATGCAGAAAGAGGCAAGAGAGGTGCAGAAAGAAGTAAGAAAGGTGCAGAACGTGGGAAGAGGTTTAGAAAGAGGCAGGAGAGGTACAGAAAGAAGAAGAAAGGCGCAGAAAGAGTCAAATGAGGGTCAGAAAGAGGCATGAGCAGAGCAGAAGGAGGGAAGAGTTGTGCAGAAAGAGGCAAGAGAGGTGCAGAAAGAGGAAGAAAAGTGCAGAAAGAGGCAAGGGAGGTACAGAAAGAGGAAGAAAGATGCAGAAAGAGGTAAGAGGTGCAGAAAGAGGCAAGAGAAGTGCAGCAAGAGGCATGAGAGGTGCAGGAAGAGGCAAGAGAAGTACAGAAAGAGGCAAGAGATGTACACAAAGATGTAAGAGAGGTGCAGAAAGAGGCAAGAGAAATGCAGCAAGATGCATGAGAGGTACAGGAAGAGAGAGAGAAGTACAGAAAGAAGCAAGAGAAGTGCAGAAGGAGGGAAGAGTTGTGCAGAAAGAGACAAGAGTGGGACAGAAAGAGGGAGAAGGGTACAGAAAGAGGCAATTGAGGTTCAGAAATAGGCAAGTAAAGAGCAGAAAGAGGCAAGAGAGATGCATAAAAAAGCCAGATAGGTACAGAAAGAAGTAGAAAAGTACAAAAATAGGCAAGAGAGGTGCAGAAAGAGACAAGAGAGGTGCGGAAAGATGAGCATGAGCTGCAGAAGAGGGAAGAGAGGTACAGAAAGAGGCAAAAGAAGAGTAGAAAACGGCAAGAGAGATGCAGAAAGAGGCAAGAGAGGTGCAGAAAGAAGCAAGAGAAGTGCTGAAAGAGACAATTGAGGTGCAGAAAGAGCCAAGAGAGGTGCAGAAAGAAGAAGAAAGGTGCAGAAAGAGGCAAGAGAGGTACATAAAGAGGCAAGAGAGGTGCTGATAGAAGACAGTGAGCTGCAGAAAGAGGCAAGAGAGTTACGGAAAGAGGCAAGAGATATGTAGAAAGAGGCAAGAGAGGTGCAGAAAGTAGTAAGAGAAGTACAGAAAGTGGTAAGAGGTGTATAAAGAGGCAAGAAAGTTACAGAAAGAAGAAGAAAGGCGCTTAAAGAGACACATGAGGGTCGAAAGATGCATTAACAGAGTAGAAGGAGGGTAGAGAGGTGGAGAAAGAGGCAAGACAGGTGCCAAAAGATGAAGAAAGGTACAGAAAGAGGCAAGATAGGTGCTAATTGAAGAGAGTGAGCTGCAAAAAGAGGGAAGATAGGTGCAGAAAGAGACAAGAGAGGTTCAGAGACTATCAAGAGAGGTGCAGAAAGAGGAAGAAAGGTGCACAAAGAGTTAAGTGAGGTACAGGCAGAGGCCAGAGAAGAGCAGAAAGATGAGCGTGAGCTGCAGAAAGAGGGAAGAGAGGTGCAGAAAGAGGCATGCGAGGTGCAGAAAGTGTCAAGAGAGGTACAGAAAGAAGAGAGTGAGCTTCAGAAAGAAGTAAGAGAAGTGCAAAAAGAGGCAAAATAGGTGCTGAAAGAGGCAAGAGAAGTGCAGAAAGAGGCAATAGAAGAGTAAAAAGAGGCAAGAGAAGAGTAGAAAGAGGCAAGAGAAGTGCAGAAAGTGGAAAGAGAAGCGTAGAAAGAGGCAAGAGAGATGAAGAAAGAGGCAAGAGAGGTACTGAAAGAAGAGAGAGCAGCAAAAAGAAGCCAGAGAAGTGCAGAAACAAGAGAAGTGCAGAAAGAGGCAAGAGAGGTGAAGAAATAGGCAAAAGAGGTTCAGAAAGAAGAAGAAAGGTGCAGAAAGAAGCAAGAGAAGTGCCGAAAGAGGCAAGAGAGGTGCAGAAAGAGGCAAGAGAGGTGTATGAAGAAGAAGAAAGCTACAGAAAGAGGCAAGTGAGGTGCATAAAGAGGCAAGAGAAGCGTATAAAGAGGCAAGAGAGCTGTAGAAAGAGGCAAGACAGGTAAAGAAAGAGGCAAAAGAGGTACTGATAGTAGAGTGAGCTGCAGAAAGAGGCAAGAGAGGTACAGAAAGAGGCAAGAGATATGCAGAAAGAGGCAAGAGAGGTACAAAAAAGTAAGAGAGGTGCAGAAAGTGGGAAGAGGTGTAGAAAGAGGAAAGAGAGATACAGAAAGAGGAAGAAAGGCACAGAAAGAGTCAAGTGAGGGTCAGAAAGAGGCATGAGCAGAGCAGAAGGAGGGAAGAGTTGTGGAGAAAGAGGCAAGAGAGGTGCAAAAAGAGGAAGAAAGGTGCAGAAATTGGCAAGAGAGTTACAGAAAGAAGAAGAAAGATGCATAAAAAGGCAAGAGAACTGCAGAAATAGGCATGAAAGGTGCAGGAAGAGGCAAGAGAAGTGCATAAAGATATAAGAGAGGTACAGAAAGAGACAAGAGTGGGGCAGACAGAGGGAGAAAGGTACAGGAAGAGGCAATTGATGTTCAGAAATAGGCAAGTAAAGAGCAGAAAGAGGCAAGAGAGATGCAGAAAGAGGCAAGAGAGGTGCATAAAGATGAGCGTGAGCTGCAGTAGACAGAAGAGAGGTGCAGAAAGTGGCAAGCGAGGTGCAGAAGTGGCAAGAGACCTGCAGAAAAAAGAGTTAGCTTCATGAAGAAGGAAGAGAAGTGCCAAAAGAGGTAAGAGAGGTGATGAAAAAGGCAAGAGAAGTGCAGAAAGAGTCAAGAGAACAGTAGAAATAGGCAAGAAAAGTGCAGAAAGAGGCAAGAGAAGAGTAGAAAGAGGCAAGTGAGGTGCAGAAAAGATGCAAAAGAAGAGTAGGAAGAGGCAAGAGAGATGCAGAAAGAAGCAAGAGAAGTGCAGAAAGAGGCAAGAGAGGTGCAGAAATTGGAAAGAGAAGTGCAAAAAGAGGCAAGAGAGGTGCAGAAAGAGGCAATAGAGGTGTAGAAAGAAGAAGAAAGCTGCAGAAAGAGGCAAAAGAGGTGCTGAAAGAGGCAATTGAGGTGCAGAAAGAGGCAAGAGAGGTGCAGAAAGAAGAAAGGCGCAGAAAGAGGCAAGAGATACAGAAAGAGGCAAGAGGGGTGCAGATAGAAGACAGTGAGCTGCAGAAAGAGGCTAGAGAGGTGCAGAAAGAGGCACAAGATTTGCATAATGTTGTTGTTGTTGTAAAAGCTTTATTTCGATACATAAATATCTTAAAAGCAATACATTACAAAATACAATTTTAGGGCTTATAATGACATACAGTTATAATTCATAAAACAATCATATAAAAGGAGCAATAAATAATTAAAATAGGATTAAATTGAGATGGAAAGCCTTTTTGCTCGTATCATCCAAGCCCATTTAAAAAATTTGGAGACAGCACAGGCAATAAAGGGGGATGTATCGGTCATTAACATGCGGAGGGCCACCAGATGCTGTCTTGTGCCCAGGAGCTTGCATAGAGGTAATAGCCAGCGTTTCCTTGGGGCACGGTAGTCAGGACATTCAAAAAAGAAATGTGCCACCGTCTCAACCCTTGTCAAACACACTGCACAGAAAGCTGAGGGCTGGGAGGTGCTGGAAGATCTCCACCTGGACACCAAGTCGGCCAAAGGTAAGGTACCCACTCTGAGTTTGAAGTAAAGAGCCCTGTCCAGGGGAATGGAAATTAAGTCCAGGTAGGGCACATATGCTACCACATCTTTGATTCTCAGGAATGCTGCGGTCGAATTGCAGTGGCGAGGATTGCGAATAAGTTTGGTGGCTACCCAATCCCAATATATCTTCTTCAGGGTGGCTTTTGGAGGGGCAGAGTGAGTAGCCCAGCATTCTTCCAAGCCCAGCTCCACTAAAAGGCTCTTAATGTCGCTTAGCCATTTGATTCGATGCCATCCTTCCATTGCAATTACCTCAGACAGACCTGCTGCGTAGGAGGTTAGCTCCGGAACCCTCCACAGGCGGGCCCACAAAAGCAGAGGACGCAATCGCGCCTGGTCCATGATCGATTTGCAACCCATGTCGAGAAGCACTGGGACTGTCGGTGTGCTTGATGGAAGTAGCAAGAGTTCTTTCAAGAATTTGCTTTCTGCCTTGCCCAGTGCCTCCAGGTTTGTGGAACCCCACATCTCCGCCCCATACAAAGCCGCTGCCACCCCTCTGGCTTTGTAAATATCTATAGCTGGGGAGATACAATGTTTAGGGGAAGAACGATGTTCCCTGAGAATGGCACCAGTCACCCTTTTGTGATTAAGCAACATCTTGTTGATGTGTGGGGTCCAACTCATAGAGTTACTGAGGCGAATCCCCAGATAGTCAAACTCAAGGACCCTCTCCAGCGGAACGGAGTTTAGAATCGGAGGTGGCCCTAATTTTTTAGGCGGGTTCATAGTCAGGAATTTGGTCTTATCAACGTTAATTACAAGACCCCTAAGGGAACAGAACTCCTGGAAGCGGGTAAGGAGCTTTTGGAGACCCTGCGGTGTTTTAGCGATGAGCAAGGTATCATCGGCAAAAAGCAGGGTGGGGATCCGTGTGCCCGCCAGGGACGGAGCGTCTGCAGGTTCCTTGAGCAGATGCTCAACCACACTATTCACGTATAATGAAAAAAGTGTGGGAGCCAGCACGCAGCCCTGGCGGACACCCCTTTGCACTGGGATTCTGTTGGTTTTCTCCCCATTCTTACCCCACCGCACCTGTGCATAGTTATCAGAGTGAAGTTTAACAAGAAGCGACAGGATGTAGGCGGGTAGACCCAACCCTTCCAAAACCCTCCATAGCTCCTCCCTTGGCACTAGGTCAAAGGCAGTTTTCAGGTCAATGAAGGCCAAATAAAGACTGCCCTTGCCCAGCACCACCACCTTCCAGTACAGGAGGGTCAACCTGAATGCTTGTTCTATCGTCCCCGTCCCTGAACGAAAACCCGCCTGGAAGTCTGACAGTATCTTGTGCTCCTCAGCCCATGCGAGTACTCTCCCCAAAATCGCCTTCCCCGGCACCTTTTGGGAAGAGTCAATTAGGCTGATTGGCCTGTAGTTGGCGGGGTTGTCCCGACACCCCTTTTTGAATATCGGGACAACCTCTGCCCCCTTCCAGGAATCAGGTACCAGTGCGCCCCTCATGATTGCGTTTAATAACGTGGCGACCAATTTACCCCATGCCTTTGAATTGGCATGAAGCAAATCACCGGGTATGCCGTCCGGCCCGCAGCATTTAGTGGGACCAGGGACTTTATTACTGCCTCCACCTCCCTCTCAGTGAAGTCATCCATGTCACTGACCATTGTATCGTTCTCCAAGGAAAAGGAATCGCTAAGAGTCCCTACGGGATAAGACTAAAGGGCCTAAAAGTGAGTATACCAGAGCTGAGCAGGGATGTTGCAAGTAACAAGTGACCCATCTGGCCTACTCTTGTTCCTAATCATACTCCAAAAGCCCCCTGCATCCTTTCCCTTACTTGCAACCAAAAGATCTTCCCAGAACTTCTCCTCCCACTCCTTTTACCGCGCCTTTATGGTCAGAGAATAGTCCTTCCTGGCTGTTCTAACAGCTAGTGGGGACTTGGATTTGACGGCCTCTATCAGGGCCGTTTTCTGGGACCTGCATTTGGTTGTGTACCAATCCTGTTTTGTCCAAGGATCTTTCCTGTTGGACATACCCCGGGCGCCGCTGGGTGAAACAAAGAGTTTGCCCAGTGCCCCAGTTACGGCACAAAAGACCTGCGTGACCTCCTGGGGTGCACTGGGCAATAGGGTCAAATTACTCTGAGCCTCAGCCAGCAGCGCCCCTATGGTAGAAAGTTTCTCGCTGGACAGAGCAATCTTGGGCCATTTTAACCGCCTCCCACAGTTAGATACATTGAGCCTCTGGGTATTAGGTGCCGGCAAGGGTTGTTGGGACCTGACCTTATCCCTTAACCAGCCTGGAGACAGACCGAGAGACAGAAGATTATGATCGCTATCAGTGCTCTCAATAATCTTCATGTCGCTCAGGGTGCCCCATAAACATACATCAAGAAGAATATAATCTATTCCTGATGTATGATTGGGCCTATTATATGTATGTGCACCCTGCAGGTCCGATTTTGACCTCCCGTTTAACGCCCTCAGATCAAATTCCAAATTTAGTGCATTGATCTGTAACGCCACTTGCGTCCACTTCTTAATGGGGGCAAAACCAGGGCCGGAATTCCCCTTCTCGCATCCTCCTCCTCCATGCCTAACATATCGTCAAGGCCCAGGGGCTCGAACGTACAGTTAAAATCGCCCGCCACCATAGTGCTCGAATTTCTTGGCCGTTGTCTTAGCAGGTCTTCCAGAAGTGCAATGGTGGCCGACTGTACTCCCCCCCTTGTACCTCTAACATAGACATTGAAAATGTCTAGGAGATGGCGGCCCCGGGAATCCTTCAGCGTGATATTAAGGATGTCAGGGGAATTTGTGGGATGTTCCTCCACCCTACAGTCCAGGGAGACTGCGACCCAGATGAGGAGGCCCCCCGAGGGGCGCCCCCTCCCTGCCTGAGACATAACTGCGGGAACAAAGTACGTTGAATATCCCACCTTGTGACAGGGCTCCATGGCCCATGTCTCCTGGAATATACAAAAGGAGTATCCCTCCACAAGGGCACTCCACTCAGGCAACTCCAGCTTCCTATCAATTCCTGCGATGTTCCAGCTGAAGATCCTAAGAACTGGATCCGTCACAGCTGTGACAGCGCCGGCGATAAGATCATTTTCTCCCGTCTCAGATTCCTGGAGCACTAGAGTAATGAGGAAAATTGAATTTTGCCTTGTCATGTGTGCCTACGTGTTCCCCATCCTATGTTATATGTGCATGATCGATATGCATATATCCCACTATGACCGATTAAAGACGCAATTATAGTTGTGTCCAACGTTAGTATGCCAGTTTCCAGTTCTCGTGAAAGCAACGAGTATTAGGCCTATGTTGCCAACGTTTTACATTGTGCACGTTAATTCATCGCATTGTCCCCGTTTTTAGGCCTCATGAGGGCCCGGACACCAGATTCAAGCTCCTGTCTCCTGAACCCACTCCGAGAAGCGATGCAGCCCCCACCTGCATCCCTGACCCTTCACTTACTTCCTGCCGCGCAGCGCGGTGCCCGGCCTGGCTCTGCCTGCCTGTCTGCCAAGAATATGTTATGCCTCTAGTTATCAGTTCAGCTCTTCGTCTTCACATTCCTAAGCTAAAGAACCGCATAAACAGCTTCAGCTATAGTCTAGTCTTTCTGTCTCCATGCAAGAGAATTACTGTATTAATATTCATGGAAGATTCATAGCACACGCACTACATGTAGAATATATGCATGCACCAGCCTGAGTGTCAAGTAGCCTTTGCCCTGATAACTTTTAGATTCTATCAACATCTACTCCAAACACCAGATACCAGATATGCTATAGGTACATGTCGTCGTGACACCGCAGACTTTAGTCTCCTCTTCTAGTGCAGAAGTCATAGCCCCCAGTTCTCCCCGGTAACACGTCATGGCCCGTTTGCGCGCACCACTAGGTTAAAGGTTCCAGCTGCCCAGGTAGCCCCCTCCATGTATCCACCCACTTTATGACACTGCTGTGACGTTCTCATCACATGTCTACGTGCACGCCCTGTGCACGCCTTCTTTTCATGCCCATGTGTTCTTATCTTACGCTTGTCACTTGTTACGCCTACTGTATGTAATGTAATAGTGATGTTTTACTCTATATACCTTGTACTGTTAATGAGACGTTGCAGCTGCCTTCTATGCCATTCTATTTCAGGCTGTTCCGATCCTGTCCCTTCCCTTATGCCTGATTAAAGCCTGTTAGACTCAGATTCCCCGGATCCTGCCTCTTATTTATTGAGCTATCTGTTATTATTAATGTATTCAAAAATAGTACCGGTAATTAATTATTTATTTACCACATAATGGCGCCCGAATAGGGACGAGCCCTTTCCCCACGCGCCGGCGATGTAACGCAGGCCCTCTGACCTGACCCTTCTGTAGCCGTGACGGAACTCTACCGTGCACGTGCAGATATTTCTGCTTCATCAAGTCTCCCCCAGGCCCACGGAGGAGACGGAGACTGCGGTCCAGCATCCAGACGAGGCGGTGAGGAATGCGGTTCGTCCCGACCAGAGCCCAAGCCGAGAGAGCAAGGTCCGAGGTATCCGGAGGCCCACCTGTTTCTGAAGTCCGAAGTTCGAAGCGCATGTGTAGTAACCAGACGTCGTAGCAGTCCAGTCCAGTCCGAGGCCTTCAGTTTCTGCTTCCCGGTGAGTACCGTTGCGGGGGAAGTATCTAGACAGGTTCATTAGTTTGTCCCTGGTCCGATGGGTTTGGGTACACAGATCCAGTCCGACGTGTTCACCTAGGTGGATACGGTATGACGTGTCTCTTTACGAGACCGGTATGTTCTGTACTGTTTTAGCAGTGCATCCAGTAATTCTAGTAAGTCCGTTCTCGAGAAATTCAAGTGTTATGTTTTCAGTGTATCAGGTAGTATTCTGTTCGAACTGTTATTAATGTATTTCTATGTCGTGGTATGAGTGATTTGTTTGCCATTTCATTACTGTGATTATTGTGTATTGTGTCTAGTTCAAGTACAATTCAGACATGCCTCTGTTTTCGAAATTACGTCAGATAAAAACCAGAAAAGGGTTACTCGAAGAAGCAGTTCCTGTCCCTCCTAGGGACAGTCCTGGACATTTTATGTATCACAAGCATGGCTTAGATGCCATATTATATCTAGATTTATGGGTGGAGTACACCAAGAATCTTGAAGAGAAATATAGATGGCCTGTATCAGGTACATGGGATGCCGAGTGCATCATGCGAGTAGAAGAAGCGTTATGGAAAAAGAAAGCCAGACAGTCCCAGAAAGATGCCATCGAGTTATGGCGCAAAGAATCTCATAGAAGAACCGAAAAAGAATTCAGAAAAACAGAATTAAGTAGGGAATCCTCAGAAAAAGCCCAAGAAAGGGAATTAATCGAAGAAGGTGAACGAGTTAGAGCAGAACAGTCAGACAGACAGAGAAATGCCCTTATTAAAGGTATGTATCCTCTTCTTGCCGAGGGCTTGCCGAAGGCAACCCCGGAAGTACCCAGTAATTTACCGCCACCATTGGTCCCGATTAAGCTACGTCATAAACCGACCGCAGCTGAAATTTTTCTTTCGTCCTACTTGGACGACACAGTCCCAGCATATGCAAATCGTATTCCGCCCGCTCACCCTCAGCATCCTGTAAATAATGTAATTCCTGTTCCTCCAGCCACTGGTCCCGGGGACCAAGTTAATGTGCCAGTACCCCCGGACCAGCCCACATTAAATGTACCCGTTTTGCCAGTCACTTTACCAGCACGTACAGTATTAACTGACGATTCTAGTTCAGGAGCAGCGGGGGGAGGTGCTCCTATCACCCCGCCTCAAGTAAGACGACTGACGCCGCGAGAAGCAGCGTTACAGCCTACGCCAAAAGTGGCTACATACACAGACCTCAAGCGACTTCTTACTGACTGTATATATGATCCAGTTCCAGGCGAAGATCACATGGTATTATATTCAGTACGTTTAAGACGGGTTGCCAACTTTTTGGCCACCCTGCCCGACATGAAGGAACATCTAGACAGAATATATCATTTTGTCCGTACAGGGGAGAATCCAGGAAGTATTCACGAAGCTATGGCCCATAGAAAAGCCGAGATTCAAAGTATGATTTTACAGTTCTTGATTAACTGTTTAATAAGAGAACAAGATTATCCAGATAAAGACAAAGACGAGATGAAAGTCCTGACCAGGTGGAGTGACAATATAGCCGAGGGAAAACATAAGACACAAGGTTGTATAGAGAGTATGTACAGGAAAATTCGTAAGGAAATTATAAGTATACACCAGAAGGAGGAAGCAAAAAGAGCAACCGAGAAAGAGAATGACTCTTCTAGTGAAGAGGTAGACAGCGAGAATCCCTCCAGAATAGCGTACGTAGGTAGAACTAGATTTTCCGACAGACATTCACGTCTAGATTACAAGAAAGTTTTTCCTCCTCCAGTACCAGAACAGTGTTCTCTTGAACAAGTATTCCAGGCCACCGATCAAATTCTAAAATCACGAATAGGTTATAGCGAGCTTAGTACTATGCATGAACAAGAACTAGCCCGATCAGCAGTCCGATGGACTAGTGATTCTACCACGTTTCCAGATGAAATCGTGGCCCAAACGTTTCTGAAACTGCCCCCAGCCGCGCAGCGTCTGGTGGGTATGTATATGATCCAGCACCTCATTACACTGTATGAGGATCAGCATTCTGATCCAGGTCCTCTGTATGATGTACTGAACGAGTTACTCCTAAACAGATGGAAAGGTCTAGGTACCGATTTAATTAGTGTCATACTAGAACAGCGCCACAAATACAAAACGTTCCTGAATCCACATTTTGTTCCTGTTCCACCCCCAGAAAGAAAATCATTCTACATAGACAGACAGAATCCGTTACGAGAAGTACATCCAGTTAGGGGAGAGGGGGGTGATCTAGAACGAGTATTTGTTTACACCCCTATCACGAAAATAGAACTTCTAGAAATGAAAAAGTTAATACCCTGTCACGATAAAGATCCAGCAGGGTTCCACCGTGAATTAAAGGACATGCTCCGTATGGGAGAATACACGTATCCTGATATCATTAAAATGTTAAAGGTCCTGTTGCCTGCGGGCACATATGAAAAACTCAAAGAAAAGGAATGGGAGGTGGGAGAGAAAAAGATAGATTGGACTGCATTAGAGACTGAAGATAACACACGAGTTCCAGGTACCGGTCTTGGGGAAAAAGCTAAAGCATTGCCCGAATTGTTAATACAAGTTTTGCCAAGATTACTAGCCACGAAAAAGGAAGACTGGGATGCTATCTCAGCCTGTAAACAGAAACAAGACGAAGACACTAGTGATTTCTATTCTAGATTTGAGAAATGTTTCATTATTAATAGTGGTCTGAAAACAAGTAGTGAATCGTATCCACATCTTTTTGTTACCAAACTAGTTGAGAATTCTTTACCACAAGTTAAAAATCGAGTACTGAAAGTCGAAAGTACCTGGCACGCTAATACTCCGTCACAGATGCTCCAGATGCTACAATACCACCAGAACAGAATTAGGGAGGAGCAGGAACATGAAAGGAGACGTATGAAAGACACGAAAATGAAAGTACTAGTTGCACAGTCTGTTCCACAAGACAGTCAGAAGAGGGGTCCGAGTCAAGCCAGTCATCCTACAGCTCCCGTTAAAGGGACCTGCAATTACTGTAAACAGTCAGGTCATTATATAAACGAATGTGCAGTTCTGAAGCACAACATAGCTACTGGTAAAACGAAAGAGAGACCACGTCCGCCTAGACAAGAACAAGTTTCACAGAATTCTCAACCTCCGCAGAATGCACCACAGACAGTTACAGTACCGCAGCCTATAGCTGCAACACAACACGTTACACAGCAGATGTACCAGTACGCACAGTCAGAGTATCCAGATTATCAGCCGTATTCATGAAACAGCCTAGAGAGGGAGGTTGGCTTGCCTCTCATCGAGATTCCTGTAGATCAAGAGGGTCCCTATGTACACAGTCAAGTATTAGGGAAAGACAGAAAGTTTCTGATTGATACAGGGGCAAGTAGGACTACCATCAGTCATGACGAGGTTCCAGGGGCTCCACTCTCAGGCTCTAGAAATGTTTCCCTTGGATTTTCAGGAAAGCCTATTGTTAATGAAATATCGAAACCAGTTACTCTAGAAGTTGGTCCATTATCCCGAACTACAGACTTGTTACTGACTAAATCATGTCCAGAGAACTTACTTGGCATTAAGACCCTGAAAGAATTAGGAGCAGTCATCTGCTGCTCCCCAGAAGGGGTGCGATTGTTTTTGCGAGATTTTAAAGGTCATTATGTGTTACGTGATTTTGATCCAAGATTATTGAATGTACCTCAGCATTTATGGGCGCAAGGTCCAACTGATGTAGGTTGTATGCACATTACACCCCATCGTGTCACTTTGAAGCAAGGTGTTGTATTGCCACGAATCCGACAGTACAAATTGCCACCTGAGGCTGTAGCAGCCTTATCCAAAATTATTGACGAGCTCATTGCTCAAGGAGTAGTTGTAGAAACTGACTCCAATGTATGTAATTCTCCTATCATTCCGATTCTGAAACGTACTGATCCAAATGCACCTCCAGTTTATCGATTAGTGATTGACCTTCGAGAACTTAATAAATGTATCATACCCCAGTACCCAGTGGTTCCAGATATTTCTTCCCTATTGACTGCCATTGATTCTGAAGCTACGTTCTTTACTGTTATTGATCTCAAGAACGCATTCTTTAGTGTCCCCATTCATCCAGACAGCCAATTCCTTTTCGGATTCTGTTTAAATGGAAGAAGCTATAAATTCACACGAGCTCCTCAAGGTTTCACAGAAAGTCCTAGTATTTACAGTCAAGCACTTAAAAGACAACTAGACAATATTCACATGCCAACTGACACTGCTTTGCTCCAGTATGTCGATGATCTATTGATCACAGCCCGTACAGAACGTGACTGCGAACGTGCGTCACTTACAGTCTTGTATTTTCTAGCCGAAATGGGGCACAAGGTGTCCCCTTCTAAACTGCAATTCTGTGTCCAGCAAGTGGTCTACCTTGGACACTTACTGTCCAAGAGGGGTAGGCAGTTGACACCTGACCGTATCCAGTTAATAGCACATCTTCCACAGCCCAAGACTCAGGAGGAGGTACGAGCTTTTATCGGCCTCACTTCTTAATGCAGACAATGGATTCCTCAGTACGCATATCTAGCCAAGCCACTGATACAGTTAACGACACAGGAGGCAGCGACATCGACTGTCCTCCCTTGGACCCAGGAACATACACTTGTTTTCAATGAGTTAAAGAAAGCTTTATGCCAAGCACCTGTTCTAGCAACACCAAACTACAGTAAGCCTTTTACACTTTTTGTCACTGAACGTGATGGTACAGCATTATCTGTTCTCACACAAGATCAAGCAGGACAATACAAGCCCTGTGCTTATTTTTCTAGCACATTAGATCCAGTGGCCCAGGCTTTGCCTGCGTGCCTCAAGTCAGTTGCAGCCACAGCCCTAGCTATCATGTGGAAAATTGAATTTTGCCTTGTCATGTGTGCCTACGTGTTCCCCATCCTATGTTATATGTGCATGATCGATATGCATATATCCCCCTATGATCGATTAAAGACGCAATTATAGTTGTGTCCCACTCTAGTATGCCAGTATCCAGTTCTCGTGAAAGCCACGAGTATTAGGCCTATGTTGCCACGTTTTACAGTGTGCACGTTAATTCATTGAATTGTCCCCGTTTCTAGGCCTCAAAGGGCCCGGACAACAGATTCAAGCTCCAGTCTCCTGAACCCACTCCGAGGAGCGATGCAGCCCCCACCTGCATCCCTGACCCTTCACTTACTTCCTGTCATGCAGCGCGGTGCCCGGCCTGGCTCTGCCTGCCTGTCTGCCAAGAATATGTTATGCTTCTAGTTATCAGTCCAGCTTTCCTTCTTCGCATTCCTAAGCTACTGAACCGCATAAACAGTTTCAGCCATAGTCTAGTCTTTCTGTCTCCATGCAAGAAATACTGTATTAATATTCATAGAAGATTCATAGTACACGCAATACATGTAGAATATATGCATGCACCAGCCTTAGTGTCAAGTAGCCTTTGCCCTGATGACTTTTAGATTCTATCAACAAGTACTCCAAACACCAGATACCAGATATGCTATAGGTACATGTCGTCCTGACACCGCAGACTTTAGTCTCCTCTTCTAGAGTAGAAGTCATAGCCCCCAGTTCTCCCCGGTAACACGTCATTGCCCGTTTGCGCGCACCACTAGGTTAAAGGTCCCAGCTGCTCAGGTAGCCCCCTCCATGTTTCCGCCCATTCGTGACACTTCTGTGACGTTCTCATCACATGTCTACGTGCACGCCCTGTGCACGCCTTCTTTTCACGCCCATGTGTTCTTATCTTACGCTTGTCACTAGTTACGCCTACTGTATGCATTGTAATTGAAATGTCTTACTATATATATGTAACCTGAACTGTTGATGAGGCGCTGCAGCTGCCTCTCTATTTTATTTCAGGCTGTCCCGATCCAGTCCCTTCCCTTTTGCCTGAATAAAGCCCGTTCGACTCGGATACATCAGATCCTGCCTCTTATTTATTGAGCTATCTGTATTTATTAATGTATTCAAAAAAAGTACCGGTAATTAATTATTTATTTACCACATAATGGCGCCTGAACAGGGACAAGCCCCTTCCCCACGCGCTGGAGATATAACGCAGGCCCCCTGACCCTCTGCAGCCGTGACGGAACAATACCGTGCACGTGCAGATATTTCTGCTTCAAGTCTCCCTCAGGCCCACGGAGGAGACGGAGATTGCGGTCCGGCATCCAGACGAGGCGGTGTGGAATGCGGTTCGTCCCGACCAGAGCCCAAGCCGAGAGAACAAGGTCCGAAGTATCCGGAGGCCCACCTGTTTCTGAAGTCCGAAGTTCGTAGTCCGACGTCGTAGCAGTCCAGTCCAGTCCGAGGCCTTCCAGTTTCTGCTTCCCGGTGAGTACCGTTGCGGGGGAAGTATCTAGACAGGATCATTAGTTTGTTCCTGGTCCGTTGGGTTTGGGTACGCAGATCCAGTCCGAAGTATTCACCTAGGTGGATACGGTATGACGTGTCTCTTTATGGGACCGGTATGTTCTGTACTGTTTTAGCAGTGCATCCAGTAATTCTAGTAAGTCCGTTCTCGAGAAATTCATGTGTTATGTTTTCAGTGTATCTGTTCGAACTGTTATTTATGTATTTTTATGTCGTGGTATGAGTGATATGTTTGCCATTTCATTACTGTGATTATTGCGTATTGTGTTTGCAAGCAAGATTCCGAAATGCCTCTGTTCTCGAAATTACGTCAGATAAAAACCAGAAAAGGGTTACTCGAAGAAGCAGTTCCTGTCCCCCCAGGGACAGTCCTGGACATTTTATGTATCACAAGCATGGCTTAGATGCCATATTATATCTAGACTTATGGGCGGACTATACTAAAGATCTTGAAGAGAAATATAGATGGCCAGTATCAGGTACATGGGATGCCGAGTGCATCATGCGAGTAGAAGAAGCATTATGGAAAAAGAAAGCCAGACAGTCCCAGAAAGATGCCATCGAGTTATGGCGCAAAGAATCTCATAAAAGAACCGAAAAAGAATTCAGAAAAACAGAATTAAGTAGGGAATCCTCAGGAAAAGCCCAAGAAAGGGAATTAATCGAAGAAGGTGAACGAGTTAGAGCAGAACAGTCAGACAGACAGAGAAATGCCCTTATTAAAGGTATGTATCCTCTTCTTGTCGAGGGCTTGCCAAAAGCAACCCCGGAAGCACCCTGTAATTTACCACCACCATTGGTCCCGATTAAGCTACGTCACAAACCGACCGCAGCTGAAATTTTTCTTTCGTCCTACTTGGACGACACAGTTCCAGAATATGCAAATCCTATTCCGCCTGCTCACCCACAGCCTCCCGTTAATAATGTAATCCCTGTTCCTCCAGCCACTGGTCCCGGGGGCCAGGTTAATGTGCCAGCACCCCCGGACCAGCCCACAGTAAATGTACCCACTTTGCCAGTCACGTTACCAGCACGTACAGTATTCACCGACGATTCTAGTTTAGGAGCAGCGGGGGGAAGTGCTCCCAGCACCCCGCCCCAAGCAAGACGACTGACGCTGCATGACGTAGCGTTACAGCGTACGCCAAAAGTGGCTACATACACCGATCTCAAGCGACTTCTTACTGACTGTATATATGATCCAGTCCCAGGCGAAGATCACATGATCTTATATTCAGTACGTTTAAGACGGGTTGCCAGCTTTTTGATCACCCTGCCCGACATGAAGGAACATCTAAACAGAATATATCGTTTTATCCGTACAGGAGAGAATCCAGGAAGTATTCACGAAGCTATGTCACAGAGGAAAGCCGAGGTTCAACTTATGATTTTAAAGTTCTTGATTAATTGTTTAATAAGAGAGCAAGATTATCCAGATAAAGATCAAGACGAGATGAAAGCCCTGACCAGGTGGAGTGACAATATAGCCGAGGGAAAACACAAGACACAAGGTAGTGTAGAGAGTATGTACAAGAAAATTCGTAAGGAAATAATACGTATACACCAGAAGGAGGAAGAAAAACGAGCAACCGAGAAAGAGAATGACTCTTCTAGTGAAGAGGTGGACAGCGAGAATCCCTCCAGAATAGCGTATGTAGGTAGAACTAGACTTTCCGACCGACATTCACGCCTAGATTACAAGAAAGTTTTTCCTCCTCCAGCACCAGAACAGTGTTCTCTTGAGCAAGTATTCCAGGCCACCGATCAAATTCTGAAATCACGAATAGGTTATAGCGAGCTTAGTACCATGCATGAACAAGAACTAGCCCGATCAGCAGTCCAATGGACTAGTGATTCTACCACGTTTCCAGATGAAATAGTGGCTCAAACGTTTCTGAAACTGCCCCCAGCCGAGCAACGTCTGGTGGGTACGTATATGATCCAGCACCTCATTACACTGTATGAGGAACAGCATTCTGATCCAGGGCCTCTACATGATGTATTAAACGAGTTACTCCAAAACAGATGGAAAGGTCTAGGTACTGATTTAATTAGTGTCATATTAGAACAGCGCCACAAATACCGAACGTTCGTGAATCCACATTATGTTTCCGTCTCACCCCCAGAAAGAAAATCATTCTACATAGACAGACAGAATCCGTTACAAGAAGTACATCCAGTTAAAGGGGAAGATGGTAGTCTAGAACGAGTATTTGTTTACACCCCTATCACGAAAATAGAACTCTTGGAAATGAAAAAGATAATTCCCTGTCACGATAAAGATCCAGCAGGGTTCCACCATGAATTAAAGGACATGCTCCGTATGGGAGAATACACTTATCCTGATATCATTAAAATGTTAAAGGTCCTGTTGCCTGCGGGCATATATGAAAAACTCAAAGAAAAAGAATGGGAGGTGGGAGAGAAAAAGATAGATTGGACAGCACTAGAAACTGAAGATAATACACGAGTACCAGGTACCGGTCTTGGGGATAAAGCTAAAGCTTTGCCCGAATTGTTAATACAAGTTTTGCCAAGATTACTAGCCACGAAAAAGGAAGATTGGGATGCCATCTCAGCCTGTAAACAGAAACAAGACGAAGATACTAGTGATTTTTATTCTAGATTTGAGAAATGTTTTATTATTAATAGTGGTCTGAAAACAAGTAGTGAATCGTATCCCCATCTTTTTGTTACCAAACTAGTCGAGAATTCAAGCCCACAAGTTAAAAATCGAGTACTGAAAGTCGAAAGTACCTGGCAAGCTAATACTCCGTCACAGATGCTCCAGATGCTACAATATCACCAGAACAGAATCAGGGAAGAGCAGGAACACGAAAGGAGACGTATGAAAGACACGAAAATGAAAGTACTAGTTGCACAGTCTGTTCCGCAAGACAGTCAGAAGAGGGGTCCGAATCAAGCCAGTCATCCTGCAGCTCCCGTTAAAGGGACATGCAATTACTGTAAACAGCCAGGTCATTATATAAATGAATGTGCAGTTCTGAAACACAACATAGCTACTGGTAAAACTAAAGAAAGACCACGTCCGCCTAGACAAGAGCAAGTTTCACAGAATTCCCAGCCACCGCAGAATGCACAACAGACGGTCACAGTACCGCAGCCTATAGCTGCCACGCAACACGTTACACAGCAGATGTACCAGTACGCACAGTCAGAGTATCCAGATTATCAGCCGTATTCATGAAACAGCCTAGAGAGGGAGGTAGGCTTGCCTCTCATCGAGATTCCTGTAGATCAAGAGGGTCCCTATGTACACAGTCAAGTATTAGGGAAAGACAGAAAGTTTCTGATTGATACAGGGGCAAGTAGGACTACCATCAGTCATGACGAGGTTCCAGGGGCTCCACTCTCAGGCTCTAGAAATGTTTCCCTTGGATTTTCAGGAAAGCCTATTGTTAATGAAATATCGAAACCAGTTACTCTAGAAGTTGGTCCATTATCCCGAACTACAGACTTGTTACTGACTAAATCATGTCCAGAGAACTTACTTGGCATTAAGACCCTGAAAGAATTAGGAGCAGTCATCTGCTGCTCCCCAGAAGGGGTGCGATTGTTTTTGCGAGATTTTAAAGGTCATTATGTGTTACGTGATTTTGATCCAAGATTATTGAATGTACCTCAGCATTTATGGGCGCAAGGTCCAACTGATGTAGGTTGTATGCACATTACACCCCATCGTGTCACTTTGAAGCAAGGTGTTGTATTGCCACGAATCCGACAGTACAAATTGCCACCTGAGGCTGTAGCAGCCTTATCCAAAATTATTGACGAGCTCATTGCTCAAGGAGTAGTTGTAGAAACTGACTCCAATGTATGTAATTCTCCTATCATTCCGATTCTGAAACGTACTGATCCAAATGCACCTCCAGTTTATCGATTAGTGATTGACCTTCGAGAACTTAATAAATGTATCATACCCCAGTACCCAGTGGTTCCAGATATTTCTTCCCTATTGACTGCCATTGATTCTGAAGCTACGTTCTTTACTGTTATTGATCTCAAGAACGCATTCTTTAGTGTCCCCATTCATCCAGACAGCCAATTCCTTTTCGGATTCTGTTTAAATGGAAGAAGCTATAAATTCACACGAGCTCCTCAAGGTTTCACAGAAAGTCCTAGTATTTACAGTCAAGCACTTAAAAGACAACTAGACAATATTCACATGCCAACTGACACTGCTTTGCTCCAGTATGTCGATGATCTATTGATCACAGCCCGTACAGAACGTGACTGCGAACGTGCGTCACTTACAGTCTTGTATTTTCTAGCCGAAATGGGGCACAAGGTGTCCCCTTCTAAACTGCAATTCTGTGTCCAGCAAGTGGTCTACCTTGGACACTTACTGTCCAAGAGGGGTAGGCAGTTGACACCTGACCGTATCCAGTTAATAGCACATCTTCCACAGCCCAAGACTCAGGAGGAGGTACGAGCTTTTATCGGCCTCACTTCTTAATGCAGACAATGGATTCCTCAGTACGCATATCTAGCCAAGCCACTGATACAGTTAACGACACAGGAGGCAGCGACATCGACTGTCCTCCCTTGGACCCAGGAACATACACTTGTTTTCAATGAGTTAAAGAAAGCTTTATGCCAAGCACCTGTTCTAGCAACACCAAACTACAGTAAGCCTTTTACACTTTTTGTCACTGAACGTGATGGTACAGCATTATCTGTTCTCACACAAGATCAAGCAGGACAATACAAGCCCTGTGCTTATTTTTCTAGCACATTAGATCCAGTGGCCCAGGCTTTGCCTGCGTGCCTCAAGTCAGTTGCAGCCACAGCCCTAGCTATCATGTGGAAAATTGAATTTTGCCTTGTCATGTGTGCCTACGTGTTCCCCATCCTATGTTATATGTGCATGATCGATATGCATATATCCCCCTATGATCGATTAAAGACGCAATTATAGTTGTGTCCCACTCTAGTATGCCAGTATCCAGTTCTCGTGAAAGCCACGAGTATTAGGCCTATGTTGCCACGTTTTACAGTGTGCACGTTAATTCATTGAATTGTCCCCGTTTCTAGGCCTCAAAGGGCCCGGACAACAGATTCAAGCTCCAGTCTCCTGAACCCACTCCGAGGAGCGATGCAGCCCCCACCTGCATCCCTGACCCTTCACTTACTTCCTGTCATGCAGCGCGGTGCCCGGCCTGGCTCTGCCTGCCTGTCTGCCAAGAATATGTTATGCTTCTAGTTATCAGTCCAGCTTTCCTTCTTCGCATTCCTAAGCTACTGAACCGCATAAACAGTTTCAGCCATAGTCTAGTCTTTCTGTCTCCATGCAAGAAATACTGTATTAATATTCATAGAAGATTCATAGTACACGCAATACATGTAGAATATATGCATGCACCAGCCTTAGTGTCAAGTAGCCTTTGCCCTGATGACTTTTAGATTCTATCAACAAGTACTCCAAACACCAGATACCAGATATGCTATAGGTACATGTCGTCCTGACACCGCAGACTTTAGTCTCCTCTTCTAGAGTAGAAGTCATAGCCCCCAGTTCTCCCCGGTAACACGTCATTGCCCGTTTGCGCGCACCACTAGGTTAAAGGTCCCAGCTGCTCAGGTAGCCCCCTCCATGTTTCCGCCCATTCGTGACACTTCTGTGACGTTCTCATCACATGTCTACGTGCACGCCCTGTGCACGCCTTCTTTTCACGCCCATGTGTTCTTATCTTACGCTTGTCACTAGTTACGCCTACTGTATGCATTGTAATTGAAATGTCTTACTATATATATGTAACCTGAACTGTTGATGAGGCGCTGCAGCTGCCTCTCTATTTTATTTCAGGCTGTCCCGATCCAGTCCCTTCCCTTTTGCCTGAATAAAGCCCGTTCGACTCGGATACATCGGATCCTGCCTCTTATTTATTGAGCTATCTGTATTTATTAATGTATTCAAAAAAAGTACCGGTAATTAATTATTTATTTACCACATAATGGCGCCTGAACAGGGACAAGCCCCTTCCCCACGCGCTGGAGATATAACGCAGGCCCCCTGACCCTCTGCAGCCGTGACGGAACAATACCGTGCACGTGCAGATATTTCTGCTTCAAGTCTCCCTCAGGCCCACGGAGGAGACGGAGATTGCGGTCCGGCATCCAGACGAGGCGGTGTGGAATGCGGTTCGTCCCGACCAGAGCCCAAGCCGAGAGAACAAGGTCCGAAGTATCCGGAGGCCCACCTGTTTCTGAAGTCCGAAGTTCGTAGTCCGACGTCGTAGCAGTCCAGTCCAGTCCGAGGCCTTCCAGTTTCTGCTTCCCGGTGAGTACCGTTGCGGGGGAAGTATCTAGACAGGATCATTAGTTTGTTCCTGGTCCGTTGGGTTTGGGTACGCAGATCCAGTCCGAAGTATTCACCTAGGTGGATACGGTATGACGTGTCTCTTTATGGGACCGGTATGTTCTGTACTGTTTTAGCAGTGCATCCAGTAATTCTAGTAAGTCCGTTCTCGAGAAATTCATGTGTTATGTTTTCAGTGTATCTGTTCGAACTGTTATTTATGTATTTTTATGTCGTGGTATGAGTGATATGTTTGCCATTTCATTACTGTGATTATTGCGTATTGTGTTTGCAAGCAAGATTCCGAAATGCCTCTGTTCTCGAAATTACGTCAGATAAAAACCAGAAAAGGGTTACTCGAAGAAGCAGTTCCTGTCCCCCCAGGGACAGTCCTGGACATTTTATGTATCACAAGCATGGCTTAGATGCCATATTATATCTAGACTTATGGGCGGACTATACTAAAGATCTTGAAGAGAAATATAGATGGCCAGTATCAGGTACATGGGATGCCGAGTGCATCATGCGAGTAGAAGAAGCATTATGGAAAAAGAAAGCCAGACAGTCCCAGAAAGATGCCATCGAGTTATGGCGCAAAGAATCTCATAAAAGAACCGAAAAAGAATTCAGAAAAACAGAATTAAGTAGGGAATCCTCAGGAAAAGCCCAAGAAAGGGAATTAATCGAAGAAGGTGAACGAGTTAGAGCAGAACAGTCAGACAGACAGAGAAATGCCCTTATTAAAGGTATGTATCCTCTTCTTGTCGAGGGCTTGCCAAAAGCAACCCCGGAAGCACCCTGTAATTTACCACCACCATTGGTCCCGATTAAGCTACGTCACAAACCGACCGCAGCTGAAATTTTTCTTTCGTCCTACTTGGACGACACAGTTCCAGAATATGCAAATCCTATTCCGCCTGCTCACCCACAGCCTCCCGTTAATAATGTAATCCCTGTTCCTCCAGCCACTGGTCCCGGGGGCCAGGTTAATGTGCCAGCACCCCCGGACCAGCCCACAGTAAATGTACCCACTTTGCCAGTCACGTTACCAGCACGTACAGTATTCACCGACGATTCTAGTTTAGGAGCAGCGGGGGGAAGTGCTCCCAGCACCCCGCCCCAAGCAAGACGACTGACGCTGCATGACGTAGCGTTACAGCGTACGCCAAAAGTGGCTACATACACCGATCTCAAGCGACTTCTTACTGACTGTATATATGATCCAGTCCCAGGCGAAGATCACATGATCTTATATTCAGTACGTTTAAGACGGGTTGCCAGCTTTTTGATCACCCTGCCCGACATGAAGGAACATCTAAACAGAATATATCGTTTTATCCGTACAGGAGAGAATCCAGGAAGTATTCACGAAGCTATGTCACAGAGGAAAGCCGAGGTTCAACTTATGATTTTAAAGTTCTTGATTAATTGTTTAATAAGAGAGCAAGATTATCCAGATAAAGATCAAGACGAGATGAAAGCCCTGACCAGGTGGAGTGACAATATAGCCGAGGGAAAACACAAGACACAAGGTAGTGTAGAGAGTATGTACAAGAAAATTCGTAAGGAAATAATACGTATACACCAGAAGGAGGAAGAAAAACGAGCAACCGAGAAAGAGAATGACTCTTCTAGTGAAGAGGTGGACAGCGAGAATCCCTCCAGAATAGCGTATGTAGGTAGAACTAGACTTTCCGACCGACATTCACGCCTAGATTACAAGAAAGTTTTTCCTCCTCCAGCACCAGAACAGTGTTCTCTTGAGCAAGTATTCCAGGCCACCGATCAAATTCTGAAATCACGAATAGGTTATAGCGAGCTTAGTACCATGCATGAACAAGAACTAGCCCGATCAGCAGTCCAATGGACTAGTGATTCTACCACGTTTCCAGATGAAATAGTGGCTCAAACGTTTCTGAAACTGCCCCCAGCCGAGCAACGTCTGGTGGGTACGTATATGATCCAGCACCTCATTACACTGTATGAGGAACAGCATTCTGATCCAGGGCCTCTACATGATGTATTAAACGAGTTACTCCAAAACAGATGGAAAGGTCTAGGTACTGATTTAATTAGTGTCATATTAGAACAGCGCCACAAATACCGAACGTTCGTGAATCCACATTATGTTTCCGTCTCACCCCCAGAAAGAAAATCATTCTACATAGACAGACAGAATCCGTTACAAGAAGTACATCCAGTTAAAGGGGAAGATGGTAGTCTAGAACGAGTATTTGTTTACACCCCTATCACGAAAATAGAACTCTTGGAAATGAAAAAGATAATTCCCTGTCACGATAAAGATCCAGCAGGGTTCCACCATGAATTAAAGGACATGCTCCGTATGGGAGAATACACTTATCCTGATATCATTAAAATGTTAAAGGTCCTGTTGCCTGCGGGCATATATGAAAAACTCAAAGAAAAAGAATGGGAGGTGGGAGAGAAAAAGATAGATTGGACAGCACTAGAAACTGAAGATAATACACGAGTACCAGGTACCGGTCTTGGGGATAAAGCTAAAGCTTTGCCCGAATTGTTAATACAAGTTTTGCCAAGATTACTAGCCACGAAAAAGGAAGATTGGGATGCCATCTCAGCCTGTAAACAGAAACAAGACGAAGATACTAGTGATTTTTATTCTAGATTTGAGAAATGTTTTATTATTAATAGTGGTCTGAAAACAAGTAGTGAATCGTATCCCCATCTTTTTGTTACCAAACTAGTCGAGAATTCAAGCCCACAAGTTAAAAATCGAGTACTGAAAGTCGAAAGTACCTGGCAAGCTAATACTCCGTCACAGATGCTCCAGATGCTACAATATCACCAGAACAGAATCAGGGAAGAGCAGGAACACGAAAGGAGACGTATGAAAGACACGAAAATGAAAGTACTAGTTGCACAGTCTGTTCCGCAAGACAGTCAGAAGAGGGGTCCGAATCAAGCCAGTCATCCTGCAGCTCCCGTTAAAGGGACATGCAATTACTGTAAACAGCCAGGTCATTATATAAATGAATGTGCAGTTCTGAAACACAACATAGCTACTGGTAAAACTAAAGAAAGACCACGTCCGCCTAGACAAGAGCAAGTTTCACAGAATTCCCAGCCACCGCAGAATGCACAACAGACGGTCACAGTACCGCAGCCTATAGCTGCCACGCAACACGTTACACAGCAGATGTACCAGTACGCACAGTCAGAGTATCCAGATTATCAGCCGTATTCATGAAACAGCCTAGAGAGGGAGGTAGGCTTGCCTCTCATCGAGATTCCTGTAGATCAAGAGGGTCCCTATGTACACAGTCAAGTATTAGGGAAAGACAGAAAGTTTCTGATTGATACAGGGGCAAGTAGGACTACCATCAGTCATGACGAGGTTCCAGGGGCTCCACTCTCAGGCTCTAGAAATGTTTCCCTTGGATTTTCAGGAAAGCCTATTGTTAATGAAATATCGAAACCAGTTACTCTAGAAGTTGGTCCATTGTCCCGAACTACAGACTTGTTACTCACGAAATCTTGTCCAGAAAATTTATTAGGTATTAAAACTCTGAAAGAATTAGGAGCCGTCATATGCTGCTCCCCAGAAGGGGTGCGACTGTTCCTGCGAGATTTTAAAGGTCATTATGTATTACGTGATTTTGATCCAAGATTATTGAATGTACCACAGCATTTATGGGCGCAAGGTCCAACTGATGTAGGTTGTATGCACATCACACCCCATCGTGTCACTCTGAAGAAAGGTGTTGTATTACCACGAATCCGACAGTACAAATTGCCATCTGAGGCTGTAGCAGCCTTATCCAAAATTATTGACGAGCTTATTGTTCAAGGAGTGGTTGTAGAAACTGACTCCAATGTATGTAATTCTCCTATCATTCCGATTCTGAAACGTACTGATCCCAATGCACCTCCAGTTTATCGATTAGTGATTGACCTTCGAGAACTTAATAAATGTATTATACCTCAGTACCCAGTGGTCCCAGATATTTCTTCCCTATTGACAGCCATTGATTCTGAAGCCACATTCTTTACAGTTATCGATCTCAAGAACGCATTTTTTAGTGTCCCCATTCATCCAGACAGCCAGTTCCTTTTCGGATTCTGTTTAAATGGAAGAAGCTATAAATTCACACGAGCACCTCAAGGTTTCACAGAAAGTCCTAGCATTTACAGTCAAGCACTTAAAAGACAACTAGACAATATTCACATGCCAACTGACACTGCCCTGCTCCAGTATGTCGATGATCTATTGATCACAGCCCGTTCTGAACGTGACTGCGAACGTGCATCACTTACAGTCTTGTATTTCCTGGCCGAGATGGGGCACAAGGTGTCCCCTTCCAAATTGCAATTCTGTGTCCAGCAAGTGGTCTACTTAGGACCTTTACTGTCCAAGAGGGGTAGGCAGTTGACACCAGACCGTATCCAGTTAATAGCACATCTTCCACAGCCCAAGACACAGAAGGAGGTACGAGCTTTTATCGGCCTCACTTCTTACTGTAGACAATGGATTCCTCAGTACGCATTTCTAGCCAAGCCACTGATACAGTTAACGACACAGGAGGCAGCCGTATCGACTGTCCTCCCTTGGACCCAGGAACATACACTTGTTTTCAATGAGTTAAAGAAAGCTTTATGCCAAGCACCTGTCCTAGCAACACCGAACTACAGTAAGCCTTAAACACTTTTTGTCACTGAACGTGATGGTACCGCATTATCTGTTCTCACACAAGATCAAGCAGGACAATACAAGCCCTGTGCTTATTTTTCTAGCACATTAGATCCGGTGGCCCAGGCTCTGCCTGCGTGCCTCAAGTCAGTTGCAGCCACAGCTCTAGCTATCAGACAAAGTGATTACATAGTGTTAGGACACTCCCTGACAGTACAAGTTCCACACTCTGTGGAAGTTCTTTTAAACCGAACACAGACTCAGCACTTGACAATTGCACGTTTAACAGGTTATGAACTGACACTGTTTCAACCACACATAGAAATCAGACGCTGCAACATTTTAAATCCAGCTACACTGTTACCGTCAGTTACTTCAAATCCTGCCACACATGACTGTGTGGAAGTTGTTAACACCATGACAAAGCCAAGACAAGACTTGACAGACATTGCATTACCTGATCCCGACCTGACACTTTATGTGGATGGTTCATGTATGAGAATAAGTACAGGAGAACTAGTAGCCGCGTATGCAGTGACTACTGAAACCAAAGTTATAGAAACACATCGTATTGACACCCTGTCTGCTCAAGCAGCAGAGCTCGTCGCTCTGACCCAAGCCTGCATACGTGCCAAGAACCTGAAAGTTAACATATACACAGATTCACGTTATGCATTCGGAGTCGTACACGACTTTGGAGTGCTCTGGCAAGAAAGAGGTTTTATGACTTCTCATGGAACCAAGATTCAGCATGGCCCCCTCATTCAAGCTCTGTTAGATGCAATACATTTACCGACAGCTATCGCCATCATGAAGTGCAAGGCACATACGAAAGCCACTGATATCATTTCCCAGGGTAACGATCTAGCAGATCGAACAGCCAAGCTCACAGCTCAGACTCCAGACATTCCAGTTAACATGACACAGAAAGACATTCCAGATCAGACTACTTGTATGACAGTTAAGGACCCTACACAAGATGTAATAGATATACAGTTACATGCCACTCCCGATGAAATCAAGAAATGGTCCGAACAAGGAGGGGTCCAGACAGATCAAGGATGGTTGACGAAGGGAAAAGCCACATGGTTTCTCCCCGATTCTATGGTTCAAGTCATTATTAACACAGCACATAGTCCAGCACATTTAGGAGAAAAAGCCATGTTAGACAGTATCCAGAACCTCTGGTTCAACAAGCACTTACGAGCAGCAGCCAAGCAGAAAGTGCGTACCTGCATGATCTGTTGTCAGTTCAATCCAGGTAAAGGTGTCCCGGTGGAACAAGGTGGATTTCATCCTCCTGACCACCCTTTTGAAGTCCTCCAGATGGATTATATTCAGATGGAGCGATGTCGAGGTTTCAAGTATGTCCTCGTAGTTGTATGTGCTTTGTCCAGGTGGACAGAAGCATATCCAGTTCCAGATTACACAGCTGCGACCACTGCCAGGCAGTTGGTTCGTGAGTATTTTCCCCGCTATGGATTACCTAGGGTCGTGTATTCAGATAACGGCCAGCCATTCTCATCCGAGCTCATGAAACAAGTATCCCTTCTGTTAGGGTACCAGTGGAAGTTCCATTGTGTACGCCATCCTGAAGCAGCCGGTCTCGTAGAGAGACATAACCAGACCCTGAAAATCCGAATCGCAAAAGTATGCGCAGAGAAAGGCGTAGATTGGATGGTAGCACTGCCAGTCGCCCTTTTTTATATGAGAATGGTTGCTCATTCCCGGTCAGGTCTATCTCCGTACGAGGTAGTGTTCGGTCGTCCCCCAAATATGTGGGGTACACCTAGACCACGTACAATTACAGATGTTGACAGTAATATGCTGACAGATTACCTTGCCTCCTTGATGTCTGCACTACAATCTTGTCGTTCACAGGTTGCCGCTGCTTTTCCAGACAACACCGAAGTGAAACCGCATGAAGTCGTTCCAGGTGACTTCGTTTTGATTCGGAACTTTGATCGTTCAAGTCCGCTGGAGCCCCGCTGGAAGGAGCCCCGCCTTGTTCTTCTCACCACCAGGACTGCAGTAAAAGTAGAAAACAGAAAGGGTTGGCTGCATTCCAGCCATGTAAAGAAGTTTCATGGACTCAAACCAAAGACTTTTCTTAAAGACTGCCCCGTTCTCAAGGACTGCCCAGACTCTGAATCTAAACTTCCCTTGTTAGAGAAAACTCCGCAACAGGAGTATAAACAGAAATTGAGGTCTAGTAAGTCAGCCAGTTTAATTGTCTAAGTCCCTCTCGGGTGAAACGGTTAGACAGGTTCCTGACATGTATGAGATAGACCCACACAGTGAGAGAGTTAGTCAAAACTCTAAGAGATGTATCATTACTCTGTTTTTTCTATTATTCCTGAGTCTTATGGTTACTTGCATAAGTTATGCTTTACATTTATGTTTTCCTATTTCACATGTACATATGTTTTCTAATGTTACAGTAGAGCACACATTTAGTGACCTGCCTCCTCACGAGTTATCCTATCGTCTTGCTATGCGTAATAATACTTTTATCCGAATGCTGCACTATTCACACCAGACCAGCAATGCCACCAATTGTTGGGTGTGTGGTCGACTCCCCCCTTTTCAGACACCGAAGGGAGTTCTGCCACTCTTTCCCTATCCGTTTTCACATAATGGTTCGTGTGTAGCATGGTCCACGTTAACGTCATCCTCAAATGATATGTCCCTTTTGAATCGAACATGTTTCCCAGACAAGGAAGGTCTTTCCCATAGAACAGGATTAGATCTAGAAAATGAAGTATATGATCTAGGTAATTATTCCTCGAATTTCATGGTTTTGAATGTTCAGTCCGATACTACTCCAGATTTGCCTGCTATTTCAGTTCTACCAGTTAAAGGCGAATTATGTGTCAGAAAGAATGGTTCCGCACATGTAGGTCATAGTGATTGTACTACTGTGGTCGAGTATAGTGACAGTGGGAAATCTATTTTCAAAGCCTCACGTCATTCTTATTTTGTTTGTGGTCAGACCGCATATGTTCGTCTGCCCCTCGATTGGGATGGAACATGTTACATTGCCTTCCTACTGCCACCAGTTTTTCTAGCCCCATCTGATTATCACAGAAATACACATCTAGTACACGTTAGACATAGAAGGGAGACTGAGTCCCCAATTGTCGATCAAACTGAAACTGCTCTAGAACAATATCAAGACTTCAATAAAGGTTTCTTTTTCTTTATAGGTCCTGTCCAGAATAGTAAGTTAATACGTAGGCTAACCAGAACCCTTGAAGCAGTAGTGAATGAGACTACTTCCGCTCTAGGTAACTTAACCGAAGAGCAATCTGCTATGAGATTTGTTGTGCTCCAAAATCGTCTCGTTCTTGACGTCATACTGGCCGATAGAGGAGGAGTTTGTAGAGTCATCGGATCTAGTTGCTGCATTTTCATTCCTAATAACGCGCCGTCTGTTTATTCAGCTATAACCAGACTTCATAAAATTGCCCATCAGTTACACCAGAATCCAGGCACCTGGACATGGTCCGGTTGGCTCTGGAGTATCATATCTGCCTGGGGATGGAAAGTATTGTCATTCCTAGGTATAGCAGTAATGACTATATTCAGTTGCTGCCTTTGTTTACAATGTGGCCCTGCGATTTGCGGCTTGTGTGCTACCTCTTGTATTCCTAGTCCTAAGTCCCGTTCCAAGACAATTCGAGACGAGCAAATGATGCTATATGAACAGATAGATGGTATCATGAATATTGATGTTTCCTGATGGAAACGTAGGGCACAAGGAGGGAATGTGGAAAATTGAATTTTGCCTTGTCATGTGTGCCTACGTGTTCCCCATCCTATGTTATATGTGCATGATCGATATGCATATATCCCCCTATGATCGATTAAAGACGCAATTATAGTTGTGTCCCACTCTAGTATGCCAGTATCCAGTTCTCGTGAAAGCAACGAGTATTAGGCCTATGTTGCCACGTTTTACAGTGTGCACGTTAATTCATTGAATTGTCCCCGTTTCTAGGCCTCAAAGGGCCCGGACACCAGATTCAAGCTCCAGTCTCCTGAACCCACTCCGAGGAGCGATGCAGCCCCCACCTGCATCCCTGACCCTTCACTTACTTCCTGTCACGCAGCGCGGTGCCCGGCCTGGCTCTGCCTGCCTGTCTGCCAAGAATATGTTATGCTTCTAGTTATCAGTCCAGCTTTCCTTCTTCGCATTCCTAAGCTACTGAACCGCATAAACAGTTTCAGCCATAGTCTAGTCTTTCTGTCTCCATGCAAGAAATACTGTATTAATATTCATAGAAGATTCATAGTACACGCAATACATGTAGAATATATGCATGCACCAGCCTTAGTGTCAAGTAGCCTTTGCCCTGATGACTTTTAGATTCTATCAACATGTACTCCAAACACCAGATACCAGATATGCTATAGGTACATGTCGTCCTGACACCGCAGACTTTAGTCTCCTCTTCTAGAGTAGAAGTCATAGCCCCCAGTTCTCCCCGGTAACACGTCATTGCCCGTTTGCGCGCACCACTAGGTTAAAGGTCCCAGCTGCTCAGGTAGCCCCCTCCATGTTTCCGCCCATTCGTGACACTTCTGTGACGTTCTCATCACATGTCTACGTGCACGCCCTGTGCACGCCTTCTTTTCACGCCCATGTGTTCTTATCTTACGCTTGTCACTAGTTACGCCTACTGTATGCATTGTAATTGAAATGTCTTACTATATATATGTAACCTGAACTGTTGATGAGGCGCTGCAGCTGCCTCTCTATTTTATTTCAGGCTGTCCCGATCCAGTCCCTTCCCTTTTTCCTGAATAAAGCCCGTTCGACTCGGATACATGGGATCCTGCCTCTTATTTATTGAGCTATCTGTATTTATTAATGTATTCAAAAATAGTACCGGTAATTAATTATTTATTTACCACAATCAGACAAAGTGATTCCATAGTGTTAGGACACTCCCTGACAGTACAAGTTCCACACTCCGTGGAAGTTCTTTTAAACCGAACACAGACTCAGCACTTGACAATTGCACGTTTAAAAGGTTATGAACTGACATTGTTTCAGCCACACATAGAAATCAGACGCTGCAACATTTTAAATCCAGCTACACTGTTACCCTCAGTTACTTCAAGCCCTGCCACACATGACTGTGTGGAAGTTGTTAACACCATGACAAAGCCAAGACAAGACTTGACAGACATTGCATTACCTGACCCCGAACTGACACTCTATGTGGATGGTTCATGTATGAGAACAAGTACAGGAGAACTAGTAGCCGCGTATGCAGTGACTACTGACACTGAAGTTATAGAAACACATCGTATTGACACCCTGTCTGCTCAAGCAGCAGAGCTCGTCGCTCTGACCCAAGCCTGCATACGAGCTAAGAACCTGAAAGTAAACATATACACAGATTCACGTTATGCATTCGATGTCGTACACGACTTTGGAGTGCTCTGGCAAGAAAGAGGTTTTATGACTTCTCATGGAACCAAGATTCAGCATGGCCCCCTCATTCAAGCTCTGTTAGATGCAATACATTTACCGACAGCTATCGCTATCATGAAGTGCAAGGCACATACGAAAGTCACTGACATCATCTCCCAGGGTAACGACCTGGCAGATCGAACAGCCAAGCTTACAGCTCAGACTCCAGACATTCCAGTTAACACGACACAGACAGAAGTTTCAGTTCAGTCGACTTGTATGACAGTTAAGGACCCTACACAAGACGTACTAGATATACAGTTACATGCTACCCCAGACGAAATCAAGAAATGGTCTGAACAAGGAGGGGTCCAGACAGATCAAGGATGGTTGACGAAGGGAAAAGCCACATGGTTTCTCCCCGATTCTATGGTTCAAGTCATTATTAATACCGCACATAGTCCAGCACACTTGGGAGAAAAAGCCATGTTAGACAGTATTCAGAACCTCTGGTTTAACAAGCATTTACGAGCAGCAGCCAAGCAGAAAGTGCGTACCTGCATGATCTGTTGTCAGTTCAATCCAGGTAAAGGTGTCCCGGTGGAACAAGGTGGATTCCATCCTCCTGACCACCCTTTTGAAGTCCTCCAGATGGATTATATTCAGATGGAGCGATGTCGAGGTTTCAAGTATGTCCTCGTAGTTGTATGCGCTTTGTCCAGGTGGACAGAAGCATATCCAGTCCCAGATTACACTGCCGCGACCACTGCCAGGCAGTTGGTTCGTGAGTTTTTTCCCCGCTATGGATTACCAAGGGTCGTGTATTCAGATAACGGCCAGCCATTCTGATCCGAACTTATGAAACAAGTATCCCTTCTGTTAGGGTACCAGTGGAAGTTCCACTGTGTACGACATCCTGAAGCAGCTGGTCTCGTAGAGAGACATAATCAGACTCTGAAAATCCGCATTGCCAAAGTATGCGCAGAGAAAGGCGTAGATTGGATGGTAGCACTGCCAGTCGCCCTTTTTTATATGAGAATGGTCGCACACTCCCGTTCAGGTCTGTCTCCTTATGAGGTAGTGTTCGGTCGTCCCCCAAACATGTGGGGTACACCTAGGCCACGTACAATTACTGATGTTGACAGTAATATGCTGACAGATTACCTGGCTTCCTTGATGTCTGCACTACTCTCTTGTCGTTCACAGGTTGCCGCTGCTTTTCCAGACAACACTCAAGTGAAACCGCATGAGGTCATACCAGGCGACCTCGTTTTGATTCGTAATTTTGATCGTTCAAGTCCGCTGGAGCCCCGCTGGAAAGAACCAAGACTCGTTCTGCTAACAACAAGGACGGCGATCAAGGTCGAGGGTCGCAAGGGGTGGTTGCACTCCAGTCATGTGAAGCGATTCCATGGACTTCGGCCAAAAACTTTTTTCAAAGACTGCCCCGTTCTCAAGGACTGCCCAGACACTGAATCTAAACTTCCCCTGTTAGAGAAAACTCCGCAGCAGGAGTATAAAGAAAAGTTGAGGTCTAGTAAGTCAGCCAGTTTAATTGTCTAAGTCCCTCTCGGGTAAAAGGGTTAGACAGGTTCCTGACATGTATGAGATAGACCCACACAGTGAGAGAGTTAGTCAAAACTCTAAGAGAATACGTTATTGTAAGAATCTTCGAAGTCGATGCATTATTACCCTATTACTTTTGATATTTCTGAGTCTTATGGTTACCTGCATAAGTTATGCCTTACATTTATGTTTTCCTATTAATTCACATGTACATTTTTCTTCTAATGTTACAGTAGAGCACACTTTTAGTGACCTGCCTCCTCACGAGTTATCCTATCGTCTTGCCATGCGCAATAATACGTTTATTCAAATGTTACACTATTCACATCAGACCAGCAATGCCACTAATTGTTGGGTGTGTGGTCGACTCCCCCCTTTCCAGACACCGAAGGGAGTTCTGCCACTCTTTCCCTATCCGTTTTCACACAATGGTTCGTGTGGAGCATGGTCCACGTTAACGTCATCCTCAAACGATATGTCCCTTCTGAATAGAACATGTTTCCCAGACAAGGAAGGTCTTCCCCATAGAACAGGGTTAGATCTAGAAAATGAAGTATATGATTTAGGTAATTATTCCTCGAATTTCATGGTTTTGAATGTTCAGTCCGAGACTACTCCAGATTTGCCTGCTATTTCAGTTCTACCTGTGAAAGGTGAATTATGTGTCAGAAAGAATGGTTCAGTACGTGTAGGTCATAGTGATTGTACTACTGTGGTCGAGTATAGTGACAGTGGGAAATCTATTTTCAAAGCCTCACGTCATTCTTATTTTGTGTGTGGTCAGACCGCATATGTTCGTCTGCCCCTCGATTGGGATGGAACATGTTACATTGCCTTCCTACTGCCACCAGTTTTCCTAGCCCCATCCGATTATCACAGAAACACACATCTAGTACACGTTAGACATAGAAGGGAGACTGAGTCCCCAATTGTCGATCAAACTGAAACTGCCTTAGAACAATATCAAGACTTCAATAAAGGTTTCTTCTTCTTCATAGGTCCTGTCCAGAATAGTAAGTTAATACGTAGGCTAACCAGAACCCTTGAAGCAGTAGTGAATGAGACTACTTCGGCTTTAGGTAACTTAACTGAAGAGCAATCTGCTATGAGATTTGTAGTGCTCCAAAATCGTCTCGTCCTTGACGTCATACTGGCCGATAGGGGAGGAGCTTGTAGAGTCATCGGATCTAGTTGCTGCATTTTCATTCCTAATAACGCACCGTCTGTTTATTCAGCTATAACCAGACTTCATAAATTTGCCCATCAGTTACACCAGAATCCAGGCACCTGGACATGGTCCGGTTGGCTCTGGAGTATTATATCTGCCTGGGGATGGAAAGTATTGTCATTCCTGGGTATAGCAGTAATGATTATATTCAGTTGCTGTCTCTGTTTACAATGTGGCCCTGCGATTTGCGGCTTGTGTGCTACCTCTTGTATTCCAAGTCCTAAGTCCCGTTCCAAGAAAATTCAAGACGAACAGATGATGCTATATGAACAGATAGATGGTATCATGAATATTGATGTTTCCTGATGGAAACGTAGGGCACAAGGAGGGAATGAGGAAAATTGAATTTTGCCTTGTCATGTGTGCCTACGTGTTCCCTATCCTATGTTATATGTGCCTGATCGATATGCATATATCCCCCTATGACCGATTAAAGACGCAATTATAGTTGTGTCCAACGTTAGTATGCCAGTTTCCAGTTCTCGTGAAAGCAACGAGTATTAGGCCTATGTTGCCAACGTTTTACATTGTGCACGTTAATTCATCGCATTGTCCCCGTTTTTAGGCCTCATGAGGGCCCGGACACCAGATTCAAGCTCCTGTCTCCTGAACCCACTCCGAGAAGCGATGCAGCCCCCACCTGCATCCCTGACCCTTCACTTACTTCCTGCCGCGCAGCGCGGTGCCCGGCCTGGCTCTGCCTGCCTGTCTGCCAAGAATATGTTATGCCTCTAGTTATCAGTTCAGCTCTTCGTCTTCACATTCCTAAGCTAACGAACCGCATAAACAGCTTCAGCTATAGTCTAGTCTTTCTGTCTCCAAGCAAGAGAATTACTGTATTAATATTCATGGAAGATTCATAGCACACGCACTACATGTAGAATATATGCCTGCACCAGCCTGAGTGTCAAGTAGCCTTTGCCCTGATAACTTTTAGATTCTATCAACATGTACTCCAAACACCAGATACCAGATATGCTATAGGTACATGTCGTCCTGACACCGCAGACTTTAGTCTCCTCTTCTAGTGCAGAAGTCATAGCCCCCAGTTCTCCCCGGTAACACGTCATGGCCCGTTTGCGCGCACCACTAGGTTAAAGGTTCCAGCTGCCCAGGTAGCCCCCTCCATGTATCCACCCACTTTATGACACTTCTGTGACGTTCTCATCACATGTCTACGTGCACGCCCTGTGCACGCCTTCTTTTCATGCCCATGTGTTCTTATCTTACGCTTGTCACTTGTTACGCCTACTGTATGTAATGTAATAGTGATGTTTTACTATGTATACCTTGTACTGTTAATGAGACGTTGCAGCTGCCTTCTATGCCATTCTATTTCAGGCTGTTCCGATCCTGTCCCTTCCCTTATGCCTGATTAAAGCCTGTTAGACTCAGATTCCCCGGATCCTGCCTCTTATTTATTGAGCTATCTGTTATTATTAATGTATTCAAAAATAGTACCGGTAATTAATTATTTATTTACCACAGTACCAACCCCTTCTTGCTCGTCTCGAGCCTGACTACTCTCGTGCGTGGGAGTGGGGATTTCACTGCACGTGGGGGGTGGAACTGAAGCAACTGGCAGCCCACTCAGATCGGAGTCGCCAGCAAGAATGCCAACTCCGGCCGCCTCCCCAGGATTGGGTTCAGTTCAATATCCCGGAGGTCTCCACCCAGTTGGTTGCCAGACTGCCTGCGGATAGAATAATGGTTTGGCAGGGAAGTCAAAAAGGTTGGTATTAGTACTCTGCCCTGAGCCGAGATCTCGGCCAATCGAGGGTGGGGCTAATCTTGGATAGAAGAATGTTAAGTCCACTAAGCTGATTCCCTGTCCCCCAGAATTAGGTTTGGAATTGCAGATAGATTGGGCTACTCTACTATCCCTAAAGTTGACCACCACACAGTCTCCTTCCACTTGCTTGTATCCATAGCCCACCCAATTCACCCTTCTGGCTCCTATGATATGGCCATCAAGGCCCCTCACTAGGGGTCTATTGGACTCGAGCCAGTGCATGGTTGTGTTTAATAATGCCTGGGGGGATTCATTCTGGCCGGCCTTCAATGTAGTTACGTTGATAAGAACAGCAACGTACGGGTGGCAATCAGGGGGCAAGTTTACTGGGGGAGATTTAGGGGCAGTTTTAGGGAATGTGGCTTTATGGGTAACGTTAGGTGGTGGTGTTTGCAATTGCATAGGGGGATTGTTGGCATGTGAAGTTGTAGCAGTGCGGGCTTGCGGAGTGGCTTTACTTTTGCCCGACCCTTTAAGGATTCCCTTTGTTGTTACTTGACCGCTCCCCCCTGGCAACTCAACCCGACCCGGCACTTTAGGATGCTTCGGGATACGAGTAACAACTCGCACTCCCTGACCAGTGCTACCCGAAGAGGAAACCCTCCTTGGCGCTGCTGGTGCAGTGTCAACCGGCTGAGGTGTTGTTACATTGGTCATAGGAGATGTATCTGGCAAAGCGAGCTGTGACACCAAGGTGGAACTATTAAGGGAAGTCCCTCCCTGCCCCTCCTCCCTTGTCTTGAAATGGAGTTTAATCAGTGCTTTCAGCGAGAAGAAGCTGTCCAGGGTTGATTGTTCAAGCCTGTCTAGCCTTTCTCCCAACCCTGCTACTCTATCAACAATCGGAGACAACAGGGATTTCAACAACCCCTCCATCTGAGCAAAGGTAGCCGGGGCACAGGAAGACAGAGTCTGGGGGGTTGAGAAGGAAAGGGCACTGACATTTCCAGCAGTGGAACCCGTCCCCTTAAATGCAAAAGGGGAATTAGTTTGATGCTTGGAACTTAAACCCTTAGGACCCTGTTTCCGTAGTTTCTTATACAGTTTAAGGGAACTCTTTTTGTACGGGCTAGCAATCCTTTTCCTTTTTGTTTTTCCTAAAGCCGAAATCCCGGGGGCCGGCATTGTTTTGCCCGGAGACCCGGGATTTCTTGCTGGTGGAACGGTGGGCACAGGGCTAGTTAGCGTAGCAGGGGAAACCACAGGAGGGGGGACCTCAGTGCCAGCAGCCTCAGGATGGTGGATGGATAATGCAGACAAGTTTTCCAATCTATTAATGCTGGCCCCCAATGAGACAACCCGGGGTTCGTCGTGTATGTGGGATGGGGTTGGTGGTTGAGCAGGAATACTTATGGGAGATGGTGCTCGAGCTATAGAGCCCAAGGATGATTCCTTGGACAGGTTGAGCTCCAGCGAAAGCCGCAGCTCCGTCATAACTATCTCCTTCTCAATAACAGCTGCAACCCGAGTAATACATTTGTCCATGGTGCCTATGACACTACGTGGGCACCCTCCGCTTCCTCCCCTTAAGTTCTTCCCTGAGCGGGTGGTCATTGGTTCAGGGAGCAGAGGAATAACAAGTACTCACGTAAGAGTTCAAAAAGCTCCAGCAGCGCTGTAAGGGACGCTGTGTCAAAGGGGTGGCCCAGCCCGGCCTCTGACAGCCCCTGACTGCCACAGACTGCCCGCCCTTTGCCCGGGCTTCGCTCGGCGTCCCGCTCGCGTCCCGCTAAGCGTCGGGCGGGCTGTAAAATAGAGGGCGTTGCAGGCGGGGGGCGTGTCTCACTGGGGGCGCGGCCGTGCACACCTGCGCTGCGCAGGGACTCCTGGTCTTGTGAGTCCCTGCTCGCACACGCCCTTTGATGGTTGTAGGATCCTTCTCCCTCAGACCGCCCAAGCAGCAGCGCCCCTCACTGCCAACCGCGAAGCGGCACCCGCGAAGCGGGTGCGGCGAGCAGCGGCGGAAAGCAGCGGTATCCTGAAGAATGAAGGGCAGGCCTCTCCGTGGGTTCTCCTCCAGCACAACACCCAGGTAATTGGCAACGTTTTGTGGCGATTTGCATAATGAGGAAGAAAGGAGCAGAGAGGCAAGAGAAATGCAGAAAAAAGAAGAAGAGTGCAGAAAGAAGCAAGAGAAGCACAGAAAGAAGCAAGAGAGGTACAGAAAAAAGCAAGAGATGTACAGATAAAAGAGATTGAGGTGCTGAAAGAGACAAGAGTGGGGCAGAAAGAGGGAGAAAGGTGCTGAAAAAGGCAATTGAGGTGCAGAAATGGGCAATTAAAGAGGTGAAAGAGGCAGGAGAGGTGCAGAAAGAGGCAAGAGAGGTGCAGAAAGATGAGCATGAGCTGCAGAAGAGGGAAGAGAGGTGCAGAAAGAGGCAAGTGGGATGCAGAAAGTGGCAAGAGACCTGCAGAAAGAAGAGAGTGAGCTTCAGAAAGAAGCAAGAGAAGTGCCAAGAGAGGCAAAAGAGGTGCAGAAAGAGGCAAGAGAAGTGCAGAAAGAGGCAAGAGAAGAGTAGAAAGAGGCAAGTGAGGTGCAGAAAGAGGCAAAAAAAGAGTAGAAAGAGGCAAGAGAGAAGCAGAAAGAGGCAAGAGGGGTGCAGAAAGAATAGAGAGCGGCATATAGAAGCAAGAGAAGTGCAGAAAGAGGCACGAGAGGTGTAGAAAGAGGCAACAAAGGTGTAGAAAGAAGAAGAAAGGTGCAGAAAGAGGCAAGAGGGGTGCCGAAAGAGGCAAGTGAGGTGCAGAAAGAGGCAAGAGAAGCATATAAAGAGGCAAGAGGGGTGCAGAAAGAGGCAAGAGAGGTGCAGAGAGAAGAAGATGGGTGCAGAAAGAGGCAAGAGAGGTAAAGAAAGAGGCAAGAGAGGTGCAGATAGAAGAGATTTAGCTACAGAAAGAGGCAAGAGAGGTACAGAAAGAGGCAAGAGACACGCAGAAAGAGGCACGAGAGGTGCAGGAAGAAGTAAGAGAGGAGCAGAAAGTGGGAAGAGGTGTAGATAGACGCAAGAGAGGTACAGAAAGGGGAAGAAAGGCACAGAAAGAGTCAAATGAGGGTCAGAAAGAGGCATGAGCAGAGCAGAAGGAGGGAAGGGTTGTGCAGAAAGAGGCAAGAGAGGTGCAGAAAGAGGAAGAAAGGTGTAGAAAGAGGTAAGGGAGGTACAGAAAGAGGAAGAAAGATACAGAAAGAGGTAAGAGATGTGCAGAAAGAGGCAAGAGAAGTGCAGCAAGAGGCATGAGAGGTGCAGGAAGAGGGAAGAGAAGTACAGAAAGAGTCAAGAGGAGTGCACAATGATGTAAGAGAGGTACAGAAATAGACAAGAGTGGGGCAGGAAGAGGGAGAAAGGTACAGAAAGAGGCAATTAAGGTTCAGAAATAGGCAAGTCAAGAGCAGAAAGAGGCAAGAGAGATGCAGAAAGAGGCAAGAGAGGTGCAGAAAGAAGAAGAAGAAAAGTACACAAAGGGGCTAGAGAGGTACAGAAAGAGACAAGAGAGGTGTAGAAAGAGGAGCGTGAGCTGCAGAAGAGGGAAAAGAGGTGCATAAAGAGGCAAGAGAAGCGTATAAAGAGGCAAGAGAGGTACAGAAAGAGGCAAGAGAGGTGCTGAAAAAAGAAGAGAGGTACAGAAAGAGGCTAGAGATTTGCAGAAAGAGGCAAGAGAGGTGCAGAAATAGTCAAGAGAACAGTATAAAGAGGCAAGAGAAGTGCATAAAGAAGTAAGAGAAGAGTATAAAGAGGCAAGTGAGGTGCAGAAAGAGGCAAAAAAGAGTAGAAAGAGGCAGGAGAGAAGCAGAAAGAGGCAAGAGAGGTGCAGAAAGAAGAGAGAGCGGCAGAAAGAAGCAAGAGAAGTGCAGAAAGAGGCAAGAAAGGTGCAGAAAGAGGCAAGAGAGGTGTAGCAAGAAGAAGAAAGGTGCAGAAAGAGGCAAGTGAGATACAGAAAGAGGCAAGAGAAGTGTATAAAGAGGCAAAAGAGGTGCAGAAAGAGGCAAGAGAGGTGCAGAAAGAAGAAGAAAGGTGCAGAAAGAAGCAAGAGATGTAAAGAAAGAGGCAAGAGAGGTGCTGATAGAAGAGAGAGAGCTGCAGAAAGAAGCAAGAGAGTTACAGAAATAGACAAGAGTGGGGCAGGAAGAGGGAGAAAGGTACAGAAAGAGGCAATTAAGGTTCAGAAATAGGCAAGTAAAGAGCAGAAAGAGGCAAGAGAGATGCAGAAAGAGGCAAGAGAGGTGCAGAAAGAAGAAGAACAGTACAAAAGGGGGCAAGAGAGGTACAGAAAGAGACAAGAGAGGTGTAGAAAGAGGAGCCTGAGCTGCAGAAGAGGGAAAAGAGGTGCATAAAGAGGCAAAAGAAGAGTAGAAAGAGGCAAAAGAGATGCAGAAAGAGGCAAGAGAGGTGCAGAAAGAAGAGAGAGAGTGACAGAAAGAAGCAAGAGAAGTGCTGAAAGAGACAATTGAGGTGCAGAAAGAGGCAAGAGAAGCGTATAAAGAGGCAAGAGAGGTACAGAAAGAGGCAAGAGAGGTGCTGAAAAAGAAGAGAGGTACAGAAAGAGGCTAGAGATTTGTAGAAAGAGGCAAGAGAGTTGCAGAAAGAAGTAAGAGAGGTGCAAAAAGTGGGGAGAGGTGTATAAAGAGGCAAGAAAGGTACAGAAATACGAAGAAAGGTACTTAAAGAGTCAAGTGAAGGTCAGAAATAGGCATGAGCAGAGCAGAAGGAGGGAAGAGAGGTGGAGAAAGAGACAAGACAGGTACCGAAAGAGGAAGAAATGTACAGAAAGCGGCAAGATAGATAGAGAAAAAGGCACGAAAGGTGCTGATTGAAGAGAGTGAGCTGCAGAAAGAGGAAGATAGGTGCAGAAAGAGGCAAGAGAGGTGCAGAAAATATCAAGAGAGGTGCAGAAAGAGGCAAGAGAGGTGCAGAAAGAGGAAGAAAGGTACACAAAGAGTTAAGTGAGGTACAGACAGAGGCCAGAGAAGAGCAGAAAGATGAGCATGAGCTGCAGAAAGAGGGAAGAGAGGTGCAGAAAGAGGCAAGCGAGGTGCTGAAAAAAGAAGAGAGGTACAGAAAGAGGCTAGAGATTTGCAGAAAGAGGCAAGAGAGTTGCAGAAAGAAGTAAGAGAGGTGCAAAAAGTGGGGAGAGGTGTATAAAGAGGCAAGAAAGGTACAGAAAGACGAAGAAAGGTACTTAAAGAGTCAAGTGAAGGTCAGAAATAGGCATGAGCAGAGCAGAAGGAGGGAAGAGAGGTGGAGAAAGAGACAAGACAGGTACCGAAAGAGGAAGAAATTTACAGAAAGCGGCAAGATAGATAGAGAAAAAGGCACGAAAGGTGCTGATTGAAGAGAGTGAGCTGCAGAAAGAGGAAGATAGGTGCAGAAAGAGGCAGGAGAGGTGCAGAAAATATCAAGAGAGGTGCAGAAAGAGGCAAGAGAGGTGCAGAAAGAGGAAGAAAGGTACACAAAGAGTTAAGTGAGGTACAGACAGAGGCCAGAGAAGAGCAGAAAGATGAGCATGAGCTGCAGAAAGAGGGAAGAGAGGTGCAGAAAGAGGCAAGCGAGGTGCTGAAAAAAGAAGAGAGGTACAGAAAGAGGCTAGAGATTTGCAGAAAGAGGCAAGAGAGTTGCAGAAAGAAGGAAGAGAGGTGCAAAAAGTGGGGAGAGGTGTATAAAGAGGCAAGAAAGGTACAGAGACGAAGAAAGGTACTTAAAGAGGCAAGTGAAGGTCAGAAATAGGCATGAGCAGAGCAGAAGGAGGGAAGAGAGGTGGAGAAAGAGACAAGACAGGTACCGCAAGAGGAAGAAATTTACAGAAAGCGGCAAGATAGATAGAGAAAAAGGCACGAAAGGTGCTGATTGAAGAGAGTGAGTTGCAGAAAGAGGAAGATAGGTGCAGAAAGAGGCAAGAGAGGTGCAGAAAATATCAAGAGAGGTGCAGAAAGAGGAAGAAAGGTACACAAAGAGTTAAGTGAGGTACAGACAGAGGCCAGAGAAGAGCAGAAAGATGAGCATGAGCTGCAGAAAGAGGGAAGAGAGGTGCAGAAAGAGGCAAGCGAGGTGCAGAAAATGGCAAGAGAGGTACAGAAAGAAGAGAGTGAGCTCCAGAAAGAAGTAAGAGAAGTGCTGAAGGAGGCAAAAGAGGTGCAGAAAGAAGCAAGAGAAGTGCAGAAAGAGGCAACAGAAGAGTATAAAGAGGCAAGAGAAGTGCAGAAAGAGGAAAGAGAAGCGTAGAAAGAGGCAAGGGAGGTGCAGAAAGAGGCAAGAGAGGTGAAGATAGAGGCAAAAGAGGTTCAGAAAGAAGAATAAAGAGATAGGAGACAAGAGAGGTGCAGAAAGAAGAAGAAAGGTGCAGAAAGAGGCAATAGAGGTACAGAAAGAGGCAAGAGAGGTATAGAAAGAGGCAGGAGAGGTGCTGATAGAAGAGAGTGAGCTGCAGAAAGTAGCACAAGAGGTACAGAAAGGGGCAAGAGATGTGCAGAAAGAGGCAAGAGAGGTACAGAAAGAAGTAAGAGAGAGGTGCAGAAAGAGGAAGAAAGGTGCAGAAAGAGTCAAGTGAGGGTCAGAAAGAGGCAAGAGAAGAGCAGAAGGAGGGAAGAGAGATAGAGAAAGAGGCAAGACAGGTACAGAAAGAGGAAGAAAGGTACAGAAAGAGGCAAAGAGAGGTACAGAAAGAGGCACGAGATGTGCAGAAAGAGGCAAGAGAGGTGAAGACAGAGGTGAGAGGCGTAGAAAGAGACCAGAGAGGTGCAGACAGAGATGAGAGGTGTAGAAAGAGACAAGAGAGGTACAGAAAGAATAGTCAGAGTTGAGGTGCAGAAAGAGGCAAGAGTAGAGCAAGTGGAGGGTAGAGAGGTGGAAAAAGAGTCAAGAGAGGTACAGAAAGAGGAAGAAAGGTGTAGAAAGAGGCAAGAGAGGTACAGAAAGAGGAAGAAAGGTACCGAAAAGGGGAGGAGAGATACAGAAAGAGGTTAGATAAGTGCAGAAAGAGGCAAGAAGGGTACAGGAAGAGGCAGGAGAAGTGCACAAAGATGTAAGAGAGGTGCAGAAAGACAAGAGAGTGGCAGAAAGAGGAATAAAGTTGCAGAAAGAGGCAACTGGTATGCAGAAAGGGGCAAGAGAGGTGAAGACAGAGGTGAGAGGCGTAGAAAGAGACCAAAGAGGTGCAGACAGAGATGAGAGGTGTAGAAAGAGACAAGAGAGGTACAGAAAGAGGAAGAAAGAACAGACAGAGTTGAGGTGCAGAAAGAGGCAAGAGTAGAGCAAGTGGAGGGTAGAGAGGTGGAAAAAGAGTCAAGAGAGGTACAGAAAGAGGAAGAAAGGAGTAGAAAGAGGCAAGAGAGGTACAGAAAGAGGTAGAAAGGTACGGAAAAGGGGAGGAGAGGTACAGAAAGAAGTTAGATAAGTGCAGAAAGAGGCAAGAAGGTTACAGGAAGAGGCAGGAGAAGTGCACAAAGATGTAAGAGAGGTGCAGAAAGACAAGAGAGGGGCAGAAAGAGGAATAAAGTTGCAGAAAGAGGCAACTGGTATGCAGAAAGGGGCAAGAGATGTGCAGAAAGAGGCAGGAGAGGTACAGAAAGAAGTAAGAGAGAGGTGCAGAAAGAGGAAGAAAGGTGCAGAAAGAGTCAAGTGGGGGTCAGAAAGAGGCAAGAGAAGAGCAGAAGGAGGGAAGAGGGGTAGAGAAAGAGGCAAGACAGGTACAGAAAGAGGAAGAAAGGTACAGAAAGAGGCAAGAGAGGTACAGAAAGAGGCACGAGATGTGCAGAAAGAGGCAAGAGAGGTGAAGACAGAGGTGAGAGGCGTAGAAAGAGACCAGAAAGGTGCAGACAGAGATGAAAGGTGTAGAAAGAGACAAGAGAGGTACAGAAAGAGGAAGAAAGAACAGACAGAGTTGAGGTGCAGAAAGAGGCAAGAGTAGAGCAAGTGGAGGGTAGAGAGGTGGAAAAAGAGTCAAGAGAGGTACAGAAAGAGGAAGAAAGGTATAGAAAGAGGCAAGAGAGGTACAGAAAGAGGAAGAAAGGTACGAAAAAGGGGAGGAGAGGTACAGAAAGAGGTTAGATAAGTGCAGAAAGAGGCAAGAAGGGTACAGGAAGAGGCAGGAGAAGTGCACAAAGATGTAAGAGAGGTGCAGAAAGAAAAGAGAGGGGCAGAAAGAGGAATAAAGTTGCAGAAAGAGGCAACTGGTATGCAGAAAGAGGCAAGAGAAGAGCAGAAAGAGGCAAGAGAGGTACAGAAAGAGGAAAGAGGGGTACAAAAAGAAGAAAATTTATAGAAATAGGCAAGCCAGGTAGAGAAAAAGGCAAGAGAGGTGCTGATTGAAGAGAGTGAGTAGTAGAAAGAGGGAAAAGAGGTGCAGAGAGAGAGAAGAGAGATGCAGAAAGAGGGAAGAGAGGTATAGAAAGAGGCAAGAGGGGTGCAGAAGGAGGAAGAAAGGTGCATGAAGAGTCAAGTGAAGCAAGAGAAGAGCAGAAGGAGGCAAGTGCGTGAGCAGCAGAAATAGGGAAGAGAGCTGCAGAAAGAGGCAAGTGAGGTATAAAAAGTGGCATGAGAGGTGCAGAAAGAAGAGAGTGAGCTGTAGAAAGAAGTAAGAGAAGTGCCAAAATAGACAAGAGAGGTGCAGAAAGAGGCAAGAAGAGTGTAGAAAGAGGCAAGAGAAGAGTAGAAAGAGGCAAGAGAGTTGCAGAAAGATGCAAAAGAAGAGTAGGAAGAGGCAAGAGAGATGCAGAAAGAGGCAAGAGAGGTACAGAAAGAGGAGAGAGTGGCAGAAAGAAGCAATAGAAGTACAAAAAGAGGCAAGAGAGGTGCAAAAAAAGATGAGATGAAAGGTGCAGAAAGAAGAAAGATGCAGAAAGAGGCGAGAGAGGTGCAGAAAGAGGTAAGAGAGGTGCTGAAAGAGGAGAGTGAGCTGCAGAAAGAAGCAAAAGAGATGCAGAAACAGGCAAGATAGGTACAAAAGGAGAGAGTGAGCTACAGAAATAAGCAGAACTGCAGACAGAGGCAAAAGAGGTGCATAAAGAGGCAAGAGAGGTGTAGAAAGGGGCAAGAGAGCTGCAGAAAGAAGAGAGGTGCAGAAAGAGGCAATAGAGGTGCAGAAAGAGGTGAGAGAGGTACAGAAAGAGGCTAGAAATGTAAATAAAGAGGAAAGAGTGGTGCAGAAACAGGCAAGAGATGTGCAAAAAAAGATGAGATGCAAAAAGATGAAGAAAGGTGGAGAAATAAGCAAGAGAAGCACAGAAAGAGGAAATAGAATGCAGAAAGAGGCAATAGCAAGAGAAATGCAGAAAAAGGAAGAAAGGCACAGAAAGAAGCGAGAGAAACACAGAAAGAAGCAAGAGAGGTGCCAAAAGAAGCAAGAGAGGTACAGAAAGAAAAGAGTGAGGTGCAGAAAGTGGCAAGAAAGGTGCAGAAAGAGGCAAGAAAAGTGAAGAAAGAGGCAAGAGAGGTTCAGAAAGAGGCAAGAGCTAAGTAGAAAGGTAAAAGTGGTGCAAATAGAAGCAAGTGAGGTACAGAAAGAGACATGGGAGGTTCAGAAAGAGGCAAAAGTGGTGCAGAAAGAGGCAAGAGAGGTGCAGAAAGTGGAAAGAGGTATAGAAAGAGTCAACAGAGGTGCAGAAATAAAACAATCGGAAAGGAAAGAGGCAAGTTGGCTGCAGAAAGAGGCTAGAGAAGAACAAAAAAGATGCAAGAGAGGTGCATCAAGAGAGGTGCAGAGAGAGGAAGAAATGTTCAGAAAGAGGCAAGAGAGGTGCAGAAAGAGGCGAGAGAGGTGCAGAAAGAAGAGAGTAATCTGTAGAAAGAGACAAGAGAGGTGCATAAAGAGGCAAGAGAGGTACAGAAAGAGGCAAGAGAGGTACAGAAAGAAGAAAGTGAGCTGCAGAAAGAACCACGAGAAGTGCAGAAAGAATCAATAGAGGTACAGAAAGAGGGAAGAGAGGTATAGAAACAAGAGAGTGAGATGCAGAAAGAAGCAGGAGAAGTGCCGTCAGAGACAAAAGAGGTACAGAAAGACACAAGAGAGGTATAGAAAAAGGCAAGAGTGGATCAGAAAGAGGCAAACGAGTTGCATAAAGAGGGAAGAGAGGAGCATAATGAGGTAAGAGAGATGTAGAAAGAAGTGAGTGAGCTGCAGAAAGAGGGAAGAGAGGTGCAGAAAGAGGTAAGAGAGGTGCAGAAAGAAGAGCTTGAGCCGCAGAAAGAGGCAAGTTAAGTGCAGAAAGATGTAACAGAGTTGTAGAAAGAGGCATGGGAGGTGCAGAAAGAGGCAAGAGGGGTGCAGAAAGATGTAAGAGAGGAAAGAGGAAGAAAGCACCGAAAGAGTTAAGTGAGGTGCAGAAAGAGGCAAGGGAAGAGCTGAAGGAGGGAAGAGTTGTGCAGAAAGAGGCAAGAGAGGTCCAGAAAGAGGAAGAAAGGTGCAGAAAGAGTTAAATGAGTTGCAGAAAGAGGCAAGAGAAGAACAGAAGGAAGGAAGAGTTGTGCAGAAAGAGACGTGAGAGGCCCAGAAAGAGGAAGAAAGGTGCAGAAAGAGGAAAGAGAGGTACAGAAAGAGGAAGAAAGATCCAGAAAGAGGCATGAGAGGTGCAGAAAGAGGCAAGAGAAGTGCAGAAAAAAGCAAGAGATGTGCAGGAAGAGGCTAGAGAAGTCCATAAAGAGGCAAGAGAAGTGCAAAAAAAGTAAGAGAGGGGCAGAAAGAGGAAGAAAGGCACAGAAAGAGGCAACTGAGGTGCAGAAATAGGCAAGAGAAGAGCAGAAAGAGGCACGAGAGATGCAGAAAGAGGCAAGAGGTACATAAAGAAGAAGAAAGTGCAGAAAGAAGAAGAAAGGTGCAGAGGAGGCTAGAGAGGCGTAGAAAGAGGCAAGAGAGGTACAAAAGATGAGCATGATCTACAAAAAGAGGGAAGAGATGTGCAGAAACAGGCACAAGAGGTGCAGAAAGAGGCAGGAGAGATGCAGAAAGAGGCACAAGAGGTGCATTAAGAAGAGAGAGAGCAGCAGAAAGAAGCTAGAGAAGTGCAGAAAGAGGCAAGAGAGGTGCAGAAAGAGGCAACTGAGGTGCAGAAAGAAGAAGAAAGGTGCAGAAAGAGGCAAAAGATGTACAGAAAGTGGCAAAAGAGGTGCTGATAGAAGAGAGTGAGCTGCAGAAAGAGGCAGGAGTGGTACAGAAAGAGGCAAGAAATATGCAGAAGGAAGTAAGAGAGGTGCAGAAAGAGGGAAGAGGTGTAGAAAGAAGCAAGAGAGGCGCAGAAAGAGGAAGAAAGACACAAAAAGAGTCAAGAGAGGGTCAGAAAGAGGCAGGAGAAGAGCACAAGGATGGAAGAGAGGTGGAGAAAATGGCAAGAGAGGTACAGAAAGAGGAAGAAAGGTGCAGAAAGAGCCAAGAGAGGTACAGATAGAGGCAAGAGGTGTGCAGAAAGAGGCAAGAGAGGTGAATACAGAGGTGAGAGGTGTGGAAAGATACAAGAGAGGTACAGAAAGAGGAAGAAAGTACAAACAGAGAAGTGAGGTACAAAAAGAGGCAAGAGAAGAGCAGAAGAAGGGAATAGGGGTGCAGAAAGGGTCAAGAGAGGTACATAAAGAGGAAGAAAGGTATAGAAAGAGTCAAGAGAGGTGGAAAAAGAGGAAGAAAGGCATAGAGAGAAGTAAGTGAGGTGCAGAAAGAGACAACAGAAGAGCGGAAGGCGGGTGAGTAGTGCAGAATGAGGCAAGAGGTACAGAAAGAGGACAAAAGGTGCAGAAAGATGCAAGAGAGGTACAGAAAGAGGCAAGAGAAGTGCAGAAAGAGGCAAGAGAAGTGCAGAAAGAAGACAAAAGGTACAGAAAGAGGTAAGAGAGGTACAGAAATAGACAAGAGAAGTGCAGAATGAAGAGCATGAGCTGCAGAAAGAGGTATGAGAGGTGGATAAAGAGACAAGAGTTCAGAAAGAGGCAAGATAGGTGCAGGAAGAGGCAAGAGAGGTGCAGAAAAGGGAAGAGGTATTGAAAGAGGCAAGATAGGTTCAGAAAGAGGGGAGAGAGGTGCAGAAAGAGAAAGAGAGATGCAGAAAGAGGCAAGAGAGGTGCGTAAAGAAGAGAGTGAGCTGCAGAAAGAGGCATGGGAAGATAAGAAGGAGGAAGAGATGCAGAAAGAGTCAAGAGATGTGCAGAAAAAGGTAATAGAGGTGCAGATAAAGGTAAGAGAAGTGCAGGAAGAGGCAAGAGAAGTGCAGAAAGAGTCAAGAGAGGTGCAGAAAGAGACAAGAGAGGGGCAGAAAGAGGAATAAAGGTACAAAAAGAGGCAAGAGACATGCTGATAGAAGAAAGTGAGCTGCAGAAAGAGGGAACAGAGGTGCAGAAAGAGGCAATAGAGGTGCAGAAAGAAGAGAGTGGGCTGCAGAAATAGGCAAGAGAGGTACATAAATAGGCAAGAGATGTGCATAAATAGGCAAGAGAGGTACAGAAAGAGGCAAGTGAGCTACAGAGAGAGGCAAGCGAAGAGTAGAAAGAGGGAAGAGAGGTGCAGAAAGAGGCAGGAGAGGTGCAGAAAGAAGAAGAAAGGTACAAAAAGAGGCAAGGGAGGTGCAAAAAGAGGTACAGAAAGAGGCAAGAGAGGTGCTGATAGAAGAGAATGAGCTGCACAAAGATGGAAGAGAGGTGCAGAAAGAGGCAATGGAGGTGCAGATAAAAGAGAGTGAGCTGAAGAAAGAGGCAAGAGAGGTACAGAAAGAAGCAAGAGAAGTGCAGAAAGAGGCAAGAGAGGTGCAGAAAAAGGCAAGAGAGGTGGAGAAAGATGAGCGTGAGCTGCAGAAAGAGGGAAGAGAGCTGCAGAAAGAGGCAAGTGAGTTGCAGACAGAGGCAAGAGCGATGCAGAAAGAGGCAAGAGTAGTGCAAAAAGGAGAGAGTGAGCTGCAGAAAGAGGCAAGGGAAGAGCAGGAGGAGGGAAGTGAGGGGCAGAAAGAGGCAAGAGAGGTGAAGTCATATGGAAGTGGTATGTTTTCTGATTTGCCACTTTGTGACCAGGAGACATGAGTTAGTTTAATGGTTTGTAGCACACGCAAGCAGCAACAGAACACAGATCCAGGCTATAGTAGTGATTATGAACTGCAGACGTAGGCGAGGCAACAAATTGACAGGGAGGGCTAGGGAAGAGCCAAGCAAATGGCCTGGCTTGGCCTTTGGAGCCCATTATGAGCCGAGTCCTGAAAATGTTTGTTAAGTAAACCATACTACAGACCACGTAAAATAGCATAGTCTCTTCAAAAATGTAAAAAGTGTATTCCTTTAACATGTTGAAGCATTGACATTAATACTACTCAATATAGCGCTACACTAACAAGTACCTTTTTTAAGTGATAGGCTTAAAACATGAACATTTACACACAAAATTCAAATCATTCCTGCCCCCGTCCCCACAATGGCAACAGAGCCTTTAGTGAACAAAGAGGTAAAACAGCAATCATGTGAACCTTGTCTGTGGCCCAGATTTTTACAGAGCAACATTCTACTGTATTATGAACTTGAGAACGCACATACTTGAAACTGCTTTCATACGATTATGAAAAAAGGAGTTTTGGTGAAATAAAAAATGTGCCTAAGATCATACTGTTTAAGCGGGGAAGCTGCGGTTCCTCCAGGTTCTGGTTTTACTTTCTACTTATCAGCCAGTGAACTGGTATTTATTTGTCTCTCCTCTTTTATATTATAAATTTTTATTTTCACCTCTTTACATTTTTCTACATTTGTTATACAGTGCGAGCTCTACCTGAAGGTTTTGGATTGGTAGATTAAGCCATTTGCCCAGAATCACAGGATGTTAGGCAAACACTGATTCTCAAATCTGGTTCACCAGATTCCAATTCGGCAGCTGTGGCCATAACACCATATCCTGGGTGCAGTGATGGGAGCAGGCAGAATCTACATGAATACTCGGCTCGTTAGAGGCTGGTGGTTCCACCTGGACCTGGAGTTGAGCTCAAGCCAGGCCTCAGTCTCGATCCTGGCTCGAGCTCTCAGTGGCTCGCCCACCTCTAATGAAGTTGCCACAGCAAGGTTGTTGTTATGTAAAGCCAGTTTCATGAAAACTAATATGCTCAATAAATGAAATTATGCACCAGTTGCTGGGCCTTTTTGGGGCACTATGCACCATACAAAATGGTAATTTTTCATCTGCTTATATATCTGTACAGCGGCTAAATTGCAGAAGTAATCAGCGGTCACTTCAAAACACTTCCTTAGAGCCAGTAAACCGCTGTGATTAGCACCTGTCTCCATCAACGCATCGGTACTCCCCCTGCTGACTCACTGCTCGCGGTACTGGAGGGTGGCACATGACAGAGTTATGCTTGCAGGCCGGGTAATTGTCCGAGCATAGAGAGATCTGCAGCTGGCCAGCAAGGCAGGAATAAAAGACCCCTAAATTCCTATTGCATGAAGCTGAGCACAGCACGTACCTGCCGACTTCGGTTCATGAGCAGTACCTGCCACTAGACTAAGCTAAACCTCGCGCAGCACCGTCCCTTGGCATCAGCCCCCCTATGAGGGGCGGGATGAGCTACAGTCACTGCTACATGGGCTGCAGAAGGGAATCAGGGGCTGGAGGCGCACAACTTGATCTGGCCGCATCTCACCAAACTGGGCTACTGATGCTCCCTGAAGCAGTGCAAGTCCATTGCAGTGCTAAAAACAAGGAAAACAGTGTTGACCACACCACCAGTGTGCCCACTCCTAATTCATATACAACACTGGGGCACTCCACAGCTTTAAAGCCATGAGCCTCCATACAACAGCTCCAGTAGTAAGCGGGGTCCATTAATGCGTAACAGTAACAGAAGCCCATTAGCATTAATCGAAATGGATGGGGCCGAGTTTGGAGAGAAGGCGCACGAGCCCCACAGACATCTCCTTCCATTACACATGCTCTTTGAAATGGATTTGCCTTGTTAAATGAAATCTCCGTCCTTGCCGCGCTTCATGCAGTGTCTTGCTGGAAAGCTTTTAGAGGGGAAGTAGCAGCCACCCATGCCTCCCATAGCTCTCTGATGTTCAAGCACGCCTCGCATTTTATCTCTTCATAAAGAGGCCTCGGATCCTGTTAGCCATGAATCAACAGCCCGCTGGAGTGGGAGAGACCAGCTCGCACAGCTGTAAGGCGGCCATGTTAAACAAGCAACAGTGTGATCTTATGCAGATCTCGGTCTGCTCTCCCTGCGCCTCAACATCCCCCATCTTTCGAGAAGCCTTCAGACACGAAACAAAACTAGGACTGATGTTTTTAAAGACCCCATAAATCCTGCGGCCGCATTAACCCTGACAGCTCTGTTTTTGATGCGATGTAATGTTACTTACGTCTTACCCTGAACAGGACCCGGGCACTCTGGCATGCAAAGATCTGATGGATAACAGCCACAAATACATGACAGGGCCCTCCCTTGAAGCCTTGCTGGTGCTGACTTCAAACAACAAGCAACAATGTGATCTTATGCAGATCTCGGTCTGCTCGGTGAGCCTCGAGCTGGTAGCAGGGGAAGGGGAGAGAGGAGAAAAACAGGAGGCTCCTGTTTTCCTTACGTGAGTGAGCAGGAACCATCTGTTAATTACTAACAGATGGTTTCAAAGCTCGCTCCTGAAAGGGAATCACCAAACATGCACTCGTTCCCATTCAAAGCATTGGAATGCGTGCACGTTTTTGGCAGCAAAGTTGAAGCGATGGCTAAAGGTCTTTTCCTGTGCAGCGCATACACGCTGCTAGGCGAGACCTAACAACATATAAACAAAGTAGTCCCTGAATGAAACAGAAACAGACCTATAGCGTAACTAACTGGTAGTTGGTTGGTGCTGCTGGCTATAAAACAAAAGTGAGGCAGCAGGAGCACCAACCAATAATGAGCCAGGAAAGCAGAGCAAGAGAGGAGTGAACCAATGCCAAGCGGCAGGTGGGATTACACTTGTATACTGTTTATTACAGGTCTTACAGACAGCGCATTATACTGTTTATTACAGCGCATGCGCTGCCTAGGCTCGACCTAAAAAGATGAACACTACAAATTCTTCTAGTGAACAGTCACTGCACACCCCTGTGTAACAGGACTCTGGTATGTAATGTTTCAACTTACTAACTACATCCAGCAAGTGTTAACACCGCTAGGATTTCTTTTGAGCCCAAGCAAGGGTGATGTGGCCTTGCAGATCCGACGCGATTGCTTCTTTTAAGCGTAGGTGACAATGGTTTGCTCTTACTTGTTACTCTTTTTTTATAGCCAAATTAAAATTAATGCATTATGGCCTCAAATTTATCATAAACTTAAGCTCAAGCATTTCCACTGAATGACACAGTTAAGTCTTTACAAAATGGTTCCAAAGTCATTATACAAATAGTGGCGTTGCAAAGGTGTAAGGGACCCATAAAAGAAAATAAATTACCTCTACCCCAACCACTTGCTTTAGTGGTAAAGAAAACAAACATTTGCAATGCAATAGGTCTCGCATTAGGAATGTTTGAGCAATTGGTATTGTAAATGACACATTTTTTATTTTTGTGTTGGTTTTGAAAATAGCGAAATTAATAGCTTTGTCATTTACAATGCCAATAATTTCAACTTTCGCAAATGTGACACCTATAGCATTTGCAATGCAATATGTGTTGTATTTATGTGACGTAGATGTATTGATATTAAAAATAACAATTGCTTTTACATTTTTTTTCAATAATTATTACTTAAATACAAGTTATTGTAATTTATAATGGCAATAGCTTAAACTTTTGTAAATAACTTTTGTGAAGATTATGTTCAGTTTATTTTATTGTGGCGAAAATCCAAGAACAGAAGTGAAATATTAACATCTTTTTGTGACATTTGTAATAAAGCTTGAAACATTGAGAGAACATATTTGAACCAGTTGTTGTTGAATGGTTGTACAGATTGATGCTGTGGTGGCGCTAAGTGATATTTTGGAGGCGACGAGTGATGCTGTGGCATTGAGTGATGCTGTGGTAGCGCATAGTGATGTTGTGAAGCCCCTGAGTGATGCTGTGGTGGTGCTGAGTGATGCTGTGGTGATTCGATAGATATATAGAGTATAATTATGTGGCGTGTAACTATGTGGCACTGAGTGGTATTTGGAGTGTATGTTGCATTGAGTGCAGTTTAATTATGGGGCGTGTAATTATGTGGCACTGAGTGGTATTTGGAGTGTATGTTGCATTGAGCAAAGTGAAAATATGTAGCATATACTTATGTGGCACTGAGTGGTTTTTGGAGTGTATGTTGCAATAAGTGCAGTGTAATTATGTGGCACTGAGTGGTATTTTGAGTGTATGTTGCGTTGAGCGCAGTGTAATTATGTAGCATATAATTATGTGGCACTGAGTGGTATTGTGTGGAGTATTGCGTGGAGTGTATGTTGTATTCAGTAGATTGTAATTGTGTGGTGTGTAATTATGTGGCACTGAGTGGTATTGTTTGGAGTGTATGTTGCATTGAGTGCATTAAAATTATGTAGCATATAATTATGTTGCACTGAGTGGTCTTGTGTGGAGTATGTGTTGCATTCCGTAGAGTGTAATTATGTGGCATGTAATTATGTGGCACTGAGTTGTTTTTGGAGTGTATGTTGCATTGAGTTCAGTGTAATTTTGTAGTATATAATTATGTGGCACTGAGTGGTATTATGAGGAGTGTATGTTGCATTGTATTTATGTAGCATATAATTATGTGGCACTGAGTGGTATTGTGTGGAGGGTGTGTTGCATTCAGTAGAGTGCAATCATGTAGTGTGTAATTATGTGGCACTGAGTGGTATTTGGATTGTATGTTGCTTTGAGCGCAGTGTAATTATGTAGCATATAATTATGTGGCACTGAGTGGTATTGTGTGGAGTGTATGTTGTGTTCATTAGAGTGCAATTGTGTGGTATGCAATTATGTGGCACTGAGTGGTATTATTTGGAGTGTATGTTGCATTGAGTGCAGTGTAAGTAGTTTCAAGTTTCAAGTTTATTTTATTTGTTTTGGTACTCTACTGAGTAGTATATATATATAATACAAATATTATACGATAAAATTCATTTACAAGTACTTTTTAAAAATGTTCATATTAGTACAAAGCTAAAAAAGGTTTTAAAAATGTATAAAAGTTATAACAAACTAATTCGTTGGGGGGAAATTTGCATACAGTGATCAAGTCCTTTACGGTAGTAATACGGCAATTAATGTATATAGGATACAGATGTTTTGTCCTAGCTGCCACTACTTTTTGGTTAGGGCATGTGAATAAAAGATGTTCTACATCCTGCTCCCCTCCATAGCAGAGGTTACATAATGAAGTTCCGTTTGAGTGCCAACTTGATGTTAAAGATAGCACTGGTAAAATCCCGAGCCGTAACAGGGTAATTGTTCTCTTAGCGCCATGCGAGAGATTAAAGGCTATGTATTGTTGCACTTGCTTAGGTGCAATTGTTTCCGCAAAGCTTTTATACAGAGTAAACTTGGCGCAGTGTGAAAAATCAAGATCATAACTGAGTCTGGAAGTAAAACATTTTAAGAAGTTTCAGTTGTGAAGGGGTCCACGTAAGCAACAAGTTTACATTTATCTCAGCCAGTTTAAATGCAGTGGACATGTTACTGAAGAATACTTGTTTCGAAGCATCACAGTCGAAGGTCTCGGCTTTAAGTAGAGAACGGAGAGTTCCATCCTTTGTGTGCAGCAGGTTATATGCCCACTTGATGACATTTGCGATGGCTCTTGAATAGGAACTCGTGATTGAGAATTCAAGGCGAAGAGCTTGCACCGGGGTGGATTGTGATACCTTCAGCATTTTCCTCAGTATCTTCCCTTCTTTTTGGTCCAGGAATGACCACTGTTTTATTGGAATATATTCCAAAGCAAATGATAAAACTGGAGGTATCTTTGTGCTATATACTTTAAGAAGGGATGAGAAATGTCGGTTACCTGAGGCCGCATATAGTCTTTGAAGGGCTCCGGCGTGCACCTCGGATTTCCTGGTTAGGTTATTAACCTGTGAATTGTTTTTTAAGGTCTTAGTGAAAATCCTGCCCAAGTAGGTGTATTCCTCAGTCTCTTCTATTTTTCCATCGCTGAGTCTCCAGCAAAATTTGGTGCTTCTTTTTCTTCCTGAGAAGGAAACTATTTTTGTCTTAGTGAGATTCGGGATTAAGAAGTTTTCCTGGGTATATTTGTTCAGAGTGTCTAGAAGTCTTTGCAGACCGAAGGGCGTGAGATCTAGCACTACGATGTCGTCTGCATATAAGAGGGCGTGAACCTTTTGGGCTGCGATCTTTGGAGGCAGACTTGGCACTTGTTGCAGGTGCTGAGGCAAATCACTAAGATATAGTGAGAATAACAAGGGGGCTAGGAGACACCCCTGCTTGAGTCCATTTGCTGTTGGAATTATGTTGGTCAGGCCCTTTTCACACCCCATTTGCACTTGACACCACGTGCGCGAATGTAGTGTGATTATGATTTGTAATAATTGTTCTGGGATTTTTAACTTCCTCAGTTTTTTCCAGAGAGATGGTCTGTCAACTCGGTCCAATGCAGTTGAAAAATCAATGAATGCTGCGTATACTGGCTGGGATTTTCCTACAACGTATTTGTCGAGGATTGTTTGTAATATCCCAATGTTATCGACAACCGAGTGCTTAGGTCTGAAGCCGGCCTGATATAAGGGAATTAGGTCCTGAGAAAATGCCCAATTTTTGAGTTGGTCCAGTACTTCGGCGGCGAAGATTTTCCCCGTGGCATCTAGTAATGCTATTTGGCGATAGTTACCAGCCTGATGTCTTGATCCTTTTTTAAAAATCGGTATTATGATACTCCCCTTCCAGGATTTTGGGACTCATCCTGTTTTGAAGATGAAGTTAAAAAGGGGAGAGAGCATCTTACTCCAACCCTTGGGGTCTGCCTGTAGGACCTTGATTGGTATTTGGTCTTGGCCGGAGGCTCCTGTAGCTCTTGCCTTTCGGATGTGCATTTCTATTGAAAACGGGGAGGCGGTTCCAATCGGAGCGTTATTTCCTTCGCTTTTATTCCCAGTGTTATCAGCCTCTTCATTACTCGTGTTTGCTCTATACAAATCTGTCAGGTAGTTTTCCCATTCTTGAGGTGGAACTGGGATGGCTTGCAGGACCTTTTTTGTGCCGGTTTCCTTTGCGATTAATGACCAGTAGGATCGTTGGTTGCGCTGTTTTGCCGCAATTTGTAGGTCGACCCAGTTTTTGTCCTGCATTATTCTTTTTAGACGACGCTTTTCTCGCTTGAGTTGATTTTTCAGTTTATTAATTTCTGCCTGTCTTGAAATTGAACGGTCCACGTATTGTGCTCTAATAAGTTTATTTAATCTTTTTGCAATTGATGAATTCAAAGTTTTATTTTTATTTATATTCTTTACTGGTGCAGCTTGTTGCAGTTTATTTTGAAAAACTTGGTTTAGTTTCTCGATGATGGATTCAAAGTTTGTTATTGGATCAGCGGAATATTCTATGGATAAAAGATGGTTTGTGTCAATTAAGGTGGTTATTTTATCTAACATGGTTGAGTTCCAATAGATCCGTCTTTGATTTATTTTTGCCTCTATTGTGCTATGTTTAAACATGATATAACTGGATGAGCAGGTTCTTATTTTCCATTGCGTGTGTAATAACAGGATTGCGTGGTCGCTCTCTTCAGTAAAATAGGTGCGAAAATGTGAAGCGGACTCAAATGACTCCAAACTGCAAATCATATAATCTAGGATTGAAAAAGTTCTGTTTCCCCGTCTTGTGTGGGATGCAGGGATGTCACCTTCCACGTTCCCGTTCAAGATGATTCCATTTAGTGTTGGGAGTGACGCTAATAACATTTTCCCCTTTTGTCAGCCCTGCTTCTGATCGGGAATGTCGGCACCGGAATTTTTAGAACTTCATCTTTGTACCAGTTCACCCAATTGGATATTTCAGTGTTTGATATTTTGCCATTGAGATCGCCCATGATCAGGTATGGCAAATGAGATTGAGCTTTGATTGTTTGCTGAATGGCGTCGAAAATTTCCTCAAATTGGACGTCATTCTTTGATCCGGGAGGAACATATACATTGAAGAGTAATAGACCTTTTTGTGGGCACGAGGGGTGAGTCTCCAACCTGATCTTTATACACTGGAATTGGTTAGATTTTGTGTCAACAATCTCTTGAGCCCAGAGATACTCATCCCTTAATAGAATAGCTATCCCTCCCTTAGCGTGTCCCCGTTTGGCTTCCTGTGGGGGGGTATCGTAAACAAAATATCCGTCCTGGTTAAAAGGCTTTGTTGACCAGGTTTCCTGCAATGCCAGTATGTCCGGTCGATTTTTTGTGGCTTCCATCATTTTGTCTGTAGTTTTCCCTGCCATGTTCCAAGATGTTATCGAAAGGCCGTTGCTAAACGGTATGAGTCATAAACTTCGCATTTTTCCTACCGTTCAGTGATTCGGTGATCCATGACCATGACTGGAGCGTTTTTGCTGCTTCCTTTGCTTCTGCGTCGTGGCTCCAAACTTCTCTTTCTCCATTCTTCACTGAGATCTTTAGATTTTGATTTAAATTTAAATTTGTTGCTGAGTCTTCAGTACTGTAGATAGTTTTATTTTGAATATGGGGTTTTTTCCATAAAGGTCCTTTGAACCATTTTTTTGGATTGTTGACTGTGATTTCCTGTACTGGGATCAAATCACAGCCACATTTGTGTAGGGTCTCCTGTTCTCTTAAGATGATCCCTGGTAACACCGATGACGAAAATACTACCACCGCTATTTTGGTATTTTCTTTATCTGGGAATATTACTAAATCGATTTCTTTTCTTGTTATGGTTTGTAGCGGAATGATACGTTGGAGGAGGTTAACGATTCTACCTCGATTTAGTGGGACATTATCTGTAGGAAAGAGCTCTGGTATTTGTAAGTGTTTTGACGATGTTTCTTCCCTGGGTGGGGCTTTTTTGTCATGGTCTTCTGGCCCTTTAAAGCGCTCCCTTAGCCCTGTAATTGTTGGATTATGGTGAAATTCTTCGGCTTTTGGGTTTAAAGTGGTGTTTTGTTGAGGAATTTTATTGTCTGCGTTTGTAACCACGTTTCGGTTTATTCCCTTTATGGGAGTCAGTGTTTTCGTACTTTCTTCTTGGTCGTGCTGGGATGCAGGAGGGATTATTACTTTCTGGAATTTGAGCCTACGCGCTTTCTTCTTTTTGATTCTTCGTTGAGGCTTTCCTCTTTTTTTTCCAGCTCCTTCTTGGTTCTTCTTGGTTTTTTCTATATTCTTCGCTTGTTCGCCGCCGAGGATAATGTTAGCCTTCATTCCTTGATCAGTCACCGATTTGGACGTTATTAGTTTATTTTTGGTGTTAGTAAAAATCGGATATTGGTTATGAGTATTAATTGGATCTTCTCTAAAGAGCTTCTTTAGGGAATATATTGTTGATTCCTGCTGGTTGTTCCGAGTTCCCTTATATGATATTCTTCTCGTTTGAGTACCGATTTCGCTTTTTCCCTGGACTTTCAGAGTGTTGGTGGTATTGTTGTTACTTATTGCCTCTTGAATGGTTACTGGCGTTTCTTGTGTTTTTATTGACTCGGTGTGGTCTTTTTTCCTTTTTTCTTCTACTAGGAATTTTAAAATTCCTATTTGGACGTCAAGAGTTTGGTCTGAATTCTCCAGAATGTGACCTAAGAGTGAAAGGACAGACTCTAAGATTTCTTGCGAGATAAAAAGTGACTTAGACACAGGAGTGTTATAGTTAGTTAAGCTGGTAGATTTGAACATATAGAGGTCTGGTGAGTATTCGAGATCTACTTCTTGATCCAGGGATTTTTGTAGTGTACTGGTGAGTATCTCATCTGGCCTTATGTGCGGTTCAAGCTTCTTATCGTCCTCCTTAACAATTGTTTCTGGACATAGGTTGTTACAGTCAGTACTACGTTGGATATTTAATAGACTCGGAGTAGTTAGGCCAGATGAGTCAGATTCCAAGGGGGATTCCTCTATAGCTGATGGACTGATTTTTTGTTCAGGTTCAAATACGGGGTTTGTTAGGTTTTGATCACCTGATTCGTCCTGTGAAGCTCCCAGTTTATCTTCTCCACCCTCCTTTGACTCAGGTTTTATTCCCTCTTTTTGCGGTTGACTTTCTATTTGACCTTTGATGGTAAGTGAGGAAAAATAATTGGTTATTGCCGAAGTCGTTGTTATCCGTCCACTCTTCACCGCTTTATTGGAGGACTTTCTGATTGCCTCTTCAGTTCCCATTCGTTTCATGAAGATGGTTCGCGACCTCAATTTCTTGTAAGCCATTACCTTGTCCTGGGGTGGTTATTCCACCTTCTCGGGGGGGGGGGGTGGTTATTTTGGGCTACCCCACGTGCTATCAGGAGGTTGATGGGCTATAGGGAGGTGTTAGAATCCTTGTAGGCGTAGGTTAAATGGTTGAGTGGATACTCTTTTGAGGCGTAGGGCGCTTTGGGGGGGTCGCTGGGGCGGGGGATGGTAGTACTGACCGCTCAAGTCACCGCCACTCCTTTCCCCGAGTCCCAGGTGCCCCTCTCACCGTCTCACCTACTGCAGGAGGTTTCCGTTCAAGTTGGCAGTCTCCTGTCTCAGAGTCCACCAGTTCTTGGGGATTTACACTAGTGCTTCAAGCCACTTTGATGCTGGCGTAACGCTGGCACATCGGAGTGTTTTTTCAGGTCTTCTCCTTTTACTCCGGTCTGCTTCGATCCGTTCCTTGGTTTCCTCCACTCCGCCGGTCGACGGCAGGTCTTTAGCTGTGCAGGCCGTGTTCGCCGCTGGGGCCACCCGCGCACTGCGTTTTCCGCTATGGAGACCCGAGTGCTTGGTCTCGTTTTGGTTGTTGTCGGCAGATTGCGGGCTGATTACCACCACTTGGGCTGCCTGCTGCGCTTCGGGGGCCCAACAGGCTGGCGAACAGGCGGGGTAGCTCTCGGTCGCGGAGTTGCCTTCGAGCCTCCTGTTCCGCTCCTGCTCCGCTCCTCTCCGCTCCGTGCTATAGAGAGACCCGACTGCTTGGTCTCAGTTTGGTCGTCGCTGCAGGTTACGGGTTGATACCGCCACTTGGGCTGCCTGCTGCACTGCGGGTCGCGCTGCGGGGGCCCGATGGGCCGGTGGGCAGGCGGGGGTTCTGTTGATCGTGATATTGGCGGCAAGCCTCCCGCTCTGCTCCTGCTCCGCTTTGCTCCGCTCCGCTCTGGTCGGCGGTCCGTCTCTCGGTCCGTCTCTCTGGTTCTGCTCTCTGGCGCCACCTGCCTCTCTAACTGATCGACACCGTGCAGTGTAAGTATGTAGCATATAATTATGTGGCACTGAGTGTTATTGTGTGGAGTGTGTGTTGCAGTCAGTAGAGTGTAATTATGTGGCGTGTAATTATGTGACATTGAATGGTATTAGGAGTGTATTTTGCATTGAGTGCAGTGTAATTATGTGGCGTATAAGTATGTGGCACTGAGTGTTATTTGGAGTGTATTTTGCATTGAGTGCAGTGTAATTATGTGGCATGTAATTATGTGGCACTGAGTGGTATTTGGAGTTTATGTTGCGTTGAGCGCAGTGTAATTTTGTGGCTTGTAATTATGTGGCAGTGAGTGGTATTTGGAGTGTATGTTGCGTTGAGCGCAGTGTAAATATGTAGCATATAATTATGTGACACTGAGTGGTATTTGGAGTGTATGTTGCGTTGAGCGCAGTGTAGTTTTGTAGCACATAATTATGTGGCACTGAGTGGTATTATGAGGAGTGTATGTTGCATTGTATTTATGTAGCATATAATTGTGTGGCACTGAGTGGTATTCTGTGGAGTGTTTTGTTGCATTCAGTAGAGTGCAATTGTGTGGCGTGCAATTATGTGGCACTGAGTGGTATTATTTGGAGTGTATGTTGCATTGAGTGCAGTGTAAGTATGTAGCATCTAATTATGTGGCACTGAGTGTTATTGTGTGGAGTGTGTGTTGCAGTCAGTAGAGTGTAATTATGTGGCATGTAATTATGTGGACCTGAGTTGTTTTTGGGTGTATGTTGCATTGAGTGCAGTGTAATTATGTGGCGTATAAGTATGTGGCACTGAGTGGTATTTGGAGTGTATGTTGCATTGAGTGCAGTGTAATTACGTGGCACTGAGTGGTATTTGGAGTGTATTTTGCATTGAGTGCAGTGTAATTATGTGGCATGTAATTATGTGGCACTGAGTGGTATTTGGAGTTTATGATGCATTGAATGCAGTGTAATTATGTGGCTTGTATTTATGTGGCACTGAGTGGTATTTGGAGTGTATGTTGCGTTGAGCGCAGTGTAAATATGTAGTATATAATTATGTGACACTGAGTGGTATTTGGAGTGTATGTTGCGTTGAGCGCAGTGTAATTTTGTAGCAAATAATTATGTGGCACTGAGTGGTATTATGAGGAGTGTATGTTGCATTGTATTTATGTAGCATATAATTGTGTGGCACTGAGTGGTATTCTGTGGAGTGTTTTGTTGCATTCAGTAGAGTGCAATTGTGTGGCGTGCAATTATGTGGCACTGAGTGGTATTATTTGGAGTGTATGTTGCATTGAGTGCAGTGTAAGTATGTAGCATCTAATTATGTGGCACTGAGTGTTATTGTGTGGAGTGTGTGTTGCAGTCAGTAGAGTGTAATTATGTGGCATGTAATTATGTGGACCTGAGTTGTTTTTGGAGTGTATGTTGCTTTGAGTTCAGTGTAATTATGTGGCGTGTAACTATGTGGCACTGAGTGGTATTTGGAGTGTATTTTGCATTGAGTGCAGTGTAATTATGTGGCGTGTAAGTATGTGGCACTGAGTGGTATTTGGAGTGTATGTTGCGTTGAGCGCAGTGTAATTATGTGGCACTTTGTGGTATTTGAAGTGTATGTTACATTGAGTGCAGTGTAATTATGTGGCATGTAATTATGTGGCATTGAGTAGTATTTGGAGTTTATGATGCATTGAATGCAGTGTAATTATGTGGCTTGTAATTATGTGGCACTGAGTGGTATTTGGAGTGTATGTTGCGTTGAGCGCAGTGTAAATATGTAGCATATAATAATGTGACACTGAGTGGTATTATGAGCAGTGTATGTTGCATTGTATTTATGTAGCATATAATTATGTGGCACTTAGTGTTATTGTGTGGAGTGTGTGTAGCATTCAGTAGAGTGTAATTATGTGGCGTGAAATTATGCGGCCCTGAGTGGTATTTGGAGTTTATGATGCGTTGAGCGCAGTGTAAATATGTAGCATATAATTATGTGACACTGAGTGGTATTTGGAGTGTATGTTGCGTTGAGCGCAGTGTAATTTTGTAGCAAATAATTATGTGGCACTGAGTGGTATTATGAGGAGTGTATGTTGCATTGTATTTATGTAGCATATAATTATGTGGCACTGAGTGGTATTGTGTGGAGTGTTTTGTTGCATTCAGTAGAGTGCAATTGTGTGGCGTGCAATTATGTGGCACTGAGTGGTATTATTTGGAGTGTATGTTGCATTGAGTGCAGTGTAAGTATGTAGCATCGAATTATGTGGCACTGAGTGTTATTGTGTGGAGTGTGTGTTGCAGTCAGTAGAGTGTAATTATGTGGCATGTAATTATGTGGACCTGAGTTGTTTTTGGAGTGTATGTTGCATTGAGTTCAGTGTAATTATGTGGCGTGTAACTATGTGGCACTGAGTGGTATTTGGAATGTATTTTGCATTGAGGGCAGTGTAATTATGTGGCATGTAAGTATGTGGCACTGAGTGGTATTTGGAGTGTATGTTGCGTTGAGCGCAGTGTAATTATGTGGCACTTTGTGGTATTTGAAGTGTATGTTACATTGGGTGCAGTGTAATTATGTGGCATGTAATTATGTGGCACTGAGTAGTATTTGGAGTTTATGATGCATTGAATGCAGTGTAATTATGTGGCTTGTAATTATGTGGCACTGAGTGGTATTTGGAGTGTATGTTGCATTGAGCGCAGTGTAAATATGTAGCATATAATAATGTGACACTGAGTGGTATTATGAGCAGTGTATGTTGCATTGTATTTATGTAGCATATAATTATGTGGCACTGAGTGTTATTGTGTGGAGTGTGTGTAGCATTCAGTAGAGTGTAATTATGTGGCGTGAAATTATGCGGCACTGAGTGGTATTTGGAGTGTATGTTGCATTCAGTGCAGTGTAATTATGTGGCATGTAATCATGTGGCACTGAGTTGTATTTGGAGTGTATGTTGCGTTGAGCACAGTGTAATTTTGTAGCATATAATTATGTGGCACTGAGTGGTATTATGAGGAGTGTATGTTGCATTGTATTTATGTAGCATATAATTATGTGGCACTGAGTGATATTGTGTGGAGTGTGTGTTGCATTCAGTAGAGTGTAATCATGTAGTGTGTAATTATGTGGCACTGAGTGGTATTTGGATTGTATGTTGCGTTGAGCGCAGTGTAATTATGTAGCATATAATTATGTGGCACTGAGTGGTATTGTGTGGAGTGTATGTTGTGTTCATTAGAGTGCAATTGTGTGGTGTGCAATTATGTGGCACTGAGTGGTTTTATTTGGAGTGTATGTTGCATTGAGTGCAGTGTAAGTATGTAGCATATAATTATGTGGCACTGAGTGTTATTGTGTGGAGTGTGTGTTGCAGTCAGTAGCGTGTAATTATGTGGTGTGTAATTATGTGGCACTGAGTGTTATTTGGAGTATATTTTGCATTGAGTGCAGTGTAATTATGTGACATGTAATTATGTGGCACTGAGTGGTATTAGGAGTGTATTTTGCATTGAGTGCAGTGTAAATATGTGGCATATAAGTATGTGGCAATGAGTGTTATTTGGAGTGTATTTTGCATTGAGTGCAGTGTAATTATGTGGCATGTAATTATGTGGCACTGAGTGGTATTTGGAGTTTATGTTGCGTTGAGCGCAGTGTAATTTTGTGGCTTGTAATTATGTGGCACTAAGTGGTATTTGGAGTGTATGTTGCGTTGAGCGCAGTTTAAATATGCAGCATATAATTATGTTCAAATGGCAATCAAAAATGGGAATGGACACTGGTATCTACCATAACCGTTGGTTGTATTTGAAAACCCTCATAGACGCTTTGATTTTGACGATGAGGTGTATCTTTTTGTACGCCCCTTATCTAGCGTCATGGCATAGTCATCGGGTAGTCAAATGACGTGCTATATGCCTGCCTCACCCGAGGCAACCTCTGGTAAATGTAGAAGTGTCCAGGAATTTCAGGGACAGCAACAGAGGGATAAAGAGTAGAGCAGTCAAAAAATTGGTTAAAAAACAGTGTCACACGAAAACCAAAATTTATTTTAAAGAGGTGGGCACTGGTAGTTAAAAAAGTTGCTGTGGTATATTGGATAATCGAGTTACTGGATTACCATATGTCTCTAAAGGTAGGTCGACATGTTTCAGCTCTCCTGGGCCCAACAGGGTCTGTGGAGCTTTCGTCAGGACAATACAGAAAAGAACAAAGAGGAAGTACTCACACAACTTGTGTAGTTTTCAATTATTGTATGAGACTCTCATACTGAAATTCCTGCATTATGGGAACAAAATCAACATTATACTTCTCAATAAGGAAGTTACAGAAGCAAATAGCACACATACAAAAAATCTTTGTAATTTGCAAGAAAACAAACGTCCTTTATAATTAGCGAACACTTGTTTTTAGCGTGCACAACACTGTGAGCACTGGAGCAGAAGTCTCAGCTCCACTTCAGCTCCAGTGCTCACAGTGTTGTGCACGCTAAAAACAAGTGTTCGCTAATTATAAAGGACGTTTGTTTTCTTGCAAATTACAAAGATTGTTTGTATGTGTGCTATTTGCTTCTGTAACTTCCTTATTGAGAAGTATAATGTTGATTTTGTTCCCATAATGCAGGAATTTCAGTATGAGAGTCTCATACAATAATTGAAAACTACACAAGTTGTGTGAGTACTTCCTCTTTGTTCTTTTCTGTATTGTCCTGACGAAAGCTCCACAGACCCTGTTGGGCCCAGGAGAGCTGAAACATGTCGACCTACCTTTAGAGACATATGGTAATCCAGTAACTTGATTATCCAATATACCACAGCAAATTTTTTAACTACCAGTGCCCACCTCTTTAAAATAAATTTTGGTTTTTGGTGTGACACTGTTTTTTAACCAATTTTTTGACTGCTCTACTCTTTATCCCTCTGTTGCTGTCCCTGAAATTCCTGGACACTTCTACATTTACCAGAGGTTGCCTCGGGTGAGGCAGGCATATAGCACGTCATTTGACTACCCGATGACTATGCCATGACGCTAGATAAGGGGCGGACAAAAAGATACACCGCATCGTCAAAATCAAAGCGTCTATGAGGGTTTTCAAATACAACCAACGGTTATGGTAGATACCAGTGTCCATTCCCATTTTTGATTGCCATAGAATCTATCCAGGGGAACTGAATGGACTTTAATTCCTCTTCCCTCCTTTCTGATGAATGCATATAATTATGTGACACTGAGTGGTATTTGGAGTGTATGTTGCGTTGAGCGCAGTGTAATTTTGTAGCACATAATTATGTGGCACTGAGTGGTATTATGAGGAGTGTATGTTGCATTGTATTTTTGTAGCATATAATTATGTGGCACTGAGTGGTATTGTGTGGAGTGTGTGTTGCATTCAGTAGAGTGTAATTATGTAGTGTGTAATTATGTGGCACTGAGTGGTATTTGGATTGTATGTTGCATTGAGCGCAGTGTAATTATGTAGCATATAATTATGTGGCACTGAGTGGTATTGTGTGGAGTGTATGTTGTATTCATTAGAGTGTAATTGTGCGGCGTGTAATTATGTGTCACTGAGTGGTATTATTTGGAGTGTATGTTGCATTGAGTGCAGTGTAAGTATGTAGCATATAATTATGTGGCACTGAGTTGTATTTGGAGTGTATGGTGCATTGAGTGCAGTGCAATTATGTGGCGTGTAACTATGTGGCATTGAGTGGTATTAGGAGTGTGTGTTGCATGGAGTGCAGTGTAATTATGTAGTGTGTAATTATGTGGCACTGAGTGGTATTTGGAGTGTATGTTGCATTGAGTTCAGTGTAATTATGTAGCATATAATTATGTGGCACTGAGTGGTATTGTGTGGAGTGTGTGTTGTATTCAGTAGAGTGTAATTATGTGGCGTGTAATTATATGGCACTGAGTGATATTTGGAGTGTATGTTGCATTCAGTGCAGTGTAACTATGTGGCTTGTAATTATGTGGCACTGAGTTGTATTTGGAATGTATGTTGCATTGAGTGCAGTGTAATTATGTGGCGTGTAACTATGTGGCACTGAGTGGTATTTGGAGTGTATGTTGCATTCAGTGCAGTGTAATTATGTGGCATGTAATTATGTGGCACTGAGTTGTATTTGGAGTGTATGTTGCATTGAGTGCAGTGTAATTATGTGGCGTGTAACTATGTGGCACTGAGTGGTATTTGAAGTGTATGTTGCATTGAGTGCAGTGTAATTATGTGGTGTGTAATTATGTGGCACTGAGTGGTATTTGAAGTGTATGTTGCATTGAGTGCAGTGTAATTTTGTAGCATATAATTATGTGGCACTGAGTGGTATTATGAGGAGTGTATGTTGCATTGTATTTATGTAGCATATAATTATGTGGCACTGAGTGATATTGTATGGAGTGTGTGTTGCATTCAGTAGAGTGTAATCATGTAGTGTGTAATTATGTGGCACTGAGTGGTATTTGGATTGTATGTTGCGTTGAGCGCAGTGTAATTATGTAGCATATAATTATGTGGCACTGAGTGGTATTGTGTGGAGTGTATGTTGTGTTCATTAGAGTGCAATTGTGTGGTGTGCAATTATGTGGCACTGAGTGGTTTTATTTGGAGTGTATGTTGCATTGAGTGCAGTGTAAGTATGTAGCATATAATTATGTGGCACTGAGTGTTATTATGTGGAGTGTGTGTTGCAGTCAGTAGCGTGTAATTATGTGGCGTGTAATTATGTGGCACTGAGTGTTATTTGGAGTATATTTTGCATTGAGTGCAGTGTAATTATGTGACATGTAATTATGTGGCACTGAGTGGTATTAGGAGTGTATTTTGCATTGAGTGCAGTGTAATTATGTGGCATATAAGTATGTGGCACTGAGTGTTATTTGGAGTGTATTTTGCATTGAGTGCAGTGTAATTATGTGGCATGTAATTATGTGGCACTGAGTGGTATTTGGAGTTTATGTTGCGTTGAGCGCAGTGTAATTTTGTGGCTTGTAATTATGTGGCACTAAGTGGTATTTGGAGTGTATGTTGCGTTGAGCGCAGTTTAAATATGCAGCATGTAATTATGTTCAAATGGCAATCAAAAATGGGAATGGACACTGGTATCTACCATAACCGTTGGTTGTATTTGAAAACCCTCATAGACGCTTTGATTTTGACGATGAGGTGTATCTTTTTGTACGCCCCTTATCTAGCGTCATGGCATAGTCATCGGGTAGTCAAATGACGTGCTATATGCCTGCCTCACCCGAGGCAACCTCTGGTAAATGTAGAAGTGTCCAGGAATTTCAGGGACAGCAACAGAGGGATAAAGAGTAGAGCAGTCAAAAAATTGGTTAAAAAACAGTGTCACACGAAAACCAACATTTATTTTAAAGAGGTGGGCACTGGTAGTTAAAAAAGTTGCTGTGGTATATTGGATAATCGAGTTACTGGATTACCATATGTCTCGAAAGGTAGGTCGACATGTTTCAGCTCTCCTGGGCCCAACAGGGTCTGTGGAGCTTTCGTCAGGACAATACAGAAAAGAACAAAGAGGAAGTACTCACACAACTTGTGTAGTTTTCAATTATTGTATGAGACTCTCATACTGAAATTCCTGCATTATGGGAACAAAATCAACATTATACTTCTCAATAAGGAAGTTACAGAAGCAAATAGCACACATACAAAAAATCTTTGTAATTTGCAAGAAAACAAACGTCCTTTATAATTAGCGAACACTTGTTTTTAGCGTGCACAACACTGTGAGCACTGGAGCAGAAGTCTCAGCTCCACTTCAGCTCCAGTGCTCACAGTGTTGTGCACGCTAAAAACAAGTGTTCGCTAATTATAAAGGACGTTTGTTTTCTTGCAAATTACAAAGATTGTTTGTATGTGTGCTATTTGCTTCTGTAACTTCCTTATTGAGAAGTATAATGTTGATTTTGTTCCCATAATGCAGGAATTTCAGTATGAGAGTCTCATACAATAATTGAAAACTACACAAGTTGTGTGAGTACTTCCTCTTTGTTCTTTTCTGTATTGTCCTGACGAAAGCTCCACAGACCCTGTTGGGCCCAGGAGAGCTGAAACATGTCGACCTACCTTTAGAGACATATGGTAATCCAGTAACTTGATTATCCAATATACCACAGCAAATTTTTTAACTACCAGTGCCCACCTCTTTAAAATAAATTTTGGTTTTTGGTGTGACACTGTTTTTTAACCAATTTTTTGACTGCTCTACTCTTTATCCCTCTGTTGCTGTCCCTGAAATTCCTGGACACTTCTACATTTACCAAAGGTTGCCTCGGGTGAGGCAGGCATATAGCACGTCATTTGACTACCCGATGACTATGCCATGACGCTAGATAAGGGGCGGACAAAAAGATACACCGCATCGTCAAAATCAAAGCGTCTATGAGGGTTTTCAAATACAACCAACGGTTATGGTAGATACCAGTGTCCATTCCCATTTTTGATTGCCATAGAATCTATCCAGGGGAACTGAATGGACTTTAATTCCTCTTCCCTCCTTTCTGATGAATGCATATAATTATGTGACACTGAGTGGTATTTGGAGTGTATGTTGCGTTGAGCGCAGTGTAATTTTGTAGCACATAATTATGTGGCACTGAGTGGTATTATGAGGAGTGTATGTTGCATTGTATTTTTGTAGCATATAATTATGTGGCACTGAGTGGTATTGTGTGGAGTGTGTGTTGCATTCAGTAGAGTGTAATTATGTAGTGTGTAATTATGTGGCACTGAGTGGTATTTGGATTGTATGTTGCATTGAGCGCAGTGTAATTATGTAGCATATAATTATGTGGCACTGAGTGGTATTGTGTGGAGTGTATGTTGTATTCATTAGAGTGTAATTGTGTGGCGTGTAATTATGTGTCACTGAGTGGTATTATTTGGAGTGTATGTTGCATTGAGTGCAGTGTAAGTATGTAGCATATAATTACGTGGCACTGAGTTGTATTTGGAGTGTATGGTGCATTGAGTGCAGTGCAATTATGTGGCGTGTAACTATGTGGCATTGAGTGGTATTAGGAGTGTGTGTTGCATGGAGTGCAGTGTAATTATGTAGTGTGTAATTATGTGGCACTGAGTGGTATTTGGAGTGTATGTTGCATTGAGTTCAGTGTAATTATGTAGCATATAATTATGTGGCACTGAGTGGTATTGTGTGGAGTGTGTGTTGTATTCAGTAGAGTGTAATTATGTGGCGTGTAATTATATGGCACTGAGTGATATTTGGAGTGTATGTTGCATTCAGTGCAGTGTAACTATGTGGCTTGTAATTATGTGGCACTGAGTTGTATTTGGAATGTATGTTGCATTGAGTGCAGTGTAATTATGTGGCGTGTAACTATGTGGCACTGAGTGGTATTTGGAGTGTATGTTGCATTCAGTGCAGTGTAATTATGTGGCATGTAATTATGTGGCACTGAGTTGTATTTGGAGTGTATGTTGCATTGAGTGCAGTGTAATTATGTGGCGTGTAACTATGTGGCACTGAGTGGTATTTGAAGTGTATGTTGCATTGAGTGCAGTGTAATTATGTGGTGTGTAATTATGTGGCACTGAGTGGTATTTGAAGTGTATGTTGCATTGAGTGCAGTGTAATGATGTGGCATGTAATTATGTGACAGCTGCTCTGTCCTGACCAGACGGTGGGGGTAGGTGTTAGCGGCGCTGACCGCACGCCATCCGGGTTCCTGACCTATACGTGCAGGTCCCACTAGAGCTGACTGCAGAGCACCTTCGGATCTCCTTTAGGGTCACTCTAAACCAGCAGGACTTCTTTGCCTCCCCCAATACGACCGCAAGGTTTAAGGTTGTATGAACACCCACATTTTTATCTCATTGTATTTATTATTTTTTCTCACTGTGTAGTACGTCTCTTATAGGTCCTGACGAATTGCCATCCTGGCAAGAAACATGTTGGCCTGACCAGGGGGTTGTAGATACTTTGCTTTATACCTCCGTAAGCACCTATCTCCCCTCCCACCATTTTAAACCAAGGGCGTCAGCCACCGGAATAAAGTTTATTGTGGACTGACCCACCTTTTTTAATTCACCACCCTCCTATGACTACACCCCTTTTTCCGTCCCTCCCACCCGCATGCACCATATGGCTGGAACAAAAGATCTCCGATAAAGAGCCCCTTTACGGGTGCCCGTCAGACATTGCAGCACCAGTCTGACGAGGAGCAGAACCCATATGATGAAGCATGACATCTAGCTTGCTAGGTGTGTGAGGGTTCTAGTTCCAACAAGGGAAATTCCCCTTCTTTGGTCCTTTCTTTTCCTCTTCTTTTCATGCTCCACTCGACACACTCTGTTTTTCACCACCCCACCTGGGGAACTTTGTACATTGTTTTGTAACAAGTAATTATGTGGCACTGTGGTATTTGGAGTGTATGTTGCATTGAAAGCAGTGTAATTATGTGGCGTGTAATTATGTGGCACTCAGTGGTATTTGGAGTGTATGTTGCATTGAGTGCAGTGTATTGTATTGTATTGTATTTATTATTTATAACGTGCAACTGTCACCCTACGGGTATCCTGGCGCCCAAACAGGAAGTAGTCCGATGGAACAACAATACACTAGCTGTCATGTCATACAAACAACCGCCGGAACTATTAGATGGAATCAAGAAAATTAAACTTTGGCGAACAGCCATGTTTTCAGGCTCTTTCTGAACCCCAACAAGGTGTCAATTTGCCTGATGTTCTGGGGAAGCTCGTTCCACAGCCTAGATGCAGAAGTGCAGAAAGCTCTGCCTCCCATCCTCGATCTCCTGATCCCAGTAGTTGCTGCCAAACCCAGGCTAGTGTAATAATGTGGCATGTCATTATGTGGCACTGAGTAGTATTTGGAGTGTATGTTGCATTGAGTGCAGTCTTTGGGAGCATTTTTAAGAGCCCCTTACTTTATTCTTGCTTTGATCTATGGTTTTCACAGCACAAACTCCCCTGTGCTGCACCTGCAAGGATTTGCACAGGGAAAACTGTCGAAAGGGAGAAAAATGCACAATTTTACCAGTCTTTTAGACCAGGGTCGGACTGACACAAAAATTAGACCTGGACACCAAAATAAAAGTAGCCCCATCATTAAAGGAGACAGCTAAAAAAGTGGTTTTATCAGGAAAATCAAGAGTAAAAACCGGCCTGCTTGGCCATAAAACCTGTCAATACTGGTAAGAAACCAGCCCTCATAATGATGTCTGACAAGCCCATCAGGCCCTGACTGATTGCCCTGAGATGAGAGTAACTCCTTGTCTTTCAACCTCAACGCCTAGAAGCAACGCCACCAGAACCCTCAAATAGAACCCATACAAGTGTTGCATGATGGGAGCTCCCTCTGCAATCCAATCCCCACCATTCTGTGAGCGTGCTCCCGGCCCCAGCTCGCACCACATCACTCCTATGGGCCTGTTAAAGATATAACGGCAAATTATCCTGCAAAGCGGCCAGGAGGACTCTGGAATTTTCTGGTTAGGGGTGTGTAGTATGCACTATAGGCTGATGAATCCATTTGCACAGCTGATAATAAAGGTAATTTAAAGAAAGGCAAAAAGCGGGAACTTTACAAATCTTCACCAGAGAAAAAACATATTGCGCATGCCCAGGTTTAAATATGAGAAGGAAAAGAGAGTCATGGGAGGAAGACCCAAAACTATGCAGAACACAACCTAAAATGCACTTCAGGAAGCAGAAAGATAAAAAGAAACTAAAGGAGCCAAAGTTATATGCCAGCGTTGCTGTACAACTTTCACGGGGCAACCTGACACATCGTTTTAAGTCATTGTAAATGTGTTTATATAGCGCTTACGACCCATGACGAGGCACTGAAGCACTTTTCAGAAAGTAACTCGCTACTTCGGAACCCAAGATTAGTAGACTTTTGCACACCATAGAATACGAAGACAACAAGGACACTGTATAAAAGCGCTCCCAACAGCTAACTAGCAAAGGTAGTGTTTTTTCCTGCCAAAAGAAGCAACAAAGCACGGAATCCATAGCAACGATCACATAAACATATGCTAGAAAGAAGGAATTTTGCATGAACAAAAAAATCCCACTGAAAAGCGTTCATCCGGTGCTATATTTCCAAGAACCATCCACAGTTACCCTGCTGACAGAAAAAGGACAGCAGGGTGGTCGAGTTAGCCAGAATGAATCTTTTACAAACCAGATAGCCTGTTTAAAAAAAAAAAGGATATACAAGTGTTGTAAATTATGGTCAGGAAGAAGACTGTGTGATGTTCCTACTGCTTATAAGCAGAAATGTCTACAGCTGGCAGAAAACCGAGGGTGCTACTGAGTGGATGACTGCGAAGAAACATTACCGGAGGAGGCAGGATGTGAAAATTATCGGAGGAGGCAGGATGTGAGGGCGGCTGATCCCAGTGAAGTCTATGGGGCATTTTATTTGCTTGTAGGGCAAAGATGAGCCCAGGAATGATGAAGTCCTACTACTAAGGGTACATTCATATGTATTCAGTTTGTGTAGATATTGTGTCAGTTTCGGTGATGAGCAGAGACGAAGTGTGAGTGTCTTCCAAGATGCATACGGTGGGGGTTGGGAGTGGAAACTCCCAAAAGTGGGTCTACATTTTAGAGCGGGTCAAGAAATAAGGATGGTTGGGGCAGATTTTGTGGGGTGTGTGGCACGAATATAAACCAAGACAAGATATTGCAAAATTATGTCTGTATATTAAGGCGTTATTACGTGGCGTACACGTTATTTTGAAGGAGTATATGATCCACCTATGCTCATGCCTACAAAATGACCCATTTTTTTTAATTTACGGAACTGAAAACGTCAATTTAAAAAAAACTGCTGATAGCAGAGTAAGACGGAGGGTCGGTGTGGGCAGAAGCAACGCTGAAGGCGCAGGTTGGGAGAAGTAATGCAGAGGGCCAGGGTTTGTGGTGGAAGTCACATGGAGGGAGCAGGTGGGAGTGCATGAGCAACACCAGGGGGCAGGGGTGAAGAGGAGAGCAGGGGTGTGTGGGTGAGGTGAAGTAACAGAGGGCGTGGGTCGGTAGGAGAAGCAATGGGTGAAAGAGCAGTGTAGAGCGGGTGGGGGAATAGGACGCTGGCGACAGAGCAACATGAAGTAGATTGGGAGAGAGGTGCACATGAGCGACGGCTGAAAACCAAATGACACTCTTATGAATATAAAAAAATCTACGAGGCACTGAATAGCGGCAATGAAAGTGCACAGAAAAGTGGGGATTAAATGGGAGTAACTGCAATGAAAAATAAATTAATTAATTTACGAGGTACAGAAAAGCGGTATTGAAATGTGCACAGAAACGTGGGGACAATGGACTATGCACAATAGTGTGGGACTTACATGGGAGTCACTACATCAAAAACAAGCAGGAAGAGGGGGTGGCAAATGGTGTGTAGCTTTGGGAGCAATTTCGCGGCCACTTTGATGTTCTCAGTGGCCGCCGCGGTTCACTGAGAACATCAAAGAGGCTGCGAAATTGCTCCCAAAGCTGCAGGCGGACGAATGGTGCGCGTGCCTGAAGCACATGCACTATGCCCCATCCGCCTGCAGACTTTGGGAGCATTTTAAAAAGTCCCACTAAACTCTCGCAGATCAACGCATGCGCGTTAGATCAGCGAGACCTAAAAACGGTCAGTAACTGAGGTGCCGTGGGCCCTTACATCGATGAACGCTGGTGCCACCACACCCGCTGCACTATTTGATAATTACGCTCCTGAGTGATAGGCTTTTAAAAGATAGCTTCCTTTTGTGTGACAATACCAGGGATTTCGTGAAAACACATTTTTTTAACAGTTCAAAGACTTTGAAAAAGCATCTTTTATTGTTAAGTGTTAAACATTTACAAAATAGCTCATCTAGGAAACAACGGAAACATTTTGAGCACACCCCTTTTTGTGATACTTACCTTTTCTCCATTTAAACAGGTTACTGTTTTTGACAGTACAAATTCTCCCTCCCTTAATTTTAATGAACATGAATACTTGCAAACCTCTCCGTCCATGACAGTGACTAGTTTCTCAATGCTCAGTTCATCAGCCAGCGAAGGGTTCTCGAGGCACAGGGTCAGCTTTTTCTAAAGAAGAAAATACATTTAGAATCGTGAGGTGATAGGACTATAACAGCCTACATTATATTTATGGCTCCCTGTATTCCGTTTTTACTGATTTTTACAAATAAATACAGACAGAAAGCAATGAGTGTTTTTTCTGCACGTATTTTTAAAAGTGGATCAATACATAAAAGTGTGCTGCTTTTAAGTGACTATCCGTGCTGTCTTTCATAAATTATAGCCCAACAGCTGAGCCGATGGACAGTGTGGGAAATAAAAAACAGGGTAAAATGTATTTAAATAACTGCATGTGTCAATATATATTTGTAGTATAATGCTAGTATTTACCAGTGGATGTGTGGTTATGTGATATTTGATAGCTTTAATAGCTAAAGCACGATATACATCAAAGTATGAGTGCGCCTCTATCAGTTACATACATATGGAACTGTACAGTTCTACAACTTCATTTATGCGCAAAACACAAAGTAAATATGGATAAATACAGAATAAATGGTAAAAAAATAAATATGGATAAATACAGATGAAAATGGTAAAAAAAAGAAATACCATGAAACCGGGAGCCTTAATTATGATGCTGTTAATGTGTTTTTCCAATGTTTAAATAACAAAGAGCTGTTCTGGCATGTAGAACTCTTTACAATCAGTGCTAAAGGCGGCACACTGATACCAACCAACAGAGACTGGCCAACTTTCCATTATCACTTTGAGGAACACTTTGGGGCATATTACCAAGCAATAGCGATAATTATCGCTATTGCTTGGTTAGAGACAAAAAATTATCGCTGACCTGCGGCGATTATTATCGCAAATAAACCTTGGTATTACCAAGGTTTATCGCAAATGCGATAAAAAACGGCCGCAATGCATGAATATCGCTGAAAAATCAGCGATATTCATGCATTACCGAGCTAATGCTCTTAGCCATGTTATCCACCTCCCATTGGATAACATGGCTAAGAACTGCTCAGGGCAGGTGTTAGCTTTTGGAGATATTCGCGCTTATCTCCAAAAGTTGGTAATAGGAGATAGTGATGTTAGCGACTGTTTCCAGTCGCTAACATCTTGGCACGCCCACTTTGCATGTCATTAGTGATAAATATCACTGACATGCAAAGCGGGGCCCAAGATGGACGCTATCTCCTCCTAGCTGTCGCTAACTGGTGTTAGCGACAGCTAGGTAATAGGGAGATAATTTTATCTCCACTTTCTTGGCTTTTAAAGCCAAAAAAGCGGAGATAAACCCCCTTGATAATATGCCCCTTTGTGCGGGCAGAGATACTATGGTCATGCTGTGCCACCAGAAGACACCAAAGAGTTGTTTACTATATTTCTGGGAAATTGTTCTATAGCAGCCTTCCTCTAAAACAGGTCCCTCCTCTCTATGAAAGATATCGGCGTGTCCAGACGTTGAGTATATCCAGTGTAATAACGGCACTCCAATCATTGGAACTGTGGCGCAATCCCTCTTCCACCTGTTGAAGTTAGCCTTGACTTCTCACTGTCTCCACTTGTGGAGAGGCAGCTATACCTAAGGGGGAACTTGGTGATGCAATTGGAATTACCACAGCCGCTTAGACCCTGTGACATCGCTGGTGCACAATGATATCTACCAAGGATATTACATAGTACGTTAACCACTTACTATCTCAGTACCTAGAGGAAATACCACACAATTTATTTGTTTATATTCCATTATCGACAAACACCGCAAGTGCTTGGAGTCTGACTCAATTCGGGTATTGCATGGTATAGAAATATTTAAAAGGACCCCCACGAAGGCGTGCAACTCAACCATCCCCAGGTCCAGATGTGAGCCCAAGGGTGAAGGTGAGGTAAATATCAGCCATAGACCTGCAAGACTTGACGTCTATTACTAGTTTCACCGTTTTACCAAGGAAGCCTCTAATAAACACAGCATTAAAAATATGGGCAAGGGGGCCTCGACACAGTGGCATTTCTCGGAGAGGCTTTAGGCTATAGGCTTTGTATTTAGGAGAACCCACGTCACAGTTGTAATGTACTGGCCAGTTGGAATCTTTAAAATAAGGAGACATGTTTTTAAGCTCAGTCCCCAAAGCAGGCAACCGGTGTGATCGTCAGTGATGTTTTAACATATTCTCCTGTTCCTGTTTTCACCATAGATTGGAAGTTCTTGGAAAGAGGTCAAAGAATGGGAGTCTTTGTTTGATCTGAAAACTAGTTTGTTCCATGACACACATTAAAAATTACCCTAGGGGCAACAGTGCCCAGTCTCATGAATTCATAAACAACTCACCCAGTTCCCATACATTCTTCATTTATAAACGCCCCCTTGACCATGGCTGAATGCATTCACGAATATTTTGTATGTGTCATTATTGCTCTAAGAAGGCACTGTATGACCTCAAAGTACTCATTTTATGTGGCCTTTCCATGTAGCCCCCTTAACAAACTGTAGCACTCCACTTCTGTTAACTGGGCTGGTTGGCGACAATCATGATGATCTGAGGGATGGACTATGAAGCTTCGACCAGCCCTTGGGGAACCACTTCATGCGGCTCTGCACACTATGAACAGGAGCTGTAGAATGGTGTTTGTATTTAGTAGGGTCAAAGAGCTGCAGCCCTGAAGTGTCTTTTCCAACACAGCCTTAGAAACGTCGAGGCACTAATATGAATGGAACTCGTTAGCATCTGTCCTGATAGGCCCACGCAACACATTTGCAAATAAATTATGGGTAAGTGAACGAGGCTCTTGATACGAGATGGCAAATATGGGCAAATATGCCTTTGACCCAGTCACGAAGGAAGCAACAGGCCATCATCTATGTTACAGTTTAGATCATCATATTGTTCTAAGCTGTAACATAGTTGGCCTGAGTTAGAAGCTTGAGAACAAAAAATGACTGTCCTTTGTAAGGCAAAATGATATATGTTGCTTTTAAGAAATATGAGGCCACTGAGGAGACTATCATGGATGATTTTTCATCATATTGCATACCACCAGTTACGTGCAAGTTACGCGCAAGTAAGGCAGGCCAAAGGGAGGGTTAGTAACCTCTGTTCCAACCGCACTGATGGCAAATGTTGATGCAATACCAGACTTTGTTGCAATTTTCAACTCATCTGGCTGGAGCATAGAGGGGTAGTGATAGATGTCTGTGATGTGCTTAATCCTCCCTAGGATATTAAAGGAGAAGTATGCACTTAGGCAGCTCTACAGTCTACCCTTTGTCAATGCAGGAACACATTCTATCAGCCATATCCATACCATTTGTGGCATTCTCAATACCAAACCTGATCAAGGTATGGCCAACAAGGAACCAGCTGAGGAGGAACGTGTATGGTGTTTACTGGAGGCTACTATGCATTGTTGAAGCCTAGTGCGCCCACCGCCTCTCCAAACTAGGAAGCAACAAGATCAGCCTCCAACTCACCACCATCCTCAATGCATCCATCACCACAGACATCTTTCCTGATGCATGGAAACACGCAGAGGTCAGACCTCTCTTCAAGAAACCCTCAGCAGAGCCCAGTGATCTACAGAACTACCGCTCCATCTCACTGCTCCCATTTCCCACCAAAGTCATGGAGAAGGCCATCAACCATCAGCTCATCGAACACCTGGAAAGAAACAACCTGCTAGACAGTGGCGGCTCCCCCATTAGGGCGTGGGGGCGTCGCCCCACTGATTTCTCTCGGTGCGAGAAGGCAGAACATAAACGGTAAAAACGACCATTTATGTTTCTGCCTTCTCGCATTGCGAGAAAGCAGAAGTGCCTCTGTGCCTGGTTGGGGGTGGGAGGGTGAGCGGTCCTGCTCGAGGGCAGGGGGGGAGTGGCTTGCCCACTGTTGTGGGTAGTGACTGTTTGGTCGGCCCTGGAGCCAAGCAAACAGTCAGTACCCACAACAGTGGGTAAGCCACTCCCCCCTGCCCTCGAGCAGGACCGCCCACTCTCCCTATTTCTCTATGCAGAGAAAATGTCCCAGCCGGAGCGCTCGCCTACCAGAGTTTTGATTGGTGTGCGTTGCATAGGGGAGGGAAGCAGGAAGCTGCCTGCTGGCTGCTTCCTACAGCAGGAACATGAGGACCCATCAGTGACTGGTCTGGAGCGGAGGCGGTGCGGTACCCCAGCACTCACTCAGGTACGTTTTATTTTAATTGTTTGTTTATTCCCCACCTGCGAACCCCCCACCCTCCCTCGAGCATGCCGGCCGCCGCTGCCTGAGCCCCTCAATACAGGCTTGTTGAAATCTAATGCATTATTACATTGAGAGCACGCGTGTACAAAAGAATGAAACATTTATTAATACTAAAGTGTTTCTCAATATTTCTGCATGGCGTCTGTTGCTTGGGTTTTTCCATCCTACCGATGCTGCACGCGGTCGTTGGCGCTCCCTGTGAAGTTTGTAGCTTGTCCAACATAGTGCAGAAAACACTCGGGCTCCTTCCCACCACTGCCCGAGAGTGGCCTCTCCTACAGAGCCCAGATTCCCTCAGCCCCGTTACTCATCCAATATATGCCCCTCCTCCGCACCTTAGTGCGGGCCAGCATCTAGCCAGGCACACGCTTCATTTCTGCTTTCCATTTTCTGTCATGACCCTGGAGCTCTCCCCGTTGACCTCAGACCCCCAATACTAATCTGTGTCAACAGACCCTTATTGTTACGAAAACACAGTTGGCTGTTCTGCAGGTGGCTATTGCTTGTGCTGGGGAATCCTGTGCCCGCTTCCCTTTGTTTCGTGTCCACTTCCAAGCGTGACAAGTAGTGGAACTCCCCCACCCCCTCCCCTAACTAGGTTCTAAGAGATGCGATGGATTTTTCAAGTATTTGCACATCATATGAAATGTTCCCTATGTGATCACACTGTTATGGGGTACATCCTGCGGGACGTTGTCTGTCATTTGCAGGCTGTTGTTTCCAAGAGGGGCTTGGGGGGGGGGGAGCAGCCGATCGCAGGGAGGTCCCCCCACCCGGGAGATTTGGGAGGGGCCGTGGGGGGTCTGGGAAGCTTAGAGCTTCTGCCATTTTAGCTTTGGGATGTTTTTGGTTTGTAGCCCAATAGGAGCCAAAGCATAAATGCTTCGGGCTCCTGCTCCCAGCCACCATTTTAGGTTTGGTGACCTGGTGGCTGGGAGCTTAGGCATGAATTTTTATTGGTTTCTTATAGTTTTTGGCGTTGAGGTGTTCGATATTTTAGATAGCATTTATTTGTGACATTATAGCAAATAATTTCTTACCTGTAATATGGAGGACTACAGGGTGCTGGAAGCGCTTAGTTTGTTGAGTGAAGCGGGCAGAATGGATCTCGTCATCGGAGGGGGGGTCAGCGCGCCCATCGCGTCAAGCCTCTGCTGGCTTTGCAGCTGCGATAGCTGTGTGTACTTCTCCGAAACAGTGGTGGGTGTCTCCGGAGAGTGAGAGGGGCAACTCCCGTACTCGGAAGTCGGCCCCGTCAGGTGCGGGTCGGGGGGTGCAGAGTCCCCTAGCATGACGGGCGGGCCTTTGCAGAGTGAAGCAGAGGGCGTATTGAGGCTTCTGGCTGGTAATGGGACTTCCTTTGATGCAGCATGGCCCCTTGAGAAAAAGGAGGGGGCGGGTGCATCGCCCATAATGAATAGGAAGCGTGGGGCAAGAAGCGCTCCTTTTCATTGTTCAATTGTACTGAAAAACAATTTTCACAAGGAACTCATTTCAACATTTCAATAACACATTTATGGCAAATAAATAATTTGCCCAAACTAATAACAGAAAAAACAATTTATACTGGTTTTAAACTAGTTATGTATGCTTGACAAGCTCACTAGACATCCAATTAATTCTAGCCTATTTCACCGAAGTAGGCATTTTATTCCAGCAACGAAACAGTTATATACATTACATATAAACATTTAAAAAGATTATTCCCCAAGTGTAGTGACCGTAACCATATATACAGTGACCATTGTGATATATTCAAAAGGTTATCAGTACAAAATTTACAAACAAACAAAGAACACAGGTAAAATGAGACAATTCTATTTTGTGTGTGTCTCTTTATTCTAATTCGTCGACGGCGTTTCGACCCTCTCTAGGTACCGGGTCTCATCAGGACAATTGATCTGGGGACTAAACATAATAATATTGCTTAGTATTAATTATTTATTGTTTGTATGCCAGGAAATTATATTGGAGCTTGTCTAGAACTAGGAAAACGCTTACCAGTATTATATGTGAAAAACGATGAATCCAACCTGTAATGATGGATTGGTATTTAGTATGACGGAATTCATTGTACACTAGAACAACAGTGCTCACCCTGTGCGTAGTGAACTAAAATGTAATCACTCACGTTCTAGCGACTCGTCTATTATTTCGAGCCAGTGGTATATTTCTTCCACTTATATGATTGTTCAGCCTGGGGACAATATAAATATAAGCTCATGCCGAAAACCATAGGAAATCCAATTGTTTCCATACATTAATCTGTTAATTATTGGATCACTCTTACTTGATAATGGAGACCCTTCTACTCGAGGTGGTTACTTTTACTCGTGGCTGTTTCCGGTATGGAGATACGGCTCGTACTCGCCGGTTACATGAATGTAACAATCGGCCCCCTATAAACAATAATCAATCACAATCATTTTATACACTGTACGCCTTAATATCGTCTCTACTAGTTATTTTAAGTCAAAACGAATGGCGCTTACGTGATAGAGGGCCAAGTCCGGACGGGATACCAATTCCCTTCAGGTATAGCACGGTTGCTGCAACGCTGTTTACAGACTAACCGGAAATGGTTCACGCCTTCCCCTTAAGAGACATGGGAATTGTAGTTGTAATAGCGCCATGCTTGCACTGAATCTGAAGGAATGCGCTGTTTAGGATATTTTCAATCACGGCGGAGTTATACTTAAAATTAAACACGTATTACCAATTATATTTAGTTTAGACAGGTCACTGCTTATTATTGACCGTCAGCAAATTATAAGTATACATTTTTATAGCTTTCTCATGACACTCCCTAATTAGGGATTATGTACAGGGGGAATGTATATAGATAATTGTAACTTCCTCACTGATCATATCATCTAATCTGTGATCTCCTATATTTAAAAACGTAAATGGCATCCATCTTGGAAGGACTATTTCCCAGTGTATTCATACTCATACTATGGAATCTAGCTTTACAATGTCTCATTCCTCAACCTGTTCTCATTATTTTCGATAGATCTATTAGCTCATCGATTAGTAATACAATTTACAGGTATTCGAACATTTCAGAAACATACCGATCCTGTCTATAGTCCATAATGTACAATTTCAACAGATGGTATCCATGATATCAATTCGCAAAAAATCTGTCACATTTAAAGAATATTCAAATGACTTATTTACAAAAACATTTCCATAACATTCCTATCCAGGCAATATTATATATCATTGAGACATCCACACACTCCTATGTATATAGTGACACAGCATCTCTACATTCTTGTCTATATACAAGTGTGGCTTACAGATAGGAAACAAATTAGTGGAGGCTAATGAATTTGCGCCACTCATCTAAATTGTTTAACCCAGTGCGAATCGAATTGCATCTGTCTATCCATTTGCATTCTAAGGATTGCAGCACAACTGACATGTAGCCACCTCTTGGAGGTAGTTTAGCTTTCTCAATGACCTGCCACTTAATATCATTGACAGAATGCCTTTTTTCTTTATAGTGGTCTACCAGAGGTGCATTATCTACTCCACACCTAATGCGACTTTTGTGTTGACTAATACGCGATTTTACTGGTTGACTTGTCTGACCAATATAGATCAACTCACATGGGCACCATATACAATATATAACATTGGATGATGAACAATTCGTAAAGTCTCGAAGCTTAACTTGTACATTCCCGTGTTTAAATTCCTTGGTTTCTACCGTGGAATCACATGCAACACAATTTGAACACTTATAGTGCCCAACTATGGGTGGTAATTCCCATAGAGTTTGGATAGTAGTATTAGTCTTGTATTTACTAGTGTCTGAGTGAACAAGATAATCTCTTATATTTTTGCCTTTTTTAAAAGCAAACATTGGTGGCTCTGAACCTATTTTCAATGTGTTAAGGGTAGGCCAATGTCTTTTTATTATTTTCTGTACCTGAGTACTTAATGGACAGAAGGTGGTCACACATATGTTTCTTTTGATATTCTCCTTTCTGTTAGAATTTAAGAGACATTCCCTAGGACTGAACCATGCTCTTTTCATCGATGTTTTAACTAGTCTTCTTGGATATCCACGATTTTGTAGTCTAGAGCTTAGGATGTTCGCTTCTCTGAAAAAATCTTCTTTTTTTGAACAGTTACGCCGTATTCTCAAAAATTGACCATAGGGTAATCCATCTTTTAGAGCCCTTGGATGGTAGCTGTTGTATTCCAACAAGGTGTTCCTATCTGTTGGTTTTCGATATAGGGTAACATCTAGATGGCTGTTTTGACATCTAATTTTCAAATCCAGAAATGGATGGCAACAGCCTTGTCTTTTACCTACCAAAAAGACAAAGAGGAGATTCCATTTCTGGACAGCTACCATCCAAGGGCTCTAAAAGATGGATTACCCTATGGTCAATTTTTGAGAATACGGCGTAACTGTTCAAAAAAAGAAGATTTTTTCAGAGAAGCGAACATCCTAAGCTCTAGACTACAAAATCGTGGATATCCAAGAAGACTAGTTAAAACATCGATGAAAAGAGCATGGTTCAGTCCTAGGGAATGTCTCTTAAATTCTAACAGAAAAGAGAATATCAAAAGAAACATATGTGTGACCACCTTCTGTCCATTAAGTACTCAGGTACAGAAAATAATAAAAAGACATTGGTCTACCCTTAACACATTGAAAATAGGTTCAGAGCCACCAATGTTTGCTTTTAAAAAAGGCAAAAATATAAGAGATTATCTTGTTCACTCAGACACTAGTAAATACAAGACTAATACTACTATCCAAACTCTATGGGAATTACCACCCATAGTTGGGCACTATAAGTGTTCAAATTGTGTTGCATGTGATTCCACGGTAGAAACCAAGGAATTTAAACACGGGAATGTACAAGTTAAGCTTCGAGACTTTACGAATTGTTCATCATCCAATGTTATATATTGTATATGGTGCCCATGTGAGTTGATCTATATTGGTCAGACAAGTCAACCAGTAAAATCGCGTATTAGTCAACACAAAAGTCGCATTAGGTGTGGAGTAGATAATGCACCTCTGGTAGACCACTATAAAGAAAAAAGGCATTCTGTCAATGATATTAAGTGGCAGGTCATTGAGAAAGCTAAACTACCTCCAAGAGGTGGCGACATGTCAGTTGTGCTGCAATCCTTAGAATGCAAATGGATAGACAGATGCAATTCGATTCGCACTGGGTTAAACAATTTAGATGAGTGGCGCAAATTCATTAGCCTCCACTAATTTGTTTCCTATCTGTAAGCCACACTTGTATATAGACAAGAATGTAGAGATGCTGTGTCACTATATACATAGGAGTGTGTGGATGTCTCAATGATATATAATATTGCCTGGATAGGAATGTTATGGAAATGTTTTTGTAAATAAGTCATTTGAATATTCTTTAAATGTGATAGATTTTTTGCGAATTGATATCATGGATACCATCTGTTGAAATTGTACATTATGGACTATAGACAGGATCGGTATGTTTCTGAAATGTTCGAATACCTGTAAATTGTATTACTAATCGATGAGCTAATAGATCTATCGAAAATAATGAGAACAGGTTGAGGAATGAGACATTGTAAAGCTAGATTCCATAGTATGAGTATAAATACACTGGGAAATAGTCCTTCCAAGATGGATGCCATTTACGTTTTTAAATATAGGAGATCACAGATTAGATGATATGATCAGTGAGGAAGTTACAATTATCTATATACATTCCCCCTGTACATAATCCCTAATTAGGGAGTGTCATGAGAAAGCTATAAAAATGTATACTTATAATTTGCTGACGGTCAATAATAAGCAGTGACCTGTCTAAACTAAATATAATTGGTAATACGTGTTTAATTTTAAGTATAACTCCGCCGTGATTGAAAATATCCTAAACAGCGCCTTCCTTCAGATTCAGTGCAAGCATGGCGCTATTACAACTACAATTCCCATGTCTCTTAAGGGGAAGGCGTGAACCATTTCCGGTTAGTCTGTAAACAGCGTTGCAGCAACCGTGCTATACCTGAAGGGAATTGGTATCCCGTCCGGACTTGGCCCTCTATCACGTAAGCGCCATTCGTTTTGACTTAAAATAACTAGTAGAGACGATATTAAGGCGTACAGTGTATAAAATGATTGTGATTGATTATTGTTTATAGGGGGCCGATTGTTACATTCATGTAACCGGCGAGTACGAGCCGTATCTCCATACCGGAAACAGCCACGAGTAAAAGTAACCACCTCGAGTAGAAGGGTCTCCATTATCAAGTAAGAGTGATCCAATAATTAACAGATTAATGTATGGAAACAATTGGATTTCCTATGGTTTTCGGCATGAGCTTATATTTATATTGTCCCCAGGCTGAACAATCATATAAGTGGAAGAAATATACCACTGGCTCGAAATAATAGACGAGTAGCTAGAACGTGAGTGATTACATTTTAGTTCACTACGCACAGGGTGAGCACTGTTGTTCTAGTGTACAATGAATTCCGTCATACTAAATACCAATCCATCATTACAGGTTGGATTCATCGTTTTTCACATATAATACTGGTAAGCGTTTTCCTAGTTCTAGACAAGCTCCAATATAATTTCCTGGCATACAAACAATAAATAATTAATACTAAGCAATATTATTATGTTTAGTCCCCAGATCAATTGTCCTGATGAGACCCGGTACCTAGAGAGGGTCGAAACGCCGTCGACGAATTAGAATAAAGAGACACACACGAAATAGAATTGTCTCATTTTACCTGTGTTCTTTGTTTGTTTGTAAATTTTGTACTGATAACCTTTTGAATATATCACAATGGTCACTGTATATATGGTTACGGTCACTACACTTGGGGAATAATCTTTTTAAATGTTTATATGTAATGTATATAACTGTTTCGTTGCTGGAATAAAATGCCTACTTCGGTGAAATAGGCTAGAATTAATTGGATGTCTAGTGAGCTTGTCAAGCATACATAACTAGTTTAAAACCAGTATAAATTGTTTTTTCTGTTATTAGTTTGGGCAAATTATTTAATTGCCATAAATGTGTTATTGAAATGTTGAAATGAGTTCCTTGTGAACATTGTTTTTCAGTACAATTGTACTTACCCAGTTTGCAAGGACATATGGGTGGCTCTTGTTTCTGTGTATTACCTTTTCATTGTTCGCCGCAGAGCCTGTGGTTGAGACGGAAGCTGTTGATGCGCTCGGGAACACGCGTGAAGGCACGCTGGGGGAGGTTCGGAGCGGGTGGGAGGAGGGAGGGAAAGCAAGGGAACCTTTTCTTGTAGCTCTGGGTGGGAGAAAACAGGCAGTCTGGCTAGAGGGCATAGAGGGCAAAAAGAATTTGACACAAGGAAGTGTTTTGGAAGTAGTTCAATCCCCTCCTTTGCATGACAGGGGTTTTGGCAGACAATATGTGGAAGAGGAGGAGAGGGAATTAGCTGTGGAAGGAAATTTTGGCAGCCCTCTGCTCTTTTCACCCACTACTTCCTTGAGGTGGGGGGCTTTTTCAGTGGGGGGGAGCTCCAGGGGAGATGGAGAATGAGCTCAAGTGGGAGGGGGGTGTGTGGCAAGGAGAGAGTTTCAGGTTTTGGTGCAGGGGAGGGTGGGGAGAATTTCTCGCGTAGTGGTGTTGATTTTAGGGCCCCATCAGAAAGAGCTTGGGACATGCCTCTTGGAGAAGGGGCTGGGGGTTTTGTTTCAAGTTCTTTCTCAGAGGTGCAAAGGGATTTGGAGCTGGCAAGAGGAGGACATGATTGGGAGGTTTTAGACATTTTTCCCTCTTGGTCAGTAGGAGTGCGGGGTCGCGGTATGAGTGAGATGATGGATCAGCAGGCACATCTTGGGGGTCTGAAAGATGTGGGCGGTCCAGTAAGGCGGCAGATAGGAGAAGATGATGCTACTAGGGGGGTAAGAATTGGGGCCCGACTTCTGCAGTGGTGGAGGCTATGTTAGAATGGAGCGAGGATGAGGAAGGGGGTGATTATCTCCCAGTGGTAAGTACTGGCAGGACAGAGCAGTCAGGTCGGGTCAGGAGGCGGTCGGCAGGTCCGATAATCTCTGGTTGGCAGGGGACAGAGTCGGCTCTTGTTAGTAAGGGACCCAGCACATCAGTCCAAACTTTTTCTTTTCAGGGTACAGATCGTCGCGGCCCAGCAGACTCGGTAGGGCATGGAACGGCCCACTTGCGCCGAGGTGAAGGGAGGGTGGAGCCATGCGCGGCGCTTTCCGTACCAACGAGGGATCCCGTTGTGGTTAGCGCATCAAGGTCCAGCGAGATCTCACTGGCCCCAACGATGAACAGGTCTAGGTGGTCTAACTAACCGGCGGCTATGGATTTTCAGAGTCAACGCATGGGGGAGGACCGGCGGGTACAGTCGGCTCCCCCGCCTGGAGGACTCTCGGAGGCCAAGAGGGCCAGTGTTGGTAATGCTGGGTCTGGTAAGACCCGTGCAGTGGATTTTGATACAGAAGGGCTTCAGGTGGTGGAGCCGATTATGCTTGATTATGCCTTTGATCCAGAAAATTGAGTGAATGTATGTATGCAATGTTAAGGGCCCCATCGACATATGGTTTATTATGATTAAGGTTGTGTAGATGTTTTCTGGGTTAGTGTCATAAGGAAAGATTTATTTTAGCCGCGCTGGATCAGGTAAGATGTGGCTTTGTCTTGGTAAGCTCACAGATTTTGAGAAATGGCATATGATTAAGTGCTTCCACCCTGCAAATGCTGGCGCTAGGCCTAATTGATGCCTAGGTCAGACTGAGTAGGCAGAAAAGGAAATGTTGACTGTGCACCAGCAAGAGGAGTTCTTATTGCATATGCTATATGTGTGCCCTAATTTGAACCATTAGGAAACTTACATTTTTGGACATTGATCAATCGGTGTAGACCATTTCTGCAAGTAGAATTATATTTGCTAATGAATTGTGACCGTATGATGATATCACTAAGGTGACAATTTCCTGAATGTATTATGGCTGTATAAAAAAGCATGGTACTTGTGTGACACGTTTCTGTTGTTGAAACACAGTGAATACATTGTTATTTAAATGTCAAAAATATAAATCTTGTCTGCTCATTTTATTTGCTATTTTTAATGACTGCATAATCTAGAGTGACTGTGTCTCATGCAAAGACTCCCGATGGGCATTATGTACTCACACACAAATCTGCTTTCATCAGAGCAGTAATCTTGAGTTGCATCATGGAGCGTGACCCCCCGATGGCAGACAGTTCCACGCATCGTAACATTGTTTCCAAGTTCTTTGTGTACCACACCTCCCTGTGAAAGAGAAACAAGACATGAGTTCCTTTCTGAGAGATTCCAATGCCATCTTATTGTCCGCAAAACAGAGCATACACAGACTCCAGCAGGCAAACCGGAGACTCCTAAAAAACCCAGCAGAATCAACCCCTTATGCACACGTAATAATGACACATCTGAACCACGGGCCCCCAAAAACAAACCCCCGAGGCATCTTCAAAACACAGTGCCAAAACAAAGCAGAGCGGCTTCTCCAAAACAAAGTCCAGAGACAAACATAAAATAAACTATACACAACCCAAAACAAAGAAAGCAAGCCCTACAACAAACTCCGGAAACACCCACGATTAAACCAGAACCCCTAAACACTACCACAAATAGGCGCCCAAACCACGTGCCACAGACAACCGAACAAAAATGAGAGTCCTCATACATGCCTCTCTGAGGAGTCACATTACAATTTGATTTCCGGAACAGGAAAGCTGCAAATTTAAAAAAGTGAGCTTCCTCAATCCTGCCCCAAAACTACTATCCTCAGTGACAGCTCCAAAGCAAACTCCATGGATGCCTAAATAACGTAATCCGATATACCTATCACCAAAACCAGACAACTCAACAAACCTTCTAAATTTCCATTTTATGAACTGAAAAACAACACAAATCCAACCTTCCTTTAACACAACTAAGGGCCAGATGTTGGTCGGTCGGTAATGGCCGAAAATCGGTATTTTCGGCCGTTACCGAGCGGTATGTAAGAATTGGTATGTAGGGGCCAGATTTGACAGATTCTGTATATTTACCGATTCGGTAAATTTACAGAATCTGTAAAATACCGAATCGGTATTTTTACCGATTCGGTACCTTCCAGATGAAGGTGGGACTCTTCTGAGTCCCAAAGGCCCTACAAATTCGGTATTTAAGAGTTGGTAAATATGAATTACCTACATCTGGCCCTAAGATTTATATCCATTCAAACTCTCGAACATGATGGACCAACACCTGATGTGATATCCTGAGAAGTTATTCAATAGTGGGCAGTATGAAATACCTGAAACACACCATGGAAATCATAGGATTCCAAAGACCATGGGGTGCAATCAGAACACAAACACCTCACAGAATGTAAACGGAGGAAAGGTTATAGAAGGTTAAAAAGATGAGGAGGAGTCACTTTGGCTCAGAACTTCGAGAGCAGATGGTCGCTGAATCTCACCCAGTGTTTTCAGCGCCAATGTCTTCCTCAATGGGAACTGCTAGCATGGGCCGGATTCCCAGTGCCCTCAGCTTGTCCATACACTGCTGGATCTCTAGCAATGACTCTCCAGCGACAAACTGTTGGTAAATTGAGGTCCGCACAGCCATTTCGAATAGACGCCGGCCCAGTACTCTGCGGCCAAAGGACATACACTGCAGCCAAGACAGAGAAGAAAAATGTTAGCTCAGAATTGAGGCAATGGTCATCCAGGTAACAGCTCAACACCCTCTCAGTCTGTGCTCTGCAAGTTTGGGTCACAGTCAACCTCAGCTTTATTAATTCAGTCTGCCCACCTCAAGGTCCTTACACTTAGAGAGGAGGAGTATTCTGTCTGTGAGCCAAGATAATTTCTCATATGACTCTTACTAAATAGCTGAACAAGGCACAAGATTGTGGAACTCACCACAATAAACAATTTTAAGTTATTCCCAAAGGCATTATGATTACCATCTTCTTAAACACAAGTATTTTTCCTTAAAACCTATCACTTTGATCTAAACTGTGGCAGCTTCCCTCTACCAACCTTGGCATTACTACTAAAATAGGCAGCAAGCTTTGGGACGAGAGCATGATAATGTCAGCCCCAAGGGGATTATTGTGCAAAGATTAGGGCCCAGATTTACTAATAAATGACACAAATCAGCACAGTAACCAAAATTGCTGTGATGCCATAAGTGAAAAAGAGAGACACAGGGGCATATTTACGAGGGGGTTGCACCACTGGAACATCACTTTAACCGACGTTCCGGTGGCGCAATGCCCTGCACCACATTATTAAAGTGCAGTTCAGCCACTTTTTGTGGCTTAACACCGCTTTGTAAATATGGTATCCTTTCATGCAGGAATCTTGCAATGGGTGTTGCTGTTGGCATTCCTACTTAACACTCATTGCTTTTTGACACTCCCCCATATTTACAAGGATCTGTAAATCTGAGACAGTGCCAAAAACTAACGCATTAGAATGGCGCAACAATGAGAAATACCTTTATTTCTCTTCATTTTTGCTTTTTCTATGTGTGCTGCATTCTGCAGCACACATAGAAAGAGCAAACACCATTAAACGATTTTTTTATGTGCAGAATGCAGCACAAGTAGAAGTAACAAATCCTCATTATTGATTGTTTATGTGCAGGAAGGAACACCTTCCTGCACACAAACAATTATTTCCGAAACGCAGACACCCTTGCACTATGGCACAAAGGTGTCTGCGTTGGTGCTAGGCAGCTATTTTTAGTGCCAGTGCTAGGGAAAACACAGGGGTGCGCCGTATTGTTGTAAATACGGCACATCCCTGTGTTTTGGAAATGGCGGAGCAGGGTGCAGCAAAATTTGCTGCAGCGCTGCGCTCCGCCAATTCCTTGTAAATATGCCCCAAAATGTGCCATTGTTTGGCAATTTTTTTTTCTCTCCCTCTGTGCTGGTGTGCTTTTGCCTGTCATGTGCCAACACACACACCCTGGAACCATAGTGCATTCTCTAAGACTTTCCCCACTTTGCGTGTGCCTTATTTATCAAATCATACAAAGGGTTGAAAAATAAGGAGAAATAAAAAACATTTCTCCTAGTTACACCTGCCTCGAGAAGGTGTAGGGTTTTGGCACACATCCATGTGTACAAATGTTAGTAGTTGCAGGGGAACGTCCATGTACCACTCATGGCATGCTCCCTTGATACAAAGTAGAGTAAAGTAGCGCTCAGCTTAACTTAGCATTACTTTGGTCAACTTAGGGCAGGTAGCAATGGTCAGCAATTGGAGAAGTTGGACATTCTGCTTATTATTTTTTATCATCAATAGGAGGTTGAGGAGGGTGGTTATAGCAGAAAGGCACAGTGAGTCGGGGAGATGCTTTGGAGGTGGTACGAAGGTTATGAGAGAGATAATCAGAAGGATAATTCAGTGCAAATTGCTGGGGATGTGGGCTAAAGAAAGAAGTCATCATGGGCCTGGAAACGTAGAAAAGTTACACCCATCACACACAAAAATACACTTCTGCCCACTGTTGTCTTGGGTCCTGGGTTCTGTGGTGAAGATTTAGAGGAAACAGAGAACCAACAGGTGGAGCTAAGGAAGGTGGTGGGTGGGGGTCTGTTGCACAGTTTTAAGGAAGTGGCTGACCATTGGTTTGGTAGCAATTTTTCTCTGTGCTGAAGGACAATGAAAAAGAGGTAATATACTGGTGCATGTGTGGGAAAATGTTTCAGAGGATGACAGAGGTGTATAACTGCTGTAGAAAATTAAAAAAAGACTTGGGGGGCTATTTATTTATGAGTTTGTCATGCAGTGCAGTGTAGTGCAGCAATTTATTGTGCTCTGCTGCTCTGTGTGGCAGGGAAAGGGCAGGAATGTGCCATATTTAAGTCAATATGGCGCATTCCTGCCTTTTCCCCTGTGCTGGCGCCTTTTTAGCAGACTAGCGCCAATGCAGGCACCCTTGCACCACGGAGCAAGGGTGCCTGCTTTATATGCAGGATTATTTTTTAACAGGAACAGACACTTTGCTGCACAAAAACAATCCTGAGAGGCATATTCCTATTTCTTTGTCCTGCAGAATGCACCACACATAGAAAGAGGAAATGACGAGGAGAAGAAAATGCATATTTCTCCCTGTTACGCCTATCCTTGGAGGGAGTATCTTTTTGGCACAGTCCCCGGTCTACCAGTTCGGCTAAATCTGAGAATGCAGAAAAAACATGAAAGTTGCATGGGAACATCCATGCAATGCCCATGGAACACCTTCCCAGGGCAGAGTAAGACAATGCAGCGATTTCCACTGCTTTGCCTTACTCCAGATTTATAGAGCTACTCAGGGCCAGGCAGTTTCCTTTTGTGGCTTTTATAAATCACATGTAACCTTTGCGTCGCTCTAGCACCACGTTGTGAGGTGCAAGAGCGACGCAAACCAGCTCATAAATAGGGCCCTAGGTGCTCAAGGCTACACTGGAAAAAAAGGCAGCGCTATATATGCTGTTTTTCCAGCTCCATATTATACAGTCGCGGGCGGCATGGCTCGCTGCTGGTGGTGGTGGTGTGGAGGGGGGAGGAGGGTTGTCGTTTGCGAGATCACGCAGGAGGTTAATTTAATAATTTTTAAGTATGTGATTGGTCAGGATTGGTTGGAATGGCACCCAGCCAGGCACTTATGGGGAGGCCATGTTCTCCATGTAGGCTGCATTGCAGCCTGCATAGAGAAGGGCAGAGGACGCATGACTGTTTTGGGTGGCCCCAGAGGTCTGACCAGACAGTCTATGCGCACTCAGGGCAGGAGTAGGTACACAACTCCTCCCCTGCTTGCAGAGCAGTGACGCCCACCCATGCACCTGTAACCAAACATAAAATGGTAAGAACAAAGATATTACAATTTTATGTTTCTGCTTTTCGCACTGCGAGGTAGCAGAGGGGCAACGCTCCTCCGCCCTAGTGGAGGAGCCACCCCTGCTAGTACAGTGAGTACAGAACTCTGCAGGACTTGGAAAGGGTGTAAAGTTGAGTTCCTTCAGCAGATTCTGAAAAAATAGGACCAAACGTTGCATTTTTTACTTTTGCTTGCCAAAGGATTCAATGAGTTTTATTCCAGAAAACATAGTAGTAGTCAACTGGAAAATCTTCTGCGGTCCCTCACCAATGGTCTGTCTTGTTGATAATAGTTTTTTTTAGGCCTTAATTGATCAATATTTCTGTGTGCACAGCCATTTTACAAAGATTGATACTTAAAGTGTTTAAATGGTGATTATTGAAAAGAGAGGATTACATTTCAGCAGTGAGATAAAACTGTTTCATTGTGAAATTCATAGGTGCCAAGCATACATGCATATCCTCAAAACCTTGGACCAATGCATAACATTTCATTAATTCTTTATTGCGGTTTAAGTAACCATAAAAGAATACAATACAATATAAAAGCATCATCATCAACATCATGTGCTGGTATTCTAAGGAGAATCTGTTTAAGGCATACATACATACTTAAAAGCTTGTATTTATAAAAAGTTGGCTGATAAAGGGACCACATTTATGGGAGATTTAAGAGTTCTTAAAGTACAGTATAAATCAATCAGTCGAGGTAATACATAATTAAAAAATAAATACAATAAATATATATATATTTTTTTTAAATATTTGGCAAGAGACAACATTATAAAAGTACAGTTAGTAAAAATGTATGTCTTAAAAATCTGGGACCATTTTACAAGGGACAATTGGGACATGAATATATAAAGGTTACTGCAATATTAATACATTTTATTTAGCACACTGTGGGTTAGTACAGATCCTAGGAGTACTGCTACATTTGTAGGCCTTTTTTCTTCCTAACCATTGCTACTACAAGAAGGAACCGACTCAGACTGAATACTATAGTCTGTGACGTATCCCCTTTAAATACTCTTTCCCCTTCTTTAATTTTCCGGAAACCTAGAAGAAGACAAATAGGCTTAATCCACTTCCTCCTTGCTTGCAGGTATGCAGGGCATATAAATAAGACATGGGCCTCATCCTCCTTGATGCCCATATGGCACAGTTCACAAAGATCAGTATCACATTTACTCATAGGATCTAAGTTATACGCCCACTTTGAAGTACTAGTTTTTAATTTTAAAATGCCATAACGGTATTTTAAATACAGTGACTTTGCCAATGAGGGTAAAATTTCGTCCATAAAACATTCAAATTTGCATTCGGTTTTAACATCAAAGAATTTAAGTGTCAGTTTCCCAATTTTTGAGTTTTGAAGGGGGTAACTATGAATATGTTCCCAGTATCGTACCTTCAATTACTTTTTTGAATGATAGGTAAGAGAATCGGGATCAGTCCAAAAACTATATAGGCCTAGTTTTAAAAAACTTTTTCAATATGCAATAGCCAGCTCACTCTAGTAATATTCTTTATCTGTATGATTTCTTTTAATGCTGCTCTATAGTCCACTAGTTCATCAGTGGACCACAGGCGAACCCAGTAAAGCAGCGGGCGTAGGGAAGCATGATCGTCAGAGCGTCGTGTATTTAAATCCCTGGCACAGCTAAAAGTTGTCTAAAAAAGGTGTTTTCCTGCACTGAAAACGAGTCTCTAACTACATGGCCCCACAATTCTGCCCCATACAAGGTGGCCGATTGAGCTTTGTACTTAAATAGCTCAATTGCTGGTGATACTTCCTTGAAGAAGCTGTTTTTATGCTTCCTTATTATAGGAGCTTGGTTTTGTATTACTGTTAGCCTCGATTTTTCTATTTGCGATTTTCAGTTCATTTTAGAATCGAGGCTAATACCCAAATATTTAAAATGTTGGACCTGTTCAATATTCTCATTATTTACACTAAAAACTTTGTTAAAACCCTTATGTGGACTGATGGACATAATCTTAGTTTTAGAGGAATTAATTTCAAGACTTTTGTCCAAACAGTATGAGCGAAATTTGTTCTGTAGTCTTTTAGGCATCTGGGAAATTAAAATCGTATCATCCGCAAATAGTAATGCCGGAACGGCTTGACTACACAACTTGGGAGAGTCATGCTCGCAGCCCAAGAGGGTGTCTGGGATGTTATTAACATAAAGAGAGAAGAGGGTTGGCGCCATAACGCAGCCTTGCCTTACCCCTCTCTTTATGTCAATTCTTTCCGTCAGCTCCCCATTATGTCCCCACCTCACTCTTGCGTAATTCCCCTCATGCAGCCTGACTAGTTGTTGTAGTATGTCCCCGGGGACTCCCATATCTCTTAGTGATTTCCATAATTTCCCTCTCGGGACGAAATCGAAGGCGGCTCTGATGTCCACAAAAGCTACATATAAGTGAGAATTCCTTATGTTAATGTATTTCCATACTAAGCATAAAAATCTAAAAACTTGATCCACTGTACTAATTTTAACTCTGAACCCTGCCTGATATTTTGTTAAAATAAAATTATCCTCGATCCAAATATTTAACTTGTTTAGAAGCTGACGTGCAGAAATCTTTTGGAGTACATCTATCAGACTAATTGGTCTGTAATGGGATGGGTTGAGTCTATCTCCCTTCTTAAAGATGGTTACGATTTCGGCGCTCCGCCATGTCTCCGGAATTGGGGCCCCTCTTAGGATGTCATTGCTAAGTAAATTAATATACGGGGCCCACTAGAGATTTTCGTGCTTCCAGAGATCGCCAGGTATTCTGTCTGGGCCTGGGGCTTTACCCTGTTTGACTGCATTGATGGCAAGTATAGTTCCAGACAAACTAAATGTTAAGGGTGTGATACACTGGTCTAGTTCTATATTCCCATGTGTCCACTCATCGTCATCAACCCCACCGCATGAATACAAAGATGAAAAATGCTTGACCCAGACACTTTCTTCAAGGAACCTGTCCCTCGATGGATTTCCATCTTTGGTCCCACTCGCAACCAGCTTCCAGAAGGAGGATTGGTCTTTCAGTTTACAAGCTGAAAGCAAGTCCGACCAGACTCATCCATCCCATTCCCTTTTTGCAAGGTCAAGTGTTTTTTTATACTGCATCCTTTTATCTCTGATAATATTAATCTGGTTCTCTTTTACAACTTGTATTAATTCAGATTTGGCATGGCGGCAGGCTCTGCTATACCAGCGGCCTTCCTTCAAATAAGTTTTTTTCTGGCCAGATTGTGCTTGTTTGGTCCCTTTTGAGAGAATCTCTCTAAGCTGTGGCATCAGATTCTCATGTAACTCTACTAGGGAAATGCCCTCTATATTGGTATCGACTAATGGAGACATTAAAGTTACATAGAAATCATATATTTTCTTAATGGTGCTCGTATTACTCATAACAGCAGGCCATTTTAAGGACCTGCGATTATTGGACTCTAAAGGGTCCTTAGATCGAGTTTCACCACAGAGATTCAGCTCCATTAGGGAGGAAAATAGTGTGCTGCAAATGGTCAAAGTTAAGGGGAGGTGGTCACTTTCTATACGATGATCCACCTTCAGATCCAGAAGCATTGGCCATAAGCACATAGAGACCAATATATAGTCTAGATGACTGGCACAGCGGCCTCTTTTAAAAGTAGGGTTACTTGGACAATCTGACAAAAAACGCCCATTACAGGCGCGCAAACCATGTTCCATTGTTAGTTTTAGTAGTTGCAGAGCCCCTTTTGAGCAAGCGACAGTATCACTTGCATCAATGCGGGGAATGTTGTTGGCGCTATCTTCCCCCCTGTAAATATCTTCTAGCCCTACAACTGGCTCAAACTTCCTATTGAAGTCTCCTCCAATGATCAGCATGGTTTTGTGGTCTCAGCTAGAAATAAAATTGTCTAACTGGGCTATTGTTTCTGATTCTTTGTTGGGCGATTGGGGTCTGTTGTAGATATTAATAATACAGATCACCCATCCTTCAACATCCTGAAATTTTATAGCCAAGATATCGGGGCTATTGAAGTCTATCTGTTTGACATTAATGCCTAGTGTTATTCTCGCCCAGATTATCAGGCCACCAGAGGGTCTACCTTTATTCGGATTACTAGCCGGGATATAGAATGATCTATACCCTACTTTAAAATAATTTTCTACTCCCCATGTTTCTTGGAACAGAATAAAATCCCCCCATTGATATAGTCATGCCATGCAGAATTAGGCATATTTTTCCCTATGCCGGCAATGTTCCAAGAAATTATTGTCGCCTTGACCGTGTCCGTGATTAATGTAGCTATCGGTTTGTTAGCCACACTTATATTCTCTTTAGTTTTTGGGGTTAACAGTTTTGGATTTCCCCCCTGGTTCGTTAGAACGGGATACTTAATCTGAATAGCTGCTTCCCTTGTGTTGCACCTATAGTTATTTGCGTGAGTATAATCTGTTGTTATTATACTTTTCCCTGTTTCGTTTGTATCTCCCAGTCAATAAGCTTCATTTAACCCGTAGAGTGCTGCAAATCGGTTGTTTGTGGCCACCCAGGGATGGGTAATAAAGCCATCTATCATCTCTTTGTGGGTGGTAGTTTGCTGGCTCCTGTATAGTCGCATGGCCCTTGGGCTGTAAAAATACGTAAGATCTTTTATACAAATTGAACCCCTGTCCATGTAATGATATTCCTTGCACATTAGGCTCACTCTTTTACTCTCTCTAAAGTTAACTATGATTACGTCTCCCTGAATGTCTTTCGGTCTTCTACCTATCCAGTTAACTCTTCTCACGAACAGTACCTCACCATTCAAATATCTAGGAATCGGCCTGTTATTGTTCAACCAGAATGTCACCTTATTTTTTAATTCTTGGTAAGATTCTGGTTTCCCATTTTTTAATTCAGGGCACCCGTGAGTACGATAACGTATGGTAATGTTTCGGGCTGTAGGTCAACCGTGGCCAAGGGAGCTCCTACACTACTATCATCGTTTCTTTTTACATTTCCATTACCTTTCGGGCGCACAGCATTTTTAGATGCGTCATTACCTATACTGGCTATAGCGTGTTGTGCAGTCTTTTCAGAGGACTTTTTAGTTTGCTTGTTCGTCTGTTTATTAGTACTGGGGACCTTTGAGATTCCTACATCTGTAGTTTTACTAGTAGGTACACCCATTTTAAATCCTGTATTATTTATAGGAGGTTCCCTTTGAGGAGGCACCATATTCTCCATTCGCCCTTTAACTTCAAGTTTTACCAGATTTTTTAACGAGGTGAAATTATCTAGGGTTAACTGTTCAAGTTTCTCCAGTTTGTTATGTACCAGTTTTATCCTTTCAAGGAGAGGGAGGATCAATGATTTTACAACCTTTTCTATCTGCACCATTGAAACTTCAACCTCCTCTATAGGAGCAGAAGAGGGCTTCCCTACATAATTGTCTCTAACGTTTTTAATGGGTCCCCTTTGAGTAACATCAGGCCTTACTAACACTCTGTCTACTTGTACACCTCGATCGAAAATAGCGGGATCCACCATTTTCGATACTTTTGGTTGCCTCCCTTCCTGTGTATTTTCAGTCCTTTTACTTTTTATGGTACCTCTTGTAATCGTTCCATTTTGTGCTTGTCTGCTAACCGGTTTGGGCATGACAGTATCATCATTTGGGAGGGTCTCCTGCACTCTTATTTGTTCAGCAATACCTAACTGGTGGGGGTCCTCACTATTATACGACACCGTTGGTCCCACCGGTACATTTTGGAAATCAGCCTGGGGCACAGGCCCCGATAAAGAGGTGTCCAATAGAAGGGAGGACTCTGCACTTAGATCTTCAAACTGCAGATTTGGTGTTTGCGAGAGGCTACTATCAATATGGTGTATCCCCAAAGAAGTATTTTGTGTAGGTGAGATGTTGCGATTATTCTCAACCCAAGGAAGATCTATATATGAATCCACAAGTATTGAATTTGAATTGTTTGCCTGTGTCAGAGTAGTACTAGTTTGTAATTGCTGCAAACACATGTTTGGGGGGAGCGAGAGACGTCTCTCCGTGCTCTCAATGGCAGTGACAACCTCCCCAATTGTCTTCTGCAGCATCCTGTCTATCGCAGTCAGAGTAGGCAATGGAGCTGTAGCACTCTTTTTGAGTCTGGAGCTAGATCTTGTTTGAACAGGAGTGTTTTTCCCCATAGTTCAGGCAACAGTAAATATAGAGCTATTATACAGTACCTTTAGAGTCACGATACAGGGTCGTTAGATGGTGCCAAGGGGGTGGCCCAGCCCAGCCTTAGCCAGCCCCGGACGGCCACAGACGGCCCGCCCTTTGCCCGGGCTTAGCCCGGCGCGTCCCGCGCGCGTCCTCGCGGGACGAGGGACCGAACGGGGCTTTATGCGCCTCCTGGCGCGCACCGCTGTTGTGTCGTGCCCCGAGGGCTGATGGGGGCTGTAGTTTTGCCGGCTGACCGGCAGAGCCAAGCCCGGCCGGTCAGCGTCCAGGAAAGGCAAGCGAGTCCCGACAAGAAAAGAAGCAGCAGTCCGGGGGGGGGGCGGAGCCAAGCCCAGCCACGGAGGATCAGCGGGTCAGTGTCGAAATGCCTCCACCGCAAATGCCCAGCCTATTCGCAGCACATTTAATTTCTTTAATGTTGTAGAGCTCCAACGAACCTTCACTGGACACCCAAACTGGCTCTCTAGACCATAGAAAACTGTGCACAAGTCAAAGAAAAGCTAGAAGATGGGAGACTAATTTCTGTAGGTAACGCCAAAAAAGAATGTGAAGTCACAGAGAGTCATGTTACAACTACATCATGCCTACTTTAATGTGTATTACTCTATCAGTGATGCAGAGGTACATGTTACTATATATGTAAAATCTTTGATGTATTCTTTTTGTTAGTACAAACCTGCATTAAGGAAAAACAAAGCATGCATATATATGTATTCTGCTGTATCGGCCATACTCAAACACAGACAAGAATGAAAATATTTGGCTCTATTGTGCTTTTACCATTGTAGTTACAACTCACAACGTTAATGATGCATCGCACAAAATTGGGTTCTTTTGATACATGAAAGGAAATGTGCCACAGGGCCTTAGTGCAGATGTTCATTCAGGTATGCTGGATTGTGATCACATTGTGGGTCAGATTTATCAAGGGCTTGCATTGCCTATGCATCACGCAAGGTGACGCAATGGCAGTGCATACCCTTAAGTGAGATTTACTATGTCATGCAAAGCCACCTTGCGTGGCTCTGCGTAGCATGGAAAATCTGGAGTAATGCAAGTCACTGCCTTCTGTTACTGTGCCCTGGGAAGGGTGTTCTCACACATCCATCCGTGGTTTTTGGCGCATTTACAGATTTACCACCAGTAGTAAACATCGGAATGCGTCACAATGGTACCCCTTCCCAGGGGAGGTTTAACAAGGAGAAATATGTTTATTTCTCCTTGTTGTTTCCTCTTTCTATGTGCGCTGCATTCTGCAGGACAGGATAAAAAAGCCTCAGAGGATTGTTTTCAATCAGGAAGGCATTCCTTCCTGCACAAAAACAATCCTGGCTGTAACACAGGCACTCTTGCACCTTGGTGCAAAGGAGCCTACAAGTTTGTTTGGCAGCCACACGTGTGGAGGGAGAGGAGGAATTTGCAATATCTTAGTAGCTATGGTGCATGCCTTCTCTCTCCTTTTGACGCAGCACAGTGCAACAACTTGTCTTGCTGCATTGCGCCAAATATTAATAAATCTGCCCCTCCATTTTTATTTTATTATACTTGAAGCTGTCTCCTGACTGCATGAGCCCCAAACAAATACAACAAACTAAATTACTTATCACACAGAGAAATACCAAAACATGATTTGAAATTAATTTTATCAGTTGTAAATCATATTCATCCATTTTCACATACTGGGGTTATGGATTTTTTCAAACAAGCAACATTGCATAAGTAAGGGCCAGATTTAATGTTTGCCAGTCGGGTCACCCTGCTGGGGGTCCCAATTTCCAAATTTTGAAATGTCCGTTGGGCCGGCAGACATTTCAAGCACTGATAGGAACCGCCAACAAGGTGGGTTCTATCAGTGTATATTAACTTTGCCATGCAGCTCCATTAAACAAGGCGAAGCTCTACGACAAAGTTAAAATTTAGTTTTATTTAAAAAAAAAAAAAAACAACAATGACCCCCTGCTATGGGAATTGTCTGCCATGACGAGGAGGGCATTTTGCAGGTTTCACTTACCACAAGGGTTTGTCTGGCGGTGACAGGCAGTGAAAATTAACCTGCTTGTTCTCTCATCTAAATTAGTGGGGGGATATACAGTTCAACTCTGACAGCCCCTCCTCTGTCGGGCCATAGGAGGGGTGTAACCAAGGTGGATACAGAGTAGTCTCCACCATCGTTACACCAAAGGTCTGCCGACATTTAAATCGAGTGGGCAGACAATTATGTTGGTGGAAAAGGTACTCAGTAGCCATTGTAACAGAGTACCCTTTCCACCAACATATAAATTAGGACCTAAGTTACAACGTTTTGAAAAGTAGAAGAGGTAAATTTGGTTGGTGCATTAAAAGGGGATGCTTTCACTGAATAAGTCAAATGTTCTGAGCATACTCCTTATTGCTCACTGTGCCACGGGATTCAAGCTAACCTGGCTGATGAGGGGTGAAAAACCGAAACCGGTCCCAGGATGCATGTTTCCAGTCCAGGGAGGACCTGACCTAGCAGTTAGGGCTGGACTGTTCCCATGAGGAGCAGGGTCAAACTGATTTGCATATAGCTGGGTCCAAACTGGGGTGGCATGGTGAGCAAAAGAATGATGGATTCAAACCAGATCTTTTGATTGGGGGTGAGTGTTTGATAAGTTTCAGCACTCCGTCGATCATCTTGTTGTGGTTGCTATGTTCTCCTTAAGTGTCAATGTGTATGCCCAGACATGGGTCTCTAAGCCGCTGTGCCAGTGGTTCAAGTTAGCCTGGCTGATAAGGGGTGAATCCCAAATCCAGTCCTAGGATGCCTATTTCCGGTCCTTGGAGGACCTGGCCTGGCAGTTCAGACTGGACTGTTCCCATGAGGAGCAGGGTAAAGACTGATTTGCATATGGCTGTGTCCCAATTGGAGTGGCATGATGTGCAAAAGAACGATAAACTCAATCCAGATCTCTTGACTGGGGGTGAGTGTTTAAAAAGTTTCAGCACTCCGTCCATCATCTTGTTGTGGTTGGTATGTTTTCCCTAAGTGGCCATGGGTATGCCTGGACATGGGTCCCTAGGCTGCTGTGCCACTGGATTCAAGTTAGCCTGGCTGATAAGAGGTGAAACCCCGAAGCCGGTCCCAGGATGCTTACTTCCTGTCCTGGGAGGACCTGGCTTGGCAGTTCGGGCTGGACTGTTCCAATGAGGAGCAGGGTCAAGACTGATTTGTATATGGATGTGTCCAAATTGGTGTGGCATACTGAGCAAGAGAGCGATGGACTCAACCCAGATCTCATGACTGGGCATGAGTGTTTGAAAAGTTTCAGCACTCCATCCACCCTCTTGTTATGTTTGCAACGGCTTCGTGCAGGCAGCAGCGATGTGTGGATATAGCAGAGCAATGCCCTGGCTCTGACCGGCGCTTTGTTGTCGAGGCATTGGTTTCTTGGGTTGCAGCAACAAACATGCACTTCCAAGAGCCAAGGGTTGGATTTGGCACCACTTGGCAGAACAGGACTCACAGCAGAAGAGGCCAGGTGCTGGTATCAAGATGCAGGTGAAGCCTTTGATGTCCCTGAGACTTCAGAAACAGGAGGCAAGTCAAACAAGCCCATGGAGTACTTTTAGAAATGTAGGCGGTTGAGAGTCAAGTTCAGTCTTCTCACTCCCAGGCAAGAGGCAACAGGCTGCTGTCACAGTTCGGGGTCTGGGAGCTTACCTGGGGGCCCGACAGGCTGAATGTGAGTGGGGCATGAATGACTCCACTTCCTTGCGGACTATTTTTAAACCTGTGACGTTCAACCCGACACTGCTTTGGATTGAGACTCAACGCCTTGCAAGAGTCAGGACAAGACCCATGCATCTACAGAGCATCCGCCCAGCATTTCTGGATTTCAGCGAACCACGGTGGTTCGCTGCAACTGCCAAGATCGTTTGCCCCAAAGGAAGGCTGTGAGTATTGACCAGTGGTACCGGGGGAGCCTGAAGTGTTAGAGCAGAAGCGCTTGCACATTTAAAGAGCATAGTAAAACACAAAGAAGCGCATACATGTCCTGGAGGAGCCTGAAGTGTCAGCGCAGGAGCACTTGCACATGTAATAAGCAGAGTACACGCCCAGGAGGAGCCTGATGTGTTAGTGCAGATGCGCTTACACATTTAATGATCTTAGTAACACGTGCAGGAGAACATACATGTTCCAGCAAAGCCTGAACTGGTAGCACAGGAGCGCTTACACATTCACTGACTATAATTACTCGTGCAGGAGTGCATATAACTCCTGGAAAACTGGAAGTGTTAACGCAGGAGCACTTACACTTTGACAGTTTACGTTACCCTGGCAGGAAAGCAGTGTCAATGTTGTGGGAGCTACACTTATGGCAGGTATCTAACTGCTATTTACTACTTGCGCAGGAGCACTTATATTTTCTTTGTGAACAACATCCATAGCAGTGTAAAAAGGCGATAGCAAAACCAATGCTTACACTGCAGCAAAAATGGTCAGTTATTAAAGTTATTAAAGAATGTCTGGTCAAACCAAGCAAACGAAGACAGAATAAACCATTTGGTCTTCCAGTAACCCAAGAGAAATCATCAGGAAACAAAGCGACTCAGTAGAAGATGGGGTCAGTCTACTGGATTCGCCATTTAAAACGACCTAGATCATAGTCCCCTATGATAGCAACCATCATGTGGGGATAACTGTGACCTTACAGTCACTGTCAGGCCGATCATGGCAGGTTTCTGCTCTTATTGATTCAGGAGCTACAGGGAATTTTATCAATACTCTGTATATGGAGGGTTTGGCTATAACCACGGTAACTAAGGAAAGACCACAAACTATGAAGGTAGTGGATGGCACGGATTTAACATCCGGTCTAATTTGTTACTAAACCGAAGATATAAGCATGATCTGTAATAACGATCATGTAGAAACTACTGTCAGTGACGTCATTGACGCACCTCAACTCAGACTTATTTTGGGTGTTCCCTGGTTGATAATACATAACCCACACATTGATTGGGTGTCCAGAGTAATAACTCTAGACTCTGTGTACTACAACACTTCCTGCTATCCCAAAAAAGACACGTTATATAACCAGGTGGTACAAGCTCATGCTTTCACCATTAACTGGTACGGGTGCTATAATACAAGGAGTAGTACCAGAAGTCTATGACGATTTAGCACAGGTGTTCAACAAACAGGGGGCCAACACATTACATCCCCATGGCAGCTTTGACTGCCGGATAGATTTGATTCCTGGTTCTAGGCTATCATGTAGCCAGGCATACTCCTGCACTGAAAAAGAGGACACACATTTACTTACCTACCTTGATGAATACCTGAGAAACAGGTTTATATGCCATTCCAAGTCACCCAATTTATTCTTGCATCTTTTTCAAATCGAAAAAGAGTGTGACCTGAGAATGTGTATCAACTACAGAGCCACAAACAACATAATAAAAAACAGACACCCTTACCCTTAATTTCCAACCTACTTGATCAGGTTAAAGATGCTACCATTTAGACTAAACTAGACCTACGTGGAGCATACCACCTTGTTAGAGTCGGGGAGGGAGCCGAGTTGAAAACAGCATTCCAAACGAAATATGAATTTGTTGAATACCAGTCATGCCTTTCGGGCTCTGTAATGCTCCTGCTGCCTTTCAGTTTTTTATTGATGAAGTTCTGAGGGAGTACATTGATTTATGTTGCATTGTATACATTGATGACATCCTGGTTTACTCTAGAAATATCCCAGAACACGTTCGCCATGTCTGTGCTGTCTTGCAGCAGTTACAGCAACACGGCCTAAATGTCAAGCTAGAAAAGAGTGTATTCCATACCACTGAGGTAGGGTTCCTGGGTTATATCCTGAGTCCTGCAGAAATAGAAATGGATGTGAAAAAAGTCAAATCCATATTACATTGGCCATCCCCTACCTCAGTGAAACACGTTCAAAGATTCCTGGGTTTCGCTAACTTCTACCGACACCTTATAGAGGGTTTTTCAAAAACCATCACTCCTATAACCCGTCTGTTACGCAAAGGTACAAAATTCCTGTGGGACACAGAAGCCGAAAAAGCTTTTAATCTACTGAAAACCAAGTTTTCAGAAAACCCCTTTTGAAAACCCCGTCCTGATACATGCCAACCCTGACCAACCTTTTGTGGTGGAGGCTGCCACCTCACAAAATGCCCTGGGGGGAGTGCTGTCACAGAGGAACACCAAGACAGGCATGTTGCATCCTGTGGCCTACTATTCCCGGAAGTTACAGCATGCAGAATGCAAGTATACGATATCCGACTGAGAGTTCCTAGCTGTTAAGGCAACATTTGAGGAATGGTGTCATTACTTGAAAGACATTCAACATCCTGTAACCATATACACTGACCATAGGAACTTGCAATTCCTACGCTCGTCTAAAGCATTTACGTCTAGACAACTGAGATAGACCTTGCTCTTTAATGAATACGATTTTCCGATCACAGAGCGCTAAAGCTGATGCTTTTTCTAGGATAGATGAAGCAAAAGATGAATCAGACAAAACGAAATCCGAATCAATCATACTCAAACATTGTTTTCAAGGTGTAGTACTCATGTCCTCCTTTTTTTCTATATTACACCATGACATAAAAAATACCCTAAAGAGCGGATTGGGATCCTTAGGGGGATTACATTCCAGGATGGGTATCTATACTAGGACCACAGGTACTATCTCCCATTGATAGAAGACCAATAAAGAGCCTTGCACATGTGTCAAGATCACCTTTTATCTATCCAACCTGGGTACCAGAAAACACAAGACCATCTGAAAAGACATTACTGGTGGCCTTCTCTGTCCACTGACATGCATGCATACATAGCTTGCTGTCCTGTCTGTGCCCAAGGAAAGACCCTGTCCCGACTAGCTGTCAGTTTACTGCACCCTATTCCAGTACCCCAGTCCTTGGAACAATGTGTCAATGGACTTTGTAGTTGAACTACCCAGAACTAAGACTGGTTACACAACCGTTCTCACTATTGTGGACCACTTAACCAAGATAGCTCATTTTGTGTCACTAAAAAAGCACTCAGTTTGCATCCTGGTTTTGGGGTGAGTTGTGTAAATAAATGAACATGGAAGTCCGTTTGTCCTCAGCCTACCACCCACAAACTGATGATCAGGCAAAAAGGACTAATCAAACCATAAAACAGTACCTCCATTGTTTGCTGCATTCCATAGAAAAAGAATGGTCAGTAGTACTATGGATGGTAGAATATGCTTACAGTAATGCGAAACACACATCCATAGGCATGTCACCATTTTATTGTCTCCAGGGTCGACATCCTCGATCTATGCCCTGGGAAAAACATAAGACTAGCCACATGCCAACAGTGCAGGAGTACCTTACTCAGATCCATGAACTATGGCAACAAGCCTATTTTGAGCTAGCTAAGGCCAAGGAACAAACAAACAATCAGCTGATATTCATCGACAGAAAAAGACACAATTGATGGACGGCATGCAGAACAAATCAAAAAATTCACCACCAGTCAAGAGATCAGGGTTAAATGCATCATTCTTTTGCTCACCATGCCACCCCAATTTAGACCTGGTCATATGCAAGTCAATCAGTTGCACGGTGCTCCCAGTAGATGCAGCGTCAAGTGAGGGGGCCGATTACCAGATTGGCAACTAACAAGCCTTGGCAGTGGTAAGCACAGCGAAAATGTACTGGAACTTCACTGGGTCTCGGGAGTGACATAGAGGCCTGAAATTCGAGGCCGGGGAGGATACAACTCCCACAATGCACCGGACCACCTGGATTTGGGCAGTCCCACGGAGGGCCTGGTGGCCAGTTAGCAGGCTCATGTGCACTGTCGGAGTCTAAAACCAGCTCCTAGCAGTCCAAATGCGTGCAAAAAAGTGGGGGGCATTAGCAAAGAGCCCTTTTTTCACACAAAAATGAATCCCCAGGTCCAATGTGGATGTGAGAGGGCAATTTTGCACTAGAAAACAGCACTAGGGCACTGAATTTCTCTTCTCGTGTAATTTCTCACAGAACTCTAATGAAATTCCACATCATTACATTACACGGAATTATACCCACCGCCAGGGCCGGACTGGCTACCGGGCAGTTGTGTGTCCTACCGAGCAGGGGGATGATTTCTCTGTGGTGTGGGCTTATTTCATTGATGGGGACATGCGTGAGCTTTGAAATAAAAAAAGCAAAACGAATTTCGTTTTGCACACACATGTCCCCATCAACGAAATCATCCCCTGCTCGGCAGGACACACAACTGCCCGGTAGCCAGTCCGGCCCTGCCCACCGCTAACCAGTACCTCTCTTGTAGGCCACACTACAATGCTACACACTTTTAATCATGCATTTCGATAGGGTCCCTCACCAATCCAATGGTAATTTGTAGTGTTCTGCAGCCTCATCAGGAGAATGAAGCACTAATTAAAGTCTATGGTACAATAGAATACAATGGCAGGGACTGTGAGTTTAGATTTTCATTGACTGCTCTGTAAAATGTGATGTCTGAGGGTTGTGACTTTCCACCATGCTATAAAGCTAAACAAATTGCAATGTAAACCATGGCGACCTTGCCATTACTGTATGCAAGCAGAATGCTAACTAGGCTGTGAAAAAAACATGTGCCATGACGTTAAACCCCACTATAATCATAAGCACACAGCAGCATAGAAACACTGGGCCGGATGTACTAACATTAGGAATAACGATTTCCTTGTTACGATTCTCTTTATAGGAAATCGGTATTCCTAATGTCTGAAACTCTTTTGAGTTTCATTAGCAATTCCTAGTGGTTCACAAATAGACCTACCTTATACATCTTAATGCGGTAGGTCACAATTTATGGCCCATTAGGAATCACAGCCATCACAGCGATGGTGGCCTGCTGAGGTCAGCAGACCACCATGTCTGTAAAAGTTTTTTAATAAAGGAATTGTTTTTCTATAAATGCAGCCCATTTTCCTTAATGGAAAACGGGATGCGTTTAAAAGAAAAAAAAAAACATTTGCAGTTTCCTTTTTTAAGAGTAGACAGTGGTCTGTCTGCTCTTAAAAATTATTTGTTTTCCATTCTCAAAGGGGACCCATTTCAATTTGTGAATGGGTTACCCCTTCCTTCAATGAGTTGGTACAATATGAATATTTTGTACCTTAAACACGCCCCTTTCAAATACTGAATCACAAACACAAATTGCGATTTAGTAACTTGTTACTGAATCGCAATTTGTGTTTTGTAGATAAGTAAAAACATTTTTGCGGTCGGAAATAGCCCAATCAGCTTTTTATTACCGCAAAAATGCTTCGTACATGTTGCCCACAGTGACTTAACAAATTCAAAGAATGCTATTAAATTATGATTTAGGTAGTGTGACTATACACCTTGCCCATGGGCGTGGGAATTATGCTACAGTGGAGGACCAAATTATGCGGCAGGATTAACGAAATTTTCAGCACATTTTCTGTAAGTATTACTTCATTATTCTGTCATATGTATATGTTAAGACTGCATAGGCAGTAGCAGGAGTCTTGGTTGGTAGACATGGTCCAGGCAGCCTCGCACAAGTGCGTTATCTACAACCTTCAAAACCAGTCTGATCTGTTCCTCCAAACGTGGGCACCTTTTCTGCAAGATGAGAACGATGACAGACGTCTTACATCAGGCACCTCAGATCCCCCACCCCCAGCCCACCTCCAACCATATGGAATAAACGGAGCTGCATTACTCCGTACAACTGCCTATCCGTGCAGCACAGAACGCTTCTTCACTTTCTCCCCCTCATTTTTCCATTGTCACACCTATACTAACAACCTCTCATACCCCTTTCTCCACCCCTGTTCTACCCTGCTCTGCTTTACTACATCCCACCGTTCCCATCCCCCCTCTTCGAGCCTATACACCCTTCTCCTACCCTATCCCCCATTCTCACCCTCCCACCTTCTCCCCTCACTTCCCATGGACCCCTTCTCCATCCTTCTCTGTCCTCCCTCCCCATCCCCTTATCCTAGCCCCCTCTCTTCCCCACACCTTATCCCACAACCCACCGATACCTCCCTCCACTCCTTCCACAATTCCCTCCTTCCCTCCCCCCGTAATGCAGACACACCGAATAATATGGACTCCCATTGCCTGCACCCTGAGGACAGCGGCTGAGACCGCCCACACCATCAAGTTGGTCCTGTCATTACCTCCCTCCTCCCGTGCTTTTCATCACAATCCCATTTACTTATACAATGACCTATGGAAATACCACCGATAGCAGTGTAAAATAGTCATCCAGACACAGTGAATATAATTTAATAATATCTTTTAACTAAAGACATCATAATGTCATTTACACATCATTACAAGCAGGATCGGGGAAAACTCCCAACCCTTATTATTCTGCCTGTTCCACAACCCAACATCATCCTCCGCCCTGTTCATACCCTAAGACACCCGTCCCCAGTCGGCCTACCTGTTCATCAGCCCCATCGCAACCTACCATGACGGTTTTCTCTTATCCAGGGTGCGCATATCCCCCACACGCTATCATATGACTGAGCAAACACCATAGATAGGGCTCACAAGGGAACCGCCTCCTCATCAATGACGTGGGCCCATCACCTACAGGTCAACATCCAACTTTCTCGATCCCTGAAACTCTTTAGAACTTTACGTGGGCATTCCCCAGAGGTCTCTAGCCTTTATTCCCTACCCTGCCCCCCCCCCCCCCCCCCCCTATGATTATCCTCTCAGCATTCCCTCCCTCTCTACTCTCACGGTTATATAGTATGTACCATCTCATCCGAATTGCCATTGTATGACATTGCCCTACCTGAATGTCAGATGAGGGTTATCCATGCTATGTACCCTTATGCCTTCTTTAACAAACAACTGCAACACAAAAAACAGACTGCATGGGCAATGTTTTCACCCCTTAACTACCACTATAGCACCCAAATACAGCAGTAAGAAGGGCCACTGAAATTATGCGGAAGAGGAGGGCCAAATTATGGGCAGGGTTGCATAAAGTATACTGCAAGAAAAGGCAGATTTTGTGGCGTAATGCAGCACACTTTATAATAGTATTGTCATTATTTTGCCATTTACACACCTGTCTGGGCATTGATTACACCTCATTAGTTTCAGTTTCACACTCAAATATAGCAATAGGCAACAGAAAGGTGACCAATCAAGCTTTGCAGAGGGCCTTCCTCTGTGCGGCAACACTCACTAGGAGTCTTGAACTGTTAGAGCTATGAAACTATTTTTTGTTATAATCTGCAAATTACAAGCACACGATGAATAATAAAGTAAAAATGGCAAATTCATAATTACACAGAAAACTCGGCAGTTACAGAATTGCATATTGCTGGTGGCCCTGACTTTGCCAGAACATTAAATAAACAAATCGATTCAATGATTGTATACCTCCAATGAAAGGCAAGCAAGCTGTGTCTTGGTAACACCTAAAATTCGTGATGACAATATAAAACGAAGACACACCAAATAATTTAGTAAAAGTATTTTTTGATGGAAAGTATGAGGATTTCTTGGAAGTTCACGTTCATTTTCCTACTTGTGGTATATTTCTACACAAGGGCAGAGCTCATTTGTGAAATGTTTATGTCCTTTTAAAGCTGTGAGTACAAGCTACAATTAGGCAGCTTCCACCTTCGCAGATCGGTCAGTATTCAGTCTCACCTTCTGGCTGTTGTTCACTAGGATGGGAAAGGAGCACAACCGGAAGATGAGGAGACCTCTGGCGATCTCCCAGAAACTCTTCTGCCTGAACACCTCCCCGTCGTCGAACGAGATGTGTCTCGGTACCGGTCCAGGGTCCCGTACTGTGGGAGATGCGACGTCCACAGCATGTTGGGAAGAGGCCGCTCTGAGGAACCGGCGTGCACGCACAGGGACAGAGACGCGAAGAAATGCTCTCGCAGCAGTAAATCCCGACAGCGGCATAACGGTAGAGAGGGCCCTTGTTCAGCAATGAGATTTGCAGGTGGTGTCAGTGAATGTAGGTGAGGTGAGGTGTGTGAAAAGTAGTGCCCGTTCCGACAGTGTAGGCTGGCTGAGAGCAAGTGTGTGTAAAATTTTACCAACACAGGCCTAGAGTAGAAGGCTGTACCGCCGGACCAGGCAGGCCCAGCCGTAGAGCAGTGACTAAGTGAGAGGTGAAGTGTGGAGCAACACGCGAGAGTGTATAGGAAGGCAGCATACGTGTGCAAAGCCTGAAGAGAATTGGTGAAGCTGTTATTGGACAGGTGCAGGAACAATAAGCAAGAGTTGGACTGACAGAGGGAATTGCACCTTGTGAGTGAAAGTGGCAAGGATGTGCAGAAAAGCTTTTTTGCTTTTGCCCGAATGAAAAAGACAGTTGGGAAACGACACGGAAAAGATTCAAAGAAGCAGTAAAATGTGGGACAGAAGCAAGGGAAAGCATGCACCCGAATGGCCTTTCTCTTCCCTAGGACACCTGTTGTTCCAACGCGGGACGAGGTGGACTTTGAAAACGCAGAGACCCGAATACTGAGCCTGGCTGCTGGTTACCCAAAGATGTTAATATCCACAACTTATTAACTTGCAGTCGTGTTTGCGACTCGTGTTGGAGGACAGCTCGATCATTTGGGGGCGGAGGAAAGGGGGCCGTGTAGGCACTTTTCAAATACAGAAGTGAGGGAACCAGCCAGATGGCAACACGCGAATTGGCCAAGCTCTACTTAACCCTTCCGTAGCCAAGGGGTAGAGAAAAGACAAAAGGTAGAAACCCCTGCCAGCATGCATACATGAATACATATTCCACACCGACGTGGTGAGAAAATCAAACTTCAGGAAGTCTGAACTTCACAAGTGACGTTCCAAACATCCAAACAGCACGAGGGACACGGACACCTAGAGTACTAACAGATGTCTGAATGGATGTTAATATTGATTCTGTTGGCTGGAGATGTGTATCTTCATTGCTTGCCAAATTTGAGCGACATACTAGGACACGCTTGTACCGAGAGCCTGGGAACTGGATGTGCTGGTGCACAGATAAGACCGGCAAGTTAAATCATCTGCAAAGCATGGACAGAGAGCCAGAAGACAGGAAAACCTTCTCTACCTCTAAGGGGACAAAATCACTCTTAAGTGAATGGAAAGAGTTAGGTTCCTAATACCCTCAGAACCATACACAAGGCCTTTACTGAGTACCACATTCGAAGAGTTATCTCAGAATCAGAAATCAGTCCAACCCTCATTACCAGATTACGTGAATAAATCCAAAACCAAAACTCATAGGTATAATCAAACACCAACATAGGTCTAATTGCAAAACCATATTTAAAGCTTAACCCAGAAACCTGGCCCAGTGTCAACAGTTTAATCCAGGCGTATCCTAAAATCACCTCTAAACAGTGGAGCACTCTCCTTAGTAACTGTGAGAAAGTGCCCTCTTTCTGCATGGTTGCCTCCACTTTTTCCTGAACTGCTGATGTGCTTTGACTGAGTGTGCCCTGGGCTCCTGCCAATCAGGTACCCAGGTGCTATGTTCATTCATAAAACTGCGTTGAATACAAAATTGAATTGGCATCTCTGGCCACAGGTCAGCCCCTGGTAAATGGTACCACAGGTTCCCAGGGAATTGTGACCAGGGAAGACCTCTAAGGGCCACAGCACTTATTGTGCCACCCTTTGAAGCCCTGTACCTTTACACTCTCACATGGCCTTTGCAGGCTGCGTGTCTTGGTGAAGAACAAAGTGAAGTACTGACATGGCACACAACCCTGTGTGCCATGCCTACAACCCACTGCCCTGGCATAGATCAGCCAACTCTCTAGCTGGGTGCACTATACCAGTGGGGAGGGTACAGGGGCATGAGCCCTGTACCCCTACAGTGTCTAAGTCCATTTTTAGACATTGTAGGTGCAGTGCTGGAGTTAAGAGTATATGGGGCTGTCATTACCAATGCCAGTGTGGGATTTAATAAAAAATCCACACGGAGGGCATCTTAGAGATTCCCCCTTAAGAACGACCTACCACTAGTGTCCATGCTGAATGGCTGCTTTCAGCTGCCACCACCAGACATGTTTCTGGACCCCTGAGTTGAGGGCCTGCTGCTCTCGGGGGACTGAAACAATGCACATCCTGGGATGAGAAGCCAAGCCTCCTCCCCCAGGATGGGCAGGGTCCACGAAGGGGAAGCTTCAAAGGCTTGCCGCCTTTGTGAGCTTCCCCAGGCGTTTTGCTGCTTCAGCAACTGGTCCCCACCGGTTCTGACCCCCACTTTATGCGGAAGAATTGACGGGAAAACTAAGTGAGGAAGGGAGTTGTGTCCATCTCTGCCAACTCCACTCCTCAGGTGGGGGAGGCAAGGTGAAGCACAACTCTCAGTCCCCGCCATCTTGCAGATGGGGGGACCCAGCCAACCAGGGTGAGGCATATGCCTCCCTCCTACTGGAGGGTGGCATAAGAGGGTGTGTACCCACCCCAGGTAATGGACCCAATGGTCCCAACCTTTTACCTACCTGTAACACCCCTAATTCTTGTATTTAGGGGCACCACTGAACCTTGCTTCCTCAGACAAGAAAGCAGAAGAAGGACGGACCAGCCGTGCTGAAGCTAACAAGAGGAGGACGCCCACTGACTTGGCCCCAGTCCTACCGGCCTGTCCCCTCCTCCAACCTGCATGAGCGAAACTGCGGTATGTCTTGCGGCCAGCAGCCTCAAGAACCCTGAGGACCTGCCCTACCTTCAAAAGAAAAGACTCTGTCTCCTGTGAACACCGGATTTGTTCACCAACAGACACCAGGTCTGGCAAAGTCCACGGGAATGCACCACTCTGCAGCCGACGCCCACAGCCAGAGTTTGAGTGGCCGACACCAGGAGGAGGTCTCCCCGGTGATCCTGATCCAAAATCTGGCGACCCCTGACTTGCCTCTAGCTGACGCCTGCAGCCTCACGCCTGAAGGTCCCCCTAATGCGAGCCGGAGCTGGTAAGAAGATCCAACTCTAAAAGGCACCCCTACACCTGATGCCCCAAAGCCTTGGGTGGCCCAACTGATGGTGCCTAACAAACCCCCAGCGTCCAAACTTACCTCTCCTAGTGGTGGTCGCACCCAGAAGACTTTCGTCTTCGAGCCTGCAGTGTGTTTGGAAACCGGAGACTCCCCATTGAAAGCTACAGGGCGCCTGACGCCCAAACAGCACTCTGTACCTGGCCGTCCCAGTGCCGCTGAGGGTGCACCTTTTGTGCTGGCTTGAACCCCCATTTGCCCTGAGCTTAACTCCAGGAGCTTTGCACCCATATCCCAGTGGCCAGCTAGTCAGCAGCCATCAACCGGAGGCCCCCTATCCCCTGTTGGATAACATTGGGCCCCAGCACTCTGCACCCTGCCACCCTAGTGCCTCTGAGGGTGTAACAAGAATGCCTCCTTGACCATGGAGGACCCCTGAATCTACTCCCACAAACGAATACTTACCTTTGAACCGATAACCCTATTTTCCTCCATAGGATAACATTGACTGTTTTTCTGTGAAAAGTTTCGAAGTGTGGAGTTGGAAAATCTTAGAAACCACTTAAAACTGTAACAAAATAACATAAACACTTTTACTTACATGTTTACAGGAAATGTCCCAGTGCAGTATCCAGGTATACTGCACCGTGTAAGAAAAGTAATCTGTAGAGTAATCTACTTGACATTCTACTAAAAAGCCAATACAAAGCATATGTACAGTACATCAAAAGCATTGCAATACTAGTAGCTCTACTGTAATCAAATCAAAGTGCATATGCAATTGCAATTCAAACTGTTTACAAACTGCATTACTACTGTACAGTATTTATTGCTTACCTGTGCCAGGCGTACTTGGTTCTAGAAAATAAAATAACGAAAATATTTTTTATACACAACCAATTGGTTTGAAGTTCAGTCTTTGAGTGTGTGATATCATTTGCTAATTGAGTGTGTACAACAAATGCTTAGCACTACCCTCTGATGCAGCCTTACTGCTTGACCACACAACCACAAATACAGAGTAAGGTACTATCTATTTTTACCTATGCCTCCCTTTGGAGTTCCACTGGACTTTGTGCACACATACCTCACTTTGGTATAGTATATACAGAGCCAGCTTTCTACAGTAACCACAAGGCCTAAATATTAAAACATCCTAGGCCAACTCAAAGCCCAGACCCAAAGTAGAGTCTGCAGCACTGGGCCAATCTAAAAAACAGAACTTGAGCTTAAACAAAGCACTACAACTCAGTTCTATCCTCGTGATCACATCCTATGAAGTCAAGTCAGTACCCCACGACAAACCTTGTTGCAGCAGCCCAAATCAAACTGTAGTTCCTCATCACTGGCCAAACCTCACACATTTTATAGCATTTTATATAAAAGATCAACCGAACGTAAATACAGTTCAAAATATGGCCTTAACTCTATTGCCAAGCCTGTCTTCTGTAGCTCAATCCATATGAAAACGTAGTATCACAACTGAAGTCTAAGAAAAAAGAAACCTGCAACCCAAATCTAACATCAGTGTAAAAATCATTCTTAAATGTACTACCATAACACGCTTAGCTTCAGTCCCACAAATCAGCACTAACATTGGGAACATAATTAGGGGGTAAACTAGGTATCCTCACCCAATACCACTACCTGTACCTTACAGAACCTGAAAGTTAAAGTCCACAAAATCCCAAATAGATATGAACATTGAGTTATCCTACTAACCCTATTGACACAGAAAAATTAACCACGAGACTGGCTGCTACCAAGAATTTAGGTGAAAGTCATGAACTGTGGGTCAAGTTGTAGGTTTCATGGGTGACTTGGTATCCACCTTCCTAAAGTGATCAGAGTTAGAGACGCCTCTGACAAGTAGAACGCCGGCAACTGAAACAACTATATTAGAAGTACAAAGACCCTGAAGGGAGGAGGGCACACAAAGTTAGTTCCAGCTAAGAGTCTCAACAGCACGAAGGAGGGATGTACAAACACATCACGGTAACAGAATACGTTTCAGACCAGCAACAGTGAGTAAGCACTTTTAGGCTTTGCTAATTAACTGGGGCCACTACAAGGGATATGATCTAACCGTGCTGCAAGATGGCCGCTTGCTGAGCAGGCTCTTCTGGCCGAGCCACAAGCCTTTCAAAATCCGTGGTATAGGAGTGCCACAGCAAACCGAATGCTACTCCTGGGTATTAGCTGCAGGATTGTGCAGCAGATGTGTTGTTGCCTGCAGCAGAATTTGAGCTGAAATCGCAGGGGAGCCCCTGAAGGAGATCGCCTACCTACCATCCTGCGGGCCCCGGTCCTGGGTGGAGGCGCCGGCAGGGCCCGCTGTTGGAGACTGGATGGAGGGCTCGCTGCGATGTCCCAGCATCCGAGATGGGGGAGAAGTGGCACCGGGCAGTGGACCTGCCCTGAAGGAGACCTGTCGCCTCCAGTAACACTCGGTGGGCCCCACGGACGTGAGAGGGCTGCTCCACCATCTTGGGTGAGGATATCTCCGTGAGCTAGGCCCCGTCTGGGCCTGCAGAGAGGCTGCAGTGGCCCGTCGCCTCATGGGACTGTGAGATGAGCGGAGGACATCCTGGCACTGCAGGTATCTGGTGCACTCTGAGACAGTTGGGAACGGGGAGCCCACGTGTGGGCCGGCGAGCACCCGAGTCTTGTGGGATGGATGCCAGTGGGGCCGTTGCCCTACTGCATGAGATCCTGAGTTGAGCTCCGGTCCTGCCATGGGTGCTACAGCATGTGAGTGAGGGGTAAGGAGCCACATGTAGACGCGTGTGCCTGAAGGGCGTCTACACACTTCAGGCGGTGCAGCTGGGATCGGCGAGATGACCACTGGGCCTCACAAAGAGTGGCAGGAAAAATAAGGGAGAAAAAAGAAGGAGGGGAGGGTTCCAAGGGAGATTTTAAAGATCGGTGAGGATTAATTCCCCAAACAGGAATGCAAGACACAAAAAATCCTAGGGTCTGGAGTGCCGGTGAAACACCGAAACGAGACTGCAAAAGATATATCTTGTGGCTAGAGGGGGAGTCCTTTAAATAGGACGAATTCCCATCACCCACCAAGGCGGCATGCTTCATCATCTGGTATTCTCCTCTTGGTGGAGACTCCTAGCCCCGCCAAGTGCTACAACCCCCTCACTGTGAGGGAGGAGCTCAGGGATATTTTTTAAAAGGTTCCTCCTCAGAGAAGGATATCCTAAAATCCTCAAGATGTGAAACAAAAGGGTTTGGTAACGAGCGCAGTGCAGAGAAAGAGATCTCAAAGTGTGAGCAACGTGATGCTAAAAATAACTACTAAGAATGAAAAAAACTTTATTGGCTCACTTTTAATGTTAGGATCAAAAACACTTGCAGTGTGAAAGAATGGTTACCGGACGCTGGGCTGAGAGGAGTGGGCCTGTACCGAGTTGGGCCCTGTTGCCAAGCACCTTCACACAACGTTGTGGGGATAGACCGCTCATACATGCTATACCCAGCATTACCCCAAAAGAGGCTCATACATTTCGCACACCAACATGGGCAAAAACACGACACGAAACAGCCAAAAATAACCTTTGAAAACAAAAGACTAACCAGGTTGATGGAGTCTGAACTGGAAGGGGGAGCAGACCGGTCGCTGAGAGAGCAATCAGATGAGCAAGGCAAGGACCTCCATTCATTACTGTTGGAAATTAGATCAGGCCTGTAATCAATAGATACCAAACTAGACATACTTGCCTCACAACTTGATCAAGTGGAAGAACAGGTTGATACGCACAAGATACGACTTGGTCAGTTAGAAAATCGCAACACTGACAATGACAAATTCCAGGTCGAGACTAAAGAAGAGCTGTTGCAAATTCCCGAGACAACCACAATTTTGAAAATGGAGACCTATATAGTCAAGTTGCTGCGTGAACTGTTTGGCCCTGATCTATCCATGGTCAATGCATCGAAAGAGCCCACCGTACTTTGGGCCCCAAGCCACCGATAGGAGCCAGACCAAGCCCTATACAAGCTTGGATATTGAATTATCAGGAACGGGATGTCATACTGAGACTTGCCAGAGAGAGGGAACCATCAATCACAAAGAGAACACTATATCATTATATCCTGACTTCACCCCGGTCGTGCAGGCAGCCGGCAGAGAGTTTATACCAGTGAAACATATCCTACTTCAGGATCCCATATGTCTATTATATCCAACAAGTTGAAAGTGACCTATGATGGCATAGTGCACCACTTTACAGACGCCAAGTCCACCATGAAGTTTGTGAAGCATGTGGTAGGGATGAAGAATAACGGAAAACCTGCAAATGGACATAACTCAGAGGCTGGGCTGAGTGACAATGAGTGACCTATCGATGGGCAGGTTGATCCGTTGGTTTGTTTTTGCTATGCCCACCACTGCACTTAGACTGTGAGATGATATCCACTGGCAATTAATGGGGAGCGGATACCGCATGCACCATACGCAATCAGTTCACAGATGACTTTTAATTCGAGATCACTAATTAATGGCTCTCCTGCAATTGCTCGGCCACCCCGCCCTAAGGCAGGGTAGTATGCCAGTGACTCCACACCCCCAGGCTGAGCTCCCAGATTAAGCTTTTGCTCCACATAAGGAGCAAAATGTTGAGTTTGATTCCTGCGGAGGGTAATAGTACACAACCTGATTGGGGGTTGGTGTGGGTGGTGGGAGGGTGGGAATGTTTAATGTTGTAGTTTTAGTCAGAGCAGTATTGCATAGCTACAGACATGTGAGGCGTCTTTACTGAATACACAAGGTTTACACGCAGGTTCCTCTGAGGGCTGGAAGCACCACTGAAGATACAGTGAAGAGGGTTGTGGGGGCGAGATTCCAGGCACTCAAAACGTGGCATCTCCTCAGACACAACCAGTACTATCATGACACCTTTGAACCTATTAACCTGGAACATTTGAGGTCTGAACGACCATAGAAAAACCAGACTGGTCCATTCATATCTACTTGGACACCATATAGATATATGTTTCTTACAAGAGGCACACTTAAACGGCACTTCCCTATCCAAGCTACAGCACAAACACTGGGGGCACATCTACTCCTTCATATACTTGAAATATGATTGGGGATGGCCATAATGGTGCGGTAGGGGCTAGATTAGAAGATGTTTGAGTCTCATGCTCACCCAGAGGGGCAATATGCGATATTGCTTGGGGCGCTTGTAGGGGTGAAAGTTAAGCTACCCGGGATATATGGGCCTAAAATAGATAGCCCAGATTTCTTCCAGACAACGTGGGCAAAAATTAAGTCCATGGGGGGAGACACTATAATATGGGGGATGATTTTAACACTGTGCTAAACGATGCCATTGACAGAAAGGGGACTGCTCGCACACTGCGTCCCAACTCTCTTTACTCTAACATGCTCTAGTCGTGAATCTGTATGATAATGGGATGGGGCCAAGAATACAGGTGGCAATAAGAATGCTATATAACAAGTCCCACCCCAGTCTAAGGGCAGATGTACATAGGCTGTCTGACCGCAAATGAAATAGGTATGGCGTGATGTTTTGAAAGAAGAAAGTCCTTTATCATTAAACTCTACTACAACTTTACACTCGCTGTGTCCCATATGTACTGAGCCTTTCTTATTAACACATAAATCACCTTCTGCTGGTAGAACTGAAATAAACGGTGGACCTGTATTTTGCTTGGGCTGAACATTTAACATTATAAAATTAACGGATGCATTTCCGTTCGTACTCTTCATTCTCTAGATCGGTTCCCTTCCGATCCGATCAAAGTTCCGCACAAAATCGAAGTCCCCAGGGACTATGGCGTGTTCCTTGACCTGGGTGTTGTCAGGGAAGGCGGCAGCAACCTGTGAACGACAAGAGAGTAGTGCAGACATCAAGGAAGCCAGGTAATCTGTCAGCATGTTACTGTCAACATCAGTTATTCTTTTAGGCATAGGTGTACCCCACATATTTGGCGGTCTACCGAAGACTACTTCATACGGGGATAGGCCTGTTCTGGAATGAGCTACCATACGCATGTAAAAGAGGGCAACCGGCAAGGCTACCATCCAATCCACACCTTTTTCTGCACATATCTTAGCAAGTTTTGTTTTGATTGTCTGATTATGTCTTTCTACAAGGCCTGCTGCTTCAGGGTGTCTTACACAATGGAATTTCCAAGTATATCCTAACAGAAGAGACACTTGTTTCATTAATTCAGAGGAGAATGGCTGACCGTTATCGGAATATACGACCCGAGGCAATCCATACATGGGGAAGTACTCGCGCACTAATTGCCTGGCTGTTGTCACAGCAGTATAATCTGGAACTGGATATGCTTCTGTCCATCTAGATAATGCACACACAACTACCAAGACATACTTGTAACCTCTACATCTGTTCATTTGGATATAATCCATCTGGAGGACCTCAAAAGGGTGGTCAGGAGGATGAAATCCGCCTTGTTCCACCGGAATGCCTTTACCTGGATTGAACTGACAACAGATCATACATGTTCGTACTTTCTGCTTCGCTGCTGCACGCATGTGCTTGTTAAACCAGATATTCTGCAAGCTGTCTATCATTGCCTTTTCTCCCAAGTGTGCTGGACTATGTGCTGTGTTTATGATTACTTGTACCATTGAATCTGGAAGAAACCATGTACCTTTTCCCTTAGTCATCCAACCTTGTTCAGTCTGGACCCCTCCTTGTTCAGTCCATTTCTTTATCTCATCTGCAGTGGCATGTGTCTGTATGTCGAGTACATCTTGAGTGGGATCCCTGACTGTCATACATGTTGTCAGTAATGGTACCTCTGTCCTTGTCGTGTCTGTTGGTGTCTGGGCTGTAAGTTTAGCAGTTCGGTCTGCCAGGTCATTACCCTGGGAAATGGTGTCTGTAACTTTGGTATGAGCTTTGCACTTCAGGATAGAAATGGCTGTAGGTAAATGTATTGCTTCCAACAGGGCTTGAATGAGCTGGCCGTGCTGGATCTTGGTCCCATGGGAGGTCAAGAAACCTCTCTCCCTCCATAAGACCCCGAAATCATGAACAACGCCAAAAGCATATTGTGAGTCAGTATAAATGTTTACCTTCAAGTGCTTAGCTCTTATGCAGGCTTGTGTCAGGGCGATGAGCTCTGCTGCTTGTGCTGATAGTGTGTCTATTTTCTGTGTCTCTATGACATTAGTAGCAGTGGTCACAGCATATGCTGCTACTAATTCTCCTGCACTCGTTCTCATGCATGATCCATCTACATAGAGCGTTAAGTCTGGGTCTGGAAGTGCAATATCTGTCAGGTCTTGTCTTGGTTTCGTCACTATATTCATTACTTCCACACAGTCGTGTGGCGGTGCATTTACTGTACTTGAGGGCAAGAGTGTTGCAGGATTCAGAATATTACAACGTCTGATCTCTATGTGTGGTTGAAATAATGTCAGTTCATATCCTGTCAGTCTTGCTACAGTCAAATGTTGTGTCTGTGTCCTGTTTAAGAGAACCTCCACTGCTTGTGGAACCTGTACTGTCAGAGGGTGACCCAACACTATCGAGTCACTTTGTCTGATGGCTAGGGCTGTTGCTGCAACTGATTTCAGGCACGCAGGCAGAGCCTGGGCCACTGGATCTAGTGTACTAGAAAAATAAGCGCAATGCTTGTGTTTTCCTGCTTGATCTTGTGTGAGGACAGATAACGCTGTTCCATCTCGTTCAGTTATGAAAAGCATAAAAGGTTTGCTGTAACATGGAGTCGCTAAAACTGGTGCTTGACATAATGCTCTTTTTAATTCTTCAAATGCCAAGGTATGTTCTTGTGTCCAAGGGAGGACAGTCGAAGTGGCTGCCTCCTGTGTAGTTAACTGTATGAGTGGTTTGGCTAGATAGGCATACTGGGGAATCCATTGCCTACAGTATGAAGTGAGGCCAATAAATGCACGTACTTCTTTCTGTGTCTTGGGCTGTGAAAGGTTAGAAATGAGCTGTATGCGTTCTCGTGTTAGTTGTCTACCCTCCTTGGAAAGTAAGTGTCCAAGGTACACCACTTGCTTTTCACAGAATTGCAACTTGGAAGGGGACACCTTGTGCCCTTTGTCAGCCAGAAAATGTAACACTGTCAGTGATGCATTTGCGCATTCTGGTTCTGAACGTGCTGTAATTAGGATGTCATCTACGTACTGTAGTAGAGCAGTGTTGGGAGGCATGTGAACACTGTCTAGCTGTCTTTTTAATGCCTGACTGTAAATGCTAGGACTCATTGCAAGAGCGAAACCCCTGCCAATTATTCTGTTTACACTACGAGGGAAAAACTATTCATTTGCAAGCATGCTCTTATCTGAAGTCAATGAAGCTTTCTGTGCTGGCTGTAAGGAAGAGCAACTTGACCCCCCCCTTATATAAACAATTTCTCTGTGGCTCATCAAGTTTTTTTTTTCTCTACACTGCCTTCCCCTTCATAGTGATGTCACCCACAGGGCTGTCAGTTTATATCAACAAATGTCCGCGGAAAAGAATTGGAGTAATGCCAATAATAACAAGACAGGCACTGCTCGGTGCTCCAAGAGGGAAAAGCCCTCCCTTTACAAAATATCTTTCCCTGGGAGTCAGGCCACTTCAAGGTCGAAAAACACATTCTCTGTAATTCAAAACAGATAGCTAACCAATATTCTCTAACTTAACTGAAGCAAATTTAAAACGTGATAAAAAACATCCTAAAATGAGTAATTAATAAGGACATATTTTATTTCGTAACCAAGACACATGCTAGCATTTAAAAATAATTATATCATAAAATATTGTTACTAGCTGCAAAGAAAAAAAAGAAACAGAACAACATGACATGGAAACACATCACATTTTACTTTTTGAAAATAACATGTGAAACACCATAATTTTGCATTTTGCATTGCAGAACCAAGATTTTCATAATTAAGTGTGCAAGCTCTTCTATTCTAGCTATTAAAAGGGCCAGATTCATCATTTTTCAAAAAGCCATGTTTTCTAATTGAGTGGATTAACTGTCACACGCTATTCTAAAGGGCAGCTTGTATTGGGAAAAATAATATTGAATATTTTGTAGAACAAATTCTAATTTAAAAAAAACAACACACGGTTGCATTACACTAATTAAAAGCACATTCTATGATGGGTCTGTTTTATATGTCCTTCTCAACCGTGAAAACATTAAAGCACCCTCCGTGCAAACCCTTATCTCAATCCGACTGGTTTATTTCCAACTTACCGACTTCTGAGTCAAACACATTAAATCAAGTGTTCCAAGGCAAACCCACACAAATACACGGACGTATTTGAAATAGAATGTTAAATGAACACTTCTTTACTCTCCATGCAAGATGTTACCATTCAGTCAGCAAACTGACAAAGCACATAGGCAGACCCAACAACCAATGAAAAAAGTTAAATCAAACCATCCTTAACCACATCGATGCTATGCATTTTCCCCTCCTGTGCTGAGTTTTTCTCATTCCCATGTTTCATGACGAGCTGGGCTCGTCATGAGCGTGCGAGGAGGCTACCTCATGACGAGCCCAGCTCGTCATGAGCGTGGAAGGGGTTAATCTAAAACACTCACTGACTTTTAGTGTCAGCTCACATAACCATGCATGTGAGCTACACAGCCATGAAATCGTGCCAAAACGCACTTCCAAACTATGCCAAAAAGACACCTTCCCCTCCACCAATTTCCTTCAAACTACTTTGCCGCAAAACTAGACACTCCCAAGTTTCAGCCGATCCCGCAGACTCAGTTAAGAACTACTTAGCACACCACGAAATCTCGGCCTAAAAGCACGCACAAATCAAAACAGCTCCATTTTCCAAAAATACACATTAGCCAAACACACCCTTCTGCCCAAGCCAAAAATCCCCAAAATTCAGCACACCTGGCCATCCACCTCCTCTACCGCTGATCCAACCCCCGGGCCCCTAGCGCACCTGGAACACCCCCAAAATAATTTCTCAATTTTCAGAAAAACGCCCATTGGATAACATGGCAAATCGCACCTCCGCACAAAACATGCTTTTTCCACCACTTCCACAGCTCAGATCCTTTTCAAATTTGGCATCACAGTAGTCCAAGCAGTTCCCTAAATCCTCACCAAAAAATCAACCAAATCCATCCACTGGAACGGGTACGAATTTCCGTTCAAAAACACGCCCCCCAACACCAAAAACGGCCATAAATCGGCCAAATCTTGACCAAAAAAACACCAAAATCCCTCAACACCTTGTTAAACAGCATGTTAAAACAAATACTGCCTTCTCAATACAAGATATTAACTCTTTGGCAGCTGAAGCACAATCTTTCCCCAATGACTGCAGTACATGGGAAAGTCATGAACCCATCTCTCCACGTTATCACATAACACGTACGCACATCTTCAAAACGTTTTCTCCAAGCACTTGAAAGAGATCCAGCTCTCTCCTGCCTAACGTAATGATAACATGCTCTGCACAAACCATAACCACATGGCGCTATTCACAAGCCATATTCACAAGAAACTCAACAAGTTATAATAATGACATGCTCTTCATAAACCATATTTACAAGGAGCTATTTACAAGGAACCACACAGTAAACTTATATATATGGGGACTCTTCTAGATAGGAGGAAATAAAAAGCCTCTGATGCTGTCGGCTTCTTTCTACATACTCTAAAGGGTACAGGTGGTGGCGTTCGCGACCTACTGGGTGTTTCTGAGGGGGTCACTCTAGCTAGTTCTTCTGAGAGGACGGGGTAAATACCAGTAACGACGGCATTTCTTTCTCTATCAACCTGTTCTGTTTTGACCCGTTCCCCCTCCTCCTGCAATTCTTTTTCTTTGGCTCTTTCCCCTGCTTGTTTAGTTCTCTCTACTTTATTAAATTCTTTCTCTGTTCTCCTGTGTGACTCTTTGCGCCATAACTCGATGGCATCTTTCTGAGAGGGTCTTCATTTCTTTTTCCATAGCGCTTCCTCTACTCTCATAATGCATTCTGAATCCCATGTTCCTGAGATAGGCCATCTATACTTTTCCTCCAGGTCCTTTGTATAGTCTACCCATAAATCTAAAAACAAGATGGCATCTAATCCATGCTTATTATACATATAATGACCAGGTGTGTCTCTAGGCGGGATGTTAACTGACTCTTCTAGTATACCTTTTCTGGTCCCTATCTGACGCAATTTTGAAAACAGCGGCATGTTGAAACCAACACAATGGAAATACAATACACAAAAATAGACTGAAACAATCAACAATCATTCACACTAAAACATCATAACATTAAAACAAACATGATCTAAACCAATACAGAGAACTAAACATGTACTTGTAAAACTATATGCACTGGAATACAGTACAACCATACTGGTCTCAAAAATGAGACACGTCTTTACCGTGCCCACGTTTACCATGGACCCGTCTTGACCGTGCTCGTGTGAACGAACCCGTCTTTACCGTTTTCACGAATAACGTGAACCCGTCTTTACCGTTTCCACGAATAACGTGGACCCGTCTTGACCGTGTTCATATAAAATGAACCCGTCTTGAAACTTTATGCATTCCCCATAGTGGTACTCACCGAGAAGCAAAACTTGAAACTTGAAGGCCTCGGACTTCTACACATCTACGTCTACGTCTACGCATGCGCCTCGGAACGGATGGACCTCTGGAAACCTCGGACCTTGCTCTCTCACAGGTCGGGCTCTGGTTGAGACGATCCGCAATCCTCACCGCCTCGTATGGATGCCTGGTCACAGTCCGTCCTCCTCCTGGGCCTGAGGGAGTAGCGGGAAATCCCGATGGCGTGTACACTTTAAAGTCCGTCACGGCTGTAGAAGGGGGCAAAGCTGGACCTACAACTCCGGTGCGTGGGGAAAAGGATATGTCCCTATTCGGGCACCAAATTAATGTGGTAAATAAAATATTACCCTGGCATAATTTCTAGGCATTAACAATTAGCATGTATCAAATGAGAGGCAGAGAGTCTGTGGTGTCCAAGTTAAAAGGGCTTTATTCCAATAACTCGAGTTAAGGGAGAATCTGTTCCATCACCACTGAGGTTCAGGAAGGGTCTTCTAACATTATTTACAGAGAACAACACATATATACATTTTTCCTTGTACATAGGGAGGAGCGCTCCAGGCAGAGCATGAAAGAAAGAGATAAGAGCATGTGGGCGTGCATGAGGGTGTACACTTGATGAGTCACAGGTGGGTGATAGGTGGGTGGCTACATAGAGGAGGAGTTACATGGCAGGCTGGAACTTTGCCCTACTTGTGCACGCAATTTGAGCATGACGTGCAATTGACGTGTAACTGGGAGGAGAGCTGACTTTCAGTCTAGTAGAGAGATCTTTAGTGTCAAGGCGACCAGCACGTCTGGTACTAACTGATATCTTTAGTCAGGGGATGTATTATCTGAAGCAAAGGTTGCTCATCGCTAAGAATCAGAAAAAGCATATATTTCTTCGTGCATTGCATGGGGGCTGTGAGCTTTCTATGGATGCAAGCACTGTGATTTACTTCAATGGAGACAGAGAGGCTAGGCCCTATCTTCCGCGGACGGGTTTTGTTTACCTTCCTCACTGGGCAGGAATGTGACTCTGTACAGCAGGCAGATAACTGTTATTCATAATACTATCTTGGCAACCCTTGCTGGGTCTCTTTCGGCTGAGCTAGAAGTATGCGAGGTCAGAGATACGTAACTGCAGTTTGCAGTGTGTCAGGAGTCATGAAAACCCTAATTCAGAAAGTGGCTCAGACTGAACCACAAAAAGGGTTTATTACGATATTTATTTAAAAGTGCACAATGCAAATACATGGGCCTTCATGTTAGCTTAACGTTTGGGAAACTTGATGACAGGCACCTTAATGCAGGACGTGATTGCAGAGGCCTTGTGATTCAAGCCACTAAGAGAAATATGCATGGGTGACATGCACATATATGTAACATAGGGTACAAGTAGGGGGCATCTTGGTCAGGCAAAATTTCATTTTCCTCACCAATTTAAATGCAATAATAATCTCGGATAGCAATCTCGCTGACATCTGGAGACAACGCAACCCAAACACGACAGAAGGCACCTGTATTTCAGTACATCATAGTGCCTGGTCGAGGTTAGACCTTTGGTTAGTGTAGCGAGATGTGGGCACTAGAAGTTGCTCACCTTCCAAAAACGTACTCAGATCATGCTCCCAGCCTCCTACGGTTGCTTATGCCCAATACGCCAAACATAATGTTTAGTTGGAGACTTCCCCTAAACACCTTGCTTGACGAGACTTTCAAGGAGGAAATACGGGGGGACATTGAGGAATACTTCACTCTCAACACAGGCTCAGTTACATCTCAAGCATCCCTATGGGAAGCCTTCAAAGTTGTCATCAAAGGGAAATGCATAGCGCATCAGGCTGTGGTACTGAAGGCAATTAGAGGTATGCTGGCATCCCTTGAGCCACGCATGAGGGAGCTCGAGTCACAATATTACACCAAGGGTGATCCTGCTCTCCTAGCTTCACTAAAAGAGAAACTCACGGAATTTGAGGAGGAAGCACAGTGCGAGGTAAAATTCATGGGCAAATACACACAAGCTAAACGATATGGCGAGGGAGATAGGCCAGGCATAATGCTTACGAACATGCTTAGGACACCACGCTCTGATGCTTACGTCCAGGCCTGGGTGTAATTCGCAGAGTTTTGGTATGCGGAACTCTGCGAAGTTACAAAAAAACACTATGGAGTTCCAAGAGTGGCAGAGTGCAGTGCGAACTGCAGTTTGTGCTTGTATTCTTGCAGCTCGGGTAGAAATTCTACCGAGCGACAGTTCGAGCTCGCAAACTTATTGCTCGCGATTGCGAACTTACCGTTCGTGATCACGAGCGGGGAAAAAACTCCGCTGCACATCGCGAAACAGAGTTTTCTGCACTCCGCGAGCTCCGCGGAGTGCGGAGTGCAGAAAACTCCACAAACGGAGCGAAGTTCACCGCCCAGGCCGACTTACGTCACTGAGATCCTAAGGAGAAGACCAGACTCTGATTTGAGGCCCGCAAGGCATTACTGATTGTTTCACACAGTTTTACGCTAAGTTATAAACAGCCACGCACCAAACAGTCCCTGAGGGCCTGCAGCCATTTTTGGAATCCTTAGAGGTACTTTGGCTGGCGAGTGGGCACAGGGAGTACCTTGATGTACCATTCTCCAGTGAAGATATAGTCCAAGTCATATGTAGAAATGCCATTAACTCTGCATGTTTAGACTCAAGCAAAAGGGAGATATATTCGCTTTCACACTGGATTTGTACACATTAAATGTAAAACATAAAATAGTACCCAAAAGTCAAAGGAAAATTAGTTACCACACTTCAAATTTTGGACTTAACCAAATTTACACATTTATTTACAATTTTATAAAATAGTTATAGATATAAACGGCCTGTCCACACGGTTGAAAAGGGGGTTGGGCAATGTCGGTACAGGCACATAAATGCCAGCACAAGCCTCACTGGTAATGTACTCAGTACCCTTCGGATTAAACCTCTTGTTGAAAATACACAATATCCCACTAACTTTAATACCCACTTCATTTTTAACTTCAGGTGTCCCTAACCAGAGTATGTGCCTGAACACGGCCAAGGCCCCCTCCCTTTCATGCCCCCAGTCCTGATGAAGACCCGCAGCCAAGGCCTCAAACAGCCCTAGAGCATCAGGGTCGAAACGTCGATGCCCTACAATTTATGTGCCTGTACCGACATTGCCCAACCCCCTTTTCAACCGTGTGGACAGGCCATTTGAATAGTGGAAGACTATCCACTTTTGTTTGTTGTAACCTATTGGAATTGTATAGTATAATACGTTTCCTTTTCCTTCTCTTAATCACTTGAGCACCCTTTCCCTTTCTCCTTTTACACTTGCGCCGTTTATATCTATAACTATTTTATAAAATTGTAAATAAATGTGTAAATTTGGTTAAGTCCAAAATTTGAAGTGTGGTAACTAATTTTCCTTTGACTTTTGGGTACTATTTTATGTTTTACATTTAATGTGTACAAATCCAGTGTGAAAGCGAATATATCTCCCTTTTGCTTGAGTCTAAACATGCAGAGTTAATGGCATTTCTACATAGAAAATAATTCCAGACAGAGAATTCTCGTTGATCAATAGTTAAGGACCATTGTTTTTCTTTATAATACGATACACCCAGGTCCTTTGACTCTATGGGCAACACCCCATTGAATTAATGGCCAAGTCATATGTAGCCTACCCCTAGATAGGGCCCCGGAATCTGATGGGCTAACCACCGCATTTTACAAGACCTATGCATCAAAATCAGCCCCACACTTGATAGCAGTTTATGAAGAGGCGCAGACCTCCGTCATTCTACCGCCTTAAATGTGCGAAGCCATGATAATCACGCTGCTGAAGCCCAGGAAACCCAGCAATGAAGTAGATTTTTACAGACCACTATCATTAATCAATGTAGATGTTAAAATCTTAGCAAAACTGCTCGCTAGCAGACTGCAGCCATTACTTCCACTGATAGCCCGCCCCGATCAGTCGGGATTCAGCCCTGGGAGATCGACCTCCCACAATCTCCACACCTTTTATTACAGTACTACACTATTTACATCCTCACTCAAAGGTGGTTGTGGCACTCCTTGACACCACAAATCCGCTTGAAATTCTGGAGTGGACATATTTGCCAAACTGTAGACAATGGGTTTCAGCCCTCTGTTTCTGGGTCTCATACGACTGCTATACACGGAGCCGTCCGCAAGGATTCGTATGAATGGCATGATTTTGCAGCCTTTTTGCATCATGTGAGAAACAAGGCAGGGGTGTTATCTCTCTCTCCTCCTCTTTGCCATCATGAAGGAACCACTGGTGGTAAGGTTGAGACAGCATCATGCTACCAGGGGGCTGGGTTTTAGCACCAGATGTCTCCTGATCGCGCTATATGCGGACGATATTACACTTTACATCATCGAGCCGGCCGGAAACACTGCCCTCATCCTCCAAGAACTGATAACATTCGGAGGCTTATCCGGCATATCCATAAATTGGGGCAAATCCACTCTCTTCCCACTCACAGACACAACAACTCCATTCCCGGTAAAGTACCCCCTCCAGTAGGCAGATGGCCCGGTGAAATATCTGGGGATTTGGCAGGGACGAGCAAGAGATCTGGAACAAGGAATTTGGGCAGGCCATTGCCCAAATTCCTATACTTATTTCTAAACGTCCCAATCTCCCTCACCCAGGCGTTCTTCAAAACAATGCGTGCTTTATAACTATCCATGGTGAGGGCGGGGCGATCTCATAGGAAACTCTGACACTTCCATTGACCCAGGGCAGGCTGGAAGCCCCAGAAATGCCACTATACGCCTACTGTGCACAGGCACAGTTCCTGCACTACTGCGGGCACCATACCCCATTTCAGCCACACACAACGGTCCAGCTGGATTTGGCGGCGCCGTCCCCCATCAGGTAGCAATCTTTCAGCCCTATTGGGCTAAGTCAAGGAAAGGAAGGTTGGTCTTAGTGATGGTCGAAGTAAAATGGAGGAATGGATTCTGGGCATTGAGCCAGTCTAGAAAAAGGTCAACAGATGTTCTCTCGCCCCTCCATATCACTAAGACATCACCGATATAACGTCTCCACAGCCTCAGGTTGTCCGCCCATGGACCATTGGTATTCAGCACTGTCAGTTCTTCAAAGGCCCCTACATAAAGTCCCGCAAGACTTGGGGCGAAAACACTCCCCATGGAAGTGCCATGGGTTTGGAGATATAGCCCCCCCTCAAACTCCAAAAAGTTTTTGGTGAGAGCTATCTCAGCCAAGTGTAAAATAAAAGCCTGTGGGGTTTCGTATGGCCAATCCCTTTAAAAAAGTAATGATTCTAAGACCCTGAGTATTTCCAACTGTGGAATGTTCATATAAAGGGCCTCTATGTCGAGACTAAGGGTTTTACCTGGCTAAAGACAATCTTAAAACTTCTCATCGATTAATATAATCTTAGTCCTGTTTTAAGCCAGGGTGTGAGCAATTATACTCAATAGTTTAAAGTTTTATTTCTTGTCCTAAATCCCTTAACATTGAATTATTATGCGAGTTAAATGTGCTAGCTGAAACTATAGCAACCAAGAAAAATAAGGCTAATTCACTTGTGTAGGAATACAGGGCCTTCATAAGGCCTAATTGTAAACGTTACAAGAAGAGAAAACTATGCTTACAATCAGTTAAAGAGCAGAAGCCTCCATAGACATGTATTCATGGTAGCTGGTTGTGGTTCATCGGATTTGCTCTTGTGAACCAAGATACAGCTGTTGAAGCAACTTTTTAAAGAACATCGTTCAAGATACGGCAAGGCAAGGGATCCTTGAAAGTAGCAGTATGGTCCAACCAGTTATTGTACATCTCTATAAAGCCCATTTCATTCATGAATACTGTTCAACTGCAAGCTGCATAAACTTACCCACAGTCTTGAGTAATTTAGTGGGACATTTCCTTAATTATTAAGCTTTGAGTTAGGGATTAAAGGGACAGTAATGTAGCAGAACCGAGGTTGTAGCACGTGAGAATAGATAATAGCAGTTCTGTAAAGCTGAGTGTAGCTTACCAAGCAACACATTTTACAAGTTGGTTTATAAACAGCTTCCGAGCTCATTCATGATTTCCCTAAAAGATTGGCCCAGTGAAGATTAGCGTTTCTTCCAACTCTTGAACAGCATGCCTGAAATTACCCGATATGACTGGCCGAACTGCCCTGGTGCTTATTACATCTAGGCACTATTGGCAAGACTTAAGGATCAGTCCCCACATTTATCACCCAATAAATTCAAACTTCCACACAAATTTTGGCAGCTCGAGCTAACTTCATCACTGAGACACATCAATCCAAGACCTCCCCACTAGAATCAGGATAGCTCTCCAACAACATGACAGAGGATATAAACGTTATCCCCACAGCAGTGCTGTTAAACAACATGGGACGAACATCAGAGCAATTAGGGGCGAAGAACTTGTTCAAGCTTCCCTGGATTGCCAACCGGTACCTGATCACTCACTCCTGGTCAATCTGTTTTTATTTTTTAATTTTTTTTTACAACATATTTTATTGGATTACAGAGGTACACATCGAGCCAAGATTCGCAATATACATTTGACGCATCACTTACATCCACAGTACCTGTAGAGGTGAACACATTGGGACTGCTGCAGAACCTGCAGGTAATACAACATAAACATTACACAGAGCATTTAATACTCCACACAGTTCAAGGTATCATTGCTTGTTCGACCATCCAAACATACGCATTTTTCCTGAGCTGTTCCGGGATTGCTGCGCACAGGGGAGCCATCCTATACCGGGTCTATTTCTGGCATAGGTGGGACCTCTATTCATCGATTGATCACCCAAACGGTCCATCTTTTTTAAAATCTGAAATTAGCCAAGGAAATGCCACTAAAGACCATTGTATCTTCTTTGGGGAAGAAGTGGTGCCTTTGTGTCGGTCTCCATCCTGAGTCGTTTCCCATCACATCACACATTGCCCTCGTCGTTCCACTTTCCGTCTGGTCCTACTACTGTGTTACGATCGAGGAGCTCTAGCATGACCTCATTCATTTGAAGGTGAAGGAACACAAGCCATGGAATGTATATCGTAATTTGGGTAAGCCAAGAGCCTCTGCATTATTTGAAAATCTCCTGTAATGGCCTCAGGGTAATGCACCACCACTTGACCGCTTACGAATCACCTGCCATTCACACACAAGAGACTCTGCAAAACTGACTGGTGCCATATTGGAATAACTTTAAGCAGCACTGTCTAATCTCCTTTGAGGTCGATCTGATTGCACCTGCTTTCAACAGACACCTCTGCTATCACCTGGCACTCTCACACAGTACCTTCTACAAATCCAACTTGTGGTCATATTGGGGGGTTGCACACCTCATCTTATTGAATCTACTTACAAATGCAATCTGTGTATTACTTAAAAATGCCCTGAAACGGCTTTGAAATGTTTCTCCACCAATAGTCCTCTCATCACTCGCCTGCTATATACACACAGTACCATAACTAAGTAATGGCTATATTGGGGGTAGTAGAAACTTTTTTGTTTTTTAGTTCAATCTCGTCCCAAGAAAGGCAACTTAAAAAAAAAGTAGAAGTTTCTATTAAATAAGTGATGGTGAGATATCATGACATTCTTAACAAGTTGGCGCTGACCTGCAAAGATCAACTCTTTCGCAATGCACTTTGGGTTTTGAACATGTTTTCATTCAGCTGCCATTTTGAAGTTAGTTACATTCCACTATGATGGACTAGATAGCAGTCGCATACTGAGCCCTAAATTGAGCAGCCTCATTAGTCAACGATAAAAAAATGGCCACCCAATCTTATATAACAGACACCCAACAGCTGCTATTATCCAGAACCCACAAGCACCCACCCTCAATGTTAATCGCACCACTAAATACTGGTCTGCGCTGCAACAAATACTTTACTGAAAGCTATTCCAAAAGAAGTAAGAATGCGGTTTCTGATGACCACCTTCACATCTACATGCTTGAATTTAAATATTTTAATAAATACAGAGAGAAATTGCCCATGCACAACCACCCTCATTTAAGTTCCTTTCTCATTCCCCTTCACGACGTGCATTTCAAAACTCATAGAATGTCTCATCCCTGCCGCTCAAAGGAAACATTCATGCTTTCTATTAAATAGAAACCTAGTCCTACATCATGAAAACCTTATGCAAATCAGAAACCCTTACTGTCCTCCCAGCTAATCACCTCCATAAATGTATGCGAATCAGTGACAGATCCAGTCTAACACATGTGAGGCTGAAGACCTTATTTAGTTTTATTGCATAGACCTTATGTTAATCACCAAATTTGGCTCCCATCTGCAAGTTCAACATTATTATATTTCCTAAATCCAAAGGGCAGTATCATCGTCCATGAAAATAGACCTCATACAAAATGAGATGGCATACCCATTAAGCACAAAAACATCACGTCCCGCACCATACTAAACTTTCACATCCTTTCACATCTGTCAAACTCTATCAGTCACCTTCAGACCAAATCTATTTGCTTTTACTCCCATTATAATGCCACTTGTCCCGAGCACTTCGGTGGCCTTATCACCTACACGCTAGTACATTACTCCTCAATAATGTTATTCTCTGTGACTCCAACTTTCCTTTGAGTATTAACACAAAAAGCCCTTTTGTCGTAAATAAAAGAAATTTGCTTGCTCCAAGATCTTTCACAAATGGTTGTCAATACCGACCCACAACAAAGGGAACACACTAGGCATTATGATTCTCCTCCCCTGAATGCCATCAAGTTGGAACGTCCACTTAAACGTGGTCGGTTTTACTAATATATATATATATATTCACTGAAAAAACCATAGGTTATAGACCATATATAGTTAGGAATTAGCATTTAGAAAACCTTATTTTACTCACACAAAACCATTGAAATTCCATATATAGTTAGTTGCACTAACTATATATCGCGCACCCGCAATCCACTGCTGATGATGTCACATATTACATCATTCATGACATGGTCAGTGACATCACTGATGACATCACTGATGACATCTCAAATGACATCACTGATGACATCACTGATGACATCTCATTTGACATCATTCTTGTGCTAATACGATAAACCTCTTCAGACTCTAATATAACCTTAGATACACTCAGTGTATACAGACACTCACACACTGTCACTCATCCATGGAGTTACTCACACACCTAGTCAGTCATGCAAAGAAACAATCTCACCTCCATTTCCTCAACTATACAGTTATACACACCTTACTTATTCAAACATATACTAACACATATTTACTCTCTTATACAATCCCTGATACAAGTTCACAATGATCCATACAGCCACTCACACATTCAGTGGCTCTCATGCACAGTTATTTATATATGCCAACTCTCACATGTACTGTGTTTTACATATGTACTTACTATGACATGTAGCATTGAGATATCCATTCACTCATCAATACACTCATGCACACAGTCAACCGCCCATGTAGCTTTTTCCACATGCACTCTTGAACTCATACACCTAGTGAATCAACTGCTCACACATCTATGCACAGAGTCACACACCTCCCAGCCACCCCCACACAAACTCAATCTCCCATAGAAATACTTGGGCAACCAATTAATAACACATATAGCCTCTTGTATAGCTAATGATCAACACATGCAGCAGTTTACATCACAACAGACATAATGATGCACAAATTAAGACAGTTTAGTCACTAACCCATGCATTCAGTGAGACACATTTAATCACTCACTCATACAGTCAGTCACACACCTACTAAATCCTTCATCCAGACACTTATACATCCACTCATTCTTCAATATCTAAGACATATTTTAACTTTACAGAAACATACAGTCACTGGATGTTGTCATCAGTGATGTCATTTGAGATGTCATCAGTGATGTCATCAGTGATGTCACTGACCATGTCATGAATGATGTAATATGTGACATCATCAGCAGTGGATTGCGGGTGCGCGATATATAGTTAGTGCAACTAACTATATATGGAATTTCAATGGTTTTGTGTGAGTAAAATAAGGTTTTCTAAATGCTAATTCCTAACTATATATGGTCTATAACCTATGGTTTTTTCAGTGAATTTTCAAGGTTTTGTAAATGCTAATTCCTAACTATATATGGTCTATAACCTATGGTTTTTTCTGTGAATTTCATTGGTTTTTTAACAGCTAATATCTGTAGCTGTAAAATGTATTCTTCTTTAAATCCAAAAATATATTTTATATGTTTATGAATAATTTTTTTTTAAATATTTTTTTTTCTTCGTTCCCGCTTCGCGAATCGGGAAGCTTCCCGTTAGCTGACCTTGATGCCGCGAAATAGACCGCGAGCCGGTAAACGTTTCTTTACCGCAAGTGCCGCGTTAGAAAACAACATCGTGACGCCTCCCGTCCGCATGACGTTTCACGTTGTCGCGTGATACGTCATATGACGTGCTACGTTAGCGAACTGGTACGCGAAGCGAGTCGCAAAGCGCAGGTTTCTGGAAGCAAACCGGGAGGCCCTGCAAAGCGCTTAACGTAAACACAGCAAGTCATGTGACTTGGTAATAACACTTTTCATTGGTTCATTTCACTTTTGGTTTCCTAATGATGTAAGACTAGGTCATATAATCTAAAATGAACACTTTTGATTGGTTGAGAACTCTTGTTTTTCCCAAATGATGAAAATCCCTCCTTCTTTCCTCACTCTGACTTTCATCATTGTGAGAGAAAGACCCTTTGTGATCACTGAGCAATGGCTTCTTTAGTAGCTTCAGCTGGTGCTTCCCCACCACCTCCACCACATCCAAGGAAGAGTGGACCACCTGCTCAAGTTGTAATTCAACAAGAAGAAGAAGAAGAGGAACAGGAGGACGAGCACGAAGAGAGGCAGTTTTTGCCTGAGCAGCCCAAGACGTCTCACCGGAAAGAAAACTTCATTTGGCAATTTTTTAAAATTCCCAAAGGTCAGAAAAAAGTAAATGCAAGATACGTAACTTGCCTTATATGTCAAGATAGACTGTCCAGAGGGACCGACAAAAAATACAGTTTCGGAAACTACACAATGCATCGCCATATGACTAGGTGGCATCCTAACAACTACAGTGCTGCACAGTTTCGGAACGACCTACATAATCTCCCTATTATGGCCAGAAGATCTGTTGTACCAGAAGTAACGGGACCAGAGGGCAGGGAGATGGTGCCAAATATACAAATGAGATTTGGTGATGTAAAACACACCTGCGCATTTTGCGATGGATTCATTTCCTACGGAGAAAAAAGCATCACTCTGATCAACAGAGCTATTGACTATCATATGCAAGTTTGTCCGAAACGCCCAAAATAATAAATACTTCTTTTTTTTGTTTTGTTGCTCCTGTTGAGCCCTTTACAATGAATCGTTTTCATTGCCCCCTCCAAGAAAAACCCAAAAAAATATAAAACTGTTCCGAAAAATTCAAAAACAGTAAAAAAATGTTCAGAAAAATAAAAAAAAAAGTTCTTTTCAGAACTACCTCCCCGTTATTAAAAAATTGGTACAATATTTGGAACTGTGCCAACCTCTATTTCTCTTAGTTCGCTTCCTAGTTCGCTCGCTGGTACGCGAACTGGAAGCGAACCAAAAACAGTAAGTATAAGGGAAGGAAACACACACTTATGTTAAAAGAAAGACAGCTATAGGGGAGTAAACTAGAGATACCATTACCCATAATCCACTGCTGATGATGTCACATATTACATCATTCATGACATGCTCAGTGACATCATCAGCAGAGGATTGCGGGTTTTTTGGCAACATGCCTTATCCACGGTTTAATAACGCTGCCTTTTGCTTTATATAAGTTTTCAAATTGTATGAAATATATACCAATAGGTCATTATGAACCTTTAGGTAGTGCTTTTCTTCATGAGGTCTGGTCGCTTCCATACACATACAGATGTTTCAAAGATGATCAAGAAGTTTATCTGAATGGAGAGGAATGCACTGAGACGCCAGATCATTCACTAATGTGTAGGCACATACAGTTACACGATTCATGCAACAAACACCGACCAAATATGGCTTGCGTGTTGCAAGGCACGCCAGTTCCTGCTATCATCCCCACGTTCAAGTTGTTGGAAAATGGTAGTTATTTGATGCTCAATAATGAAGATTGTTCTGAGTTAATTAAAAGTATTCCTTTTATCGTAACAGTAAGTGAACGGGTTATTTGCTGCAGAAATGTTCTATTTCCTCCCACACATGAACATAGGGAGTTTTCAATCTGGCCACAAATACCAACCTTGGGACACGTTTCAACGGCATGGCAAGAATAAGAGCTCTTTTGTCTCAGAGAGAGGTGGCCTTGAGTTCGGCCCGTGAAACTTTCGTACTTCACATAGCGAACACCTGTACACAGGTTTGCCTTTCAATTTCAGCAACATGTTTCCGACTATCTTTAACGCATCCTCCACAAAATCCCTGGCACACTTTTTTAAAGTTGTTACCAGTGGTCTCGTGACTTCATTTGAGAAAATCTTTGGAGTCATCCCTGCTTTTTTTCATTGTATTTTCTGCACTCTGGTTCGTGGATTGGCATTTTTACTTGCATTACCAGCGGACGCTCTTGTGCTTTTTTACATTTTTAAATATGGATGTCCCTCCTATGCAACCTCCGACCCTGCAGCTGCTGACACTGTTCCGCAATCGCATGCTAGAATATTATGGCACAATGCCGTTGGCGATATTAAGCACGGCATATGGATTATCTTTTCGGTTCTCCTACTTCACCTGTGTCCAGCCTGTATTTCACTGCCTGACCTGTGATTTCGATTGGGCCATTGATTTGTGTCTCTGCGGACCGGTTTCTCCTGACGTCGACTTTAATCAGCTGATGACTCCTATCATTACTCACGAGTTGGTTTGTCCTGGCGAAAGGATTATGGCTGTGGCATTGATGCATGGACTACTTGGTCCCTGGAATTTACTGGCGGCAGCACAGTCTTTCTTGGAACAGAGCTTTCTTGAAAACCCACCGAGCTGTCCTCTGATGGTGATAGAGGATCCGGTGCTGGGAGAGCACGTATGTTCTTTTCCGCTTTTAAATTGGATGGCTGAACTGTTTTCGGATGAAGACGGTGACTTCCTATTGGAGGCTGTTGCAGCTTATTTTGCATACACAGTTATGTCATAGACCTTTTTCATGTTTGATATGCTGAGTACTAGCATTTCATTGACAATTCATTGACTTATTTGTCAAGTTTTTATTATTTACCTTGCCTATTGGCTTAAGACTCGATAAAGTACTTGGCTGTTTTATTTTTCTTTAGCATTGAATTTTCCTAGTTTTTAATGCTTTACCTTGCGGACCGTCCACATATAAACTTGCAATCTGCTCTCATGAGATGGCACTTCTATTATCTTATTCAGTTCGTTTCCGGATCATGAGGAGGTGTCATCTAGGTCCTGGATATCTTTACACCGTGTTAAGTTAGCATGGGCTCATTACCGGTTTAAACGCCATTTTTCCTTTTTTGCAACTTCTGCACACGACACTTAGTTGTTGCTTTAGCTTTCCACCTAGTAGTTCATCGTGGTTTACATGAGAATAATATGTTATTGGTCTACTATCTGCTTTACTTGTTAAACTATATCTGTACAGCGAGTGCTAAAGTTTCAAGAACAACACGATACAGAATTGTTATGAGGTCTGATCTCCACGACTTCATACTCATAACATAAGTGCAACTTCTGCCAATTCTGGGCATGAGGCGGGTTTTATATTGCTTTGCCGAACACACATACACAACAGTTGATGCGGTTCACATGAAGAGAGAGCTGGTGTATGCTGATGTGATTCCTTCAAATCTAAGACACTAAAGTATGGGCACGCCCTAAACCAACACAAAGAGACCTTCTTAGCAAATAATATAATATGTGTATTAGGGAGGGTGAGATATAAGCAGCCGCGGGCCGTGGAGGGAGTTACGATGGGGCAGGGAGGCGGGGAGGGGGAGAAGCAGGGTGGAGCCCTCTCTACCTTGCCCCTCCCCCTCCCCGCCTCCCTGCCCCACCGTAACTCCCTCCACGGCCCGCGGCTGCTTATAAGTGTTGCTAACTCTTATTCATTTACAGCATGTTAACATACTGTCACCATTCGCTTTTTATGTACTAGTAACTATGCTGGTAATTTTGCTACTGATAATATGTGTACTTGTATTCTCCACCCTGCTTCTCCCCCTCCCCGCCTCCCTGCCTCACCGTAACTCCCTCCACGGCCCGCGGCTGCTTATAAGTGTTGCTAACTCTTATTCATTTACAGCATGTTAATATACTATCACCATTCACTTTTTATGTACTAGTAACTATGCTGGTAATTTTGCTACTGATAATATGTGTACTTTTATTATCTAAGGTACTACGCCTGAGAAGACGGCATTAGTAAATAAACATTTCAAATACACATCTGTTCTTCTTAACTCCATGTTCTGGTTTCTAAGAAATCTATAACGACCGACTGTTCATGAGTTCCACGTATCCTGAGGTACTATAAGTTCATATTCTGGATTGTCTAAACATTGAGAGTTTGTTATATCCAATGTGACACTGTACCTAGCTTGCTAAATAGTTTTTGATTACTAACGTGAGTTTTGGGACACCCTAATTCGCCGAGGTTCCAATCCTCTGTCCACAGTTCTGTGTGAGAACAGAAACCCTGCGACAGGGGCACCCCCGACCCTTGCTGGAGCTTCATCACACTTGCGATACAACTCCAGCAATGCATTCGCCGAGGTTCCAATCCTCTGTCCACAGTTCTGTGTGAGAACAGAAACCCTGCGACAGGGGCACCCCCGACCCTTGCTGGAGCTTCATCACACTTGCAATACAACTCCAGCAATGCGCCACCTTTACGGCACAGATACATCACGCATCTGTGCTGTTTTTGCCCCATGATGCGCCGCATTGTAAATGCAGCACACCATAGGTGACGGAACAGCGGCACAGAATGACTAACACATCCCTGGTGATGCGCCAGTCATCATAAATGTATCCCTATGCTTCTTATCTTGTTAGAGATGAACCGCCATATGTATCATCAAAGTTATTTGCATTTCCTAAATAGCGAACTTTAAGGAATAAATAGCGATTCTTTACCATTCCTAGTTTGCGATGAGCTATTTGCTAATTAGCCGAATGTAGCCCAATGAAGCCCAATGTAGCCCAATGTAGCCCAAAGATGGCCGCCAGACACACAAAAAAACAAATGTAGCCCAAATATCAGCCAGATGTAGCCCAACTATAGCCCAGTGACAGAATGACCAATCAGCTTCGCAAACCTCCGTTACGCGAAGCGGAGCGCTGTTACAGATATATATCTTTTTTTGAACGTTAATTTCTCAAAATCCACTGGAGCACATATATTGAGACCTAGCAAAGGCACATCGGGCTACCAGTCCCTAATATTTTGCCAAGTTTCGTGCAAATCCATTCAGCCGTTCAATTATTATTTTTATTATTTTTTTTTGCCCCGCGGGGCCCTTTTAAAACCTCCACATCAAACCTAGGGGGTCAGCGAGGATCTACTATGCCCCCTTATAGTTATTTCCCCCTTTGTTTTGACCTCCTCTTGTCTCTCGATCCTACCGAGAGACAAGATGGCGGCCGCTACGGACTGTTTGGAATGTTGACAGACGCCGGAGAACCAATCAGCTTCGCTTCACAAAGCTCCGTTGCGCGAAAAGTCCGCGAACCAGAGCGCTGCCTGGTCCGCGCTTACAGATATACATCTTTTTTTAAACGTTAATTTCTCAAAATCCACTGGAGCACATATATTGAGACCTACAAAAGGCACATCGGGCTACCAGTCCCTACAATTTTGTCAAGTTTCGTGCAAATCCATTCAGCCGTTCGGGCTAAAAGTGAGGCCAACCGCCCTATGGAAAACTCAATGTTAAAAACACGTTTTGGGACCCCCCTTTTTTCTCGGCCCCCACTGGACGAACCCCCCCCAAATTTTCAAGGGCTGCTCAGAAACAAAATGTGCCATTTTCCTGAAAATTTCAGCCAATTCCGTCCACAAACGCCAAAGTTATTAGACATAGAATTTTCAAAAAACCCATAGAGAAAAAATCCTAACTATATATACCTACTGGCGACCGCCAGTAGGTAATACATGTTCCACATTGCTACAACATGGCTTCCCAACACAGGGCAATCTAAACCAGCAAAAATCATGGAATGACGATTAAAAACCATTTTCCCCACCAACTCTCTCTGAAGAACTCAAAATTAAATCATGCTTAACTACCCAGCTTTACGAAAGAACTTAAATATCACTGCACAAAAGCCACTCTGACCAATAGCAACAAACTCGTGTCCACAAGAAAAAGGTCCTTCTGGAAAAACCTTCCATGTCTTGGTTCAACAAAAATCTGAACTACATTTAAGAAGACTACAGAAAAACAGGACAAAATCTTGAACAAAATGTTGCTTCTGATGATCTTCAAGAGCTTAAAAACTGAAGAGCATATTTACAAGCTCATATCGCCACCAGAACGTCACTTTTAGTCACTAAAAGTGACGTTCTGGTGGCGATACCCCATTCTCCTTATTTACCAAGCAGCATTAAGCCACTTAACAAAGGCTTAATGCAGCCTTTAAATAAGGCACCTTTTCACATTTTACTTAGCCTGAAATGGGAGTGCAATAAGTGTTACAGTGGCCGTTCCGCTGCAACACCCATTGCATTTTGATGCCGCCCCATATTTACATGGATGGGGTAGTGCCAAAAACTAAGGCCAGGTAAAACCTGGTTTTAGGATGGCGATACGAGGAGAAATTATTAATTTAGAAACAGCAAATCACCTTTAAAGATAGTTTATGTGCAGGAAGGTGTCCCTTACTGCACATAAAAAATCGCCCCTGCAGCGCAGTCAGCCTTGCAAGATGGTGAAAGTGTGCCTGCGCTGGTGCTAGGCAGCTTTTGTAGCGCTGGGGGAAACACAGTGGTGCAGTATATTTTTGTAAATAAGGCGTATACCTGCATTAAAAAAAATGTCAGAGCATGGCGTTATCAATTTTGGCATAACACTGCGCTCTGACATTTTATTGTAAATAGCCCATGAGTTAAAACACCCAGAACAAAGGAGTCCTTCACAGAAAGTCCAAATCAGTTAAATACGGACTTCAACTTCACAAGTACTCTTCGAAACTGTCAACCACTGCATAAACCGTACAACATAAGAATACATTCGGAGCTCAATAACAGCTACAGATACCATCACTAACATTTCCCAAATGATCTTAAAAATTCACAGTGATCTCAAAACAGACCCCCTGGCACTAGTCTACAAATGTTATCCGCAGCAAAATCCTTCAAATATGTAGATGAATCATCACAGCCAACTTGATAAAAAAACTGTGCTTAAAACATTGCCACCAATCCTCAATCACACCTGCAGGCATACATTCCCCACCTCTCAAATTTGGTCAGATCACACCTTAAATGAAAAAGCCAAACATGAACAACAAAGAGTTCAGAATCTGAGGCCACTATGTCCACTTTCCCACCTTGAAGGACTACTAAACAAAAGCTGCCACAATTCAACTTCCATTTCACATCTGGAACAATAGCTGTGGAGGAGAAGAAACCTGCCTTCTAGCGCTGTTAAATTTCCCAACAGAATTTGATACAGTAGACCATGTAAACCTGCTAAACATAATTTCCAAAAGAATGGCAGGTAGAGTTCTAAAACCATTTCAACACATCATCAGCTCCAGATCTCAGAACCTGCATCCAGGGGCACTTGAATTTAGCACAAACCATGGAGAAATCTATGAAAGCAGCGAACAACTTGTGCTTCCTGCCTTCAACAAACGTCTGTATTCATGCTTGTAAAGCATGAGCTTTATCACTTAAGAACTGGGTCGATGTCCAGTCTGTTCAATTAAAATAAAGTTTTTGTTAACCTATTCTGGGAATGCAGGAATTCTCTATTTAGCAGTTTTCCACATCTGGAATTAACCAAGACCTTTTGATTTTACTAAAATAATATATATATAATTGCTTGGCGAGGATTTCAGACAGTCCTTTTCACCCATGAGTCTGTTGTAACCCTGGGCAAAGCACTACGCTACGCTCGCGTAGTTTGCAAAGTTTGCGCAACTTCGCACTAAGCGAGCTGCACGTAGCACAGTGCAAACATGCGTAGCGTAGCGTAGTGCAGCGGTCATTTTTTGCTTGCTCGCGGTCCTCAACGTCAAGTTGGCGACCGCGAGCAAGCAAAATGACATCCTCACGAGACTTTTTCCTTGTTCGCGATCGCGAGCATGGAAAATAAACCCTCCCGGCGAGATTCCCAAAGCGGGGAGGTCAGGTTGCTCATAGCGAGTGGGCGCGCATGCTCGCGACCGCTCGCGATGAGAAACTACCAGTCCGCGTTGAGAAAGCTGCAGCTCGAGTAAAAGTCTACTCAGCAGAAGAAAAGTACAGCTCGCACTGTGCAAGATGCCATTTTCATTGATTGCACAGTGCCGAATGCTTGTCTGCACTGTGCAATCAATGAAAATGACACCTTGCACAGTGCGAACATGCTACTACGCAGTTCGCGAAGTGCTACGCGTAGCTCGCGTAATGCGAAGTGCACTTCGCGTAGCGCTACTTCGCAAACTACACTCGCCCCTAGTCTGTTGTTGAGTCATTAACATGTTTCTTCCACTCACCAAAGCATACAGCATGAGGCAGTTGGTCAGCCCACTTCAGCCTTTGACCAACTTCAATGTGAGTGAAGGCATTCCACCCAATCACAAGAGGCACATCACACACAAAGTAGTTCCCTTAATGCCAAAGGCTACTCTTCCAATGTGTGCTTTTTGAAACCAAACAAATATTTGTGTTTTTAGACTTTTGTTTTTATATTGACAGGTATCTAGTGCTCCCCCAACAATAACATTTTTCAAAAGCAATGATGAAATAAAACATTGGGAAAGCCAAAGGCCTAGTAGCCAACGACAGGTCCATTGGCATATCCAGTTCTTGTTACTGGTAGGTCTGGTGTTAAGCAAGAGCTTTTACATTTACTACAGTTATGTGCATAATAGACGTATAATTGCTTTTAGCCAGCCTTCTTAATTCTTTGGTGTGTTATTGTGTCATTCACAATTTGTCTGCCCCCTACAGTATAGATCATAGGGCAATTGGTCAGCCCACGTCAGCCATGAGCTATATTCACTGTGAGTGATGATGATGGCAATCTGCTTCATGACAAGGAGCACATCCACAAAGAGTGGTTCACTTAAGGACCAGGGACTGCTACGACAATATAGGCTTTTTTGAGACAAAGAATTGTTTTTGCTTTCAGCCAATTGTTTTTTTATATAAATGAGAGCCCAGTATAATCCCTAACATTAAAGGATGCAAAGAAACCATGACAAAACAACTATTGACAAAGCCAAAAGTCTGTCAGCCATTGACAGACAGATTTACTTTGCAAATTATTGTTTAGTTCTTGGATTCTGGAAGTGGTCTGTTGTTACTGTATGTGGATGTGCTTCACAGTGGTTAGAGGGGAGTCATATTTGCTAATGTCCAACAGTATTCTGACCACGGACAGAAAGAGTCCTATGGATGTACTTTTCACTCTTGGCATGTATTTATTTTTGGTCGCCCATCCTCTTTTTTTGTAGTCATAACTGTCAGATTGTCTTTGCACATGTGTGCAACATTTCTGTGGATGCGAAGAGGGTAGTGTCTGCAAACCTTGTGTTGTGTTTAGAAGGGCAAGGGTCACCCTACTCACTTGGAACCAGGGTATCAGTTATATATTAATGAACAATGGTTCTTGTGGACAATGTATGTAAAGTATAATAATAAGTACAATGGCATTTAACATGGGCATAGAGATGACAGGGAGAAAAAAGAAACCATATTCAACAAGACAATTAATGAATCTTAGTTGTTTATATGGATATTTAGTCAAAATATTCATAAAAGTGCATGGCGTCCAAAGTGAATATAGAAGCTACATATCAATTTAGTGACAATTTGTGACTTAGAATTAAGTTTCTAGAATACAGAAAATTACCATCACATAGATGTACAATGGTTATTCAGAGCCTTCTAGTACATTTGTAGGGGCTAGTGAATGGTTCGTTTTTACAGTTTTGTCGACAGCGTTTCTACCCCACCAACCATAAGGGGTCTCTTCAGGACGCAACAATGAGGCTCAACAAAAAAATTGATAACCAAGGAGTCATAAAATTGGCCCAAAAATGAGAAATCACTTAAGAAGTAAAAATAGGCAAGAACAAAGGTCAAACGACTGCTGGTCATACCTGAGCAAACGTACTGGAACTATCCTACCGTGGAATGCACACCACAGGGGTGTGTATATGAGAAAAAGGAAAATTACACTCATGGGACCCAGCCATGTGCTAATACAGAAGAAAAAATGACAATTATGAGCCTTAAAAAATTATAAGGTGAGAGGAGATTTCAGAAGTAAAAAAAGAAGACAGAAGTAAAACTAACCCCAGTGAGGGGAGCGGACTGCACTACACAAATTCTTCATGTTAATGTTTTCCGCTAGTTACATTCACTTTCTACTTTAATTCTTCATGTTACTATTCAATGGCCTAAATACATCACATTTCACGTTATTTAATTTCAAGATTCTAACTCTTCATGTTAACACAATGAACAAGTTACTTACCTTTGGTAACTCTTTTCCTGGTGCATACAGTATCTGCCTGTGGTTTCCTCACCTTTTGAATTGAATACCCAAGCTGGCCTGCTCCTGGCAGATGGTGCCTGCCTATCTCTACCAAAAAATCCTGTAGCGCAAAATGTGCAAAATGGCTGTGCCTCCTCACCTCCGAATCAAAGCAATACTACTTTGCAAAAGTATGGAGGGAGGCCCAAGTTGCCACCTTGCAGATGTCTGTGATAGGGACACCTATAGCTAAAGCCGAAGAAGAAGACTTAGTTCTGGTAGAATGGGCTTGAATACCCTCAGGCGGCTCCTTCTTTGCCACGGCACAGCAGATCTTTATACAGAGGATGATCCACCTGGATAGTGTTCTCTTGTGGACAGCACTGCCCTTCATCTTGCCCACATATCCAATGAAGAGTTGGTCATCCAACCTGAAGTCCTTGGTCCTGTCCAGGTAGACGCTGACTGCCCTTTTATGGTCCAGGACTCCAGGTGCATAAGTCCCTCCTCCTTCTTAGAATGATGAAGGGAGGGTAGAAAGTGGATAAGGATTGCCCCAGGTGGAACGGAGTGACCACCTTAGGCAGGAGCAGCTCTGGTCCTAAGAACCACCTTATCTGCATGGAATGATATGAATGGAGGTTTGTAGCTAAGAGCCTGCAACTCACTCACCCTCCTAGCAGAAATGATCGCAACTACAAAAATTGTCTTAAAAGCTAGGAACCTTAAGGGACGGCTATGTGAAGGCTCAAAGGGAGAACCCATATAGAAAGTGAGAACCAAATTTAAATCCCACTGAGGCGTGATAAAGGGAGTGGGAGGAAACTTATTTGTGAGATCCTTAATAAATCTTGTTGGAATTGACCCTTTTTGCAAGTGTCATCCCTGAACTTTTTGCCTTCCTCCTATATTTCTTCGGACCTGTTGTTGGCTATTTTATGACACTGGGTACTTTACCACTGCTGATCAGTGCTAAAGTGCATATGCTCTCCCTATTGTAAATTGATGTATTGATTAGTGATTCCATGATTGGATGTTTGGTTTACTTGTCAGACCCTAGTACAGTGCACTGAGTGTGCCCAGGGCATGTAATCCAAATGCTGCTGGTGAGCCTGCAGCACTGGTTGTACCACCCACAGAAGCAGCCTGTAAAAGTGTGTCTCAGGTCTGCCATTGCCGAGCCTGTGTTCAGTCTAGTACTGCCATGCTGACTGGGCAAGTGTACCCACTTGCCAGTCACTAAACCTTCCCTTGTCTTCATATCAGACACTCCTATGGTAGGCCTAAGGGCAGGGTGCATTGTGAGTATAAGGTAGGACATGCCCTGGTGTGTGTTGCATGTCTTAATAGTGAATTACAGCCATTTTCGTTTTTCACTATTGCAAGGATGCTTGATCTCCATAGGCCAGAATGGGCAGTTAGATTATTACATTTTATAATCCTAACTGACTCAGGGAACATGGTAGAAATTCGAGTTTAGTACGCCTGAACTCACAATGATAAAATACATCTTATAGTGAAGTTGGTTTTAACATTCTGTGTTTGAAAATAACACTTTTAGAAAGTAGGTATTTTATTGTCTAACTATCCAGGCCTGCCTCTGCTAGGTTGTGTATTCCTTGTCTGGAGTTTGAGTGACAGGGCTGGGGGATTCCAGGAGACTGAATGAGTCGCCCAGTGGTGAATAGAGAGATCTGCATCTAGATGGGAGGGAGGAGTTGCACCTGGGACCTGAATAGGACTCTGCCTGCCGCCCACAGTGCTGGCTCCACCCCTTGTGGTGCGTCTGATGTCTCTGCCATGCACTGTGAAAGGAGAGAAGGAATCATGTCAACAGAGTGCTCCAGGGCTGTGCCTTTCCTCCACAATGCTGGCTCCACCTCCTTTAGCGCGTCTGATGTTTCTGCTCTGCACTGTGAAAGGAAAGAAGGAGTCATGTAAACAGAGTGCTCCAGAACCGGTTTGGACTAGGCAAAGGCCCCTCTGCTCTCAGAGGTCAAAGGAGTTTGGGGTATAAATATTGGGACCCTGATCCCATGAAATTAGATCACTTTTAGACTACAAGAAGAAACCTTTACTGAGGAGAGGAACCTGAAGAAACTGAGGAGAGACTATTCCCAAGCTGAAGTGCTGCTTGGGGGATTGGCCTGCAGTGGTTGCCTTACTGCCAAAGAAGGGAGAAAGGTACTCTGTGTACTTTGCTTTCAACTTGTGAAGGATCTCCAAGGGCTTGGAAAAGAGAGCCTCCTGCTGAAATCTCAGGGTCAATAGACTTCACCCCCAGCTCCCCAGAGTTCTTGTGGAAGTGCCTGCTGCTGTTTTGGGCCTTCTGATGAACTGCGTGTCTCAAGGAGCTGGAAGCGCGACTCAACAAGAAGAAGCGTGTTGCCATCACTAGGCCTGCTGTCGCAACTCTGAAGGAGGGTGTCACCACTGGAACTGTCGCACTGCACTGCATCGGAGAGAAGCGTGCCGCAACGAAGAGGAAGCATGTTGCCATCGCTGCTGCTGCAGTTGCAACTCCGAAGGAGGGTGTCGCCGCTGAAGCTGTTGCACTGCCCCGCATCGAGAGAAGAGTCTCACAACGAAGTCGAAGCGTGTCGCCATCGCTGTGCCTGCCGTCGCAGGTCGGAGGGTGTTGCCGCTGAAACTGTTGCACTGCACCGCATCGAAGAAGAGCACCTCGCATCCCCCGAGAAGCACGTCGCCGTCGGAGCTGCTGCCGCCGCATCATGGATGTTGCCGCTGTAGTTGTCACATTGTGCGGAAGGTTCACGCACCTTGGGAGCAGAGTGTTGCCGCTGGAGCTGCTGCGGTCCATCGCGGAACAAGGGTGTTGCCGCTGCAGTCCACGCATCGAACCGAGAACTTCTCGCATCCCCGAGAAGCGTGCCACATCTGGACGATCTTCACGTCTTCATTTCTTTGCACCCGAACTTTGCCGCATTTCCCTCGCTGCGACATTGCTTGTCGTGGAAGCGCAACGCAACCTAAGGTACATTGATGCAAAGGTTCGCATCTTAAGAACTGAACAGAACTAAGCTAAATATACCATCTTACAGTAATAGTATTGTGTATTTTTGTCGTTTATGGTCTTTGGTAAATCTATATGAAGTATACTTATTTTTTATATAAAAACCTGTGTGGTGTCCATTTGTAGTGTTGTCACTTGGTTACTGTATGTGGTCACAAATGCTTAACACACTGCCTCTGAGATAAGCCTTTCTGCTCGTGCCAAGCTACCAAGGGGGTGAGCAGGGGTTATTTTAGGAGTGTAATCCCCTTATCTTGACTAGAGGCAAGGGTCCCTATTTGTCACAATTACCTACCTGGGCCAACTTGAGACCCCCAAATCTAAAAGATCTCATTACTATGGGAGATTTAAACAACACGTGTTGATCAGGCAAACAGAGAGAAGCCGACAAAGCAGACAAGTAGCCCTGAACAGTAGCTAATGCACAACCCTGCTGTGCTAGGGAACGAGAGTAACTCAGAATATCAGGCAACAGCGCCTGCAAAGGATCAATTGATCTTGCTCCACACCATTTAACAAACTTGACCCAAGTACCAAAATAGACAGACTTGGTGGGGTGTCTCCTGGATGATAAAATAACATCAACCACAACCGATGGGAGAGAGAAAGAACTTAGGTTGCCCCGTTCAATCTCCAGGCATGAAGGTGCAGGTTCTGGAGGTGGAGGTGAAGGTGAAGGTGAAGAACCTGCCCCTGAGGAGGTCTACCCTGAGAGGGAGACAGAGCGGAGGGTGCGATGAGAGGTAAAGGAGGTCTGTGCACCACACCCTTCACTACCAATTCGGGGTGATCAATATGACTAGGGCCCGATCTTGGCACATCTTCCTCAGAACTCGAGGAATCAAGGGTATGGGTGGGAACTCGTACAGAAGCTGTGAGCCCCAATCTAACTGAAACCTGTCCCCCAATGCTCCCCGCATATTATACTGTAGACTGCAGAATGACCGGCAGTGCGCCTTCTTGTGAGTGGAAACCGGTCCAACCAAGGAAACCCACATGCCCTGAATATATGAAGGACTACCTCTTGATGGAGATGTTGTATGGCATTTTAGGATCCGGGTGAAATTTCCTGATTCATGCCCTTATATAGGTACAATTCACATTGATCTTACATAGGCATATACATAATACCCTTATTTAGACATAGCCCATGCACTCCAAATACTGGCATGGCTACTTCCACCCATATCAAAATGTCACAAAGATTTCTTGGAAAATCGGCTTAAGCAGTCAGGGACCTCCCCTTTTCTACCAACTACAGAGAGAGATTTCTCTAAGTAAATACGATCAATTTCTCGCATTCGTTCTGCAGTCTCTGCTTGTGTTGCTTTCCAAGCGTCATTATAAATGGCATAGATACCAGCGTATGTAAAAGGTTTAAGACGCGGTTTTTAAGGTCCCTGTAAGAAGTCCCTTAAATCAATGCCATCTTTAAGTAAAGATAAGTGTTGTTTTACCTCTTTTAGTGTAGATTTGTGTAGCCGCTCAAGGCACAGTTTTCCTACACTGTACAATGTTACTATCCCTGGATGTTGTCTCTGGACATATCTTCGATGTGGCCTAGTGAATGTGAACCCTTGTGTCTTATTCAGGAATCTTGACAGTTGTTTGTGTCTGTGGGGCAGATTAACAATTTTTTCCGATCAGGATCTGTTCTGTTGTTAAGTAAAATAGTTTTTACATCGTCCACCCCCTCTGAAGTGTTCTTACTATCAGGTGTAGGTGTAGGTATGGACGGTTTGTTTAAAATCTTTTATCTTAGCTAAGCCAAGACAAGATGTCTGTTGAACAGTGTCATTTAAAAACATTATTTGTTCAGGGATGATGCAGGATCTAAATAAAGCTTCTAGTCCCTGCACCTGCCAGTCTTTTGTACCCCAGACAGTTTTTGTCTCAATGTTGTCTTTCCAAAAGTCAAAACCTAAAGTAGACAATTGAGCATAAAAGGCAGCAGAATACATTTATTTTGTATTTGTCAGCATACTTTTCATTCCTGTCCTATTAGCATTTTTAAAGTAAAATGATTCCGGATTTGAAATATTAAAACCTGAAAAGTACGGAAATTTGTCAAAAAATGTTTTTGAGCTACCCTTTGGTGGCGTTGGACAATGTTCCCATTGATTATAACTATAAACATTTCTAGGGTTTGCAGATTTGTGCAAAAAATGATGACCATAGTGATAATAACAGTACATTTCTTCATAATCTGATGAACCTTCTAAGTATTCCTGATGTGTAAATTTTGCAGACATTTCCAAGTCTGACATCATATTATTAACGGTCTCAAAGTGCCAATCATCAGAAAAGGTACTAGATGAAACAAAGTTACTCAAGGAAACCTTGAATTGGTGTGGAATCTTCAACAGATCTGCAGGACCAAAGATGTGATAATCAGTTCTGTCCCAAGCTATACCACCACGTATATTCACTGTTGAGAAGTCTCTTTGTTCACGATGGGATGATTTGTGTGGTCTGAGGAGTAAGTTGATGTTCTTAGTTGCTGAGTCCTTTTTAATATATCTTCCATTTATCAGCATTCCCAAAGTTAGTACAAGAGTCAACCAAAGTAGAAGAAAAAGTACACCCAACACAATCCAAAGTTCAACCCATGGTGAAACCAGATACGTTTTCAAAGTTGATGAAAAAGGTCTGTAGCTTGTTCTTTAAAAGTTCTTTTTGTTGGCTTCGTTTCAAGTTCACTGGGATCCTCTGAAAACGTATCAAAGTTAATGAAATAGCCAGAGGCAGTTCTGTCGATTGTAGGGATTGCATCCGGATTATTTGAAATCGCTGGAGCTACCTGGTCACTTGTCATATTAGTATAGTCCGAAGCTATATCATTATATAGAGGTGTTTCTTGACGAACTGTTATTTGGGTCTCAAGAGGCACAAGTTCCATGGCTTTGTTGCAGAGTCCTTCTTTTCGCCATGCAGATTCTTCAAAGGTGATGAGTCTCTCAGTTTGAACCTCTTGGATAGTAGCCAGATTAGGTCGTCTGCTACATCTTTGGAATCCACTTGGCCTACTACTTATGATTGGCCATATGATGTGGTTTTACCAAGTCGATGGACATAAACCTGTTCTTCTTTCTTCCAGCAAGGGGCGGCAGTAACACTGTTCTTGATCCGTGGATTGCTAGCACAGGTACCGGTTGTCTCTATGAAGGCCCAAATTCCTTCTTGTCTGCGATCTTTTCTCTGACTAGATCCCCAATTTTTGGAATCCAGGCAGGCCGTGCTGGGAAGGGTGGTTCTCCTTCAGTGGTCGTTGGCTTCTGCAATGTGTTGCTTTGACTTTTTCTTGTTTCATTTAAGTCCTGCAAAACAGCCAACCGGTCTTTGATATCAAAAGGTTTTTGTTCTACCACTGAAGTATGACTATCAAGGTCCTGGACAATCATTCTAGTTACAAAAAGGATTTCATATGGAGTGATTCCCCCTAGAGAACTTCTTGGCAGATTGTTTAGACTACGTTGGACACTTATTAGATGTTTGACCCACCCGTCACCCGAGCCTAATACCCTAGCTGTTATAGATTGCTTTATGACCCGGTTTTTCTTTCCACAACCGAATTTCCCTCAGGATGGAATGGACTAGAATACCGCAATGCAACGCCCAGATTGGCCATGGCCTCCTTGTAAGCTTTTGAGCTAATTTCAGGACCCTGGTCAGAATGTAGTGTGCCGACTGCGTATGTGCCAATAAAGACTCGCAAATCTTTTATAACAGTTCGGGCGTCAGCCGAGCGTTGACGCCACATCCAAATGAATCTGTCCTAATAATTGTGGGACCGCATTCGTCCATAGGGAAGTCTGCGTGTAGAAAGTCTAATGCTGTCTAGCAATGGTGTCTGTACTGGGCTGGCGACACTGTAGTCAGGTATCTGGCAGCGTTCGCTGTTGCGATCTCTGTTGCAGTCATGGCAATTAATTGCAAATTCTTGAATGTGGGCATTCATCCATGGCCTCCAGTACGTCTCTTTTAATTCTAGTATAGATTTAGAGATCCCCTGATGTATCAGATCCTCTCCCAAATGTGTTTCGTGTATTAAAGCTACTCTACGTTTCCTGTTTGGAATTACTCTATCCCCCACTCCAGGAAATCTAGCAAAAGGAATGGAGTTTGCATCAATTATGTATGATATTCAAGTGGATAGTTCTGAGGTAACGCTGCACCGCTGCCTTTGCTTGTGGCATTGACAGCTAGCATTATTTTGCCGTCTATTTTCGTTTTTGAACGAGTGATTGCAGCTACGGGAGTCGTTTGCACAGCTGCCTTCGCTGCTTCATCAGCCAATGAATTACCCGCAACGTGAACGCCATCACGTTGATGACTGGATCGCATGAGATTTTTGCAGTTCTTTTTGTAACTGAACTACTTGTTCCCAAAGCAACTTATGCTTGATTGTGCCACCCTTTGCATCTTTGAAACCATTTTGAATCCAGTTCTGCAAGTATTCATTGTAAGATTTGACGCAATAATAAGAATCGCACACTATGACTGTGGGGAATTCGTGATCAGTATTTCCAAGCGCCATCTTGAATGCTTGTAGTTCAGCTTGCTGAGCTGTACAATCTCCAAGAGATTGAGTTTTTGTGACCATAGATCGGAATTTACCATCGCGTCAGCGACCTTTAACGATCGCGCACGCAGCACTATAAGCTTGTTTATCCCCAATTGCGGGCTGTGCTGATCTCTCTGTATGAATTATACATTTGTAATGTTCTAGAGGCAGAATCTTAGTAGGTAGAGGACATTCTTGGTCGTATTGCAGAAATTCTTGTGTTTTCAAGTATGGGTCAAAAATGTATTCAATGTCTGTTGCAGCAAGAGAATTAACCCATTGTATCCATCTCGGATGTAAAGCCTTTGCATTTGGAATGCTTGCTTTTGTTACTACCTCTAAGGCAGGTACAGGAGTAACAACCATTATGCATTTTCCCTGAGCAAGGGTGCTCTCTTTTGCTACTGCAGTTTGAACCACTGTCAGCATTTTTTCTGTAGAGGTGAATTTCACTTCAGCTTGTGTGTACAAGTGTGTGTGAATCCGCATCTTCCTGGAAAGATTCGGATTACAAGGTTGCGTACGTTTAAGCGGGTTTGCAAATGTGTTGTTGCTAGCGTGTCTGTTTGTACTGATCGCAACATTTCAGTGTGTTTTTGAGTCCAATTAACTGTTTTGAAATCAGGTTTGATTAATTCGTAGAGAGGTTTAACCCTTTCTGCATAATTTAGAATGTATGTTCTTCCGAAATTCTGGAAACCTAGAATTGACTGTAAGTTTTTCAGCGTTTTTGGAGGTTGGAGCAGCGCACACTTTTCTAAAAAGTTGGCTGCCAGGATTTTGCCTTCACTTGATAACTCGTATCATACAAAAAGCACGTTGAGGTGGGCAATTCTCGATTTCTTAAAATTGAATTTATACCCTTCAGATGCGAAGCCAAGTATTATGGTGTTCACTCTGTTCAAGTGCCTGTCCAAGTCATCGTCTGTTAGATAGATGTCATTAACATAAGATAATGCTTCATTATCATATGTTCGTAGTAACTCTGTTACTCTGGCTGAAAATAACCCTTGACTATTCTTGAATCCCTGGGTGAGACGGCAGAATTGAAGTGGTGTCCCCATAATTGAGAAAGCGGTCAAGTACCTACTTTCCGGTGCAATATATTGACAGAAGAAACCGTTCAAAATATCTAAAGTGGTTTTATATTTTTTACACACAATGTTATTCATTAGTGCTGCACTGTGTGCATTTTGTACTGCAAAGGTTTTGCAACAAGAGTTTAAATGCCTGTAGTCCAAAACTAGACGATATGTACTGTCTGGTTTGGAGACAGGAAACAAAGGATTGTTCATTGACGAGGTGCATGTTTCAATCACCCCTTGGAATTCAAGTTGATCTAATATCTCCCTGACCTGTTTATTAGCTTCTTGCTTAACTGGGTACTGCCTCTGTGCAGTTGGAAGAGTTTTTAACTGGATTTTATGGTGAGGAGAATCCTCATCCCATCCTACATGATTTTTGTATAATGCTGGAGCCTGGGCTACAGCCCATTTTCTGGCATAGGTGTATTTTAAATGAATTGGAATATGATTTGAGAAGGCTGGCATAATGATGTCTTCGCCATGTGAGCACTCCCTGAAAAATTTGGGTGGCCAGTCTTGTTCAGCTAGCAGAATGTCATAACCCTTAGAGAGCTTCTCCCGAAAGAGTGCTCTTATTTTTCTAGTTATATCCCCCTCCATCCAGAGTGTTACTTCATATAACTTGTGGGGTACACTAACCCTGGTATCAGCAGTTTCAACTTGGATGTACTCATTCAAGTCCACTGTCTACAGATGATCCTTCAAGATCTTGTGAGCTATGGTTACTTCTGCTGCACTGTACAGCATTGTCTGAGCCCACTCCCCATTCTTGTGTTGTGTCCTCAAGATCCTCGGCATGTCTGATTTTTAGACCTGCTACCTTCTTTTTGGTGAATTGGGTTTTCTTATTTTTTGGAACGTGTTGATCTTCTTTGGACTTCACGCGTTCTTCCTTGTTGTCTGACCGTCCGTTCGGATATCTGTGATGAAGTCTGAAAGGTACGAGAGGAACGTGTATCAATATCTTGATATCTTTGAGGTTTTCTCAATTATCCCTATTCCTAAGGTTATACCTCTTTTCAGAGGGCTCCTTTTGAGGAGTCCTACCTCTGCATTGAGAACGCTTCTCTTTAGAAGTTTTTTTGGGGTTCTCCCATTTCTTTCTAGGAGCAGTGAGAGTGTTTTTAATAAAGACCTTTTCAGGACTTTCGATTAGTTGGGGTCTAACTGGTTTCCCACCCAAACTGTCTCTACCTAGTTCTTCATAGTATTTTTCAATTATTCTGGCTAGTTCTTGTGGTTGCTCAGTTACATCAAATTCTCTTAGCCTTTGGTGGATCGCCACTGATGCTGCCTCACCTTTAATATTAGCTAATATTATTGCTGAGACCTGTTTAAAATCTTTCAGTAGTTGCATACCCAGATTTAAAGCAGGCTTTGCCCCATATTCATTTTAAATCTGTTTCAGGACATGTGGTATTACCGCCATAGACTGAACACCATGTGTTTTTGTGTAGATTGCAGCAAAGACTGTACCCCAAGTGTCACAGTCCTCCAGGTGTGGTGCGATTACCATTAGTAAACAGATTGTTAAAATCCTGTGTTTCTCATGAAGGGTAGTATCAGGAAATACTGCCTCGATTTGAGTAATTTTTTGAGCTATCCAGAATGGAATTTGTTCCCTTTTTGCGGGCAGTTTACCAATGACTGATTGTATAGTCTGTGGTGTAATTTTATTTGTGTTCCCCAGGTAAGGGGTGTTTTGTGGAATCCTTATAGGAGGTTGGACTGTTAGAGTCCACATGACACATTGAACCAATTGTCTATGTATTTTAATTAGTTGTTTTAGTTAAACTAATAGTTCCGCACCTGTCATTTCTTCAATGGCAGGATGTGGTGTATAGCTGGCTAATACCGGCCATGTTGCTCCTGGTCTACCTAATGCACAGAGTCTGGTAATGTGATTTTGATGTTGTAGGGCGCCTTTAAACCAGAGTGCATGCTCTTGGTATGGTAATGGAATTTCAATATCTTCGAAAGGAGTGTATTCCGTTGGAGGTTCCTCTTCTTTGTAGAAGTGAAACACATGTGTTACTGGGTTTACTTCAGGGAAGACAATCCATGAATAGAATACCTCTGCCGATATTCATGTGCCTCTATGACAAAAATCACCCTACCACCTCTTGATGATAGGCCATTTGTTATAAGCTTTATAGTGATGGTTTTCCTTAAGTTTTCCGGGATGATTATAGCATCCGGGTCGTCTTGTTGGAAACCTGTAACGTCAAAGGCTGCTGGATTTACTGCAGCCCCTCCTTTCTCTCTTTCAGTCATTTTGTTGGCTGAAAGTTTTACAGAGCAAGTTTCAAGGAAACATAGATAAGGTGCACAATATTTTGGAACACCGTATCCTTCAACGTTGAACAAACCAAAAACTAATACATAGGATTTTCGTCCTACTTAGTTATGGCGGATATTTTATCCTTCTCCCACTCCAGACATCTATTGAAGTGTTTTACAGTAAAAAGGGGTCTCTGAGAAAAGCACGACTGAGTTACTTTAATATCTAGCGTTAAATTAGTGCCTTACCAAATGTTGGGCGCCATGTAGTGTAGTTCCTATATTCCCAATAGGCTCTGCACATTGGAATAATATATCCTATAGTTTAGACGTAGGACTGAGGTCGACTAGGTCTCTATCGAATATATTAAACTTAATAGTGAATGTCAGCTAGCTCAGAGGTCACTAGAAACTTTCTCGAATTCACAAGAAGGGATTAGTTTCTGACAACCGCATAAACATGATAACTTTGTTTCCCAAGAATAAGAAATGTATCTCTAGAGTCGTGGAAACAATAAATAAGAATTTCACTCAGTCAATCGTGCATACTTTGTTTCTACAGAGGTGCAGAGAAATAAAGAGACTGGCGTTTTCAATAAAAAGGTTTATTGAACAGTCTTCTTTCTCATGCAAAAGAAATGAACTGCTGCAATCATAATGCAGGCTGCAAAGTATAATGTGTACAGCAAGAACAATATTATAAAATAATACTGTAAGAGCATTGTATGGTTTCTAAGCCATATAAAAATACATACATAAATAACAATGACTAAAAGTACTCATCTGGTGCTTCAAAAATACGCCTACCCCAATGTACCTAACCTAAGTCTCGTACGAGGGAAGAAGTAAGTATTGTGTAGTCTAGGTTTAGTTGTTCTTGCCAAGAATCTATCCAAGGTTTCTCTTAGGTTTTAATCAGCTCCATACCTTAGTTCAGAATGAAGGAGGTCTGGTATCTCTGTCTCGTGACTCGATTTCCCAACAACCCGCGAGGGGAGCTTGGAAACATTGGAGCTGGATTCTCAGTGAGAGAAAGGACAACTCGATCAGTGCGACAGCTGGAGGGTCGGCTTCCTTCGGCACTTGCTGTAGCGAGCTGCGTCGGGCAAACAGATAGTCGAACTGCTCCTGAACCACTGTGTCTTGCTTGAGCAAGTGAAGGCATATTGATACCTTGAAGGTGCCTAGTTTTACGTAAAGTCTGGCATAATAACGTCAGTAAAGAACCCCAAGGGAATAGTAGTTCTTTGTAAAGTACATGAGTTCTTGGACAAATCAATATTCAAGCAAAGGGAGGTCCCTTACTGCTTAAGCCGATTTTCCAAGAAATCGTTGTGACGTTTTGATACGGGTGGAAGTAGCCACGCCTGTATTTGGACTGCATGGGCTATGTCTAAATAAGGGTATGATTTCTATGCCTATATAAGGGCAATGTGAATTGTGCCTATATAAGGGCATGAATCGGGAAATTTTGCTCAGATCCTAAAACGCCATACAACAATGCCACTTGTGATTGGCCAAATACTTCCGACTGAGGCTGTTCGCATGCACATTCAGTTCCCTGGCCAGATGATTGTCGATCACAAAAACCTGATGGTACGGAGCCCATGACCAGAGTCGCAGTGCTTCTATGCAAAGATACAACCCTACTCCTCCCTGTTTGTTGATGTACCACATCGGGAAGTGTTATCCGCCAGAACCTGAACCGACTGACAATGAAGGAAGGGAAGGTAGGCCTTGAGAGCCAAATGTATCACCCGCAATTCCAGAAGATTATTTCACATCAATCTTTCCTCTGGAGACCAAAGACCTTTGACCTCCAGCTCCCCCAGATGACCTCTCCACCTTACAGTGGAGGCATCCATTATCACTGTAGCCACCGGAGAAGGAGGTTGAAATGGCTTCCCTTGAGACAGGTTGCCTGGATCACTCCACCACAACAGATGTGCTGCAGTGTCTCTAGATATCCTGACCAGCTCTTTGAGATCTCAGTTGTGTTGAAACCACTGCGTGCATAAGCACCACTGGAGGGCCCTTGTATGCCAGCATGCATGGTTGACCAACAACATGTAAGAAGCGAACAGTACAAGCAGGAGCTAGACGTTCAGGACTGGAACATCCATTACATTCTGAAAAAGTGGAATCATAGCCTGGATGTCCTAAATCCTTTGTGGAGGCGGGAAAGCATAACTCACAGTAGTGACCAATACTGCCCCTATGAACAGGTTGCGCTGAGACGGCATCAGGTGAGATTTGGGTACATTTATCAAAAAACCCAAGTTGAACAACAGTTGAGTTCTTATTTGCAAATGGTTCAACACGATCTCTAGTGACTTCGCTTTGAGCAGCAAGTTGTCCAGATAGGGAAAAACAGGGACCCCGATCTTCTGTGATGTGCTGCTACCACCACCATCAGCTTTGTGAAGACCCGAGGTGCAGAAGTAAGACCGAACGGAAGGACTGCAAACTAGTAGTGTTGAGACCCCACCGTGAAATGAAGATACTTCCGATGCAACTTCAGGATGAGATATGAAAATACGCATCCTGCAAATCAGTCAACACCATCCAGTCTTACTTCTGCAGCTCAAAAAGAACCTAAGCCAGGGTCAAAATCTTGAATTTCTCCTGTTTGAGGTAAAAATTCAAGATCCTGAGGTCTGGGATCGGGCTCAAGTGACTGGAATAGCATCCCTGGCCCATTTCCTGCTCTGAAACCACCATGATTGCACCTTTTTGCAGTAAAGACAGAACCTCCTGCTGTAGAAACAGAAGATGCTCTTCTGAGCACAAACCCTGATGGGGAGGGCAAGGAGAGGGAAACTCCCGGAAGGGTAGATCGTACATATTCTCTACGATTTTCAACACCCAGAGATCTGTAGTAATAGACCTCCAATGTTGTCAAAAATGTGACACCCCTTCTCCCACTGGACAAGCATACTCCAGGATGGAGGAGCTAAAGCTGCTTCCCTGCCGTATCAGTTGGAGGGGCAGAAGAGGAGGAGGAGGAGACTTGCTGCCATGCTGCACCCTCTAGACCATAGGTACTCGCAAACATATGCCCAGGGGCCACAAAGTTTGGTCTGTTAAGGGACCGAGGGCCGCAATGGTGCCAGCAGGGTGACAATTGGGGGTAGAGTGCAAGATGGCTTTGAAAGTAAAAGTGTTATTAAAGTTAAGTGGTGCTGGAAAACATAGTCACCTCCTTTCTTTAACTTCAATTAACCTTTAAATAAAGGCTTGCCTGAATATTTAGCATCTTTTTTTATGTTAGTCCTGAATCGATTGAACAGCAGCCCTGTGCTGCTGTTGATCATGGGGCTGTAGGTAAAGGTCAGGAGGGCCACATGCGGCCCCCGGCAGTACTTTGAGTATCACAGGTCTAGACGACCAGTGCCCTTTCCACTGTAAAATCTGTACAGGGGATTTGCCTGCTGTTGTGGATGCTGTCAGGCATGAACGCATAGGGTCCTGCCAAAACCACAAAACCTGAGATATCTAAAGCCCATGGACTGAGACTGGAGACCCAAAGATCTTGCAGTTGCTCTGCTGTCTTTAAAGCGCTGCAATGCCGAGTCCACTGTGGCCCCAAATAGACAAGATATATTGAAAGGCAGGGTAGCTTGGACATCCGGTGAGAACCCCGACACCCATAAGCATGCATTTCCAGATTGTATGACCAGGCATACCGTAGCTTGAGCATACAAAAGAATCTCCAAAACATTGCCCTGAATGTCCTCAAGTAGTTTCGGAAGCACTTCCCTTGCCAAGTCCATAAGTTCATGAATATAGCGACCCAAAAGGAAAGTAGCATTAGATGACTTGATAGCCATACTGCCAGAAGAGAGCTCCTTCTTCGCTAATTGCTCCATGCGATTGGATTCTCTGTCTGCGTGAGTAGAACTGAATGACCCTGCCAACTGTTTCGAGGAGCACTAAGCCTGGACTACCAAACTTTCCGGAGAAGGATGAGTGGACAGGAAAGCAGGATCCCCCAGAGCCACCTTATACCTCCTTGCCGCAGACCTGGACACCACAGGAGCTGTCATCGGCTTCTGCCACACATCAAGGATGGGCTCAGTCAAAGACTTGTTGAAATGGAGCAAAGGCTCAGAGACAGAAGAAGGGGAATGGAGCACCTTCAGCAAAATATTAGACTTCAACTCCAGCAGATCTGCTGTCTTCCTGATCACAGAGTGATAAGAAGTCACTTCTTGAATTGAAGACCTCTTGGAGACAAGAAGTCCCATTCAGGGGATGTATACAGGCAACTAGCTTCCTGTAGACCTTCAAACTCCTGATCAGGGTACACAATCTCGCCTTCCTCAGCCTCCTTTGGTTATTCCTGGTTATCCTCTTCTTCCATCAACCTCTGTGTGTCTCTTCTAGACCTCATTCTTAGAACTAGCGTCGCAGTTGCCAGACGCGGTGCTGGTGACTTCGGGATCGGCATCGAAGAAAGGTCTATCAGGACAGTAGTAGACACTGGTCGAGGTCGAGATGGCGCCGGGGAAGATCTGGTCTGGTTCGATGAGAGTCTTTCCTTTTCTGTCCACCTCTCGAAGCTGGCTGGCACTTGCTTTGGCCTTCTCAAGACTCTGAGAAAAAATTCTTTCCTCTCTTGCCTCAAGCTGCAAGAGAAACGGTTACTTGTGCCCTCATCCTGTCTCGGCTGGACTATGCCAATTCACTTTACATTGGTATCCCTGGCTACCTGATTAAACAGCTGCAGGCTGTCCAGAACTCAGCAGCCAGACTTCTGCCGGGCATTTCCTCCAGACATAGTGTGCGGCACCATCTGCACTCACTTTATTGGCTTCCCGTAGCAGAACAGGTTAAGTTCAAAACGCTAGTCCTAGCCCATCGTGCCCTTCATGGCATTCATCCATCCTATCTGCAAAAGCGCTTTTCATTCTACATGCCCTCAAGATTGTTGCGATTGGCATCTCTCCGACTAGCAATGGTTCCCCGATTTCAATTTCAGAGGCAGGGCGCCAGGTCTCTGACTCGGAGGGGGCGGCTGCAGCGTGGAATGAACCTTCCCCTGACTCTCCATACTATTGAAGACCTGGCTGTTTTTAAGAAAAATCTCAAAACGCATTTCTTCATCTGTTAGTTTTCTGCTCCCCTTAAGTCATTGCGCCAGGACACTCATGAGTAGCCGTGCGCTGTACAAGTACAATTAACATAACATAACATCCACCTAGGGGTACTCGTCCCTCCAGAGAGTGAACCGGCATCAATAATCTCGGCATCAGGAGAGGCCAACTCCTTGGAGCAATCGAGGTGCCTGAGGGAAATGAGGTGGTAAACCTCCCAAGGAGTATGCCAGCGAACCCATGGGGCCAACCGGTGCACCAGCAGGATTTGCCGCTCTGGGGGAACAAGCTGAACATCACATTCAGGAAATTAGACTGATCCGTACCCAGAGTCGGTAAGGCAGGATACCCTGAAGCTGGTAGAGCAGGCTCTGAGACCGCTCGAGGAGGTGGCACATTTGGCGTTGGTTGTGGCGCCGGAGACCATTGAGTCAGAGGTGGAGTGAACGGCAACAGTGGAGGTGTTGCTACTCATGGCGTCGGTGGAGTCACCGCTGTCAGAGCCAGAGATGGGCCGGAGACACCTCAGGAGAAGGAGACAGAGAGACTTCATCCTTCCAATCACTCCAGGGAGCCGGAGACACCGACTTCAACGTTTCATCTTTCTCCAAACAATGCTTGGAACCATGGCTCCGGTTTTTCTTATGTTTCCTCGATAACTTCAAGGTATGCGGAGACGGTGACTTGGATTGGGACCTCTACGTTCTCCGACCCCTCTTTTGCTTTTTGGCTTTGGTCATGAACAATTTGGCCTCTCTCTACTTTAAAGCCTTGGGGTTCAATCGCCTGCATGATGAACACTCCCTGATGTTGTTGTGGTCCGATGAGAGACACCACAAACAGTCATCATGAGGATCAGTAATAGATATCTGCCCCCACATTCCCTGCATGGCTTGAATCTGGATTTCTCTTGCGTAGCCATGGTTGCTGCTACAAAAATCCAAAGTCTTGCAACAAAGAAATTGCCAGAAATGCCCTGGAAAAAAAAACGTTGTGCGCCGAAGGCGTGATAAAATTGAACTAATATCAGCATGCTGATGACGTCTTCTTATGGCTCCGATGGCGTCACGGGGAGTCAGGTGCGGAGCTGTTCCATTGTAAAGTCCTCATGGTACAGCTGAGAAGAGAAGTTTCCCTGCAATGCTGCGCATGGGGGTAATTCATAAGGTGAGGAATCCACAATCAGATACTGTATTCATCTGAAAAATTATTATATGCGGGAGTATGCTACATGTGTGGTTATAATGCACCCCTACGATTAAAATGCTGTCTCCACTTCGTTAATCTCCCCCTCTAATGACATTAAGTCATCACAAAACACCTTAAATCCCTGTAGAGAAGACCGATCTATAATGTAAACAACAAGGACCCCCTGTTCAAAATTGATAGTTCATGGGACAGGGAATTAGACAGTGTGTATGATATCTCAACATTTATACCGAGCAAGGGAAGAGAAAGTGTAAAACAACAGATCTACACAATTATTAAAAACTATATTCTTTTTAATGATATTTCTTTTCAAATCATGTCTTAAATGCACAAATTTACACAAAAAATGACAAAGGAACCAAATATTACAATACTAAAAATTAATCATACAAGTAAAAACAGAAAAGGGGAAGTGGCAATCAATACTTTCTGGACGCGCGTTTCGGCGTTTGAAAAAACGCCTTCATCAGGAGCCATAAAAATGTTTCTGAAATACATAATATAATCAACATGAGAAACATACAAACATTCATATATTTATATAGGCAACATAATTACATAAACATTAAAAAACATTTCATTATTTAGCACTTTATAAAATTATATACAATTCAAACCTCCCTGCTTGCTATAGCATATAATGTTCGCCAAACAAGTTACAAAACGTATTCATATATATTTGAGCAGTTGTTATAATTATTCAGGAGAAAAGAATTCAGACATTTCTCACAGTCTTTAAATTAGTTGAAGTCCGGTTAGGAGAAGACCGATCTAAACAGATGTCGTTGCTAGTCTTCTCTGTCTGAACTCATTCAACCACTTAAGATTCTCGTGATGACTGTCCTGCAGCCTTTCCACCCTTCTTTCTCTCTCCCTTAAGGAATCCTCAAATTGCCTTGCCTTGTGCCATTTGTATGTTCTTATCATACCCAGCAAGATGATAACACAGACCACAACAATTATTATTGGCTTCAAATTATATCTAAGAATTCCATTTCCTAGCTTAGCAAACCACATTCCAACTGCCCCAAATCCTTTTCCAATTTTATCCCAAACTCCCTCATTGGCCAAATCATGTATCTCATGATGTATCTCTATGATGTTACTTATATATCTCCTCAGACTTTACTTTTGTCAGGAATCTAAGTGCAACACTGTTGGACCTTAAGCATCCGACAGACTCTGGATTATTTTCTAATAACACATCTAAAGCAAGATGATTCTGCATCACCATCACTCTTATCAAAACCATTTCTACATCTAAAAGCAACATTGGAGGGACATGGCCAAGGTAGCGGTGGAGCAATTTCGAACTTGAGGAGCTCCGCTTGCCGTGGTCAAAGAAACGCATTATATATCGCAAATCAGGCCCCCGGAGGCAGTCAGTGAGGTGCAGTGACCCCAGTGCTCGCCCTGCTCATGCCGAGAGCCTCCAAGGCCAACGGCAGCCGCAACATTGCTGCATCAGTGCTGAGGCCTGAGACACCGTCGGAGGCAAAGGGGGGCCGCAAACAACGCTGTGACCTGAATCGGTCAGGCGGAGAAAAACACGATCGAGGTGCAGCCTCCCGAGACTTGGCAACGGCAGGGCGGACGATTTGAGGGGCCGCATTGGGCGCGTCCGCAACAGAGCTGGAGAGGCGATGCCCACGTGAGGCTTCCCTGTCGCTGCAATACCGGCGGACCCCTAGGGGCAGAAATCTGAAGCTAAGCAGAGAAGCAGAGGAGGTGACTGAGCCTCCTCAACCCGGCCCGGGAATGCGCAGCTGAGCGGGCGCCCGGCCCGAGAGGTCCAGAGTTGACATCTGCAGAGGAGCAGCCTCGGCAAATTCCAGCAGGAGGTGAGCACAAAGACGTGACCACCAGCGTATATTACTTGGAGCGGACGCCTGTCTTGTTGAGGCTCCCCCGCTGTGGATCGATGGGTTTGACTGGTGACCCGAGTGCTCGCCCTGCTCACGCCGGGAGCCTCGAAGGCCAACGGCAGCCGCAACATCGAAGCATCAGTGCTGAGGCCTGAGACACCGTCGGAGGCAAAGGGGGGCTGCAAGCAATGCTGTGACCTGAATCGGTCAGGTGGAGAAAAACACGATCAAGGTGCAGCCTCCTGAGACTTGGCAATGGCAGGGTGGATGATTTGAGGGGCCGCAGTGGGCGTGGCCACAACAGAGCCGGAGAGGCGATGCCCACGTGAGGCTTCCCTGTCGCTGCAATACCGCCGGACCGGCGGACCCCTAGGGGCAGAAATCTGAAGCTAAGCAGTGAAGCAGTGGAGGTGACTAAGCCTCCTCAACCCGGCCCGGGAATGCGCAGCTGAGCGGGCGCCCGGCCCGAGAGGTCCAGAGTTGACATCTGCAGAGGAGCAGCCTCGGCAAATTCCTGCCGGAGGCGAGCACACAAACGTGATGACCAGCATGTATTACCTGGAGTGGATGCCTGTCTTGTTGGGGCTCCCCCGCTGTGGATCGATGGTTTTGACTGGTGCTGGGAGACCTGCGGGGATGCCCAGGTGTGGGTCCAGCCGGGATCGGTTGACGCGGGCCCATGCGTGGATCGGCGCGCCTGTGCCAGGAAGGCAGGACTACTATGCGGTGATATAGGAGGAGCGACAGAGAGGCCACCCTGAGACAGACAGAGACTTGAGGCCAGTATGTATCCCCGGGGCAGCAGAGAGACTGCTTGTTGGTGGTAAAGTTGGCCTTAGGGCCCAGTTATAAAGGGCTTTCCAGGTTTGGGATCCGGGGTCTAATTGGATATGTTGTGCCTGCACCTCTGAGTCCACAAGCACACTAGAAAGGATTCCCCATTGGAGCGGTGGGGTGTCCCACGGATAAGGGCTAGTTGGGATAGGGAGCGGAAGGTGGTCCGGGCTGCTGTTGGCGTCTACTTTGAGGAGGGGATGATGTACCCCCTAACTCCACATTTCGCCCCCTGTACCACTTGGTTCCCGAAATGTCATCTCTCCGTTCCAAGAAAGACTCAACCCTTAAAGATCTCCTGAAAAAGTCGAGACGAACCTGACGAGTCGGTTGTCGGTGGACTTTGGATCCCGGCCATGTGTGCAAGTGTGACCCCATTAGAAGGAGCTGTAGGAGCGTAATTTCTTCGCCCTGCCTTATTTTGCCGCGCTACGATTTCGACGTTATTGTCACTCCATTCGTTTGGATCATTGGACACTACATACCTGTGACTACCCTGTAGAACCTTGGGCACTAGATTGAGAGGATTTTTGCCTCTTTGCCCTCCCCCTGTGGGAGTGGCGTATTCCTCGATAGTTTACCTTTAAGTACCCATGTCCTGATGAAGCCATAAAGAGACCACTGGCGGAAACGCGACCGCGACTGCGTCGACATTTCTGTGTTGAAGGAATCCCTTTATCTTGATGTTTTTTGTTTTATCCCTTTGCGCCCTACATTAAGTCAGTTTTGTGAGAGAATTTTTTCTCAGGCGCCAATAGGATTTCCTGTTTGATCTATATCACTCATAAGTGGGAGTGTATATATTTTTGAGAAAGGTTCTTTTGCCTTTCTTAGGGTCCGCTGTTCTTTGTATATTGTATATGTTTTATATAAATGTTGTATATATGTATAATTTGTGATGTGTTTTCCCTTACATTAATTTTCTTGTGCCACTCTTTCTTGTTATACGCTTGTATGTCCATATCTAATTTTGTATAATTATATGTGTTTACATTAAGTTGTGAAGAACAAGATAAATAAATTTTTCTTGGTTCCAAATATTAAATGTGAAATGTATCTCTTTATACCGTTTTTTCTACTTTCCTCATCTTTTTGATGACCCCTGCTCCGGTATGGGAGGGTGATGTGGGCAGAACCCCCTTTAATATTTTCCAGTAGTTGGGATAGGGAGCGGAAAGTGGTCCGGGCTGCTGTTGGCATCTACTTTGAGGAGGGGATGATGTACCCCCTAACTCCACATTTCGCCCCCTGTTCCACTTGGTTCCCGAAATGTCATCTCTCCGTTCCAAGAAAGACTCAACGCTTAAAGATCTCCTGAAAAAGTCTAGCTCGAAAAAGGCAGACTCGCACGTGGCAGACAGACAGATGGCGGAGAAGGAAATGGAACCTGCACTGGATCGAACGATGGAACCCATAACAAGGGGCTTCATGGAACAACTTTTTGGTGCCCTCAGGGATGATTTTGCGGCACTACTTCAAGAGATCGCCTCTGATGTCAAGCAGCTGAAGGCGGGCGTTCATGAGATCAGAGATTGGGTCGACTCTCTTGAGCAAGCAGGAGACCGTAGGGATGAGGAGATCATGGAACAGACCAGGGAACTTCTGGAGCTCAGAGACCGTAATGAGGAATTGCATTTTCGCCTGGAGGATCTGGAGAAGTGCTCCAGGAGATCAAACATACGCCTTAAGGGTGTACCTCTGCAGGCCGATGGGGGTTACCTGGAAGAATGGGTGCTGCACTTCTTCAGGCATGTAGCCCTAGACCTTGGAGAAGGCAAAATCGTCCTCGACCGCACACACCGCGCTGGTTGACCAGCCTGGAACCCAGGCCAGCCCCAGGACTTCCTCACCTGCCTCCACTCATTTAGGCAAAAGGACCTTATTATGAAAGCAATCAAAGATAAGGCCACCATTACCTTTGAGGGTCTCCAGGTGGGAGGGTACCAGACCTCTCACCCATCACCCTCCAATGCTGAAGAGAGCTGAAGCCACTCACCTCTCTCCTGGGGGGCAAAGGAATAAGATACAGGTGGGGCCACCCATTCAGCTTGTCCTTCACATGGGAAAACGAACTACGAAGTACGATGAATGGGAGGCATTAAGGAGATACTGGGGGCCAACCTGCCTGTGGAAGACTCTGACAGTGGCCAGCGCCGGCCCGAGGCATCCAGGTGGCAGAACGTCAGGAGAAGGTGTCAGAGACCGGGGAAGGGACAGCCCGTGAAGCCTACGGAGCTTGAACAGCAGCAGGAGAGAGAGACCCTGCTCCGCCAACTACAGGGTAAAGATGCATTGGAGGACCGCAAAGGTGACTGAATAAACGGCATCAAGTAGGCCTCATGTCAATGGCTAGGTATGCCTCCGAGAGGGCCCCATCCTCACGATATTCGGCCAGGGCTGGGGTCTCAACACACTTACTATGAGAACTGACTGCTGGCAGAATGAACCATTGCACGTTGAAGATCTTCAATCCTGTTTTAGAGTACTACTTGAACTTGTGCCTTGTTTGTTCACTATCTTGCTATATCCTTTCTTTCTTTCTTGTCTCTTTCTGGCTTCTTTGCAGTTTTTCCTAATGGGGTTAGAGGTGAGTCGTTCATGGAACAGCGTGACTGCACAGAATGGCTTGTGTTTGGGGAAGAGGGTTATAACAGGGGATGGAGGAGGGAGAGGTGGGCCGTTGAGGTTGGGGAGGCATGGGGAGAGCTGGTGGGTTGAGGTAGGCTCCCAAAAGCAGACTGGGCCTAGGCTCACCCTTTCGATCCTAGGTCGATGCTTAAAGTAGGCATTCTGAGCCTCAATGTCAGCGGCCTCAATTCCCCAGTGAAGAGGAGGGCATTACTAGCACTTCTGCGAGAATCAGGTAGTGACATACAGGAGACTCACTTACTGCGATCAGACTGGAAGCGCCTCCGCTCCCCGTGGTTTGACAGACAATACTTCTCCTCTTCTGGAGACAAGAAGGCTGGGGTAGTGGTCTTGTTCGCAACACACTTCCAGGGCAAGGTGTTAAGCGGTGCATATGGAGGTACCAGGCAGGGCCCTAGCCATGAGGGTAGAGATAGGCGGACACACACATATACAGTAGCATCCATCTATAGCCCAAACAAGCACCAGGAGTTGTTCCTCTGTCGTAAATAAATAATTAATTACCGGTACTATTTTTGAATACATTAAAGGAAACAGATAGCTCAATAAATAAGAGGCAAGATCCGATGTATCTGAGTCGAACGGGCTTTATTCAGGCACAAGGGAAGGGACAGGATCGGGACGGCCTGAAATAGAATGGCATAGAAGGCAGCTGCAACGTTTCATCAACAGTACAAGGTATATATAGTAAAACATCACAATTACATTACATACAGTAGGCGTAACTAGTGACAAGCGTACGATAAGAACACATGGGCGTGAAAAGAAGGCGTGCACGTAGACAGGTGATGAAAACGTCACAGAAGTGTCATAAAGTGGGTGGATACATGGAGGGGGCTAACCGAGCAGCTGGAACCTTTAACCTAGTGGTGCGCGAAAACGGGCCATGACGTGTTACCGGGGAGAACTGGGGGCTATGACTTCTGCACTAGATGAGGAGACGAAAGTCTGCGATGTCAGGACGACATGTACCTATAGCATATCTGGTATCTGGTGTTTGGAGTACATGTTGATAGAATCTAAAAGTTATCAGGGCAAAGGCTACTGGACACTAAGACTGGTGCATGCATATATTCTACATGTATTGCGTGTGCTATGAATCTTCTATGGATATTAATACAGTAATTCTCTTGCATGGAGACAGAAAGACTAGACTATAGCTGAAGCTGTTTATGTGGTTCGCTAGTTTAGGAATGTGAAGACGGAGAACTGAACTGATAACTAGAGGCATAACATATTCTTGGCAGACAGGCAGGCAGAGCCAGGCCGGGCACCGCGCTGCGCGGCAGGAAGTAAGTGAAGGGTCAGGGATGCAGGTGGGGGCTGCATCGCTCCTCGGAGTGGGTTCAGGAGACTGGAGCTTGAATCTGGTGTCCGGGCCCTTTTGAGGCCTAGAAACGGGGACAATTCAATGAATTAACGTGCATAATGTAAAACGTGGGCTGGAGACTGGCTGGCATACTAACGTTGGACACAACTATAATTGCGTCTTTAATCGATCATAGGGGAACATATGCATATCGATCATGCACATATAACATAGGATGGGGAACACGTAGGCACATATGACAAGGCAAAATTCAATTTTCCTCATTCCCTCCTTGTGCCCTACGTTTCCATCAGGAAACATCAATATTCATGATACCATCTATTTGTTCATATAACATCATTTGCTCGTCTCGAATTGTCTTGGAACGGGACTTAGGACTAGGAATACAAGAGGTAGCACACAAGCCGCAAATCGCAGGGCCACATTGTAAACAGAGGCAGCAACTGAATATGATCATTACTGCTATACCCAGGAATGACAATACTTTCCATCCCCAGGCAGATATTATACTCCAGAGCCAACCGGACCATGTCCAGGTGCCTGGATTCTGGTGTAACTGATGGGCAATTTTATGAAGTCTGGTTATAGCTGAATAAACAGACGGTGCGTTATTAGGAATGAAAATACAGCAACTAGATCCGATGACTCTACAAGCTCCACCCCTATCGGCCAGTATGACGTCAAGGACGAGACGATTTTGGAGCACGACAAATCTCATAGCAGATTGCTCTTCAGTTAAGTTACCTAGAGCGGAAGTAGTCTCATTCACTACTGCTTCAAGGGTTCTGGTTAGCCTACGTATTAACTTACTATTCTGGACAGGACCTATGAAGAAAAAGAAACCTTTATTGAAGTCTTGATACTGTTCTAAGGCAGTTTCAGTTTGATCGACAATTGGGGACTCAGTCTCCCTTCTATGTCAAACGTGTACTAGATGTGTGTTTCTGTGATAATCGGATGGGGCTAGAAAAACGGGTGGCAGTAGGAAGGCAATGTAACATGTTCCATCCCAATCGAGGGGCAGACGAACATATGCGGTTTGGCCACATACAAAATATGAATGACGTGAGGCTTTGAAAATAGATTTCCCACTGTCACTATACTCGACCACAGTAGTACAATCACTATGACCTACATGTGCGGAACCATTCTTTCTGACACATAATTCGCCTTTCACGGGTAGAACTGAAATAGCAGGCAAATCTGGAGTAGTTTCGGAATGAACATTCAGGACCATGAAATTCGAGGAATAATTACCTAGATCATATACTTCATTTTCTAGATCTAACCCTGTTCTATGGGAAGGACCTTCCTTGTCTGGAAAACATGTTCTATTCAGAAGAAACATATCATTTGAGGATGACGTTAACGTGGACCATGCTCCACACGAACCATTGTGTGAAAACGGGTAGGGAAAGAGTGGCAGAACTCCCTTCGGTGTCTGAAAAGGGGGGAGTCGACCACACACCCAAGAATTAGTGGCATTGCTGGTCTGATGTGAATAGTGTAACATTCGGATAAACGTATTATTTCGCATGGCAAGACGATAGGATAACTCGTGAGGAGGCAGGTCACTAAAAGTGTGCTCTACTGTAACATTAGAAAACATATGTACATGTGAATTAATAGGAAAACATAAATGTAAGGCATAACTTATGCAGGTAACCATAAGACTCAGAAATAACATTAATGATAGAGTAATAATACATCGACTTCGAAGATTCTTACAGTATCGTATTCTCTTAGAGTTTTGACTAACTCTCTCACTGTGTGGGTCTATCTCATACATGTCAGGAACCTGTCTAACCGTTTCACCCGAGAGGGACTTAGACAATTAAACTGGCTGACTTACTAGACCGAAGCTTATCTTTATACTCCTGCTGCAGAGTTTTCTCTAACAGGGGAAGTTTAGATTCAGTGTCTGGGCTGTCCTTGAGAACGGGGCAGTCCTTGAAAACAGTCTTTGGTTTGAGTCCATGGAATCTCTTTACATGACTGGAGTGCAACCACCCTTTTCTTCCTTCAATCTTCACGGCGGTCCTTGTTGTCAGTAACACAAGTCGGGGCTCCTTCCAGCGGGGCTCCAGCGGACTTGAACGATCAAAATTCCTCACGAGGACAAGGTCGCCTGGTATGACCTCATGCGGTTTTACTTGAGTGTTGTCTGGAAAAGCAGCGGCAACCTGTGAACGACAAGAGTGTAGTGCAGACATCAAGGAGGCCAGGTAATCTGTCAGCATATTACTGTCAACATCAGTTATTGTACGTGGTCTAGGTGTACCCCACATGTTTGGGGGACGACCGAACACTATCTCATAAGGAGACAGACCTGAACGGGAGTGAGCGACCATTCTCATATAAAAAAGAGCGACTGGCAGGGCTATCATCCAATCTACGCCTTTCTCTGTGCATACTTTGGCAATGCGGATTTTCAGAGTCTGATTATGTCTCTCTACGAGACCGGCTGCTTCAGGATGTCGTACACAATGGAACTTCCACTGGTACCCTAACAGAAGGGATACTTGTTTCATGAGTTCGGATGAGAATGGCTGGCCGTTATCTGAATACACGACCCTAGGCAATCCATAGCGGGGGAAAAACTCACGAACCAACTGCCTGGCAGTGGTCGCAGCAGTGTAATCTGGGACTGGATAGGCTTCTGTCCACCTGGACAAAGCGCATACAACTACGAGGACATACTTGAAACCTCAACATCGCTCCATCTGAATATAATCCATCTGGAGGACTTCAAAAGGGTGGTCAGGAGGATGGAATCCACCTTGTTCCACCGGGACACCTTTACCTGGATTGAACTGACAACAGATCATGCAGGTACGCACTTTCTGCTTGGCTGCTGCTCGTAAATGCTTGTTAAACCAAAGGTTCTGAATACTGTCTAACATGGCCTTTTCTCCTAAGTGTGCTGGACTATGTGCGGTGTTAATAATGACTTGAACCATAGAGTCGGGGAGAAACCATGTGGCTTTTCCCTTCGTCAACCATCCTTGATCTGTCTGGACCCCTCCTTGTTCGGACCATTTCTTGATTTCATCGGGAGTAGCATGTGACTGTATATCTAGTACGTCTTGTGTAGGGTCCTTAACTGTCATACAAGTAGTCTGATCGGGAATGTCTGTCTGTGTCGTGTTAACTGGAATGTCTGAAGTCTGAGCTGTGAGCTTGGCTGTTCGATCTGCCAGGTCGTTACCCTGGGAAATGATGTCAGTGACTTTCGTATGTGCTTTGCACTTCATGATAGCGATAGCTGTCGGTAAATGTATTGCATCTAACAGAGCTTGAATGAGGGGGCCATGCTGAATCTTGGTTCCATGAGAAGTCATAAAACCTCTTTCTTGCCAGAGCACTCCAAAGTCGTGTACGACTCCGAATGCATAACGTGAATCTGTGTATATGTTTACTTTCAGGTTCTTGGCTCGTATGCAGGCTTGGGTCAGAGCGATGAGCTCTGCTGCTTGAGCAGACAGGGTGTCAATACGATGTGTTTCTATAATTTCAGTTTCAGTAGTCACTGCATACGCGGCTACTAGTTCTCCTGTACTTGTTCTCATACATGAACCATCCACATAAAGTGTCAGGTCGGGATCAGGTAATGCAATGTCTGTCAAGTCTTGTCTTGGCTTTGTCATGGTGTTAACAACTTCCACACAGTCATGTGTGGCAGGATTTGGGGTAACTGACGGTAACAGTGTAGCTGGATTTAAAATGTTGCAGCGTCTGATTTCTATGTGTGGCTGAAACAATGTCAGTTCATATCCTGTTAAACGTGCAATTGTCAAGTGCTGAGTCTGTGTTCTGTTTAAAAGAACTTCCACAGAGTGTGGAACTTGTACTGTCAGGGAGTGTCCTAACACTATGGAATCACTTTGTCTGATAGCTAGAGCTGTGGCTGCAACTGACTTGAGGCACGCAGGCAGCGCCTGGGCCACTGGATCTAATGTGCTAGAGAAATAAGCACAGGGCTTGTATTGTCCTGCTTGATCTTGTGTGAGAACAGATAATGCAGTACCATCACGTTCAGTGACAAAAAGTGTAAAAGGCTTATTGTAGTTCGGTGTTGCTAGAACAGGTGCTTGGCATAAAACTTTTTTTAACTCATTGAAAACAAGTGTGTGTTCTTGGGTCCAAGGGAGGACAGTCGATACGGCTGCCTCCTGTGTCGTTAACTGTATCAGTGGCTTAGCTAGAAATGCATACTGAGGAATCCATTGTCTGCAATAAGAAGTGAGGCCGATAAAAGCTCGTACCTCCTTCTGAGTCTTGGGCTGTGGAAGATGTGCTATTAACTGGATACGGTCAGGTGTCAACTGCCTACCCCTCTTGGACAGTAAGTGTCCAAGGTAGACCACTTGCTGGACACAGAATTGCAATTTAGAAGGGGACACCTTGTGCCCCATCTCGGCCAGGGAATACAAGACTGTAAGTGACGCACGTTCGCAGTCACGTTCAGAACGGGCTGTGATCAGTAGATCATCGACATACTGGAGCAGGGCAGTGTCAGTTGGCATATGAATAATGTCTAGTTGTCTTTTAAGTGCTTGACTGTAAATGCTGGGACTTTCTGTGAAACCTTGAGGAGCTCGTGTAAATTTATAGCTCCTTCCATTTAAACAGAATCCGAAAAGAAACTGGCTGTCTGGATGAATGGGGACACTAAAGAATGCGTTCTTGAGAGCAATAACAGTAAAGAACGTAGCTTCTGAATCAATAGCAGTTAATAGGGAAGAAATATCTGGAACCACTGGGTACTGGGGTATGATACATTTATTAAGTTCTCGAAGGTCAATCACTAATCAATAAACTGGAGGTGCATTGGGATCAGTACGTTTCAGAATCGGAATGATAGGAGAATTACATATATTGGAGTCAGTTTCTACAACTACTCCTTGAGCAATAAGCTCGTCAATAATTTTGGATAAGGCTGCTACAGCCTCAGGTGGCAATTTGTACTGTCGGATTCGTGGTAATACAACACCTTGTTTCAGAGTAACACGATGGGGTGTGATGTGCATACAACCTACATCAGTTGGGCCTTGCGCCCATAAATGCTGTGGTACATTCAATAATCGTGGATCAAAATCACGTAATACATAATGACCTTTAAAATCTCGCAGAAACAGTCGCACCCCTTCTGGGGAGCAGCATATAACTGCTCCTAATTCTTTCAGAGTCTTTATACCAAGTAAGTTCTCTGGACAGGACTTCGTTAGTAACAAGTCTGTAGTTCGGGACAATGGACCAACTTCTAGAGTAACTGGTTTCGATATTTTATTAACAATAGGCTTTCCTGAAAATCCAAGGGAAACATTTCTAGAGCCTGAGAGCGGAGCCCCTGGAACCTCGTCATGACTGATGGTAGTCCTACTTGCCCCTGTATCAATCAGAAACTTTCTGTATTTCCCTAATACTTGACTATGTACATAGGGACCCTCTTGATCTACAGGAATCTCGATGAGAGGCAAGCCAACCTCCCTCTCTAGGCTGTTTCATGAATACGGCTGATATCTGGATACTCTGACTGTGCGTACTGGTACATCTGCTGTGTAACGTGTTGTGTGGCAGCTATAGGCTGCGGTACTGTAACTGACTGTTGTGCGTTCTGCGGTGTCTGGGAAGTCTGTGAAACTTGTTCTTGTCTAGGCGGTCGTGGTCTCTCTTTTGTCTTACCAGTAGCTATGTTGTGTTTCAGAACTGCACATTCGTTTATATAATGACCTGGCTGTTTACAGTAATTGCATGTCCCTTTAACGGGAGTTGCAGGGTGACTAGCTTGATTCGTACCCCTCTTCTGACTGTCTTGCGGAACAGACTGTGCAACTAGTACTTTCATTTTCGTGTCTTTCATACGTCTCCTTTCATGTTCCTGCTCCTCCCTAATTCTGTCCTGGTGATACTGTAACATCTGGAGCATTTGTGACGGAGTATTAGCCTGCCAGGTACTTTCGACTTTCAGTACTCGATTTTTAACTTGTGGACTTGAATTCTCGACTAGCTTGGTAACAAAAAGATGTGGATACGATTCACTACTTGTTTTCAGACCACTATTAATAATGAAACATTTCTCAAATCTAGAATAAAAATCACTAGTGTCTTCATCTTGCTTCTGTTTACAGGCTGAGATGGCATCCCAGTCTTCCTTTTTCGTGGCTAGTAATCTTGGCAAGACTTGTATCAATAACTCGGGCAATGCTTTAGCTTTTTCCCCAAGACCGGTACCTGGAACTCGTGTATTATCTTCAGTCTCTAATGCGGTCCAATCTATCTTTTTCTCTCCCACCTCCCATTCTTTTTCTTTGAGTTTTTCATATATGCCCGCAGGCAACAGGACCTTTAACATTTTAATGATATCAGGATACGTGTATTCTCCCATACGGAGCATGTCCTTTAGTTCGCGGTGGAACCCTGCTGGGTCTTTATCGTGACAAGGTATTAACTTTTTCATTTCCAGAAGTTCTATTTTCGTGATAGGGGTGTAAACAAATACTCGTTCTAGATCACCCCCCTCTCCCTTAACTGGATGTACTTCTCGCAACGGATTCTGTCTATCTATGTAGAATTTTGTCCTTACTGGGGGTGGAACAGGAACAAAATGTGGATTCAAGAACGTTCTGTATTTGTGGCGCTGTTCTAGTATGACACTAATTAAATCGGTACCTAGACCTTTCCATCTGTTTAGGAGTAACTCGTTCAGTACATCATGTAAAGGACCTGGATCAGAATGCTGACCCTCATACAATGTAATGAGGTGTTGGATCATATACGTACCCACCAGACGCTGCTCGGCTGGGGGCAGTTTCAGAAACATTTGGGCCACTATTTCATCTGGAAACGTGGTGGAATCACTAGTCCATCGTACTGCTGATCGGGCTAGTTCTTGTTCATGCATGGTACTAGGCTCACTATAACCTATTCGTGATTTCAGAATTTGGTCGGTGGCCTGGAATACTTGTTCAAGAGAACACTGTTCTGGTACTGGAGGAGGAAAAACTTTCTTGTAATCTAGACATGAATGTCGGTCGGAAAGTCTAGTTCTACCTACATACGCTATTCTGGAGGGATTCTCGCTGTCTACCTCTTCACTGGAAGAGTCATTCTCTTTCTCGGTTGCTCTTTTTGCTTCCTCCTTCTGGTGTATACTTATAATTTCCTTACGAATTTTCTTGTACATACTTTCTATACTACCTAGTGTCTTGTGTTTTCCCTCGGCTATATTGTCACTCCACCTAGTTAGGCCTTTCATCTCGTCTTGATCTTTATCAGGATAATCTTGTTCTCTTATTAAACAGTTAATCAAGAACTGTAAAATCATATGTTGAATCTCGGCTTTTCTGTGTGCCATAGCTTCGTGAATACTTCCTGGATTCTCTCCTGTACGGACAAAACAATATATTCTGTCTAGATGATCCTTCATGTCGGGCAGGGTGACCAAAAAGTTGCCAACCCGTCTTAAACGTACTGAATATAATACCATGTGATCTTCGCCTGGGACTGGATCATATATACAATCGGTAAGAAGTCTCTTGAGGTCTGCGTATGTAGCCACCTTTGGCGTACGCTGTAACGCTGCGTCTCGCGGCGTCAGTCGTCTTACTTGAGGCGGGGTGATAGGAGCACCTCCCCCCGCACCTCCTGAACTGGAATCGTCAGTTAATACTGTACGTGCTGGTAGAGTGGCTGGCAAAACGGGTACATTTAATGTGGGCTGGTCCGGGGGCACTGGCACATTAACTTGACCCCCGGGACCAGTGGCTGGAGGAACAGGAATTACATTATTAACAGGGTGCTGAGCGTGAGCAGGCGGAATACGATTTGCATATTCTGGGACTGTGTCGTCCAAATAGGACGAAAGAAAAATTTCAGCTGCAGTCGGTTTATGACGTAGCTTAATCGGGACCAATGGTGGCGGTAAATTACAGGGTACTTCCGGGGTTGCCTTCGGCAAGCCCTCGGCAAGAAGAGGATACATACCTTTAATAAGGGCATTTCTCTGTCTGTCTGACTGTTCTGCTCTAACTCGTTCACCTTCTTCTAGAAGTTCCCTTTCTTGGGCTTTTTCTGCGGATTCCCTACTTAATTCTGCTTTTCTGAATTCTTTTTCGGTTCTTCTATGAGATTCTTTGCGCCACAACTCGATGGCATCTTTCTGGGACTGTCTGGCTTTCCTTTTCCATAATGCTTCGTCTACTCGTATGATGCACTCGGCATCCCATGTACCTGATACAGGCCATCTATATTTCTCTTCAAGATGTTTGGTGTAATCCACCCATAAGTCTAGATATAATATGGCATTTAAACCATGCTTGTGATACATAAAATCTCCAGGACTGTCCCTAGGAGGGACAGGAACTGATTCTTCGAGTAACCCTTTTCTGGTTTTGATCTGACGTAATTTCGAAAACAGAGGCATAATCGGGTCGTACTTAAACTAAACACAATACAGAATAATCACAGTAATGAAATGGCAAACAAATCACTCATACCACGACATAGAAATACATTAATAACAGTTCGAACAGAATTCTACCTGATACACTGAAAACATAACACTTGAATTTCTCGAGAACGGACTTACTAGAATTACTGGATGCACTGCTAAAACAGTACAGAACATACCGGTCTCATAAAGAGACACGTCATACCGTATCCACCTAGGTGAATACTTCGGACTGGATCTGTGTACCCAAACCCATCGGACCAGGAACAAACTAATGAACCTGTCTAGATACTTCCCCCGCAACGGTACTCACCGGGAAGCAGAAACTGAAGGCCTCGGACTGGACTGGACTGCTACGACGTCGGACTACGAACTTCGGACTTCAGGAACAGGTGGGCCTCCGGATACCTCGGACCTTGCTCTCTCGGCTTGGGCTCTGGTCGGGACGAACCGCATTCCTCACCGCCTCGTCTGGATGCTGGACCGCAGTCTCCGTCTCCTCCGTGGGCCTGAGGGAGACTTGAAGCAGAAATATCTGCACGTGCACGGTAGAGTTCCGTCACGGCTGTAGAAGGGTCAGGGGGCCTGCGTTACATCGCCGGCGCGTGGGGAAAGGGCACGTCCCTATTCGGGCGCCATTATGTGGTAAATAAATAATTAATTACCGGTACTATTTTTGAATACATTAAAGGAAACAGATAGCTCAATAAATAAGAGGCAAGATCCGATGTATCTGAGTCGAACGGGCTTTATTCAGGCACAAGGGAAGGGACAGGATCGGGACGGCCTGAAATAGAATGGCATAGAAGGCAGCTGCAACGTTTCATCAACAGTACAAGGTATATATAGTAAAACATCACAATTACATTACATACAGTAGGCGTAACTAGTGACAAGCGTACGATAAGAACACATGGGCGTGAAAAGAAGGCGTGCACGTAGACAGGTGATGAAAACGTCACAGAAGTGTCATAAAGTGGGTGGATACATGGAGGGGGCTAACCGAGCAGCTGGAACCTTTAACCTAGTGGTGCGCGAAAACGGGCCATGACGTGTTACCGGGGAGAACTGGGGGCTATGACTTCTGCACTAGATGAGGAGACGAAAGTCTGCGATGTCAGGACGACATGTGCCTATAGCATATCTGGTATCTGGTGTTTGGAGTACATGTTGATAGAATCTAAAAGTTATCAGGGCAAAGGCTACTGGACACTAAGACTGGTGCATGCATATATTCTACATGTATTGCGTGTGCTATGAATCTTCTATGGATATTAATACAGTAATTCTCTTGCATGGAGACAGAAAGACTAGACTATAGCTGAAGCTGTTTATGTGGTTCGCTAGTTTAGGAATGTGAAGACGGAGAACTGAACTGATAACTAGAGGCATAACATATTCTTGGCAGACAGGCAGGCAGAGCCAGGCCGGGCACCGCGCTGCGCGGCAGGAAGTAAGTGAAGGGTCAGGGATGCAGGTGGGGGCTGCATCGCTCCTCGGAGTGGGTTCAGGAGACTGGAGCTTGAATCTGGTGTCCGGGCCCTTTTGAGGCCTAGAAACGGGGACAATTCAATGAATTAACGTGCATAATGTAAAACGTGGGCTGGAGACTGGCTGGCATACTAATGTTGGACACAACTATAATTGCGTCTTTAATCGATCATAGGGGAACATATGCATATCGATCATGCACATATAACATAGGATGGGGAACACGTAGGCACATATGACAAGGCAAAATTCAATTTTCCTCACCTCAATAACACTTTGAGCGCTATCCTTGATTCCCAAGAAGAGGACCTGGTTATAGGTGGAGATTTTTATATAGCCTATGATGCACCGCTGGACCGATCCATACAAAGATAGGAACACACCGGGGTGCTTTCAGACTGTATGAAACAGAAATTGTTATAGTTGGGACTCTCTGACATGTGGATGTCAAGAAACCCTACAGCTAGGGAATACACATGCTTCTCAGTGGCACATCAGAATTATGCCCCTATTGACTGATTCTTAACATCTCCGAGAATCACCAGGGTCATGAGGGTGGCTATGATGGGGACCGCAGCAATATCAGACCATTCTCCAATTAGGCTTGACTTGAGTCTCCAAGGGGACCACCAGGGTCACAAACAGTGCAGACTTAATCATAAATTGCTCGAATATGACGCCAACATTAAAGAAACAAGGGACACCATTAAGTCATTTCTTGAAATTAACAATGTGGGAGGGACCTCACTCGTTATTCTATGGGACAGCCTAAAAGCTGTCATCCGAGGGCGCTGCATAGCAATAGCAGCAGGATTCAATAGGGAAAGGAAAGAAAAGAGCGAGCACCTCGAATCGAAAGTAAAGGAATTGGAGGGGGCTCATCAGAGGACGGGCATCGTTCAGATTCGACAGCAACTTTATGCAGCTGGACAGCAGCTGAAGGCCCTTGACTATGACCGGGCGGAATATTCGCTTCTGCAAACCAAGCAGCATTACTGCTCTGGTGGCAACAAGGCAAGGAACTCCTGGCATCTTTTTTCGAGCTTAGACAACTGCTAGATGCATTGAGGAGATTAGAAGTACTCAGGGCGATATCTTAAGTTCAGACGTGGACACAGCAGCCAGGTTTGAATCCCTTCATACAGAATTATACAGGGCGGACAATCTATATTTGGAAGCGGCCAAAGAATATGTGAAAGAAGCCCCGGTGACGCCCCTTCCTCACCTGGAGTCAACAAATCTAGATGCAGATATTCAGACGGAGGAGGTTCTTAAAGCCATAGAGGGACATACCATAGGGAAGGCCCCGGGGAGGATGGTTTCTCGACCAATTTTTACAAATCCTTTGCCCACGACTTGGCCCCCGTCCTGGTTCATTTATTTAACTCCTTTAACGACTCCGGTAGAGTGACCCCAACCATGACCATGGATGAAGTAGTAGTGATCCCTAAGCCCGGTAAGGATCTGAGGGATTGTCCCTCTTATCGTCCCATTTCATTACTGAATGTCGACCTCAAGATTTTTACAAGCATCCTGGCTGCCTGTTTAGCGCCTCATATGCAAGGGTTGATTGACCCTGACCAGCCGGGATTTATCCCGGAACACAACTGTAGTGACGGAACTCGTCGAATGTGCCACTAGATGGATAAGACCCAACGTACTCAGACGCCCACGGTGCAACAGACACTCCGTAAATTCGGTGCGGGAGACCGCTTCGTGCAATAGGTGGACTGCATCTATAGGGACCCTCAGGCACCTATTAGGGTTAACGGGGTAACATCTCAGCCATTTAGAATTCGGAGGGGTACGGAACAGGGTTGCCCTCTGTTGTCCCGGCTGTTTGTATATGGAGCCGTTTGCAGAGAAAATTCGCCAGAACCCGAGAATATCTGGGATCCGCATGGGAGATAGGGAGCATACAATTTGATTGTATGCAGATGATGTAATGTTACTTTTGACCCAACCAGCATCCTCAATACCCGCTTTAATGGAGACTTTCAGATGAGCATCAGGCTTTAAGGTTAGCATCCATAAAACTCAAGCTATGAGACTGACCCTCTCCCAACAGAACAACAGGCACTAAGGGCACAGTTCCAATTTAAGTGGGCCACAGACGGCGTCCAGTACCTGGTTTTGCAACTGCTCCCTACCCTGGTCAAGAAGGCCAAAAAAAACGATGCCACTCTCGTGGCTCGTGTTAGGAATAAGCTCTCCAATTGGAAGAGAACCTCCTGTTCTGGCTGGGGAGACTGGTGGCAGTTAAAATGACTACTCTCCCGCAGATCTTCTATGTGATGCAGATGTTGCCACTCAGACCACCGCCCAATATGTTGTCACTGTGGCAAAGCCTTATCAGTAACTTCGTTTGGGGAGGTAAGAAAGCGAGGCTAGCCCACAACTTGACATATCTGAAGCAGGAGGATGGGGATTTGGATGTCCCATATTTGGAACGTTACTTTCAGGCAGCGCAACTCAGATACATGCTAGAGTGGTATAAGTTAGAGTTGGAGAAGCACTGGTGTTTTATAGAGCGCTCAATAGCAGGCATGCACATTTGGAATTTCCCATGGCTTCCCAGGAAACACCGGCCCAGTGAGGTATATGTGTCACCGGTCTTAAGGGCCACCTTGGGTGTGTGGGATCGGGTACAGGTACCATATGGCCTCTATCACCCTGTGTCCCCTCTGCCGCCATTTATAGGCAACCCCAATTTCCCACCGGCCCACACAGAGGAGGGGTATCTCCATTGGCAAGATACCAACTGTAAACGCATTGGGGACCTCTTTGACAAGCACAGGGTAATAGACTTCACAGGCCTCATCGAAGGGTTTGGTATCCTCGAAAGGCATATTGGCAATATCTGTCTCTTTGCCACTGGGTCACCCAACCACAAATAAGACCCCATGCAGGCCACTTTTTAACAAAATTTGAGAAGTGGTATGTTACCAGAACGTCAGATTACCGGTTGCTGTCCAACATTTAAGCTTTCTTAAACACACCCAGACAGACTAATAAATCCCCGGTGCAGCACACGTGGGAATCTGAACTGGAACGCAAGTTCTCCCCCAAGTAATGGCATGGCCTCATACATAGGACTAGGGCTACCTCAAGCAGCACGGCAGGCAAGGAGATGTTTTTTTGAACATTGCACATTATCGGTATTACACACCAGCGAGAATTCTTAAGTGGAAACCGGGTCGGAATGGACAATGCTGGAGTCAGTGCAGTCCGCAGGGCACACTTACTCATATCTTGTGGTCATGCCCAAAGATACAGAGCTAATGGGATGTGATTCTCCGCAATATAGATGATATATATCACACTGATTTACCTAAATTCCCCTCATACATACTTTTGGGACTAATGCCCTGATGTACCCTCCTAGATCTCCCGGGTTAGAGCAATTACATTAGCGTTGGGGGTGGCCAAACAGGCACTTCTGGTTAGAAGGAGCACAGCGGAAATTCCCACTCGTCTGGATTGGAGATATAATATATAGGTAATGCTGGGGATGGAAAATATTACAGTGGACCTTACTCGTTCCCTCCCTAAATTTGATAAAACATGGGGTTCCACTATAGAATTCTCATCCGAGTTTACTGAGCTTACTTGCCCGAAGTATCTTAGAGTGCTCCGCCTCACTAATGCCCCACCCCCCGAAGGATTAAGGATAACAGATGGCCGTCCAGGCCAGAACATTTGGGTGACCCCTGCCTGTTGCTTCACACACACACGTATAGGGGATAGACCTCTTTACCCTATCTTCTCTTTCCTGCTCTTTTCTTTTTTCTACCTTTATTTCCAGTTCAAACTTATGTTCCCTACCGGCCGGTAGACGTAGGTGGTAGCTAATGTAATGCTTGTCTTCTCAAAATCAAACATTTAATCTATAAAAGCAACAGTGACTGAGCTGTGTTAACTGACATCTTATTCACAATGGTAGACAAACTTTGAATCTTGGTGTCATTCAACACCACACCCACACTAGGTATCATCGCTCCAAATATGTCTCCCACAATTTCACCAGCACTCAGTCAACGCTTTTCTTTATGGTTCGATCTTCCTGCCAAACTCTCCAAATTTTCCATATGTGAACACAACTGCCACATAACAAGTACCACTAGAATTGTTCGGGAGCTGGAAGTATGCATTCTTTCCACACACAAAATATACTCCTGACACCACTTGCACTGTTTCTTGTAGGAACTTCTTTGAAGAAGAATCAATTAGGAAGATGTGATTACACACACACTCTGTTCCACAAAAATAGTGTAATAATGGGTCTGTACCTGTCAAATGCAAAGATTGCCTCGTTGTTCCCAATCTAGAGCTATAGGACCATAACTTCCCTTAGCCTTGTCAGCTAACTCCTCCTTGGTCCATTTGAAGTTTCCTTCCCTATTTATTATATTGAACGGTTAAGCCTCTATGTCTATCCTGTACTTGATCGACACATTCATTTTCTATGTCTGTTTTTTTTTATAATCAAGGTTTATTGATTTTATAATTGCAGCAAAGGAAAGAAATACCAGCTCTTAGTACATTGATCAGTGCATAACAGTGACAAAAAATAAATACAATTCAACATGTGAGCAGCAAGCAACAATGTCCTTACCCAAGTCCATAAGTGATTATCTGGAATGTTCTATCTTCTACTACCCCAACACATTTGCCCAATACCCTCGGAAGCTTTTTGACAGCCTCATTGTCAGCATACATTGGTCGCTCCTGCGCAGCGCACCAATCCACCCCTATGCACCATCGCGCCATTGAAGGAGCTGACGGGTCCTGCCAATTAGCTGCAATATCCCTTTTAGCCACCATCAGTGCCGTGTTTAAAGAAAGCTTCTCTGCTCTGGTTCCATCCAATCCCTCGGTAATACCCAGGAGTATGTTCATCGGGCTCAGGGGGATCTCCCAACCCAGGACCTCCGTAAGTTTCCCTGTCACTAACTCCCAGTAGCGCGTGATTGTAGGACAGAGCCATGTGATAAAAGTCAGCCTGGGGGCATCCACAGCGGGGACAGGAAATATCAGGTCAGAGCCCAGCGCGATGAAGATGCAACAGTGTGAGGTAGGCCGTGTGTAAGTAGTATATTTGAATTAATCGTAGCCACGCTAAAGCTGTGACCGTTTTGGGGGCCATCGGTGCAACCCTCCAATCAGCATCGTCCAGGGGCCCAAGCCAGCCCTCCCACTTGCCCCGGAGATGGGAGAGGGAGTTGGGGGTGTTATTTGTGAGGGAGTGATAGATGCGGGAAATCCCCCCTTTCCCCAGATTGCCAGTCATGACCTGGGCTTCAGGTGGACTATATTCGCGTAAGGAGGTCCCTTCTGAGATGTGGGTGTGGAGGGCGTGGCGCAGCTGGAGGTAGCAATAAAACTGGGGGATGTGGAGGGAAAACTGAGTCTTCAGGTCCGGGAAATCGCGTATGTGGCTCCCACCCCAGACATCCCCAAGCTGGGAAATCCCAATGAGAACCCAGGCTCTGAAGCCAGAAAGAGCGACAACGTCCCTGAGCCATGTTCCGCACCACAGTGGGGTATATCGGGTTTATTTGCCCGATCAGTGGGTGTGGTGAAGGAAGGAAGGCTTGCCAGGTCAGAAGCACCCGCGCGTGACCTCGGGCAGAGCGTGGGATATAGCGATCCCGTATAGCATCCCCTGAATGTTGGAGAAACCCAAGTTATGCAGCACCAGGCAGTATGCCGGGTCTGACCAGCCACCAATAAATCAGTCATGCACGGTAAGGAGCTGAGTCGCCAAATAATATAAATAAAGATTTGTCATTCCCAGCCCACTGTCAAAGGGTGGTATCCTGCAATGGGTGAGGGCCAGCTTCGGTCTCCCGCCTCCCCATAAGAATTTAGTGGCCATACCGTCCATCTCCCGGAACCATGACCGTGAGAAGGAGAGGGGTGTGTTCTGAAGTATATAGAGAAATCGTGGCAGAACCATATTTTAAAAAAGGGCTATTCTGCCCTTAGGGGTTAATGGCAGCGCTTGCCATTTAAGGAGGTCAGCACAAACCTATTTCACCAAAGGAGTGACGTTGAGAGACCAGACGAGGTCGAGAAGGAGGGCTACCCAGATCCCCAAATACTTGAACGACTGCCGAAGAAGAGGAATCGATGACTGCTAATCAAAGCACTCTCTTGATAGATGGAGGGGGACCAAGAACGGTTTCACCGCGTTCAGTCAGAGCCTGGAGACTCATTCAAAGAAGCGCAGGGCTCGGAGACACCGAGGCCCTGATCGAGCTGGATCTGACAAAAATATCAGAACGTCTTCAGCGTAAAGGGCAATCTTGTACTCTGCCAGACCGGGCCATTGCCATCCCGTGAGAAGCGGATTGGTGCAAATAAGAGAAGCAAAAGGCTCCATCACTAACGTGAAAAGGAGGGGAAAAGGGGGCAACCCTGTCTCGTGCCCCTCCCAATGGGAAAGGGCACCATTGACCATCACCTGGGCTCGCGGCTTGCAATAGAGTGTCCTGACCAAGTTACAAAAGGGTGTCCCAAAACCGTTCTCCAACAACACTGCCTCAAGATATCGCCAATCAACTGAATCAAATGCTTTCTATAAGTCCACAAGGAGCAAAGAGAGATAGGGGATCAGTTGTTGTTGATTCACAAGATCGAGGTGGAGACGTCTGAGGCAGTGCCTGGTTCCCCGGGAGGGCATGAATCCACATTGGTGCAGGTGGACCAGCTTATCCAGATAAGGATGTATGTGGTTCACCAGGACTGAGGGGAATATTTTGGCTCCGAATTAATGAGGGAGATGGTGCGATAATCGGAGCTGTGGGCCGAGGGAGGCTGAGACTTAGGAATAACTACAATGGTGGCCAGATCCATCTCAGGATGGAAAGAGCGGTGGTCAGCCGCTGATACATCTCTAGGAGGTGGGGAACCAATGTATCTCGGTAGGATGCATAAAACTCCTGCGCAGAGTCCGTCTGGTCCCGGTGTCTTACCCGCAGCCATGCGGGAGATAGCGTCATTAATTTCTTCTGGAATGATCGGACGATCTAATTCCTCTGCCTCAGTGTCACTGAGCTGTGAAAGGGGGAACCGTTCATGCTGGAGGAGTTCTGAGAGTGTGAGGTCTGGAGGCTGGACAGCGTAGAGAGTAGCATAATATGAGACAAAGCACTGGGCCACCACCGTGGGAGTCAATCACCTCGGGGATAATATGATTAGCTATAGGATAGGGGGCTAAACGATGCAGGAACTTACCATTTTTATCTCCCCATTCATACACTCGCACCACAGAGGACCTCCATAGCAGCTTAGCAGACTCCAGGGAAGCCGGTTTGATCTCATCCCTCAAAAACGCCAATTTCCAATCCTGGGCCTCTGTTCTCTCCCCTGGTGGGTGGGCTTTAAGCAGGGCAGCCTGGGCCTCCAGAAGTGTGAGACGGGCATCCTGTTTCGTACATTGGAGTTTGAGTTGGCCTTTGTCAAAGCCGCGGATGGTGACCTTACTGGCCTCCCATAGAGTACCACTAGATGAGACCTTGCCCTGATTAGTGGAGAAGTATTTACTGAGTTCATCCCCTATGTGTTTCCGGAAGTCTTTGTCCTGGAGAAACCAGTCGTTTAGCCGCCATATTGGGTGCGAAGACGCCAGGAGGCTGCCCATCTGTATAGATGCTGGGGAGTGATCTGATAATCCCCTGGGAAGGACGGTGATGGCCTGGATTGACCAACAGTCCAGGGCCGGCAGAAAGAGATAGTTCATCTGAGGACTTGTTTGGTCCCGGTAGCCACGAACTGTATGCTTGCTAAGGTATTTGTAACGACGCTGGTATTGTTGCTAATAAAGGTCTTTAATAAAAAAAAAAAAAAAAAAAAAAAAAAAAAAAAAACATGTGGTGGGAGGCTGATGTATGAGTGTACATATGAGTGGTCGGGTGCCAAAGCCTCCAGGCGTCTCCGAGGCCCAGAGTCGCAGCCCAGTTCGAAAAGAGAGCAGACTGGGAAACCCAGGAGGCAGAAAGGGATGCAACAGTGTCAAGGCCTGGGTCCATAATTGCATTGAAGTCCCCCCCAACAACAGGTAGGGCAGCAAATAGAGGAGCAAGACGCTGACGTGTGGAGGACAGCATAGAGGGGGGAGGACACAGCTATCAGTTTCAGGGATTGGTTTCCAATGTTCTGTTCCAATATGACAAAGCAGCCCCCCGGATCATGTATTACTTTACGCGCCACAAATGGCAGAGCGCGGCGCATCAGGACCGCCACTCCCCGAGATCCACGGGTAAAACCATAGTGTCAAATCCCACCATAGCCATAGCGCACCAGAAAGGGACAGTGGTTGCCTACCAGGTGGGTCTTCTGAAGCATCAATATATCCACAGTGTGTCGCTGGGCATAACGCAGGGCCGCAGTGCACTTGACCTTATCTAAGAGGTCGTTAACATTCCAGGACATAACATGAAGAGATGTCATTCCAGAACGACCGTCAGGCATGGGGAGACTGGGCGAATGGTCGAGCACCCGGCGTGGGCAGTGGGCTCAGTAGTACAAGTGTGCAGGGTAACAGGCATAGAGTTACAATGTCGATCACTGCATGCTCGTATCACAGCTAAGCACAAGTGCTGGTGCAAAAAAGAACAAAAACAAACAATAGAACTTGGCACAACGGTCCCCCCTCCCCAACCCAATCCCCACCCCCACCCTATACTTCAGGAACGGAAGCATCTTTCATCCTTACAGTGGAGAACTAACAAAAGACCAAACTAAAACACTTGGGAATGGGGAAGCGTGGAGGACCCCTCCTCAGAGCAGGATGTGCATAATGAAGTCAGTCAGGAATTGAAGCAGTGATGAGCCGATGAGCCGTATTTTCTATGTCTGTTAACGTGCAAGTTAGTTTATGTATATGTGCATACGCAGCATCTAATGTTATTGTGGGTACAACATACTTTCCCATTCTCTCTTCTTGCTTGTAATAATCCTATTTGTTCAGATGTTTGTACACTGGAACTTCTGAAAGTACCAAATCATAATTTGAGAAATAGTGCTCGTAACGATCCTTTCCATAGAACATGTTAAGGAGCAAATTACAACTACTACCATACATCAAGGGCAGGTGATGGTACCCAATACCTTCCTTGACTGAAGCAGACAATTGCATACACACATAATCTCACATCCATAGTATTCACATATTCATACAGCAACTTCACATAAGCATTCAGGTTTGTTAGCTCACAGCTCTTGAGGCACAGCCGGGAGCAGGGACAGATAGCTCTATTTTTAAAAACTGCACTGAATTATTTTGTTTTAAAATCGCCGTATCTGCACCACCCTCGCTACTCAGCAGATTGCATGCTGACGTAGGCAAGGATTCCCAGCTGCCACGACGGGATTGGCCTGTCGCCAGGACACGCCCACTACCGTAGCCACGCCCCCTTTGATACTAAACGCGCGCTGATCACGAGCGCAGCGTTTGTTAGCTCACAGCTCTTGAGGCACAGCCGGGAGCAGGGACAGATAGCTCTATTTTTAAAAACTGCACTGAATTACTTTGTTTTAAAATCGCCGTATCTGCACCACCCTCGCTACTCAGCAGATTGCATGCTGACGTAGGCAAGGATTCCCAGCTGCCACGACGGGATTGGCCTGTCGCCAGGACACGCCCACTACCGTAGCCACGCCCCCTTTGATACTAAACGCGCGCTGATCACGAGCGCAGCGTTTGTTAGCTCACAGCTCTTGAGGCACAGCCGGGAGCAGGGACAGATAGCTCTATTTTTAAAAACTGCACTGAATTACTTTGTTTTAAAATCGCCGTATCTGCACCACCCTCGCTACTCAGCAGATTGCATGCTGACGTAGGCAAGGATTCCCAGCTGCCACAACGGGATTGGCCTGTCGCCAGGACACGCCCACTACCGTAGCCACGCCCCCTTTGATACTAAACGCGCGCTGATCACGAGCGCAGCGTTTGTTAGCTCACAGCTCTGAGGCACAGCCGGGAGCAGGGACAGATAGCTCTATTTTTAAAAACTGCCCTAAATTACTTTGTTTTGAAATCGCCGTATCTGCACCACCCTCGCTACTCAGCAGATTGCATGCTGACGTAGGCAAGGATTCCCAGCTGCCACGACGAGATTGGCCTGTCGACAGGACACGCCCACTACCGTAGCCACGCCCCCTTTGATACTAAACGCGCGCTGATCACGAGCGCAGCGTTTGTTAGCTCACAGCTCTTGAGGCACAGCCGGGAGCAGGGACAGATAGCTCTATTTTTTAAAACTGCACTGAATTACTTTGTTTTAAAATCGCCGTATCTGCACCACCCTCGCTACTCAGCAGATTGCATGCTGACGTAGGCAAGGATTCCCAGCTGCCACGATGGGATTGGCCTGTTGCCAGGACACGCCCACTACCGTAGCCACGCCCCCTTGGACCCCTCCCCCTACTGCTACAAAGCATGTGCCCCTACGGGAAGCGCAGCGGACGAGCGCAGCGGGCGCGCCGAAGGCGTGCTTAAGGCAAGCTCGTCTGCGCTCGTCCGCGCCAAGACCGCGCCGGGCGCAGGGCACTCTGGACAACTATCACTGCCCGTTAGGTATGATAGAAGGGAATTACTGGCTTTAAGGCCCAGATCAGGCGAAACGTGTATGGGTGATCTCCCCATGGACTACCTCTGGGGACCCTTCTCATGTTCTAGCTGTCGATGGACTACCCCTTGGATATATCCAGAGACGCCCAAAAATGTCATTCAGCAAAATTCCAGTAGCCCCAGTTTTAAGGGAGGTTTAATAAATGCCCGCTCACTGTGTTGCCACAGTCAAGACATCCATGATCTAATTATGGATCATGACCTTGACTTTCTCTTTATAACAGAGATGTGGCTTAACGACTCTTCCAATCCCGATTTGGTCACTGCGCTCCCACCTGATTTCACCATCTTCAGACAGGACAGACCAATCGGACGTTGTGGGGGAGTTGCACTTATCATAAAAAAGTCCCTCCCATGCCACACGTTTGACCTGGACTTACACAAGGGAGGAGAGAGTATCAGATTCTCGATCAAGCTTAAAGCCTCTACCTCTTTCTCGGGGGGCTTAATATATCGCCCACCAGGCAACGCCACCCCCTTCATAGACTCCCTGGGCGACATCCTAGGGCCTCTCATGTTACGTTATCCCCACTTTACGCTGATGGGAGACTTGAACCTGCAACTGGAGTCGCCCGATGACCCACATGCCATCTGTTTTCAACACACCCTGAACATCTTTGGCCTGAAACAATTGGTGACTGCTCCTACCCATCAAGCCGGCCATACACTTGATGGCATATGCTCCAATTTAGGCACTTTGACCACGTCCCCAAATCTGGACCGATCATAGTTTTGTCCCCTTTGAAATCCACCAACGAGAGCAAACACCTCCAACAAAAAAACGATCTTCACCAACTTTCGCTGTAAATTGGAAAAAGGTTACTAATTGCATTAAGTTGGACTCTCAGCTATTGACGCAGGCACCAAAGCCGGTGGGGAATGGGTCTGTAGACTCACGCAACTTCCATGACTGGATGGATCAAATCATCCTAGAAAACTCTAACCCTAAAAGTGGCCATGCTCAGTCTTCTAGAAGGAAACTGAGTGCTCCGTGGTATACACAGGCTTTAACAGAGAGCCACCTGCTCTGCAGAATAAAAGAAAGGAAATGGAGGAAAACATACGATGAGGCATCTAAAATCATCTATATCCACCAGAGAAAATTATATCTCTCAAGTGTAAAAACCGCCAAGAAAGATTATTACATCAAAGTCATTAATGACGCCCATCAGAAGCAAAGTAAGGTCTTCTCGATCGTAAAATCATTCACCCACCCCAAGGCCCTCCAACCCGAAATTCCTCCGTCGGAAACTCTATGCAACTAAATTGCGGATTTTTTCGAGGAAAAGATCACAATCATCCAGAAGGATTTCCTTCCGCCCTCAGCCACTTTGATCCTTGAACCACTCAATCAGGACGTTAACACTCAACACACTCTGGGCTGTTTCCAACCTGTTTCTCTCCAACAGACTCGTAAAGCCATCCTGGCCTGTAAATCCGGTGCTCCTACGGACTCATGTCCTCCCCGTATACTACATCATTTAATTGACGCAGTCAACCCCAACATCAATGCGATCGTAAACGCGTCTCTAAACACTGGGGAAGTTCCAAATGAATGGAAAAAAGCCATCATGAAGCCCCTGATGAAGAAACCCAACAAAGCAACAACGGATCTGTCGAACATGCGCCCAATATCACTCCTGCCAGTGTTGGGAAAAATCACGGAACTGATGGTGTATCATGAGTTGAAAGCTTTTGTGGACAAACACAACATCCTCCACCCACAACAGTCAGGTTTTCGTCCCAGACATTCCACCGAAACTGCCCTGATCGAACTCACTGACTCCATCAAGTTCCTACAGGATGAGGGCAGGAAAGCTGTCCTCATCCTGCTTGATCTAACGGCAGCGTTCGACACCATCTCTCATGTCATCCTGATTGATAGGATGAGAGAGATCGGCGTGACAGATACAGCGTTGGCTTGGATTACATCCTTCCTGACTAATAGATCCCAATCTGTATCTTTGGGCCCCCATCTATCCAGCGAGAAAACCATCTCATCCGGTGTGCCGCAGGGGTCCATTTTAAGCCCATTGCTTTTTAACATCTATATGGCACCCCTCCTAGCTGTGATAGAGTCGCATGGGATCCTAGTCACGTCATACGCGGACGACACTCAACTTGTCGTCTCGATCGACAAAAATTGTACGAACGTAGAACAGAGGTTCCAGAATTGCCTTAAGGAGGTGTTTCAGTGGTTAAAGAAGAACCATCTGAAATGTAATAGCGGGAAAACGGAAATCCTCCCACTAGGCAAAGACCATCTCTTCTGCCCTAAGGACTGGTGGCCAAAGGACTCAGCGGCCCCACCTAGCTCAGTGGTCTCTGCGCGAAACCTGGGAGTTCAATTTGATGCGGCCCTCTCTTTCGATCAGCATGTCAGAATCACAGCTGGTCGTTGCTTCGGCCTCATCAAATCCCTTAAGAAATTCTTCGATTTTCTCCCCATTGCAGCTAGGAAATCTGTCGTGGTCGCTCTAATACTCTCACGACTCGACTACTGCAATGGGTTGATGGCGGGAGTAAAAAGGGCCACTCTGAAGAAATTGCAGAGTGTTCAACATGCTGCGGCAAGACTAGTCCTAAAACTACCCAGGAAATCCTCAGCTTCCGCAGCACTAAATACTCTTCATTGGTTGCCACTGCATAAGAGGATTCTCTATAAACTTCTATTAACAGTTTTTAAAGCGTTGAAAAACACAGGGCCAAAGTATCTTGCCAAGCGTTTTGTGCACTACGACCCAGTACGCTGCCTTAGATCTTCTAGTGGCAACCTCACCAAAATCCCGAGGTATAAATATAAAACTAGGGGAGGAAAAACTTTCACAGTCTTGGCAGCAAGGGCATGGAACAACTTGCCACTTAATCTTAGACTTATCGATTTTGAAAGTACATTCAGGAAACACCTGAAAACATGGATTTACCAGCAATCTGACAGTTTTGTGATGGCAGCTATCTAGATGTTCCACCAATCTCATACACACGCGTAGCGCCAAGATGCTCCTTTCAGAGCGATAGGTCGCGCTCTATAAATACCCACAAATAAATAAATAAATAAATAATAATTACATTTAGACAAAGCTACATGAAGAAAGAGAAGTTTGCTCTATTAAGCCTTTATCAGATATGTATATACACTCTTTTGAGGCAGCAGTGGTAGATGTGAATGTCCAATGTACTCCCACTCCCTGTTGCTCAGCTTTGTGTGAGCTTAAAATGGATTCAGTAATGACTAGAACTCTTACTATAATTACCCCTTACAATAAGTGTACCTATAATAAATTTGTGCCTACGATTTGAATTTCCTGACTCTAAAGTGGCTCAGATTGTAGCTGTAAGAGGATCAACACACCAAGGGCCAGATGTAGGTAGCCCAAAACCGGTCGGAAACGGCCGAAAATACCGATTTTGTCCGTTTCCGACCGGTATTGTGCTTTTGGGATGTAGGGGGCTGAAAATCGTCCGAATCGATAAACTTACCGAATCGGTAAAGTTACCGAATCGGTCAACATTCCGAATCTGTAAATTTACCGATTCTGAAGAATTACGTAAATTTACCGAATCGGTAATTTTGCCGATTCGGAATGTTTACCGATTCGGTAAATAAGAAGTGGTAGAATTGAATATTGAGATGTAGGTAAGCTCGTAAATACCGAATTTGCTTGAAATTCGTTATTTAAGAATCTGTATTTACCATGGATTGAAATCAGGTGGTAACCAGGTGCAGCCTATAAAAAAGGACCCAAAATGCAATACTTTTTTCACAATGGCGGCAATCTATGTCATTGCGAGGCGGCTACGGCTACAGGAGGTAGGAGAGAGGGAATGGCTGAGACAGGAGCAGGTCTACAGACAGAGGATCACCTTGTTCATGCTCACAGAGCCAGAGATTCTCCAGAGGTACAGATTGGACTCAGACACCATCTTGGGCCTCATCAGGGACCTCCACCCGCTGTTGGAGCACACTACCCCAAGGGCGCCAACCATTCCACCCCACGTGCAGGTGCTGAGCAGCCTACACCTGCTTGCATCTGGAAGTTACCAGAGTGTGGTGGCTGTGGTAGGTGGGGTGACCCAGAGCAGCCTGTCACGCTTTTTCAACAAATTCCTTGACGCCATGGTACAGAGGATGGACCAGTATATAACTTTCCCTGAAACCCATGCTGAACTGCTCCAAACAAAAACTGACTTTTATCTGATGGTGCATTTCCCCAATATCATTGGCTGCATTGATGGCACCCACATTCCCATTTGTCCCCCTGCTGCCACCGAATACATATATAGGAATAGAATGTCCACCCACACCATCAATGTGCAGGTGATCTGCAATGCCAAGTGCGCCATCACTGAACTTGTGGCAAAATTTCCTGGGAGTACCCACAACTCCTTCATATTTCAAAACAGCGGTATCTATGCACGGCTGACAGCAGGGGAATTTGGTGAAGGATACCTGCTAGGTAAGACACAGTGTGCGACCCCATTAACACCTATTGCAGTAAGAAGTACATGTATGCATGTGAGTAATGTACTCCCATTTCCTTTTAGGGGACAGTGCATATGCCCTCCACTCCTTCATCCTCACCCCCTACCTCAACCCCTCAACACCCAGCCAAAGGAGATATAACAGGGCCCACAAGAGCACAAGAAATATTGTGGAGCGTACCATTGGTATATTGAAGAGCATGTTCAGGTGCCTGCATAAGAGTGGAGGTGCCCGGCAGTATACCCCCATCACCTGCTGTAAAATCATTGCTGCCTGTGCCATGTTGCACAACCTTGCCGTGAAGAAGGGCACAGAGGTGGAGTTGTCAGACTTTGAGGATCATGACGACGAGGTTACTGTGCCTGAACCACAACCTGCTGGAGTGTCAACACCAAGTGATGGCAGATACAGACGTGAGGAGATTACACGCAACTATTTCTGAGTAAGTAATGAGACACAGACAGGTTGTGTATGGGACCAACATATTTTAATGGTGCCACAACGTTGAAGCACGTAAGTGCAACAAAAAAATATACATGTGGGGACTGTATGTCCCGGGTTACTTCACACATGAACGGTAATGTCACTTGCGCCCGCGCTTCCCTGAGCCACTTGGATGTTGTTCGCTTTGTTCAGCGTGCCCTGCAGCCTCAGCTTGGTGGCTGGACCTCCTCCGTGTCTCCACATTAGAGCTTGCTATGCTGCTCCGGCTACTTGTGTCGTCACCCTCTGCCACATCCAGGGCAGGATTCTGTGCTGTGTGGGATATCAACATTGCCTCTAGAGCACTGGTCATTCTGGCCATGCCCCTGGTGACCTCAGTTGTATTCTGCATCAATGCCTCCTGCATATTTATGCCTCTCCTGCATAGCAGGCATGAAGCAGTGGCCAAGCGATTGATGGCCGTATTCTGGGAACGGGCATCCCTGCGCCATGTGTGTGACACACTGTCAAGTTTAGAGCATAGCTGCATTACTGAGTGGCTCATCAGCTGCATCCCTGCTGCAATGTCCCTATTTGTTTTGGCAACTTCTTTATTCGCCTCCACTATATCTCTCATGCCCTTCCATATGTCTCCTATGTCCACATTCAGGACTCTGATTTGGCGTTGGCAGGCTTGGATTGATTTGCCCTGCATCCTTTGAATGTGCAACATGCTCCCCTCCAGCCCACGGAACACAGTGCCCTCACCACGTCCACCTGCACTGCTGAGTCTGCGTTGTCTTCTGTGAGAAGGGCCCATCTCATTTGTGGACTGCAGTGCTGCTGAACTCTCATCCACGGTGTCTTCAGCCTCCCCCTCACCCTCTGCTGCCTCCATTGATGATAGTGGGGTCACGACACGCCTCCTGGCTGGAGGGGTTACAGGAGTGGACTGGAGCAGAAATGGTGACATTTCTGGTGAGAATTGCAAGTGAGGGGATTGGGAAAGCTGTGAGGAGTACAGCAACTCTGAGGTCAGTACAGTGTCATCTTCCAGGGACATGCCAGTTGTGTCACCTTTGTCCTGCGAGACTTGCACTCAGCTTGGACCTGCTTTCTCACTCTCCTCCCTCTCTGGTGCAGTCCCTTCTGTGTCAGTGGGTCGACTGCGTGATTTGGGCCCTAGGTATAAATGAGCATATATTAACTGAGTGCTACTGTGTCACGGTCACTACAATAAATGATTTACACATTTCACTTTCATTTATCTGCAATCATTTCACTAACTTGCTGATGTCTGCGCTGTTACACATGGTCTTATATTTGCTGACTACATTTCCCATAATGCATTGCTCCTGTATAGTGCTAGCAGTACTGGACTGGGGTTTGCTTGTCCACAAAGGGGAAAGGGAAGCAGGTTGGTATGGGGTGTCATGCTGCGCATGCGTCTTACTTTTTTTTGTTGCACCTCTGGCTGAGCTGTCCACATCTCCCAGTCCGCAGACGCTGTCTGCCTCAATGGTTGAGGCCACCAACTCCTCCCGGTCAGTCAGGGGGGGGGGCTGTGTTCCTGCCTCCACCGGTTAGGCCTGCCTGCTTGTGGGTTTCAGCCATTTTCCTCTTGGTGAGGCTCCTGAGGTCATAGAATCTTTTTTTAAGGTCCTCAGTGTTCCTGGTTGTGACTCCCACAGCATTCACTTTCTCAACAATTGACAGCCAGATTTTTCTTTTGGCAGACTCGGGAACAGTGAGGGATTGCCTGCCAAAAAGTTTGTTGTACACCCTAACTACCTCCTCCACAAGTACCTGCAGCTCCATGCTGCTGAACTTGATTTTCCTCTTCCTGTCTGGCTTTTGGCTTTCACTGCTGCTTGCCATTTTTCAGTTTGTAAAGTTACAAAAAACTCTCCCTGCTGCTCTGTGACTCTGCTCAGCTCTGACTGCCTCTCCAGAACCTTCTAATTAGTTGCAGCTGCCTGGGTAGCCACTTCCTGGTAGGAAGGGGGAGTGTGTTTGCACCTGATTGGCTGCCTTCATAGGTTTCACTTTTGTTTTTTTTTCCCGATTCGGTATTTACCGAATCGGTATTTACAGAATCGGTATGTCCCATTCAATCCTATGGCCAAAAAGGCCCATAGGAATGAATGGGGAACACCGATTCAGTAAATACGGATTTGGTAAATACGGATTCGGTAAATACCGAGTCTCCAATACCGATTTTTACCGAATCAGTAAAAATTACCGATTTTTTTCCTACATTCTATTTACCGATTCTGAAATACCGAATCGGTAAAATTCGGTATTTTAGAATCGGTAAAATGGTTTTACCTACATCTGGCCCACAGTCTCTTTTCTCTGCTTCTTAATTTTATGCAGCAAAAGCCTTTGAGCAACTTCTTTTGGATCTTAACAAATTCGGTGGCAGTCTTTGGCACAATATTGACACAGCTTGAAAGACTTTCTTAGACCTCTTTCTTCTTCTAAAGAAAAAGTCTCTATGTTTATTCTTCTTCTACTTGGGCCTAGGTTATCTCCTTTCAAGCAAATGTTTATTTGCCGTTCAAAAGTTCAATTACATCCCTTATGATATCAGAACCAATTTCCTCAATGATTCGCTGTAACAGTTCAGCTCTGAATGCTGCAATCGCTTGAGGAGAAGGGGGAATTCCGAAGCTCAGGAATTTGTTGTCTTCCAAAATCAGAGTCCGGAAACCACTCAGTCTTGGTGGATAAAGCACCGTTAATGACAGGATTGCTTTAGCCTCTATTCCAGGAACTCTCGACAATCAGTATTGAGAACTCGGACCTTGCTCTCCCCGGCACTGGTAACCAGATAGGTCCACTCAGGAGAAGAATACCTCTGACACGGCACTCTTCTTCACCTTGATCGCCTTACACTTCCTGGGGCTTGCTCAGACTCACTTAGATCATACTCAGATGATTCACTTTAAAGTGCAAGTTCTCTTTCCGATGCAAGTCTCAAGTTCCGTCCTTTCTGTCTCACAGGCCAAGTTTCATCTGCACCATCCTTCTTTCTTGACTGCCCACACCCCTCCACACCGTCTCCTCAGCTAAGTCAGGCTCTATACCACTTGCAATGTTACCGTCTCCCTCAGAGTCTATACCTGGGTCTTGCGTAGCATGACCCCCCTCAGATTGACCTGGTGGGTATCAAGCCTCTTCAAGACCCTCCACAGCTTGGTTTTCCCTCTCCGGTGAGCTTCCGATCATGGCTGGAACTACTTCTGGGCTAGAAGCTGTTTAATCAGAGGGTCCGGTGACTCATCTGATATGGGAAGCATGGATCCAGTTCGGCACTACTCCACACTTCAAAGCAGTATTCATCACCAATATCACCTGATATGTTCCATGCCACCAAGAGTCAAGACAGTTCTTCCTTACATGCTTTCGGATGAGCACCCAATCTCCTGGGCTCAGGTCATGGCAAAAGTCTTTCAAAATTGGTACAGTCGCTGCTTCAACCTGATGAGCGAAAGAACGACCCACATCAGCCAATCCTTTACAGTAATCAAGGATCAAGTCATCTGTGATCCTGATTAAAACATTCACTGGCACTGTGGGTAGACACGTCCCCTTACCATCAGGATCTCGTGGGGTGGCAATACAGTTCTTCGATCAGGAATGCTGTGCAAGCCTATTAGATCCACTGGCAAAGATATTGAAGCACAGGTTTTTGCCGGCCTCACCTTTAACGTTCCATTGATCTGCTCCACAATGCCTAATGCCTTTGGCCTTTAACTACAATGCAGTCTCTGATCCACACTCAAGGCAGTACACAACAGCTTCATGAACTTGCTGTGGAAGTGCATTCCTCTATCCGACTCCATTGTATTTAGAAATCCGAAATGAGGTATAAGCTCCCTCAGAAAGAACATTGCTACAGTGAGACTGTCACACCTTCTTGTTGGATTAGCTTCTACCCACCGAGAAAAGATAGACACAGTAACCAAAATGTACCTCAGTCCATTACACACAAGCATCTCAACAAAATACAACTGAATCCTATTGACAGGACCCCCTGATCTGTCAATGTGGCACAAAGCAACAACAGTTTTCTTTCCAGCATTCAGCTATTGGCACATAACACACCAATGACACACTGCTTCAGCAGTCGCACAAAACCTTGGACTGAACCAAGTCTGCCTGAACAATCTCACCATTGCATCCCTTCCTATATGAGCTGCTCCATGAGTCTTCCTTGAAATTGGGTTTAACAGACAATCCGGCAACACCGCTCTACCATCAGTTGAAACCCATATGTCACTTTCCCTCTTCTCACAACCTGGTCTGATCCAACCCACATGTTCCGGATCTGTTGCTTCCACTTGCAAAGGCCTAACTTCACCCCATGTGCCTGTAACAGCTCTAACATCATGCTGAGTTTGGTCTTCTCTGCAATCTCTTCAAACATATTACCCTTTGAAAATGCAAGCATGTGTAGCACAAACACGAGCAACTTCCTCCGGATAGTGGTTTCCCTTGGGGACATAATCATCGCACCTCCCATGTGCAGGGCTTCCAACAGTTGTCTCACATATTCCCCGCTCCTGATGGGAGAGCCTGAGGACGTTAAGAACTCACACTGCGACCATAGCTGTCCGAAGTCATGCACCACATGAAAACTGTACTGGCTATCGGTATAGATGGTGACTCGGATCTGCTCAGAGACAAGGCATGCTTTGGCCAAGGCAACAATTTTGGCTACTTGCGCAGAATGGACTCCTTGTAAACAAGCAGCTCCCACAATTCCACAGGTGGTACAAACAGCAAATGCTGCTCTCTGATCACCTTCATTGTCTCTTAGACCTGAACCATCAACACAAAGGCATTGGTCGGGATCAGACAATTGTTCATCGAAAATGACAGGTCTCGACTTAGTGCAAAGCTCAGTAGTGTCCAGACAGTCATGGTCTTCAAAATCTTCTTTATCAGCATTTGGAACAGGTAACAAGGTAGCAGGATTTAACGGAGCATAACGCTTTCCAGTTACTTTTTCTGCTGCAAGCAGCACTTTTTCTTATCTTGTCAGCCTGTTATTAGTCAAATGCTGTGTTTTGATCCTCGTCATGAGAAGTTCAAATGAGTGCAGTACATATACAGTAAGTGAATGACCCATCACAATGCTTTTACACCGTTCAATACTGAGACCTGTTGCAGCAACAGATTTGAGACATCCGGTCAACGCTGAAGCTGCAGGACCTAATGTAGCTGAGAAATAGGCCACAGATCTGTGGGCACCTCCTTGTGTCTGGGTTAGCACAGAAAGAGCACAACCCTCCCTTTCTTTACAGAAAAGCAGAAAAGCTTTGTTGTAATCAGGCATTCCTAAAGCTGCAGCGCAACACAGGCACTCCCTCAGCTCCACTAAGGCAAGTAAACAGTTGTTATCCCAAGGTACCAGATCACTCACATCCTTGTGGGTCAGCATCTGCATAGATTTTACCATCAAGGAGAAATTCGGAATCCATTGTCGGCAGTAGCCAACTATTCCCAAAAACAACCTGACCCCTCTTTCTGGGTAGTAGGCGGATTCATTTTCATGATTGCCTCCATTTGTTCTGTTGACAACTTCCTCTTATCTCTCTCAATTCGAAGACCCAAATACTGAATTTCAGTCAAACTGTACTGAAGTTTGCTCGAGGACACTTTATGCCCATTGTCAGCCAGATGGTTCTGTAGAGGAATAGTATCGTCCCTACAAGCCTCTTGTGTTTCAGATGAAATGAGAAGGTCATCAATGTACTGAAGTAGAACTGAGTTTCACCACAAAACCAAGCTTTTTAAGGTTCTTATTGATAACCTGATTGAAGATGGATGGACTTTCAGTATACCCTTGAGTGATATGACCCTATGTTAAGACACAATTTTCCAGACTGAAAACAAATAAAAATTGGCTTTCCTTGTGCAATGGAATGGAGATAAATGCTCGACAGAGGTCAATCAACGTGAACCAGACAGCTTTACAAGGAACTGAAATAGGATCACAAATGGATTCAGTACCACAGGACAGCATGGAATCACAATGTTATTTATCTTTCTATGGTCCTGAAACATGCTGTACTTTTCACTCAGTTTCTGCAATCCTATGCTGGAAGAATTGCATTGCCTTCCTATGATCTCTTTCAGTATGCCCTGTGCAATCATGAACTCAACTACAGGTGTAATCCCTTCCACAGATTCCGGGGTCAGGTTGTACTGAGGTGTTCTTGGGAATTTTACATTAGGCTTGATCTGTATGTAAACTGGCTCCACTCCTCAAATCAGTCCAATATTCTCTTCCGGTGAATTCACATACCATGGGATAGACAGTGTCTCTCTTTTGTTTCTTTGTTCAAAGTTTTTTATTTTTCTCCAACAGTTTACAAGGTCAAAATGTACTACTCCCTGGCCAGACCGCCCCCCCACCCACCCGGGGTCCTTGATAAAAAAGAACAAGGAAAAAACAAATATATACATATGGCTTCAGGCTGAAAACCAATTACATTTTCAAGATACATGTTCGGGAAGCATATTCTAGCTCAACAAAAATTATTAAATCAGAAAAAAAAGAAATCCTAAGAGCGAGTCACATCTAATGAATTAGAAGCGGTTTTAGACAGCGTAAGTGGAGGATAATTCACTGGGGAAAGAATTGGAATACAAAAGGAAAGAAGGAGCAGGGGAGAGAAGAAGTGGCCGCAAAATAGGGGAGCACAGCCAATACATTTTCGGGATTAGGTGTTCATAGCTTCGACCCAGTTGGCCATAGGACCCCAGATTGCCAAGCCCCTTTTTTTTGCCCTATGGCCTTTTTTGGAGTAGATAACCCATTCCAGCCTAAACGTGGCCAGTAACCTTGCTTGCCATTGGCCAAAAGATGGAGGATTCAAGTCTTTCCAATAGGAAGCTATGCATATCCGAAAAATAGCCATTGCGACGAAAATAATGCCCCGCCAGCCTTCGGGCCTACTTGATCACATAGCCCTAACAAGATGGTACAAGGTGTAAGTTGAATATCTGAAGAGAGGATCTTACTCAAAAATTGTTGTACCTCTAGGATTAGTGGTTGAAGGTTGGGGCATGTAGCAAACATATGCACTGCATCCGCGCTGTACGCTGAGCCAGATGTCCATTTAGCAACTCTGCTAGGTGTTATATACAAAAAAAAGCAGTTTTATAAAATTGCGCTTGCAATATAGAGGATAAGAGATATATTTGTGCTTGACCTAAAGCAGAGCAGAAAGCATTCGGCGGAGCATTCAACTTAAGCTGCCATTTACCGTCAATTTTACTCAGATCGTCTGGCCGCTGTTCATTAAAAATAGAATAGATACTTCCTATCCTTGGCAAGTTAGGGTTTATTAATTTATCAAAGATTCCAACCGCTGCAAAGCCAGCTGACCCACCGGTTTTATGTATTAAATACCTCGCAATGGCCTGATATTGGAAGATCTGAATATTGCTCATTTTATAACAGGTTTGTAATTCTTGAAATTATCGAATATGACCGGAGCAAAAAAAGTCCCCAAGCTTGCCAATTCCTGTTGCATACCATTGTCGTAAATATACATTTTGAAATATCAGCGGCAGGTTATCATTACATCTGAAGGTGGTATAATAGTTTAGTCTAGATATTCTGAAAACCTTGCGGACATTATTAAAGACCTGGTAAGCACTGAGCATGGTCTTAAATCGAACTCGCTTAAAGTAGCCGAGTTCTAATTGGCACCAAAGGCAGCCTTTTACCTTCTCTCCCAAGAGTGAGATATAACGGGAGGGCAGTCCTGAAGGGCTTAAGGCATGATCTTCATGTAGCAGCTCACAGGAATGTTGTAGCGCCACGGCCCAATAATATAATTTTAGGTTAGGGCGAGCCCAATCGCCCCTCTCCCTGGGAAGGGAGAGGAGATTAAATGCTCTCCTTGGTTGTGTATATGTCCAGATGAGTCGTGAGAAAATTCGCTCAAACATAGCTAGTGAATGACTGCTGAAGACAAGCGGGATAGTCCGAACAAAATAAAGTAGCTTCGGAAAATACGTAATCTTTAAGACGTTGCATCTTCCTACTCTAGTTAGGTGTAAATTATCAATTTTCCGAAGTGATTTCTCCATTGTAGTAGCAAGAGGAGTCAAATTTTTGGTAACTAAGGTGTCCAAGTCAGCGACTATTTTGACTACTAAATATTTCGCCTTTTCAACTATCCTATTATCTATCCAGCTTATCTTCTGATTTACAACTATCTGCGTTTTTGATTTGTTCAGGGCATAACCAGAGATTATTCCGAATTCCTGCGCTTCTAATTCTAAGGCCCTAATAGCAGTTTCGGGCTCGGGGTTATTATAGCCAAATCGTCAGCGTAGGTCATGATTTTTGTATCAATACCGAACCTACTGACTGGCAAGATGGAAGGGTTTAGCTCGATTCTTTTTATCAGGGGGTCGATATACAGAGCGAATAACAGGGGAGAGCAAGGACACCCCTGCCTCATCCCTCTTGTGATCTCAATTTGCTCTGTCAGTTGGCCATTAATGAGGATTTTAGCAGTGGGTTCTTGATAGAGTGCCTGAATTGCCTGAGCTATTTCGGACCATAGCCAATCCGCCGCATAATAGCCCATAGAAATTGCCAGGAGACCCGATCAAACGCCTTTTCTGCGTCTAGGAGAATTAATGAGACCAGGTCTCCTGACACCTCTGCGGCGTCGAATAAGGTGATCGAGCGGCGGATGTGCTCAGTGGTCCCTTTTTTAGGTATGAAGCCGTGTTGCCAGTTGGAGACTAAAGATTCAATGTTGGCAGAGAGTCTAGTAGCAATATTTTTTTAGAACATTTTTGAATCAGTATTAATTAAGGTTATAGGTCAGTAGGATGACATTTCCAATGGTGATTTATCCTTTTTAGGAAAGATAACTATTTTAGCAGATGACCAAGACTCTGGGGGCTTGGCTTCTTCAAAGATGGATCTCACCACCTCGGTGAATATCTCTATAATTTGCAATGAGAAAACCTTGTAAAATTCTGCTGGTATGTTATCAGTCCCGGCAGCCTTACCATCTGGAAGGCAAGTAAGTGCAGTTAAAATCTTGCTCCACGTCGGAGAGATTTCTATTGCCTCGCCTTCATTCGGATTAAGTTTACTAATGGGGATACTAGCCAGATATTCCATAATTCTAGTCAGCATAGCCCAATCAATTTCTTCCAAGTAAAGTTCATCATAATATTTCCTAAAAGCTTCCTCTATTTTCCTAGGGTCAGAAGTTCCTACGTTATCTATATTTATTGTGGTGATAGAGTTGGCAGTTATCTGTTGTCTGGTAGCAATGGCGAGTTGATGGCCAATACGCTCCCCCAGCTCATAGCATTTTTCTTTAGAGGCTGCCCTTTTCGTAGCTATTTTCTCTGCCAACACAGCGCCCATCTCTGATTTGGCCACTAAAACCGCCAGCTGTGCCTCATCAATTCCTGATCCGTTCTGGACCGCGTATATTCATTTTTTCTCCGCTTCAATCATCCGCCCCTGTGTCAGACTAATTTGCATCTTCTCTTTTTTATTCTTCCTAATAGAAAAGCGGAGTGTCTCACCCCTTATGCTTGCATTAAAAGCATCCCACACAACCATGGTGGAAGCAGACCCGTTATTTATGCTCACAAATTCTTGTATCCATCTGACCATATGTTCGATAATTTTTGTTATATAGTAGTGCTTTTTCAAAGGTGCAATGCGAAATTTGTTCCAGGCTGCCCCAACCTTCTAAAGTTAAAATAAGGGGGTTATGGTCAGACAGGAGTTGGGGGGCGACATCAAAGGAGCAGTCATGAATTAAGGCAGGAGATACAAAAAAATAGTATAGTCTGGCTAATGACAAGTGAGGAACGGAGAAAAAAGTAAAGCCAAACTGGTCCGGTTTCCAATAGGCCCAGACATCTTTTAAGCCATGAGTGCTAACTAAGTCAAGCAGCGCTCGAAACACTTTAGGTTTCATACCCTGATAGGACCAAACCCATGTTGTATCCCATGTACCTGGCAAATTTAGATTCAAGTCGCCGCACAAAATTAATGGAAGCGTCCAATGGGCGAGCTCTTCATTTACCTGGTGCATAAGCCCTGGGTCATCCAAGTTACTAGCATAGACAGAACAAATCGTGAATACAGATTTAGAAAATAAGGTACATCTCGCAATAACCCATCTCCCTAACGCATCGACATTAACTTGATTAGCCACGAACGGTAAGGTTTTCTGGGCCAATATCCCAACACCCTTGACCTTTGCCCCTTGTGACGTTGCCCCAATAACTTTAAACCCAAGAGAATTCAGCAGATATCTCTGGCCCCCTTCAATGTGCATCTCTTGGAGACATATTATGTCTGCCCCCATTAACCGTAGTGTCTGTGCAGTTCTCTGTCTCTTTCATGGATCATTCAGACCACAGATGTTTAACAAAACAATCTTAAGTTTATTTAGTGAGCCCATTATTTAATTCTGGAATGGCACCAATTAGGGTCTTTGCCATACAACTCAACCCCCCGCACACCCTCCAGCCAGCCCCCACCCAGTCTCCCGCCCCCCCCAGTCAAGTTCTCCGACCCCCCAACATCCAAGAACTCGCTCATAAAACTCTCCTGAGCTGCAGTGCAAAAAATAATTGAAGCTTATATACAGTCGAGCTCAGCCTGTTACTGTTTAAACCTATGTTAACCTGGGACCCAGTCAGCCCCCCCCCCAAAAAAAAATAGACAGTCAGGGAAAACCTGAATGATGGTGAGCACATGTGAGGTCTTTAGGAGGGAGATTTGTTTCTCAGGATTTCTTCCTTCTGGATAGTTCTCTCAGATATTCTCCAGCTTTAATCTCCAACAAGAATACTCGGGTTGATCCGTCGAAAATAATTTTCAGTCTCGCCGGGTTCATCAAGTAAACTTGAGCCCCTAACTGTTGTAGTGGTGTTATCAATTGGCGGAGCCCCCACCTCCGCTCAACCGTTGCATGCCCAAAGTCTGGTTTAGAGAAGAACTTTATCCCCTCTACTTCTTTAGGAGAATTTGGCCTGCCCTGATCATATACTAACTGTCTTAGCAGAAAGTTCCCCAAAAAAACTAGAAAAACTCTTGGTTTGTCGTTGCCAGAGTTAGTACCGTCCCGCCGTGATTTCAAATTAAAAGGAAACCGGTGAGCCCTTTGGATTTCTTGATCCCAATTCCAGCTAGACTGCGAGGGGAAGGAAGCCCGGAGGAGTCTCACTATAAATGCTCTAGGATCTTCCCCCTCTGCCCCCTGCGGTATTCCTAGTAATCTGAGGTTGTTTCTCCACATTCGATTTTCTTGTTCCTCTAGCTTGATCTTCATATCCGTAAGACAAGCCTCATGGGTTGCAGATTACTCTTTTACTTGCGCCACTTCCGTCTCAAAAATCTCTGTTCTTCCTTCTACCATGGCGACCCTTTCTCCGATATCCTTACAAATTTTGTTTAATTTTCGGATGCCGCCGTGGAGTTTTTTAGAAGCCCCTCTAGCAGCTAAGCTCTCTGTTTTAGCCTCAACTCGAAACTGTTTGATAGATTCCAAAATTGAGAGTAAAGACGGTTTGTTTGTGCTTGTGGAGTCCAACTGTGGGCTTGCCCCTTGCTGGAGGCTAATCGGTCCTGAGGACAGGGTCCCTTGTACATCTGGATGGTCCCATTTTGGCTGACTGCGTTTCCTGCTTCGAACATTTTTCCTTTTTACTGTGCTCATTGCTGAATCATTTTGCCCCCTTCCGACTTGCTACTTTCAAGTGAACTTATCGCCTCATCATCCATCCCTGACCCCGAGCCATCTGAGACAGAAAAAAAGTTCTTGTTTGCTAGGTCTGGGGTCAGTGGGTTGAAAGAGCTCTGATTTGCATTTTCAAGGCTGTCTTCCGCGCCTCCTTTATCTTTGCTAGAGACACTTTTTACAGCTTCAAAGTCAATTGCGGTTGGTGCGGCGGCAGTGACAGAAAAAGCACCATCCTTTGAGGTGGCATCGCTAGATATGAAGGCCAGAACGCCGTGATTTGAGGCTGCTGGGGTTGTCTCCTTGTTTACTGCAGGCTCTAATCTGGTTTCATCCATTGTTAAATGAAGAATCTGTTGCAATGGTTACACAGCATCTGAAGCTGAGGCAGGAACCACGTCAGCCGGGCTGCTTGGCTCATTTGAGACAGGAATAGAGGCCGGAACAGGGATAAGAGTCGGGGAGGGGGGTTTAACAGCAGGGAAATGACTGGCTATAAATGGATAATTTCCAATAGGTACAGTGCCTACAGTAGAGTTTTCTTTTATATTACTCGCCCCTCCAGTTTTACTTGTTTTTTTTGCCCCCCCCATCTTCCCTTTTACCTTTTTTTAGGAAGTTCTGCCTTTTCAGTAGCCTTTTCTAGTTTTTCTCTAACTCTCTTTTCTTCATGGCTCGGTTTCTCTTTGGCTTTAAGCATTTTCTGTCCATGTGTAGTCATTTTGCTGCTGCCCACACAGCTCCGTTTAGCAGATGAAGATCAGCTCCTCAGGCTGTTCCTTTTTACCGGTGATAATCCGCCACCGCCGTTGATAGTGTTATTGGCGTTCAGAAGCCCAAAACAGCCTTAGAATGCATGCAGAGTTTTACAGAAAATGGCAGAGGAGCGGTCAGCAGTTGTAAGCACGCCAGCGTGGACCCATACACGCCAAACAACTGTGATCCGGATACGTGCATCAGCGCTTCTGTAGCGGAGTCGAGCATATACAGATGTTCACGGGGCCCGTAATTCGGCAATAGCAGGCAGCGCGAGCCCACTCATCTGTTCCGATGAAAAAAGAAGCCGGAGCAATACACCAAATCGCCGAGTCAAGATGAGAGACGATCCGCTCAGGTCAGAGTCGCGTTGAAAGTGGCGTGGAGGCCGGGAGAGGAATCACTCACACTAGCGCCATCTACTGTGAAGACAGTGTCTCTCAAGTCCAGTGGCATGGCTTCCACTGTCAGTAAGGCAAACATAGCTGTGCAATGATTCTGATTTGCCAGTTTGGAGGCAATAGCTTCATCATTAGTTTGCAATTCAATTCCCTTAGGCGTGCAATAAATACTACAATTCAATTTACATAAGTGATCACGCCCTAACAAACAAACTGGACTCTTTTGTTAGCTACTCCTACAACTTCGATTGACTTTCTCGAGAGGGATAGGCTTGGACAACTGCAGATCTCACAGTAGAGTGGGTAGCACCAGTATCAATCAAACAATCAATCAATAAAAAAAGGTTTATTTGACCATGATAATAACAGTCATAAAAGCACAGAAATATACAATAACAATATCATTTCATGATGAAATTCAGAGATTGATAGAGCACTAAAATTGCGGTTCATAAACCATTAACATTTTATACGTTAAAAGTGTATATACAGAGTTAATATACCACTTCCCCTCATTAAAAATACGGTACGAAACCTCAAATGTCATACTTTTCCTTTGCTGAAGGACCTTTTTCAAGAACTTTGCAACCCTCCAGGCCACAAGGTTATTCTCTAATAGTTGTAGGCGACTAAGGGTTGGACGGCATTGCCTAAGACCTTGCTGTTTTAAAAGTGCCAGAAACCAAACTTTTCTTAACTTCGAATACAGTTTACAGAAAAAAGTTGTGAATAGTAAACTGCTCGGAGTAGGTATCGCGGGGACATGTGGTAAGGGGTCTTGACCAGTTATTTTCCTGCCTCTTAGCCATCCAGTGTGCCTCTGATAGGTTAGTGTATTGCATGTCTGGCTTTGAGATGACAGGGGCTGGGGAGGAGCAGGGGCTCCAGAGAGTCAGGATGAGTCAGGGCTGGGCTGAATAGACCTGGACTGCATTTAGAGAAGGGAGAGGAGATTTTGTTTCACCTGAATGAGCCTGGTCTGCCTTCCACAATGCTGTCTCAAACTCCTGCCAGGAAGCACAGACCTGCCTGAGGGTGCCTGTGGCAGTTTTGGGCCTCTGGAGGTTGTTGTTGCTGTTTGGAAGCTGGAAGTAAGAAGAAACTTGAAGAACTGCATCTCCACGGTGCGAGAAGAATTTCCACACATCGCCATGCCGCTGAGAAAACCAACACAGCACCAGGCCGAAGAAAACCAATGCAGCACCGCTCAACGCTGCTGCATCGTTCACAGATTTTCGGCAGCAAAGCTAACCAAAGGTAAGTTGCCTGCTGTTCTCTGCTGAGTGCCCATAATAGAATGTGTAATATTGCAGGGAGCATCCTCTTTCCTATATATTAGCAGTAATGTGGAAGTCAGCGAAGATTAATCAACTGCAGGAGCTTTGAGTTCCTAAGTATCTGTTTGATCAGTAACACCTCCTTATCCACATCATCGAGGCTGAATGAGACACTGCGGCTCTGTTAAGATCCTATCTGTCTGAACTGGTTGAGTGGATGAACCATAGCTGCCTCAAGCTGAATGCTGGGAAAACAGCGGTTCTCATCTTGGGGAAGCAGCCATCTAGCTGGTCCTCTGCTTGGTGGCCGGATACACTAGGGCCACTACCTGACTCTAAGCTGAATGTTAAGAACCTTGGCATCTGGTTTGATGATGGCCTCCTGTTTGGCATTCAGATTACCATGCTAGCTGGGAAATGTTTTGAACTCTTAAAGACCCTAAAAATAATATTGGGACTCCTTCCAGAAGCTACACGAAAGTCAGGAGTCCAGGCCTTGGCAGTGTCTAGACTGGATTACTGTAATGTGCTATACCTGGGAGTCTCACAATCTATTCTGGTGAGACTTCAGAAGTACAGAATGCGGCAGCTCAGCTGCTACTTAACCTCCAGAGGCGGTCAGCTATGGCTTCAGCTCTGGTCAAACTGTATTGGTTGCCTCTGGGTACAAGAGTGTTCTTTAAAGCTATGTGTTTTTGCCACCGCTTTGTGAATGGAAAAGGACCTCGGTATCTGCACCCTCTTGTTAAACCATACGTACCCTGAAGAAGTCTTAGGTCTGCAGGAGTCTCTTTTGCTGTGATCCCTACAGTAAATAAAACACACATGGGAGACTGCTCTTGCACCCTGTTAGCCTCAAAGATGTGCAACATCCTGCCTCTGGCACTTGGACAGGAGAATTCTGAACTGGCTTTCCGCTAGAAACTCAAAACTAGGGTACTCAGACAGTTGTAATGGCTAGGTGTCGGCTAGGTGTCTTGGGCACCTGTATTGGTTTGTACCTGAGAAAGAATTCTTAGTATGGGGACACTTCGGTATCCCGGCGCTTTATAAACTATTTAACATAACATAACATTCATACAGTAGCCTTGTGAGGAGAAAATGGTAGGGCCCTTAAAGTGAGTTCAACTCCTATGCCACATCACGTTGAGAGGTTATTTGACCAGCTGATCTGGGGGACTCCTTGTGGAGCTGCTCATATTCTTGATTCCCTGTGGAAGTTCTAGGTTCCAATTGGGGTGGTGTTACAGTGCTCAGGATTCTCAGAGTTTCTCTCATAGCAACTATGAATACTGGGAGACCTTCCAGTTTATCAATGAAGGGGCAAGTTGTGCATGGCAGCAGTGCAGATCTTACACCTACAATTTTGGCAGTGAAAAGAGAGGTAAGACTGAACATTCTGCTGTCAATGGAAGCAATAAAGGTGGCCATGGTTTGTACTAACTCTACCTGTATCTTCAGTTTATCTTAATTCCAGTTTAATGCTGCATTGGTGGCTTCCAAAGAGCAGCATAAAGTCAACAGTGTACTGTCTGTAATATACTAAGAGTCTAAATCCAGGCTACCACTTTGCGTGTTGACTTCAGTATTTCTGGCAAAAAGAAATGTGGGTTCAGGGGAAAGAAGGTGGAACCCAGAGAGAATTTGTTCCTGATCATCCCCCGCTGGGTGTCACAGGCAAATGACTGTGGGCAAAAGACTGATTCCCTGTGGGGTACTCTGTGAAGTTTCACCGCCAGGGGATAGAAGTGTTTTACTCCATCAGGATGTGGCAAAATCTCCACGGTTGATGTATTTTGCTGCTGGGCGGAATTATGAGGGCCTGTGTTTATAACAAATTACAGTAGTTGAGGGTGTATAATGGCTTGTACTGTAATTGATTTAGCATCACTGACTTCCTGCCCCTCAAGAGCTTTGTCCTCCAGCAACCCTAGGTCTACCCTAAATTCAGGTTTGTGTGAATCCTGTACGTTATTAGCTAGTTTGGTCTCTCTTGACTCCTTCTTGCCCTACCCTGAGTCCAGAGAGGGTTGACCTGATGCAGTTGTATACAAAAAGAAAGAGGTAATAAGACAGTCTCTGGCTGGTGACGAGAACCCCCCATCTGTTTCTAAATTGGAGAAAGCCTTACTTGTGGTGACAATCTTTGTGCACCATGAGGGCTTGATAAGTCTCAGTGTTGTTACATGGGTCATTGTTCACCAAAAAAGAAACAAAATAGGAAAAAAGTGAAAAACAGAAAAAATAGACATGAAAGAAATTTTGCCTTTGCTCACCAGTGGCCACCTCCACGCGCAGTCTTGGGCATGGTTCAGAAGTTATGAGATAGTAATCATGATGGTATCGTTAGTGGGGACTGTGAAATATTGTCCATCAGCTCTCATAAGAGTCTAGCTGGTGGACCCCTTCTGTAATGAGTATCAGCTTTCTGGTCACTGATAAGAATCCTGTGTTCCACAGAACAAACTACTCTGCACCTAGAACCCCCTTCGCCATCTTGTTGCATATCCCAACCAAGACGGGCTAACTGAGCCTGAGAAAAATAGTAACATATGGGGAAAGATGTGTAGCAAGATGTAACTAAATATGGTGAAGACTCCTGAGGCCTAAGGCCTGCAGCTCTGAAAGCCAACAAACTACATAATGCCGATATAGGCAACACTGCCCACGCATGATGAACATAGCCTGCACTGCAATAAATAACCACACAAAACCAGGTTTGCTGGAAAACAGTTTGCTGCAGGTTTATTTCATACAAGAAATATGCCAATGTGGTGGGTTAACTTACAGGCCATCCAAGAGCAAGCAGCGGTTACTGACCTAAGCTGTCCTGCCCGCCTGATGAGCAAAACTGCACCTAGTCCAACCCATATGTGCTACCATCTACCTGGTGAATTTTGCAGCATTAATTACTGTGGACCCCCAGTCCATGACCTTACTCAGGCCTTTTTAGGGGCAGAGCATTGCAAGGCAAGCCTCCGGTTGCAAAGGCTTACAACCGCCCTAAGAACTAACGGGGTGCACATGTTTTCATCCAGGGTCCTGCCGTAAAGACTCCTTGGGTTTGGCATAGGGCACGCCTGTTGTGCTCCTGAAGAGGATACTGCTATGTACCAATTGGTCTCCGGATTGCCCTGTAAGTCCACCTGCAACAAAAATTAACATGTGAACATGTTCTCTACCTGACCACATCCTCCTGCCAGTATAACGGGTATGCGGTAGGGAGGTAGACGGCGTGACCAAGAGGGGCAAAGAGGAAGGCCAGTAGGTGGTGGCAGGTATAAGTACCTCACCCCGACCCTCTGAGCGCCGGAAGTGACTCTGGGGGACTCTCCGGGGTCCTCACAACTAGAGCGTGGTGATGTGCTGCATGCGGCACAAAGGTGGGCACCCTTTAAAGTGATTGGGGGTGAATGTTTTGATTTGTTCTGCATTCCGTCCATCAATTGTGTGTCTTTTGCTTTCTCCCCCTAAGTGTGCCGGATATGCCCAGACGTGGGTCTCCGGCTTACTGTGCCACTGGATTCAAGCTATCGTGGCTGATGAGGGGTGAAACCTCGAAACTGGTCCTGGGATGCTTGTTTTCGGTCCAGGGAGGACCTGGCTTGGCAGTTTGGACTGGACTGTTCCCATGAGGCACAGGGTCAAGACTGATTTGCATATGGCCAGGTCTAAACTGGGGTGGAATGGTGAGCAAAAGAATGATGGATTTAACTCCGATCTCGTGACTGGGGGTGAATGTTTTGATTGGTTCAGCATTCCGTCCATCACTTGTGTGTCTTTTGCCCTTTTAAGTGGGCACACTGCCCCATTGGGTGCGGCCTCATAGTGCTGTTATAGGTAATCCTCCACAAGCATGAGGAACATAGCATGCACTGAAATAAATGACCACAAAATACCAGGCGTGCTGGAAAACAGTTTGCTGCAGGTTTATTCATACAAGAAGTATACCAACGTGGGGGTTAACTTACCAGCGATCCAAGAGCGGGCATCTGTGACTGACCTAAGATGCCCTGCCCACCCGATGAGCCAAACTGCACCTTGGCCAACCCACTAGGTGCTACCATCTACCTGGGGGATTTTGCCCCATTAATTACTATGGACCCCCAGTCCATGACCTTACTCATGCCGTTTTAGGGTGGAGCATTGCCAGGCAAGCTCCCGATTGCTCAGGCTTACAACCGCCCTAAGGACTAGCAGGGCACTGACGTTTTTATCCAGGGTCCTGCCATAAACACTCCTGGGGTTTGGAATAGGGCACCCCTGTTTTGCTCCTGAAGAGGGTATCCCTATGTACCAATCAGCCTCCGGATCACCCTTTAACTCTGCCATTGCTCTGGATGTGGCAGCCGTCACATTCAGGGCTCCCCCACCAAGGCAGGCAACTTTCTTCACTCACGGAGTCACGGCTTTCGTTTAAGTCCAACAAGAACAAGTCCAAGCCCACCTTTGACAGGTGAACCCCGTCTTCTTTAAAATACCCCTTGGTTTTGGCATCTATCAGTCCATGTCTTATGGAACCAAAACCTCTCTGCTCCATGAACTTGCGCATGTCGCCGTTTACCCTTCTGCTGGAATGTTCGATGGCCTACAGGACTTCAAACAGCCACACACACTGGGGCGAGAAGCAAGAAGGAGAATCAGTGCCTCAATTAAATCCAAGTCCAGAATGATCCAAATGTGCCAAGAGCGCTGCCCTAAGACAACGGAGTAGGCCCGTTGCAAAACTAGGGCAATTGAAATGCTGAAAATACAACCAAAGAATATGCTAGAGAAAAAAGTTACCAAGAAAAGCTGGCGGATAAATTTCCCGCAAGCCACACTAACTGACAATGGTCCTTACTCATCCCAGATGGGTCCCTGTTACAGGCTTCCATTATCTCAACGCTCGATTCTGGTGTTCATGCCGGCGCAAAGTTCCAGCTGTCTAGAAGTTTAGTGGGTATGGGTGTAGCTGCCTTCCTGATTCACCCCCCTGCCTTCCAGTATGTGATCCCAGCATTGAAGCCAGCGTGGTGTCGGAGTCGGCAAGAAGAGCGGAGACTCAACAGCACGCGATTCAGTGGCTAGGAGGACAAGTGTGAGACCTGTGGGCGGACATGAGCACCACTGTAGAAAATCTTCACTCATCTAATGATCCTTATTCACTGGAAGCATGAGCAGGTCATTAGCCACTGTCGACTCAACAGCTTCTCTAAGCCAACTATCAATAGATGTTTCATTTTCCTGCAAACAATGTACCATAATCTTTCTTTTAACCAGTGTACCTCGTTCTTCCCATTGTTAGGATTCCCGGGTTACCCCTGGATACAGTGTTCTATTTGACATTCCATAAGTGTTCCCATCACTGTTTGTAACTTTGATACCACATCTGCCCACTATTCCTCCAATACTTCAATGCTGCGTACCATATGTTGGCCTCGTCCCAGACACGTATCCTGTGTGGTAGGATATATTAAAAGATGATATTCATTGACAGGTCCAGTGCGTGGATGATGAGTTATTGAGTGCATGCATGGACGGATCAGTGACTCCATGGATGGAAACTCCAAGGGGCAGATTTACACGCCCCTTGCGCCTCATTTACGCCGCCGTTGCGTCACTTTTGTGACGCAGCGGTGGCGCAAATACTGCTCCATGGTGCGGGGGTACTTACAATGTGACGCATCTGGGAGATGCGTCACGTTGTAAAGCCCTGCGCCACATGTAGGTGTTCCTGTGCAGGGGGGTGGCGTTCCGGCGCAGGAACACCTACTAAAAGTGGCTGAGTGAAATCTACAAGATTTCACTCAGTCACTTTTAGGCCCATGCTGCGTCAAAACCCAGCGCCTGCCTGAAGCAGGCGTAAAGATTGACGCAGCATTAACTAGATAGGGCCCCAGAGCATTGCTGGAGCTGCGTCGCGCTTGCGACGCAACTCCAGTAATGCGTCACTTTTACGGCACAGATGCGTCACGCATCTGTGCCGTTTTTGCACCATGATGGCGGAGCTGTCGCGCACAATAACTGGCGCATCCCTGCTGATTTGCAGGGATGTGCCAGTTATTGTAAATATGCCCCCAAGCATTTTAAGTTATAAGTCGAGGCCTATTGGATTTGGCAGTGGTTGTTTATAATATGTTTACTAAGCCAATGGGGATAATTGACAAGCCCAGGGACAGCAAGTCTAAAAAGAATGAGAAAGACTTACTTAAACGTGTCCAAGTTTTTGAATGATTAAGCAAATTTTAAAGTGAGATATATCAATCAATCAGGAGGTTCTAATAAAGTGTGACTTGTCAAGGGGGGGTCTCTTCATGTATGCATTCTGTTATGTTAAATTAATTTCTATAGTGCACAACTCACCCGGGGGCATCTCAGCGCTGTCCTAGAAATTTGACCCTTAGATCTGGAAGTCGGCACAAAATTAAAACAGGAAAGCTTTTAGTTGTTTCCTAAAGGTGCTGTATATGGATATTTTACGTAGGAGCAACTGTAGGTTATTCCAGTATTTAGGGGCCAGATACGAAAAAGCGTTTCCCCCAGTCCTGCTCAAACGTATACGAGGCACCTTTAGAAGGCCTAGTGCAATGGATCTGAGACTTCTGTTCGGGTTATGATCTAATATTAATACAACAGCACAGTGCAAATTCATATATTGACAAAAACCTCATGTAATGATCTACTATCCGAACACGATAGCATTCATAAGCAAAACATTGAAATCCACCATTGATGTACTGCTGGCTTATATATTAATGGGCTTTCGTAAATAAAAAGAACTACTGGCTTTGCCAATGTTTGTTCTAATAGCGGGGCAGAATGTTGGGCCTAGGGAAAAGGAAGTGTCTGCCTGACATTGGCATCTTATCACAGCCATGGATGAGAAATTGAAGCCACTATGTACAACCTGGGTGACAGACTTGCCAAGTGCAGGGATCAAAGCATTATGGCAAGCTTCTTTGAATCTTTTGTACACCACTGTGAAATCTGCACACTCGAATGGAACCTCTTTTCTACCACCCACACGTGTTATTGGACCCCTTTAATGATGGCAAAGATCATGAAAACTGACACAAGCATTTGTAGAAGGTGAGGTCCACGTGACATGAATGACATACATATGTTCTTGGACTGTCCTGCTGTGTGGCCCATCTGGCAAGATGTGGGTAAGGTACTGTCAATTGTGCTAAATTCTGACATCCGGGAGAGTTCCATTTTGCTTCTTTTTGGCACTGGAAACGGTAACACAATGGAGGGGAATGTGGTTAATGCGGATTTGATCAGGTTGCTCTTTTACACGAAGTTGCTGTCTAGGAAGGAAATCTGTAGGAAGTGTTCACAAGCAGACCCTCCATGGATGACTCTCTTAGAGCAGTTATAGGTGGTTATATGTCGTTACCACGAATTCCGTTGCAACGCATGCCTTTTCGTTGTTAATGATGTTTCCCGTTATAGGTGTGTATGCTTTGAAGGAGGCAGAGGATGTAGGCAGGTCTCACAGGTGGTGGGTACCCTTTGAAAGATGGTTAAATGTTAAGGAACCAGCTAATATGGTCCAATTATTAAACCTGGCTCCCATGAAATATACATTTGGTGGAGATTAGAGCATTTGCAATAAATAAGTGGTGTATTAACAGTGAATGGGGCTCCGTGGTAGATCCAGGGTAGGACGTCCCATGCGCTTATGGTGTTGGTGACTCTTTCAGGGAAATGTGAGAACAATAAAAAAAAATGCTTGTTCTAATAGCAGCGCTGCTTCTGGCCAAGCGCAGATGTACGATAGGGAAAGATGATTAACTGACGCTTCAGACTCCTTTGAAATGTAATAACTCGTGATAGGAATGTATTTGAATGGATTAGCAGTGGGTGTTGTAATACCGGGGTAAATAAAGGAAATAGGCACTGGGAAAATCCCTGCCCAGGCCTTCAAGTATGTGAAGTATCAACTCCACTTAACAAAATAATTTTTAATGCTGTTGTGATCCACCTGTCACCTCAGCAAGTGGGCACTGGCAACGGTTATAGGTCACCCATCAGTGCCAACAAAGCCATCCTGGAACAGTACACAGGGCATGACATTTACTTTGGCATGGTCGGGTGAAGGGCCTAGCAGCATCCGGGTGTTTCGCTTCCTGGTCATACAGTCCTTCAAAGGGACCCTATACACCGCCCGATGCCCGTATGTTCCTCCTCGGTGCCCGTTGTTTGCTCAGGGTCTCTGATAACATTTTTAGATGACGCCGCCACAGACTGTATTTAAACCCGGGCAGCCTCCGCTGGGTAAAGCGCAGGTTGTCTTCACCAGTGACCAGAGCACTTGCTGTTGTCGCCGTCGACCCCGGGCCTGCCAGAGACTGTCTCAAGATGAAGGCTGCCTTGCTATTGGTCGTGTTCACAAGCTGCCGTAAGTACAGAGCAGGCGGGCAGGACTGCGGGGAGGCTGCATTAGAGCTGGCAGATAAACGCACGAAGAGCATCAACCTTCATAGAGCAGTGCGTGGCAGGATGTGACGGTTCTGAAGAGATATCGGGCCCTCCAGAGAAAGACGGTGGTGCAGAAGGTTAGGTCTCTACCAATATCCTGGGAAGTCCCACTCTGCCGCGGCAGGCTGGTTTCGCAGTAGAGTGCTATGGGCCCTGCAGGGGCTGGTTCTGTAGGAGTGCAAGGGCTTCACGGGAGGCCACTTATCTGAGCTCGAAAGCAAAGGTCATTCGAATGAGGAGGACAGGTCTCTTCTCTGTGCAGAATGAAAGGGGCCTCTACAGGACGCCATGGCCGTCAGATGGATCAGATGGTAGGGAACAGGTATATGCAGCAGGGTGCGGAGGAGGCGCATCTATCTCTATAGAGACTCCTCATCAGACTTCCTGTGGCTCTCTGATGCTCTTCACATCTCCAAACGGCTGGGAATTTAAAACTTTTAAAATAGATTATCAACCTAATATTTTCAAAAATATTCTTTAGTTAGTGTCTTTTACTGCGTTTATATTCCTTAACAGTGAGTTCATCATTAACAGACAATCATTTTTGGGATATTTTCTTTTTATATTTTCTGAAAATTGAGACTTACCCTATTTCAAACCTCTCTCTCTGTACCTCACAAGGCATACATACCCAATACCCACCAAGAGGACCCATGTCAAGTGTAATACCTTCTGCTAGCCCTGACTGTGCAGTTAACCACACTTTGCTGCAAAAAGACAACACCGGCACAGTAGTTGACTGTAAAGTGTGAAATGACATAAAATGAAATGACTCACATGGCACAGTGCCACTTGGTGGCCAGGGACCCTGCACCTCCTGCGATGGTCACTAGGCTCTGCGGACTCTCGAGCGGTGACCATAGATTTATCCTTCTAGTTGTTTTTCGAGCTGCCTCCAGGGAGCTTGACAGCAGAATCCAGGTTCATACCCCCACGGATATTACTAAACTCTGCACAGGGCTCCCTCAACCAGAGAGCTATGGCCTGTGCATGATCACTCTGGCCTTCCTAAAAGACCACAATGCAGAGTCCACAGAGCCATGCTTAGGGTGCATTCAACTGTGATAACACAGAGACGGAGAGTGTAGTGCTGGAAATAAAAGTATTTTCCCTCCTCCATTCTGCGCAAAGCTTCCAATCTCTCTCCCTAGGCATGTATGCAGACTCCATGTCCAGCCGGGCCTGAGCCCCCAAGCTTTGTGTCTCCCTGTGAGACAGAAGAAGCCGCGGCATGCCCATGGATTCCTAACATTTATTTATTTGTAGTAAAATGTTTTGCATTGTTTGCACGTTTTTATCATTGGGGGTTCTATGATCTCTGCGCCGTGATCCCATTTTGAAAATATCCCACAAGGACACCATTACGAGCTCCCCGGTATCTCCACAGGGAGATAATTGGGCTGTGATACCTCGCGGTAACTACAGATGAGATAACGGGGATTACGAGTTATTTCCCCTGGAATGAGGAGTAGCATGTGCACCCGGTAATAATGGGGTCCAATTTCGCTTGTTTCCCCCTTTCGGGGAATATAATAGTCTCAGAGCTGCAAATACTCCCCAGCTGGGTGGAGCAAGTGGTAAATGTTATGGGACTTTTTTTGTCCCATGGGGAAGAGTTGGGCTTGCAGGGGCAGGAGAAAAGATTATTTTTTCTTCGGCTAGGGGAGTTACTTCAGCCCCGTCACCCAGCCCACCCATGCTGAAAGATGCAGTACGACAGGTACGGCACAACAGCTGCCTGCAGCCCCTACGGCTCCCTAGAGCCCAGTGACACTGGGAAACTTGTAGTTGCCCCCAGGGGACACTGCTCTGTGCAACTGGCAATGGGCCCCATAATCTATAGTCTTCAATAGGCTATGTTTAAAATCAGCACATTTTTCTAGATGAGTAAATAATGCCTTGTTTTGTCTGTATGGTAAGTTTAGGGACGCCTGAACGACTTTAGGTTTCTAATGAAAGAAGAAATGCAGGTTGAGGCACCCAGAGCCTGAAAATCTTGAAGTACAACCTCATGAAAATAGAGAAAAATGTAAACCAAAGTTTCCAACCTTATTTTTTGGACTGCAGGTTCTTTTTCTCGGGAGAAAAAAGCACAAGTGACAGGGGACCCATATAAGAATCCTCCCAGGACTTGGCCTTCAGGACTGGACTCCTCGTGAAGTATACCAGTGAACTTGTTGTGATGCTCATGAACTCAAATGTTTGTAAGATGACTGAAGAGAGTCCACCTCCAGCCCTGGCCATAGACCATGATGCCGAAACTCCATGATCACGTTGGCGTGAGAGACGCAGAACAAATCAGAACGTGATAAAATGAGAGTGAACCAAGCACTCAAACCCTAAGGTTTATTACCTGAATATCACTAAGGCACTTATTCTAGAGAGGTGAAAAGTTCACTGTTCTTCCTTACTTTTACTACTTTTGTATTTTGAGACTTCATTTGCATAATCATTCCATTTGTCTTAATTGTTTCGCTGACTGAGCATTGAGTCCTTCTGTGTGTGATGATCCGTTGTGTATACTGTACATGGTCTCAAGCTTTAAGTCTACGCTCTTTGCAGATAGATTTTGCTTGACCAACCTACCCTGGAAAACCAGGGTCAGGTGGCGTAAGGGGCTTTACTTTCCATCCCAAACCACGTATCCATCTTTAGCAGGCTTACGCCTGATATTGCTCGGTGGTTCCAACCATTTCTAGGATCTGGAGAAAAATAACTCCCTAGCAAGTGACACAAATAAGGAATACAGATCAAACATCACACCGAAATATTAGAAAACCCACTCCAGGCAGACCTCAACATCTGCAGTCGGTCTGCAGACAGAATTTCGTTCCACAGCGAAGAATGCATGTGATTTCATGTGTATGCAAAACCATCAACAGTCACTTTTTGTGACCCTGATCCTTGTTCAAGGTACTTGGGGTTTGTGGGCTAGCTTACTGTATATTCGGTGCATTACATGCATAACCACCACTGATCTAAACACCCCAAAACGTTTTTCCTTCATTGACACTTACTAACCACTTACACAACAAATTTGCACGGAGTCACATTTACAGTCCCCATCTCGCCCCTATTTACTCCTAAAGTAAAGAGGACACTTTGGTGTATTACATCTCTTTGTCTCCTTCCCACTTCAGTGTAGCATTACAGGGGCGACCTGGATTCCTCCAACATAGGCATAGGGGGTATTCACAAAGCTCCCTAAGAACACGGGCCACACCCTGCCCTACAATGTGGTGAATGTAATGTGGATGGATTGATTAAAAAATAAGCCCCATATCTCCGTGTTTGATGGGATTATAGAGCCATTCCTTAGAAATAGGAGCTGAATAACATGTGAACGTCCAGATGAAAACTGACCAGCTTATTTATCCAGTTGTAAGCCTCACTATCCTACCGTCCTTTTCCTCTAGTATGCCTTTGTCCCTGGTCTTTAACCTTTACGCTCATCCTCCTCAGGAATCCTTCCTCAAGACAGCATCACGGCTCAACTTCATGCTGCTGCTTCTTAAACTGGCTTATTCATTCAACGTCCAGGTTAGACTGTCTTTGACTCCTCCAACTTCAAATTAACCCACATCCAGAGAAGCTCCTCCCCTGAGATATTTTCCTGCTGCTCCCACCTAAGAATGTCTTCCCCTTACTCCTAACCCCACAACAACTTTTTATTCCTTAGGAAAGACAAATGTAACTCATCTACCCCTAGCAACCCATACGCCTTAAAGTCCAGAACCTAATTCTTTTTAACTTTTCCGACATAGAAAATGCTCTCCTCTGTGTTAAGCGTTCTCCCCAGTCTGCTGGTGGCTTCTAGTTCCCTCCCGCTGTTTGCCCCACCACCAGCTCATTTCAAACAACACACTTTCCTCCTTACTTCGGTTTAAACTCCCTCATATCCTGCATTATTGTTTCAATAGCATCATTAATCATCTTTGCCAGCCTATTTTTATAAAAAGGAAGCACTTGCATATCAAGGCAACTCCTAGCCTTATCCAAATGTGAGTAATAAGTCCCTCCTTTCCCAACCACTTTACCTGTATATCGTCCACCCTAAAACCCAACTGCCTCTAAAATAGTCCTCTCACTTACTTCCTGGCCGAGCACTTCATGAAAGAATAACCTTGGATCTTTCATCTTTTCTTTCGCATTGCCAGTCCCAGGATGCCGTCTGCGTATATCATGCAATTTGAAGTGAGAAGGACATTAGCCTCGTTACTCCAGCACAAATACCAGACAAATATACCTCCGGTAGCATCTAAAACCCTCACCTGCGTGTGTGAAAATCCTAGCTTGCTGCCTATACACACCTCACTCTCTCTCCTAGCTCTAATAAAATCTTCAAATGTTTGCTGCCTGCAAATGTTTCTGTCATCCATGCTCCTAAGGACCACGTCCAACCAAAAAACAAAAAACAACCGGGTCTTTTTTGACCACCTCTTCACCAGCTTTTCGGCCAATCAATCTAATGCTTCTTAGTTTATGTCCTCACCCCTTTTGGATCCTATCAGCTCGGAAAACTTAAAGGGTCCAAAAAACATGATTGTCCCGCAAAACCCTAAAAACAAACCTGCCTCTCTGGAAAAAACACCACACAGCAGTCCAAGCACCAGTTAAAAAAAATTCTAGTATCATTAGTCTCCCCAACCCTCCCCTAGATCCTCTCTCTCCCTGTTCCAACCTTTTAACTTCCATCATGCCATTTCACCTGCCTAAAGTCAAATAAACGTACAAATACTTACCGTAAAAAGCTACCCAGCCAATTTTCCTTAAAATGTAATTCATTACAAACCTTAGCCGTGGCAAAATAAAACACCACATCCTTTCTAAGATTGTACTCCTTATAGTCCAAACTCTGTGCCTTACTACTCCATTCTCCAGAAAAAACATCCACTCTTGATTGTGTCACTTTCTTGATGAATCTGTGAATAGTCCTTCAATGAATTGTACTATCTTCACCCTCCTAGCTCCTAAATCATGCTCAATTGGACAGAATATCAGAAGCAAACATATCTTGCTGACAGAATATCATGTCAAAAATATCGACGAAAAAAATACTGACAAGGTAAGTCCAAATAGATAAGTATAAATTTACTATTCTTAACTCCACATCTACGTAGCTTGAACAATATATATTGTCAAGGTGCATATATGTGGAGCTATATACAGTAAAACTTTGCTTACCTATAGAAACTTACCTTCACAATATTCTGTCTAAATACTGCATCTTCATTATGACAATATTTGCTTCTGGTTCCAGCCCACAGAACCTCTGCCACTGTGAGCGAGGCAATTCATCCCAGATACCCTTTTTCTCCTCGGTGGCTGTTCCTCACTATGAAAGCAATGATTTGTTTCATACATCCCAACATGAATATATGTGGAGAATGCAAACCATTTCATCCATTGATGCCTTACTGCTCACCAGTGACACCACTGCCTCATCATCAGTATTCAAAGTCAGCTTCTTGTTTGATAAAATCCCCCTCCCTACAATACAAAAGCCATAACAAGTAGTAAAAAAAATCTACGCTCCTCTGCACGTGCAACTACGTCTGTAGCACTATTTCAGCAATCAACTACCCTTCCCAGTGTAGTGCAAAACCGGCTGCAGCTGCTACATCTGAAAATAACCAGACTAAATATTAAGTTTCATTCCCAAAGAACCACATAATCAATTCATCGAAACTCCTCAAAATTACTGATTTCTTTTTCACAACCATTCTCATATCAACCATTTAATGTTGCAGCACTAGCATCACAAAGCATAGCCTCATGTAAAATGATTAGCCTGCTGATAACATCCGAGGCAAATGTAAAATGTCCCAGAGCACTCTGAACTTTCCTCAACTCAGCAGGTCCATAATCTGTATACGAATAATCAAAACTTTCTTTCAGGGGGAAGCGTGGGGGAGGGGATGTTGTTGAATGTAACCTTCAGTCACCATATCAAACAAAAGGAAATCTTGCAGGTAAACAAGCAGAGGACAAAACACTGGCTTAAGTTGTACTCTTCCATCTCTAACCCTGCACCAATAGTTTGCAATCTTAATAGCATCATTTGATTAATGAACTGTGTGGTTTTTCTCAGGAGCAACTTCTTTAACTGACTGGTCCTCTGGCAAAGACAAGAGACCCTATAGTCCACCTCAGACCTTTCTTGTAATCCAACTGAATGCTCGAGCAGGCATAAATCTATGGGTCCCTCCTCCCTCTCTCCTTCTGCTACTTTCTCCCCATATTCAGCTTGACCAATGTATTCAAATTCTCTGCTGGGCACGTTTCTTTCACTTCTTAGTACTGCTGCCTAAACCAGCATCTGTGCCCCTCGTATAGGAGTAAAATTCCAGCCAACACTCCAATGTCTCATCCTTAGCTGGGGTGCAAAGCTTCATTCATACCTCCTTGGTTTTCACTACGCCTGCTCTGCTTCCAAGCGCCTCATCCTCCCAGTTGGCCAGAAGGTTGGAAGACCGAGGGGCATATTACCAAGGGCCTTATCGCCGCTTTAGCGGGAACTTTTCCCGCTAAAGCGGTGATAATTTTATCGCCCTATTACCTGGCTGTCGCTAACACCAGTTAGCGACAGCTAATAAGCGATAGCGGGCATTTAGGGGCCCACTTTGCATGCCAGCGACAATTATCGCTAATGACATGCAAGTGGTCGTGCCAAGATGTTAGCAACTGGAAACAGTCGCTAACATCGCTATCCCCTATTACCAAATTTTGGAAATAATCGCGCTAAGCGCGATTATATCCAAAAGCTAACGCCTGCCCAGAGCAGTTCTTAGCCATGTTATCCAATGTTAGGTGGATAACATGGCTAAGAGCATTTGCTCGGTAATGCATGAATATCGCTGACTTTTCAGCGATATTCATGCATTTCGGCCGATATTTATCGCTTTGGAGATAAACCTTGATAATATCAAGGCTCCTAAGCGATAAAAATAGGCGAAGCTCGGCGATATTATTTTGGCCGCTAAGCAAGCTTAGAGATAATTATCGCTATAGCTTGGTAATATGCCCCCGAGTTCCTTACACTGAACTTTACACATAAATTCCTGATTTTGGAATGCTCTGTTGCAAAACCCTAAGATATGCACAGAGGATGCACCACCCACGGGTCATCTCATAGCTCCCACATTCCAGATTGTTTGATATGGCCCTAAAACGGCCAAAATGTAACTGGGGGGCCATTCTAGATGTTTGTCACGGACTCCATGCTTGTTTACACCATTCATTTCAGACACACAGGACTGGATTGGCAATCAAGCAATTTTGATGGCTGGCTACAGACTAGGAGATTTCTTTCAGAGATGTAAAGCTTGCCATGACCCAACCGTGAAGCCCACTTACTCTATGTAGTCACAGCTCCTGCAGTGTAGCTGGTCTAAAAAAGTTTGGCAGGGCTGCGTTTAGTTTCCCACAAGTCATGTCTTGTTTTACCCAGCTCACCTGATGATCACCTGCTGATCTTTATCCATCCAAGATCTAAATTCCTTTTCATTCTGCACTCAAGCAAACCAAGAAAATGCACTTGTTGGTTTGGAATCACATCATTGAATATATGCATGCTTGTGGTATTTGTACATATCAAATCTAGCCAAAATGCAGAAAACCGCTGGCAGGGTCAATGGCAAAGGTACAGTTAGCAAGTAATTGAAGTGCTTGGAATCTGTGAGCAAAAGTAGAACTAAATTGTGATGTAGTGTTCTTTAAAAAGGTGTCTCTTCAACTCATTCATTCCAAAATAGGAACATGGTTGGGGCAGTCCTGATGGGCACATGGATAATGTTTCAGATCTTGGATGATTAGACGGAGGATACCTGTTGGCTTGTTTTTTTTATTACAGCTTTTAGCCTCCAATCTGATGGTGCATTGGCTGTGAAAGTGACAACAGCCACTGGAGACGGTGAGCTTGTGGGTCATCTACAGGAGTGCTAGTAGAGATGGCTTTATAAATGATGCAGCTGATTTTGGAGAAGGTGCAAGCCAGCAAGCGGACCCAAAGGAGATGCAGCAGGAAGAGGGTTGATGGGGAATAACAAATAAGTGCTGCTTGGCTGTTATATGTTGCTATACTGTATTCAACTTGTTTTCTGAAAAGAAAGCCCTGCTGGACCTGTAGGTAGGAATGCACTCTCTAAATACCAGTAAACACATGCAGTCTTAAATAAGTAAATAATTAAAGGAGGTGATGTTGTTATATTCTTCAGGTCTTCACCTAGATGTTGCTTGTGACTGTTGTCACTCCTTGCCTCTACTCTTCTCAAAGTCACTCGCTTCTCCGATAAATGTTTTCCACCTTGCTGCACTAACCACCTGAGGGGAGATTGCATCGGCTGTACCTCCCTCCAGGCCATCATTGACCATACACTGCCTTCCCTCTGCAGACCTTTATATCTTCATCTAGACACATGTTTCCTCTCTACATTTAGCCAGGCCTGAGGTCTCCCTCAGCACAATCTTCTCCCTTCTTTTGTCCTTGAACTCTCCAACACCTCCTCTCTTTACCTCAATCCACGCTGAAGATCTCCTCTATTGACCCTCGTTGTCCCTCCAGGCTCATCCTCTGCCACCCCACTGTCGTCTTCCAAGCAAGAGATCATCATACGTAGACCCCACTTCCAGCCATATTGGATAAAGCTCTGACCGCATAAACTCCTTTCCATTTACACAGGTCCAAACACTGCCTCTCAGACCCTCCTCATCTAACCTCGTCCTAACAGACTGGGCTGGGATTCTCTATCTGCAGACCCACCTGTGTCCACTCAGGCTGAGCTCTCCCTCTACAAGTCCATCTTCCCCCACACACGTCTGAAGTGTCTCTCAAATTCATCCTGGTCTGAGCTGTGCACGTGCAGATGGCTCCTCACACATTCAGGCACGAGCACTCCCCTTCAGACAGGGTAGTAAAATTTGGAAAGGCTACCCTCCTGTAACACGGATAATTTTAAACAAAAATGGGAAATTACGCAAAATGTTATTGGCAAGTTTGTTGCTTGAAAGTTGTAGGTAATTCTAAATAAAATCACATGAGATACCGCGGCAAGGATCTCCCCACACAACAGATTCACATGAGATATTTTCTATACAAACCAGTCTCCCCCAGAAGAAAATTCTGCAATAAAAGAGAAATGCAAAAAAAGTTAACTTTTGTCAAAAAAGTGAAAATCTAAGCTCATCAGTTAAGCCAATTCACACTTATGTAACAACGATTCCACCTCGGCCTGCTTTCAAACTGACTGTGTTCATCTTCGTTTCTTTGCAGTTTGTCTTGTGGCCCACGGAGCTCTTTGGAACTTTGCTGACATGATTAAAAAAGTTACTGGGAAGAATGCAGTCCCTGATTACTCTACCTATGGTTGCCACTGTGGCCTGGGAGGAACTGGAAAACCGGTGGATGGAACAGACCGGTGAGTAACCGCAGCACTTTCAAATAAGTTATTTTTCTGAACTGAAAACAACCTAAAGTTACTCCATGAGAAGGCCAATGTGTCAAATCCTTTGGAGATCATCAGATACCGCATTTCTTGTAATTGGATGCACAGTCCTGGTCTAAACCTGGCCCTCTTAAAGTCATAAAAAATCACATTGCAGAGGACGGAGGCTTTTAGGACTCCATGTGATGTTGATACGAATTAACACCCATCATCACATTGTTTCTCACATTCAGTTCTTTATCTCCTATGTGAGTTTTCTAAAGAAAGCAATACTTTATCTGTTTTGTGTCACAATAACAGCAAGGCCAATAGGGCCGGACTTCTCTTTGATAAATACCATTTGTGCATGCCATGCATGAAAATGTCATTTGTGAATGCCTGGGTTTGCATACATTTGCACACTAAAAGCCAGACCTAGGGCCTTTTGTATCAAGCAAATTCGCATTCGCAAATGCGAATTTGCTACATGGTATGTATTAAGCAAAATCTGGTGCAAAATAAGGAATCGCAAAATTTGCGATTCCTTATTTTGCAATTGCATTTAAGGAATCACAAATTTAGCGATTCCTTAAATGCAATGTATGAAGCAAAAAAAATTTGCAAAATGTCCTTAAGGGATCGCAAATTACCACCAACTTCTAGTTGGTGGTAAGTTGCGAATTCCTTGAAAAATGCAAATTTTTGCATTTTTCAAAGTGCCATGTGACGCACATACATGCCCTTAAGGCATGTATGTGCGCCACATGTGCACCCATGCATATTTCACGGGTGCAACAGGGTGTCCTTTGGACACCCCTGCACCCTTGAAATTATTCTCAATTTGCGATTAGCAAATTGCGAATCGCAAATTGAGAATCATTTCCCATTCATTCCTATGGGCCTCCTGGCCCGTAGAAATGAAGGGGAAAGTATTCCTTAATTGCGATTCGCAATTTGCTAATCGCAATTAAGGAATTTTAGGAAATCGCTTAAAAAATGCGATTTTGTACATACATACCCATTTGCGATTCTCAAATAGCGATTTCTTAAAAATCGCTATTTGAGAATCGCAAATGGGTATCTTGATACATATGGCCCCTAGTGACATAACTAATGCTTGTTCGAGAATGAAAGGTACAACAGCCAAGCTATACAAGTGGCCAGTTTCAATACTGTATCCCAGACAGAAGCGTCGTTGGAAACTGTTGCTTCATATATATGTGACGATTTGACTGGAGAACAAACTTTTAGTGACTTCGACCATGAATGTCAAGGTAGTGATAGGGTAATAATTGCTCAGTTTAGCAGTATCAGGTGAGGATTGTTTTCAGAAAGTAGACTAACAGGCCATTTTCTTGGTGGAATGGAACTCCCCTTTTGGTGATTTTATTTACTTAAGTTAGTTTTGCTTAACAGTAGACAATTCTAACTGTAAAAAATGTACACACTCCACCAGTGACCTATTATCTAGTATAATACCGATGACAATTATTAAACTGCTTAAAAGCATACATACATTTATCCATCACATACGTACTTGATGTGGAAAAGGTGTTTAATTAATCATTTAATTTTCTTACTGATTCCAGACAAAAAGAGAAAGAAAATAATTACATATTACATAATCATTGTCCACATCATTTTGTGATAATCAGCCTTAAATAGGCAGCTAATTGTGCTCTTTGTTTTCCTGGCTTGAAATTGTTTAAGCAGTGCAGTCATTCCACATACCTCGGACTTTAGTTCCAAACCGTGGAAAAAGGATCTCTGAGTATCATAGACCCCAACCAAAAATAATATGCTTAATTGCTCTAAGTGTTCTACACAAAGTCAACACATGGCGTCCAGTTCTCATAAGACCCTTTCCACCTGCTGCTCAAACTCGCAGAGGAAGTTGTCCAAGCTATGACAGAAGAAGCATATGCTTGTCATCAATCAATGACCGATCGCTGATGTCATAATTTTAAAGTGTTCTTTCAAGCCCTACATACTGCTGCACACATGTTTGATCAGAATATAATTCATGCTGGTTAGCCAGGGCTATCGCCTTACTCAAAATGGTGAGGGACTGCTTGACACCTTAACGTGGGGCTTGAAAACTTTTTTATGATGTTAATTTAGTAGTATGGATTGGGCGTCCATTATATTATTAACTCTTGGTCTAGTTCCTGAGTAGGCATTGAATTACAAAGACCCAGAGCCTCTTTTCATATTGGACTTGATCAAGATTAGTTTTCATATGGCCACCAGATATGAGCCCAGTATGTCACAAGAGACATTAACTTTAAGAGTCAAGATATTTTAAAAAGGCATACTGTCAAGAGAGGTAGGTCCAGTCCTTGTCCTCAGCAGGACAAAGAACGGCATACATTCTGTTACGACTATTTAATTCACTAAAACACTATTGATTCTACTCTACAATTCAATGCAGTTGTGTTTAAAATTAAGATTTCAATCTATAACTGCTAATGCACTGCCTATAAGATAATAATGGTGTGGGTTAGTTGGCAATGTCATTGATAACAATTTCTTGTATCAGATGTTTTCAAAATGTCCTTTATACACAAGGTGCTTCCTGGTTTATTTTTGCTTTTGTGTATAAAACAGCCAACATGTATTCCAAGAATGGCGGCCTCCACTTCTTCAGCGCTGCACAGATGTTATTGTAGGGGAAACAGATCAACAAAACAGGTGTAAAGCAGGCAACAAGAAAATAACAAAAATGAGGCACAGTCCTGTCCCACTAACTCAATCCAGCACCATAAGGGAGTGGACAAGTGTTCCTCCTAAAAAGCCACAGCCTTTTCACCCAGTATGTCCTACTTCATGCCACATCAGTTCTGTCATTTATTAACCACCTGCTCAAGCAAGTGGTAAATATCAGCTTTAAATTCCCCGAACTTGGGAGAAAATTTGGTAATTTTGGGTCAGGCAGTTTACTCCCTATTCCATACATAGAATCCCTAATTCCACGTCCACTCTCTCCCCACGGAATAAAAAGGCAATTTAGAATGGGAGCCTTAAAAGAGTTCATGCATTTTGTCAGCTTCTCAAGATCAACATCATTATTTTGCTCTGCATTGTTACTGATTTATTAAATTAAAAAGTTGCTGCAACTTTTTTTTACTAGTTATTCCAAGACGTGTTTCTCATTGCTTTCAGGTAAGCCACATTCTTTGGCATTAGTATGAGTATTACTAATGGTGATTAATTAGCAAAATGCAGTCATAGATTTCACTTCATGGCAACAAACCTATTTTTCTTTTTACAGTACATTTTTAATTGTGTGTTCAGTCTTCACATATGTTGCATTGGGCCCAGAGAGGCGTATTTTAAGAGAAACAATGGTGTTAAAAATTGGGTCTCTAGTTGGCAGAGTTATGCACCCTGTCCAAATAGGGATCGCAATCCTAGTCAGGGTAACCTAGATACACATTTTAAATTAATCTGTGCTCATCCTCTGGTAGCTTGGCATAGAGCAAGCAGGCTTAACTTAAGAGGCAATTTCTGAAGTATGTGTGCAATACACACAGTAACACAATGAAAACACCACAAAAAGGCTGGACACATGTTTTAAAAAATGAAGAATATTTATCTGATTAAAACAAGACTAAAACGACAAAGGTCCAATCTGTAGAAGTGAAGATGTGAATTTTTAAAGAATAAATGCAAAAATTGTGCTTAGAAGTCACTAGCAGTCAAAAGGCTATTTGAGATCGTGAGAGACCGGTACAAATCCAAAGTTCATGCTGACTACAATGGAGGGCAGGGCGGCTACAGGACCCAGACAGGTCCTGCTGAAAAAATGCCTTTGCTGGAGCAAGTGTCCAGAGCCTACTGCATCCTTGTAGAGGCGTGCAAAGGGGGTCTAGCATAATCATCCAGCTCTATTGAAGTGAATGCAATGCGTCGCCGCTGAGCCGCACAGAGCGTCATCATCGAGCTGCGCAGTCTGTGGATCCGCTGTCACTGAACAGTCTCTGACCCAGTATCGCAAGGCGATGCAAGGGAAATTCTTACACAGTCTGGCTATGCGTTGTTTTTTGCAGAAACCAGCTGGGGAACCAACTTTAAGGCACAGGACCGAAGGGGGCACTTCAGGCAAGGGTAGGCATAACAGATGACAGAGTCCTGCAGCACCAGCAGGATTACAGGAAGTCTTTTGTGTCCCTGAGACTGCAGAAGATAGGAAGTAAGCCAGAAAGCCATTGGAGTCACTCTGGGTTCAAGTGAGATGTGTCCAGGCCTTGTCCTCAGCAGGGCAGAGATCAGCAGGGGAACTCAGCAAAGCAGAGAAGCAGTTCCCCAGAACTGTCAGTCAAGTCAAAGTGGCAGTCCTTAGAGTACAGCAGTCTATACTCCAGCAGACATCTTCCCAGGTCCATTAGTGTACTGATTTGGTAGGGTCAGAACTCCAGTACTTATACCCAAAAGTGCCTTTGAATTAGGGGTGACTCCAAAGGAGCTCTCAGAAGTGGACTACGATCCCTTTCAACACAGTCCTGTCTGCCAGGCTATCTGTGGGGGGTAAAGCAGTGCTTTGTTTGAGGACAGGTCACTAACTATTGAAGTGTAAGTATCAGCCCCTCCTGTTCCTCCTTGCCCAGGAGGATCCATCAGAATGCAGATGAATGCAGATGAGTGCTCAGAATGCAATGCAGATGAGCCTCACCTTCCTGTGTTTATGGTTGTCTAGAGGAAATGCACAACGTGCAGCTGTCACCCCAGCCCAGACGTGTATTGGGGACAGGCTGCAGGCACACAGAGCGAAGTTAGGAGCAGAGAAATGTCCACTTTCTAAAAGTGGCATTTCTAGAATAGTAATGTCAAATACAACTTTACCACTAAAGAGGATTAATCATTACCACACCAAAGTTTTGAAACATGATGTATCTACTCGTTTCAAATCAGGAATTACAACTTTAAGGTATTTGAAGGAATTCCCAATGCTTCCCTATGAGCAGAGTAGGCCTCACAGTAGTGAAAAACAAATTTAGCTGTTTGCCACTACCAGGACACGATAAACTTAAAAGCACATATCCTACCTTTTAGTTACACAGCACCCTGCTCCAAGGGCTCCCTAGGGCCTACCTTAGGGGTGACCTAAGTGTAATGAAAGGGGAGCTTAAGGCTTTGCAAGTGTTTTTAAATGGCAAGTCTATGCGGCAGAAATTGCACACACAAGCCCTGCAATGGCAACCCTGAGACAAGTTTGAAAGGCCAGTTGTTTGGGTGGCACAATCAGTGCTGCAGGCCCACCAGGAACATTTAGATTAGAGGCCCTATGTATATGGTATACCACTTAAAAAGGAACATACTAGTAAACTACATATGCAATCAAGTATATACCAATGTCACCATGTTTTAGGGGAGATACACATGCACCTGAACACTGGTCAACAGTGGTAAAGTGCTCAGAGCCCTAAAAGCAGGTAACAAGTTGGGGGAAGATCACCCTAAGGATGGCAGGTCTAACAAGGGGAATTTAGTTCTACATTGGATTTCTGACTCCTTGGACTATGGGTGTTGGAGCATAAATGCTGATTCCTCTCCAAATGGGAGTTATGTTAGCTCTCCTAATTATGAGTAATGTGGTCATTACAGTACACCTCACAATTTTGCGCAGGTACATTTTGGAAGGTTAGTCCTGCTCAAATGTACAGTAGGAAAATGTGCGTTAAATCCTGATGCAGGTCATCTTTGGTCTGCAAAATACACAGATTCCAATTGTAATTATTTTTTTCTAAAGAAAAACTTGGAATAAGAGGTATTTGCCCACCCTGCAAATACTTCACCCCCGCGTATTAGCATTTACAGGGTTGAGTAAAAAGCCCACCTTTTACCCCTCAAGATGTAGTCAGGGCCAAAATGCATACTTCCCTCTCAAACCTTTATTAAATACAACCATACACACAGTAAAGAAGAAATGCTCCTGGGATGGGAAAAACACAAGAATAGAGAGGAAAAACATTGAACATGGAACAGCGGATTGAGGTAGACAAGAAAGCCAACCAAACTTGAGTAAGGTTCTGACGCAAAGCCCACTCAGTGCTTTGTATTGTAGATAATGCACCCATTTCACAAAGGAAAATATTCATGTATACATCATGTATATAATTATTCCTACTCCTAGATGTATTGTGCCACTTTTCTGGTATGCACTCATTTCTATTCGAGATTGATACCAAGGTGTAGACTTACATGTGTTCACCTCATCAAGTGAGGGAGTTAAACTTCTTGCAACAGAATTTACAAATGTAAAGCTACCACTATTGACCCTTCACCTACTGGTGAAAATCTCCGTAACTGAGGTGGGGTTCTCCCTATGGGAAATTATAAGGAAAACTTATAAAGGTTATAATTTTTAAAAAAATGAAAGTTTTCTCATTTATAATATTGATGTGCCACATTTAATATATTGATTATGAACACACAAATAATAAAATAAAACTCTGCAGCTCTTTAAATCACAAGTTTAAATATGTATTCTACAATAAAACAATTTAAACATATACATTTAATTTAGACAGATATATATTTTAAAACAATAATTAAAAAAACAAATACTCACACTTAAAATATGCATTAACTGCTGACCAGTGCTCACATGAGATTAATATTCTCATTGTGACATTACTGATTAATTGTATTATTGATATATTACATTGGTATATTGGGATGTGTTTTCTATTTTACATTGACTTCAATTCTGTTAATACTGTATCTATATATCATAAACATAAGAGAGTAATAAAAGGCTGTGCAAACAAAACCTTTGGTGGACAGTCGTACTTTGTTGTGATTGTAGCTGATGTGTTGCCTTATAACTAGAGCAATCCTATCTTTAGCCTCAGACTGTTTGTCCACATTTGCCCAGGAACAGAAGGATGCCAAAGTGTGATGCACTAAATATTGATGTCTAATCACCTTGACCACTAATTTCCAAGGACCCTAAGAGTTCTTGCTGTACGCGAGCCATATGGCCCCTGTAATTGTTCTGTCGGGAAATATAGCCTGCTAGTACCTACAGTAGCGGATATATGGTTATGTAAGGTGATTTCTTCCTACTGGTCTACATCTGGAATTTTGCATAGTTCTTAAAATAGAAGGTTTGTTAAAATGTTTAGTCTATACTAGTGTACCAGATTTAGCTGAGAAGTGTGTATACCGGGCAGGAGCATCTTCCTTTATGCTGCAGTTCAATATTTTTTAAATCTATGATGCAGTTAAAATCATTTTATTTAGTTATTTACCTATACTGGAAATGACTTGCAAGGCCCACAAAAGGGCATTGAGCTCTCAATGCCCCACCCCAAGTGGCACTGAGAGATCCAATGTACAACATTCCCATGCACACTTGTTGCCCTTTTTTGGCTTGTGCTAAGGTAGGTGTAGCTCTCCTAACCGATAAGGGTATGCTGGTGTTAGGTTCAGTACATCAGTATCAGTATGGATGTATGGATAAGTATGATAATCTGATTGTTGTGCTCAAGTGTTCATTCTTTGAGTTTTCTTTTCCAAGGTGCTGTCAAACTCACGACTGCTGCTATGTAAAATTAGAGAGAAGAGGATGTAAACCAAAGACCGACAGCTACAAATTCAGCATGAGCGGTGGGAACGTAGCATGTGGTGAGATCTTGTGTTTATTCATATCCCTCTAACATGAGGAGTTATCGGATGCTGAGCAAGTGCATGTTTATCTGTAAAGAGTTACAGGAACAGTAAAAGCTTGATATAGAAAGGATTGACTGGTTCACAGGGCGGGCCTCTGAGGATGTGTCTCATTGGTTTGTAGTTATATATATTGACAACAAAAATATCAACCTAAAAAGATACAGAGGAGAAAATGTCTATTGCCAAAATATCGATTTTCCATTCTGATAAATGAAATCCCAGAAACATCTACTACTGACACATATATAGAATTGAAATATATATTTTACCATAATATTGTATACAACAATATAGACAATCAAAATGAATATTCAAACAACCAATATACTAACTACAAAAATAAGGTGTACCATAATGTAGATAAAATAAATAATATATTATAGCTGATACAAATTAAACGTATTACTAATTTTTCATAATTAAGAAAAGATCTAAACCTCTAATATATTTCTACCTATACATAAAATAAATTAAACTACTTGTATTTTTTGGAAGCAAAAAATAATTTAAATGACATTCTCAAAACTGTATCAAAACTATATTAAGAACATTTATCAATCAATCAATCAGGGATTTGTGAAGCGTGCTACTCATCCGTGAGGTTCTCCTGGTGCCGGGGGCTGAAGCTCTGATTCAGTCGAAGAGCCAGGTCTTGAGGCTCTTTCTGAAGTTGTGCAGAGTGGCGGAGTGTCTGATGATGATCCAGAGCTCGTTGTAGGTCTTTGCCGTGATGTCGGAGAAGGCTCTTCCACCCGCTCTGGCTTTGCGGATGTGCGGGAAAGGAGACTCTTGTTGAGGTCTTGGGGTCCACTGTTGTGGAGGGATTTGTATGCGTACGTGAGTAGCTTGAAGGAAGCTCTCTTCTTGACGGGGAGCCAGTGGAGGTCTTGCAGGTGCTGGGTGATGTGTTCATGTCATGGGATGCCAAGGACGAGTCTGGCCGCGGTTTTCTGGATAGTCTAGAGTTTGCAGAGCAGGGATTTGTTAATTCCAGCATAGAGTGTGTTTCCATTATCCAGTCTGCTTATTATGAGTGCGTGGGTGACAGTTTTTCCTGGATTCAGGGGGGATCCATTTGAAGGTCTTGCGAAGGATGTGGAGGGTGTTGAAGCAAGTGAAGGGGACGGCGTTGATCTGTCGGGTCATGGTGAATGAGGAGTTGAGTATGATGCTGAGGTTCTGGGCGTGGTCTGTGGGACTGGGGGGGTTGCCAAGGGCGGTGGGCCACCAGGTGTTGTCCCATGCTGAGGGGGTGGGTCAGAGTATGAGGGCTTCTGTCTTCTCCGAGTTGGGCTTCAGACAGCTGCTGCTCATCCAGGATGCAACGTCTTTCATTCCTTCCTGGAAGCTAAGTCTGGTGGAGTGAGGATCCTTCGTGAGAGAGAGGATGAGCTGGGTGTCATCGGCGTAGGATACTATGCTGAGTCCATGTTGTCTGGCAATGGCAGCAAGGGGGGCCATGTAGATGCTGAAGAGGGTAGGTCTGAGCGACAATCCTTGGGGTACTGCGCTGTTGATCACTTTAGGTTCGGAGAGGAAGGGCAGGAGTCTGATTCTTTGGGTTTGACTCGTGAGGAAGGAGCGGGTCAAGTCAAGGGCGGTTCTCTGTATACCGGCATCATAGAGTCTTGTGGTGAGAGTGCGGTGGGAGACAGTGTTGAAGGCTGCAGAGAGGTTTAGTAGGATGAGGGCCGCGGTGTGGCCCTAGTTGAGAAGAGTGCGGATGTCGTCTTTGGCGGCAAGGAGAGTGGTCTCGGTGCTGTGGTTGCTGCAGAATCCGGACTGGGAAAGGTCGAGGATGGAGTTGTCTTTGATGAAGTTTGTTAGCTGGATGTTGACGATCTTCTCTGTAACTTTGGACGCGAATGGAAGGACAGATATAGGTCGGTAGTTTTTGAGGTCTGTCGGGTCTGCAGAGGGCTTCTTGAGGAGGGGCTTGACTTCTGCACATTTCCAGTCAGGGAATGTGCCGAATTTGAAGGTGGCATTGATGGTGCGTCATAGCTCGGGTGCTCTGGCGGCGGCGGCTGTGTAGAAGATGAGCAGGGGACAGGGGTCCGTGGGGGCTCCTGAGTGAATGCCTTTCATGGTCATGGCAGTGTCTTCAGTGGTGACCGGGGTCCAGGAGGAGAAGGTAGGCTGGCTGTCATTGCCGGAGGAGGGAGTTTTTTCGGTGTGCAGTGTCTGTTAGTTGAAGTTGTCGTAGAGGGACTTGATTTTCTGATGGAAGTAGGAGCCAAGTTTGTTGCAGAGACCCTGGGAGTGTGTGATGTCCGTGGCTTCGCTGGGGTGTTTAGTGAATTCCTGAATGATGCTGAAGAGTTCCTTCGAGTTGCTGAAGTTGGCGAGGATTTTGTTCTGAATGAAGGTCCTTTTGGTGGATCTGATGCATTGGTGGTATTCTGACATGCATTCTTGTAGGTGTAAAACAAAGTTAGGGACTGATTTAGATTTTGGTGGACAGGGGACTCCATCACAATAGTTATCCCCTCCGCTGAAATATAAATATCATAATATCCTATGGGATTTATTTTTTGGTGTACGGGATATCCATCACGGGTGTGACAGAGTAATCCGTCTGCCAAAATCTGAATGAGCCCCTTAATCTTTTAATAAGTTTATCGAACCAGCAAAATAAATAGAATTCATTATATTCACAAATAAAGTACATTGTTCATAAAAAAAATTTATCATGTGTTAAAGAAATATGAAAACTGTATAACTATCTATTTTGATCAAGGATATATTTTATAGCAAAATTCATATAACTCAAGGCACGTACCTAATATTCATTCATTAGACAATCATTTAATAAATATTAACATTTTGTATTATTCAATTCATAACACAAGCATTATATATATATATATATATATATATATATATATATATATATATATATATATATACACATACATACATACATATATATATATATATATATATATATATATATATATATATATATATATATATATAAAAAAAAAGTCATGGCTCAATAAAAGTGAGCTCTCAATTATGAAGGGCCAGCTTAACTGTGAGATTCTATGGTTGCAAGCCCTGCAAGTCACAAAATCACAGGGCTAGCTTCTAATAAAGTCCCCTTTTGGTATGTAGTCACCATATCTTGCAATATGGAAAATAAATCAAAATGGGTTTAGCTACCTATATCGAATCACGATTTGTAAGGGGAATGAAATTGACGTTCCTTCCAAATTGTGAGCTGTTTTGGTATGAATCAATGGTTTGCGACCACAATTCCAGTCTCAAACTATTGATCAATGACAAATTCCAAAGTTGGGATGGTACCTGCTTTGCAAAGGAGAAGAGGTCCTTTTTTGACCAATTCCACTTTCTGGATTGGGGTGGTAGCCTTGGTGTGAGTATGTAGTAGGCTAGGGGGACACTGCCTGCTCCTCCTCAAGTTTATTTTAAACCGCCCAGGTTTCTTAAAGTAGCATTGTCAGCTTTAAAATAAAGGTTTTCTGTTGTGGAATGTAATCACAGGGGTCGTAGTCTGCTGTCTCTTGCAACCAACCATTCTTGTGATTGCAGCCAGTCACAGGGAAAGGCAAATGGTGAATTGTCTTAAGAATATTAGTTATGCAGGTCATTCTGCGACCCAGATCAATGTCTTATTTTGTACACAGATCTACTAGTACATAGGGTGTTTGCAAAATCTGATTTGATCTGCAAAAATTCAGTGCGAAAAATGTGACAGCTTCGTGCAAATGGAACCTTAGTACATATGGCCCTAAGCCTTTTCCAACCCTGTTTTTCCATTCTATAGATAATTCTAGCCAGCTTAACTGCTAAGTAGAATTTTGCCAGGAGCGCGGACTTTTATAAGAAATCTATCTTTTTAAACGTACAAATTTTAAGTAAACATTCTTTGCTTCTCAAGGTGTATTTCTATCTTAAGCCAGTGTTACTGCTATCCATACTTCATGTAGATGTTTACATTAACTGCGCTAATGTGACCCCAAGGAGAAGCTGCAGATGTATTGTAGCACTCACTTTTTCCCTTTCTTTTATGAGTATGTTTAAACTGAGGCCCGATTTGTGAAGGGTTTGTGTCACATTAGCACATGCAACGTGTTGCATGCACAAACCAAACCCTAAAATGCGAATTCTCAAGCCACGTAAGGGCACTTTGCGTGGCCCTGTGTGTCTTAACCCCTTCGGGGCGGATGACGAGCTCAGCTCGTCATGAGCGCAACGTGCCATACGCGGATGATGAGCTGAGCTCGTCACGTAACGCGGTAAATAAAAAATGCAGCGCGCAGCGGGAAAACCACTAGCGCGCATGCGGTTAAGAAATCAGAAGTAAAGCAACGCAGCGCAGATCACTGCATTGCGGTTCTCTGCCCTGGAAAGGCATTCCATGAGTGTTTTGTGGGTGTTCTCAAGCAACTCCCATGAATTTCGAAACATTCATAGATGTACCATCACTGGTAGACCAGGGAATGCGCTAAAAGATACGCCTTCCCGAGGAGGCATAAGGAGGAGAAATATCTTAATTTCTCCTGGTTGCATTGTGCAGCACACATAGAAAGAGGATTATGCCACTGAGGATTGTTTTTGTGCAGGAAGATGCCCCTTCCTGCACAAAAATAATCCTGCAGGCACCCTTGCACCGTGGTGCAAGGGTGCCTGCATTGGTGTTAGGCAGCCCATTGTGCCCCAGCGGTGGGGAAACGTCATGTTGGACTTTGGCCCTTAGGGCAGGTTCACCCCTAGACTTTTTGCTTGAAATGGTGACCTGGAGATGGTGATTTTTGGATTCTGCGCACTTTCACTGTGTCCCAGTGGAAAGTGCGTGCGCACTCTGAGTGCATGTGCTGAGCTAGGCCTGCCCGCCCATAGGAATGCATGGGGAATGTATGTGTCCCTGGTAGTTCCTGATGCGCGGGGTGTACAGGCTTGAGTCTGGTATGTGTGAACTCGTGAGAGTGAATGCTGCGAGATGGTGTATGCAGCATGTATGTGTCTAGTAGCGAAGCGCCATTTCTAGACATGGCTGTACGTGTGCTGTGAGGGTGCTGGCGTGTGATTGGCTGGAGCTGGCTGGCATGCCAGGCTCCAGGAAGTCTGGATGGGTCTGCCCGGTGGTGAGTGGGAGATTAGCATGAGTGATGTGTGGGAGGAGTGTACCTGTGTCCTGGATGGGCTGGGTTTTCCCCACACAATGCTGGCTCCGCCCCCCTGTGGTGTGTCTAATGACCCAAGCCCTGCCAGTGAATAGAGAGGGTGGTTGAGGTAAACAGAGTACTCAAGAACCAGCTGCGACTGGTTCCGCCCCCACTCTACACCCTTGAACAAAGGAATGCACTGTATAAAAATGGGGCTGTGTCCCCACAGAAGTTGTTCTCTTCCAGGATCCTGAGGGGGCTGCTGCTGCTGGGCCAGAGGACCGCCACTTGGGGTGTCTCCCTGCCTGGAGACCCAGTGTGCTGGCTCTGGGCCCAGCTTTGCCCCTTTGCCTGCCTACAAGGACTTTGCTGGGTCCTTTCCTGATTTATAGCGCTAGGAGCGCTTGGCTTGTCCCTCTAGCGCTTGAGAGCGCTTTGTTTCGTCCTAGCGCTGGGAGCGCTGTGGTTTGTGCCCCCCTAGCGCTTGAGAGCGCTTTATATAGACCACGAGGCGCTTGGGAGCGCTTTTGTAAGGCAGGTGCCCACCCTGCATTTTGCCTGCTCTAGCGGCTGCCCCCGCCGCATATTTGCGTGATTTATTTCATCGGGAGCTCACCCCGTGTGGAAGTCACCGCCGCAGCCCAGGAACCCTGCCGGGCCGCCGCGCTGCCTACGGCGACCCGGAAGTCCCGCCTCTACACCATCAGGGCCGCGCTGCCATTGGCGGCCCCGAACCGGAAGTCAGGCGGAACAGGCGGAAGTCGACAGGAGCCTACCCTGCGCTCCGGTCCCAGGAAGTGCTGCGAGAGGAGCCGGGCAGCTGCCGAGGCAGGCGGGGCTCCGGTGCCGGAAGGAGAGCCCCGCGCTGCACACAGAGGAAGGAGGAAGCCGGTCCCCGACTGAGAAGGAGAGCCCCGAGGTGCGGGAGCTCTCCTGTGTCCCGGGAGCAGGGAAGTGACCAGCAGCCTCGAAGACAACCGGTAAGTGAAGCCGGCTGGGCGGGAGCTCCAAGTCCAGGGCAGTTGAGAGAGAGGGGGGACGTCGGAGCACATTGTCGGTGCTCGCGCCCCCCCCCCCTCCGGTGTTCAGAGCCTGCGAGGCTCTTGGGGCATGATGGTGCTTCTGAGTCCCCCGTGAGGGACTCCAACAACCCCACAATTGTGTTTTGAGCCCAGAGAGGCTCAAGGAGGGCATTGGGATTTACTTGGAGCCCAGAGAGGCTCAGGGGGCCAAATTATTTCTTGAGAGCCCAGCGAGGCTCCCACATTGGCCCCATTGTTGTTTTAGAGCCCTGAGAGGCTCTCCCTGGTTGCCCACATTGTTCTGGCCAGAGCCTCCGAGGCCCCAGCAGTGGCCCAACAGTGATTCAGCTGCCCAGCACTTCGTGGGCAGCTGCCACGTTTAGGACCCTGACACTTTGGACACAGGGACAGTCACAGGTGGTGACTTACGTGGGTTTGGCGCAATTGTACTTTCTGCACCTCTGAATGTGTTTTTATGCGTCATGTGCCTTACACCTCTGAATGTATTGTGATGCATCATGTGTTTTCCTCCTTACACCTCTGAATGAATGTTATGCATTGCATCATGTGTATGTTCTTACACCCCTACAGGTATTGTAATACATAGGTGGTTGTTTTCTCCCTAGTACAGGTGGTGCTAGTGAGATCCTGGTTACCAGTAATTACTGGTTGTGCGCTCTATTGTTATATTCTATGTACTAAGTGCTATTTCTGAAAGTGCTACTTCTGATTCCTGACAGTGGTCCAGGTGGCCCTGTCTTGTACATATCCCTTGTAAATTCTGCCCGTGCCTCTGGCACATTGTAAAGTGTGTGTTTTATCTAATGTGTTTTGGTGTAATACAAAGGCTATTTTTATATAACCTTGTGTGGAGTTTCCTTTGTGGTGGGCCTTTGGTTGTTGTTGCTGGGGTGCGTGCGCAAATACTTAGCCTACATCGCCTCCAAGTTTAGCCTTACTGCTCGCGCCACGTTACCTAGAGGGTGAGTAGGGGTTATCTTGGCGTGTAACTCCCTTGCCCTGACTTTGGTGTGGTGGTCTCTGACTGACTTTGGCGAAAGCCCTGGCCAGCCGGGGATCCCATTTCCAACATTGGTGGCAGCGGTGGGATAAGGATTTGTGTTTGCCTTGTACCTTAGTAGCAGCTGGCTGCACCACAAAACTCTGCATTTAGATGACCACATTTTTGGGGATTAGATTGTTTTTGAAATTCCATTGTTTCTTCTCCTGAAGAGTGTCATTTGATTGTGTTCAGTACATTTGTCCCCCGCCCTGCTTCCAGAGTTTGGTACCTGTGTCGCTTTTGGTCAGGTTGAGAAGTCAGGGGTGGTAAAAACTGCCTTACCGATCCGAGGGGAGGGTGTGTGTGGATGAATGGTGTGTTTTCCTGGACACATGAGTATGAGTTCTCTTTGATAAGGAGATTGTTGAAGTTTTGGAATTGTGTCCTCTTACTTCAGATTGTTCAGTCCCCTGTGTTGCACGTGTCTGTGATCATCTTGCCAAGATGGAGTCTGCTTTTAATGTCTGGGGTCTGTTTTTGCATGAACTGAGAGAGTTTTGCGAAGAGAGAGACATTGCAGTGAATGAGTCAGACACCCAGTCCCAACTTAGGGGTAACCTGATCCAATGGCAGAAGGATGACTGGGAGCGTGAGCACAGTGAGGAGAGGGCCCGGGTCTCACACCATGAGGGTGGTGGGTCAGAGGGGAGCCCTGAAGAGTCTGAGGAGGAGGGAGAAGATGATAGCACAGGGACGCCAGCAGATAGTGAGGACCCCATAGATAGGGAGTCCCTTGCTGGGTCTAGTTTAGGAGGCAGCGCCTCATCCCTTTCCCTGTCCCCAGAGGAGCTGGAAGATAGGAGGAGAGAAAGGGAGCACCAGCTGGCTTTAGAGAGGCTCAGGTTGGAGCATGCCCAGGCTATGGCACAGCTGGGCATTAGAAAGCAACAGCTGGAGGTTAAGAAGCAACAGCTGGAGACCGAGAGGGTCTTAGCGCAGGACAGGATAGAGGAGGCTGAGAGGGCCGCCACCAGAGGCAAAGTAGCTCTGGAGGGTAGACTATCCCCTGCGCGCAGTGTTGAGTTTCTGGATCCCCCAGGGAGGGTTGGGTCCAGTGGTGGCAGCTATTTAAATCTCAGTCTAGAAAGTCCCAGTTCCCAGAGTATGGTTCCTGTTTCCCCAGAGGAGGAGAATAGGTTGAGGTTTAGGAACCTTAGGAAACCGTCTCATCAGTCTTGGGAAGACTTTGAGGATGACTGTTGTGAAGCCCTGTGTGATTGAGTACGGGAGCCCACGAAATGTGATTGGGACCTATTGTTCGATATGTTACTCAGAGAGCAGTTGCTCAGTTGTTGTTCACCAGGGTTGCGCCAACACCTGTTAGGGTGTGGATTGTCTGAACCATGTGAGCTGGCAGAGGAAGCAGACCGCTGGGAAGGGACCAGAGGTTCTGTAGAGTCATTGGTGAGTGACTCCAAAAGTAGTGGGTCAGGGATCTTCCAGCCCAGCGTGGTGGAAGAGGCTCAGTGTAGCCCAGCTAGGTCCCTGGTTAGTGAGAAGGGTGTAGGGGCTGACTGCCTGGCTCAGTGGAGCAGGAGTCAGTGGGTGGCTGAGAGCCCCCAGAGGCCCGAAGCCCTGTCTCAGAACCTGGGTGGTTTCTTGAGGGAACACCAGGTTGGGGACCTAGGCTGTCCTGTTAACCCAGTTAAGGAGGATCTCCTAGTGAGTAGAGGACCTGGAGCGTCTGTGACCAGAGCTCCTGTGGTTCTAGAATCTGGCAGTACCGCTCCGATAGGGAGGGTACAGGAGTCCAGAGTGAGGAGTGATTGGGGGAGTTCCCCAGTGGAAGGACCAGTGGGTCAGGGACTACCCAGTTGGGCTAGGTTCCCGTGTAGTGACCATGGTAACGCCACTTCTGGTCTGGGGGATCGTCACGCACTGTCAGGTGGACAGAGGGCGGGAGATCTGCGCCAGACAGACAGTCACGCAACAGATGTGACATTTGTTAGCCTCAGGGGGATTGCGTGTGAGTCCCCAGAAGTCCTGGAGTGCCAGGCAATTGTTCCACCGAAGGTTCTAGACCAGAGGTTGGGAGGCCAGGTTCAGGATCAGCCTGACCTGAAGGGTAGGACGACTGTAACCAGTGTCCTGACCGGTTCTTCTTCCAGAGGAACTTCTCCAGGTGGGAGAGGGCAGACCTCTGGAAGGGGGTGCAGAGGGTGGGAGAGCCCACCTCTGACCCCGGTGCAACCTGAGTGGATAAGTCCTGGGTTGGAATGGCGTTCTAGGGGTACCCCTCGCAGAGGGAGGAGGAACCCTAGGAGAAGAGGTAGGGGGAGGAGAGCCTTCCCCGAGACTCCTGGTCCGCCTGAGGTTGTAGGCCCTAGGCTGGAGTACCAGTGGCAGTCTAGTCCTGTCTTGCAGACAGGAAGAGTGGAAAATGGCTCCTATGTGCCAGGGGTTACTACCCCCCGCTCTGCGAATTGGCATGGACCAGTGGCACCTGGGTGGCCCAGGGCCTGGTCCTGGCCGCGGACAACTTGGGAGTACCAGTGGGGTAGCCCAGTTGGTCCAGACAGTGTGTTAAGAGGGAATCCCATGGGTTCACCGTGGCGTAGAACAGGAGGGTGTCCCTGCAGTTGCGGGCCTGCGTCCGTGTTCTATCGCCCCAAGCAGGGAAGTCCATCACAGTGGTGATTGGTCTCCCCTGCGTTTTGGCTGGAAGGGGGTTATGTTGGACTTTGGCCCTTAGGGCAGGTTCACCCCTAGACTTTTTGCTTGAAATGGTGACCTGGAGATGGTGATTTTTGGATTCTGCGCACTTTCACTGTGTCCCAGTGGAAAGTGCGTGCGCACTCTGAGTGCATGTGCTGAGCTAGGCCTGCCCGCCCATAGGAATGCATGGGGAATGTATGTGTCCCTGGTAGTTCCTGATGCGCGGGGTGTACAGGCTTGAGTCTGGTATGTGTGAACTCGTGAGAGTGAATGCTGCGAGATGGTGTATGCAGCATGTATGTGTCTAGTAGCGAAGCGCCATTTCTAGACATGGCTGTACGTGTGCTGTGAGGGTGCTGGCGTGTGATTGGCTGGAGCTGGCTGGCATGCCAGGCTCCAGGAAGTCTGGATGGGTCTGCCCGGTGGTGAGTGGGAGATTAGCATGAGTGATGTGTGGGAGGAGTGTACCTGTGTCCTGGATGGGCTGGGTTTTCCCCACACAATGCTGGCTCCGCCCCCCTGTGGTGTGTCTAATGACCCAAGCCCTGCCAGTGAATAGAGAGGGTGGTTGAGGTAAACAGAGTACTCAAGAACCAGCTGCGACTGGTTCCGCCCCCACTCTACACCCTTGAACAAAGGAATGCACTGTATAAAAATGGGGCTGTGTCCCAACAGAAGTTGTTCTCTTCCAGGATCCTGAGGGGGCTGCTGCTGCTGGGCCAGAGGACCGCCACTTGGGGTGTCTCCCTGCCTGGAGACCCAGTGTGCTGGCTCTGGGCCCAGCTTTGCCCCTTTGCCTGCCTACAAGGACTTTGCTGGGTCCTTTCCTGATTTATAGCGCTAGGAGCGCTTGGCTTGTCCCTCTAGCGCTTGAGAGCGCTTTGTTTCGTCCTAGCGCTGGGAGCGCTGTGGTTTGTGCCCCCCTAGCGCTTGAGAGCGTTTTATATAGACCACGAGGCGCTTGGGAGCGCTTTTGTAAGGCAGGTGCCCACCCTGCATTTTGCCTGCTCTAGCGGCTGCCCCTGCCGCATATTTGCGTGATTTATTTCATCGGGAGCTCACCCCGTGTGGAAGTCACCGCCGCAGCCCAGGAACCCTGCCGGGCCGCCGCGCTGCCTACGGCGACCCGGAAGTCCCGCCTCTACACCATCAGGGCCGCGCTGCCATTGGCGGCCCCGAACCGGAAGTCAGGCGGAACAGGCGGAAGTCGACAGGAGCCTACCCTGCGCTCCGGTCCCAGGAAGTGCTGCGAGAGGAGCCGGGCAGCTGCCGAGGCAGGCGGGGCTCCGGTGCCGGAAGGAGAGCCCCGCGCTGCACACAGAGGAAGGAGGAAGCCGGTCCCCGACTGAGAAGGAGAGCCCCGAGGTGCGGGAGCTCTCCTGTGTCCCGGGAGCAGGGAAGTGACCAGCAGCCTCGAAGACAACCGGTAAGTGAAGCCGGCTGGGCGGGAGCTCCAAGTCCAGGGCAGTTGAGAGAGAGGGGGGACGTCGGAGCACATTGTCGGTGCTCGCGCCCCCCCCCCCCTCCGGTGTTCAGAGCCTGCGAGGCTCTTGGGGCATGATGGTGCTTCTGAGTCCCCCGTGAGGGACTCCAACAACCCCACAATTGTGTTTTGAGCCCAGAGAGGCTCAAGGAGGGCATTGGGATTTACTTGGAGCCCAGAGAGGCTCAGGGGGCCAAATTATTTCTTGAGAGCCCAGCGAGGCTCCCACATTGGCCCCATTGTTGTTTTAGAGCCCTGAGAGGCTCTCCCTGGTTGCCCACATTGTTCTGGCCAGAGCCTGCGAGGCCCCAGCAGTGGCCCAACAGTGATTCAGCTGCCCAGCACTTCGTGGGCAGCTGCCACGTTTAGGACCCTGACACTTTGGACACAGGGACAGTCACAGGTGGTGACTTACGTGGGTTTGGCGCAATTGTACTTTCTGCACCTCTGAATGTGTTTTTATGCGTCATGTGCCTTACACCTCTGAATGTATTGTGATGCATCATGTGTTTTCCTCCTTACACCTCTGAATGAATGTTATGCATTGCATCATGTGTATGTTCTTACACCCCTACAGGTATTGTAATACATAGGTGGTTGTTTTCTCCCTAGTACAGGTGGTGCTAGTGAGATCCTGGTTACCAGTAATTACTGGTTGTGCGCTCTATTGTTATATTCTATGTACTAAGTGCTATTTCTGAAAGTGCTACTTCTGATTCCTGACAGTGGTCCAGGTGGCCCTGTCTTGTACATATCCCTTGTAAATTCTGCCCGTGCCTCTGGCACATTGTAAAGTGTGTGTTTTATCTAATGTGTTTTGGTGTAATACAAAGGCTATTTTTATATAACCTTGTGTGGAGTTTCCTTTGTGGTGGGCCTTTGGTTGTTGTTGCTGGGGTGCGTGCGCAAATACTTAGCCTACATCGCCTCCAAGTTTAGCCTTACTGCTCGCGCCACGTTACCTAGAGGGTGAGTAGGGGTTATCTTGGCGTGTAACTCCCTTGCCCTGACTTTGGTGTGGTGGTCTCTGACTGACTTTGGCGAAAGCCCTGGCCAGCCGGGGATCCCATTTCCAACACGTCAGGAATGCTCCGTATTGTAATAAATATAATGAATTCTTGCCCTTTAACGCAGCACAGCAAGGTGACTTGCTGTGCTGTGTTATTTTTTAATAAATAGGTCCCTCAGTGTATAACTGTCTCCTTAGGGGCTGCATAGTGGCTTATTTGCTGATGTTTACAATGACTTGAACTTTCACAGCAAAGTTCTGGAATTACTTCATGTTGTTGTTTTCCTTTGCTGCAGGAGGCTCCTCAACCAATTGCGGACGACTTGCTTGTGAATGTGACAAGACAGCTTCGCTTTGCTTCAAAGCAAACAGGAACAGCTACAATTGGAAATACACATTCAAGTCAAATTTGACTTGCAGGGGGAGCAAGCCTGCCTGCTGAATTGCGAGTTTTACTATTAATCAGCATTGCAAAGAACAAGGATAATCAACAGTAATAAAAGGACCTAAATAAAAAGAAGTCAAGCATATAGCTCTGTCAGACTTTTTATTCTGTAAGTCTTTGTCAGAGATATACATGATTCATCTTGTATGATGTAGGCCGCAAGGTTGTATGATAGAGGTCAAACCACGAATGCGTCTTAACCATGCATTTCTTTACCAAGGTATGCCTTTACCATACAATTTTTTGGTATAGGCATGAATGGTAAAGGGGTGTGTGTGGCTAATGTTGCCACTACTCATACCCCTCAAACCCATGACCACCCCCACAGCGTGCTGACCCTAAAACCTTGGCCCTTTACAAACATTTCCCTGATCGCCACACCCCTGCACTGTTACTAAAACTACCCCGTCAACCCATTCCCCTCCCCCTGCATTAGGCATAAAACCCTGCCCTTTTTCTTACACTAGCCTGACCCCACCACCCAGGTGCTGTCCCTTAAACTACACCAACCCCTTCCACTGCCCTGAGAACTACCCTGGCCTACCCCAAGCCTAAACACTACCCCGACTACCCATTCCCATCCTCTGCCTTAAAGCCTAAAACCCTGTCCCTTTACATATACTACCCCTCCACCGCCCTGTCCCTAAAACTACTCCGACCCCTTCCACTGTCCTGAAACCTACTGACCCCTGCAGCCCTAAAAACTACCCGAACTACACATTCCCTTCCGCTGCCCTAAGGCCTAAAACCCTGCCCATTTACATACACTACCCCAAACCACCCCCCACCCCCTAATCTGTCCCTAAAATTACCCCACCTTCCCAGACCCCCTAGCCCTGAAAACTACCCCCAGCCCCATTCACCTCACTGCGTCTCTTCCTGGCGTCTTCCTGCTTCTGCCTTCACCACAGTAGCAGCAGCTAGACCGCTCACTGCCTTAACCATGCATATACCAGTTTAAGGCATATGCGTGTTAAGGCAAGCATAGTTGAGCTTGCGTGGTCTGAACCCCCGTGGTTAAGACCGCAGTGTTCCGACTGTTTCCAGGGCTGCAAGGCAGGAAGGTGGATATAAGCTTTGAGAAGGACATCAAATGTTGCCTTTACCAGCCTGCACCCTTCCTAGAGGATACCACATTTTCTCATGCAAGTCCTGTACTTGGATTTATTTATTTATTATTTATTAATGACATTTATAGAGCGCGAACAAATGCCCATGGGCGTCTCGGCGCTGGAATATCTGCATGTACTTACTCCTGAGGAAGAGAGGATCTGAATTTACTGATTAAACAGCCAGGTCTTTAACTGCTTGCGGAATGACCAGAGTGAGGGGCTTGTTTTTATTGACTGGGGCAAGGTGTTCCATAGTATCGGGGCTGATACCAGGAACCTTCTATCCCCCCAGGAAACCGTTTTGGTACGGGGAACCATTTAGAGTAGAAGAACGTAGCGATCTGGGTGGACAGTAAGGAATCAGGTTTTGTGTAAGAAATGCAGGTCCTTGATTGTGCAGAGCCTTATACACAATACAGAGGGTTTTGAACTTAATCCTATTTCTGATGGGCAGCCAGTGTAGGTGTCTAATAGTTTCTGTAGCGGATTTATATTTAGGAATTCTGCCCAGGAGTCTAGCTGCTGCGTTCTGAATAACTTGCATTTTATTGATGACCCTTGCTTGGGCATTTGTGAACAAAGCGTTACAATAGTCCAAAGTGGACAGCACTAGAGAAGTCACCAAGGTTTTGCCGGCCGTTTCAGGGAGGAAGGGGAGGATTTTCTTTATTAGTCGTAGTTTATGGAAGGCGGAAGAGGTAATTTGATTGGCATGTGGGAGAAAATTGAGGCGGTCATCGAAGATCACTCCCAAGTTCCTCACTTTGCTGGCAGGTTTGGGGGGGTTTCCGAAGGATGTGGGCCACCAAACAGAGGACCATTTTGGCGTTAATTGTCCAAAAATGACGACTTCCGTCTTATCGGAATTCAGTTTTAGGCAATTGGTGGCCATCCAGTCCCCAATTGCCATCATGCCCTCTTTGAAGTCTTCTGCTATTTTATGGCCGTTGTTTTTAATGGCCAGGACCAACTGCGTGTCATCCGCATAGGAGGTAAGGCTCATCCCATGTGCTCGAATGACGTTAGCTAGGACCGACACATAAATGTTAAAAAGTGTCGGACTTAGGGATGAGCCTTGAGGTACCCCACATGGCAGAGACAAGTTGGACGATTGGAAGGAGCCCAGTGTGACAGCCTGGGTCCTATCAGCCAGAAAAGATGCTAGCAGTTTCTTGGCTGTATGTTGGAAGCCCCTATTTTCGACACGGTCGATCAGAATTGAGTGATCGACCGTGTCGAAGGCAGCCGACAAATCTAGCAGTATTAATACTGCTGTTCCCCCAAGATCTCGGATGGATCTGATGTCGTCCGCGGCTTTAATTAGAGCTGTCTCCGTACCGTGAAATCGGCGAAAGCCAAATTGGGTCTCATCGAGTAGATGGTGTTCCTCGATGAAAGCAGACAGTTGTTGGTTCATTGCCTTTTCGGCAATTTTTGCCAGGAATGGAAGGCTTGCAATTGGGCGGTAATTTTTCAATTCGTCCTTATCAAGGTGTGACTTCTTTAGTAAAGGTTTGAGGAGAGTTTTTTTTGAGGGCGTGTGGGTAGATACCTGTTCTAAACATGAGCATCCCACTCTCACACCTACATCTCACAATTCCTCGGTGACTCCTAACTGCATCTTAATGTATTATTCCTATCCTGGCCATGTGAACACAGGCTGATACATTCCCACTGACAACTATGAACCACAAAAGGATAAGGCAGAATATCACATGAAAAAATCTAACAGCTGGTATAACACAGGGATACATCCATAGTCAATATCTCCCAAGAAACCTTTTTCAATAAAAAATCTGAATATTTCTTCCCTCACTCCATTAATAGACTCATATATTTAGTCAGAAAACAATGAAATAACGTACTAGAAAATATACTAGCACACAACAAAATTGTAATGGTCTACTGAAATCCCTTTGTATGGGAATATTTTAGATGTGCCAATCACTTCTCCACAGACATCATGGGGGCAGTTTGTCATGAATGGTATGTTTTTCATTCAAAAATCACACACATTATTTTACAAGAAGTGCATTATCAACTTTTACTAGCTGCTTTGACCCTATTGGGAAGAATTGTGTGTGTTGTCTTTATTGCTGTTGTGTTACATTGGCGATCCAGAGATACTCCTAACTATCCAGACCAATTACAATGTATTAACTGATATAGACCTGAGGCAAGTATAAACTATATAAAATGTCAAGCAATCCAGGACATTACCCAGTTTTAAATATATCTATGTGTGATGGTGTCAGGATAGTGTCTGAAGATACGTTCTTCTCTCCAGGATTGCTGTGGCAGCATGAACCATTCAATCCTTCGTGCCAATACAACCCCCAGCAGAACCATAGACACATGGTGAATAAGCAAAAGGGGAAAGGGGTCCTGACTAAATATGACACTAATATAGGACAATAAATTATATAGGAAACAAATTGCACGTCTCACTGTGGAAGAAGAATAGGTGATGTACTTCTCTATTTCAGTGAGTCATTCTCGATTTTTAGGTCTCGCCTACGCAAAGTGCATGCTTTGCAAAGGAGGGGACCTCATGTAATCGACTTGCTTTTTGGGCCAAAAACGTGCATGCGTTGCATTGCCATCAATGGCAACATGTGCACGTGAGGCGATCTACTTAAGGGAGCACGAGCCGCCAAATGGCAGCAATTATTGCTCCCGCAAGTTCAGGTCCCCGCCTCCCCCCTGCTGCCGAGCCTCCTCCTCCTCCTGCTGCCACGCAAGCTTTTATGCTCTGAAATCGCTGCAGTTCAGACACGAATCACAAGCATCCGCAGGCGATTCTTAATACAGCAAATTCCTGGACAGATTATGCCTCCGTTAAAATGATATGGTTACTTACATTGACATTCCTCTGGCCCTGGGTCTGAAGGCTGTGGATGTATTGTGACCCCTCAGGACCCCACCCATTACATGACAGATGCTGACACTGTTCATAGTACCTGGGAGCTGTTCATCAAGGAAAGCTCTAGAACAGACATTAATGCGCCCTTCTCCTTTTCGCACTCCCCGTCTCCTGATAATTTACACGAGACTCAAGGCTGAGGCTCGTGTTCAGGCCGTCTCAGGCAGGATGTGCAGTGGTCAAATAGGTTTGTGCTCCGCAGTGCATTTTAGTGGCCGCAATCCTGCTTCCCTTTTAAATTTATATTTTGTTTGAAAATGAAAACAAGTAGGCAGAGACGCGCACCCAACAACTCCTTATCTTCGAAATAGGCTATTCAAGACGAAGGCACTTGTGATGAGTTTGAGATTGTAATTGGCCATCGTATTTAATTCGTTATTACCACCATTGATCTCGTCTCATTATTGTACAGCTTACTCAAATCAAGGCCTCATTTTACTGGCCTCTGAGCTTAATGAGCATTTAGGAGAAGCGATCATCTGCTGATTTAATCAATGCCATGACCCCGGCGCCAAGCGGCACATTACGTGACATCACGGTGCTATTACGGTGGCCTACCAGCGTGACACACACAAACAACCCCCACACACACACAACCCCACTGTCAGATTCTCACCTGAGTTTCAGCGGAAACGTCACGGAACTGAAGATGAGGTCCGCTACTTCACCCAATCACCTATTTTGCCTGGCTACAACCAGGGCAACAACAGTAATCCGGGGAAGAAGGGGAACAAAACAAGGAAAGGAAGGAATGAAATCCCTCAACGTCTTTATCACCACAGTATTCTTCTTCATAAACAAATAAACTAAAAGAACTGAATAACAATTAGCTGTAAACAATATACTTCTATTGACAATATTCAAAGAATCCCTCTATGTCTTTACCTTAACTTTCCCTTCTTCTGTAATAATAATGAAGGCATAATAAAAAAGATCTGTTGAGACAAGTGTCTGTGGGAGCAAAGAGCATAAGCTTAAGTACATTTAACAGGGCCAATAAACCAGGTACTGTTCTACTATTTAGGACACTGCCCACCTTTAATTGTAAAATACTTTGAGAGCAGCGAAGTCCTGTGGTAACCTTACAGACGTAAATGACAATCTTCTGAAAAAGTGCTCAAAGGAGGAACCCAGTACCTGTGGGTTATTGTGTGAGGCAAGCACTGTCATAATCAGGAACTCAGATAAGAAATAACATAAAGAGCAGTGCGAGGGGCGCTGTTACCGTATATACAATCTTCCGTTGTTTATACAGAGTGGGGGGGTCAGTATTTCCAATGGGCTGAATGGCACAAGAGCCCTTATGCCCAGCCAGCAAGCGGGACAGGCAGGTCCAAAGTCCGGCTGGCTGACGGAACCAACTGAAGAAGTCCGGCCAGCCAGCGGAACAACAACCACTCTGCCCAGCCCGCCGAATAAACAAGAGTACCGGAAATCCCACCAGCCGGTGGGACTTTGTAGTCACAAGCTTCGGGAGTTCAGGCGGAACAGGGGCTCCCAGGAACAATTTCCGTAAAGGTGTGAGGATGAGGTAATCCCAAACCAGAAAGCAGGGGGACAGAGTGAAGTCCAGGAAATGTCCAGTATACACGTGGCCAAACAGGAATTCCAACGGCAAGAGCAAACAAGGAACTGACGGGGGGGAAGTGCGGAACTCGACGTGACCCGGAAGTGAATACGAAAGGCAAAAAACACTAGAACGCAAAGCGCTGAGACCAGGGGAGAGTCAGGTTTTATGCTAGTCTGACCTCCTTGTGCTTGCGTATATATCGGCTGCCATCTTTAAATGGAGTGCTCCGGCAATGGAGCGCTCCGGCAATCGTGACAGTACACCCCCCCACAATTCCCCCACCGGTTTGGGTTTATCGGGGTGTCTCCTGTGGAAGGAACGGACTAATCTAGGGGCATGCACCTGACTAGCCGGTTCCCAAGTACGCTCCTCCACTCCATATTCCTTCCAATGTATCAAGTATTGTAGTCTATTTCTAACTCTCCGTGAGTCAATAATCGCCTCCACTTCATATTCTGGGTCATCATCTATCATTATGGGATCAGGAGCATCAGAAAGACGAGTGCCTGGTTCTAATGGTTTTAACAGGGAAACATGAAACACTGGATGGACTTTCAAGGATTTGGTAAGATCTAACGTCATCGCAACCGGGCTTATCACTTTGTTAATTTTATACGGACCTATGTATTGGGGTTTGAATTTACATGATCCTCTCAATGTCAAATACTTAGAAGACAACCACACCTCATCTCCCTGTTTGTATGCTGGTTCTTTGCTTCTGTGTGCATCTGCTCCCTTCTTGTACCTATTCTTGGCCTGGGCTAGGTGTTAGATTATTGCTTTATGAGTTACCTCTATTTCTTGTAAGAAATCAACTACTGCAGGTGTAGTACAGGAGGAGTACAGGGGACTAGGTAAGAGTTTTGGATGATATCCAAATGAGCTACAAATAGGGCGTATACTTAGTGGAGAAGTGATAGCTGTTGTTATAAGATATTTCAGCTAACCATACCAACTCATCCCATTCCTTTAGCGAGTGTAACAATTGACATTTGATGTACTGTTCAAAGCTCTGGTTTACCCTCTCTGTCTGCCCATCTGTCTGGGGGTGGTGACTGGATGACAAGCGTATATCTATCTGTAGCAAGGTACATAGACCCTTCCAGAATTCGGAAATTAATTGAACCCCTCTGTCTGAGACTAAAACAGATGGAAGCCCATGTAAGCGAACCACTTGTTGCAAAAAAAATGTAGCTAATGTACATGACGTAGGAAGACCAGTCAAAGGGATAAAATGAGCTGACTTTGTGAATAGATCCACTACTACCAAGAGAGTATTGTGTGCCTTGGTGGTTTGTGGCAGTTCTACTATAAAGTCTAAAGAAACCGTGTGCCAAGGACAAGGGGGGCAGGTAAAGGTTGTAATAACCCTACAGGATTTTGATGAGAGGTCTTTCCCTGCGCACATACATGGCATGTCTGTATGTATTTTTTGGTATCTCTTCCCATAGTAGGCCACCAAAAGTATTTTCGTACGGATTCAAATGTTTTCTTGTAACCGGGATGACCTGCAAGAGGATGAGTGTGACACCACTCTAAAGCCTGTTCTTGTAGTTCCTGCGTTGGGAGCACCATCAGTCCCTGAACATACAATAAATCATGAGCCATGGAACTCTCTTGTGTGCTAATTATAGTTTTCATCTCGTCAGATTCTTGTACTTCTCTGACCCTTGCTAAGAAGTCTTCCTCAGAATCCACAACTCCTATTATTCTTTCACTGGCAATGATAGGTGGTGATTCTTCTAGAGATTCGAGTTGATCATAGCCTAGACGGGACAAGGCATCTCCCTTTTCGTTTTTCTTTCCTGCTCGGAAATGAATGTGAAAATCATATTCACTGAAAAACTGGGTCCAGCGTAATTGCCTCATAGACAGTGCTGCTGCAGATTTCAAGAACTGTAAATTACGATGGTCAGTTAACACAGTGATTGTTTGATTGGCACCAAGTAGGTATTGTCTCCATTCTTCGAAGACTCTTTTCATGGCAAATAGTTCTTTATCCCCTATGGAGTAATTCATCTCAGCGGGCGTTAGTTTTCGAGAGTAGAACGCGACTGGATGAAGAATTCCTGTGTCAGGGTCAGCGTGGGAAAGAACACCCTCAACTGTCACTTGGGTAGCGCCTGCCTCGACCACAAAAGGATAAACGGGGTTTGGATGTTTTAATATGGGAGCTTGTGTAAAAGCCTCCTTTAATTATTAAAGGCTGTCTCTGCCTCAGAGGTCCAGAGAAATGTTCTTCCTTTTCTCAACAGTTTGGTAATAGGAGCAGCTCGTTCAGAAAAACTGCGCATGAACCTCCTATAGAAATTTGCAAAGCCAAGGAAACTTTGTGTTTCCTTCACGGTCTGTGGTGATTGTCAATGATGGATGGCTGCTACCTTCTGAGGATCCATACTAATACCTTGTGGTGAGAGGATGAAACCTAGAAAGGCGACCTGTTGTGAATGAAACAGGCATTTCTCTAGTTTGCAGTACAAACTGTTGTCTCTTAAACGTTCTAAAACATTTCTCACGTGTACCACATGTTCCTGCATAGAAGGGGAATAAATCAGCAAGTCATCGATGTATGCGATGACGTACTCGTCCAACATTTCTTTCAGAACCTCATTGATAAAAATTTGAAAAGCTGAGGGAGCATTACATAGCCCAAAGGGCATCACCAAATATTCATATAGTCCATATTTGGTGCAGAAGGCAGTTTTCCATTCATCTCCCTCTTTGATTCGCATAAGGTGGCAAGCCCCATGCAGGTCTAACTTGGTGAAGACCTGTGCGTCTTTTATTCGATCAAGGAGGCCAGAAATCAGTGGCAAGGGATATCTGTTCTTTATTGTAATGGAATTTAACGCCCTATAATCGATACAGGATCTGAGGCCTCCCTCTCTCTTAGGTATAAAAAAAGAGAAGAGGAAGAGGGTGATCTAGAAGGACGGATAAACCCTATTTTTAACATGTTGTCTAGATACTCTCGTAAATATATATTTTCCTTCTCAGTAAGAGCATAAACTCTGCTTCAGGGAATACGAGCTCCAGCCTGTAAATCGATTCTACAATCCTATACCCTATGTGGGGGAAGATTAGTGGCCTCCTCAGCATCAAATATGATCTTGATAGACCAGGGGTAAGAATCCTTCATCGGAAACGTTAGAGACAACTGGATTTATACTAGTGTCTGAGGCACAGAGAAAGTGTTCGTTACAGACGTCTGGCCTAAAATCTAATGTCATTCGTTTCCAATCAATAAGCGGGTTATGCCATTGCAACCAGGGTAACCCTAATATAACTGGGAACTGAGGTGAATGGATAAGATCAAATTTTATCTCTTCTTGGTGTTTCTGCTCTATATTCAATTGCAAGGGAATGGTAGCGTGAGTAACAGGGCCTGATTTCAAAGCACTACCATCTATAGTTCTAACCTCTTCCCAAGATGTCTTGGGGACCCTAGCACTGTTATACGTCTTTGTCCATTGGTCATCCATGAAATTGCCTGATGCACCTGAGTCTATCATTACCTGAACTTCAAGTGCTTATTGTTCCCAAGACAGCTGGGTATTGACGTAGAAATGATGTGTCCGACATGCCGTTATATCTAGTGATGAGACTATCAAACCTGAAGTACCCGAAGTCTTTGTCTCATGAGACCTCGGGCTTGCTAGTTTTCCAACTTCCTTGTCTGCTTTAGCTTAATAGTGCACTCTCTAAGGAAATGACCGGGTTTGCCACAGTGCATGCATAACTTGTTGTCTCTTCTTCGTTGTCTTTCCTCATGGCTTTACGGTCCTCTTAGACTACCTATTTGCATAGGCTCTGAATCATCTGTTGTTTTTTCTGACTCAGGTTTCTTTTCTCTGTAAGTCATTCACTTAGTTTCAGATCTACCTCTCTCTCTTTTACGTTCACTAATACAGTGGTCTAATTTAACCACTAGGTCTAATAACTCTGGACAAGATTCAGGGGGATCTACCACCTGGGCCAAGGCATCTTTTAAGTCTTCTTGTTGGACCCGGCCTCATGGCGTGGTCCTACCCCTCCCGCATGGTGGGCCCAGGACGACATTGGCCCTCCATCGAGCCACGGTCACCCCCTGGGCAGGACCCTACACGAACTGCCGATGAGAGCAACCACCCTGGCAAACCACGGCTCTCCCCCCTGGAACATGGCGTACCCTACACGCCCCACCAATGCCGGTTCGGCTACCCCTCCGGATCACCCCTACAGGCCCGACTCCAGCGTGGGCCCATCATGTCCCGAGCATGTGGCCTTGCCCGACTCCATCTTGGGCCCACCACGTCCCGAGCACGTGGCCTCGGCCCCGGCCAAGGCCCCAGCGAAGCCCCGACATCGAAGCACCAAGATCCCCCCGGGTGGTAGAGTTGCCACTCAACGGATCTGAGAGGAGGGGAGTTTCGATGGCCCTCCAGCCGTCCCCGGACGCCTGGTATCGATCGCCCTCCGGCCTCCCTGGGCGCTGGCTCCACCCCCCTGCTGGGTGTCTGGACACCACCATCCCGGCCCCTCTGACCCCCAGGCGCGAGGGTCCGGACATCAAAGGACTCCCGTCCTATATCTGGGCCAGCCCTGGAGTAGGACGCCAGTTGTATCCTGGAGTCAAGAGCCCTGCTGACGCTGACGCGGCTGACCCGAGAAGAACTCATTATCCTGAAGCCTGAACCATCTTTGGAGCCTGCTGGCGCTGCCGCGGTCCATCTGAGCTGAACCATCTTTGGAACCTGCTGGCGCTGCTGCGGTCCATCGTAGCTGAACCATATTTGGAGCCTGCTGGCGCTGCCGCGGTCCATCTTAGCTGAACCATCTTTTGGAGCCTGCTGGCGCTGCCGCGGTCCGTCTTAGCTGAACCATCTTTGGAGCCTGCTGGCGCTGCCGCGGCCCATCTTCGCCGAAACCACCTCGAGGCCTGCTGGCGCTGCCGCGCCCCCCTCTCCGTGAAAGATCATTTGTCGAGTTCTGCTGGCGCTGCCGCGACTCGACCTCTCGGAACCCCCCGGCTCGAGGATTGAGAGCTGTGCGCAGGGTATCCCGTCCTTCAGCAGTACTGAGACTGTCCTGCTACCCTGTCCCTTATCTAAGAGACTTTTCAGATCCCTCGATCTGCCTGTACATATCGCTGAAGACAAGCAACCTTTATTCTTGATAAAGCCTAAGAACTTATCCTCTTGTGTGGTGTCCATTTGTAGGGGTGTGGTTACTCTGCTGTACGATCCTAGGAGAGGACCCTCACCCATCAGGCCTCTCGATAACGCTCGTCTACTTCTAGACGGAGGGGTGGACCTAGGGGTGGTCAGTCAGACATCTTCTGCCTCCCCCGGGATCGCCTTTCTAACATTGGTTGCAGGTGGTGCGATCCGAGCCAATGCAAATCGTACAGAGAGTGATTCACCCGCTACCGATAAAAACACACCACGACCATGACTACTCAAGAAACCAGACCGGCTGCAGAATTCTGGAAAGAGAAAATGGAAGAGTACAGTCATAAGGAATTGAAACAATTCTGCAAAGACCTGGGCATCGCTACCACTGGCCTCAGCACCAAGGAAGACTTTAAATCGGCCCTGCAAACATGGGTGGAAGCCGAAGACACGCCACCCCAGAATGAAGATAACCCGGGCCAGAACGGACGCCCGGAGACCGACGCGTCCCCGGCGGGGGAAAGACCCACAAACCTAGACACAAGCCTCCCCCACGAAGACGCCCGAGAACGAGAGAGGAACCGGCTCCACGAACTAGAGCTAGCCCGACTCCGGTTAGACGGAGAACTACAGCTGGCGGAAAGAAAAATAGCCCTCGAGCAACTACGGCTAGAAGGAGACCTGGAGGAGAAACGAAGACAAAGAGACCTCGAAGAAAAGAAACTCACGTTCGAGCATGAGCGTGGCTTAAAGGAACTAGAGATCAAGGCCAAGACGAATGAGGCCAGCGCCTCCAGGGGCAAGACCTCGCCCCCTCCTGTGGACACGAAGGTGCACATACCCAAGGATGTCGTCAAAGAGTACTATAAGAACGACGACATCCAATCGTGGTTCAAAGCCTATGAAGTAGCCATGACCGCCCATCGAGTACCCCTCAAGGACTGGGGCGCCGGCCTGTGGGGGAAGTTCGTCAACGAAGGGAGGGACGCCCTGCTAGAGCTCCCCGATGCCGAGATGACCTTGTACGAACACATGAAAACCGCCCTCCTCACTCGCTACGGACTCACCCCCAAAATGTACCGCAGCGATTCCGAGACTGTAAAAAAATCCCCGGTACCACATGGGTGGAATACGTGAACTTTTATAGCAGAGCCTTCGAGGGGTGGATCAAAGGCAGTCAGATCACCACCTACCAGCAGTTGGTCGACCTCATTATATGGGAACATCTTTCCAACAACTGCTTCATCGAACTCCGGCAGCATCTCCTCGACAGCAAACTGAAAGAGCCACGAAAACTCGCTGTCGAGGCTGATAGATGGGTGAGCACCCGAGTCCCCCGGAGTCCGATGGGAGACTACGGCCGGGGATCCCCGGGGAACCACCGACCACGAGGCGGCGGAGGAGGCCAGAGCAGAGGCCGAGACGCCCCCACGGGGTCCTCCCCTACCTCCACTTCACCAGCCCTGGGCCGAAGGGGGGCCCCTCCAGCACGACCGGGGCCCTGCCTGAACGTTACTTGCCACAGATGCCAGCGGCCGGGTCACTATGCTAATGATCCTCTCTGCCCGATGAACCAGCGACCCGGCACCACCGGTCCTCCAAACCGCCAGATCGCGGACACCGCCCTGGCTGAAGAAAGAGGCGAGGAAGAGGACGACGACCCCGAGCAGGCCGAGTGGGACCCCGCCGCTATGTCCTTGGTGTGCCTGGGTGAAAGAGACATGATCCCCCGAGCCCCGATCCCAGGCAACACCCAAAAGTACCGCCAATTGGTCACCATTAATGGACACCGGGCCGAAGCCGTCCGTGACACTGGAGCCAGCGTGACGGCGGTCCGCTGCCATTTGGTGACCCCTGAACAATTTTGCCCAACGTCCTGTGCTCAGTACGGTTGGCGGACAACTCCGAGAGCTTGTGCCAGATGGCCTGTATCCCCTTCGAATGGGGAGGAGTGTCGGGCATGCTGAAGGTGACCGTCCGGGACGATGCCCCCGTGGACTGCCTCCTCAGGAACGACCTGGAAAGTTACCCCTGGGCCCACGTCGAGCGGAGAGAGCATCTGGGGATGCTAGGCCTTCCTGAGTGGGCCTGTGCGACCACTCGATCCATGACCGCCCGGGCCTCCGCCCCGAACGAAGACACCCCGCCTGAAGAACCGGAGTGGCCCGCACCTCCGCCGCCCGCCGTCCCCGAAGACGCCGACCCTGAACCCGGGCCCCAGGGGCCCAACCACGAAGACCTCACCGAGCTCGGCCACCTTCCCGAACTAGCCCAATGGCGCCAAGAAGGTGGACCCACCCGCGAGCAGTTCCGGCAGGAACAGAAAACGTGTTCCTCCCTCGAGGGAATCCGACAACAAGCCGCCACGCAAGCCGCTGGAGACTCATCGGGGTCCCACTGGGTCTATTGGGACCACGATCTCCTATACAGTGAGCTGAAAATTGCCGAACTGGGGGCCAGCCGAGTGCTGGTGGTCCCCCTACGATTCAGAGACTTCCTCTTGAACCTGGCACACGACGTGCCCCTCGCCGGGCACCTGGGGCAGGACAAAACCTACAGCCGCCTGGTGACCCATTTTTACTGGCCGAAAATGCGCAACGATGTGAACAATCACTGCAGAACCTGTCCGACCTGTCAAGCCAGCAGGAAGAGCGGGGGGAAAGTCAAGGCCCCGCTCCAACCTTTTCCCGTGGTAACAGCACCCTTCGAGTGAGTGGGGATCGACATAGTGGGGCCCTTGGACCCCCGCACCTCTCAGGGACACCGCTTCATCCTCGTTCTGGTGGACCATGCCACCCGCTATCCAGAAGCCATCCCCCTCCGAACCATCACGGCCCCCGTGGTGGGCCGAGCGCTAATGGGGATCTTCTCCAGAGTCGGCTTCCCCCGGGAGGTCGTGAGTGATCGGGGCACAAACTTTATATCTAAATATATGCGGTCCCTTTGGCAACAGTGCGGGGTCACATATAAGTTCACCACCCCGTATCACTCCCAAGGAAATGGACTTGTAGAATGGTTTAACCAAACACTGAAAGGGATGATCAAGGGCTTAGAAGAGCCGCTACGACGCGAATGGGCTGTCCTGCTGCCCAGCCTCCTGTTTGCTTATCGAGAGGTGCCCCAGAAGTCCCTGGGGTTCAGCCCCTTCGAACTGTTGTATGGGCATCCTGTCCGAGGTCCCCTCAGCCTGGTCAAAGAAGGCTGGGAGACGGCTGTCCGAGATGCTCCACCGGATGTCTACCGGTACCTCCTGACCCTCCGCAACCAGACTCGGAAGTTCTGGGAACTTGCCGAGGCCAACCTGGAGGCCAGTCAGGAGGAGATGAAACGCTGGTATGACCAGAACGCCTCATCCATCGAGTTCGAGCCGGGCCAGCAGGTCTGGGTCATGTCCCGGGCCGAACCTTGTGCCCTCCAGGACAAATGGACGCTGCCCTTCAAAGTGGTGGAGCGCAAGAGCCCCGCCACTTACTTGGTGGACATGGAGTCCCCCCGGAACCCCCTCCGGGTTCTACACGCCAACCGGCTCAAGCCTCACTTTGCCCGCACTGAACTGAGCCTGCTGCTAGCTACAGATGATGGAGCTGAAGACGACTCCGAGCCCCTACCCGATCTCCTGAGCACAACCGAGAAGGACGGCTCCGTCGAAGGGGTCACGCTCTCCTCTACCCTGACCCCCGGACAGCACCAAGACTGCCGAAAGCTGTTGGGGCAATTTGCAGACCTATTTTCCCTCACTCCCGGGGTCACCCGGTGGTGTGTCCACGATGTCGACACCGGGGACAGCCCGCCTGTACGACACCGGGCTTTTCGAGTTCCCGACCGAGTTTGGGCCTGCATTCAGTCCGAAGTTGCCAAGATGCTAGCTCTGGGGGTAGTCGAACCCTCAAACAGTCCCTGGGCCAGCCCTGTTGGCCTGGTCCCTAAAGCCGCCGCCCCCGGCGCACCCCCGGAGCTCCGGTTCTGTGTCGACTACCGGGGACTGAATGCCATCACCAGGACTGATGCCTATCCCATCCCCCGGGCAGATGAACTGATCGATCGCCGGGGGCCGCCAAGTATCTCAGCACCTTCGACCTCACGGCCGGTTATTGGCAGATCGGCCTCACCCCTGGTGCACAAGAGCGATCTGCCTTCTCGACCCCCGATGGCCACTTCCACTTCAAAGTGATGCCCTTTGGCATGAAAAACGCTCCGGCCACCTTCCAGAGACTAGTGAATAGAGTGCTGGCGGGGCTAGAAGAGTTCAGTGCCGCATATCTGGACGATATTGCGGTATACAGCCTCCACTGGGACGAGCACCTGACACACCTCTGGGAGGTCCTGACAGCCCTCCGACGGGCCGGACTGACAATAAAAGCCAGGAAGTGCCAGATAGGCCAAGGGTCCGTGACCTATCTGGGGCACCAAGTAGGGAGTGGCCAGGTGGCTCCCCTCCAGCCAAAGATTGACACCATCCGGGCCTGGGAGCCCCCGGTCACCCAGACAGCAGTCTGAGCCTTCCTGGGGCTCACTGGATATTATCGGCGCTTCATAAAAAACTATGGGAGCATTGTGGGGCCCCTCACAGAACTGACCTCCAAAAGACTACCACAGAAGGTGCACTGGACCCCCGAGTGCCAAGCAGCCTTCGAGACTCTAAAGACTGCCATGTGCACCGCCCCTGTGCTCCAGGCCCCCGACTTCAGCCGAGAGTTTGTGGTCCAAACCGACGCCTCGGAGCACGGCATTGGGGCGGTCCTATCCCAAGTAAACCCTGAGGGAGTCGACATTCCCGTGTCCTTCATCAGTCCGCGCCTGCTGGCTAGAGAACAACAATGGAGCACCATCGAAAGGGAGGCCTTCGCCGTCTTGTGGGCCCTAAAGAAACTCCGGCCCTACCTCTTCGGCACCCACTTCCGGGTACAGACCGACCACCGGCCCCTGCGGTGGCTGATGCAGATGCGGGGCGAGAACCCAAAGCTACTACAATGGTTCATCTCCCTCCAAGGGATGGACTTCACTGTCGAGTATCGCCCTGGCAACGACCACGCCAATGCGGATGGCCTGTCCCGGTTCTTCCGCCTCGGCGAGGAGAACCCCCAAGAAGATGGGTGACTCTCCCCTGCCTTCAGCTGGGGGGGACGCGTGTTGGACCCGGCCTCATGGCGTGGTCCTACCCCTCCCGCATGGCGGGCCCAGGACGACATCGGCCCTCCATCGAGCCACAGTCACCCCCTGGGCACGACCCTACACAAACTGCCGATGAGAGCAACCACCCTGGCAAACCACGGCTCTCCCCCCTGGAACATGGCGTACCCTGCACGCCCACCACTGCCGGTCTGGCTACCCCTCCGGATCACCCCTACAGGCCCGACTCCAGCGTGGGCCCATCACGTCCCGAGCACGTGGCCTCGCCCGACTCTATCTTGGGCCCACCACGTCCCAAGCACGTGGCCTCAGCCCCGGCCAAGGCCCCAGCAAAGCCCGGACATCGAGGCACCAAGATCCCCCCGGTTGGTAGAGTGGCCACTCAACGGATCTGAGAGGAGGGGAGTTTCGATGGCCCTCCAGCCGTCCCCGGATGTCTGGTATCGATCGCCCTCCGGCCTCCCTGGGCGCTGGCTCCACCCCCCTGCTGGGTGTCTGGACACCACCATCCCGGCCCCTCTGACCCCCAGGCTAAGGGGCCGGACATCAAAGGACTCCAGTCCTATATCTTGGCCAGCCCTGGAGTAGGACGCCAGTTGTATCCTGGAGTCAAGAGCCCTGCTGACGCTGTCGCGGCTGACCCGAGAAGAACTCATTATCCTGAAGCCTGAACCATCTTTGGAGCCTGCTGGCGCTGCCGCGGTCCATCTGAGCTGAACCATCTTTGGAGCCTGCTGGCGCTGCCGCGGTCCATCGTAGCTGAACCATCTTTGGAGCCTGCTGGCGCTGCCGCGGTCCATCTTAGCTGAACCATCTTTTGGAGCCTGCTGGCGCTGCCGCGGTCCGTCTTAGCTGAACCATCTTTGGAGCCTGCTGGCGCTGCCGCGGCCCATCTTCGCCGAAACCACCTCGAGGCCTGCTGGCGCTGCCGCGGCCCCCTCTCCGTGAAAGACCATTTGTCGAGTTCTGATGGCGCTGCCGCGACTCGACCTCTCGGAACCCCCCGGCTCGAGGATTGAGAGCTGTGCGCAGGATATCCCGTCCTTCAGCAGTACTGAGACTGTCCCGCTACCTTGTCCCTTATGTAAGAGACTTTTCAGATCCCTCGATCTGCCTGTACATATCGCTGAAGACAAGCAACCTTTATTCTTGATAAAGCCTAAGAACTTATCCTCTTGTGTGGTGTCCATTTGTAGGGGTGTGGTTACTCTGCTGTACGATCCTAGGAGAGGACCCTCACCCAGGAGGCCTCTCGATAACGCTCAGCTACTTCTAGTCGGAGGGGTGGACCTAGGGGTGGTCAGTCAGACATCTTCTGCCTCCCTCGGGATCGCCTTTCTAACACTTCTCTTAATCCTTTATAAAATAAGGCACTCCTTTTCTCCTCGGGCCACCCTGCTTCTGCCACTAGCCTGTGAAATGTGGAAATATAAGTGGATAGATCCTTGGTACCTTGTTTCAATGTTAACAGCTCTGTGTCAGCTGAGTGTGGGAATGTATGCCTATCAAACAGCTTTGCGAGTTTTCGTTTAAATGCATTATAATCGTGTAACAAGGGATCATCTCTCTCTATTAGGGGAATGGTCCAATTAGCTGCTGAACCCCCAAGATAAGAAATTACAAAAGCAACCTTAGCCTGGTCCGTGGGGAAACAAGCAGCTTTACACATAAAAGTGTAATTGACATTGGCTAATGAAAGCTGCAAACTTGGTAGTCTCAACGAAAAAATGTTCAGGAGGGGCTAGTGGAATGGATTGAGGGGTAGACATGTGTATCACTGGGTTGGGTGTGCTTGGCCCTGGGCTACTTATATTGATGTCTACCTACTTTCTCTCTGTAAGGCATCTACCCTTGCTGATAAGGATTGGGTTTCGGCTTGCAGATTCCCAATCATATGTGCTAAGTCAGCTAAAGACACCTGATTCAGTTCCATGACGCTTAGGCAGAAAGTACTCCTATTCGTTTTGGACTTTGCGTTCTGTCAGATTCTCACCTGAGTTTCTGCAGAAATGCCATGGAACTGAAGATAAGGTCCGCTACTTCACCCAATCACCTATTGTGCCTGGCTACAGCCAGGGCAACAATGGTAATCCGGGAAGAAGGGAAACAAAACAAGGAAAGGAATGAATGAAATCCCTCGACGTCTTTATCACCACAATATTCTTCTTCATAAACAAAATAAGCTAAAAGAAATGAATAAAAATTAGCTGTAAACAATATGCTTCTATTGACAATATTCAAAGAATCCCTCTATGTCTTTACCTTAACTTTCCCTTCTTCTGTAATAATAATGAAGGCATAAAAAAAGATCTGTTGAGACAAGTGTCTGTGGGTGCAAAGAGCATAAGGTTAAGTACATTCAAAAGGGCCAATAAACCAGGTACTGTTCTACTATTTAGGACACTGCCCACCTTTACTTGTAAAAGACTTTGAGAGCAGCAAAGTCCTGTGGTAACCTTACAGACGTAAATGACAATCTTCTGAAAAAGTGCTCAAAGGAGGAACTCTGTACCTGTGGGTTATTGTGTGAGGCAAGCACTGTCATAAACAGGACCTCAGATAAGAAATAACTTAAAGAGCAGTGCAAGGGGAGCTCTTACCGTATATACAGTCTTCCGTTGTTTATACAGAGTGGGGGGGTCAGTATTTCCAATGGGCTGAATGGCACAAGAGCCCTTATGCCCAGCCAGCAAGCGGGACAGGCAGGTCCAAAGTCCGGCTGGCTGACGGAACCAACTGAAGAAGTCCGGCCAGCCAGCGGAACACCAACCACTCTGCCCAGCCCGCCGAATAAACAAGAGTAACGGAAATCCCACCAGCCGGTGGGACTTTGTAGTCACAAGCTTGGAGAGTTCAGGCGGAACAGGGGCTCCCAGGAACAATTTCCGCAAAGGTGCGAGGATGAGGTAATCCCAAACCAGAAAGCAGGGGGACAGAGTGGAGTCCAGGAAATGTCCAGTATACACACGGCCAAACAGGAATTCCAACGGCAAGAGCAAACAAGGAACCGACGGAGGGGAAGTGCGGGACTCGACGCGACCCGGAAGTGAATCCGAAAAGACAAAAAACACCAGAACGCAAAGCGCTGAGACCAGGGGGAGAGTCAGGTTTTATGCTAGTCTGACCTCCTCGCGCTTGCGTATATATCGGCTGCCATCTTTAAATGGAGTGCTCCGGCAATGGAGCGCTCCGGCAATCGTGACACCCACACACACACACACACAACCCGCACACACACAACCCCCTCACACACACAACCACACACACACATACACAACCCCACACACAACCCCACACACAACACCCCCCACACACACAACTACACAACCCCACACACAACCCCACACACACAGCCCTACACACACACACACAACCTCCCCACACACACAAAACCACACACACGAACACACAACCCCACACACACAACCCCACATGCACACAACCCAACACACACACCCAAAACCACAACCCCAAACACACACACCCCGACACAAACAACCACAAAACCCCACACACACAACCACAAATCCCACACACACAGCCACACATGCACAACCCCACACACACAACCCCACACAAACAACCCCAAACACACAACCCCACACATATAACCGCACACACACAACCCCACACACACACACCACACCCACACCCACACACACACCCACACACACACCCACACACAACCACACACACACCCACACACACCCACACACCCACACCACACACACAACCCCACACACACCACACAACCCCCCCCATACACACCACACACAACCCCCCACACACACCATACACACACCACACACAAACACACACCCCCACACACACAACCCCACACACACAAACCCCCCCACACAACCCCCCACATGCACACAACCCCCCACACACGCCACCCACACACCCACCCCACACATACAACCCCACACATACAACCCCACACACACACAACCCTCCACACATACATCCCCACACACACAACTCCCCACACACAAAACCCCCACACACAACCACACCCCCCCACACACACACCCACACACAACCCCACATACACAACCCCCCCACAGCCACCCACACACAACCCCAAAAACACACAACTCCACACACACAACCCCACACACAACCCCACATATCCATTCCCACCCACACAACCCCACACCCACACAAAACCCCACACAAACACAACCACACACACACACAACCCCACACACACACACCCCACACACACATAACCTCCCACACACACAACCCCACACACACACAACGCTGCACACAACCCCACACCCACAACCCGACCTGCCCCCACACACACACAACCCCCCCACACACACACCACCCCACACACACGACCCCACACACACAACCTGTTAGAAATGGGATCCCTGTCTGGCCAGGGCTTGCGCCAAAGTCAGTCAGAGACCACCACTTCCACGTATGGGCAAGGGAGTACCACGCCAAGATAACCCCTGCTCACCCCCTTGGTAATGTAGCACGAGCAGTAAGGCTAAAGTCGGAGGCAATGTGAGTTAAGTGTTTGTGCACGCACCCCCAGCAACAGCACCGAAGGCCCACCACAAAGAAAACTCCACACAAGGTTATGTATAAAAATAGCCTTTGTATTACACCAAAACACATTAGATAAAAACACACACCTTACAATGTGCCAACAGGCACAGGCAGAATTTACAGGGGATATGTACAAGACAGGGCCATCTGGACCACTGTCAGGAATCAGTACTTTCTAGAACTAGAAATACTGTTAGAAATAGCACGTTGTAGATCATAGAATAATAATCACTTTAGCGCGCAACCAGTAACTACTGGTACCAGGTAAGTACCACCTACGCAACCCTAACCACCTTAGGAGAATATTGCGCAGGGAACCAGGACCTCACTAGCATCACCTGTCACAACCACCTAAGTGTCACAATACATGTAGGGGCATAGGCACATTACACATGATGCATCACAACACATTCAGAGGTGTAGGGAAGGAAAATACATGATGCATAACATACATTCAGCGGTGTAAGAACAAGGCACATGATGCATCAAAAACGCATTCAGAGGTGCAGCACAGGAGAACACATGATGCGTAACACAACCCCACACATATAACCCCACACACACAACCCCCCACACACACACCACACCCACACCCACACACACACCCACACACACACCCACACACCCACACCCACCCACACACACACCCACACACCCACACCACATACACAACCCCACACACACAACCCCCCCACACACACCACACACAACCCCCCCCACACCATACACACACACCACACACAAACACACACACAACCCCACACACACAAACCCCCCACACAACCCCCCACATGCACACAACCCCCCACACACACCACCCACACACCCACCCCACACATACAACCCCACACATACACAACCCCACACACCCACAACCCCCCACACATACAACCCCACACACACAACTCCCCACACACAAAACCCCCCACACACAACCACACACCCCCACACACACACCCACACACAACCCCACATACACAACCCCCCACAACCACCCACACACAACCCCAAACACACACAACTCCACACACACAACCCCACACACAACCCCACATATCCAACCCCACCCACACAACCCCACACCCACACAAAACCCCACACAAACACAACCACACACACACGCAACCCCACACACACACACCCCACACACACATAACCCCCCACACACACAACCCCACACACACACACAACTCTGCACACAACCCCACACCCACAACCCGACCTGCCCCCACACACACACAACCCCCCACACACACACACCACCCCACACACACGACCCCACACACACAACCTGTTAGAAATGGGATCCCTGTCTGGCCAGAGCTTGCGCCAAAGTCAGTCAGAGACCACCACTTCCACGTCAGGGCAAGGGAGTTACACACCAAGATAACCCCTGCTCACCCCCTTGGTAATGTAGCACGAGCAGTAAGGCTAAAGTCGGAGGCAATGTGAGTTAAGTGTTTGCGCACGCACCCCCAGAAACAGCACCAAAGGCCCACCACAAAGGAAACTCCACACAAGGTTATGTATAAAAATAGCCTTTGTATTACACCAAAACACATTAGATAAAAACACACCCCTTACAATGTGCCAACAGGCACGGGCAGAATTTACAGGGGATATGTACAAGACAGGGCCACCTGGACCACTGTCAGGAATCAGCACTTTTAGAACTAGAAATACTGTTAGAAAAAGCACGTTGTAGATCATAGAATAATAATCACTTTAGCGCGCAACCAGTAACTACTGGTACCAGGTAAGTACCACCTACGCAACCCTAACCACCTTAGGAGAATATTGCGCAGGGAACCAGGACCTCACTAGCACCAACTGTCACAACCACCTAAGTGTCACAATACATGTAGGGGCATAGACACATTACACATGATGCATCACAACATATTCAGAGGTGTAGGGAAGGAAAACACATGATGCATAACATACATTCAGCGGTGTAAAAACAAGGCACATGATGCATCAAAAACACATTCAGAGGTGCAGCACAGGAGAACACATGATGCGTAACACAACCCCACACATATAACCCCACACACACAACACACACACACACCACACCCACACACACACCCACACACACACCCACACACCCACCCACACACAACCACACACACACCCACACACCCACACCACATACACAACCCCACACACACCACACACAACCCCCCACACACACCACACACAACCCCCCACACACACCATACACACACACCACACACAAACACACACCCCCACACACACAACCCCACACACACAAACCCCCCCACACAACCCCCCACATGCACACAACCCCCCACACACACCACCCACACACCCACCCCACACATACAACCCCACACATACACAACCCCACACACCCACAACCCCCCACACATACAACCCCACACACACAACTCCCCACACACAAAACCCCCCACACACAACCACACACACCCCACACACACCCCCACACTCAACCCCACATACACAACCCCCCACATCCACCCACACACAACCCCAAACACACACAACTCCACACACACAAACCCACACACAGCCCCACATATCCAACCCCACCCACACAACCCCACATCCACACAAAACCCCACACAAACACAACCACACATACACGCAACCACACACACACACACCCCACACACACATAACCCCCCACACACAACCCCACACACACACACAACTCTGCACACAACCCCACACCCACAACCCGACCTGCCCCCACACACACACAACCCCCCACACACACACACCACCCCACACACACGACCCCACACACACAACCTGTTAGAAATGGGATCCCTGTCTGGCCAGTGCTTGCGCCAAAGTCAGTCAGAGACCACCACTTCCACGTCAGGGCAAGGGAGTTACACGCCAAGATAACCCCTGCTCACCCCCTTGGTAATGTAGCACGAGCAGTAAGGCTAAAGTCGGAGGCAATGTGAGTTAAGTGTTTGCGCACGCACCCCCAGAAACAGCACCGAAGGCCCACCACAAAGGAAACTCCACACAAGGTTCTGTATAAAAATAGCCTTTGTATTACACCAAAACACATTAGATAAAAACACACACCTTACAATGTGCCAACAGGCACGGGCAGAATTTACAGGGGATATGTACAAGACAGTGCCACCTGGACCACTGTCAGGAATCAGCACTTTTAGAACTAGAAATACTGTTAGAAAAAGCACGTTGTAGATCATAGAATAATAATCACTTTAGCGCGCAACCAGTAACTACTGGTACCAGGTAAGTACCACCTACGCAACCCTAACCACCTTAGGAGAATATTGCGCAGGGAACCAGGACCTCACTAGCACCACCTGTCACAACCACCTAAGTGTCACAATACATGTAGGGGCATAGACACATTACACATGATGCATCACAACACATTCAGAGGTGTAGGGAAGGAAAACACATGATGCATAACATACATTCAGCGGTGTAAGAACAAGGCACATGATGCATCAAAAACGCTTTCAGAGGTGCAGCACAGGAGAACACATGATGCGTAAACAACGCATTCAGAGGTGTAGGGAAGAAAAACACATGAGGCAGAAATTTACCTTCAGCGGTGCAGCAAGGAACAATTGCGCAGAAATCACATAAGGTCACAACCTGTGACTGTCCCTAGGCCAACTGGCCTTTCTGGGGCTAGGACGCCCTGTGTCCCAATGTCAGGGGCCTAAACGGAGCAGCTGCCCACTAAGTGCTGGGCAGCTGTAGCAGGGAGTCTGTAAACAAATGTGCCCCCGTGACTGTGGAGCATTTCAGGCTCGAGACAAATGCCTCAATGATCCCAGGAGCCTCGGGGCTCTTGAACAACAATGGGCCCGGTCGTTGGGAGTCCCCCCTCCGGGGACTCGAAATTAATGAAATGGCCCTGAAGCCCTCGTGGGCTCGAAACACTAATACCCCCTTTGCTTTGGAGCCTCCTGGGCTCTAAGGAAGAATGCCCCGTGTAAAGTAGGAGCCCCGCTCGGGGGCACGAACACAAAGATATGCCCCCTGAGCCTTGACTGGCTCTTAAACAAATATGCCCCTTCGAGCCTCTCGGGGCTCGCAACGAGCGGAATGCCTGGAGCCTCCCGGGGCTCTACTGCTGCCTTCCTGCCCCGAGCGGAGGAGCGACCCTGGGGACGCCCGCACTCACCGGCTGTCTGAGGCAGCGGCTCCTCACGGCGTTGGCTCCTCTCCGCTGGGCTTTCCCGGGTGGCGGTGGCTGGGCTCTGAAAACAACTGCTGCCCGCTTGGCTGGGACTCAAGAAGACAATGGCCCACGGAGCCCTCGTGGGCTTCGAAATCAAGGTGCGGCACTTCGGGGGAGCGGCCCTCTGGGACAAGGTGCGGGACAGACTGGTACGCTTCAGGCGTATGGGCGCGAACCTCCCGCACTTCTATCTGCAGTGCGAGTCGTACCTGGCTGATAACCACACGCCGGTACGGCTCGCAAGGATACAGAGGCGAGGTAGCTTGTCAGTACGCCTCCAGCGTACTCAGCGTACTCGAAGCACTTTGGAGACCCGGCAGGCGAGGCGTATTGGGCAGGCGGTTGCGATTTTGTACGCGTCTAGCGTACGGGGCGTGCTCCGGTCGGGAAGTGGGCACAAATGGCAGCGTGGCTCCTCGGGGATGAGCCTGAATGCCCGGCGTTGCGACTCTTCTCCCAAGCACAGGGTAGGTTCCCGGAACAGAATAAGAACCACGGGGAATGTGGCAATATGCGGCAGTGGCAGCCGCACCAATGAAAATAAAGCGCTCCGAGCGCCCCGGGAAAAGTAAAGCACTCCCAGGTGCTTTAGAAGACCAGCAAAAGGTTTCAAGTAAAAATAAAGTGCTCCCAAGTGCTAGCAGGAGAAACACAAAATCCAGCAAAAACTTCATTAGATAGGCAGGGGGGCAAGGCTTGGCCCAGAGCCAGCTCACTGGGTCTCCAGGCAGGGAGGCAGTCCAAGTGGCGGTCCTCCTGGCACCCAGCAGCAGCAGCAGCCCCCCTCAGTTAGGATCCTGGAAGAGAACAGTTTGTAAGGGGACACCGCCCCTTTTTATACACAGTATTCCTTTGTCTTTGCTCAGGGTGAGGGGAAAAACCAGTCGCAGCTGGTTTGTGAGCACTCTTGATGTGCTCAGCCCCTCACTCTATACACTGGCAGGGCTAGGGTCGTTAGACGCACCACAGGGGGCAGAGCCAGCATTGTGTGGGGAAAGCCCAGCCCTATTCAGGACCCAGGTGCACCACTCCCTCACATCACACATGCTAATCTCTCCACTCACCACCGGGCAGACCCAACATGACTCATGGAGCCTGGCACCATCACCAGGTCACCATTAAAAGCAAAAAATTTAGGGGTGAACCTGCCCGAAGGGCCAAGTCCAACACAACCCCACACACACAAGCCCCCCCACACACCCCCACTCACACCCACACACCCCCATACACACCCATGCACACCCACACCCACACACACACACCCACACACAGAACCACACACACACAACCCCACACACACACATCACCCCACACACACACAACCACACACACACAACCACACACACACAACCCCACTGTTGGACCCGGCCTCATGGCGTGGTCCTACCCCTCCCGCATGGCGGGCCCGGGACGACATCGGCCCTCCATCGATCCGCTGTCGCCCCCTTGGCGCTACCCTACACGAACTCTCGACAGGAGCAGCCACCCTGACAACCCCCGGCTCTTGCCCCTGGTACACGGCGAACCCTCCGTGCCCCAACTCTGCAGGTCCGGCTACCACTCCGGACCACCATGTCAGGCCCGACGCCATCTTGGGCCCATCACGTCCCGAGCACGTGGCCTCGGCCCCGACCCCAGCGAAGCCCCAACATCGAGGCACCAAGATCCCCCCAGGTGGTAGAGTGGCCACTCGACGGATCCAAGAGGAGGGGAGTTGCGATGGCCCTCCAGCCGTCCCCCGACGCCTGGTATCGATCGCCCTCCGGCCTCCCTGGGCGCTGGCTCCACCCCCCTGCTGGGTGTCTGGACACCACCATCCCGGCCCCTCTGACCCCCAGGTGCGAGGGTCCGGACATCAAAGGACTCCAGTCCTATATCTGGGCCGCTTTGGATTAGGACGTAAGTTGTATCCTGGAGTCGAGAGACCTGCTGACACTGTCGCGGCTGACCCCGAGAAGAACTCGCTAGCCTGAACCTTGAACCCCTTGTTGGAGTCCTGCTGGCGCTGCCGCGGCCCATCTTCGCTGAAACCATCTTTGGAGCCTGCTGGCGCTGCCACGGCCCATCTTCGCTGAAACCATCTTTGGAGCCTGCTGGCGCTGCCGCGGCCCATCTTCGCTGAAACCATCTTTGGAGTCCTGCTGGCGTTGCCGCGGCCCACCTTCGCTGAAACCACCTTTTGGAGCCTGCTGGCGCGGTCCATCCTCGCTGAAACCATCCTGGGAGCCTGCTGGCGCTGCCGCGGCCCATCCCCGCCGAAACTACCTCGAAGCCTGCTGGCGCTGCCGCGGCCCAACTTCGTCAAAACCATCTTTCGAGTCCTGCTGGCGCTGCCGCGGCTCGACCCCTCGGAACCCCCCAGCTCGAGGATTGAGAGCTGTGCGCAGGGTATCCCTACGCCTAACCAGAACTGAGACTGACCTGCTACCCTGTTCCCTGTTTACGAGACTTTACGGATCCCTCGATCCGCTTGTACATATTGCCGAATCATCAACCTTTATTATTGATAAAGCCTAAGAACTTATCCTCTTGTGTGGTGTCCTTTTGTAGTGGTGTGATTGCTCTGCTGTACGATCCTAGGAGAGGAACCTCACCCAGGAGGCCTCTCGACAACGCTCGGCCACTTCCAGAAGGAGGGGTGGAACTAGGGGTGGTCAGTCAGACATCTTCTGCCTCCCCCGGGGTCGCCTTTCTAACACCCACACACACACAAGCCCACATACACACACACACCCACACACACACACCCATACACACACTCATACATACCCACACCCACACACAACCCCACACACACCACAAACACACACAACCCCATACATACCACATACAACCCCCCACACACACACCACACACACATACCACACACACACAACCCCACACACTCATAACCCCACACACACAACCCCCCACGCACAACCACACACACATAACCCCCACACATACAACCGCCCCACACACACCCCACACACACCACCCCCAACACACAACCATGCACACAAACAACCCCACACACACTACCTCCCACACACACCTACACAACCCCCGACACACAACCCCCACACACAACTGCCAACACACAACCCCACACACACACAACCCCACGCACACTCAAAACCACACACACACAACCCCACACACAAAACCCCCCACACATACAACCCCAAACACACACTACCCCCACACACACAACCCCCCACACACACAACGCCACACACACAACTCCCCCACACATATACAGAACACCACACACAACCACACACAACACACAACCACACACAACCCCCACACACAACCCCCCACACACACACAACCCCACCACACACACAACCACACAACCCCACACACACAACCCCCTCCATACACACAGCCCTCCCATAAACACACAACCACACACACACAACCCCCCACACAACCTCCCCCACACACACACAACCCCGCACACAGCCACACCCAACCCCACACACAACCCCACACACACAAACAACCATTCAACCCCACACCCAACCCCATAAAGAAAACCCCACACACAACCCCCCACACACACACAACCACACACAACTACACATGCCCACACACAACCACACACACACAACCCCCCACAAACAAAACCACACAACCTCACACACACAACCACACAACCCCACAGACACAACCCCATACACACAACCCCACACACAAACAACCACACACACACAACCCCCCCACACACAGTATCCCCCACACACCCACAACCCCACCACACACACAACACCCCCACACACAACCCCCCACACAACCACACACACAACCCCACAAACACACAACCCCCCACACACACACAAACAACTACACAACTCCACACAACCACACAACCCCACACACAACACCACACACCCACACACAACACCACACACCCACACACAACCACACATACCCACACACAGCAGCCCCACACACACAACCCCCCCACACACAAACCCCCCACACATAACCACACAACCCCACACACAGAGCCCACTCACACACACCCCCACACACACACAACCCCACACACAACCCCACACACACAACCCCACACACACAACCCCCCACACACCCCCACCCTTATACAACCCCACACACGCACACACCCCCACACACACAAACCTACACACACATACACCCACACACACCACACACATACCACACACAACCCCACACACAACCCCACACACACACCACAAACACACACAACCCCATACATACCACACACAACCCCCCACACACACCACACATACCACACACATAACCCCACACACAAACAACCCCCCACACACACAACTACCCACACACACAACATCCCCCACACACCCACAACCCCACCACACACACAACACCCCCACACACAACCCCCACACAACCACACACAGCACACAACCCCACACACACATAACCCCCCACACACACCCACACACAACCACACACACCCACACACAGCAGCCCCACACACACAACCCCCTACACACACAAACCCCCCACACACAACCACACAACCCCACACACAGAGCCCACTTACACACACCCCCACACACACACAACCCCACACACAACCCCACACACACAACCCCACACACACAACCCCCCCACACCCCCCTACCCACACACAACCCCACACACACAAACACCCCCACACACACACAACTACACAACCCCACACAACCACACAACCCCACACACAACACCACACACAACCACACACACCCACACACAGCAGTCCCACACACACTGCCCCACGCATACAACCCCCCCACACACACAACCACACAACCCCACACACAACCCCATACACAGAGCCCCACACACACACACCCCTACACACACACAACCCCCCACACAACCCCACACACACACACAACCCCACACACACAACCCCCCACACACCCCCACCCACACACCCCCCAAACACACACACAACCCTAAACCACACCCCCCACACACCCCACACATACACACAACCCCCCACACACAACCCCACAACCCCAAACACACAACCCCACACACACTCCACACACTACCCACACACACCACCCACACCACCAACAATACACACACCTAATACACCACACACACCACACACACACCACACACACACCACATACACCACACACAACACATACCACACACACAACCACACACACACAATCACACACAACCCCACACACACACAACCCCACCACACACACACACACACACACACACAACCCCACACAACCACACACAACCCCACACACACATACAGCCACACAACCACACAACCACACGCAGAACCACACCAAGCATTGGCATAACCAATAGGTCTCGCCATTGGAAGCTTATAAGTCGTTTAGCCACACAACAGTTGATGTGGTTGCACCAAGGATTTTGTGCTGCATAATTAAATACTTAGAAGGTCCCAAAAGCGAGACCTATAGGCTATGCCAATGCTTGTTTATTTAGCTTGTGCTAACTCTTTCCTTACCTAGGAATGGGTTATTCTAGGACTGAATACCAGCTTCCATCCTGTGTTCTTTGGATTTCTGCTACATCACCTCCCATTTAAATTCCAATATCTAGAGTGGTTGTCACTTGGCTCACCTTTGAATACCCTTTACCTTTTCTCCCAGAGAATGTCTATTCATCCAAGAAGATGGCAATGGAGCTCCATGAAGTCATTCCTTGTTTTCTTTGCTGTTTTTGCATTTTATGAATTTACTCGTCCTTGGATGTTTCCTCTTGCCAAAGGCTTCAATGTTGCACAGAGAAATATTATAACAATACTTTGCTGACAGCTTTTAAATGACGGGCCTTACAGAATTAACCAAATATGGTCCTTCATGCCCAATATTTTGCTTTTACATCTCTCAAATTCATAAGGTTGCTTTTCGTCATTTAATCCCCACATGCAAGGCCAGCTTTCACTTCACACTACAATCTCAGGGTTAATCTTAAATCTCTTGGATTGGCCTTTGCTGGCAGTCACTGGTTAATTGTTTTTATGATTACTTTTTTCACAAAGAGACATCTCTACCCTGGGTTAAACAAACAATGCACATCACACATCCATGTCTCTGAACTTCAGAAAATATTACCATCCTTTAGAGTGAAAAAATATAGGGTGCAATTTAGCAATCGCTCGTTGCTTGGAAATTATGCATAAACTGGTACCCATAGCCAATTAAAACTGACAACTGGGGAAGCCTGCATCAACCTCCCTCCCCTCCAGGCCCTCACTGCGAAGAATCGAGAACCTGAATGGTGCTTATTTATAATAGCACAATCCAAAATTGGTATTGTCTCCCAGTACAAGATAATGTTAGCTGCCATGTGAGGTTGAATCAGCAAAGCTGGTGTCAACATTCGCATTAAGGGATTTTCCGCATTTGTCAGAGGCCAGTTGTTCAAAATTAACAATGCCTCATGCAAGTTATCCCTCAACCTTTTAATGACCCATCTGTCAACTTTTTCAACTGAGCTTTCAACAATCCATTCATTTAACAAAATAATCTTTTGATTGATTTTCACAAATTATAAACATAGTTGCAGTGCAGTACAGGGTGTACCCTATTAAAGTAATCACAAGTCAGGGTGCAGACATAGGTATTGAAGGCTAACATTGAGTTGAATATACCCGTCCTGCGAGGGGCAGAGAGCATACATATTAAGGTTAAAAGTCCTGCGGTGTCCCAGTTCTCCGAGTGTACCCCTCTCGGCCCAATTCGATGCTGGAGAGAGCCGTGGTGGTGTTGAAGTGTCACCAGTATCCTGCAACTCCTGCATGTAAGAATGGAATTGTTGGCATATGTCGAAGGGCCTAGCAGTAGGTGGTTGTAAGTGTGCATAGGTGTTCCTGTTGGTGTTGCAATAGGTCATACTACGCAGCCATGAGTGTACTGTAGGTGTGCACTTACAGCCCCAATTAATGGCCACTTCGTGTTTGGCAATAAGCAGTGCGATTGCAATAAACCGTGGTATGGATCTGGGGAGGTCATGTGTGTACCCGAGCAATGCCATAAATGGCATGAGTGTGATCACCATTTCTATCATTCTGGAAATTTCCCTAAATATTGCTGTCCAGTAATCGCATAATTTAGCACATGTTAACAAAATGTGCGCAAAGTCCCAATCTGGGGAGCGACAACTGGGGCAGGAATGTGATCTAGATGCGTTGTTACAATGTAGTGTGCTGTCTGTCTTATACTCCCTGCAAAGGAATTTAAAATGCAACAGTTTGTGACTGTGGTTGGCAGAGACTGGTGAATTTTTGTACAACACCTACCCCACTGTCTATCAGTGATGGGATGGCCAAGGTACCGCTCCCAAGCCGCGAGTACCCCAGAGTCTCAGGGTGGCAGCAAGGCCACAGCAGCTCTATACATTCTGGTTATAAGATGTGTGGCATCCCTGTTTTTGATGATGCCTGTCTGGATTGGGAACTCAGGAGGCTCTAACAGATAGCTGTAAATGTTAGCTCTCAGAGCTCTCTGGAGTCTCTGCAAAATAAAGTGATCCATGATTGTAGCCTGTTGCAGGGATTCTGCTCCTACACCAAACTGTGCATCTAGACTTGGGACCTCAGGGAATTAGGGTGTGCCAAAACTCACCTTAGTACCCAAAATCCCCTACCAGACTAGCATCAGTGTCAAATTGGCTCTTCGTCCTATAGCAAAAATACCAATGATTAGACAACCCAGAACATGCGACTTAGGTTACCTTAGGCAATGTGGAAAACAAGAACACTCTTTCATTATACTCTCATACCAGTCCAAAACAGGGAGTAAAAAGAGACACGAGCAAGTTTGAAATATTAATTGCTAATTCTGTGTTCTCATGGGCAGCACCTTAGCTAACACAAGTAGATATATTATTAGTAGAAACGAGATTGTCAGCATAGTTACTATTCCATAAAACACAAAGGGAGAAAGCATGTTATGATGCTAAACGGAAACAAGTTAAATATATACCTATATTTCACCCTCCCTTGCTAGTAAGTTATTTTATAACTACAGAAGGTCTTTGGGTTAACATAGGCGGCCCCATACCTCTGGTATTTAGCAGAAGTGGATCACATCAAATTCTGCACAAGCTCTCATCATACGAATGTTCTCCAAGTGTGTGTGATCATGCCCACGCAGTGCATTATTAAACGTGCCAATATCAGAGGTGGCCGCAGCTGCATATGTGTTATGTCTAGAACATGCGCTGATCAGTCCGAATAATAACCACAGTGTGTAAATAACCTTGAAGGCCTCGGCACTCACTGTTCAGCCTAAGCTTACGAAGCAAGGCTACTAATGTAGAAAAACATGTTATTCTCGTGTGAAGCAAAACACTCTGCTAAACTCTAAACAATTAATAAAGTGTGTTCCGTGTGCAAAAGGCAGCAGAAAGGAAAAATTGTGTTTAGACTTCTAATAAGCTCATGTCAACTTAACACTGTGTGCCCCACGACAAGCCTCTCGAAAGCGAGGTCTTCCGTGCTCGAGAAGTCATGCCTTTTAGGGAATAGGTCTCCAAATTTCACCAAGTGGAATTTAGCTATTGTGCGCTTTGCAAGCGTTTCCTGCAGATTGTGGATCCAGCCATTACCTGCTTGTGGTATGTCAGATGAATACAGTATATATGATCCAGTTATATTTAATAATTTGTGCCATGCCCAACTAGTTGTAGAGAGAGTTTGAATGCCCCATGCATCTCGCGGGTACCCGACTGGTAGCAGGGTCTCAAGTCACGCCAGGAGTGTCAAATCGGCCTCCGGCCTGAAATAGGAAATGCTAGTATCCACATGGTACCAGTACTGAGCGAAGCTCGCCTGAGTCACCAGATAGTAGATATGAAAATCTGGTACCAAAACCCACCCTCTCATATGGCAGCATTAGTGTGTCCCAGCTAATGCGAGGTTGTTTACCATCCCACACCAATCGTATCAGTAGTTACAAAAGGTTGAAAAAAAGCCATTATATAACGGAATTGGGATCTTGTAGAAAAGATATAAACATTGTGGGAGGACCACCATTCTAACAATAGGTATTCTACCCTTCATTGGCAGGGGCAGGGACAGCCAATGCTCTATGTTTCGTCCCAACTTTTCAATTACTGGACCATAGTTCAACTGTAGTATACAATCATTCTCTCTATGTATGTGGATCCCGAATTCCTCACACCACTTCAGCGGATAATCCACAAGCCTGCCACAGAGTGTCTGTCAACTGGAATACCTCTGATTTCTCCCAGTTATTGCATAACTCAAATAGAGTGCCATACCTAGTTACTTCATGCAGAAGAGGAGCCAGGTTATCATCCTGGTGTTGCACGTATAATATATCATCTGCATAGAGCGTGAGCAGTAGGGGTCCAGTGTAAAACTGTAAGCCGGATGACTGTGCCGCTCCTGCAGGTGGTGTACCAGCGGGTCTAGTTCCAGCACAAGCAATAAAGGGGAAAGTGGGCATCCCTGCCATGTTCCCTGTGTAAGTTGAAACTCGGACGATAACGTACCATTAAGGCGTATGCACGCCATGGGCTGTGTATATAATAACTTAACAACTGCTAAAAACTGGTCTGGCACCCCCAGGGAACCCAGTGAGGCATACAGGAAAGGCAACTCGAGCTAATCAAAAGCCTTTTCCTGCATCAAGCAGTACAGCGGGTGCCGGAACCGATGGTGATATCCTGTGCAGTGTGGCAAACATTGTGCGGAGATTGAGTGCTGTTGATTTATGAGGAATAAACTCTGATTTTGCTGCTGAGTTCAGGCTGTCTACTATTAGGGCTAGTCTCATTGATAATATCTTATCTAGAATCTTATTATCAAAATATAAAGTTGACAGCGGTCTGTAGGATCCACATCTCAGTGGGTCCTTACCAGGTTTCGGAAGGATTATAACCGCCGCTCTCAGGGTGGGTGGGAGCATACTGGCATCCACCTCTTCTTGATAAACATCTATTAGATATGGTGCAAGCATAGCTTTATATTTCTTATAAAAGCATCCAATGAATCCATCAAGCCCCGGAGCCTTAGAGCCGTCCAGTGCATCTATGGCTTCAATCACCTCATCCTTTGAGAAGGGCTCCGCCAGAAACTGCTGGTGTGCTTTGTCCATCCAGGCCATTGAGACCTCATCTAAGTAGCCATTGTAAGCCAGCGGGTCCCCAGTAGTTCTGCAGGTGTACAATGTGGTGTAATATGTGAGCACCTCTCGAAGAATTCCCACATTGCCAGTTATACGCGAATCATCACTGCCCGACAGCTCAGCTATGCATGTCTGCCTGCAGGACTGCTTCCTTAGTCTGGCAAGGGTCCTCCCCACATCATCTAGCAGTCATATATTTGCAGAGGTAATGTGCCTCTATCTCAGCTGCCTCCCGGAATTCCGCCAGAAGGGCTGCATGGAGCTGCAGCCTGGGGGGTACAATAGGCTGCACATCCTGGCGATCAAGTTCTACCAGCTGCGCTTCTATTCTTGCAATTGTGCATCTCAGTACACCTGCACTCTTTGATATGCACACTCCCCTAGAGTATGCCTTAAATGACTCCCATAACGTGGCTTTAGAGGTCATCATGCACATGTTCAGTTTAAAATATTCACTTATCACAGCACTCAATTCAGCTGCGAATAACGTGTCTCTCAAGGTTATGTCGGGGAATCTCCATGGTCTTTGTCCCCCCTGCGCGTGGAACTCTCAGCTGACTAGGGCTGTGGTGCCACCATGTGTCCATCAGCCTGTAACTATTGATGATGTCAATCAACACCCTCCTTGCCCTAGGCTTTGTGTCTGCTGTGGTTTCTGTGCTGTCATGTGTCGGGTCCAGCAGTAAATTAAAATCCCCAACCATGCATATTTGGTCCGCCCCCATTCGCTCAATGTGTGGAGGAATGGAATCACAGAAATCAGGGTCATCAACATTCAGCGCATAAATATTTACAAACAATATTTAATGTTCAAGCAGGCATCCCTTGACTAGCAGATAACACCCCCCTGGATCACGATACACTTCTACCTCCCTGAACGGCACTCATATGTGTTTCAATACCGCCACACCCCCTGCATATGAGTTATATCCACCAAAGTACTGATGTGCCCCCCAACTGCCTGCCAATGAAGTCTTCGCAGGTGCTAGGTGAGTTTCTTGTATGAAAGCAATGCCCACCTGGTGATAGAGCATATAGTTAGTTACTAGCCTACTTTTGCGGGTATTATTAAGACTCCTTACATTCCAAGACATCAACACTACATTTACTACTGGGTGCACCTTGTTAACCATATCTCGTATTTTGAGTATTAGATGTGTCCACATCGGTGTTAATATTTCTGTACTGTAATTGAACATCGCTACCTAGCCGTTTGGTCAACAATTGCTTAAAACCCCCATTTCTCCCGACCCACCACCCACCACCCATCCCACATATCAAACTTCAGGGGAAAGTCCCAACCCTCAACAGCTAAATTAGAATCAATGAAAAAACATCAATATACTATACTGTGCCAACTTGAACATGTGCATCCACACTCGGTGGAGGATATGCCACGCCGCTTCCCCATTGTACTTGGCGCATAAGCGTCTGAGAAGATGTACAGAGTCTGGTTCCAGGGAATGTCCACTATAAACCAAACTTTTTATGCAGTAGTCTGAACCAGGAATTGCAACATGCGCATAGTCACAGGTCTGAAATTGTCTATATAAGGGACAACTAGTTTGTTCAACTGGCCATGAAGAGATCCACACTTGCACCTGAGTCCGCAATATTCTGCGATTGCTGTGGGGAAGGCGTTCTGCGCTGCTGCCCGACTTGGAGTAGCTCGGGCAGAGTTCCTGGGCCTCATGGGGGGAATAAAATACTCAGGCCCATCCACCCACGTCCACCTTAAGCCTTGCGGGGTACAACATCCCAAGCACAGCCCCAGGTTTCGGAGATTCGCCTTCACGCCAGCATATTTTTGTCCTGCTTCTGCACCATTGCTTTGAAGTCCAGATATAGAGATAGATGACCCTAGCCTCTCTAACTTGCCCTTCTCTCACGCCTGTCTCCGAAATTGAGCAGGCAAGCTATGATGGGCCTCATCGGGCAGCCCGGATTCAGCTGTGGCCCAAGAATGCGGTACACTCGCTCTACTACAAATGTGGTGGTGAAGGATTCCGTCCCAAATAGATCGGTAAGTATTGTTTCCATGAACCAGTACAGCCGCCCAGTGTTGGTGGATTTAGGCACTCCCATGATGCGTATGTTCTTATGCCGCCCCCTTGCCTCCAAATCCTCATTCTTGATTGGGACTGACTGAAGGAGTTTCTCCATTCAATCCATTTTTCTGGTGGTCGGGCAGTGCAGCCTTCTAGATCTGAAATTCTGCCCTCTGCCGAGGTTTAGCATCCCTCCGGGTTGTTGAGCCGGGCTCCCATGGCTTCCAATAATTTGTCCAGAGTGTCAAAATGGGTGTTTGTTAGAAAGGTGATCCCGGGGGAGGCAGAAGATGTCTGACTGACCACCCCTAGGTTCACCCCTCCGTCTAGAAGTAGCCGAGCGTTATCGAGAGGCCTCCTGGGTGAGGGTCCTCTCCTAGGATCGTACAGCAGAGTAACCACACCCCTACAAATGGACACCACACAAGAGGATAAGTTCTTAGGCTTTATCAAGAATAAAGGTTGCTTGTCTTTAGCGATATGTACAGGCAGATCGAGGGATCTGAAAAGTCTCTTACATAAGGGACAGGGTAGCGGGACAGTCTCAGTACTGCTGAAGGACGGGATACCCTGCGCACAGCTCTCAATCCTCGAGCCGGGGGGTTCCGAGAGGTCGAGTCGCGGCAGCGCTAGCAGAACTTGGCAGATGGTCTTTCACTGAGAGGGGGCCGCGGCAGCGCTAGCAGGCCTCGAGGTTGTTTCGGCGAAGATGGGCCGCGGCAGCGCCAGCAGGCTCCAAAGATGGTTCAGCTAAGATGGACCGCGGCAGCGCCAGCAGGTTCCAGAGATGGTTCAGCTACGATGGACCGCGGCAGCGCCAGCAGGCTCCAGAGATGGTTCAGCTACGATGGACCGCGGCAGCGCCAGCAGGCTCCAAAGATGGTTCAGGCTTCAGGATAATGAGTTCTTCTCGGGTCAGCCGCAACAGCGTCAGCAGGGCTCTTGACTCCAGGATACAACTAGCGTCCCACTCCAGGGCTGGCCCAGACATAGGACTGGAGTCCTTTGATGTCCGGACCCTCGCGTCTGGGGGTCAGAGGGGCCGGGATGGTGGTGTCCAGACACCCAGCAGGGGGGTGGAGCCAGCGCCCAGGGAGGCCGGAGGGCGATCGATACCAGGCGTCCGGGGATGGCTGGAGGGCCATCGAAACTCCCCTCCTCTCAGATCCGTTGAGTGGCCACTCTACCACCTGGGGGGATCTTGGTGCCTCGATGTCGGGGCTTCGCTGGGGCCTTGGCCGGGGCCGAGGCCACGTGCTCGGGACATGGTGGGCCCAAGATGGAGTCGGCGAGGCCACGTGCTCGGGACGTGATGGGCCCACGCTGGAGTCGGGCCTGTAGGGGTGATCCGGAGGGGTAGCCGGACCGGCAGTGGTGGGGCGTGCAGGGTACACCATGTTCCAGGGGGGAGAGCCGTGGTTTGCCAGGGTGGTTGCTCTCATCGGCAGTTCGTGTGGGGTCATGCCCAGGGGGTGACCGTGGCTCGATGGAGGGCCGATGTCGTCCTGGGCCCGCCATGCGGGAGGGGTAGGACCACGCCATGAGGCCGGGTCCAACAGTGTTCAATCCCCTGAAGCCCGCCCTTAGCTCTGTTAGTATGGTGTTAGACCCCATTGCACCAGCCGTGTGCGATCCACCCCCTCCCCCATGCTTACTTGCTGGGTTGTTGCACTGTTGCCTAGTGGCTTAAAGAGGAGGGTGCTTTGTTTGGGGTCTTCACGGACCATGCCACAGGTAAGTGGGTACATCTGGCCATCCGTGCTGGTCATCCCCCTTCTCAGGTCTCTCCGTGCAGTACCAGGCATGCTGTGGCAGTAACCAAGGCCTACCATCGCCTGGATGCTTGTTGCTGTTTTCCTAGGGTTGCCAACGGGCTTATACTCCCAATGATGTACTGCGGCATGTACCCCCGGGAGTGGGGACCTTGCCCGACTTTCATGAAGGCGCACCAGCAAAGGGGGGGACCGGTGATAACGTTCTGCAGTACCCCGCCCAGCGGCCCGTTCCCAGGCTTGCCCACGGGCCCTACCACTGCTCAGCCCCTGGGTAGCGACTGCAGGACTAGCGGGGATAAAGCTGGTGTGCTCTGAACGCCCCCGCTGCATCACCTTACCCCGCCTTCTTCTACAAACCTGCCAAAATCTCTTCATTCCGTGGCGGAAATGCAAGGGTGCAGGGCAGCACCCACTGCCCAAGGCTCCGGCTTCACTCCTGTCTGCAGGCCACATCTCGTGCAGGCTTCTCACACAGGTGCTAATCTGCACTGCGACCAGCCACAGCCCACCGCTCTGCACCAGGCAAGTCGATGCCCCCTCCTTCAGCATCTCGTGGACAATTGGTGCCAGGATCGTCCCCCGAGCGGACATAACAGCAAGGGTTTGTGGCGGAGCTTCAAACCTGCGCTGCCATTACAGTCGGCAGCTTGGCCACGCCCCAAGTATCCATTCATCCTTTCAATCAATCTGTAGATTGCAGGAAGTAAGGGATATGAAATACCTACTTCACATTGTGTTGTGCACAATAATCCTGCACCAATGTAACTTTCAAATGAGACACATTGTCACTTTGGATCTGCAATGGCATAATTCTAAATAAGTAGGTCCAATGTTTTTTAAAAATTCTGCTGAGTGGCACATTTATACAGAAAGGCTATCAAGGAGCCCGAGTAAGTATCCACCACTGTAAAAGCATACTGATAACCCTGACTAATTTCTATTCGCCCAGTGTAGTCAATCTGCCATATCTGTCCTGGCAGGTTTCCTCTACTTAACTAACCTCTCACCCCCTGTGGGTCTGGTCTTTGTTTGGTATGCTGAAAATGCGACATTGCATAATCACAGTTTTGATCTAATCTAGGTGAATATATATTCCCATATTCTCTGCCCACCTGTTAGTGGCTTTCAGTCCCAGTTGTCCACAATGTTGGTGCACCCGCTTAGTCATTGCTACCAAATCAGAATCCGGTGTCACCACCTGGCCTTTAACATTTTGGCTTTTTCATCTGCAAAGGAATTACACCACTGTTTTATTTATTCTTTTGGGCAGTGGTAATCTACATGATATACAATGACTATGCTTTGTGGTAACATTTCCCAGATCTCTTGCCACAACTGCTTAACCTACATCGCTTTTGAATTTATCATCCAGTTATGGGCATGCCATGTGGGAAGCCAGATGTTTAACCAATTGGCAGTAGAGCACGAATCAGTATAGTTAAAACATTTTCAAGACAATTCTTGTTTCAAAGCTTGATATACAGCATGCAGTACTGCAAAATGGCTACTATTTCCCTCTCCGTTAGTAGTCAAGAATTTCTTGGTTACAGGATTGTATGACACTGCTTTCCAATGCCTCTGAGCCTCCACAAACCTGGTTGAGCCATCAGTAAACGTACATGTCTCTTGTCTTCTGAATACAATGATGCAACCAGCTTATCCCACTTCACAGGGGACTCTTGTATGTCAGGCACAATATGTAAGACTTCCATATCTTCCACTGAGGCCTGCCTCACCTGCTCATGCAACACTTCAGTACCTTTCGGGCCAACTCAGGGCCCAATCTTGTATGTACCATATCCACTTGATTATGGTGGCTTCCTGCGCATGCACTATACTATGAGTTTTGGGACAACTCATCACCCATTGCATGATACAAATCTCAGGTCTCAAAACCGCATTGTGCCCCTGGGTCAGCTGCTTAGTGTCCACCAGGGCCCAACAACATGCAAGAAACTTCTTTTCAAATGGAGAGTACTTCTCTCCAGCACCTGGTAACTTCTTTGCCCAAAATTCTAAAGGCACCCTTTTTTTTAATTGCTTCAGCCACAAACTCCAATTGGCATACGGCTGCTGGACTGTAACATTCAGCTCAACATCCCTCTCTTGTACTGGCCACAAATCTGAAGCACCCTGTATGGCCTCCTTTGCTGATTCAAATGCATTCTGTTGCTGCTCTCCCCATTCAAACTCATTTTTCTTTTGTGTACCCTTGTACAAATGGGCCAAAATTTAGCGCCATGGAACCGGTTTCCGGTATAAGAGCGCTTTACAAATATTTTAAAATTCAATTCAAATTCAAAATCTGACTCAAGTAAGTGATATGCTGTCTCCAAAAACCAAACAATCCAATGAACCTCTTGGCTTTCTTCCTATTTAGTGGCACAGTACATTTTTAATTCTTTTGTTTCACTTGTGGCACCACCTCTCTGTAACCCTGATGCCACTGGATACCCCAGAATGTTTACAATTTGAGAGGGTCCCTGTACCTTTGCAGGGTTTATCTCCCCCCTTTACTCTTCAAGTGCTCCACAATCTTGTCCAGTTGGATCTGCACTTTTCCTTGTGCCTCTCCCTTCAACTCTGACCCCACATGTTTCTGATTCACTTGCTTATTATCCTTCTTTTTTACCTTTCTACTCCCTTCCTTTCTTTCCAGCCCTCGCCTCGAATACATCTTTCCATACTCTTTGTATCAATGCCATCAATTTCTTTCCTCAACACTCCATCTTCCAACAATGCCATAAACATGTCTCTCCTGGGTACTCTATTATTATCAGTACAAGTTTCAGAACGGAAGGGCCTCTCAGTCATGTTCCACTTCCCAACCTCACCCAATTCACGTACTGCCTCAAGCACCTGGGACAAGGGATTGCCTGTTTTATTATCACCAATGTCATTATAGCATGTTTGTAGGCTGGGGGAGCTAAAGGAATTGTCTTTTTTTCGCCCTCATGTATTTAGCAAGCCATTCATCAAATCGTGGGCAACACCTATGAAAATTGCAATCTTCATTACATCCTCTTTCATTCTCTCCATTGCATCCCTCAGTGTAAACCAGGGGTTATCAGTTGACAGCCAATCTAAGTTGGGTATTTACGTGAACATCCACCTTCTGCTTACTGCAGTAAAGTGGTCTGTGCATTACCCTGAAAATTCCTAAACTCATCTTGCACAATAGAATCTACACGCACAGCTACTTTTTCAGCCACAAGCTGATACATTTCCAACTTATCTTGCAACAATTTTTTCTGACATGACAACATTACTTAAGTGTTGTTGGCTTCCAGTAGCTGTTTTTCCATTGCACCATGCTCCTTCTCTAACTGAGTACATTTTTCATGCATTTTCCTAAGCGCATTTCGGAGGAGCCAGCATCTTTGACCCAAAGTACAACACTCTTTCCCTTTTACAATTGGCACTTTTTCTGCAATCAAATTAATAGATTTTCTGACTCTGGATCAAGCAAACATGCACTCCAGTCCTCATGCAACCCAGCACAATGCAGCCTCTCATGAGCAAGTAGATTATATGGAACTAATTCCCATTCTGGTATTTCATTTGGTATCTGGGAATCTGCTTTATCCATTTTTGTTTTTTTGCCAAACATTCTTCCCCTTTCACTACGAAACGTGCCAAGGGATGCTTAAATGTCTTGCTTTACCTTCAGAACACCTGAGCAAGACTTCAAAACACCATGATACAAAGTGAACACTCTTCAAAATAAGACTCTGAACTCTTTAGCATACCAAAATACAATGTAGATAAAGCTCCACTCCCATTTGCCAAGTAAAAAGGAAAGATGTATTGCAGCAAGTCCCATTTATCAAATAGCAATACTGCACATGTAGACTAAATGCATATAGTAAATGTGAATACACAAGAATAAATGCATAGAAAAATAACTGTATGCACATGAGAATAAATGCATGGAAAGATAAATGTATGTACCCAAGAATGAGTAATTAAAACATGGAATTCTTCACTGGCTGTTTGTCTTGCATCATCCTGCCAGCATGACTGGAAGAACCCATGGGGACAGTATTGACAGGAGGTCTCAACCGGGACAAGGTTTCCAGGTGGTGCGTCCATCCCTGAGAAGAGTTCTTGTCAAAATGCCAAGAGGTCTCTGTCTTTACACTCTTACTAACACAGAGAGAGGCTGCTAGCAGCAGCCCCTCCCTTCATCTGCACTGTAGGTGCTGGCTGCACTTTCTGCGTCAAGATCACTCAACTGAGCTTGCCAGACTCAGATGAGGGCTGAGGCATCTGCCTTTCTATTTTCACTCCCCGGCCAGTAATTGAGTATGAAATGGAACACTTCAAAGGACAGCATCCACCTCAATTGTCTGGGTGACAAACGACAAGCTGATTTCATGAATTGTAAATTCCTATGATCAGTGCACACCGTGGTTGTGTGTTTAGCTTCCATGAGGCAATGGTGCCATTCTTTAAAAGCATCTCTAACAGCCAGTAATTCCTTTTCAACTATAGTACAGTTTATCCCAGCCTCATTTAGTTTCCGGGACATGTACGCTATAGGATGTAATAAACCATTTACAGTATTTCGTTGGGATAAAACAGCTCCTATAGCCACTTTAGAAGCATCCGCTTCGATCAGATATGTTTTTTTGGGGTCAGGATGAGCTAGAATGGGAGCAGATGTAAAGGCTTCTTTCAGTTTAATGAACGCAGGACTAGCTTCATCTGTCTAACTGAACTGGATTCTTTTTCTTAAAAATGTTGTAATGGGAGCTTCCATATCCAAAAACTGGTTGATAAACCTGCGGTAAAAATTCACGAAGCGCAAAAAACATTGCACATCGCGGACATTGGCAGTAATGGGCCAATTCTGTACTGCCAGAATTTTTCTTTCCGCCATATCTTGTCTTTGAACTGACAACATCAACCCCAGAAATTCCACCTTGTCCACATGAAACTCACATTTACTGAGTTTACAAAAGAGATGATTCTCTCTCAGGGCCGTTAATACCATCCCCACCTGCTGACTGTACACATTATATTCAGAAGAATACACCAGGATGTATACGTATAATAATTTCTTTATTTAGATATATAAAAACATATCTTTAAAAGATTCTTCCAACACATTAAGTACAGTTTTACAGATTAAAAAATTGAAAAAACAAAATAAAATTTGGCCTTTTTTATCAGTGCTTACTGCGACGTATCAATTTAAAAATTAACACTCCCGGACAAAGCAGATGAGGTTAAAATGCTTATCGTTCTACATAGTTATCAGCGAAGCCTTAGCCGTTTCCAATTTTTCTAAAATGCTGTAAACTTGCTGAACGAATTTGGCCAATTTTATATTTAAAACAGTGTTCTCTAAAGACAGAGCGGCAATGAGGGCGTGCCTGCATGTCCGGACTCCCAACCTGTTCCATTCTGGCCTGAGTAGGCGTCTGCGTTGAAGAGTAAAGAGAGGGCATATGCAAAGCACGTGCAGAATGGTTTCATTTGCTGCCCCACACCCTCTGCACATTAGATCGTCCCGTTTTCGACGCCATGCTGGGAGATTTGGAAGGATGTCATTAATGTATACAATGGCAAATACATCCAGATATTCTCTCAATACATTGTTAAGGAAATATTGGAATGCCACATGAGCGTTGCAGAGCCCGAAGGGTATGACTAGATACTCGAACAACCCATACCTGGTGTGAAAAGCCTTCTTCCACTCATCCCCCTGTCACATTCACACTAAATGATATGCTCCCTTCAGATCTATTTGGTGAAGATCATAGCCTTTTTCACTTGAGCTAATAACACTGAAATCAAAGTAAGAGGATATTGGTTCTTTACTGTTGCTTTGTTTAGTGCCCGGAAGTCAATACAAGCCTTCAACTCTTCATTAGCTTTGGGAATGAAAAATAGTGGAGATGATGCTGGGTATTTGAAAGGATGAATGAACCTGCTCTTTTGATATTTCTCTAAATATTCACGTAAGTGTTCATTTTCAAGGTCAAATAAAGCGTAAACAGGAAACAACAGCTCCAGGTATCATATCTATTTGGCAATCGTAATGTCTGTGTGGTGGTAGGACTTCAGCTTGTTTTTCGCTAAACACATCCATGTATTCCATATATATATATATATATCACAGGAAGTTCGAAGTCTTTTTCTGCTGCTGTAGCTATATAATGTACCATGGCCAGATACTGTACAGTACTAATCGATGCAGAATGAGATGTCAATTCACAGTAATGTGAATCAAATAGTAAACTCCTTGTTGCCCAATCAATGGTAAGATTGTGAGTCATTAACCAAGTTACCCCCAAAATGACACCATACTGAGGGGCTTTGATAATGTTAAAAAATATTATTTCTTTATGATTACCTTGACATAGAACTTCAATGTCTGAAGTTTGAAAACGGATGGTACCAGAAGTTAAGTCTCTCCCATCAACTGTCAACACTATTTCTGGCCTTTTATTAGCGACTTGAGGTATGCCCAACCTACAAACTAAATCTACATCAATGAATAATATAGTAGTCCGAGGTGATGGCCTTGGGGGGTTGGCATAAGATAAAGTGGTTGAGGGATGTCAAAAGCCTTTTGGGGGAGTTGGGATTGGGCGAAGCTTGGGTTACTCGCTCCGCCCCGCCTAAAGCCACCTTGAAGAAACTGTACTGGGATTGGGTTTCTTCTAAACTTATTAGCAACCCACTACACTGTAATTCCACTACAGTTTTCTTAAAAATCAAAGATGTGGTGGCTTACGAACCCTATCTTGATTTGATTTCTATCGCATTTGATAGGGCTCTGTACTTTAGGTTTAGGGTGGGCACCCTACCAGTGGGCTGTTTGACATCGAGATGGAAATTACCTCCCAGCGCTCCCCCTATTGTGCCCTATGCTCCTCGAGGGTGGAGACGGTTGCCCACATATTTTTTGAATGCCCAGACTATTGTAACCCAAGAAAGCGCTGGCTCAAAACTGTATGCAGATCACTTGGCACTCGCCAATACTCAGTGGCCCTACGCATTTTACTAACAGATACCACCCCCTTGTAGTTTGTGGCGTCTCAAAATTTTTAAAATGGTCTTGGTTGATCCGATCAAATAGGCTTTCTGTATCCATTTAATTCCTTTTTAACTGTACATACTATCTAATTCTTTTTAAATTGCACATATTTTAATGTCTTATTGTCTTTTTATTTTATGGATGTATTCCTATGTATATTTGTTGTATATCTTTTTAATCTTCATTGTATGTACTGCTTTTAAGATATTTTCATGTATCGAAATAAAGCATATCAACCAACCGAATAATATAGTAGCCCCTGAGTCTATGAAGGCTTTCACATTGTGATAAATGGTTTTAATAACTAACTGGATGTCGTTATTAAAATGATCTTTCTTTCCATTTATAGAAGGAATTTTGACACAGCCGTTGGCATTACCTTCATCAATCCCACGGCTACTTAGTTTTATGAGAGATGTTAGTCACCTTCCCATATCTATTCTCCTTGTCTTTTGGTTTGGACAGGCATTCTTTCACAAAATGCCCTTTCTTGCCGCAGTACATGCATAAGCCCTGTTTCCTTCTTTGGTCCCTCTACTCTGGTGTTAAAGATCAGTTCCTATCTCCATAGGTTCTGCCCCTGATCCTGATACTTCAAAGGAAGTACGAGGTTTTTCGAATCGTGGTGGAGGGCGATCGTATTTCCGTTCCCGTTTGCATTCACTTAATCGATAATCCAGTCTCATAGCAAGATTAATGAGATCTAAACATGTCTTAGGTTGAGGAACTATTTGTGCAATCACATCTTTTAACTCGTCCTTGAGTCTGAGATGAAACAGAGCTGCCTGTTTCTATTTAGGCCAATTATTTTCTGCCACTAAACGTTGAAAAGTGTTCATATACACCATTAACTCTTTGTTACTTTGCTTTAGATCTAACAACTCTCTATCAACCGAGAAAGAGTGTGCTCTGCCATCAAAGACCTGTTCAAATACATCTTTGAAACCTTCCCAATCATCTAAAAGAGGGGCATCCCTTCTCACTATAGGAACAGCCAATTGAGCCACATCTTCAGCCAAGTGCGAAATGAAAAATGCTACTCTAGCTTGGTTAGTGTTAAACACTTTGGGACGACACGTCAAATGAAGCAATATTTGCATGAGAAAGACATGTGCCTTACTAACACCCCCATCACAACATTAGGGTACAGCCAAAGGAACAGGAACAGGGATTTCTACTGTCATAGGTGTAGAAGGACATGCAGTGGTACCCCCTGACCAGGAGAAACCCCTGTCAGTCCTATTCCCTGTAATATCAAAAGGATTTCTCTGCATTCTCTCTACTCTTTCCTGTAAAGCGGGTGTCTCAGCTCTGGAAGTGGCTAACTCTGTTTAAACTACAGTTAATGCTGCTGAAACATCATCTAACATGGCCATCTTGTCATCGACTCAACCAGGAGGTAGATAAAACATGGGCAGAATATTTAGTCATCTGTAGTTCTGTACATCGAGATTGGAACAATGCACAATTGGGTCCACCTCTTGATTGTCTCAATTCTGTAGGCGGTAATAGCCCAGAATCTTGATATGATTAAGTGAGGGAAGCATAGGAAGGAACTGCGGGAGGTACATATGAAAGCCAAAAGAACATGCAATTACTTTCTTACTGCTCTTCTGCAGCTGATTGATATTATATCGTACACCTCCTATATTTCCCATATTCACTGGAAATAGATGTCAACATCCTTTGTTCCAATTCAGTAGAAATACTTTGCATCAGTACATCTGACTAATGAGATACAAGATATTAACCACAAGCAGTTATACCAAGGCTTTAAACTGTTCTTAGTATCCTTCTTTACATACCCAGCCTTTTGCCTGTACTTTCATCACAGGGACTAGAACATCAATTCTTAGAAGATCCCCGTTAGCATCTAGACATGAAACACATAAAAAAAACATATGAAATGTATTTTGAAGCTTTAACTCAAGTCAGGACAGAATTTGTCTCATCGGAATCCATAAACAGAATCCCCACGATTGTGGAATACTTAAAAAACAAGGGGAAGGGGGCGTGGCCAAGATGGCGGCAGAGTAGGACGCGTCTACTCGCTGCTCCATGCTGCCATCTGGCCCTAGCTAACATAGCCTTGACCAGAGAGACCCGGTTTGCAACCACGGACCTCTCTAGGGTCCGGACATCGCCCGTCACAGTTTGATCACTGCTGGTGGTGGCAGAAATCCGATAGGGCAGAACCAGGAGCCTGCCAGCACCGCTGCGATCGAAGCTGTGGGTTGCATAGCGCGGCAGGCAGGGGTCGACTCCCGAGTGGCTGAGACGATGAGTGCACAAAGCGGCTTGAGCCCGCCGATGCCGTGTCCGACAGAGCATGCTACCTGATTCAGGGAGGCAACACAACTCTCCGGATGTTTGACAGGCGACATAGCCGCGGCAGTCCCAGATGCGGTGATCCAGCAGTGAGATGATGTTGGAGGACCCCAGTCTACTGCCACTACTGCGACTACTGCGGCTGCCTGTGCCATCTCTAACACTGTCTCTGGCCCCTCCACTGGGGGTCGGTCGAGCCCTACGCAGCCACGGTTGGAGGCGATGGGGACCGGAGCTGGAGTCCTTGTAGGGGTGGGCCTAGCTGTTTGAAGCGGGACTTGGCCAGAAGTGAGTAAAACCTGGCTGGTTTCGGTGAGCAGCTGGAAGATTCACACAACGTGCTTTCGTCCTGGGAGCCCGGATTGGGGGAACCCTGCAGCTGCAGCCAAAAGTGGTGAGTGTTTGCCTAGTAGCAACAGCGACATGTGGCCCGTGCACTCCTTCCCCCCACTGCCCTGAGGCCTCACACCACCACTGACCCAGGAGACAGACCATAGCTGGTGGACACTTCTGAGGCCTCGTAACCACGAACTTTCATACTCCCTCACTGCCCCTGGGATACTAGCATAAAGGACATTAGCAGCAAACGCGGAGTAAGAGGTGCTCCCTCTGTGCACTATACCATACCCGACGCTCTCCCAAAGGAGTACATCTTGGAGCCCGCGCGTCACATCTCCTCGCAACGCTGCTCAGGTGCGGGTGGGAACCCTCTGCAGGCCAGGCCTTGAGGCCTACTACGCTGACCTGATCGATGCGCTCTGCCCCTGCACGCAGCCCTTTAACGACAGGCTGGTAGTGGGAGTGGAGGCTCTTACAAATGGCCACTGCCAGAGCCCACAAGGACAGGTCTGTTAAAGACTTGTTACTTAAGGCAGGGGCTGGTGTAATAGAGATGATGCCGCGCACTGGAGGGGCTGCTGAGCGGAGGGGATCAGAGGAACACGACGGGCCTGTCACTCGTAGCATCCTGGAATCTAGCTTCGCAGACCTCACCAGAGAGTTCCACACCATGAAGAAAGATGTTACCGCTGAGATACGCAAGATGCGTGAAGATATTGATTCAGTTGGGGAGCGACCTGGAGAACCAGACAGAGGCCAGAGATGAAGAGGTGTCCCAGCTCCAATAGGAGGTGCTCAGGCTGCGAGATCAGCATCTGGATCTTCAATCTCACACAGACGATCTGGAGAACCGTTCTCGTCGCAATAAGATACGGGTTCGGGCGGTGCCTCAGGGGGCAGAAGAGCAGGACATTGAAACCTGTGTCATGGATCTGTTTCGTCACATCCTTGGAGTTCCCCCAGACCAGGAGATCCGACTTGACCGGACGCACCGAAGAGGGGTAGAGGTGTAGATGGGACACCTCTTCATCTCTGGCAAAGCATCACTCAGCGCTACCACAGCATCACTCAGCACCACCACAGCATCAATCAGCGCCACCACAGCATCAATCAGCGCCACCACAGCATCACTCAGCGCCACCACAGCATCAATCAGCGCCGCCACAGCATCACTCAGCGCCACCACAGCATCACTCAGCGCCACCACAGCATCACTCAGCATCACCACAACACCCCTCTTCTACCCCCTTCTACCCATCTTCTACACCTCTACCCCTCTTCTATCCCTCTATCCCTCTTCTACCCTTCTACCCTTATTCTACCCTTCTATCCTTCTACCCCTCTTCTCCCCCTCTTCTACCCCTCTCCTACACCTCTACCCCTCTACTCTTATACTCCTCTATCCATCTACCCCTCTACCCCTCTTCTACCCCTCTACAACCCCTCTACTACCCTTCTACCCCTCTACCCCTCTTCTACCCCCTTCTACCCCTCTACCCCTCTTCTAACCCTCTACCCCTCTTCTATCTCTCTTCTACCCCTCTACCCCTCTTCTAAACGCTCTTCTACCCCTCTACCCCTCTACTACCCCTCTACCTCTCTTCTAAACCTCTGCCTGTCTTCTACCCCTCTACTACTCCTCTACCTCTCTACCCCTCTTTTACCCCTCTTCTACCTCTCTACCCCTCTACTACCCCTCTACCTCCCTTCTACCCCTCTACCTCTACTCTGTCTCTCTTTTACCCCCTACCTCTCTTCTACCCCTCTACCCCTCTTCTACCCCTCTTCTACCCCTTTTCCACCACTCTTCTACCCCTCCACCCCTCTACTACCCCTCTGCCCATCTACACCTCTACCCCTCTTCTACCTATCTACACCTCTACCCCTCTTCTACCCCTCTACTACCCCTCTACCCTACTACCCTCTTCTACCCCCTCTTCTACCCCTCTATCCCTCTTCTACCCCTCTACTACCCCTCAACACCTCGACTACCCCTCTACTACCGCTCTACCACCCCTCTACCCTTCCACTACCCCTCTACCCCTCTTCTACCCTATAACCATCTACTACCCCTCAACCCCTATTCTACCCCTCTACCCCTCTTCTACCCCTCTACCCCTCTACTACCCCTCTACCCCTCTTCTACCCCTCTACCCCACTACTACACCTCCACCCCTCTACCCTACTAACCCTCTACTACCCTCTTCTACCCCTCTACCCCTCTACTACCCCTAACCCCTCTACTACCCCTCTACCCCTCAAATACCCCTCGACCCCTCTACTAGCCATCTACCCCTCTACTACCGCTCTACTACCCCTCTACCCCTCTACTACCCCTCTACCTCTCTACTACCCGTCTCTTCTTCTACTACCCCTCTACCCCTCTTCTACCCCTCTAACCCTGTTCTACCCCTCTTCCCCTCTTCTACCCTTCTACCCCTCTACCTCTCTACTGCCCCTCAACCCCTCTACTAGCCATCTACCCCTCTACTACCGCTCTACTACCGCTCTACTACCCCTCTACCCCTCTACTACCCCTCTACCTCTCTACTACCCGTCTCTTCTTCTACTACCCCTCTACCCCTCTTCTACCCCTCTAACCCTCTTCTACCCCTCTTCCCCTCTTCTACCCTTCTACCCCTCTACCTCTCTACTGCCCCTCAACCCCTCTACTAGCCATCTACCCCTCTACTACCGCTCTACTACTCCTCTACCCCTCTACTACCCCTCTCCCCTTCTACCACCCCTCTACTCCTCTTCTACCCCTCTACCCCTTGTCTACCCCTCTACCCCTCTTCTACCCTTCTACCCCTCTAGCCCTCTTCTACCCTTCTATCCCTCTTCTACCCTTCTACCCTTCTTCTACCACTTCTACCCCACTTCTACACCTCTACCCCTCTTCTACCCCTCTACCCCTCTTCTACCCCTCTATCCCTCTTCCACCCTTCTACCCCTCTTATACCCTTCTATCCTTCTACCCCTCTTTTCCCCTCTTCTACCCCTGTACTACCCCTCTAGCCCTCTACTCTTCTACCCTTCTATCCTTCTACCCTCTACCCCTCTTCTACCCATCTACTACCCCTCTACTAGCCTTCTATCCCTTTACCCCTCCTCTACCCCTCTTCATCCCCCTTCTACCCCTTTTTTACCCCTCTTCAACCCCTCTACCCCTCTACTACCCTCTACCCCTCTTCTACCCCCTTCTACCCCTCTTCTACCCCCTTCTACCCCTCTTCTACCCTGTTACCCCTTTTGTACCCCTCTACCACTCTTCTATCCCTCTTCTACCCCTCTACCCCTCTTCTACCCCCTACCCCTCTTCTACCCTTCTTCTATCCACTGTAACTAGCAAAGACACTGTGTCATGGCAGCATCACTCAGCACCACCACCGCATCACTCTGCACAACCACAGCATCACTCAGCACCACCACAGCATCACTCAGCGCAACTGCAGCATCACTCAGCGCCACCACAGCATCACTCAGCGCCCCCACAGCATCACTCAGCACCACAACAGCATCACTCAGCACCACCACAACATCAATCAGCGCTACCACAGCATCACTCGATGCCACCACAGCATCACTCAGCACCACCACAGCATCACTCAGCATCACCACAACATCACTCTGCACCACCACAGCATCACTCAGCACCACCACAGCAACACTCAGCGCCACCACAGCATCACTTAGCACCACCACAGCATCACTCAGCGACACAAGAGCATCATTCAGGGCCAACACAGCATCACTGAGCACCACCACAGCATCACTCAGCACCACCACAGCGTCACTTACCACTACCACAGCATCACTTAGGGCCACAACAATATCACTCAGCGTCACCGCAGCATCAGTGAGCACCACCACAGCATCACTCAGCACCACCACCGCATAACTCTGCAGCACCACAGCATCACTCAGCACCACCACAGCATCACTCAGCGCAACTGCAGCATCACTCAGCGCGACCACAGCATCACTCAGCACCACCACAGCATCACTCAGCTCCACAACAACATCACTCAGCACCACCACAGCATCAATAAGCGCTACCACAGCATCACTCAGTGCCACCACAGCATTACTCCGCGCCACCACAGCATCACTCAGCATCACCACAACATCACTCTGCACCACCACAGCATCACTCAGCGCCACCACAGCAACACTCCGCACCACTACAGCATCACTCAGCACCACCACAGCATCACTCAGCGACACAACAGCATCATTCAGGGCCAACACAGCATCACTGAACACCACCACAGCATCACTCAGCACCACCACAGCATCACTTAGCACCACCACAGCATCACTTAGGGCCACTACATTATATCACTCAGCGCCACCACAGCATCAGTGAGCACCACCACAGCATCACTCAGCATCACCACAGCATCACTCAACACCATCACAGCATCACTCAAGGCCACCACAGCATCACTCAGCACCACCACGGATTCAGTCAGCACCACCACAACATCACTCATCACCACCACAGCATCACTCAGCACCACCACAGCATCACTCAGGGCCAGCACAGCATTACTCAGAGCTACAACAGCATCACTCAATGTCACAACAGCATCACTCAGGGCCACCGCAGCATCACTCAGTACCACCATAGCATCACTCAGCACCACCACAGCATCGTTCAGGGCCAGCACCGCATTACTCAGAACCACCACAGCATCACTCAACGTCACCACAGCATCACTCAGTGCCATCACAGCATCACTCAGGGCCACCACAGCAACACTCAGTGCCACCACAGTAACACTTAGCAACACCACATCATCACTCAGCACCACCAAAGCATCACTCTCAGCCAACACAGCATCACTCAACAGCAACACAGCAACACTCAGCACTACCACAGCATCACTCAGCACCACCACAGCATCACTTAACATCACATCAGTATCAAAAAAAGAAATGAAGCTGTTCATCTTACAGCCACATTATTTAAGATTGCGATTTCACAACCCCTCATAATTTCTGTTATGTCAGCACAGTTAATGCCTTCTGTCACATATGGTAGTGAAATTATGAGGGGTTGTGAAATCGCAATCCTAAATAATATCCAAACGAATGTCTATAAAAATGTTTTCCTCATACAGCAAGCATCATCACCAGCTCAAGCCTGTTTAGAGTTTGGCTTGACCAATCAAATACATCGGACCAAAGGTGCTTTGATTAAATTATGTGGAAGGTTTAAAGCAGCCACAGCTGACTCTATTGAGAATTTGTGCTGGAAATAAATAGAAGCCCAGAGAGAGAAGAAAATACAAAGTTCCTGGGGCTGTTACTTAGCACAAGGTATTGAGGATCTTTGTTTTCAAGAAATTTGGAATTCAGGCTTGGAGAAACAGGCCTTTAACAAAGCATTAAATCGGTCGACAACATTTCTGTCTAATTTAACAAAAGACATCATGCCTGGACTGTGATTAATTCATATGGCACCAAGAAACCACAGTTTACTCATCAGCACCTTTCTCAAAAATTTTAAAGAACCAATTTATGAATTTACATTTTGGTATGTAGGAAACAAAGGATTTAATCCCCAACTGGAAACACCGTTACCAAAATAAAGACTGCAGACTGTGCAACTGCAAACATGAATCTATATCACATAGTCTCTCTGCGTGCCCGAAGTTATTAAAAGAAAGAAAGATATTTTTGAAAGAAATTTTCATTAATATGAACGTACGAACATGCAGGGAAGCTGTGACCACCGGGTTGGGTGGGTCTTCGATTCCGCTGGTCTGCAGGGGTGTTAAATTCTTGAATTTGTATCTAAAGCAATTAGAAAGAATTGCGGATGAAAACCAAACAATTTAATATACAGTTTTATGATGATGGTTTTTAAGATGAGGATGATGTTGTGGTGCAGTATTTTTTGGATAGGTCTTTGCTTTTACGAATTGTAGAATAATGAACGAAGATTCTATTTATTTATATATTGGATGTTTTAAGTAATGTAATGATATTATATAGTGAAATGGTTTTAAAAGACCAAACATTTGAATACATTTGACAATCCTGCACATCAGTGTCACTCAGCATCACCTTTGCAATAGTACACCACCACATCATCACTCAGCAAGACCTAAGTATCATTCAGCATCAACTCAGCATCATCTGAGCACCAGTCACTACCACCACCACCTCTACCACCTCAACATCACTCAACACCACCTCAGCCTGCTCTCGGAATCTGCCATATGTTGATTCTCCCCTAGCGTCTGGCCGCTGCTGGTGTTATAATACAGGTACTAGTTCACAACCTTCAACCTCCAATTGTTTATGCCCCCTCAAAAAAAAACTTTAACAAACAAGCATTGGAACAGGCAAAAACAAGTTGCCAGCATTGCAAGAACAAAAGAAAAATTAGGAATTTTTTTATTGTACATACATTTTTTAATATGGTCGTTCTGTTGGACATAATGCCTTCTTGGTCATATATAAGGTACCAAAAATGCTTCTGGCACTTTTTTATTACAACTTTTCAGCATGCTGCACAGTAGCCACACTTCTCAACGGCACAGCTAAAACACATCGGCCAAGTCAATAGCTCTGCCTAAACACTTATAAGGCCCCAAAGGCGAGACCTATAGGCTATGCCCTTGCTTGTTATGTAGGCAGAGACCACTGTGGGAGCCATCTCGCAAGCTGCCTGGAGTGCAAAGACATGCTCATAGAGCCGCTGAGGTACAGGATCCCCAGGGGGCAGAATGTAGCAAAGACACTGAGATTGTGGAGGCCTTCAGACACTTCTAGGAAACACTATACATGGCTCAAGCCCTGCCGGAGACTGAACTGACTTGATATTTTCATGGCGTGGCCACAGCCAGACTGCTTCTGACCCAAACCACTGACCTAGAGAGGTAAACCTAAATTATATAGAATAATTATTATTGCTCCAATATTCTTAGTTAAATGCTCAGCAGTACCTCACTACCAATTGTCAATCTGTTTTACTCCCACAAACTCCTGGCAACACTTCATAAACATAATCTAGTCAGTTACCCTGAAAACCTCATATGCAATCCTCACTGGCTTCCAAAGGAGGAATAAGAGAGAGAATAGCAAATATGTTCGGCAGATACTTTCACCTATTTGAACCAAAATCCGACACTCAATGAACAGCAGATCCAAGAAATGTTGGTGCCCGGGGCACATCCACTGAATGCAAAGTAGATGCTTTGCACTCGACCGTCTTCTTCTATCCGACACTGAATAATCTGCAACAGCCAGCCTCACCGGTATCCATCAATTTCCCGCACAGGGCGGAAGCACTTCACCTCCAAACCCGGAAGTAATGCGAGCATGCTAGGAAACGTATTTTCTACTCTGATGACATATCACCATGTACATGACAATGTACTACAAGAATGCAATCGTAACTCATAGGAACCTATCAACCCGACTACAGACCTAACCACTGAATGGAATTACACCAAGTTCGGCAGAAAGGTAGGTGTTGTTACACAGATTGTTCTTTTTGTTATTTGGTGCAAATCCGTTCAGCAGTTGTTGAGAAATTTAAGAAGAACATTTTAGTGATAGCTCTGGTTATGGAAATTTCAGGACGATATTGCAATTAATTGCGAATGCTCGCACCAACGGGAATGCTGTGATTGGCTGGATGCAACCAGAAAGTTGCATCTGCCATTTTCCCGGGCCTTGTTCCCAGTGCTGAAAATGTCTGTGAAAGATAACATAAGGGAGAGGTACTCTGATCTTACATTTTAGAAATGTGAGTGGTCAGTCAGTCAATCAATCAGGGGTTTGTAAAGTGCACTAGTCACCGGTAAGGGTCTCTAGGCATTGGAGGGGGGGGGGTTTGTGCGGCACTGTTGAGGTCTTTCAAAGTGCCAGGTCTTGAGGTATTTCCTGAATTGGTGCAGTGTCAGGTTTTCCTAAAGGTACGTGGGGAAATCATTCCAGGTCTTGGCTGTGAGCTATTAGAACAGAGCTTTCCAAACTCTGTGTCACGACATATTACTGTGTCGCCTGCCATGTGTGGGTGTGTCGCATGACGATGCATAGACGCGGTTTACTTATCATGCAGGATTGTACTGTTCATGTCAGTGACTCAGTACCTGTTCCTGCAGAAGGCGGAAAGGTGGAGCATCGCACTGCCGTTCTACCGTGGGCCTGGCAGTGAGTATAATATTGCAGCGTGAATGTCTGGGGATAGTTTTAAATGTATCAACAGAAAGAAAGCCATTGAGTGTATCTTCAGACCTTTCTGATTTTTTGGGGGTTTTGCCAGAAAAAGGATTCTTTGCAGTTGTTATTAGTGCTGAAACCTACTTTTAGTTGCTGCGTTCTTGTAAAAAACACACAAACTTTCAAAAACGCAGTCACACACACATACTGACATGTGCCGGCATTCACAACTGAAAACAAAGTCACACAATTGGAGATGCATTCACATATCACACAATGACACAGACACACAAAATCCCAAATTTCACTTGCACATACAAAATTTTCATATTTACAAAAAAACACATCAGAAGGCACACTCATTTGCATACACACAATCAGACCCATACTCCGATATAAAAAAACACACGCACACACCAACAGACACCAACAGCTGAGAGCGCACAGTCAACCATGTTCGAGATCCAGTTTTATTATGAACGCGCCATCTGTTCTCCTCCAGTGCTTAATTTGTAAAAAAAAAAAGAAAAATACGTGCCAGGCCCTCGTCAGGAAGCTATCGCAGCCTGATCCACCCATTGCCCCTGCCAAGCCGGGACTGGTGGCTTAGTTGACTAGTGCATCCACTGCAGGGGCCTGTGTTTGACCTCATGGTTACAGGTTAAAATCCCCGGCTGGTCCACTCAGACATTCATCCATCTGAAGTGGATAAAATGAGTACCATTGGGTTGGGTAACATTAAACATCTGTTATTCAGCCCCTTCAGACACACGGGTGATAAGTGCACTTTACAAATACATGTGTTATGTTATGTTTTATGTTATGTCAGAGCTGCCAATGGTACTACCGTCACAACTACAAACCATCACACGCCTATAGGTGTGACAATTCAAACTATTCAAGGCCTCAAAGCTATAAGAATTGCTTGTATGGGAGATAGTAGTAATTTTTTAGTAAGATATGTTGTGTCCCTATACATTTCATTATTTACAATTTCTATGCAATGTATTTGTCCTTATTGCTTATATGCAGCTAATTTAACCTCCGGTTTGCTAGTAAAACTGAATAACTGTGTCACGAACTGAAGCATGTCTAAAAAGTGTGTCACCAACATGAAAAGTTTAGAAAGCTCAGTATTAGAAGGACCTTCCCCCGCTCTGTTCCTGTAGAAGCATCGGACAGTGGCTAGGAAGAGGGCGGCTGAGCGGAGGCATGGAAGGAGAGGCCGTTGTTGAGGTATTGAGGTCCGATGTTGTGGAAGGCCTTGTAGGCATGTATGAGCAACTTGAAAGTTATTCTTCTTTTGACGGGAGCCAGTGGAGTTTGCGGATGTGTTGGGTGATATGGTTGTGCCTTGGAATATGGAGGATTAGGATGGCTGCGGAGTTCTGGGTGGTCTGGAGTTTGTGGAGGAGTTTTTTGTTGATTCCAGCATAGAGGGCATTGCCGTAGTCTACTCTGCTCGTGATGAGGGCGTCAGTTGGTATCTATTTGAATGTTTGACGTAGTATGCAGAGGGAGTTGAAGCAAGCGGAGCAGACAGCATTGACCTGGCGATTCATAGTGAGTGATGAGTCCAGTATGATGCCAAGTGTTGTGCATGTGGAGGGCGTAGAGCTGAGGATGAGGACTTCTGTTTTATCTGAGTTGAGTTTCAGGCAGCTGTTCTTCATCCACGTTGCCACGGCTTTCATCCCATCTTGGAAGTTGAGTTGTGCCTGGTGATGTCGGGTTCTTTGGTGAGGGAGAGGAAGAGTTGGGTGTCGTCGGCATAAGAGACGGTGTTGAGCCCATGGTTTCCGACAATGGTTGTGAGGGGGGTCATGTAGACGTTGAAGATGGTGGGGCTGAGGGAGGATCCTCTGGGTACTTCGTATCTGGTCTCTGTCAGTTCTGAGAAGAAGGGTGGGAGTCTTATTGTCTGTGTTCTGCCAGTGAGAAATCAGCACATCCAGTCTTGGGCCTTTCCTTGCATGCCGGCGTTGTGGAGTCTGGTGGGTAGTGTGCAGTGGGAGACGGTATCGAAGGCTGCTAATAGGTCTAGGAGGATGTGGGCTGCAATTTGGCCTTGGTTGAGAAGGGCAAAGATGTCGTCTGTGGCGGCGAGGAAGGCGGTCTCAGTGCTGCGGGATCCACATTGGGAGGAGTCTAGGATGTTGTTGGCTTTGATGAAGTATGCTATCTCTGTTTTCACAGCTTTATCAATGACCTTGGCTGAGTAAGGAAGCAGCGAGATGGGCCTGAAATTATTGAGGTCCGTCAGGTGTGCGAAGGATTTCTTAAGAAGGGGGTTGACTTCGGGTTGCTTCCAGTTGTCCAGGAACGTGGCATTCTCAAGGGAGCAGTTGATGGTTTGTGATGGCTGTGGCAGCCATGTGGAAGATGTGTGGTGAGCAGGGATCTGAAGGTGCTCAGGAGTGGATGCTCTTCATGGTCTTTTGGGTATTTCCTGTCATCAGTGGGGTCCAAGTAATTGGGGTCTGATGTTTGCCAACGCTGGGGGTGGGGAACGAGGCTGTGCAGAGGTCTTGGTCATCAAAGTTGTCATATATCATATTTATCTTGAGGTCAAAGAAGGCACTGAGTCTGTTGCAGAGAGCTTGAGAGCTTGGCCGGATGGGGAACCAAAATTTGCCCTGGCATACTGCTCAGCTGGTCCCCATGGGGGTCAGGGGTGTCTGCAGCCGAGCTGTTTGCTAGGGCCAGTTTTGGCTGATTTTGTTACAGGGGGGCTGATATTGCCGCCCCAGTAACAAGAATGGCCCATAGGGGCCCGAAACCGGCCCCCACCCTGGCGGCCCAACGGTGCCCGCTACGGCCAGTCCGGCCCTGCTTGGGAGTAAGGGGTGTATGTTGTTTCTCTGTTGGGTATGGCAAATTCCTATTTGATGGAGAAGAGTTCCTTGGAGTTGTGGACGTTTGAGAGGATTCTGTCTAGGAGGAAGTTCATGTTTGTGGATTGGATGAGTTGGTCATGTGCTGTGATGGTTTTTTGTAGGCCATGTGTGTTTCTGGAGTTTTGTTGGTTATCCACATCTTTTCCAGACGTCAGCAGAAGCGCTTGGATTCTTGGAGTGCTGTGGTGAACTAGTGTGTTTTCTTGTTGTGTCGTCGTGTTGTCTTCTGGAGGAGGGTGAGTGTGTTGGCGCAGTTGGTGATCCACTGGCGGAGGTTGCTTGCCGTGGTGTGGGGCCTGTCATAGTTGGGGGTGGAGGTCAGGTGAGGGCGGAGGATTAGGTGTCCCTTTGAGACCTTATTCCAGGTTCTGTGTGGGAGGCGATGCGCATGCTTGTGTGCAGTGTTTTTTTTTTAAAGGAGAAATGGATGCAGTGGTGGTCAGTCCAGAGCAGTTTTGGATGTTAGTGACTAAATGTAGAGGGAGATTCCCTTTAACTTGGAAAATTTTCAACAGGAAATCCTTAGGAAACACTATATTGTATAAGAACAGGCAGACTGATATAGAATGAGTATTTGCGCAGGTTACCAAGTTTACAAAACTTATTATGTAAGGTCCAATTTATATAAAGGCTAAGTCACACATAGCCCAATGTCAAGATTCGATATATGTTATTTTACTGTTATTATTGATTGTTGAATTACCAGTACATTTCTAGAATCAATTGATGCGGTTAAAAACACATGGTCACATTATTTATAAAAACATATTTACTAAAAGTTCATTAGTCACAAAACTTATATGCAAACATTATTACACTTAAAACATAAAATTTATTAACAAACAAATTGTCGACGCGGCGTTTCGGTGATTACAATATCTGCACCTTCTTCAGGACATTGTTGTTCAATTTGAAAACACATCTATTGGGTCGTCAGGAGACGTCCAATAATCTGTGTGGTTAAAATCTTAAAGGCTTGCTGGTAAGTCAAGCTCTAGGAAATATTTGCTTCCTGATTAATTATTATGTTCTTTTGGCGTGTCACTTTCTTATGTTATATTGCTTAAAGTCAACTCTGTATACTTCTTCTTTGTTGTTTTGTCCAGAAGCAGTGTTTTAAATTGAACAACAATGTCCTGAAGAAGGTGCAGATATTGTAGATCATCTGAGGAAAATTGAATTTTGCCTTGTCATGTGTGCCTACGTGTTCCCCATCCTATGTAATATGTGCATGATTAATATGCATATATCCCCCTATGACCGAATAAAGACGCAATTATAGTTGTGTCCAACGTTAGTATGCCAGTTTCCAGTCCTCGTGAAAACAACGTGAATTAGGCTTCTAGGCCTATGTTGCCAACGTTTTACATTATGCACGTTAATTCATCGAATTGTCCCCGTTTCTAGGCCTCAAAGGGCCCGGACACCAGATTCAAGCTCCAGTCTCCTGAACCCACTCAGAGGAGCGATGCAGCCCCTCCTGCATCCCTGACCCTTCGCTTACTTCCTGCCGCGCAGCGCGGTGCCCGGCCTGGCTCTGCCTGCCTGCCAAGAATATGTTATGCCTACAGTTATCAGTTCAGCTCTCCGTCTTCACATTCCTAAGCTAACGAACCGCATAAACATCTTCAGCTATAGTCTAGTCTTTCTGTATCCATGCAAGTGAATTACTGTATTAATATCCATAGAAGATTCATAGCACACGCAATACATGAAGAATATATGCATGCACCAGCCTTAGTGTCAAGTAGCCTTTGCTCTGATGACTTTTAGATTCTATCAACATGTACTCCAAACACCAGATACCAGATATGCTATAGGTACATGTCGTCCTGACATCGCAGACTTTAGTCTCCTCTTCTAGTGCAGAAGTCAGAGCCCCCAGCTCTCCCCAGTTACACGTCATGGTCCGTTTGCGCGCACCACTAGGTTAAAGGTTCCAGCTGCCCAGGTAGCCCCCTCCATGTATCCACCCATTTATGACACTTCTGTGACGTTCTCATCACATGTCTTCGTGCACGCCCTGTGCACGCCTTCTTTTTACGCCCATGTGTTCTTATCTTCCGTTTGTCACTTGTTACGCCTACTGTATGCAATGTAATTGTAATATTTTCCTATATATACTATGTACTGTTAATGAGACGTTGCAGCTGCCATTCCATGCCATTCTATTTCAGGCTGTTCCGATCCTGTCCCTTCCCTTGTGCCTGATTAAAGCCTGTTCAACTCAGATACCCCGGATCCTGCCTCTTATTTATTGAGCTATCTGTTTTATTTGATGCATAGAAAAATAGTACCGGTAATTAATTATTTATTTACCACATAATGGCGCCCGAATAGGGACGAGCCCCTTCCCCACACGCCGGAGATGTAACGCAGGCCCCCTGATCCTTCTACAGCCGTGACGGAACTCTACCGTGCACGTGCAGATATTTCTGCTTCATCAAGTCTCCCTCAGGCCCACGGAGGAGACAGAGACTGCGGTCCGGCATCCAGACGAGGCGGTGAGGAGTGCGGTTCGTCCCGACCAGAGCCCAAGCCGAGAGAGCAAGGTCCGAGGTATCCGGAGGCCCACCTGTTTCCGAAGCCCGAAGTTCGAAGCGCATGCGTAGTAACCAGAAGTCGTAGCAGTCCAGTCCAGTCCGAGGCCTTCAGTTTTGCTTCCCGGTGAGTACCGTTGCTGGGGGAGTATCTAGACGGGGTCATTAGTTTGTCTCCGGTCCGATGGGTTTGGGTACGCAGATCCAGTCCGACGTGTCCATCTAGGTGGATACGGTATGACGTGTCTCTTTATGAGACCGGTGTGTTCTGTACTGTTTTAGCAGTGCATCCAGTAATTCTAGTAAGTCCGTTCTCGAGAAATTCAAGCGTTATGTTTTCAGTGTATCAGGTAGTATTCTGTTCGAACTGTTATTAATGTATTTCTATGTCGTGGTATGAGTGATTTGTTTGCCATTTCATTACTGTGATTATTGTGTATTGTGTTTTAGTCCAAGTACGACTTAAATATGCCTCTGTTTTCAAAGTTACGTCAGTTAAAAACCAGAAAAGGGTTACTCGAAGAAGCAGTTCCTGTCCCTCCTAGGGACAGTCCTGGACATTTTATGTATCACAAGCATGGCTTAGATGCCATATTATATCTAGACTTATGGGTGGATTATACAAAGAATCTTGAAGAGAAATATAGATGGCCTGTATCAGGTACATGGGATGCCGAGTGCATCATGCGAGTAGAAGAGGCATTATGGAAAAAGAAAGCCAGACAATCCCAGAAAGATGCCATAGAATTATGGCGTAAAGAATCCCATAAAAGATCCGAAAAAGATTTCAGAAAAGCGGAATTAAGTAGGGAATCCTCAGAAAAAGCCCAAGAAAGGGAACTTCTAGAAGAAGGTGAACGAGTTAGAGCAGAACAGTCAGACAGACAGAGAAATGCCCTTATTAAAGGTATGTATCCTCTTCTTGCCGAGGGCTTGCCGAAGGCAACCCCGGAAGTACCCTGTAATTTACCGCCACCATTGGTCCCGACTAAGCTACGTCATAAACCGACTGCAGCTGAAATTTTTCTTTCGTCCTATTTGGACGATACAGTCCCAGAATATGCAAATCCTATTCCGCCTGCTCAACCTCAGCACCCTGTTAATAATGTAATTCCTGTTCCTCCAGCTACTGGTCCCGGGAACTCCGTTAATGTGCCAGTACCCCCCGACCAGCCCACATTACGTGTGCCCGTTTTGCCAGTCACTTTACCAGCACATTCAGTATTAACTGACGATTCTAGTTCAGGAGGAGCGGGGGGAGGTGCTCCTACCACCCCGCCTCAAGTAAAACGACTGACGCTGAGAGACGCAGCGTTACAGCGCACGCCAAAAGTGACTACATACGCGGACCTCAAGCGACACCTTACTGACTGCATATATGATTCAGTACCAGGCGAAGATCACATGATATTATATTCAGTACGTTTAAGACGAGTTGCCAACTTTTTGGCCACCCTGCCCGAGATGAAGGAACATCTATACAGAATATATCATTTTATCCTAACAGGGGAGAATTCAGAAAGTATTCACAAAGCTATGGCACACCGAAAGGTTGAGATTCAAAGTATGATTTTACAGTTCTTGATTAACTGTTTAATAAGAGAGCAGGACTATCCTGATAAAGACAAAGACGAGATGAAAGCCCTGACAAGGTGGAGTGACAATATAGCTGAGGGAAAACATAAGACACAGAATAGTATAGAAAGTATGTACAGGAAAATTCGTAAGGAAATTATAAGTATACACCAGAAGGAGAAAGCAATAAGAGCAACCGAGAAAGAGAATGACTCTTCAAGTGAAGACATAGACAGCGAGAATCCCGCCAGAATAGCGTATGTAGGTAGAACTAGATTTTCCGACAGACATTCACGTCTAGATTACAAGAAAGTTTTTCCTCCTCCCGTACCAGAACAGTGTTCTCTTGAACAAATATTCCAGGCCACCGATAAAATTCTGAAACTACGAACAGGTTATAGTGAGCTTAGTACCATGCATGAACAAGAACTAGCCCGATCAGCAGTCCGATGGACTAGTGATTCTACCACGTTTTCAGATGAAATAGTGGCCCAAACGTTTCTGAAGCTGCCCCCAGCCGAGTAGCGTCTGGTGGGTATGTATATGATCCAGCACCTCATTACACTGTATAAGGATCAGCAGTCTGATCCAGGTCCTCTGTATGATGTACTGAATGAGTTACTCCTAAACAGATGGAAAGGTCTAGGTACCGATTTAATTAGTGTCATTTTAGAACAGCGCCACAAATACAGAACGTTCCTGAATCCACATTTTGTTCCTGTTCCACCCCCAGTAAGAAAATCATTCTACATAGACAGACAGAATCCGTTGCGAGAAGTACATCCAGTTAAGGGAGAGGGGGGTGAGCTCGAACGAGTATTTGTTTACACCCCTATCACGAAAATAGAACTACTAGAAATGAAAAAGTTAATACCCTGTCACGATAAAGATCCAGCAGGGTTCCACCGTGAATTAAAAGACATGCTCCGTATGGGAGAATACACGTATCCTGATATCATTAAAATGTTAAAGGTCCTGTTGCCTGCGGGCATATATGAAAAACTCAAAGAAAAAGAATGGGAGGTGGGAGAGAAAAAGATTGATTGGACCGCATTAGAGACTGAAGATAACACACGAGTTCCAGGTACCGGTCTTGGGGAAAAAGCTAAAGCATTGCCCGAGTTGTTAATACAAGTCTTGCCAAGATTACTAGCCACGAAAAAGGAAGACTGGGATGCCATCTCAGCCTGTAAACAGAAACAAGACGAAGACACTAGTGATTTTTATTCTAGATTTGAGAAATGTTTCATTATAAATAGTGGTCTGAAAACAAGTAGTGAATCGTATCCACATCTTTTCGTTACCAAACTAGTTGAGAATTCTTTACCACAAGTTAAAAATCGAGTACTGAAAGTCGAAAGTACCTGGCAAGCTAATACTCCGTCACAAATGCTCCAGATGCTACAGTATCACCAGAACAGAATCAGGGAGGAGCAGGAACATGAAAGGAGACGCATGAAAGACACGAAAATGAAAGTACTGGTTGCACAGTCTGTTCCACAAGACAGTCAGAAGAGGGGTCCGAATCAAACTAGTCATTCTACAGCTCCCGTTAAAGGGACATGCAATTACTGTAAACAGCCAGGTCATTATATAAACGAATGTACAGTTCTGAAACACAACATAGCTACTGGTAAAACAAAAGAGAGACCACGTCCTCCTAGACAAGAACAAGTTTCGCAGAATACGCAACCACCGCAGAATGCACAACAGACAGTTACTGTACCGCAGCCTATAGCTGCCACACAACACGTTACACAGCAGATGTACCAGTACGCACAGTCAGAATATCCAGAATATCAGCAGTATTCATGAAACAGCCTAGAGAGGGAGGTTGGCTTGCCTCTCATCGAGATTCCTGTAGATCAAGAGGGTCCCTATGTACACAGTCAAGTATTAGGGAAAGACAGAAAGTTTCTGATTGATACAGGGGCGAGTAGGACTACCATCAGTCATGACGAGGTTCCAGGGGCTCCGCTCTCAGGCTCTAGAAATGTTTCCCTTGGATTTTCAGGAAAGCCTATTGTTAATGAAATATCGAAACCAGTTTCCCTAGAAGTTGGTCCATTGTCCCGAACTACAGACTTGTTACTTACGAAATCCTGTCCCGAAAATTTACTAGGTATTAAGACACTGAAGGAATTAGGAGCAGTCATATGCTGTTCCCCAGAAGGAGTGAGATTGTTTTTACGTGATTTTAAAGGTCATTATGTATTACGTGATTTTGATCCAAGATTATTGAATGTACCACAGCATTTATGGGCGCAAGGTCCAACAGATGTAGGTTGTATGCACATTACACCATATCGTGTCACTCTGAAGCAAGGTGTTGTATTACCACGAATCCGACAGTACAAATTGCCACCTGAGGCTGTAGCAGCCTTATCAAAAATTATTGACGAGCTCATTGCTCAAGGAGTAGTTGTAGAAACTGACTCCAATGTATGTAATTCTCCTATCATTCCGATTCTAAAACGTACTGATCCCAATGCACCTCCAGTTTATCGATTAGTGATTGACCTTCGAGAACTTAATAAATGTATCATACCCCAGTACCCAGTGGTTCCAGATATTTCTTCCCTATTGACTGCCATTGATTCCGAAGCTACGTTCTTTACTGTTATTGATCTCAAGAACGCATTCTTTAGTGTCCCTATTCATCCAGACAGCCAATTCCTTTTCGGTTTCTGTTTAAATGGAAGAAGCTATAAATTCACACGAGCTCCTCAAGGTTTCACAGAAAGTCCTAGCATATACAGTCAAGCACTTAAAAGACAACTAGACAATATTCATATGCCAACTGACACTGCCCTGCTCCAGTATGTCGATGATCTATTGATCACAGCCCGTTCTGAACGTGACTGCGAACGTGCGTCACTTACAGTCTTGTATTTCCTGGCCGAGATGGGGCACAAGGTGTCCCCTTCGAAACTGCAATTTTGTGTCCAGCAAGTGGTGTACCTTGGACACTTACTGTCCAAGAGGGGTAGGCAGTTGACACCAGACCGTATCCAGTTAATAGCACATCTTCCACAGCCCAAGAATCAGAAGGAGGTACGAGCTTTTATCGGCCTCACTTCTTACTGCAGACAATGGATTCCTCAGTACGCATATCTAGCTAAGCCACTGATACAGTTAACGACACAGGAGGCAGCCACATCGACTGTCCTCCCTTGGACCCAAGAACATACACTTGTTTTTAACGAGTTAAAGAAAGCTTTATGCCAAGCACCTGTTCTAGCGACACCAAACTACAGTAAGCCTTTTACACTTTTTGTCACTGAACGTGATGGTACTGCATTATCTGTTCTCACACAAGATCAAGCAGGACAATACAAGCCCTGTGCTTATTTCTCTAGCACATTAGATCCGGGGGCCCAGGCTCTGCCTGCGTGCCTCAAGTCAGTTGCAGCCACAGCACTAGCTATCAGACAAAGTGATTCCATAGTGTTAGGACACTCCCTGACAGTACAAGTTCCACACTCCGTGGAAGTTCTTTTAAACCGAACACAGACTCAGCACTTGACTATTGCACGTTTGACAGGATATGAACTGACATTGTTTCAGCCACACATAGAAATCAGACGCTGCAACATTTTAAATCCCGCTATACTGTTACCCTCAGTTACTTCAAATCCTGCCACACATGACTGTGTGGAAGTTGTTAACACCATGACAAAGCCAAGACAAGACTTGACAGACATTGCATTGCCTGATCCCGACCTGACGCTTTATGTGGATGGTTCATGTATGAGAACAAGTACAGGAGAACTAGTAGCCGCGTATGCAGTGACTACTGAAACTGAAGTTATAGAAACACATCGTATTGACACCCTGTCTGCTCAAGCAGCAGAGCTCGTTGCTCTGACCCAAGCCTGCATACGAGCCAAGAACCTGAAAGTAAACATATACACAGATTCACGTTATGCATTCGGAGTCGTACACGACTTTGGAGTACTCTGGCAAGAGAGAGGTTTCATGACTTCTCATGGAACCAAGATTCAGCATGGCCCCCTCTTTCAAGCTCTGTTAGATGCAATACATTTACCGACAGCTATCGCTATCATGAAGTGCAAGGCACATACGAAAGTCACTACATCATTTCCCAGGGTAACGACCTGGCAGATCGAACAGCCAAGCTTACAGCTCAGACTCCAGACATTCCAGTTAACACGACACAGACAGACATTCCAGTTCAGACGACTTGTATGACAGTTAAGGACCCTACACAAGACGTACTAGATATACAGTCACATGCTACCCCAGACGAAATCAAGAAATGGTCTGAACAAGGAGGGGTCCAGACAGATCAGGGATGGTTGACGAAGGGAAAAGCCACATGGTTTCTCCCCGACTCTATGGTTCAAGTCATTATTAACACCGCACATAGTCCAGCACACTTAGGAGAAAAAGCCATGTTAGACAGTATTCAGAACCTCTGGTTTAACAAGCATTTACGAGCAGCAGCCAAGCAGAAAGTGCGTACCTGCATGATCTGTTGTCAGTTCAATCCAGGTAAAGGTGTCCCGGTGGAACAAGGTGGATTCCATCCTCCTGACCACCCTTTTGAAGTCCTCCAGATGGATTATATTCAGATGGATCGATGTCGAGGTTTCAAGTATGTCCTCGTAGTTGTATGCGCTTTGTCCAGATGGACAGAAGCATATCCAGTCCCAGATTACACTGCCGCGACCACTGCCAGGCAGTTGGTTCGTGAGTATTTCCCCCGCTATGGATTACCGAGGGTCGTGTATTCAGATAACGGCCAGCCATTCTCCTCCGAACTCATGAAACAAGTATCCCTTCTGTTAGGGTACCAGTGGAAGTTCCACTGTGTACGACATCCCGAAGCAGCTGGTCTCGTAGAGAGACATAATCAGACCCTGAAAATCCGCATTGCAACGGTATGCGCAGAAAAAGGCGTAGATTGGATGGTAGCACTGCCAGTCGCCCTTTTTTACATGAGAATGGTCGCTCACTCCCGTTCAGGTCTGTCCCCTTACGAGGTAGTTTTCGGTCGTCCCCCAAACATGTGGGGTACACCTAGGCCACGTACAATTACCGATGTTGACAGTAATATGCTGACAGATTACCTGGCTTCCTTGATGTCTGCACTACTCTCTTGTCGTTCACAGGTCGCCGCTGCCTTTCCAGACAACACTCAAGTGAAACCGCACGAGGTCATACCAGGCGACCTCGTTCTGATTAGAAATTTTGATCGTTCAAGTCCGCTGGAGCCCCGCTGGAAAGAACCAAAGCTCGTTCTGATGACCACAAGGACTGCGATCAAGGTGGAGGGCCGCAAAGGCTGGTTGCATTCCAGTCACGTTAAACGATTCCATGGACTCCGTCCAAAGACTTTTTTCAAGGACTGCCCCGTTCTCAAGGACTGCCCAGATACTGACTCTAAACTTCCCCTGTTAGAGAACACTCCGCAGCAGGAGTATAAAGAAAAGTTACGGTCTAGTAAGTCAGCCAGTTTAATTGTCTAAGTCCCTCTCGGGTGAAACGGTTAGACAGGTTCCTGACATGTATGAGATAGACCCACATAGGGAGAGAGTTAGTCGAAACTCTAAGAGAATACGTTATCGAAAGAATCTTCGAAGTCGATGCATTGTTACTCTATTAATTATGTTATTTCTGAGTCTTACAATTACAGGCATAAGTTATGTTTTACATGTATATTTTCCTCCTATCGTTTCACATGTACATTTTTCCTCTAATGTTACAGTAGAGCACACATTTAGTGAACTGCCTCCTCACGAGTTATCCTATCGTCTTGCCATGCGCAATAATACTTTTATCCGTATGTTACACTATTCACACCAGACCAGCAATGCCACAAATTGTTGGGTGTGTGGTCGACTCCCCCCGTTCCAGACACCGAAGGGAGTTCTGCCACTCTTTCCTTATCCGTTTTCACACAATGGTTCATTTGGAGCATGGTCCACGTTAACGTCATCCTCAAACGATATGTCCCTTCTGAATAGAACACGTTTCCCAGATAAGGAAGGTCTTTCCCATAGAACAGGGTTAGATTTAGAAAATGAAGTATATGATCTAGGTAATTATTCCTCGAATTTCATGGTTTTGAATGTTCAGTCCGAGACTACTCCAGATTTGCCTGCTATTACAGTTCTACCAGTGAAAGGCGAATTATGTGTCCGAAAGAATGGTTGAGTACATCTAGGACACAGTGATTGTACTACTGTGGTCGAGTATAGTGACAGTGGGAAATCTACTTTCAAAGCCTCACGTCATTCGTATTTTGTATGTGGTCAGACCGCATATGTACGTCTGCCCCAAGATTGGGATGGAACATGTTACATTGCCTTCCTACTGCCACCAGTTTTCCTAGCCCCATCCGATTATCACAGAAATACACATCTAGTACACGTTAGACATAGAAGGGAGATCGAGTCCCCAATTGTCGATCAAACTGAAACTGCCTTAGAACAGTATCAAGACTTCAATAAAGGTTTCTTTTTCTTCATAGGTCCTGTCCAGAATAGTAAGCTAATACGTAGGCTAACCAGAACCCTTGAAGCAGTAGTGAATGAGACTACTTCCGCTCTAGGTAACTTAACTGAGGAACAATCTGCTATGAGATTTGTCGTGCTTCAAAATCGTCTCGTCCTTGACGTCATACTGGCCGATAGGGGCGGAGCTTGTAGAGTCATCGGATCTAGTTGCTGCATTTTCATTCCTAATAACGCACCGTCTGTTTATTCAGCTATAACCAGACTTCATAAAATAGCCCATCAGTTACACCAGAATCCAGGCACCTGGACATGGTCCGGTTGGCTCTGGAGTATAATATCTGCCTGGGGATGGAAAGTATTGTCATTCCTGGGTATAGCAGTAATGGTCATATTCAGTTGTTGCCTATGTTTACAATGTGGCCCTGCGATTTGCGGCTTGTGCGCTACATCTTGTATTCCAAGTCCAAAGTCCCGTTCCAAGAAGATTCGAGACGAGCAAATGATGCTCTATGAACAGATAGATGGTATCATGAATATTGATGTTTCCTGATGGAAACGTAGGGCACAAGGAGGGAATGAGGAAAATTGAATTTTGCCTTGTCATGTGTGCCTACGTGTTCCCCATCCTATGTAATATGTGCATGATTAATATGCATATATCCCCCTATGATCGTATAAAGACGCAATTATAGTTGTGTCCAACGTTAGTATGCCAGTTTCCAGTCCTCGTGAAAGCAACGTGAATTAGGCTTCTAGGCCTATGTTGCCAACGTTTTACATTATGCACGTTAATTCATCGAATTGTCCCCGTTTCTAGGCCTCAAAGGGCCCGGACACCAGATTCAAGCTCCAGTCTCCTGAACCCACTCCGAGGAGCGATGCAGCCCCTCCTGCATCCCTGACCCTTCGCTTACTTCCTGCCGCGCAGCGCGGTGCCCGGCCTGGCTCTGCCTGCCTGCCAAGAATATGTTATGCCTACAGTTATCAGTTCAGCTCTCCGTCTTCACATTCCTAAGCTAACGAACCGCATAAACATCTTCAGCTATAGTCTAGTCTTTCTGTCTCCATGCAAGTGAATTACTGTATTAATATCCATAGAAGATTCATAGCACACGCAATACATGAAGAATATATGCATGCACCAGCCTTAGTGTCAAGTAGCCTTTGCTCTGATGACTTTTAGATTCTATCAACATGTACTCCAAACACCAGATACCAGATATGCTATAGGTACATGTCGTCCTGACATCGCAGACTTTAGTCTCCTCTTCTAGTGCAGAAGTCAGAGCCCCCAGCTCTCCCCAGTTACACGTCATGGTCCGTTTGCACGCACCACTAGGTTAAAGGTTCCAGCTGCCCAGGTAGCCCCCTCCATGTATCCACCCATTTATGACACTTCTGTGACGTTCTCATCACATGTCTTCGTGCACGCCCTGTGCACGCCTTCTTTTTACGCCCATGTGTTCTTATCTTCTGTTTGTCACTTGTTACGCCTACTGTATGCAATGTAATTGTAATATTTTCCTATATATACTATGTACTGTTAATGAGACGTTGCAGCTGCCATTCCATGCCATTCTATTTCAGGCTGTTCCGATCCTGTCCCTTCCCTTGTGCCTGATTAAAGCCTGTTCAACTCAGATACCCCGGATCCTGCCTCTTATTTATTGAGCTATCTGTTTTATTTGATGCATAGAAAAATAGTACCGGTAATTAATTATTTATTTACCACAATCGAAACGCCGCGTCGACAATTTGTTTGTTAATACATTTTATGTTTTAAGTGTAATAATTTTTGCATATAAGTTTTGTGACTTCTGAACTTTTAGTAAATATGTTTTTATAAATAATGTGACCATGTGTTTTTAACCGCATCAATTGATTCTAGAAATGTACTGGTAATTCAACAATCAACAATAACAATAAAAAAACATATATAGAATCTTGACATTGGGTTATGTGTGACTAAGCCTTTATATAAATTGGACCTTACATAAGAAGTCAATTTGTGATGTTAGTGACACAAGCTAGGTGTCCAAAGTTGTTGTTTTTTAATCATGCACAATATATTCTGGATGACGAGGCAACCGCACTCATGGCCCCCGTGAACCATTACGGAGACATTGCAACAATTGCAACTTCTTCACGGATATTGGTGAAAATATAAAACAAAAAAGATCTATATCTGTATACACACTCTGGCTGGTCACAGTCACAGACTTATGTACCTACTTACATATCCACTCAGACACTCATACATCCTGACTCAGACACTCAAAGACCCATTCACATACATAGTCTGAGCCTTATGCACCAACTTATAAACTCACTAACATACTCGCGAGCCTACTTAAATACCCACTTAGAGACGTATGCACCCACTTACACCTCACTGAAGGACTCATACAGCCATTCACAGACCCACTCAGAGACATGCGCCCACTCACATATCCACTCGAAGAATCATGCACCGACTCGCTAACCCAAACAATAAATTCTCATGCTGTTTGCTGTCACGGCTGAGACACGGGGCTCCTGTGTATTTACATCACTTGAACGAGGCCCATCTACAGTCCAGTCCAGAGTTTGCAGCAGACCGTCCATTCGAGAGAGCCGAGAGAGACTGAGCAGCAGCAGCCTGAGGCAGGTGTGGTGCGGCGGCGAAGCTTCGGAAGGACAACTCACTGAGTAACCGCTGTGCACTGAGCCACAGTGCCATTGATCAACTATCCAGCTCTGAGCTATAGGCTGCCAGCCGCCCTTTGAGCCCCCGAGTTGTGCCGGCTGTCCCCGCCGCCAGCCGCCAGCTGTTGCATGCGCGCAGCAGTGCGAATACCATCGTAAGAGCGTCGAAGAGCGGTGCGAGGTGTCGTGAGTCAGGGAAGAGAGAGCCGTGAAGTGCCATGAAGCGCAGGCTGAAAGTGGAACAAGGCGGGGGGCCTGGTGGAGGCTCGGTGGAGGAGCGAGGGCCCCACGGTTCGCCGCGTATGCACAGCCTCGCTCCAGCCTGCTCCTGAAGTGGTTTCCTCGGCTGCAACTGTCCGGGTAGGTGTCACATGGAAAGCTCTCAATTTTTTCAAGTCGCCAATCTGTTAACAGAGGCCCCAGAGACCCCAGAGACCCCAGAACCACCGAGTAAACTGCATTGGGGCCCGGCAGGGGGGCGCCTGTGGGGCGTGGTTCGAAAGGCACAGGAGTAAAATAAGAAATGAGAGCTGATGATCTAGCCAAGTCCTCATCCTACACACCGCCTAGTTAGCCCACATCACCGCCCCTACATCCTGTCAAAAAAAAAATCTTTTAAAAACCTTCTGCTAGGAAAAAGGCACAACATCACGCAGAGACAGTGGCAACTAATCATTCTCATCCACACTAACGACGACAAACCCCTCAGCAAACCTCTAGCAACCCCCAGCCGGAGCAAGATCTTAATCAATCCTTGGCCCTTAGCTGGCCACGGTGCCAGGGAGTTCTTTTTGCCCATAAGTGCAAAGAAATAAGAAAAAGACTAGGTCCCAGTCCAAGCCAAGGGCCGCGCAAATGAGATTGGGGACAGTCCGCCAAGCGGCGACAGGCAAAAAAACAGGCAAAAAAACAAACAAAAGAATCAAACCTAAAACACCATAAGAGGAGGACTCTCTTCTTAATCAGACATCAAAGGGAACAGGTCCAAGGGAGAGGTTGGTCTCAGCACCTACCCCGACAACAACAACGCCATGTCTGAAATACAAATCAGGTATCCGTAAATTCTTGTTCCTAAAGGACCCAATGGCGGCAATATACCCTCCATCAGCTGAAGCCTCCCAGTTGCCAAGCCCAATCCTCCCTGATAAACCACGAGTTATCGCCCCACAGACACCCGTAAACCTTAACAACGCATTACAAAGGGAATCATCTTCGGTAAAAAACACGGCTTACTCAGGCGTGGGAAAACTTGTGACCATAACAGCCCAGGTGCACGAGACAATGCTCACAACACCTGCCACAACACTTACAATAAAACCCGAAGTGACCGCAAAAACCCTTAACTTAAACGCAACCGAGCCAGTTAATAACGTTGCACTGGTGGGAAGGACCGAGACCCCCACGGAGGTAAAGAGAGAACGGTAAAACCCTAAAAGCAGTCTTGTTATCTTATGTTATGTTACATACTTTTGTATTGCGCACAGCTGCCCCAGCTAAGGGGCGTCCTGGCGCATGGCAGGTAATATGCAACACCTACAGGGAACATAACAGAACGAGAGACAAAGAGCTAAACTATTAAAACAAAAAAGTTTTTAAAGCTTTACGGAAAGCTAAAAGATCATCTAGCAGCCGCATCTCTACTGGGAGAGAATTCCAAAGCTCGGCCGCTCTGACCCGGAAGGATCGGCCACCGACCCGACACAACCTGTATCGGGGGATCACAGTAAGTGCTTGGCCCAAAGATCTCAGGGACCGGGTAGGCACATACCAGGACAGAAGGTCCGCAAGAATTTGAGGACCCCCACCCCTCAAAATCCTGAACGCCAAACACAGCACTTTAAACTGGATTCTTGCCCTGATAGGCAACCAATGCAGTAATCTCATTGTGCCGGAGACGGAACAAGTTCGGGGTAAGCCAACAATGGCTCTCGCCGCGGCATTCTGAACGCGTTGGAGGCGGGTGACCTCAGCCAGATTGGACCCTACCAGGAGAGAGCTAGCATAGTCCAGGCGAGATAGAACTGTAGCCTGGACTATCAGCTGCCTGGTACGATGGTCAAAGAACTTCAGGACGGGACGCAGCGACCGTAGGATGCCAAAGCAACAGGCCGCGGTTTTCTTCGAATGGCCCACAAAACTGAGAGAGGGGTCCATCCATACTCCTAAGTTCTTTAATTCAGTGACCGGAAGGGGAGCTGGCCCCAGCTCAGCAGGCCACCACCTGTCCCCCCATAGTTCCGACCTCCTACCGACGATCATGATCTCCGTTTTCTTTGCGTTGAGCTGGAGACAGTTGTTCTTCATCCAGCTTGCCACCGCCCTAAGTCCACTCTGAAACCTGGGGGCATCCCGGTCCGCATCCCCGCTGATCGTAACCGCTAGCTGAGTGTCATGTCCCATTGCTTGACGACCTCAGCCAGCGGTCTCATGTATAGATTAAACAACGTGGGACTCAGCGAGGAACCTTGCGGCACCCCCTGTTTCAAAGGATGGAATTGGGACTGGAACGGTGGCACAGCAACGCTAAAGAAACGATCGTCTAGGAAGGACCGGAACCACTGGAGAGCAGGGCCGCCCAGCCCAATCTCCTCCAGGCGATGCAACAGGATGGGGTGCGAGACAGTATCAAACGCGGCGCTCAGATCTAATAAAACGAGCGCCGCTGTCTGCCCCGCATCCATCACCGTGCGAAGATGTTCAGCCATGGAGAGAAGGGCGGTTTCCATGCTGTGACCAGCACGGAACCCGTTCTGGGTGGGGTCCAAGATATTAGCATGGATAAGGTGGGCCGAGAGAACTTTGTTGACATGGGCCTCCAACACTTTGGTCGGCCACGGGAGCAAGGAGATAGGCCGATAGTTTTCAGGTTTAACTGGGTCCAGAGAAGGTTTCTTTAAAATGGGAGAAACCACCGCCCGCTTCCAGCTAGCGGGTACCGTGCCGGACTCCAACGAGATGTTAATCAAGGAGTGAACCACGGCCCGTCCCACGAACGACCGATCTCTAAAAAGAGTCGATCTGAGCGGATCAGCGGGGGACCCTGATTTAACCTGCTGAGCCAGGAGGTCAAACCCCTCAGATGTCAACGGGGGCAGCACGTGCAAAATGGTATCTCCATAGATGTTAATCGGAGACTCAACTGGAGGCCCTGTAAAGGGGAACGTCTTATAGATGTTTTGGACCTTTTCCAGAAAAAACAGAGCAAGGGCCTCACAGTGAGTGGTGGAACCAGTCGTCGGGGCACAGGCTCGCTTTGCTAAAAGATCCTTCATCACTTTGAAGATGGTTTTAGAGGGGTTGGAGCTGTTGCCAAATTCAGCAGCGTAATAGGCTGCCCGAGCTCGGCAAACAGCCCGATGGTAAATTTTGACGGAGGCGAGATAAATAGCTTTTTTCCCGTTATCGTACGCCTTCCGCCAAACCCTCTCTGCTCGCCTACAACTACCCTTGAGTGTACGTAAGGCGCCATCGTACCACGGACTTGAGTCCCTAGAGCTGATCTTACAAGCGGTGATTGGAATAAGGGCGTCAAGCGCCTTGGAGATCCAGGAGCAGAACCTATCATAACCTATATCAACAGTTACAAAAGGTTCTAATGGCTCCGCGGCGAGGACACGATGTAAGTCCTCCAGTCGTAATTTGCTCCAATGCCGCCTCGCGACCAACTTTGCAGAGGGAGTGGTAATCCTTCCCGGCAAGGGGGTACAGATGGCAACCAAAGAGTGGTCCGTCCACCCAAGGGGTGAAACGGCGGTGACAGAAGCGTCTGCCAAGTTGGTGAAAAAAGGATCTAAAGTGTGGCCACCAGTGTGAGTAGGCTGCTGAACCAATTGCACGAGCTGAAGGGCCTCCAAGTCAGCAAGAATACCGCTTACCATAGGGATGTTAAATTTATCGAAATGTAAGTTAAGGTCTCCCAAGATGGAAAAGTTGGAACAACCTACCACCAAGGAGCTGACCACGTCGGGGAAGGCAGCTCTAAACGCCACATCGCTACCAGGGGGGCGATAGACCACCATCCCCGAGAGTGAAAAATGTGGGGTGATCCGAATCTTAAACACCGCACTTTCACACCCCGCAATGGTCAAACCCGACCAGCTACAAGTGAAACTGGATCGCATGGCAAGAGCAATGCCCCCTCTCCTAGTAGATCGATTAAGGGTAAAGACATAAAAGTCAGAGGGGAATGCCAGATTGATAATAGCCGCATCGTCATCCTTCAGCCACGTCTCTGTGATGGCCACGATGTCCGGGGCCTCTTCCTGTATCAGGTCAAACACGGCCTGATGATGCAGCACCAGAGACCTGGCATTAAGACTGAAGATGCGAAGGGCATGCTCGGGGCGATTGCTACAAAGGGCAACCGCTGGGTTTGCGTGTAGAATCGAGGTAGAAAGATCCAAAGTCCACCTGCAACAAGCGCAATGGTAGGGGCCAGCTAACGGATGTATAGGAGGAAGACTACAACTTACAGTCAGGCGTCCTATGTCCCGCAGAGTATCGCTGGAGTACACCAGCATGACAGGGAGTGCCGCAACCCCCTCTCAGAACCAGAAGGGTCTGACCTGAGCCCTGCGCGTCCCAAGCGCGGACGGGCGCAGACGGGCAGGACTCAGGCACGACTCCGGCTAAGCAACGGCGTCCCACTGCGCGTTCCCGCTGCGCGGAAAGGACGCCTTTAAATAGGCGTTCCTTGGAGCCGAGCGAGCGTCGATACGCTCCAAGATGGCGCCCGCCAAAAACGCCAAAGCCCCAATCCAAAATGGCGCCTAAAGCTGCGAAACTGGACCACCCTCGGGACCCGGACCCGCCAAACGGCGGTGCGTTGTTGGATTTTATGTGCGGTAAGAGGGAGGTGGGGAATCTCTACCCAGGTCCTGCAGAAAGCAGGGAAAAGTAGCACTAAAATACAACCAGTATAAAAACTGGAGGATTTAAAAACAAAGCGCTCGTAGCAACGCGCAACAACAAGGTGGTAAAAGCAGTACCTGACTGCTTGTAGCTCTCAATGCAGCCCCTGAGGGACTAATAACCTCAATGGGCTCAAAGGATGGAAAATTACTAGTAGACCTCTCGGAAGAGGGTCGATCAAACTCAAAATGGACTAAGGCGGATAAATTGAACTTAATAAAATCCGCAGCAAACGCCGCCCCTAAGGAAGAAGTCCGCAGCAAATCATTTTCAAACATAAACGACTCAAACTAGGTGGAAATCCTAGAAATTTTGGAATCCAACTGTCAGGACAATGAACGCCAAGGAAAGGACCCACAATCAGTATCAAGAATAAGATCACCACAGAGCAGATCCAAAATGGTTGCATCTACACCTTTAAGCCTACAAGGCAAACAAGATCCTAAGCTCCCAGTACTAGAGGTGGACAGCCACAGCTCTATAAGAGTCAAACAATTAAACCTTTCATCTCCAATAACTATTTAATCAGTCAGCGGGACAGACCTCGGGTCAGAGGTCTTGGAGCAGTACAACGAAGATCACCCTAATACTCAATGGGCCCAAACTCTGATTCAAACTCTTGAACAAGCTATAAGGGTTTTGAACTTCCAGTCGGATAAAATGGATGTTCAAATTGACCTAGTAAATCTCATCGCCAGTCACATCTCAGGCGTATACACCAAAATAGATTTAATAACATCCCTATTAACTAACAGGAAAAACATGGATCAGTTAAGAGACAACAACAAACAACTATCCATCTGTTGCTGCAGTCCCATAATAGAGAAACTGGCAACCCTTCCCGAAATTGTAAAGGATGTCCTATAGGCAGTAAAACAATCGCGTAACAGCATTCAACACAATGACCACAAAAATAGTGCAGAATCAGAGGAAAAAACAAAATGCGCCAAATTAATAACAGCAGAAATCAGCGACGCCAACGATGATACAGAGAAAGCGGAGCTCCAGGTTCAACCTGACTCAATAGACCCACAAATAGACTCTCCAAAGAACTTCCTTAAACCAGTAGCGGTGGTCCCTTAACCCACAAAACGGGAAAGAAATCGCGCAAGGAAGGCGCGGCTCAAATACAACAAACAGCCAAGCCCAGCTTTGGAAAAAATCTTCCCGTTATTTAGAGTAAAACCAGTCATGGAGGAAAAAAAAACTCCTTCCCCCGCGTGGGACGGCACTTTCTGCAGTAGACCAACCTCAAGTTACTCAGTCCCCCAAACAAAAGCAACGGTGCACAACCCAAACCCCTATACTACAAAAACCATCCCAAGCCTCACATATGGACGAAGAAGCCTCCACGGAGGCCAAAGCAGCCCATAAATACCTCCAGGACGTGCAGCAACAAGAGGAATTCCAAGCTTCCAGCACAGGAGAGGGGCAAGAATAAACATCACCCATGTTAGGCAAAAGAGAACCTGGGAGTAATAGAGGTCCGAGCACACAATTGCGGGATTTCCAACACGAAGAGAGGAAAACAGTGTCAGAACCAGAAAAGCAGAAAGCCTCCCCCAGTCAAGATGTTTCAGACACTAGCAACACCCAAGGCCCAATACCTCACCAAACCAATTGCTGTTACAATAACTGGAAAAACCCGTCTTTGTAAGTTCCATCACTCGGACCAAGTGCTGGTGCAAACAGGGAAAAGAGCAACTAATCCTCCGGGATGGCCAGAACGGATTACAGAGGAGGCAATCACCGCCCCCACCGAGTGTGATCCCCGACGTAAAAAGGACACCCTACCAACAATAACTGCAGAAGCCGGAAGAAAGGAAATTGCACCCTCCCGCCACAATGATCTAAATCAGTCAGAGGAGGTTGAACTGAAATTGTTATTTGTCCCCGAATATTCAACCACAGGCAGAGGACACCCTAAACAGAGGAAACTTGCTGAGGCTCTTCAATGAAATCCCAGAATTAAAAGGAATTCGCAATCGAGTCTTAATATTGGTAGAATTCAAAGAAACAACAAGGATGGGAACTGAAGAGACACTGACAACTTGGTCCTCTAAGGACCTGGTGGACAAAATATCTTCAATGAGAGCAAGGTTTGGAGCCTGGGGAATCGCATTGAAGGTCCACAAACGCCCAAGGTACCCGCATCCCCTCCTGAAAAATCCACAAGAAGCAGACTCCCCGGGGAAAAGCCATATCACATGTGTACGCGGTGCACGTTCCAACTCTCCCGCAATACTCTCTAATGAGAACAGGCACAACATAAGGGAAAGCCCCGGAAACATGGAGGGCAGTTCACAGGAAATCGGGGACTGGTCTTGGGTGCCAAAAACACTAAATAACAAGCATCCCTAATGAAGACAAGAAAAGCACACCAGCAGCAAGGAGGATGGCCCTGAAAGTGGGAGAAGCATGTCCAGCCAACATCACGTTCTGCTCATGGAATGTCCACGGATTTGGGGCAAGATCATGAAACTATATTGTTCTTCATCCAACAAGATATAATCCTGCTCCAGGAAACTTGGAGCCTGGTTCCAATCTCAATTCCAGGATTTATAGAACATCATTGCCTGGCAGAAAGACTCTCTAGTTTTGGGCACCCAAGAGGGGGCCTATCAACATTTGTTACACAAAAATGGGATTGGCCAACAGAAGAACTGGAAACGGGGGCTAATTGGATCCAAGCGACCAAACTAAGTGGTAAACATGCGTCTGACGAATTCAAGTGGCAACTTCTATTAATTAACGTCTATGTTCATCCGGAAAGAAACAAGCAGAAAGGAAAACATATTATCCTAACGAAATTAATAAAATCAATGCAGAGAAGTCACGAGCACTGCCAAATAGTTATCTCAGGTGACTTCAATTGCAATCTTATAGCCAGCACTCCGCCCAGAAGTAAAAGGAAAGATACTCAGGGAGCGAGAGCATTAGTGAATGAATTAGAATCTCTCGATCTGACAATCCTGAACGACAATACTCTGGGGGATACTCCAGCTGCTGCTACATATCTAATCGGAAAAGTCTTCTCAAAGATAGACTTTACCATCATCAGTAAAAGCCTGCTCCCACAAATCAACACATTTAAAATCACTCCACAAGTCGAAAGCGACCACCTTCCTCTCGTTCTAACAATAAACACCAAAGTAAAGCCTGCACAAAAAATCAGGTCTATTATGCAACACCCTAAAAAAATGAAATCTTCGAAAGTTAAAATGGCGGGGAGTGGCACCTCAATCCATTCAGGAGACCACCAGGGACTTCTTGGGCAAACAGGGCCCACAAGCAGAAAACGATTGCGTTAAAGCTTGGGAACAGCTGGCCCAGCTATTTGTCCAAAAATTCCCCGCCACTCTGGGACGTACTTCAAGAATGGTGACCAAAAGCGATCCCTGGTTCAACCAAGACCTAAGAAAACAAAAAAAAAGAGATTGCACGAGAGGTGCGTCTTCAATCACAAGCAGCAAAAATAGGTCGTAAAATGGAAAAAGTGAAGCTGTGCGAACTGAGGAGCAACTACAGGAGGAACCTGAGGAGCACAAAAATAGCGCACAAAGGGACCATTTGGCTAAAATTATTGTCCGCAAGTAAAAAGCACAACAGTAGTGACTTTTGGGGAATAATAAACAAACTGTCAACTGGCCCAACTTTACAACAAGAAGCGGGAATCGGAAAAGACACATGGATTTACCACGTCCAATCTCTGTATAGCAACACAGAAGCGGGTCGCGCAGGAAGGCCCTGTGGGCGGCATCTCGATTAGGAAGAAAGACAATCATCTCCCGCCCCGGTACATGCGGAAGGCAGATTATCACGATCAGAGTCATTTAGCATCGAGCAGGATAGCCTGCCTAATGTGAAGGAACCAAGAGGTCTTATATTAAAACTTAAGACCGAGGGAGCGGCAGGTCCAAATGGCCTTCCTAACGCCATTTTCAAGAACGACCCAGGGTTTTGTTCCTCCCATATCACTCCCCTTTTCAATGAGATCTACACTCAGACCAACATCCCAGCTTCCTGGAAGGGGAGCATCATCCACCCCATATTTAAAAAGGGAGACTACCATAAGACGGGAAACTATAGACTGATCTCATTGATTGACGTAGAAGCTAAGCTTTATGCTTCTTGCCTGTTAGTCCAGCTGCAAGATTGGATGGAGGAGAAAAACATAATCCCCAAGTTCCAGACGGGTTTCAGGCAAGGGATGGGCATCACAACCTACCTCGCCATTCTAGCACCCCTAATTGAAAAAGAGCAAAAAAGGAAATCTCAGCTATTAGCTTGTTTTGTGGACTTCAAATCTGCCTTTGACAGAGTAAGCAGGAGTCATCGCTGGAAGATACTTAACGAATGGGGCTTGCCAAAGGCAATGCTTAACGCCATAATTTCTTTGTACACGGATACCTGGGCAAGAGTTAAGCTGGGGGACGGGTTCAGAACAACCCCAAGCATCCATACGCAACGAGGCTTGAAACAAGGCTGCGTCTTAGCTCCCAGCCTATTTAACTTGTTCCTATCAGACATTGCACCATACATTGAAAAACCTGATTCCCACCCGCCGAACATGGCCAATGAGTCAGTTGCCATCCTACAATATGCAGACGATATTGTTTTGTTGAGCCAAACTCCTATTGGCTTACAGAGATCGATAAATAATGTATCAGCTTATTTGGATCAGGAACAACTGGAGCTAAACAAAGAAAATACCAAAATTGTACGCTTAGTGGATCCCAAAAAAAACAAGTTTAAATGGACGGCCAAAGGGGCAACTGTGGAGGAGCAGCGCTCATACAACTATCTGGGCATAGCAATTGGGCAGGGCGCATCTTATAAGGAACATAAATCAGCACTAAAAGCAAAAGCTCAATCACTAATCTATGGTTATAGATTATTACGTAAAAAAGTGGACTGCCCGGATTACACACCTGTTAAAAGTTATGGCCGCCCAAATCCAGCCCAGCCTGTCCTATGTCCTGGCTCCCAGGTGCGGCAAGGAAGCACGCTTACTCAACGAGCTTCAGACAAAGATCTATAAGGCTGTTTTTGATCTGCCCAAGTCTGCCTCCCCCTCTCAGGTCAGACTGGAATTCGGCCTTCAGCACCAGAAATTCCAGGGAATGAGCGGCTTTATTAAACTTTGCAATAAATTCCACTCCTTAAACCTGGGCACCTTGAACAGATTATGCTGGGACGAAATTAAGCACCAGATGAATTTTGAAATAACGAACTCCTGGGGAAGCTTTCTGAGAGCATCTCTGGCCGAGTTGTAACTACAAACAGCATGGGAAAACGGGGAAGACAGAGCAAGCTTTGGCAAAGTAGCAAACATCGCAGCAAAAAAGAAATCTTTGCTGACTGACAAAAGGCAATCATCAAGCGCCGGCACGGGTAAACAGTCATTAATTCCTACAGATCTTTAAGGCCACAAGCATATTTATCTGCCCATTTCAGCTCACAGCTAAAAAAGAACTTTGTAAACTTTCGATTGGGTGTGCATGACTCAAAGGACCTGTATCCATCGTGGAAAAAGACCTTTCAATCAGAGATCTGTCAGCTATGTGGCGTTAAACAAGAATCTTTAACCCACTTATTATGTGCCTGTCCAGCAGTTCTGGACCAGAGGAGACAGCACTTAAAATTCATCTTTAACGATTTGAACATTTGTTCAAGCAGGCAAGCGGTGATATGCTGGCTGGAGGGCATGTCCAACCTCCTGGCTTGCCGGGGTCAAATACATGACAATGGTTAGCAGCCTTTTACAGCAAGCCGATGGAGAACACACATAATAAGCTGGAGCTATGCAACCATGCAATAGCTGAATCCTTATAAGCGGACAGAATGATAACACATAAAAAGAGTCTCAAACAAAAAGACAGCTCGGGAAATCACAGTTGAACATTGGGGCCTTATTAATATCATTGTTTTCCTTAAGGGGTTCATACACCGTGAAATTTGACGCTCTGGTTTTTACATTTTAGCCCCTATTGGTGCTGTATTATGCTGCTTAATTGATAGCCCGTCTTTTTGTGTTTTTTAGCCAGGTGACGGGGAAGGACCATATCGGAAAAAAAGTCAAAGAGCAATAAAGTTTTTATGTCAGGAGAATGCTGTTAAAGTAGGGACACTCATGTACGAATTTTAACGATAAGCACTTTGTTTTCAAGTACCTTAACCATGGTATTGTGTTAAAATTAGGTGCATTTTAAAACAGGATTGTAATGATTTCTCCCAAGTAATTTTTTTGTATCCACATTAGGGGGGTATTGTAATGATTTTAATTAATCAAGCAATAAAAACGAACTTGAATTTGAATTTGAATACATTCTCATGCAATCAGTCGTACACCTACTAAGAGAGTAATGCATCTACTCCCATACCCACTCAGAGACTTATGCTCCTAGTCACAGACCCATTCAGGCACTCATGCACACACTGAGAGTTATACACCCATTCAGAGACCCAGTGAAAGACTCATGCACCCACTCATAGACCAACTCAAGCCCTTATGCACCCACTCATAGATCCTGTCACAAATTGATATATCCACTCTCATACCCACTTAGACAGCCATACACCCATTCACTTTCCAACTCAGACACTCATACACCCACTCACATACCCACTCAGAGACACTAGTGCACCCTGTCAGAGACTCTTTGAGAAATGTACCTACCTTCTCACATATGCACTCAGAGACTCATACACCCACATGCAGACCTACTCAAAAAGCCATGCCCACTCACATACCCACTTAAAGACTCATACATTCACTCACATACTAAACCAGACAGCCAGTTGCATACTCATTCAGACACTGTTGCACCCACTCATAGACTTAGTAAGAGACTCAGGTGCCTACTAATATACCCACTGAAAGACTTATAAACTCAGTGAGAGACCTTAAATACCACTCAGAGACTCATGCACCCACTCGTATATCCATACAGAAACTCATGTACTCACTCGTATACCCAGACAGACAGTGATGCACCCACTCACATACTCACTCAGAGACTTATGCAATCAGTCACAGACACACTCAGAGACTATTACAGCCATTCACAGATTTACTAAAACACTCATGCACCCATTGAAACACCCAATTACAGACTTATGCAGTTACTGACAGACATAGTCAAAGACTCACACACCCACTAACAGACCCACTCAGACACTTAAGGACCGAGTCATAGATCCAGTCATGCACTCATGGACTCACCTAGACAAGACACTTATATAACCATTTATATTCCACTCAGGCACTCATACCCCCGTTTACATACCCCCTCAAACACTCTTGTATCCACTCACAGACACACTCAAAGACTCATGAGTCAATTCAATTCAATTCAATTTGACTTTATTCGGTTAAAAGAATAATAACCATAAAAGTACATAAAAAAACTGTTCATGATAATACAGTGTCATACTGAATGCATAATACAAACAGGAAGAAATATACAAGTTAAAACATGAATTAAATTTAAGTGCAAATTGATTTACGTAATCTAAAAACATTGCTAAAAACTTCCGAGATACAGGCAACATTAAAAATAACATCTAATTTCTGGAGTTCCAGGAAGGCAACCCTACAACGTCTCACACCCATTTCCCTTAGAATTGGAATAATCAATATTTTCCTGGGTAACGTATAATATTTACAGAAAAAGGTGACATGGATATCAGACTGATCCGATTGGTCATCACATGGGCATTTAGTGAGATTGCAGGACCAACAATTCATTGCTGGGAAGCTTAGGGCCCTAAAGAGGATGCCTAACCTAAATCGGGTCAAAATGAACCGCGAAAATTCTGTCAAAGAAAGGGTTAAGTATGGTTGGATTTTTCCTTGTGTTGATACAGATAGATGGGCTAAGACAGTTTTCTTCTCGTGTTCCACTGTCATCCTACGTTCTTCCAGGTGTTTCATACACTTTGTTTTTAGTGCCTTTCGCGTGATGTTACACATGGACAAGGGATTGTCATAATAGCCCATACAGCCAACACCTCCAAGGAAGTCCCTAATGTATGTGAACCACCTTATCCTCCCAGCATAATCCAAACTTAGTCCATCAGTTAGTATAGCACCGGTGCTGAGAGAACGCTCTGCAAAACATGAGGTCTCGGCTGACGGCGGCAGCACGAGGGGCAAAAAACAGTAAAACAGTGACAGAAGCACATCCAATCTCGAGGTATAGGTATGCCTGTCGAGTGCTGAGAAACGGCACATACATGAAATTTGGTGCAGGGTGGAGTGACAGACCCACGCCCTGAAGAAGTTGCCATAAGTTTTTCAAGGGGCAACTAAACATGTCAGCTTTTTAAATAGATTAAATAGAGCAGACACACAGCACAGAATAAAGTACATTTGGCCAGTGTGATCTAGCTCGGTTTTACACGTATAGGATTAATGTGCCATTAGGATTGACACATTTCTCCTCACTTTGGGTCCATACCTGCAGTACACCAGTCTTGGTGCACGGACAGGTACTGTCTCCCTAGCACCTTCTCTTTTCTCCTTTTTCTTTTTACACTATCACTTTTGTTTGGAGTGGTGGATGCTGATGATGAGAACCTAGGCAGCAGGCGAGTACCATCCTGCTAGCCTCCATGGTGTTACTCCCGTGAGGCTCCATCACTCCCTTCCCACACTTTGTTTGTCCATCTCTTCTCTCCTTTTATTCCAGCTAGTCCATTGAGGGACGGGAGGGTTCAGACAGAGAGGAGTCACAGTGAAAACAGCGCAACCTATTTTTAAATTGATGCTTTAATTGTGAAAGGGTGACCCTGATCTAGTAAGATAAGATGGCTAAATTGATAGCCGCTGCCCCAACTAAATAATGTTATTGGTTGGCCAGGATTAGGAGGAGTACATTCACCGCAGGAACAGGTCCTGTGTTGTACATGTTTGTCAATGTGTAGACAGAATGGATTAGACCACTTTCATTTGTGTCTTCACCATATGTTAGATTACACCAAGATAACGTGAGGGAAAAGCATCTTCAATTCAGTAAAGGTATGCATCATTAGGATTTTCAGTCCTACCCCAGTCAATGTGCCTAGGTCTATGCCACCACAGTGCACAATCATGAGGTTAGGGGCTGATAAATCCACAACACTTTTATGAAAAGGCAGCAACTGATGACAATTTATTCCTCTCTGCCCAAACCACGTAATCTCCACAGCCTCTCCAGCCTACTAGACATAGCTGTGAGCAACAATGCAAACTTTAAGCATAGCATTTTGAAGTAAAGGAGCAATAGCAGTCAGGAGAAGGCTGGATCTGAAGGAGGCAGTTTTGCAAATACGTAGCAGTTTAAATGGAGGTGTTTTCCTTTTATGAAAAATATATATTTGATTGTATGTTGTCAGCATGTAGGTGAATAAAATTAGGTAGTGTGGTGGATGCATTAGCAAGAAGTCCAATTTTGGTCTGTTGTTTAAAAAAAGAAATGTAATACAGACGTGGATATGCAGTCCTGCCAAGTGTCATGCATCAGACGTTAGACTAACGCATTTTAGTGTGGTGGTGCGCATCACTGCACTGAAATGCAAAGTCACACATTTATAGCACCTCAGCTGTCAAGCTGGAACACTGTTAGGTACACTGTCAGAAAACTGGCACGCTGTGGCACGCAGTCTGCGCTGCTTGTGGTAGGCTTTGGTGGAGGGCAACTCAGGCTGGTTTAGAGGCTACAGAGTATCATTATTCAATCCAATCAATCCAATCATTGACACTTATAGAGCGCGCTACCTACCCGTAGGGTCTCAAGGCGCTGGGGGGGGGGGGGGGTGCCGCTACTGCTCGAACAGCCAGGTCATCAGCTTCTTCCTGAAGGAGAGGTGGTCTTGGGTCAGGCGCAGGTCGGTCGGGAGGGAGTTCCAGGTCTTGGCGGCCAGGTAGGAGAAGGACCTTCCTCCTGTAGTCGCTCTTCGGATGCGGGGGACGGCGGCGAGGGCGTGGTTGGCTGATCGGAGGTGGCGTTTGGGAGCGTAGAAGTTGACTCGGCTGTTGAGGTAGCTCGGGCTTTGGTAGTGTAGGGCTTTGTGTGCGTGGGTGAGGAGGCGGAAGGTGATTCTTTTGTTGACGGGGAGCCAGTGAAGGTCTCTCAGATGTCCGGAGATGTGGCTGGTTCGTGGGATGTCGAGGATGAGTCTGGCTGAGGCGTTCTGGATCCGCTGGAGTCTCTTCTGGAGCTTGGCGGTGGTCCCGGCGTAGAGGGCGTTGCCGTAGTCCAGTCGGCTGGTGACGAGGGCCTGGGTGACGGTCTTCCTGGTCTCGGTGGGGATCCACCAGAAGATCTTCCGTAGCATGCGTAGGATGTTGAAGCACGCCGAGGAGACGTTGTTGACTTGCCTGGTCATGGAGAGGGAGGAGTCCAGGATGAAGCCCAGGTTGCGTGCATGGTCTGTCGGTTTGGGTGCGGTGCCCAGGGCGGGGGGCCACCAGGAGTCGTCCCAGGCGGAGGGTGAGGAGCCCAGGATGAGGACCTCCGTCTTGTCCGAGTTCAGTTTCAGGCGGCTGGTCGTCATCCACTCGGCTACCTCTTTCATCCCTTCGTGCAGGTTGGCTCTGGCGGCGGCGGGGTCATTCGTCAGGGAGAGGATCAGCTGGGTATCGTCGGCGTAGGAGATTATGCTGAGGTTGTGTTTGCGTACGATGGCCGCGAGGGGGCTCATGTAGACGTTGAAGAGGGTGGGGCTCAGAGATGATCCTTGAGGGACGCCGCAGATGACTTCGGAGGCCTCTGACTTGTACGGTGGTAGGCGGACTCTCTGTGTTCTTCCGTCGAGGAAGGAGATGATCCATTCCAGTGCCTTCCCCTGGATTCCGGCGTTGTTGAGACGCTGCACTAGGGTGCGGTGGCAGACCGTGTCGAAAGCCGCGGAGAGGTCTAGGAGGATGAGGGCCGCTGTTTCTCCATTGTCCATCAGGGTTCGGATGTCATCGGTGGCGGCGATGAGGGCGGTCTCGGTGCTGTGATTGGCTCGGAAGCCGGACTGTGAGGGGTCGAGGGATCCGTTCGTCTCGAGGAAGGCGGCCATCTGCTTGTTGACGGTCTTCTCGATGACTTTGGCTGGAAACGGGAGGAGCGAGATGGGGCGGTAATTCTTGAGGTCGGTGGGGTCCGCTGTTGGTTTCTTGAGTAGAGCGCTGAGTTCGGCGTGCTTCCAGCTCTCCGGGAAGATGGTGGTGTCGAAGGATGTGTTGATGATGTCTCGCAGGTGGGGTGCGATGACAGCGTCGGCCTTGTTGAAGACGTGGTGAGGGCAGGGGTCGGTCGGTGATCCGGAGTGGATGGAGTTCATCGTGCGGATGGTGTCTTCGGTGCTGATCGGGGTCCAGGCGTGGAGGGTGGTGGTGGGGGGTGGTTGTTCGGTCCTGGTGTGCGTTGGTTGGTTGTTGAAGCTGTTGTGTATGTCCGCGATCTTGTTGTGGAAGTATGAAGCGAGGGAGTTGCAGAGGTCTTGCGATGGGGTGATGTCGTTGTTTCCTGCGCTGGGGTTGGAAAGCTCTTTCACGATGTTGAAGAGTTCCTTGCAGTTGTGTGCGTTGTTGTCCAACCGGTCCTTGAATGCTGTTTTCTTGGCGGCGCGGATCAGCTGGTGGTGTTTCCGGGTGGCAAGTTTGAAGGAGGTCCTGTTGTCTGGTGTCGGTTCCCTTCTCCAGACTTTCTCGAGGGCTCGGCAGTTCTTCTTGGAGCTCTTGAGTTCGTCGGTGAACCATGGGGCCTTCTTGCTGCCGGGTCTGCTAGGCGGGGTCCTCAGTGGGGCGAGTTCGTCCGCGCAGTTGCTGATCCACTTCGTGAGGTTGTCGGCGGCCTGGCTGGGGTTCGCTGAGCTGGCAGGAGGGTGCTGGCTCAGGGAGGTGGCGAGCTGGTCTGCCGTGATCTTGTTCCAGCTTCTGCGGGCGGCCTGTTGCTGGTGTTGGTGGGTCGTTGTTCTCTTGAAGGTGAAGTGGACGCAGCTGTGGTCCGTCCATTGAAGCTTTGTGGCGTGGCTGAAGTCGATGTCTGTGCTGGAAGAGAAGACTGCGTCGAGTGTGTGTCCGGCGAGGTGGGTGGGGGTGGACACCAGTTGCTTGAGTCCCAGGTTGGCGAGGTTGTCGAGCAGGGTGCTGGTGTTGCGGTCGTTGTTGTTCTCCAGATGGAAGTTGAGGTCTCCCAGGAGGATGTAGTCAGCGGAGGGGAGGGCATGCGGGCTGACGAAGTCGGCGATGTCCTCGCTGAATTGCGTGCGTGGTCCAGGGGGTCGGTAGATCAGGGTGCCTCTGAGGGTGGTGTTCGGGTTGGTGTGGATCTGGAAATGCAGGTGTTCGGCGCTGGTCAGAGTGTTGTCAATGCTGGTCGTAAGACGGATGGTGCTCCTGTGGATGATGGCGATACCTCCTCCCATCTGGTTGGCGTTTCGGTCCCTCCGGACGATCTTGTAGCCCTCTGGGATGGCGATGGCGATGTCAGGAGCTGACGAGGCGTTCATCCAGGTCTCCGTGAGGAAGGCAACGTCAGGGGCTGTGGCGTCTAGGAGGTTCCAGAGTTCGATGGCGTGTCTGTGGACGGAGCGGGTGTTGAGCAGGATGCACTTGAGGTGGGTGCTGCTGGTGTTCGACTTGGCGGGTGCTGGTGCGGGGCAGGTCCGGGTGCAGGTGAACTTGCAGGCGTGGCAGCTGAAAGGTCCGTGGGTACGTCGTGGAGTGGCTTGGTGGCAGTCTGGAAGTCGGCCGGTGTTGAGTGCGATGAGGGTGGCGGCGGAGTACGTCAGGCGGGTCGGTCGGGGTCTTCGTGGGCCAGGGGTCCTGGCGCTGGTCGCGATCCGGTCGCGGACGGGCGCAGACGGGCTTACCTTTGGCGCGCCTTCGGCGCACAATCGGCGCGCCCGCTGCGCGTCAACGCTGCGCGTTCGCACGGTCGCCATTTAAGGCGAAGTGCGCGGGTGGGCGGAGCAGCTGGGAGGCGGGAAGCGGGGAGGGAGAGCGGAGGGCGGCGAGGTAGGCGGGCAGACAGGAAGGACACTGGACACAGCAAAGAGGATAAAATTACAATTAACAGGCACAAATGGAGGGAAAAATAAGGCAAAAACAGGAAGGAAAAACGATGGTACAGCACAAGGGAATACAGGCACAATAGACGGGCAAAACAGAGGAAAACAGCCAAAAAAGCGATCGGACGGCACAGAGAAAAACAAGCACAAATTTTGGGCAAAAACACTGGCAAAACCAGAGGGGAGCGGCCAGGCGTCAGCGAGGCCGGCGGCGAGGCAGAGGGCAGGCAGAGGGAGACACACGCAGCAGCTGGTGGCCGTGCGGCGCGGGGGTGTCCCACAAGTGGGTCACACTCACCTGCGTCGCACGGTCGCCATTTAAGGCCAAGTGCGCGGGTGGGCGGAGCAGCGGGGAGGCGGGAGCGGGGAGGGAACAGAAGAGAAAAGGGGCGTGGCCACAGGCGGTGGCGGGAGGCGGGAAGCGGGGAGGGAGAGCGGAGGGCGGCGAGGTAGGCGGGCAGACAGGAAGGACACTGGACACAGCAAAGAGGATAAAATTACAATTAACAGGCACAAATGGAGGGAAAAATAAGGCAAAAACAGGAAGGAAAAACGATGGTACAGCACAAGGGAATACAGGCACAATAGACGGGCAAAACAGAGGAAAACAGCTAAAAAAGCGATCGGACGGCACAGAGAAAAACAAGCACAAATTTTGGGCAAAAACACTGGCAAAACCAGAGGGGAGAGGCCAGGCGTCAGCCAGGCCGGCGGCGAGGCAGAGGGCAGGCAGAGGGAGACACACGCAGCAGCTGGTGGCCGTTCACTGCTGCATCAACGATTCAGGTTCACGGTGATGTGATATCACTTTAGAGAGTGTGTCGCTCTTGAAAATGGCCAACGCCTGTTCGCCAAGAGAGATGGACAGGAGAGAACAGACTCACTCTCTGGGTCATCTACTCACCTACTGACTAGCCTGCCGATGAGTGAGTGGGCTGTGCGGCAGATTTGAAGTTGGTGACTGAGACAGTCTCACTGTGCCTGGCCTGGACCACCGCCGGCGGAGTGTGGAGCCTCATAGGCAGGCTGTTGTTGTTTAGTCTGTCAGCACTGAGCTCAGCAGCCAGGAGTCAGTTTGTAATGAAGCTGGCACGGTGAGCCCATGCATGGCTGGGAGCAGTCAGACTGGCACTGTGACTGCTCACCAACAGTAAGGGGGTCATTATGATGACGGGCGGACTTTGTCCGCACGTCACCATAGTGGGAAACGGGACCGCCCGCCATAAGGGAGGGGGTCCCGTGGGGGGCATTAGGATGTGCCCGCCACAGTGGCGGGCACATCCTGTAGTTTTAGCATTGTGGCGGGCGGTGCACTCTGCACCGCCCGCCACGATGCTAAAAATGCTTTTTTGCATTTGCATATGCAAAGCGGCAGGCACCGCGCGGTGCCTGCCGCTTTGCATATGCAAATGTGGGGGGGTACCATAGGTACCCCCCATGTGCCCCCTGACAGTGTTGTGAACCTGGGGGCCCTGCAGGGGGCCCCCGCAGCAATCCCCGCCTGCCTTTCCGTGGCGGCATTGCCGCCGCGGAAAAGCAGCTGGAGACAGGCACCCTAATATGGATGGTGGTGTCTGATAGACACCGCCACCATATGGTTCCATTACCGCCCCGGCCGCAATGCGACCGGGGCGGAAAAGCGGCGGACGGTGTTTTCGTCCGCCGCGGTCCCCCCCGCCATCCTAATATGGCGGGGGGGAATTAGAATGCGGATGTCGGGCGGATTGCCCCCGCCAGGGTGGCGGTGGCCACCGCCACCCTGGCGGGGGCAATCCGCCCGACATCCTAATGGACCCCTAAGTATCTGAGTACCTGTTCTTCAATCTTCAGTTCTGGGCTTGTGTATATATAACCTGGAGGCTTGTGTAGGTTACAGCCTCAGAGGTCTGGGCACCCCTCATGGGCACACATTTGATTCACAGCATAATTAGGTGATTGGGTTGCCATTATAACGAGAGTAAAGTTTCTTGATTCAGCGCGATTTTGCTTGATCGGTTTTATGAGTCTGCCTTTCATGACTCTCCCCTCTCCCTACAGCTGCCACATCTTGACCCCAATATTTGGGTTCCTACTGTAAATGTATTCCAATTCCAGCACTGGATGCGCACTTGTCTTATTAAAACAGATTTTCCACACACTTGTGCAGCAGTTTACTGGGATGCACCATCTATCCCGATAGCAGGACCAGTAGTCACACTTACAGTTCTAGTGCCAGAGACCTCAGCAGGCCCTCTAATTATTTGAGTCTCTCTCCCTCATGATGAGGTAGATTTGAGGTCTCTATAATTGGAAGAGTAGACAATCAATTACAAAACTGATGCTGGTTTAAATACTTAGAATTAAATGGAGTAATGATGAATTACGTCCGTTCACGAGCAGGAAAACCAGAAGATTTAGCTAGTCGTTATATGCAACAGAGTCACAAACAAGAAATGGCGTAGTGTGTGAGGGTGCAAACTATAATGGGACACGGACTTAACTCCTCCTTCAGTGGGCAGAGCATGTGATGTTAATAGTATTGGAGTCTGCAAGATGACCAAGAATTTAAGAGGTGAGGCTTATTTGTTTTAGCACATCTGTGGTGTGCTTGTGCTTTGGAGATCTGTAGTTGCTCACTTCAAGAAACGATGCACACTTCTTACATGTGTGTTCGAGCTTCGAAGACCTATCTGCCTGCACCCGGTACTATGCATCATGCAATGAATGGACATGTGGCAGAGCACGTGTGCGCCTGCTGAGCGGCACCTGGCAAACTCCATCTATAGACGTCCTACAAACCACTTGGTGCGGGCGGTTGTCTTACATAGTGTATGTATGTCCTGGAAAGTCCATGCTGGCCATACAGATAAAGGCTTTTAAAAGTGCTGCCAGCCTGAGACATCAGAACCCTGGACCAGCAGCCAGCAGCAATGGATCCGAAGCAAGGCAAGCCATGCAGTGCTCAGCCTGGCACAATGAAGATTTTTATTGGGACTTCATTTCTTAGTTTTACTGGCAAGAAAAGTGTCACATTATTCAGCAGAATGTCATTCATAACTACACTAAAACCATGCAAATGTCACAAATAAGTAATACGAAAACTTGCAGCAGTTTTAAGTTTTAAGTTTTAGAGTTTCCTGTTGCTCAAATGGGTGTAATTTCTAATATGTATGTGTTTTCCTCCTCTTCATTGCTTAATTTCGGCTTGTGAGAAGATGTCACTCATAGTCGTAGAATGTCACTCATAAGGACACTGAAATTATGAAAATGTCAAACATAAGCAATCTGAAACCTTGGATGGTATGGATATGCTTTTGAATCTGCAGAGTAGGAGCAAGATGGCATCTGAGTAGTTGCCTACAGTTCCCGCAGCTCCCGCTCCACCCTCACCTTCTTTATGTTATGATGGATTGAGAACTGAAATCCAGCACTCGATGCAGGGGGTGATGCTGGAAGACTGGTGGATTGTTGGTCTTTTTTGAAGCTCTGTTGACTGCCATCGTCTCGTGACTTTGAGGTGAAGCGCAGGCGGGAGGTGTGGCGCAGCTCTGGTTGCCGTACTCTTCATAACTTCGGGACAAGCTGAGGTGGGCTTGCCTAGCAGTCCCCACTGGGCAAACAGGCATTCCCACACTGATGACAGGCAGAGGGGCAAAGGCACCAAAATCGAAGCCCTAGACTGCTATGGCTGCTATCGCGGGTCCGCCTTCAGCCAGCACTACAAAGTCCATCATGCACCCAGAGTATTCCAGAGAGACTGCCGCCGAGGGGAGGAACAGAAAGTAGGGTGATGAGCCGACCGGCACTGGTGAGAAGAGACCAGTTTGTGGCGGTAGTGGAAGGTCAACCAGCAATCTTTGATCTATTTCCAGAACCTCCAAAAGTCAGGATGTGGTTACTGCTGCCCCCTATCAGTCACTGCACCTGCTCCTATTCAGGTGTCTAAGACAGGGTTAGAGGATATACATCCCTCTGGGAACCAAAAAGCAGGTGAGGAGAAAAAGCACAAAAAAAAACTTTTTAGTGGCTGAAGAGAGTAAATCGCAGCCTGAACAAAATTCGATCAGTCCTTCAGCCATTGAGAGCTTCAATCAGGGGGGGCCTGTGGCTCTCTCTCTCGCCCACCTAGGGAAATTGGACTCTACCTTGCTACATTATGGCTCTTTAGGGAACGTAAGAGTGCTAACTTCGCCTGAACCAATGGGGGTGGAGAGAATGTTTTCTCTCACTGATGATATTCAATGCCTGAATTAAAATCTTCAGCCTCCACTTTGTCATGCTCAATGAGCTGCAGCTCTTTGGATGAACCTGTTGTCCTTTCCACCCTTAAGAGTTGGTCGGGGAAGGATGGGTAGGAGGAAAACTACAAGCCTGAGAAAGAAACAGACGACAAGCCATAAGAAATTGAGAAAATATCATGAAAGCTCTCCCCAGAAAGACTAAGGTTCAGATGGGATTACTCTGCAATCCAACTCTTTGATCAGCAAGGGCAGAGAAAGGAGGATCTACCCTCAGGGGATCTACCCCGCCAGTCTTGTTCCACATCTGCGCTTGAACCCTCACCTTCTGTGATCTTTGCCACTATAAAGCAGATACAGGAGGAGGTTTGGACTTACTACCTGCAGGCTCGACAGGCTTCAAAGAAGTTATAGGGTACAGCCAGAAAAATAAGTAAAACCTGCTCTGAGATGTCCAATGGGATGACCTTTGTGGAAGCTCGTACAAAAACCCTTGAGGTGAAGGTCGCAGAATCAAAAACCCTGAGTATTTCCCAAGAGCCTAACCTTTCTGACATGATGTGGAAACTTGAGAAGTACCAGAACAGACAAAGGAAAAATAATTTGAGACTTCTGGGTATTCCAGAAGGGGCAGAGGGAGGAAATCGTAGAGACTATAGGGCCATATGTAGGTAAATGGAGAATACCGAATCCTTAATACCGAATTTTACCGAATCAGTATTAAGGAATCGGTAAACGCGATGTACATAAAATTTAGTTAAAGTTTACCGATTCGTTAAAATTCGGTATTAAATACCGATTCATAACGAATCGGTAAAAAAAATATTAAAGTAAGGCAAATACCGAATCGGTGTTACAGAATCCATTACCGATTCGGTAAATACCGATTCGGTAATTCAAAAAATCGTAATTTGTTGAATCAGCCAATCCTGAAACACCCAATTACCTCCCAAACAGGAAGTGGCCACACCCAGCCAGGTGCACAAGACCTGGAGCTCACAGCGAGGCAGGCAGGCAGGCAGGCAGGCAGGTGAGCTGAGGAGCCAGCAGCAACACAGCCACACAGCCACCAGCAGGACTGAAAAATTACAACAAGCATTGAAATGGCAAGCCAGGACCGGGAGAAGGAGGGAGGCGACAGAAAAAGAAAACTCAAGTTCAGTGACAAGGAGCTGGAGGTCCTGATCCAGGATGTCAGCCAAGAGCACCACAAGCTATTTGGAGCCCAGTCCCACCAAGTGCCAGAGTCACAGAAGAGGCAAATCTGGAGTGGCATTCGGGACAAAATCAATGCCATAGGTGTGACCCAGCGCACCATAGAGGACATCAGGAAGAGGTGGTACGACCTCAGGAAGACTGCAAAACTGAGAATGGCAGAGAGACAGAGGCAGGCTGGCAAAACTGGTGGAGGGAAAAACCGAGCCCCAGCACCAACACCACTAGAGCTGATGGTGGAGTCCACCATCCAGCCGGAGAGTGTGAGTGGCGTGGGAGACGCAGACAGCTCCGCCAGAGCAGCTAGAAAACAAGGTAAGAAGCATGCCCAGCATGCTGTGCTACCCCCTCCCCAACCCCAATCCCCATAGTGGCAAAGGGGCTCCCACTCTACCCCATGTCTTACTGGTTACCTGCAATGCATTATGGGTGATGTAGTCAGAGGGAACTCATGAATAGAACAGTCAGGCTAGCAAACACAATCGCATGGTAAAGTAATTGGCTACGTCAGGACAACCACTGTGCTCTGTAGGCATGTTGTTGAATGTAATTCCATTGCATACAGAGCAGTGAATATATCTACATTTGTGTCAATACAGGCGAGTCATCTCGCAGTGCAGCAGAGAGCAGCCGAGCTAAGTCAGGCGGCAAAATGAAGATGTCAGCATGCCTGCAGGGACCACAAGCTCTGCGACATCACAGCCATCTATTCCTCCACCACAGCCATCACCACAGCGCCAGGAAAGTCCGCAATCCCCTCTCACACAGTCACCACTGCGACGATCACCAACACCCCCACCACCAAAGTCAGGCAGGAGGCATGCCGTGGCCACCCTCCAGCAGATGGAGGAGTCGGAGGAGGAGGGCAGAGGGGGCGAACAAAGTCCCATAGGAGATAGATCCAACAGGGAGAGGGCTGGTTCTGCATCCGAGGGCACCCACATCTCATCAAGACGCTGCAGGGCAAGGCCGGACAGTCCAGAAGCTGCCGAGCAGGGTGACAGTGTGTTTGCTGGACTGGAAGGCAACATGCTGAAGTCAATGCACAGGGAGGTGGCACACATAAACAAGCATATGCACAAGATGGAGAAGGGCCTCAGTGCTATGGGGGAGAACTTGTGTGCAGGAATGGATTGAGTAGCTACTTCGGTGGACAACCTCTGCAGCCAGCTTGAGCAGGACCGTCTTGGCAGGCGCAGGGAGAGACAGAGGCTCCAGGTCTATACCAAGTCGGTGAACCGGCTGGCCACTGCCACATCACTGATGTGTCGCAGGTCCATCGCCATGCAGGAGGAGATGGCGCATTGCAGCAGGGATGTGGCCAGGGGGATGGTGTCCATGACCTCAGTGCTAGAGCTCATGCAGAATGCTAAGGTGGCCACAATGGAAGGGGGGGACAGTGAGGAGGCCACCAGCTGTGGTAGCATTACGCCCTCACCCACCGAGTGCAGAAGGCGTAGTGAACGCAATGTACCTTCACAGGAACAGTCCAACACACCAGACAGTATCGATAGGGAATGTGCACGTGCAGCACGTGGACGCAGGAAGTGAAGACCTATGGCTGTTTCCATGCATGAGTTGGGTGATGTAATCCATGTCCAATTGGACATTGCTCACAATACTGGAGGTGTGCCTAATAAACACCTTAACATGTAACTGTAACTGGCTCTGTGTCGTTACTCACTCAGAAATAGTTTGACGTAATCTCTGCCCGTCTCTGTCTCCCATCATGTTCAATAGCAACACCTGCTGCGCAGGGCTCTGGCTGAGGGTTGTCCTCGTCCTCGTCCTCTGAGTCAGTCAGTTCCACTGCTGTTCCTTTTTTTGTGGCCAGATTGTGTAGCATTGCACATGTAGCAATTATCTTGCAACATTTGATGGGGCTGTACAGACGTGCACCTCCAGTTTTGTGGAGGCAACGGAATCTGCTTTTGAGCAATCCAAATGTGCGCTCCACCACGTTGCGTGTGCTCCTATGTGCCACATTGTATCTCCTCTCCCTTGGGGTTGCTGGGTTGAGATATGATGTGAGTAGATAAGGCCGGAGGGCATATGCGCTGTCACCTATGTACAGATGTAAGTGGCATTAATTTGTGTGACCAACAGCTTTAGCCAGGGTGTACATCAGGGTGTGTCACATTTACTTACCTAGTATGTATCCATCTCCAAATTCACCTGCAAGCAGACGTGTATGGATGCCACTGTTCCGTAAGATGTACGCGTCGTGGCTACTCCCGGGGAATTTGGCCACGATGTCAGGTATTATGTACTTGGCATTACATGTCACCTGTACATTGATGGAGTGGGTGGATTTGCGGTTCCTGTATATGTATTCACTTGCTGCAGGTGGGCAGATGGGTATATGGGTCCCATCAATGCAGCCGATGACGTGTGGGATGTGTGCAAGTTGGTAAAACTCCAGCTTGGTCCTCTGCAGCTCCGCCTGTGTACTGGGGAAGGAAATGTAATGTTCCATTCTGTCCATCATGGCATCTAGAAAGGTGTTGAAGAAACGGGATAGACAGCTCTGTGACACTCCACCCACTGCAGCTATCACACCCTGGAAACTTCCTGATGCAAGGAGGTGCAGGCAGCAGAGTACCTGGACATGGGTGGGGACAGCGTGGGCCCTTGGTGTCTGATGCTCCAGATAGGGTTTTAGGTCCCGTATTAGGTCCAGGATGGTATCAGGGTGCAGTCTGTATCTTTCATGGATTTCTGCTTCTGTCAATTGGAACAATGTGATGCGCAGTCTGTACACCTGCTCTTCCCGTCTCCAGATCCTCACTCCTGCTGCTCTCAAGCATAGCCGCCTTGCTATGAGGTAGAGGGCCGCCATTGTGTTCACACAGATGCATTTTGGGCCTGTTTTTATGCACTGCACCTGATTACCACATGCTCTTGAAAAGTGGTAAATACCGAATCGTTATTACCGAATCTGGTCATATTCGGTATTTACGAGGTTTGCTACATCGCATTTTTGTGGATTATACCGAATCGTTATTTCCAATTCGGTATTCTTTGTTTCGGTATTTTCGAATCGGTAAATAAGGAATCGGTAATTTTTTACCGATTCGTTATTATCGATTCAATTCGGTATTATGTACATCTCACATGGCTATATACCGGTCGGTAACGCCGAAAACTGGCCTTTTTCAGTGTTACCGACTGGTATTTGGCCACCTACATATGGCCCTAAGTAGTTAAACTCCTAAAGGGCACATTTCCAGAACTTATTGATTGGGACTGGGACAATGAAATACAGAGGGTGCATTGATTCGCCCTGACCTTTAAGAAACAACAAACAGGCAAAACTAAAAAACCCTCAGGCCGTTCTGGTGTACTTCTGAATTTTTTCATTAAGACAGAGCATTTTCAACCTGCCACACCCCAATACTAAGAGAGAATTTGAGGGAGTCTCTTTCTTTGCACAACCAGATTTTTCCCACACCACAGTGGAGCAAAGATGGCGCCTAAGACATATGTTTGCTCCTTTTCAGAAGTTAGGCGCAGAGGTGAGACTTCAAAATCCCGTGAAATTGAAAGCAATTGTTAAAGGGCATACTCTTAGCTTTTTTTCAGAGGTGCAGGCCCAGGAATATCTAGTTGTGCTGCCGAGGGGGTTCTAATCTCAAGGGTAAAGCTTGAAGGGAGTAGGGCAACGTTTGATAGGGTAAAATGGAGGTACCCCACTAGTTTGAGAATGTCAAAACGTTGGGGGAAAATATAAAAAGAATATAGTAATTTTGTTAGTATAATAATGGAACCTACATCCCATATTAAAAAAAAACACTGTGGGGAAAAAAGGGGAAAGACAATGAATTTATTCTCACTAAAGAACATTGTGTTACTTGGGGTTCGATAGTGGGGCGTGGGAGTTGGATCTGATTCCTCATATGGCATCATACACGGTAGGCCTGGCTGCTCATTTTTTAGATTTAGGGAAGTGGTGGGGGAGGCTTGCCTGGGTGGTGGGTGGGGCCCACACCGAGGGATGTTGCGTTGGGAAGGGGTGGGAGGGTGGGGAGTGGAAATCCTACTCAATCAGGGTAAAAATATGAGAGACTGGGAGTCTGGTCAACAGGGGGAAAAGAAATTCATGGTGTGCTGATACTATAATGCCTGGAGTGAGGAGCCAGGGATTCGTCTCAAAGTAAGATAATGGCTGACAATAAATGATACGTATTGCCTCAATTAAAATTTGTGGTCTAAATGATCCTAAAGAAAAGCTACAACTCCATTAGGCCTAAAGGTTCTGAAAGGAGACATTGTTTGTTTGCAAGAAATGCCTATTGAAGCTAACCCTGGGCGAAGCACTACGCTACGCTTGCGTAGTTTGCGAAGTTTGCACAACTTCGCACTTAGCGAGCTGCACGTAGCACAGTGCGAACATGCGTAGCGCAGCGTAGCGTAGTGCAGCAGTAATTTTTTGCTTGTTCCCGGTCCTCCACGTCATGTTCGCGACCACGAGCAGGCAAAATGACATCCCAGTGAGACTCTCAACGCGGGGAGGTCAGGTTTCTCATTGTGAGAGGTCGTGCATGCTCGCGACCGCTCGCAATGAGAAACTACCAGTTCGCGTTGAGAAAGCTGCCGCTCGAGTAAAAATCTACTCGAGCGGCAGACAACTACAGCTCGCACTGTGCATGATGCCGTTTTCAATGATTTCAATCATTGAAAATGCATCTTGTACAGTGCGAACCTGCTACTACGCAGCTCGCGTAGTGCTACGTGAAGTTCGAGTAGTGCGAAGTGCACTTTGCGTAGCTTCGCGTAGCGCTACTTCGCGAACTACGCCCACCCTTAATTGAAGCCTCATATTGAAGCCTCACAAAAGACATTTTAAATACTATGGGCTATATACTTATATGTGGCACTGCACAAGGGGATCATCCTGGGGGTTCTCAGTTCTGGCCTGAGGCAACACATTTAAATGTACTTCAAGTCAGGTCTGACATACAGGGTAGATGGGTTTCGGCAGTTTTCATTCACTGTGTGGAGATAAATTTAAGGTGTGCTCAGTTTATGGTAGGCCTGGGTGGTAAATTCCAATTTGGGTAATTTCGTGTTCCTCGGAGAACTCGAAATTGCCTAAAATTCTGCGTTCCGCGATTTCGCAACATGTTTTGCTTGTTCGCGTTCTCAAAATGCGTGTTCGCGAAATATTTCCCCCCGAGCCCGCAAACAGTAATTGGAAAACAGGAAAAAAGTATTGTAAACAAGCAATTCCGCGTGTTTGCGGAATTTCTGTGTGTTTGCTGGGATTTTTTACAGTTTTGGGGAGATTTGCGTAACGCAATTACACAAATTCCGCCCACCCCTAGTTTATGGTAGCATACTCGATGACCCTTCTATCATCAATCAGATTTCTAGAGAATAAGCTAATTGTCCTATACCTATAGTTATATCCGGGGAATTTAATAATAATTTCCCAGGTAATTTTGATATAGGTGCAGAACTAATGTATACTAGACAGAAACCAAAAGAGTTTCAAGTCCTGAAAGGGGTGTGTAAAGATCATGGCCTGATAGATGTTTGGTGTAGAAAAAACCGATGGGGCATGGTTACCCCTATTTCTCTGCTTAGTGTAATAATTGCAAGGGCAGCATCAGAGCTGATCTTTGCAAACAGGCAGCAGAAAAGAATGTTACCTGAAAGGAAAGAAAAAACAAGTGTAGCGAGCAGGTTGGGCACCATCTGGCGGTAAGAGCAAGGCAGAAGAGCACAACCAGTGAGATGAGAGAAGTCTGGGACCCCATTCTTCGGGTAATTTCAAGTGCAAGAAAGATTTGAGATACATTTCAAGTGTTTTATCAAACTTTATATACTGAGGACATCAGGGACTACCCTCTGCAAATTGAACAGTTCCTTGAAATGACACCCTTACTTAAACAAACTATCTATAGATGAACAGGAATCCCTAGAAGGAGAGTTACCACAGGAGAGATCTACCTTGCAATCACTAGTCTCCCCACCGATAAAGCTGCAGGTGTGGATGCAATCCCTTCAGAATTGTATAAAACATTTACTCCCCAGCTGAAAGACCTAGCGACAATTCAAGCAAATATATAGTGGAGCCACCCCGCCAGACTCTTGGTCTATAGCTAGAATTGTAGTATGTTTGAAGAAAGATAATCGACTGGTAGAATTAGTCTCATATATCCCAATAACCTTAAGAAATGGAGATTCTAATGTTTATTCTAAGGTTTTAGCAGCACGATTAGCCATGGTTGTAAAAAATCTGGTTGCGATCCAACAACATGGTTTCATTGCAGGGAGGGATACTACTGATCATATATGGAGAGTTATTGCGCTTTTTGATGCTGTGCAAGTGTCACGAGACCCTATGGCCTTGATCTTATTAAATGCGGAAAAGGCATTTGGCAACTCCTATGACACTCAATGTATTCAAGGTCCATTCAAGGAATTAAAGCCTTATATTTTACACCTGTTGCGAATGTCTGTATCTCAGGAGTCATGACAGGGCCAGTGATGATTCCTTGGGGAACTCGACAGGGGTGCCCTTGCTCCCCCCTCTTGTTGGCACAGTATATCGATCCACTTATCAGAAAAATAGAACAAAACTTCGCAATCCTCCCAATTAATATGCATTGATACTGAAGCAAAATCTTGACATACGCAGATGATGTCGTAGTAATGACTCCCAACCCAGAAGCTGCTATCAAAGCAATAGAGATGGAAACCTCTGTCTTTGGAAACATCTCTGGCTTATCGTCGAATAAAGAAAAACCTGAAATCATGAATGTGTCCATCTGTAACAAAACTGGTGTCATGTAAAGCACTCTGATAGCCAATGTCTCAGGTCTAGTTTGCACTATATAAAACTCTAAAAATAAAAAACAAATTATTAATGATAAGATTTTATTAGTAGATAAAAGGGTAGTGGAAAAAGCAACATAAGTATGACAGCTGAAACATTTTACTATGTTGTATTAAAGTTTAGGAGAAAAAATATTGTATCTTGCTTCGGTTGCCTAAGGTTGAAAATTAAATCCTAATAGATTCGTCTCTGTTTATATTTTTCACAATGGTGGCAGATCAGGATACACCGCACTCCATACGGTACATGGTAACATGTAGAAATTCTGGAGACATTTCTTGTGTTTGGTTCTCCTCCACTTCGGGAATCTTCTGTCCAGGTGTTGATGTTGCTTGAAGTGATGCAGATGGCTCACCAAGCTCTCTTTCATGCATTGCTCTTTTTAGCTGGTTTTTATGGTAGATCCTCAAATGATAAATCATGGAAGTAGTCCTGCAGCTGTGCTTTTTTGCTGGAAAACATCCTTTATCCCGCATGCGTTACTCCACATGCCATTACCCACATTTTTTACATCGTAAAATCTTTTACAACGCAGAACTTTACACCGCAAACTATTTCAACACAATCCCCAAAGAAACACCCCGGTGGAGTCAGAATAGTAAATTGCATTGTATGGGAATGCCTTGTAATGGATTGCGTTGTAAAGCCCTGCGTTGTAAAAGATTTTGCGGTGTAAATAATTGTGGGGTTATGGCATGCGGAGTAACGCATGCGGGGTAGAGTGTCCTATTTCTTTTTACTGATATGGCTTGACGAAACTCTATCACAGAGAGAGCACTTAACAAGCTTTGCTATTGTTCTGTACTCTTCAGATAGAATTACAAAAAACTGACATGCAATGCTTATTTTCTGGTGGGTCTTCCTATGAAGATAGTAGAAAAGTCCATTATCCAATCACATCACTTTTTGTCCTGGTCACATCATCTTTGTGACCATTGATGTCTTCAGGATTATCGGGAATGATAATAAAACGTAATTTCCAATCATACATATACAAATATATTAATGTTGAGAATGTGTACATTAGTGCAAAGTTTGTATTACACCACAAAATAACTGTATATTTCATTTTTAGACGTGTTGAAAACCACATGCTCTTAGAGGATGGGGATATCACTGTGACTTCCGGTGATGCTGCGAACAATGAAAATACATGAAAAACAAACATTTTACGAAAGCCACATAGAAAATACTAGTTAAAGCAGCCCACTGACAAACCCCTAAAGGCAAGCATTGCCAACACTATCCAGATGTATGTATTTTCCAGTATGGTAAAAACCACGCACTCTTTGAGGATGGCGATGTCACAGCGTCTTTTGTCAGTTCCGTAAACAAAAAAAAAAGACATTAAAAATTTACATTTTATGAAAGTAACATAGAAAAATACTACTGAAAGCAGCCCACTAGCAAATCCCTAAAGGCAAACATCGCCTACACTATGCCTAATAGAACATGTTCAAAGACACACAGCTACACAGTTTAACAAAGACATCGTAAATGCCGGTGGTGCCATGGAAACAGAACATGTAATAAAAATATTCTTTACAAAACAATAAAATGTTTTTAACCCCTTCACTGCTAGTTCTCCCCCGATGCTAAGCATTTTTATGGCTATTTGCGGTAGGTTGTGCTTAGGCCCTGTAACTTTTTAACTATATAAGGTATCCACTGCAAATTTGCGTCCTTTACTTTCAACATCATGGGGATTCTAAAGGCACCCAGGGTTTGTGGATTCCCCTGGAGGGGACCCAGAAATTAGCCAAACTACAGCTACATTTTGGTTTTTGGGGGGAAAATGGGAAAAAAAGTGCTGCAAATGAAAGCATATGGGACTTTCCCTGCAAGTGGTATCAACAAAGGGTTTGTGGGGCTGAAATCAACATTTTCTCAAATGTTAGGGACTGACAGACTTTTGTCATAAAACCAACATTTTTTACACAGTTTTGGCATTTTACTGGGATGTAGCCTACTTTTGCTCTTTTTTGTGCTTTCAACATTCTTCCAGTTAATGGTAGAAATGGATATGAAAGCAATAATGGATCCTCAAAAGCTATACATTTTAGAAAAGTAGACAGAATTCTGAATTCAGCAAGGGGTCATTTGCGTAGATCCTTTAAAGTTCTTCATAGAAACTAACAGTTGAATATAGGAAACAGTGAAAATTTGTTGAAAAAAAAAACGTTTTCACCTGTAACTTCTTCTAATTGTGACAGCTGTTTAAAAACAATATACCATTCCATCCACTGGACTTTTCTGGTTGCGAGGATATATAGGACATGTAGGTTCACCAAGAACCCGACGAACCCAGAGCCAATAACCGAGCAGCGTCTTGCAATGTTTTTTTATTATGTACCGGGTATATAGTAATTATTTTGGGAAAATATATGCATGGAAAAATTGGTATGAAAGACACCTATGTATTTCTGAAATTGCAGCAAAATATAGAGTTTAGAAACAGTATGTGTTTGCACTTTTCCGAAATTGTGAGTACCCATACCAGCATGAGAATTATAGGCCTACCCCGAATGCCCCACAAACCTCAACTTATGCTGAAAAAGACACCTTTTCCACATATTTTTGGGTGGAATCACTGAGCCGGCACAAATGTCCCACTACACAGCGTTCCCCTCAGTCTCCTGAGTAAAATGATACCTCACTTGTGTTGGTGGGGAAAGGGCCTGTGGTTCTGAAAAATCTGGGTTCATATTATAGTTCCGGACTCGAGAATAAAAACTTCGTCGAAATAGGACGAATTTGGTATCAAAAGACCGAGAATGACGAGTACATCAAGTACATGTATTTTCGGCATATTCGAGTGACGATTTCACCTCGAAATCGTCATTTACCTTCTAAACCCTTAGCTGCATGTTGCCCTCTACATAGGCCTTAATCCAGTTGAATTTGATTCCACAAGGACACATACTCCTTAATCGACTTCTCTCTGACCCCAGTACAAGTTAGAACCATTGCCCCAGGCCGAGCTCGTTAGGTCAGTTCCCTCCCAGTGGCCGAGCAAGATAGCATCTAAGCCCAACCAGCCATAAAACCATTTCAGCACGCACACCTGCCATATCTCGCTCACATCTTTCTCCACTCCTTCCTTCACTTGCTTTATGATGGGGAGGTGACCGTTTTTATTAGGGGTCCAGCGATATCTGATGAAATGTTGAGCCTTGCCGGATGATTTGTTATGAGCAGCACGACGTGAAATATGTACATGTCATCATGACTCTGCTTTTCTTTTGTAAACAGTAACCATAAATGAAATACCACGAATCCAAGGAATGTATTGCTCAAGGCTGAATATTAGGTATAAGAAGAGAAGCCTGACTTTGTGAAAGTGTGCAGTCTCCTGAATATACTTGTATCGTACTTCTAGGACCCTGTCACCTTGGTTGCAGCCAATAAACGAATCTTTGACTTCACCTGGAAGACTCTGAAGTTTCTGTAGGTCTGACTCAGGAGAACCCGAGGTCTCTGGTGTGTTGATCCCCTGGCACCGCTGGATTACCGGTTCTGTACCGGTTCTTAAAAACCCAGTACCTCAATTGGCGCCCAGCGTTTGGGGCGATTCCAGTGGTACCAATCAGCCTGAAGATTGTGAGGAGCTTCGTGTGAAAATTCCGGAGGAGGGCCCACCACCTCATCGACCCCTGCATGTCGACGTGGTCCGAAGGTCTTTACTGCGAGGTTCCCCGCTTCCCGACGGCTACAAGGACTGCTGCCCTGGCTATCGCCCTGATGTTGGACCCTTGAAATTTTCGGTAGAGCGAAACGCTGAGACGAGTCTTCTGGTGAAGCCATCGATATTTTTCAGTTAAGTATAAGTGGAGCGTCTCCTAGTCCTTAGTTGGACTTACTTTGTGGTATCTTGGAGATACATAAAGGTTTTTATTGGTTCTTGCAAGCACCATAACCGAAGGACTCGTGTTTTCACGAGCAATATCGTAATCGATAACTCCTTTGAAGTTTTGGAACTAGACTAGAGAGAAAGGATGCCTAGTCTTAGACTCGGGAATTTTTTTTGTCTTGGTAGTAATAATAGGGACTCCCGATTGGAGGACTCATGTCTGGTTCCTCCAGTTGGAACTCCGACTTACGAGCTGTACGTTAAACATGGGGTAGGCCCCATCGTTTACAACGAGGTATGGATTAAATACACTAGGAAAGATGGTGTTTTGAAGTGGCCCCAATATGGTAGCTTTGATTCTGAAATCTTAGACAACCTTGAAGTTAAACTCTTCAAAAAGAAAGCCCGGCCGGCGATGTTTGACTCTTTCCGCATATGGCGCAAAGAAGCCAAACAAAAAGAAATTAAATTAGCTAAGAAAAATAAGAGAGAAGGGGGACTTTCAGAAATGCAAGCTGCCGTGCAGTTTAAAGATAATGAGGAAGAGCAGATAAATGAGCAATTGCACAGGCAACGTAAAATGGCAATAGATAAGTGCTATCCAGTTTTGCCGTCTCTTCAGCAAGGGACAGCAAAAGAGCGTGAAAAAGACCAATTAATGTCGCAATTATTAACTTCGCCACCCCCCTATGCGCAGAATGCTACAGCACCCCCGCAACCTTTAGTTGCACAGACTGCGCCTCTGGCTCTTCCACAGCACTCACCAGCTGTTCTTCAGCTGGCTCCTACTTCTTCGGTGCAGCCTCCTCCAGGCCCACCGACCACTTCTGCTTCATCTACGTCTTCTACGATTTTGCCTACTGTACTTTCTACATCTCCTAATGCCCCTTCTATGATTTTGCCTAGTACCACATCTATTATTCCTCATACCTCTTCTGCCATCTCTGCACCCGCCTTATCTCACCCCGTTTTTTCATCTGTTTGTTCTTCTGTTTCACCTTCCCTTCGGCAGAAAATGGCCAGCACTGTTACTAATCTTCTTTTACCCCTTTTCGGGTCGCCTGCTACGACCCCTAACATAGGTAGAAGACAGTTGCGAAGTCAACTGCCTGATTATCAAGAGAGAGATTCCCTGAATGGTTTAGCTCGGAAATGGGTCCTGGACACTGCAAAATATGATGTACAATCTGTTATGGAAGTTTTCCATCAATGGGAAACAGCGACACAGAGATATGTGTTGGAACAGATGTGTGTTTTTCTTTGCGAGGATTTAGAAGACAATGATCAAGAATGCATCCCACAAGAAATGTGTCGTGTACGATTTAAGTTTAGTCTGGGTATGATTGTAGGTCCCGATGTGGAAGAAGCAGTTGAAATGCTATTATCATATCGAAGTAAGGGAAGTAGTTCTGGGTCACCATCGGAATCTAGTGCATCTAGTAGGAAAAAGGCACGACAATACCCTATGAGAGAAGTTCCCCCACAGTGGAGAGAGGGTGACGCGACAGCTGTCCCACCTGTCCTGCCCCACTTTCACCGCGTATGGGTACATGTTCCATGGAAGCGAGCTGAAGTTTTAGCACTCAAGCAAACACTACCAGATCCGCGTAAAAATCCTGCAGGGTACTATAAAGAATTGTCGCAAACTGCTGGATCATGTATAATGAATTTGGCCGATATCGATATGTTATTCGGGAACGTTGTTCCACAGCCTTTATGGGGAAAAATTCGTCATGTAGATCATGACCAGGAATTAGGTGACACGTGGGCTAATATTACTGCTGCAGATGCACGACAAGTTGGTGGTGCCAAGCCTGAGCCTCTGATAGCGGAACTACCTGGTAGAATAGTAGATTACATGAAAACGATAATGCCTGCAATACGCATAAATTGGGATAAGTTATCTGCATGCAAGCAAAAGAAAGAAGAAACTGTTTCAGATTTCTTCACCAGATTTGAAGAAACATTCATTGACCACAGCGGTCAAGATATGACCACAGAAGGTGGCCAGAGATTGTTTGTCGATAAATTTGTCCACAATCTGCTTCCAGATTTGTGTAGGAAATTAAAAGATTCGGAAAGTTCTTGGGCAGTCTCATCTTCAGCCCAGATATTAGCTACCGCACAGTACTACGAGAATAGAGACAAGGATGAGAAAGATAAAGTAGAGAAGAAAACTAGAGAACTGAAAACGAAGGTTTTGCTACAGCAAGCCTATCCTCCACGTGGTGGTGGTAATAAAAATAATAATGGTCCGAATCACTACCAGAACACTTTTCAGCAGCCTCAGAGGAACTTGCAGAGATTCGATTACAATCAAAACCGCGTAGGTCCCAACCAGTGTTTATACTGCAAACAAGAGGGTCATTACAAATATGACTGTCCTGCCCTGCCGCAACGTACAAATGAATTTTCTGGCGTAAGAGGTCGTGGTAGTCAGCAAACGCCTAGAGGTAGAGGGCGTGGAAACACCCCTCAGGACGCACGTCCCCTTCCACCACAAAACTCTATGAACAGGTTTGACCAGCAAAATAACGTATCTGACAGGACAGCTCAATACTACGTTGATGAGTATTACACAGAAAATGAGCAGTGGGAGAATAATGATTGCTAGGACAGCCTTAGACAAGGAGAGGGAGTTGTTTCAGTTCCAGTAGATCAGAGTGGACCTTACGTTGAGGTGATTACATCGGGTGTGTCAGAACCTTTTCTGTTGGATACTGGTGCTACAAAGAGTTCTATTATGCACTCCAAACTCCCTGGCACACCTTTGTCTGGCGAAATGAACGTTTCCGTAGGTTTTTCTGGCGCCCCGGTTAGAACTCCGATTTCTGACCTTTTATCTCTTTCTGTTGGTCCTTGTGAATTCGAAGCACCCCTTATTTTGACAACAGGTTGTGGTGAAAATTTGCTAGGATTAGATTTGCTAAAAAGATTGTATGCGACTTTGTACTGTTCTCCCTCAGGAGTACAACTGACTTTAGGTAAAAAAGTGGTTTCTCCCATGTATTTGTCGAGAAATACGCTTCCAGCAGAATTGGCACTTCTTCCGGATATTCTTTGGGCAACTGGTCCGAATGATGTAGGTCTTTTAGAAATTCCACCATATGTTGTAACATTGAAGTCGAATGTCAAAATGCCACGAATTCCCCAATACAGAATATCCAAAGAGGGCGAAAAAGCTTTGCTAGCGATTGTTTACGAGTTGATTGAGAAAGACGTGATTGAAGAAACACGAGGAAATGTTTGCAATAGTCCTGTTCTGCCTGTTTTAAAACGAACTGACCCTTCTCAGCCACCTGTGTATAGATTCGTGATTGATATTAGGGAAGTAAATAAGATAGTGGTGCCACAATTCCCAGTTGTCCCCGACATTACAACATTATTGACTATGATTCCAGCCTCTGCATCCTGGTTTTCGGTGATTGACCTGAAGAATGCTTTCTTCAGTATCCCGATTGCTGAGGAAAGCAGGGACATTTTTTCCTTTAGTTTAGGTGGTCGCAGCTTCCGCTTTAAACGCGCTCCTCAAGGCTACTGTGAAAGCCCCTCAATATACAGTCAAGCTCTGAAAAGTCAGCTCGACGCAATGGTTTTGCCCAAAGGTTCCACTCTCGTACAGTACGTGGACGATTTGCTCATAGCTGCGGATACTGAGAAAATATGTAAAATGGCCACGTTGGCACTACTGCGTCATCTATGTGATCTACATCACAAGGTGTCACTTTCCAAGCTCCAATATTGCCGACAAGAAGTGACCTACTTAGGTCATCTCTTATCGAAGGAGGGAAGGAAACTGACCCCAGAAAGAATTCAGGCAATAGCAAAATTAAATGTGCCAAGAACGCAGAGAGAAGTACGCGCTTTCTTGGGCATTACATCGTACTGTAGACAGTGGATTCCAAATTTTTCGTTATTAGCCAAACCCTTATTGGCACTAACGTGTACAAATACACCCAATCCCATTCCTTGGTCTGTTGAGTGTCAGAAAAGTTTTCTCGAATTACGCACAGCATTATGTTCGGCCCCTGTGTTAGGTAACCCCAACTACAGTAAACCTTTCACATTATATGTCCACGAGAAGGAGGGTTGTGCATTGTCCGTGCTGACTCAGTTATACGGAGATAGACAGCAGCCATGCGCCTATTTTTCGTCAACTTTGGATCCGGTAGCACGAGCATTGCCAAGTTGTTTAAGGGCCACAGCAGCAGCAGCTGTTTCTATTCGACAGTCTGCAGGTCTAGTAATGAATAATACACTAATCGTGATGGTCCCGCATGCAGTAGACACATTGTTAAATAGGACCAAGATACAGCACTTAACTAGTGCTCGACTGTCCAGTTATGAATTGACGCTACTAGCGAGCCATGTGCACATCAAAAGGTGCAGTACCCTGAACATAGCCACATTGTTACCAATTGCTGAGGAATCGGATGCTTCAGAACAGCACGATTGTTTCCTCAGAACGGAGGAAGAGACAAAAGGAAGAGTTGATTTATTCGACACTCCTCTTGCTGAAGGTGATGGTACATTATGGGTGGATGGTTCATGCTTTAAACTCCCAAGTGGTAACGTGACTACAGCGTATGCTGTCACAACTTTGCACACAATCGTTGAAACTGCGCGAATACCACATGGTTCAGCTCAAGCCGCTGAACTCGTGGCATTAACGAGAGCATGTGTGTTATCCAAAGGAATGAGAGTGACTGTCTATACCGACAGTCAGTATGCTTTTGGAGTGGCTCACAGTTTTGGACGATTATGGAGAGAACGTGGGTTCTTGACTTCGCATGGAGCTAAGATTCAGCATGGTCAGTTGGTGAATGAGCTTCTTGAATCACTGACGTTGCCCCTGAAAGTAGCGATCGTAAAATGTAGTGCACACAAGAAAGTGATTGATGATGTTGGTCGTGGAAATGCATTTGCTGATGAAACTGCTAAGGATACGGCAAAGAATATGATGAGCCGAATGTATGTTGCGAGCCCAGAAAGATGGACTGGTGATGTTGGAATATGTGAAGACACGATAGAAAGTGTGAAGTCCATCCAAGCTGAGGCCACGAAGAAAGAGTTAAGCATGTGGAGAGAAAGTACAGGGAGAATGGATGCAAATGGTTGTTGAATTGAATCGACAGAGCAACAGAGATGGTTGTTACCCGATGCATATGTGCCTGCAGTGGTTACAATGGCTCATGGGATGGCCCATATCAGCGCGAAAGGGATTTGCGAGTTGTTGGCCCCAGTGTGGAAGAATTCAGGGATTCCCAAGTGTGCAGAGAATGTTGTCAAGAATTGCATGGTATGTCTGAAGCACAATCCTGGTAGGGGAACCCCAACTCCAGCTCGTCATTTTGCACCTCCTACGTATCCGTTCAAGGTTTTGCAGCTAGATTTCATACACATGGAGAGGTGCAACAACTTAAAATATGTGCTCGTGGTTGTTTGTGCCTTCTCAAGGTGGGTAGAAGCCTATCCCCTAAGGGACAATACCGCCTTGTCCACAGCGAAAGCCCTTGTGAAAGAGTTCTTCCCCAGGTTCGGAATGCCTAGAATGGTCTGGTCGGACAACGGAAGTGAATTTGTGGGTTGTGTGATGAAAAGAGTGTGTGAAGGGCTAGGCATTATGCAGAAGTTCCAGACTGCAAATCACCCCCAATCAGCTGGATTAGTGGAATGTTACAATGGCACGCTTAAACTTAAATTGGCCAAAATCCAAGCGAGCACAGGTCTTAAATGGCCTGACGCTCTACCCTTAGCACTCCTATCCACCAGAATGACTGTGCATTCGCGAATGAAACTCAGCCCCTATGAAATAATCTTTGGTCGGCCAGCCAACATATGGGGAGTGCCTAGGCCCACGAAGTTTAGCGAGCTGCAACACCCCATTTTGCTTGACTATTTGTATGAATTGACGGCTAAATTGCGTGTTTTATATCAACAGGTCCACAACACCTTGCCTCCGGTCTCTGAGACACCGGGTCACTCCATTGACCCCGGTTCCTGGGTGCTGGTCAGGAATTTCCAGAGGACAAGAAACGACCAGCCCAGATGGACCGGGCCACACCTCGTCCTCCTGTCTACAAGGTCGACTGTTAGAGTGGAGGGGAAGGCCAATTGGGTCCACGGGATCCATTGTAAGAAAATACCTTTCCCTCTGCCACATGACCAATGGGTCCGAACAGGAGGCACTGACTCAAAGCGCACAACTGATGAACGCGTAAAAGAAGCTAAACGTGATTGTGAAAGTGGGAACATTTTTCAAGAAACTACGCCGCCATCAGAACAATTGAACTCTGTGGAACCTGAGCTACTATTTCCGGACCAGACAGTACCCGGGAAAAGACGCTACAATTTACGACCAAGAAAAACAGACTAAAGTAAAAGTGATTTATTTTATGATCCGAGAGAAAAACCTGTGGACTAATAAAAAATAAGTTTTTTTCCCAAAATCCTATTTTTGAAAGTGCAGATTCTCCCATCTAGGTAACTTGCTTATTTTTGTTTTTTTCGAACCGCCATCCGGGTTCCGCTGCTAGTGTCGCGGTTGATTAAAGACTTTTGGGTGCAGCTGTCGACAATAGGTCGCTGGTTCTAGTTGGTCCAAGGGAGCCACCCTAGACTGACGGAAGCATCCTTTAGCAGAAACAACCTACCGCCGCGGGCAGCACCTTAGAGAGGATGGAGTTTCCTGATGTGGAGAGAACTGCCAAACAAATGAACTTTAAGCAGAGACTTTTGGAAACAATGAGGAAGAGAATTTTTATAATGATGTGTATTTTTATGCTATTTAGCGTAATGGTCTTTTTTATAAGCTATGTTTTATTCTCTTTTCATGTGACATTCACGCCCACTACATCACCCATACCTCCCCCTACTGTTTCCTCTCATTCTTTCCACTCTTTGCCTGACCACGAATCAAATAGGAGATTAGAGTTCATTAATAACTCCTTCATTCAGCTATTACACCAACACCAACTTGTGATGAACACAACCAACTGTTGGGTGTGTGGTCTCATGCCCCACACCACGGATAGAGGTATCCCCTATTTGGTCCTGCCATTTAGTCGCAATGGGTCAGTATGGGCATATAGGACAATGTTCATATATGCACGAGAAATCCAACCCCTACGTTCGGTAAAAGACAACCTCAAGACTAGCGCCCTAGTCAAGGGTATAGTTGACATGATCAAGGTAGTAACTTCTTACGAAGATACCCCGGATGATGAGATACTTGCATATGTAGGTTGGAATGTGACCGGATATGGCACTACATTAAGTGAGAAACAGCAAGCCAAAAGATCGTCCCATATCTGGATCGTACCCCATCAAGGTCACCTGTGTCTGCAAGGTATTGGTAAGAATCCCAGAGCTCAGCTAGGGAAGAGTGTCTGTACAGAAACGTATGTTTTTGGATCTCAGACTTCCCCTGCCTTTTTAGCCGCAAAGGGTACTTATTTTATCTGCCATGATAGAGCCTATACATGGTTGCCCCCTGACTTCTCGGGCTCATGTTTTGTTTCATTCCTGTTACCTCCCACCTACACAGCAGCGGCGGATTACCATCGGACAAGGGTAGTTCGAGGTGTTTTGAGTAAAGAAGACACTGCGGGTCAAGAATTTGGTGACTTTGCAATGGGTGTTCTGCCGTTCTGGGGAGCCATGGTTAACAGCAGAAACATAAGGCAATTGACAAGGGTAGTTGAATCCACCGTGATTGAAACTGCTGGTGCCCTTAGTAACCTGACTGCTGAGCTCCAGTCGGATCGACTGATGACCCTTCAGAACCGGGTCGCTTTGGATGTAATACTTGCGGACCGGGGTGGAGTATGCAAATTGATCCAGTCCAGTTGTTGCATTTTTATTCCAGATAATGCTCCAACAGTGTACGGGGCCATCTCCAAACTACATAAGATTTCCGAATCTATTCATGTGGATAAAGGAGATTGGTCATTAATGGGATGGTTCTGGGGACTGATATCTGCCTGGGGATGGAAAATTCTGATGGTCATTGGGATGGTCTTAGCCATTCTTTTTCTGTTCTGTCTATGCATACAGTGTGCTCCTGCAATATGTGGCCTCTGTGCTACATCATGTGTAAGGAAGCCTGTGTCAAGACACGAGCTCAGCACTAGAATGATGTTGCAGCAACATCTCAATGACTTTAGGAATATAGATCTGGACTCAGAAGGATAGATTAATTGCCTATGTAAGGGCAAAAGGAGGGTCTGTGGTTCTGAAAAATCTGGGTTCATATTATAGTTCCGGACTCGAGAATAAAAACTTCGTCGAAATAGGACGAATTTGGTATCAAAAGACCGAGAATGACGAGTACATCAAGTACATGTATTTTCGGCATATTCGAGTGACGATTTCACCTCGAAATCGTCATTTACCTTCTAAACCCTTAGCTGCTTGTTGCCCTCTACATAGGCCTTAATCCAGTTGAATTTGATTCCACAAGGACACATACTCCTTAATCGACTTCTCTCTGACCCCAGTACAAGTTAGAACCATTGCCCCAGGCCGAGCTCGTTAGGTCAGTTCCCTCCCAGTGGCCGAGCAAGATAGCATCTAAGCCCAACCAGCCATAAAACCATTTCAGCACGCACACCTGCCATATCTCGCTCACATCTTTTTCCACTCCTTCCTTCACTTGCTTTATGATGGGGAGGTGACCGTTTTTATTAGGGGTCCAGCGATATCTGATGAAATGTTGAGCCTTGCCGGATGATTTGTTATGAGCAGCACGACGTGAAATATGTACATGTCATCATGACTCTGCTTTTCTTTTGTAAACAGTAACCATAAATGAAATACCACGAATCCAAGGAATGTATTGCTCAAGGCTGAATATTAGGTATAAGAAGAGAAGCCTGACTTTGTGAAAGTGTGCAGTCTCCTGAATATACTTGTATCATACTTCTAGGACCCTGTCACCTTGGTTGCAGCCAATAAACGAATCTTTGACTTCACCTGGAAGACTCTGAAGTTTCTGTAGGTCTGACTCAGGAGAACCCGAGGTCTCTGGTGTGTTGATCCCCTGGCACCGCTGGATTACCGGTTCTGTACCGGTTCTTAAAAACCCAGTACCTCAGGCCTGTGACTGGGAGCAGCCCAAAACATAGGGATTAAGGGTATAGCACCGAGAATTCTAAGCGCTGAAAAAAAACATTTAAAATACGTTTTTAGCCAATTCTGCATTGGGCATGCACACAAATGAGGTATCATCATTTTTCCTGGGACACTAAGGAGAATGCTGTGGGGTAGGACATTTGTGCCGGCACGGTGATTCCACACAAAAATATGTGGAAAATGTGTTTTTTTCAGCTAAATTTGAAGTTTGCAGGGGATTCTGGGGTGGGAAACATTGAGTGATCCAGACAAGATATACCTCATTGGTCTCCCCAAGGTGTCTATTTTTCAGAAATGTGTGGGTTTGGTAGGTTTCCCTAGATGGCGGTGAGCCCGGGGCCATAAAACCAGGTGACCCCACCCCCCAAACCAGGTAGTTTTGTTGTAGGTAATTTTGAAGTCTCCACAGTACGATATGGGCCATTTCCTGTTGCAGCCACTCTGCCTATCTAAACAAGTGAGGCACCATTTTTATCGGGAGACCTCGGGGAGTGCTGGGTGGTAGGAAATTTGTGTAACCCTGGTGATCCTACCACTTTCCCACACAGAAATGTGAGAACATTTTATTTTTTCAACAAAATGTGAGGTTTGTAGGGGATTCTGGGTAAGGAAATATTGGGGGGCCCATGCAAGCCATACCTTGCTGGACTCCCCCGGTGTCTAGTTTTCAGAAATGTGTGGGTTTGGTAGGTTTCCCTAGGTGACCGCCGAGCCGGGGCCAAAATCTCATAGGACACACCTTGCAAAACCAGGTTGTTTCGTGATAGGTAATTTTGATGTTGCCTCAATAGGTTTTGGGCCTTGGCCTGTCGCAGGTACTTGACCCACCCACGTGAGTGAGGTACCATTTTTATAAGGAGACGTGGGGGAATGCTGGGTAGTAGGACATTAGTGGATCCATGCAGATTCCAGAACTTTCCCACATAGAAATTTGAGAAAAAAGTGTTTTTTTCAGCCAAATTTGAGGTTTGCAGAGGATTCTGGATAGAGAAATATTGGGGGACCAACGCAAGCCAAACCTTGATGGACTCCCCCAGGTGTCTAGTTTTCAGAAATGTGTGGGTTTGATAGGTTTCCTTAGATGGCCGCTAAGTCCGAGGCTAAAAACTCATGGGACCCCCCGATGCAAAACCAGGTTGTTTTGTGATAGGTTATTTTGATGTTGCACTAATAGGTTTTGGGCCCTTGCCTGTCGCGGGTACTTGACCCACTCACACAAGTGAGGTATTATTTTTCTCAGAAGACTTTGGAGAATGCGAGGTGTGTGTAATTTTGTGGATCCATGCAGATTCCAGAACTTTCCACCACAGAATTGTGGGGCAAATGTGTGTTTTTTTACAAATACTGAGGTTTGCACGGGATTCTGGGTAACAGAACCTGGTGAGAGACAGACAAGTCACCCCATCCTGGATTCCCCTGGGTGTCTAGTTTCCAAAAATGTATAGGTTTGCTAGGTTTCCATAGGTGCCGGCAGAGCTAGGGTTCATAATCTAAAGCTAGGTACTTTGCAAAACAAGGGTCAGTTTTCACTATGAAAATGTGGTGTGTCCACGTTGCGTTTTGGGCCGTTTCCTGTCGTGGGCACTGAGCCTACACACACAAGTGAGGTACCAATTTTCTCAGAATACTTTGGGGAATGCGGGGTGGGTAGAATTTTGTGAATCCATGCAGGTCCCAGAACTTTCCATCACAGAAATGTGAGAAAAACGTGTTTGTTTAACTAAATTTGAGGTTTGCAAGGGATTATTGTAACAGAACCTGGTGAGAGGCACACAAGTCACCCCATCCTGGATTCCCCTTGGTCTCTAGTTTTAGAAAATGTACAAGTTTGCTGGGTTTTGCTATGTGCCGGCTGCGATAGGGCCCATAATCCACAGGTAGGCACATTGCCAAAAAAAAGTCTGTGCCTAGTGGGCTTTCTGCCGCCCTGGGGAAGAATCGAGGGGGGGGAGTTGTCCAGATATGCCCCCAAGTGGGCAGAAGTGGTTATTTTTTGGGGGGTGGTTGGGGCATTGATATGCCCATTTTTGGCAGCCCCCGTGCATAAAAAAATCCAACGTATTCGCTGGTACCTAGTGTGCTTTCTGCCCCCCCCCCCCGAGGGCAGATATGGGGCCACTGCCCCCATCTGCCCCACATGGAGGCAGGGAGACAATGGCATTTTTTGGGGGAGGTGTGGGTATTGGCATGTCCATTCTCGGCTGACCTCAACCCTGAAATTAAAAAACAAAGCAAATCCTGAGGCCTAGTAGGCTTTCTGCCCCCCCGCCCCCAGGGGAACAGATATGGGGCTATTGCACAAATATACCTCCAGGGGGAGGCATGAATACTCTGGCAATTGTTTTTGGGGTGGGGGCACTATCATGCCCATTCTGGGAAGCCCCCACCCCTGTATTATAAAAAAATGTGAAATCCCTGGTGCATAGTGGGCTTTCTGCCCTCCTAGAGCAGATATGGGGCTATTGCCCCCATATGCCCCTGGGGAGCAGAAAGACTGTTTAATTTTTTTGGGAGGGCATTGGCCTGTCCATCTTGGGCAGCCTCCTCCCCAACATCAATAAAAAACAAAATTCCTGGTGTCTAGTCAGCTTACTGCCCCCCGAGGGGGCAGATTGTGGGCTACTGCCCCCATATGCCTCCTGGGGGGCAGAAAGACTGACATTTCTCTCAGGGGTGGGGGCATTGCCATGCTCTTTTGGGCAGCGCCTAACCAACATTAATACAAATAAATCCCTAGTTTCTAGTATGCTGGCTGTCCCCCTGGGGGCTGATTCGGGGCTACTGCTCCCATCTGCCCCCCTGGGGAGGCAGAAAGATTGACATTTCTCTCGGGGGGCATTGCCATGACCTTTTTGGGCAGCCCATACCCCAACGTCAATAAAAAAATCCCTTGTTTCCAGTGGGCTTTCTGCCCTCCCGAGAGGGGGCAGATTGGGAGCACTGCCCCATCTGCCCACCACAGGGGGCAGAAAGACTGCTATGCCCCAAAAAATATGAGGGAGCAAAGGCCCTTGCCAAGGGGCCGCTCCCCCCTCCCTGCTGCTAGTGGGTGGATCCCTGCTTGGGGATCACCCCATCCCTAAGCAGGGATCCACTAGGGAAGGGTACCATTGGAAAGGGGAGATTCTCCCCTTTCCAACAATACCTATCAGAGATAGCCCCACAAGCACAGAAACTGAGTTTTTAGCAGAGGGATTTCTGAGCATGTGCTCATGACTGAATGGTTCCGTCATGAGCACACTTGAACTTGTGCTCATAATGGAACCATTCCGTTTCCGTCATGAGCATGGAAGGTGTTGAAAATAAAAATATGATTCAAGTTTAATGCTTACTTGAAACAGTGTTTACATTACTATCGTTTCACTACGAAATTACATTTATATATGCTAAAGAAACTTACAAAGTAAAACACACATTCTGTCTCCCCTAATTCTATTTTCCAGTAGCAAACCTTCACAGATCAGCCTTTGGAATGCACACCATGATTCAATACTACACTGTTAAGTGAAAATAAATCGTTCAGAAGTGTCAAACAGTGTTAGAGACATAAGGCCCGATTAGGACGGCGGGTGGCCCGGTGGGGGTGATCTTCCCGCCATCCTTGCAGAAATGACCCTCTACCATATTACAATGGCTGGGGGGTCCGCTGCTTGTCGACCGGGCAGAAAAGAGTTCAATATGGTGGCGGTGTCTGAAAGACACCGCCAGCCATATTAGAATGTGGCTTTGGAAATGCAATGCCGCCACGGAAAGGCATGCGGAGTTTGCTTGGGGGGCCTCTTGCGGGCCCCCAGGGACACCGGGGGGGTGCACATGGGGAGTTTCTATGGTACACCCCTGCATTTCAATGTACCCTGTGGCAGGCACCGTGCGGTGCCTGTCACGTTGTGCATTGAAAAGCACAACATGCGTGTTTGGCATTGTGCAATGTTAAAAATGCAGGATGCACCCACCAGTGTGGCGGGCGCATCTTAATGGGGTGTATGTGACCGCCGCACCCTTAGCGGGCAGTCCCATTTCCCACTGGTATGGTGGGTGGACTTTGTCCGCCTGCCATACTAATGTACCCCATAGTGTAGTTCAACAAGACTTTTAAAATAAATAAAAATTTCTTGCATTTAACTAACTATGGGTCAACACTCTTTGCTTTCTTAGAAAACCTTAGGAAATACTTGAAAAAGCAAAGGTTACAGGGACGTTATTCTTAGGAAATAGAATTGAAAAAAACATAGAAATTCACTGAAAAACAAGAGGTTAAAGTGACATTATGGTTAGGCAATAGAATAAAAAAAATCTTTAGAAATTCATAGAAAAACCAAAGGTTATAGGACCGTTATAGTTAGGAAATAGAATTTAACAAACTTTGAACTTCACTGGAAAAAACAAAGGTATAGGGACGTTAATATAGTTAGGAAACAGAATAAATAAAACTTTTGAAAGTTACTGACAAAATCAAAGGTTACAGAGGCATTATAGTTAGGCACATTTCACTCATACAAAACCACTGAAATTCAGCATTTTTAGTTAGCTGACCTAATAGTTAGCTGACTTAACTATAACTTGTATCCCACAATGCACTGCTTATGACCTCACATATCACATCACTCATGACAGGGTTATCCCTACCCTGCCCCCTATGTCTTTTTATTGTGTTTTGGAGGACTCTGGACTGAGTCGAAATCTTTACACAGCTGCTACCATTTCCTTGATGGTGTAGTGGCAACCAAACACATCTTGGCCTGAGGCTCTACGTCCCCCGTTTTGCAATTTGTATTGCATTATTTGCTAAAAAATTACTGAACGGACTCACACCAAATCAGAAAATGCTCTCTTTCTGGCCCAAGATCGAGCTTTCTGCCAAATGTGGTGTAAATTCGTCCAGCAGTTTGGGCTGTAGCTGTGTCTAAAATTCCTATTGAAAAATCAATGGGAAATACGCGTTTGCGACCCCAATTTTTCTCACCCCCTTCTTAATGGATGAATCAGAAAATTTCCATAAGCAAAACTAGTTAAAAGTAGCACTTTATTTAGAAATTGTAGTGAAGATTTGTCAAACAACGCAAAAGTTATTAGCAACACAGAAAAGGCATTTCCAATGGAAACACAATCCTAACTATTACTACCCAGTGGCGGCTGCCACTGGTTAATTAATGTATGTATTATTAGTGCCTCTGCTTTGTTATGTCTTTAACACATTATGCAGGAGGCCAAGAGACACTCCTGCAGTCCCAATTGTTAAAATGGTAAACACATTGTAGTCCACAAGAATTACAGTCTACACTAGGCTTCTGTGTAAGGCAGTAAGGCTGACATTTATGAAGCCTCTACGTTGTCCTTGTGTCACGCAAATCAAAGACAACACAAAGGCTTCAGTAGCATTTACCAAGTTCCGACAGGCCTGGTGTGCATGGCCTTGCATGGGTTTGTAAAGAAATATTATCAAAGTTAGCTACTTGCACTGCATTACGTCAAATTTCAAATTTGCAGACGTTCTATGGGTGGAACATGGACATTCCCATGCATCCACCCATGAAGTTTGCCACATTCCGAGATATACAAAGAGGTGAAAACTGGGGAATACTTCAAAAAGCTATGGGTTCTGAAGTTTGGCATAACGAACAGAAATATGTTTATTTCTCCTCATTATTTATTCTTTCCATGAGTACTTAATTCTGCAGCACACACAGAACGAGGAAAATGTCTTTAAGTTTTGTTTTTATGCAGGAAGATATCCCTTCCTGCACAAACCAATCATGCCTTTAAGGCCGGCACCCTTGCACTATGGAGCAGATATGTATGCTGGCACTAGGTTTTACACAGTGCACCAGCGCAAGGAGAAAACAGAAATGCTCAATTTCTTTGTCAACAGGAATCTTGGCCTGCTCTATCCCTGTCATGCAGCACATTACAGCATTTGTGCTCGCTTCCCTGAGTTGCGTGGAAATTTAGTAAATGTGCCCCTAACTTTTGCGAATTGGTAACAACTCAAACATATTTGAATCCGTATTGAATATATATATATATATTTTCTTCTTCCAAATCATTGCCTGTGAATATCCCATACAGAAATACAACTTGGATACGTCTGCTGTTTTAATATGAATTGTCTCTAATGAATGTCACCATTCAACTTCTCTGAAATTAGTGACAGGTTAAAGCTGTTCATCTTGTAGACACTCATTAGAGACTATCACATAGATTCATCAATGTCCAATTCTGCGAATTTCAAATTGCGAGTAAAAGCGAATCGCAATTTAGAATTCGCAGAACAGCATTCATGAAGTTTTCCGATTTAAAAAAGCAATTCGGAAGCGGTCGCAATCGCCGATTGCGAGAAGGCAGAAATCGGTAAAAATTCACAGATCCCACCGATAGCCTTGTTGAAATTGCAAATTCGCTATTACCGATATCGCTAATAGCGATCTCGCTAACTGCGAGATCGCAAAGACGGGAAGTCGCATCCTGAGCACAGTGATGACATCACAACCAGGAAGTAGGCAGCTCCCACCCTTATTCAGCAGTGAGAGGCTGAAGTACAGGCAGCAGTTGCAGAGCTCCCCTCCAGCATTCCCACAGGACTACAGCAGGGGACAGCACAGTGGCAAGCATGGCACAGGATGCAGCAGGACCTTCCACCAGTGGGAGAAAGCGCAAAATAAAGTTTTCAGAGCAGGAGCTCGAACACCTAATTGAAGGTGTTTCCAAGGATCACAACCGCCTATTTGGCAGTGACTCCTGAAGGGTACCAGAGGCGGACAAACGGCGCATATGGCTGCGCATCTGCGCCAAAGTGAACGTCGTGGGGTGACCCAGCGCTCGGTGGACGAGCTGAAAAAGCGCTGGTATGACTTAAGAGGGCGCGCAAAAGAAAAGATTGCTGAGAGGCTGGGGGAGCAATTGGCGACAGGTGGAGGAGAGCCCACTGTCCCACCGAACACCCCACTGGAGGACCAAGTGGAGGAGACCATCAACCCACAGGCCTGCGTGGGTGTGACCCAGCTTGACTCCTCCCGACCCACCCAAGACACACCAGGTAAGTGCCATGCGACTGCAACCCCCTGTCCCCTAACATCGTCCATGACTCCAGTGCATCCCATAACAAACCCCAATAATGCAGCCAAAGTACAGCTCCATAGCGCTATTGCATTGTGGGACATGTAGTCTGCCCACAATTACCATCCTGTACCATAGAGCCTGACATGTCCAGTGAGAGTCAATCCTGCAGCGAGACAGGGAATGGTAGACTGCATGCATGTAGCAAGCCTAACTGTGTACGGAACATGTCACTAATCAACGTCCACTTCACATCACAGGTGGCGCTGATGTCCCCAGCTCAGACAGCGAGGCCCTGGTGATAGAGGAGAACACGGAGGACAAGGAGGGGGATACACATCATACCCCACAGCCCGGACCATCAGGGCAACCGGCCACAACAGCGGTCATCCCACCACCCGCCCCTGTGGCCCGTGCCCCCCCGTGACAACAGGCGCTGCTGTAGCACCACGCAGCACACAGCCACCAGTGGGGCCTGCAACACCAGCAGCAGGTCGCCAACAAACCCGCCGCCCTGCGGCTGTGAGGAGCCAGACGAGTGGTCTGGTCAGGGAGCCGCGCACCAACACATCCCGCGCTGGCAGGGGCAGAATTGTGCGAGCAGGTTGGCTCTCTATTGAGCGCAGGATGCTGAGTGTGCACCAGACCCAGGCACATCCACCTCCAACTGGACAAGACGGCACGTCATATGGCACAAATGACAGCAGCTGTGGAGGCCAACACTCAGGCAATGTCCAGGCAGCGGAATGTCAATCGCCGCAGACACCGTCAACTATTGACCCGCCTGTCGGCGTACACGCGGTCAAATCACATTATTGGGAACGCCACCTCCAAGCTATCGCGACGCTCCCTAGCCATGCAGGGCCAAATGGTGCAGTGCTGCCAGGACGTCGCAACAGCCCTGGAGAACATAGCAACAGCCATGCAGGGCATGCAGGCCACTGGCCATGGCCAGGCGGGGGGGGGGGGTCAGACGACAACAGTGAGGCAACATCAAGCCACAGCAGCCAGTCCATACCACCGGTTGTAGCACCCCGCCGCAGCAGCAGGCCCTTTGCGGAGGAGGACGTTGAGAGGAGGTCAGGGGCAACTACCCGGAGCCACCACTGAACTGTTGTGCATTGCAATGAGGCCACATGCTGACGCAACAAGCATGCCATACAGATTTACATGGACATATGACGCAATATGTCAGTCTTTTAGCACTTTTTGGAATGCCATGTTTATTGTGCAGTAACAGTAACTAAAATTCTGAATAACGTAAAGTGCCTCATGTCATTATTAATGTTGTCATGCATGAGTTGAGTTATGGGTGTGGAGAGTGGGTGCCCTAGAAATAGTTCATGCAGATTTGGTTGCGGCGCCTGTGTCCTTCTGCTGGGTTCTCCCCGCGTGCGTGACGCACATGTGCAGGTGGGCGATTGTCCCCTTCTGACTCACTGCCAGAGATGTCAACAGGAATCCTGCGCTTGGTAACAATGTTGTGAAGGATGGCACACACGGCCACGATGTGGCAGCAGACCTCAGGATCGTATTTCATGGCCCCACCTGTCTTGTGCAGTATGCGGAACCTGCTTTTCAACAGGCCAAATGTCCTCTCAATACAGTTCTTTGTGCGAATGTGTGATGCATTAAATCGCCGTTGTTGTGGAGTTGCAGGGTTGAGGTATGGGGTGAGGAGGTACTCACGGAGAGCATAGCCGCTGTCACCTGTATGTAAGGAGCAGAGAGTGAGTGCCTGTTCTGCGCAGCTACATGATCACAACGTACACATTTGGGGCATGTGTACTTACCGAGTAGGTGTCCTTCCCCAAAGTATCCCCTGGCCAGTCGTGTGTGGATGCCGCTGTGCCTGAAGATGAAGGAGTCATGTGTGCTCCCTGGGTACTGTTCCACAATGTCTCTGATGATTGTTTTGGCATTGCACACCATCTGGATGTTGAGGGAGTGGTAGCATTTCCGGTTGCGGTACATGTACTCCGTCTCAGCAGGTGGGCAAATATGGACGTGCGTACAGTCAATACATCCAATGACGAGTGGAAATTGGGCTACATTGTAAAATTGCAGCTTTGTATCATTGAGGTCCTGTTGGCTGGTGGGAAATGATATATAGTGGTGTAGCCGGGTCAGCATTGCCTCCAGGAAACTCCTTAGGCAGCGGGACATGGTGGGCTGGGATATCCCCCCTGCAACAGCGACCATCCCCTGGAAGCTTCCGGAGGCCAGGAGGTGTAGGCAGCACAATACCTGCACATGTGTGGGCACGGCATTGGTCCTCCTTGTAGGGTGCTGCATCAGGGGGTCTAGGTCCCGGATGAGCTTGATTATCATGGCCCCACTCAGGCGGTACTTGGCATAGATTTGCTCCCTGGTTTGGCCCAGAAGGGTGACCCGCTGGCGGAATATCCGCTCCTGTATCCTCCGCCTGTTGCGTGCAGCTCGCTGCAGCCTACGCCGCCTCACCAGCATGTAAAGTCCAGGCATTGTGGGAATCACCAGGATCCAGCTGCATGTCCTTAAATGTTTTTCATCAGCCCTGTACCTGTTGGGAGTGACCTAACTGTTTTTTGAATTTTTTTTTCAAGTACTGGTTACCACCTGATTTGAGTTCTTCTTAAATTGCGCCTCGCAAATAGCGATTTTCACGTTTTTCGCTTTTAGCGAATTTTCATGAATGGCATTTTTGCTAATTCGCTATTAAATTCGCAGAATCCATGGGTCCTCGCAATTTCCGATTCGCTAATGCCCATCCTCCAGGATTCTGCGAATTTAATAGCGAATTCGCTATTTTTGAATAGCGAATTCGCTATTTTGGTTGTTTGAGTTTCTTGAATTCCTTCCCTTCAAATTGTGAGCGGAATTGCGAATTCACAGCTATTGCGAGCGCAATTTCCTTTCATGAATCTAGCTGTATATTTACCGTAACGTAGAACTATGCGACACAGGTTTCACTGAAGAGTGTACAGTTACTCGAGCACTGGGATCCTGTTTGCTACCATTTATTTATTTCTGTTTGGACGTTTTGTATAATGCAGACAACAGCTGAGGGAAACAGCGTGTTTTACACACGAGTAATTTCCTCAGCAATCAGTGGGTTTGCAGCAGTCACATTTCAGCCCATGAAACTGTGCATAATTGTAGGTTTGTGATGTAACTTTTCTGAATAGAGCCACAGGTAAGGGCAGTGTCTATTTAAAAACAGTTATAACAAAATGTCATATTAGATCATGGCCTAAATATTTACAGGGTACAAGTCTACAAGGAGTGCTTTTAGCCAGGGTTGTAAGCATAAGAAGAAATAAGTCTTTATCTATGTTTATCAACACCTCTCTTTTGGTAAAGCAACTACCTCAGGCTTTGTAACTATGCACTCTTAATGGAAATAAGCTTTGTTTTCTAGCTGATTCTTGTGCCTCGAGAAAGTAATTAACTTAGATCATGTGTAATCCTTAACTTGATGTGAGCATTCTCTATGTTCCTACACAGGATGAAACCCTCAAATTACATGAAAAATGTCTAAGTCCTGCCAAAATGCTTAAATTCAAAGGTTCAAAATAGTTCAACGTTAATTTCTCAACACAACTTCGTTTTCGGAGTGCAAATCGAAATCCTGATTACAAAAAGCAAGGCCCCGGCTTCAGCAACATTGCAGCATTATCTACGAAAAAACTTGAATGTAAGAAAGTGGAATATTATGTGGTATGGCTGGGTGCCCTTATCATGTAATATTATCACAATACCCCAAAGATGGTCCTTGGATTCACACAGATAAATCCGTAGCTCAGTCCTGGTACAGTGGCAAAGAGCAGTCAGGCTCTATTAGAGGAATAGGTGTTGAGCATTTCAGAGTATCAACATGGATGATAAGTATTTTGACACGCCTCAAGAGAAATCCAACACCAATTTATAAAAATTGAGTTTTTATCTTAAGGTAAACAAATGGAACAGAATATATATAACCAAAGTTATATATTTTTTAAGCAGTATTAAACCAATATGCGGTCTACGGCGGCTCCAAAATAGGTGACCGGGCAGAGCAGAAGTCTTGACAAGAGTGTGACTACAGTCTTTACTCTCCACCGGAGGACTCATGAAACAATAGCTGAAACTCATTAATAACTCAATAAATGATCGCAAGGCAGGTGGTATAAGTATACACACCTTTTATTAGCACGCATTAAAATATTTTAGTATATGACATTAGGAGTGGAACCAGGAAATTCCAATAGTAGAGAATTCCCTAGGTCCTGAAGAATAGCCAATAGGGGTATGGCTAGAAACATGTCGACCTTTTAGGAATTTGAAACATTACTCCGTCTTTCCTAATAAATGCGCCCCTGCTTTTAACCATACCAACTAGAGGTCAGAACAAAGAAACAAACCTACTAGCCAGGTATTTTTAAAAAGACTTCACCAATCACCCTCCAACCCTCCCTCCAAAGTAATCTTCTTTTGTCATTGTATAGTCATACTAAGTGCTCCTGAGTAATCCGTAGGTCGCAGCACACACTGTTCCGCAGCGGAACGGGAGGGAGCCAATGATGAAGCATGCCACCAAGGGGTAATCCTGGGGGGGAGGGTTTTACCAAAAACAATGTATTTTCTTAGCAAAGGGTTAGACTCTTCAGAATCGCTGGGTGCTTGTTTAGTGTTAGATATCTGTTTTGGAGGATAGACTCAGCTCATTCCTCTCACTCCCTATTTATTTTTTGTACTGTAAAATACATAGACAAGACAGCGTTGCGGTCAATAGCAAAAACCACTAGTGACAATTGGTCACTTGCAGGTCGAGTTGCATGGAACCCTTACAGGGTTATGATCATGCGGTCCCCAGGCCACAACAGTCAGATCAATTTTACCTAGCCCATGGAGTCCGGTGCAGAGGGGCTGATTTTACCGTATACATGGAGCTGCAAGAAATAGAATTCAAAAACACAACAGATACACACCTGTTGACATTGGATGATGGTTGCACTCTGTTCCCTGTAGATGCAGCGTTGAGTGTGGGGTTGATTACCGTATTGGTGATCAACAAGCCTTGGTAGCGGTAAGCACAGCAAAAAGGTACTAGAACTTCACTGGGTCTGTGGGAGGGAAGTAGCAGCTTGAAAATTCAATTCAAGTGATATAACAACCTCCACAAGGCACTAGACCATCTGGATTTCGGTGATTCATGGACGGCCCGATGGCCAGCAATTATTTGGATCCAGCGATTGTTTTTACCTGCAGTTTGTAGGGGACTAGTGCCACAAGTCCAGGGGAGACTGAAGGTGCTTCTAGCTTCCAACAGGGGTCCCTTTCTTTGGGAGTGCCAATTTTTAACCAAGGACAAGGGTCATTCATGCAGTTCCAAGTCTGATGACACAGGGACAAAATATCCCTCTTTTGCTTTGGTGCTGTGGGCAAAGTCTTGTTGTCGGCGACATGGGTCTCATCTTAGTTCTTCCTTGATGCATGTTATTGCAATCCTAAGGTTCTGGTGTCAGGGGAGTACCTTAAATCCTAGATATATTTAGGGGAGCTAGAGGTGTTGGACTAGTAGCCAATGTTCAGCTAGTCCCTGCAGCTAATCTGCCCCTGATGTGACAACATTCGGGGATGTCGGTCCCCTTTTCTACTCCAGAAACCTCTATTCCTGCCCTCCTAAACATGGCAGAATTATATGTTAGGTGTACAGATCAGGCTACCCACCCTGGAGGTGTGGCCAGCCTTCCTGGAGGTGTACATCTCGTGCATACCTAATTTCCCACCTTGCCTGGGTGTAAGCACACCTGGGTAAATGGGAGGTCGGTGTCCCCATCAGGGGGACATCCCAGAAGCATATCAGAAGTGGAGCATCCTCTGAAGCTCACCGCCTTGATGTGAAAATTCACTGGCCTGCTTGGGATAAAAGAGATGTGACCTCCTTCCTCCCCAATTCAATTCAATCTATTTATTATGATTTGGAGCCCCGAAGAGTTCCACATAAAAACATATGTCAAATTTGCCAAATGAACCAACACTTAAAAAACAAGGTAATAAAATCACAAAGCATCAAAAAATAAATTTTCATAAACTAATATAAAATTCATAGTTTTGGGTCAAAAGCAGAGATGTGCAATATGAGCATAACATCAATTTCAGAGTCCTTTCAAATACAAAACTAACAAGGGCTGGACAAGTTGAATTATACCAATCGATTCTTAGACGACTTCGAGTAGGCGTTTACGAGGATGCTAAAAATATGTTTGTTATAATACATTTAATTCAACAAGGATTGGAAATTAAAATGCAAAGGGATTAAAAAGTTGTAAATTTCAGTATACAGTACACATACCTAACAGCAGAAAGGATGACAAAAAAGTGCAAATGCTCAAACATAATAACAAGTACATAAAATCCTCAAAATGTTAGTATACAGTACACAGTAACTAGTAGCATGAAGGGCGAAAGAAAAGAGTTAATGCTCTAGTATAATACGGAATATTCTGTTTACATGCTTGGTCCTAACAGTTAAAATTTTCATGGCTAATAAATATTCAATTGTACATAATGGTATTCATAGCAGCATACAAGGAGATGAAAGTGCAAGCGCGCAACTACAGCACCAATTCCAAAAACCCTTTAAAGAGCAACCGTAAGGTAGTTAATATAAAAAATGTTATTTTCATAGATAATACAAAATTCATAGTTGCAAGTCAAATGCAGAGAGGTGCAATATGAGCGCAAAATCAATGTCAGTGTTCTTTCAAATACAAAACCAACAAGGGCTGGACAAGGAGAATTATACCATTGGATTCTTAGACGACTTCGAGCATGTATTTAGGAGGATGCTAAAAATATGTTTGTTATAATACATTTAATTCAAGGATTGAGAATTAGGATCCAAAGGGATTAAAAAGTTCTACATGTCAGACTACAGTACACAATAACTAGCAGCATAATGAGTGATAAAAAGCGCAAATGCACTAACATAATAACAAGTACCAAAATCCTCTAAATTTCGGTACATAGTACACAGTAACTAGCAGCATAAAGGGCGACAAAAAAGTACAAATGCTTGAATATAATAACGATTATTCAATTTACATGCTCAGGTCCTAACAAATACAATTTTCATGGCTAATAGATATTCAGTTGTACATAACGGCATTCGTAGCAGCACACAAGGAGATGAAAGTGCAAGTGTGCAACTATAGCATCAATTTAAAAAACTCTTTAAAGTGCAACTGTGACGTAGTTAATATAAAACATATCATACCATTAATTCTCTAACAATTACAACCGCCTGATCTAAAATATATAAAAAAAATTGTTTAAAACAGCTAAACATTTTGAAACAAACTGTTCAGAAGGGGCCAGAAGACAATTTGGAGCCTCCTCAGCTGGGGCATTGTTATACTTTAGGAAAAAAGGTCTTAGACATCGACGTCATGAAGATTGTAATTGGGAACCTACAAATAGGACATGATTTACATCCTGCACACCGGAACCACATTTAGTGACAAAGTCTTTCCTGCCTTGGAAGTCCCTCCCAAGCTCCTGTTAAAATTCTTAAGGAGAGTAAATTCAGCCGGAGCAACAAGATTGTTTTGCGCATTCCATGGGGGAGATTCCATATAACATAGGGTTGGGGCTGTTTATAAATACTACTCCCCACTTTTTTGAGAGATGTCATAAATAGTTTTTTTTATTCTAGTTTTCAAAACTTGTTTAGGAATAACACACGTACAGCTATTCTCAAATCAAGCAAATTTACGGCATCCTCAGAATTTCTAAGGAGAACACTTTTTCCCTTCAAGGTGTAAAAAATGTCCTCTCGCAATGCACCCGTAAAGGGTTCTCAACACTGTTCAATAGTGCATTGCTCCAACTTAAGCATGCAGTCATAGAGAACACATAAGTGGAAGGGGCTGGGTGATTGAGATTCCAAATTTGGCGCCAAATACGCCCCTCTACTTTCTCAAAAGTATCCTACTGCTGTTCATCTACTGTTTCACAAGCATAACTCAACGCGGGAGGAATTTTAATTCTATAAACTGATAGAACATGTGCAAAGTGTCTTTTTCCGCAATGTTTATAAAATCTACCAACTGCAGAGGCCTGGGAGATTGCAGTACCTCTGCATTGGTCAATGTGATCGCTCCTGGAGCACTTACTTGTGAAAATTCCCCCTAAATATGGGTATAACGTCACCACGGCAAGTTTGTCTTTCCCCAAGAATCAGTGCAATTTTTTCCTGACTCAGCATCCCAGATAGCTAAAAAACATAATTTTACTTTTTGAAATATTTATTTTTAAGTCATCCGAATAACATGCTAACTCATTGAGTCACCATTGAAGTACAATTGGAGTTAGGTCTAACAGAATGGCGTTGTCCGCTTATGGCAGCTAACTCAGCTTCATAGTTCCTCATTTTGGGAGGTCCCCTATGCAAAGCCTGACCCTACTAGGCAAATCAATTAATGTATAGAAAAAAGAGAAGAGAAAGCAGTAGGCACCCTAGCTTCAGCCCGTTGTGAGACTCTATTTTACTTGACAGGCCCTGGGTTCCTCCATCAGCTCCTGAGTTCAAGTGGAGGAGTGCAATGTGATGAGTAATCTAAGCAGGTGCATGGGAATTCACATAGTGGGCAACTTTCTCCACAGCGTCTTCCGATCAACCCGGTCGAAAGCCATGGTGAAATCTAAAAAGGCTGCATATAACAGCATACCCCAGCTCATTAGCAATTTTTCAATTAAAGTTTGCAGCTCAGTAGTTTTGTCTAGGGTGCCACTACGTTTGTGGAATGCAGCTTGCTCTGCAGGGTCAAAACTGTTACCAAAAGCCCAATCTTTAAGGTGGAGGAGTATGGTCTTGGCAAACAATTGTCTGGTCGCATTCAATAGTGCGATCTGCCTGAAGCCTGCAGGGCCTTTTTTTGGTCCCTCTATAAATAATGAAACCACAATGCTTCCTTTCCAGGACATCGAAATAGTCCTGTGGTCATAGCAGTAAGAGAATACCGAACACAAGAACTGTGCCCATGCTGCGCATCCTGTTTAACTAAAGCAATTGGTAAGTCATCAGGGCTTATCGCATCTGAATACCTTGCCCCTTTAATGAAACCCTTTATTTCATTACACGAGGGGGGCCGTAATCGCTACCCATCAAGGAATCAAAGGCAAAATCTGGATTTAACCCAGCCATTCGACTTAATCGCTGAGACATGTGCATGGTCCATTCTTCATTAGATATTAAAATGGGTTTTGCTTTAGTTCTGCCATCCCAAAATTTGGCAATAAAGCCCAATATTTACGTGTATCACCGGACTGTGTAGCCTCTCTTAATTTTATCCAATTTGCATCTTCCACCCCTCTACGCTCCAATGCCAGTTTTCTGTTTCTTGTTTGTTTTAATCTATTCATTTCCCTATGTCTGGACACTGAAGACTGCTTAAATTGTTCCCTTATTAGGACTAATCCTGGGCGGAGCAGGCATAGTGCCTCTGCGCTAAGTTTCACAGAGTTGGAAAGCAACTCCATGGAACTTCGCTACGCTCCGTGCCCTGCCTCTCCCAAAATAATTATAAGTAAGTAAAAGGCACTTACCTGCCCCTTGGCTGCCTTCTGCTCAACATCGCCGCTCTCCTGCCTCCTCTTTGTTATACTTCGTCACTAATAACCCCTACATTCTAAGTCTTACGTGTGCACATGCGCACTTGCAAGGCATACAAAGCAGGGGTTATCAGTGAATCAGGACGGCGAGGAGGAGGCAGGAGAGCGGTGATGTCGAGGAGGAGGCAGCCACTGGCAGTTAAGTGCCTTTTATATACTTTTAATTATTTTGGGAGGGTGGAGAGGCCGGCTAACTACGCTACACCACGGAGTCATAGTTTTGCCTGCACTCTGCGTTTGCAACAGAACATTGAGTAGGCAAAACTATGTAAACTTCGCTGGCGGAGCATAGTTACCTGCCTGGGGTTAATTAGGGCATTGATTTTGCGGTTTAGTTCTTTTACCTCCCATGATATAGCCACTAAAAGATTGGTGCTGCCAACTTGCTTTTTGCTTCCGCACGATCTAATTAGGGTCAATATCCTCTCAAACCTAGAGATGGGATTTTCCTGACTAGGGCCAGGGTGCTCATTTTCAACAATCCTCCTGAGACATGGAAGACTTTTATTAGACCAAAAAGTATGCCCATTAGTTCTGTTATATAAAATACTATCATCCCTTTGATTCCAAGGTTCCAGCAACTCAAGCTCTATGTTAACATCCACTGACAGAACTGTATGATTGCTCATGTTTGTTGGCAGTACCTTAAATTCCGTGAGTGCACCAAAAGAGTTTATGGATACCACTATATAGTCAATCAGTGAGTGTCCGCATAGACCGTGGAAAGGTAAAGGAGGCAGAAGAATCATCAGTCAATATCACGAACTCACACATCCTCAGATTATGCAAAACAGACAAGCCCTTCCCCATCTGATCTAATAAGGTCAGGCAAGGAAGATTCTTGAATAGACGATACGTCCTCCAACTCACGGTTAGAAAGGCCTTTGAGGAGCAGTTCGAAATTGTAGCATTAAAATCACCCGCCATCAATAACGGGGTGCACTCTCTGGAGAGGAGTCAGTTGCCCTCCCGGGTGGAATATATACATTTACCAAAAAAAGGCATCATGCTGACCTCGTGTCCCCTTTTCCCAACCTAAGTTTCAAACACATGCAATACTTAGAAGGATGGAGAAAAAACACAGGTTTCCAATTTATAGTGCAGCCAAGTAAAATAGCTAGGCCACAAACTTGCATGACCTTTAATTGAAGGTTTTGCTGCACAACAAAAGACAAAGAAGTTCTCAAAATGTAAGTCCTTGCAGCTCCATGCTTCTTGAAGACACATTATTTTAGAATCATGTTCTATGAGGAGTTTAACTTAAGGTTAGAATTTCCAACACCCACTATGTTCCAAGAAATGTATTTTCCAGTGGGCTACCACTGCAGCATGTAACGTTGTGTGTTTTCTTTTAAGCCATATGTTGTATAGTGTATTCTAATCTCCCTATCTGTCATCTATCTTCTCATGCTTTACAGCTTGCCTGTATTTAGAATGTTATAGATGTCATAGAATACTTACTAGAGATGAGCCTTCACTTGATGATGGAAGGCTGAGCATCCAGGAGGACAGCTCCTGGTGGGGCTAACTATATTACTCATTTAACCATTTAACTACCATCTTGGTTCACCTGTACCATCTGTAACTTAAGCTACAATAAATAACAACATGGAACTACACCCTGACTCCATGAAGATTATTACATTATTACACCATTCAGTGAGCCAGCTACCCAATTCTACTGGGCCATTTCTTCATCTCCTATGTGTTTCATGGCCCTTTGAACCTCAGGTCTTATAAGGTTAATCTCTCATTTTGCTAATAAGCTACCCAACGAAATGTTTATATCTTTCAGATTTATGACCCCTTTATATTGGAAAACGTACTACTTAGCTTCTGGCAATCTTTCCTCTGTAATTAGAGTGGGGCCACGAAAGGATCCACATATGGAAACACATCTATCCCACTTTTCCTAAAATAATCAACATTAGCCAGCACTAGGATTGCAATTATCCCTGCACTAAATGTGACTCTAGTATTTGGGGGACCACAACTAAAATCTAGGTAAACCACCTCAACATCCTTACTAATTACTAATTTTCAGTCCTCTATTCCTGATAACAACTGCAGCAGAGAACTTCTGTTGAATATAGCTCATTCTGTGTAATTTCCTGCATATATATTATCGCTTAGCCTTAGGTCAGACCCCAACACTGACATCTGCCTTGTGCGAGAAGCAAGGTCCAGACCCCCTTCCAAGAAACTCCCTTGCCTGGGACCAATCCGTACTGGGAGAGTAGCCCGACCAGAAAGGATGGAGGAGACATTATCCACGGCCCGTTCTATATGTGGCACAGCAGCATAAGTTTGTACTGTTAAGCTTACTAATCATGGTCTTTCCTGATTCCTTGGTGCGCTACGTCTGGGTTGATTTGTTCTTTAAAATTCTCCCACGTATTTCCTTCACCCTCCTCAAGTAATTTGGGTATTCATCTATCTTCCTGCCCTGCCAGCTCCCCTAATCCCTTCCATGAAATATGAACTACCATCCCCCCAACCACCGGGTGTTCAGTCCCACCGATAGGCCACGCAAGCCAATACATAGGCAGCGGAACCGAGACAGAGGACTGCTGCGCAGTGGCGGGGGAGAGAGCGGGGTCTGAGCGACACAGCCCTGAGAACACTCTGGGCCTGAGGAATAGAGAAGACAACACCTGCATGTTGGCGAGGCACTTCCGGGCGACACAGGAGAGGCAAGAGTACAGAGCTGGCACCTACCTGATCCATAGCGGCAGAGCCTGCAGAAACGAACTTGAGACCCAGGGGCAGCAAGAAGGGCATCCAGAGCACACAGGGAAAAACCCCAACTTGGCCCAAGAGGGGCCACAGCTTGTGGATTAGCATCCCGAAACAGCGCATAATACCTACATGATGAAAACCTCCAAAGGCCCGGGCCAGTAAGAACTAGGCAAGCGAACCTACTTGACACAGCATGGCACTACCCACAGCAAACAAATCCCACGTACATGCAGGAGTGGATCTCTACGCCAGGGCTGCGATCACCCCACTACCACTCACGGTGGTCTGACACCTCGTCAAACCCCCTTCAGTGGGATACCGACGAGCAGGGTGAAAACCCATACCGGAAAGAGCAGTGACGGACGAGGGATGACTAGGACTACCCTAAGGGCCTCTACGAAACAGCGCAACTTCGGAACATAGCGAGGCACACCATCATTCAGCAAGCCCAACTGCCTTTATAGCTGGGGGACACTAAGTGAGTCTGCAATTGAGTGCATCTAAACCAAGGCCCTTCCTGACAACACATACTTTGACAGCAACATGAGACGGGTTACCAAGAAATGCGACACTGAGCACCAGGAATCGACGCGTGGTGATAATGGGGAGTCACGCCCACGCATGGGGACCCGAAATGAAAAAGCGACACCCCAAGGGGAGATATCACTCCACGACATCCTGCAGGCCATAGAAAAAGCACAGACGGCAGTGGTGACCAAGATTGACACAATCCGAGAAAACCTGGGCCTACTACGAGCAGACCATTGAAAACTAGCTGACCGGGTTACGGCCGTAGAGTATGAGGTATAAAGCCTGAGGCCACCGGTAACTGCAACCGCACGCAAAGTCATGGACATAGAAAAACGATTCTTGGTCCTAGAACAGCGCACGGAGGACGCGGAAAATAGGGCATGCCAAAATAACATTAGGGTCACAGGCTCTGTCTGAGAAAGTTGAGGGGAACAATATGGTGGCATATCTTGAACACTGGCTGCGCACAGCAGTGGCGGAAGAGGGTCTATCGACATGCTTCACCCTAGAGCGGGCACACAGAGTCCCCGTTCGAGCACCCCTGCCTGGCAGACCACCGCGGCCGGTGGTGGCCCACCTCCTCGTCTATAAAGACAGCGACCATGTACAGAGCCAAGCACGCCTCAAAGGACAAGTCAAAGTGGACAACAGAGTTGTCAGGATTTCTCCCGGGAGGTGCAACAGCAACGAGCGTCCTTTGTCATGGTCAAAAGGAAACTGCACCAAATGGGGGTGTCCTACTCTATGGTATTCCCAGCCAGACTCCGTATAGTGCGATCGGGGGAACCACGTTCTTCACTACACCCCAGGATGTTTGGGACTGGATCGAGGAGCAAGATCCCCGAGATCGGAGATGGGAAGACAAAGACCCAGCCGAGAAGGAACGTACACGCTCCCCTGACAGAGGGGTGAAATCAAAGAGCCACCCAACGATGGAGGAGATGCACCGGGACAGAGCAAGTGTGATCGCAGCTGCGGCCTCACTGAGCACAGCAAGCACCCAGGATGCTCCCTTGCATTCCAGAGAAGAACAGAGAGACTCGGACTCTGTGACCAGCTCGAGCACAGTGGGAGATGCCAGCCAAGTCCTATTGCACATAACACACAGATCAGCAGGCAACCTGATGTGATGCAGATCGAGCACGGAAGTAAAGCCAGGACTATATTGTTGGGAGACGGGGAACAGCGCTAGCAACGTCCTACACAACGCCAAGAGGGTTCCCTATAAAATTGTATTTGACCTATACACTGGAGGGGGGAACTGAGGGGGCGGAGAGGACGGCTGTCCTCCAGGCACACACTGGACTAGTCATCACTTTCGGACTCTGACTGTTAAGGCACAAGAGTGCAAGGTTTGGATAGGGGAGACGTTCTAACTTGTCCTAGGAGGGGGAGTTGGGATGTTTGTATAGTTTTGGATGTACCAGGAGGGGCGCTGTTGTCAACAGGGGTAAGGAATACAGCACAACATTCCCCATGGGAACACCTGCGAGAATTTTAACAATGGTTTGGGTACAAGGGTACGAGCACAGGAGAATCTGAGCACCAATGCAACTGACAAAGGCCACCTATAACATAATATCATAGAATGTTAGGGGTATGCACTCCATGTACAAAAGGTATAACATATTTTCCCATTTGAACAGACGGTGGTACAAATAGCCATGCTTCCAGAGACCCAAACATTGACCCCAGAGGGTGCGGCACTATGCAGACGCTGGGGGGGACATGCCTTTTACACATCCTACTCAGCATTTGCACGAGGAGTACTGATTTGGATATGGACAGGGGTCCCTTTTCCAGCCTATCAAGCACAAAATTGACCAGACTAGACAGACAAGAAATTACCCTCTTCAGTATATATGGTCCAAATGTAGACCAGACCTGCTTCCTAGTGCAGCTATCATGATGGTTGCAGTCTTAATAGGGGGAGACCTTAACTGCATAGCCGACCCCGACCTTCACATCCGACTGACAGGGAATACTCGCACCTCTCCAATACCCACGAATTGCATGTCCGCCTGGATACTTTTCCGAGTTTGCCGGACATATATACGCAACTCTGGGGGGCAGAATATCTGAACAGAACAGTCTTGGACCACAACCTGCTAATGGTTAAGTTACGGGGGACACACAACCACAACTAATCCCTATGTGGTGCCTCAAACCAGAGGCCCTAGAGGACCAAGGGCCAGATGTAGGTAAAGTACATGTACCGATTCTAAAATACCGAATTTTACTGATTCGGTATTTTAGAATCGGTAAATGCTATGTAGCAATTAAATCGGTAAAAATTACAAAATTAGTAAGATTCGGTATTTACCGAATCAGTATTTACCGATCCGGTATTTACCGATCCGGTAATTGCCATTCATTCCTATGGGCCTGGAGGCCCATAGGAATGAATGGCAATTACCAAATAGGTAAATACTGATTCAGTAAAATGGGGGACACATTCAAGGGTGCCAGTGTGTCACTTTGACACCCTGTTGCACCCCTGAATCGTGCTTGTGTGCAGATGTGGCACACATACATGCCCTAAGGGCATGTATGTCTCCCACATGGCACAGTTGAAAATGCACAGATTTGCATTTTCAAAGGTATTCCTTATGTAAATAACAAATCCTAAAATGGGAAAAGCACTCATTTGAGTGCTCCCTACATTGCAAATTCGGTAATTTACCAATACGGTATTTTAAGAAATTGGTAATTTACAGATTCCTTAAAATACTGAATCAGTAAATTACCGAATTTGCAATTTAGGCCACCTACAATCCAAATGCCCAATACCGGTCGGTAACGACCGAAATTCAGTAATTTCAGACGTTACCGACCAGTATTGGGCCACCTACATCTGGCCCCAAGTATTCATGCAAGAGACTAGAGACCATATTATACAATATTTCACTGACAATGCAAACTCCACAGACTCTAGAATCACGGAAAGGGAGACCTTTAAGGCCACAATCAGAGGACGGTGCATGGCAACATCTATTGGAGTCTGAAGGACACTTACAGCGGACCTAGAAAGGGCGGATAAGGCACTCAGTGACTTAGAACGTAGGCGGCTGGAACACCCAGAGCTAAGACAAGAACTAATAGAGGCCAAAGAAGGGGTAGCAGTGCAGGAGGAGCGACTACGCTGCTTCGACTACCAGGCATACACAGACAGAACACACGCCGAATGAGATAAGGCAGGACGCCTATTGGCATGGCTCATCAATCCATTAAGGTGAGATAGTACCATCCTAACAATTTAGGACCAGCAGGAAGACCTTTACATAGGCAGAAGGAGATTAATAATCACTTCCGTGACTATTGTACCCACTTATACAAAAGCTTGGGACACAGAGAGATGGGAGGGATCACTGGCTATCTGTCAGACCTCCCCTGCACACACTTGAGGAGGAAGAAGCAGAACTACTAGGGGCTGAGATCAAGGAGCAGGAAATCAGAGGGGCCGTTAAAGCCATGGCGAAGGGAAAAACCCCGGGCACTGATGGAATACCTCAGGAATTTTATGCTACATATCTTACAGAGCTCGCGCCCAGACTGATTGAACTCTATGCGGGGACATGGGACAGAGGGATTTTGCCGCACACTACTCAGGAGGCGGTTGGGTCCCCGTGCTCAAGCCTGATAAAGACCCGACGGAGTGTACTGCATACAGGCCACTATCAATGATTAATTTGGATTTTAAAATACTAGGTAAAATATTGGCCACCAGACTGCTGCCACATATGACCTCTTTGGTTCATCATGACCAAGCAGGATTCATTCCCAACAGAAATACAACTCTCAATATCAGACGACTTTTCGCCATTCTGGAACGGAGTGGTAAGGAGACCCTAGGAGGAGCATTATTTACTAGTAACATAGAGAAAGCATTCAATACTCTTAAGTGGGAATTTCTGTATGCAGTGTTGACACAAATAGGCTTGGACTGGGGTTTTTCAGGTGGGTGAAAGTACTATACAAGGACCCTGTTTGATGTTTCTGTATGTTCGATGGGGTTGGACAATGTCAATGGTTATGGGTGGAATGTAATGAATGTGCCATTTATATGATTGAATGGCCTGATTATGACCGTTGCCCATCACCAGCTCAGTATATTTTGACCTAATATAGTGATGTGTAGGCCTGCCTAGTAAGAATAAGCTACAAAGTAGGGCTTGATGATGTCCCTTTCTGTTTCCGACTCTATCCTGCTTAACCGCAATGCTTGCTATTGGCTTTGGCATAATCTTATGCCGTCTTGCATACTAATTTTTCTCTTTTAAGTGAATAGTGGCCTAGGCTTGAGGGATTCCATTTTCTAAGCTGTCGCCATCTTCTGAGCCTTTCTAGGTGAGAAGCCATGATTTGCTTTTCACTTGTTTTTTGCACTCCGTAGATTGGTAGGAATTGGTTCTTGTCAGAGGAATGTACTCGCTCTGCTCTGAAGCCATAAGAGATGCCTGGCCAGCTGAAGCTGTGGCCTTGGTGCGGAGTGGTGCAGATTCTGATGGGAAAAAGGGGGCGAGGCTCACAGGAGCTTCATCTTATGTTTCCACTGGTACTAAAGGAGGTATCTGTATTCTGATCAGCGGAAGTCCACCACAGGGCAGACGTGCATCTGTGATTGTGGAGCAAATGGTATCGGCCTGTCTCCTGATTCGGCCGGAGAAACGCGCTCCCCTGGCCAAGTGGAAGCGGGATGAATAGATAGTTGGTGAGGTGTTCCACTAATTCTTATATTCCTACTGTTCTTGCCTAACTATCTTCTTCTGTTTTCAGGTTCTATACATTTATATACATATATAAGTCCTATACATGTTTTACTGATTGCGTTTAGCAATTGCCTAGGTGTTAGTTCGTGGCTGGATATATACATATATATATATATATATATATTGAAACATTTGGAGGTACTGTGGCGCCCACCGGGGTTTAATTGAAATGGTGAACTACAAAGACCAACATGCTTTGCGCATACGCCCACTGGGGCGGGGACATTAAATATGCGCGTAATTCACCAGAGCTACTGTTTTCCTCTCAGCCAGTGATCAAGGGCGGGACCACGCCCGAAACGCGTTTGGCTTTTACATGTGTCAGGAGCGCCAGGCTGTTTGCGGATGCTGTCCCAGATTAAAGGAGTTAACCTGCCGTGTGTGGCCTTCTTTCCTGGAGGGAAGTCTGTTTTGAATATGTGCGGCCGCCCTAGCCGCTAGAAGGCCCCACTGCTCAACCAGCGGGATGACTGCACCAGTGACAAAGAGGTGCAGCTGATACGGCGGGTCCGGTCTGTGGATGCTTCATGGCTATGCTTCGCCCTGGGCAGCACCTAACACACCCACTGGGGTATATTGAAACATTGGGAGGTACTGTGGCGCCCACCGGGGTTTAATTGAAATGGTGAACTACAAAGATCAACATGCTTTGAGCATACGCCCACTGGGGCGGGGACATTAAATATGCGCGTAATTCACCAGAGCTACTGTTTTCCTCTCAGCCAGTGATCAAGGGCGGGACCACGCCCGAAACGCGTTTGGCTTTTATATGTGTCAGGAGCGCCAGGCTGTTTGCGGATGCTGTCCCAGATTAAAGGAGTTAACCTGCCGTGTGTGGCCTTCTTTCCTGGAAGGAAGTCTGTTTTGAATATGTGCGGCCGCCCTAGCCGCTAGAAGGCCCCACTGCTCAACCAGCGGGATGACTTCACCAGTGACAAAGAGGTGCAGCTGATACGGCGGGTCCGGTCTGTGGATGCTTCATGGCTATGCTTCGCCCTGGGCAGCACCTAACACACCCACTGGGGTATATTGAAACATTTGGAGGTACTGTGGCGCCCACCGGGGTTTAATTGAAATGGTGAACTACAAAGACCAACATGCTTTGCGCATACGCCCACTGGGGCGGGGACATTAAATATGCGTGTAATTCACCAGAGCTACTGTTTTCCTCTCAGCCAGTGATCAAGGGCGGGACCACGCCCGAAAAGCGTTTGGCTTTTATATGTGTCAGGAGCGCCAGGCTGTTTGCGGATGCTGTCCCAGATTAAAGGAGTTAACCTGCCATGTGTGGCCTTCTTTCCTGGAGGGAAGTCTGTTTTGAATATGTGCGGCCGCCCTAGACGCTAGAAGGCCCCACTGCTCAACCAGCGGGATGACTGCACCAGTGACAAAGAGGTGCAGCTGATACGGCGGGTCCGGTCTGTGGATGCTTCATGGCTGTGCTTCGCCCTGGGCAGCACCTAACACACCCACTGGGGTATATTGAAACATTTGGAGGTACTGTGGCGCCCACCGGGGTTTAATTGAAATGGTGAACTACAAAGACCAACATGCTTTGCGCATATGCCCACTGGGGCGGGGACATTAAATATGCGCGTAATTCACCAGAGCTACTGTTTTCCTCTCAGCCAGTGATCAAGGGCGGGACCAAGCCCGAAACGCGTTTGGCTTTTATATGTGTCAGGAGCGCCAGGCTGTTTGCAAATGCTGTCCCAGATTAAAGGAGTTAACCAGCCGTGTGTATATATATTCACTGAAAAAACCATAGGTTATATACCGTATATAGTTAGCTGGACATTTTATTGACATAAAACCAATGAAATTCCATATATAGTTAGTTGCACTAACTATATATCGCGCACCCGCAATCCACTGCTGATGATGTCACATATTACATCATTCATGACATGGTCAGTGACATCACTGATGACATCACTGATGACATCTCAAATGACATCACTGATGACATCACTGATGACATCATCCAGTGACTGTGTGTTTCTGTAAAGTTTAAATATGTTTTACATATTGAAGAATGAGTAGATGTATAAGTGTCTGGATGAAGGATTTAGTAGGTGCGTGACTGACTGTATGAGTGAGTGATTAAATGTGTCTCACTGAGTGCATGGGTTAGTGACTAAACTGTCTTAATTTGTGCATCATTATGTCTGTTGTTCTGTAAACTGCTGCATGTGTTGATCAGTAGCTATATGAGTAACTATATGGGTTATTGATTGATTGTCCAAGTATTTGTATGGGAGTCTGAGTGTGTGTGTGGCTGGCTGGGAGATGTGTGACTCTGTGCAGATCAATGTGTACTTGTATCAATGATTGTATAAGAGAGTAAGTATGTGTTAGTATATGTTTGAAAATGTAAGGTACTCTATGTTTAACTGTATAGATTAGAAAATGGAAGTGTGATTGATTATTTACAGGACTGACTAGGTGTGTGAGTAACTCCATGGATGAGTGGCAGAGTGTGAGTGTCTGTGTAGGTGTATGAGTGCATATGATAGTGTTGTAAAGATGAGTGATTGTATGTATGAATGGTTGTGTGGGTGAATGAGTGAATGTGTGTGTAGACATAGGAATCAGTGAGTGCGTATGTAGTAACTAGTATTGGTGTGTCAATGGTTAAAAAATTATATTCTGTATTTAACACTGGGTGTAACAGAGGTTATATTAAAGTGTGAAGAGATGCATTGTATTGTCACATGAATGATATCATCAGTGAGGTGACCATTGATGTCAAATGAGATGTCATCAGTGATGTCATCAGTGATGTCATTTGAGATGTCATCAGTGATGCCATCAGTGATGTCACTGACCATGTCATGAATGATGTAATATGTGACATCATCAGCAGTGGATTGCGGGTGCGCGATATATAGTTAGTGCAACTAACTATATATGGAATTTCATTGGTTTTATGTCAATAAAATGTCCAGCTAACTATATATGGTCTATAACCTATGGTTTTTTCAGTGAATTTTCAAGGTTTTGTAAATGCTAATTCCTAACTATATATGGTCTATAACCTATGGTTTTTTCAGTGAATTTCAATGGTTTTTTAATAGCAAATATCAAAAGCTTTTTTGTGGAAAATGACTAAAATTAGGTATACACAAGCGGCGTTCATTTATGTTCACCACAGCCACTGTTGAAAGTAAAGTGAAAGTCGCGAAACAGTGGCCACGCCATCTTGTCCCTTTTAGGCCCCATCATGCACGTAAGTGACAGCCATTTTGTGTGTCATGGCCTCTCTGCCCACTGCCAATAGCCTATGATCGTTCGGAATTGGTTCTCTTTGGGTGATTCTTTATTCACAAATAAGCACAGAGTCGCAATACTCTGTTTAGTCTTTGCGGATAGTGAAGGATAGGTAGTGCAGACTTTTGTCCCCTTTGTAACCCGTCATGCCTATCTCTGCCCCGTTTGTTGGTAGTTGGTTCAACCCGGACCGTTTATTAGAGGTAGATCATCCGACTCCACCGGAGGACACCCCTAATAAAAAGGACATATATATATAAAATGCGGACTAGCCGATGTATCGTGCTAGCAAACTATAACATAAAAATCGTTAGAAAAAACAAAAGGAATCGAGCAAAATCAGTAGGCCACTGATGGGATCTCTTTTTGACCTCGCTAAAATAGAAACATTAGGAACAACCCCTCATGAGAAATATGAAACTAGTGAGAGGAACCGAGCTCGACACCATGATGGCTGCAAGACAGCTCGGCTCCGCCGCCCACCCCGCCCGAAATAACGACAAACCCTATGCAAATATTATAAATATATACAACACACCAGCAAAGTAACAGGGTAAAACGTTTTATTAAATAACTATTTACATGGCAGCCTGCTGCGACATCGATCCAAATGCATGACGCTGTTCCTGTCCCTCCTTCCTTAAAGTAGCAATGTTGGGCTACTTTGGGCTACTTTTTAGTAGGATTTGGGCTTTAGAAAGTCTACAAAGGCCATCAGCCGGCGAGGTAGCATAGGTGGCGGCCTAGGGGTGGAGGACCGTTGTGCAAATAGCCCGGGGGCGACACCACGCGCCAAGGCTCGTCCCCAGTACATCCAGAGGTGATGTCCGACAAGTTGTGTGGGGGGATGCCTTGCTGATGCCGCCACCCCCCCACCACCTTCTTGTTGCCTGATCCGGCCAGCTCAATCGATCGAGCATGAGACTCTCAAACCCAGGGTCGTAGGCCCGGCCATCTTGTGGGGCGCCCGCAGGAGAGACGGCGCGGACGGCCCCCTCTCCCCTCACCCCCAGGTGGAGCTGCAGCAGGGCGACCCTTAGCGTTTCACTCGCCGGTCAGCTGAAGCAGGGCGACCCTTAGCGTTTCACTCGCCGGTCAGCTGAAGCAGGGCGACCCTTAGCGTTTCACTCGCCGGTCAGCTGAAGCAGGGCGACCCTTATCGTTTCACTCCCCGGTCAGCTGCACCAGGACTGCCATTGGCGTTCCACTCGGTTGGATGGCCGGGGACCCGCTTCGGTGGCCGGGGTGAAGAGCGGCTGTTGCTGCGGAACGCTCAAAATGGCGGCCGACTCCCCGGATTTGGGCCTGGTCCACTAGAACGGCTCTGGACTACCCTGGAACTCGAATGCTTTCCTGCTCGGGCATGAGCCCCACTCTTGAAGACGTCCTCTCAGTTTTAAAGGTTCTACGAGAGTCGTTGGCCCTCGACTCCCGCGGGCTTCCGATGGGGGCAACCGCCACTGTTGCTCGACTATCCCCCATGGATATACCGCTGCCACGGGTGTCCGCCGCCTTATCCACATCTGGTGCCGTGAGGGAGGCTGATTCAGTGCATCGGCGGAGGGATACGCCTGCTGTCCCGCTCTCCGGAAGTGGCCACAACATTGTCACAGGATGGTAGTGCTCTCATGCTGACGCCAGTTTTTGTCCGAATTACTAAGAGACACTGTAGACTGCCAACTTGATCAGCTCCGGTGGGACCTCAGCGTGACCCGGTAGGGAAGATTTTGTCTCCCTCGCCTTTGAGTCATGGTTCATGCTGCCTGTTCTTTCTGTATTCTTTGTATTAATAAAGCTTCAAAGTAATGTTACCCATGATACTCGCCCATGGTGTGCGTATGGACGATTTTATTGTAACTGATCCTGTTATACTTTCAATTATAAAATCAACCTTCACTGATCCTGCAACCGTTTGTCAGGTTTAGTTTTTTCAATTAAATGGCTCGCTTGTTACATACTCCTATACCCCTGGCTTAAAGTCCCTTTGCCCAAAATAGCTCTGTGTTTTGTCTTAGGTTTCCATACTTGATGTATGTAATGTCGCACCCTGTCTGGTATTTGTGTGTACGTAAACTATGAATTTATGTTTTCCCTCAGCTTGTGTTTTATACGTGAAACCGACCCATACTGTTCTATATGTGTGTGCACTGAATAACCTATTATTATACACGTTTTTCTCTCTCTCTCTTTATGTTGTACGTGTACTAATAGCCTATTTGGTGCGCACGACGCTCTCTCCCTCTGAGGGCTCCCTTGCTCTCTTTTGAAAAAATGATGACACTGTACCTCGCCGGTACAGGTATAATTGGCTTTAGACACGACAGTGTTTGAACAAATTGATAGAAACAAAACGATCATATTTTGCCATATTACTACCTCTCCTTTCTGTAAAATGTTGGAACTTAATTGGCTGAGAAAGAAAGGACAGGTAAGACGACTGATGTCCCCTAATCTGACCCTTAAAAGGGAACTATATGTCAGTGGTTTTTTGTTTTAATGCCTTAGTAACACCACCCTCATCATTTAGATTACCACCGCCCATTGCACAAAAGCGTACCGGGCGCTCCCCACGCAAAAAAAACGTTGTTTTTTTTTGCCCCGCGGGGCCCTTTTAAAGCCTCCACATCAAACCTAGGGGGTCAGGGAGGATCTACTATGCCCCCTTATGGTCATTTCCCCCTTTGTTTTGGCCTCCTCTTGTCTCTCGATCCTACAGAGAGACAAGATGGCGGCCGCTTCGGACTGTTTAGAATGTTGACAGACACCGGAGAGCCAATCAGCTTCGCTTCGCGAAGTTCCGTTACGCGTCAAGTACGCGAACCGGAGCGCTACCCGGAGCGCTGTTACAGATATATATATTTTTTTGAACGTTAATTTATCAAAATCCACTGGAGCACATATATTGAGACCTAGCAAAGGCACATCGGGCTAACAGTCCCTACAATTTTGCCAAGTTTCATGCAAATCCATTCAGCCGTTCGGGCTAAAAGTGAGGCCAACCGCCTATGGAAATTAACATGGGAAAAAAGCGTTTTGGGACCCTTCTTTTTTCTCGGCCCCCCCCTTGACAACCCCCCCAAATTTTCAGGGGCTGCTCAAAAACAAAATGTTCCATTTTCCTGAAAATTTCAGCCAATTCCGTCCACATAGAATTTTCAAAAATCCCATAGAGAAAAAATCCTAACTATATATACCTACTGGCGACCGCCAGTAGGTAATATATATATATATATATATATATATATTCACTGAAAAAACCATAGGTTAGAGACCATATATAGTTAGCTGGACATTTTATTGACATAAAACCAATGAAATTCCATATATAGTTAGTTGCACTAACTATATATCGCGCACCCGCAATCCACTGCTGATGATGTCACATATTACATCATTCATGACATGGTCAGTGACATCACTGATGACATCACTGATGACATCTCAAATGACATCACTGATGACATCTCAAATGACATCACTGATGACATCATCTAGTGTCTGTGTGTTTTTGTAAAGTTTAAATATGTTTTACATATTGAAGAATGAGTGGATGTATGGAAGACTGAGTGTGTGTGTGGCTGGCTGGAAGGTGTGTGACTCTGTGCATATCAATGTGTACTTGTATCAGTGATTGTATAAGAGAGTAAGTATGTGTTAGTATATGTGTGAAAAGTATGGTGTTCTGTGTTTAACTGTATAGATGAGGAAATCGAAGTGTGATTGATTCTTCACAGGACTGACTAGGTGTATGAGTGCATATGATATTGTTGTAATAATGAGTGACTGTATGTATGAGTGATTGTATGGGTGAATGAGTGAATGTGTGTGTAGAAGTAGGAATCAGTGAGTGCGTATGTAGTAACTGGTATTGGTGTGTCATGATGTCATCAGTGATGTCATTTGAGATGTCATCAGTGATGTCATTTGAAATGTCATCAGTGATGTCATCAGTGATGTCACTGAAGTATGGTGTTCTGTGTTTAACTGTATGGATGAGGAAATGGAAGTGTGATTGATTCTTTACAGGACTGACTAGGTGTGTGAGTAACTGCATGGATGAGTGGCAGTGTGTGAGTGTCTGCATAGGTGTATGAGTGCATATGATAGTGTTGTAATAATGAGTGACTGTATGTATGAGTGATTGTATGGGTGAATGAGTGAATGTGTGTGTAGACGTAGGAATCAGTGAGTGCGTATGTAGTAACTGGTATTGATGTGTCATGATGTCATCAGTGATGTCATTTGAGATGTCATCAGTGATGTCATCAGTGATGTCATTTGAGATGTCATCAGTGATGTCATCAGCGATGTCACTGACCATGTCATGAATGATGTAATATGTGACATCATCAGCAGTGGATTGCGGGTGCGCGATATATAGTTAGTGCAACTAACTATATATGGAATTTCATTGGTTTTATGTCAATAAAATGTCCAGCTAACTATATATGGTCTCTAACCTATGGTTTTTTCAGTGAATTTTCAAGGTTTTGTAAATGCAAATTCCTAACTATATATGGTCTATAACCTATGGTTTTTTCAGTGAATTTCATTGGTTTTTTAAAAGCTAATATCTATAGCTGTAAAATATATTCTTTATTACGTGACGTATCATGTAGCCACGTAAGACGCCTCATGACGCGTCGCATAACCGTGACGTATCGTCTCTGCAGCGCAAACAAAACCCGTAACGTAAGCGTGCCGGAGCACGCTTACAGATATATATATATTTTTTAACCTTAATTAGACAAAATCCACACGTGCACATATCTTGAGGCCTTGCAAAGGCACATCAAACAAACAGTCCCTACAATTTTGCCAAGTTTGCTGGAAATCTATTCCCTTAATTTTTTTTTTACTGTTTCTCTTGGTTTTCCCCTTGTTACGCTTACCGGGACGCTACCCGGTACGCGAACCGGACGCTCCAAAAACACAAGATGGCGGACTCCCGTTACGCTGCCGGTTAGCTGCCCGGTTCGCGTACCGGGAAGCGCCTCTACCGCGAAAAATCGCGGGGGACTTTAATATCCCCCTCATCAATCCTAGGGGGTAAGGAGTGGTCTACCTTGCCCCCTTTCCTTCATTTCCCCCTTCGTTTTTCACCACATCTTGTCTCTCGATCGTACCAAGAGACAAGATGGCGGCCGCTCCGGACTGTTTAGAATGTTGACAGACACCGGAGAGCCAATCAGCTTCGCTTCGCGAAGTTCCGTTACGCGTCAGGTACGCGAACCGGGGCGCTAACCGGAGCGCTGTCACAGATATATATATTTTTTTAAACGTTAATTTCTCAAAATCCACTGGAGCACATATATTAAGACATAGCAAAGGCATGTCGGGCAAACCATATCTACAATTTTGCCAAGTTTCATGTAAATCTATTCTGCCGTTCGAGCTAAAAGTGAGTCCAACCGCCCTATGGAAAAATGAATGGGAAAAACGCGTTTTGGGACCCCCCTTTTTTCTCGGCCCGCCCTTGACGAAACCCCCCCAAATTTTTAAAGGCTGCTCAGAAACGAAATGTGCCATTTTCCTGAAAATTTCAGCCAATTCCGTCCACAAACGCCAAAGTTATTAGACATAGAATTTTCAGAAATCCCATAGAGAAAAAATCCTAACTATATATACCCACTGGCTATCGCCAGTAGGTAATATACATATATAAACATATATAATCTGCATATCTATATAAATATAAATGCATGCATACATATACATATATGCATACATATGCATGTTATTTACATGAAAGTTTTAAAAACACTAATAAAAGCAAAGCTAAAAAGCCACCTCATTACAAACAGAATGGCTTTAACTTAAACGAGGGCGAGATCTATTGCATTTTCAATGCTTGTTTACTTTGGTTCTATCAAGAAGGCATTCAGATGTGTCACACATTTGCCATAAATTTTGAATGTTAGCACTCTAGTTGCTCATTAGATCACTGTAGTAAAGCTAGTGCTCACCAGGGAAGTCTGCTGCTAATCATGGTTTGCAGCCATTTTCCCGCATTTTTTATCCCGCAGACTTTCAGTCCGCATACCATTATCCCGCAAGGTCATTGACCTCGCATACCATTATCCCGCATTATTTCAAAACGCATGTGCATTTATCGCCTATGCCTTTACAAAGAATTACGTTTTAAAGGCATGTATGGTAAATGCATTTGCGTTGTGAAAACCACGATGACGAGAGAGGTAAGTGGGTTTGTGTTAATTTTTTCGTGGGTTAGTGATTGTGTAGTGTAGTGTAGTGTTGTGTAGTGTAGTGTTGTGTTAGTGTAGTGTAGAGTTGTGGTGGTTGTTTAGTGTAGGGTCATGCTGGGGGTAGTGTTTTAGGGTTTAGGGTTGTGTTGTAGTGTTTGCGTAGTGTAGGGTCATGCTGGGGGTAGTGTTTTAGGGTTTAGGGTAGTGTTGTAGTGTTTGCGTAGTGTAGGGTCATGCTGGGGGTAGTGTTTTAGGGTTTAGGGTTGTGTTGTAGTGTTTGCGTAGTGTAGGGTCATGCTGGGGCTAGTGTTTTAGGGTTTAGGGTAGTGTTGTAGTGTTTGCGTAGTGTAGGGTCATGCTGGGCGTAGTGTTTTAGGGTTTAGGATAGTGTTGTAGTGTTAGCGTAGTGGAGGGTCATGCTGGGGGTAGTGTTTTAGGGTTTTGGGTAGTGTTGTAGTGTTTGCGTAGTGTAGGGTCATGCTGGGGTGTAGTGTTTTAGGGTTTTGGGTAGTGTTGTAGTGTTTGCGTAGTGTAGGGTCATGCTGGGGTAGTGTTTTAGCGTTTTGGGTAGTGTTGTAGTGTTTGCGTAGTGTAGGGTCATGCTGGGGGTAGTGTTTTATGGTTTTGGGTAGTGTTGTAGTGTTTGCATAGTGTAGGGTCATGCTGGGGTGTAGTGTTTTAGGGTTTTGGGTAGTGTTGTAGTGTTTGCGTAGTGTAGGGTCATGCTGGGGTAGTGTTTTAGCGTTTTGGGTAGTGTTGTAGTGTTTGCGTAGTGTAGGGTCATGCTGGGGTAGTGTTTTAGCGTTTTGGGTAGTGTTGTAGTGTTTGCGTAGTGTAGGGTCATGCTGGGGTGTAGTGTTTTAGGGTTTTGGGTAGTGTTGTAGTGTTTGTGTAGTGTAGGGTCATGCTGGGGTGTAGTGTTTTAGGGTTTTGGGTAGTGTTGTAGTGTTTGCGTAGTGTAGGGTCATGCTGGGGTAGTGTTTTAGCGTTTTGGGTAGTGTTGTAGTGTTTGCGTAGTGTAGCGTCATGCTGGGGGTAGTGTTTTAGGGTTTTGGGTAGTGTTGTAGTGTTTGCGTAGTGTAGGGTCATGCTGGGGGGTAGTGTTTTAGGGTTTTGGGTAGTGTTGTAGTGTTTGCGTAGTGTAGGGTCATGCTGGGGGTAGTGTTTTAGGGTTTTGGGTAGTGTTGTAGTGTTTGCGTAGTGTAGGGTCATGCTGGGGGTAGTGTTTTAGGGTTTTGGGTAGTGTTGTAGTGTTTGCGTAGTGTAGGGTCATGCTGGGGGTAGTGTTTTAGAGTTTAGGGTAGTGTTGTAGTGTTTGCGTAGTGTAGGGTCATGCTGGGGGTAGTGCTTTAGGGTTTAGGGTAGTGTTGTAGTGTTTGCGTAGTGTAGGATCATGCTGGGGGTAGTGTTTTAGGGTTTAGGGTAGTGTTGTAGTGTTTGTGTAGTGTAGGGTCATGCTGGGGGTAGTGTTTTAGGGTTTAGGGTAGTGTTGTAGTGTTTGCGTAGTGTAGGGTTATGCTGGGGGTAGTGTTTTATGGTTTTTGGTAGTGTTGTAGTGTTTGCATAGTGTAGGGTCATGCTGGGGTGTAGTGTTTTAGGGTTTTGGGTAGTGTTGTAGTGTTTGCGTAGTGTAGGGTCATGCTGGGGTGTAGTGTTTTAGGGTTTTGGGTAGTGTTGTAGTGTTTGCGTAGTGTAGGGTCATGCTGGGGTAGTGTTTTAGCGTTTTGGGTAGTGTTGTAGTGTTTGCGTAGTGTAGGGTCATGCTGGGGGTAGTGTTTTAGGGTTTTGGGTAGTGTTGTAGTGTTTGCGTAGTGTAGGGTCATGCTGGGGGGTAGTGTTTTAGGGTTTTGGGTAGTGTTGTAGTGTTTGCGTAGTGTAGGGTCATGCTGGGGGTAGTGTTTTAGGGTTTTGGGTAGTGTTGTAGTGTTTGCGTAGTGTAGGGTCATGCTGGGGGTAGTGTTTTAGGGTTTTGGGTAGTGTTGTAGTGTTTGCATAGTGTAGGGTCATGCTGGGGGTAGTGTTTTAGGGTTTAGGGTAGTGTTGTAGTGTTTGCGTAGTGTAGGGTCATGCTGGGGGTAGTGTTTTAGGGTTTAGGGTAGTGTTGTAGTGTTTGCGTAGTGTAGGATCATGCTGGGGGTAGTGTTTTAGGGTTTAGGGTAGTGTTGTAGTGTTTGCGTAGTGTAGGGTCATGCTGGGGGTAGTGTTTTAGGGTTTAGGGTAGTGTTGTAGTGTTTGCGTAGTGTAGGGTCATGCTGGGGTGTAGTGTTTTAGGGTTTTGGGTAGTGTTGTAGTGTTTGTGTAGTGTAGGGTCATGCTGGGGGTAGTGTTTTAGGGTTTAGGGTAGTGTTGTAGTGTTTGCGTAGTGTAGGGTCATGCTGGGGTGTAGTGTTTTAGGGTTTTGGGTAGTGTTGTAGTGTTTGCGTAGTGTAGGGTCATGCTGGGGGTAGTGTTTTAGGGTTTAGGGTAGTGTTGTAGTGTTTGCGTAGTGTAGGGTCATGCTGGGGGTAGTGTTTTAGGGTTTAGGGTTGTGTTGTAGTGTTTGCATAGTGTAGGGTCATGCTGGGGGTAGTGTTTTAGGGTTTAGGGTTGTGTTGTAGTGTTTGTGTAGTGTAGGGTCATGCTGGGGGTAGTGTTTTAGGGTTTAGGGTAGTGTTGTAGTGTTTGCGTAGTGTAGGGTCATGCTGGGGTGTAGTCTTTTAGGGTTTTGGGTAGTGTTGTAGTGTTTGCGTAGTGTAGGGTCATGCTGGGGGTAGTGTTTTAGGGTTTAGGGTAGTGTTGTAGTGTTTGTGTAGTGTAGGGTCATGCTGGGGTTAGTGTTTTAGGGTTTAGGGTAGTGTTGTACTGTTTGTGCAGTGTAGGGTCATGCTGGGGGTAGTGTTTTAGGGGTTAGGGTAGTTTAGTTGTTTTGTGTATGCTAAAGGCATATTCGTTCTAAAAGTTTTCGTTATTTTAATTTGCGGCCTAATAGTACATGCGGGATTTTTTTGCGGACTGATGGTATGTGGGATTTCGTCATATATTCGCTAATCATACTTTCTATGGCAAAATGAACCCCCTCATTTTGTTCCTTTTTAAATTAAATGTTTTAAGAGTTACCACTTTATTCCAATCAAGATGGCTTCAGGTGTGCCATACCTTTGTAATAAGTAGGACTGTTAGCACTCTAGTTGTTCTTTAGAACACTCTGGGACATTCTGTCAGTGGGCTATAGTTGGGCTACATCTGGCCGATATTTGGGCTACATTTGTTTTTTTTTGTCTCTGGTGGCCATCTTTGGGCTACATTGGGCTACATTAGGCTACATTGGGCTACATTTGGGCTCCAACATATATATAGCCCAATGTAGCCCAATATATATTTTTCAAAGTTAATTTTCGTAAAAACCACTGGAGCCTATATCTTGAGACATAGCAAAGGCACATCGGGCTACCAGTCCCTACAATTTTGCCAAGTTTGGTGTAAATCCATTCAGCCGTTCAGGCTAAAAGTGAGGCCAACCGCCCTATGGAAAATTGCATGAGAAAAACACGTTTTGGGACCCCCCTTTTTTCTCGGCCCCCCCTTGACGAAACCCCCCCAAATTTTCAGGGGCTGCTCAGAAACAAAATGTTCAATTTTCCTGAAAATTTCTGCCAATTCTGTCCTCAAACGCCAAAGTTATTCGACATAGAATTTTCAAAAATCCCATAGGAAAAAAATCCTAACTATATATACCTACTGGCTATCGCCAGTAGGTGATATATATATATATATATATATATATATATATATATAACGAACCTCCTTCGCCTGGAAGAAAGTAGAAGCCACAGCAGGGGACAGTGTGGAAGCCTTTATTCACACCAACAAGGCGAATGCATTTCGGCTATATCTTGCCTTCCTCAGCGCCACAAGTGTCCCGGGAAAACTGCCATACACGCCCCAGTAATGTCCTGCTGCCTATAATAGCCATGTGACTTAGGCCCCGCCTCCGATGTTGTAGGCCAACCTGTTGCAGTTCCGGGCATCATCAGGAACTGCAACTCCCAGAATGCATCTGTTTGCTTCCAGGTAGGTAGTGCGTTGAAATAACACCCAAATGGTGAGGCGCAAAGCAGGGTGGCATGAGTGGAATCCCAGGTCTTGTTCGTGGTGAAAACCAAATGCTTCCTTATGTCCCCTTACCGCTCCAGCCCCGAAGTTGCAGGTCAAATGTTCACGGGGGCGGCGGTGACAGTGCACGCTGCCCAGTAGCGGGGAGAATATCCTCGCAACCGTGTCAATCCTTTCTGTACCTCTTGGCGGGTCCGGACCGAACCAATCCCTTGGTGATAAAGAAATGCCGAAGCAAAGCAAGGCCAGAGAAGTCCGGGCCAACTTGATGGAGCGGGGGCTTCACAGCTGCGCCTCTGGCAACGACGCAGAAAATATCTAACGAACCTCCTTCGCCTGGAAGAAAGTAGAAGCCACAGCAGGGGACAGTGTGGAAGCCTTTATTCACACCAACAAGGCGAATGCATTTCGGCTATATCTTGCCTTCCTCAGCGCCACAAGTGTCCCGGGAAAACTGCCATACACGCCCCAGTAATGTCCTGCTGCCTATAATAGCCATGTGACTTAGGCCCCGCCTCCGATGTTGTAGGCCAACCTGTTGCAGTTCCGGGCATCATCAGGAACTGCAACTCCCAGAATGCATCTGTTTGCTTCCAGGTAGGTAGTGCGTTGAAATAACACCCAAATGGTGAGGCGCAAAGCAGGGTGGCATGAGTGGAATCCCAGGTCTTGTTCGTGGTGAAAACCAAATGCTTCCTTATGTCCCCTTACCGCTCCAGCCCCGAAGTTGCAGGTCAAATGTTCACGGGGGCGGCGGTGACAGTGCACGCTGCCCAGTAGCGGGGAGAATATCCTCGCAACCGTGTCAATCCTTTCTGTACCTCTTGGCGGGTCCGGACCGAACCAATCCCTTGGTGATAAAGAAATGCCGAAGCAAAGCAAGGCCAGAGAAGTCCGGGCCAACTTGATGGAGCGGGGGCTTCACAGCTGCGCCTCTGGCAACGACGCAGAAAATATCTAACGAACCTCCTTCGCCTGGAAGAAAGTAGAAGCCACAGCAGGGGACAGTGTGGAAGCCTTTATTCACACCAACAAGGCGAATGCATTTCGGCTATATCTTGCCTTCCTCAGCGCCACAAGTGTCCCGGGAAAACTGCCATACACGCCCCAGTAATGTCCTGCTGCCTATAATAGCCATGTGACTTAGGCCCCGCCTCCGATGTTGTAGGCCAACCTGTTGCAGTTCCGGGCATCATCAGGAACTGCAACTCCCAGAATGCATCTGTTTGCTTCCAGGTAGGTAGTGCGTTGAAATAACATATATATATATATATATATGTATATTTATATATATATATATATATATTCACTGAAAAAACCATAGGTTATAGACCATATATAGTTAGGAATTAGCATTTACAAAACCTTGAAAATTCACTGAAAAAACCATAGGTTATAGACCATATATAGTTAGGAATTAGCATTTACAAAACCTTATTTACTCACACAAAACCATTGAAATTCCATATATAGTTAGTTGCACTAACTATATATCGCGCACCCGCAATCCACTGCTGATGATGTCACATATTACATCATTCATGACATGGTCAGTGACATCACTGATGACATCACTGATGACATCTCAAAGGACATCACTGATGACATCACTGATGACATCTCATTTGACATTACTGATCACATCACTGATGACATCATTCATGTGATGATACGATGAACCTCTTCGGACTCTAATATAACCTTAGATACACTCAGTGTAAACAGACACTCACAGACTGTCACACATCCATGGAGTTACTCACACACCTAGTCAGTCTTGCAGAGAATCAATCACACCTCCATTTCCTCAACTATATACTTATACACACCTTACTTATTGAAACATATACTAACACATATTTACTCTGTTATACAATCCCTGATACAAGTTCACAATGATCCATACAGCCACTCATACATTCACTGGCTCTTATGCACAGTTATTTATATATGTCAACTCTCACATGTACTGTGTTTTACATATGTACTTACTTTGACATGTAGCACTGAGATATCCATTCACTCGCCAATACACTCATGCACACAGTCAACCGCCCATACAGCTGTTTCCACATGCACTTTTGAACCCATACATCTAGTGAATCAACTGCTCACACATCTATGCACAGAGTCATACACCTCCCAGACACCCACACACACACTCAGTCTCCCATACAAATAATTGGCCAACCAATCAATAACCCATATAGTTAGTCATATAGCTAATGATCAACACATGCATCAGATTACAGAACAGCAGACACAATGATGCACAATTTAAAACAGTTTAGTCACTAACCCATGCACTCAGTGAGACACATTTAATCACTCACTTATACGTCAGTCATGCACCTACTAAATCCTTCATCCAGACACTTATACATCCACTCATTCTTCAATATGTAAGATAAATTTTAACTTTACAGAAACATACAGTCACTGGATGTTGTCATCAGTGATGTCATCAGTGATGTCCTTTGAGATGTCATCAGTGATGTCACTGACCATGTCATGAATGATGTAATATGTGACATCATCAGCAGTGGATTGCGGGTGCGCGATATATAGTTAGTGCAACTAACTATATATGGAATTTCAATGGTTTTGTGTGAGTAAATAAGGTTTTGTAAATGCTAATTCCTAACTATATATGGTCTATAACCTATGGTTTTTTCAGTGAATTTTCAAGGTTTTGTAAATGCTAATTCCTAACTATATATGGTCTATAACCTATGGTTTTTTCAGTGAATTTCATAGGTTTTTTAATAGCAAATCTTTATATATTTTTTGAATTCTTTTCGGTGCGCTCCTGGGGCGCGGACCGGTGAACGCACGGGTAACCGCAATCTTGCGGCGCGCCTCGGGGCGCGTACTGATGAGCGTCCCAATAGCGCTATTGCCGCGACCGAAAACAACATCGTGACGTTTTGCGTAGCCGCCACGCCTTGCGTCATAAGACACGTATCGCGTAGCCGCGAGATGCGTCTTATGACGCTCCGCGTTAGCGCACCCGGAAGCGCATATGATCGCGCAACGTAAACACCCCGATGCGCTTATGAAACACGCCCCTGGACGCGCCCCGAGTCGCGTAGCGTTAGCGCGTCAAACCATGTGACTTCAAAATAACACTTTTCATTGGTTCAGAACTTTTTTGTTTCCAAATTGTGTGAAACCCACCCATTTCTCTCACTATTGCTTTGTACTTGGAGAGAGCAAGAGCTGTTCTGTGTACTATCTTCATCTCCTACTTTCCTGATCTACAACAATGGCTGCAAGAGAGTCATCCAGCAGTGATTCCGAGGCATTTTTAGAGGAGGACCCTCCTAGGCAGAAGAAAAAAACCCATTTCATCTGGAAATTTTATGACATCCCTGAAGGACAAAAAAAAGTAAACGCTCCAAAAGTAACCTGCAAAATATGTGGTAGTACTTTATCCAGAGGCAATCCTCTGAAAAAATATAGTTTTGGAAATGCCAATTTAATCAGGCATGTCAAAAGAAGACACCCAAGCAACTTTGCGAGGGAGAGTGTCAGAGAGCTGGCACGGAAATTACCCACAGATGGCGGCAGCACCTCCACTGGTGGAGCAACACCTTCGGGACCATCCCGTAGAAGAATGGTCCCTAACATACAGCCAGAGTTTGCAGGCATCAAATTTCTGTGCACGGAGTGTGACGAACTGCTCTGCTATGGGGAGCAGAGTGTTGAACTCATTGCCATAAAGAAACAGCAACACCGCTGCCCTGACAGTCCCTAAATTTTCACATTTTTTTGCTCCTGTTGAGCAGTTTTGGAATCCCTGTTTTTTGTTTTTCCCTTGACAAAAATCCCAAAAAATTATAAAATTGTTTTAAAAAGTCTAAAAAATATATAAAACAACAAAATCAGAAAAAAAAGTTCTTTTCAGAACTAACTCAAATTTATAAAAAAATCTGTCATTTTTTATCTCCATGGTACGCTCCCCAGTAAGCTCCCCGGTACGCGTACCGGGTGCGCCCCCCGCGAAAATCGAATTTTTTGTAAATTTTTTTTTTTACCCGCGGGACCCTTTATGGCCCCCACATCAAAACTAGGGGGTCAGGGGGGTGTACCCTGCCCCCTTTTTCTCATTTCCCCCTCTGATTTTTGCCACCTCTTGTGTCTCAATCCTACCGAGACACAAGATGGCGGCCGCTGCGGATTGTTTCGAATGTTTACAGACACCCGAGAACCAATCAGCTTGCCGTCTGTAAGTCGCGTGGCACGCCCTAAGCGCTCCCCGGTACGCGTACCGGGGCACGGCTCTAGATATATATCTTTTTTTAAACTTAATTTACTCAAAATTCACAGGAGCACATATATTGAGACCTAGCAAAGGCACATCGGGCTAAGAGTCCCTACAATTTTGCCAATTTTCGTGCAAATCCATTCAGCCGTTCGGGCTAAAAGTGAGGCCAACCGCCCTATGGAAATTAACATGGGAAAACCGCATTTTGGGACCCCCCTTTTTTCTCGGCCCCCCCTTGACGAACCCCCCCATATTTTCAGGGGCTGCTCAGAAACAAAATGTTCCATTTTCCTGAAAATTTCAGCCAATTCCGTCCACAAACGCCAAAGTTATTAGACATAGAATTTTCAAAAATCCCATAGAGAAAAAATCCTAACTATATATACCTACTGGCGACCGCCAGTAGGTAATATATATATATATATATATATATATATATATATATATATATATATATATAGCCAAGAAAGAAGTGACTCAAACAGATATATTCACCAAAGAACAAAAATATATTTCCACTACAACGTTTCAGCTTCCGCCTTCCTCAGGTAGTTTCAAGATGGTAAGCTCAGTGGCTGCACAGATGACACAGCTGAATTTTCAAAAAGCATCATGAGTGAAGATTCCATTTGGAATGTGGAATCAATGCAGTCCTGAGAGTTCTTGAGATATGCAGTAATCAGGATGTGTTGTCAGTAATGTTCAGTCCATCTGGATATAATGATTTACTACCTCTCCTTTCTGTAAAATGTTGGAACTTAATTGGCTGAGAAAGAAAGGACAGGTAAGACGACTGATGTCCCCTAATCTGACCCTTAAAAGGGAACTATATGTCAGTGTTTTTTTGTATTAATGCCTTAGTAACTTTCTTGTGATCCTTCATCTTCAAGTATATATATATATATATATATATATATAACACAACGCTCAACTTTAGATTTAGTATCTTCTAAAGAACCGCACTCGTGGAGTCAAAGTTTGCCGTGCTCACACCATCAAATTTTAATCACAAAGTTTTAACAGACGCGTTTCAGCGTAAAGCCTTCGTCAGTGTCAATTACATTGCGAGGGTTAGCATGGGTATTAAAGCAGACATTCATAGACATGGTTGACGGACTGTATTGTTCTTTTGGTCGCGCCATCTTAGAGCATGTTTAATACATTGAAATTCGCTGCGCGCTCTATGTAACTTCAAGTGTTCTCTTGATTTCTACAGTATTGCCAAGGTGCGACACTGGGCACTCCATCCCACCACTAGAGACGGGGCTGACCGCAGACTCAGCGAGTACGAGTACTGGCTACTCTCAAGAAAATCTGACCGCAACTTAATATCGGACATTTATCGCATGCTGTTGGGTAGGTACACACATATCCACAATGCAGGGAGAGCAAGGTGGGAGAAGGAGCTAGGACGCACACTGAGTAATAAAGAGTGGGAGGGCATCTGTTATAGGGCCCGTCATTCCGCTCATCATATGGGTTTGACGGACACCCTCACCAAAATTGCCACATATTGGTACTTTACTCCTGAAAAACTACACGAGATGGACCACTCACGAGACACACTCTGCTGGCGGGGTTGTGGGGAGAGGGGTACACTAGTGCACCTATTGTGGGACTGTACTCACCTGCAGGAGTACTGGAAACGGGTGCTAGACGAGGTAGACCTGCACCTAGACTCTACCATCCCGAGGTTCCCCGCATATGTGCTGCTGGGCTCACCCAATCCCATCACCCACCCACTGCGCTCCCACCGAGGAAGACTGATAGCCATAGCCCTGGGATCAGCGTTACAGAATATTCTCACTTATTGGCGCACTACACATGTCCCCACTTTTCAGGGCTGGTTGCACCGTCTTTGGAACGTCCTGGGGATGGAGAAACTGTCACTAATTGCCAAGGGGGAGGGAGACAAGTACCCAGAACTATGGCGACCCTTCTTAACGCTTCTAGCCACTGAGTTCAGGGAAGTGACTTGCCCTAGATATCTGGGCCTGCTGCGACTGTCACAGTCCGATACCGGAGGACCTACCGGATGAACGATCACTGCTATGCGAGGGACAGTTGGACCTGGAACAGGGGTGGGGGGTTGGTAGGCGGGGGGGTGGCGAGACTGGGGACACAAACTTTGGTTGTTGTTCTATTTTGTTTTGGACACTACTACGAAGCCTTGCTGCAAAACTGGTCACCGTGGCCATTACCTTGGTATGGTGTTCCGCTACTCTGGGCCACCACCAACGGTATTTGAGAGACCTTCTATCCGCACTTGAACTAACTACAGGGGTCAGCGAAACGCGATTGGCTAAGCATTCTATCCTTCCTTGTTACTGTTTTGATCTATTGTTAAAAGCTGCATCAACGCTGGCTAGGCCGAATGTTGACGCCGACCCAGCTTGTAAAGCATGTTGGTATACCAGATTGAATGTGCAGCGCAATAAACAAAATTTAAACATAAGAAAGCTGCTGCTCGAGTAAAAATCTACTCGAGCGGCAGAAAGGACGCAGCGCCCGTTTGCGCTATGCATGGTGCCATTTGCGATGATTGCACTGTGTGGACAAGCACCTCGCACTGAAAGTCACTGCAAACTGCATTTATCTAAAGAAACTCTGGCGCCTGCGGAGCGCCGCGTAGTGTGGTGGAATTTATTTTGCACTCTTCGTCGTTCGCATAAGAGAACTCCGCTAGCTCCGCCCAGGCTTATTGTAAATATGTTAATAAATTGAGAGAAGACCCCACGCGTTCCAGGGAACAGGGTGCTAAATGACAATGTAAAGTCAGAGAAAAATCCCTGGAGAAATATATGTATAGGGATACCTGAATGCGAATAGACAGTATAGACACCTCAGTTCAATATTAAACAATCTGGTCACGGACTAGTTTGTGATGTTCACAATTTTTTTTTTATTAAAATATGCATCATGGTTAAAATTTCAGTAGAAATACAATTGTACTGAAAACATACAATAAAATAACATACATTAAAAATAACGGAATTTCAAAAATTAAACAACAATTAAAAAACAATTGAATCGGTTCAAATTCAACTTAACAACACAATACATATAAAAGTGCACAATTTCTAGATTATCGACATACTTTCATTAAAGAGAAAAGGATAGACAAAAGACAGAAGAAACCCCTCTATAGGAAAAATAAGGAATGTAGTCACAGATAAAGAATGATTCAACAGCCTATCCAATAATATACTAGAGGCCCTGGTATTGCAGTGTGCAAAATATCCAGAATTCTAGAGGCTTGAATTCATAAGGAAGTGTAAAAAGGCGTCGACGCGTTTCGGTGTATCAGCACATGAATATAGCTACACCTTCATCAGGACGGTATCGATAGGGGTCATCTGATTCAATTGGTGGAAATCAAAGCTTTATTTTGAACACTAGATAACATGCTTGGTGTTGGTCAGTTTTCACACAACTCCAAGGGTACGATTTGGGCCGTTTTATTTTCGGATAATTCCAATCGTTTTGTCAGGTGGTACGGGTTTATGTTCTTTTTTCCTTTTTATTGTAAATATGCCCCACAGTTTAGTGTGAGTGCAAATCCTGCATTGTCGATCCCTGGCGACTTTCTCTATCATTGCTGAAACAAGGCCAATGGAGGTACCAATGGGTGAGGGGGACTGACCTCAAGGGTCCTGTGACCTCAGTGACAGAGTCACTGTTGTCGTAGGGTGTGCTGCTTCGCAGGCCTACCCGCAAATCTGGAGGTGAACTTCAGTATGGATTGTGGTGGACAGACCTTCGTGGGTAACTCACACTTGTCACCGCTAGGGTCCACCTGCTGGTGCTAAGACAACAGGGCTTCTAATGTCTATCGGGCCTTCTATGGTCTAGCATGGGAATGCGATCTCTGAGGAGAGTGGTCTTGTCATGAAGGCTGATTCTTGTCCCCAGTTTTGAATTCAGCAGCTCTGGCTATAAAGCCACATTATCTCTCCCACTAAACACCATACTGCCGCACTGAGAGAAACTCGCACTGCCTTTGGCTACAACCCAATTATGTCCCGCTATAAACACATAGATGCAACTCAATTCAAATTATGCACAAGACAAGAGTAATATGCTCCTGAAAAAAAGTAACAACATCCTGGAAAAAAGCAAGCACTCATAGGGTATTCAAGATTAAGTAATAGTCTAGTCAAATTAGTTAAAAAAATGGACTAACCTAGAACTAAGTGCAATACAATTTCTGTGACTGGATTCTTATTGAAAATTTTCCGTAGAAAATGATGGTGAAAAGTCTACCACTCTATCATGGCGCGTTAATCCAATATGGCAGATTTTTCAAAATGGCTGCCCATTATTTGAGATTTTGGGGCACATGCATCATTGTAAATTGCATTCGCAAACGGTGCGAATCGCAAAATTCGGTCGTTTGCGAATGCAATTTACAGTTTTGGGATGCATCATGTTTTTTTATTTTTTCGCAATTTAAGAAATCGCAATTATGTTGCGATTTCTTAAATTGCGATTGCATTTAAGAAATCTCAATTTGTGATTTATCAAATGCAATGCATGACACTTAAAAAATTGCGAATTCGTAAATAGGAAGACGTAAATTACCATGAAGTTGACCTTCATGGTAATTTGCAAAAACTTTGAAAAATGCACAAAAGTGCATTTTTCAAAGTTTAATTTTACACACACACATGCCCTTGGGGCATGTGAGTGTGAAAAATGTACTTAAAGTCAAATTTCAGGGGTGCAGCAGGGTGCCCTTTGGAACCCCCCGGCACCCTTGAAATTGCATTCTCATTTTGCGAATCGCAAATTGCTATTCGCAAAATGAGAATGACTTCCCATTCATTCCTATAGGCCTCTAGGCTCATAGGAATGAATGTAAAGGGATTCCTTATTTGCGATTCGCAAATTCTGAATCGCAAATAAGAAATTTTAAGAAATCGCAAAAATATTTGCGATTTTTTGATGCATTGCTTTTTGCAAATTCTTAATTGCGATTCCTTATTTTTCGCAAATAAGAATTCGCAAAAAGCAATATTGATGCATGTGGCCCATAGGGTATAACTGTTTATATACCCATGCGTGGAATCATCCTATATGTTTTTAGGGAGGGGAAAGTCAAAAATAACATCAAACATTGTTTCTGATGACCATAATATCAAATAATCGCGGAATATGTCAGATAGACAAAGTTTGTATAATTTTTTCGTTGACTTATATGACAAAGTGTGAAGGAACGTTAATATTACAATTAACTTTTGAAATAAAAACTTTGCTATTGTTTGTGATTTGTTTTTTAACTTTGTTGTTATTTTTTGTTAATCAAAAATGTTTCATTTATGTATTACAGGTTCTTGCGAGTTGCTGTGAGATACAGTGAAAATGAACGTAGAAAAGTGTTTCATTTGTGATATGGTGTTTCAAGAAGATGACAATGTATCTGTACTCACTGAAAGAGGAGTGACTGGAATTAAAAAAAATATGCAAGGAGAGAAAAATATCTAAGTTTCATGTTTGTGCTGGGCAGAAAGTTCACAAGAAATGTAGAGCGCGTTTTGTTAACTTGAAAACTCTGTTCCAGGAGAAAGAATCAGATCCCACAACTTCTCGTTGTAAAGCTTGTAGCACTTTACCGTGTGGAGGAGTCCTTGCTTCAGGGGAAAGTTTGTTGGTTTTAAACGCCACACCCCTTGAGGAAACAATGGGGCCTGAGAGGTTGCGAACATTCAAAACCTTAGGCACGGTAAAGTTTGAAAGAATGAAACCGGGGATTCTTTTCCGCAACCCACTAGGGCTGATGAAAGATAACAAAGACATTGTATGGAACTGAAAACCCACATGGGTAGAAAGCTATTGAACCACAGAGACCAGCATGCTGTTATCCCGGATACTCACCTGAGAGCCTATAGGAGGCGTATATATGCCTGCGTCACGCTACTGTGGAACATTTCAGTTCCATCGAGCAAAATCCTCTGAAGAAGAAGCTGAATGGCTTTGAAACGCGTAAGGAGACTTTTTAATTGGGAGCTGACTTGCCTTTTTTTAATAAAAGCTTGTAGCACTTTACCGTGTGGAGGAGTCCTTGCTTCAGGGCAAAGTTTGTTGGATATATATATATTCACTGAAAAAACCATAGGTTAGAGACCATATATAGTTAGCTGGACATTTTATTGACATAAAACCAATGAAATTCCATATATAGTTAGTTGCACTAACTATATATCGTGCACCCGCAATCCACTGCTGATGATGTCACATATTACATCATTCATGACATGGTCAGTGACATCACTGATGACATCACTGATGACATCTCAAATGACATCACTGATGACATCACTGATGACATCTCAAATGACATCACTGATGACATCATCTAGTGTCTGTGTTTTTGTAAAGTTTAAATATGTTTTACATATTGAAGAATGAGTGGATGTATGGAAGACTGAGTGTGTGTGTGGCTGGCTGGGAGGTGTGTGACTCTGTGCATATCAATGTGTACTTGTATCAGTGATTGTATAAGAGAGTAAGTATGTGTTAGTATATGTGTGAAAAAGTATGGTGGTCTGTGTTTAACTGTATAGATGAGGAAATCGAAGTGTGATTGATTCTTCACAGGACTGACTAGGTGTATGAGTGCATATGATAGTGTTGTAATAATGAGTGACTGTATGTATGAGTGATTGTATGGGTGAATGAGTGAATGTGTGTGTAGACGTAGGAATCAGTGAGTGCGTATGTAGTAACTGGTATTGGTGTTTCATGATGTCATCAGTGATGTCATTTGAGATGTCATCAGTGATGTCATTTGAGATGTCATCAGTGATGTCATCAGTGATGTCACTGAAGTATGGTGTTCTGTGTTTAACTGTATAGATGAGGAAATGGAAGTGTGATTGATTCTTTACAGGACTGACTATGTGTGTGAGTAACTCCATGGATGAGTGGCAGTGTGTGAGTGTCTGCATAGGTGTATGAGTGCATATGATAGTGTTGTAATAATGAGTGACTGTATGTATGAGTGATTGTATGGGTGAATGAGTGAATGTGTGTGTAGATGTAGGAATCAGTGAGTGCGTATGTAGTAACTGGTATTGGTGTGTCATGATGTCATCATTGATGTCATTTGAGATGTCATCAGTGATGTCATCAGTGATGTCATTTGAGATGTCATCAGTGATGTCATCAGTGATGTCACTGACCATGTCATGAATGATGTAATATGTGACATCATCAGCAGTGGATTGCGGGTGCACGATATATAGTTAGTGCAACTAACTATATATGGAATTTCATTGGTTTTATGTAAATAAAATGTCCAGCTAACTATATATGGTCTCTAACCTATGGTTTTTTCAGTGAATTTTCAAGGTTTTGTAAATGCAAATTCCTAACTATATATGGTCTATAACCTATGGTTTTTTCAGTGAATTTCATTGGTTTTTTAACAGCTAATATCTGTAGCTGTAAAATGTATTCTTCTTTAAATCCAAAAATATATTTTATATGTTTATTAATAACTTTTTTTTAAAATATTTTTTTTTCTTCGTTCCCGCTTCGCGAATCGGGAAGCTTCCCGTTAGCTGACCTTGATGCCGCGAAATAGACCACGAGCCGGTAAACGTTTCTTTACCGCAACTGCCGCGTTAGAAAACAACATCGTGACGCCTCCCGTCCGCATGACGTTTCGCGTTGTCGCGTGATACGTCATATGACGTGCTACGTTAGCGAACTCGTACGCTTACCGAGTCGCAAAGCACAGGTTTCTGGAAGCAAACCGGGAGGCCCTGCAAAGCGCGTAACATACACACAGCAGGTCATGTGACTTGGTAATAACACTTTTCATTGGTTCATTTCACTTTCGGTTTCCTAATGATGTAAGACTAGGTCATATGATCTAAAATGAACACTTTTCATTGGTTGAGAACTATTTTTTTTCCCAAATGGTGAAAATCCCTCCTTCTTTCCTCACTCTGACTTTCATCATTGTGAGAGAAAGACCCTTTGTTACCAGTGAGCAATGGCTTCTTTACTAGCTTCAGCTGGTGCTTCCCCACCACCTCCACCACATCCAAGGAAGAGTGGACCACCTGCTAAAGTTATAATTCAGCAAGAAGACGAAGAAGAGGAACAGGACGACCTAGATAATCTCCCTATTATGGCCAGAAGATCTGTTGTACCGGAAGTAACGGGACCAGAGGGCAGGGAGATGGTGCCAAATATACAAACGAGATTTCGTGAAGTAAAACAAGTCTGCCTACATTGCAGTGGATTCATTTGCTACGCAGAAGGAGCATCACTCTGATCAACAGAGCTATTGACAATCATGCTCATGTTTGTCCGAAACTCCCCAAACAATAAATTCTTTTTTTTTGTTTTCTTGCTCCTGTTGAGCCCTTTACAATGAATCGTTTTCGTTGCCCCCTCCGAAAAAAAAACAAAAAAATTATAAAACTGTTCAGAAAAATTCAAAAAAAGTAAAAAAATGTTCAGAAAAATAATTAAAAAAATATAAAACAACAAAAACAATTTAAAAAAAAGTTCTTTTCAGAACTACCTCCCCGTTATTAAAAAATTGGTACAATATTTGCAACTGTTCCAACCTCTATTTCTCTTAGTTCGCTTCCCAGTTCGCTCCCCGGTACGCGAACCGGAAGCGAACCCAAAAATGTTTTTTTAAAAAAAGAACAGTAAGTATAAGGGAAGGAAACAGACACTTATGTTAAAAGAAAGACAGCTATAAGGGAGTAAACTAGAGATACTATTACCCGTAATCCACTGCTGATGATGTCACATATTACATCATTCATGACATGCTCAGTGACATCATCAGCAGAGGATTGCGGGTAACAGTATCCCTAGTTTATTCCCTATAGCTGTGTTTCTTTTAACATAACTGTCTGTTTCCTTCCCTTATACTTACTGTTCTTTTTAAAAAAAATTTTTTAGATCAGTCAGAAACAGTGAAAGTAATGAAATATAAAAGACTACGTAGAATATGAGGACTGTATGCCACAACTTTGACACTTACAGAAGCCTCACCTTCTCCATGCCTCCACACAGTTCTACATGTACATCATAAATGCAAACAGAACAGAATTAATTATACATGTTAAATGGTTTATTTTTGCTGTTCTCAGAATGTATCAAATTTCACTAAAACAGTGACTTGAAGGTATTCATCATATAACAGCGGGGAAAGAAAAACACAATCAAAATGATTGTGTTTAAAAAACCCATACAACATTAAAAATCAGAATTCAGAACTCCTTAAAGTTAACTTACTTTCCATGACGGCCAAGGATGTCCTATGAACAGCTTACACTCTGTTGTGCTGTTATTACTTTCAACCCGCCACTTTCTGAAAGAAAACCTCCATCGTTTTCAAAAACATGTTACATACAATTAATGACTTCCTGCTCTCTACCACAAGATTCCACAAGGCCAAATCTTGTCAGAGCCATGTATAACTCTTGGATTTCTTGTTAGCCAATCCCGTCTTTTCGCATTTCCACAACTTTCAGAATTAAAATGTTGAAGATCATTTACACAATCCTGGACTAGTAATATCTTCCCCTTCTTCCTCAATCATGTTCTACATTTCCTATCACACTGATACTGCTTACTATGAAGCAGACTTACACTACCTTTATGACTAGTACAATTATTTAATTCTCTACATCACTTTTAATCACAAAGCAATGTAAAACAGTAGACAGCATTGCAGACTTACATTCCCTCTACTCCATGTTTTGATTGGCTGCTTCAATTAGCTTATAAAAAGAAACAGTTTTTCTGAACTCATTCAAAGTGCACGTATTTCTCCATAAAGTCCAGTGTTATGGTAAGAAGTTATGTCTCTGTACTACACTTATCCTCAAGGCCAAATCGTGTAGGAGCCATGAGAACTTCTTGAAATTCCTCAGAGCACATCCCGAGATTCTTTCCCTAAAATGTTGGTTTTAAAAACACCAGGTAAGAGTTTTTAAGGTCAAACGGCAATTTTTTTTTGAAAATTAAAACAGAATCATTGCAGAATGACCAGCCATTTCTACACTTTAAATAAGCTGTATAATGTCCTGATGTTATTGAAGGACCATCATGATATATAATTGCTACAGTTACAAAAGTCCTTCCTGATATTGACAACTGTGAAGCCACAAAATTTTTAATTAAAGTTGTCAATTTTGTTCCATCAGGCCTACATCGTTGGAACATTAAAATGACATACTGGCCATATGTTCGTATAAATAATGTGGACATCATTTCAGATTTACATTGGCTACACTCCATGTTGTGATCAGCTGCTTTTACTAGCTTATTAAAAGAGACTGATTTACTGTCTGGCAAAGTTAAATATATAAATCTTTCTGAGTCTACACTAGTAGTACTTGATACCCTACAGTTCTCGCAGTCATGCTGCCATTGATAAGAAAGCCCAAACAGGTGATCTACATCTACACCTTCATCATGCAATACATCAAGCATGTACATTAAAAACTCCTGACAATCTTGCTGACTATTTTGAGAGAATTGTGTTTGGCCTGAACATCTGTCTAACAGATTTCGAATTTCAGACACACTTTCTATGTTTGTTCTATCAGTGCTACATTTCTCTAACACAGAATTTAACAAACTGCAAAATCTTTGATCAGAATTGACCACAATCTCTTCTTTTACATTTTCTAGAGAAAACAAAACATTAACTACTACATTAGCATAGCAGTTGACACCAGAACTGTTTTCAAATTGAAAACCAACAACATCTTCAACAGAATCCTTTTTGTTTCTGCTTGTAATTTCAAGTTCATCGACTTTTCGTCTTTTTGCTACAACCTCCCCAGTATTGGTCACATTTCTTCGTTTCCGGCCTACCACACGTTTCTCAAACAAAGGATACTGAGGCAAATGTGGCGCATACTCTCTTCTCAACCTATTGTATTCCTTAACACAATCTAGATCCGCACAAATGTTTGTGACATCACACTCAATCAAGTACAATCCCGATAAAGTCCTAACTCGTGACAATGCCACATATGCCATACCCTCCTTGAACACAGAACTGCCAATATTCACCAATGCACAGTCTACACTTAAACCTTGCGATTTATGAATTGTCACCGCATATGCCAAGCAAACAGGAAACTGCTTACGACGAACATATAAGTCTTTTACAAGCAAAAATCTAGCAGAACAACGAGCAATTAGCTGTACTTCCTCAATGCCATCAAATTTAATTTTTAAAAATTCAATTCCATCTCTATTTCTGTATTTCACAAAATCAACAACATTACCCATTGATCCATTTACCAGACCTCTTTCAACATGTAAATTCCTTCTTAAAATTATACGGCAGTTCAAGCACACATTCAGAGTCTTTTCAAAACCCGCAGTTTTAGATATACTCTTCTCTAATGAATCCAATTTTGTTTTCAGATTCTCAGACAAAATAATTGTTGATCCCATATGCTCTACTCTGTCAATAGCTTCCAATTTCACAATCTCTTGCTTTTCTAAATGCAACATTTTGTTGTTGAATTTGGCACATTCTGCAAGAGTTGGCATCAAACATATTCCAGATTTTTTCTCAGTAACTTTCTGAAAAATATTCTCAGGCACAACATCTTCGTCTGGATATAAATTTGTCAGTAATCGTGCATGTAAAGCTTCTTTCCCATGCTCGGTCACTTTTCCAATTCTAACATCTTGTAGAATAGTCTTGTAAACTTCATCCTTTGCCTGACGCATATTTTCATGCAGTTCAGCATAATTGAAGTTTAACCATATATTGACGTTGCCAATACTCCCTAAGCACTTCCTGGTATCTTCATGCGTGAGCATTTTGAACACAGGTTGCCCTTTCACTGGTGTCAGCTGCAGAAGATCTCCGAAAACAATGATGTGTTTGCCACCAAATAACACATCATACTCTGTTTTGAGAACTTCTTGCATTCTCAAATGCACAAAGGCAAGCATGACATTGGAAACCATGCTTACTTCGTCAATGATAAGAAGTTTCATTTTCCTCAAGACTCTTGAAACTTCAAAACAAGCATCTCCAGATAGCTTGTGATATTCTAATTTGTTGTCATGCTCCACTGGCAGCATCAGTAAACGATGTAAAGTAATCCCTTTAATGTTATGTGCTGCCAGTCCAGTTGGAGCGGTGACAACACAAGACAGCGATGACTCTGTCCTTTCCTGCAAATAACATGAAATTGCTTTAATAAGGAAACTTTTTCCAGTTCCCGCTTCTCCACTCACGTACAGTCGGACAGGCTTCAACGACGTACATGAGCACTCTTTCTTGTCATGACTTAATCCATGATCAATTTGCATGGTAAGTTCGTCATATATTTTCCTCTGCTCAACGTTGAGTTGTCTTTCCAACTCTTCTAAGTTAACCGCATCCTCCTGAGCATGTGCCATGGCTCTTTCCACTTCATTCATAGCAGTGGCAGCTTCATTTTCGATAAGAGGTCCTCCTAGTGGATCCTGACTCAATGAAGCAGAACTCTGACTGTCCTGAGAACTGTCTCTGGCAATCTCGGCTGCAATCGTTGCTTCCTGCTCAATTTCCACATTCAACATTTCTACATATTTGGGAAAAGCAGGACATTCTATGGTCTCCTTGGCAGCATTGAATGAGTCTTCGTAACAAAGGAAATCTCCAAGCAGTTCCTCTTCTGCACGCCAAGGCTTAAAAAGTTGCAAAAGTGCTAAATAGAAAAACTCCTTTTTTTCAGGAGATTCGCCACTCAATTTTCGATGGTTTATCAAGTGGCATTTTCTTTGCTTGACCAGACATCCCTCACTTCCTATTACAGCATACACTCCTTTCTCAGTATCTTCTTTGATGTTCCTCTTGAATATGTAATTTTGCAGAACCTCATACAGACAAACATTCTCGAGGTGACTGCTTCGATTTGGATAATATGTATCCAACATGTTGCTCTTCAAAATGTCGGTACTGTTTGGCTCCTTTTCCGCCAAATACTCAATTTCCCGCACAGGTTTCAGAACTCGATTACGCGTTGCAGCAAGACCAACACTCGCCCAAACGATACTCCTGGACTTGGCATAGAGACTTGCTGAAGACAACCGGTCAGAACATTCGTAAGCTCCGATTTCTCGATGCGACAACATCTTCAGACTGAAACTGTACAACTTCTTGCTGAGGCTCTTTTCATGGGAAATGTCCTCCCACATATCCTTCAATTCTGTCTTCTCTTTTTTGGTGATGTAAGATGTCACATACCGAGCCACAGCCATACAGTTATCAGCCACAAACTGTATATCCATGTTAGCATTCCACATGGACAAAATCACCGGGTTGTAGTCGTTAATGTACTTAGACTCTTCGTTCCTCTTCAAATTGTATGTGTTTTTAGGTGATTTCTTCATCACATTATGTCGCAGCGAAGACATCAAACTGTTCACTCTTCCTTTAGAAATCACCGGTCGTGGAAAGCCGAAACGACATTTGGTGTAGAACTTGTCTTTGTTCCGGAATTTACGACGACAGTACTTTCCACATCGATGGCTTTGGAAACGTAGAACTTTTTCTCGTAGGCTTTTTTTCTCCTTTGCGTTTGGAACAGCACACGTAGAATATTGTTCTATGAAACTCATCACTGAGTCTTCTGCATCCGTTCCAAATTTAGGTGCATCCTTGATCCACAGCAACATATGTATATGAGGAGCACCTCTTGCTTGGTACTCCTTCCTCCAGAAGAAATCCAACACCTCTCCAAGAGGTGGATTCTTCTTATTCATGATGAAAGACATCATACCTTCAAATCTATGATTGAAGTACCTACATACATTGACTGGATCCAAAGAGCACAGTTCTCCGGGTGTCTTGAATTCGATGTTTTCTACGTTAGCATTTGCCTCTCGTAGAAATTCAAGTAAGTCTTCCCAGCCATACTCAGCACAGCTCAAAGTGAGGAACCATGTGGGAGTTCCTAAGTTCCTTAGCATACATTTTAAATCACCATGACGACGGTACCAGTACTCATTAGTACCACGCTGACACGCCATGAGATTAATCAGGTGAGAATCCAAAATACTGTCTTGGACATTGACTTTATCCATAAAGTCACTTGCCGAGATGTTTTGCATGTGTATACCACTTTTCAAGATGTGGTTCACTGCATATGACAGTCCAGACAGATCGCTTTCAAACAGGAGATGAAACAAATAAGGAATGCATTGTCGAAACCTAGGATCTCCTGCATACAATCGCAAAGTCCGGTATTCAGAAGCAGGAATTTGATGAGGTCGCTCATCATATCTTCCTCCCTGACCTGTTGGAAAAAGCTGTGGGAAACACCGAGCTTCCAAACTTTCCTCCCAAACACTAATGGGACTCCCTTTCGCTTGTTTCATTTGAAACAACTCAATAGCATTCCCCATGACTTCCTTGGAATGCAAAGGATGAACACTATAATGTTCATATATTTCTTCACTAGTACAGGGTTCTACTTTCTCAATTTGACCAGCACACAAATCGCTATCCTCTTCCTCACTTACTTCCTCTTCTGCAACATATACATTTTTATAGTACTTATTATATTTTTTCAAATACAATGTTGCCCTTTTGACTTTCCTAACATCTACTAAATCTTGCCATATTTTCTTATTCTTTGTCGGAACCCCATTAACTAAGATAACAAGAGGTTCCTCTTCCACTTTTTCTACTCCAATTGTGTTAATGTTTTTCTTCAAATCTAGAGGCAAATAAACAACTCTTCCCTTTAATCCTCTCTGTAAATCTGATGGAGGCAATTTCCCTGTCTTTGGCTCCATTCTTACAATAGCCTGAAAGGGATGGATACTTTGAATCAAAATAGATTCATAAGTATTTAAATCCTTCAATTCAGAAGGAATCTCAACCAATTCCAGATTATTATGAACTGCTCTAGCAGGCATCTGGTTTTGATTTAATTTGTTACAACAATAAGTACACACACGTTGATCCAATCCCAAATCAAAACAATTTTCTACCATCAAGTATGTTGTAAAATCCTTCCATTCACTATTATTTTCCCTTTCACTTTTTCCATATAAATCCACTAACTTAGTCTGATTCTTATAATAAGTGCGTCGACAACACACACAAGTGAAATTTGGCCTCTCACTTGATTTCACCTCAAACGTCGCAATTTCCCTCTGGAAATTATCTGTACTGGAAACCTGTACACTATCTTCCACATTACTCTCTTCTTCTTGGTCAATTTCAACATTCTCCTCTTTACTTCCAAAGTAACAAAACTCAATTTCTTCACATATATTCTTCACATCTATTTCAGAACCATGCAAAAGAGCAGCGCATAATTGTTTAAGCATAATTGCTGGACTCTTAGCATAATACAACATTCTAACTAATTTCCTCACTTTATTATGATGCACTGCTAGCATCCTGAAATGATGAAAAACACTCTGGCATACTCTCCTGGAAAGACAAGCCAGTGAATGACCATGCAAACCTATCACTTCTCTCACTCTGCAAGGATCTAATTCTTGCAACAACTTCATTTTGTGCTTCAAACTGTTCTTACTAAATGACCGTATAAAATCACAAAGCAAATTGATGGAATCCTGTCGTACACTGCAAATACTACTACACTTCCAGGTGTACACAGGACCCTTAGGACGTCTCCCTAAAACCTCATTACCTAACACCTCTTCTATCTCTGTTGTCACAAGTTTTTCTTTTTCAACTGGACAACCATCTTTCACTTCATAAGCTCGACCACTGGTGTCAACTGCATGCACCAAATCATTATCCTGGAAATAACTCTCCTCATTAAAAAATGCCTCAGAGCTGGAACTATGCATCCATTCTCCAGAAAAAACTTCACAAAAATTACTACGATTAACTATTCTCTTCCATCTACTATTTCTTTTGAAATCATAAATTACCTTGTTTAGCTTCCGAATTCTATTGATTGTCAAAATAAATAACTTACGTTTAATTTCAAATGCCTGATCAATAACTTTCTCAACAATTTTTTTTCTCTTATAAAAAACCACTTTCTGCTGACCTTTCTTAATATTTTTTAACAAATTCCCAATTATCCTGTTGCGGAACATTCGTTTACGAATATCCCTAAACTCTTGTTTCCTTCTACTTTCATGCATAGAGTTATCTCTTACTCTAGCAGTAACATTTCTCATTGGCCTTTCCTTACCATTTGAATTCTGTCTCCTTTTCTGGAGTGAAACATTTTCTGTAGTAATATTTTTTTTACTACACATATTTCTTATGACTGTTTTTCGACTCTTACCCGGTGCTTTCTTGGTGACTTGACAAATCTTTTTGTTAGAGGACTGCTGCATTCTTCCATGGTCCTGCTGTCTTTGACGTTTTGCAGCCTTTCTTACTCTTTCTTTGCTAGGCATCCTAAAATCTTGAAATAATCTGCAGTTGAATCTGTGGTAAAATATAATAAAAAATGTTATTAACCACTATTACCCAACAGTAAATTAATAACAGTCATCAAAAACTTAACACACTACTTAAGTATATAATATACTGAAGCCTATCTCCAATTTTTCACTGAACAGGACTCATCTCTTCTTAACCTTGGATAAACCTCACCTACTCTGTGTCCCCTGCACATAATTAAATGTAAAGGGGCAGATTTATATTAACTAGCACATCCCCAGGGATGCACCAGTTAACGTGCACTGCTGCTCTGCCACCCACGGTGTGCCGCATTTACAATCAGATAGGACAAAGCTACATCAAAACCCTGCGCCTGCTTGAAGCAGGCATAGATCTTGACGCAGGTAGGCTGAAAGCTAAAGCAACAACTAAGTATCGTGTGCAGAAGTTACAAAAAAGGAAAAATGGCGTTTAAACCAGTAATGAGCCCATGCTAACGTAACACAGTGTAAAAATATCCAGGATCTACATCAGTTTGGGGTTCACGAACCTGGCAGGTACAAGGCACTGAGGCTTTCCACCGTGCATGTCTCATCCCAAATCATATGTTGTTTGTGAATGAAACAATTTCCCAGACCAAATGCTTTGGATTGGCTACTTCTAAAAAATTAAACACCCCTACTATCCCGGAGTTAGAGGAATATGATGGTTGGAGTAATTTTACTCGTTGTCCATTAAAGATTTACAGGCCCTACTCCGTAATTCTTCCTTTAACATTTCCAGTATAAATCCAAAAGGTTCACTGCTTTGGCAACGTGCCTTATCCACGGTTTAATAACGCTGCCTTTTGCTTTATATAAGTTTTCAAATTGTATGAAATATATACCAATAGGTCGTTATTAACCTTTAGGTAGTGGTTTTCTTCATGAGGTCTGGTCGCTTCCATACACATACAGATTTTCAAAGATGATCAAGACCTTTATCTGAATGGAGAGGAATGCACTGAGACGCCAGATCATTCACTAATGTGTAGGCACATACAGTTACACGGTTCATGCAACAAACACCGACCAAATATGGCTTGCGTGTTGCAAGGCACGCCAGTTCCTGCTATCCTCCCCACGTTCAAGTTCTTGGAAAATGGTAGTTATTTGATGCTCAATAATGAAGATTGTTCTGGGTTAATTAAAAGTATTCATTTTATCGTAACAGTAAATGAACGGGTTATTTGCTGCAGAAATGTTCTATTTCCTCCCACACATGAACATAGGGAGTTTTCAATCTGGCCACAAATACCAACCTTGGGAGCACATTTCAACAGCATGGCAAGAATAAGAGCTCTTTTGTCTCAGAGAGAGGTGGCCTTGAGTTCGGCCCGTGAAACTTTCGTGCTTCACATAGCGAACACCCGTACAGAGGTGCAGACCCTTTTAAATACAGATTCGACTTTGCATTTCAGCAAGATTACCCATTCATTTCCATGCAGCAGGAGGCCCATAGGAATGAAGGTGCAATTTGCGATTAGCAATTACCTCATCGCAAATTACGAATTTTTCCGACGGTGCAGGGGTGTCTCAAGAACACCCTGCTGCACCCCTGAAAAAAAAATTTGGGGTCATATGGCGCACATAAATTTTGAAAACATTCCTTTACCTCAAAAACGATTTTCAACTCATAATTTGAAAACACTGCACATGGGGAAATGACTTAAAATGTCCTTAAGACACATAAAAGCATTTTTTGATTGCCTTTGCAGCATGTTTCAGTCACCTTTAACATGCCTATGTAACGGAAACATTCAAAATCTAAATTTGCCATGCACAGGTGGGAGCATATTTACAAGCAATTTGCTCCACACACAAACTTCTTACATTGAAATGGGAAAAATAACATCAGAGACTCTCAATTACCTTATAAAGAAGCAGACACCATTATGTCCTTCTCATCAATATTAAAACCATTGCTTTTTCTCAAAAACGATTTACAAGTCATAATTTGAAAACACTCCACAGCTCCTATGCACATAAAAGCCCTGTCAGTACTAATACTTCACATTTTCTCCAATTACAATTTCTCAAAGAAACAAAATCTATTTGTGAAACACTTGAGACAAAGCAACATTTGAAAAACACAACTTTCTTCATAATTTTCTCCTTAAAGCACACTATTTTCTATCTAAATTAAAGACATTTTTTCTCACCTTAGCAAATACTTTGAGTTTCAAAACAGTCTCAGAAACACACCAATTTGTCTTCAGCAGAGCAAAAGGTATGCACTCCAGAGTCTGCAGCTATCAAAAGCACAGAAATGCTGTAATTCCTCACACAGATCTCTCATGTCACCCAATCAAAACTCTTCCCTCACTTTTTTTCAAAGCAAAACCCTTCCCCCCTCTGCCCCCTCTCTGCTTTTTCTGCATAGCAACCACCTCTTGCAAGACCTCTCACACAACAATGTTGCAATTGAACTCTGAACTCTCAGTGCACCTGCATATCCAAAGCATTCTTTCATTTAATGATTTTTTCTTCGCCACTCAAAATACATCTTTCAACGAACTCATCCATGCACACTAACTTTCTGTTTTCAGCAATCAAAATCCACCAATCACTCTTACTGCTTCATTAACACAGAAACTCCTCAGTTTTTTTCATTTTACACTCTCATTTTTTCAACTGCCATTTCATTGCCACACTTCATCTGACTGCAGGAGAACCTTCTCTCGCCATGTTTTCTGTCTGGATTGTTGGACATAGCTACATCTATTGGGCTCAAAGGTACGCTGAAAACAGGAATTTACCTAACCTCAATTTACAAGATGTGGAAATTAAGTGGTTTGGCCACAGAGGATTAAAATGTCACCAATTGATACCATTGGTGAAAACCTTTATGCATTTGCCAAAACCTGACCTGTTAATTGTGCACTGTGGAGGTAATGATTTGGGCACTTTGACTGGGGTAGGTCTGGAAATGCTTTTAAAGGACACCTTTGAGCAATTGATGGCACTTTTTCCTCAGACTGCATTGGTATATTCAAATATATGCCAAAGACAGAAATGGAGGTGGTCGAACCAATTTTGTCCACAAATTGAGAAATCGAGGAAGCATGTAAACAAATCTGTTTCAGCTTACATGAGAGACCATGGAATGGGCTCCCTGTACAACAATAACTTGCGTTACTACATGCAAGATATCTACAGAGCAGATGGAGTTCACTTCTCAGATGAGGGCAACAGAGTTTTCACTCTGAATTTAAGACTGTGCATTGGTACCTACTTATAAGTACCTAAATGTACCATAAACCCAAAAGCTCTTCTCAGAGCTACCCTACATCTGATCACTCACAATTATTATTTTACTCTAACTTTTTTCACTAATTTTCAAGAAAGTACGCTCCCCAGACCGCTTCCCGGTTCGCAAACCGGGCGCACTCCACGCAAAAAAACTAAAAAAACGGTATATTTTTTTTTTGCCCTGCGAGACCCTTTCAAAGCCTCCACATCAAACCTAGGGGGTCAGGGAGGATCTACTATGCCCCCTTATGGTCATTTGCCCCTTCGCTTTGGCCTCCTCTTGTCTCTCGATCCTACCGAGAGACAAGATGGCGGCCGCTACGGACTGTTTGGAATGTTTACAGACGCCGAAAAACCAATCAGCTTCGCAAACCTCCGTAACGCGAAAAGTACGAGAAGCGGAGCGCTGTTACAGATATATATCTTTTTTTGAACGTTAATTTCTCAAAATCCACTAGAGCACATATATTGAGACCTAGCAAAGGCACATCGGGCTACCAGTCCCTACAATTTTGCCAAGTTTCGTGAAAATCCATTCAGCCGTTCGATTATTATTATTATTATTTTTTTTGCCCCGCGGTGCCCTTTTAAAACCTCCACATCAAACGTAGGGGGTCACCGACGATCTACTATTCCCCCTTATGGTCATTTGCCCCTTCGCTTTGGCCTCCTCTTGTCTCTTGATCCTACCGAGAGACAAGATGGCGGCCGCTACGGACTGTTTGGAATGTTTACAGACGCCGGAGAGCCAATCAGCTTCGCTTCGCAAAGCTCCGTAACGCGAAAAGTACGCGAAGCGGTGCGCTGTTACAGATATATATCTTTTTTTGAACGTTAATTTCTCAAAATCCACTGGAGCACATATATTGAGATCTAGCAAAGGCACATCGGGCTACCAGTCCCTACAATTTTGCCAACTTTCGTGCAAATCCATTCAGCTGTTCGATTATTATTATTTTTATTTTTTTTTGCCCCGCGGGGCCCTTTTAAAACCTCCACATCAAACCTAGGGGGTGAGCGACAATGTACTATGCCCCCTTATGGTCATTTGCCCCTTCGCTTCGGCCTCCTCTTGTCTCTCGATCCTACCGTGAGACAAGATGGCGGCCGCTACGGACTGTTTGGAATGTTGACAGACGCCGGAGAACCAATCAGCTTCGCTTCACAAAGCTCCGTTGCGCGAAAAGTCCGCGAACCAGAGCGCTGCCCGGTCCGCTGTTACAGATATATATATTTTTTTAAACGTTAATTTCTCAAAATCCACTGGAGCACATATATTGAGACCTACAAAAGGCACATCGGGCTACCAGTCCCTACAATTTTGCCAAGTTTCGTGCCAATCCATTCAGCCGTTCGGGCTAAAAGTGAGGCCAACCGCCCTATGGAAAACTCAATGTTAAAAACACGTTTTGGGACCCCCCTTTTTTCTCGGCCCCCCCTTGACGAACCCCCCCAAAATTTTCAGGGGCTGCTCAGAAACAAAATGTGCCATTTTCCTGAAAATTTCAGCCAATTCCGTCCACAAACACCAAAGTTATTAGACATAGAATTTTCAAAAAACCCATAGAGAAAAAATCCTAACTATATATACCTACTGGCGACCGCCAGTAGGTATATATATATATATATATATATATATATATATATATATATATATATATATATATATATATATATATATATATATATATATATATATATATATATATATATATATATATATATATATTACCTACTGGCGATAGCCAGTAGGTAGTTATAGTTAGGCTCTACTTTCCATAGGAAAACCGCAACATTCTATTGGGAATAACTTTGACGCCGGGGGACGAATCTTCGCGAATTTCTCAAAGAAGATGGCCCGCTCCTTCCCTGAAAATGTGGGGGGGATTCGTCAAGCGGGGGCCGAGATAAAAGGGGGGTCCAAAAACGTGTTTTCCCCATGTTAATTTCTATAGGGCGGTTGGCCTCACTTTTAGCCCGAACGGCTGAATGGATTTCCACCAAACTTGGCAAAAATGTAGGGACTGGTAGCCCGATGTGCCTTTGCTATGTCTCAAGATATGTGCTCCAGTGGATTTTGAGTAATTTAGGTTCAAAAAAATATATATATCTGTGGCCGCGCCCCGGTACGCGCACCGGGGAGCGCAGCGGGTGCGACACGCGAGGTGCGCACGCAAAGCTGATTGGCTCTCAGCTGTCTGCAAACATTCGAAACAGTCCGGACCGCCCGCCATCTTGTGTCTCGGTAGGATAGAGTCACAAGAGGTGGAAAAAAAAAGGGGGGAAATGACCATAAGGGGGCAGGGTAGACCCCCCCTGACCCCCTAGGTTTGATGTGGGGGCTATAAAAGGGCACCGCGGGGCAAAAAGAATTAATTTTTTTTTGATTTGCGCGGGGGGAGCGCCCGGTCCGCGCACCGGGGAGCGGACCGGGGAGCGTACCATGGGGAAAAAAGAATGACAGAGTTTTTTTAAAATGTAGCCTTTTTTTATAAATTGGAGGTAGTTCTAAAAAGAACTTTTTTTTTTCTTCTTTTTGTTGTTTTGTATTTTTTATAATGTTTTTGAACATTTTGTACTTTTTTTGGCTTTTATGAACTATTTTATATTTTTTTGTCATTTTTAGGGGGAGAAACGAAAAAACAGGGAATTGAAAATGGCTCAACTGGAGCAAAAAAATATATAAGAAAAAAATAGGGTTTTTTGGGGCATTTGTGGTTGTCCCCAGCAAGGACGATGAGCTTTATGCTCAGTTCACCATAGGAGATGGTCTTACCACAATGAATACATGTTATACGGAAATCCCCAAACCGTGGCTAAATGCAAGGGATCGTCTCCCTTGCCTCTGGTTCCGATGGAGTGGGTTGCTTTCTTTTGGAGGTGGTGCTTGAAGATTGGGGAAGGTAACTGGCCAGTTCTCTCACCTCTGCAGCAGAATAGTTGTTGGGATGCCTGCGCTGCATATGCCGAATCATGGTGTAATTGCCAAATGAATATTTCTTATTAGGGTTCCCCCTTGAAAGTTCCATGCCACAGATTAGGCAAGTCACCTTGGCCGCATTGACTTTTTTCTTGCCCACTGGGATCAAAAAAACTCCCATACAATATGTGGTTTTGGCTGGTATGGGGTATTGTGTTCTTGCAGCCACCTTCTCCTCCCCTCCTCCTCCTCCTTGTCCTCCTCCTCCTCTTGTTGACCACCAATGTAATCTTGTGGTGGTCCTCTTGGTGGTTGTGGTGGTGATGGTGGTGCAGATGCTCCAGCTGCTGCTGCTACTGTAGCCATTTCAAAGTACAAAATATACCTCAAAGATTGCAAAACAGGTCTTCCTAAGTCAAAGGACAAAGTCAGAATAAGGAAAAAAGGTGGGGTCTTTCATCATTTGGAAAAAAAAAGGCCTGAACCAATGAGAAGTGTTATTTTCAGGTCACAAGACCAGGGATTTCATCATTATGAAACCAAAACTGTTCTGCACCAATTAAAAGTGTTATTTTCAGGTCACATGACCCGACGCGCTTACGCTACGCGACCCGGGGCGCGCCCGAGGGCGCGCCCCGGGTCGCGTAGCGTAAGCGCGTCGGATGTTTACGTTGCACGATCGTATTCGCTCGAGTGCTTCCGGATGCGCTTACGCCGTGCGTATCACGTGGACACGGCTACGCGATACGTCACGATGATGTTTTCGTTCGCGGCAATAGCGCTAACGGGACGCTCTCCAGAGCGCGCCCTGGGGCGCTTCAAAAGACTAAGCTTTCCGGGGCGCTCACCGGGGCACACCCCGGGAGCGCTCCAGGGTAAAAAAATATATATATATACATTAAAAAAATTGTTTTAAATACAAATAAAATATAGGATTCATTCATTTTCAAAAATATTACATTTCATAGCTATAGACATTTGCTATTAACAACATTTTCAAATTTAAAAAAAAAACATACGTTTTTGGGCCTAATATAAAGTTAGGAATTAGCATTTAAAAAAACGATGAAATTCACTGATAAAAACATAGGTTTCACACCAGGTATAGTTAGGAATTAGCATTTAAAAAACCTTTGAAATTCACTGAAATAACCATAGGTTTCACATCCGTTATAGTTAGGAATTAGCATTTAAAAAACCTATTAAATTCACTGAAAAAAACATAGGTTTCACACCAGTTATAGTTAGCTGGAAATTTTACTGACATAAAACCATTGAAATTCCCACGTTATAGTTAGTTGGACTCACTATAACTTGCGCGCCTGCAATGCACTGCTGATGACGTCACATATTACATCACTCATGACATGGTCAGTGACATCACTCATGACATCACTGATGACACCATCCTTGTGACAGAGTGAGAAACCTCCTTTCAGTGTAATGTAACCCTTGAAACACATATTCAAAAATAGAAACTAACATTTTCAAAAAAATGGAGATACCCATACCAGTTCCAACAACCAATTCAGTAATTCCACCATCTAGATACACATACACTCATTCACCAACAGTTCTATATAGTCACTCATACATATACTCACTCATCATATGTAGTGATACACCTATACATCCTGTTACACACCGACAGTCATCCAAAAGTTACTCACACACATAATCACACATGCTAATAAACTATTGAACATCCATTTATTTGCATATACAGCTATACACACACTACCACCTTACTTCTAAGGAAACTTACACATACTTACTCTCTTAAACAATCACTTATAGAAACACATACTTATTTAAACAGGAACGCTTACAATCTCTCACTCTCACATATACTCACTTATATACATCAATACTCACATATACTAGATTAAAACATATGTAGTTACTGATAGACACTAGTGATACATTCATTCACTCACTAACACACACATATACACGCACATCCACCCATACAGTGCTGCACATATGCTGTCTTCAAAACACATAGAAACAGTGAGTCAGTCATTGATGCATCTATGTGTTAAGTAACACCCCCACCAAACCATACAGACACTCATACTGATACTAAAAAAACATCTAATAACCCATATACACACACATGTAGCTACTCACCAACCCATGCAGCCACTTATACACAAAGTGAAACACTGATACAAACATTTAAATATTTAAACAATACTTGCTAACAATAAGCCAGTTAACCAATCAATTAAAAAAAAACATCCATTAAAACACTTATTTAAACATTAATTCTTCCATCGTCCTTTTTCATATACATATATAAAACATATTTATTTTTCAGAAAGACAAACATTCACTGGATGGTGTCATCAGTGATGTCATGAGTGATGTCACTGACCATGTCATGAGTGATGTAATATGTGACGTCATCAGCAGTGCATTGCAGGCGCGCAAGTTATAGTCAGTCCAACTAACTATAACGTGGGAATTTCAATGGTTTTATGTCAGTAAAATTTCCAGCTAACTATAACTGGTGTGAAACCTATGGTTTTTTCAGTGAATATATATATATATATATATATATATATATATATATATTACCTACTGGCGGTCGCCAGTAGGTATATATAGTTAGGATTTTTTCTCTATGGGTTTTTTGAAAATTCTATGTCTAATAACTTTGGCGTTTGTGGACGGAATCGGCTGAAATTTTCAGGAAAATGGCACATTTTGTTTCTGAGCAGCCCTTGAAAATTTGGGGGGGGTTCGTCCAGTGGGGGCCGAGAAAAAAGGGGGGTCCCAAAACGTGTTTTTAACATTGAATTTTCCATAGGGCGGTTGGCCTCACTTTTAGCCCGAACGGCTGAATGGATTTGCACGAAACTTGGCAAAATTGTAGGGACTGGTAGCCCGATGTGCCTTTTGTAGGTCTCAATATATGTGCTCCAGTGGATTTTGAGAAATTAACGTTTAAAAAAAGATATATATCTGTAACAGCGGACCGGTTAGCGCTCTGGTTCGCGGACTTTTCGCGCAACGGAGCTTTGTGAAGCGAAGCTGATTGGTTCTCCGGCGTCTGTCAACATTCCAAACAGTCCGTAGCGGCCGCCATCTTGTCTCTCGGTAGGATCGAGAGACAAGAGGAGGTCAAAACAAAGGGGGAAATAACTATAAGGGGGCATAGTAGATCCTCGCTGACCCCCTAGGTTTGATGTGGAGGTTTTAAAAGGGCCCCGCGGGGCAAAAAAAAAACAAAATAATAATAATCGAACGGCTGAATGGATTTGCACGAAACTTGGCAAAATATTAGGGACTGGTAGCCCGATGTGCCTTTGCTAGGTCTCAATATATGTGCTCCAGTGGATTTTGAGAAATTAACGTTGAAAAAAAGATATATATCTGTAACAGCGCTCCGCTTCGCGTACTTTTCGCGTTACGGAGCTTTGCGAAGCTGATTGGTTCTCCGGCGTCTGTCAACATTCCAAACAGTCCGTAGCGGCCGCCATCTTGTCCCTCGGTAGGATTGAGAGACAAGAGGAGGCCAAAGCGAAGGGGGAAATGACCATAAGGGGGCATAGTAGATCATTCCTGACCTCTTAGGTTTGATGTACCATTTTGCCAAGTTTGGTGTAATTCCGTTCAGCCATTCAGGCTGTAGACGTATGTAAATGTCCTATGGAAAATTGCATGGGGAAAACACATTTGAAAGTGTTGAAATTTAGAACCAATTAAAATGTTACTTTGGTTTTGTATTTGTGTGTGATGAAAGTTAATTGGTTATGTATATATGTCAAATGAGAGGAAACCACAGCCATTTTGTGATACTACTGTCTGAGGTACATTTGTGAGGAATTTTTGGTGGTGAATTTCTGGTGTTTGATTTACACAGTACTAACACTTCTGCTACTTTTAAAAAGGTGAGTTGTTAATTTGTAAGGGGAACTATGTTGTACACTTGAAGATAATTTGAAAAATGTTTTCTGTTATTTATTTGCAGTCCTTCTGTTATACTAAATACTTGATGAAGTTAGTTTTATATTATGTATTACTAAAAACGATAAATGAAAGTGATTATTTTTTTCTGCAATTTACAGCAAGCAATTTCAAAATAAAATGGCTCACAATGAAGAGACCGTGGCAATTTCTTTTGAATTGTCCACTACATTGATTGAAATTGAGAGCACCAATAATGAAATATTGTCACAAGGAGGACATGACTTGTATGATTCCATTAGATTGATTGAAATGGACAGCACCAAGAATGAAATATTGTCACAAGGAGATGACTTGAATGATTCCACTACATTGATTGAAATTGAGAGCACCAATAATGAAATATTGTCACAAGGAGGAGATGGCTTGTATGATTCCATTAGATTGATTGAAATGGACAGCACCAATAATGAAATATTGTCACAAGGAGGAGATGACTTGAATGATTCCACTACATTGATTGAAATTGAGAGCACCAATAATGAAATATTGTCACGAGGAGATGACTTGAATGATTCCACTACATTGATTGAAATGGACAGCACCAATAATGAAATATTGTCAGAAGGAGGAGATGACTTGAATCATTTTTTTGATCAATCTCTTGATGGCGAATTTATCGAGTGTTTGGAGACCATAGAGTTACAAGAATCATCATTGCAGACTTTTAATGAGGAGATTCCAGATGAGATGATTGAAGAGGAAATTACTGATGAGGACATGTTACTAGTTGTTTCAAATTTAGAAAATTCTGAAGAATAAATTTATATTTAGAAATCAAAAATTGTTTGAGACATTATTTATTTTTATTTTTAATTTATGAGGTTGTAGCGAAGTGATTGTAGTATAAAATGAGACTTATAGTATAGAGTGCAACATTTTTATGTTACATGGTAAGTTTACTCATATTTACTTCCCTTCTGCCACTATATTATCTCCAATGTGTATTTGACATGTCTTCTTCATCTCCGGCCTCCTTTCTCTCACTGTGTGTCTCCGATGCATCTTATCGCTGGTATTTTGTGTAATTACAGAAGAGAGTAAAATAAAATAGTTCGGAACGTGAAAAGGGGGCAAAGTAGAGTACTCCTCACCCCCTAGGCCTTTTTAGGCGGTCCCAAAAGGATCAGTTTCTGCTTTCCTGAGAGATTATGGTATGAGTTCCATATACCACAATAACTTGCATTACAACATGCAAGATATCTATCTCCTATTACCAACTTTTGGAGATATTCGCGCTAAGCGCGAATATCTCCAAAAAGTAACACCTGCCCTGAGCAGTTCTTAGCCATGTTATCCAATGGGAGGTGGATAACATGGCTAAGAGTATTAGCTCGGTAATGCATGAATATCGCTGACTTTTTAGCGATATTCATGCATTGCGGCCGTTTATTATCGCATTTGCGATAAACCTTGATAATAGTAAGGTTTATCTTCGATAATTTCTGACGATGCTTAGTGGTAAAAAATTGGTTGGTAAGCATCGTTAGCGATAAATATCGCTTAACTTTGGTAATATGCCCCAACGTCTGTTAACGTTCGATTCGAAGGAAATGAGGAAGTGTTGAAAAACATTGTCTGCGCCATCTTGCCTTTTTTGAAATGCCACACTTTTGTCGTGCACGGCAGCCATTTTAGATGTCTTGACCAGACCCACTCTCTGCACGCTGTCGATTCGTAGCATGGCTCCTCACCCTCGTAAGCATCTCCCCCAGGCACTGGTCACCACCGCTCTCTGTCTTATGCATGGGCAATAAACCTTCCCCCATCTGCGCTGCTCTTCCCTGAGAATCACACTCTGTGCCCGCCCGACACCTCCCTTTCGCCCTATTCACTACCGCACCCTCTGACACTCCTCTTCCTCTGTGTCCGAATGTCCAGGCCGGTCCTAGGCTATCAGCTAGCCCTGCAGATGTAGTTTATGGCCCCAGCTGTAAAGAATCACCCCTCTTCAAAGGAGTTATAGTAGATCAAGGCCCACACCCGATGTGATCCGTCACAGCACACGCGTTCCTACTATCTGAAAACCATCCTGTATTGTGATTGGGGAGGGGACCGAGCCTGAAGCGGAAGATTCCAGGAATGACTCTTTGTACATCAAAGTTTTTACAATTATGTGTCACATTAAAAATATATAGCACTCCAACAAAGTAGTAGGAATATAAAACTTTAATAACATATAAATATATACAACAAAACAAAAACAGTAAAAACATTTAAACAACGAAGAGACCGTGGCAATTTCTTTTTAATTATCCAATAGATTTATTGAAATTGACAGCACCAATAATGAAATATTCTTGTCAGTAGCGGTCTGTTGTGCGAATAGTTCCAAGGCAGCAGAACGCGCTGAAATCTAGATGGCACGAAAGTGATGTCTAGTAAGTTGCCGCTCAGCAAAAAACGGCGTGGGGCGCCGCGGGGGTGAGTGAGTCCAGTAGGCACCACAGCTATTCTTACCGGCATTGCAGAATTACTGCTGGGGACAATGCCTGTGCTGTAGCAGGGTCACAGCAGAAACAAAAAGGATTCTGTTGAAGATGTTGTTGGTTTTCAATTTGAAAACAGTTCTGGTGTCAACTGCTATGCTAATGTAGTGGTTAATGTTTTGTTTTCTCTAGAAAATGTAAAAGAGGGGGAGGCAGTCCAAAGTTCCGTTAAAAGGGCAAAGGAAAGGATCGGTGGTTTGAACTATCAGTCAAAAAGGGGAGGGGGTGCAATAAGTTTTTCCTACCGGGTCACACTGTGCTTTCACCGGAAGTAAGGTCTGCAGGATTGTAGTAATTCAAAGTGAGGCTGGCGCCAGCATGGGAGCGCCGACGTCCCGCGGATACAGTTTCGTCACTCCACGGGCGATCATGGCAGTCATTCCCCATCGGGGGTCGGAGACTCCCGCGGCTCCTCTAGAATCTTCAAGGTCGTGGAGGACTACGGTGGTGGAGTCAACCAGTGACCGGGCCATTTCTTTATGTTGGGCCCGCTCTTGCCAGGTCGACCGCCATTTTGAGAGTTCGGCAGCTACCGGCGATCGCGGGGTCACATGAGCGGACGGGCTCCACCCTGCCGGGCGAGACGTTGCAGCATGGCCACAGTGGAAGAACCGTTATCTAGGTCGTTCCGAAACTGTGCAGCACTGTAGTTGTTAGGATGCCACCGCCTGGAGCGCTGAGGGTGCAGCTGGGAAGCCTCCACCTGGGGAGGCGGGAGAGGCCTGTTCGCACCGTCTCTCCCTCCCAGTGCACCCCACGGCGTCTCGCTTGAGATTTGTTATGGCCGGACCAGGCGATGAGGACGAGGGGGGGGTCGGAGGCATGTGCAAGACATCCCCCTCCAGTGTTGTCGCAGCCATTATAAAAGAAAGAAGTGTCCCGTCCGTCTTCGGGCCGGGCTTCCGGTGGATGTCGGCCGGACGCCCCTGGCTCTGGCCCCATGAACGGGTTTCTTGGTTTATCGGCTGCAGCCGGATCCCGTCGGCCTCGGCCCCCCGACCGTTGGTGGTCGGACCGGAAGAGCATGTGGCGGGACTACCTGCAACTCTCAAGGGCCACCGCGGCCGGACTGGGAGAGAGAGGGGAGGGTCGAGGAGACATTCCCCCCCCCTGCAACTGTTCAGCGTTGTAAAGGCAATCCCCTGGCCGGGTCCCGCTGGTCTCGGCCTCTCCTCCGGCTACACCCTACGTTAGGATCTCCTGGCCGAGGCGTGGCAGCAGGACCTGCCTTATATGGGCTGCTCCCGGCTGGGCGTAGCCGGAACCCTGCCCCACCTTGGAAGTTTCCAGAGTGGGGGTGGATGTTCTACTGACTTGCATTTTCCCTAGTCTATCGATTTTTTTGGCGTGGCAGGCGGTGGGACAGCGAGGGGTGATTTGGTTTCTCTTACTGTTTTTCTGGTCTCTCACCACTGGCATATTTTAACGTTTTCTTGTTTCTAGGACATTAATAGGTTTTATCATTACGTTATGTTATCGTTTCTTTGTTCGTTGTTTAATAAAAGTTCATGTTCATCAGTGGCCTACTGATTTTCGTTTTCCTATTTTTTTCTTTCCAGGTTGTTTCATGGTAAAGTTTCTGTTAACAGGATACAGTGATCACTTCGTTATTATTGCATATGTCCTTTTCACTAGGGGTGCTCTCTGGTCGGGCCAGATGACGTATCTCTAGTAAATGGTCCGGGTGAAAAAGGTGCATCAATCAGTGGGGAGTAGATAGGCATGACAGATTACAACGGGGGAGAACGGTCCGCATTACGTACCCTTTCACTACTTGCAAAGATTTTCCTACGTTTATTTGCAAACAGGGAATACCTCCAAAAAGAACTAATTCCCTAACAGTCAATGTTCGGACAATCAATCAATCAATGAGGAATGAAATAGGTACGACGTGTTAAAGGCTTGCGTTACCTACCCTTCACTATCTGCAAAGGGAGATAGAATATTCCTATTCTTCCTCGTTTGCAGGTAGAGAAGATCGTTAAGAGAATTAACTTCGAACAATTCAATGCTCGATTGAAACAATCAACAAGGGGTACTGTGAACACAAATGAACGCCGCTTATATACATACGCATTGCTATTTTCAACAGGTTGTTCCTAATGTTTCTATTTTAGCGAGGTCAAAAGAGATCCCATTAGTGGCCTACTGATTTTGCTCGATTCCTTTTGTTTTTTTACACGATTTTTCGCTATCTGCAAAGACTAAACAGAGTATTGCGACTCTGTGCTTGTTTGTAAATAGAGAATGAACCAAAGAGAACAATCAATCAAATGGAGAGAGAAGCAGGCACGACGGATTACAAAGGGGGAAAGGGCTGCGTTAACTACCCTTCACTATCTGCAAAGAGAGAGTACTCCTAATAGAAATGAGGGGTGGGGGGCAGCAATCAAAGCAGATCAGTGTGCATAAACACGAAAAAAAAAATTCTTACCACGTACTTGACATTCGACAGCTTATGATATTTGCTATTAAAAAACCATTGAAATTCACTGAAAAAACCATAGGTTATAGACCATATATAGTTAGGAATTAGCATTTACAAAACCTTGAAAATTCACTGAAAAAACCATAGGTTATAGACCATATATAGTTAGGAATTAGCATTTAAAAAACCTTATTTTACTCACACAAAACCATTGAAATTCCATATATAGTTAGTTGCACTAACTATATATTGCGCACCCGCAATCCACTGCTGATGATGTCACATATTACATCATTCATGACATGGTCAGTGACATCACTGATGACATCACTGATGACATCTCAAATGACATCACTGATGACATCACTGATGACAACATCCAGTGACTATGTTTCTGTAAAGTTAAAATATGTCTTACATATTGAAGAATGAGTGGATGTATAAGTGTCTGGACGAAGGATTTAGTAGGTGCATGACTGAATGTATGAGTGAGTGATTAAATGTGTCTCACTGAGTGCATGGGTTAGTGACTAAACTGTCTTAATTTGTGCATCATTATGTCTGTTGTTCTGTAAACTGCTGCATGTGTTGATCAGTAGCTATATGAGTAACTATATGGGTTATTGATTGATTGCCCAAGTATTTGCATGGGAGACTGAGTGTGTGTGTGGCTGGATGGGAGGTGTGTGACTCTGTACAGATCAATGTGTACTTGTATCAATGATTGTATAAGAGAGTAAGTATGTGTTAGTATATGGTTGAAAACGTAAGGTGCTCTATGTTTAACTGTATAGAGTAGAAAATGGAAGTGTGATTGATTCTTTACAGGACTGACTAGGTGTGTGAGTAACTCCATGGATGAGTGGCAGAGTGTGAGTGTCTGTATAGGTGTATGAGTGCATATGATTGTGTTGTAAACATGAGTGATTGTATGTATGAATGATTGTATGGGTGAATGAGTGAATGTGTGTGTAGACGTAGGAATCAGTGAGTACGTATGTAGTAACTAGTATTGGTGTGTCAATGGTTTCAAAAATTATACTCTGTTTTTAACACTGGGTGAAACAGAGGTTATATTAAAATGTGAGGAGATGCATTGTATTGTCACATGAATGATATCATCAGTGATGTGATCATTGATGTCAAGTGAGATGTCATCAGTGATGTCATTTGAGATGTCATCAGTGATGTCATCAGTGATGTCACTGACCATGTCATGAATGATGTAATATGTGACATCATCAGCAGTGGATTGCGGGTGCGCAATATATAGTTAGTGCAACTAACTATATATGGAATTTCAATGGTTTTGTGTGAGTAAAATAAGGTTTTTTAAATGCTAATTCCTAACTATATATGGTCTATAACCTATGGTTTTTTCAGTGAATTTTCAAGGTTTTGTAAATGCTAATTCCTAACTATATATGGTCTATAACCTATGGTTTTTTCAGTGAATATATATATATATATATATATATATATGTAACAAGTTATATATGTATGTTGAAAATCTTTTTAATTACATTTATTTTTTATATTTATTAAAATGTATATTAAATCTAATTTATTTTTTTAAGTTAATTTTAGTTTTTTTATATATTTAAATATTTTTTTATATATATATATTAAAGTCGATATTTTGTGCAACTATATTTTTTACATCAATATTTTTTTTCCGATATTTTTGTGCTTACAATAATAAATATAGCATGTCGATATTTTTGACATCGATAGTAAAAACTCAATATTTGTTTATGGCGATATTGTGGGGGTTGATATTGTGTCAGTGAACCCTCTTAAGTGTAGCAACATATTCATCAATAGTTTAATTTTCCTTTTGTTTCCTTTGGAAGAATTTGTCCTTACAAATGCTGATACATACATTGTGGGCAATATAATTATCAATATAATAAATGGTGTTTTCAAACACATCGAAATCACCTCCTCCCACTTCTTTTGGTATGTTGTCATACACCTTTAACCCTAAAGGACCAAAAGAGTGCAAAAATATGCTTTTCTTTTGGTTTGCTGAAATTTTGCCCTCCCTACCTATTGTTTCTAAATAATTAGAAAATATGATTTCCATTCAGCCCATTACATACACAGCTCCCAACCAGCAGGCCAAAAGGGTAGGGGAGAAGCAACTGAATAATTATGTGAAGACATCTTAACCTGTAAGAAAAACAATGAATAAAATAAATAAAAACATAAAGGTAAATAGCAGTAGTCTAGCTCAGTGTGATAACTTCACTTCAAGGGCTAGTTCACTGTTCATGCTTTACCGCTGACTACTTTATAAAGAAAAAGATTATATATAATCAAGGGATCCTCCATTGTATAGTTCCGTCAGTCAAATTACGAAAAAGGATGATGTATAGATATTCTTGAACACTGACCTGTTAAAATGACTCCTTCAAAACATTTTATTCAGAAATACATAATCCGGCACAATGTTTGTAATATAATGTGCTCCTTAAGTCGCACCACATGATTATTTCCGATGTTAAAATGGTGGCACGTAATTGCGCTCATAACGTGATGATGTTACTCGCGGACTTGCAAAATTCTCCAAGGCAAAATGGTGGCAGGTAATTGCGTCCATAATGTGATGGCATCACTCAGAGGCCTGCAAAATTCCCCGAGTCAAATGGCAGTTTAGGTACTTGAACGCGTAATAGACGTAGCATGCATGTCACACCAACGTTAATGGAAGAAGAGTTGCGGGTGAGGTGGGCCCGCGGGAACTGGAAGTCACCGAACAAAATTTGCAATTAATGGCACATATAAAATCGCCAATCAAAGATTTAGTACATACTGCAGCAAATATTAGGTAAAATACCCTTCCAGATCATACTGCGTGAATATGCCTTTAAGGAAATGTGGCACTCTTGCAGTAAGGGAAAAAACCTGCAGGCTCCAAAGAAATTGTTGATAAACGCGTAGGTTACTGAAGGTGTTTCAGTCTTCAACTCATAGCCAAGTTTGTAGTGTAAACCCAGACACTTGATGAACAACTTAAAGCATATTCTATATCCTGAAACAGCAGTGCAGAGAAGCGCAGCTGGCCGCTACAAATCCTCTTCTCCACTTGCCCTCCAATGTTCCAAACTCCCAGCATTCACGTAACATTCTAAGAATGCTAGCCAAGTGAAAAAATAATAATTTCCTTAAAAGAAATTGTATCCAGGCAAAAATGTCACTCATCAAAGCCATTTAAGAGGCTAAGGCTCCTAATGACAGGAATGCCTTACGCTCCTTTCTAGGCCTTGCCGAATATTATGCCAGGGTTGGTTCCGAATATGCACAAGCAGTAGACGCTCTCTGCTCATTGTTAAGGAAAGGAACCAAGTACACATGGTGTCAAGACAAGGATAATGCATTCATTCAGGTCAAAACACTTAGGGCCCGATTCCGATCTGGGTCGGAAAGCTCTCCGACCGAGCCGGATCTGGAGTGTTTTCTGACCGAGCCGGACTCCTGCAGTCCGACTGAGCGAGTATGATGCGGCCGCATGCTGCCGGACTCGATTGGACCCCCATAGAAATCAATGGGAGCCGGTCGTACGACGCGTACATGGGCTCCTATTGACTGAATGGGTACGTCCCACACAAAGATGCCCCCTACAGTGGGTACGCGTTGGTGCCATCCGCACCGTATATGCCTGTGTTGGGGAGATAAAACCTCACTGGTGAGAACATATAAACACTGAAAAAACACCTGCACAACACAAACTAAATGTCATTCAAAGAAAGGAAAAAGAGAGTGAGAGAGTCATTATTTTTTCTTCCTGAAGGGGTCAATACAATGCAACTTTGTTATACAAGTTAGCAGTAAGAAAGACTGGGCTAACATTACTCTGCTTGAGTTTTGTTGTTTAGGAATGCCACTAAAATATTGTTTCTTCTTCCTTTTGCTTTTTTCAGTTTTGTGGTCTTTGGTCTAAAGATGCAGGGTTTAAAGCTTGTTTTAGGTCTTGTTTAATTATTTTATAAACTATTGCGTATCAGGAAATATCACAATCATATTTGATATTTTGGCTGCGTTTGATTCTTTCACTAATAGGTAAAATGGCTGGATTCATAAGAATTTTTCCTAATATGTGTCATCACATTTACCCACAAAGAATGGGTAAAAACCTTTAATACATCAGCCCATAGTTTCTAGTTGGTCAGTATTGATACTAGGTGAATTACCAACACCTCAGGCTTTAAACATGTAATGCGAGGTATAGTGACAAGTATATGATTAAAGAGCGCTACCACCAAGCATCTGGGATTGTTGTGAAAACATGACACCATGCTTTTGGAAAACATGGAATGCAGTGTCACTTGGAATGCTCTGCAAAAAAAGGTTTTTCCAAGTTCAACAAAGATTGTAGAGATATTGTTTGTATTTGCAGTGATTCAGCTACGTATATGAAAAAGTTGTTTGATGACCTGTCAAAAATTAAACCCGAGCTGAAGTGATTCCCTGTAGGAGATCTTGGCCACTTGTTAGATGGTATGCTGAAAGCATCTTTACAATCTTCAGATTTAACGAGGGATGCTATTGACTTTTTAGTCCATTCTGGTGCACTGTTTTCTTATGCACAGGAACTAAAACGCAAAAATGTATCATTTCGTGCTTTATGTGGCAGCAAATAAAGAGTCGTCCCAACTGTGTCCCTTAGCTGATGGCTCTCAGTCCAAGGGGCTATGATTGCTATATTATCCAGGTGGCAACCTTTTACTGAATTTTTGCTGAGTGATGATGCCAAAGTTAAGAAATGTGTGGATCTTTGGTCGCATATTGATAGTGATGTGAAAAAAAAACACCTTACTGCATTCTTAGATTTTTACAGCAAAGAAAATATAACTGCAGTAGTGGAAATAATAAAAAAAACTAGAGTCTGAATAAACCTTTGTCTGCCAAGTCTTCAGCATAATTGGTGTAGATGTGAAACATCTCCTTGAGAGTAGGCTGGGTGACACCTTCAGTGACTTTGGCACTGCAACATGTTCCATGTTAGAGTGCTTGCCATTTGGTAAGCAAAGCAAGGTTGAAGATCAATTCAGGAACGTTTATTTTACAATGTATGAGAAATGGCTTGCAATGTTGTATAGAAATGTCCCTTCGCCACCTATAAAATCTCATTGTGGTACTCTGTACAAGTTCTAGATACCTTCAGTAAAGGGGAATTTCCTCTGTAGTTTAAAAAGTGCTGCTTCATATTTGACCGCTTCAATAGCTCTGAGGGCATAAGCACCCAGCTAAATGCAAATGTTGCAGGACCTGCCCTAAGAAAATCAATATTTAAGTGCACTAGTATTGGCATGGAAAGCTACGTAAGTGGCCAAAGTTAAAAAATTGTTTACTGGCTGTTTTGGCATTGCCCATCTAAAGTGCCAATGTTGAGAGCGCCTTTTCACAGAAGTTTACATGGGAAGGAAAGAGCGAGCACACATGACCAAAGACTCACTGAAGAAGATTTGTATGGTGTACTACAATAAGATTAATTTGCAAAAATCTATTTGGACCTCATATACACTATACGTAAATTGTCTATATGCCATGTTTTATCAGTGCAGAAATCATGCAATAATAGAAGCAAACGTTCCATAAACACCGGAAAAACACTTTTTCTGTTGATTTCAGTGGCGTGAAAATGTGTAACCACTGATAACAACTGTTTTTAAGGTATTGAAATCACTTGAAAACACTGAAAAAACCCCACCAGAATTTACAAAAAATAGAAACTGAAAACAGGAAAGCCTTAATATAGCACAATTGAACGGGAGGCGTTGGTCTGTGTCTGGGACGTTCACAAATTAAAAATCTACGTCTGGGGTCGTAGATTTAGTTTTCAAATTGAGCACAAACCCCAACATTTTTTCCAATGGTTCTAATAATAATGTTTTGGCATCATTAACAAGTTTAGTGTCCAAATTAAAAGAATTTTGTTTTTAAAACTAGGCATGTACCAGGTGGGAAAAACATTTGCGCTGACTGTCACGTATGCCTGTTGAAGCCGCAGAAGAGAATGGCTTTGTTGAAGATGTGGTCAGTGTAGCATCTGTAGACACCATCAGCATTGATTTGTGTGGAAGGCTGAGTGAACTGGACTGGTTGACTGCGTGTCACGAGGATGAAACCTGGGTCAAAGTCTTTGAGCATGTTGTTCACGGTTGGCCCGAAAAAAGAATCCTAAGTGTGTCACTAAAATCCTATGCTCAATTTGCGGATGAACTGTCTTTAGCGAATGGTTTACTAATGGGAGGGGTTTTGTATGTACCCCCAACCAAAATAGGAGGTACCATCATTAACAATGCTCATCAAGGGCATTTAGGTTCAAACAGTACTATTGGTGGCCAGGAATTGACGCCCAAGTTAGATTCTGGATTTATAAGTGCCCTGAATGTCTCACTTCTGACATGCACTGGAAAACACACAATACCCTATTGCATCCTGTCCAGTATACTGATGTTGCATGGGAGAAATTAGGGTTAGACTTTTCAGGACCGTTCATTTGGTTACCAGATCATATGAGGTATTTGCTGCTGTTGATTGATTATACTCTAAATGGATGTACATCTCCTTTGTGAAATCTGCAGATTCTGAGTCAGCCTTTGAATTTTTAAGACAGGTTTTTTTCATTGAGGGTTCACCCAAACAAGTAGTCACTGATAATGATTCACACTTTATGTGTCTGATCACGTCTACATTTTCTGCACATCGTGACATCATACACTTACGCACAGCACTGTATGCTCCATCATCTAATGGTTTGGTCGAAAGGGGCAACAGATTAATCAAGGACAAACTGTGCTGGCAAACAATATGGATGATGGAATGTTTATTATAAAAAAGTGTGGTGTTATAACACATCTCCACATTGTACTACAGGTGTAACAACTTCTTCCTTGATTAGAGGCAGGACATAAACCTGTTCCCCTCTTGGTTAGATGATCAGTTAGATAAAGTTCCTGTTTCAAAAGAAATTTTTTTTTCCAAGGTGACACTTTCACAACATATGATGAAAGCACATTTTGACAACAAACACAATGTATCCTTTCAACCATTTTCAGAGGGTGACTGGGTACTTATAAAAAGTCCTAAAAAAGTTACCATAGGACAATCCATCTATTCTGCCCCAGGGTAGGCAAAGCTTTTGTGTTGTTTGTGGGCAAAGGGTGGTGGAATCAACGTCAGTTAGTCAAATTGACACCTCAGCAAGCCAACATCATTATTGGCAGATCTAAACCTGTATTAGAATCTGATTTCATGACTTGGATACAACCATCCGTTTTGGGGCAGCCGTCTTCAGTTGATGGTTGTATTTCAGTTCCTACGGATGAGGGCGTTTCTGGTAGTTCTTTTGGCTCTCTGCTCACCTCAGGCAGCGTATTAGTGTCTAACTCTAACAACACTTTAATAGCAGGATCCCGTGCTATCAAAACAACTTTGAAATGTAAGGATTTTGTAATGTATTAATCTTTCTCTTTATTTCCTCTGTATATTTTACTCCTATGTTGTATCATAGTTTTCTTCTAGCATTTTGTTCTTTGTACATTATTCTTATCTTTTGAATTGTTTAACAAGATTTTTTTTTTTTTTTCTTTTGTCGTAAAGGGAAAGATTATGTAGTATATGCTTTACAACTTATTGAGGACAAGCGGCAACCCCGCGTGCCCTCGAATGTATGTACTCACAAGTTCCTAGGCAGCGGTGGGTTTCAGGCTGTTGCGGATTCCAACCGGCTGATCTGAATGCATCGTGGGTTGTTCAAATATACTTATCCTCAGCAAGCTCCTTGTTTGCTGGTGCTCCTTACTTCATTCACGCAGGGCAAAACTCACTTTCAGTCGGGAGGATTGATTAATGGCATGAAGGTTCTCCTGTCACTTAGATTTCAAGTCCCTTGAGATTTAGACGATCTTGAGAGACTTAAAATCATTATAAATATGTGCTGTTCATGTTCTCCATCTTTCGCATTGAGGACCTGGAGGGGAGTGGAGGCTGGTGCAGGCCTCCCCTTCTGTTGATTCCAGTTGGCTGTGGGTTCTAGACTTCTGCCTCATTTCCCAGGAATGAGTGACAGCTAAATTGCACCCTTTATTTTTTCACTCTAAAGGATGGTAATAATATCTGAAATCAGGTGTGGCCCATGCAGGTAAGAGCGGTGGGAGTGGGAGGTCGGAGCTTGCCCGGCTGGAAGATGGCCACATCCCGTTAGAGCTCCGCTCTACGCCGCCGCAATATCTCCATAATCCGTAATACATCCTGCAACAGCAACTCTCCAGAGGCAGAGGCTGGCCCCCTGGACTTATGCGACCCGGATATTAGCGCCCGCCCGAGTGCCTGTTTCCAGAGACCTCCGGGGGTTCGGTGCTCACGGCGTGGTGTGGCCTGCGCATTCCCGGGCTGGAGTGTTCCTGTCCCCTGGGCCGCGCTCTCTGACACCGCACTGGGTGCCTCTGTGGTGAAGTTTTCATCTGTGGTTGCGGCGCATCAAAGGGGCATACAGCAGGGGGGCAGCAGCGGCTCCTGACTGCCTGCTGGGGCTTTCTGAGGCCCGACTCCACTGGTGCTGGGGCTTTCTGGCCTGTGGATATCCCCGTGGTTGGAGGAGCGGCCATCTTTGTCTGCCAGCTTAGAGAGTCTGCAGGAAGGTACGTGGCTCTTGCGCATTGAGGCAGATCACTCCCCTGGTCTTGAGGCAGATTTTGGACTTTCCTGGTGACTGGTCACACCTGCTGCCCACCTGGGGGCACTTCCACAGTCTGGTGACAATGTTCTTTGGGCAGACTGGGTCATAATTGGAGGACAACACTGGCTTTGGTCCCTTAGTGTCTACTGCTGACTTAGCGACTGCTCTCCCCACCCACGGGCTGCCCCCTACCACCCTTGCCTCGTTGGACGCCGGGACATTGAGCTGCTCCCCTCGCTTTGGGTCTAGGTGACTGGACATGGCGTGGCGGTCTTTCCACAGGCCTTGGGAACCTTTGTTTCTTTGTTGCAGCGCGTACTTACCTGGTCCACTCGATGACATAGGGAAGGTTGATAGGACCCAGACTAAACTCCAGTTTGAGCAATTTAAATCTAGGCGCAACGAGGAGGGTGCAGAAGGGGGGCCCTCCCCCTCAGAAACAGTCGCGCAGACGGATGACCCAGTGGGAGATATCAAACAGATCATTGCCTCCATGCAACAAGGCCTGACTGCTATCGACACCAAGATAGACTCACTGGCTTACAGAATGGACCGGGTCTCCAGGTGCGTAGACAAACACTCTGAGCGCCTGGAAATGGCGGAGCGCTGCATAACTAAAGTGGAGGAGGCTCAGATGGACGCCAGAGACACGTGGAAACAGAAGAAACGTGCCCTCACGGCCATACGAGACAAGGCTGAGGATCTTGGGGCCCGGTCTCGTCACAGCAATCTGTGCATTACGGGCCTGGCAGGGTCCATTGTCACAGGAAACATGGAACAATTCGTGGAGCGCGTCCTGACCTCCCTCCTAGGTGCAGAAACATTCTCTCATCTCTTTGTGGTGGGGTGGGCGCACAGGTCGCTTGGCCCCCGACCTCAGCCAGGAGACCCGCCTCGCACCATTATTGCAAAACTTCTGAATTACCGGGACAGGGATGCCGCGCTGAAGAAGGCAAGTGAGCTGGGTCCCCTGTGGTATGAGGAATCAGACATCTCTCTGTTTCCTGACTTCACCCTAAAAGTACAGTAGGCGAGGTTGCAGTTCACCTCAATGAAACAAAAACTGCGGGACCATCACATCAAATATGCTATGTTGTATCCTGCCAGATTGAAAGTCCTCTTTGATGGGAAGCCGCGTATATACAAGGACCTGTAATCCCTTAAGAAGGCTTCCGAGACTGGGAGAGGGCAAGCAAGCGTCCGAACACTCAACGATCCTCCCCAGCACCTAACGCTGACGACAGAACTATGGATGACAATTACTGAGTGCCTGGTGATATCATCTTTGTTGTAATGCTTATCCTGCTCCTATAGCAAATAGGTTTCTAGTCTGGTTGCATTTCTTTCTTATAGCTCTCTGGGGCCCTGCGACAAGCGAGTTGTACCTGACCACATATGACCCTAGTATACGTTATCTTCTCCGATTTGAAGCTTCTCATTAACTTGCCCCTCTGGCTACTCGTAGTGTGTGGCCTGGTCATCGGCCTGTTCCTTGGGGACTTGCCTCTCTGTTGCTATTCTGCTTCCCCAGAACAGAGTTGTTTTACACGCTCCATGCACTTAATTAATCATAGATAAGCTGTTGTAGGATTAATAGTGGCATGCGGTGTTTGAGCGGGGGGGTTGGCTCAGTTTGTGTACCCGGGCAATATCGGCCCCACTGCGTTAATCACTGTTCTACTTTTTGTTGTTGGGTGTTTTATGCATAAGATGGGTGGGAATCCCTCCCATTTTTATTTCCTTCTTAGTGAGGGTTGGGTGGGTGGTGGCTTGCTTCTGCAGTGTTGGTGTATGCATGGCGTGGGTGGGGGGTGGTGTGTGTTTATGTAAATGTAAATGTCATGGTATTTATAGAGCGTACTGTCACCAGACGGTCACCTTGCAGTGTCGCCTATTCGGCTTCCTGGTGCTGATATTCATACTGCTGTGGAACCCCTCCTGGCTTTCCCTGTGAAGTGTCCACTCCTGGGCACCCCCAGGGTGAAGCCAGGCATCCTTAGCGCTGTTGGGGCATGTGTGGAGGCTAAGCAAGCTATTGCCCAGAGTTGCAGCGTGGGGCCCGTGATTAGAATAGGCACCGAGGCGAGAATTAACAGGTCTGAGGAAATTGAGCCCAAGACTGTGCTGAGGCGGGAATCGAACCCTGGTCCCCTGGCCAGAACTCTGCATCAGGGTCTGCCGCTCTAACCATTGAACAACACTCCTCCACTTTGGTTTATGGAATGTTTTATTTTATTACTTCACTTTTTATGCTTGGATCACCTTTTTTCTTTTACAGGCTGTGTGAAGTGAAGCGCTGAGGTGCTTGTTCTTTTTTAACTTGGAATGTGCAGGGCTTAAACGATGGTCGCAAAGTGCACGAAATCTTTGCATACCTGAAGCGCAGGGATAGAGATATAGTACTGCTGTAGGAGACGCACCTGTATCCGGGCGGAACTCTCCCTGCAAAACACGTTGCTAGTGAACACTTCTCATGCGGCTTACTTCACCTCTCACTCAAGGGGTGTCTTAACATGGATTAATCCTAAAACTGGCCTCCGACTTGAGCCTCTGCATACAGACACGGCAGGCAGATACACAGTGTCACTGTGTTATAGCCCCCATGGGAATTCTAAATAGTTAACACATACGGCCCTAACTATGATGACCCCAGCTTCTATCGCTCTCTGTTCACACTACTCAAAGGCTGCAGCTCCCTTCCGATTATCTGGGGAGGTGACTTTAACTGTATTATGGACACAATTCTTGACCACTCACGTGGCCCTCCCTGCCCGCTCCCTGCTTCAGCTAAAGCGGTACTAGACGTCACCCTACAAATACACTTAGCGGATGTGTGGAGGACGTGTTTGCAGGTCCAGGGTGGGTATATGCACTACTCAGCACCACATGACGGTTATACCCGCATCGACTACTGGTTTATCCCACATAACATGATTGCTAGGGTGTTAGACTGCTCAGTCCTTCCAGCCACCTTTTCAGATTATTCCCCAGTTTTGTTTTTCCCTTGCTGCACCTCCCTGCACCCCGCTTCCATTTTTATGGCGATTCCCCCACTACTCCTTATTGGACGATGTCTTCCGCTCTGACCTGCATGAAGCAATATCTGAATTCTTTACCAACAACGTGGGCACGGTCGACTCCTTTTCTACGGTATGGGAGGTGTTTAAAGTATACATCCATGGTATAGCTATCAGTAAACATGCAGGAGTTCTTCGTGCTATCTGAGACCGCTTGACTTTACTAGAGACCCGTCTGGCCGAACTTGAGGCGCGGCAGACCAGTGCTGATGACACTGAGCTCAGTGAACAGATGAAGACCACTCTAGCTGAATTCCATGAGGAAGCTGATCAGGAAATCAAACATATGGGCAGGTATGCATCTGCAAGAGCCTATGGTGAATCTGATAGCCCGGGCTCGGTACTGGCGGCATTGGCGTGGCACCGGCCTGGATCTGGGGCAGTCATTGAGATTGAGGATAAGGACAGTTCCTTGCTGACAGAGAACGCTGCAATCGGTGCACGCTTCCGTTCCTATTATCAGGGCTTGTACATTTCTAAGATCTCCCCTAGCAATGAGGACATAGCTGACTACCTGGAATATACCTTGCCGCAGAAGGATCTATGCCCCCTTCCATGTGCGAGGCGCTCATTATTACTCTCTTAAAATCCAATAAAGATCCACATAAATGCTTGTCCTATTGCCCCCTCTCACTCCTCAACGCTGACGCCAAACTTTAGCCAAAATTCTCGCGAACCGCCTATCCCCACTTCTCCCTCAGCTGATCGGACCTGAGCAAGCCGGTTTTATTTCTGATCATACACACATGCAGAATATCCGCACTGTCTTTGGTGCAGTCTTTCTTGACGACGAAAAGGCCTTCGATTCAAATGAATGGAAATTTATGAAGGCTGTACTGACTCAAATGGGTGTAGGGGGAGTGTCCGTGCAACTGATTTCAGCGCTGTATCACGCTCCTGTGGGCAGGGTCTGTGCGGGCGATGTGGTGTCAGCTAGGTTTCCAATCTCCCGGGGAACCCGTCAGGGATGCCCGCTGTCTCCGCTGTTATACGCGGTTGCAGCTGAACTGCTGCTGCAGGCCTTACGAGAATACCACAGTCACAGAGGACTACGCTTCCCCCGATACAATCTCATAACAACTGCATACGCTGATGACACCCTCCTATATATCAGGGATCCCGAAGTCAATTTGTCGCCTGTAATCTGAGAAGTCCTTCGTTTTGGGGGCCTTTCTAGTCTGTCGATTACCTGGGACAAGTCCCGCATATTCCCCTTGACACCTGCGATGCAGCAATTCACGTTAGAATACCAACTGCAGTGGACTACGGAACATGTGCGATACCTAGGCATCCAAATCCATTCTGATGTAGATGTGATATTAAGGGCCAACTACGATGCAGCGATAGGGAAACTCACAGATGATATTGATCGTTGAATACATCTCCCTCTCTCTTTGATGGGCCGTATCGCACTGATGAAAATGGTTGTCCTCCCATGCCTACTTTTCCTCTTTGTTAATATACCTATAGTACTCCCGCAGCACATGTTGCGTAACCTCTGCTCCTTAATGACTAAATTAGCATGGGCGGGTGGGACTCCAAGAGTGGTGTTGCACACGCTAATGCTCCCATACTCCTCTGGGGGATTAAATGCCCCAAACCTGAAATTTTATTACAGGGCCGCTCAGGCCTCGCACACTTATAGCTGGGTGCATGGGCCCCGGGAGCCACCCCACCTTCAGGTGGAAGGGGTTGCGGCTGCCCCGCACTCTCTGCCACGTTTTCTAACACAGATCACTTCTCGTAGATGTGTAATACTTGACTCCATCAACTCCGTCTCTCATGCATGGAATGCACTCCTTGATATGTACGACGGCGCGCAATTTTATTCCCCACGTTTACGGGTTGAGTGGTGCCAGTGGTTTGGACCTAGCTCAGACAGGGAAGTCCTTGACTCCCTTCACACGCTACATATACAGACTATGGGGGATCTATTTCGAGGTGGGCGGGTGCGCACATGGGAGGAGGTGGCAGGCACTGGTGAAGAACATACAGCACTGACTACATTTAATTTTTTTTAACCTGCATCGCCTTGCAGGCGGTCCTCGGTGAGGAACTTCAGGAACCCTTGGACATTCCCCCTCTGACTCTGCTCTTGGGCGCCCAGGGCCCGAACAAGCTGATCTCTAAATTGTACACCTCGGTCCATGCCACAAAGGTACCCCCCTAAGCAAAGCTCGACAAGCGTGGCCATCTGACATAGACTCCCCTATCACGGACGATGTCTTGTTCTACTGTTGCACAGTAATGTGCCAAATTTCAATAAACGGCCTACATCAGCTTGCACATTTTAAGTTCCTGAATAGGGTGTATCATTCCCCCTTGCGCCTGTGCCGGTTTGGATTACGGGACACTGATAGCTGTGAGCGATGTGATGCCCCCCAGGCAGGTTTTTACACTCTGGCTTGGCTCTGCACCCCAGTAGCGCAGTAAACTCAGTGACATTGTTGGATCACCTTTGTCCCCGGATCCACTGTTAGCCTTGCTAGGATACACTAAACTTCTTAAGAAGGTAATGCGTAAATTAGTTGCTTTAGGCCTCCTCTTTGCCAAGCGTAGATTGGAGATGAGATGGATGAGAGGACCATTTCCCACCCTAGTGGAATGGGAGCGAGATACATTATATTGTCATACCCAATCAGAGGTTTACAATGAGATGAGGCCACCATGTAATTGCCCGAAGAGTTTTGGGGGTCTCTTTGCCCAATACTGTGCATGCCAAATGACTAACCCTGTTGCTTCTAATGACTAATCCCTGTCAAGGGCTTTTTTCATTCCATGCTTACACTGGTGTGTGCTGGCCGTTGTTGCAGATCCCCCTTTTCCTTGCTGTAGGAGGTCTGCGCGGAAATCTGGCACACTGCTAATAAAAAGGAAAAACAATAAAAATAAATAAATGTGATATATTGCCTTCTCACCTCCCGTGTCGCCTCCACACTTAAGATGCCTTCACCTGCCTGCTCATTGCCCTCCCTAATCCTCTCTTTATCAGTATTATTTCATTTGATCCAAGGATAGTGATACTACTGATATGCATTTGTTTTCTATTGTTTATTGTCGTGTTTAATTTTTTCAAATATGTATTGTTTATGTCTTTGCTCTTATGTTTTGTATTTGAAAATGTAATAAAAACAAATAAAAAAAAGTGCGATGGGGTGGGGAGTGAACAGACGACGTCAAAGTAAACTTACATTTAAAAAAACAAAATCCACTTACCTTGTGCAAAGTAAGAGTTTTTTGTTTTTTTAAATGTTAGTTTACCTCGTCATTGTCTGCTAACTCGACCGCTCTTACCTGCACGGGCTGTGCCTGTCTGAAATTCAGTGAAAAAGCGTGTTTAATAGTGCGACGTGGATACGTGGTGTGCATTGTTTGTTTTAACCCAGAGTGGTGATGACTCTTGATGAAAACAGTAAACATAAAAACTACAAACAGTGATCACTAGCAAAGGCCATCCAAGAGATTTAAAACTAACCCTGAGAGTGTAGTGTGAAGTGAAAGCTGAACTTGCATGAGGGGATTAAATGAAGAAAAGCAGGCTTGCGAATTTTTAGGAAATGTGAAAGCAAAATATTGAGCATGATAGACCATTTTAGGTTCATTCTGAAAGGGCATGTCATTTTAAAGCTGTGTGTAAAGTTTTATTATAATGTTTATTTGCAACATTGAAGCCTTTGGGCTGAAGAAATATCTAGGGAAGAGTTAAATCAGAAAAAATAAACATCAAACAGAATGAGAAATATCTTCATGGGACTCTGTTGCCATCTCTTTAGGTGAGTAGACATTCTCTGGAAGATAAAGATAAAGAGGATTATCAAAGGTAAGCCAAGTAATAATCTCTGGATATTGTTGTTTAAATGGAAGGTAATGTGAAATAGGGAAGCGACCACACTGATTCTTCGTCCACAAGGAGACGTGCACAATATATATATATTTTTTAACAACCAAATTTGAGTAGTTTTCTTAGGTTTCAGACATTAACACAAAAAGTTAAACAAAATCACATTATTATACATAAGGTATACGAGCACTGTAGATACAGTATCATGGTCGCACACTTAGTCCAAGAAGTGCCCACCATTTGCTCCATATCTTGTCATACTTCCGGGGGCATCCCTTTGCCTTGTAGATCATTTTTTCCTGGCGAGCAAGACACTCCAGATCCCTCTGCCACACCATCAGTGAGAGGGGCTTTGGCGACCTCCAGTATTGGGCAATGTCCTATTTATTTTAATTTCCTATTTTAATGTCCTGACCACATTCTCCTTGTGCTTATCCACTGTGTGTCTTTGGTTCTTTTGGACGAAGGGATCCAAGAGTCCATGCTGCTTCAGAAAACTTGGAGACAGGAATGTGTATCTCGACCCGAACCTGACACCGTCATACATGAATTCATTTAAAACTTGGTAATGTCCTGCATTGATTGACATTTTGTATAGTTTATACTTGTTTCAGGACTCGCAGTGAGGTTTTTGCAGTGAATTCACCCGTTTCCTTTCCTACGCAACAGGAGTTGCTAGCACTACTTCCAGGCCACGGAGGAGCAGAGGAGCTGAATAGCGAGGCCGCAGTGGAGGTGAGAGGCGCGGCCCCGGGACTGCGAGGACCAGCATTCAACACCTGCAGCTGGTCCTCTTCCCGTGCGAGCCGCGCCCCCTCCCAGTGCCCGCCCTCTTTCACGTAACAAGTATTTCAGTCACTCTACCTACGCGCAACGCGGGACGCGCGCGGGTTTGCGCCGGGCTAAGCCCGGGCAAAGGGCGGGCCCTCTACGGCCCTCCAAGGCCAGACAAGGTTTGGTTTCGCCACCCATCTGTCGTTGTACGTATAAAAACGAAAGGCTGCGTATTTCAACTATCTCTAAGAGTGGGATCACAGGCCGAACATGTCTACACCCACTGGTGACCTTTTACCTTCCAGGGTAGGTTCCTCTATCCTGGGCCCATTGGACAAATACTTCATAAAAGCCAACGTGGAAGTTGACAGAGAGCTGGCCCTGGCAGAGCGCCGTGCAGCTCGACGACTATCAATCGAGCATATGAAACATACAGCCTGTAATACTGGTATTAGAGCTATCCCAGATGCCCAGGTGGATCTTCAAACCCAGGAAGCTTCTGATGACGATCTATTTAATACGGACAATGTTCCTTTAATTTTTCAGTCCAGTTCGTCCCCCAAAGATCAGATTTTTATCACCCACCAATTGGAGCAATCCCTCCCCAGCACTAACATAACTATCGATCTCATTGATCTCGACACCCCTAAACCTACTAACACTCATGAAAGCATATGTATTAGGGAGAAATCCAATCCTTTAGAGGCGGGACAGCATAAACAAAGTGAATTATTTACTTTTAAACAAAAGGGTCCTAAAATGCCGAGAGGCATTATTCCGGTGAAAAGGAAAAAGGCCATAATTAAATCACCTCCAAAAAAGCGAAGGAAGAAAAGCTTATGCCACGCTGACACAATTAGTCACAAACTAATGCCTCAAAAGGATTTACTAATGAAAGAACTACATAATATAGTAGAAGGGGTGCCAACTGTTCTTACCACTACCCTTAACAAGTCACTGATGGCTCAGGTTCCTCCAACTTTGAAAGACTTTGTAGATGCTATGGAGCACCTTATGAAAGCTTTACTCATACCAATAGTGGAGAGAGTTAGGAAATTAGGAACCCAATTGGATACTCTTATAGGATACCCTACCCTAAACTCCGCTAACAGTAATAACACGGCAAATTCTCCATCGATTACTAAAGCCAAAGACAAAGACAAAGAGAAAGTCATTAAAGAGGTAAAAACATCCAACTGTGGTATAACTGTAACAACACCAAAAACATGTACCATACCAACCTCCGCAGCTCCTTTGTCCAAAATAAACAAAGTTCTTAAGGCCCCATCTAAATTGCCGGTAGACAGTCAAGCACAGTCTGCTCAAATTAAATCTCTTATGGATCCGGCAAAAATGGGGAATACCAAGCCCATGCGGGACACGAAGACCCCTGCCCAGAAACATAGGAGAACACGGGGCGAGAGACACGTGGATCTACCTCCAGCAGCATCCCACAATGTTATTATTCTAACAGGGGTTCCACCTCTATCATCGGAAGTAAGATATGAGGACCCTGCTAGCCTCAAAAACAAGGTCATTTATTGGCTAAAAAAGAACAGGCCATTGCCACCACACCTAAACGGTGATATCATCATGGTGAGGAGAACTAGTTGGGTAGGGTTACGCCCCAAAGATATTGAGGGTGATGTAATAATAGTTACCTTCAAAGACCCCAGAGTTATAAACCATATAATGGATTGGTTTAATGCTACTAATAATGGCCCTATTTCACCCAAATCCGTATTATATTTCTACCCAGAAGCCCTAATGCCCCCAAAACCATTTTGCGCCACAAACCAGCAAGAGAACTTCACACATCAATACCACCAAAGATCAATGCGGAAGTTCCACATCCAAGGACAGGGAAATAGGGGCGAAAATATTTTTGCTACCTTTAATCCACAATTGCAACATGGCAGGTCATGGAGAAACAAAACCTATCAAACTCCTAGATATGACCAAGCTGGCTATGGCAATTATTTTCCGCCAATAACTCCACTGTGGAATTTGCCCTGTAATAATTATTATGAGCCGCTCTATGGCTTGGAGGACATAGACTGACTCTCTTTTAAGAATAATCCAAGGGTGGAGGGGGAGGAAAAGGTTAGTATACCCTCAAATACCCCATCCATGAAGAGTCCTTTAAAAAATACTGAGCCACCAAAAGACCTGGCAAATGAAATTAACATGCAACTGCCATTACAACATTCTCTCCCAGTCCACCAGCACAGCATTATTAAAACTTTACCTACCCGCATGGTAACACAAGATCTAACCCCTAGATTACGCATCCTTAGTTGGAATTTGGCGGGTATATTATCAAAAACCACTCAACCTGCTTGGCTGAAGGTGGTTAATTCATATTTCGTCCTGTGTTTCCAGGAAACCTGGGTCCTTACCCCAATACATTTACTGGGTTTCCAAACCTTTCACTCAGCAGCAATAGAGAGTGATCAGGGTAGACACCGGGGGGGACTGTGTATATATGTAAGGGTAGACGTGGCACATAGGGTACGGAAAAGTGTATTGGGGGTTTATTACCAAATTTTAGTCATGGATTTGGGCTCAGCTCTGAGTCTATTAATTATTAATTTGTATAATAATATCCCCTTAGATCGGCTGAAGAAAACACTAGATGATCTGTCGCACTCCATTATCTCAATCAAAGAAATGCGGGGGGGGAATGTATGACAGCACTTGTGGGCGATTTTAACTGTTATACCTGTCAAAATATATCTAGGGGGGTATGCAAAATTCCTCCTTCGCACGATAAGGAAACAGAGGAAGATATGTCCGATCACTTTGTCCACACAAATACAGGGGAACTAATAAATAGTTTTATGGCATCTTTTAACTTAGATTTTGCAAATGCTTTATTATCCCCTTCGAAACCATTTAAACCGACATACCATGGGAGAGGAGTAAATTCCACCATTGATTTCATCCTTTTTTCGAGGGTGCATGCCTCTCACATATTATGTTGGGATACCCTGCACCACCTTTTTGGAGATCACTATCCTCTTGCCCTAGCTATTGTCTTACCTTTTTCTACCACTAGCCATGGAAATCCCGGCCCTAAATATGAACAACCTATACGACTAGGTACCCTAAATGGTTATTCTATCAAATGGGAAAAAATTAATCCGGCTAATCTTTTTAGAAATTTGCTTAAGGTGAGAAGGAAGGAGATACACATTTGCTTGTCCCCCGAAGAACATCCCCAAGCAATTGTGGAAGCCTTCTTGAAAATTCAACAGAGTCTGAAAACGTTACTTACAAGACAGTTTAAGCAAGGCCCTATTACCCCAAAAGGGTGGTTTGACAAAGAGTGTACAAGAGCCTTAAAATCTCTCAAGAAAATCCTCCACACAACACCTAAACAAGTTATGGAGATTCGACAAGCCAGACTCCGATACCAGTTGGCCATTAAAAACAGAAAAAATATTCTTAAGAAAGAAGCCTGGCAGACACTCTTGTCAACAAGTGAAAATAGGGACTCCTCAGCCTTTTGGAAATTTTTAAACACTCCACTCCCATGGATAGAAACAACTAAGAGACACCTGGATCTCGCAATAGGGGGTGAAAAGTGGGCTGCCCATTTCCAAGAATTATACAGTAAACCTAGTCCCTCAATCGGCACACCTCTCGTTTCTACCCTGTCTACACATTTAACATTTCCCTCTAGGAGCAAAAGCATTTCGAACATTGTGTTTTTGCATGAAGAGGTGCTTGAAGCAATAAGGGAGAGTCCGTCCGGGAAGGCCCCTGGTCCGGATGCCATCCCTGCAGATGTTTTTAAGGCCGAGATACATATGTGGGCACCAATATTAACTACTGTTCTGAATTCAGCGAACGCTTCTGGCCAACTTCCAACTTGGGCCGAAGCAATAGTGATACCCATATATAAAAAAGGAGACAGGCATTTACCATCATGCTATCGGCCTATCTCCTTGCTCGATGCCACCATGAAGATCGCAGGGCGAATCATCCTGAAACGCTTACAAAAGTGGACAGAAGAGGAGAACATACTTTCTAGGTTGCAATATGGTTTCCGAACGGGAAGGGGTACAATCGAGCAGAGCTTAAACTTACATCTCATTATGTCAAAATATGTGGAGATCAAGAGGGGAAGTCTCTACATAACATACATAGATTTAAGCTCTGCTTTTGACTGTGTGGTCCATGACCAATTGTGGGAAATTCTTGATCGCCTAGGGATTGACCCATCAATTCTTGCCTTTATCATGACATTGTATAAGGATACTGGTGCCAAGGTCCGGTTCGGCCTGAAAGGAGAATGCTCGCCAAGGTTTTCCATCAATAGAGGGGTGAGGCAGGGTTGCATCCTAGCCCCCCTGCTCTTCTCCCTCTATATAAACGCCATTGGTGAGCATCTAAAAAACATCGAATGTGACTACCCTAAGGTGGGAGGCCAACCCATCCCAATCTTGTTGTACGCCGATGATGCGGCTATTATCTCCCAAACAAGATTGGGGTTACAAAGAGCTGTTGCTGCATTTACCAGCTATATGCATGAAAGGGGCCTAAAAGTCAACATCGGGAAGACCTTTTCTATGGCCTGTAGCCAAGGCAGAAAGAAAACTCCTTGCCCCATTTTCATCAAGGATCAAAAACTGGAGACAGTTGACAACTTCACGTACCTTGGTATAACTATAAACAGGAAGGTATTATGGCACTCCGCTGTTAAAGCTAGGAAACTTGCCTTTGCTAGAGCAATTGGAGGCATACGTGACTTTTCAAGTAAAATAGGAGGGAGGCCAGTTAAACAACTTATTAAGATCTATAAAGCTAAGTGTGTGTCCACAGCCATCTATGGGGCTGGCCTCTGGGGTATTGAAAATGACATCTTATCAATCCAAGTGGTAGAAAATAACTTTCTAAGATACCTGTTAGCAACATCGAAATCTACATCAGTCTATATGATGCATATAGAATTAGACCTACCGTTTATTATAGATCTAATCAAAGTTGAGCCACCGCTCCTATGGCACAAAATTTGGACCACTGCCGAGACTGATCTGAATCGCGACATAATAATGGATATTCTTAAACTGGAGGGAGCAAAACATATGAAATGGCTTACATATGTCAAAAAGATGTTCCAAGACATAGATCGTCCAGAATATTACACCGACCCAACGACATTGGAGAATATCTCAAGGAAAGAACTTAGAAAAACCCTATTGGATCACCTAGAAGCCAAAAGGTGGGCGACTCAGAAACTAAATAAATCAGTTCAGGCCTATCAAAGGATTACAGTGAAAAAAGGGCTACAACAATACCTGTCCAGTGATAATTCCTGCTATACAAGAATGTTGCTTACAAGATTTAGGCTGGGCTCCTTTTTTCGCCTAATAACTTTTCCGAAATGTAATGACTGGTCGCGAAACCTGAGCCTATGCCCTTGTGATCATACGTCGGCCCAATCAAACATTCACTCTGTATTATTTTGCACTTATTATACCACCCCAAGGAAATCTTTATTGAGACCTCTGTTGAGAAAATGGGGCCTAAGGTCTTGCAGAGACGCCTTTGAACGCCTCCAAGAGCTGGAGGACAAGGATGTTATATGTAAAATGGAATATTTTTTAAAATTATTACTTAAATTTAGAACTACGTTAGCAGGCATAAATTGAGTTGCTAAAATAGCTAAAGTTATTATTGTATACTAGTATATTTTTAATTACGATGTTCGTCGAAAGATTTTTCTTTTTTTCTTATGGAAAATGTAATTAACTGTTATAAACGTTTCTTTTGAACGCTTTTATGATATTCTATACAAATATCGAATAAAGCTTATTCTGATTCTGATTCTGATTCTGATTCAGGACTTCATAAATCTCTTAACATATTGTAATTGGTCTGGATAGGTAGGATCACCAATGTAACACAACAGCAATACAGTCAACACATTGGATTCTTTTCAACAGGGTCTAAGGAGATAGTAAAAGTTGATTATGCATTACTTGCAAAACAATGTCTTGGTTTTTGGAGTGGGAAACATACCATTGATGTTAAACTGCCCCTATGAGATCTGGGGGAAGTGACTGGCACCTCTGAAATATTTCCATACAGGAGCTTTGAGGGGACCATTACAATGTTGTTGTGTATATTCTCTAGTCCGTTATTTACTCATTTATGACTAAATATGAGTCTATCAGTGGAGTGAGGGAATACATTTTCACATTTTTATTCAGAGAGCGCTTTCGGGAGATATTGACTGTGGCTGTATCCTTGTGTTATACCAGCTGTTGGTTGGTTTTCTCACGTGAAATTCTGCCTTATCCTTTTGTGGTCAAAATTTGTTGATGTGAATGTACCAGCCTGTGTTTACATGGCCAGGATAGGAATAAAATATTAATATGTGGTTAGGGGTCACTAGGCAATGGTGTGGTGTGGCAGTGGGTTGTATGACAGAGGCACGAATGGCTAACCACGTGTGCCTCTACAAAACTGCCCCAACAATGAATGTGTCTTAAAAATGAATTCCTTTACCACACATGCCTTTACCATGCAATTTTGTGGTAAAGGGATGTGTGGTAAAGATCACACCCTGCACCCCCTGCCCTGAGCCCGAAAAACTGCCCCAAACCCTAAAACCTACCCTGATCACCTGAGCCCTAAGCACTACCAGACCCCCCCGAGCCCTAAAATCTACCCTGACCCCCCCCCCCCTGAGCACTAAGTACCACCCAGACACCCTGGGCCCTAAACAACACCCTAACCCCCATGAGCCCTAAAACTACCCCAACCCCACCAAGCCCTAAACACTACCCCAAACCCCGCAGCCTGAAACACTACCCCGAAGCACCCCTGAGCCCTAAAAACTATCCAACCCCCACTCAACCCTAAAAACCACCCTATCCTTGTGAGCCCTAAAAACTACCCCAACCCTTAAAAACTACCCCCACCCCTCCAAAACCCGGCCCCACTTACCACATCATGTCCTCTCCTGATCCTTCCTCTTCCTGTGCCTGCCCATCCCAGCATCCAGATGGCACACTGTCTTAACCATGCATGGTTAAGGCAAGCATGGTTTAGTTTGCGGGGAAACGGCATGCTTGGCTCAGCCCACGTTATATAGGCCGTTTCTTGTGGGAGTAGAATGCTCATTCAGGTATAGAGACTTGTTGAGGAAGTCTGGGATCCTCTAGGAGAGGTGCAGGCTGATAGAAAACTGGGTTACAAGAGGTGTGGTAAAGGCAACATTTGAGGTATTTCTCAAGGCTTAGATACACCTTTTACTGCCTTGCTGTCAGAACTCAAGTTAAAAATTACGTTGGCTTACCGGTTCTTGCACGGGAACAGAGATGCTAGATCATAATTCCCTCTTAGCAATGGCCTGAGGTCTTTTAACAGAACCTCCCAGTCATTACCTCAAGGGAAGGGGGAAATGGATAAAATAACAAACAAGAAGAGACTGGTCCTGAATTGGTTCCTTCTGTCAGCTACTTGCCAAACGTTCTCTATTTCTTCTCTGGAACCTGTACATTTATTACATCATTATACGACCAACTCTACTCTCCAGTTACTCTTATTCTACTAATTGATATTAATATCTCACCCACCCTGGCTATCCTGGACTTTTGCTTCTCTTCGTTTTTTAGTTGTGATACTGGCTTCCTCTTCTGGTTAGTTGTTACTATTTAAGAATAAATAACAGATTTAGTACTAGGTTTCCCTGCTACCTACACTCTCTCTATGACCTAATGTAGTAAGTGCACTTACTGCACTAACTAGAAGAGTAGTTCCTTGTATGGGGTTCTGTTATTTCTCTCTCTCTCTCTGCAACCTTTGTACTATCTTGTATCTGCAACCACTTCTCCTGATTCAGTTCTTTTATTTCTTACAGGTTTTGAGAAATGGAGTCATCAAGAAACTTTTCAGGTGAATATTTACACATATATACATATACAATGCTTTTGTCTTTTTGTCCTTCTGTGTTTTAACTCCCAAAAACTACTAATGCTTTCTCTCATGTATTTTGTCTTTCAGTTTTTGTTTTTTCAACGATATCTCATTATCAAGGTAAATTTTAATTATCTAGTCACTATTTGAATCAGACATTTTCACTTAGCTCTGTCCTTAGTAGGTACTGCTTCTCGGCATGAGCGTTGTTATCTCATGTGATTCAGCTCTTCAACACGAGCGTTACTTTTTCTGAATGACTCTCTTCGTGACGACGAATTCTGCAACTCTTTCTCCTCAGCTGACAACGTCGGAACACTTCAGCTCCTGAAGCCGTCGACGTTACCAAACTCCACTTTTGACCCGCGCTTGGATTAGTGTGCCGAGCCTTCTACAAATAACACCTCACTACGTTTGCACCAAGGGGAAAAGGACTATTAGGTAAATACTAGGGGAAAAACTTGATAAACTTAGAGCTCCTTCTAAGGACGTCTACTCTGGTCGTTGACTGTGGTGAAGTGCGCAGCTCACTGGGCGCTCGCGCATCGCCTAACCTTCTCTTCAGCTGTGCATGAAAGTCTAGACCGCCACCCCATTCCGAAGCGTGAGCACTAGGGTGGCCATCTTGGTTCTCCTCAAACCCACCAATTCGGACCAAGAATAGGCACCATGCGTCTCTTGGTTTATTTTGGCCGATGTTACACTGCCAAGCACATGAGCAGGTCTTAGGGTCCTGACACTTGCATCACACATCATACAGGAGGAATGATGCATACCTCTGACAAAGATTTGCAGAATAAAAAGTCTGGTGGAGCTCTATGCTTGAAGTCTTTTTAGGTTGAGGCTACTGTCGCACTGTGAAGTAGTGCAGGGGCGGAGCCGAAGATTTCATGGCTTTAACAGTGTGGGGCTTTAACCCACCTCTCTCTTCTATTGGCTAGCTACGTAAATGGAGGCTAGCCATTGGAAGAGATGTGTGTCAATTACTCTTTTCCCCAGCTTGATGCGATCCATGGACGTTTCTGTCTCTGTTTTTAAGTCCTTCCCCTCACACCCTCCCTCTCGCCGAGGTCCCATACTCTTTTCCCTGGCTTGATGCGATCCGTGGGCGTTTCTGTCTCTTTTTTTAAGTCCTGCCCCCCCACACCCTCCTTCTCGCCGAGGTCCCATACTCTTTTCCCGGCTTGATGCGAACCGTTGGCAGCTGCTGCATAAAGTCTGAGCCGGTGAGGCAAGCGTAGGGTGGAAATGCCTAGCACACTCCTTTACCTTCAAACATGTTCTGTCACTGAAGGAAATGAGAGCAGCCTCCTTTGCCTGGCGCTATAATATAAGATGAATCCATATTGTTACGGCACTAAATGAACGCAGCACTTACTACGGCGGGCGGGCGAGGAGGCTGTCACCATGCCAGCAGCGTGATTAAAATGTTATCCGCTCCGTAATCACGGCCTCATTTGCAGGCGCTGAGTACCACTACGGGCTGCTGCTGAGTGAAGGGTCAGAGGCGTGACCAGGTGGCAGGCCAGGCTCTGTGCCCTAAATACTGCCTGGAGGGCGTCTACGGGGCGCGTGCAGAGGGTGGCAGGTTGACTTCACTGTCTGCTGAGAGCTCCCGAGGCATGCCTGGATCTCGGTCCCATGCAGGGCTGGAACATGCTGCCTCCTAAGATAGCTCGGATGGCTGATGCACCTACGGTTGAGATCTAACTGTAACCCGAAAGTCACAGAGGACAGTACCAGGTGTGTTGTGCAATGGTACTCTTGGTGGAAATTACGTAAACTGTTTATCCACTCCATCAGGAGTATTGTGAGCTATGTTTGCTCCCTTATTATTAAGGACGTCGGGTCCAATGAAGTTAATTCCGCGGGTGTATGCACCTGTGGCAGAGATCTTTAGGTCACCTGGAGACTCTGCTTGAGTTATGGAAAGGCCAGTACCACATTTCATCTTTTTCTGACATGGGTACTAGGCCTACCAAATCTTTTTTGAAACAGTAGCTCTGTCATAAATGATGCAAAAGAACTGAGATGTCTGACGCTGTCGTTACGAAGTACGAGGGTCGTGTAACAAGATACCTCTGTGGATCAATGCACTTTCGAAGGATACACAGGAGTGGCATGTCCCAAATTTGACAAAAAAGGCGAGTGTCAAGTCGGCGGTTAATATTTTATGTACAAAGGGGTGTGGAAAAGACTGTCTTGAAGTAATTACAGAAATGCTTGATTGATGAGACTCTGGTAGATTATAAAGGCTGTCACTGTACGTTCCAGCAATTGCCATGGCCAGTGCTTTAAATGGGAAAAAATAAGTACAGGTACTCATTAACATGAGCTAGCGGTGTACTTAGTGGGCGGGGGCAGGGGCGGGGCTAAGGGCAAGACATGATGATACTTAACGACTTCTATAACAGTTGCACCACACAACAACACACATGATAAATGTGTGTATATAAACAAAGCAGGTTAACATTTTACAAAATTAAAGAGAAATGCGATAATATGTTAACATTTCCTTTTTTTTGCAATAGTTACACCTTCTTAATGCCATACTGTTAAATGCTGTTGTTTGGCACAATACTATATATTTTTGAGCATATGAGTAAGAAGAAACTGAAAATACCTCCACTTCGAACCAAAGCTCTTATGGCACCAAGCAAATGAAGCAACTCATCATGACCCTCCCCAGAAGATATTTCTTGTCTCTTCCATCGATCTATCCATTCATCCTACCATTTACCTGCTGATGTCCACCATTTACCCGTTACATTCTGTTGTCTATTCAGTTTTTCATCCATCATTCAGTTTTTCACCATTCTGTCAGTCCACCCTTCATATCCAAACCTATCCATTCATCTTAAACCTATCCATTCATCCTTTCACTTATCCATCTCTTTATCCACCCTTTCACTCATCCATCAATCCTTTCTCTCATCTATCCATCAACCCTTTCACTCCATTATACCATCCACCCTTTCATTCCATCCACCCTTTCACTCAATCCCTCCTTTCATTCATCCATCATCCACCTTTTCATCCATTCCCTCTCCCTTTCATTCACCCCTCCAATCCACCTATATCCACCCTTTTATCCATGTACTTTCTCTGTTTGCTTAAAGACAACCGCATACTGAGACATTTCTTCTTAACTCTGTAAAATAAGTTTAACTATTGGTGATTGAAATAAATCATATTTTGTCTAATAAAATGATCCCTTTCCAAGTTCTACCGCAGCCCTATTTTGAAGGAAAGGTCTGTTTTAAAAAAAATATGCAGTGGGGGCAATGGTGCTTTCTAATATGTTAATAATTGTATTTAATGTACTGATATAATATCGTGTTTGTATCTGTATCGTGCATTCATTCTCTCTCCCAATCAGAGTTTATATTTTCATTTAAGAAGGGAGACTGATTGCTGGGACATCTCGTGTAGACTGCCTAGCCCTTTTTTTATTTCACGTAGTATGCTACCCCTCCATTGTCGCGCAGTGACGCTCCACACAAGCCCTGCCACAGAATCTAACCAGAACTTTGTTTCTGGAAAACAAAGTTAAACATGGCTAGATCACTGTTTGAGAGAGCCCTTACACCATAAAATTAGAGTGCAACAGTCACCATCAAAGAAAGATGGTGGCTTGGTGTTGTGTGTGTGTGTCTGGCTCTGTGTGTGTCTGTGTGTGTGTAGGGGGCTCTGTGTGTGTGGCTCCTTGTGTGTGTGGCTCTGTGTGTGTGGCTCTGTGTGTGTGTGGCTCTGTGTGTGTGTGTGGCTGTGTGTGTTTTTGAAACATAAATAAAACGTGTTATTTGCAATGTCAATAGCTCAAACTCGTGTAAATACGTGACCTATTGCATTGTAAATGCAATAGGTCTCGCATTTGCGAGAGATTAAGCTATTGGCATTGTAAATGACAATGCCATTCATTTATCTGTTTTCAAAACCAACACACAAATAAAAATGTTGTAATTTACAATGCTAATAGCTCTAACTTTTGCAAAGGCGAGACCGTTGCATTGTAAATGCTTGTTTTATTAAAGTCCTAAGATTACTGCTGATTATGCTTTTTCCTTACAATGTAGATTAATAGTAAAACTGGGAATTCAGCACACAGGCCTGCTTACCTCGCAAGTAAATTTCGGTTTCAATGTGTATTTCCAAATGTAAGTGTTCCTGTTTGATTTGAAGCAAAACGCTGCTGTCTTGTCACATTCACAAGCTAGTCATCCACAATCATTTAAGGCGCCTCCTGCAGCAAAACAAAACAACATGACGTCATTCCAGAATCATGGTTGAAAGTTCAAGTCATTGCAAACATCAGCAAATAGGGGACTTTGCGGCTCCTAAGGAGACAATTATACACTGAGTTTAAACATACTCATAAAAGCAAGAGAAACAGTGAGTGTTACTGTGTTAGAATATGTTTGCCACTTTCCTGGGTGGCATATTAGTGCAGTTGATGTAGACAACTACACAAAGTATGGATAGTAGATTCACTGGCTTTAGATAGAAACACAGTGAGAAGCAAAGAAGGTTTACTTAGAATTTGAAGGTTTAAAAAAATGGTTTTCTTAAAATAGTCGGAGCTCCTGGAAAAAGTTTTGGTATCAGTTAAACAGGCTAGAATCTATTCTACTATTATAAAGGAAGAACTTTGAACCTTTGAGGCGGGTAAACTCGGGAACCACAGCGCCAATCCACACACCCGATACATCGTTGTAATCGTCAGGGTGTGCAGATGGACATAGTCTATGTAACGTAATCAATGTACGTTATTTAAAAAATGTACTGAAAAAAAAAGTAGTCCCTTGGAAGAAGCGCCGTCCGCGACGTGCGTGCCCGACGTGAGGAGCGCCGGGAGGAGCGGCATCCAGGAGCGCGAGGAGGACCGGCGGACATGGCGCGGGGAGGAGCGATCGAGTAGCGGCGGACCGGCGGTGAGGAGCGGCGGACAGGCGGTGAGGAGCGGCGGACAGGCGGGGAGGAGCAGTGAGTGGCAGATGAGGTAGGTTATTTATTTATTTATTTAGTAGCTGTGAGCTGCGGAAAAATGACGCAAAAATGAAAATCGTGAGCAAGAGGAAGCAAACGGAGCATTACAAAAGTGAGCCAAACGGTACATTACAGGAGGAAAAAGTTACGTGTGCAGGTTACAAAAGCGTACAAAGTAAACATAGATGTATAATACTGCAATATATGGAGGAAAGCTCCGGAGGACCCACGGACAACGTCGGGGTGGGCGGGGGCCCTGAAGCCTAATTGCTCCCGGACAACGCCGGGACGGGCTGCTAGTTATCTAAAAAATGGAAAAATAGAATGAGAAAGTTCTTAGAGCCATGTGCACTAAGGTTCGATTTGCAAAAAGCGGTCGTATTTTGTGCACTAACATTTTGCAAATCGAATAAGATTTTGCAATAACCTAGTCGACCGGTGTACTAAATAAAAACCCCAAAGGGTTATTAAAGATTTGTAAAAGCATATTATATTTTGTTCTTTAAGGTATATTGAATGTATTTTTTTTTAAAGTGTTCGTTTGTATCTCATTATTGTGAGAAATTTAATTAAATATTCTCATAAGTGCCTTGACATCCTGACTTGGTGTGTTACCTGGTTGAGCAGTTGATAACTGTACACGATTGGTGTGGATATCTGTTTGTATACATATGATTGGAAGTATCTTAAAAGGGAAAATTGTTATTTCACTTCAGAGACTGACCTGCCTTACTAATTTTCTTTAGGCAATTCGCATTTACCACCCCCTGTGACTGGCTGCAATCACAAGGATGGTGGGTTGCAAGAGACAACAGATTATGATCCACGTGATTACATTCCGAAACTTTTATTTTAAAGCAGGCCATGCTGCTTAAAAGAACTGGGGCTGTTGGACTACTCCCTATCACACCAATGCTACCACTTGGGTCCACAAAGGGGAAGGGGTCATAAAAGTACCCCTTCCCCATTGCGATTCAGTTACCACCCCAAATATTCAATATGTCATTGATCAATAGTTTGAGACTAGAACTGGGGTTGCAAACCATTGATTCATACCATATCAGCTCAAAGTTTAGAAGGAACGTTAATTTCATTCCCTTTACAAATCACAAATTGATAGAGGACGTTAGCCCCATTTTACAATTCTGAAAAACGTTTCCATATTGTAAAATAGGGTGACTACATAAGAAAACGGGATTTTATAGAAGAAAGCACTGTGATTGTGTGACACACAAGGTTTGCAACTGGAGAATCCCATAGTAGAGCTGGCTCTTCATATTTAAGAGCTCATTAAGGTAACATGTTATGGTGAGAAATAGATGCAGCACATGGAAGGTGCATGTTATAAAGTCTTTAAGTACATAAGAGACTTAACACGTAGGTAAAGAACTGCCTTTATTCTTCACTGCTCCGCTCTCCAGCAATCTATCACTCTTCACATGAACATTCTAAGGTAAGCTTCACAGGTGGAAGGTACCAAGAGGCCTGTCGGCACAGGGGTATACGGAACATACCAAAGTTGTACTCAATAAAATATAACACAACAGAAGAATCACATATAAGATTGTAACACATCTTCCCCCCTTAGAACCAATGCAATAAATAACTTCTAACGACACAGTTTACCATAACATGTCTCCAGGAGGAGGTTCATTTGTACACAATAACGTCTTTGTGCCATCCAGGTGTCTTGCGTGTTCTTTGGATAGGGGTAAGGTCGGATGGGTGCTCAGAACTGGGAAGGTTTTGGGTCTGTCTATTTTGTTCTTGTTGAAACTTGACTAGTCTGTCCATGCTCCACATTTGGTCATCATCTAAGATGACAGCGTTTCTCTTGACTGCAGTTATACACATGGGTTTGGAAAACTTACTTTCATGATTGCTACACCTGGGATTTGTTATGCGAACCCACTCACCCACATTCCACTTAGGGCTCTTAATACCATGTTTTGAGTCATACTGCTCTTTGTATTTGTTTTGATGGTTTTGAATTCTGTCAGTAAAAACATTCATGTCCCTGGTAGTGAGAGACCCACCCCCTATCCAATTGGGAAATAACTTGGTGCAGGCGTTTATCCATATGAATGCTGAGAAAGGAGAGACTCCTGTGTTTTGGTTGGGTGTGGTGTGATAGGCCCATAACATTTCTTGAATGCCTTGCTCAATAGGAATGTTGTTGCTACTGGCTAATAGAATTCCTCCTTTAACCATTCTGTTCATCCTTTCTACCAACCTGTTAGTCCTGGGACAGTACAGTGTTGAAGTGATGTGTTTTATGTTTAGCATGCTGAGAAATTCAGTCATACTATGGGAAACAAACTGGACCCCATTGTCGGTGACAATGGATACAGGTATGCCTTCTGCAGCAAAGGTGTCTCTTAGAAACTGAATGACTGTGGCGGTGGTTATTTGATTAACCATTTTAACCACCGTCCAATGTGAGTGGTAATCTATTAGGACTATGGCAAATTTCTTAAGCACCCTCGGTAGGTTAAGTGGACCAATTATATCAAGAGCGATCTTTTCCCATGGTTTACTTGGTATGGGAAGCGGGAAAATTGGGGCCTTTCTGGGTATGCTTGGGAATGCTTTACTTTTTCCTTCTACTAAGGTGTCCATGGAAACCAGTAGCTTTCACGTAACCTTGCCTTAGTTAAGCTTCTGCCCAAATGACCTTTGTGTACCAGGTCTATAATCTTGTTTCTTATCGCTTCAGGAGGAATTATTTTGTCCTTTCTAAATAATAGTCCTTTGTCTATGCAAAGTTCATTACGTACTTCTCAAAATTTCCTTGTGTCAGTGTTCAATTGCTCTTGAGACTCGGGCCATCCCTGTAATATGTATGACTTGAGTTGTGTCATTGTGCTATCAGAGCTCATGTGGTCCAACCATTCTTTTGAAGAAATTGTTGATAACTCTACTAGAAAGATAGGGTATTCGCCTACATCAAATTGTTCTTCTCTATCGAGGGGGCTCCTAGAAAGGAAATCTGCTGCAGAATTTTGTGTACCTGGCACATACTCTATTTTAAAGCAAAACCCTTCCAACCCCAAAATCCACTTAGCTATGCGTGGGGTGCTACAAGAGTTGTTTTTGGGATTGAACATGAAGACCAAGGGCTTATGATCGCTTCGTATGCAAAATTGTATGCCCCATAAGAAAAATGTAAAGTGTTTTACCCCCCAAAAGCAAGCCAAAGCTTCTCCTTCCACCACTGAGTAGTTCAATTCAGCTTTGCTTAAAGTACGTGAGACAAACGCCACAATTCTCTCATTGCCATCAATCACTTGTGAGAGAGTTGCCCCCAACCCTTTCCTGCTTGCATCTGTGGTGAGGATGGTTTTTCTGTTATGTTCAAAATTGCACAGATATGGGGCAGAAAAAATGCTCTCTTTTACTTCTGAAAATGTGCGTTGGTGTTCCTCCAACCATTGAAATGGAACATTTCTTTTTAGTTAGTTCTCTTAGATTAGCAGTGATCTCGGCAAAATGATTGACATATTTTGCCATATATTTTGCCAGACCTAGGAATGATTTTAGTTCTTCCTTGTTGGTTGGTGCAGGAGCTTCCTTTACGGCCTCAACTAGGCAGAACTTTGGTTTGAACCCATCTCTGGAGATGCAATGTCCCAGATACTCCACAGATTCCACACCTAGTTTGCACTTTTCTTGTTTGAGGGTGAGGCCCGCGTCCTTGAATTTGGAAAGAACTCACCTTAGGATATGGGCATGCTCCTCTTCATTGGCACCATAGATTAGGACATCATCCTGGAAGCAAAGTGTCTTAGGTATTCCATCAAGAATGCGCTGCATAATTTTCTGAAATACGGCAGCCGCCGATGCTAGCCCAAACGGCATGTGGGAGAACATGAAGGTTCCCAAAGGGGTGGTGAACGCCGTGAGCCTTCTGGATTCCTGATGTAGCTCCACCTGATGATACGCCATGGATAGGTCCAGCACGCTGAAATGAGTGGTCTTACCCATGGTGCTTAGCATTTCATGGATGCGTGGCAAAGGATGTCTTTCCACTAGGATGCTGTTATTCAGATCTCACAGGTCGATGCACATCCTAATGTCCTGACTATTATTCTTCCTGGCAATAACAATGGGGGCCACCCATTCTGTGCAATCCACCGGTTCAATAACCTTCAATTCTTCTAGTCTGCTTAGTTCTTTCCTTAGTGGTTCCCACATTAAGTGGGGAATAGGTCTAGTTTTATGCACTACAGGTTTAGTGTTGTGTTTCAACTTGATTTTATGTTGATAGTCTTTAAGTAACCCTAGCTTTTCCGAGAAGACTTCCTTGAATTCCTTAACGATATGCTCATAGTCATTTCCTGGGTTGGTGCACAGTACTTGTTCCGGATGATTAGGGTCTAGTTTAATTCCCAATTCTTTCTGGTGTTGCCACCCTAATAAGTTAGACCCCTTTTCCACAATGAACACTTTGCCTACAGTGGAGCGGTCCTTGAATGCAATTATGGATTTGAGCATTCCCTTTATTGGAATTTGGTCTTATTATACCCACTAGGATTTATGTCTGCTGTAGCCAGTTTCTTTTCCTCTTGGCCCATAACTGATACGAAATCTGAATAATTCACCAGGGTGAATAGGTAACAAGAGTCTGCAAACATTTTTAAAAAAATTCCGTCAATGTTGACTTCGCATTCTGGATACTCCTGTTTTTCCACACCCACTTCATTGACTTGTAGAATTATCTTCTTCACTTGAGTCTTGTCTTCTCTTTTTTTTTTTCTTTTTTTTTCAGGTTGCAAAATACGTACATGTGAAAATTCATATCAAAAATCCGACGATGGACCCCCCCCTCCCACATCAGAAAACAAATAAACTGTGAAATTGGGGAACAAAGGGCGCAAATGAGGAATAAAGTGAAAAACCAAGAAGATAAAGAAAGAAATACATGGGATAACAGATAATGAATGCACATTCCTATATATAACATTTTCCGGAAAACAAACCCCAACTGTTTGGACAGGCATTGAGTGACCAAATGCGAACGTGTACAATCTACTAAGGTGGAATAAGCCAATCAGTCAGTTTGTCCCACACCTCCAGGCCCTTCTTCCGAGCCCTGCGTCCCTTCTTAGAATAGGCTGCTTTTTCAAGATGGTATGTTGCTAAGTATCTAGCAAGCCATTGGGAATATGAGGGAGGCTCTGGGTCTAGCCAAGCTGTAGCAACACAGATTCTCCAAACGGCCATTGCTATGAAGGTTAAGCCCTCCCTTTTCAAATGTGGAGTTTCTGTTTGTGTTCCAAGCATGATAATGGTGGGAGTCAAGGTTATCGGCTGAGAGGCAAATTCTCTTAGAAACCCTTGTATTCGATTCAGAGTGGGTAAAAGCTTTAAACAAGAAGCGAAAATATGCACAGAATCAGCACCGAATTTGGCGCATCTGGGACAGAGAGTACCTGGTCCCGTCCCCCACTTTGTAATTTTATTGGGAGTGATATACAAGAAGAAAATAGTTTTAAAGTGCTGAGCTTGAAGTTTTGATGAAAGTAGAATGTTGTGTGACAGCATGAGTGAATTAAAAAACACATTTCCAAGTATATCAAGTTTGCCATGCCATTTGTCTGCGATGGCTTGTAGATCATCCGGCGTCTGTCTATTTATAATGGTATTAGGAAACCAGTTCGAGGGGTCAGAGGTTTTCGCAAGATATTAAGAAATTCCACCTCCATGAATCCTGAGGGACCCCCGACTTTTCTAGAGAGAAAATCGTAGATGGACGGATATTTAAAAGCATCTTCTCTCCTGAGGCTGAATTTGGCCAGAAGGTCAGGAAAGGGAATAACTCCCTCACTAGTGATTAGGTCACCTAACTTTCTAATGCCTGCCCTATACCAGTCAGAAAAGTAGGCCTTACCAAGGATTTCGGGGAGGTTGGTATTATTAAGAGTGGGCGAATAATAATTATACCTACCTAAACCAAAACATCTACAGATACCCCGAAAAACCTTGAATGAGCTAATCAAAGTCTTGAACCTAACCCGTTTGAAATATCCAAAGGTGGTTTCTCGCAACAGACATCCCCAGGCACTTTCCCCAACCAGTAGTTGAAAGGGAGAGGGCAGTATCGTGGAGTGGCTATCGGGTTGTTCCTTGATTAGCTTAGAGCTGTATTGCATGACAGCAGCCCAGTAATACAAAGTGATGTTAGGGAAAGCCCAATCTCCTCGTTCTTTTGGAAGACATAGTTGTCTGAGTGCCCTTCTGGGTTGTGAATATGCCCAGATAAATTGTGTATATATTTGCTGAATTTTCATGAGGCTGGCTTTGTTAAATTCTAGAGGGATTGTGCGAAAAAGTTATAACAGTTTGGGGAAATACGTCATTTTTATGACATTACACCTACCAACTAACGTGAGGTGTAGATTATTTAAATTTTTCAGCGCTTTTCTAGTTTGTGTGGCAAGTGGCAGCAGGTTATTGGGAACAACTTCGTCCAATTTCGAAGATATATAGACTCCTAAGTATTTGGCTTTAGGAACTACTCTGTGATCAACCCAAGAGATTCAGCTATTTGTGATTATTTGAGTCTTGTTTTTATTAAGAGCATATCCGGAAATTTTCCCGAATTCACTTGCCTCCCTTTCCAGTTCTGTTATGGCTTTTAAGGGTTCTGGTGAGGTAATGGCCAGGTCATCTGCATAAGCTAGTATTTTGGTGTTATAACCTTGGAAATTACCCGGAGAGATGTACGGGTTGTTTTCGATCTGTTTGATAAAGGGGTCCAGATATAGGGCAAATAACAAAGGGGAGCAAGGACACCCCTGTCTGGTGCCGCGGGAGATCTCAAATTGCCCGGTTAATTGCCCATTTATGGAGACGCAAGCAGAGGGCTTTAGATAGAGTGTTTGTACAGCTTGTATTAGTTTTGACCCAAAGCCCATCTTCTTCATGACCGCCCACAGGTACCTCCAGGAAACCCGGTCAAAGGCCTTTTCGGCATCTAGTAAAATTAAAGACATGGGGTCCCCTGCTGCCTATGCTGCGTCAAACAGAGTGATGGCTCTTCTGACGTGCTCCGTTGTACCCTTTTTTGGGATAAACCCATGCTGCCATTCTGACACAAGGGGTTCCACTACCAAGGAGATTCGGTTTGCCAGTATTTTAGAAAAATTCTTGGAATCACAATTAATGAGTGTTATTGGCCTGTATGAGCTTATATCCAGCGGGGATTTCTCTTTTTTGGGGAAGATAGCTATCCTGGCATTTGACCAGGAGGATGGTGGTGAAGCCCCACTAAAAATAGATGTCACTAGCTCTGAAAAGATTTTTTGAAGTTGAGGTGCAAAAACCTTATAAAATTCTACGGGGATGCAATCCAACCCAGCGGCTTTCCCGTTGGGTAGGGAGTTAAGAGATTCCTGTATCTCTTCCCAGGAAGGGGTCAGGTCTAGAACCTCTCTGGAATCAGTGGAGAGTGTTTGTAGGTTGGTCCCACTAAGGTATCTAGTGAGATCAATTTCAAATACTTCAGCCAGATCATTATTCTCCTCGGTATATAATTTAGCGTAATAATCCTGGAAGCCCTTTCTTATAAGATCAAAGTCTTTGGTTTCTTCTCCTGATTGGAGTTTAATTATGTGTATTTCATTGTTCGATACCTGCTGTCTGGTCCTAACTGCCAAGTAATGCCCTATACGGTCACTGCATTCGTAGTTTTCTTGCCGTGTGCTTGCCCATTTTGTAGCGGCTTTTTCAGAGAAAATCGCACCTATTCTTGATTTAGCCAGAACAACCTCTTGTTGGATATTCTCAGTATTGAGCCCTGCTTGAATGGCTTGGGTTAGCTTAATTTCAGCCTCCTTAAGTTTTTCCTGGAGGTCGTTTATCAGAAGCGTCTCCTTTTTATTTCTACCCGCTGAAAAACCAAGCGTCTCACCCCGAATGCCAGCTTTGAGCGTGTCCCAAACCACTGCCAGAGATGCTGATCCCAAGTTTATATCTAGGAAGTCCTGTATCCAGCCCCGCATATGTGTTTGATATGCTAAATCCTGTAGTAAGGCTTTCTCGAAGCTCCAGGTGGAAGGTGTTCTTGGTTTTCCCAACCCCTTGATGTTGAGGATAAGAGGGTTGTGGTCAGACATAAAACGTGGGGCGGTCTCCATTGTGCTGTTGTTAATAAGAGCGGAAGAAATAAAAAAGTAGTCAAGCCTGACAAGGGTGTGATGGGGTGCAGAGAAAAAGGTATAGCAGGGGAGTGAGGGATTCAGGAGAGCCCACGCATCTTTCAAACCATGTGTTTCAGCCAAACTGGTCAGAGCCTGAAAAACCAGAGGCTTTCTGCCAGTATACCTCCAGTTGTTGTCAGTTGCCCAATTACTGGGCAGATGCAGATTAAGGTCTCCACAGAGAATAATGGGAGTCGGCCAGTGTGCTAATTCACCTGATACATAGTTAATAACTCCAGGGTCATCCGTATTGCTGCCATAAATTAAACATAATGTGAAAGGAAGACTACCGGGAAGAATACATTCGGTTACCACCGATCTGCCTAAACGATCCGCCTTGACCCGGGTAGTATTAAGAGAGAGTCTTTTTTCTGCCAAAATGCCCACCCCTCTGGTTTTAGAGCTTTGAGTTGTTGCCCCCAGAAGTTTGAAACCTAGAGAGTCCAGTAGTTGTCTCTGTGCTCCTTCAATGTGTGTCTCCTGCAAACAATAAATGTCGCCCTTCAAAGATCTAAGACCCTGAGACACATTTTGCCGTTTGGAGCGATCATTAAGTCCACAAATATTTGCACAGACAATTCTTAAAGTATCAGAGTTAGTCATTTAGAAAGGATTTGTAATAGCCTTTCGTGAGAAAAAAAGAAGAGAAAAAAAAAGAGAGAAAAGAAAAAGAAGAGAAGTGCATTCTATCAGCATATAAAAGTACTGGTTTCAAAAAGACATTACGACAAATTTCTAAGCCCATTTTCCCCAGAAAAAAAGTTTGAGCCACCCCTCCCCCTCCCCCCCCTTTTTGAGCAATCAGGTAAACCCTGAATGATGGCAATCTGAATGAACCTCAGCCGTCGTCTACGCCGGAATAATAAAAAAAAAAACAAAGGCCCAATTTAGATTCTTACTCTAAATAGCCAGTAACCAAAAAGCGAACCCCCCACATTTTACTGTGAGTAGACTAATACTGTAGACAGAAAAAGGGACAGAAAACTGGAGAGAAAAAAGATAGAAGAATATAGCAGCATAAGTAAAAACGGATATTATTGATCATAATGCAGTTCATCTATTGCTGCTTTTGGAATTCAACTCAGTCAGATATTCCCCGGCTTTTATTTCGGATATGAAGATTTTGGTGGTTCCATTGTAGATGACTTTAAGTCTAGCGGGGTTCATGAGATATACGTCCGCTCCTTGCTGTTGAAAAGGCAGGATTAACTGTCTTAAGCGCCATCTGCGCTCCACTGTCTGGTGGCAGAAGTCTGGCTTAACGAAGAAAGTAATTCCGTTGGCGCCTTTTTTGGAGTTGAATCGGGCTTTATCAAAGATCATCTCCCTCAGAAGGAAATTTCCGAAGTATACCAGAAACACTCTTGGGTGCCCCCCATGATTGTGTTGTCTCTTAAGATGAAAGGGGAAGCGATGAGCTCTTTGCACCTCGTGGTCCCAGTCCCAGCCAGTCTCATCAGGGAAGGATTCCTGGAGCAGCTTGACGATGAAGCGCCTTGGGTCTTCCCCCTCTTTCCCTTCGGGAATGCCCAGTAGGCGTAGGTTGTTCCGGCGCTGGCGATGTTTCTGATCCTCCACCTTTTTCATCAGGTCCATCAGGCAGGCTGTATTAGACTCTCCCTGTTGCTTGGTGGCTAAGCTTTCTGTCTCGAGGTGCTCTGTTCGTGCCTCAACCATTGTGATACGATCATTAATATCAGAGCAGGTTTTGTTCAAACGCCTTAGACCACCTTGCATTTTTTTGGCAGCATATTTTGCTGCCTTGTTGTCGGCCCGGACTTCTTCCTGAAACTCCTTTATTGAAGCTAATATGGAGGCTAGTGAGGGCTCAGATGATTCAGCCAGCAAGTTTTTAGAGTTCCCCAACTGAATTGAGTGGCGGTCGTCCTCCTCAGCTGGATATGACACTTGGGAATCAGAGTAATCCCACTTAAGCTGGCTGCGCCGCTTGTTCCTGCTGCTGGGCTTCTTTTTAGGCTTTTGAACAGTGTCAGGGTCCTTATGAGAGACCTCGCTGTCTCCTTCACTAGCACCATTGGACAGGTCTTCGCTTGACGATGAAAGGGTGCCGTCTGAGACGGAGTAAAAATGCTCTGGGCCTGCATCAGGTGTCCAGGGATTTTGAGAGCTGGAGGGCACAACCAGATTTTGAATGACCTTGTCAATCCCCTCTTCCTGCAGGTCATAAGCTATTGTAGGGATAGGAGCCTGGATTGACTGTTTGCTGTGGGGGTGTTTGTCGCCACTGTCCAATGGCTGAGACCCAGAGTCGTAGCCGAAGGATTGTTCTGGTAAAGAGGATATGTCTACATTTTCGGATAATGTTATGATCTGAGCTGGGGCCAGAGTGCCGCCTACAGCCTCTAGTTTGGTTTGTGGTTTGGTGCTTACAATGGAGTGGTTGCCAGTTTTTTTTAAGCCCAAAAATATTTTGGCTGAGGGGGGGTGAGTAATGTCAGAGTTTTTTACATCTTTAGCCCCCATCCCCACCCAAACTTAGTCGATTTCCCCTGTAGTTTGGGCCCACCACCACTAACCTCAGATCTGACTGTGCCTCCCGAAGCTTCTATTACCGCTTCCCTGGAATTCTGCATGTCATTGGAAGTAACCGGAGTCTTTGTTTTGGAGCCTCTCCGGGCTCCCCTCACGCTCATGCTTATCCTGTGGCAATAAATCCGCAAGGCCCGGCTGCTATCAAGTTTAATCTCAGCCGAGGGTTCTGCGGGGGTGTTGAAGGCCAAAAGGATGTTTGTGGTAAAAATAAAGCGCAGGATCGATCGCGCCTGTGGGCCAGCAGTCAGGATTATGAGGGAACGTATCGCCTCCAGTAAAGCGGCGAAAACCACCAGCTTCTCCGGACTCCTTATCAGCGTTGTCAGCGTGCACCCCCCTTGGATGGGAGTCTTTGATGTTTGGACGCGCATCCGTCCTCGCCGTGTCAGGATCTGTCTCTGCATTGTTCAGGCATCTGGCATCTGTCAGATCTGCGCAGGGCGGCTGGCCGATCGTGACGCTTCCGACGTGAGCGGCCGAGCAGTGAGAGCTCACGCAGATTCCATCTTGCCGAGTCTTGTCTTCTCCGTGTCTATTGCTCCATGTTTTCTTAGGGAAGCATCCACACAATCGTGCCAGGTGCCCTTTCTTATTACACTTCCTGCACCATGCAGATTTTGCTTGACAATTGGGGTCATTTGCTAAGTAGTTGTTACTTCTACAGCGATAGCATTGTAACTTTAAACCTTCTGTATTCCCTGCATGACTTTGTTCCATATCCTTCTTGTTCTGTGATTTGTGAGAATCGCCTTTGATTTTGCATACTTCACTTTCTTCTTCTATGTTTTTTTTCCCCGCAACTTTGTTATCAGTATTGTTCATTTCTTTGATGCACATGTCGGTGTGTTCAATAGATTTGGCGATCTTAATTGCTTCCTGCAGATCAGGTTGTTTCTGTAAAAGTTTCTTCTGAATTTCTTTGTTGTTTGTGCAACGTACAAGCTGGTCTCTGATTAAAGAGTCATTTAAGTCCTTGAAGTCACACAACTTGCTGAGACCCCTCAGTATAGCTACATAAGTTGAAACACTCTCTTGTTTTCCTTGAACACGACTGAAGGACTTATGTCTCTCTAAAACTATGTTTATTTTATCCCTAAAATGAGTACGTAGTTCAATCAGTGTGATGTTGTAGACTGCATCATCATCATTGTCCTCCTCTTCCGGTTCTAGGAGTGACACCTTTCTGCCTGTGGGACCCAAATTGTGCAACAAAATATGTTGTTTTCTAAACTCGCTGAATTTCTCCCCTTCAATTGCCACAAGATATGATTAAAAAATCTTTTCCCATTCCTCCCATGGCATGTTGGGTTCCCCAATTTCATTTAAGAATTGCGCAGGATGTGTCAGGCTGGCAGCCGCCATAATGTAATTTTAAAAATAAGATAATTATACTTAGTGAAAATAATTATACAGATGAACACCACAGTTCCAAATAGGCGTGTGTGTTCACAGGTGTTATAGACTACACATAGACACAGTGGAATGGTGTTCTGGATACTTTTACACTATGACTTATGAGCATATGCCTCTATACTGGTTCATTAATAACCTCACTGCTTTTAAACCAGGGAATTTGAGATACGTGTTCAAATAACTAAGCATAGGCAAAATTAGTAATAGAAAAGGTTCTCACATTAACTTTTCTTATTTTTCTTTTATACATAGCAGTTTATGACAATTTAAATAGTATACCGTATGCATTTGAATTATAAATTGAAGAAGCATTCCAATTTAATATAAAATGTCTAGGAGGAACCCTGATAATGAGGCTAGCAACAGATTGCGCCTTCAAATTGCTGCTGGTAATATTTCAATGCTGGTAATATTTCAATGACATTACTAATCATAATGTCTAATAAAGTTTATTCTCTGTTCACTAATGGTTATGGTGCGCAATCTGGTGTGCGTGTCACCGTGGGCGAATTCAGATTCACCGCGAAATTTGACATAGCAATTTGGTGTTCGTGTCACCGTGAGAGGATTCAATTCCACCTTTGATTGACACACAGGAGTGCGTATCTCCGTTGTTTGAGAAGGTGTTACCGGCCCTGAGTTACTGCTGCGTAGGAAGAGGCAGCTCCCTGGGGGCCATGCACCGGGCGTTCCTAACTAGAATGTGCTGCGCAGCCTTGAGGAAACTCGAGCGGTTGAAGCTTGAGGTGCGCTCGCCGGTACTGCTGTGGTTCCTGAGTTCTATGCCGGGTAACCTGAGGGAGTTTGAGCAACACTGGATATATTTGCTGCGCCTGCACCACTGCAGTTCACTGAGATAATGCCGGGAAGCTTGAGGGGAGCCTGAGCAACGCTGAATTGGTGGCACAGGGTTTACAAGGGCAGGCACCAAGGAGCTTTCAGACGCCTTTTACTTCACTCCCCATGACCCCTCAGCATCGCCAACTATTCGGCCACCTAAGTGCTTGAATAATTCTGCGCACAGCACAGATGGACGTCACACTTCCCTCTCCTCAAAAACACCGGGTGAGAGGATCACTGGGTAAAACTGTGAGGATCCTGCTCAATGTGTCGATGAGCCACAAGACACATGCGTTGATTTACAAACACTATGCAGGGTAATGCCTTCCCTAGAACACCTGACTGGTAAGTTGAATAGACTCCTTACTTAATGTTAATTATGCTTCTATGCACTATATTAGGGTACCACTTCTGACAGACTAGATTGAGTCCGCAGCGTAATTCATCCCGTAAATACGCTAGGGCTGCTCAGGACGCTTATAATCACTGTCTGTAACCTGTCAGATGTTCCATTCGTATTTTCATAAGCTAAGCATCCTTTGCCCAGGTAATAATGCTAACGAGACTTCACCAGTTGACGTTGCTTAAATATACTTCCGAAGGTGTTCTTTTCCAAGTGACTGTAGCCGATCTCCATCGAAGTGCTTCTTATCTTTGTTGCGCTGCCAGAGTTCAATCAAAAGGGGAGGAGCAGGAACATCTGTCCCCTTCCACAGATCGTCGCCACTGCTATAAAGTCTTTAAGTACATAAGAGACTTAACACGTAGGTAAAGAACTGCCTTTATTCTTCACTGCTCCGTTCTCCATCAATCTATCACTCTTCACATGAACATTCTAAGGTACGCTTCACAGGTGGAAGGTGGAAGGTACCAAGAGGCCTTTCGGCACAGCGGTATTGTCAAGACCTCCGTCACCGTGGTTACTTCCTTCAGAAAGCAAAACATGAGGAAACTACATTTTAAAATCAAGTCCAAATATCCGCAGTGGCGGAGAAATCATCGAGTTACATCGTTGTTTGTTAAACGATGTTTGTCCGAAATGAGCGGTCTGACATTGAACAATGGCCGTCAAAGATTGACGCGGCTAAAGGCAAAGAGCCGGTCTAGTCTTTTTGGCCGCGCGGACAGGGACTGTACAAAGCGCACGTTAGACTAACGAACTGCACACTTCAACTGTCCACTTCCGCTGTTCGCCACGTTTTTCCTGACAGTTCAAGTCCTGTTGAAAATTTCCGTTCAAAGTGTTTGCCGGTGAAGAATAAACCGCATGCGCAACGTGGGACAACTAATGACAAGGTACCCCGGTGTAAAGACTGTTTAGCGGCTGCTAGACACACCGGGTTTCAAGTATTATTGTTTGACTTCTGGTGCTCCTTGCACTAAACGTTTTGAGGAAAATTATTGTTTACTTCAGTACACGATAGTGACAGAACTATCAAGAGTTCATTTCTAGCTTCTTTTAGTTTACTCATAGTCAGGGTTTCTTGGAGTCCAGGAGTACAGTAGATTTCCCGGTCCTGAACTGTTGAATAATAATTCCAGCAGGCGCCTGCCAGATAAAGGTAACAAAAGATACCAAGTAGCCTTTAGAGACCAGTAAAACAGTTGTGTAGTGTATTAATTATACCGTGTCATGCAGGTACAGGTGGATTAACATTACAAAAGCAACAACAGCGAGAGAGAAGCCTTAGCCCAGGTTCTGAGGGTAAGAATTTCTTAATTAAGGTGCAGTGTAGTAAAAGAGTTTTAGAATTGTGGTTACATGCTCTGTTTGCCTACAGGTGTCAACAAATACGCCAGTAAGAACCCATGGTGAAGACGACAGAAGTCTACTGAAGGCTGTCGCCAGCTGACAACTGCGGGCTGTCTCTCTTTTTATCCACTTCCCCTTTCCCCCCTGCCACAGGGGTTACCTTGAGATACTATTTCGGGTGACCTTTGGGGCTGAGGGCCGTTGGGGCCTACGTCGACTCCTGTGGTTCCTGGATTTCGTGACAGATTGAAGTGCCCTTAACCACCTGAGTTGACATGGCAGAGGGTATAGACTTTAAATCCTTAGCGGGAATCTTAGACGGTTTACAGAGCCAACTCACGCAGACGGCAGAGCAGAATAGGGTCCTTAGAGAACAGGTGAAAAAATCCCAGCAACAAACACATCATTTGGTAAAAGGGGCTAAAATGTATACAAAGCTAGACTTACGCGGGGCCTACCACTTGGTAAGAGTTGCAGAGGGTGACGAGTGGAAAAGGGCCTTTCGGACGAAATACGGATTATTTGAGTATCAGGTCATGCCATACGGGTTGAGCAACGCTCCTGCCGCGTTCCAGAATTTTGTCAACGATGTCCTCCGGGAATTTCTGGATCGCATAGCCGTGGTGTATATTGATGACATTCTAATATACTCAGACAACCTGGAAGATCATGTCAAGCATGTGAGGGCCATTCTGCAGAGATTGCTTGAAAACCACCTTTTTGTTAAACTTGAGAAGTGTTCTTTCCATGCGGAGAAGGTGGAGTTTCTTGGGTTCGTTATGTCTGCCGGTGGAGTATCGAAGGACAATTCAAAGGTTCAAGTCATACAGGAATGGTCGTCCCCTAAAAGCATGAAAGAAATACAGAGCTTTATTGGCTTCGCCAATTTCTATCGGAGGTTTATTCCTAATTTTTCCACCAAGGTTGCGCCAATTACTCAGCTGCTTAAGAAAGGAAGGAAGTTTGATTGGTCCCCGGAAGCAGAGTTGTCCTTTCAAACTTTGAAAAAGGCCTTCATCACTGCGCCAATTCTAATGCACCCAGACCCGGATCAGCCGTTCTTTGTGGAAAATGATGCGTCGGATTTTGCAACTGGTGGGGTGTTATCTCAGCGTGATAAGCAAACTGGGCAACTCCACCCAGTCGCTTACCGGTCCAGGAAGCTGTCGGACCCTGAATATAACTATTCCATTGCAGACAAAGAACTGTTAGCGGTCAAGGAAGCATTTCAGGACTGGCGACATTATCTCCTGGGGCGAAACATACCGTGACAGTGTTCACGGATCATCGCAACTTGCAATTTTTGAAGTCTGCTAAAACACTCACCCCACGGCAATTGAGGTGGTCGCTGTACTTCTCAGAGTTCGATTTTGTAATAACATACAAACCTGGTGCAAAGAATGGCAAGGCCGATGCTCTATCGCGAAAGAATTCTTTTGATGAAGTTCGAGTTCCAGCGCCGGAGCCAATCGTGCCTTTAGATAAAATTATAGGAACCATCCATTTGGAAAAATTTGCAAAGGAAATACAAGAAATTTGTTCTCCAGATGACTTAAAAGCGTGGACAGGTTCAGAGGATAAAAATACACTTGTCAATGGTCTGCCGTACCATGAGGGGAAGCAGTACCTGCCAACCCAAGAGATGCAAGAAAAGGCAATGAGAAGTTGTCATGACGATCGGTTGGCAGGTCATAAGGGAGTGAAGAAAACTACTGATTTGATCAAGCAGCATTTCTGGTGGCCTGGCATGGCGGCTCACATAGGGCAGTATGTATCGACGTGCGAATTATGCATTAAGGGGAAACCTAGCCGTCAAGCTCCTCAAGGATTGCTACAGCCCTTGCCAAACGCCCCTTACCCTTGGCACACAGTATCCTTAGATTTAATTGTCTACTTGCCATCTAGTCAGGGTAACACTGTGATCTTGGTGTTGGTGGACTCGTTTACAATAATGGGCCATTTTATCCCTTTCAAATCAGTACCCACAGCCATGCAGTTAGTAAAAGCATTCAACCAACACATAATTCGGGCTCATGGAATTCCTCAAGTAATCATATCAGATCGAGGCACCCAATTTATATCAAAATTATGAAAAACATTCATGCACAACTTAGGTGTCGATTCACGATATTCAACCAGTTATCATCCTGAGACCGATGGTCAAACAGAGAGGCTGAACCAAGAATTGGAGCAATACCTGCGCCTCTATTTATTGGAACAGAATGGGAACTGGTCTGACTTATTGTGGACCGCGGAGTTTGCTTATAACAATGCAGTGCACAATTCCACGGGATACACCCCTTTCAATTTAAATTCAGGCTGTCATCCAAAAATGATTATGGGTAACTAAAATGATGATGTACCAGCCGTTACTAGTGAGTTGAAAGAATTGAGAAGGTCTTATGAGAGGGCTTTAGAAAATCTAAGAAAAGCTAAGGTATCTTACAAGGTCCAGGCAGACAAGAAAAGAAGAATAGGGGTCAAATTTAAAGTGGGAGAGCAGGTGTGGTTGTCCACCAAACATTTACAGTTGAAAGGAAACAGGAAAATCCAACCACGGTTCATTGGCCCGTTTAAAATCTTGAAGATTTTTAAATCCGGTGGTAGTTAAGATCCAATTGCCAAAAACATTAAAAATCCATCCCACATTTCATGTATCCTTACTAAAAAAGAATCCAGAGAATGTTAGGTTCAAGCCAACTCCTCCATCAGTAATGGTAGAGTCAGGAGAGGAATTTGAGGTTAGCAGAATATTGGATTCAAGAGTGACAAAAAACAAACTATTCTATTTGGTTGATTGGAAGGGTTTTGGTCCTAAGGAGAGATCTTGGGAACCTTCCCCTCATATTCATGCCCCAGGATTGGTTCAGAATTTCCACAAGGCACATCCAAAGAAGCCCAAGTTGCGGGGACCCCTTTTGGAGGGAGGTACTGTCAAGACCTCCGTCACCGTGGTTACTTCCTTCAGAAAGCGAAACAAGAAGAATCTACATTTTAAAATCAAGTCTAAATATCCGCAGTGGCGGAGGAATCATCGAGTTACATCGTTGTTTGTTAAACGATGTTTGTCCGAAATGAGCGGTCTGACATTGAACAATGGCCGTCAAAGATTGACGCAGCTAAAGGCAAAGAGCCGGTCTAGTCTTTTTGGCCGCGCGGACAGGGACTGTACAAAGCGCACGTTTGACTGACGAACTGCGCACTTCAACTGTCCAGTTCCGGTGTTCGCCACGTTTTTCCTGACAGCTCAAGTCCTGTTGAAAATTTCCGTTCAAAGTGTTTGCTGGTGAAGAATAAATTGTATGCGCAACGTGGGACAACTAATGACAAGGTACCCCGGTGTAAAGACTGTTTAGCGGCTGCTAGACACACTGGGTTTCAAGTATTATTGTTTGACTTCTGGTGCTCCTTGCACTAAACGTTTTGAGGAAAATTATTGTTTACTTCAGTACACGATAGTAACAGAACTATCAAGAGTTCATTTCTAGCTTCTTTTAGTTTACTCATAGTCAGGGTTTCTTGGAGTCCAGGAGTACAGCAGATTTCCCGGTCCTGAACTGTTGAATAATAATTCCAGCTAGCGCCTGCCAGATAAAAGTAACAAAAGATATCAAGTAGCCTTTAGAGACCAGTAAAACAGTTGTATAGTGTATTAATTATAACGTGTCATGCAGGTACAGGTGGATTAACATTACAAAAGCAACAACAGCGAGAGAGAAGCCTTAGCCCAGGTTCTGAGGGTAAGAATTTCTTAATTAAGGTGCAGTGTAGTAAAAGAGTTTTAGAATTGTGGTTACATGCTCTGTTTGCCTACAGGTGTCAACAAATACGCCAGTAAGAACCCATGGTGAAGACGACAGAAGTCTACTGAAGGCTGTCGCCAGCTGACAACTGCGGGCTGTCTCTCTTTTTATCCACTTCCCCTTTCCCCCTTTCCCCCTTGCCACAGGGGTTACCTTGAGATACTATTTCGGGTGACCTTTGGGGCGGAGGGGCGTTGGGACCTACGTCGACTCCTGTGGTTCCTGGCCTTCGTGACAGGTATACGGAACATACCAAAGTTGTACTCAATAAAATATAACACAACAGAAAAATCACATATGAGATTGTAACAGTCCACAATTGACTTTAAGTATTTCAGACCCATTTTGAAGAAGCTTCAGCTGGACTGCGCTTACATTTTACTTGAGTCTGAACATGTCTTTAAATCAGATTACTTATTGCTGTGCTCGGTATTTTTCATTTTGACTAGAGTTTGTCTATGGTAATGCTGCATTTGCTTTCAAATGGGGAACATTCAACTGTCAGTCAGAGTTGCAGAGAATATGTAATGTCATCAAGGAATGATGGGATGATTTAACTGAAAGGTGTGCATCTTACACAGCTGGAGGTCAGTCATAAGGAGAGGAGCGCTGAAAAAATGGATGGAGTTGTTACATCAAGTCTCAGGAGGAGTATTCCATCATGTGGTCCTGAGGTCATTTTGATTTTAGGAACCTTCCAGAAACCCCTCTCATGCTGGGGATCTGAGTGCCAGATGTACAACCGTTTTTTTGCGGTTTCAAACAGGTAATCGGACCATATGCAACCGCAAAATAGGTCTTCCCTATTTGCAAAACCTATTTTGCGAGTCGGTAACCTATTACTGACTCTCAAAATAGGGTTTGCTATTCACTGTTAGGAAGGGCCGTGCCAATGGCGTCTCTCCTTAGTAGCGACTTGCATGTGAATGTAAGATTGTTTTGCAGCCACAAAACACTTGAAGTTTACCACCCATTTCAAATAGGTCGTAAGCCACTTGCAAACGGGAAAGGGTCCACAGGGGACCGCTTCCCCTTTGTGACTGGCACTGAAAATACTTTTTAAGAGCAGGCAGTGGTCAGTGTAGTGTTCTAACTGGAAAGAGCGAAATGTCCTTTGACAAACAGAAACAAAAGTATATGTTTTCATAATTGCATTTATAGGAGGTCAGATGGACTCTTCCCTAGAGCAGATTTATTAACAGGGAGTGGTACTCATTAGTTAATCTACTGGGTAAATGTAAACTTAGGATGTGTTTAGTGAGACATTCTGTTATGTCTTAATATTAGATTATTCCTTTTAGAGTGTTAGGTCACGAGCATACGCGACTACTCGCAATGAGAAATCTGACTGCCCGCATTGAAAAATCTCGCCGGGGGGTTGATTTTCCATGCTCGCGCTCGCCAACTTGATGTTGACGATCGCGAACGAGGAAAAATCTTGCCAGGAGGTGGATTTTCCTCGCTCGCGCTCGCCAACTTGACGTTGATGAAAGCGAGCGAGGGGAAAAAACTCTGCTCTGCTATGTGGAGCAGAGTTTTTCGGAACTCGGACTCAGACTCAATGTACAAGCCCCTATCGCCACAGGAACGGCACTTTTCACAACATTCCTCTGGTGATAGGGGCTTTGCCTTATTTACAAGGCGATGTTAAGCCACTTAACGTAACTTAACGCTGCCTTGTCAATAAGTAACCTTTTCACGCTATACTTAGCATGAAAGGGGTGGGCAATGAGTGTTGTGGTAGGCGATCTTCTGCTACATCCTTTGATTTTGATGCTGCCTCCTATTTACAAGGGTGGGATAAATAGGAGGCAGTGCTAAAATAAAGAACAGGTAAAACTACTTAACATAGTGAAATGAGGAGAAATGCTTTATTTCTCGTCGTTTTTGCTGTTTCTATGTGTGCTGCATTGTGCAGAACACATAGAAACAGCAAAATGCCATGAATGATTGTTTATGTGGGACATAAACAATTATTAAAGAAATTACGATTTGCAAATTCTATGTGTGCTGCACAATGCAGCAAACATAGGAGTTACAAATCACCATTTGTGATTGTTTATTTGCAGGAAGTGATACCTTCCTACACATAATCAATCTTCCCCCTCAATGAAGGCACTCATGTACTATGGTGCAAGGGTGCCTGCATTGGCGCTAGGCAACATAAGTTAGCACCAGCACTAGGGGAAATGCAGGAGTGGGCCATATCTTGGTAAATACGGCACATTCCTGTGTTTTCAGAATGGTGAAGCATTTCGTTAGCAAGTTTTGCTGAACACCACGCTACGTCACTCTGTTGTACATATGCCCCTAAGTTTGTAAACTTCATGGTCTCTCTGCTTCATGCACAATCACTTTTAACATGTGCTGCCTGCTTTGGGGCCACTTGGAATTATGCAGCAATGGAGTAGTTGACTAAATTATACAGCAAAAAAATGCTGCAGCGTAATGCGCTACATTTTCTGATACTTTATTATTTTCACATTTTTACACATAACAGTCTCTGCAAAGATTCTGCCTCATTAGCACCAGTATAACATACAAATGCAGCAGTGAGAAAGGTGACCAGTCAACCTTTGCAAATGGCCCTCCACTTTGCAGCAAAACAAGTCACATTTGTAGTAACTTTTGGTCCGTTTGAGCTATAATCATTTTGATTGTTAAAATCGTCAGATTATGCAGTACATTATATATTATGTGGCAAAAACAGCAGAGTCATATTATGTGGGAAACATTTGCAAACTAGGATATTTTGCCATTCATGTTTGAACTGCTCTTGTGAAAAAAGAGTGACGATGCTGATATCAGAAACAGCATGGCTTGGAGACAAATGGCTTGTGATTCCACTTTTAAGTGTATTTGGGACAATCTGTGATTGGAAATGTATCCCTCTTGCTGAATGTATTTTAATGTAAATGCCTCATATTAAACTTTAAATAAACATGTGAATCCATTGGTTGAATGAAATAACGCAATAAGCTGTAACTGGTCAGTGAAATGCCAAATAAATACTAACATTTGGGATATTTTGCTCTTTCTGGCCACACCTCTGACTCCATCCACTGACCCAATTCTTGGGTTATTCCTGCCCTCCGATTCGCTGCCCACAGTTGCCCTGTGATGTATTTCTATAGGTACTGTATCGATTCCCCTATTCCTGACCCTGGTTTGGTTAATAATTAACTAGCAGCCATCTAACGGTGCAAAAACCGTTATCTGATTAAGCCACACCACGGCACAGAAGCGCGTTATCTGATTAGGTCATAACGCATGCCATCTAATTAGGCAAGCGATATTCCTCCAGCCCCTGATAAGGCATACGGAGTTCTCAAATCAAATCAAACCTACAGCGACCTGGGAAATTCCCGTAGCCATTGTTTTGATTTCACCGAGAACTTCAGTAAAAGAATGTGCGAACTAACCCGTTCGTATGACATCCTTATTGACGTATATATGTCCATCCTTACGTCAATCTCGGCACCTTTCAGGTATAAATATTACCGACATTGCCTTAAGCAAACACACGCGGTGGTGACGAGATTGGAGCAGCGAGACTTGCCGAGGAGCCCAGCTGAGAGCGAAGCCCACAGACGCTGCCCCGCCTTCCTGACGCGCTGAGAACGAGACGCTGCCTTTCTCCTGCCGAGAAAATCCAGCTCCGGCGCTTCCATGCAGCCCTCGCAGGCAGCTGGAATATCAAGACCTGGGATAAGAGATACCAGCCCTCAAACCTTCTAGATCCCAGGTACAGAACTGAATAACCCCTTGCAGAGAATTCTTGAGTCAGTCCCTTGGCAAAACAAACTTAACTTAAACTGCTACTTATCTACTCCCGCCCACGTATTAGGCTTAGGTCAGGTACACTGGGGTAGGCGTGGTTAGAAGCACCAGTTGAGTACGATTAGTCAATGTATGTATGTATGTATATATTTTATCCATTTTAAATATCATATGGCTTAGAAACCATATCAATGCTTTTACAGTATTATTTTATAATTCTGTCTTTACTGTATGCACTTTACTTAACTATAAGTATTGCAATAATAGCGATCCATTTCTCTTGTACGAGAAAAGAGACTGATCAATAAATAAGACCTTTTTATTGAACACGCCCGTCTCTTCCTTTTCTCTACAATCTGGTGAAACTAAGAATGCACGTACTGACTGAGTAAAATAAGTTGTCTTTTGTTTTCACACGACTCTAGAGATACACTCTTGATTAGGGGAGAGCAAAGTTGTCATGTTCTATGGTTGTCAGAAACTAAATCCCTTCTTGTCTATCCAGGGAGGTTCAGATCCTCCTTGCATATTCGAGAAAGTTTCAAGTGAACTCTGAGCTAGCTGGCAAACACAAAACTAGTCTAATATCGTCGGTAGAAGACCTAGTTAACCTCTGCCCTAGGTCTATACTATTGAAGATATTATTCCAATGCGCAGAGCCTATTGGGATAATAGGAACTACACTACATGGCGCCCAACGGTTCGGATAGGCGATAAATCTAACGTAAGACATTAGAGTAACTCAGTCGTGCTTTTTCACTCAGACCCTTTTCCCCATAATACTCCAAAGACGTCTGGAGTGGGTGAAAGGTTATATCCGCCAAACTTCGTAGGAGGAGACTCCTATGTATGGTTCTTGGTTTATTCAACGTTGAAGGATAACACTGTTCCAAAATATTGTGCATCTAATCTTTGTTTCCATAGAAACCTGATCTACAAATAAACAAAATAACCTTCCTGTCAGTAAAATGTCGGACAGTGAAGAAGGAAGGGAGACAGCTAGAGTAGCAGCTGAACTCCTAGCAGCTGACAATAGTCTCCTACTGCAAGACCCGGACGCAATACTAATCCCGGTCAACATAAGAAAAACTATAACTTTAAAACTTATAGAAAATGGGCTGACACCGAGAGGTGGTACAGTCATATTCGTAATTGAGGCACACGAATGTCGGCAGACAGAGGTATTCTATTCATGGATAAACTTTCCAGCAGCAAACGCTGTAACAAAGGACTTCCACTATTACAAAATAGAGGAACCTCCGAATGAGTACACTCCTTTCGAGGAGGTGGAAATACCACTCAAATACCAAGAGCACCTGCTCTTGTTTAATGGCGCCCTAAAACATAATAATCACATCACCAGGCTCGGTCCACTAGGTAGACCAGGAGCAACGTGGCCGGTCCTAGCCGGATACACACCACATCCAGACATTGAAGAAATGTCTGCACCAGATCTTTTAGCACAGCTAAAACAACTAATTAAAATACATAGACAATTAGTCCAATATGTAATGCGGACTTCAACAGTCCAACCAGCTATTAAAATTCCACAGCTGACCCCTACTCAGGGGAACACAAATAAAATTACACCACAGAACATACAGTCCTGTCTAGGTAAAGTACCCGCAAAACGGGAACAAATTCCATTCTGGTTAGCACAAAAAATCACTCAAATAGAGGCGGTGTTTCCGGATACCACCTCTGTTGAGAAACAGAGGATTCTGACTATCTGTCTTCCAATGGGAATCGCACCACATGTGGAGGACTGTGACACTTGGGGTACAGTCTTTGCTTCTGTTTACACAAAAAACACATGGCGTTCCATCCATGTCAGTAATACCAGATGTGCTAAAACAAATTCAAGATGAATACGGTCCAGAACCTGCTTTAACTCTTGGTATGACATTACTAAAAGACTTCAAGCAGGTCTCGGCAATACTATTAGCCAATATAAAGGGAGAAGCAGCAAATGTGGTGATCCGCCAGAGGTTAAAAGAGACAAATATAGCAGACCAACCATCTGAAATTGCCAGAATCATAGAAAAATCCTATGAGGAACTAGGAAGAGATAGCTTGGGTGAAATACCGGTGAAACCCCAACTAATGGAAAGTCCTGAAAAGATATTTATTAAAAATAATCTAAACACTCAAAAAAAGAGCTGGGATGGAAATAAACAATCCAATCCTAAAGAAAAAAGATTCCAGTCCAGAGGAAGGTCTCCTCGGCGGAGAGAAAGATCTCCGGACCAAGGACGCAAGTCTCCCCAGAGGGAGCCCTCTGTGAAAAGATACAACCTTAGGAATAGGGATAATATAAAAAAACCTGATAGATGTCAAGATATTGATACACGTCCCTCTCAACCTTTTCAGACTTCCATGAAGAAATCGGAAAGAAGAGGACGGTCAGAACACAGGGAAGAGCACGTCAAGTCCAAAGACAAAGAACCTGCTCATCTGAATAAAAAATTACATTTTCCAAAAAAGAAGGTAGCCAGTATTAAAGTAATCAACAATGCCGAGAATACTGAGGACACAGCTGAAAAACGGAGAATGGGCTCAGACAATGCTAGACAGCGCAGCAGAAGTGAGCATAGCTCGCAAAGTCCTTATGAATCATCTGGAGACAGTGGACACGAATGAATACATTCAAGTGGAAACTGCAGATACCAGAGTTAGCAAACCTCATAAAATATATGAAATAACATTGCGTATAGAGGGGGATAAGACTAGAAAAATAAGGGGTCTATTTTGGGATAATCTCTCCGAGGGCTATGACATCCTTCTAGCTGAACGAGACTGGCCACCCGAGTTTGTCAGGTAGTGCCCAGATGGCGAAGAAATAATTATGCCTGCCTTCTCAAATCATATTCCAATTCATAAAAAATATACACTTGCAAGAAAGTGGGCAGTAGCTCAAGCACCTGCCTTATATAAAAATCATGTGGGATGGGATGAGGACTCTCCTCCTCACAAAATCCAGTTAAAATCACAACCTACTGCACAAAGGCAGTACCCAATTAAGCAAGAAGCTAAAAAACAGGTAAAAGAGATCCTAGATCAACTTGAATACCAGGGGGTGATTGAAACTTGCACCTCACAAATGAATAATCCTTTGTTTCCTGTCTCCAAACCAGACAATTCATATCGTCTTGTTTTGGATTACAGACATCTTAACTCATGTTGCAAAACCTTTGCAGTACAAAACTCGCATAGTGCTGCACTAATGAATAACATAGTGCGCAAAAAATGCAAAACAACATTAGACATCTCTAATGGATTCTTTTGTCAAAATATAGCACCAGAGAGCAGATATTTGACGGCGTTCTCAATAAATGGCGCGCAAAAAAAAATTCTGTCGTTTGCCCCAGGGGTTCAAGAACAGCCCAGGATTATTCTCAGCGAGAGTAACAGAATTACTACAAACATATGATGACGAGGCATTATCTTATGTCGACGACATCTATCTAACAGACGATGACTTGGATACTCACTTGAAGAGAGTGAACACCATAATACTTGGGTTCGCAGCAGAGGGTTACAAATTCAACTTTAAAAAGTCAAGAATTGCCCATCTAACAGTCCTGTTTTTAGGATATGAACTATCAAGTGAAGGCAAAAGCCTGGCTGACAATTTCCTAGAGAAATGTGCTGTAATCCAAGCACCTAGAACACTAAAAAACTTACAATCAATTCTAGGCTTCCTGAATTTCGGAAGAACTTACATTATAAATTACGCAGAGAGAGTTAAACCTCTCTATGATCTAATAAAACCAGATTTTAAAAGAATCAACTGGACTCAAAAACACACAGAAATTTTGAGATCTTTACAAACAGACATGTTAGTTAAAACAAAATTACAAACACGTGATAACACACGCAACCTTGTGATTCGAGTCATCCCAGGAAGATGCGGATTCACATACCTGACCTCTAATGAGGGAGAAAAGGTACCAATTGCATACAAATCACACTTGTACACAAAAGCTGAAATGAAATTTAGCCCAACGGAAAAAATTCTGACCGCGGTACAGACTGCTGTGGCAAAGGAACGGGCCCTAGCACAAGGTAAACGAATAATCATCGTGACACCGATACCAGCCCTGGAGGCGGTAACAAAGGCAAGCATTCCGAATGCTAAAGCACTCCATCCAAGGTGGATACAGTGGGCTAACTCTCTTGCTGCAACAGACGTGGTATACGAATTTGATCCCAACTTAAAAACACAAGAATTTCTCCAATATGAATTTGAATGTCCTCCACCAACCGAAATTCTGCCTCTAGAACATTACGGCTGTATAATATATACAGACGGATCAGCACAACCCGCAGTGGGGGGTAAACAAGCTTACAGTGCTGCGTGCGCGATTGTTAAAGGTCGCTGGCACGAAGGAAAATTTAAACCACTGGTCACTAAAACGAAATCTCTAGGAGATTGTACAGCTCAGCGAGCAGAACTACTGGCATTCAAGATGGCGCTTGAAAATACCGATCAAGAATTCCCCACACTCATAGTGTGTGATTCGTATTATTGCGTTCAATCCTACAATGAATACTTGCAGATCTGGGTTCAAAATGGTTTTAAAGACGCAAAAGGTGGCACAATCAAGCATAAGATGCTTTGGGAACAAGTAGTTCTTTTACAAAAGGAACTACCAAAGACTCACGTGACACATACACTGAGTCATCAACGTGATGGCGTTCACGTTGCAGGGAATTCATTGGCTGATGAGGCCGCGAAGGCAGCTGTGCAAATGGCTTCCGTAGCTGCCATCACCCGGTCAAAAACAAAAATAGACAGCGAAATATTACAGGCTGTCAGCGCTACAGTTAAAGAAGCTATAGAAACACTCCCGAAAGGATTTCCAGTAAAGTACTCATACATAACTGATGCAAATAATGTTCGGTTTGCTCGAATCCCTGGAGTGGGGGATAGGGCAATTCCAAACATGGAACATAGGTTAGGACTCATCATAGCGGCACACAAAGGGCTTGCTTCTGTACATGCTGGCGTTTCAGCCACAGTATCATTACTAAAGCAGAGATACTGGTGGCCACAAATGAGAAGACAGACAAGGAACTATGTTCTAGAATGTGAAATATGTCAAAGAATGAAGGTATCAACAGTGAGACGACCAGCACAGACGCCCCTTCTAATCTCAGATAAACCATTAGCCTGTGTTTATCTGGACCACTGTGGTCCCTTACAAAGGGATGGTAACTATAAATATATCTTGGTCGCAGTGGATTCATGTACGAGATTCATATGGATGTGGCCCCAGCGATCGGCTGACGCCAGAACTGTTATAAAAGATTTGCGAGTCTTTATCGGCACATACGCAATTGGCATGCTACATTCTGACCAAGGTCCTGCCTTTAGCTCTCGAGCTTATAAGGAGGCCATGACCAGCATGGGCATTGCATTGCGGTATTCTTGTCCATTTCATCCTGAGGGAAACGGAATCGTAGAAAGAAAAAACCGTGACATAAAGCAATCTATAACAGCAAAGGTATTAGGTTCAGGAGCTGGGTGGGTCAAACATTTAATAAGTGTCCAACGTAGTCTAAATAACTTGCCAAGAAATTCTCTGAAAGGATTCAGTCCGTACGAACTATTGTTCGGGACTAGAATGATGATCCAAGATCTTGATAGTCAGACTTCAGTGGTTAAAGATAAAAGCTTTGATATCAAAGATCGTTTGGCTATTTTACAGGACTTAAATGAAACAAGGAAAGACCTGAGCAACATAAAGTTGAAACAGCAGCCAACAACCACTGAAGAGAAACCACCTGTCCCAGCAAGGCCTGTCTGGATTCCAAAAGTCGGGGATCTAGTCAGAGAGAAGATCGCGGTAAAGAAGGAATTTGGGCCTTCTTACAGAAAAGCAATTCCTGTCTTGTCTGTCAACGGGACAAAATCAGTAGTACTACCGCCCCTTGCTGGTAAAAAGGAGAACAGAGTTGTATCCATCGACCTGGTAAAACCACAATCATGTGGCCGATAACAAACAGTAGGCCAAGTGGACTCCCAAGAAGTAGCAGAACACCGATGTTTGCTACAAATCCAGAGGTTCAAACTAAGAGGCTAATCACATTCGAAATGCCCACAGAACATCAACAAGGAGTATGCAACAAAGCAATGGAACTTGAACCTCTAAAAACCCAAATAAAAACATTTAGTCAAGACACACCAACCTACAATGAAGTAACATATGAGTATGCTGATAAAACAAAGGAAACTTCTAGCACAAAAAGTAATCCAGAAGCCATTGGAACAATTGACAGAACAGCATCCGGCTACTTCATCAACTTCAATGATTCATCTGAAGATCTGAGTGAATCTAAGAAACAGCCATCAACAAAAAATGTTAAAGATAAAGCTAAGGAACTTTTTCAACAGCTGAAAGAAACCTATCTGATTTCTCCATGGATTGAATTTTGGGTGGCCTTAGGTGCATTTATCCTCATACTTTGGCTCATCATGGTACTATGCTTGGGACATTTCATTGAAGGAAAATATGCTAAAATGGACACAGCAAGCCAGAAAATCAACTTGGTCCTTAAACCACACACATCTTCACACATCGAGAAAAGAGAACTTTCTTCAGTGAACTTCACAGCCAATCCTATACCAGGCGGTGTAGCATGGGACAAAACTGATTATGAAATCTATGGTCCGGTTGAAATCCTGAAGTATCCACACCAATTCAAGATCTCATTGAGTGACTTTGTAAAACCAAGCACATTTGCTGATGATTGGGACTTTGAAAGTATTAATGATATGATGTCTGACCTAGTGATGTCTGCTAAATTTACAGAACATGATTATTTGCAGGGTTCGTCTAATTATGATCAGATGTTCTGCTACAACCACTATGGTAACCATTATCTACATAAATCTGCACAACCTAGAAATGTTTTAAATTATAACCAATGGGAACATTGTGCTACTCCTCCAAAAGGTAGCTCGAAAACATGTTATGATAAATATTCATACTTTTCAGGGTTTAACACAAGTAATGCAGAAACATTTTATTTCAAATTGTCAAATAAGACAGGTATGAAGACCATGCTTACAAACACAAAATTGATATATTCAGATTCATTTTTTGAGCAAATGAATACATTTGGTTTTGATTTCTGGAACAATAATATTGAAGCAAAAACTGTTTGGGGTACTAGAGATTGGCAAGTACAAGGTATAGAATCATTGTTTAGAGCCTGCATGATCCCAGAACAAATTATATTTTTGAATGACACTATTCAACAAACTACCTGTCTTGGCTTAGCCAAAATCAAAGATTAAAACAAACCGTCTATTCCAAAGCCAACAGTGAATGATAATAGCTCTATAGATGTTGAGATAGACGTAAACCATATATTAAACCAAAACAGAACACATCCTGAATGGAAAGAATGGTTGATCTGGCCCACAGATACAAATAACTGTCAAGACAGATTCCTGAAAAAAATACAGGGGTTCACATTGACCAGGCCAGACCCTAGATATTCCCAAAGACAACATCCAGGGATAGTAACCACCTACAGTGTGGGCAAGCTCTGCCTTCAATGGCTACAAACGTCCACACTGGCAGAAATTAAGCAACACCTAACTTTACTTACAGAAGGTGCTGACTTGCGTGATTTCATTAAGGGACCACGCAAACAGCGTCAAAAACGTTTCATAGCGGCCTGTATATATGCAGCATATAACGAAGCCTGGAAAGAAGCTCAAATTGAGACAGCAGAGAAAATACGGGAAATTGACCGTATTAATTTGGAAAAATCACTTTCTGTTGTGGACAATGGGTTAATGACTCTGTCCTCCAGAATATATTCTCTGGACAGCATTGTGTCTTCAGCAATCGATATAATATCGCAAGACTTACTGATGTTACAACACGGTCAGTCCCAATTGCGTTCTATTGTACAGCTTGGCTGGACGTTACAAAATCTGCGTTCAGGCTATGTGCCTTGGCGTTTAATCAACACAACGTCATTATTTTATATCTTTAACCTTACTGATAAACAAATCAGTTTGGCACAGAAGGGTGCTGACTATACAATTCTGAGCATTGAAAAACTTGAGAGATTACCATTGACAATGTCAGAACGACCTGTCATTGAATGGATAATACATGGAATAATAAATATTCCAATAACTACTTTCCAGTTTCAATACTGCCAAAAATATATACAGGCAGGCCAGTATGAAAGGTTGGGTAAAGGGTACATTAAGTCAACATGGAACTTGCCCTATACACACGAATGTGTCAGTAATAAAGGCCAGAAAGTGTTTCTTAGTGGCAATAATTGTGCAAGATCACTAAGCGGTACACTTCTGTGTCAGGGTATTAGCTTGCATGGAGCCTGTGAAGGGACTTCAAATAACCTTTCATGTTACCAGCTAGGCACACCTGCAACACAAATAGAACCATTCTTTAGGAGACTCTCGAACGGGAGTTACATTCTAATTGTAGATCGCAGATGTTGTAGTTTGCTGCCCGGAATACCTTATCTCATAACCGTGACTAGGAAGGTCATGTGCTGTGAACGAGTTTTGTTCCCAAACGATTCTCCCGACAGGGAGGCAAGGTTATGGCCCGATTTGAAAATTGCTTCTATTCGAATTGATACTTTAAGCAGAATGAAGACAGTGCTCCTACAGACGCCAACCAGGCTAACGTCATCAAAAGAAACGTATGATCTCCAAGTTGCAAGGACAACGGCAGAGATTCATTCATTGTTATCAACTAATTCCCCCATACATTTCGCAGAAATACTGAACGAGATCTTAAATATTTCTGATACCAATGGTGTCTCAAGTGTATTTAAGAGAGTGTTTTTAGGAGTTTTAACACCATTCAAAGCCATCCTGGGTATTTTTCCAGACCTTGTCCATTCCATTTTTGGCGGACTTCCTCTACTTTTGGGACTGGTGGCAGGTGTCCTATTTTTGATCCTGTTATTTCGCTATGGCAAACCATGTCACAGACAAAACACCTGCGACAAGGGAAGAAACGATCCTAGCCATTGGCTACCGGGACCGCATAACTAAAGTCCTTGGACTAGCACGGCTTCGAGACTTGAACATGACTTGGTTTCTTTCATTTAGACCGATGTGGCAACGTTGTGTTATGCCTGTATTAAGGTGCTTGCTATGCGGCGAAGAATGCATGTTGGACACATGTTTGACACTACAATCGGATGTGCCATTGGACGCAGAAACCTTGTTGGGTCCGGTAACGGCTCATGCATTGTGCTGCCCCCAGCGGCTACCTATCCTGATGACGGCATTCGTGGAGACTTCACCACTACGATTGAGGGGTAGTGAAGTACGAGATGAAAGCAGCATCGATCAGGTACGACCTTCAGTCAGCTATGCTGATCAAAACATCAATGAAGGCAATCATGCTCATGAATGCATGGTAACAACTTTTACAGACTTAGTAGAACTTTCGCAAGAAGCTGTTGACAGTTTTTTCAACAGTCTAAATGATATGATGTTTTCACCAGAGCAGAAGGAATGACTTTGAGCAAGCTAGCACACGGAGTTCCCTACATCCTGAATTTGGCCTTCAACTTTTCAAAAGCGATATGGGAATTTTTTCTCATTAGTGTGAAGACAGCGAGAACCTTTTTTCCCAATTCCAAAATATTTACAATTTTTTGGGACACTTATCTTCTGCTTAAAGTAGACATTATTCTTAGAGAACTGAATTTCTATTTTAGGTAGTCAAGAGACATTAGCTACCCTCTAGCATTTTCATACAAAACTTTATGATTGTGATGAAATGGTCTCGCAGTTTTCTTCTGTATTAAGAGCCATTTCATGTGTAGTTTTCGCATTTATTCGTGCTGAGTTTAAAATATGCGTTATATGTTTAGCATTATTATACTGCCTGTGCATATAGTACATATGATTGTGTTTCGTATATTTCATAATTCCAACTTTCAGAATGCATATGATTGTATTTTGGGGTGGTACGGTATACACAAACGCTACTAGTTTCACTATGCCTAGATTTGTAAATATGGACATAGTCTACGTGGAGTGGGTGTGATGTATTTCTATAGGTACTGTATCGATTCCCCTATTCCTGACCCTGGTTTGGTTAATAATTAACTAGCAGCCATCTAACGGTGCAAAAACCGTTATCTGATTAAGCCACACCACGGCACAGAAGCGCGTTATCTGATTAGGTCATAACGCATGCCATCTAATTAGGCAAGCGATATTCCTCCAGCCCCTGATAAGGCATACGGAGTTCTCAAAACAAATCAAACCTACAGCGACCTGGGAAATTCCCGTAGCCATTGTTTTGATTTCACCGAGAACTTCAGTAAAAGAATGTGCGAACGAACCCGTTCGTATGACATCCTTATTGACGTATAGATGTCCATCCTTACGTCAATCTCGGCACCTTTCAGGTATAAATATTACCGACATTGCCTTAAGCAAACACACGCGGTGGTGACGAGATTGGAGCAGCGAGACTTGCAGAGGAGCCCAGCTGAGAGCGAAGCCCACAGACGCTGCCCCGCCTTCCTGACGCGCTGAGAACGAGACGCTGCCTTTCTCCTGCCGAGAAAATCCAGCTCCGGCGCTTCCACGCAGCCCTCGCAGGCAGCTGGAATATCAAGACCTGGGATAAGAGATACCAGCCCTCAAACCTTCTAGATCCCAGGTACAGAACTGAATAACCCCTTGCAGAGAATTCTTGAGTCAGTCCCTTGGCAAAACAAACTTAACTTAAACTGCTACTTATCTACTCCTGCCCACGTATTAGGCTTAGGTCAGGTACACTGGGGTAGGCGTGGTTAGAAGCACCAGTTGAGTACGATTAGTCAATGTATGTATGTATGTATGTATATATTTTATCCATTTTAAATATCATATGGCTTAGAAACCATATCAATGCTTTTACAGTATTATTTTATAATTCTGTGTTTACTGTATGCACTTTACTTAACTATAAGTATTGCAATAATAGCGATCCATTTCTCTTGTACGAGAAAAGAGACTGATCAATAAATAACACCTTCTTATTGAACACGCCCGTCTCTTCCTTTTCTCTACAATCTGGTGAAACTAAGAATGCACGTACTGACTGAGTAAAATAAGTTGTCTTTTGTTTTCACACGACTCTAGAGATACACTCTTGATTAGGGGAGAGCAAAGTTGTCATGTTCTATGGTTGACAGAAACTAAATCCCTTCTTGTCTATCCAGGGAGGTTCAGATCCTCCTTGCCTATTCGAGAAAGTTTCTAGTGAACTCTGAGCTAGCTGGCAAACACAAAACTTTAAGTCTAATATCGTCGGTAGAAGACCTAGTTAACCTCTGCCCTAGGTCTATACTATTGAAGATATTATTCCAATGCGCAGAGCCTAGTGGGATAATAGGAACTACACTACAGCCCTACTTTTTTCTCACCACTTCGACCACTGAATGAAACTGACAAAACATCTGGGTTTATTGTCGATTTCGTTCTCACTGACACTTCTCTATTTACTTTTTGGATCTGTCTTCCTTTATTAGGTAGCCTATTCACTGGTTCTTCAATTTGAATTAAAGTAGCATTCGGTGAAACACTCGGAACACTCACATTTGCACTAATCTGTTCCTCTTAATATGGAGGAGGTCCATTCATCAATAATTGATTCAGGAAATCCTCATCAATATCATCTGTACTAGCATTTAGTCCTTGTCGCTCAGAATTTTTCTTTTTCTCTTTACACTTTCCTCCTTCAATCTCTTCAGCCTCTCTAATAGGGAATAATCCAGTTTCTATAGTAGTACCTCTTCCCCACATTTTCTTGTGAGCATCCCACTTTGCTTCTGAGTATCTGCTCACTGTATTCTTATATCTATTTTGCTGTCTATCTCTTTCTCTATTGTATGCAACGTAATCTCACTCTTCAAGAGCTTCGTACTGCATAGGTCTTGGATGTGTACTTAAATCATTCATTTGTCTCCTCAGATTTTCTAAAACCTTGGTATCAAAAGTACAGTTTTCTGGAAATTTTTATTTACCATCTTGTTCTGTGTATTTCATTCAATTTTCTAACCAAGTACAAGTGTGATATCCTCTTTCTATCACCATAAATGCTACGGACGATCTGTCTGGAGCTATTGGAGTTCCTTCTTTAAATACTGCAGGTTGATCCTTACTAAATAAAGTTTATAACAATCTTATTATTTTCATGTTTCTTTCTCAAATCTAAAGCTCGTATTAATGTTATGTTTTTCTACTTGCAATCAATGTTATTTGTGCCGACCAATCTCAGCACGACTTACACTAACTAACCAATAGCAGTGCTGCACTTTTGGTGACGAATTCTCACCACTGACCAATACCAACGCAGCACCTTTTTACATCAGTTCTACTCCTTCTACTGACCCTCCCTTTACAAAATTGCAAAAAACACAGTTGATGGACAGAATGTAGAACAATGTCATACATTCACCCCAGTACAAGGATCTGGGCCTAAATCCATCGTTTTTTTGCACTCCACACCACCCTGGGTTAGACACTGGCTATATGCAAATCAGCTCTGACCCTGTGCCTCATGGGAACAGTCCAGTCCGAACTACCAAGCCATGTCTTTCCCAGACCGGAATCAAGCATCCAAGGACCGGTTTCTGGCTATCAGCCTTCATCAGCCTGGATAGCTTGACTCCAGTGGTGTGGAGAGCCTGGGACTCACGTCTGAGCATACCCAGCCCACTCGGGCAAAAAACACAGTTTCCCTTTACAAAACCAGCGTCAAGGTCTTTAAGTCACAGAGAAATAAAACTGCATAAACACTGCTTGTCTGCTCCACTAAAAGACAACGCACATAAAGCTTAGTGTATGCCACACTAAGACAGCCTGTAGGCTTATCCAGGGATCTTAAGCCAACGATGGACCCGTCAATTCCATTGAGATTCTACAAACCTCAATGTGACATAAAGGTACAAACTCAACAAATATATCAACGTCTAAGTCAGGCTGTTAACTCCGTCTTTTCAAAAACACAGTCATTTTAATCTAACTAACCATCCGATGCAACAACCAAAACTGATGTAGCAGAAGCAGGTGGGGAATAATAACATTACTTACCATCCACACCATACACTATAATAACTACGATAACATAACTATAATGTCGGGCCCATAAGACATTATTTCTCCAATACCTGTAACAAAGGTCCTCTGACGGATCTTTGGTAGAGTTAAAAAGGACTGTGTATTTGAAACCATGGAAATGCTATTTACCCATGAGGACCTGGAATAAAGGAAATACGCCAAACAACATAAATCAATTATTAGGCAATATTTATCTATCTCATGAATAAAGACCGGCACCTTTCTTTAAATTATCTCTTTTGATATTCTGATTAATGAATGGTCAATCACAAAAGTCCAAATAGAACAACATCATAGTGGGGCTCATTATGATGGAGGATTTTCCGCCTCCTCCGGGCCGGCGAAAGCCACCGCCGGCCCGGAGGAGGCGGAAAATCCTCTGCGGACCCACCAAAGACCCACCGCCACATTAGGATGGCTGGTGGATCCTGGTTTCAGTCAGCCGCTTTTCCGCCGCGGTTGGCTTACAACCACTGTGGAAAAGCGCTAACATGGCTGGCGGTGTCTATCAGACACCGCCAGCCATATTAGGATGGTGGAGAATGTATGCTTTTCCGCGGTGGCTGTTCCGCCGTGGAAAAGCATACGGACCTTCACTGCGGGGGCCCATTGCGGGCCCCCTGGGTGAAGGGGGGGTGGGGGGTGCACATGGGGGGTACCTATGGTACCCCCCTGCATTTGTATGCAGTAATCGGCAGGCACCGCGCGGTGCCTGCCGCTTGCTGCATACAAATGCAATGTATGCATTTTTAACATTGCGGCGGGTGCAGCTTGAAGCTGCACCCGCCGCAATGTTAAAGATAGAGGATGTGACCGCCACCCTGGCGGTCACATCCTAATCTGCACGGAGGGACCGCCGCAGCCCCTGCGGACGGTCCCTCCTACTCTATGGTGGCGGACGGACTCAGGTCCGTCCGCCATCATAATCGGCCCCTTAGTTTGCAAATGTTACTGAATATAACAATACCATATAACAGATTGAAATCACAATAATAGATTCATCAAGAATAGAGGTGTGAGAATAAGAGATTTACACAGAAGTAGGGAAAATACTTCACCTAAGAACAGAAATTCTAATGCTCAGTGAACATTAGTCGGAACCTCTCCCCACACCGTTAGGAATAGCGGAGACAGCAACGTCAGCGGATGATGTCCAAAGTCTCACAGAAAATTCAGTGGATCAGCAAGATTGCCAGCCAGAGTATCAGGAATCAGCATGGTATGCAGCATACCACGAATGCAGGACAAGTCCCCAAAAATCTCGAGAACAAGCCAAAGAGCACCTTCTCATGAAGGTCTGTATACATTGCTACTTCCTTTCCTTGGTTAATTTGTTGCTCTCTCTTCTTTCCACAATCATTTTCATTGGTTATGCACGATGGTGTGGCGGTCTTCTAACAATGACCTATCCATAATTTCTGAACACTCTTTTTCTAATGCATTATACAATTTCCTTTGGAGGAAGTGAAAATAACCTAGCTACAAATGTATTTTATTAATCAAACAGTAACTTTCAAACATCCTTCTACTCTCGCTCAAACAGGAAAGAATGTGATATTTTCAGACAGAATTAGGCTAATATCTAACGAAATAACTCGTACCATAAATGTCTAAAGCTAAGGACAGCATTGCGTACAAATCACGGGACAGGAGTACTTGAACCCATCCTCTAACATTTTCACCATATAGGCACCATACAACTCAGCAAACCGATAGGCAGTGATCAGCGCCAGGACACCCTAGGGTAACCGTTGCGCTTTAGAAATCAAATTAACATAACATAACATTTATTTAGCAAAAGAGAATTAATTCTAGAAAATCCTACACTATGCTTTCTTGAAGAATAACGCATTTTCCCTTGTCATTTTGATTTCTGCAGCAAGAAACCCAGAATGACACGCATTAGAAAATACATGTAAACTACATTCATTTCATTTAGCCCATACTGAGTTTTTATTTGTCTAACTAAAGTAGAACATATTATCATGCCTTTGCACATTTCTTATATTGTACATTAAATCTATTAACGTTAGCAAATATCGTTTTTCAAACATTAGTATTTATTTTACACCGACAGGTGGATTTCACTGAGCAGATTTTATTACAAAAACCTGCTCCATCAGATCCATTTCATGAGTACTAAAAGGTTCCTGTTAACAGATGCATGCCGATCACAAGCAAATCTTTTACCTGCATTCTTTTTCTGAAGCGCATTTTAAAGTTTCAACTTAGCTTTTTCATAAAAGAAAAAATGTCTAAATAAAGCTCCTCTTTCATTTTATTTTCAGACTAAAACAAGTCATGAATGATGAATTTAGGGGCATATTATCAAGGCAGGCGATATGAGATTATCGCCGCTTTTGCGACAGTTTTCAGCCGCAAAGCGGCGATAATTGTATCACCCTAATAGCAAGCTGTTGCTAACAGCAGTCAGCGACAGCTTGTAGGCGATAGCAAGCGGTTAGGGGCCCGCTTTGCATGTCAGCGATATTTATCGCTAATGACATGCAAAGTGGGCGTACCAAACCTGTTAGCGACTGAAAGCAGTCGCTAACATCGCTATCGCCTATTAGCAAGGCAGTCGAAGTGATAAAAAAATTCATGCTAAGCGCGAATATCAGCAAAACCTCCAATGGGAGGTGGATATTCAGGTTAAGACCCTATTAGTGATAATGCCTGAATATCGCTGGATTTCCAGCGATATTCAGCATTTCACCGCTATCGCCGGGTATTTTATCGCTTTGGAGATAAACGTTGCTAATAGCACGTTATTTCTGCGGTAAAATCCGGCGATGCACGGCGATAAAAAAAATATCGCTAAGCTTATTTAGCGATAAATATCGCTAGTTGTTGATAATATGCCCCTTAGTGCTTTGACGATGCCGGTTATAATTCATCTCTATTTAGGAAAGGTAAAACTTGATCTGGGTATGTGTTAAATACTCTATGGCAGAACGCATCTGTAATTAAATGCTTTAACATCTTTGTGCCGAGTGCGAGCAAATCATGAATAATGCTGATTTAAAAAACAGCACCCATTATCCGAAGTGCACCGCACACAAAAAATTAAAAACTTTTCCTAAGCAAAGAAGCTTTAGAATAACGAGGCCCACTCCCATTTTTCTTCCAGAATAATACAAGTCATTAAAGGTCACAAAGAGGATCGTTTTATTCTTTTCTGTTTCTATAAATGAATCTTTAATGAACCAAGCCTCCCTCGCGGACAAGATATTAGAGTTCCACCTTGAGGCAAAAGGATTTTTACTCTTCCTAAATTAAACAAGCAGTAACATTACCAACACAAAAATCTTTTCCTGACTCTTCAAGGAAAATAACAATTGAAAAACTTATGAATGGCAGATTGTACGGACAATGCTTTTCACAATTTGATTCCTTCTTTTTTAGGTAAAACACAATTTTTACCTATTTCAGAAATTACCCAGCCCTTGTCCTGAGGAGAACCCATAAAGGAATTAGGGTTTGAAACGCGTAGACCATGACTAATGGGGTATCCTTGCACAACGTAGATCAATATGGAGGACTAAAAATTATTTTTGGGTGAGAAAGAAAAACAATACCACTATGTCCATAATAGATAGCTTTGACCTCCATACTGTATACCAAGAGCGTCTGTTGTCAATTTATCGCTCTGGCTCCCCAACTGTTGGACTGGTTGAACATTGAATTTCACATGTTTTTTCTTGTTTTATTTGTTTATGCTTTGAGATTTGTTTGTCACAATGAACACAGGTTTTTTTTTAATATGTACATTTCATAATAGAAAGTTCATAGTTTTCTCTTGCTTGAAAAGATTTTGAAGGTTAAAACGTGATATGAGCATTTGCAAAAAATATCCAGAGGTCATTTAATTGAGTAAAAATGATCTTCACAAAGAAGTAAAATAGTTAAAATGACGCAGCTACCTATTGTTGTTTTGTGTTTATGTACAGAGAAGGCAGAGAATGTGGATGTAATGCTTTTTCAAGACAATTATTCAAAAGGTGAGATGACACAAGGTAAAAGCAGGCGCCAAAGTCACAAGAATGTTTCCAGGGAAATGTTTGTGGTGTTTGAATGCATACCATATGGGCATTTTTGAGGACTGTCCTGGGTGGAAGGTGGTGTGCAAAGGGTCACTTTGTGAAGTGTTGTAGAGCTATTAGCAGGACAAAAATAGTGGGTTGAGTATGATAATGATGAGAATGATGACAGATTGGGTGGGGAAGTCAACATATTCCAAACCAAGTAAGGTTCACCTGACTAACCCTTTGATACTGTTCAAATCAATGCTGAATCAGTTAGGATTTGGCTTCATTCAGGTGCAATAATAACACATATTCCTAAAACATTTTACAAACAGAATCTGAAAACAAAGGTAAAATTATAGAAACCAGATGTGAAACCAAAGGGGTATGGTGGGGCACCCTTTAAGCTACTAGAGCACTGGTACTCATAGTACGGCCCGCCGGCCGCCAGCGGCCCGACACACCTTCACTGGTGGCCGCGGACCTTGCCTTGCAGTTTCCAAGGCTGGCTGTTAAATAGGTATTCACTACGTATGCTCCTGCAGCCATCTTTGGTGTTAACTGCCTGCCTCTGTGACGTACGTGCTCCTTCAGAAAGCTTCCCAAAGGCCCTTTAAAAGTCAGCTGTAAGCGCTTTCCCAGCTGACTTTTAAATGGGCGTTTTGGGAAGCTTCCTGTTTGGACAGAGACTGATAGAGACACAGAGACAGATAGAGGCGACAGATAGGGGCAGAGACACAGAGAAATATAGAGAAACAAACACAGATAGAGACACAGAGACAGAAACAAACAGAGGCAGACAGAGATAGAGACAGGGACAGACAGAGATAGCGGCAGGGACAGACAGAGACAGGGACAGATAGAGACAGAGCCAGATAGAGACAGGGACAGATAGAGACAGGGACAGATAGAGACAGAGCCAGATAGAGACAGATAAAGGCAGGGACAGACAGAGGCAGAGGCAGATAGAGGAAAGGTTTGAGAGGAGCTGAGCATAACTACTCTGTGGTAGAGAAAAAGGCTTTGGGTGTGTATTGGGCAGTGAAGAAGCTCAGAACGCTTCTGTGGGGACACAGGTTTGAGATCAAAACTGATCACATGCCTCTTAAAGAGATATTCTCAAGGAAAGCTATTGATTTGGTGTTGCATCGCATCTGTAAAAGAGTGGTGGCACTTCAGGAATTTGAATTTGAAGTGTCCTAAGTGCCTGGGCATGTAATATACAGGCTGGTTGTTTTCTGAGGTTGTGCCATGCACAGGTGGCAGGTGATATGGAGGATGATGATTATTTTGCTGGGGAGGATTTTGACGAAGAGGTGAGGGTGTGTTTGGTAACTTATGGGGTGATTCAAGAGTCGAAGTGGAGGAAGGAGCTCCAGGATGATGTGGTATTACAAGAAATGATGGAGATGGTTTTGACAGGTTTGTGTACAAAAAATTGGTGTGGTCATGAAATTCTCGGATATTGGCAGGTAAAGAGGGACTTAGCGGATGTGAATGGATTGCTGCTGAGGGGCAGTAGGTTGGTTTCGCCACGCAGTATAAGGAGAAGATTGGGGGATTATGCTCATGCTAGCCATATGGGCATATCCAAGTCCAAAAAGATGGTCCCAAAAAAATTATTGGTGACCAAGCATGGATTTGTTGATTGAGAGGGAGGTATGAAACTGTTTAGAATGTGTGCAAAGCAACAAGGGGCTCAAATGCAAATCTCGGCCCATGGTGGTGAGAGAGGAAGCTTCTGGGTTTTGCACTGAATATATTAGGCCCTGTAAAGATTAAATCATGTGCCAGGTATGTGGTTGTTTGTATCAACATGTATTCGAGATGGCCTGAGATCAAGATTGCAAACTCTGTAGATTCTAAGGAGGTTGCAGATTTTTTAGAAGAACTTTTTGAGAGGGAACATTTTCCTTCCTTTATACCAGAGGTCTTCAAACTTTTTTACTCTGTGCCCCGACCCCCATCCAAAATGTTTTGAAGTTGGGCCCAGCTCCAAAACTTTATGGAAAGATAGGAGAAAGCAAGAAGAGCAGGGATGGGCACATGGGGTGGTGTGTATGAGATCTCGAGCTGTGGTCAGGCGCTGCGAGGATTTCCTCAGCTATGCATCGAAAACAGGTGCAGATGCGTCTCGCTTCTTGAAGTTGCGTTACTTTTCCAACTTCCTGCGAAAAACAGTCTCTAGAGGTCCAAAATGACAGCAGGCACCTCTTTGCATATCAGAACTCCCAGCAAAGAGGTTCAGGGGAGCTGGGGGTGAAGTCTTTGTGTCCCTGAGACTTCAGAACAGGAGGCAAGCTCAATTCTAGACTTTGGAGATCTTCTTTCAAGCAGGGGGCACAGCACACATCAAAGTCCTTTTCTTCTTACTTTGGCAGGAAGTAGCAACTGCAGACCAATCCCAGAAAGCAAACAGCACAGGGGCAGAATTCCTCCTCAGCTACTCTGGCTCTTCTCCTTGGCAAAGGTTCCTCTTGATTCCCAGAAATGATCTAAAGTTCTGGGCCCCACTATTTATACTACAAAATCCTATGTTCTCTGGTGGCAGAGAAGCACTATGCTCAGTCCAAACTGGTTCTGTCCTCTCTGGTGCAGCTTCCTGGCAGGAGGTGGAGACTGCATTGTCCTTGGCAGATCAGGCCCATTCAGGTGAAAGGAAATCTCCTCCCCCTACTTTAAAATCAGCCCACTTATATTCTCTGGAGCCACTGCTCCTTCCCAGCCCCTGTCATCCAAAAGCCAGACATGCAATACACAGACCTAGCAGAGGCACACTGGATGGCTAAGCAAGAAAATACATACTTCCAACAAGTGGTTATTTCCAACACAGAATGCAAAAAATCACCCTCACTAAAAGATACATTTTTTTACATTCTGAGTTCAGACATACTAAACTTTATTTTCCTACCTTGTTCCCAGGGGTGGTTATGTTTATAAGCTGTTATAAGCAACTCCCCATTCTGTCCTATGGGAACAGGTAGCCTTGCAATAGTGAAAAATGAAATTGGCAGTAATTCACTATCAGGACATATCGCACATGCCAATGCAGTCCTACCTTTCACATACACTGCACCCTGCCCACGGGGGTACCTTGGGCCTACCTTAGGCGTGACTAACATGTAAGACGGCAGGCCAGAGTTACATTTACAGGCTGCTAAGGTGGGTGGCACAACCAGTGCTGCAAGTCCACTAGCAGCTTTTGATTTACAGGCCATGGGCACACATGGTGCACTGCACTAGGGACTGACTAGTAAATCAAATAGCCAATCAATGAATTACCAAGCCATAAAAATAATTTACAAAGAAAGCACTTGCACTTTGGCACTGAACAGCAGTGGCACAGTGCCCAAAGCATCTAAACTAGCAAAACAGAGTCCAACATACAGCAAAAATACAGGCGGCAAAGGCAAAAATGCAGGGGAGAACCACACCAATGGTGACAGGTTTAACAGTTACCTATGATGAATATATATGTATTTTTGGAAAGTAATTGTTTTCATAATATATAACAAATTAGTGTGTGGCTGCCTATCTTATACTGTTACAATATAAAAATAATGACTTAAATATTTTCAATGCTATCTGTTACTTGTTGGGACCACAGACCACTATAAATACATGTCAGTATTCTGCACTACGCCAAGTTGAATTCAGTTCTGTGACTCTGGTCTCACAAAAAGACATCTGTAGTGACTGCGTTAACCAATTAATGTTTCATAACTGAAAGACTTTGTTTCCCCAAATTAATTTAATTTGCATTTATTTTTTTATTTAAGGAGCCTTCTAAGGTGTGTGCAGTATTTGATATGCAGTTGCCATGAATGTGAAAACGTAACAAAATACTAGAATATTTTATTGTTTCTTGCTATGTTTTTTATATCGCAACCATAGAACTCGGGAACACAGTTGCTGGCATGACCAGTAAGTTAATGTCAATACAAATATTAGAAACATCAGGTACAGATTTTTATCTGTTACTAACACATATTTTAAATAGAAAATGTTAAAAGAAAACAATTTAAAATGTGTTCTACTGCTGCCCTAATGACCTCTGAATGATAACTAAAGTACGGGGAGACAGAAAAACATTTTAAGAGTGAATACAGATGTCCAGGCCAGTACGAAAAATACTTATGTTATATAGGTGTAAGTGTATTACAGGTGTGTGCTATGGAGGAGCATTATAGGGAAGAGCAAATATCTTGCAACCACAAACTCTCGAGAATACATTTTTAAGGAGGGTGCTAGCAGTCCCAAATACAACTGCTTCATATATTGTCCATAAGGGCACAGGAGCACCCTATAGCATCGATTCCATTAGCATAGCTGCACTTACACTTTGGCATAGTATCTTGACTAAAGATGAGACACAATTTACCAAAGATATAATAATGGATTGCCTCACACTGGACTATTACAGAAAAATACCTTGGCTTCAGTATATTTACAGTCTTTTAATGGAGTGCAATGTGGCAATCGATTTTCATGATCCCAAGTCTATCTTGGCCTACAATAAAGGGGAGTTAAAATCAGGCTAATAAACTCTAGGGAATCTGTAAGAGATGCAGAGTCTAGTACAAAATCAAGTGTTAGATCATTTTGCGAAGGTCCACTCTCGTTGGGTGTCTAGTCGTCCCTTGTTTTTACTAGAAATATACAATACAGATTGTATTTAACAAGGTTCAGGATGGGCACCCTGCACTAACAGATCGCATTCCCTAGAATGGGGAAGGGGAGTCTTAATCTACCTAATTGCCCATTTTATGGAATGTCACCCCAGACCACATTGCATTTTATACTTTTTTGTAATTTTTATCGGGATATCAGGAAATCTATTTTACAATCCCTATTTATTGATCAGAGAGTGTATACCTATAAATCTGCTTTTTATCATATTTGTAATTTGGAAAATGTAAAAACATGTATTGCGGTTATTTGTTTTATCCAAATGGCAATCAAGAGAAGGAAGTATCTTTCATATTTGGAAATACTAACATATGAAAATGAATAGGTCCAAACTTTTGTTGACTAGTCTACTGTATTTTCATCACTCCAATACACTTGTCAAGTGATGAAGATATAACTAAAATAAGTAGGAATTCATGATTCAATTTACTATGAACTGTATATAGGTTTTTTATTCTTTCGTGTTTTTGGGAGCTTATATTTATGTAATCATTGTCTTTTTAGGATGAGAAATGATTGTGCATCGATCAAATCTTAGATGTTTTTACCTGTGGTAAAACCTCTTGTGCTGGAAATTTCAGGTTGAAATGTTAATATGCAACAAATAATTAATAAAGTAGTTTTATTATGGGGAATAGTTTTTGTATAGAATGCTTTTATGGTTACATACTATATACCGAATAAAGCTTGATTTGATTTGATTTATACCACCAGAGTCTAATAGTTTTACTGAGAGCTTTATCAAAGTGCTCAAAGAAAGGGGGACGAGGCCTTCAGGGGCAACATGGCGGAAGCATCTTAACTTTGCGCCGCCATCCATCCCCTTAATCTGGCACTTTTATCCTGCATTGCCACAATCAGCGGGCACAGTGCGGTACTTGATGCCCCTGTGACATCCCCGGGCGCCTGCGGAGGTCAAAATCGTGCATCGACAGCAAGATTCACGGCCTTGTAGCTGAGCGCTGGAGAGGGGACAGAAGGCCACGGCTGTGATCGATCAGGCGAGGCACCTGTGACTGGGCCTCGGCTCCCGGGCTCTGACCCCCGTGAAAGCTGTTCCTGCGGAATAGGGGTCCGCAGGCTTGCAAGCGAGGGGGGCAGCCTCCCCCAGGATGCTGGAGGAGGTGAGGAGTGCCGAGTGGGAGGCCCTGGTGAGCGATGTGAGCATTCGCAGGGACTGGGACGGGCCCAGCCCCGCAGCTCTAGTAGCTGTAACAGCGGTGAGGCGGCGCCCGATAGATGAACAGAAGCCGTAAATGAAGTAGGAAAGCCCAGCGGGCCTAAGCTAGGCCAAAAGAGAGACAATGGGGACTGGCTGTGGCAGGTGTCCAGAGACAGGTCTGGAGTGTGACATTTGACTGCACAGGTACGGGCTGATCTGGTACACCCAGCTGGTGGTGGTATGACGCAGGGTGCATTAGTTTTGACCCAGGGTGAAGACTTGAGATGAGCTGATGTGAGGTGCAGCCACTGAAGCGGTCACAGCTGGGTGCAGGCCTATGACATTGGAGTGCAGGAGTGACTCCCCCAAGGCCAGTGAAGTGGTGCAGCACCCTACGATTCCAGGGAAGAGTGCGGTTACTGTTGGTGGCTGCTGAGGTAGTGTGCCGCGAGGGATGACGTAAGGCCCATGAGTGAGGCCTAGTGAGGAGTGCACCTGTGTAAGCCAGGAGGCCCAGAAAGCTGTGCAGGAGTCCTTTGATGCCAGATCCGATCAACACTCGCCCAGCAGGCAGCAATCAATCAATCAATCAATCAGAGCATTTGTATAGCGCACTACTCACCCGGAGGGTCTCAAGGCGCTGGGGGGGGGGGGTCCGCTACTGCTCGAATAGCAAGGTCTTGAGCTGCTTCCTGAAGGCGAGGTGGTCCTGGGACAGGCGGAGGTGGGTCGGAAGGGAGTTCCAAGTCTTGGCGGCCAGGTAGGAGAAGAACCTTCCTCCTGTGGTGGCTCTTCGGATGCGGGGGACGGCGGCAAGGGCGTGGCTGGTCGATCGAAGCTGGCGCGTGGGAGCGTAGAAGTTGAGGCGGCTGTTGAGGTATCCTGGTCCTTGGTTGTGTAAGGCTTTGTGTGCGTGGGTGAGGAGCCGGAAGGTGATTCTCTTGTTGACCGGGAGCCAGTGCAGGTCTCTCAGGTGTCCGGAGATGTGGCTGCGGCAGCAGAGGGAATAGGCTGTAAGATCGGCAGAGTGTAGAAGCCATAAAGCTACCTTTGTGAGGCTGGGACACACCAGCTGAATACTGAGGTGTTCAGTCGACGCACGGTGCTGCCTAACGAGAAGAGGCATCGGCGCTGGGGGAAGGGCACTAGCCCCTCCAAGCATCGCATGCCAAAGTCGACTCAAGCATTTGAGGTGGTGCATCAACCTGCTCCTTTTGCCAATTCGAAGCTCGGGTGGTCCTTTGGATGAGGCCGGGTGTGAGGAACAGAATGGGGCATACCAGAGGAGCTGGATCAAGGTCCTCTTCACAAGCTGCAGGGACCATTGAAGCTGACCCTCCACAACAGATGGTGTAGCAGAGGGCCCTGGATGATATTCTGGATACAGTTCTGAACGCTATTGAACACTGTCGTGAGTCAATGGAAGCTGAGTTGGATAAAGTGGCTTTAGTCCTTAACTGGCCGCACGCCGACCACCATAAGCTGAAAGATTGGGTGACTGATGTGGAGCAGGAGGTAGCTGAGTTTAAGCCGGCCACAGAATTTCAAGAAAAACAGCAGAATGCCCACAAGGTCCAGATCAGATACATTGAGGAGCAGGTGGAGGACGTGGAAGGCCGCTGTCGGAGGAACAATGTCCGGCTGATTAGGCTGCCGGAAGGAGCCGAAGGACAAGACGCTGTCACCTTCCTAGAGCAATGGCTTAAGACCGTCCTGCCAAATACAGAGTTCTCTCCGTTCTTCACTATATAAAGGGTGCATCGCGTCACGGCAGGAAACCGACCCCGGGGGACAGAGCAAGGCTGCTCATCTTCAAAATGTTACACTTCAGGGATTGTGATGTGATGCGCCGTGACACGAGGAAGCTAGACGAAGTTCAATTTGAGAACGCCAGGGTGTTGTTTTTTCTGGACTACACACTGAAGGTCCAATGTCAGCGGGGGTCCTTCCTGCCTGTCAAGCGTCAACTACGGCAGTTAAATTACTCTTATTTGCTGCTCTTCCCAGCTAGACTCTGTGCAGTCTTCAATGGGAAGTCAAGGTTTTTCGACACTCCTCATAGGACACTTGGGAGTGGCTGGAGATGTTGGGGGAAGTACACTGGACCACAGCCTAACTGGCACTGCTACAGCCTGGTCTGAGTTGGCAGTTGGAAAGGGGCCACGACGACGGGGCCAGGGAGACTATTCCCTGGGTTATTGACGGCACCTGACCTGGACCAGATCCAAAGGGAGCGACAGGCGGTGGTCTGCATTGTGGAACAGATGGCAGACACAGCAGTGCCGGAGAACAAAGTTGATGTTTCTGTCCAATCCTCAGGGGAAGGGGGGTTCCTCGATGGCGGACTCATCAGACAAACTTTCGCTAAGAATGCCAGATGTTACACCTTAGACGGCAGATGGTATTGTATGAAAAGTGGCTGAGTCGGTCATTCATTAATAAGCATTACTATTTGAATTGCTGTGGGTGATATCACTAAAGATTGTTAATTACATAAGTTCCGGTTAGGAACGGCTAGAGTGTTGGGAGCACCTCTGAGTCCTGGGGGGCTGTTGTATGATATACTTATTAGCGATGTGTCATTAGATCATTCAGGTGGATGTATGATGGGATACTCTGCATGGTTACACAACCCCCTGTTTTTCGCGTCTACTGTGGACCAGTAGGACACATGATTGTGCTGCTGTATTTCATGTTTGGGTGACACCTCAATGTTGTGAGATTTGCTCTTATAAAGGTTTTTTCTTTCCCCTAATGGCTTACCCCGCTTTCCCCCTTTACGGCAGGAATCTCTTGGGGTGTTGGTGACATTGCTATGCATACCAACAGCTATTTAATGGTTGGGACACTGCCATCTTTTTCTGTGTACTTACCTTAGCTCTAAGATTGGGTCACATGATACTTAGCTGTAATGTGTGGGCTCTCCAAACGCCTCCCTGCAGCTATGCTGTATACTCCTATCTTAAACGTCATAACATGCGCATAGCACTCTTACAGGAGACACACTGAAATGTGGTAGAGATTGCCAAGTTGCAACGCAGATGGAGAGGGAAAATTTACGCCACAGATTACTCCCTTTTTGCTAGAGGGGCCCTCATTTGGGTATGTCCTAGGACGTCTTTTGCAATGGATAAGTTCCTTGTTGATAGGGAGGACAGATATTTACTCATAAACGGTAGATTAGATGGATGGCACATGATGATGGGAAATGTGTACGCCGGAATGTGGAGCAGGGTCAGTTCTTCAGTCAGCTGTCTATTGAAATAAGAAAATGGTGTGAGATTCTGTGGTTATTGGGGGGGATTTCAATAGCCTACTAGACGTGGAGACTGATAGAATATTGATTCCCCCCACTCTGGGATACAGTCACCACGACTAATTCTACAGTGTTGAATGGTTGGGCAGATGGATGGGGCTTAGTAGACGTCTGGAGGAATTGTAACCCCGTGGAGAGGGTGTATTCTTTCTTTTCAGTACCCCATAACTTGCATGTCCGACACAACCCGTTTTTCAGATCCCCCTCCCTACTTCCATACATCTCAAACTCGGAGTATTGGGGACATACGCACTCCAACCACAACCCCCACCATGTCACACTGGCCTGGGAGGGTGGCATTCCCGGGATCCCTACCTGCAGGCTGCAGCCGACAATACTAAAGGATTCGATGTTCCGGGAGGCAGTTGGAGAGGCTATAGGGGAATACTTTGAGCTCCTCCTCTTCGTCAGTGGAATGGGCAGCCATGAAGGCTACTTTGCGAGGGAAGTGCCTGGGACTGGGATGTGGGCTACAAAGGCAGGTGACATTGGTCTTGCTCAGTATAGAAAAGCAGTGTTGCCATTGGAGTCCAGAGCGGTTGACAACGCTGAGGAAATGATCTCCCTGGTAGAAGCATGCAAGATGCGGAACTGTTAGAGCGGCAATACTGTCTCAACTTTGTGGCACATTCAGCATTTACACACGCCAAGGTGGACCAGTCAAGGCCTCTCCTCGCCTGGTTAAACAAGCAGGAACAGTCGCAGGCTCATCACTGCGCTGCGATCTTCGGATGGGAGACTCAAATACACGCAACTAGAAATACACAGTGAGCTATCTGCCCATTTTAAGCGACTCTATAGATCAGCTAGAATGGCCCTTGAGGGGGCGATACAGGACTTTCTAGAGAGACTTCCTTTTCCGGCCCTGTCGCTGGAGCAACAGACAGCTGGATGCCCCGCTTACACTAGAGGTACGATGTGGGCCCTGCCATCTCGGAAGGTTCCAGGCCCAGATGGATTTCCTCATAAATTCTACAATCATATGCCGAGCCCTTAAGCCCGCAATTACTTAAAGTATACACAGAAGTGCTTGACAACCTCTACCTTACAACCTCAATGACTGGAGCCACTTTGATTACTCTTTCCAAGCCAGGCAGGGACCCTACTTCTACATTTGCCTACCACCCTCTGGTGCTACTAAATAGCAACTATAAGATCCCTAGCAGGTATCCTGGCAAACTGATTAGCACCTGTGATTCCACAACTGGTCCACCATGATCAAAACATTTTTATGCCGCCCGTAATACCTCACTTAACATACGATGGCTGTTCTGGGTTATGCATTGCGCTGCAGTGGACCCGGCCCACAGCCGTGTGTGTCGTGTTGGACCTGGAGAAGGAGTTCGACATGGTTGAGTGACCCTTTGGTTTGCAGGACTCCATCGCTTTGGGTTTGGGGCATACATCTTAAGTCTTATTAAATAACTAGATGGGGCTCCCATGGTTCGGGTACGGCTGGGACTCTCTTCTCTGACCTTATATTGATAGAAAGAGGAACTCGTCAGGGATGCCCCCTCTCCCCATTAATCTTTGCCTTAATGATAGAACCACTAGCGATGGCACTGTGGAGCTCAGACCCAGAATGGAGGATACACCTCGGAGACGGCTTACATGCAGTTTTGCTTTATGCGGACGATAATCTATTATACGGCAGGGAACTCCAGGCGGTCCCATGGTCATCCCTGATATGCTGAGGTCCTTTGCATCATTGTCCGGGTTGGGTGTGCACTGGGGTAAATCTTGTTTATTCCCCTTTAGCCCTGGAATTAAGGATCCTTGTTGGGAGGTGGATGGGACAGCATTGTATTGGCAACCGGTAGCATTCAGATACCTGGGAATATGCATTTATCTTTATGATCGGGATCTTATGGACTTGCAACATCACCAGGGCAGTTACGGTGCTCAAATACCAAATTGAATTTTGGAAGACCCTCAACCTTTCGTTTATATGCAGGGTGGAGATATTAAAAATGGTCATGCTGCTACGTCTTCTTTACTATTTTTCTAACCTCCCGCTTTACCTACCTGTGTCCTGTTCTCGCTTTCTGGAAGCTGTTATTAGGGATTTTATTTGGAATAATAGGTGGTGTAGAGTAGCTCTGGCAAAGTTATACCTACCAAGGTCGTGGGAGGAATGGCCCTACCCAACCTAGAGCACTACTCACTGGCATCCCTAATACTGTTGGTGGCAAAATGGGTGGAGGAACTACATTTGTCAGATGTGGCGGAACGTGGCCCCCCATATTCCTGGGACAGGATCTTCTTCTCCTTATTCCATCCTTGTAATAGATGAAGTGCTTCCCTCATTAGTACAGATTGTGCGGAAATGTTTCCACAGGGTACTGTGTCTTACTAGGCACGTTATAAAGGACGTGCCCGTTATGTCCTAGCTGAGCATGCCGACAGTGAGAGGATGAGTCTGGAGTAAGGACCTTACCCACTGGATGGGAGCAGGCTCATATGTAGAGGGCGCAATATGGCTGTTCCTCACCATCACAGAGGAAGGCAGGATTCCACTGGGCCAATTCCTGAATCATGCTTCCTTGATGGCCACGATGCGGCGCTAGTGGGGAAATATTGCACAGGAATCTCCAACACACCTCCTTATGCAATATGTGCATGTAATGGGCACGGGGAGTCACCTATTGAAGTGGCGGACTTAACTTACCAATAATCACCACAGTTTTTCAATTGCACTTTCACTACTTCACAGGTATAGTTATGGTTATTTCACTGGGGTTCACAATTCACTTCCAATATTCAAATGTATATATTGTAAATACACAGACAGGAAACAATTTTATTATGCTTCTTTGTGTGAATAAAAACTGTTATGCAAAAATAAATAACTCTCATTTTGGCTGAAGTGAGAACAAAAACATTTTTTGTCCCGTGGACTAAAATGCTTTAAACTGTTTAAATATCTGTATGCTTTATTGAGCTATGGCTCTATCCTATACCTGTTTGTTTTGCTTCAGTCAAGCAGGTTACATTAATTTCTGCTTTAACTAACCGATTTATTTTAAAAAATGAGTTCCTTGTGAACATTGTCTCTGCTTAATTTGCATTACCAAGTTCGCAAGGACACATGGGTCGTTCTTGTTCTTGTTTTGTGTGATAATTGTCAAAGAATGAAAGCGCTTAGAACCAATTCTATTAAAAAAACATTGACCAGAGCTCCAGTTGACAATTCACTTCAGCAGACAGCACTACTACACTAAATGTGGTCCTGTGCGCACGGTTTAGTCACAGGACTATAAGATTTCTAATCCCAGTTTCTACTTTTGTAATAAAAGTATGATATAATAAGCAATGCATTAAAATCTGCACAAGGCTCCCAACAGCTGCATTTGTTGACAAGGGCAGTCTCTGGCATAATCATCAGTACCCACCCCACCATAACTTCAATGCCGTGGGGAATGTTGAACAAGGAAAAATAAATATTATTCCCAACCTCCCCACTTAAAATCTGTGCGCTCATGATCAGGGCCGGACTGGCCACAGCGGGCACCGGGAAATCCCCCGTTGCGCCGCACGGGTGGGGGCTGGTTTTGGGCCCCTGGGGGCCGTTGTTGTTACAGGGCCATTTTTGCGGCCCTGTAACAAAATAGGCCGAAATCCGGCCCCCGCACAGAGCTCGGAGGCACCCACAACGCCCCCCCCGGGGGGCGGAGGGGCAGGTCGAGCACTTTGCCAGGGTCGGTTGTGGTTCCCAGTCCGGCTCTGCTCATGATCAATCATATTTTCAACATATAACTCTGCTGCCATTTGCTTTAGCATTGCACAGGCTTCGTGGGGTGTGAGAATACTACCACCGACAGTTTAAAAGCATTGCTTGCTCTTCTGAAGGTGGAGATCGAGGCACAGTATGCACTGAATGTAGCACAAAACATAAAACATAATAAACAAAACGTTAAACTTTTGCTGTCTAATCTGCTGGAAGAATTAGTGCAGATAGATGCCAAGAGTGTAGAGTGCTCACAAACTGACTAGCTGAAGACTTAGATCCACGTGACATGAAATATGCTTTCTGAATGAGATGCTTACAAAATGAGATGCACGATGTGTGTGTGTGTGTATTGGAGTTTTACAAATGTGAAAAACCTGTTGTGAAAGACAGAGAAACATAATGCCTAGTATGGGAGATGTCTTCAAAAACAAGATGCAATGTGTATGCGTGTGTGTAACATGCTCACACAAACGGGATGCTGTGTGTGAGAGACTGGTCACACAAATGCATAAAGCTTGCTTTGTGAGGCACACAGTACCCTATGTTGTAAAATGCTTGTAAAAATGAGAATAGTGGTACCGGCTTGTGTGGTACTCACAGAAATTCAGTAATGTGAAATATACAGAACAAGATGAGTGTGGGTTATCCTTGGTCAGCAAGCAAATCTAAGGTATTCTTTGGAACAGTTGCAGGCTTTAATTCATAGAACCATTTTAAGTTTCATGGTGTCAGAGTTCTTTTTTGAAAGGCATTCTTAGGTTATTAGCTGTCCAAGAAAGGTTTGCATTGGGAACAGTCTGAATGTTTTGTACAAAAAACATTTTTGGAAAGCACTATAAGTATTTAAACATTGGGGGGCTGATTCCGATCCTGGAAAAACGCTGTACAAATCGTGGTATGGAGCGTTTTCCCCATACAACTCGTACTTGTAAGGAGGCCCCTACAACCTAGGAAGTACGATCCGTACAAATAGACGCACTCCATACAAATTGTACAAAAAAAGACCACACAACTCATATATACAAGTGATTCCGATTTGAATTGCTCTGTACGCGATGTTCCCATGTATTCCCGGCAGCAGTTTACAACCCGGCAAGTACGATTCGTACAAACGGTACTCCGTACGGCTCTTTTTTTACAAGAGCCAAAAAGTTCCGGAAAAACCTTGTAAGCCCCGAAAACAGTACGAGACAGACCCCCTCATGTACGCGTCATACACCCCATGAATACAGGTGTATGGTGCATATGTACGGTGCGTATGGATGACACAGAAAGTGGGGTACGGTGCGTACATACGCGATGAAGGGGTACTGGTTGTGTACGCACCGTACCCCAAAATCACGTATGTATGCACCGTACCACAAAATCGTGTATGTATGCACCGTACCCCAAAATCGCGTATGTACCCCAAAATCGCGTATGTACGCACCGTACCCCAAAATCGCATACGTACGCACCGTACCCCAAAATCGCGTTTGTACCCCAAAATCGTGTATATACGCACCGTACCCCAAAATCGCGTAGGTACGCACCGTACCCCAAAATCGCGTATGTACGCACCATACCCCAAAATCACGTATGCACGCACCGTACCCCAAAATCGCGTACGTACGGTGCGTACATGTGCAATGTTGGGGTACACACCATACACACGCCTCGCATGTGGGGGGACCCCTGTACACCTCATACCCCTATACGACCCGTATCCCGGTATGAGTCATAACCCCAGAACGAGTCATACCAGGGTACGAGGCGTATAGGGGTTCGCTTCGTTGCCCGGTACGAGTCATTCCCCATATACAGGCCATTTTCCATAAAAATCGTATTCTGACAACCCGGTACAAATCGTACTTGACGGGTTGGACAGCCTTTTTACAAATTGTATGGTCTTTTTTACAAGTCCGTGTCATACAGCTTTTCCCGATCTGATTTGTAAGGATCGGGCCGATCTGTATGCATTTTTCCCATACGAATCGTACTACACGGGTTGGAAGGGGCTTTTACAATTTGTATGGAAAAAAAATACAAATCCTATTTGTATGGAAAATAAAAATCCAGGATCAGAATCGGCCCCACAGTGTCAAATTTGCAACTTTTGAAACAACGTAGCACCATAGCTAAAGTTGCTTTCCTGCTTCAATAGGAGAGAGTAGAACAGCACAGTATCTACTTAGGTATGATACCGGTTGGGTCTCTCTCTGCTTTGGCTGCCTTGCACCACTGCACACAGTCATGCACTTTAGTGCATCGGTGTATGTGTGTGTCTGATGTCAAGCATAGGTTTTTGATAGTGGAAGGGTAGCCTTCTGTGCAAAACCATGCTTCAACATAAGTTATTATTGTTATCACTGTATGTATGCGGTAAAGTGCTGTACTTGCGTAACGTTTCAAAAGCTTGGAGAAAATAAATCTTTACTCATTCTTTATGCCTTCCTCAAGGAGGTGGTACAAATGGGGGTGGTGATGGACGGAGCATCTGAACCAATCAAACACTCACACCCAGTCAAAAGATCTGGGTTTAATCAATCACCGTTCTTTAACCCACTCTGCCACCCCAGTTCGTCCATATACCGGTATGAGTCATAACCCCAGAACGAGTCATACCAGGGTACGAGGCGTATAGGGGTTCGCTTTGTTGCCCGGTACGAGTCCTTCCCCATATACAGGCCATTTTCCATAAAAATCGTATGCTGACAACCCGGTACAAATCGTACTTGACGGGTTGGACAGCCTTTTTACAAATTGTATGGTCTTTTTTACAAGTCCGTGTCGTACAGCTTTTCCCGATCTGATTTGTAAGGATCGGGCCGATCTGTATGCATTTTTCCCATACGAATCGTACTACACGGGTTGGAAGGGACTTTTACAATTTGTATGGAAAAAAAATACAAATCCTATTTGTATGGAAAATAAAAATCCAGGATCAGAATCGGCCCCACAGTGTCAAATTTGCAATTTTGAAACAACGTAGCACCATAGCTAAAGTTGCTTTCCTGCTTCAATAGGAGAGAGTAGAACAGCACAGTATCTACTTAGGTATGATACCAGTTGGGTCTCTCTCCGCTTTGGCTGCCTTGCACCACTGCACACAGTCATGCACTTTAGTGCATCGGTGTATGTGTGTGTCTGATGTCAAGCATAGGTTTTTGATAGTGGAAGGGTAGCCTTCTGTGCAAAACCATGCTTCAACATAAGTTAATATTGTTATCACTGTATGTATGCTGTAAAGTGCTGTACTTGCGTAACGTTTCAAAAGCTTAGAGAAAATAAATCTTTACTCATTCTTTATGCCTTCCTCAAGGAGGTGGTACAAAAGGGGGTGGTGATGGACGGAGCATCTGAACCAATCAAACACTCACACCCAGTCAAAAGATCTGGGTTTAATCAATCACCGTTCTTTAACCCACTCTGCCACCCCAGTTCGTCCATCACCACCCCCTTTTGTTCCTCAAGGAGGTGGGCATTTTTTGCACAATGTCCTATTTACCTTCTTTTCAGCAAATATGGCTAAATATTAAAAAGAAATGGTTGGATGGGAATTAAAGGTGGTCGAGCCACTGAAAGCTGGCCAGGTTTGAGCTTGAAGCCCTCCTCTGGCTCAGCTCAAGGTCCTGTTGGAAATCTCGAGCTCCTAACGAGCTGTGCATTGGCTTTTGTCTGTCACCCTCCCTCTACCCAGGATGTGGTGTTACCGTCAGAGCTAGCTACTGTGAAACTGGGGAACTAGGTTTGAGTCTTAGCATCAGCTCAACAACCCATGAATCTGATAAATCACTTAATCTCCCCATGCCAGTAAACAATGCATGTGATTTTGTGTAATACAACTGGGGCTTATAAAAAGCACTCCAATACCTTCGGGTCGTGTTTGCGCTATATTTTAAAAGCTGTAGAAAAATGCACTAAGAAGAGAAAACTAAAGCCTCAACATAAGGAAAGACAAATAGATACCCATTTGCTAGGGCATTTGTACAAAGTGCAACCAGTACCCCTGAATAAATCTTGACTTCCCAACTTAAATTGTGTGATCTTACGCAAATATTTTATTTCACCAAAACTCTTTTTCCGTCATTATTACCAATGAAAGCACTTTTAAATATTTGAGTTCAAACTACCAGTGGTAGAAAACTTTCACTTTTAACAAGTACTTCTCAGTGGATTTCTATAATGCTCCCTGTTAATCTCAAACCTTCCACATCGTAAAGAAATGTAAAAATAAATTTTTGAAAAGACTTTATCATGTTGTACATAATGTTTGTTGTATGATTTACATAGCAAATTTTTTCATGACTTGGCTCAAGCACGGCTCTAAGTTTAAGAGGTTTTTTTATATAGCACGAACTAGACCTGAAGATATCAGGTATTAGATCGCTTTACATTAGCACCAGTTTTGTTACAGATGGACACATTTTTGTTAGGCATGGGGAGATTTAGGGCCATATGTATCAACAAACTCTTTTGCGATTCCTAAATAGCAATTTTTAAGGAATCGCTATTTAGGAATCGCAAAATGGTATGTATGAAGAAAATCGCAATTTTTTAGCGATTCCTTAATCTTCCTTATTTGCTAATTCGCATTTTGTGAATTCGCAATTAAGGAATCATTTCCAATGCATTCCTATGGGCCAGGAGGCCCATAGGAATGATTGCGAAATAATTCTCAAATTGCAAATTCGCAATTTGCTAATCGCAATTTGAGAATTATTTCAAGGATGCAGGGGTGTCTCAAAGACACCCAACTGCACCCCTGAAATGTACATGTGTGTGCATATGGCGCACATACCTGCCCTAGGGGAATGTGTGTGCATTAGAAGATAAGAGGGGCCCCTTACTTAACCCGTGGGACTAGGGCACTTAAGCAGTGAAATAAAAGAAATCCCATAGGGTAAACTTTATCTTAACATTACTAGATACCCTACATCAGCAAATTTCATTCTCATTCCACTCCACCGATTTACTCCCCTTACACACCAGTAGATTGTGCCATATATATCATAGGGACTCCCACAAAAGTTAAAATTATACAACGTTATTTATTGCACACGACAAAAATGTCATAAAAATACATGGACATAGCAGTCTAATCAATAATAAAAGCCACACTGAAGTAGCAAATCAATAACAACAAATTCTTTAAAAACACACAATCAAGAGAGTTCTACAGTCAGACTGCTATAGTCAGTCTTTTACAGTTGACACATCTACTCCTGCACCGTTGTACTTGCACTGTTAGATAGATCACATTGTTGTCAATATTCTCACAGTGCTAAGTTAGTAGATTGTGCGTATTCATGTGGCGTCGACGCGTTTCGATGGGTCATTAAAACATTTTTTCCATCTTTATCAAGACAAGTTCATATCTCTTTTGGGTTGAAGCACAGTACATCACAAATAAACACCTATAAAACATAAACACTATTAGGACTAGGTCATGACAAATATTTAAACAGTAGTGTACATAGTATAGAATTTACTATCAGACCTATTATTGTCTAACAGTTTGTTATACTCTCGTTACCCCCCTATTAGAGTTGGCCTGCTTGCATTGATACTGTTATTTGGACAATTGCCTACACTTAATCCCACATTAGAAAAAGGGAACAAAACAATTTAAAAGTTAAAAAATTCAGCCTAACGAGATGCCGTTTGGGTCCTCCCACTTATGGGACTCTCAATCCTTTGACCGGTTCTCCCCCTTTGCACCAACTCGTATGTTCTATTTGTATCACTATCCCCTTATATATGGCTCAATCATCATTCATGCTCAAATTTGCTAAAGTTCAACCAGACCATATTTCACTCTTTTCACTATCTGCTCGCTGATCATCATACATCTCTCATCCCTTTTCACCTATTAGTTTTATAGCCGAGACCACGCTGCATAGTCAGATCTTTCTAATTCCACCTCACCTTGGTAACTGTTGCAGAAATCCTATTCTTATTCCGCCCGTCTCTTAATCACTTCATGGGTTCTCACAGAAAATACCATGAATTAGCCTTACATTTCAGGCAGCTATGGACAGAGACATGATTCTGTAAATATATTCACTCTGTTACATATAAATTCCTCAATATTCAAGTACTACATAAAGGGAGAAATCTCACCTGACTTTGTATTCATGTACTCGTATTCATCAATATAATTGGGGGTTCTTATTCGTATGATAATCTCGGAATTCGCCTCTTGGTCCCCAAAGATTTTAAGAGATTTATCAGGAATATGATTACATTTTCCTTATGTCTTTCATTTCGTTATGGCTGCTCTGTGGTATTCAATTTGCGAGTCAGACCAAAAATCCTACATATAAAAAGGAGAGGTCACATATATTGGCTGTCCGTTATGGTAACACATAACGCTATGTAGTATATTTATTTCTAGGGGAACAAAGATTATGCTTTTAACTCTTAAAGGGAGTATCGTTTAGGCCTATTTAAGTGTAGAGTGGAGGTATAAGGCTTTTTAAAAAAAAAACTCATGAACGCTAAAATGAACACTGCGTAGTTGTCGTTCACAAAGGGGTATCGCACTAAAAGTTAAGAATTTTTTTTTAAACAACACCCCAGCTAGCTTAATCAACGTGACCGCTGTCTCTTATGGTGACAGAGTCGCAGCTTCGTGCTCACTTACAGGGTTTCTGATGAAAGAAGCAGCGGCGTCCTCTCCCTGTTTTTGGCGTCTATCGACTGCCTAAATCAGTGAGGATCTTATAAAGGGGTCTTAAGTATCTTAATTAGGTACACTTGTGTGGTATGCTAATCGGCCGGACCCGGGTTCTGACCCGGAGCGGGACCAAATCTGTTTCCGGGACGGCCTCTTCGTGTCTGTCGACCTAAGGTGTACGAGTGAGCGCCATCTTGTAATAGGGTTTTATTTATGGCATACTCTTATTTACTGACTTATAAGTATTTGTCTGATGTCGAAAAGAAATTCTAAAATCAAACCTCGACCGAACAATTTGTTTTTGCCCATTTTCTACTTATTTTAAAATGATCAAAGCGGGCTCACCTTATTATATAAAATATGACATTACTAATTACCAAAGAACCCGAGCGAGAAATCAACTCTGGATATTAAATTGTAGGCAACATCTTTGATTGGGCAAATTATATGCTGTAAGAGCCCTAAATCTCTTAGTAACTTGGAGGTCACCATCACAGTCAGTTCCTTTGACCTATGATGTACTTATGGGGGCTGACTGGAGCTTTTATATTATATAGTCTACCTTAATTTGGAATTCTGTGTACTTCCAGGCAAATGCTAGATTCAAATAGGATCTAACTATAGCCTTAGTGCTTAATAATTAAACTCAATTCGAATTTATAGTTACCTAACTGGACACATGCTGAGGTTACAATAGCAACTTTCATTTAGATATACTATTGTGGTTTTAATCTATATGGGTTTGGTAGGTTCTGAGGAGTCTTGTAAGTTAAAAATAGAGTAGCGGTTTAGATGATAAATGACATCCACTCTTCCCTGTTATTGAGCCCCTTGTTCATCGTGTCCAGCATACACATATACCATTGTTCTCTACTCTTCCTGGTCTTCTCTGTGTTACCTCCTCGTCTGTTGATTTTTATTTTTTCTAGTATATACCATTTAAACTCGTCACATTTGTGGCTCTCAAAGATGAAGTGAGCCATAAGGGGGGCATTTTCTTTTTTCGTACGGATTGCAGATTTATATTCCGTAAGTCTGAAGCGAAGTTCACGCCCTGTCTCACCCACGTAGCCAAGGCCATATGGGCAAACCAGGAGGTAGACCACATTCTTAGTTCTGCAATTGGTGGGATCCTTCGAGCGATATGTTTTGCGATTATAGGTGATGGATTTATCCACTATACATTGTTCACAGATCGAACAGTTGCCACATTTGTTATTACCTATGGCTCTGGTTTGTAATATCGTACATTGGAAACTCTCCTTACTCTCAGGGTAGGTATGTACTAGTGTTTCGCAGATTAGTGTTACGCCTGAAGGCGAACAATGGCTTTTCCAACTGTAAAAGACTGACTATAGCAGTCTGACTGTAGAACTCTCTTGATTGTGTGTTTTTTGAAGAATTTGTTGTTATTGATTTGCTACTTCAGTGTGGCTTTTATTATTGATTAGACTGCTATGTCCATGTATTTTTATGAAATTTTTGTCATGTGCAATAAATAACTTTGTATAATTTTACCTTTTGTGGGAGTCCCTATGATATATATGGCAAAATCTACTGGTGTGTAAGGGGAGTAAATCGGTGGAGTGGAATGAGAGTGAAATTTGCTGATGTATGGTATCTAGTAAGGTTAAGATAAAGTTTACCCTACGGGATTTCTTTTATTTCACTACATGTGTGTGCATCAGATGCCACCTTCAAAAATGCCAAATTGTGCATTTTTTGAAGAATTTGCAAGTTACCATCAACTACAAGTTGGTGGTAATTTGCAAATTCTTAACCAAAATTCGCTACCCAAAAATGCTACATACATAGCATTTAAGAAATCGCAAAATTGCGATTCCTTAAATGCTATGGCAAAATAAAGAATCGCAAAACTTTGCGATTCCTTATTTTGCAAATATTTCATACATCCCAAAACATGGAAAAAGGCCGTTTGCGATTCGCAATAGGCTTGATACATATGGCCCCTAGTGATTTGCCCAGAATTAGAGGATGTTGAGGGTCGTTGCCGAGATTCAAACCCGGTTGCCCAGCTTTGAGGTTGACAGCTCTAGCTGTAAGGCTATATTGAACCAGACCTTTGGCTTGGCTCTCCCTATTAATTTGTCGGTTGGCAATGAGTACAATCCCATGAAACATACCCCTGCCACAAAGTAGCACTTAGTTTTTCTTTGTGTTATGTTGGGTAACTTTCCAATGCAAATCAGGATGTGTGTTAGAAAGTAAATTCAGCACAACACTTTGTCCCAGGTTTGCATCACTTTTTTTATATGCAAACCTGGTGAAAAAAGGTAGTAAAATTCTCCTTGAGTCTTTCTGCACATGTTCTAACAGTCATTCCTATACTGTGTGCAGAATGCAATGCATTTAAAAATGGGCCTTCATATTCACTCCCAGGCTGGGATCTCATAGCTCTATAAACACACAAGTCACTAGCCCTCACTGGGCCAGACGTTCATATAGACAGATAACTGAAGTAATCATATGAATCCAGAGGTGTGTGAGCCACTGAAAGCTCAAGCAGGCTCAAGTCTGAAGCCTGGCTCAGGTCAGGGTCTGGTTCAAACCGCAAGCCCATAATAAACCAAGCCTAAATGCGGCTTCTGAATCCCACATCCACTCTACCCTCATACACAAAAAGGTAAAAACAAAAAATTAACAATTGTGGCAAAAAGGAGAGACAAGTAATGACCAATTTTGTGGCTGATTTGTATAAAGTGAAACCAGAAAACCAAGATTAATCATGGCTTCCCCACTTAACCAAATTGAATTGTGTGATCTTATGCAAATACTGTATTTTACCCATCTTCCATTTCTTCACTATTGCATATAAAAGCATTTTCAAATACATGAGTTCAGAGTACCAGTTGTACAAAACTTATTGTGTTTCATTTAATAGACTATAATGTTGCTTTATTCATGATAATGTGCATAAAGAATCCACATGACAACTGTCAGGAGAGGAATGGTTCTAAGTTCACGCAGGGTGACTTTCCTTGTTCTTGTAAATATCCCTTAGCAGGCTGCGCCACCAGTGCGTCACGCAACGTGATGCACCGGTGGCGCAAGGGGCTTGTAAATCTGCCCCTAAATCTTTAATTGACACCTTGCAAGTGGACTGAAGAGAGTGCAATACTGCAGGGAGCACAAAAAGCAATTAAACATGGACTGCATCACTGTCTCTTTTTAAAGTTCAAGGTTGCTTGTCCCCCAATCCATGTCCCCTGTGCCCCCCAACCTCCACAATCTGGGGGGATTATTCCCTGTGTCCCCCACAGTTCCTACGCTCATGCGCCAGCTAGACTCAGACGAGGGCAGAGGGACAATATTGCACAGTCCCCATTAACGATACTGTCACGATTACGATCTCATATCTTCTGAGCCATGACCGAGACTGAGGGTGGAAGTGGCGACCAGTAAGCAAAGGGCATATGTTGGAAATGGGATCCCCGGCTGACCAGGGCTTTCGCCAAAGTCAGTCAGAGACCACCACACCCAAGTCAGGGCAAGGGAGTTACACGCCAAGATAACCCCTACTCACCCTCTAGGTAACGTGGCGCGAGCAGCAAGGCTAAACTTGGAGGCGATGTAGGCTAAGTATTTGCGCACGCACCCCAGCAACAACAACCAAAGGCCCACCACAAAGGAAACTCCACACAAGGTTATATAAAAATAGCCTTTGTATTACACCAAAACACATTAGATAAAACACACACTTTACAATGTGCCAGAGGCACGGGCAGAATTTACAGGGGATTATTTACAAGACAGGGCCACCTGGACCACTGTCAGGAATCAGAAGTAGCACTTTCAGAAATAGCACTTAGTACATAGAATATAGCACAAAATAGCACACAACCAGTAATCACTGGTAACCAGGATCTCACTAGCACCACCTGTACTAGGTAGAAAACAACCACCTATGTATCACAATACCTGTAGGGGTGTAAGAGGAAAACACATGATGCAATGCATAACATTCATTCAGAGGTGCATAGAAATAACATTGCGCAAAACTTAGATCAGTCACCACCTGTAACAGTCCCTGTGTCCCAGTGTCAGGGCCTAAACGTAGCAGTTGCCCACAAAGTGCTGGGCAACTGGTGCAGGGAAAGTTAGGGCAAAGTTGGAGCCTCTCTGGGCTCAAGAACCACCACTGTGGCACTGCGGAGCCTCTCTGGGCTCCTGGACACGAACTGGCCCTCCTGAGCCTCTCTCAGGCTCTTCCACAGACTGGGCACTCGAGCCTCTCTGGGGCTCGCAATGCAGAAGGGCTGGAGCCTCTCTGGGCTCCACCACGAGGGAATGGCACCCTCAGAGCCTCTCTGGGCTCAACGAACAAAATGGCCCCCAGGAGCCTCTCTGGGCTCCTCAACAATGATGCGGGCGTCAGGGCCCCTCACGGGGGACCCTCGAACACGTGGGGGCGCTTGGAGCCCCCCCCTCTGGGGACTCAGGACGAGAAATGCCCCCTAAGACAAGGCGATCACCACCGAGGAGGGCGGGCACCGCAATATGCCCCGACGCCCCCTCTCTCCTTACAGGAGCACTCACCGGGTCTGCCTGCTCTCCGGGGCCCCTGCTCCTCTTCACACGCCGAGGTCAGCCGGTACTGGGCAGCAGGCGGGGCTCTGCATCGGAGCCCCGCGGTCCTCACCTGCTCAGTCCCGGTTTCTTCTCCTCGCGCTGGAACTGCGGAGGCGGGACTTCCGGTTGCTTCTCCGGGGCCGCGCTATGATTGGCCGGCCGGCCGGAACACTTCCGGGTCGTCGCGGGCAGCGCGGCGGCCCGTCTTCGGCACTCCTTAGGTTGGGGATTAGTTAACCGGGCTCCCTCGCGTTAAATTCCAAAAACAGCAGCAAATCACCGGGGCAATCGCCGGGTGGGCACCGGCTGCGAGGATAACGCGCTCCCAAGCGCCAGCACACCATCAAGCGCTTCCAAGCGCTAGCACACCATCAAGCGCTTCCAAGCGCTAGGGGCGTACAGATGCAGCGCTTCCTGCGCTAAATGCCCAAATAAAGCGCTCTCACAGCGCTAGAGGCCAGTAAAGCGCTCCCTCAGCGCTAGGACAAAAAGAAAGCGCTCTCAAGCGCGAGGGAGCACTCAGTTCAGCAATAAAGTCCTTGTAGGCTGGCAGGGGGGCAAGGCTGGGCCCAGAGCCAGCACACTGGGTCTCCAGGCAGGGAGACACCCCAAGTGGCGGTCCTCTGGCCCAGCAGCAGCAACAGCCCCCTCAGGATCCTGGAAGAGAACAACATCTGTGGGGACACAGCCCCATTTTTATACAGTGCATTCCTTTGTTCAAGGGTGCAGAGTGGGGGCGGAACCAGTCGCAGCTGGTTCTTGAGTACTCTGTTTACCTCAACCACCCTCTCTATTCACTGGCAGGGCCTGGGTCATTAGACTCTCCACAGGGGGGTGGAGCCAGCATTGTGTGGGGAAAACCCAGCCCATCCAGGACACAGGTACACTCCTCCCACACATTACTCATGCAGATCTCCCACTCACCACCGGGCAGACCCATCCAGACTTCCTGGAGCCTGGCATGCCAGCCAGCTCCAGCCTATCACACGCCAGCACCCTCACAGCACACGTACAGCCATGTCTAGAAATGGCGCTTCCCTACTAGACACATACATGCTGCATACACCGTTGTGCAGCATTCACTCACACGAGTTCACACATACCAGACTCAAGCCTGTACACCCCACGCATCAGGAACTACCAGGGACACATACATTCCCCATGCATTCCTATGGGCGGGCAGGCCTAGCTCAGCACATGCACTCAGAGTGCGCACGCACTTTCCACTGGGACACAGTGAAAGTGCGCAGAATCCCTAAAATCACCATTGCGAGGTCACCATTTCTAGCAAAAAGTCTAGGGGTGAACCTGCCCTAAGGGCCAAAGTCCAACAGCATACTTCCTTTGTGTCTTTTTATCTGTTTTTCTTTTTTGATGAACAATGACCCGTGTAAAAACCTTGAGGCTTATCAATCCCTCACAGTTCACAAAGATTGTAACCAGAAGTAAGGCTTAGCCCAATCTAGAAACAGACGGGGGCTCTCATCATCAGTCAGAGATTGTCTTATTACCTCTTTCTCTGCATATACAACTGCATCAGACCAACCCCTTCGGGGCTCAGAGGAGGGCAAGAAGGAGTCAATGGAGACCAGACTAGCTAATAACACCCAGGATTCACACAAACGTGAATTTAGGATAGAACTAGAGCTGCAGGAGGACAAAGCTCTTGACAGACGGGAAGTCAGTGACGCTAAATCAATTACAGTACAAGTCATTATACATGCTCAAGATTTTGCAACCTGGTATAACAAAAAGAGGTCCACCCAATTATGGGCAGCAGCAAAATACAGCAACTGTGGAGATTTTGCCACATCCTGATGGTGTAAAACACTTCTATCTGGGGAATCTTCTTCACAGAGTATGCCACAGGGGATCTGTCATTTGCCTATGGTGATAAGACCAAGGGATGTGACACCCAGAGTGATCAGGAATATAACCTCTACGGGTCACCCCTTCTTTTCCCTGAACCCGCTGCTCTTTTTGCCAGAAGTACTAAAGTCATTACACAAAGTGGTAGTCCGACTTTAGACTCTCGATATATTTCTGACAGTAGACTGTTGACTTTATGCCTCTTTTTGGAAGCCACCAATGCAGCACTAAACTGGCATTCAGATGAAATGGAGATATAGGTAGAGCTATTACTAACCATGGGCACCTTTATTGCCTCCATTGATGGCAGAGTGTCCAGTCTTACCTCTCTTTTCACTGCCACAATAGCGTACATAAGATACATTGGCAGAAAGTCTGAGAATCCTCAGCACTTTAACACTGCCCTAATTAGACACTGGGGGCCAGATTGACCATTTTCTCAAATGCTGTGCTGCGCTGCTTGAGAAGGAGAGAGCAGAAGAGCACCAATGATACTGAAATACGGCACTCTCCTCCCCTCTCCCTAGCGCTGGTGCTGAAATTAGCTGCCATGCACCACAGATACATCTTTGCGCCATAGTGCAAGGGTGTCTGCATGAGTCAAGCATAGGTTTTGTACTGGAAGGGTTCCCTTCCAGTACAAAATACTATGGTTAGATTAATTATAATCATTTTCTCATGTTGTGTTCTGGACAGTGCAGCACACATCTTAAGTCGGAAAATAAAGGAGAAAAAAACATTTCTCCTTCATAGTGCCTGGTTAAAAGTGCCTGGTTAAAGAGTGCGCTATTTTCTAACACTAAGCCCTGTCTACTTTCTTTAGTAAATTGGGTTTCGCATCAGAATCCCTGGATGGTTGTATGGGAATGCCCATGCTCCAACCATGGTACGGCCCTTTGGCACTAAGTAATGCAGAGCAGCATTATGCACTTCTTCGCGTTATTTTCACGTTATTTTCAGTGCTCAACAAGTTTAGTTCTGGAAAAAAAATCAGACAAAAAGATTTTGTGCCGATTTTCATCACTTTTGTGCCCGAGAACTTCCACGGGGAATTATGACCCTGAGCAGCTCCACGAGGAACCCCCCGGATCAGCTGCTCAAGTAACCTTTCAACGTGAAACGGCACAAGAGTTGAAATCGATTTGAGGGCCTGACCCTTTTCTCCTCACAGGGCTACTGTATGGCTGAAGTGGACAAGGAGGCGTTACCAACACCTGCCTCTACAGAGGTTATTAAACCTCTCACAAGGAAACAGAAACAAGAACTGTGTAAGACCTCAAAGGCTCAATGCCGGAAAAACTTGTTGAATGCCCAAACAGTCATAAGATCTAATTTCAAAGTTTATCCAATATTTGACAATTGCAACAAGAGCTTGAATTTGCACATACAAAGTAAATGGAGCCTTGAACTCCGACCCTCCTCCCCCTTATCCTCCCTTCTGCAAATTATTGAATTCAAATGTGAAATCACACCTTTCCCTGGTACCTGCTGAGTCGCAAGAACTGTCGATCCCACAGATCAGACAAGCAAAAAAAGGTGATGTTACTGATCAAACAGATTAGGAACTCACAGTCGCTCTATTTTCGCAGGCTTCCAGATTACTGCTAATATCTAGGAAAGAGGACACTCACTGCAGCATTACACACACAAGTGAGGGCACCAAGGGGGGGAACAGCAGGCAAGTCACCTTTGGATAACTTTTTTGCCCAAGACACTAATTGAGCACAAATCGGGTGGTGTAATTGGCTAGTGCAAGCAGAGACTTGTCCGCATATGAGCACCTGGCACCTCCCCTTGCGGTATGATAACAGTGACTTTATCACACTGCATGAGGCATGCAGTGCTATAGAGGATCTTACCAACACTGTTATTTTTACACTGGAATATTAGACAAGGGTGCCCACAGATGTATTAAACAGAGGAAACATCAGCCTTAATCTGTTAAACCTTTTACCCCACACCCGTTCGTTTATTGCAGAGGACATCATCTCTATTAACCCCTTCCGGGCCGCGGATGGCCCCCGGCCATCCCACGTGATGGCGGACCAGTGCAGAGGACGGCCGGGGGCTGAAGCCCGCCCACTGATTAAACCGCCAGCACCGCGGTGGAAGTTTTGCCACGGTCAACGGGTTAAATTTGCGGATGGTGTGGGGCTCCTTGGAAAAGTGTCCATGAGGGTTACCTTAAGGAGTTAAGCAGTATCAGAGCAGGTCAAGAAACACAAAGACATACTCAGGTCCTGGGGAATCATTTTTTCTTTTCCGGTACATGTTGGATACACTAACCCATTTAAAATCATCAGCTCCTCAAACTCCCTCACAAGTAACTCAGTCAGATCGATTTTTAAAAAAACACAGAAGTGCCTCAGAGAACAAACAGGCACACATTGATCTGGTAAAAAAACTGCACCGGGGGTCAGAGAGTTATTCTTTTCAATAAAAAACCAGACACATCTTCAGTTGCTGAGGGAGGACTAGTATTGGCTGTCATCAACAATTAGGGCCCGATTACGATGCAGGCCGAAACGGCCCCAACTGTTGGTCTGAGCCCTTCAGCTACCATCATAAACGGCTGGTCGGATTCCTTTTCGATTGACCCATTTTGATGGGGTTGGTCAGAAAGGAATCCAAATCGGATTTTCGAAAGGCTGCCGAGCCTGTCCGCCATTCGGAAAGCTCTCAGTAATCTCCCGGCCAGCTCTTTCCAGCCAAGGGATTACGATGGCAGATTCCCACTGCCTTTCTTTGCCCTCCTTTCCGACACAGAAAAGCTTTTGGAATCTGTCTTTGGGGGCCCCCAGCAGGGCCCCATGGGTGTGAAGAACCGGGATTTTAGATCCCAGCGGCACTAGGGGAAAACGCCCGATGTCTTCGAGTTCACCTGTCTTAGAGCACAGAGACACGGAACACTTCTAGATGACATCAAGGATCAAGTTTATTGGCTGCAACCAGGAACAGAGATCTACGAAGCACAACACGGGTGGTTCGCTAGAGACTGCACAATTTCATTGAGCGGAGCATGGTCTTTTATGCCAAAATATGCGCTTCAGGCAACATTCCAGGCTAGCATTGATTACATACAAACTGACCAATGAGCATGTGATATTTCAAACATATCGAATGATGACAATCCCACTTTTCATTTGTCCAGCCCACCAGCAATGACCAAGCACATTCCGAAAATCTTGTTCGATCAGGCCGGACAAACCCCATCATAATATCCCAACCCAAACCAGTGATTATGTCGTAAAGCAAAGACCAGAAACAGATTGAAAGCAAGATAGAAGGGTGGATGCAGTGTGCCATAAACTTCGGCACGTCCTGCTCTTTGATCTTTATCTAACCAGCTGCTAACAAGGAACTAGCTCAGCGAGGTCAGCCTCGGGCAGCGAAGTCAGTTTGGCCAGGTCATTCAGGAGTCAGCTAAGGTGTACGTGTCCAAAAGGACTCGTTCGGCCGTAATCATCGGCCTATGTGAGGGCAACCACACAAAATGGCTGCCGTTCACAAAATGGAACCCGAAGGTTCAAACGAAATCCCTAAATACGTAGTGTTCTCACTGATCGATGAATGCGAAAACACTCGTACATACCGCATTCGTGATTTGCGGTCAGCTGATATGAAAATCGTCTATTTCCGACAACCTTTATTGAACGGGTTCAGAATAAAGAACCATAGACCCTCAATCTACGGAACTACAGGTGAAAGTCCACTGACTGGCGGCTTAGGGGGCACCATAGTAAATGTAAATCCAGGATGAACTGCATTTCTGCTCTTTACAATGAGAGCATGCCTTCCATTTGGAATGCATCCTCCCATTGTAAAGTATATGATTGTGACCAAACAGGGTTTGGCCGCATCGTACTTGCTGGGCTGGAACTGATGACAAGAGGTCGATCAGTTCCAGTTCCCAAATGATGTTGGATGGACTCCGGTCTGTCCAACATCAAAATAGGGTCCTTAATCTGGACTCCAAAACATGGGGGTAGCAATGAAGCTTTATTTGACCAGAAGCACAAAAAGGCTTCCTTCACAGCTATTGACACTTCTACACGGTCAAATAATCGATCACTGTCCTTGTTATCTTGGAATGTTGCAGGCTTATCCAAAATATTGGAAGATGATGACTCTTGTTCCTTTTGCTACAGAATGACATTATTTGTATACAAGAATCTTGGCTCTGAGAGCCACTGGCTCTTCCAGGGTACCCTACCTTTCATGTCAATGATTTGAAGGGCAACAGTGGAGGTTAGGGAAATGGAAGACTTTTGCTTTTTCATTGTGAACACATTGGTCTGTATTCTGGCATTATATATTCCAGTAATCATTATGGGCCAGATGTACGACCCTTACATTTTGCGACTCACAAATTGCGTCACTATCTGACTCACAATTTGCAACCTACTTGAAGTAGGTGGTAAGCTGCGAGTGTTTAGCGGCCGCAAATGCAGTAAAAAAATAATAGTACATGGCAGTGAGTCTCGCTATTGGGAAGAGATGCCCCATCCTAATAGCGAGAGACGCAAATGCTATTTTGCGAATCAGTAACTCGCTGAAATAGCATTTGTATATGCCATTAGCCTTTTTTGTGGTCGCAATTGGGGCCGATCCCCCATTTGCGAGCGCAAAAAAGGGTCGTACATCTGGCCCTAAAACTCTAAAAGAGGGTAGGAGTTCTCTTTTAGCCCTGGTCCTGAGAAATGTATACTTACACCATAATGCTAAGCTTAAAGCCGAGTCCATCAGACAATTGGAGGTAACCCTCTCAGTTTGCAGGTCCAAATGTGTGCATTATACAAACTGGCAATTTCAAGTCAAAGCTTGCATATGATATCTCGGAAGATCTGACAATCAGTCAGATTGACAAATGTCGGGGCCTTCCATGGGCACAACCCCCTGCACCACCTAGTGACTCAAAGGGTCACATACTACTTAAGTAGGATATTACATGTTTATAATCTACGTTTTTTAATTGGGAGGATGGATGGATGGATGGAGACAACCTTATTAAGTATGCGCACTTCTCCAAATTCAGCAATGCAGTTTCAGGGTTCAATCTAGTTTCTGTCGAATATATTGGTTGGTTCTCCTCTTTTACCATATAACCCTTTTGGAAAGTGATCATTCTGCACAAAGTATTCGTACATTTTATAGCCAGACCAGGCACTTAATTTTCAAGTCAAAAGTCAAATTCAAATTCAAATAAGTCTTTATTTCGACACATACGTCATGAAAGACTATACAATTTATAAAAAAAATATACACATGTTAAAAACGAGGGCAGGATAAGAAACCCTAAAAATATCGAGGACACAATTTTCATGCCAGGAGAACAGGTCAGCTGGTTATTCCATTACAATAAATCAATATCATTACGAAGATTTAAAACCTAGTCAATAATTTAAGATTAAAAACAGTACGAGGTCATTAACCAGTCACAGTGATGGTGGTACATAAAATTTAAGAGAGATAGACGCAATTTAATTATGACGTAGCTTTCTCCGCCTTATAGCCCACATCCAATGCAAACATTTAGAAACAGCAATTACAATACTTTCGGAACAATCCATTTTGAAGATCCTTAAGGCCTCTGTCCCGTTAGTAATGCCCTTCAACAAGCATATAGACTTTAGCCACTTGTGACGTGGGCGTTTGTACTCTGGGCAGATAAAAAAAGATATGGGCAATGCTCTCCGGCTGGGTAGTACAGAATGGGCATAATAAATTATTTCCAGCTAGCCATTTGCCGGTAAAAGAATTGACAGGAAGGGTGCCCACCCTATGCTGATGAAACCATTTCCTATCTTCGGCAATTGTAATGATATCCCAGTAGCCTTCATAAACTGGTTCATGCTTGAGCTCTAAAAAATCCCTTGTGAGTGATGGGCCCATGCACGTTCGAAAATTATGCATTGACACCATTGACCAATAGAGCTCCTTTAGGAACCTTTCGAGGTGGAAAGGGGTTGGCAGCAGGATCCTTCCACAAAGTGCCCAAGCCCATGGCGATGTAGACAGCCTTGACCTCTCTAAACCAAGGAATTCTGTTGGCTGTATCCATATCTCGGACTCCGAGAAGGGACTGGGCAAACTGGGAGAGTTCCGGTGTTAGCCAGAGCCTCCTCCAATATGCCACTGGTCTATACTGCGCCACGTCCTCGAGTCGTTGGCAGCCCAGATCGTAATAGAGAGGCAGAAGTGGCGTGGAAGGCGGAAGACCAACCAATCCCCTCACACACTTGTTTTGGGAGGTAGCTAGTTGTGTAATGTTACTAAACTCCCATAATTCAGCCCCATACAATATAGAAGCGCTTATTTTGGTATTATAAATTTTAAGTGCTGGGGCAATGGGTTTAGTTGCCGAAAGGCGCAATTCCCTTATTAGTACTCCCGCTAGCTGAGCATGTCTGGTAACTAGATGGTTAGTGTGGGGTTTCCATTCAAGCCTTGAACCCAGTGTGATACCAAGATAGGTGAAGGATTGGGTCTGTTCAAGCAATTCACCGTTCATAATGGCCCTCCCGTCACAAACTTATGTTTGTGCATGACCATAATTTGGTCTTTGCCACATTGATGGTAAGGCCATAATCTTTGCAGAATATTTCAAAACGCCCAATGGCCTTCTGTAGCCCTTGTTGCGTTTTAGAAATTAATAGAGTGTCATCTGCAAACATTAGCAGGGGTACCGACATTCCGTTCAACTTAGGTGCATCTGTTGGATAGTCCTTAAAATAGTCAATAACCCTGTTAATGTAAAGCGAAAACAGTGTTGGGGCGAGAACACACCCTTGCCTCACCTCTCTGAGGATTGGGAACCTATCTGTAACTCGGCCTTGTTCACCCCACCGGACCTGAGCAAAATTGGCGTCATGTAATTTAATAAAAAAAGCAAGTACTTCAGGTGGCATGCCTTGTTCTTGGAAGACACTCCACATCTTGAGACACGGTACTAAGTCGAAAGCCGACTTAAGATCGACAAATGCCCCATATAGGGTGCCACCTCCAAGAAAAACCCACCGCCAATAAATCATAACGAGTCTAAAAACCTGATCTACAGTGCTCGTGTGTGCACGGAACCCTGCCTGGAGAGGAGACAAAACATCTGCCTCGTCAATCCAGTTCAGGATCCTAGAAAACACGAGCCTGGCTACCACCTTCTGGACACAGTCTATCAGGCTGATCGGCCTATAGTTTGCAGGGTCGGAGCGATCCCTCTTCCTATCGATGGGGATTATCTCGGCCCCCTTCCAGGTGTCAGGAATAGGGGAGCCTTTGGTGATGGCATTTGCAAGGGACTGGATGTAAGATGCCCACACTCCTTTCCCATGTAAGAAGAGGTCTGCGGGAACACTTTCCAACCCGGGCGCTCTAACCTTTGGGACAGAGTTGAGAACGCGTTCGACATCATTTAAACTAAAGTGTAGCGGCGTGATATCTACATCGGGATGGGGAGATTGAAGCTCAACCCCTTGTCGAAGGACGGACAGGCAAACTGCGTCTTAAAATGCGAGACCCACATGTCTGGGGAAACATGATTTTGTGGGTGATCCCTGGGGCGCCCCTTTCCCCATTTCACCAGATCCCAAAAGACAACCATGTCCCTAGTTCTACTCGCATTATATAGCTCTGACCAATATTGTTCATCCCAGGATCGCTTAGCATCCTGTTGGAATGTCTTATACATCCCCCTAGCTGCTCGAATCCGATCCCTATCTTTTGTTCTTATAGTCACTGCTAGTAATTTATATGCATCCCTGCAACTTTTACCATACCATGATTCTGCCCGATTTTTAAGACTTTTAGTTCCACTGACCTCCTTGATAAAAAAATCTTTTAGCCTATTAAAAAGAGTTGTATGAATAGGAACAACCTTTGACGTGAAATCCAGGTCCGTTGTGCACACTTGGAGCTCTTGTGTGGCTTTTGCCGCTAATTCACCCATTGTAGCTAAGTGTTCCTCTTTAAGAAGACATTCTGCCCATTTTACTCTCCTGGTGTTATTAGAAGGATGTATATCAATAGTGGTGGGTCTGGGAGCAGACAGCTTTCCTTCATACAGCTCCACTGTTAATATTAGTGGATTATGGTCACTTTCCACCCGTTTTTCAATGACCATGTCCTTAATGAAGGACCACATCTCTATATTAAAAAGGATGCAGTCTATCCGACTACAGCGTACCCCATTATCAAAAGTGGGATCACCCTCTTTATCTGATTTAGTTCTGCCATTTGCCGCCCTTAGCCCCTGCTCTAGACATAGAGCTTTAAGCAAAGCAGCTTGCGACCACCTCTTAATAGGAGGAATGGTCAATTGCGGAATATCCCAGGTAAGGTCTTCCTCAATTGCTAGTTCGACATCATTATTATCCAGAGGTTCGAAGCAGCAATTAAAGTCTCCAGCTGTTCCCTTTGCCATTATAATAGCTAAGATGGAAATCCAAAAGGGAGATTGTCTCAGAGGGTTTGCCCCTACGTTTGCCCCTTGCATATATATTAATATTATACAGATCTCTGCATTTGGGACTTTGGATTCTAATAATTAAGATATCACTACTCTTAGAATCCAGCTGGATAACTATGTACCTGTCGTCCTGTCTGACCCATATCGTCAAACCCCCCATGGGTCTTCCCCTCTTACTAGCGGTAGCTGGGCTATAAAAATTCAGGAATCCCTGTCTAAACTGCGGTTCCATCTGCCAAGTTTCCTGGAATACTAGGACACAATGATTGTATATAAACGTTAGCCAATCTTGGGACATTAATTTATTCTTTAGACCTGCAATATTCCAGGAGAACAGAGACTGTGCTATAAATAAGTTGCTTGTAGATTCGCTAGTCTGGGGCTGGCTACCTTCAAGAGCATTAGTGATTATCATTTGGCCTGAAGCTGGGACAACAACAATTGGACTCCGTACAATAGAGGAGCAGCTTAAGCCTGAGATGACCATCCTGTTACCATTAGCATAACTGTAATACTCCAACGGATCTGGGGTTACGGGGACGGTAACTTCCTCCCTTATAAACTCAGCATCACCCTCGCTGTAATTGGTAGCTATTCCCAGTCCTTTAGATTGACGTCAAGGTTGCTTAATGCATCGTAGCGGTTAGACACCGCAATTGCCCTTGGATTGCCAATTGACATATCGCCCAAATGCCTTCGGCGATTTGGTCTTTTATGCACGTCAGGGCTATAAAAAAACCAGCAGGAAGATATTAATACCCTCCTGAATAAGCCCAGAGTGTGCACCACGATGTAATATATCCCTGTCCAGGGCTGGTGACCTAATGCTAAGCACAATGCAATCTCCTTGAAAGCTCTTCTGGGATTGTTATACCCATGGGACCCTTCTGACCATCATAAATTGTTCAAAAAGGTGGTTTCCTAACCCAGTTTTTTTATTTAAATAGTGGAGTGATTTGTGCTTTAGTGAAGACCAGTGCTCCTCGTCGTAACAGGTACATTTCGGGGCATTTGCAAGGATGATCGTATACGGCGTAGCCTCTGGTGGAAGATGTAGGGAGGGTCTATCTAATAACTCCTTCCCATCACTCCTTAGTTTACCTCTAGGACCCTGTGGTCCTACCCGGCCTCTGCCTATCTGCTGGGCGTTTTGATTCAATTGTGTTGCTGGGGCTGGAACTGAGACAGCAGGGCGTTCTACCTGCCTTTCGCTCTGTGTACTTATTGGACGTAATAATTCGCTATCCTTGGGCTTAATGGTTTGACTAATTTCCTGACAAGCAGGTGTATTTTCAAATAAATGTTTCTCTATTGAGTGAAGTCTATGGGAAATTGCGTTGAGTTTGGCCATAACGGGATTAATCAGTGATAGCAGCCTTTCTTCTAGCAGGTTGACTATATCCGATGACATTTGTAAACAGTTTGGGTCCTGGGCTACCATGGGTGTGTTAAAGCTATTTGTTTCCCCTTTAGGCCCCTCTAATGTGCCAAGTGACACCACAGGACTTCCATGTTTGGATGCAGGGTTCCTATTCTTAGACTGTTTTGAGGTCTGAGTGCTCGTTTTCGGAGCACTACAAGCCTTTCTTGTTCTGGACTGAACTTTCCTTGCAGTGCCTTGTGCGGTTTTCAATTGCCCAGTTTGAGTGTGAAGCGGGGAGGGGGCTTCAATTGGACAGGGGGAGTTAGCTGTAGGTGGTACTCCTGGGGTGCCCTGCTCAGATGTGGGTGCAATGCGATTTATTCCAATAGGACTCATAGCTACCGTTGGATTAGCCTTAGTTGGAGATGCAGATGTTGGCGGTAGGAGCCTTGGCTCTAAAGAGAGCCTCCGCTCTGTTAACTGTATTTCGTGCATTAGCACGCTCTCAGCCCTAATGAGAAAAGCATCCAATGTGCCGACAACCCCTGCCCCATTACCCCCCTTACGAATAGTCTTACTCATGACCTAAGTTGACAGTGTCAGTTAATGGATACCAAGCTTGATTGCCAACAGGAAGGGGGGTTTGGGGGAGGGAGCTGACCGAAGGTAGGTGCCCTCCCCCGGGCAGTTTGGGAGGGCTGCGAGGGGTTTTCTCGAAGTAGCCAGAACTTTCTGGAATTGGGCTGGCCTAGTAGGTTTTGCCAGCCCAACTATAAATTCTTGTTTCCCCGCCTCCTAGCCACCAATTTAGGTTTGGTGACCTGGTGGCTAGGAGGAGAGTTAGCGTTTTTTGTGGTCACGATTGGCGTGCAAAGGCTCTTGTTCAGGCTTCTTCTTCAGCGGTGGCGGTTGATAATTTGGATTGCAGTGAGGATGAAGAGGTGATAGGTGACTCTCCGGTCAGGGAGGTGCCTTTGAGAGTTGGTGTTCGAGGACGTTCTTTAGACAGATTTCAAGTGATGAATGTTGGTTCAAATTTGCGGGGGACAGAATCTGGTTTCGGTGTAGTATTTAGGGACCCTAGCACACCAGTCCAAACTTTTTCTTTTCAGGACAGGGATAGATGCGGCGGTCCAGACTTGGCAGGGCGCGGTCCACTCCAATTTCGCCGAGGTGAAGCGAGGAGAATGCCTAGCGCGGCCCTCTCTGTTCCACCGGGGGAACCCGCCGCGGTCAGCACACGAGGGTCCGGCGTGACCCCGCTGACCCCAACGAGTAGCAGGTATAGGTGGCCCACCTTACCGGCGGCTATGGAGCCTCAGAGTCAGCGCAAGGGGAGCTACAGGCGGGTACAGTCTGCTCCCCCCCCTGGAGGTTCTTCACAAACATTTAAATGTAATATTGTTGATACCGGGTTAGGTAAGACCCGTAGTGAGGTGTTGCCTACTGGATTTGATTCGGTGGTCCTGGATTATGATGAAGATAGTCCCGAGGAAGGAGAGTTACGGGACGTAGAGTGGGGGAACCCTCTCATGTGTCTGGTAGTGTTTTTCAGGCTCAAGCGGTGCAAAGTCAAGGACAAGGGAGAAGAGAGCACGGCCCGTCGGTCAGGGCGCCTCGCAGACAGAATACATTGGTTTCAGAGCCACGGACGGAGCCTTCGAGAGTGGTCTCTTTGTTACCAGGTGAGCAATTAGCTGCACAGGCCAAACCTACTATGGTGTCTGTGGGCACAGGAGGGGAAGGGACTGTTGGTCTTGGTGAAGGGAGGTTGTTGAAAGGACGTTACGTTAAAGACACTGCTGTGGGCACTGACGAAGTTTTAGAAGTCACAGGTAAAGTGGAGAGTGGTACTAGCACTGATGCTCCAAGTGCGGTAAAAGAGCCATTGGCCAGCAAGGAATTGAAAATTAAAAAGTTGCCTTATTTGGGGGTCACGAAGCCTTTGGGTGCCCATTTGATGTTGGCTACAAAAGAACGTATTTGGAAGGGAGAGTATGTTGAAATTCTTAAGCTACTACACCGGGAAGTCCGGTCCAAAGAAGGGTCGAAAGAGGAAGAGTTTGAGTTGGCAAAACGTCCTAGAGTTCCGTTAACCATTGAAAATTGGACGGCTGCATTCCTTATTTATGCGAGTGTATACTGTGAAAAGTTTCCAGAGCGCAGCGTGTCTCTTTTTAAATACATGGATGTTATACGCAAGGCACAGCTTACTGGTGGGGGGTTTGCGTCCCAATATGATGAGGAGTTCAGGGCCAGGATGGCTTGGGATCTGGAGGCCAAGTGGGGGGAGCTGGACACTGACTTATGGCAGCATATCATGGGATCTGCATCGGGGGGTAAGACTATTTTTACAGCCAGTGGTCTCCCCTTAATTTACCGGCCCTTTCAGGGCAAACCCACCCGGGGAGGGGTGGGGAGTACTTCAAACACACAGTCAGGAATGGGCACATGCTGGGAATTCAACAAAGGGTCCTGTAGTAGAGAGTATTGTAAGTTTCGACACGAATGCTCTGGCTGTGGTAAGCGGCACCCATTGTTCAGATGCTGGGATAACAAGCCAGCAGGAGGTCAACAGGGGAAACAGTCAGGTGCAGGTGGCTCGGGGACGTCCCAACAGTTTTCAGGGGGTAGGGGATCCAGAGGTACTCAGGGTGTTGGGCCCAAGGGCTCATACGCCGGTTAAGTTGGAGAAGTTGCGCATTGCACTTCACGATTATGATGATGAAGCTGTGAAGAAAAAATTGTTAGATGGTTTTGAATTTGGATTCCAGTTGGGTTACATGGGTTCCAGACAAAGGAGATGGTCTGCTAATCTGAAATCAGCGTCTGAGTATGGCGCAGTAGTGCAAGACAAGTTAAATAAAGAAGTGCATGAAGGAAGGATGGCTGGCCCTTTTCATGATTGGCCGATCCTTAATTTGATAATATCACCTATTGGAGTGGTCCCGAAGAAAGATCTGGGTCATTTCAGGCTTATTCAACACTTGTCATGGCCGGAAGGGTCGTCTGTCAATGATTTTATTGATCCAGATGCTGTTTCAGTCTCTTATTCCTCAGTTGACATGGCCATGTCACTTGTTGTGACCGCGGGCGCAGCTGCTGAGATGGCCACGTGTGATATAAAGTCTGCTTTCCGGCTGCTGCCTGTCCATCCGGATGACTGGTGTCTACTGGGTATACAATTTTCAGGAAAATGGTATGTGGACAAGGCTTTGCCGATGGGTTGCTCCATTTCATGTGCTCTTTTTGAGTGTTTCAGTACTTTTTTACAATGGTACTTTACTCATCAGTCTGGTCACTCACTGGTAACGCACTACCTGGATGACTTTTTCTTTGTCGGGTCCCCGGGCTCCACGGAGTGCCAGTCTGCTCTGGACACTTTCCAAGGGCTCATGGAGGATCTGGGAGTTCCTTTGGCTCCTGAGAAAACTATGGGTCCTGCCACTGTTTTGTCCTTTTTGGGAATTGAACTTGATTCCGTAGCAATGCGGGCTCGCTTGCCTGAGGATAAAAAAGTGAAGATGCTGGAGTTGCTGTAAACCAGTTTGTCAAAACGGAAAGTGTTGGTGAGAGATATTCAGGTGTTGCTAGGCCATCTCAATTTTGCCTGTAGGGTCGTGAGAGCAGGAAGGACTTTTTGTCGCAGATTGGGCAGGGCTCTTGCAGGTCAACATTTGCCTCACCATCGTGTTCGCTTGTCTGCTGGTGTCAAGGAAGATTTAAGAATGTGGAAATTTTTTCTCTCTTCTTTTAAAGGTGTTCCCTTGGTTCGGGACGTTGACTTCCAGTGGGATGTGCAAATGTTTTCGGATGCAGCTGGCAGTGATGGATTTGGTTTGTATTGGAATGGAAGATGGTGTGCTGAACGTTGGCCGGATGAGCGGTTGAATGGTGGTCGCAGCATTACCTTTTTGGAGCTTTTCTCTTTGCTGGTGGCTTTGACCCTGTGGGGGGAGGTCTTGGCACACAAGAAAGTGCTTTTTTGTGTGGACAACATGGCTGTGGTGGAGATTGTTAATCGACAGTCTGCCAGGGATGAACAGGTCTTGAAGCTCATGAGAGTTTTCGTGCTGGGCTGTTTGAAACACGACATTCACTTTCGTGCTTTGCACATTCCTGGTGTGGACAATGACATTGCGGATGCTCTGTCTCGTTCACAGTGGGGGAGATTCCGTGGACTGGCGAGGGAGGCAGACAGAGCACCGACCCCGATGCCGATTCATCTGTGGCACATAGGCAACGTCGGGTCTTACAACTAGTGGTAGGTTCTTTGTCTGTGTCTACGCGTTCTGCTTATTCTCTGGCCTGGAGGGAGTTTTTGGAGTCTGGCGCTTGCAGGCGTGAGGAGGTTTGGCGTCGTTCTGAGGATGTGGTAAATGTCATTTTAGATCTCATGGATAAGGGTCTGACCAGGGTAACCATCGCAGGTAAATTGGCAGGGATAGCTTTCATGGGTAAGTTGGTATGGGGTTATTCTCCTTCAGCGGGGGAGATTGGCAGGAGAATGCTTGAGGGCTGGGCTAGAGAACAAGGGCACACCAGTAGATCCAGGGCTCCTTTATCTTGGCAGATTCTGGCTCGGCTGATAACTATTCTACCTTCGGTTTGTTCAGATGACTTTGAGTCCTGCTTATTTTCCATGTTAATGGCATTTATGTTTTTTGGAGCTTTCAGGGTTTCAGAGTTGTTGGGCTCAAAATGTAAGTGTGGCCTCTTTTGGCGTGATGTTTTTTGTTCTGATGAGGGGGTGCATGTGTGGTTGGCCAGCTCCAAAACTGATCAGAAGAAGAAGGGGAAGGGAGTGTGGTTGAAAGCGCGTTCTCCGAGGATTACTTGCCCTTTAATGTTGGCTCGGCGCTGGCGTTCTTTATCCGGGGGTGGTGAGGATGCGCTTGTTTTCCAGCACATTGATGGCACCCCTGTTACAGCATACCAATTTTGCATGGTTTTGCGCAAGGCGCTACAGCACTTGGGTTTGGATGGGAACTTATATGGTACACATACTTTCCGGATTGGTGCAGCAACTGAAGCTTTTAAAAGAGGTTGGACACAAAGGGATATCATGAGATTGGGGCGGTGGTCTTCAAACTGCTTTCAGCGCTACGTGAGAAGTCAAGGGGAGGAGGCACTTGCGTCATCTTCCTTCCCATGAGCTTTAACTCTGTTTTCTTTTATAGGATCTGTTGCTGGGCCCCGTTCTCCTGTGGTGACAGTCTGGATAGTTGGGCATTCCTTCGTGAAATGGGCCCGAGTCCAGGCGGCGCAGAGTTACTTCGGAGAGCTTCTGGGTTTTAATGCTCGCATGTTCAATTTGGTTTGGAAGGGGAAAGGTGGAATGCTCTGGAGAGAGTTAATTCCATGTCTCAACAACAATATGGTGGGCGGGCTATGTCCTGATATTCTGGTGATTCATCTGGGGGAGAACGATCTTTGCACCACTAAGGGTGTTGTATTGTTGCGAGCTATCAAAAAAGATTTGAGCCTTATCAAGGAGTTTTGGGCTGGCTGCCATGTTTTCTGGACTGAGCTAGTTCCGCGTAGGATTTGGAGAGGAGCGGTAAATCCCAGAGCTGTTGACAGAGCCAGGAAAAAAGTAAATTCGGAGGTTTCTAGATGTTGTCGTTGCCTTGGTTTCAGCAGGATTTCTCATAGAGAGATTAGATTTGAGACAGTGGAATTTTTCAGGGATGATGGTGTTCACCTGTCTAGAGTAGGGGTGGACCTCTATTTGTTAGAGTTGCGTGAAGTTTTGGCACGTTCACTGGCAATGCAGTGTTGAATTTTGTTTGTTTCTGTTTCTATTTTCCTGTTTGGGGGGGCAGAAAGGGAGGTGGTGTAGTTTCCTCTCCCCCCCTACCTTTCTGGGTGGCGGGGTTTTGTGGTCTCGGTGCGGTTTATTGTAAAGTTTTGGTGAGTATTGTCTGATTCATTGATTGACAGGTACAGGGGAAGTTGGTCATTGTTTGACCGTTCAGGTTTTGGGGGGTATTGACAGGGGTGAAGGGTCAGGCAGGGTTTCTGGTTATCGAGGGCCTGGCTTTCAATATGTGATTGGGGTGTTATTGACGTAATGGGTTAAGTGATGATGTAATGATTTGATTGATGACGTAATGCTTTATTAATGATGTTATGTTATAATGTTATTGTAATGTTTTAATGCTGTATTGTTGGGTGGGGGAGGGGCCAAAGAATTTTAGGGGAGGGGGTGGGGGGCGGGGTTTGTAGTTAATTATTTATTTAGTGAGGTATAGTTTTGTAAGGCGTTGCCAGGGTTTTATATTTTGTAATGTGCACCTGTTTCCTAATAAAGCGGCCTTTTTCACACTCAAAACATTTTGGTCTACTTTTCTCCCACCCCTCGCCCTCCCTCCCAAATCACTAGGCTACACAGTGATATCTACCGTAGCCTATCCTCCGATTAACCACCACGCCCTCACATTAACAGGATTAATCCTGTTATGGTTGTTGGTTCCCCTTAGTCTAATGTCACAAAAATATAGTTCTCTTACTTGGGGTCCTGAGGACGAAATTTAAGGGACATGGCCCAGCCCAGCCTCCTCCGGGCTTCGACGGGCGCGGACGGCCCGCCCTTGGCCCAGGCTTAGCGCTGTGGGAGTGGCGCTGTTGTTTTTAGCGCCTCCGAGCGCTAGTGAGTGACGCGGTCTGGAGCGCCACACAGGAATGCTGGTAGAGCGAGGCCCCCGTGGCCAGTGAGCAGTCCCTCGCTCCCCTCGCTTCGAGAACAGGAGGAGGTGAGTGCGTTTCTACCCACAACTCAGTAAATGCGGCACAAGATGAGAAGGAATCCCGCGCTGCGGGAGTGGCGCTGTTGTTTTTAGCGCCTCCGGGCGCTAGTGAGGGACGAGGTCTGGAACGCCACACAGGAATGCTGGTAGAGCGAGTCCCCCATGGCCAGTCCCTCGCTTCGAGAACAGGAGGAGGTGAGTTTGTTTCCATCCGCAATTGAGTAAATGCGGCACAAGATGAGAAGGAATCCCCCACAAGATGCTGAATTAATCAGCTCGCTTCTGCAGCGTGATGTAAACACGGAGTAAGGGCAGCGTCTTCCGGCCGGCGTCTCCTCTGCCTGCACGGAGTCTCCCGAAGCCACCTCCAGGGCTGAGGCGGACACTGGCGAAGGGAGAGAAAAGGGAACCAAACTAAAACAAGAGAAAGCTTCCTGCCGGCGGGTGACCCTGTGCACTATCAAAGACAGGCCACTAGTCACTCCTGGAGCCAAAGGAGAGACGAGGCTAGCGCTGCGAACCGGGAGCCACTGCCAAGTCAGTAGGGGCCCCTTCGACTCACAATCTCTGAGATTAATCAGTTGGCCACCCATCATTAGCATACAGCTTGATAACTCACTTTTCAATGACAGTGTTCAGGACCATCTGCAGCCATTTATGACCCGGATAGTTCTCAGCAAAATCTTATCAATGGAAAATAAACTCTTACATACATTTTCATAAAATCTAACTAGTAGAATCTGCCCATATCAAGGATCCAAAGCCCACAATGCGTGCTTCACTCAAGAAATCAGACACCCAAAGAAATAATTAAATAAGGAGGCTAAACAAGATGAGGCATCCCCACCAAACCCAACTAACAGAAGGCCACAAACCTTACGTAAACTGCACAAGCAGAAGATATGGGAGGCAAGGAGATTTCACATGGAATCTCAGTGGGCAAAAGTTATAGAAATTAGTAAATCAGGCTTAATAAAGAACTTTTGGGTATTTATAAACAAACTATGCCCACAACATCCAGTTTGGTTATCTCATGTAGAGACATTATATATAGATCAGAGTCAGGAATGGTCCTGTCCATTTACACCAGTTTACCCCCTTCGCTTTTGAGAGCTAACACGATGAGGCTGATAATCAAGGGGTCCAAATCAGATGTTTGGTGCCATGGGACCTAATTGTCTCCCAAATAGCCTTTTCAAATCTAATTTTACCTACTGAACACCGCCTCTTACTAACTTAGCTTCTTACACATTGGAAACTCAGTGCATCCCCACAAGATGGCAGGGGACAATCCTGTGTCTGATCTTTAAGAAAGGTGATCCCCCTGCACTAGGGAACTACAGCATGATTGCACTCCTTGAAGTAGAGGTCCTTTAAAGTATACACACTACTCTAAAATCAAGAATGCAGTTTTAAGTTGCACTCTAGTTTCTGTTGAATATTTTGGTTGGTTCACCTTCTTTACCATTTTACCCCTTTTGGAAAGCAATCACGTTTCACAAAGGATCTGTACATTTTGTAGCCCGACCAGACACTCAGTTTTGAAGTCCATAGGGGCCCATTTGGGCTCGCAGTCTCTGAGACGAATCAGGCTGTCACCCGTTGTTAGCATACAGCTAGACAACTCCCTTGTTAATTAAAGTGTTCGGGACCATCTGCAGCCATTCATGACCCGAGTAGTTCTCAGTAAAATCTTATCACTGGCAAATAAACTATTACAAACATTTTAATACAATATAACTAGTAGACGCTGTCCCTATCCAAAGCCCACAATTTGTGGTTCACTCAGGAAATCAGAGAACTAAAGAAATAATTCAATAAGGCCGCTAAAAAAGCTGGTTTGTCCCCCTGGACCCAACTATCAGAAGGCTACAAACATTACATACATAAACAGTACAAGCAGAAGATATGGAAGGTAAAGAGAGTACACATGGAATTTCAGTGGGCAAATGTTGCTAGAAATTAGTACTTCAAGGTCAAAAAAGAACTTTTGGGTATTTATATACAAACTAGGCTCACAATATCCTGCAAACTAGGGCAACTTCAAACTTGAACCAGTTTAGTCATCTCATATAGAGGCATTATATATAGATTAGAGTTAAGAGTGGTCTTGTCCATTTGCACCAGTTTTTGTCCCTTCCCTAGTGAAAGATAACGCAATGAGTCTGATAATCAAGGGATCCAAATCAGTTGGTGCCCAGGGACCTAATGGTCTCCAGAACAGCCTTTTCAAATCTAATTTGGTCTACTGTACACCGGTTCTAAATAACTTAACGTTTACACATTTAAAACTCAGTGCATCCCCACAACATGGCAGGAGTCCATTCTGCATCCAATCATTAAGAAACGTGATCCCTCTACACCAGGAAACTACAAGATGATCACCCTCCTTGACGTGGAAGTCAGATTTTATGCCCAAAACTTCTAAAGAACTAAACTCCTGTGCCAATTCCACCAATCTAATACCTCCCACACAAACTGGCTTCATGAGAGCTTGCAGTACTCTAGAAAAAATCTTCGTCTCTCCTTAGTCATTCAGGTGACGCTGAAAGTAAAATGAAGCAGTCTGGTTGCTTGCTTCATAGACTATCGCAGGGCCTTTGATGGAGTAAATTGCTCAATAATCTGGTCTAAATTACAGAGCGGGGGAATTCCATCACCGCTTTTGAGAACCATCTAGTCATTATACTAGAACTCCTGGGTGTAAGTGAAACTGACCGTTAACGGGCACATCTCTAAAAAGAGAAATACTAACAGGTCTTAAACAGGGGTGCCTACTGGATCCACTGCTTTTTAATTTATACACGAAGATCTGCTAGCTACTATTATGGTTCAAGGGACCTGCACTCCTAAATTGGCATAATTGCAACTCAGTCCCTTTAGTATGCAGAGTGATCCTGAATCACACTGCAAGAGGTCTACAAAAACCCCTCAAGGCACTAAACATCTATAACCAGGGCTGGACTGGGAACACAAACCTGCCTTGGTAATTCTGTCGGACTAGGGCAGAGGAGTGGGGGGGATACTAGCGAGAAGTAGCACTGCTACCGCTGTAGCACTACTACTGTTTTTGTGATAGGGGGCCGATATTGCAGCACTGCTACAAAACCGTCCCCCAGTAACCAAACCACCCCCACCGATTGAAAACCGCCCGTCCTTCCGGCCTCCCGGGAAAACACCAAGTGCCTGCTGTGGCCAGTCCGGCCCTGTGTATAATGCATCTAACAATCTAAGCTTGAATTTTAATAAGTGAGCTCTTTTGGTAGCAAGTATAGTAAGCTAAAGTAATGATCTATCATGGACCAGTTTGCATTAAGATAAAGAAAGTACTTCTATTTAGGAGTCTGGTTTGATGGCAAAGACTCCTCACGAGAGAACCTTCATTACCTAAACTCCAAAGTAGCTTCACTTAGGCTGGCTATTAAACGTCTTTACAACAATCTGGAAGCTCAATCCCTAACACCTTTACGTATGGTCATACATGCAAAGTACCTGCCTTCTTTGATATAGAGCCTCCTGGGTTTTCCGGGAATGGCCTATATGTGGCTTTCTAGATTGTTCTCCAAGCTTTCTGTGTATGTCTTTCAACTCCCTAACTCTACCAGACATTGTCACATCAGGCTAGAATTTAACCAGACTCAGCCATCACTTTTATTCATGGTACAGTTCCTTATTACTTGCCATAAGTTGCTAATATACCTGGAGTCTCCAGGATGAAGGCGGAAATTTGGTCTGCCATGTCTCCAGACTTTGCCGGTCATACTCCATGGAAAAAATGATTTTAAATTTTCTTTGCATACATTATAGGCAGACACCCTCTAGAACCTACCATTATCTGTGGCACTGTTTAATTAAAATGTTGAAAAAGCTGGTCGCATTCAAAGGTAAAATGCGGCCCCCGGGGGAAGTGAGGTCGGCAGACCAGTCTTCCGCCGGGGTGTTCGCACGATAGAAAGCCAGGGTGGGTTTAAGTAGGTTAGAGGGTGGGCTTAGGGATGGGGTTTAGGGTAGGGTTTAAAGGGGGCAGGAGAGGAAGTTCTGTCCCTAGCGCTGTTAGGGAAAGGTTAGAAAGTTTGAGGTGGTTAGGTAGCGTAATTGGGGTAGGACAGTATCGTTTAGTTTGCAGGCCCAATTTGTCGATTGTGGCGGGAGTGTAGCGCCACTGGTTGACGTGGTGTGCCTTTTTCTTCTGGATAATTGCCCTGTGTCCGTGAATGCTTTCAACTGCTGGTAAGGCCCCCGGCGGTGGTGCACCCTACCGAGAACTCGCGATGGCGGAGCCTGATGAGGCCGTGGTTCGCGCCGCTTTGATGGTGTTGGGCCGGGCCGGAAGAGCAGATCTCCTGTGGCCCGGCGTGCTGGACCAGTTGTAGGTCGGGATGACCTGCACGCCTTCGTCCGCGTCTGCAGGTGTGGCCGCGGCGGTGGTGGCATGAGCAGGAAGAGTCACCACCGCCTAAAAACTATACGTCTGGGCGGGGGCATGGTATGGGGCTAACTGAGCAGAGCAAGTGCGGGGGCAGGCGTAAGAGCCTCCCTGTGCCTCTCCTGAATGAAGCGGCTTCACATACTTTTAAGGCAGGGCCTGGAGGGGGAGGCGAGGCTGAGGAGGCTGCGCTCAGTGCGGCTGGGGAGGATGTGAGCGGAGCTGCTCCTGGTGTGTCACAGGCACCGGCAGCGGAGGGCAGGGCCTGGGGGACCTTCCGTGGGAATTGAGTGAGGCAAGTGGGGAGGGGGGATGAAGGGGATTCGGTCGAGCCTGCACATGAGGAATTTTCCCTAGTGTTGTCAGGGAGTGAGTCTGTGGGGGGGAAGGGGGACACTTGGGAGGAACCTGTGGCTTTTTCCGGCAGGCCGGGGAAAGGTGCTGCTGGGAAGAGGGCCAAAGTGAAATGCCCCTTGAAGGTCGCCCTGCCAACCTGCCCTTTAGAACCTGCAGGTGGCAGTGGCCCCAGCCCTTCCTGGGCCCGGGGGCCAAGTTCAGGTGTTTTGGGCGAAGGGCCCTGGGCAGACAGATGGGCCAACATGTCGCTGGATGAGAAGATTTGTGAGCAGCGCCACATGATAGAAGAAACTGAATAGAAGTGGCAGGTGTTGTGTGCAGATAGGGAGACAGGCTGGGTGTGTCTTTGGGGGGATGGGCTCCCGGTGCATTCTGTGGTTTTTGGGGGGGCGTGGACATGGCCAAGGTACCGCTGGGTCCCGAGGCAAGTGGTTTTGGAAGGAAGATGTAGGGACTGCCATGATGGCTCAGAGACCTGATGGCACTGGGGCCTCCTCAGGCTTTGATGGTCTGGGAAGGGGGGCATAAGTTAGCAGTGGGGGCTGGCAGAGGCATGGGTTGACCGGCGGGGTGCAAGATGGCCTCCAGATGCCAGGCAGAAGCAGCAGGGGGGTACACGGCGGCCTGCCCTCCACCGAGGGAGCGGGCATCAACGGCGCCGGATTGTGAGGTTGTGTCTGGTGCGTAAGGGAAAGGTCAGAAGAGAACGGTGCGTGAAGTGTTGGAGGCGCCTGTTGAGGTTGAGAATGAGGAACAACTAGATTACGATGAGGACAGTGATGAGTTGGAAGAAGGTGAGGTGCATGACTGTGTGGATTGGGGGAGGACCAAGTCGTCAACAGGAAAATTTGGTGTTTTGCAGGCGGCACAGGCAAGCACAAGTGGGTGCAGAAAGGCGAGCCAGAAGACGGCGGACGCCAGAGAGAAGGACCGGGAGGTGCCTACAAATTTATCAGGTGAGGGTGCCTGGTGGGTGGCTTGGGAGGATGGCCCTAAAGGGGGGCGTAAGAAGGACTGCCGGTCGGTGGGTGTGGGGGGGACGGGTCTGTGAGGGATCTGGGAGTGACAAAGGTGGCGGGGGAGCCAGCGGAGGGGGTAAACAGTTGGTGGGAGAAAGTGTTCAGACTGACAAGACGGACAGACAAGATGGGAAGGAATGAAAGGGGGAAGATAAGCACTACAAGAAATTGCCTTACATGGGTTTGGCGATGCCGCTGGGGTCACATTTATCGGAAAAAACTAGGTCAAGGATATGGAACCACGAGTATGTAGATGTTTTCAAGCTCCTGCATAGAGAGATACAGGCCACGGAAGGTTTTAAGGAAGAGGAGTGGGAATTGACTAGGGTGCCGGTTAATATGGAGAATTGGACGTCGGCGTTTCTGATATATGCGAGGATCTACTGCCAGAAGTATTATGAAGGGCTATAGCGTTGCTTGAGTTTATGGGTATTATCCTGAAAGCCTAGATGTATTTCGTTTTTTTTGCGTGGCTCAACGATGATGAAGAGTTTCGGGCTAGGATTAGCATCAATCCAGATAAGCCATGGGGGGAGGTGGACCAGGAACTCTGGATGCAGTGGGTGGCCTCTTCTCAGTCGTTGGCATGTACAAACACGGCCAGTGGCCTCCCGGTCACTTACCGACCTTTTCAGTCACGTCCCGCCCAGTCTGCCGCGGGAGGGGAGGATGCTTCCACCGGAACGGGAGGACAGAGCACTTACACTGGGTCAACGAGTCAGTTACCCAAGCCGACAGGGGCTTTCACAGGTGTCTGCAGGAACTGTGCTTTTTTGGAATTCTTCCCACTGCTTGTTGCACTGGTGGTGCGGGGCCAGGAGTTTCAGAACAGGTCGGTACTGTTCCAGGTGGACAACAGGACAGTAGTGGATCTAGTGAACAATCAGAGAGCGAGAGACCTGGGTGTGTTGCGCTTGTTGCGAAGTTTTATGCTGCAATGCCTGCGCTTTAATGTGCTGTTTCGCGCGTAACATGTCCCAGGTGCAAGCAATGACGTTGCAGATGCATTGTCATCGTTCGCAGTGGCAGCGTTTCAGACGTCTGGTGCCGGGAGCAGAGGCTTGCAAGACCAGGGTGCCAAACGGTATCTGGGCCTTAGGAGAAGTAAGAGCAGTGGGCCTGGTTGAAAATCCATAGCTGACTCTACGAGGCGCTCTTACAGGTTGGCGTGGTCTGAATTCAGCGCGTTTCTGGGATGGACCAGTGAGTCATGGTGCATGTCCAGACAAGGAGTCTTTCATTTTGTTTTGGATTGCATTGATAAAGGGTTGTCTCAGACTACAATTGCGGGAAAGTTGGCGGGGATGTCTATTTACAGCATGTTGTATTTCAAATTTTCAAATTTATATATATATATATATTTTTTTTTTTTTATTAAAGCAAGACTTTATTCACATTGTTTGGTCACTTTACATTCAAGTGTTTCCAAATGGAAAAGCCAGATACATTAATCAGTACAGTGAGAAAAGCATTCATAAACTCCAAACCAAGCTGTCCATTTGTTACGTTCAGTATACGAGGCATGAAGACCATTCCGAAACCATTTGGGATCATACATAACTTTCGCTTGCATTTTGTATTTTTTGAAATAACAAATCTACGAACTAAACATATGGCTCAACATCTATCAGTACACCTATAATCATGGAATACCAAGGGAAGTGGCTGGTGACAAACGCCAATTCCGAGTGCAACACACCTTGCCCTCCTGTAGTGTATCCACCCACCCACAGTTGCCTGCACCACAATGCATCCTGTGCGGGGCCCCCGCTTATAGCTGGAATCGCACCCCCTCAATTAGTCCGTATCAGTGTCATCATCAGAGCTCTCACTATCATTCTCTGGCAACGGATCACAAATATCCCCTCTGTAGGAGTTCCATTGTAGCCAGACTCCATTCCACTTTCGAGGATTATCTCTCATCTTATATACTGCCCTCTCCGTTATCATGAGCGTGTCCATGTTCCTGAGCCACTGCGCCAACGTGGGGAGCTCAGCCGCACCCCACTTCTGCGCAATGTCGCGTTTAGCCACCATGCAGCCTATCGTAACCCACAATTTGCCATAGTGTGTTAGATCAGTAGGACCCCAGACATTCAACAGACACACCCTGGGATCTTGAGGTATGGTGGAATTCAGTGTTTGTGCGATGGTACGGAGCACCCGCTGCCAATAGCTCAATATGTATGTGCAGCTCCAGAGGGTATGCAGGAGCGTACCCTCCCCCCCACACCCTCGCAGACAGAGCGGGTCATCCGCCCTCTGCAATTTGTGTAATGTCACTCGAGTGTAGTAGATTCTATGGAGGACCTTCAGTTGTATGAGACGGAACCTAGCCGAGATACCGGCTTCTCGCGGGGATGACAGAGCTGCATTCCATTCGGATTCATCGAAATCCCCAAGGTCTTCCATCCACTTGTCCTTAACTTTACCCAGTGGCTCAGGTATGTTATTAAGCAATTTCCGGTACGTTAGGGAAGTCGCACCCTCCAGCACACAGTCCGTGAGCAGGCGGTCTTCCAGCGGGGAGGACTCCGGAGGCGTGGTGCCCGGCGGAATCGCCGCTAGGAGGGAATGTCTGATTTGTATGTACCTGAATCGTTCCGTGTCTCTTAATTCATATTGTTGCTGGAGGGAAGTGAACGAGACCACCCCCTCCCTGGACCACATGTCTCCCACAGTCGAAATTCCAATGGCATCCCACTGGTCGAAACCCTTAGTGCGTCTCAGATGGCCCAGTGCTTTAGTGTCCCACAATGGTGTCAGTTTTGTAATTATCCCCGCCCAGCGGAGTTTCGATTGTGCCCTATACCATAGTTGCACCGTGTGCTTGGTGGGCCCTAACAGTTTCGACGCAATGCCCTTGTGGTATAAAGGCGCCAACATGCTGTTGGTACCCAGTTGGGCCCGATCCGCCTTAAAGGCTGGGTCATCCTGTGGTGCGTGTATCCACCTATTGAGAACTTTGAGTTGTGCCGCCCAGTAGTACAACAGCACGTTAGGCAGTGCAATTCCGCAATCATACCAGCTCCTATTAAGTTTTGCGTGTGCAATTCTCGCCGGCCGATTCCCCCACAGTAGACCCGATATCAGTGCTGTCACCTTTTGAAAATAGCTGGGGGGGATGAGTGTTGGAGCGTTTTCGAGGACGTATAGAAAGCGTGGCAGTGCCATCATTTTGAACAGAGCTGCTCTGCCCAAGAGCGTCAGCGGGAGCGTCTGCCAGTGTTGTACATCATGTCGCAATCGGAGGAGAGGAGGCTGTAGATTGCGAACAGAGAATTCCGCCGCATCCCGGGTAATGTGTATTCCCAGGTATTTAAAGGACGTGACTGCAACTTCTAGCGTGCATGCGTCTGGTAAGGTCGGGAGAGGACCCTTGAGAGTGTAGATGACAGATTTTGACCAGTTGATGGTGTAGCCTGACACTCGGCCATGGGAGGTGCAGATGGCTAGAAGGTTAGGGATGCTGTCATCCAGGTCAGTAAGATAGATCAACATGTCGTCAGCATACAATGACACCCTGTCTTCCCAGCTCGAATCCCACGTAATGCCCCTCAACAGTGGCGTAGTCCGTATAGTGATCGCGAGAGGCTCTAAGACTGACGCGAACAGGACGGGTGAGAGAGGGCATCCCTGCCGGGTTCCCCGCCCCAGTTGTATCTCTCGGGATATGTGGCCATTTGCCACTACATGTGCAATCGGATCCTTATACAGCAGCCGGATCCAGGCAAGAAAGTTAGGACCGAACCCCATAGAGGAGAGGACCGCGAAGAGGTAGTTCCACTCCACCATATCGAACGCCATCTTGGCGTCTAGTGACAGGATGGCCGCCGGTTCCGTCAGCAGCGGAATTCTTGCCATGACTCCCTGCACCCTACGGAGGTTCAGGGCCGTACTTCTGCGCGGCATGAATCCAGATTGATCCGGATGGATCAACTGACCTAAATGGGGCATGAGTCTGGTCGCCAGCAGTTTCGCCAGAATTTTAGCCTCGGGGTTCAACAGTGAGATAGGTCTATAGGATGTGCACTCGTTAAGCGGTTTACCCGGTTTCGGTATGGCTACAATAGTCGCCATCCGCTGGTCAGGTGGTAACGTGCCATTTTCCCTACTGTCCACGTACATCCGTAAGAGGGGCGGACTCAAAGACTCAGACATTGTTTTGAACCACTCGATGGGTACCCCGTTGGGGCCCAGAGCCCTCCCCGGATGGAGAGCGCCAATTGCCAATTGAATTTCATCCGCAGTGATGTCAGAATCTAATTCCCTCATCGCTTCGTCAGTCAATTTGGGTACTGCCACGCGGCTCAGGGCATCCCGGGCCTCATCCTCCGTGACAGTCACCGTCGGTGTGTACACCGCACTGAAGTGATCGGCTAGGACATCTACTATGTCCCCTGGTCGAGTGTGAACCCTCCCAAGTGTATCCTTAAGTTGTAGTATGTTCCTGTTGCCTCCCTGTTTTTTATCCAGCCAGGCTAGGAGTTTACTGGCCTTGTCCCCGATATCATACACCCTGTGTTTAGTGGCTGCAATGTCTGCCATGGTCAGGCGTCGCACATGGTCCGTGAGAAGTCATTGACGTAGCTGTAGGGAATGGAGGTTAGCACAGGTGGGATCTGCCATATGAGCTGTGTTGGCTTCGTCGAGCTGCAGTTCCAACTCAGACGTCACCTCTCCCTGTTGTTTCTTGTAGTGTGAGATCGCTGCTATCGCCTGCCCCCTAAAAACAGCCTTGTAGGCCTCCCAGAGTATTGAGGGCGAGCTCACTGAAGCTTGATTTTCTGCAAAGTAGTGTTTGGTAGTGTTCTGCAGGTCTTTACGAATGGCCGGGACCTTGAGGTAGCCAGGATATATCGGGTATAGCCTCCTGCGGGTGGCTGCATGGCTGGATAGTGTCAGGGTAATAGGCGAGTGATCGGAGACACCCCGTGGCTTTATTTGTGTGTCTTCGATGGTGAGACAACCAGTCCCTAATGTGAGGAAATAATCGATTCTGGACAGACCGTTGTGTGTTGCAGAGTAGTACGTGTATTGTAATTGATCCGGGTGTAGTGTGCGCCAGACATCCACTAGGCCCTGTGCTTCCAGAAACCCGCCAAATTTATTGGTGCCAGGTGAGTGCGAGCGCCCGGGGAACCTATCACGTGTGTCGTGAAGTACCGCATTGAAATCCCCCCCAATAATCAAATCCCCTTCCGGGAGTTCTAAGAGGAACCTACCAAGGTCGGGCAGTGCCACAGTGTGTAGTGCTGGAGGGATGTATACCGATACAACGGACAGAGCTCTGCCCTCCCATTGGCCGGACACCGCCGCGAAGCGGCCCTGATCATCTGTTTTGGTGGATGTGATAATGTATCGCGAGGATTTGTGCATTAGTATGCCCGTCCCCCGTGACCCCGGAGTGAATTCCGCATGTGTAACCATGTGGTAGCCCCGTCTATCCATGGCCCGTGTGGTAGTGCCCATCATGTGTGTCTCCTGCAACAAGACCAGGGCAGGACCCACCCTCCTAATTCCCTGAAGAACCAGGCCTCGTTTGATTTTATCGCCTAAGCCTCTAACGTTCCACGACATAATGTGTAGTGGGGCCGTCAGAACGGAATCATCTAGTCCGGCCATGGCAGTGGGGTGTGTTTGTGTCCCTCTATTACTGTCGGGTGCATGTCTTGTCGTATCCTGCGTGGGGCACTCCCTCGAAGGTGAGCCCACCGTTTCGAGGACGCGCCACCCCGTTCCACTAGAGGAAGCACCCACGGGGCAACAACAAGGGCATCAGTGTGAGAGACCCGACGGGTCAAGTCGTGTCGTGCAGTGTTCATGATGTGGTGTGACACATAGTTCCAAGCCGAACCAAGAACCTGTAGAACCAAACCGGTTACAAAAATAAACACCCCCCTCTCCCAACTACCCCCCTCCCTGCTTCCCTGCTATACGGACGTGAACCTGCCCGCCTCCCCAACTTAGCAGAGTGCATTACCCCAAACCCAACCAGTGTACTTGCGCGTTGGGGTGAAGGAGTCTCTGAGGCCAGCGGCCCCTCAATCTTCTCCCCGGAGGCCCCTCGCCCAGTGTCCATGAGTGCGCCTCAGGTGCTCAGCACAGTAAGTCCAAAAACATTGCTAAGCCGGAAATCATTGTTCATCGTTGTGGCCTCCATCTGCGGCCTCGCTGTGGGGTGATCCCTCGCTCTCTCCATCACCTCTCGAAGTCTGGGAAGCCGGGAGGCTGCCGGTCGCACAATCTTTCTGCTGCCGATGAGGCCGTCGAGGGCGCGCGTTCGTTCTCCAGCCGTCCAGCCAGTCCCTTGCAGATCCCGGGTTGTCGAAGAACCAGGTTTTGTTTTCAGCGACCACTCGCAGTCTCGCGGGGAAGAGCATGGAGTATGGGATCTCTCTCGCCCTGAGTTCTTTCTTGACCTCGAAGAACGTCCGTTGTCTGCGGGCCACCTCCGCCGTGTAGTCAGGGAAGAACGCCACCGTAGAGTTTTGGATTCTTATCGGAGGGGACGTTCGGGCTGCCTGTAGAGTGACGTCTCTGTCCCTGAAATTGAACAGCCGGGCAACAATGGGTCTCGGAGGCGCTCCAGGTTTCGGTTGGCCCCCCGGCACACGGTGCGCTCTCTCTACCGAAAAGAAGGTGGATAGTCCTTTGGGTCGCAGTTCATTGGTGATTAGGCCCTCCACGTATAAATCCATGGCTCTCGTCCCCTCCGTCTCCGGCACGCCGAGTATGCGGATGTTGTTCCGCCTGGAGCGCCCTTCTTGGTCGTCGAGCTTCTCACGCAGCACCTTATTGTCCGTAGTTAGCTTTTCGACCGCCAGTTGGAGTTCGGAGACGTCTTCCACCAAGGACTTCGTTACCACTTCCATGGCGTTGACCTTTTCTGTCATCTTGTGGAAATCAGCCCTGATCAGCGTAATGTCCGTGGAGATCGTGCCCACTGTTGTTTGTAAATGTGCCAGGGCCTGCATCACGTCATCTAGGGTCGCTTTTTTTGCCCCCTGTACCTCCATGGACTTTCCAGCCGTCTCCTTCCCTGCGATCGGGGACACTGCAAGCCTGTCACTGGCGTAGCGGTCTATCCGAGTTTGCGTAGGGCCACTCTTCAGGCCTCTCTCTGCCATGTCGCCAGTATCCGCGGCCCCCGGGCTGACCAGCGACGGGGGACCGCGCCTGCCCCTTCTGCGGCGTATGATGTAGGCTAAGTTTGTGGCAGGCCGGGGGTGCAGCAGCTGGCCTGGGAATTCTCGGCACGATGCCCAGCCGGGAGTGCGGAGAGGAGAACGATTGACGGGGCCTAGATCCCGCGTCTCTGGTAGGCGCTGTTGCTGTACTTCGCGCCCGCAGACAAGGGGGCGAAAGCCGGTCTCTTGGGGCTTCCCCAGGCGCCAGCACCGCTCAGCAGGTGTCGCGGAGATGAGCGACTGGGCGCAGGTGAAGGACGCGTCTGTACCTTGTAGGGCTTCGTGTTCCGCAGTGCCAGGCGCCGTAAGAGTAGTCCCCTGCTGTCCTGTGGGGTAGTTCCAGCCCTAGGCTAATCAGGAGGAAAGGATCACACAGCGCCCCAAACGTTGTACCGATGGTGGTAGAACCGCCCAAGCAGGTCTCCGGCGAATAGGACACACATTCCCTGCCGCTCAGAAAGTGGGTATGGCGGTGAGGCGGAGAACGGGTTTACCGCCGCCCGTGGTGTGGCGGGCAAGGTCCGGATCTCGGCCGGGCTCGGCAGAGCAGCGCCGGCTCTCCACAAAATGGCGGCAAGCTGCCGCGAGTCAGTCAGGGCGGCCGCCCACTGGCGGTCTCAGCAGACGGGGGAGTGAGGCAGCACCTACCCGGCTCCGTCCCAGTGTTTCCGGCCGCTTCCGAGCCCGGATCAGCCCGCACTCACCCCGCGGGCCGGCGCCCGGCCGCCGAGTTGACAGGCAGCGGGCACTTCCGGTGCGGGTCCCCCCGGGCAGTCGCACTTCCCGGCAGGCCGGAGAGCGAAGGCAGTCCCCGGCTGCGCCGCGCTGCAGAGGCCCCTCCGTCACCTGGGTGGATGTCGGCTTTTGGACGTCAGGCAGGCACCGCACTTGCACCCGTCGGCACCGCTCGGTTCCGGGCTCAGGGTGTCTCCTCCTGGGGTAAAATATACTACGGATGGTGTGCAGGATTACTGGAGAGGCCGCCTCGACCGTGGAGCTACTCCTCTATGCTGCCGCCATCGTTGGCTGCTAGCCACGCCCCCCCCAAATTTATATATTTGATTTAGTTCTCAACTGAGAACAACAAATAAGATGATAAAACAATAAAATTACATTTATAATTAGCAAAATTGTGATCACTTATCCTAATACAAGTTAAAAAAAGTTTTTAAAAATGTAAACAGATTATAGCATACAAATTCATTGGGAGGTGATTTAAGAATGGAAATCAAACTCTGTACACTTGTAGAATTACATTTTGTTTGAATTGGTTTTAAAAATCGCTTTCTGGCGACGACTACTGCGGTTAGGACAAACAAACAAAATATGCATCCGATCTTGAACTCCTCCTTTACAGAGGTCACATACGCTACTGGCATTATTGGTATTTGTCCATTTACAGGTAAAAGATTTGAGATGAAGGGTCCCAAACGGAAGTAAAATCATGCAATGCCGGGCACCGTGTCTTAAAGTGAAAGTAAGATATTGTTGCCTTTGTTTGAATTCAATTGACTCAGCATATACCGTATAACATTGCACTTTTGTACAGTGCTGGAAATCTAGATCATAGCTTATCCTTGGAGTCAAGAGTTTTTTAAAAGAGTTTCAAATGTGCCGGAGTCCAGGTTTTCAGCGGATCAACTGTACATTCTGACAACCTCAGTGCAAACACTAAGGGCCCCATTAGGAAAGCGGGCGGAAAACCACCCCAACCGCCATGGAGGCGGGAAACAACCGCCCGCCGGGACCGCGGATAAACCAGCGGTAAAATTACAATCAACCGCCAAAAAAGCCCGACTGCAGGGGTTGTGGGCAAACCAAAACCGCCCAATGCGGGCAGTGATGTCCAAAAAACGACCGCAGTGGAAAAGCTACAACCCACCGCAAGCAAAGCGGAGACACCGCACAGGAAATTAGGATATCCCCGATGGTCCCGCGGTACGATCTGCTGTTTCTGACCACCGCGGTCGCACACAGGAGTGAATGGGAGAGACAGCGGAAGAGCTGCAGCATAGCCACCACAGCGGACGGTACATGAAAAACATGGCAGACGATGCCAAAACACTACAACAATGCCAAACTTTGCACAAATCAAAGTAGCCATGCCCTCCAAATACACAAAACACATACCAATGAAAAAACAAATGCCCAAAAAAACATACAATTCCATGGACAACACCCACAACACACCTGACATCAAAATCCCATTTGGACACACCTGCACAGCTGAGTGTAAAGCCATCCACTTTACTGACCACAATCCTTTGCAACACTCTAGAAGAGAAGGGCATACACCAGATCTGACAGGAGTGGCAAAAGAACACAGCACACACACACCACTACCACCAACACTACCATCACACCAGTACCAACAATCCCCCACCACACAACTCACCTCACACAACACCACACCCACCGCACACACCCCTCACCCACAAACACTTCAAACACCACGCACCATGGTAGCACAGAAAATGCCCAAATTCACAGAGATTGAGTTGACAGTCATGGTCAATGAGATAGTCAGAGTGGAACCACAACTGTTTGGTAGCCTGGTCCAACAGACACCATTAGCCAGAAGGACACAAATGTGGGAAAAGATAGTGCAAAAGGGTCAGTGCAGTAGGGACCACCCCGCGATCCAAGAAGGAGATCATGAATCGGTGGCATGATCTCAAGAGGGTTGTCAAAGAGAGGAGAAGCCAGAACCGGGAGCTGGCTGAAAGGACTGGCGGTGGCCCTCCCATTCCACCAAAACCATTCACACCATGGGAGGAGAAGGTGCTTGCCATACTGCATCCTGATAGTCTCACAGGAGTATCCGGGGGAGTGGAGGCTGGAAAGTACAAAGAAATGTTAACCAACACACTGATAAGTACTTCCTTGCACAACGCAAACACCATTGCTTTTTCCACCCTCAACTAACAGGTAGCTATCCATCTCGCATGGGAGGCCTGTACCACGACTCCCACCATGCCCCCTGTCCCACAGCCTACCAAGATGGAGCCCTCCTCCAACACCACCCAGGAGCATGTGTCAGCCATTGCACTGTTCACCCTCACCTAACAGGTAGGTAGCCATCTTGCTTGGGAGGCCTGTTTGGGGGTGTGAGGACTGAAACAAGACTCCTACCATACCCCCTGTCCCACACCTGAGCAGGATAGAGCCCTCGCCCCCACTCAGAAGCATGTGCCAGCCATTGCACTGTTCACCCTCACCTAACAGGTAGGTAGCCATCTTGCTTGGGAAGCCTGTCTGGTGGTGGGAGGCCTGTACCACGACTCCCACCATGCCCCGTGTCCCACAGCCTACCAAGATGGAGCCCTCCCCCAACACAACCCAGGAGCATGTGGCAGCTATTGCACTGTTCACCCTCACCTAACAGGTAGGGAGCCATCTTGCTTGGGAGGACTGTTTGGAGGTGGGAGGCCTGTACCACGACTCCCACCATGCCTCCTGTCCTATACCTGAGCAGGATAGAGCCCTCCCCCACCCAGAAGCATGTGTCAGCCATTGCACTGTTCACCCTCACCTAACAGATAGGTAGCCATCTTGCTTGGGAGTCCTGTTTGAGGGTGGGAGGCCTGCACTCCTACTCTCACCATGCCCCCTTGTCCCACACCCCAGCAGCATGGAGCACTCCCTCCCACCCAGGAGCACCTGGAAGCCATTGCACTGTTCACAAAACAAACTTACAGGTAGGTAGCCATCTTCACTAAGTTTGGGTGAAAATTCCGTTCGCGGAATTTGCGGATTTTTGGCAAATTAGCGGTCCGCGAATCGCGTGAATTTGCCCCAAAATCTGCAGATTCGCAAGCTGCAGATTTTTTTGCTTGATCATGCTTGAAAAATACAATATCGCGCGCGCGGCGTTGACTTACCGTGATTCTGAGTCTGCCGAGTTTTTTTTCTCCCGGTTTGCGTGTACTGCGCCATTTTGGATCTTGCTGCGTGATTGCGCGAGAGCTTTTCGACACAGCGACAGTTTCACAATGCGAGTATGTCATAAGGGCCCGCGATTACGCATTGCGGGAGTAAACAATGCCGAACACGTAGATGCGGCGCGCAGTAGACTTTCGGCGGTAGATTTGAACAGCTCGCTTTCCCGAAATTGCAAAAATTGCTATTCTGCACAGGAAATCCACCGCAGGCAGCATAAACCTTCTGAAAATTATGATTTTGATCAGAATAAGTCCTCATATTGACATGTGGGTGCACTTTTTGGTGCAAGGAGTCCATTTTTGGGGGGGTGGGAGGAATGAAATACCCCAGAGTCTCCAACTTTCTGTTCCTGTCCAGCAGGGTCCTCCCAGTGCTTTGTCCATGTCCTGGTCACTTTTGATTTGGATCTGGAGCTGGAAGGATTACTTTTTGTGGCTGCTGCTGGATATTTGTATTTGAGGACTTTTTGGACTTTGGAGTTTGGATCACTTTTGGACTTGAGATTTTACAAGTAAGTTGGTGTTGTTTGTTTGGGGCATTGCAGTTGCTGCAACTACAGATTTAAAACTTTTTTCACAACTTAACAAAAATATATATTGTGGGTAGCCACAGTATCCAGTATCCAGTAGTCCCAGGGTTAGTCATGGGTGCATGATACAACTGTTTCTGTGATTTTTTTTAAACATAATTCTCATTTATGTCGTGGAATTGTAGCTTACTGTTATATGTTGATTTTTTTTTTAAATGTTGGGGCACCTGTAAAGCCGCACTATCAGTAGGCCCAGGGGTAGTGAGTGGTGCATGGACCAAGTCTTTCTGTGGGGTGTCTTGAATTTAAACATCATTGAGGGCATGGATGGCATTGGATTGTGGTGATTTTTGTGTGTTTTTCGATTTTTTGGGGTGTTGGGGCCTGGCCTTGTGGGTGGTGGCCATTTTGAGGCCTGGTCCAGGCAGGGCCTGGCCATGTGGCTGGGGGACAAGGGGCCATTTTGAAGCCATGCAGTGTGCTTTGAGCCATAGGCCTGCACCCAGCCTGCCCTGCTTTCACCCATTATTCCCAGGGGTAGTGAGTGGTGCATGGACCAATGCTTTGTGTGGGTCCTCTTGAATTTAAACATCATTGAGGGCATGGATGGCATTGGATGGTGTTGATTTTTGTATGTTTTTTGATTTTTGGGGTGTTGGGGCCTTGCCATGTGGGTGGTGGCCATTTTGAGGCCTGGTCCAGGGAGGGTCTGGCCATGTGGCTGGGGGACAAGGGGCCATTGTTAAGCCAGGCAGTATGCTTTGAGGCAAAGGCCTGCACCCAGCCTGCCCTGCTTTCACCCATTATGCCCAGGGGTAGAGAGTGGTGCATGGACCAATGCTTTGTGTGGGGCCTCTTGAATTTATTTTAACCATCATTGAGGGCATGGATGGCATTGGATTGTGTTGATTTTTGTGTGTTTTTCGACTTTTTGGGGTGTTTAACTGATGTTCCTCTGGCTTCCATTGCTTTTAGGTGCACAAGAGAACCACCAGTGCCAGGAAGAAGTCCTGCAGCGGTGTGTGCAGCACAACATCACGTGACATCACATGTGGCCACAGTCAAGACAACTCTGCAACTCGTGCAACTGCGGCCTGCTGTTCTGACATCTGAAGAAGATGGGCCCAAAGAAAGGTGGCCGTAGCGCCTCAGCAAAAAATGTTGCCAGTGCCACTGCCAGTAAGAAGGAGAAGAAGAAGCAAGTGGCACCACCTACCAAGGAGACTGGTGTGCCCACCGACACCTTTTTTGGGAGAAAAAAAACTACGCCTGCAGCAGCAGCGGTGTTTCCGCCGGGGACCAAGTTGGAAGCAGCACCTCCGCTTCATTGGGCTCAGTGCCACCACGCCAAGTTAGGTCCAAGACCATGAGTGCTGCTGAGGCAGCCACTTTACTTTCTCAATCACCATCGACCAGTGATGTTGGTTCATCCCAAGAAAGTACCATCCAATCAACGCCGGGTGTAACTCAGCTGACAATTGTTCAACAACCACAGCCGCAACTAGTACAAGCGCAAGTACATGCACAAGGAGAGGCGCAAGGAGAGGTGCATGGAGAGGTGGAACTAGAGGTTAATGGAGCGGCACAATTGCCTACAACGCTTGTTCCTCCGAAGTAGGGGCACATCAGGAAATTGATATTCAAGCGGAGGTATCATCCGGGGAAGCCACTCCTCCTGATGATGCATTGTCTTCCAGATCTCCAGCAAGAAAAAGGTCAAGGAGGGCTACTACTACTACTACAAGTTCTCCTTCAAGATCCCTTCATTCTGATGACCTTGAGCCTGATTGGAACCCACAAATGCAGTCTAAGAGTGAGGCACGTCATGAGCCGACAAAGGTAGCTAAGCCTAAAAGGAAGGTTCCCGCAAGGCTTCGACTTATGGGTGATGACGACGAACAAGAAGTGGTGTCTTCTGATGCTGATGAACAGTCTGACGACGACCCAGTCATCACAGTCGTCACTCCAGCCCTAGCGGGCATGCAGCAGACAGACATTTTCACCCTATCCCGAATGGCTGCTGAGCGGGATGTGGGCGGCGTGGCACTGGTACCACCATCAAAGCAGTTAACAACAACACCAACACGACCTACAGCTTCCATATTTTTTAGTCAGAAGGGCCGGCAGGGACCTCCATCCAGCTCGACCTCCATTACCTCAAGTAGTGGTGCTGTAAGTGAACAACAGAAACAAATTCAGCCACGCCCATCCTCCACTTCATCTGGCATTGAAAGTCAAAGTAGCACCTTCACCACCAGCAGACATCTCCAGTCCCCAGTTTGGGACTTCTTTACTGTTAGCAAAAAGGCGGAAAACATGGTAGTTTGTTTGATTTGTAAAGTATTAGTTAGTCGGGCTAAGCTTGGTACCAACTATGGTACCGGAGGCCAGAGAGGTCATCTCAAAAAACACCACACTATCCAGTGGGATACGCACCTAAGGAACATCCGGGAAGCCCAAAGTAGAACTGATCCAAATGTATCCATTCACATTGCATCTGATGCTGACGAGGGGCTGATTGTGCAGGAGGGGAATTCAAGAACCGACCGACATTTTTTCTGGTAAACTCAGTACCCCTGACAGCAGCACTGCAGTGGTAGCGCCCACACCCTCTACCCCTGCAACAAGTATGAGGCACAATAAGAGTCTGGGAGAGACACCAATGTGAAAAACTACATCAATGAGCCTAACTGGTTTGAAGAAGTTTACATAATCATCATCACGTAAAACAGTCCAGCCCACCATTAGAAGCATGTTTTGGTCGGATGCGCCATTTGAACGCAACCACCCAACGGTACGTCTGTATATAGCAAAGCTGGCTAAAATGCTAGCGCTGGACCTTCTCCCTTTTTCTAGAATTTGTGGCAACAGTCTGCCCTAAATGGAAGGTTCCTAGCTGGTCCTATTTTGCCAGAGTTGCGGTTCCAGCACTAAATCAAGATGTGCTGGAGGTGATTGGGGCAGTTTTGCAGAAGAGTGCTGTTCACACTATCCACTTGACAACAGACATGTGGACCAGTTGCCAATCCCTTGATTAGATGTGCATCACTGCACACTGGTTCTCTTTTGCAGGGGTTAGAGATAAGACAAATGCAGGTGTTGACCTGGACACAGTTTTTCAAGCTACTCGGAAACATGCAACATTTGCCATGTTTGCCATTGACCTTTTGGATGAGTTTGATAGGAAGGTCTCTGAATGGCTGCATCCAATAAATCGCATAGTTGGTTATGTTTCCACGGATAATGGCAGTAATATAGGTAAGGCCATGCAACAAGGTGGCTATTTCAGAGTGCCGTGTTTGGTGCACAGTATTAACATCGTGGTGCAAGATTTCTTGAAAAAAGAAAACACAGTCAGCAAGTTACTGACCACCTGCCAAAGAATCTGCACACATTTCAGCCATTCTTTTAAGGCCCGGAAGGAGCTGAGTAGCATTCAACTTGAACATAGACTGCCAGTCAAAGGACTCATCCAGGAGGTGGCAACACGTTGGAACTCAACCTTTTACATGCTTGAGCGTCTAACTGAGCAGTGGGGGGTAATAAATGATTATGTCTATAAACTGGGTTCTACTATGAAAGACATGAGGCTAGAGTTGGAGGAATGAAAGCTAGTTGCAAGCCTGACAGACATGCTTCGTCCTTTTGAGGTCTTCACACGTGAAGTCAGCAGGGAGGACTGTTCTTTGGGCAAAGCTATCCCATTGTTGGTCATGCTAGAGCATCAACTGAAGGCGGTGTCTTCAACGTTCCGAGATGATGCTGAAAAGCAAGATGCATATCAGTTGGCGGAGAGGTTATGAAGCCACCTAGTTGCCAATGAAAGGCTCAAAACCATACATACAGAACAACATTACATTTGTGCCACTATTCTGGATCCACGGTACAAAAAGGCAGTGGCCAGCAAAGAATGAATTCCTTTTTATGAAGCAGATGTTTCAAAGTACAAACATTGGCTAGCTGTGTCAGCCACTCAGTGCGAAAAAGAGCGGCATTAAATTCAAGGAGCAGGCAGAAGTACAACTGAATCAGCAGGAAATTCGGCGTCAAGTTCCACTTCTGAATCTGTGACCAAAGGGAGTCACTTTCCCTCACAGCCATTAACGACACCAGCAGCAACCGTATCATCATCCTCACCTGCACCAGGCCCAGCCATAATATTGTCGGAAGCTGATTGGCTAACTCATCAAGGGTTTCCTCGTTCCGGTGCTGCAAAGGCCACAGATGGTACGCAAAGTGGAGCAAACACGGAGAACCTGGAGTCAATGGTGCAGGCATATCTGGATGGATGACCCAACAGAGGTTTTTGTTAATCAGAACCCATTGCTGTATTAGTATAGGAAAAAGGCCTCTATGGCCACTGATCAAAAACCTGGCTCTAAATTATTTGTCTTGCCCACTCGCAAGCAAGTCTTCCTAACGTGTTTTCAGTGCTGCTGATGCCATTGTAACTTCAAAAAGGACCTGCCTCTCGCCCAAAAATGTGGAGAGGTTAACACTGATCAAGATGAATCAGCACTTCATACCACCAGGTTACAAAATACGTGAATGCACGCAGGAAGAAGACACGACTTAGGTGATGGAAGTTCTTCTCTGTTAGCTGACCTACTCCCGTCTCAATTCATAGAGTTTGAGGACGAGCTCTACTTCCCTGACACCGAGGCCTGAAAATGACTTCCTTTTTTTTCGTCCTTATCACTTTTATTCCTGTGTGTCTTTCTTTGTTTTGCAACTTTTAACACAACAAAACTCTCACAACAAGTCCATCAGCAGCACTGTCTTCATATTTTTTTCCTTATTGATTTGAAGGTGCCGCAGTCTTCATTCCTGAGGTTCACAAGTTCACAACTCAATCATGCTCCTCTATCCTCCTCCTCCAGACTCCACCTATCCATTTCCCTCAAGGCAGATGGATTACGAAGAAATAAATAAAGAAACTTTGTTTTCATAGATGAGTCCCCTCAAGTGGGACAGAAATTAGTGGCTGACTACATGCTTGCTGATTGCTGACAGAGTTACTTCTGAAAATGACAGGAGAGGCTGCCCTGTGGGCCCTCACTTTCCGAAGAAGATGCGGACAAAAAGTAGAACAGGTAATGAATAATTGAGAAGATGGCATGCAGTGGACAGCAATGGCTGTCTGGCTCTGATGAAACCAATTGCTGTTTGTTTTTTGTGCATGAAATGAATCATATGTCTTGTCTTAGTTATTATTTAACCCTTTCGATGCTTGTGACGGAATGGTTCCGTCACAAGCGCCGGTTGGGCTGTGCTTGTGACGGAACCGTTCCGTCACGGCCACACCCATTATTGAGCACCTTCAGCACAGCGCGAAAAATTTGCGCCGCGCTACAGGTGTTAATCTTTTACACAGTAATTGTAACTCATGTCAACTACTCTGTTTTTTTTTACCTTGTTTAATTCAAATTGTACTTCAAATTAAGGGGCCCCTATGTTGCATTTTACAATATGCAAAATGTCATTGGAGTGGACTCACTTGCCAATATACCATGATAATTGATTAAGTAATATATCTTTTTCCTTTACAGTCAATCACTGGGATGGATGGATCATCAGCGTCGGTTTACGGAAGAACTATGGCCAATTCGTGAGTGGCAAACAGATAAACCAGTCTACAACAAGTACTACAGCAGAACTTCATGTCTGTCTATTCGCGGTATGTAGTGGTCGAGGGCAAGGCAGTGTACTGTTGTTGTTATGCCAGGCAGAGTCTACTCCAGACAACATTTCATGTAAAATTGGGGCTATGTGGCTTGCTGCATACAATTAGATATACTTTGTCTGTCTGACAAAGAGCCTAGGTATGCTACATCAGGTTGCTTCACTCAGTGGTGCCTGCCTTGACCGTCTGCATGACACTGCTTCAAGCTTGGGCCAAACATCCGTTATGTTTGTGAAATTTGCTTTTTTTCGCGAATCGCAAATTCTTTGGCCGAACGGATTTTTGGCCCATGCTTGCAGCAGGGCCATGCAGACGGTCAAGCAGGCACCACTGAGTGAAGCATCCTAATGTAGCATACCTAGACTCTTTGACACAGACGGACAAAGCATATCTAGAGTTTAGGGTTCAGTGCGATTTACTAGGGTTTTTGGGTTTAAGTTGGTGGGGTTCCCGCTGAGTCTAGGGATCAGGGTCCGATGCAGGCTTCTTCATAATGATGTTGGCAAGGTTTTAGGGGGGTTTGGCGTTCTTTGGTCCAGAATTGGCAGAATTTTGGCCTTTTTTGGTGTTTTGCGGGCACGTGTGTTTGGGTGAAAACTAAGTGAAAACTAGTCATAGACCTTTTTCTTCATCTTCTTCAAAGAGCGCAGTGGTTCGATTTTCTTCTGCCTTGCTGAGATTCTTGGGAATCATTGGAACGAGTTTCCAGGTAAGTTTCAAGAGGATCGAAATAGTGGAAGTGCCGAAAAGTTGAACAGCAATTTTTGGTGAACAGCGCAATTTGCCATGTTTTGAATATACCAGTATTGCATGTTTTGGGGGGGCTGTTTGGGGGTGTTCTAGATTTGTGGGGGTGGGTCGGTGGGTCCTGGAGCCCTGCTGGGAAGGTCTAATTTTGTTTGCAAGTGGTTTGAAGAAAGTCCATAGTGGAAAAGGGGGGTTTGAGCATAGTTGCAGACATCGTTTTGGCAGAATTTAAACTGAGGCCTAGTAGTATTGTGTGTTTTTGGGGGGCTGTTTAGGGGTGTTCTAGATTTGTGGGGGGGGGGGTCTGGGGGTCTGGGAGCACTGCTGGGATAGTCTAATTTTGATTGCATTTGTTTTTAAGAAAATCCATGGTGGAAAAGGGAAGTTAGGGCCTAGCTGCAGAGCGCGTTTGGACTGAATTGAAGGTAGGCCCTACATTTTCTAAGTGTGAGTTTTTGCATTTTTGCTTTTTGCCTGTTTGGGGGTGTTCTACTTTTTTGCAGGTGGGTTGAGGGGTCTGGGGGCATTGCTGGGAAGGTCTAATATCGGGCGCAAGTGGTTTGGATAAAATCTATGGTGAAAAAGTGTTTAAGTTTTTGCTCACTTGCCTGTTTTTGGGGGGCTGTTTGGGGGGCTTCTAGGTTTTTGGGGGTGGGTTTTGGGATCTGGGAGCACTGCCGGCACAATCTAATTTTGATTGCATTTGTTTTTAAGAAAATCCATGGTGGAAAAGGGGAGTTAGGGCCTAGCTGCAGAGCGCGTTTGGACTGAATTGAAGGTAGGCCCTACATTTTCTAAGTGTGAGTTTTTGCATTTTTGCTTTTTGCCTGTTTGGGGGTGTTCTACTTTTTTGCGGGTGGGTTGACGGGTCTGGGGGCATTGCTGGGAAGGTTTCATATCGGGCGCAAGTGGTTTAGAGAAAATCCATGGTGGAAAAGTTTTTGTGTTTTTGCTCACTTGCCTGTTTTTGGGGGGCTGTTTTGGGGACTTCTAGGTTTTTGGGGGTGGGTTTTGGGGCCCGGAAGCACTGCTGGCACAGTCTAATTTTGATTGCATTTGTTTTTAAGAAAATCCATGGTGGAAAAGGGGAGTTCGGGCCTAGCTGCAGAGCGCGTTTGGACTGAATTGAAGGTAGGCCCTAAATTTTCTGTGTGAATTTTTGTATTTTTGCTTTTTGCCTGTTTGGGGGTGTTCTACTTTTTTGTGGGTGGGTTGAGGGGTCTGGGGGCATTGCTGGGATGGTCTAAAATCGGGCGCAAGTGGTTTGGAGAAAATCCATGGTGAAAAAGTGTTGCGTTTTTGCTCACTTGCCTGTTTTTGGGGAACTGTTTGGGGGGCTTCTAGGTTTTTGGGGGTGGGTTTTGGGGTCTGAGAGCACTGCTGGCACAGTCTAATTTTGATTGCATTTGTTTTTAAGAAAATCCATGGTGGAAAAGGGGATTTAGGGCCTAGCTGCAGAGCGCGTTTGAGTGAATTGAAGGTAGGCCCTAAATTTTCCAAGTGTGAGTTTTTGAATTTTTGCCTGTTTGGGGGTGTTCTACTTTTCTGCGGGTGGGTTGACGGGTCTGGGGGCATTGCTGGGAAGGTCTAACATCGGGCGCAAGAGGTCTGGAGAAAATCCAAGGTGAAAAGGTTTTTCCGTTTTTGCTCAATTGCCTGTTTCTGGGGGGCTGTTTGGGTGGGTTCTAAGTTTTGGGGGGTGGGTCTGGGGGTCTGGGAGCACTGCTGGGATAGTCTAATTTTGATTGCGAGTGGTTTGAAGAAAATCCATAGAGGGAAAGGGGAGTTAGGGCCTAGCAGAGTGCGTTTTGGCACTATTTGGAGTTAGGGTTCAACCTGGTAGCAGTATTGCATGTTTTTAGGGGGCTACTTGGGGGTGTTCTAGATTTCTGAGAATGGGTTCAGGGATCTGGGAGCACTACTGGTATTGTCTAATTTTGAATGCAAGTGTTTTGAAGAAAATCCATGGTGGAAAAGTGGGGTTTGGGCCTAGTTGTAGAGCGCGTTTTGGCACGATTTGGAGTTAGGGTTAGCACTTTTGATTTTTTTCTGGGGCTACTTGGGGGTGTTCTACATTTTTGCGACTGGGTTCAGTGGTCTGGGAGCACTCCTGGGAATGATTAATTCTTATTGCAAGTGGTTTGAAGAAAATCCGAGGTGAATTTTTTATCCGAAATTGCATTTATGCGGAGGGCTACTTGGGCGGGTTCTAGATTTTTGCGACTGGGTTTAGGGGTCCGGGAGCACTCCTGGGAATGTGTAATTTTGATTGCAAGTGTTTTGAAGAAAATCCATGGTGGAAAAGGGGTCTTTTGAGACTAATTTCAAAGTGGGCTTTCCGCTCGATTTTCAACCAGGCCTCATCTCCGTCGCAGTATTGCATGTTTTTGGGGGGTACTTTGGGGGGTTCTAGGTTTCTAGGTGTAGGTTAGGGTGGCTGGGAGCACTGCTGGGATAGTATCATTTTGATTGCAAGTGGTTTGAAGAAAATCCATGGTGGGAAAGGGGAGTTAGGGCATAGTTGCAGAGTGGGTTTTGGCACAATTTGAAGTTAGGGTTCAACCTGGTAGCAGTATCGCATGTTTTTAGGGGGCTACTTGGGGGTGTTCTATATTTTGCCGACTGGGTAGGGGTCTGGGAGCATTACTGGGAATGTAAGTGATGATTGTATATAATAATAATGTCAGCTCTGAAAACTGAAAGTGTTATTTTTGAACTACTCAGTGTACCTTTGCTTTTTTTAACTTGTTCACTTCCTGTTTTTTTCCACCAAAAATTACAGGACGGCTTTTACCATGTGCGATGAAACAAACAATGAACTCCATTAGCAATCCGCAATTACTCATCAGGCAGCCAGTGGACAGTGTGTCTGGTCACCAATATTGATCGACGGATCGGAATGGAGGAGTATATCGCGAATAAGAGTAATGGCTGGATGCATACAACTTCACCAATTCAACAGGACAACTACAACATAAAGTTACAGTATTCTCTCTTAACTTCTCCTTATCTTGTAAATGTTATTGTTGTAAACTTGAACTTCTACGAATGTGACTAGGTGCGTTTCTTTGTTCTCTGCTTCAAAGTCATCTCTCCAGCTATTTCATACGTTTCTTTGCTATTATTATAACTAACTTAATGTACTAATAATAAGTGTTTATTCTCTATGAGGGCCGAAAGGCAAGTTAAATTGCGTAATTAAAGCAGCACTGTACTAGAGTCAATGTCAAATTGTTTCCTCATACATAATAATAAGATGTAGTAAACTTTTCAGTAACCTAACCATCCGTTTAGCAAACAACTTCATGCATGCAGTAGTGCACTACCTTTATGTCCCTTAAAAGATTTATGGATATCTTTGAATCCAAACATTTGTTTCTCTTCATTTGTTGTTTGTCCATTCAGTGTTTTTTGTTTCTTCTCTCCACAAAACCTTTCCCAAAAAACTCCATTCCCATCCAATCTTCAAAACCCCCAACCCTCTTCCCCCGGGCTGTGTGGTTTTTCATTGAGGTATGACTAAATGACAACAAGAAATTCCATACACTTGTAGGGGAGGATAAGGTCTAAGCAACAGAAAAATGTTGGAAAATGGAATTTCATGTGCGACATCGTGGATTGAGCATCAAACCTCATGCCCGTACACATGACAAATCAAATGGTTAATTCTTATGTTTAAGTATCCTTTGCCTTCATAATATTTCTTATAGTAGCCATAGTCCACGAAACTAGTACTTATATTTAGAATACTTTAGCACTGCTTAGGCTACAATTAATGGCACTGTTCTGTAGCGTACTATCTATCGTACTGTTTCTAATGCTACGCTCGGGCCACTCAATCCTTCATTTCCTTTTTTTTCATATGTTGCTACTGCCAGTCTGTACCACTACTACTACCAGCACAACAATGATATTTCATCCGTCGAGGGTTCAAGTCAACAACCAACCTTAATCACCATTTGCCATGCAGGCAGCCCTGTTTCTACCCCTATTCTCAAACACGAATCACAGGTAAGGTAAGCATTTTGGATAGATAGAATAATGGGCTAGGACTGGGAGGAGAGCAGAGACTGCCAGTACTACTAGTAAAGTACTAGTAGGGCTACTGAATTCACTAACTTGGTTACTGGCACTTTGGTACATTTTAGGACTAGATGTTTCATTCATGCTGGTAAGTGGAAAGAAACCAAGCGTCCAGTAACCACCGCCTACCCCCACACAAAATAATATGAACGCGTATACTATGTTTTGGTATGAAAAATAATTATTATTAAAGATATATAAGATGTAGTAAAAAAATAAAATAAATTAACCCAATTCACACCCCTCCCTAACACCAACCAATGTCCAAAAGTCCCCTTTCCCAAACACCCAATACCACCCCCCAACAGTCTTTAAAAAAGGGGCAAGGGTCAGTCATTTCCTCCGGTGGCGTAGTGTGGATAGCTGTTGCTGCACTTCCCGCAGCTCTTTGCAGAGGTCCCGGAGCTGGCGCTGATGTTTTTCGGCCAACCGCTCCAGGTACTCCACTCTTTTACGGAAGCGGCGCTGACGTACCATCCAGGCTCTGGGGGGGGGCAGCTGATTGTGTTGCTGCTGTGCGGCGGCGGGAGGCTGTCGGGCCACGACTCCGTTTGGCTGGAGGCTTCTGGCTGGTGGACACGGGGGCACTGGAGGAGGATGCAGTGGTTGCTGTCTCCTCCTCCTGCTCCCGAGCCCACAGCCGCCGATACTCGGCACAAATAGCCTCCAGCTTACGGGCTCTGGCCCGGACAGCCATCTCCTTTCTGGTGAGCTTTTTCGGAGTAGCATCTATATGAAGAAAGAAAGAAAAATACTTTAGCCAATAGTCTTTAACATAAAGTCAAAATAATCCAACCGAAAGTTGACTCTCCGTAACACAGGCAAGTAGCAAACACAGTATAACATTTTGGCATGTATCTTTCCGCCGTCTTTGTAGGCCTGTGACATTACTGGGAGTTCAGGAATTCCACCAGCAGGACTATGGATGAGCTCACTAATACATACATAGTCAGAGAGTACTAAAAAAAGTCTTCTGTTTGTTTCTCTTGTTTTGCAAAAGAAATTACTGGTACGTGAACTTGTGGTAGCCGGCATGGCAGCTCACTCAGCTTGCACTCAAGAAAAATAGACACAAGCCCTGATGACGCAGACTCGCAGTACTTTAAGCAGTACATGCAGGTGGGGATAGGAAGCTCTTACTTTTCTATAGGGGTGGCACCGCCACTGGCCATACTCGGTTACATCAACGGCTACTGCTCAATGTAATGATATCTTTTGCACTACCCCCCCGGCCTTGACTACTACAAAAGAAGAATGAAGATTATTCAATTTCTCATCATATATCATTATCCTGCCGATCACATGATCTTTGGTTATATGATGGATGACTTTAGGTGCTTTTGTTTTTTTTTTGTTTTTTTTTTTGTTTTAATCCTCATATTGCGAAGTTCTATGTGTTTGGAGTTTCAGGTTTCTACCTCTGACTCTCTTTACCGGAACTGCCCCTTGGTCTCTCGTATTTGGGGAGTTTACCATCTTCTCGCTGTTTTCAGAGGAGTACCCTTAAGCCATTACATAGTAACAAATCTGATTTGGAAATGCGGGGGGAGCTAGTCACCTTGACTACTCCACGAGTATCATACTCGTCCACCAGATGTTGTTTCGCATTAATCATGGGACCGTGTGTGCCAACCCTATACTGGGATTTAGGTGATTTTCCAAGATTTCCCAATATTTAAATCTCTTACAGGTATTTCCCCTCCTGTCTAGTTTATTAATCCTTAAGACAGAGTTCATCCAATCTCCATGTGTTGGAGGGGAAGTCCCCACCCAGTTGATGCAGATTTCCCTCCTTGCTAGTACAATTAACACAAAGAGTAAGTTTTCTTGACATTTAGTTAATCCCCCTCCATCTCTTGTGTCTTCAATCCCAAAAAGAGTAAGGGTTGTACTTACAGTTAGCTGTTTATTCATGATCATGCTCATGGTCTTACCAACTTCTTTCCAGTATTCTTTTAATAGGGGGCAGTTTCTGAACATGTGGACATCATCTGCCTTTTCTTCCCCACATTTCGGACATTTTTTTACGCCTGCGTTTTTAAATTTGGACAGTTTTTTCGGTGTCCAGTATGCACGGTGTATTGTATATAGATGATTTCTTTTCAAAGCCGCTGACTTTAGTGTTGACCAGCATTTTCCTACAGATTTTTCCCATATTCTGTCCAGGTCGGCTATTTGTAAATCTCTCCCCCAGATTTGATCCTCGGTCTGTGTGTCTCCACCTCCTGCAGCTATAAAAGCCCAGTACCACTTTGCAACCTCTTTATTAATGGGTGAGTTTTTTACCATTTCCTTTTCCAGTTTTTCATTCTCTTGGTTATTTGCAGGAATTGTTCTGGCCCAGCTTGAAATTTGGTAATATTTAAATTTGGAGACTGAATCGTTGGTGATTCCTTGAAGTTCTTCCCATGTAATCAGAGTTGATCCTTTTAATAATTGACCCTAATAGTTGATATTGGCTAGTTTCAAGGGGTTTGCCATTGAGTCTTTTAGGCATTCTGGGGTTCCTGGTGACTCCCATATAGGGGCCATTGCGCTGTAGTATTGGATGTTCAAAATTGCTCTGATTTGCGCCCACAACTTAGCTGCATCCCTTAGGGTCTTCAATTTTATTTTTTTTAAGTATTTTGGGTGACCGAATTTGAATAAAAAATGATCCACTGATTCTGTCATTTCTTGTAAGTATTTTGGATAGTATTGATGACTTTTTAGCAGTGTCCGCATGTTTTTGAACTGAAACGCCTTGTGATACTCCACCAAATCTGGGCTTGATAGCCCTCCACCTTGTTTTCCCCTCCTGAGTTTCTTCCAAGATATCCTCGTTCCCTTCGAGGCCCATATAAAGCTGGTGATATCTCCCTGTAGTTTTTTTAAAAGGGCTTTTCCAAATTCCAAAGGAATGGTATTAAAAAGATATGTGTACTTGGGCAGAATTGACATTTTGACAATATTTGATCTTCCTATAAAACTTAGGGGTAAACTGGACCACACTTTAAGTAACTTTCTCACCTCTTCTGCCACTTTATTGAGATTACGCTGTGGAATCTTCTCTAGTTCATGGTTTACTAGAATACCTAGATGTTCGGACTTTTGAACTGTGTATTCCAGGTCATAATTTTGGTTTTAGTATGGTTTACCAGGTAGCCTGAGACTTTCCCAAACGTACTTATGATCTCTTCTATGGCTGACTTTGAGCTGACATAATTGTCCGTAAAAATCATCAAGTCGTCTGCGTACAGTGCGATCTTTTTTTCCCATGCTTGATACCTGAACGGGGTTATTTCTTTAGTAATTCTTAATTTATTTGCCAGCGGCTCAATATATAGGTTAAAAAGCAGAGGTGAGAGAGGGCATCCCTGCCTAGTTCCTCTTTCTATGTTCACATCCTCTGTAAGATTGCCATTAACTAGAATTTTAGACCTCGGTGCCTTGTAAATTTCTTTCACAACATGCATGAAAGGTTGATCTATGTTGTTTTTGGTCATGATTTTTTCAAGGAAGGACCAATTGACTCTGTCGAATGCCTTAGCGGCATCGACGGTGAGTATAGTAAGGGGAGTTTTCTTTTGCGTGGCTATGTCTATGGTGCTCAGAAGTTCGTGTGTGATTTCATGCAATTGTCTCCCCTTAACAAATCCTTTTTGGTCCGGGTTTATAAGTTGGGCTATTACTCTCCCTAAACGGACTGCCATGATTTTTGTGAATATTTTGTAGTCTGAATTGAGCAGCGATATAGGTCGGTATGACTCACATCTAGAAGGATCCTTACCAGGTTTTAAAATGATAGTAATTATTGCGTCATTCCAGGACTCGGGTATTTTGCTTTGTTGTTTAAGGATCAAGTTTGCCATCTCCATGATGTCTGGTGACAGACTGTCTCTTAATGCCATATATAGCTCATTTGGTAGAGAGTCAGGGCCTGCTGCTTTACCTTTTTTAAAGCTTCTGATTACCTCCTTTACCGCTTATTAGGATCTCTTTATTTAGTTCTTACTTATCCTCCTCCGTTAGAGCTAAAGATGGGATGCCTTCTAGGTATGTGTCAATCTGGCCTTCTTGAGGATTGGTATCTTCCGTATATAACTCAGTAAAAAATTTCATGAACTCTTGTCTGATTGTATTTTCATCTGTACTTAGGTTCACCTGACCGTCTTGATGTATACTCCTTACTTTATTCCTGGCTTGATCTGTTTTTAGTTTCCATGCAAGCCACTTTTCCCAGCCTTCCCCATATTCATGGTTTGCTAATTTGCTTGATTCCCACTTTGTGCGCACTTTGTCTTCTAGGATGTCTTCAAGTTTTTCTTTCTGGCTTTGTCTATCTCTTCCTAGTTCTTTTCTCCTACTTATATCTTGTTCCACTATTATTTGGGCGTCGCAGGAATTAATCCTTTTTTCCAAGTCTGTTATCTCTTGCCTCGTTTTTTTATTTTTATATGCTCCCAGACTTAATAATTTCCCCCTTATCACAGCTTTATATGTGTCCCAGGTGATCTGTTTTGTCGTACCGGTTTTATTATTTTCGAAAAAGTTTTCTGTTTCTAGTTCAAGTGTATAAGTGGAAAAATCCCAAAGGGTAAATCACTAGTCCAGCACGTACAGTTCTCCAATTGTTGTAAGGCTTACACTCATTCCATTCACTCAACAAAGATGTACTACAACAAATTGCGCAGTGTACAACAAGGGCCAGAGACCTATTTTTATGGTTTAATAATTTTGAGCCCATCGAAACGCGTCGACGCACTTTCTCGAGTACACAATCCCCCAAATCCACATTACTTGAACGACAAATTTACCCAGATATGGTCAAGTATTGAATGAATTATCTAAAGCAATTAGGGGAAGTGTAGTTTCCCAAGACCAATTGCACAGGTCTGGTGTAATACTCTCCGTTTACTTGTCCAACATTTGTATCTGTTCTCAACTGTGTTTTTTTAAATTTAGGAATGTTGTTTTAATTTGTTTAGCTGATGTTCAGCTTTTTAATGGTAGGAACTCTCTTGTACATTTGTCAACTGAATAAAGAATAAGACAAGTAAAAATAGGTCTCTGGCCCTTGTTGTACACTGAGCAATTTGTTGTAGTACATCTTTGTTGAGTGAATGGAATGTGTCAGGTCCCGAAATTCTCAAGTAGCCGTTATTGTCCACCCAAGGTATCAGATTCCAATTCGGCAGCAAACAATAAGTTTGTGGACAGACCGAGTGAGAACCTGGAACTCCAAAATGGCCGCCAGGCTGGCCACCAGATTGGAGTCCACGTCGGCGGTCTAGTGCTTAGGCTCATCGCTGGCCGAGCCTGTGTGGAGCGCGCGCTGACCAAGATCTGCGCACTTCACTAGAGAATCTGCCCAGTGAGGAGTATCGCGTCCGTTCTGTTAAACCAAGTAAACCCTAGTTGTATAAATAATTTAACTTCCCTAGTTTTTAGAAGTCCGGACAGGAGCATTTTTCCCCTTATAGTTCAAGTGTGAATAACGACCGCACAACCAGCGGAACGTTATTTCCGTGATTCTGAGGAAACTCGTCCCTTCAAAATTAAATTAGGAAACGACCGCACAAACCCAGCGGCACGTTTCTTCCGTGGTCCTGTGGGATTTTAAGCGTTTGTGAGAAACATTCATCTGAAGTGAGCCGTGTTAAGACCTCACCTTGGATCCGGAGCATCGGCGTCTCGTCAGGAAGGAAACTACGCTCGTCGAGCGAGTCTGCAGACACAGAAGAAGAAAGACGATAAGTGAAACGCATTAACCCTTGTAGTTGTTATAAAACAAAAAAAAAGAAGAAAAAAAACTAATTGTACAGTTGAACTTACCTTGTGAATGGTTAAGTCTAGAGCATGTCTCAAGCCTAAGGAGTTGTATTCAGCCTCAAAATATTCTGAAAAAGAAAAAGAAAAGAAGAACAGGATTAAAAGAGATCTCGACATTTACAAGAAAAGACAGGAACTGAAAGACAGCAAAAGCTAGAAAAGGCATCTAGGAGAAAGGAACTAAAAGACAGATAAACAGTGAGTAAAAAGGGAACCAGAGATGAGGGTAGAGCAGTCCTAGAGAAACCCATTAACAAGTAGAGGATATTTTCTGTATTACAGGAGACTACATTAAAAGAAATCTGTTACTACATGCCAGAAAAAAGGTTACAGAAGAGAAGTTAAATTCTTGGAAGCTAATGGTAGGTGTCAGTCAGGAGAAGTGGGTGGAACAGGAAGGAAGGATAGGTAGAGAGTAATGTTTATCTTTTCCCTTTAAGGTTCAAGACAAGTGGTGGTCTGCGGGTCGGACTGACAAAGGAACCAACCAGGAAAATCTCTTCTCTTGTTGTTTGTTATTTTATCCAATTTCCCCCTTCCCTCTGAGGTAATAATTCAGAGACTTGTGTACAAGCTCTGGGTGGTTGCCCGGGGTGGATTTGGGAACCAGCATCTCTGTTCCTGTGCAGTTACGCAAGGAGTATCCTTTTATAGTCTGACAGAGTGAAGTGCCCAAGTCGTACCTTGCACCCGAACAGAGATGGCAGAAGGAATAGACCTGCAAGGGTTAGGAGTAATTTTAGATACAATCCAGAAGGAGTTAAGTGCAGTTAGGGAGGAAAATCAAAACTTAAAAATGGAGATAGTGAATTCCCGAAAAGAAACAGCAGACTTAGTACAAAGATTTAGGCAACTCTTTGGTTCAGGACAGGATGCTCAAAATCCTTTAACAGAGAGTGCAAATAGAATGACTACCCAGGTGATCCATTCCTTGTCCCCAGTTATTCCCTTGGCGGCTCCAGAGCGATTTAGTGGGGATCCCCAGATGGCTCAAATATTCATCACCCAATGTTCTTTACATTACATGTGCCGCCCTTCAATTTTTCCTGATGCGCAATCCAAAGTCGCCTTTGCCTTGTCCTATCTGAGCGGTGACGCAGCAGCTTGGTCCTTGCCGCTCATCACCAGGAATGACCCGATTCTGAGAAATTATGAGAATTTTAAACAAGAATTTTTACGGATTTTTGACAGGAGGAGAATATCTCAAGTAGTCGACAATGAATTGCTGGATTTGAGACAAGGAAATCGAGACCTGGTCTCGTACTTGGCACAATTCAATAAACTAGTGGTGGAAACTGATTGGCCAGAGAGTAAGCGGGCAGCAGTCTTCTACAGAGGATTGAAGGACGAGCTTAAAGATGCCTTGGCTGGAATTCCAAACCGACCTACCGAAATCTCAGCGTTGGTGGATCTTGTGTTAGAAATAGACTTTCGGCAGGGAGAAAGAAAAGGTGAAAAAAGAAGAGAATTCAGACCATCCGTTCCAAGATTTGATTGCGTCAAATCAGAAAACAGTCGAAGTAATGAAGGATCTTTAGGAGTAGAACCCATGCAAATCGGAACAATACGTGGACCACTCTCTAAAGAAGAGAAGGAGAAGAGGCGGAGTAGTAACTTGTGCATGTATTTGGGAGCGGGGGGTCATTTTGTCAGAAACTGCCCAAAGAAACCAAAAACTAGCTACAAGACGAAGGAAAACTAGTAGCACCACCTGTTGGAGGAGTTGAACAGGTGGGTGCGATCTTAGAAAAGACTCCTGATAGTACTCCTGATGAACACAGAGTGGCCAACACTTTACAGTCGGCGGCTCCTCATTTAAGTTTATCAATGGAAATTAGGTTCAGACACTCAACCTTGGCTGGAGTTTCGGTAATGATTGATTCTGGAGCTACAGGAAACTTATGCGATTTAAAATTTGCACGAAGTGTGGGAATCCAAGCCATCATGAAGAACAAGAGTGAACCTGTGAGAGCAGTGGATGGAACCAACTTATCCTCAGGTCCAATTGTGAGCCACACTGAAGCTATTCATCTTGTCTCAAACAATGGGCATGAAGAAAGAATCCAGTTTAATCTAATTGACGCCCCCCAGTTTGAGTTGATTCTTGGTCTGCCCTGGCTCACTGAGCATAATCCGACAATCAATTGGAGTAACAGGACCATAAAGATGGATTCCAACTATTGCATGGAAAACTGTTTTGGAAACAAAGAAAAAATGCAAGAAGTCAACCAAGCACATTTGTTGTGCCACCACGGAGGATCAATTTGTGTGATAGATGCACCAGAAATCCCAGCCGAATATGCAGAATTCCAGGATGTGTTCAATGAGGTGGAAGCGGAGTGGCTACCCCCACACAGGGCTTATGATTGTAAAATCGAGATTGAGCTGGCTCCAATCTGCCCTGCAGTCGGGTGTATGCGCTAGCTGAAAAAGAACACAACCACCTAAAGGAATACCTGGACCGATACCTTACAAATGGATTCCTCCGGCCCTCGCAATCTCCAGTCTCATCACCTTTATTTTTTGTGCCAAAGAAGGAGGGAGATTTGCGGAACTGTATCGACTATAGAGCAATCAATCGGATAACCAAGAAGAACAGGTACCCCTTACCACTTATATCTGTGTTATTAGACCAAGTAAAAGGGGCGCAGATCTATACGAAACTTGACCTGAGAGGAGCATACCATCTGGTCAGAATGCGAGAGGGAGACGAGTGGAAGACGGCCTTCAGAACACGATTTGGATTGTTCGAATACCAGGTCATGCCTTACGGGCTCTGCAACGCCCCTGCAGCTTTTCAACACTTTATCAACGATGTACTAAAAGAATACATTGATCAGTGTGCAAACGTCTATATTGATGATATTCTTATTTATTCAGCAGATAAGGAGAGACATCAGGATCAAGTTCGTGGAGTTCTACAGAAATTACGAGACAACCGGTTGTTCGTCAAGTTGGAAAAGTGTGCATTCAATGTTACCCAAGTGGAATTCTTGGGTTTTGTCATCTCTCCAACTGGCATACTGATGGACCAGCGAAAGATTGAAGCAGTGGTTAATTGGAAATCTCCCGTGAGTGTCAAGGAAGTTTAGAGTTTCATCGGCTTCGCAAACTTTTACCGAAGATTTATCAATGAGTTCTCTCACAAAATTATGCCGCTCACCAAACTGCTTAAGAAAGGAATTCAGTTTGAATGGACCGAAGAAGCTGAGAAGGCGTTCGATAGTTTGAAGAAAGATTTCACGTCGGCCCCAATACTTCAACATGCTGATCCAACAGAACCGTTTTATGTTGAAACTGATGCCTCGGACCAAGCAGTTGGTGGAGTCTTGTCCCAACGAAATAAGATCACAGGGCAATTGCATCCAGTGGCGTACCGATCTAGAAAGCTGTCTCCGGCGGAATGTAACTATACCATCACAGAGAAAGAATTGTTGGCGATAAAGGACGCCTTTAAGGAATGGCGACATCATCTCATGGGAGCCCAGCATCAGGTGACAGTATTTACGGACCATCAAAATCTAAAATTTCTAAAAACAGCCAGAACGCTGACCCCAAGACAACTACGATGGTCATTGTATTTCACTGATTACGATTTTGTCATTACCTATAGACCAGGAACACAGAATGGTAAAGCAGACGCCTTGTCAAGAATAGACACTGAGAATCAAAAGATGCCTTTAGAAAATCAATCTATCATTCCAGAGGGAAATATAATAGGTGTCACAACTTCAATTAGTCTGGAGAAGGAGATTACAGAAGCAATGAGTCCAGAGGCCATGCAGGAGTGGAGCAAGGAGAAGGAGGGTCGAGAAATCATTCATCAACTCCCTTACCATCAAGATCATCTATACATCCCTACTAAGGAGTTGCAGATAAAAGTTATGCAAGATTGTCATGATGCAAAATTGGCGGGGCATAAAGGAGAAGCCAAAACTAAAGAGCTGATAAGGCGTCACTACTGGTGACCTGGAATGATTAAGAACAAGGGGTGGTGATGGACAGAGTCTCTGAATTAAACAGAATACTCTCACCCAGTCAAGAGATCAGGGCTAGATCCAACACCGTTTTTTAGCTCATTGCACCATCCCAGTCTCAGAACCTGGCTGTATGCAAATTAGACTGTCCCTGGCCCAGTGCATCATGGGAACAGGGCAGACCAGACTACAAAAGCCAATTCTTACACTGGGAAGGAAACAAGCTACCGGGGACCGGTTTCTGGCATTTCAGCCGTCTTCGGCCCGGCTTGCTTGAATCCTGATGGTGCAATGAGCAAGGGACTCACATCTGAGTATACCCTTCCACGCTTAGGGTGGACAAAAATATTTAACAACAAGGGGTGGTGATGGACAGAGTCTCTGAATTAAACAGAATACTCTCACCCAGTCAAGAGATCAGGGCTAGATCCAACACCGTTTTTTAGCTCATTGCACCATCCCAGTCTCAGAACCTGGCTGTATGCAAATTAGACAGACTAATTTGCATACAGCCAGGTTCTGAAACTGGGATGGTGCAATGAGCTAAAAAACGGTGTTGGATCTAGCCCTGATCTCTTGACTGGGTGCGAGTATTCTGCTTAATTCAGAGACTCTGTCCCTCACCACCCCTTGTTGTAAATATACTGGAATGATTAAGGACATTGAGGAATACGTTAAGACTTGTGAGATTTGCGCTCAGGGAAAATCTGAACGGCGGGCCCCCAAGGGATTGTTACAACCTTTATCCACACCGCCTTACCCCTGGCACACAATTACCTTAGACTTCATTGTAGATTTGCCACTCAGTCAGGGTTTTGATACAATCTTAGTAGTAGTGGATTCGTTCTCAAAAATGGCACATTTCACAGCACTGCAAGGGGTTCCTACAGCTAAGCAGCTAGCCACACACTTTAGTACAGAAATAGTTAAAATTCATGGAATTCCTAAAGTCGTGATTTCTGACAGGGGTCCACAGTTCATTTCTCATTTTTGGAAATCTTTTATGGAAAGCTTAGGAACCGAAGTGAGATTTTCTACCAGTTACCATCCAGAGACTGATGGTCAAACTGAAAGAGTTAACCAGGAGCTGGAACAATATTTACGGTTGTTCCTTTTAAAGCAGGATGGAAACTGGTCAGAATACCTATGGGCAGCAGAGTTTTCGTACAATAACGCCAGGAATGTCTCCACTGGTTTCTCTCCCTTCTATATGAATTATAAGAGACATCCAAATTCCAGTCCCAGACAAACTAACATTACAGTCCCAGCAGTTAGAGATGTAGTGTCTCACCTAGAGCAGATACACCTACAGGCAACTGAAAGTCTGAAAGTAGCAAAGGAAAGGTACAAGGCTTATGCAGACAAGAAGAGGCGAGAAGGTCCTATCTTGGTAGAGGGGGACGAGGTCTGGTTGAACACTAAGAACCTAAGATTGAAAGGGAATCGAAAATTCCAACCGAGGTTCATAGGCCCTTATCCAGTAGAGAAAAAGATTAACCAGGTGACTTATCGACTCGTCTTACCATGAAGACTTAAGATTTATCCGGTTTTTCACATTTCATTGTTGAAGAAGGCTTCAAAAAATCTGCGAAAAATTTTACCTTCAAAACCTCTGAATCTAGAAACAGGAACTGAGTATGAAGTCAAGGAAATATTGGACTCAAAATGTTCCAAGGAAGGGGAACTGTTCTATTTAGTGGACTGGAAAGGTTATGGGCCAGAAGAACAATCTTGGGAGCGAGAAGAGGAAATACATGCTCTGAGATTGATTACATCTTTTCATCAACGACACCCTTCAAAACCAAGGCGGAGGGGATCTGCCTTGTTGGGGGGTACTGTCAGGTCCCGAAATTCTCAAGTAGCCGTAATTGTCCACCCAAGGTATCAGATTCCAATTCGGCAGCAAACAATAAGTCCGTGGACAGACCGAGTGAGAACCTGGAACTCCAAAATGGCCGCCAGGTTGGCCACAAGATTGGAGTCCACGTCGGCGGTCTAGTGCTTGGGCTCATCGCTGGCCGAGCCTGTGTGGAGCGTGCGCTGACCAAGATCTGCGCACTTCACTAGAGAATCTGCCCAGTGAGGAGTATCGCGTCCGTTCTGTTAAACCAAGTAAACCCTAGTTGTATAAATAATTTAACTTCCCTAGTTTTTAGAAGTCCGGAGAGGAGCATTTTTCCCCTTATAGTTCAAGTGTGAATAACGACCGCACAACCAGCGGAACGTTATTTCCGTGATTCTGAAGAAACTCGTCCCTTCAAAATTAAATTAGGAAACGACCGCACAAACCCAGCGGCACGTTTCTTCCGTGGTCCTGTGGGATTTTAAGCGTTTGTGAGAAACATTCATCTGAAGTGAGCCGTGTTAAGACCTCACCTTGGATCCGGAGCATCGGCGTCTCGTCAGGAAGGAAACTACGCTCGTCGAGCGAGTCTGCAGACACAGAAGAAGAAAGACGATAAGTGAAACGCATTAACCCTTGTAGTTGTTATAAAACAAAAAAAAAGAAGAAAAAAAACTAATTGTACAGTTGAACTTACCTTGTGAATGGTTAAGTCTAGAGCATGTCTCAAGCCTAAGGAGTTGTATTCAGCCTCAGAATATTCTGAAAAAGAAAAAGAAAAGAAGAACAGGATTAAAAGAGATCTCGACATTTACAAGAAAAGACAGGAACTGAAAGACAGCAAAAGCTAGAAAAGGCATCTAGGAGAAAGGAACTAAAAGACAGATAAACAGTGAGTAAAAAGGGAACCAGAGATGAGGGTAGAGCAGTCCTAGAGAAACACATTAACAAGTAGAGGATATTTTCTGTATTACAGGAGACTACATTAAAAGAAATCTGTTACTACATGCCAGAAAAAAGGTTACAGAAGAGAAGTTAAATTCTTGGAAGCTAATGGTAGGTGTCAGTCAGGAGGAGTGGGTGGAACAGGAAGGAAGGATAGGTAGAGAGTAATGTTTATCTTTTCCCTTTAAGGTTCAAGACAAGTGGTGGTCTGCGGGTCGGACTGACAAAGGAACCAACCAGGAAAATCTCTTCTCTTGTTGTTTGTTATTTTATCCAATTTCCCCCTTCCCTCTGAGGTAATAATTCAGAGACTTGTGTACAAGCTCTTGGTGGTTGCCCGTGGTGGATTTGGGAACCAGCATCTCTGTTCCTGTGCAGTTACGCAAGGAGTATCCTTTTATAGTCTGACAGAATGAGTGTAAGCCTTACAACAATTGGAGAACTGTAAGTGCTGGACTAGTGATTTACCCTTTGGGATTTTTCCACTTATACACTGTGATAGTGCCCCAGTCCCACTGGGTAGTTTTAAGGGGCCCCTCTCCTTTTTAAACTCTAGTTCAAGTTCCTTCACAATTTGCTGGTCTAATAGTAAGGCCCTCTCTACCGTAAATCTTCTTTGCATTTTAGTTGTCTTTACCTGGAGTGTTAGTTGAACAGCGGAGTGGTCTGATAGATGGGCCGGGAGGTGAGCTAAGTTTTTTACGCTTCCTGATAGTACTCAGTCAATTAGGAAATAATCAATTCTCGACCTGTGCCCCAGTTTTTTGTTATGTAGCGTGAAGGGCTGATTTCTTTCTCCTTTATCTCTCCAAATGCCTATCAGCTCTAAGTCTCTTTTATATATGCTGATCCACTCACTCATTTTCGGTAAGTACGCCTGTCTCCCCGGGGGGGACCTATCAATGTTGGGATCCATTATAAGGTTAAAATCACCCCCCAAAATTATTGGGGCGGTAGCTAGTATTAGGTGAGAGTAAAGTTTCTGTAAAGGGTCTGCGTCATCTAGATTAGGTCCATAATATCCTGCTATTGTGACTGGGTTATTTTCTATCTTTACTCTAGCTATTGCCCATCTTCCCTTACAAATGCAAAAATGAGCTGGGAGTGCTTGTTTTATCTCAGACTCAATCAGAAATTTTAATCTTCAAAAGAAACATACATCAATTCACAATTCAAAAAATATAATATTATTCTTGATGTTCAGTTCACAAATACAATTTTATTCTTGATGTTCAACAGCCGACGCGTTTCGTCCTAGAGGCAGGACGTCATCAGGGCTGCAAATGCAAAACACATAATACAGATGCATCAGTACATATGTACAATCTCAATCATATGCGTACAATCTCCATCAGTAATGACCTGAAAACATAACTCAAATATCTTAAAAACCAATCATTGTGATACAGCTCAGGGTGCCGTGTGGTACTTTACACAGAATTTAATAGCGTCTCACTATTAGAAAAAATATTATAATAACAGATAGATAAGCGGGCACTTCTAGCCTATGGTTCTCACTCTGAATACAATCTGATGTTTTTCATTTGAACAATCAAATATATGCATCCACATCCTGGGAACAGAAAAGCATGCAAACTGCTGCATAGTTATATTATTTATATCATTGATGTATAGCTCACCTCGTACTTTTATCTTGTGGTTCCTCTGATATTACGATTTAGACTTTCAAACTAGACAATTGCGCTACAAGAGGTCAGATCCTTCATCACAGTACCGGAATTTATCATAAACTAGGGTGGGGCAGAAGAAAAGGAAGACCAATAAATTACCAAACATAATCTTCATATCTACCCAATTGTGATTCCCAAAGCTCCACAGCTTTCTGAACTTAGAGTCAACCTATCCGTCATAATGACATTTTATATCTACAAGAAATGCGTACCTGGAAAACCCTAGATCACTGTATTTCTCAAATCGATTAATCCTTTATTCCTTTAATCGAGAGTCCTTTAAAAACTAGTCAGCAAAATGGTATTCATACCTAGAAAAGTCAAGAAAATGCCTTGATGTGTTAAGTTGCTCCGCCTACCCTATCTGATCTCAAAAAGATTCCCATATTCTATCTTAACTTACCATAATCCAATACAATGTAGCCCAAGAAACAAATAACATCTATTCTCCAATGATCCTATTAGTCCGTTCTGAACCAATCCATTCTGAAAAATAACAATAAACAGAATTTGTAGCCTTCCCATCTCTTATTCTACTATTGCCTGTTACCCCAAAGCTCCGCCTGCACTCACCCTTGGCAACACGACCTCCTGCTCCACACCATCCGGACTCGATAAATTCCGAAGGTGTAATGCTCCGAACTCCCTATGCTTAAAAAGAACCGAGAGCCAATCAAATCGCTCCCAATTCCGCGCGCATTCTAACTATGTGCATCTGTAATAAACGGAACGTTTCCAATCAGGTCCGCTGTCTGCGTGCCTTGTTACTTAGTATATCCGCTCATGCGCATTGAGCTGAATCCTTGTCACTCTACATTTCTCTGGGTTATCTAGTATTTCCGCTCATGCGCTCCTCGTTCAAATTACCGATGATGCGCATTGAGCTCATGCCAGTTACAACCATAGAGCACAACCATTTCCGGTCTTGCGCAGCTCACCATAACATCTTTATATACAAGTTTCCAATCAGGTCCGCACTGCGCATTTCGGTTAGCGTTTACCAAGACGGTCTGCTACGCGCATTTGACTACATATTAATCCTTCCGATAACCTCATGCGCATTGAGCTGAATCCTTGTCACTCTACATTTCTCTGGGTTATCTAGTATTTCCGCTCATGCGCTCCTCGTTCAAATTACCGATGATGCGCATTGAGCTCATGCCAGTTACAACCATAGAGCACAACTATTTCCGGTCTTGCGCAGCTCACCATAACATCTTTATATACAAGTTTCCAATCAGGTCCGCACTGCGCATTTCGGTTAGCGTTTACCAAGACGGTCTGCTACGCGCATTTGACTACATATTAATCCTTCCGATAACCTCAGTATTTCCCATCAAGTCTACTAAATACGAAATCCATTCCTCATTAACACCGTTTCCTACTCATTACAACCAATGTCCCTTTCCCAGATGCCCAATAGAAAGAAAATAGTAAAAAATAGAAAATAAAAGATAAATTAAAAGCTGGCTACATCTAATGTTCACCGCGACTGGCAAAGATCAGTCTCCCCTTCTCTTACTCCAATCTACCATATCCTCTTCTTAATGATCATACCTATACCTGCCCCTGTTATGTTGCAGCAAATCAACATTATATTTAATTCTTATTGCTTGATAATTAAATAGTGTATTCACTTTCAAAATATTGGTAAAGACATCATTTGAAACACGGCTGGAAAAACATTTTGTTACTTGGGAAAGCACTGACCCATACTTAGCCATACTGTTCGGAGCCATATCATATTAACATAATTAAAATGAAAGAGAAAAAAAGAAAATTTTTAAAGAAAGAAAAAGCAGCAGTTTGTTTGCTCCACATCCCAGAATGTTTACAATAAACATACAAAAAATGCTAAAAATGCCTGTTAGGACATCCCTTATTTAAACAGGCTGAATTAAATCACATTGGTCTATAACATGTCATGTTTTACTCTCGACTATGCCAAAAAATGATGTAGTTCAGAATCTATATTTAAACCACACATTTTTGTACGACATTTGATTATCCAACGTGCTTCTGCTTGACGAATTCGTAATTCCCAATCTCCACCTCTCACATGCTGAGACACTTTTTCTATGCCATGAAATTTAAAGTCAGTGCTGGAACCATGTTCCTTTTCCATATGTGCATAGAGTGGAGATCTCATATCTCGATTAATGACTGCTCGTCTATGCTCCTGTATTCTCAATTTGAGGGGTCTTTTCGTACTCCCTATGTACACTTTGTTACAGCAACATATTATGGCATAAACTATTCCTACGCTATTGCAGTTGATAAATTCATTAACATGAAATCGTCTAATACCATCAAATCCAAAAGTTTTAGTTTTGTTCATACCGTGCGGGCATATAACACATGCCCCACAGACATAAAAGCCTTTTGGCTGAGTAGGGAGCCAATCCTTAGTTTGCTTCACTATCGGACGAATATAATTCGTTGAGACCTTGTCCCTAATTGTTGGACATTTCTTAAACGTTATTAAAGGTTTGTCATCCAAAATGGTAGCCAAACCTGGGACACCTTTCAACAAAGTCCAATTCCTACTGAGTGCTTGCCTGATTTTATCTCTTTGCACGCAGTATGCTGTAACAAATGAAGGCTTGTGCCTAACTGGCTCTTTCTTTTTTGGAGACAGAGTAGTGGCTCTGTCTATCTTTGACACTTTGTCACTCGCCCTTACTAGATCTTTTTTGGCATAGCCTCTTTTACCTAGTCTTTGTTTCAGTTTATTTAGCTCCTGAGAGTAGTCATCATCCCGACTACAATTTCTGCGGGTTCTGACCATTTCTCCAAAAGGTATTCCCCCAACCACAGAATTTGGATGAAAACTGTCTGCCCTCAAGATGGAATTGGTGGCAGTTTCTTTCCTATACAATTTACTATTAATTTTGTCCCCATCCACCATCAGCGTCACATCCAAGTATTCAATGCTAGATGTACTGTAATTCATCGTCAATCTCACATTGAAATCATTATGATTCAAGTAATGCAGATAACTATTCAAATCCTCAGGTGTGCCTCTCCATATTATAAGAATGTCATCGATGAATCTGGCCCAAAATACCACCAGATCCATCCATTCCCCAGCTCTGCGGCTCCAGGCGTGCTCCCTCTCATACCATCCCATGAATAGATTGGCATAAGAGGGAGCAAACCTGGATCCCATCGCCGTACCCCTGACTTGATGATACCATTCGTCCTCAAATAAGAAGTAGTTATTTTCAAGAATCAACTGGCTCATTTGAATAATCATTTTAGAATGGTGTCTCAAACTTGCACTTCTGCTACCTAGAAAGTGTTCTAGCGCTTTTAAGCCCTTGTCCATTTCAATGCAGGTATAGAGACCCACAACGTCTAACGTTGCCAAAATCATGCCATCTTCCCATTTAAAATCCTGCAATTTGTTAAGAATGTCAGTGGTGTCCCTAACATATGAAGGTAAGTTCACCACTAATGGTTTGATAAAACCATCTACAAATTCTGACAGGTGTTCTGTGACGCTGCCGATGCTGGAGACTATGGGCCTACCCGGTGGGTTTACTCTGTTTTTATGGATTTTCGGTAATGTGTATAGGAAGGGAGACACCGGATGACTAATATTTAGATATTTATATTCTGATTCCTCGATCAATCCTTCTTCCCTCCATATACACAAGTGCTCCAATATAGTCTGAGCAATCTCTTTTGTTGGATTAGCATTGATTTTTTTGTAACAATTTATATCTTTTAGTTGTTCACGTATCTCAGCCACATAGTTAGACCTGTTCATCACCACGATGTTACCCCCCTTATCGGCTTCCCTGATAATAATTGAGGGATCCTGTTTTAAATTAGACAAAGCCAATCTTTCTTGCCGGGACAGATTATCTCTATAATGACTGTTCAACGAAAAGTTATCTTGTAGTTTGTGGAATTCTTGTAATGTCTTTTCCATGAATAGGTCAATTGCTATATATTGGCTACCATGGGGAATGAACTTGGATTTGCAACGTAAACCACTGGTGCACTGGTAATTCGTTTCAATTTCACATAAACTGGCCACATCATCCACATTAAGATCCATTTCCCCTGACAAAGTCATTAACAAATCTTCCCTTACAGTCTACTTCTTCTCATTCCAGGGTAGCTTTAAGTGACTTTTTGATAATTATTGCTATCCCTTTAATGTTACATTCTTGTGTAGTACATATGTACGTGTCTACCCATTGTAGGTTCTTTATTATTTCGGCCCATTCTTCTTTTAATAGGTGTGTCTCATGTAATATGATTATTTCACTTTCTGATGTTCTGAGATACTCAAGGATTTTGTTCCTCCTGCTTTTTGTCCTAATACCGTTCACATTCGAGGAGAGTATTTTAAAGTCTTTATTCTTACTCCCCATCTGCCCTGTTTCCCCCTGACGCATCCCACTCCGGTATACTGTTTATTTTGTTATTTATGGTAAGAAACTCCTTTTCGTTTTTCCATCTTCTCCGACTTTTGAGGATTTTTCTACTGTTTTTTTCCCTATTTTGCTCCCCACCCTTTTTCTGTTTCGTGCATTTTTTGTGTTTTATCGTTACCCTCCCTGGGGAAGCCTCCTTCTTCTTTTCTTAGGGTTATCTTCTTAACCCTTAGTAACTCCTTTACTCTTGACTCTTGACCTGTGTATGTTAAAAATTAATTTTGCAACGCCTTGCACCAATATTCTACCATTATTCTACCGCTTTTGAGACTCTAAAAAAATTTCTTCGTTAACTTATTGGTTCTTCCGACATGGTTTTTTCTCGCATTATTTCTATAAGAGATTTAACTTCCTCTGGGTCTCTTATGTTTCACATTTTGTTTTGCCACATTATCCTTAGTGACGGAGGAAACTTCATCTGTACCGTTGCTCCGAGTTGTTGCAGTTCTGGTATTAGGTTTCCTAGCTCCCATTGCCTGTTTTGGGAGGCCTTCGACATGTCAGATCTGATTCTGAAGTTCCAGTTATCTTTGTTGAAGTTTCCCTTTTTCAATGCCTCTCCCAGAATTTTTTCCTTTAGTACGTAGGTTTTGAAGTTGATAAGTATTTTCCTAGGTGTTTTTCTTTCTTTGTTTTTACCAAATGGATCTCTGTGTGATCTTTGTATTTCTTCCTCCAGCAGTACTTTGTCAGCCCAAGGAAAGTGTTCTGATAAAAGTTCCACCACGTATTTCTTAATGTCTGAACCTTCCTGGTTTTCTGGTACATTTAATATCCTTATATTATTTTTCCTGGCTTGATTTTCAAGCAACACCATCTTCTCATTCATTATTTTGCTCTCCTGTCTCAAGGAATTTATCTCCTTCTGATTCTTTTCCACCTTTTTGCTCAGCGCGCCAACTTCGCTCTCCACAGCCGTCACTCTGTCCCCCAGTGCATTAAGCTTGTTGTCCAGCTTCTCACACACTTCCTGAATTTTGGCTTGCTTGGCCTCTGATATGGTAATTTTTTCTCGCATCTCCGTCCATATCCTTTCAAGAAATTCATCTGTGTGGTTTTTAGGAATAAAATCTCCCGTTTTTTGCAACTCAGGCACTCCCACTTCGTCATCCGTTATCTCCCCCCTTGTTTCTGCGGCTACGGTGTCTTTATCAGCCCCGTTTGTCATATTTGCTTTTTGGGGGGCAGCTGCAGCTTCTTCCTTGCCTGCTGCTTTAACTTTCCAACCAACCTCCAAGTTCTTGAAAGCTACCTTGCTCTTATTCTTACTTGGTGCTATTTTTTCAGGGTCTAAGTTTGTTTGAGTCTTTGAATATAGACCAGCTGTGACAAGAGAGAGCGTGTTTTCCTCTCCTCCCAAAAAAGGGGGGTCTTTTGGTGACGGTTGTACCTGTGTCTGTGCCTGCTCCTCCGTGTGTGGACTCTGCTGTAGCTGGACTTTAAAGTAGGTTCTTAGTGATGGTGTTATCTTGATTTTCCCTTTCAGGGATAAGTCAGCTTTCCCTCTGGAGGAAATTATCCCACTTTCAGAGTTAATCTTCGTGTTTTCTTTGGGTGGTTTCTTGGCTCTTTTTTTGATCTCTCTGGGAGAGATACCCTTAGGATATTGTTCCTTCTTAAGAAAGTTCCTATTTCGCAGGCTATAGCTTGATATGCCCTGCTTGCCCTGTACATCCACTGGTTTCCCTCCCGGGTTATTTGCCAAGATTTTTCCTTCTGCTGATTTAAATTGGTTTGGAATTTTCTTAAGCTCGTTGCACCCACCTTCACCACCCTCCTCTGTTTCTCTCAATGCCTCACTCATGTGCTGCGGTGACCTGCCTTTTGTAAATTTCTTTTCTAGCGCTCTTCGGGGGTCATGTATGAGCGTACATTTGATGAAAGCAGCCCACCTGTCCTTCTCGCCGTTATTCGATCCACAAACGCTTCCCTCGCTCCTGCCGTCCCAACGTGAATTCGGCACCAACTCCGCGCTGTCTGACAGGGCTCTGCCGCTCGCTCCCCGGAACTGAAACCACAGTCTTCCGGAAGCTCTTCCGCAGATCGCCTTCGCCCTCACAGCAGCCGCCCAGACTCCCGTATCGAATCCTGCCTTGCCGGACCCGTCACGCTTTACTTGGTCTTGTGAGAAACCGCTCTTCGTCACCAGGTAGGTTACCATTCCTTATTTCCGAGAGTCGAGTAATCCCTTTTCTGCTCACTGCTCCATGCTTTGGTGCATTCCTGGCGTTTTTTTTTACGTCCTCATGTTAGAGGAGTCCGGAGTCCTGGAGCTCACCGACCGAGCGTCCTACCCGGCCGCCATCTTCCCCCCTGGCTTGCTCTAGGTGCTTTGTTTTGATAGATTGAGTGAACTACAGCGATAGTCCACCCATGACACAGCTCAAATAGAATTATTAACATAGGGAGTGAGTGTGGTACCTATAATTGGCGGAGGAAGGGACTTGACATGATATAATGTTGTCAACTATACAATCCATACACAATAGATGCTGTGCTTTCAAAGTAAAGTACTGTACTGTTAGTCAAGGCAGGGAGTATTTGTGAACAATCACAAATTCTAGTATTTGGATTTCCTCAGCTTTGCTACTCCCGCATGGACATGCTGTTCAAAGTAACAATCTTCATCCACTCAGCATCTGCTCTACTACATCATACACTTCTGCTATCTATGAGGAAAAATAAGATAACATCCAGGCTTCCAAAGTAGGTCTATCATTCTTCTTAATGTCTCAATTGTACCAAGTTTTCTTTTTCTCAACAACCAACTAACACCCTTTTCATTATATTTTGGAAACCACTGTCTTCTTCTCTTGTCTTGCATTCAAAAACACCATTCTTTACAGTCATAAATGTTAAGACTCGCTCGTCCTTCGTTTCACCCTTCTTTCACTTTTCGTTTTTCACATCCCTAAAGTACATCCGATATGACTTGGCTTCACGATAAAAGTTTGCCAGCTGAGGTGAAGTCAAATAGAGGGGGCCATTGCTTACCCGAGAAGTTCAGCCGCTAATGCTATTACAAGTCAATGTTGACTGTCTTCTCCGTGATAGCAAAAAAAGTAGTTCTAAATTAGTCACTGTTCTTAACAGTACAGTGTACTTGTGCTAGTGCACTGTGTACTGTAGAGTACATCATACATTCCTTTGCGAGCCTACTCAAAAATTTTAATAAGTAAGGAGTATAATAATTTACCACCGTCCGCCGCCACTGAGCCTTCCCCCCCAGCTCCTCCTGGTGGCGCCGCCGCATCCGCCCCTAGAGTGGAGCCCTCCGCACTGCTGGCCCCGGCACTGGTGGTCATCTGTGCCGCATCAGATGTTGTGACGTCTAGAAAAACATGTCATATTTTCCAATGCCATACAGAACCCCCTATTTCGTCTCGTAATGGAAGATAATGTTACATAACACATTTTTTATTACTGGGATTGAAAAAAGTAACGGTTTTGGGGAGGGTGTTAACTTTTTATATGCTTATTCCAATAAATGCTACACTTCTTAGGACAACTGATGAATGCTTGCTTAACGTGCCCCTTTTTTCTAATTACAGAAAGAAGATTACATTGCCCTTCTGCCAACAGGACGATTCACCAACTACTAGTAAGTTATCACCAGCAGTACTTTAAGTACTTTAAAGAAGGTGGCGGCTCCCGCACAGTTATTCAAATAATTTCATGTGTCTGTTAACTATTACGTTAAAGTAATTTGATTCTTGGGAATGTTGTTTAAACTTTAACGTCATCTATCAGCAGTGCTTGCTCCGAATACTACGCTATTAAAAATAAAGAAATCATTTTTTCATTTCTTAATTGAAAATAAAACTTTAAAACTAACAAACACTGTGTGGTTTTTGTTCACGAGTGAGTGAGCGGAAGGGTTTGAGCTACTGCACTTGGCAGTCATGTTTCAGTGACTCAGATAGGCCGGTACTCGGCGGTAGTCTTCTTCTGTTCTTCTGGGTCGTAAAATCATTGGTCAGACACACTAGATAGTCGGTCACGGGATTGGGGGTTCAACTTCTGTTTGGACTGAGGTATGTGGAAAGTCGAACTGCACATATCATCAATAATGTCCTATTTCTCTTGTCCATACTTCTTTATGTGCAGAATAGTCCCTGAAACACTAGCGGTATGGTATGTGCTCCTAGCAAATCAAAAAGGCAACTGCTACCTTTTTCTTGGTGTAAACATTGAGATTTTGTTGTTGGAAATTGTTAAAGCACTTACATTAAGAAGACTGGAATAGACAGCAAGGGCAACCCAGATGACTGCCTAGAGCTATTGCTGGATCAGAGTTTTGTTTAACACTGTTTGCCGTCTGGGCAAGATTACCTACCTACACAGACTGACTCATAATCGTAAATAGTAGTAGCACAGAGAGTGATGGTAGAGGCAGGATAAGAATGTGGAAAGTAGTCTAGATTAGAAGAAGATCAAATACTATTTTGTAAAAATAGGAGCTGTAAAAGTTAGGGAAGTAGAAGTATTAATATAACAATAGGACAACTTACTGGGGGCAGCAGAAGAGCCTGCTAGGGACCGATCCTGTGACTGTCCACCTTCTTCCACCGGAGTCTCAATGGTGCTAGTCGCCTTGCCCCCGGGAGGTGCTGATGATCATGAAATAAAGAAACACAACATGGATGATTGTTTTTTGAAATATTTGATTTCTTTGACCACAATCTAAAATTATCTCGGAGAAACAAATTAGCAACAATTGCACTACATGTATTGACCTATCTGATCTGGTCAACTAGGAGGATACTGGTACAGTATTGCTGGATTCGCAGACCGTCTACTTGGAAAGTTATGCAAATCACTAACGAAACCAACACAAAAATGGTTCTACTACGAATGCCAGCACTCAGCAGCACGCGACGTGACAGACACAGTCCGTCATCATGATTGCAGAGCACTAAAAAATGTCCTACTACTAATAACAAGTCATAATATACTCAACCTATCAATCCATCACTATTTCTTCTTCTTAGTGGCAGCAGGAGTACAAAGGAAGGACTAGCCGTGAGTCTCTAGTCTCTCTAGCATTACACAGTTCTGTAAAGTACTACACTCATACATATTCTCAGGCCAAATGAGCACAAAGTTGCAAATAAGTAAGCATAGTAGCAACGCCACTGAGAAGGCGAGCACCTGCAATCACAGAAGCTATTTAAACACTATTTTACCTGCAATGTAATCGAATAGGCAGCATTCTTGCTCTTCGGGAAAAACATATTAGCAATATAACACAGAGCAGAAGAATACAAAGTAGTTATTAAATAGCTACTCACCAAAACCAGGGATCTCCACACCTAGCAGGTGGAGCAGGTACTGTTCCCGGTAGAGGACGTCGGCCCACCGGTGCGTCGCTTGGTCGTAGGTGTGCCGGACCCCGACTCCCTCCGCACGGCCTGGCACACCTTATCCCACCGCTGCTGGCGCTCCCGAGGGCCATACCCTTTACCGGGCCTGCCCCCTGCTGCCAAGGTCCTAGGGAGGTGGCACTGAACAAAAAATAACAGGCTGGCTACCTCCACCTCGGTAAAAACCTCCCTGGCCACTACATCCACTCCCCTCAATCACCCACAAGGGAGCCGGCTACGGGGTGTGGGACCCTTCCCCTTTGACTTGCCGGCTCCCTTTGCCATGGTCCTGGCCAAAAGAAGAAAAGAATAGGGGGAAAGAAATAAATAAAATAAAAGAGAGCTAAACAAAAAAAGTAGTTATTAAAGTAAAAAAAAGTTGAAAAAAAACACGAAATAGAGATCTAGACAAATAGAGAGATAGATAATGAGCAAAAAAGAGCAAAAATAAGTTCAAAGAAACAAAGGATTGGAAAGATTACAAGAGGATAGGAAAGCCAGGCCCAGAACCATAGCAATGAATGAATAGCAATGAATGAAAAACAAGATGGCCGCGCAAATTGAGGACCGCGAGGGTAAGTTTGAGCAATATTTCCCCTGCGAGCACGCAAAAACACGCGCAAACTCGTAATAGCGCACCGCAGACAATGCTAGATTGCCAATAGCGCCTGGAAACGTAAATACGCAACACACACAAGATGGCCGCGGCCATGTACGACCGCATGGGCAACTTCGCGGTCGGTGCGCTGCATGCGGTCCGCAAATATGCAAAAAACCCAGCGAACAGGCGAAAAAAAAGAAACTGTAAATTTGCACGAATTCGCGGATTATGCGGATCGCAAATTCGCTTTCACACAAATTCGGGTACCGCGAATTCACGCACTTCGCCCATACTTAATCTTCACTGGGCTGACTGTTTGTGGGTGGGAGACCTGCATCACTACACACAGCACCAATTGCATGCAATGCATCGATACCTGACATTCCCCATCTAATCCATAGGTGATGAAGAACTCGCTGCTGAGGACAAAAACGACCAGCAGAGCCAGTCTCCACCCCCGGTACATAGACTCTCAGATGTTGACTCCCAGGATAGTTTGGACGATGAGCTGCAGGCCGGCCCCTCTGGTGTGCCAGGGACCAACAGGTCCCAGGCTCCCATCCTCTTCACCACCACAACTGCTGCAACAACAACAACAGCACAGCAGACCCCTGCAGTCACAGCCTGTGCCTCCACGGCTGCCAACTCCGCCACCACTACCACCAGTACCACCTGCAGCACCCTCCCTGTCCCGGGGGATGACCAGGACACACCAACAACTGTGGAGGGCAGGGAGAGTGTGCGTGGAGCCACAGTGGCGAGGCAACAGGTCCGTGACAGCAGGACAGGTGGGAGGGCCAGGGTCACCCCAAGACCTCAGGAGGTTGGCACACCATCCCTGGACCACTTCACCAGAGTCATCGGGCATATGAACAGGTCCACGGAGAAAGTGGCCGGTCTGACAAACTATTGCGTGAGCTCATCCTGCTGATGAGGTCCATCGACACACGCATTGGACAAATGGTGGACCTCATGGCCCAGCAAGTGGCGTTACTCAGGGACAGGCCTGCGTCCCAAACAACACCTCCGTCGCCCTCTATTGTGCTGCAGGAAGACAGTGCACCATCCTCCCCTGCGGCCACTGAGAGGGGTGAGTTCTCAGACGCTGATGGCCATGAAGCAGGCCCCCCCGCCAAAGCAATCAAGGGGGTGTCCAAAGAAGAGCCTGGGAGTCTCTGGAGGCAAAGCACCAGCCACATGCCAGTCACGGAGCCAGCCCTGATGGCACCCCTCTTCCCCATGGCATTGACTGTTTGGACTGTCTTTCCCCACACTGCCTTGTGAATGGCACCTGTCTGTTGGACTGGGTCACCACATCCATGTGGTGTCTACTCTTGCATCGCATCTACCATGACTGTCAACTCACTGCTCCATCACCACCTTCATGTAAATATGCCCGCACCCCTCACATGTCAATTTTGTAAATAAAATACCTTACACACTTGAATTTGTGCAGTTTTGTTTTTACTGCAATATCTACAGTGTTGAAAATTTCTATGATGTATCCAAAAGATGTACACTATGTAGTCCTGGAGAATTTCGAGGCACCCAGGGAGACACAACAGAACAACAGTCACTGGTGTTAGTGTGGCATCACAGACATAACACTACACAAAACATCCACATAAGTCTACAGGCAGACAATACAATGTGCAGCAAGTGTCACCAAACAGAGTTCTGTATAGGTTCACATGTGAAATGTCACTGCCACATTTCCACACACAGGTGACTTAACATGTGCCTGTCTGTAACATCTGTGCATAGTTCTTCACAACAACAGCAATTACACCAGACAATGTACAAGTCGTACCTCGTCACCCACCTTTCAAGTGAAGTAGCTGATGATGAGCTGTTGACGCATGTCAACTCCTTCCTCCTCTCCACTGTCCTCATCACCAGACTCAGGGCCCCGAACAAGCGGGGGCCTTGGGTCCTCACCATCATCCAGGAGCAGGGAAATCCCCTTATGAATGGCCATGTTGTGCAGCATACAGCATGCCACAATGATCTTAATGACCTTCCCAGGCGAGTATGACAGTGCACCTCCAGTCCTGTCAAGGCAGCGGAATCTTGACTTGAGCAGGCCAAAAGTCCGCTCAATACACGTTGGGTCCTGCCATGGGCCTCAATGTACCTGACATCAGCCGGGGTCCTGGTATTCCATAGTGGGCTCAGCAGTCATGGATGCTTGGGAAGCAGATTTGCCATCCTCCGGGGCACCATGCTGTTCCTCAGGATGTACGAATCATGGGCTGAGCCAGGGAATCTTGCACACACAAGTGATATGGTCATGTCTGAAAGGCACACCACCTGCACATTAATTGAATGATAATGTTTACAATTTCTAAAAATGTGCTCACTCGCCTGTGGTGGCACCAGACCTACGTGGGTGCAATTGATGGCACCAACAACATGGGGGATGTGCCCAAGGGATAGAAGTCACCCTTCACAACAGCCAATTCTGCTCCCCTGGGGAAATGTATGTATCGATCCTTATATATCATCATGGCTGCAAGAACATCTCTCAGTACTGACTGACAACCATCATGAGATGGCCACAGCATATACCGTTATGGATGTCACGGAAAACCAAAGACTGTCATGAGAGATGCGTGGCACACCAGGTTACATGGGTGGACATTTGAGACACACAGAGGGCACATATCTCCATTTACAATACACAAGGCTGCAAACAACACATATGTCAATGTCAATGCACACATACTGAACCCCACATTTCACATGTGCACGCCTTGTACAGTACAATCCACCAATGTGTGTAAAATGACCATGACTGTCTCATACCCATCTGCTGTACCTGTTACACCTCAATGCATCATGTGAACTTGGCACACATCCACAACCCAATTATCACAGTAACTGGAAAACTGTTGATTGTGTGCATGAGCTGATATGAAAGCACAAATAAGTAACAACTCCGTACAGTGAGACAAGCCTTTCAAGGTCAGCACTGACCCACAACACATTGATTTCTTACACATTATTGACACCGCTTAACATTATGGGGCATCATCAACCATCAAATGTATAAGTAAATGTAAATGTAGGCGTATTTATAAAGCGCACTGTTACCCTGGAATCCAGTGTGTCCTGGCGCTGTATTCATACCGCCAGGGAACCCATCCTGGCTTTTCCCCATGAAATGTCCACTCCTGGCATCCCCGGGGTGCAGCCAGGCATCCCTAGCGCTGTAGGGGGCCGTTGTGGAGACTAAGCAAGCTATTGCCCAGAGTTGCAGCGTGGGACTCATGCTCAGAGGAGGCACCGAGGTGAGAAATCAGGTCCGAGGAATTATGAGCCCAAGATCCGCCAAGATCAGCCGAGGTGGGAATTGAACCCTGGTCCCGGGCCAGGCCTCTGCACCAGGGACTGCCGCTCTAACCATTGAGCCACACTGACATATCAGGGACCACAGACCAATGTGCGTCATACATAACGTGCGTCCACCTGTGGATTATATGAAATAATGGCATTGTGTGCCCAATGATGTGCCCTTAACCATGTTGCTGCTGTGTACTAAAGCATTGTTCACAATGGACATTGCCATTGCATGTGCCCCAAATCCCGGTAGCTACCGCCTGGCCACGGCGTTGTGACACCAGCACCACCCCTTCACAAGTGCAGTAGCCATTGGCATGGAGACATGGGTAGATGGTGGTGGGCCTGCTCCGCCTCCCAAATCACGGAGGCTACCGCCTGGCCACAGAGGTGTGACACCAGCACCACCCCTTCACAAGTGCGGTAGCCATTGGCATGGAGACATGGGTAGATGGTGGTGGGCATGCTCCGCCACTCAAATCACGGAAGCTACCGCCTGGCCACAGCGGTGCAATACCGCCATGAAGCATTGCCTACAGCCAATGGGAGCAATGATTGCGGTGGCATGATGCAGTTTTGAAAACTGCAGAAGGCGTTCTCCGCCACCGCGGTGGCGGTCATTGGATGCTTTTGAACGATGCACCATCGCGGTAGCGGACCCTGGGCCCCTGCAGTGCATCCCCGCCATCAAGCATTGCCTACAGCCAATGGTAGCGATGATTGCAGTTGCATGATGCAGTTTTGAAAATCACGGAAGGCATGCTCCGCCACCACGGAGGCGGTCATTGGATGCTTTTGAATGAGGCAGACCTGGTCAACCAATTGTTGCAACTTTGCACCTTACAAACGACCCGAGGGGGCTATAAATCTGTGGGAGTGAGCCTCTCATTTCCACTGCTCACAGAGGTTGCTGCCTGGGACCCTCTCCTGCTGATGCCTTGAGTGCCTGCTTCCTGGGACCCTCTCCTGCTGATGCCTCAAGTGCCCTTATGCCTGGGACCCTCTCCTGCTGCTGTCTCAAGTGCCTGCTGCCTGGGACCCCTCACCACTCACTTCCACAACAGGTGTTCCATGTCCACAGGTATGGCAAGGACAGAGAAGATTTGTGCCAGTCCATTCACAAGTGAGGAGCTTGAGGTCCTAGTGTACGAGGTGCTGGCACAGTTCCCAAGGCTGTATCGTGGCCCCAATGTAGTGGTAAGTAATCATTAAGGGAGCTGGAGGGCAGGGGGGTGTCAGACATGTAGGTGTGCTGCTGCAGTATATGCCTGAGGGTGTGGGATTGTGTCATACACTGACAAACAAGCTTTCTCCAGGGGGAGGGAGTGTGTGTGTCCCAATGTCACTGTTTTCCCTGCTTGCAGTTGTATGTGTGAATGGAGTATGTTACATTGTCAGCCATACAGAGCCACAGGATGTTGGACATGTAGGTACCAGGACAGTAATTGCTTGGGTGAATGTTTCTGTGTGCCCCTGTTGTCCGACTCAGTGTGAACTCAGAGACTAGGCCCAGTGCCTGCCCTCCCAAACGAGAACACATCACCGAACTTACATGGTCCTTGCTCCTGTTCATTCACACTGAATATAAGATATGCACCATCTCAGGCTTGTATAATTGCACATGAACACACTTCTGTAGATGGCTATTGTGTTGGTGAGTCCATGTGCCCGAGGCTATACACATTACAAACACATATGTTCACAGGACATGCTGATTGAATGCTGCCCTGTCATGCACATAGTGCTTCTAGACACAGACACAGGTAGATATGTGAGGTATGTAGTGGGCAGACATGCATAGGACTGGTGATGTCTGCAAGCCACTGAGGGGGTACAGTGCAGTCATCCTGAATCTGTGTGAGATTATCAGGGATCCTCTTCGCCCTCATGTATGCATGCAATCACATCTATTTGGCCCATGCAGAGTGCCCTTGTGAGGTGTCCCCCAGTTTGGGAAGGATGGAGATTACAATAGGTCCTGAGTCTGTGTCTTGCTACTGTACTGATAGATGTTGGTACATGACATGGTGTAACTGGTCATTTAGCCTTCTTTTCTCCCATACCTGCAGCTCAAAGTACACCAGAGTAAGGCAATGTGGAGGGCCATTGCAGCAAAGGTGCGTGCCCTGAGGGTATCCAACCGACGACGCACCCACTGCCACAAGAGGTGGGACGACATCAGCCGGCTGGCAAAGAACGTGGCAGGGATGACATTGGGGCTGCTACCGCGCACTGGGCGTTTAGCACGGCGCAACATAACACCAGTAATGGTACGCATATTGGCAGTGACTAATCCGGAGCTGGATGCACGTCTGAAGGAGCATCGCCAGCAAGTCAGGGGTGAGTATTTGTGGAGGGTGACTTTGGCTGGGAGTGGATGCATGTGTACAGGGCCTGTGGCAGCGGTGGCCCATGTGATGTTCATGTGGTGGTGCTGTGCTGTGTCATGTGAGTGACTTCTGGGATGTGTGCCAGTGTCAGGCATTGGGCCAACTGGCCTTACAAAGCTGATCCTCCCTGCTGTGCTTTCTCATAGCCAGATGTGTTAGGATCTACATGGTCATTCAGCATTGGGATAGTGTGGGAAATCTATTAGGGGTGAACAGCAAGGTCCACTATCTGAGTGTGACATCATGTATGTCTACTTTGCATGCACCATGATCGGTGAGGCCCACACATCTGACAACAAGGTGCCCCAGAGTACCACATGGTGCTTGCTATGGCCTTCTTGGCATTGTGGTCTGTCATGTCCTAATAGGTGTGTGTGTTGTCCCCTCCTGTTCCCTGAAGGTCTGTCAGTGGTAATGAGTGTTGTACCCACATCATGTCCCTGGGTGTGGGCAGGGCAAGTTGTGTGTCTGGTACACTTCAACCACGGGTAGGGTGTTGTGCTGTGAGGCCTCAACATGGCTCGGTCATGGTAGATATTCAGGGTTATAGGTACTGTTCTGGTCTATGTAGTGTGTTGCTGCAATGCAATGGTATTGCAGGGTGTGGTGGTCACCATGTTGATTTGGGCATCTCCTGTACTGCATTGATAGGATTGCTTTGTCCTGATGATGACACTAACACAACCCTGCATCTGTTTCTCATGCAGAATCGCCATTGGACATGGAGGAACAGGAGCCGGAAACCAGTGGTGGCGAGAGTAGCACCATAGCTGCACTGGAGGCCAGTGACACAGAGCTCACCAGCGCATCTGAGGGGGACCATAGTATGCAGAAGAAATCTGTGGCTGAGACACAGAGTACTACATCATCTGATGCCAGCGGTGATGCTTCCATGTTGGCAGGCACAGGGGATGGGGAGTCTGCAACATCATCTACCACACAGCGGCCAGTGCCCAGCCTCCAATCCACTTCATCTGGTGCTGCCCGTGTCTGTGTCAGTAAGAGGGGATGAGTTACATTCATACCTGGCACCGCTGAGCCTGCACCTGTCCCCCCTGCTGCCATCAGTGCAGAGTCTGTAGAGCTCCTGCGCCAGCTTTATGTGGACCAGACCGCCCTGCTCAATGCCTTCAGTGACCATGGCAAGAAATTAGGCCAGGTGGTTGCCTACATGGAGGGTATACACTTTGATGTGGGTGGGCTACACCGTACAGTCCAGGCTTTGTCATCCACAGTGACGTCTGCCCTTCAACAGGCACATGTTCCCATTCCTGCTCAGGTGCCTTTGTCCACCCCCCAGTCAGTGGCCACACCAGATGACAGTGACCACGGTTCGCATGCGTCACAGACACGATACACAGCACAAGGAGCACACAGCAGGCCCAACCCAAGCGGTCCCCCCCACAGTCACCATCTCCACAGAAGAGCAGAGCCAGCCCAGAATGCAAAGACAAGAGTCCGTCAGGGAAGAGCAAGGGCGAAATAAGCAATGAGGCTGACATCAGGCTCACATGCCTCAGAGGCATCACCAGCAAAGGACTCTACTGTATCAAAAACTTCACGCAGAGCTAGGCGTGCAGTGTCTGAGCCCACTGAAGAGGTGTTGTATATGGCAAGGGTACACCTAAGAAGGGCACAGGGCCACATCCCCTACCACATCAACTCCAATTCCAAGCCCAGTAAAGCAGGTGGAGGAGGGCACTGTAGGGGCTAGCTCTGGCAAAGAGGCAAAGGAGGGCACTGTCGGGTCCACCCCTGGCAAAGAGGCAAAGGAGGGCACTGTAAGTGGGACACTTGGCAAGCAGGGGAAGGTGGTCCAGAGGTGTAGCCATACAAAGCGTTCCGCAGGATCCAGCACGTCACCAGAGGGAGTGCCAGTGTCTGCACCTGATGTGGGACAGTTGGTGTGTGTGCCTGTTGTGTCATCACCAGTTCCCATTAACCCAAAGACAGGGAAGCCATTTCGTATTCCCAAGAAGTGGAAGGGCACCCCTCCAACCTCTCCCACCTACACTATGTCACAGTTCTGCATGACTCCACGTGCCACTATACCACCTGGTCTAAACAGCCCTCCAGCTTGCCAAACTACTGATAGCCCTACATCACCTGGGCCTCTGTCTCCCCAGTCAAGTGTTCCTGCTGTCCCTGACACACAGCCAGCTCCAAGTCTGCCTGACAGCCAAATGTGAGTAGAAGAGTATAACCTTTGGAGCACCCCGGCATGAACATGATTTTTTAAAGTTTGAGAAAAAATAAGTCCTAAATAGATGTATTCATTCACTATTTCTTACGGTTGTCATCCTAAGGTCCAGTTATAGCTTACGTATCTTTGTCTTCCTTGAAAAGGAACTTTTTTTGTCTTTGTCATGTTAGGGACCAAAACATTTTGTTGTGCATATAACGCAAGTCCTTTGAAGGCTGAACGAAGTAAGATCAAGGATAATCACGTCATCTGCATACATCAAAGTATGAATTTTATGCAGTGATATGTTCGGAGGGAAATTAATTATCTGAATAAAACAATCTGGGAGATCACTAAGGTAGAGGGAAAATAGTAGAGGAGCTAAAAGACACCCTTGTCTTAGGCCATTCGATGTTTTAATTGGAGATGTGAGACCTTCTCTTTCTCCAATAATACTTGGCACCAAGTTTCGGAGTGAAGTGACACAATTATATGTAATAAGTTGTCCGGGATTCTCAATTTTTTTTAGCTTACACCAAAGTGTTGGTCTGTCCACTCTGGCGAATGCTGTTGAGAAATAGACAAAGACAGAGTAGACGACCTGTGATTTCGAGACCACATATTTATCAATTATTGTTTGTAACATCGCGATGTTATCAGTTACAGAATGTTTTTTGCGAAACCCAGATTGGTTAAATGGGATTGATCCAGTTGAATAGACCCACTCTTTGAGATGGTCCAATACACTGACCGCGAAGATCTTTCCTATTACATCGAGCAGGGCGATCTGTCGGTAGTTGCCGGGGGACAGTGGGAGCCCTTCTTTAAGATAGGGATAATTATACTTCCTTTCCAAGATTTGGGAATTTCGCCAGTGGCGAAGCTATGGGAAAAGAGGGGGGCTAAAAGCAAACTCCACTCCTTTGGATTCTTTTGGAGCACCTTTATTGGAATTTGAACATTGCTGCAGATGTTCTTGCAGTTCTTATATGAAGTTTAATTTGAAATGGTGAAGGTGCAGAATCATTAAGAGTAGTGACCCGTATCTTGCCTGATGGACATATCATGATTTCTTTCCTCACGTTTATCTTGTATAAGTTTGTTAAATACACTTCCCATTCCCTTGGGGGGACTGGTGAGGCTTGTAAAGGTTTTTTTGTGCCTGTTTGTTTTGCAATAAGAGTCCCGTGTTCACGTATATTTTTTTGTTTAGCCGCTATCTGAATGTCCATTAGTTTTTAGGTCTCGCGTCAGCGAAAGACCTTATGTCGCCCGTTTTCGGGAATGTGGACAGGAGAGGGTGCACGAGCGCAGAGCTGCTCAGTTTTGACCTCGTGAGCGCACACGGCGCCGTGCCCCTCTCCTGTCCACATTCCCTTGCGCAAACACTCACTCACGCATGCGCACATACACACACTGCATACACACACACACGCACACACGCGCACACGCACTTACACTCACACACCCCCCAACACTCACACACCCCCCAGCACATACACTTACCGACCCCCCAAACTCACCGTGCTCTTCGGGTCAGTCTCGGCAGCAGGCAGACTCGGAGCTCTGCATGACTTCGGTAGGCGGATCCTCAGCCTCCGTGCACGCTTACGGCGACTGCGTCACCGCACTGTGCGATCCTCAGCTCGTTCTAGAGTGCTAATACAGAGCCTCCCTTTGGAGAGTTAGACTGAGGTTGGAGAGGCCCCCGGGCCGAGACATTGCGGCTTTAATATTATTGCAGTGGCCTTCACGAGTCCTTGTTAGCGGAACCGTCACCCCCCCGGCTCACAGCGGGAGTAGGCGAGGCAAGAAGGCCGAAGTGAATGCGAGCCGGCTCGCCCGGCCTGACTCAGCAAGAAGTGGGGAATAAGCGCGCGATTCTCCGGCTCGCGCCGAGGCTGACTGGCAGCGCGATGCTGCAGCCGCTGCCACGGCAACCGAGGAGCCCTGCGGAGAGCCTTGCATTCATGCTTCAGTTGGCGCGCGCTCGGGCGGGCCCCATGTGTGAATGGCTTCCATGTAAGTCAAGCGCATCTCCTTTTCTTCAGCCCCGTCCGACCGTATTAACATCATTCGGATGGGCGTGAGCCGACACAAACCCGACCGGAAACAGCCATTACGAGGCCGGCTGTTAAGTAAAGCTCCAGGCGAATGAATTCAAGAGTGCTTTATTTGTAGTGTAATGACACATTGGTAAATTAAGCAGCGCTCCGGTCACCAGCCCTCAACATGGACAGACCAACTCTCACCGCCACTCTCAAACTGGCACAACTGTCATCGGACAAGCCATCTGACGCAACATTTGCAAATTAGGTAAGTCGCGCGGCAGGGACGGGGGTACACAGGGGACAATGCGCGATATGAAAACTGTTAGAGAAAACTGTCAACGTAACACATCTCCTTCCCTAAGAAGAAGAAAACACGAACTGAAGTAAAACACGAAGTCCATGTACTTCATGAACCTGACCACCAGACGCCCATATCAACCGTGCGACTTGTTTTCTTTGAGTTTTTACAAACGCAGGTTTTACTTTTGCGCACTTCAGAGGGCGCGAGGCTGTGTTGCGTGTGATGGATTCGAGCTCGTGACCTGCAGATGTCGGAGGCTGTTTTTAACGCACTGACCATTCTTGCTGGCGTACATGAAAGGTTTGAGTTCACTCTTGAAGTCATGGCCGTTTCATTTCCAGCACCACTCTTCGTTCTGCGTGCAGATTGCCACCCAGATCTTTTTACATTACTCGAGTTTGTATCCGAGGCCTTTTTGCTTTTCCCCTGAAACTGTACTCCATGGCCAGTACGCATTAGGAAATCTAATCTGTCCCAGAGAAGTTTGTTGACTTTGTCCCTGCTTGTTAAATTCGTCATGCACTGACTGATACCTGCCATTTAGAGCTGCGAAGTTTGGACACTGAAAACCGAAAATACATTGTTGGCAATCGTGATCTCCCCATAGTGTTGCACAGGAAGCTTTTTTGGTTGTGCAGTTTCCTCCATGTAGATTTTTTTACGTTATTGGACAACTGTGGTTGTAATCTTTACTTCGAGAAATTTTGTTTTTTGTGTTTATATAAATATTGTACTGTTTATACGGAACGACTGTCTGCCCAAAAACTTTGACGGGTGTGCTTGTGGGAGCATGATTAGAGGTGGCATTGCAAATGTGGTAAAAAAAATCCACAACTCTGTAATTATAGTTTTGAAAACGGCCATGATATTAATGGTAAAATAATCCAGAGCACGTGTAGCCTGCTCTTATGAAGAGTGCTGTCACATTGATAACCTTAGCAAATTGCTGGCAAATTAAATTTGTCCGAACCCAGCCATAGTATGGTGTATGCTTCCCCCAGGTACTATCTCCATCTCTCCCTTTTATGTTCTTTGAAGCCCAAACTCGACATTTGCGTTCCTTGTTATATTTATTCCTGTATTGTTTTTCGAAACACTGAAGTTTGTGCAGAAATGAGTAATACAGAATACTGCGATATATTATTATAGCTTCTGGGCTTCCAAATGGAGGAGAGTTGTAATGGGAAGTTTTGATAAGTCGGAAATGGATGGCCCAGGAAAAGTGTTCTTGCTGTTTGTTCCTTGGTAACACCAGCCAGTCGTCTCGCAATCAGGCGTGCATAGAAGGCGGCTTTAAACCAGCAGATGTCCATGCTGACAGGCCACCTGGGGAGGTTAATGCACCTGTTGCCCAGACCCGCATAAAACCAGTAGGCCGAGGGTTTCATTCCTGTTAGAAAGCTCAGTAGGCTGCTGTGTCTGCTGCAAACGCTGTGTCTAACTTGTGCTCCGAACGCTTGAATCTTAGTAACATAGCTCAGGGGGTTGAGTTATTACTACATAGACCTTTTGCTAACTCGCTGGTCACCGGTCAGTATTTAACAACAATAGTGTTAATACAAAAAATGTAAACGCTGCGGGACACTTTGGCATATGATGGCGCTTGCTTTATAATTGAGCAGTACAACATATTATTATTTTACTATTCTAAGTAGAATAGAATTAGATAGCTGTTGCATTTATTCATATAAAAAAATGATTTGACCGAAAGCAGCTCACATTTATTTTATATAAATAACACGAGTTATTTTTTTCAGGGAAATACAGGGCTTAGGCCATAAAGCTAAGTGCACATCTCTAAGACTTGCCCAGGAATTCCTTTTGCCAGTTCCTTTTTGTTTGCACCATTTTAGTATGAAAAAGTGCATTTCTGTGTGGTCATTAAGACAACTGCACACTTGAAAAATGATAACAATATTATGCCCACGAAGAGCGCACGCAACCTCTCATACTTTTTCGGTAATGTATTGTCCCATACAGTGAAAAAAGATAATTGTACTAAATACTGTAGCCCTCAAATAAATATTTTCCTAGTTTTCGTATCTGGTTGGACTGTGAATGGTATGTTTGTGCTGAGTGCACTTTGTCGCATGTAGAAACCAGTGCGTGTTTTTTATTTTATGTGTACAGTTTTTTTTTATGTAACGCAAACTCAGCCCGAAGGTATCTGAGCACTTCACACAAGCACCCGTTACATTACAGAAGGATGTATTAATTTTTTGTAGGCACGGGGAGATTAAGCGATTTGCCCGAAATCACAGGGTGTTGAGTCGACGCCGAGATTATTCAGTCCTTGCTGACCCACAGGTTCTCCAGTGATCCACCTCCTCCTACTCGGGAAGCAGAACAGGCAGATTTAGGCAGGCATCCTATTGGCTTCAGTGGGACGTGCAGGCGATGAAATCCATTTATTGGTTCATATAGCTACTAATAGTTTCTTCAAAAGGGGTTTTGTTGCAACATATTTCTTTTTCATTTGGCATATTGTAGTGTTTGTATTCCCTTGCCCTCTTCAGCTCTCAAAGAGAAAGCAGAGTGTTTTTCTCTGAGAAAAATAAAAAGGTTTAAACCTAGAACAAAGATGGGAATTAACATCTATCTATCTATCTATCTATCTATCTATCTATCTATCTATCTATCTATCTATCTATCTATCTATCTATCTATCTATCTATCTATCTATCTATCTATCTATCTATCTATCTATCTATCTATCTATCTATCTATCTATCTATCTATCTATCTATCTATCTATCTATCTATCTATCTATCTATCTATCTATCTATCTATCTATCTATCTATCTATCTATCTATCTATCTATCTATCTATCTATCTATCTATCGCCCTCACTCTATCTATCTATCGCCCTCTATCTATCTATCTATCTATCTATCTATCTATCTATCACCCTCTATCTGTCTGTCTATCTATCTATCTATCACCCTCACTTTATCTATCGCCCTCACTCTATTTGTCTATGTATCGCACTCACTCTATCGCCATCCCTCTATCTATCGATCGCCCTCACTCTATCTATCTATCTATCTATCTATCTATCTATCTATCTATCTATCTATCTATCTATCTATCTATCTATCTATCTATCTATCTATCTATCTATCTATCTATCTATCTATCTATCTATCTATCTATCTATCTATCTATCTATCTATCTATCTATCTCCCTCACTCTATCTGTCTATCTATCGCACTCACTCTATCGCCATCCCTCTATCTATCTATCGCCCTCACTCTATCTATCGATCGACTTCACTCTATCTATCTATCTCCCTCACTCTATCTATTGCCCACCCTCTATCTATCACCCTCCCTATATCTATCGCACTCACTCTATCTATCTATCTATCGCATCACCACAGCATCACTCAGCATCACCACAGAATCACTCAGGGGCACCACAACATCACTGAGCTCCACCACAGCATCACTCAGCACCACCACAGCATCACTCAGCACCACCACAGCATCACTCAGCACCACCACAGCATCACTCAGCACCACCACAGCATCAATCTGTGCAACCATTCAACAACAACTGGTTCAAATATGTTCTCTCAATGTTTCACGCTTTATTACAAATGTCACAAAAATATGTTAATATTTCACTTCTTTTCTTGGATTTTCGTCACAATAAAATACACTGAACATAATCTTCACAAAAGTTAATTACAAAAGTTTAAGCTATTGCCATTATAAATTACAATAACTTTTATTTAGGTATTAATTATAAAAAAATTAAAAGCCATTGTTATTTGTAATATCAATACATCTAAGTCACGTAAATACAACACATATTGCATTACAAATGCTATAGTTGTCACATTTGCGAAAGTTAAAACTATTGGCATTGTAAATGACAAAGCTATTCATTTCGCAATTTTCAAAACCAACACATAAATAAAAAATGTGTCATTTACAATACCAATAGCTCAAACTTTCCTAATGCGAGACCTATTGCATTGCAAATGCTTGTTTATTATGTTGCCCTTTTCTTTGCTTTTCTGTGATTTATAAGTACTTTAATTTCCTGTTGTCTGCTGTCGGAGAAAAATAGGAATTGTGCCCAAAATAACTTGTTAAGTAATATTACATTTTTGTCAGGATTTTTCTTTTTGTGATTTCTTGATTGGGAGCTTCATAGATTAAAGGATTCTAGCAGGAATGTCATGAGTTTCTTTAAAGCGACTTCAAAATTTGTTATTGGGTCTTTGAGATGTATATTCTCAAATATTTGCGTAAGTGCCTGTGCTATGTTGTTGTTATCGAGTGCTCTCGTATTCCAAGTGATTTGTCCTTGTACTTGATTCACGAGTGCAGGTCTTTGTGAATACATGTTATAACCTGCAGAGCTAGGCTTCGTGATTAGGCCAGTTGTAAGATTAAGAATTGCATGGTCACTTCCCTGATTTAAGTTGATGCTTAGGTGTTCTATCTTCCTGAACAAGTCCTGGCTACATATCATGTAGTCTAATATTGAGGAATTAAATATACCTGTTCTTGTACTTGTTGCCGGTATGCCTCCTTCTGTGTTACAGTTTAAGATAACTCCATTGAAAACTGGTAGTGAGGAGAGTATTCATTTCCCCCGTTTATCTGCTTTGATCCCTGGAGGAAAAACTGGTTTTGAAGTTAACAGGGCCTCATTGTGTAATCCGTATTCCCATTTCTCCAGCAAGTCATTGGAAATGTTCCTGTTAAAGTCTCCCATTAGGGAGACTGACAAGAATCCTAAGGTTTCTACCACCTCTTTTAGTTCCTCAAATATTTCATACATAAGGCAATCCGACTTGGAGCCAGGCGGAATATATAAGTTGTAAATAAGTAAATCATTTGGAGTATCTACAAGCTCCTTGTTGCACTTAACCTTTATACATTGGCTGTTTGGAGTTTTCATGGGGATGATTTTGTGATCCCATAAGAAATCTTCGCTTAGAAGTACTGCTAATCCGCCCTTAGCATGTCCCCGGCTGACTGGTTCCACTGGGATTTCATATACAATATATTTGTCTAGATGAAAAGTTGTAGTCGGCCATGTTTCCTGGAGTGCCACAATCCCTGGGTCATCTTCCATAATCTTTGCAAGTTTTTCCTGGGTTTTCCCTGCAATATTCCAGGAGGTAATGCTTAGGCCTTAGGTTAAAAAGGGAGTATTTCTGCCCTTCCCTGTGTTTTACCATTTAAGTTCTCTGCAATCCAGGACCAGTACTTTTCATCAGTTTTTGTCTCCTCTTTAGGGATAGGTTTGTTCAAAATCCTTCTTTCACCGTTCCTGATTGATATTGTTAGATTTTCATTTGTAATGTTAATCAAATCAGTGTGACCACTATGGCCTTGTGGGAGTGTGTAGTTTTTCATACCAGTAATCTCTTAGGGATTGTTCCGATTGTGAAATCCCTTATGATCAACTGCTACAACATTGTATCCATTTTTAAACAAAATTTCTCTTTCCTTTAGAATAATGCCCGGAATCACCGGAGACCAAAACTTCACAACGGCTACCGTAATTTTGGATTTTAAGGGAAAGACTACTAATTTCATTTCTGCACTTAAAAAGGAGTGTAACACATGAATCTTTTGTATAAGATTTGTAATTCTCTCCCGGTTAAGTGGATCATTCCCTGATGGGAATAGATCAGTGAACTCCAAAATATGTGAGTGAGTCTGCTCCTCGTAGGGGGTCCGAAGTTGTTCTATCGGTTGGGTGGGCACTGGTTGGGGAAATGTATTACTACTTAAGGCAGTTGAAAAGCTAACTGCCAAAGGGTTTAGAGAATTATTGGTCTCTTTTAATTGTGTATCGATGTGCTCCGTGATATCCTGATTTGGATTTATTTCCCAAAAGTTTGTCCTGTTTAGATGATTGGAGTTCGGGAGATGAAGATTTTGGAAATTTTAACACTCGTGATTTTTGTTTCGCGATTCTCCTTGTTCTTCTTTTCTTCTGCCTTTTCTTTATGTTCTTAGTAATTCTCCTTTACTTTTCAGATAAAAGGGTGTCCGAGGGGAGTAAGGCTGGAGATTGGGACAATTTTCTTCTTTTTTTGATTTCACTTGTCAAAGATTTATTAGTATGATCGGTTGTGACTTTAAAATTGATCTGATTTAAGATTTGATCATCTGCTTTGACAGGGTTTGGGACTTTATAGTTATCTGGTTCCTTGAAAAGTTTGTGAAGCGAAAACATTTGGGTGTTCTCCGACTTTTTCTGTGGCACTTTATGTTTGTTCCTCCCTGTTTGGGTTGATGTATGCTTCGTCTTTAGTAATATTTCTTTATTTAAAAGGGTATCTTTGTGATTAGGAAGATTGTCCTCAGCTTTTCCCATTCCTTTTTGGGGTGGTGACTGGCAGATACATTGCTGTTTCCTTTCTTTATCAACAAGATATTGCAACATACCTATTTGTGTTTCCAACATCTGATCTGAGTTATCCATCATATTCCCCAAAAGGTTGAGAATTGATTCTAACATTTTATGTAGGGAAACTAAAGAATTTGATACCGGTATATGACCATTTGCAGATTGTAAGTGCATTGTGGAAAGAAATTCTGGTGATAGGAAGAGATTCCCTATTGAAGTTGGATTTGAATTTTTTTTTTTGTTTTTTTTGGAGGGGTACTATTTGTAATTGTCAAGTGATCCTTCATCACTCTAGGTACTTGGCACAAGAGAAAAACGTTGATGTTAGGTAAAGTAAAGTCTGTAACAGGAATTTGTTGTACATTGGGTTCTAAGGAAAATGATGATGTTATTCCCTGCTCCTGCGATTCTTCTATATTTACCAGATCTTGAGCAGTGGAGTTGCTGACTTTATGCCCCTTAAGGTTATTTTGATTTTCACTAAAATCAGTCAGGGTCACTTTATTGAAGTTTCTGACATTCAGTGCACTTCTTTGGTCGTTGAGATCGATCCTTTGTTCATTTTAATTTATTTTTGGAAATAATTCCGTTATTTCAGTAGTCCCCACCATGTGTCCTAGATGGACCTTCTTGCATGCATTTTTTAGTAAGTTTTGCTGTGTTCCGATTCTTTTCATAAATATCGAACGAGATCTTAATTTTTGTACGCCATTGTAGGGTAGGTGATTACAATAATTACTTGTGGGGGATATTTAGCAGTCTTTTATAAGCGATCTTTTTGGTGATAATTAGTACTGTGGTTAGGGTGATAATTGAACTTGGTCGACAAAACCCAGGGGAAGGTAATTAGTGGGTTATGACGACAAGGTGTGCTGGGATGGCAAACAACCAAACAACTTCACCGCTTGCTCACCTGGCTCTCAAGCAGCAGTTTATACTCAAATGCTACAGGCCTATCTGGCCGTCCAAAACCTTCCAGAATCATGCCACCGCAGCAGTCCTTGCTCAACGTCCTTGCCGACCGAGCCTGTGGCTGGCACGGAAAACAGCAGCAGCCTGGCTCAAATCAGAACTCTCTCACTGTAGCCCTCCCCGTTGTACAGTCAATCAGGAGGCCTCACGGTACAGCCCACTGTATTGTGCACACATCTTCCATTCTCCTCCTCCTCGGGCGCCTTCTCTGGTGCCCTCAGGAACCAGGTGTCCCAGTCCCTGGGCCGCCTCAGCTGCCCCAGGTGCCCCCATGGAGCACCAATCGCCAGCCAGCCAGCAAACGGCAACAGCCGTGGAAACCGGCAACCAACAAACAGCCTCGTCCGCAACGAGCTGCCCCGGTCTCTGGGGGATTCCTGATGTCGTTGGATGTCCTTGGTAGGTTTTTCGGTGAAAGGACAGGCTGGGTGGATGGGTTAGGTGGGTGGGCGGGTGGGTGCTCACCATGGAACTCCCAAAACAGCAGAGCACTACACAAGAGTAGCTCCTCCACACAAAACGGGCTCCTCCGCGCGGCACTGTTGCAAAAACGGTAATAGCGGCACTCCTCAGAACTCCATCCAGTAAAAGGTTACTCAGCATGTTGTACATGGGTTTTGATCCAGCTAAGAGTGAATTGCTGAGTAAAATGTTGAAAGGTTGGCGGAGGGAGAGGGGTGAGGGGGAGGCGCCTAGAGAAGCGATTAGTTTTGACCTGTTGTGGAGCCTGTTGGCTGAGTTGTCACATTGTTGTTATGATTAGTATGAGGTGGCATTGCTTTGTTTATGTATGATTTGGATGTTATTTGGGGTGTTCCCGGGTTTCAGAATTGGTGGGGGCAAGGGTCAAAGCTGGTAGGTTGTATGAAGTCGTTCTTTTGGATGGGACACTTCTGGGGATTTGGTTGGGTCGTTCTAAGACGATCAAGTAGGAAGGGTCAAATGGGTGTGGCTGGGCGAAAGCGGATGCGAGGAGGCATGCCCGGTGAGAGAGTGGAGAGAATTTTGTCACAGGACACAGAGAGTGGCTGGGGAATTTTTTTGTCATGTGTCCCTTAAGCAGGTGATGGCTTTTCAGTTGCTGGTGGTGTTACGAATGGCATTGAGGCACCTGGGCAGGGACCCTGCTAGTTATGGGATGCATTCCTTTCGCATTGGTACGGCAAGGGCAGCAGCGCGCCTGGGTTGGTCCTGGTACAAGATTAAACTGATTGGGCGATGGAGGTTTCACTGCTGCGAACGCTATGTGTGAGAATGAAGCAGGTGCGGAAGTTGGGGTAGGTTTTCAGGGTGTTGTTGGGTAGTTGGATGTTGGTTTCAAGTTGTATTAATATTTGTTTCTTTTGTAGGTTGCATTGGGGGTCCGGGAGCCAAGACGGTTAACTGGTTTGTTGGACACTTGTTTGTGCATTGGGCATCAAAATATGCAGACAGGCAGGTATACGGCCATAGCCTGGGCCTGCAGAGCAGCCACCAAGAGGTCCACTGGAGGGATAAGAGTGGGATGCGTTGGGGAGCATTATTGCCCTGGCTGACGAAAAAGGTGGCTCAAAGGGGCTGCCCGGACATGTTGATTATCCACTTGGGGAAGAATGACTTAATCAAGCAATCCGGCGTGTCCTTGCTACATTTGATGCAAAGGGATCTGGAAGCCATGAGGAGCAATCTGGTAGGTGCCTGTATTGTATGGACTGAGTTTGTGCCCAGAAGGATTTGGCAGGGGCACTGAAGCACGCTACATTAGAAAAAGCGCGGCGGAAATTGAATCGGCTATGAATGTTTTTTGTGGTAATAATGGACTTAAAGTTATTGCTCATATGGGTTTGTGGCTCGAGGAGCCACTGCTTTTTCGCAACGATGGAGTGCACCTTTCTCATACGGGTAATGCATACTACATGATGGAAATGAGGGATGTCATCAGTAAATTGTGGACGAGTCCATTTGGTGCTGACGGATTTGAGGGCGAAAGGTGCACTTGAGTGGTGTTGGACAGGTAACCGCCCTCCGGGGGTTCCTTGGTTGGCAGTACTTGGGAAGGGTGGGGAGTCTATGATGGGCATACTCTCCCTTCTGTGGAGAGGGATACAGGTGCATGATGGGGGTACGACATGCAGGAGTACGATGGCTGGAGATGCTGGAGGAGGTTGGAAGAGAAGTGAGGAAGCGAATGGTATAAGGGAATGAGGTCGCTGAGTGAATCGGGAGTGAGTAACTGGTGTGTGGGAATGGATGTTGGATGAAAGACATGAGGTTGGGGTTTGTTAAATGTTTATTGATGTTATGTTTAAATATGGTTGTCAATCCTGTCCTGATAAATTGGCCTTTTACGCTATCAGCGTGGAGTGGTTATTGCGCAAACACTTTCTTGTGAACGTCCAACTCGCATACCAACAACGTAACTCGGGCCTATCTGGTAACTAGCATGTCTAAGTCAGCTAGATATTTCTTTTTCGTTCTGACTTTTTCCAATTCCTCTTTTAGAATTTCGACAGGCATGATCTACTTACAACTGCTGTGACTTCAGCTGCTGCTTAGTGGTTACAAAAACTAGTCTCTGGAACACATTGCATGTACATGTCCCGATCTGCCCCATGAAAAAATTACATTTTTAAGACTTTGTTGTCTAAAAAGTGGTTGCTTCAGGGTCAATGAGGTTGTACGATATGCTCTAAATTGGACAATTTGCAAATGCCAAATGCTTTAGTCAGATTCATGAACCAGGCAATTCATCTAGAAACTGCAAAAGATAAAGCTACAGGAGTGAATTGATTTGTGAGATTTAACATTTTCTGTATCAAATCAAGTCAAGTCATACTTTATTCGATTAATTAAAATCATAAAAGCAATTACAATACATTAAAAACAATTCATATGTTAAAAACAATTTAAATCAATTCATTGTCATAAATATACATTAGATATGGATAAAATAACACCACATACAAAAGGATAAAAATTGGCTTAGTTAAGATCACACCTCAGGGACATTCAACGACATAGCAGCAACAAAAAAGCTTGCGATCCCAAGGATTACCCTGGTACTGCCCAACAGTGGTAGGTACAGGAGTGCAGGCCGTACTTGTAAAAAAAAAAGCTTCTCTCAGTATAGGGACCAAGTACTGTTTTCTGATGTCGACAAAGTGGCCACAAAACATGATAAAGTGCATTAATGATTGATCCGAAAAATTATCACAACTACAGGGGATGGACAGATCTGATTTTCCCCATACAGGATAATGCCCCAGGGAAAACTGGATGATGTTAAATCTAAATATGACAAGAAGATGCCGATGGAACGGCAGGGTAACAATTTTCAGGTAGGGTTCAATTTGTGGAGTGGTCAGAAGCATATAATTTGCTCCGACACCGGGTTTTAACACCTCTACTGCCTCTCGTTCCTGCACAGCTAAACCCAGAAAACTATCCGTAATCCATTTAACATCACCCTTCTGCAGCAAGTTTGGGAATGTGTATAGGTCTGGCCTACCCAATTTACTCAGAGTATCTTTGATTTATGATAACCAAGGGATTTTATTTTCTCTATCAAGTGCCATACAGTCTTTAAGAATAATGTGGTTCAGTGTGATTTCAGTGTTGAGTCAAGTTTTGGCCCATCAGATCAGTGGAGCCAGGTGTAACTGATCTGTGATGTACCCGAGTCCCAGCTCAGAATGAACCGAGAGTACTGGGGTAGATTGGGGGACCGCTAGCAGGGATCTGAGGAATTTGTTCTCTACAGTCTGCAGTTTACCTTGAGGTAAAAAAACCCATAAGGAAGCGCCATACATTGCTATTGACAGGCATTTGGACTTGTACACTGTTAGGTGTCATGTGCAAAACCGGCAAAGAAGATATAATTCATGTGATTTGCATCTGCCCCTGCATAAAGGACCTGAGGTTCAATCTTTTACGTCCTTTTTTTAACCTTTATGCCGTCCGGACTTGCAGACAGGCAGCCATATTGTGCTTTTCTACTAGCGACACTAAATTGAACTGTCAAGTGGTGAAGTTCTTTGACCTAATAAGAAAGAGACTAAACCATGCTAGATGAACTTTTTAATTCTATGATGTTAACCATATAACTGGTAATATCACTGTAATTTTATGCACCCTAATTTTTGTTACGTTTAAGCAACAATAACTATGGACATTTTTCAATTTTGTAAAGATTTTAATTAATCATACACAAATAAATATTTACCATTTACCATCTTTGTTCTTTATACCAAAACGAGAAGGGGGTCTGCGTTGCTGCATTGATTATCGGAAGTTAAATGATGTTACTATAAAGAACCGTTACCCTCTGCCTCTTATCGCCTCTCTCCTTGACAAAATCCGCAATGCCCAATACTACACTAAGTTAGACTTTGCACAGGGTGGTTGATCATCTTGTTATTTCTTCTACAGATCTTCCGCTTCTCAGTGCACTGTCACCGATACGGTGTAATAAAGCCCACATTCGTGACAATGTATTGCAATGACCAGTCTTGATATGACTTTTAAGCCATACTATGGATGGCACTAGGTATGCCTCTATACTATACACTAACAATAGTTAATATGATGAAAAACACTTTCACCGATTTTGCTAAAACATGTGACATTTGTCACTTTGGAATGTTCATTGATCTATAAGAGCTACAAAGCTGCCTTTATATGACAACAATAAAGAGGAAAAACGCCTAGTTCCTATTTCTACAACAAAAAAATGTTTAGAAAATTTCAAGTATGATAAACTGATGGTTAAGCAAAGAAATAAATATCCAAACAGTTATCTACACAGGTGCTTATTGTAGACATTAGTCGCCTTCGGTGGCCTGTTTTCTGAACATTAGACATGGGTGTAGCAGAGACACTAGTCACTGTCGATCGTGGGTTGTATTACTATTAAACTGCACTGAATTTGGAGTGCATTGATGAAGTATACTTAGAGGGCATTAGGATAAACAAGCATTTGAGCGCTAACACTTTAAACACAGTGTGATTGATTGTAACGCGATCGGAGTTGCTTACGGAGTATAGTGCGCTCCTCTTCGTGCATGCGCAATGACATAAAATCGCATACAGAGTACAGTGTGCCTTCATCGCGCACGCGCAATGGCATAAAATTGTCGACAGGCAGCATCAGGGCACACTATAGCGCTAAAGGACCTTTACTTCGTGTGTTTGAGAATGATGCGTAAAAGTTCAGGCAGACCTTACGTCGGTACCTCCCTGGGCAAGCTTTACCTAGCTCGAGGTACCGACGGATAGGTAAGCTACTGATTACTTACTAGAACTCTCTATGTACTGAATAACTGAGCGTTTATACTTGGACCTGGACTCTGCCATTTTCTTACAATGAGCAGTAGAACTAGAACTATACCCCCTTGTTTTACAACCTTTTTTTTACTTTGTACATAGATAATACAAGATTTATAGATTTTGATCATTATGTAACAATATTGCAGCATCAATATGGTGCATATGCCATAATATGCTGATCACCCTCTACGCAGCACATTGTTCCAATAAACTACTAACTAAAAATGTAAATATATAACACCAACTCATTACTTGCTGTATGATACGTATCAGCTGGTATACTTAGTAGCTGTGCGATGACCTAAACATTTTGATGGTGCTAAATAGATTGTAAATAAACCCAAATTGGTGCTTTATTTTTACAAATGTTTAGAAAAATACTTTGGTTTTTCTCCCGCAGCGCGGGGCCTCCTTCCTGAGCGGCCAGCCAGGTTGAGGTGAGGCAGGGCTATCCTACATTGAAGGGTAAGTCCTAGTGATTATTGACTAAAGCAAAAAAGCTACTGATATTGGAATGATATACAAATTAATGGCTAGCACGACATTGATGGTTTCTTGTCTGGTTGTCCTCTCTTTATTCTAATTTACAGATACCTTGTGTATTACCTGATAAGAAGATACAGGAATACTGGTTTTGTATGAACATTTCTTTCACACCTTCTAGCAGCAGCAATTTCTATTATAACTGGTCCTGACGAAAGCCAACGATACAGGGAACTGATCATTGGGCTAAAACATGTTGACCATAATTTGACAGCGGTTTTAAATCCATACTACTGTGTTGCTTTACGTTTTAATACTGTCAGGTAGAGCACAATAATAAAGCTCAAGGTAGTGCATCTACCCCAGATAGTTATAACTTTTTTCCACTATTTGATTTTTTTTCACACGGCGCTGCAACCTTACTACACCCATCATACTCACATATGGAAATAAGTACCCATCCTTACAGTAAAACAAAACATCTATGAGCTCCTTCATAACATCACGAAGTAGTAGCTCCCAGTGTTGACTAGGATTTCTTCAGTGGTAAGGAGGACCAATATGATGAAGCATGTCACCTTTGGGTGAATGAGGGGTCTAATCCTTAAGGGATGAATTCCCCTTACTGATTAACACATTTTTCTTTAAGTTCGAGAGGACTCCAACCATAGTGCCCTAATGGTTCACTAATGCTATAGACAAGACTCGAGGTGACCTTTGTTGTGTGTATTAAACTCTAGATTGGGGAATCTTCACCTCGTGGGTCTCTAAACCCTTTCCCTTGGACCCTTAATCCATGGTTGTTAGAAACATTACAACATTGCTAATCTCAGTTACGTTGTAATATGTTATTGAGCTGGAGGCTACAATCTTTACGTGCAGGCTTTGTGCCTTGGCGTTTTATAAACAGTACTTCTCTGTAAATATACAATGCTGCAAATTGAAAAACTGGACAGGCTTCCACTCACAGTGGCTGAATTACCATCCACAGAGTGGCTAATTCATGGCCAAATCACTCTCCCGGTCACGACCTTTCAGTTTCACTATTGCCTTGAACAAAGGCAGGCAGTCAAATATGAAAAATTGGATAAAGAATACATTAAGAAATCCTGCCATTTACCATATAGATTTCAATGCAGGAGTGGGGATCAGGAAGTGTTTCTTAGTGGCACTAACTGGAAGAGCGCTTTAAGCTGTTCTCTCATGTGCCAAAATATCGTTTTACACTGAGCCTGCAATGGTTCAATTTTGAATCTGTCTTGCCACATGAAAGGAACTCCAGCTGCTGGGATGATCCCAGCATTTGAGTTACTTTCGAATGGGAGTTACTTGATGCTGAATGATCAAGGTTGTTGTGGGATGCTCCCGGGCATTGCCTATCTGGTCACCGTGAACACCAAGGTTACTTGTTGTATGCAAATATTGTTTCCTCCGACGAATAAAGTGAGGGAGGTGCTGCTTTGGCCTTCACTGAATGTTTCTTTTATACAGTTTGATGTTTTGAGCAGAATGAAAGCAATGCTTTTACAACAAACTACGCCATTGACCTCTGCACGAGAAACCTTTGAGCTTCCAGTTGCGAGAACCTCAACAGAGATGCAGGCGCTAATCAGTACAAACTGCCCCCGACATTTCACAGAAATGATGGGTCGTATCATAAATATATCAGATACGAGCGGTATTGCACACCTATTTAAAACCATAGGGGCGAGATTCCTTTACACCTTCCAGACCATCTTCGGAGTTGTTACTAACTTTATACACTCCATATTCGGAATCATTTTCGGAGGTCTACCTCTGATCCTGCTTGCTATTGCTAGAATCCTGATTGTCGTTTACCTGCTTCGCAATGGACGGACCATCCGCCAGCGAGATTGCAAAAGCTCTCCTGGAAAGATATTACAGTGAGCGCATGGTACAACATCTGGGTGCTTCTCGCCTTTGATAACTAAGTGCTTCATGGTTCCTGTCATTCAGACCAGTCTACAAAGACTGCATCGTACCTGTTTTCTGGTGCCTGTTCTGCGGAAGAGAATGCAAGTTGGACATCTGTCTGACACCTCTAACGGAGACGCCAGCGGACTTAGACTCCAGGCTGGAACCACTATGGTACCCAGCCAGGACATATAATCTGAATCTGGCTCACCGTGTGCTGGGAACAAATTCAGTTTTTCTTTCCCCTTCTTTTTCAAAAGAACTTTTTTCAAATTGACACTTTCTATAACAGAGCATGGCCTTCTAAGTACGCTAACAGTAGTTCAACTTGTGTGATCGAACTCATGTAGAACTGTGATTTGTGGAACTTTACTACAAATGTCATAATTTCACAAAGAACATTTATTTTCTCATTTTTTAAACTGTTTTTAAACAAAATTTTAATATTTTTAGAAACATTTCAGATGGCTGCTTGATAATTTTATGCACTGATACTGTTATAAATTTGTATTAGCATTGTTAAGTATAAGGTGGAGTGGGTGTTATATTGCATATCGGTACACTAAGTTCTAGGGATCCTCATACACTTTCCCTACTTCATCTCCTCGTCATTTCATATGAACGAGCCTTATAAGGACAAACCTCCAAATAAGGACAGACTGCCTTGTATGCGTCGCTGAGACTCGATTGGACTCCAGGTGCCCACGATCACAGGGCACGGCTTACGAAGGTCTCAGGCTGTAAAAAGCACACGCAGACAGCATCACTGAGATACTTCTGGAAACTTTTGTGTTCCTGAGTTTCCACAACAGTGAGCCAGCCCACCTCAGGCCCTTGGGGTTAAGTTATTTCAGGACCCAGCACAGCAAACGTCCTTTCAAGCAGGGGGACACAGCATACAGCAAAGTCCCTGTAGCCTCTTCCTTGTTAAAACAACAAACTGCAGGCCAGCCCCAGAACACACAGCAAGGGTCAGTCCTTTCCTTTAGTCTATTCAGCTGTTTCTTTGTTAGCAAAGGTTCCTCTTGACCACGAAGTAGCTTCAGTCTTGCTCAAACTCGATCAATCTATTTCTCCCCCAGTCAGCTCTCCTAGTTACACCCCTAAATGTCTTTTAACTCTTTGTGTTCAGGGGGGCACTGACCCCTGTTCAAACCAGTTCCGGGTGCCTCCCTGCCAGTGACACGTTCTTCCTTTGATTAGTGGGGGGTCTGGATTCTCAATCACTCAGCAGGAGATGGGACCATTGTTTTACGACAACAACCCAGGCCTCTTCACCTCTAAGGGCTACTCCTCACTCCTACACTCCAGATGCAGGTCAGCCTGTTGATGTCTCACCTCCTCCCCTGGGTCAGGACATTCTGCAGATCCTATCACTTTCAAATCCAGACAGCCAATCCACAACCAGGCAGAGACACACAAAAATGTTTAGAGCTCAAAAACCCAGCCACTTCTAAAAGAGTGTTTTCTAACCATACAAGGCAAAAACCACCCTTATAAAAAGATGTGTTATTACATTGTGAGTTCAGGCATACTAATCTCCATCTTAAGCCTTTGGGAAGATAGGCTGGAAAACATATTACACAGCCTCCCCATTCGGTCCTATGGGCAAGATGGCCGTTCAACAGTGAAAAACGAAATGGAGAGTATTTCACTGTCAGGACATGGTACACACCTTAGTACATGTACTTCCTTTCACATGCACTGCACCCTGCCCAGGGGGTACCCTGGACCTACCATAGGGGTGTCTGATGTGAATAAAAGGGAAGGGTAAGGTCTGGCAAGTGGGTGCACTTGTCAGAACAACATGGCAGTTTACCAAACTGTGAGCAGGCACTGCAGTGGCAGGCCTGTGTTCTCTCTGTAAGGCTACTTCTGTGGGTGGAACAATTAGTGCTGCAGGCCCACTAGTAGCATTTGCATTACCAGCCCTGGCACATATAGTGCATTTTACTAGTAAGGCAAACATACCCACCTGTTCTGACCGTTTTTTTGCCCTTTTTCGAGTGAGGATGATTGAAGGTGACTTTAGCCTGCTATCATTCTAATAAGAAACCAGAAGCTTAGACAAGGCCTATTTACAAGGCATTTAACACAATTCCCTACTCTTTCTTTCTATTCTAAGGCTTATGAATCTATGTTAAGGGATAGGCTCCTTAGTATTAGTAGCAATCCGTTCACTTATAAGAGTGCTAGTACATTTCTGATGGAGTTATGCTTATTTCGGGCCTTGTAGGCCTCAAACGGGAGAGACTCCATCTTTCTTTCTGCCTCGGCAGCTTCAGACGCTTCTAGGTCAAATGTAATGTTTTAGTTATGAGGTGTTGTTCACTTGGAGAGAACCGGCTCAGGCTGGCCTTTATCGAAAGACTGTATTTTTCTTCGTGCCGAAGACATAACATCAGGCCGGCCGGCTGAGAACGTGTCCTTGGTACGGAGAGGTACAAGAATTTGGTGGGCGGCAGGTTACTGGCCGTAATTTTTCCATGCAGGAACAAGCTTCTATATTAGCGAACGTAGGAGGCAGAGAGACGACAGAAAGAAGAGACGACAGAAAGAAAGCAGACAGAAAGAAGACGAGCAGAGAGAAGATAATAAGATAGAAAGACTATAGACAGAGCTCGAGAGAGATGAGTTTGTAGGCGACAGCTAGTCGCTAGCATCAATGCAACTAATCATTTCTAGGGAAGACAGTCCCTATCCCGAAGTCCGAGAGAGAGTGAAGAGTTAATACTCTCTTAGAAAGATCGAAGTGCAAAAGAGCAAGAGAGCAGTTGATGAAGCAGAGAATAAGAGGAAGGTTCCAGTGACTTGGAGGGAAAGCTGAGGAGACAGAGCATAGCGGTGCAGACGTGTATCCGTGATTGCGGAGGTGTAATTCTGAGACGAGCCAAGGCACAGACGAGAAGGGAACCCAGATGACTGCTGAGTCCAGACTTCATATTAATAAGGTGACATCGACCCTTTTCTTATTAGCGTGCGCACATACATTCTAACTTTTCTATTCCTTCCTAGGCTATGTGTGATATTGTAGTGTTATATTATGATTGTTATTAGTGAATAAAAGAACCCCAGTTCTTGATGAACAACTGTGCAGATGTTGTTATTATGATGAGGCTAACCTTTCTTCTAGCCAGGTACTGTTATGTGAACGGATGTGACTCCCGTACAGGTAAATGGTAACTGAGTAAGGGAATAGAGGAGAACTTGTATCTGATAATAACTTGTGCATACTATAATTTGACTACGATATAAAATATAATAATTAGACCCCCAATAGATATGAGAGAAACTTCCCAAGAGCTGAAGGTATTCATAGGAAAGTGATCGTCGTTGTGTAACGGCGTTAATGAGAGCACTGACTGAGGTCAGTGTGTAGTGAGAGCACTGATTGCGGTCAGTGTGTAGTGAGAGCACTGATTGCGGTCAGTGTGTAATGAGAGCACTGATTGTGGTCAGTGTGTATAAATAAACCTAAATGAGAGCACCGGGAGGATACGGTGTGTAGTGAGATCGCCGCTAGGGAAAGTGGCGTTAGTGAGAGCACTGATTGCGGTCAGTGTGTAATGGTAAGTAATCAGAACTGCCCCCTTCACTGTGAGTAGGAGGGTAGCATAGTCTGGGTCTGAGTGGCCGCGAGACTATATTGTATGAGTGTGGTGATCTAGAAGATCTAGGCTTGTATATTGCTAATTCCCCATCCTTAGGTAGGAATACGTAGATACCTGTTGTAAATAGGTCCTAAGGAGGGAGGTGGTTACGTTTCGGCTGGGTTAGTGGTGTTTTGGTGAGCTGATTCTATCTGGTCCGAAAATCTGGTCGTGACATCTGGCATCACGAACCGTTTACGAAGCCTGTGTGCGCTGTATTGTTTCTAACTCGTTGGTTTGCGCTCGGCACGTACGGAGATCATTTTGTAAATTCTTTGTTTATAATTGTATATATATTTTTTAGTTTGTAAAAATGTTTTTGAAAAGGTCTAAATCTACTTTTAAATTGCCTGTTGAGATTCCCGGCTGGGATTCTCCACCTTATGATGCTCTGGCCCGTGAGTGGGCCAATTCTACTGGTTTGGGTGAGAACTGGAATGCTTGTTTGGAACAGGCGGAGCCGGCGAATGTGATTACTTGTTTGCAAAAAGCGCCAGTAGTGAAGGGTGAGGAGCTTCCTATTTTAGGACGCAGAGGTTGGATTGTTTTATCTGCGTACAGGATTGTACATGAGAAATTGTTAAAATTACAAAAACAATATGTGGATATTGAAGAAAAGTTTGTTGAAGTGCAGAATGCTCACACTCTTTTGAGATGTCAAAATAAATTGCTTGCCGACAAACTGGAAACTTATCAGACGATAGCTGAAAGAGCTGCTGTTCGTATTGCTAAATATAAATACAGGAATCGTCGTGGTCGTGTTTCTAAACGAAAGGTGCGTCTGGTCATGGCGAAAGCCGGACTGGATTGGAATCCTGATGAGTGGGATGGTAATATCTGGGACTCGAATGATTCTGGTTCCTCGGCTGAGGAGCCTGACAGGTGCGAGTCTTCTCGCTCCGGACGTGAATGTAGATCTGCTTCTTGTGCCGATTATGATGGTCCTGGCGACAGTGGTCGCCCTTCCCGTTCTAGTGACATTTCTCGTTCTGATCGTCCCTCTGATTCTGGTGATCGAGCCTCTTTGGATGCTCGTCCTGAAGTTTCAGCGCATCCGGTTTTTCGTAGAAAATTACAACAAGCTCCTGGTAATCCGAACGGTATTCCTTTGGATAGTTTGGAGGATTTTACACAACAGGAAGTGAGTGACATTTTACAACGATTTCGACAACGGCCTGGTGAGGCCTTGCTTACGTGGATGGTGCGTCTCTATGAATTGGGTGCCGCTGGCATCATGTTGGATGCGGGAGATGCTTTAAAATTTTGTTCTTTGAGTTCCGATTCTACTATACAAGATCATTTCCGTACCTATAATGGTGCTGGTCAAATAAGTCTGCTTCAGTTAGCGACTGATGGTTGTAATCACAAATACCCTACTGAATCTGATTGGCCTCTGAATGACAAGCCATGGTATACTTTACGCGATGTGGCGCAAAGGCTCAAGGAGGAGGTGATGAAAACTGCGATTTTTTTGAGTACATCTGACAGGTTGTTAGATGGTTTGTTAACATCTTCTGTGCGGAATCGTGTCATACGTTCTGCCCCAGTTGCCTATAAACAGGTTATGATGACTTTGTTGATCAATCAGACTGGCAATGCATTGTCTATGGTCCTTGAATCTGTACGTCAGCTTGGTGAGTTGGGCGAATGGCTTAAACCTGAAAGACAGTCCAGACCTGAAGGTCGTACTGCTGGGAATTATAAATTCACTAGACGTGATATGTATCTTGCTTTACTGGCTGATGGTGTGAAGAGTGAGGACATTGATAATGAACCTAATAATCACTTGTGGGACATGTTTCGCAAGCGTGGTTTGGATCGGAAGGAAGGTGCCCGACGTGTGCGAAAAAATGATTGTGATCGCGACTATTCTGATGACAGTGGGGATGATAAACGTCGTGATGATTCTGATTGTCGTGATGGACGGCGGTATGAACGTGATATTTCCCCTCGGCGTGCAAAAGAGAGAGGCCGAGAGGGGGAAAAAGAAAGGGGGAGAGATGACAGAGATGATCGTGTTAACAGCAGATATAGAGATGAAAGGGATCAGTCCCCTGAGATGAGGAAAAGGGAGGATCGACACAGATTTTCTGATCGTAGTTCACACTACTATGCAGACGACAAGAATCCATTTCGTAAAGGGGATGGATATGAACATGATGTGAAAGTGCCTAAAAAATTTGAGAGCATTTACCCTGATTTGTCTTGGCTAACAGAACACAATAAAAATGACTAGGAAATAGGTCAAGCTCCAGTACGCAGGTGAGCTCATAGAGATAATAGACCCTATGTAGATATTGAAATTTTTTGGAGACATCGTAATATCCAAAGGGCCCGAGCATTGGTAGATACAGGAGCGGAGGCCACTCTTATTCATGGAAAATCAAAGAAATTTAAAGGTCAGTTTTTCACGATTACTGATTTAGGTGGAAAAGAAACCCCTGCAGTACAGACTGCACTTGAAATGAAAATAGGTAGAATTCCCCGAAAAGAGTATTCTGTTTTAGTTGTGCCACTCTTGGAATACATAATTGGAATCGATATTTTGAAAGGATTGACATTGCATTTAGACGATGGCTGTTACCAATTTGGAAGCAAAAATTATATATCATCCAGACCTGTACGAGTTGGTCGTTTGAGAATGCCCCCTATAAAAATTCCTCAGGCTACGCAAGTTGTTTCTCAAAAGCAGTATCGTATCCCAGGTGGCCATGAAGAAATTAGTGCCACCATTCAAGACTTAGTGAATGCAGGAGTTATAACTCCGGTTACTTCTGCTTGGAATAATCCTGTTTGGCCCGTACGCAAAAGTGATAATTCTTGGCGTATGACTGTTGATTATCGCGAATTGAATAAATTCACACCCCCTTTGACTGTTGCAGTACCAGACATGATTACTTTAATTGAGAGAATTCAGAAGCATCCAGGAACATGCTATGCGTCTATTGACATTGCAAATGCTTTCTTCTCAATCCCAATTGCCCCTGAGTGTCAGGAACAATTCAGTTTTACATGGAATGGGCGTCAAATTACGTTTAGAAGCCTCCCCCAAGGCTATGTACATAGTCCTACGATTTGTCACCGGCTGGTGGCGGAGCATTTATCTGAAATACCTGTAAATTCGCAAATTCAGATGTGTCATTATATTGATGACATTTTGATTCAAGGTGAGACACAAGATCAAGTTCAGACTCAATTGGATCAGGTTATTGACCATTTACGTGAAAAAGGTTGGGAAATTAATCCCGACAAATTGCAAGGTCCATCACAAACTGTGAAATTTCTAGGTATCAATTGGCACAAAGGTAATAGAGAAGTGATTCCACAGGTGAAACAGAAAATTCTTGATTTTGCAGTTCCAAGAAACCGAAAAGAAGCCCAAAGCTTTATTGGCTTATTTGGCTTTTGGCGCCAACATATCCCGCATTTGAGTTAGATATTAGCTCCTTTGTACAGAGTTACTCGTAAAAAGAATGTGTTTGAATGGGGTAAATTGCAACAAGATGCGTTTGATTTGGCAAAAGAGGCAATTCAATATGCTTTGGATTTGTGGCCCGTGCGTGACGGTGATGTGGAGTTGAATGTGTCCGTGCAGGGTCCCTATGCAAATTGGAGTTTGTGGCAGAAACAAGACAGGAAAAAAGTACCCTTAGGTTTTTGGACTAAAAAGTTACCTGATGCTGGTGAGCGTTATAAACCTTTTGAAAAACAATTTCTTGCATGTTATTGGGTTCTGGTGGATACCGAGCAATTGACTTTAGGGCATGATGTAGTGTTGAGACCCGAAATTCCTATCATGCAATGGGTTTTGAGTTCACCGAAAACTCATCGAATTGGACATGCTCAAGAGGCGAGTGTGATTAAGTGGAAATGGTACATACAAGACAGGGCACGTGTGGGACCGAAAGGTGTAGCATCATTGCATGAGCAAGTGGCGCAGGCGCCATCGAATGAGATTGGGAATGACTGCTCCATACCTGTAGTACAGGAATCCCCTGTTAAATGGGGTAAGCCATTTAATGATCTGTCCGTGGAGGACAGAAACCATGTGTGGTTTACGGATGGTTCAGCGAGGTACATAGGAGAGTAGAGACATTGGAAAGCAGTGTCCTATAATCCCATCACACAAATATTGCTGAGTACAACTGGTGAAGGAAAGAGTAGTCAATTTGCTGAATTATATGCTGTTTATCAAGTTTTAAAACAAGAGCTACCTGGTACATGTCATCTTTTTACTGATTCCTGGTCCACTGCTAATGGACTGGCGGTTTGGCTACCAACGTGGCATTCTCATAATTGGGAATTGCATTCTAAAGAACTTTGGGGTAAAGAATTATGGCAAGAGATTTGGGAGATGCTCCCACACAGTACTGTTACAATCTTTCATGTGGATGCTCATACACCAATAGACTCCCTTGATAAATGTTTTCATAACATTGCAGATGAGAACTCTAAAATTGCTGAGGCAGTGGTGGATACACAGAATTCTGATTTCGCAGGATTGGCGAAATGGGCCCACCAGAAAGCAGGACATTTTGGAGAGAGAGCCACTAGCAGGTGGGCTACTGACCGAGGAATTTATATTCCTTTAAATTTAATTAAAGATACAATATTGCATTGTCCTATTTGTCAACATTCTAGACAGCGAAAAGTTCCCCAAATTGTTAAAGGACATTTACATCGAGGAAAATTACCCGCTCAAATTTGGCAGATTGATTATATTGGTCCACTCCCTATGAGTAAAAATTGCCAATATATTTGCACCGTTGTTGATACATACAGTGGCCTTTTGGTGGCCTTTCCCTGTAATCGAGCTACCCAGGTGAATACTATTAAAACATTGGAATTGATTAAGCTCTATTATGGTGTCCTATTTTAAATTCAGTCCGATAATGCATCTCATTTCAAAGGAAGATTGGTGCAGGAATTTTGTGTGGAAAATAACATTGAATGGGTGTTTCACATACCATATTATCCACAGGCAGCGGGTCTTATAGAAAGAATGAATGGTTTGTTGAAAGATCAATTGCGTAAATTAACTGATGATAAATATAAGAATTGGAGAGAATATTTGTTTCAAGCACTGTTGATTTTGAATAATCGTCCCTTTTTGAATGCTGAATCTCCACTAATGCGTTTATTTCCCCCAGCTATTGATGCAAAACCGAATACTATTAATACTACTGTAATGTATTGGGAAATTTCCCCTGGAGCTTTGGCTCCATGCAGAGCAACCCCGGGATCTGCAGGCTTGGACCTGCATTCCATGAATGACATTAACCTAAAGAGCAGAGATCGAGCTATCATTGAAACTGGCATTGGTGTCTGCATACCTACTGGAAATTTTGGATTAATTGCCCCTAGATCTGGTCTGGCCCTAAAAGGTGTTCAAGTACTTGGAGGTGTCATTGACAGTGATTATCAGGGAGAGATTAAGGTACTCCTGCTGAATAGCAGTGAAGTTGATCTACTGATTCATAAGACTGACCGTATTGCTCAGTTGCTAATTATGCCTGTTTTCAGTGGTGAGATTCAAAAAGGCACTGCCCCAACTTTGTTAACCATACGAGGACAAAAAGGTTTTGGCTCCACAGATAATCCAGGAGCGAGAGTATGGGTGCAATCGCCTAAAAATCCCCCTGAACAAGCTGAAGTTATTGCAACCGGTCATGACAACACAGTACTCGTAATGAGACCAGGGAAAGATAGCTGGGAAGCTGTCCCGGCTGATAAATGTTACCTACGAGAATGAATAATGCCTGTACTTGATTTTCTTTCAGATCACTCTTTGGACTGCTGTTGCAGGATGTGCCGGCGTTGGACTCCTTTTGGCCTGCTACGTCGGGAGAGGAGGGAACCCACAGACTTTGGTTGATTTAATAACCCGAGTACCGCGTTCCTTTGCTGCGTGGGATTCATCATCTAATTTTTGGACTACTCTGGCACGAAGAGTGACTAATTCCCCACATTTCTGTTTAACACCATTGTGTTCGGTGACTGACATACTAGCGACCTGTTTGGTTGCACAGTGGGGCCATCTCTCCCACCAGGCACGCAACACCCATTTGGCTCATAGGGCTTCCCCTCTCCCCCTGTTGTGTGTGTCAGCCCAGGCTGAGACAGCTTCCAGGGCACACACAGAGCTGCATCCGAGTACTTCACGGGTCTTTAAAAAGACCTTTCACTTGCTAACAAGGCTTTGTTGTCACCCCTTCTTAGAGCCCCTGCATCTGCACTCTGTCTATGGCTGGAAGACACCAGACTGCGGGCAGTGTCTACAAGACCCCCAAGTGCTCAGTGGCTGAAACACCGAAACATAAAGAGCTGCCTTTTACACAGGACAGCTGAATTGTTTATTTGGAATGTGGGTTGCAATAAACAAAATGTTCCTCAGGTGAAACACCGGCGGATGTTATTACACACACTTATGCTTTCTGCTGAGACACATTGTGTTCTCATCCACCACATTGTTTTCCTTAAGGAACGACGGTAGCAAAATACAAGGACATTGGGTGCAGTGGTGGTAATCCAGCAGTGAGTGCATTTCTGCGGTGCTGTAACCTCAGATGGGGTTTCTGTACAGTCTCCTACCTGCCCTGCATCAGGCTAGCTACCCCCATATACCTGTCAGCGAGCACCTCATCCCTGCCCTCAAACTTTCCATCAGAGCCCCTTGGCCTCAGCACGCTCCGGGATGATTCTGTTAAAGACCCGCATCGCAGCATTGCGCGCATTCCCTGTGTCTGGCATCACGCATGATGTACACGGTCTTGTGCACTGGAGCACGGCAGCGCGGCAAAATTTGCTAGTATTTTGCCGTTTCTAAATATAAATACAGCCAAAGGAAATATAGTTTTGCGTCTGTATTTATATGTAAAAACCCATAGGAACGGAAAACCGGGAGCCCTAATTATAACTCATGCCCCAGCAATGCACTGTTGATGATGTTACATATTACATCACTCATGACATGGTCAGTGACATCTCTGATGACATTACTCATGACATCTCAAATGACATCACTGATGACATTATCCAGAGACTGGGTGATTTTTAAAGGTTTAAGAATGTTATATATATATATATATATATATATATATAAATATATATATATATGCCAAGGTGTATTGAAGAATGAGTAGCTTTATGAGTGTCTGAATGGATGATTTAGTAGGTGTGTGACTGTATAAGTGAATGATTAAATGTGTCTTACTGAATGCATGGGTTAGTGACTAAACTGTGTGAATGTCTGTATCAGTCTGTCAGTTGGTGTGTAAGCAGCTGCATGGGTGGTGAGTGCCTATATGAGTGCCTATATGGGTTATTGATTGGTTGTCTGAGAATCTGTATGGGTGCCTGAGTGTCTGTGTGGGTGGGTGGGGGGTGGGTCATTCACTGGGTGTTTGGGTTCAAGAGTGCATCTGTGAAGAACTGTATGGGTGTGTGTGTGTGTATGGGTGTGTTGGCGAGTGAATGGAGAGTCAGTGGTATATGTGTGAGTAACTACATATGTGAAAGGCAGTATTTTTAATGTTGGAGTGTATAAACGACTATATGTGAAAGTGAGTGATTGTGAGAGTGGCTGTGTGTGCTTGTGTCATTGATTGTATAGGAGAGTAAGTATGTGTTAGTACCTGTATGAATAAGTCAAGTGGTGTGTGTGTAACTATATAGGTGAGTAAATGGGAGTGTGATTGATTCTTTGCATGACTGATTAGGTGTGTGAGTAACTCTATGGGTGAGTGGCAGTGTGTGAGTATCAGTATAAGGTGTATGAGTGCATATGATAGTAGCTGTATTGATAAGTGACTGCATGTATTGTCATATTTCATATAGGTACCCTGATATAGGTCTAGGGATCATCGTACACTTTCCCTATATCATCTCCCCATCATTTCATTTGAACGAGCATTATAAGGACATAACTCAAAATAAGGACATACTGCCTTGTATGGACATAACGACTTATAAGGACTGTAGCCTTTTATGGACTAAACCTTTCACCTAGTTCCATGCCGAGGGTGGGTTTTTCCCAATCGATATTGCTAAGGTGTCATTCTTAGCACATATGAATAATTTATGAGTACACTCTACAGGAGGTCTACTTCACCTGTCGCATTGACGCAAAAGGTTTAATCCCCAACATCAACCTCATATTAAACAATGGGGAACATATACACATAGACTGTACAAATACAGAACCTCTTGCTATCAGTAAACAGGAGGGAACCGAGACTTCAAGGCCGACACACTGGCCAGAGACGCTGCTGCTCCGGCAAGCCATTGCTCCAGTTGACAGTGGTCTGCCGTTCCCTTGTGGGGTGTCCAACTCAAGTCCAGGACAAAGTCCCACACGCTCACTAGTCAGGTATGGGGGTTCGACTAAATCCTAGTTGGATTATTGGCTCTAAGGCTTAGGCTCTTAGGCTCTAAGGCTTAGGCTATTTCACACATACTTACATGCTAGATACACTTAGGTACATCTAGACCGGCATCTTAGGAGTAAGCACTTCATTTTATAAATGCATTTTATATTCATGTATCTGTTCATGACTATTGTAAAATGGTAGAACAATACTATTCCTTTTTATTCACTGTACTGCAGGTTCTATATCTCTGCTACTGTGTTACAGTTGTAGCAGCGCACTTATTGTACATGAGAAGAATAAAGGTACAATAAATTTGTACTGTAAACACGCTTGACGGTTTCTTCTGTGTATCTCTCTGAGAGCAAAACAAGCAAGCACGAGTGACTGGGTGAAAAGTAGTATATTGTTTCCATGAATCTGAGGTTATTATGTTCTGAATTTGCAAAAACTAATCTCTCTGATAACAGGAGATTCTAGTAGCACTGTGAGCTAGCTAATGCGAAAACAGAGGCTGACTTATTTGGTGGGGGTGTACCGGCTCAGTTTGCCTCCAAGCCACAGTATATGTTATCCGTAAACAGCGTAGGTCCTGTATGAAAGGGTACTATCGGAACTACACTACAGTATGACTGAATGTTTGGGTGAGTGAATGGAGGTGTGTAGACCTAGTAATCAGTCAGTGGGTATGTACTTACTCGTAATGGTGTGTCTATAATTTCGAGAATGGTAGTCTGTATTTTAGAGGGGTGTATCAAAGGTTATATTAGAGTGTGAGGAGGTGCATCAGATGATCACGTGGATGATGTAATCAGTGATGTCATCAGTGATGTCATTTGAGCTGTCATCAGTGATGTCACTGACCATTTCAATGAGTGATGTAATATGTGACATCATCAGAAATGCATTGCGGGGGCAAGAGATATTGTTAGCTCAAATAACTATAACAGCCGAATTTCTCTGGTTTTGTACCAGCGAAATCTCCAACTAACTATAACATCCCTGAAACCTGTGTTTTTTTCAGTGAATTTCTAAGGTTTTTTAAATGCTAATTTCTAACTATAACGTCCCTGAAAGCTATGATTTTTTCAGTGAATTTCAAAGGTTTTTTAAATGCTAATTTCTACCTATAACGTCCCTGAAACCTATGTTTTTTCATTGAATTCAAAAGATTTTTTTAAATGCTAATTGCTAACTGTGCCTACAGAGGTAGGAAATGTGTAGAAAGAGGAAGAAAGGTGCATAAAAAAGCTAGAGAAATGCAGAAAGAGGCAACAGAAATCCAGAAAGTGGAATAAAGGTGCAGAAAGCAAGCACGAGTGACTGGGTGAAAAGTAGTATATTGTTTCCATGAATCTGAGGTTATTATGTTCTGAATTTGCAAAAACTAATCTCTCTGATAACAGGAGATTCTAGTAGCACTGTGAGCTAGCTAATGCAAAAACAGAGGCTGACTTATTTGGTGGGGGTGTACCGGCTCAGTTTGCCACCAAGCCACAGTATATGTTATCCGTAAACAGCGTAGGTCCTGTATGAAAGGGTACTATCGGAACTACACTACAGTATGACTGAATCTTTGGGTGAGTGAATGGATGTGTGCGTAGACCTAGTAATCAGTCAGTGGGTATGTACTTACTCGTAATGGTGTGTCTATAATTTCGAGAATGGTAGTCTGTATTTTAGAGGGGTGTATCAAAGGTTATAATAGAGTGTTAGGAGGTGCATCATATGATCACGTGGATGATGTAATCAGTGATGTCATCAGTGATATCATTTGAGATGTCATCAGTGATGTCACTGACCATTTCAATGAGTGATGTAATATGTGACGTCATCAGAAATGCATTGCGGGGGCAAGAGATATTGTTAGCTCAAATAACTATAACAGCCGAATTTCTCTGGTTTTGTACCAGCGAAATCTCCAACTAACTATAACATCCCTGAAACCTGTGTTTTTTTTCAGTGAATTTCTAAGGTTTTTTAAATGCTAATTTCTAACTATAACGTCCTTGAAAGCTATGATTTTTTCAGTGAATTTCAAAGGTTTTTTAAATGCTAATTTCTACCTATAACGTCCCTGAAACCTATGTCTTTTCATTGAATTCAAAAGATTTTTTTAAATGCTAATTGCTAACTGTGCCTACAGAGGTAGGACATGTGTAGAAAGAGGAAGAAAGGTGCATAAAAAAGCTAGAGAAATGCAGAAAGAGGCAACAGAAATCCAGAAAGTGGAATAAAGGTGCAGAAAGAAACAAGAGATATGCAGAAAGAACCAACAGGGGTACAGAAAGAGGCCTTGCTGCAAAGTGATCTGTGCCCTCAACTTTTTGCTGACTAGTACTGGTGGTAACTGACTGGCTAACCAGGCCCGGAGCCAGTCCTATGCTCAAAGTCACTTAGAATACAGTGAAAACACCTACATACACTAGGGTACACTATGGATTGGGGCACCCCTGTGATTGGCATGACCTTCCCTGTGAGACCCTAATACATAATAGGGCAAGGGGATTACAACTACCTCTAAGTCAGAGGTGCAGAAAGAGGCAAGAGAAGTGCAGAAAGAAGCAACAGAGGTGCCAAAAGAGGCAAGAGGGGTGCAGAAACAGGCAGGAAAGGTACAGAAATAAGGAACAGGGGTACAGAAAGAAGCAAGTCAGGTGCAGAAAGACGCAATAGACGTGCAGAAAGACTCCAGAGAGGTGTAAAAACAAGCACGAGAAGTGCAGAAAGAGGCAAGAGAATTGCTGAAAGAAGCAACAGAGTTGTAGAAAGAAGTAAGAGAAGTGAAGAAAGAACCAACAGAGATGCAAAAATAGTCAAGAGGGGTGCAGAAGGAGGTGCGAGAGGTGCACCAAGAGGTAAGAGAGGTACAAAAACTGACAGGAGGACTGCAGAAAAAAGGAAGAGAAGTGCAGAAAGAAGCAACAAAGGTTCTGAAAGAGGGGCGAAGGGTACAGAAAGAGCAAGAGAAGTGCAGAAAGAAGCAACAGAGGTATAGAAAAGGCAAGAGAGCTGCAGAAACAGGCAGTAAAGGTACAGAAAGAGGGAACAGGGGTACAGAAAGAGGCAAGAGAGTTGCAGAAAGAGAAAAGAGGGATGCAGAAAGAGGCAAGAGGGGTGCAGAAAGAGGCAAGAGGGGTGCAGAAAGAAGCACTTGAGGTACAGAAAGAGGCAACAGAGGTGCAGAAAGACGCAGGAGAGGTACATAAACAAGCATGAGAAGTGCAGAAAGAAGCAAGAGAATTGCTGAAAGAAGCAACAAAGTTATAGAAAGAAGCAAGAGAAGTGCAGAAAGAGGCAAGTGAAGTGCAGAAATAGTCAACAGAGGTGCAGAAAGACGCAGGTGAGGTACAGAAACAAGCAAGAGAAGTGCAGAACGAGGCAAGAGAATTGCTGAAAGAAGCAAAAGAGGTGTTGAAAGAAACAAGAGAAGTGCAGAAAGATTCAAGTGAGGTGCAGAAAGAGACAAGAGAGGTACATAAAATGACACGAGAACTGCAGAAAGAGGCAAGAGGGATGCAAAAAAGGGAAGTACAGTGCAGAAAGAAACAAAAGAAGTATGGAAAGAAGGAACAGAGGTGCAAAAAGAGAGAAGATGGGTACAGAAAGAGGCAAGAGAGGTGCAGAAAGAAGCAAGAAATATGCAGAAAGAAACAAAAAAGTTCAGAAAAAAAAGGAACAGGGGTACAGACAGAGGCAACAGGGTTGCAGAAAGAGGGAAGCGGGGTGGAAAAAGAGGCAAGGGGTTATAGAAAGAAGCAATAGAGCTATAGAAAGAAACAAAAGAAGTGCAGAAAGAAGGAACAGAGGTGCAGAGAGAAGCAGGAAAGGTGAAGAAAGAGGGCAAAGGGATGCAGAAAAAGGCATGAGGTATATATGAAGAAGCAAGAGAAGTGCAGAAAGAAGCAACAGAGGTGCATAAAGAGGGATGATGGGTGCAGAAAGGGACAAGAGAGATGCAGAAAGGAGCAACAGAGGTGCAGAAAGAGGGAAGAGGGGGTGGAGAAAGAGGCAAGAGTGGTACAGAAAGAAGCAAGAAAGTTGCAGAAAGAAACATAAGAATTACAGAAAGAAGGAACAGAGGTGCAGAGAGAGCCAAGAAAGGTACAGAAAGAGGGAAGAGGGGTGCAGAAACAGGCAAAAGGGTTGCAGAAAGAGGGGACAGAGGTGCAGAAAGAAGCAAGAGAAGTACATAAAGGAGCAACAGAGGTGCACAAAGGAGGAGCAGGGTGGAGAAAGTGGCCAGAGGGTTGCAGAAAGAAGCAAGAGAGGTACAGAAAGAAACTAAAGAAGAGCAGAAAGAAGGAACAGGGGTGCAGAAAGAGGCAAGAGGGGTACAGAAAGGCAGACAAGGGGTGCAGAAAGAAGCACAAGTGGTGCAGAAAGAAGCCAAGAGTAGTGCAGAAAGATGCAACAGAGGTACTGAAAGAGGCATGCAAAAAGAGGGAAGAGGGGTGCAGAAAGAGGCATGAGGGGTACACAAAAAAACCAAGAGAGGTACAGAAAGAAGCAACAGAGGTGCAAAAAGAGGGAAGAGGGGTGGAGAAAGAGACAAGAGAGGCGTAGAAAGAAGCAACAGAGGTGCAGAAAGAGGGAAGAGGGATGGAGAAAGAGGCAAGAGGTATGCAAAAAGAAGCAAGAAAGGTGCAGAAAGTAAAAAAGAAGTGCAGAAAAAAGGAACAGAGGTACAGAACGAGGCAAAGGGAGTGCAGAGAGAGAGAAGAGGGGTGCAGAAAGAGGCACGAGGGGTACAGAAAGAAGCAAGAGAGGTACAGAAAGACACAACATAAGTGCAGAAACAAGCAACAGAGATGCAGTAAGAGGGAAGAGGAGTGGAGAAGAGGCAAGAGAAGTGCAGAAAGAAGCAACAGACATGCAGAAAAGGGGAAGAGGGTGGAGAGAGAGGCAAGAGGGGTACAGAAAGAAGCAAGTGAGGTACAGAATGAAGGAACAGAGGTACAGAAAGAGGCAGGAAGGGTGCAGAAAGATAGAAAAGAGGCGTGAAAAGAAGCAAGAGAGATACATATAGAGGCAAGAGGGGTGCACAAAGAAGCAGGTGAGGTGCAGAAAGAGGCAACAGAGGTACAGAAAGTACAAGAGATGTGCAGAAAGAGGCAAGAGAAGTACAGAAAAAGAAAGAAAGCTGCAGAAAGAAGCAACAGAAATGCAGAAAGAGGCAAGTGAGGCTTGCACACCATTAGTACCAATTTGACACCCACATTTAGCAATAAGTAACAGGTGACCATTCTAGGTTTACAAAGAATCTTCCACCACGCTGTAACACTTGTCGCTGGATTTTTGGTAATGTTTGAGCCATTTGAGCTCGAAACAAGGCTTTTTTGTTAAAATCTGCAGATTAGGCAGCAGATGATGGATTATGTGGCTAATGCGGAAAATGTATAATTGTGCAAAAGTTGGTGCCGCCAAATAGTCGCATAATGTGAGTGGCCCTGCTCATAACTCTGACTCGGTCCAGAAGTGCTCCTCAGTGATTCCTTCTTTTTTATGTCTCATTGAGTTCATAGTTTAGCTACTATGGAAATGAGGATGATTAAACCTGAGGTTACCACTCCACAATACAGACTACCGTACCATATAATTGCTCTCCATAACACATAATCCCACTCTACATAATTCCTTTACACTAAATACCACATGCTCTCTATCCACATAATTTCAATGCACAACATACCACATAATTCCACTATACACAATGTACATCCACTCAACTCCAAAAAACATTAGTAAAAAACGTTTACATTTACAACGCCAATAGCTCTAACTCTTGCAAATGCGAGATCTTCTAAAATTACAAATGCTTCTTTAACTGGTAGTCACGTTTGCAGAGTGGTGGAGAAAGGGGACTGGGCCTCCAACCAGTGCTCAGGAATTTGCTGCGTAGGACTTACATCAGGTACCAGGAGGGCTCTTGGCCCCCAAAGTCCTCAGGAGAGGAGTGGACTTCATCCCCCAACCAGTACTGTGCCAGGAGGCGCATTTGCAGAGTGGTGGAGAAAGGGGATGTGTGGCTTCTGAAGACCTCTTAGCAATTCCACTATGTGGGAGTTAGTGGAGGTAACAGGAGGGGGAGTTGCCGCCAACCTTGGGGGCCAACTAACCCCCTATTACCTCCAGTAAGTCCCCACACAGCAGCATTGCTAGGTTCTCATAGCAGGCCACCACCCTTTTCCCATCACTCTGCAAACGCGCTCCCTGGTGCACTCTTGGATGGGGATTATAATTCACTTCACTGCTGGGGGTCCTTAGGGGCCAACTAGCCTACCTGATACCTCCAGTATGCCCCAGGCAGTGGTATTGCTGAAAGGTGGACACAGGCCATGCCCCCTTTCTCTACCACTCTGCAAACACGCTTTCTGGCACGCACTTCATTGGGTGATGAAGTCTCCTTGCCACCTTATGGGTCCCGGGGGGGATAACGAGCCCACCAGGTCCCGCCAGTAAGCCCCACACATCTAAATTGCTGAGAGTGGTCTGAGGCTATGCCCCCTTTATACCCCGCTCTGCAAACACACCTCCTGGCACACTGCTGCTCAGGTGCTGAAGTCTACTTCTGTCCTGAGGTCCTCAGGGCACAAGAAGACCTCAACGCCCCACCAGCAGTGCACCAAGAGACGTGTTTGCAGAATGGTGTAAGGAAGGATGTGGCCTCGGACCACCTCTCAGCAGTCCCACTGCGCGGGGATTACTGGAGGTACCTGGTAGTCTAGTTGGTCCCTAATGACCCTTAGGATTGAAGGGGACTTAATCCCCCAATTCAGAACGAGCGAGAAGACGCGTTTGCACAGTGGTGCAGAGAGGAGGCGGGGCCTCCGGCGAAATGCCGGCTTTTCTTTTTTAAAAATATTTTTAGAAGGGGGCTGTGTGGCCCACCTTCTCTTAGTATTTTTTGGGTCCTGCGACCACATCCCCCAGGACCTAAATATAGACTTTTTTATTGTTTTCATTTTTGCTTTGTGTTTTATAAGGGGGAAGATGTGTTATGTTTTAACTTGGCTGGCAGGCTGGCATGATTAGAATTTTAAGTGGATGCTGTGAATTTGGAACATTGTGGGGCAGTTGGTGAAGATGATTTACGCTGCTCTGTACTGGTGTTGCAGGATGTGGAATAAACCTAAAGTTGTTCATCCAGTGTGTGCAATTAAATTGTAGAAATTAAGTGAGAGAAACCCAAACTTTGCAAATTAAGGCTCAGATTGAATGATCTTACACTGGGATCATACAAGTGCCCAAGGAGACATCTTTTCGAGGGGATGATGGGTGCACTCCTTGTAATGCAAATGCAAATGATCACTGGAGGGCTGTTCCTGAAAGTTGGCATGCATAAAATCTAATTCATAAAATTGCAGACTTGAGGAGCTTGGCGGGCATCCGTGATGGCCGCGTGAGCACAGCGCTCTCCGGACCCCTGCCACCCCCGGCATGATATCCTGAACATATCCTGATTCATTACAAGGACTCATGAAGAGGAACCTGGGCTGATCTTAATATTGTTTTTGGATTTCGAATTGGACCAGGGGCACCGAAGCTACGTCGACTCGAACTTTCGGGGCCCGCCCTGGTGGTGCGCCCGGGTCTTGGTGAGGCTCTGCTGCCGTGTCTGAGTTGAACAACAGCGGCAGGAGGGACTCGACTTATGGGTCCCCCTCTTAACTTTCGGTTTCGATTCTGACTCAGACTACGTCTTCCAGCGGAGGTGTCTGGCCGGTGCTGAGTCCAGCGGCGCGAGGTCGCAGTTGCACCTTTTGCCTGCTTCGTTTCCTTCCGGGCCGGTTCACACCTCGAGGTGCCCTCGCTGCTGACTTTTGGCTCCGGCGCCCTGTCTTCCTGCGGCCATTTTCACCAGGTCGCGTGGGTCCCTTGGGGACGTGGTCTACACTATGACTGGCAGAGGGGACCAAGAGAGGCGGAAGACCAAGACGCCCCTTCGCGGAGGCCCGGTCCAGTCTAATATCATGGACCGGTACACACAATCGAAGGGGTCCCCCGGTGCCGCCTTGCCTGGCCTGAGTGCAGTGGGGCACCCTTTGGAGGCTTCGGCGGAGCCGTCCCTGCAAGACATCATGGGCGCCATCTCTGGCATGAGAGAAACCATCGGCCAACAGTATGAAGCTTTGGCCCACAAAATTGATACTGTGGCTATTGATGTGACCTTGATTCGGGCCGACTTATCTAAAACCAATGAGAAGGTGAAGTCATTGGACCTCAAGTCATCTAGCCTCACGGCCGACGTCTCGGAGATACAGACGGAGATCGGCAACCTCAGAAAGGTGAACAATTTCATGACTCAGCGCTTAGAGGATTTTGAAAACAGATCACGGCGTTGCAACGTGCGTGTGGTTGGTGTTCCGGAAAATCCGGATCCACATTCTGTTGATCTTCTGGTTGAGGACTTGATACAAAACTACCTTTCTCCATCTGGATTGAGCAAATTCTTTGCGGTGGAACGTGCCCATCGCGTTCCGGGTGGCCAGGGCAAGCCGGGCGCCCCGCCGAGGCCCATTGTCGCAAAACTTTTTCATTATAGGGACCGAGACGCTATCCTGCAGGCCTCGAGAGTTAAGGGCCCGGTGGCCTTCGAAAATGCCTCGGTGAACTTTTACCCGGACTTCTCACAGCTTGTGCAGAGACAGCGAATGGGCTTCCGTGGAGTCAAGAAGCGTCTTCGGGACTTGGGTTTGAAATACGCCATGCTCTTTCCTACCAGGCTACGAGTTGAGTACAATGAACGGACCCTTTTCTTTGATCGACCTGATTCGGTAAATGACTGGCTGGACTCTCTGCCGGACCGGCCTAATTTGACTGAGCCCACCGAGCACCCGGGTGGTGCCGAGGGTGGTGTAGAGAGCTGAACTTGTTGTCTGGGCCCCTGTCTCCGTATCATGTAATTTCTTTCTGGGTTCTGTACTTGAGCGCCTCTATTTTCTGTGTATTCTCTTCTCTTTATCTCTGTCGGGGTGGCGGGTGGGTCAGGGCCTTTTCCTCCTCCAGGGTCTTTTTGTAGAACGGGGGTTTTCGGGCGACAGGCACACTGCATGTTGGGGTGGCTTTTTTGCTTACTGCAGGGGTGCAGGGTGGGGGTGTTTTCTTGGATGTTGGGGGGTGGGTTGGTGGGGTGTTTGTGGTTCGTGTTTTGTTTTTTCAAGGCGATTCTATCTTGATAATTGAATTTTCAGTGTCATGCTCATTGGGGGATGGTTCCTGCATTATTTTGTGGGATGGGGGTAGCGGGTTGAGGTTTTTTTCGTGGAATGTCAATGGTCTAGGGGATCGTATAAAACGGGGGGTGGTGTTACGATGCCTGCGACGTTTGTCTCCCGATATTGTCTTTCTGCAGGAGACACATCTAGTGGGCAATACTTGTCGTGCAATGAATAGGTGGGGCTATCGTCTTGTCGCGCACTCAGGGTTTACAACGGGTTCCAGGGGGGTGGGTATCCTTGTCCGGGCTTCCCTTCCCCTTGCAATAGATGATGTGATCCTTGATGATCGGGGGCGTTATGCCGTCCTCGTGGGACGATATGAGGGCCGGACCCTTTCCCTGTTCACCGTCTATGTGCCCCCCGGCCTGCAGACCTCTACCTTCTCCGATTTGGGCCGAGTGCTGTTGGAACTCCCTGATGGTGCTCTTTTCATGGCTGGTGACTTTAACTCTGTCCTCTCCGGTCTGAGTGATCGTTACCCCCCTAGGGATACTCCTTCGGCCCAATTGTGGCTGGGAGGTTTTTTGGATACTTTTGGTTTGGTGGACTGTTGGAGACTTATGCACCCCACTCAACTTCAATATACTTTCCATTCTGGGGCCCATGGGAGTTTGTCTAGACTGGATTACTTCCTCATGCCAGCTGCACAGTCATCGGCTGTCCGGGAGATTAGACACCTCCCCCGGGGCATCTCGGACCATTCTCCGCTCTGGCTTTGTTTTGATGTGGGGGTGGAGGCGGCGGGCCGGGTGGCTCCTATCAACCCTTGGTACCTGACCTCCCCTGAGACCCGTAGTCACTTGATTAAGTCCCTGGACAACTACTTTTTAGAAAACGAGGGGTCTGTCTCCTCTGCGGTGTCCCTATGGGAGGCTTTTAAGACAGTAATTCGTGGGCAGGCCCTGTCTCTCATTGCTGAAACCAAAAAGGCGAGGAATCGGGAGGTGGTGGACCTTGAGATGGAAATACTTGAGAAGGAGGCTGACCTGGAATCGAGTGTTACTCGTGACAAGCTCCATGCCCTGGGTCTGAAGCAATTTGCCTATAAGTCTCTGGTCACAGATGCGGCCAAAATGATGTTTAGAAAGCAACAGGGTCGTCTGTATGATGTGGGGGATAAAGCGGGTAAATTGCTTGCCTGGTTGGACAAGAAGGAGAGGGCAAATCGAGTAGTGCCTGTGATTCAGACTTTGAATGGTGTGAAAGTGACGGACCCGGTTGAAATAGTGGAATGTTTTGCGGACTATTTTCGTGCGGTTTACTCCCCAGTGTCGGAAAGGGATGCAGACGACTCTCGCCTCTTGCTGCGCGACATAGCTTTGCCCTGCCTCTCTGATCTGGAGCGGGACTCTATGGAGGGCCCGTTCTCTACGGACGAAATAGCGACTGCAATTCGCTCTCTCCGTTCGGGCAAGGCTTTGGGCCCGAATGGTTTGCCAATTGAATTATACAAACTGCGTCCTGATAAGATTGCGCCCTATCTTCGAACAATGTTTTCGGAGTCTCGTGAGCGGGGTGCTCTCCCTTATGACCAGCGCCTGGCTACGATTGTGGTAATTCCTAAAGACAGTAAGCCCCGGGATCTTTGTTCGTCATATAGACCCATCTCCCTGTTAAATGTTGAGCCTAAGGTTCTTGCCAAGATCTTGGCTACTCGCCTCCTAACGGTCATTAGTGACTTGATTAATCCGGACCAATCCGGATTTATCCCGCACCGTAACACAGCTCTTAATCTGCGTCGCCTTCATGGGGCTATCGCGAGGGCGGGGCTTCTGACGGAGCCGGCCATTTTGGCTTCGTTGGATGCCTCGATGGCCTTCGACACGATAGAGTGGCCCTACCTTTGGGCGGCTCTTGAGAAGTTTGGTTTTGGCCCGGGGTTTATCGGATGGGTGAAGCTGCTGTATACCGACCCCCTGGCACAGGTCCTGGTTAACGGTCGAGTTTCGGTTCCCTTTTCCCTCGGTAGGGGGACCAGACAGGGGTGCCCCTTGTCTCCACTGCTTTTTGCTCTCGCGTTAGAGTCGCTGGCTGCGTGGCTTCGCTGGGAGCCTTCTCTCAAGGGTATACGTTGGTCCCCAGATTTTGAGGATCGTGTCTCGCTTTACGCGGACGACATTCTTCTTTATCTTACTTCCCCGCGTAAATCTTTAAATGTCTTATTTGACGTTCTCACTTCGTTTGGCAAAAATTCTGGTTTGATTATCAACTGGGCTAAATCCTGTGTCTATGTTATTTTGGGTGATTTGCCCCCGTTGCCGAATAGATTTCCCATCCAGGTTGTTCAGTCCGGTTTCAAATATCTGGGGTTTATTATTACTCTGGATTCGTCGCTCCGATTTGAACGTAATCTCCTTCCCCCGCTTCATAGACTTAGGTTGGACGTGGCTCGCTGGCGTAAATTACCCTTGTCGCCGCTGGGCAGAGCCGCCCTTTTCAAGATGATGTCCTTGCCGCGTTTCCTTTACGCACTCCAGAATTCCTATGATGATATCCCCGCTACTTATTTCCGAGAGATCGAGAGTCTACAAAGGCAACTGATTTGGGACGGGCGTCCACGTATTGCCCTTGCGAAGCTCACCATCCCTTGGTATGACGGGGGCATAGCGCTTCCTGATATCAGGAGATATTATTGGGCTACCCAACTGTCTGCCATTAACCACTCAATGTATTCCCCGGGTCCGGATCCGGCCTTTGAAATGGACAGACTCCAACTGCCGGGTGGGGATTTTAATAGGGCGCTTTATTCTAGGTCGGCTGGGCGCCATCTTACGGGACCGACCAGGATTGCGGTTAGTGTATGGCGCGCTGCGAATGTGAGCTTGGGGTGGGATGAACGAGTGACGCTGGCGACTCCGCTTTATGCATCTGAGCGTCTGGGATGTCTCTGGACGACGAAGGGGTTTGACCGCTGGGACATGATTGGAATCTGTAGAGTGGGTGACGTGTGTGCGAATGGTGCGGTGAAGTCCTTCGAGGCCCTTCGGAATGACTATGACCTGAGTGATAGAGAATTTTTTAGATATTTACAGGTCCGTCACGCCCTCACTTCTGTACTGACTTCCGGTACCGCCATCCCCGAGTCCTCCCCCCTCGAAGATCGTATCCTGGATGGTCATCTCCCTGATAGCACTATCTCCTTGATTTATAAGAAGCTGATTCACAATCGCGCTGACTTGCTTGTTCGACTTAGGGAGGCATGGGTCGGCGACGGGCTGGAATTGGATGACGAGGATTGGCAGTCGGCATTATCTTCTCCGAAAGAGGTCGCCATTCCTGCCCGTCTCCGTCTGGTCCAGCTCAAGATCCTCCACCGGGTGTATGTTACTGGTCCTCGTTTGGTTGCGATGGGTTTTTCCCCGGATGGCCTATGCAAGCGTGGGTGTGGGTTGAGTGCTACGTTTCTTCACATTGTTTGGGAGTGTCCGAGGGTGGCTGCCTATTGGACTGAGGTGCTTGCGGTGATGGCTGATGTGACTGGAATTGCCCTGGTGCCGGAGGCTCGGAGATGCTTGTTGAATGTGTGGGAACCTACCGACTATTCGGTGGCCCAGACCAGATGGGCGACCCTGGGGTATATGGTTGCGAAGCGGGACATAGCGCAACTTTGGGGCTCACACAGACCCCCCACTGTCTCTGTGTGGGAAGAAAACATGGACTGGTCTATGTTCCGCGAAAAGACTGTTTACACAGCCAGAGGCAGACCTAGGGCATGGACGAAGATCTGGTGTCAGTGGAACGCCTATCGCGGAGATATTTGTGCTCCTCCACTGGTGGAAGCCCCTGATGTTACCTTATCTCCCTAGGCTGGCGTTCCTGAATTTCGTATACTGTCCTTTGATTTGATTGACCTCCCCGCTGTCCCCCCACCTTGCCTTATCCTACTGACTGTGATTTCGTATTCCTGATTAGTAGGTTTCCCCCCCCTTCAGGGCTGACTCTGTTTACTACGCACTCGCCTTTTTTGATGTTTGTTGTTTTTGGTGTGTTTTAAAATGAAAATTGCCTTATCTTGTTTATATTGTGGGCGACATCTTGTATCCGGTTTGTGCCTGACCGCCGGAGTGGCGAACATTGGTTTTATCACATTGTGAGTCGATCTTAGCGGCCAGCCCGTGCGGTTGTAGGCCCATTTCTGTAACCGTGATTTTGTTGCTCAATAAAAGTTTTTAACCAAAAAAAAAAATATTGCAGACTTCATCTGTCATTTAGTGATACTCATAGGTGTAATGTAGACTAGTTTCAGTGCCTATTATTGCAATCCAAATGAAACACATTCATCAAGGCCTTTCAGCTCATTGTTTTCTTAATTAAACATTTGAACTCAAGCCTAGTTAACTGATAAACATAGGCAAGTGATTGTACAGGCAAAGAGCCGTCCTTCAACATCAATGGTATGCTGATAAAGATAATAAGAACATAATCAAATATCAAATCTAGAAAAAGTATATAACACAATATATAAAACCTGAAATACAACACCAATTGCCCAAATTAATTTATTTTCCTCCAAATACATTTGCTATAAGGATTGTGAAAAACTGCATTTGTCTCTCAAAAACTGGAATTATTTTTATAGACTAAAGCTGGAAAGACCCATTAATTTTTCCTAAAACGTTTGTGACCCATCCCCATTCATCTGAAAAACATTTATGAAAAAAAAAGATTAAAGGTGAGCAGGCAGGATTATAATACCACCAATTATGCTATTCTCTCAAAGATCACAGGGCACTCACCTACTGGCCTCACTATTATCGTTTAAATGTTATAATTCCTAATATCTGGAGTGTGCAGATCCCAACTCCTTGGCATTTTATTGAAACAACACTTTTAAGCGTTTCCCTCCAGAGGCGAGAAGCATGTTCCAATCTGATGTGTACGTGTGTGGCTTCCGGGCAGCATAATGGTATTGTGTACTTTGCGTCAGAATGGTGGATCGGTATGGCAACCAGGACCTAACAACACCGGCATGAAAACACCAACCTTCTCCTTCATGTTCCTCCGTCGTTATTCGCACCTCCCCCACTCACGAAATCTGCCAGCCACTTAGGTCTGCGTCTTAATCTTTTATACTGTGCCTTTTCCCTATTTTGTTTGTCACTCCCGTGAAAGTTATCTTCACCACCTACTTTGATTTGGGTATGTTCAGTGTTACAGTCATTTCAACAGTCTTCACTCTACTGGGAATTTCCTGACTAAAGCTTTCCATATTCAGCTCATCAAACCCATGAGAATTATCTTTTTCATACACTTGAGGAGTTGTTCAGTATTACAGTCATCACACTGCAGGAAGTCTTCCGACTGAAGCCCTCCAACAAAATCATCCCTCAACTCTCCATTCCTTTTTCAATCAGACAGTCAGTCAAAAAATCTTTATTTGGCACAAATAGACTGAGGAATAAAAGCACAAATATTACAATAAATTATTACAATGTTGTTTAAAAACATTGATCTTCAAAAAATAACATTCACACAGTGCCAAAGCATATAACATAAAACATAAAACTTAATTCAATCAATCAATCAATGCACTTGTAAAGCGCGCTATATACCCGTGAGGGTCTCAAGGCACTTGAGTGGGGCCGCTACTGATCGAAGAGCCAGGTCTTGAGAAGTCTTTTAAAGGCCAGCAGGTCCTGGGTCTGTGGTAGGTTGGTAGGGAGAGTGTTCCAGGTCTTGGCGGCAAGGTAGGAGAAGTATCTGCCGCCGGTGGTGGTTTTCCGGATGCGAGGGACTGTGGCAAGGGTAAGGTTGGCAGAGCGGAGGCTGCGGGTGGGGGTGTAGAAGCTGAGTCGGTTGTTGAGGTATGTTGGTCCGGTGTTGTGTAGGGCTTTGTGTGCGTGGATGAGGAGTTTGAAGGTGATCCTCTTGTTGACAGGGAGCCAGTGGAGGTCTCTCAGGTGGGGTGTGATGTGGCTGCATCGGGGGACTTCGAGGATCAGTCGTGCCGAGGCGTTCTGGTTACGTTGCAGCCGTCTCAGGAGCTTGGATGCTGTTCCTGCGTAGAGGGCGTTCCCATAGTCCAGTCTGCTGGTTACGTGGGCCTGGGTGACGTTTTTTCTCGTGTCAGGGGGGATCCATTTGAAGATCCTGCGGAGCATTCGGAGGGTGTTGAAGCAGGACGCGGAGATGGCGTTGACTTGCTTGGTCATGGAGAGGGCAGAGTCGAGGATGATCCCCAGGTTGTGTGCGTGGTCGGTGGGTTCTGGGGCTGATCCTAGCGATGTTGGCCACCAGGAGTCGTCCCAGGCTGATGGGGTTGGGCAGAGAATGAGGACCTCTGTCTTGTCTGAGTTCAGCTTCAGTCTGCTGTCCTTCATCCAATCGGCGATGGCCTTCATTCCTCTGTGGAGCTTGGCTTTGGTGGTGTGGGGGTCTTCGGTGAGGGATATGATGAGCTGGGTGTCGTCTGCGAAGAAGATGATGTTGAGGTTGTGTTGTCGTGCGACCTGGGCGAGAGGTGCCATGTAGATATTGAACAGCGTCGGGCTGAGGGAAGATCCCTGTGGGACGCCGCAGATGATCTCAGTGGTCTTGGAGCGGAAGGGTGGGAGGCGGACGCTCTGGGTTCTGCCGGAGAGGAAGGATGTGGTCCAGACCAGGGCTTTCTCTTGGATTCCGGCGTTATGGAGGCGTGCTGTTAGGGTGCGGTGGCAGACTGTGTCGCATGCTGCTGATTGGTCTAGAAGGATGAGGGCAGCTGTTTCTCCTTTGTCCATCAAGATCCTGATGTCGTCAGTGGCGGTGATGAGGGCAGTCTCGGTGCTGTGGTTGCTGCGGAAGCCGGACTGGGAGGGGTCCAGGATGTTGTTGTCTTCAAGGTAGCGGGTCAGCTGTCTGTTGACGATCTTCTCTGTGACTTTCGCCTGGAAAGGGAGCAGGGAGATGGGCCGTAAGGCGTTGATCTCGGCGTGCTTCCAGCTCTTCGCGAAGGTTGCTGTCTCGAAGGAGGTGTTGATTGTTTTCCGGAGATGGGGTGCGATGGCTGTGCTGGCTTTGTTGAAAATGTGGTCGGGGCAGGGGTCAGATGGGGATCCGGAGTGGATGGAGTTCATGGTCTTGATGGTGTCTTTGTCGCTGACGTAGGACCAGGCGGTCAGGCGATTGGTGTGGGTGGAGGTCGTTGGGGTGGTGGACCGGGTGGTCTCGGCAGTCGGTGTGGGGGTGTCGGAATTGAAGCTGTCGTGGATGTCAGTAATCTTGCGGTGAAAGGAGGTGGCCAGTGAGTCGCACAGGTCTTGTGATGGTGGGATGTCGTTGGTGTTGGAGTTGGGATTGGAGAGTTCTTTCACGATGCTGAAGAGTTCTTTGGTATTGTGTGCGTTGTTGTCTAGGCGATTTTTGAAGGCGGTCCTCTTGGCGGTCCTGATGAGTTGGTGATGTCTGCGGGGGGCATTCTTGTGGGCAGTGTAGCTGTCTGGAGTTCGGTCGTGGAGCCTTTTCTTCTCCAGTTTCCTGCAGGTGCGCTTGGAGGTTCGGAGGTCATCGGTGAACCACGCGACTTTCTAGTTGGTGTGGTTGGTAGCGGAGGTCTTGAGTGAGGCGAGGGTGTCGGCGCAGTAGTTGATCAACTGTTTGAGGTTGATGGCAGCGGTGTCGGGGTCGGTGGGGTCCACGGGTGGTCTCAGGGTGAGGGAGGTGGTCAGTTGATCCTTGGTGATCTTGCCCCAGCAGTGGCGTGTCAGCTGTTGGGTGCGGTGGTGTGTGGTGGGTTTCTTGAAGGTGAAGTGGACGCATCTGTGGTCGGTCCAGTGGGGTTCTGTGGTACGGTTGAAGGAGATGTGGGGACTTGCGGAGAAGATGTGGTCCAGTGTGTGTCCGGCGGCGTGGGTGGGTGTCGTCACAAGCTGTTTGAGTCCGAGGTTGGCGAGGTTGTCGATCAGGGCGGTGGAGCTGGCGTCGTTGTTGTTCTCGAGGTGGAAGTTCAGGTCCCCGAGGAGGATGTAGTCCGTGGAGGGGAGGGCGTGGGTGCTAATGAGGTCGGCGATGGTGTCGCTGAACTGTGGTCAGGTTCCGGGTGGTCTGTAGATGAGTGTTCCTCTGAGGCTAGTGTTGGGGTAGGTGTGGATTTGGAAGTGCATGTGCTCGGCGGTGGTGAGGGTGTCTACGGTGTTGGTCGAGACTCGGAGGATGTTCTTGTGGACGATGGCGATTTCTCGTCCCACTCTGTTGGTGCGGTCTCTGCGGGAGATCTTGTAGCCTTCTGGGATGGCTATGGTGATGTCTGGTGTCGAGATCGTGTTCAGCCAGGTCTCCGTCAGGAAGGCGACGTCAGGGGTGGTTGAGTCTAGGAGGTCCCAGAGTTCGATGGCGTGCTTGCGTGCGGAGCGGTTGTTGAGGAGGATGCATCGGAGGTGGTTCGGTTCTCCGCTTGATCGTTTGGCGGGCTGGATGCTGGTGAACCTGCAGTTTCAGCAGGTGAAGGGTCCTTGGGTGTGCTTCGGGGTGGCCCGGTAGCAGGAGTGATCTCGTCCGGCGTTGAGTGCGTGGAGGGTGCTTGAATCATAGTGCAGACTGGTGTAGTGGCGGTATTGGGGTCCAGGGGTCCTGGCGCTGGGCACGGTCCAGGTGCAGACGGGCTTGTCTTAGGCATGCCTCCGGCATGCTGCGGGTCCTGTCGGCGGTTGCAATTTAAGGCTAGGGAGGAGGAGGTGGGAGCGAGTAGGCGAGGGGGTGTGGCTGCGGGGAAGTGGCTGGAAATAAACAGGTACACAGAAGGCAAGAGATGGAGTGGGGGGGTGGAGGAGGGCCGTGACATACAGGGAGTACAAAATACAAAACACAAAGTGGCAGCAAGAACAACAGAGGCAAATGCAAGTAAAATACAGTGAAGCAGCCTATAACAAAGTGCTGGCGGGGCTCTGTGGGCTCAAACCCTTCAGGGGCAGTGGCAGAGCGAGCGCGATCAGCAGAGCAGGAGGAGGCAGTGAGTGACTCGACCCTTGGGTAAGAATTATTTAGAGACATCATGCATAAATACACCAAATCCAATAATAACAAATAGGTTAAAATTGAATTGTACTGACTCAGTTTACATTTAATCATGAATCCCTAATGGAATCACCAATAAAGCAAAACATGGAAGTACAATTGGCACACTAACCCTATTATGTTTTCGGGTTTCCTGAATCATTTAAGGATGCTCTAATGCGAATTACTCTAGAGAGAAACAGGGCAACGCTATAACATAGTCTTGCGTCCCCTAATTCATGGAAAAATGTAAAAGTCGCCTGATGATAAATAATTCTTTCTTGTAAAAATAATGGTTTAGGAAAGGCTTTCTTGGGATTCAGATAATATTTTCAGAAAAAGTGCTATGTTCTGCATGGACAGTTCTCCATTCCTTTCCCTTCCTTCACCTGTTTGTGCTTTGATACACTCCCTTTCATGCCAATCTATAAGTTTTCTACCAGTACCCTCCTTAAATATTCCAATCCTTTTCAGATTGTACACTTTCCCATCACTCAACAAACCAGCATTCTGAAGTATCTTAGTTTTGTCCAAAGGGGCAGAATACTGACTTTCTCCCTTCGGTACCTTCCATGTTAATCCTTTCCCTTGCATCCTCCAAAGGTATTTCATGACACTTTCCATTCATTAAGCAATCAGGGTTACTTTTAGTCCTAGCAAATCTACCACACATAATATCAAATGGAGTAACTACCAACAGACTATTCACAGAAGTCCTATAAATCCATACCATTTTCCTTTCTCTCAGTTCCCAATCCTCATCATTACTATTAGCCTTTGGGTACTCTATTAAAATTCTCAATCAAACCATTGGCACTAGGATTATATAAAGAAAAGGTGCCCTGGAGAATGACCACTCTTGAAAAATGCTCCCTTGCTTTATTAGAAGTTAACTGGCCTCCATTATTGATTATTATTTGCGCAGGAAGACCTTCATCCACAGATACACCATCAATGAAATTTAAAACGGTATCAATATCTACTTTACTTACTATTTTGATTACTGGTCACTTTGAAAAAACATCAATCAAAGTGATGGATCGAGGCTGTAGCAAACATTTTTTTATACCCCTGGTGAAGTCATTTTCTCATAACTAAAATATATATTAATCAAGTGAATTTAACTAATCAACAGAAAGAAAAAACACAGAGAAAAGTACATGTGGGATACTAATTTGCTCGTGTTGCAAATCGTAATACATTAAACCTGTGAATTTGTCATACTAATATAGTGCAATAATGCTCTAAATTAACCAAACTATGCATGTATGCTTATTATAAGTATTCATTGTGGCAAAAATGAAGGAGAAATGGTAAGAAAAAACGCCTATGTGTAGTTTAAAAGCTAGGTAACTACTAACAGGGTACACTTAGAATGGGGGGAGGTAAACAGAAGGGCTTTACTTCGACATCTAACGTTTAATTGTGTTTGTTTTTATAATAGTTTCCGATATGGCCTATGCGGCCTAAATAAAAATGGAGGTTTTGCGAGACTCCAAGAAAGTGTACTTCTACGCATGCGCGACTGCAATCGAGCGATGTATGAGCAGCTTGTGCCTGGGCTGCTAATGTCAAGGCCAGTGTGACCTGAAGAGCAGAATGGTGCCAAAATGGAATGTCTGAGTTATGAGCCTGGGAAAGTTGACCAAAGTGTCGATATAAGGACAGAAATTAAATATTGCAATATGGACAGTTATGACCGTATGAGAATTATGGAAGTGACTTGGAAAAAGTCGGACAATGAGGAGATCTTCATCCACCCCTTGAATGGACCAATTAGAATTGAGTGTGGACACTAAAGTTTCAAATGTTAATTAGATAGTTAGGGAAAAAGTGTATAAAAGAGGCTGTTTGGAAGAGAGAAAAAACGCATGCTTTGAATTTCTTTCACACCACAACATGCTGACGGTCTGATTGATTTTCTGGGTGCAAAGACTGACATTTTTCCTGACTTCAACTTTTGATGGGGACAGAGTCTTGATGGGAGGTGAAAATGGAGGAAGCTAGAGAGGCTGTCTTTGGGAACTTTGCTGTTTAATCCTGATTTCCTTTTGACCAAGAAGATGGGTAAATGTATTTGCATTTTATCATTTCTGAACTATTCTGCTAATAAATGTAAACTAATTGAATTATTCTTATCCTTTACTTGAAGTGATTTAGGAAATGTTTAACTAGATTTTCTGAATAAAGATTCAAATTCTAAGCATAAGGTCATGCTAGAAGACTTAGAAGAGAAATAAAAAATTTAATAAATGGAGAATAAAGCTGGTCTTGTTGTCCATAAATAACTTTTACTGGCTGATCCATTGGAACAGTGGAGTGCCTTAAATGTCGATTAGTGAAAATTAAACACCATGGTGATATCAATGATATGCATATGTATATAATGTATAGAATGTAACTTTTAGATGAATTAGGGCACTCCGCTATCCAGCAGCTCATCCTCTGGTTTTCGCTGATGTCGGGAGCAGGGTGATTTGTGTGAATGAGTGACTCGCGGTGTTATGGGCCCCACCGACTAGTGAAGTGTGATAGCTCCTGAGGTTTACAGTGATGGTTTGGAGGGTTGTTTGAGAGCAGCGCTGGAACAAAAGCAATGATGTACTTAGACTGGAGTGCCATTATGTCAATAGCTACAGTATCCCATGGTTTCTTGTGAACAATAGTTTCACGTATATTAGCTCTCAACGTGGATACAGATGTGTCCGTGTCTGCACATGCAGTACAGTCTCTTACTAAACTTTCGATACAAACATCCAATACCAGCTACTAAAATGCTGTTTGCAAATCTTGTTTAGTTTTGACAATACCATAACGGCCTTCGTGGCACAATCACTTTGTCACCTCTTTTAAGCCAAAACCCATCCACTGATAATTTATTCCTCACCTCCCACATATGCTTCAATTTAGGGGTATGAACACTCTTATTAGGCTAGCCATTTAAAACATAACCGATAGTTTCCGGCAAAAATAAATCTTTAGCATATGCTTCGTTCCACTCTGTTTCATTGATGATGGGCACACCTTGATCATACATGAAGGCAATATGGAAATCATGGAGGTAAATGTGAGAGGTACCCCTTAACAACAGTCAAGGGAACTAGGGTTAACCAACCGAAGAAAATGGAGTCTTGTTTTAACCAGTGTTGAGTGGTCTCTCAAGTGTCCATTCTTTTAATGTTTGTATTACCAATAAATTGTAAGAATTCTTTTTATACACGTGAATCTTGTTATTGTTTTTGACCTTCTAGCTCAAGTGAAATTTAGTCCTGCTAAAGGGAATCTCTCCTTTTCTTCAATATGGAAATCATTCCAAGCACTCACTACAGTTTCTTCAATATCCAGAGGTATCCTAGAGTCATCTGCGGTCACGTTCTTCTTTCCAGGAACATACTACACTGTGTAAATAAAATCTTGCAACCTCATAGACATTCTAGAAATCCTAGTAGAGGCTTTCACCATATCTTCAGTGTTCATCAATTTCACCAATGGTTTGTGATGTGTGTGTATTAGACATTAGTTTTCTCCAAATAAATTGTCTGTAGTGTTCTAAAGCCCACACAGAGGCTAGTGTCTCTCTTTCAATGGTAGAGGACTTTCCTTCAGCTGGGGGGGTTAAGGCTTGCTAAGCAAATGCATTGGTGAGTTATTTACCATCACTATTTTCTTGTAGCAATACATCACCTAGGGCTAGATGTCCAACCTTTTTTGCACTCGCAAATGGGAGATAGGCCCATTTGGGCCCGCAAAAGAGGGTAATGGCATGTACAGATACTATTTTGTGAGTCACTGACTCACAAAATATCGTTTACGACTCTCAATATTAGGAAGGGGCGTCACTTCCTAATAGCGAGACTCACTGCCATGTACTATTGTTTTGCAACCGCATTTTCAGCCGCAAAACACTCGCAGTTTACCACCTACTTCAAGCAGGTGGTAAACCACTCACAAATGGGAAGGGGCCCCCAGGGGATCCCTTCCCCTTTGTGAGTGTGTTAGAAAATATTTTTTAAGAGCAAGCAGTGGTCCAAGGGATTAAAGCCTGCCCTTCAAAAATGAAACTGAAAGGTTTCATTTTTCTTTTTAAAATGAATCCCGTTTTTTTTTAAGGAAAACAGGCTGCACTTAAAAAAAACCTGCTTTATTTAAAAAGCAGTCCCAGACATGGCAGTCTGCTGATCCCAGAAGGGCCCCAATTTTAATTGGTGTGCAGCACCTTACTTCTATCGGTTTTTGTTTTCGGGAGGCAGAAACGGGTATTGAATTAAAATCTGAGGCATCCCAGACTAACACAGTGGCGCTATCTAGGGTGATGGATATGGGAGTCCAAGTAGGAACTTATGATGGCCCAGGGGTTTTCTCAAGTGGGCTGTCCAAAGATATCCCTGTGTTAGATAACATGTTCCATTCCTCCCCCTCAAAATCAGGTATCCGGGGATCACCACCCTGGGTTAAAATGTAAAGGCATCTGCACTCAAGAATTCTCTGCTGATTTTTTAGATTTATAAAAAAGGGGTCACCTGTACGTCTCGAGATATAGGCCCACCAAATGACTCTCCCACTGTTAATCAGTCAAGGGCCAAATTAGATGATGTTCCTCCTAGCGAGGGTGCCTCTTATTCAGGCTGTTATGGGTTAAAAGTGTAGAAGGAGAAGAAGAAAAAGATTTGGCGCCTTACGATACGTAAGCCCCAAAAAATTGAGGTATCCTAATACCCCTGAGGAACCTGACTTAATCACTCCAACTCAAAATGGAAATGAGTTGAAGATAGTTGGATCTCATGTTGTTCGGGAGCTGGGGCGCCTGGAAGGAAATTCTCTCCCTTTCCCTATTATGATAGAAGTACCATCATTAGGTGGACAAGGGCAGGAGAAAGGGCACAAGGGTACGGGGATTACAGACTATAAACAATGGGGGAGATTGGGCACTGGATTGGAGAATGGTAGAGAAAGGATAGACTTGGTTGATTCAGAGAATATAACAGTAAAAGTAAATAAAGTTCCGTCAGAGGTAGGGCAGATAGTGGATAGATTTCGCCCAATCCTCTCTCGTATGGATTCTCTTACTGTGTGGATTGATCTAAATAAAGGGATGTATTTTTATGGGGGGCTGTTTTTACTTCTACACCCTTACAAATCTCAGACCCGGGGGTTGAGCAAAGGCAGAGCAATAGCGTATTTGTACAACCTAGGTCAGGACAAGTATCTAACACTCTGATCTTTGTTTCCTTGTTTGATAGGGAATTGGGTTTGTTTAATAGAAATGTTCTACTGCAGTTATTATCTGATATTGAAGATCTGAGATTGGTGGCAAGTAGAGATATTGAGCAAGTATTCCTAGACCCTCCAAGTGGACACTTGAATTCCATAGTAACTTTTAGCTCTAGGATAATTGCAATGCTAATTCTGGCTAATGTTGATCATTTTAGGAAAAATGGAATTGGTGTCCTCCCGTTTGAGGAGCCAGTTGTTGCTCAGATAGATTCCCATAGGAAAGACTGACAGGGCTTAGGTAGAGTTGTATCGAATAGCAGGGGGGTTGTAAATCTGAAATATATTAAAATCTGTTGTGATTAATATTGTGGGATATGATGACCAAAGGGTCAGTGAATCTAGAAGGGAAGACCAGTTGGCACATTGGAGTTTGGTATTTGGTTCCCTGAATGCTTCCTAAGAAAACATAAGACTCCCTATGCTGAAGAAGTAGCCCCCTGGGAACAATTCTGCCCTGGAACATGGCAGGTTTAGGACACCCTAGTTTCAAGCTAAGTTAATTAAAGTTATTTGATCAAAGAATAATTTGCTAGCAGAAAACATAAAGTTGTGCAGATTTTAATTTTGAGAACTATTTTGTTTTCTGTTGTGCAGCAACACCTTCAGTAAAAGGTCAGGCAAGTGGAAGTCTAGCTATTTTACTTAAGGGCAGTAAAAATTGGAATCCTCCTGTTTTTTGTCTGTCCGTCAAATTTCTGCATGTGCATAAAACTGGCTTTGGGTAATGATATAGGAGGTAAGTACTCAACCTTTTTTAATGGTAAACATATATATTCCCCTGGGAGGGCATTTGACTCCCTTTTTGCATCCATTTTCTCTTTTGTGCATAGAATCAGTATTTCAGAAATATGCACATTACTAATTATGGTGGGAGATTTAATGCCAAAATCTCGAATTGTTTTTGGCTTTTGGTAACCGGGAGCTGGAAGATGTATGGCCCATCCCTGGGACAACTTTGCCCAGTCATATTAGATCGGCGAGTGTTGAGTTTTTTAGATTGTCTGAAAACTAATGATCTTGGTATTTTAGATGGGATATTCCCAGCAGAACCCCCTGCTCCCTTACTTTTCATTTTTCAGGTGGGCAGTCACTAATTGAATAAATCGTGGTATCTTATCAATTATTCGGAGCAAATACACAGTTTAAGGTACGGAGTACAAATTTGAGTGATCACAGCATTCTCTCAGTAATTATCATTTCATAACTCAAGATACTTGAGCTCTGGAATCCTAGAGATGATTATATTGTGTATAATAAAACAAATGGGCATACGTTTTGTCAAATAAAAATGTGACAAACTTGGTTGGGCTTGTTAAAAATGTGCGTTCTGGTCCAACACAGAAAATTCCCATTGCTTGGTTTGAGAATCATTTGTCTTTATTTAGATCATGTGGAAGTAAGAAGCAAGCTAATGGTACTAACCACTTGGTGGCCACCTCCTGGGAGGTAAAAAAGATAAATCGGGAGCTAAGTTCCTTAGTGAGGTACCAATTTAAGCAATCATCATTGATGAGGCAAAGGGAAATCAATCGACTTAAGCGTGTAAGACGGAGACTGAAGGCATCTGAATGTAGAGGAGTGGAGGATCTAAACTGGATTAAACTGAGAGAGGTTGCACTTTCCGGTGACTCACATAAATATTGGGCTCTAATAGCTGACTAGTGAGGCTGTAGAATTAAGGCTGAAGCCATTTTAATATCTGATGCTGAATGGATCCAATATATCTCACAGTTATACTCATAAACTTCTAGAGCCCGGTTCACGTTGGAGTCAATCAGTGAGTTTCCCTTGGGGAATTTTTATGGCCATCCTTCTTGCAAGGAGATAGAATGATTCATTAAAGGAGCAAGGTATTCTGGGGTGATGAGCCCAGACGATCAATTACTAAACAAGATAGTTCCGCATGGGCACTACTGCTATGCACATGGGACTATTCAGTCCTATTGGAAAGGAAGCATAGTGGTACCATTATATAAAAAAGGTTCCTAAAACCTCCCCTGCTGGTTTCAGGCAGATCGCATACCTAAATGCAATTGGAAAACTATTTGCTAAGAGTATACTTCTTCACCTTCAGTATGGGGCCTTTGGTAATGATCTTGTACCTAAAGAGCAAGCTGGTTTTCGTAAGCATAGTGGTACCTTAGATAGCATATCTGCCCTGCAAACTTTAAAAATATCCTGTAGGCAAGGGAATAGCCCTATATGCTACCTTTATAGATTTCGGTGTTCAACAGGGTTGACCGAGGGACACTGTGGAGGAAGGTGGCCACAATGGGGATTCCAGCGCATCTGCTTAGGCTGGTGCTTGCATTGCACTGCTCAACTTGGACTCAAGTCCTGATCGGAGGGAACCAGGGCCTGTCGAGTAAAGTGGAAACCCATAATGGGTTGAAGCAAGGATGCTTATTAGCATCTCTCCTTTTTTCTGTTTATATCAATGACTTGCCTAGTAGGGTGGGTGCTGTAAAGGGAAACCACTGAAGTTAAGAGCAATGAAACTCTGTTGTTTATTCTGTTAGATTTAACCCTGATAGTTTACAAAGGCATCTTAACAAGCTAGGCCATTATTCGATTAATTTGATTTTTTTTAAAATCTACATTTAGAATCATGGTTTTTAGGTCCTGGGGATGCAGGGTTAGAAAAAATATGCACTGGTTTTTGGGGAAAGATCTGCTAGATGCAGTGAAGTTGTACCTGTATTTAGGTAGAATTCATTTAGGCAAATGCTCTAGCAGTGATCACATTGGCCAGTGCAGAAGTAAGTCAATATCTAAGGCCCGCATAATTGGAAGGCTATATAAATGCTGTAGGCAAAGACATTTTGCACATGTTCTATCGGTTTACAAAATTAAAATCCTGCCCTCACTGAGTTACGCTTGTGAATCAGTGGATGAACAGCACTAAGATTTTGAGAAGGTGGATGGGTGCATTTGGCGCCAAATTTGTAACCTGAATTGTGCAACTGCTCCAGCGACTCTTTGGCTCGGATTTGGGCCCTTTTCGACCTCTGTTTTTGCTATGCAGCGAGCCTAAGGTGGGGTAATGCCTTATTGAATAGTGATGTGAGTTCTATACGGGCTGCACTAAAACAGGAAATCTTTTCTTGTCTCAAGGGAAAAAGATTTGTCTTTAGAAATTACGAGAAAGCCTTAGACTCATTTGAAGTTGGGGAAAGTGGAGCAGGCCATCATCCAAAGCATGTTTTGAAAACTAATTAACAAAACAGTTCATGAAGTTAGTCGCAAAAGAGATATGGTACTGTGTTTAAAGCATTTAGGAATGACATAACAGTGGAGAGTGGTAGGTGCAAACAACCTAAGCCACATGTCATATGGAACCTTCCCCATAGAGTGTGTAGAACTATCCTGTTACTAAGGCTGAACTTGCTCCCCTTGCGAATTATAACAGGGGCATTGGAGGGATTAGCCAGGGAGGATACACTTTGTAACCTGTGTGGAAATTGGGTGCAGGATTTAAGTCATGTGTTATTTGTCTGTCCCCTACTACAGCCATTACGACGTTGATTATTAAGACCAGTGTTTCTAAAGTATAACATCACTAAGACAATGGAGGCCCGGAATTGTCATTTGCCCCCACCCTCCAAATGAGTATGTTTTAAAATCTTTCGTTTCTTTTAAACAATTTTAAAATATTTTTTAGAGAGGATTTCTATATTGTTTTTAGCTCTGGTATGTTGAATATGGCCCTTCTTGGTAACATAATTTGCACATTATAAGTAGAATTTCAGGGCATTATGAATTGTACTGTTGAAGCTGTTAGAGTATTTGAATTGTTTAAAGCAACTTGCACTGGCCTTGCACTGTACAGTAATTGATGTGTGCAATTATCCCCATATACGTTGTATGTCGTTCAGGTTTTGAACTTTCTCAAAATATTCTGGGGCACCTGCATTTTATGGAATTTTACTATACGTGGAGTATGTTTTATCTTGATTATTGTTGCTATTTATTTTGCACTGTATATCATGAGATTCCTAATTGTTAGGTTCCATAACGTATTTTAATTTGTTATGAACAGCTGTATTATTTGTTGTGTTGTAGCTTTGCTTGTATATATTATGTGGACCTCCTTGGAGCTCCAAATCAAAAGAAAAATTGAATTGGTGAACACTAGACAAGAGTAATGTGCTGTCTGTAAAAAAATCAAAACCAAAACACCAGCCTTGAAAAAAGCAAACACTCTGAGGGAATGCAAGATGAAGTAAAGAATGGGAAATGTAAGCAGGAACACCATGTTTAACTTAACGTTTTCACACTCATTATTCAAAAATCACTGAGGGGGCGTGGTCTCGCGCCGCTTACAGATGGCGGCTCCTCCGTGAGCTCCGTGCGTTCGCGGAGCTTCAACTCTAAGTACAGCCCGGTTTTGCCCCTTTACGGCTGTTGCAGAGATGGTTTTGTGTGACTGAAGGGTCGGAGCAGTGAATGTAGCTGCTCTGACACCTCTAGGGCCACCTGCATATTTCTAGCAGCGACGGCAAATCTCCCTTCAGCGAGGCGAGTGTCAGCCGCCATTTTGTGTGCTCTGCCCGATCCTCACAGCATCAGGTAAACCGGCGTTTCATCACATTAAACGCTCTGCAACGTTTTTTTTTCTGGGGTTTTTTAAAGGAACAATGCCCTGCTTTCCCCTGCCAAGGACTCTATTGCCTGATAATTCTTTCTGATGTTAATACCCTCAGCCTGCATTATGAGCACCTGCTATCAGCTTCTCTCTCCACAAGCTGCTTCTATCGCTGTTTATGACTGCTGCTGCCTATATCTTGCGCCTTTTCACAAAGTTTATGAGCAGTTTGTTTTAATTATCTGCTGCATTTCACATGCTGTATCTTGCTGAACCAGTTTTAAGAATTTTTCTCTACGTGTTGGTCACCCATCCTAGCCTCTGCTCTCTGGCTTCTGTTTTAATATTTATTATAACGCATTGAATTTCTTGCCAGATAGTACTTACTAAATTGCTGACTGAGGGTTTAGCTTTTTTTTTTCTGGAACCTTACTCTTTATTGATGCATCTCATCATATGGGCAGATTGAAATCCTCATTTAAAATTGAGTCTTGCTCTCCTCATCGTTTCAAGATGGCGACTGAAGCTCCACTCTCTGTCAAAGCTTCGTCTTCAGGAAACAAAACTAAGAGAGTCAAAAATTATCCCACTTCCACCATCCTATCCTCTCAGAATCCTGTTCTTGATATCATTTTAGATGAAGTAAGAGGTCCTAAATCCTTTATGTCCACAACTAATGAGAAACTTCAACAAATAGAGGATAGGTGGATTAATATGGAAGCTAAAGTGTTGAATATGGAGCAGCGTATCAGTGATCTTCATGACGTTTCTACAAAAATTCGGGTTTTGGAGCAGGAAATTCATCATCTAAAACTACACACAGAGGACCTTGAAAATCATAATAGGCACAATAATTTACGTCTTTATGGCCTGGCAGAAAATCTTGAAGGTCCAGATATACTTCTTTACCTCAAAAAAATGTTACCAGAACTTTTGGGCCTTTCACCAGAACCTTCATTAAATATTCAACGTGCCCATAGACTAGGGCATGTCCAAACTCATGCCTCCAAACCTAGAGGAGTCATTATGCTATTTTGGGAATTTACTGATTTAATGGGAGTCCTCTCACCAGCCAAATCGAAACGTCACCTCAAATGGTCTGGTCACAACATCTTCATATCGCAAGACTTATCGAATGCTACTAATGCCAGAAGGAAAGAATTCTTGTCTCTTTGTCGTCAAATGAGACAATTGAACATTCGTTATGGTATCCTTCACCCTTGCTTATGTAAAATTACTCATTAGGGTTCCACACGTTCGTTTGATGATCCCACTAAATTGAGGTCATTCCTCCAGAGTATTGCTTCAGGTTCAACTGGTGGTGCTTCATATAACCCTTAGCAATTTTGTTACATGTTTGGTATATCTTGTTTATGGCTGTTTGTTACTCTATCCCTTTTATCTTTCTCCCTGTCGCTTCATCTCTTGTTTGCGCAGTACCGATCCATACACATGCTTTTGTCACTTTTTCATAGATCTGGACTCTGTTCCTTGATCTATCTTCTTTTGTTTCTCTTTGTATTCATTATCTCTATCTCTATTTTCTCTTCTTTCTCTTCTCTCTGGCTTCTTTTGTTCTGTCTCTTTCACTTGCTGTTGTTTAATTTGTGATACAAAATGGGATGATGGACGGAGCATTTGAGCTAATCAAACACTCACCCCCAGTCAAATATGCAAATCAGTCTGACCCTGTGCCTCATGGGAACAGTCCAGCCCGAACTGCCAAGGCATGTCTTCCATGGACCGGAAACAAGCATCTTGGGACCGGTTTCGGATTCATAATCCTCATCAGCCAGGCTATCTTGAATCCAGTGGCCAAGTGAGCAAGGGACTCACGTCTGAGCACACCCAGCCACACTTAGGGCGAACAAAGCGATACAAAAGGGGATGATGGACGGAGCGTTTGAGCAAATCAAACACTCCCCCCCAGTCAACTGATCTGGGTTTAATCCATCACCATTCTTTAGCCCACTCAGCCACCCCATTTCAGACATGTTTAGTTTGTGGCATGTGCTCATTTATGATATTTGTTTTTTGGTAGAGTATTTTCTATTTGTTTCTCATATGTGCCATCTTTTCCTTTTTAGCCTTATCCCTGATGTGTATCATATCTATATGTGTACGACCCTCCCATCCCTTCATCATGTGTAAGTTTGTTACGTGGAACGTTCGTGGTCTTGCTCATCCCGTCAAATGACAAAAGGTACTGTCTCATTTGTCCAAACTAGACTCTCAGGTTTCTTTTCTTCAAAAAACGTATTACAGTGAAGCAGAATCACTTCAATTGAAAAGACAATGGGTGGTTCAAGTTGTTTATTCCCCTGCTTCCGGCAAAAAAGGGGGTGTTGCCATACTGTTTCATAAAGCTTTGTCTGCACAACTTCTCTCTACTCAAAATGATGAAAATGGATGATGGGTGATGACAAAGGTTGTTATACAGAACAAAACATTGGTTTTACTAAATATTTAGGGCCCTGTTAGACCAGAGCCTAAGTTTTTGAATGACATTAAGATTTTACTTTCTTCTATTGATTGTCCCAATATAATTATTGCTGGTGAATTTAATCAATGGATTGACCCCTTTTCTGATAGATTGTCTACATGTAAATTTAACCCGGATAAAGCTCACAAAGCATTTCAGTCGGTCATTACCTCTCGTCCATTGTATGATGTTTGGAAAACTTGTAACCCTGATTTACTTGAATATACTTTCTTTTCCAATGTTCACCAGATACGCTCTCAAATTGATTATATTTTGGTTAGTAGGTCATTACTTCCCTCTATTCAACCCTCAGATATCGGTGCTATTTGTATCTCTGACCATGCTCAAGTAAATACTGTTTTAGACCTCTCCCATTGCTCACCAAAATTCAGCCGATGGAAACTCAATAACTTCTTATTATCTGATACTGCTTTTATTAGTGAGGCTAATTTGTTTATTTCTGAATTCTTTTGTGTTAACAATGCCTTAGATACCTCTGTTTCTTAAACTTGGGATGCATCCAAGGCACATTTTCGTGCCTTCACTATTTCATATGTTTCCAGAAAAAAGAACACAATTTGGAAAAAATATACTGACCAGTTACAGCACCTTAAACTGCTAGAACATACTTATTTCACTTCCAAATCATCTATCAATTTACATGAATTGATCAAGGCCAAAGCTGAACTAAATAAACTTACCACAACGGAAGCATGTAATATTCTCCTCAAAGTAAAGTCCAAATTTAACGGTGGCCAAAACAAAGCGGGTAAAATGCTAGCTAACTATTTGAAGATTAAATGTGAACGCAAACTCATTGGTTCCATTTTAAATGAATCAACTGACAAATTGGTATCGTCTGATGAGGATATTGCTAATGTTTTTCATGAATATTATCGTTCACTGTATTCAGATGACACAAATCCCTCTAATCAGAACTGAGATACCTTCTTTTTGGGTCTCCCTTCTCCACCCTCTCTACTTGATGAATTTACCGCATTTTTAGAAAGAGGTTACTGCTCAAGAAATAACCAATGCTATTAAATACTTTAAAAAATCCAAAGCTCCTGGACCTGATGGTCTTACTGTTGAGTTTTAAACTACCTTTTCTTCCATTTTTGTCCCTAAGCTTTTGGCACTATTTAATTATTTTATTATTGATGCTAAAGCTTCCGATTCATTTATGGACGCCCTAATAATTATCATCCCTAAACCTGACAAAGATCATACCCTTTGTAAAAATGTCCATCCTATATCCTTAATAAACTATGACTGTAAAATATTTGCCAAGATTCTTGCTTCACGACTTGAAAATATTGTTCCTTTATTAGTTAAAACAGACCAAGTTGGATTTGTGAAGGGCAGGTTAGCCTTAGATAATGCTCGAATGTTTGCAAATATTATTTCCTATGGTAAGAAATCTAAATATCCTCTTGCAGCACTGTCTTTGGATGCTGAAAAGGCTTTTGACCGTATCAATTGGCAGTTTATGTTTAGGACCGGTCAAGGGTTTGGCTTGGGCCTGACTTTTATTTCATATGTTAAGTTGTTATACTCTTGTCCTAGGGCCAGTATTTTTGTAAACTTGTCACCTTATCTAGAGGCACGCGCCAAGGATGTCCTCTTTCTCCCCTACTGTTTGTTTAATGCCTTGAACCCTTCCTTGAACGCATCCTTGTCAATGCTCATATAACTGGATTCACCTATAATTCCATAGAAACCAAGTTATCAGCATATGCAGACGATATATTAATTTACATGTCAAAGCCTCTTACTTCTCTCCCCCATTCATGGATGAGGTTTGGCTCTACTCCAGTGTATCAGGTTATAAATGAAACCTCTCTAAAACAGAAGTTTTGCCCATCAATCCCTTATGCTATCAATTTATGTTTACTGACACAAATTTTGCATGGTGTCCCACAAAAATTAAATACCTGGGTATTTGGCTTTCTGATTCGTTAAATACTACAATTAAACATACGTTTGCTGCATTAATTACTAAAATTTGATCACTCCTTCTTAGTTGGTCTCCCCTTTATCTCTCCTGGTGGGGTCGTCTGGATACAATTAAAATGATGATTGTTCCGCATGTCTTATACACAGTTTTCATGCTACCTACTCGGATCCCCATCTCATATTTTTCTCAAATTAACTCCATCTGTTCAAAATTTTTATGGAGTAACAAACACCCAAAAACGTATTCATCCTGAATCTGAAGGCTGTGACCTCTTCCCTAATTTCAAAGCTTACCACTCAGCCTTTTTGATTAAATAATCCTTTGCTCTATCCTATGACTTTGCAGATACCCCTCTTCCCAAATGGGTTGTTTTTGAACGCTCTTTATTAAAGGATTTTTCCTTTCAAAACGTATTGTATATGTCCAACAGTACCTTTTTGTCCACAAATCCCATTTTACGATACTCCCAGAGCTTATTATATAACACATTTGTCTCAGGACTAACACCATTTCAATGTTTTTTGTCCTCCACGTTATGGTATTATAAATATCTCATATATAAAGGTAAATCATTTTAGTACAAAAATTGGAAGAAGAAGGGAATTCATTTTGTATACCAATTGATTCGCCAAAATTCGTTATTCTCTTTCCTGACTTACAAATCCAATTTAATTTACCTAACTCTTGTATTGATGAATAGACCGTAATCTCAACGGCCTTACAATTACAATTAGCCACTCATGAACTTCCAGTTGATACTCCATCTCTTACACCAATAACCCCATTGTAAAGTCTGTTTCAAACTCACAGACCGAAAGCAGCTCTTGTCTACAAACTATTGATGTCACATGTGGTGGAGAGACCTAAATCCCCTATTAAAAGAGCTTGGGAAACAGACCTGTCTCTTTCCCTTTCTATCACGACTTGGGATAAGTTATGGTCTAAATTATTTAAAGTTTCTCCTGCTGCTCGCATAACTCAATCTTTGTATTTTATTTATAATAGGGCTGTTATTACTCCTATTTGTATTTCCAAGTTTTCCCTATCGTCGTCTCCATTATGCTGGTCTTGTTCTAATAATACTGGCACGTTGAGACATCAACTTTATGATTGTTCAAATGTATTAATATTTTGGAAATCTGTTTGGACTATTTGCATGAACATTTTTAAATGTGATTTTCCATTATCATTACAAAACTTATTTTTAGGCTCTTTATAACCTGCTGTTGAAGAATTCTCTTTTATTTCCATGTTATTTGACTTGTTTATTGCATTAGCATTTAAAGTTATCCTATCATCTTGGAAAGATAATTCCAAATTATCTTCATTAACTTGGTGGAATTGTATTTGTGATGAACACAGAATTGCTAACGTTTCCTCTATTTCTCTTGCTCAAAAAATTAAAACTGATCTTCTCTGGCTACCCTTTACATCATATCTCTCTTCACATGCTACTTTACACTGATCCCTTTTTTCTTTATTCACCTGTTCTATACATTTTTTGAACTTTCTTCTTTTCTATCTTTCTTCATATTCATATTCTTCTTTCTCTTGTATCTTTCTTTCTGTTCTTTTTCTTTTCTTTTTCCTTCTCTTTTCTTTTTCTTCTCATGTTGTTTACATATTGTATTTACATAGTGATCGCTTTTTTTAATGTAATATGTTCATATATTTTACGAATGTGCTATGTCTTTCTATGTCTTCTCTTGAAAATGTAATAAAAAATCTTTAAAAAAAAAAATAAAATCAATGAGTGTTTTTGTCCGAAAGGTTAAGGACATACAGGGCCCAGAAATGACCCTTTTCAATGTTGATTGCTTATGTACTTACAAAACATAAGCAGTATGCTTTAAAAAGACCACATCGCTGCAGTACACATTTTATAAACTAAAATAAGGAAAATAGGTGATAAGGAGCACATCAAACGTTTTCCACTCTACACATCAACCAGGCATTGTTGTACCTCCTGGAATGGTGCACTTCCCCACTGGGGAAAACAATGCTGTTCAAAGAAAGACTAGAAAACGAAAGTAGCGCTTTCTTGGCAAACTCTGTAAATTGGCGCAAATGTATTTGGGTGTGAATAAAACCACTCTGTCCACCGGAGACCACTCTGCCTTGCATTCTTTAGTTATTTATCATTTTTTGGTATTTTTAACCTTTTTTTTCTCTTCGCCCCCAGGCTGCACTTTGAAATAGAAAAATGTCAGAAAAAGACAACAATTCCAGTAAAAGTTTTCCTTCTTTTTCAGATACATTTCACAGGGGAACAAATGAAAGAAAGGAGAGGAAAGAGAGGATAAGAGCTGTTTCTGAGGAGAAGCGAGACAGACACAGAAACAAAAAGAAGAGAAAGAAAGAAAAAGAGGGGGGGCAGCTGCCAGCGGCAGAGCATGAGAAGTGGACACTGTCCTTGCCTTCTCCAGGCAAGAAGGGGAAGACAGAGTTAATTTCCTTCAGTCAATTTCCTTCTCTGCCTGCCCCGCCTGTCCCTAAATGGCCACAAATGGCTGAGCCTTATCTACAGGAACTGGCTATCTTTTTTGTCCTGGGACGAATTTTTAAAACAAAAAAGGAAGAGAATGGATTCTATTAGATTAAATAAGTAGGGGCACACAGTGACCTGCCGATCCAACCTACTTCTACCAATGGTTTTAGTCTTCCTCATTGGGACTACCTTAATCAACACATTTCACCCTCATTTTGTTCTTATTTTGACATATTTTAGAATAATGCCCTGTTAAACCACAAAATGAGCATTCCTGTTTTAAAGCAGGACATGGCCTATCATATACTGGGAATTTGCTGTGGCAACAGTAACATCTCATATTTTCTTTACCCTATCTTGGTCCTTAGATTTTGGTTTCTGATCTGTATTGTCTCTTCCTTTTACCTTCCCCACAACTTTCTCGATATTTTCCCTCGAACCTGTTTTAATTTCTTTGACACTCCTTCTAGACATTCCAGCCTATCTAACAATAGCAAGGATTTCTTTGAGTTCAGAATCCCCACCTACCCACAACCTTTCCTGGATAGTTTGATCCCTAGAATGGACAACAACTTGATCTCTAATGAGATCTTCTTGTGGATTGCCAAATATAAGATATAAAGATAATCTCTTAAGGGCAGCAACTTATTCATCAATGGTTTCATTTTCCTTGTGCTTCCTTTGGAAAAATGTCTGGCTAATAATGCAGATACATACATTATATGTAAAATAATTATCAAAATCAAATTTTTTTTTTCAAACATATCGAAATTGTCTCCTCCCACTTCTTTTGACATGTTCTCATAAACCTTTTAACTCTTGAAGAGCAACTGAATGCATACATATTATTTTCTTTTGGTTTGCTAATATTTTGCTCTCTTCATCTATTGTTTTTAAATAATTAAGAAAATATTATTTCCATTCCGCCCATTTCATACACGGCCCACAACCAGCAGGGTTGGGGGCAGAATAAGTGAATTATTCTGTGATGACATCTTAACCTGTAAAAAAAACAATGCAACAAATAAATAAAAATGTAAAGGTAAATAGCAGCGGTCTAGTTCAGTGTCCCAACTTCACTACAGGGAACTAGTTCATTGTTCATGCTACACCACTGACTACTATATGAATAAAACAAATATATATATAATAAAAGTGTCTGCCTATTTAGACTTCTGACATAGTCAAAATGAGAAGAAGGTTGTTGAAAAGATATCCTTGAAGAATGACCTGGTAAAATGACTACTTCAAACGTTGTATTCAATAATAAGTAATTCAACATGATGCTTGTGATGTAATGTGCTCATTAAGTAGCACCAGTGGATTATTTCCGATGTTAAAATGGAGGCACCTAATTTTGCCCATAAGGTCATGGTGTTGCTCGCAGACTTGCAATATTCTCCAAGGCTAAATGGCGGAACATAATTGCGGCTGTAATATGATGGCGTCGGACACACATTTGCAAAATTCCCCAAGGCGAAATGGCTGCTTAGGTACGTGTACTTGTAATAAACGTAGTATACACGTAACACCGCCGTTAAAGGAAGACGAGCAGGGACGCTGCAAAACCAACAATGCAGTTAATGGTAAATATAAAATCGCCAATTGAAGATTTAGTGCATACCGCAGAAACTAGTAGGTAAAATACTCTTCCAGACCATGCTGCCTGAATTTGCCATTAAGCAGTAAGGACATTCTGCACTCTTGCAGTAAGGTGAAAATCCTGCAGGGTCCGAGACAAAATTGTTGATCGATGCGTAGGATACTGTAGCATACCTGTTAACTCACACTGTGCCACCGTGTAACACACAATATGGGCTCCCATTACACTATCTCCCGGTAATGAGCCAATATCAGACAGTGGCAGAGAAAACGAGCTGAAAACCACTGTAAATAGTGGTCTTTCAGCTAGTTTTCCAAGGCTTTTAACTGCTGATGTCCATTAAGGGGTGTGTAAACACCCCAGGGCATCGGCACCAGCCTCAGCAAGCTTTTTATATTTTTGGGAGGAGGGGGCTTGGGACCAAGGTTGAGTTAAAAAGTTTCTTGTAGGTACTTCTCGACACGAGGCCCGGCCCCCTTCAAGGCCCGCCACTACTCACACAGTGAGATTGTTCTTAAAGTTGGCAGTAGGTCCGGTTCTATGATTTGCGAAGCCCTGGGCCAAAAGGGAATGCGCGAGGCCCCTCTAATTTACTTAAGGGAATGCGCGAGGCCCTTCTAATGTCCTTAAGTGACCCCTTGCAAGGAAACCATTCAGAGACACTGCGGGAGGCCCATTGTACAGGATTTTAGCACTCCCACAGTTTTAACTTTCAGCCCACAAGCAATTCTGACCTCTCCAGCCTGATAGGTTTAAGAATTGCTTGTGGGCTGAGAGTTAACACTGTGGGGGTGCGACAATCCTGTACAATGGGCCTCCCGTAGTGTCAGTGAATGGGTCTCCTGGCAATTGGGACAAGGGGAAGCGTCTCCCTCCCCAAGGCCTCCAGACACCATCCCTGAGAGGCCCAGGAAAGGGACCCCTCCCATAGACCCTAAATGCAAGGAGACAGGGAAACAACAGGGCACACAATCAGTTTGGGGCCCCATGCTGGTGGACTGAGTGCGAGGCCCTGGGCAGCTGCCTATGCTGCCCATGCCTAGCGCCGGCCCTGGTTGACAGGTATGCTGTAGGTGTTTCAGTCCTCAACTCATAGCCACATTTGCAATGTAAATCCACACACTTGATGAACAACTTTATTTCAACTCCTGAAACACCAGTAGAGAACAGCACAGCCAGCCACTTCAAATCGTTTCCTCCAACTCCTCCCCCAATGTTCCAAGCTCCCAGCATTCACTTAACATTCTAAGAATGCCAGCCAAGTTCAAACATAACAATTTCCTTAACTTTCAGTCCGGAGGACTGAATAATGGCATGAGTGTTCTCCTGCCACTTTTATTTCAAGTCCCTCGAGATTTGGAAAATCTTGAGAGACTTGAAATCTTTATAAATATATGACTTTGATGTTCTTAATCCTTCGCATTGAGGGCCTGGAGGGGAGTGGAGGCTGATGTAGGCCTCCCCTGCTGTCGAGTCTAGTTGGCTATGGGTTCCAGGTTTCTGCATCATTTCCCAGGAACGAGTGACAGCTAAATTACACCCTTTATTTTTTCACTCTAAAGAATGGTAATCATTTCTGAAACCAGGCACCGCCCATGCAGGTAAGAGCGGTGGGGTGAGGCGTGGTGGGGGAATGTTGGGGGATTAGTCGACAGACGACGAGGTAAACTTAAATTACAAATAACAAAAAACACTTACCTTGCACTAGCCGCATCGCCGAGTCCCTGTGTTATACCAGCTGTTAGGTTTTCTTATGTTAAATTCTGCCTTATCCTTTTGTGGTCAATAACTGTCTATAGAATGTACCAGCCTGCGTTTACATGGCCAGGATAGGAATAAAATATTAGGACGCAGGTAGGTGTCACTAGAGAATGGTGTGGTGTGAGAGTGGGTTGTATGACAGAAGCACGCATGGTTAACCACGCATTGCCTCTACAACGCTGCCTCAACCACGCATGCCTTTACCACACAATTTTGTAGTAAAGGCATGACTGGTAAAGGGGTGCGTGGTAAAGATCACACCCAGCCCCTCACCCTGAGTTCTTAAAACTATCTCATCCCCCCAAGCCCTAAAAACTACCCCGACCACCCTTGAGCCATAAATACTACAGACCCCTCCTGATCCCTCAAAACTACCCAACTCCCCCTGAGCACTAAGCACTACCCCGACCCCCCTGGACTCTAAAGACTACCCGACCCCGAGACCTAAACACTACCCTGACCCCCTGAGCTTGAAACACTATAAAATAGGTGCAGGCTGATAGAAAAGTGAGTTACAAGAGGTGTGGTAAAGGCAACATCAGATGTACTTCTCAGGTCTTTGATCCACCTTCTACTGCCTTGCAACCCACATCATACAAGAGGAATCATGCATACTTCTGACAAAGATTTACAGAATAAAATGTGTGGCTTGAAATCTTTTTATTTTGGTCCCAGGATTACCGTTGATTATCCTTTTTCATTACAATGTTGATTATTAGTAAAACTGGGAATTCAGCAGGCAGGCTTGCTCCCCTTGCAAGTAAGATTTATCTTTGTTGCCAATTTCGGATCATAGGTGTCCAAGTTTGCCTTGAAGCAAAGCACTGCTGTCTTGTCACATTCGCACACTTGTCGTCCACAATCACTTAGGGATCTTCCTGCAGCAAAGCAAAACAACATGACGTCATTCCAGAACCTTGCTCAAAAGTTCAATTCATTGCAAACATCCGCAAATAGGTCCCTTTGCAGCGCCAACGGAGACAGTTATACACTGAGTTTAAACATACTCATAAAAGCAAGGGGAAAAGTGAGTGTTATAATATATTTACCACTTTCTTTGGGGCATATTAGTGAAGTTAATGTAGACAGCTACATGAAGTATGGCTAGTAGTTACACTGGCTTTAGATACAAATACTCCTTTAGAAGCAAAAAATGGTTTACATAGAATTTGTCGGTTTGAAAAACATAGATTGCTAATGACACTCAGAGTTCCTGGCAAAAGTTCTGTTATCAGTTAAACTGGTTGGAATTATCTATAGAATGGAAAAATAGGATGAGAAAGTGCCTATTGCTATATGAACTAAGGTTCGATTTGCAGAAAGTGGTCTTATTTTACGCACTAACGTTTTGCAAATCGAATAAGATTTTGCAATAACCTATGTACTAGTCGACCGGTGTACAAAATAAGAAATCAAAATGGGTGACAGAACGAACTGCATAACTAATATTCTTTAGGCAATTCACCATTTACTATCCCCTGTGACTGGCTGCAAACACAAGGACGGTGGGTTGCAAGAGACAACAGACTATGGGCCATATGTATCAAGCCGTTTTTGAATCGCAAAGGCCGAAATTCGCAGAATTTCGGCCTTTGCGACTCGCAAACGGCCGTTTTGCATGTTTTGGAATGTATGACACATTCCCAAAATAAGGAATTGCAAACTTGTGCGATTCCTTATTTTTCCATTGCATTTAGGGAATCGCAAATTTGTGATTCCTTAAATGCTATGTATGTAGCAATTTTGCCTTGCGAATTTTGTTTAAGAATTCGCAAATTACCACCAACTTTTAGTTGATGGTAACTTGCGAATTCTTCCAGAAATGCACAATTTGGCATTTTTAAAGGTGGCATGTGATGCACACACATGCCCATAGGGCATGTATGTGCGCCATATGCACACACATGTTCTTTTCAGGGGTGCAGCAGGGTGTCTTTGAGACACCCCTGCACCCTTGCAATAATTCTCAAATTGCGATTAGCAAATTGCAAATTCGCTTTTGGGAATTATTTTGCATTCATTCCTATGGGCCTCCTGGCCCATAGGAATGCATTGTAAATTATTCCTTAATTGCGAATTCGCAAATTGCGAATTCGCAAATAAGGAAGCTTAAGGAATCGCAAATAAAAAGCGATTTTTTTCATACATACCATTTTGCAATTCCTAAATAGCGATTCCTTAAAATTCGCTATTTAGGAAATGGAAAATAGTTTGATGATACATATGGCCCTATGATCCATGTGATTGCATTCCAAAACAGCGAACTTTTATTTTGAAGCATGCCATACTCCTCAAGGGGACCGTAACTGTTTCAAAAAAATATAAAATTCGCTTTTGGGGAAACTTCAGGGGGAGCAGGCAGTAGTCCCCTGGATTACTCCCTACTCACACCGAGGCTACCACCTCGGTCCACAAAGGGAAAGGGGTCATAGAAGTAGCCCTTACCCTTTGCGAATCAGTTAGCATCCCAAATATGCAATATGTCATTGATTAATAGTTTGAGACTGGAACTGGGGCTGCAAACAATTGATTCATACCATACTAGCGCACAGTTTAGAAAGAACATCAATTTCATGTTCCTTACAAATTGCAAATCGTTATAGGTTGCTAACCACATTTCGCGAGTTTGACAACTTTTCCAGATTACAAAATAGGGTGACCACATAAGAAAAGGGGATTTTATAGATGCAAGCACTGTGATTTTGAGACACACAGGGTTTGCGACTGGCGAATCCCATAGTAGAGTGGGCTCTTCATAATTAAGTGCTCACTAAACTAACATTATGGGGAGAAATAGGTGGAAGGTGCGCAGTTGGCTTTATGTAACTCAGACCCATTTCGAAGAAGTGGTATTGAGCTTCAGCTGGACTGTGCTTACATGGTACTTGATTCTTATTATGTCTTGAAATCAACTTACAGATTACTGTGCTAGGTATTTTCATTTTGACTATAGTTTGTCTGTGTTAATGCTGCGTGCGCTTTCAAGCAGGTATCATTCTAGTGTCAGAGTTAGGAATATGTAATGTCATCAAGGAATGATGGGATGATTTAACTGAACGGTGTGCATATTACACAGCTGGAGGTCAGTCAGTAGGCGGGGAGCACTGAAAATTGGAAGGAGCTGCTCCATCAAGTCTTCTTAGCAGGAAGATGTACATAGCTGAGGCCATGCGTCAGCTCAGTGATCCCATGTTTTACATCAAAGCTAGCAAAGAGGAATATACCAGAAGTGTGATAGGCATCTCGAGAATGTTAACTGATTGGAAAGACAGAGGTCTTTTGGAGTGGGAAGAAGTCTGCTTCCTCAGAAGGGATTTTCCCAACCTCCTAGTCCTCTATCTCCTTCTTAAAATCCACACGAATGCATCCAACCCACCCGGCAGACCCATTGTGTCATCGAGAGGCAGTTTACTTGAAAATGGCTCCAGATATGTGGACACATTTAGAAAGGATTATGTTATCACTTTACCGTCCTATGCAAAGAACACCAAAGATTTTCTCACTAAGATTAAGGACATTCAATGGCAAACTTATCTTCTCCTGATCACCATGGATGCCAACTCACTCTATAACATCATAGAACATGAGTTGGGCATCAAGTCCTGTGCGAAATATCTAATCAAACACCCCTTATGCTATATGGAGTATACCAACATGATCCTAGACAAGGTATGATATTTTCTCCATAACAATTACTTTCTCTTCAATGGCGACATCTACAAACAGATTCTCTGAACTGCCACGGGCACATGCTTTTCTGCCAGTTTCGTGAATCTGTTCCTGGGGGCATGAGAGGACAACATCAGGGAGGATACCCACTTCAGGAAGCACTTTGAACAGGTCATTGTATGGCTCAGATACATAGATTACCTATTTGTCATATGAGATGGCACCGAATTGAAGGCTTCGGACTTCATTCGGAGACTGAACCTCAACAACATCAGTCTCACACTCACAAGAAACATAAGCAACACCTCTGTAGAATTTCTGGATGTCAAGGTCAAAATCATCAGGAATGAAATGCATACCAGGTTATTCAGAAAGACCACAGCTGGCAACAGCTTACTACATGCAATGAGTAGTCACCCTGAAAATCTCATATGTAGTATCCCCTATCAGGAACTCTTGAGGGCCAAACACAACTGCAGTTCAGAGGAAGCTTTGTTCCTTGAACAAAGCACTACGCTTACCAGATTTAGCGAAAGGTGCTACAAGAGTTGGGTTCTCCGCAAAGCAGTTGAGAAGGTCAGAGCGGTCAAAAGGACCGCCACTTTGGGGGACATGGAAGTCACTGACCTCACTGAGGAAGACAGCGTAATGCCCAGGATGATATTGACCTACAACGGTATCTCCAAAGACATTCAGAAAATCCATGAAAAAAACTGGGAAATCCTCACCAAAGATCCCATTATTAGCAGGTCTATATCAGATAGACGAAGAATAACGTATAGGAAGGGACGTAATTTGAAAGACATATTAGTTCATAGCAATATCACCACCACAGAAGGCATATATTGTATGAATCTATAGTGCTTCTTTCCTTGCGGTTATTTCAAGAGTTGCCGCTGTAGCCTCATGAAAAAAGGTGTACCTTAACACCATTAACAATACCACTATACATCTCGAGCAGTTTCTCACCTGCAGCTCTCCCTTTGTTGCATGTGTCTGAATGTCCATGCAATCGCCCCTATGTGGGGAGTATACACACAAGGCTAAGAAAAGAGTTTTGGAGCACATGAGGGCCATCTCAAATAAGGTTCAGCACTACCCCATAGTGAGACATTTTGAAAAACATCATTACTCTGATAGCTCCAAGTTAAAATACTTTGCAATCGAGCAGGTCAACATTGGCACTCTGGGAGGTAACAGGGAACTCCTACTGAGGAAATGTGAATCCCAACACATTCATTGATTTAGGAACTCTCTATCCAGGGCACATAACATTGATGAAGAAATAGCTATACATATGCATACTGAGTGACTGCCATCATGTTCACCTTCCTTTTCTAATCTCTTGTTTTTTTGCAGCCCTCTTCCATCTATCAACCAGTTACTTGGAACTGGAACGCTCAATCTTCCACCTGTTTCTTTCTGTCTAATCTCCTGACCTGTCTTTCTAGCCATGCAGACTACTTTTCTGGTTTCTCTGTCTGTTATATATTGTCTGTCCTTGTTGTCTCTGACATATACACTCTCTATTTTTGCAGGAGGAAAGGAAGGGGCCCTGGGATCTATACCAGTGACCTACGGGTTCCCTACCCTTTTCTTCGATGTATATGGTTAACTGCTGTCCACGCGCCCCGGATATGGATTCCTACTATTTCCTATTATTTTATTTCCAATTTCCTTTTATTTCCTCTGTGTATCACTTTGTCCTATTGAGCGCCCTAAGAAATGTTTCTGTTGTGCCTAATATACCCTCTTGGACATTTGCACCACACATGCGGTGGCACGGTGTGTTTTCATTGGGCTACTCGTTCTGCTACATTCTGCTAACAAGACACTATGTCACATTGAATTCCTTATCTGGTGTTCAATATGTAAAGTATCGTAGGAATTTTTCTTGTGCACTCTTGTATGTTACTTATTACTTGGCTGCTCAGTACTTTGGACATGCCATGAAGCTTCAGTTGATTTATAACACTATGTCGCTGTACACTTAGAGCGAATCACTGCACACATGTACCACTGTAAATATGTTTCCTATGCTTTGTATTGTATGTTGGCCACTGTCTCTCACAATCTGTGCAGCACCCTATCATACTTGGTTCTCTTCTGCACACTGCAGTTGTACAAATACTATTCCAATATGGCACTCACTATTATGTTCGACAGTCCATGTGACTTCCTGCGCTGCTACAAGACACCCTGTTGTTAATTTACCACAGTGCGTAGTTGCACACATGTATCAGTATAGGAATACCTCCTACACACTACTTTGTTGTGTGGCATACGTTTTCTCTCGAGCACATCACAGTTGTGCAGTACCTTTCCAAGTTGTCACTCACCATTTTGGTCCAACAGTTCCCTATCAATGTTACACATGTTACTGAGTCTTTCTTCTGTTTCCAATCTTTGTATTTAGGACCCTCTGTATGTCTGTACACTTTGTGTGAGCAAAACCGATTGACGGTTGAAACGTTTCAGGAAAATAATTTATGACGTAATAAATCCCTTTGTATTGAACTTTCCTTGGCTTTGGTTTCTGAGACGGTGTGAACTTTGTTCTACTTTCCTGGATTGTACCGGTGACTCCGCCATCTCTCGCACCACTTCTCATGGATCTCCTGGTTTCCGGACGGAGCAATCTTCTACTATGGATATATATATATATATATATATATATATATATATATATATATATATATATATATATATATATATTCATTAAAAAAGAATACCTTGTTATTCGAAACGCGTCTGACCTGACATAAGCTGTAAGCAAATAAAGACCTGCTTCTACCACGACATCTGGTGTCCGTTTACCCTCCTTTGGAGCGCTACCGGCTGGGGTGTATCAGAGAGGTGCGGGAGAACTCGTTTGGATATATATATATATAATAATAGTATGGGTACTTTAGCAACATATGGTCGGATGATTTACTTCTTATCACTCTTGATATAGAGGCATTATATACGAGCATAGACCATCAACAGGGTTTGGCCTCGGTCAAACATTTTTTGGAAACTAGGTCAAGTACGCTATATGAGCACAGTAAGGTTGTGCTAGAACTCATTAAATGGTGTCTAAATAATAATTACTTCCTGTTTGACAAAGATATATACAAACAGGTGAGAGGAGTGGCGATGGGGGCCTGCTTCTCCCCCAGCTATGCATGTTTACATGTAGGCTGGTGGGAGGAGCAGGTCCTCAAAACCGCCTTATAGGTTGAATATCAGACACATGTGAGAGCTTATCTACGGTACATAGATGATGTGTTCATTCTTTGGCAGGGGAGCGAGGAAGAAGCAGTCTGCTTCATAAATAAGATCAATAGTAACATCTATAATTTAAAATTCACCTCCCACATTCACAAAAATGAAACTGAATTCCTTGATGTTAAGGTCTTTGTGAAAAATGAGAAATTTGAAAGCACCCTTCATAGGAAATCGACTTCTGGCAATATCACTCTACACGCAACCAGCTCTCATCCTAAACACCTCATTGCTAGCATTCCGTATGGAGAAATCCTAAGGTTAAAACGCATTTGCAGCAATGAGGAAGAGCTTAACAAATGTCAACAGGAGCTGGTTGGCAGACTCAAAGTAAGGGGGTATTCACAAAAAATCTTGCAGGATGCGATAAATAAGGCTGAAACTAAATCTAGAATGAGCCTATTTATTCCTGAAACAGATATTCTATCGGTCCCCAATACTGCTGTAATCTCCAGGAGTAGTAATACTCCAAGATTGATTGCTACATACAACAGGGATGAACGGCAGATAAGAACTATATTAAACAAACATTGGCCAGTAGTGGTAACAGATAATATCCTTCATAACAGAATAGCAGACAAACCTATTGTTACGTTTAGAAGAAGTTGCACTATGGGCTCAGTATTGGACCGAGTATCACCAGAGGTCAAACAAGTCACTACGTGGCTAGCACCTAAGAAGGGTTTTATAAAGTGCATTTCATGTCGTGCTTGTAAATTTGGATGCAACATGTCAAAATACTCTACACCTTTTAGTTCAACACCTACATTGATTTTGGGAAACTACAATTGTAAAACCGAATATATTGTATATGTCCTGACGTGCACCTGTGGGCTTAGCTACGTTGGTAGCACAAAGCTGCAGGTGCACGTCAGGATTTTGGAGCATATAAGGGCCATTCTCCACAGTGACGCAACATATCCTGTTGCGAGACATTTTAAGAAAGTGCATGCAAATAACATCAATTGCTTGTCCTACTTTGTAATAGATGCTGTGGCAAAGAAAAGAAGGGGTGGCAATAGAGAGCACCAACTCCGTCAGCTCGAAACTAAATAAATTCTCGAGCTTGATTGTAAATGGCCCAACGGGTTGAACACTACAGAAGTTATGCGCAGCTTTCTGTAAAAATAAACTTCAGCTGCAATATTGTGGTTTTCATTCATAAATGAGGTTTTATCTATGTAAATAGCAAATTGATGAACGTCCAGTACGAAAGTATATCAACTCTCTGATTTTATAAACTAGTTAATTATATTCTCTCTTTCACTTTGGATTGATTTCTTCAATGTATTTATTATTTACAGAATCTAATGTTTCAGGATAAAGGTGGCTTTTATTAATTGTTTATTAATTTTAGAAATTAGATTTATCTATATTCTAGGAACAGATGGTTTAGCCCTATATTAGCATTTGATAGATTGAGAAATCAATACTGTCTACACTAGCACTTTATATTTATATTTATATATGCACTTTTTGCACAAATTCTCTCCCACTCATGTTTGCACTGAAAAAAAAAATGAAAGATAAAAAAGAAAATATGATTGATCAGAAAATCATGATAAAAATATTTATGTGTTGTTATGCACGTATGACTCATAGGCCATAATGGTTGAGATGGTAATAAGCAGATTTATCCGGCAATAATTTAGTATGGGTACTTTAGCAACATAGGCAGTCTTGGATTTATCCAATGAGAATTTTAAATATGAATTGTATATATTATTTTATGAATACTATGACATTTAAGCACTTTACATGTTTTTAAAAGTTTTTTAAACATGTGTACATATATCGAGTGTGTCATATTGTATTAACTTGCCTATGTAGTTTAGAACTACAAAACGATCTTTGTAGCTACTGCAGTCTGTTGTTTATGTCCACCATCATGTGACCTATGATGTCAGAAACTGGGAGTGGTATTATTCACTTTAAATGGTAGATGGCGTTTTTTCCACTTTTGACACGTGAACAAGGGCTTACGGGCTTGAAACGCTTTGTGTTGGGTCTCTCTAAATAAATAATATCTTTTGCCCAGAAGAAAACTACGGAGTTCTGTGTCTCTTTTCTCGCCTAATCCGCCGTGGGTGGAATCAGGAAGTGGTTCAAGTTTCCAGGGGATATATATATATATATATATATATATATATATATATATATATATATATATATATATATATATATATATCTATGAAACAATCTCAATTTTCTCTCGCCTGGAGCCCAGTCACGGATACCTTTGGCGCAGAAATGAAGAGGAGACCCAAATGCAGGTGAGCAGTTTTATTAAATCGTGGGGAAGGCGCACCTCAGCATAACGTTTCGGCCTTCACAGAGGCCTTGGTCACATGTCAGTTGGTAATGTGGATATATAAATAAATATTCCTTGTGCCTAATAAACCCTTCTGCATAATATTGGGGCTTCGACTCTGGTTTCTTTCCATGTGGATTTCCAGGAGGTGATTGGTCACATGTCAGTTGGTAATGTGGATATATAAATAAATATTCCTTGTGCCTAATAAACCCTTCTGCATAATATTGGGGCTTCGACTCTGGTTTCTTTCCATGTGGATTTCCAGGAGGTGATTGAATATATATATATATATATATATATATATATATATATATATATATATATATATATATATTGAAGCTCTAAAAGCACCAAAGCGTCGCACTCCCAGGCGGGTGCTCCCGTTGCGAGGGTGCACTCGCAAAACCAGTACCGCTCAGCCTCCCAACGCGGCAATCATCCGCAGGACGAAGGAAGCACTCACAGGGGTGTATTTTCACAAATTTATTTGTAACACAGCACACTGACGCGTTTCGGTCGGAACCTTCCTCGAAGTTTACCGAACCGGCAGAGGCGTCCACCATTTATTCCCGCATCCGGGTAAAAGTCATAGACATAGGACTAGCCTATGGGGCGGGTAAGGAAACAGCATGAAAATAAGCATGAAAATAAGCGCCATCTTAGGATGTCACAAAACATAATGCAACACCACATCAATGCAAAATAAAGCCCTGGATGGGCATGGCAAACTGTACACTAATATAAAAAAAAGCACAATTATACCAAATATTATTCAAATAGAGTAAATAAAGATGAATTAATAAACAATATAACATAAGGAAGGAAAAATTATTATTAAAATATAATAATCCTTCCTATCAGCTCCTCAATGCATGCTGTATACACTCCTATACCCCGCACAGTTTCAATACATAAGTATATGTTCCATCAATCAAGCCCTAGATGGGCGAATAGTGCAGTGTAGACCCAGCCGGACCCACACTCCTAACAATCATGACCAAGGCAAAGACAATTAAGTGGGACTCAATCAAAAATTATATCAAAGTGATAATATCAAGAAATGAAAATTCAATACCAATCCAATCCAAAAATTCTTTATTTCGGCCACATGGGCCATAAAAGAAGCAATAAAATACAATACAGATAAAAGACAATATATACAATAAAAACCCAACTGAACCTGCAGTCTTTTTTGGGAAGCATGGTAGAGGAAATTTAGCCAGACATTTTCTTCCTAATTATCCATGCTGCCATTAAGAATTTGGAGACCGCGAACACAATGTGGCCCTGGGTATTAGTTTTCAGCACCCTGTAGGCTTGTAGGTAGTTGTTGAAGCCCAAGTTTCGACATAAAGGAGCTAGCCAACGCCTCCGCGGGCTCCAATAAGCTTGGCAACAAAGCATTATGTGCAAGTCATCTTCTTCCCTAACTTTACAGCATGGGCAAAGCTTGTCGCCCCCTAGCGACCACTTATGGGTAAAGACTTTAGTAGGGAGCGTGCCAAACCTCCATTGCAGGAAGAGTTTCCTCGCCAGAAGGGGATGGATAAAATCCATAAAAAGTTCAAAAAGATAGGAGTTTTTGGATGCAATAAAACGATCCGTCAGGGTGCCACTGTCATGTGCGCTGTCCATGTCAGCAAGGGTTTTATTCTTGTAGAGCTGTGCCAGGGTTTTACGTGGGATCCTTCTACAGGCCTGGGCAGGGTCATCCCAGAGGTCTGGCAAGTTCAGGCTGGAACACTCCGATTTGATGAGCGCCAGCCAAGGGATCTTACCGTTAACATCCAGCCTCAGGACATGTATAAGGTCCTGTCTGTAGTGGTGCAGCTCCTCAGTTGACCATAACCGGTGCCAGTACTTCACCGGCTTCGACCGTAGATCCTCTACGATTGACGGGAGGCCCAGGTCAAGTCTGAGGGGGAGGAGAGGTGTGCCTTGCGGGAGAGCAAGAAGACGTCGAAGGAAACAATTTTCCACCCCTGCCATGGCCTTCCCAGCTTTGTGGCCCCACAGCTCGCTGCCATACAAGGCAGCTGCCTTCGCCTGGGTCCTATACATTTCCAGAGCCGGGCTAACAGGCTTAAAGGTGGACTTGTTGGATACCCTCAGGAGTGCACCCGATATCTGAGAGAGTTTCAGCCTAGATCTTGCCACCTGGGAATCCCAAGTCAAATTTTCTTGGAGTGAGACCCCCAGGTATGTAAAGGTAGAAACCCTTTCCAGGCTGGTTCCCCCCAGTTTTGGATTGGGTCTGGTCCTGGCCGGTGGGTTGAAGATCATGAACTTAGTTTTCTCCGTGTTCACCTCCAACCCATGCTGTCTACAGAAGTGGCCAAAGCCATCCACTATCCTCTGGATCCCCATCGGAGATTTGGAAAGAAGGAGGGTGTCGTCGGCAAACATAATTGCCGGAACCCTCCTTCCTGCCAGAACCGGGGCATCGTTGTCCCCGACAGCGTCAAGGTGTTCAATGACGCTGTTGATGTACAGACAGAAAAGTGTCGGAGCCAAGACACAGCCCTGTCTGACACCTCGGCGGACCGGGAATTTCCCTGAGGGCCTGCCATTCCTCCCACACCTCACTACCGCAAAGTTGTTCTCATGCAGTCTAATGATGATACCAAGGAGATGGGGGGGAACTCCCAGCTTCTGCAATACCTCCCATAACTTCCCCCTCGGGACGAGATCAAAGGCTGACCTCAGATCCACGAAGACCATGTACAGTCGACCTCCCTCTAGCGTTACCGTCTTCCAGTACAGAAGAAGGAGGCGAAAGATTTGGTCCATGGTCGACGTGTTCTTTCTGAAGCCAGCCTGTAGAGGGCTCAAGATGTCATTGGCCTCGACCCAATCTAGGAGATGATCCAGAATGAGGCGCGCAAAGATCTTTTGGGGCACATCTATAAGGCTTATAGGCCTGTAATTGGAAGGGAGCAGAGTGGAGCCCTTCTTGTGGATGGGCACAATCTCTGCCCCCAGCCACGACCCAGGGATCGCCATACCTCCAAGGATGGCATTAAATAGAACAAGAAGGTATGGGCCCCAGATGTCCGGATGGTGCCTAAATAGATCCCCGGGTAACCTGTCCAGGCCTGGCGCCTTCCCCACTGCTAGCCGTTCTATGGCAAGCTCCACTTCCCCCAGGGAAAGTTCCATTCCGAGCTCCCTAGTACCCAAAGACAGATGCAGCTCCGCGGCCGAACAGGAACTGGCGTCTAGGTAGAGAGCCCCAAAGTGGGACTCCCATACTTCAGGGGCTATATTGGGCTCAATTGCTTTGGCTAGTTCCCCTGACCCATTGTTTACAAGGGCCCAGAATTGCCGGGGGTCCCTGGATTTGAGGGCATCGTAGAGGTCATGCCAGTGCTTCCAGTCCCACTCGGCCCTTGCAGCCGCCAACACTGATTTGTGGTGGTTCCTTAGGTCACGCACTTTGGCCTTGTCTAACCCCTCCTTTATGGCTGCAATAAGGTCAGATTTTGCTGCCCTGCAGTCTGGGGTGTACCAGGTGGGGAGGGGAGTCCTTTTCTTTCGAATTGGGACCTCCGGATGAAATATCTCGGCCAAGTCCCTCACTAAGACCTGATGGACATTTCCCAGTTTCTCACCGTAGTCAGCAGTTCTTGGTTCGTTCAGGAGAGCCTCCACCTCCATAAGGCTTGGGAGCGCCAACTCATATAGTTTCTTAATGGACTCTTCCGACCTCACAAGCTTTCCCCACTTGACTCGACGCCTGTTTGTGGTCAGAAGTAAGTCCCCCATTTCGGCCCCTTGGCCAGCTGGGGATGGGACCGTCAGGGGCGATGGGCACACAATATTTAAGCGAAGGGCGTTGTGGTCGCTGTCTGACCTCTTAATAACCCTAAAATCCAACACTTTAGGCCAAAGTGAGATGTCCACCATAATGTAGTCCAGCCTCGACTCGTGGCCCCTCCTATTGAAAGTGCACACCGAGGGGGTGTCGGAAGGAGTACGACCATTACACGCCCTCAGCGCGCTATTCAAGGTAAGGGACAGGAGTTGCAAGGCTAGAGGGGACCAAGCTTTAGGGTGGGGAGAAGAAGAGGGTGGAACCCCCCAATGGTCATCCTCAGCCGTAAGAGCACCATCAAGTAGGCCTTCCAGGGGCTCGAAGTGGCAATTGAAGTCTCCTCCAAGTACCACCTTGTAATCACCCGGAAGTTGGCCCAGGAAGGAAGCCAGATCATTTAAGGTGGGTGATTCACTCGGCGGGGCAACCGGGCGCGAGTAAACGTTGACAATGGCCCACGGAGTTGTGCCAGGCCAAGTGAGCCTCACACATTGGATGTCCTGCGAACCCGTACATACTTGCTCCGCCTGACACCCAATGTGACTCGCAATCCAGATTGCCAAACCACCAGATGGCCTCCCCCTCCCAGCCCATTTAGCAGGGATTTCAAATACTTCAAACCCTCTCTTAACATGAGCGGCCCTCGCCCAGGTCTCCTGAAGGAGAAGGATATCAGATCCACCTACCAGGGAGTCCCAGTCAAGAGAGCCCTCCTTGTTCGCAATTCCCGCCACGTTCCAGGAGAGAATTCTCAATCCTGGATCAGGTGGCAGGCTGCCCTGGTCTCCAACATGAGAATGCGCGGTAGCCATGGGGAAGCCGACATCTAAGGCGCCAGTTCCGGTGACAGCGGCGGCAGCACAGGGAGCCTGCTCTGCCGTCCCTGTTTGCGGATTATGGACTGGCCCGATATCCAGAGGGGGACTCAGCTGGCACAAATTGTCGATTGTATCAGGCCCGCGCTCATTAACGACCTGGGGCCGGGTTAGTTCCAACAAAGGGGTCACCCCTAAACCCACAGGGCCTTGCACCACATCCCCCCTATTCTCAGGGCAAGACACGATTAGCCTAGTTTGTGGTCAATCGACCTGATCCAGACAGGAAAACCTATTATGATGTGTAAAGTTTGCCTGCACAATTGATAGGGGAGGCCTTGGTCTGTAACGGGAGCCATCTACTGCAAAGCCCACCCTAGTCCATCCCCTCTCACTCTCTCCCACTGTGTTGCTACCACTAGGATAAAAGTAAGAAAGGGGTACGAGTTCTATTGCGGACTTGTCAGGCCTTACAAGCCAGTTGCAGATGTAATTTGCAACATGTGGGCTCCTAAAGCTTAGGACAATGCAGTCCCCTGACCTGTTCTTTCTGGTCGGGCCGATCCACGGGATCCTCCTTACCATCAGAACCTCACCCTTCAAGTTTGGGGGCAGCGGTCTGTTGATATTGAGCCAGCTTACAACCTTGTTACGTAGGGAGTCTTGTGACTCTCTACCATCACCCGCTAGCTCAGGAACTCCCACCATGATTGCCGTGTATGGAACGGCTTCTGGCGGCAGATTGACCACCCTGCGTCTGTCTGGGGGAGGAACACCACCATCACTTGGGGCATTTTTTGGACCCATTGTTACCCCTGTCTGCGGCACAGGCCGCGGCACAGGGGGTGGCTTAGATCTCCTAGGAGCCGGAACAGGTGGACCAGGTACTAGTGGTAGCAAAGTGAGCGTCTGGGGGATAGACGCACCATTTGCACTAGGCACTACCCTGCTACAAGCCTGAGGTAATGTGGAAAGAGGTAAACTATTCCCTATTACTTCCCTGGTGGTTACAAGAACGTTAGAAGCTACACCAGGGCTACTCCTAGCGAGAACATTTTCCCGGGACTGGAGTAGGTTCTCTATAGCCTCTAATCTAGCTATGATAGGGGTTAACAAGTTCTTAATAATAGCTGCAAGGGAATTAATTACTACATCTGAAGTATTTGAGGATGACCCACCTAAAATAAATGGGCCTGCCGCCACTGGTGACAGCACAGGAGTTGGCGAAGCCCCAAGATCCAACCCAGACCCAGATGAAGTGAGCTCGGGGGAGGCCGAAATATCAGTATCAATACTATCTCCGAGGGTTGATGCAGGTGCAACAAATCTTGCCCTTTTTGCACTCTCTATTTCAACAGGCCTTTTCCTTTTTGTGGGCTGAGACACACCACTGTCTACAAGGACTATTGGCAGGGCCGGTTGGCCTGCTTCCAGCGTGTTTATGCCCACATTGTCCAAGACAGCAGAGTGGTCGGCAACCCCCGATGACCCTGGGGAAACCCGATCCCTCTGTGTAACCGGAGTTCTTAACTGCCGGAGCACCGACTCAATAGTCTGGTCGATACTATCCAGCAGAGACATGTGGGTAGCGTCCGTGGTAATTGGTGTACTGACATCATTAGAGGCAGATTCTCCAAGTTCCAGGAACACACTTTCAGGTTCCATCTCATGGTGAGGGTCCGTGGATGAGTGGCACTTACTGATTTGAGAGCATGCCTTGGGGAAAAATTTTTCCAGGGTGCTTGCGCCCTGTTGCACCGACTTGCTCCTTAGTGCTCTGGATGCCATGGTGAGATGGGTGTGGGACAACTTAGCGTGGATGTTAAAGGGGTGGCCCGGTCCGGTCTCTCCCGGCCTCTAACGGCCTAGAACGGCCCGCTCTTTGCCCGGTCTTCGCCCCGCGCGCGTCCCGCTGCGCGTGTGAGGCGATTCTCCTAAGTATAACAGGGGGGCGTGGCACTGGGAGGGGGCGCGAGGCGCGGCGGGAAGAGGAACCAGCTGGCGCTGCCAGATGGACTGCTGGTCCTCGCAGTCCCGCTCGCCTCCGCCTCTCACCTCCACTGCGGCCGGTCGGTCCAGACAACAGGAATCCCCGTAGAAAAGCGCCCAATCAGTCCTGAAGCAAGGGAAGGCAGGTAAACAGTTCAAACTCCTTGCGCGAGCGGCACCCGCGGAGCGGGGGCCGCGAGGAGTGAAATAGACCTTCAGGCAGGGGGGCGTGGCACTGGGAGGGGGCGCGAGGCGCGGCGGGAAGAGGAACCAGCTGGCGCTGCCAGATGGACTGCTGGTCCTCGCAGTCCCGCTCGCCTCCGCCTCTCACCTCCACTGCGGCCGGTCGGTCCAGACAACAGGAATCCCCGTAGAAAAGCGCCCAATCAGTCCTGAAGCAAGGGAAGGCAGGTAAACAGTTCAAACTCCTTGCGCGAGCGGCACCCGCGAAGCGGGGGCCGCGAGGAGTGAAATAGACCTTCAGGCAGGGGGGCGTGGCACTGGGAGGGGGCGCGAGGCGCGGCGGGAAGAGGAACCAGCTGGCGCTGCCAGATGGACTGCTGGTCCTCGCAGTCCCGCTCGCCTCCGCCTCTCACCTCCACTGCGGCCGGTCGGTCCAGACAACAGGAATCCCCGTAGAAAAGCGCCCAATCAGTCCTGAAGCAAGGGAAGGCAGGTAAACAGTTCAAACTCCTTGCGCGAGCGGCACCCGCGGAGCGGGGGCCGCGAGGAGTGAAATAGACCTTCAGGCAGGGGGGCGTGGCACTGGGAGGGGGCGCGAGGCGCGGCGGGAAGAGGAACCAGCTGGCGCTGCCAGATGGACTGCTGGTCCTCGCAGTCCCGCTCGCCTCCGCCTCTCACCTCCACTGCGGCCGGTCGGTCCAGACAACAGGAATCCCCGTAGAAAAGCGCCCAATCAGTCCTGAAGCAAGGGAAGGCAGGTAAACAGTTCAAACTCCTTGCGCGAGCGGCACCCGCGGAGCGGGGGCCGCGAGGAGTGAAATAGACCTTCAGGCAGGGGGGCGTGGCACTGGGAGGGGGCGCGAGGCGCGGCGGGAAGAGGAACCAGCTGGCGCTGCCAGATGGACTGCTGGTCCTCGCAGTCCCGCTCGCCTCCGCCTCTCACCTCCACTGCGGCCGGTCGGTCCAGACAACAGGAATCCCCGTAGAAAAGCGCCCAATCAGTCCTGAAGCAAGGGAAGGCAGGTAAACAGTTCAAACTCCTTGCGCGAGCGGCACCCCCTCAATGCATGCTGTATACACTCCTATACCCCGCACAGTTTCAATACATAAGTATATGTTCCATCAATCAAGCCCTAGATGGGCGAATAGTGCAGTGTAGACCCAGCCGGACCCACACTCCTAACAATCATGACCAAGGCAAAGACAATTAAGTGGGACTCAATCAAAAATTATATCAAAGTGATAATATCAAGAAATGAAAATTCAATACACTTCTAGTTCCAAGTAAAAAAGAGAGAGAGATAATTCATAACATTTCTCATAAATCATAAATCACTCCACAGATTAGCTCATCACAGTGTAAAAAATGCATAGTCAGTAGATCCTAGGTGAATACATAAATTTCATCCTAAAAATAAAGAAAATCCGATATGCATAATCAAAAAGAGAGACTCAGTAGTGTCACCCTGCTATTTACACTGTACCCTCATTCCCCCAGATGTGATGATAATTCCTCATGTATATTCATCCCTAGGGGCATCTTAGTTTGAAGGTCAATTATGTACCGTGATTCCAATCTACGGAGTCGAACAAGCCTGTCTCCTCCTCTTGGGTTCACTGGTACATGGTCAAGTCCAAAGAAGCTTAGGAGATCCCTGTTGCGCTTATGTGCTTTATCGAAGTGGCGTGCCACCGGGTACGCCTCATCGAAATTCGCAATGGCGCGCATGTGCTCTAAAATGCGCATCTTCAGGGGATTAACAGTACTGCCTATATACCTAAGTCCACACGGACAGGTGAGACAATAAACGCAGTATGATGTGGAGCAGGTTATAAATTTGCTTATCCTGCGTTGAATCCCTGTATATGGGATAGTGTACGACCTGACTCTTCTACTAAATTTGCATGCCTTGCATTTCCCACATGGGGAAAAACCACAGATTTCACCAAAGGCACTAACTTTAGGGGACTCGACCAGGTGACTCTGAACTAAATCGTTCTTGATAGAACGTGCCTTGCGGAAGGTTATCTGGGGGTTGGTGGGAAGATCATTTTTAATGAGCTGGTCAGTCTGCAAAATATGCCAACTTTTCTTAATGGTTTTTTTAAGAAAAGCGGCATCTTGTGAAAAAGTGGTAATAAGCCTGAATTTCCCATCACTCTTAGTGGGCTTTTTACTCTTGAACAAATCGTTCCTCTCGGTGGAATTAGCTCTCTTAAACGCGTCCTCCAGGATTTGGTCACCATACCCCCTCCTCCTGAAGCGCGCAACACACTCTGTAGCAGCTAATTGGAATTCATGATCTTCAGTGCAGTTTCGTTTTATCCTCAATAATTCCCCATAGGCGATACTTTTAATTAGACTGTCAGGGTGGCTACTGGTCGCTCTCAAAACACTGTTTCCCGCAGTTGGTTTTCTGAAGAGTTTGCTCTTAAGTGTCCCACCCTCAACGTAAACAGTCACGTCTAGGTAGTTCACAGAGATTTTGCTGACTTCCCCTGAAAATTCAAGGTGAACACTGTTTTCATTCAACCTCCCCATGTATTGTTTGGCACTCTCAATTGTACCGTCCCAGACGATAAACAGATCGTCAATGAAACGATACCAACTGATTAAGTTTTGAGACCAGAGTGCATTATCTGCCCCCCAGGCTACCTGCTCCTCCCACCAGCCTACGAACAAGTTCGCGTAGCTGGGGGCGAAGCAGGTACCCATCGCTGTCCCAGACAGCTGACGAAACAATTCAGTCTGAAAAAGAAAAATGTTATTCGTGAGGCAAAACTGAACAAATTCCAATAGCATTTGGCTATGCTTCCTAAATTTCAATGGTCTCTGGTCCAGAAAATACTTAATGGCCACCAGGCCATCCGCATGCTTGATGGAGGTGTATAGGCTTGTTATATCTAACACCATTAGGGTGTAGCCCTCTTTCCACTCAATAAGTTTCACTTTCTCCAAAAAATCAGAGGTGTCTCGAATATGTGATTTCAAAGACAGAACAAAAGGTAATAAGAAATAGTCCACAAACATAGATAGATGTTCCGTAAGACTCCCCTGCGAGGCGACAATTGGTCTCCCCGGGGGTGCAGTAGCGTTCTTGTGCACCTTGGGGAGGTGATAAAATGTGGGTATGATCGGATTGAGGCGTCGCAGGAACATGTATTCTTCCATTTCAAGGAAACCGTCATTGTGCCATTTACTGATGAGTGTATGATAATCATTCACACTGGTCTGGTATTCTTTAGTGGTTATTCTCTGGTATGTGGATTTACAATCCAATTGTCTGATTGCTTCCTTGTTGTAATTCTCCTTAGTTTGCAGCTGCTAAAGAACCTGGCACAATTGTTTTAAAAATTTAGTGAGGATTCACCAAACGGCATCAAAGTTATTAGCAGCACAAAAAATACTTTTCCAATGGAAACTAGGTTCTAACTGAACCAACTGGCAAATGTCAGTTGGTAATGTGGATATATAAATATATATATATATATATATATATATATATATATATATATATATATATATATATATATATATATATATATATATATATATATATATATATATTTATATATCCACATTAAAGTTATTAGCAGCACAAAAAATACTTTTCCAATGGAAACTAGGTTCTAACTGAACCAACTGGCAAATGTCAGTTGGTAATGTGGATATATATATATATATATATATATATATATATATATATATATATATATATATATATATATATATATATATATATATATATATATATATATATATATATATATATATATATATATATATTTATATATCCACATTACCAACTGACATTTGCCAGTTGGTTCAGTTAGAACCTAGTTTCCATTGGAAAAGTATTTTTTGTGCTGCTAATAACTTTGATGCCGTTTGGTGAATCCTCACTAAATTTTTAAAACAATTGTGCCAGTTTCTTTAGCAGCTGTTTTAGAAAGTTTTGCGGTGATCCGTCAAGTGAGGGGCCAAGAAAATAGTGGGGTCCCAAACACACTTTCCCTTTGCAATTTTGCATAGTGATTTTAGTCACGACTACAGCCCAAACAGCTGAACGGAATTACACCAATTTCGGTAGAAAACTAAACCTTGGTCCAGAAAGAGTGTTTTTTGTAATTTTGGGTAAATCTGTTCACTAGTTTTGGGGTTATTAAAGTAAACAAATTTGTGTTTATCTAGAGACATGGATCGGCAGTGAATTCGCGGAACCACGATCAATAGCAAAGCTGTGATTGACTGGCTGCAATCTGAGAGAATGGGAGAAAATAAAATGTAAAAGTGATAGATTGAGGCAGAGTAATGGTACCCTGAAACCATGGGACTCCTGGGGGCTTCTCCCAGTGGCCCCTCATGGGCAAGAATTTGTCCAAAATGTTTCTTTTTAGCAATCTGTGCCCTGAGGTAACTATAATTTGCGCCCTCGCCATGCACTGTTAATTACCCCTCTATTTACATCAATCATGCCATCTTCTATGACATCATTGATAATAGCACTGCAACATTTGCAGTGAAATTATTGGTGCGAAAACTTCGTATGGCGGGGGCTCAAGTTATAGTTACTTTAGGTCATGAGTTACAATTACTTGAGATAAGCACAACTATAACTGCTATATTTCCATGCTTTTGTGTGTTTAAATACCTTTAGAGCTATACATGCACTTGCTCAGCATCCCAAAACGCCTCATGTTAGGGGAAATAAAAAAACACAAGATCTCACCACATGCTACGTTCCCATTGCTCACGCTGAATTCGTAGGGGTCGGCCTTTGGATGGCATCCGCTTTGCTCTAACTTTGCATAGCAGCAGTCGTGCTTTTGACAGCACCTTAGAAAAAGAAAACTCAACGAATTACCACTTGATCAGAACAATCAGATTATCATACATACCCATACACTCCATACATGATGTACAGAACCTAACACCAGCATACCTTTATCGGTTAGGAGAGCTACACTTACCTTAGCACAACCACAAGGGCAACAAGTTTGCATGGGAATGTTGATTACATTGGAGCTCTCAGTGCCCATTGGGGTGGGGCACTGAGAACTCAATGCCCTTTTGTGGGCCTTGCAAGAAATTTCCAATCAAGGCGAATAACCCAATAAAATAATTTTCATTGCATCATAGCATTTACATTTTTTTCGACTGTAGCATAAAGGAAGATGCTCCTGTCCAGTATACATACTTCTCAACTAAATCTGATAAACTAGTATAGACTAAACATTTTAACAAACCTTCTATTTTGAGAAGTATGCACATTTCCAGATGTAGGCCACTAGGAAGAAATTACCTTCCAGAACCCTATGTCCGCTACTGTAGCTATTAGCAGGCTGTATTTCCCGGACAGAACAATTACTGGGGTCATGTGGCTCTCTAACAGCAAGACCTCTTAGGATCTTTGAAAATTAGTGGTCAATGTAATTAGCCCTCAATATGTAGCGCATCTCACCTAGGCATCCTTCACTTCCTGGGCAGATCTGAACAAACAGTCTGAGGCTAATGTTCGGATGTCTCTAGTTATAATACAAATCATCAGCTACACTCACAATGAAGTACAACTGTCCAACAAAGGTTGTGTTTACACAACCTTATATTACTAGCTCATGTTTATAATATATAGTTACAGTATTAACAAAATTGAAGTCAATGTAAAGCAGAAATTACATCCCAATTTACCAATGTAATATATTAATGACACAATTACCCAGTAATGTTACACTGAGAATGATAATCTCATGTGAGTACTGGCCAGCAGTAAAAGCAGATTTTAAAGGTAAGTAATTGTTCTTTTTTTTTTATTATTGTTTCAAAATGTATATGTCTAAATTAAATTCACATGTTTAAATTGTTTTATTATACAATACATATTTAAATTTGTGATTTAAAGTGCTGTAGAGTTTCATTTTATTATTTGCGTATTCGTAATCAATATATTAAGTTAGGCACATAAATATTATAAATTAGAATAAATTCATTGTATTAAAAATGATATCCTTTAATAGTTTTCCTTATACTTTCCCGTAGGGAGATCCCCACCTCAGTTGTGGAGATCTTCACCAATAGGTGAAAGGTCAATAGTATCTTTACAGTAGTAAATTCTGTTGAAAGAAGCTTCACTCCCTCACTTGATGTGATTAAGACATGTAAGTCTATACCTTGGTATAAATCCCCACCGGAAAATAGTGAATAGCAGACACGTGGAGCATTACATCTAGGAGTAGGAATAATTATATACATGATAAATATACATGAATATTTACCTTTGAGAAATGGGTGCATGATCTACAATACAATGCACAGAGTGAGCTTTGGGTCAGAAATTTGCTCAAGATTGGATGGCTTTTCTGTCTACCTCAGTCCGCTGCTCCATGTTCAATGGTTTTCCTCTCTATTCTTGTGTTTTTCCCATCGCATGAGCATTTCCTCTTTACAGTGTGTATGGTTGTAATTAATAAATGTTTGTGAGGGAAGTATACATTTTGAACCTGAGTACATCATGAGGGGTAAAAGGAAGGGTATTTACTACCCCCAGTAAATGCTAATATGCTGGGATGAAGTATTTGCTGGGTGGGCAAATACCTCATAGTCCAAGTTGTTCTTTAGAAAAAAAATGATCACAAGTGGAATTTGTGTATTTTGCAGACCAAAGACCACCTGCATAAGGATTTAAAACAAATTTTCCTACAGTACATTTCAGCAGGACTAACCTGTCAAAATGAAACTGCGCAAAATTGAGGGGCATGCTGTAATTACCACATTACTCATAATTTGGAGAACTAACAAAACTTGCATTTAGAGAGGAATCGGAATTTACCCACAGTCAAAGAAGTCAGAAATCCAATGTAAAACTAGATCCCCTTTGCTAGACCTACGATCCTTAAGGTGGTCTTCCTCCAACTGTCTGCCTGCTTTTAGGAATCTGAGCACTTTACCACTGCTGACCAGTGTTAAAGTGCATGTGCATCTCCCCTATAACATGGTGACATCGGTATATATCTGATTGCATATTTAGTTCACCAGTGGTTCCCTTGTAAAGTTGTATACCATATATACAGGGCCTCTAATCTAAATGTTCCTAGTGGGCCTGCAGCACTGATTGTGCTACCCACACAGGTAGCTTTTCAAACTTGTCTCAGGTCTACCATTGCAGGCCTTTGTGTGCAGTTTACTGCCACATCAACTTGGCTTTTAAAACCACTTGCATGCCTTAAACTCTCCCCTTTAATTACACATAGGTCACCCCTAAGGTAGGACCTTGGGAGCCCTATGGGCAGGGTGCTGTGTAACTAAAACATAGGATATGTGCTTTTAAGTTTTACATGTCCTGGTAGTAGGAAACAGATAACTTTGTTTTTCACTACTGTGAGGCCTACTCCTCTCATAGGCTAGCATTGGGAATTCCTTAAAACACGTTTAAGTTGTAATTCCTGATTAGAAACAAGTAGATTAATCATGTTTCATATCTTTGGAATGGGTATGATAAATCCTCTTTAGTGGTAAAGTTGTATTTGACGTTACTGTACTATTTACTGTTCTGTGTGCCTGTAGCCTGTCCCCAATATGCGTCTTGGCTGGGGTGACAGTTACACTTTGTGCATTCCCTCTAGAAAGCCACAAACAAAGGAAGGTAAATCTCATCTGCATTGCATTCTGAGCACTCATCTGCATTCTGATGGATCTTGCTGAGCATGGTGGAATGGGAGGGGCTGACCCTTACACTTCAATATGTAGTGACCTCTCCTCACACAAAGCACTGATTTACCCCCACAGATAGCCAGGCAGACAGGGCTTGGTTGAAAGGGATCTTTGTCCACACAAAGCTCCTTTGAAGTCACCCTCTACATCAATGGCACTTTTGGGTATAAGTACTGGAGTTCTGACTGTACCAAATCAGTACAGTACTGGACCTGAGAAGAAGTGTTCTGGCGTATAGACTGCTGTGCTCTAAGGATTGCCACTTTGCCTTGACTGACTGTTCTGAGGAACTGCGTCTCTCCTTTGCTGAGTTCCCCTGCTCCATGCTATTCTCTACACTGCTTAGGACAAGGCCTGGACCCTTCTCACTTGAACCCAGAGTGAGTCCAATAGCTCACTGGCTTGCCTCCTGTTTTCGTAACTCTCATGGACACAAAATACGTCCTGCAATCCTGCTGGTGCTGCTGGACACTGCCATCTGTGAGTCCCACCCTAGCCTGAGGTGCCCTCTGAAGTCCTGTACCTCAGAAAAGGGTTCTGCAGCTCATTTCCTGCAAAAACCAAAGCATCGCCCCAACTGCATGAGAAATTCCGCTACATCGCCTGTGGTGCTCCAGGATAGCAGATCCACAGCCTGCACAGCTTGACTACACCGCTCTGCATGGCCCTACAAAGATACATTGCTTCATCTGCAATGGAGATCAACAAAGACAAGAGAACCCCAATGACGCAGTAGGCTCTCGATGTTGACACTTACTCGAGCCAAGGTATTTCTTCAGCGGGACCTGTCTGGGTCCTACAGCCGGCTTGCTCTTCTTCACAGTCGAGCTGAAATTTGATTTGCACCGGTCCATTGTGACCTCAATAAGCATTTTAATGGCTAGTGAATTCTAAGCACTGTTTTTGCATTTATTCTTTACAAATTCATATCTTGACTTCTATTGATTGGATATTTGACGTTTTGGTCTTGTTTTAATTAGACACATATTCTCTGTTTTTCTAAACCTGTATGGAGTCTTTTTGTGGTGTTTTAATTGTGTTACTGTGTATGTGTTGCTCAAATACTTACACATTGCCTCTTGATTCGAGAATGCCTGCTCAATGCCAAGCTACCAGAGGGTGAGCCCAGGTTAATTTAAAGTGTCCTCGGCCTGGTCACCCCCACACCTCCCGCATGCTCCTCCTTACCTGCCTGAGCCTCGCACCCAGCGACGCCCCAGCCGCCACAGGGCCGCCGCCGAGCCCCCAGGCTTCCCGCCGGGTCCCACGAGATCCCGCCCCCCCGGCCTCCGATTGGTTCCCGCGCTCCCCGCCTCCCCGCAGACCCTCCCTTCCGGCTCCCCTCTTATGACGCCCCCAGAGCGACCGCGCAGCGGGAGCACCGATTGAGCGCCGAAGGTGCGCCAAAGGTAAGCCCGTCTACGCCCGTCCGTGCCTGGACCGCGCCCAGCGCCAGGACCCCTGGCCCTCGCAGACCCCAGCCCACCCGCCAGACGTACGACGCCGCCACCCTCAACGCACTCTACACCTGCCGAACCCCCGGATGCTACCGAGCCACCCCGAGACGCACCCACGGACCCTTCACCTGCCCGTCCTGCAAGTTCTCCTGCATCCGGACCTGCACTGCACCAGCGCCCACCAAGCCGAACACCAGCAGCAACCACCTGAAGTGCATCCTGCTCAACACCCGCTCCGTCCACAGACATGCCGTCCAACTTTGGAACCTCCTCGACACCACAGCTCCTGACGTTGCCTTCCTCACGGAAACCTGGATGAACGACTCCTCAGCGCCCGACATCGCCATCGCCATCCCAGAGGGCTACAAGATCATCAGGAGAGACCGCGACAAGCAGACTGGAGGAGGCATCGCCATCATCCACAGGAACAGCATCCGCATCTCGACCAACACCGACGATACCCTGACAACCGCCGAACACCTGCACTTCCAGATCCACACCGACCCCAAGACCACCCTCAGGGGCACCCTGATCTACCGACCCCCGGGACCACGCACTCAATTCAGCGAAGACATCGCTGACTTCATCAGCCCGCACGCCCTCCCCTCCGCTGACTACATCCTCCTCGGGGACATCAACTTCCACCTGGAGAACAACGACCGCAACACCACCACCCTGCTTGACAACCTCGCCACCCTCGGACTCAAGCAGCTGGTGACCACCCCCACCCACCTCGCCGGACACACACTCGACGCCGTCTTCTCGTCCAGCAAAGACATCGCCTTCAGCCACGCCACTGGACTCCACTGGACGGACCACAGCTGCATCCACTTCACCTTCAGAAGGACCACGGTCCACCACCACCAGCAACAGGCTGCACGAAGAAGCTGGAACAAGATCACTGCCGACCAACTCGCCGCATCCCTAAACCAGCGCCCTCCCGCCAGCTCAGCGAACCCCAGCCAAGCCGCCGACAACCTCACGAAATGGATCTGCACCTGCGCGGACAAACTCGCCCCTCTGAGGACCCCGCCCAGCAGACCCGGAAGCAAGAAGGCCCCGTGGTTCACCGACGAACTCAAGAGCTCCAAGAAGAACTGCCGTGCCCTCGAGAAAGCCTGGAGAAAAGACCCTACACCGGACAACATGACTACCCTCAAGCTCGCCACCCGAAAGCACCACCAACTGATCCACGCCACCAAGAAAACAGCATTCAAGGACCGGCTGGACAACAACGCATACAACAGCAAGGAACTCTTCAACATCGTGAGAGAGCTCTCCAACCCCAACGCCGGAACCAACGACATCACCCCATCGCAAGACCTCTGCAACTCCCTCGCCTCCTACTTCCACAACAAGATCGCTGACATACACAACAGCTTCAGCACACAAACAATGCTCCCCACGACCACACCAACGCCCCCCACCATCACCCTCAACGCCTGGACACCGATCAACCTCAAAGACACCATCAGCACGATGAACTCCATCCACTCCGGATCTCCAACCGATCCCTGCCCTCACCACGTCTTCAACAAGGCCGACGCTGTCATCGCACCCCACCTGCGGGACATCATCAACACCTCCTTCGACACCGCCACCTTCCCTGAGAGCTGGAAGCACACCGAACTCAGCGCTCTACTAAAGAAACCAACGGCGGACCCCACCAAACTCAAGAACTACCGCCCCATCTCGCTCCTCCCGTTTCCAGCCAAAGTCATCGAGAAGACCGTCAACAAGCAACTGGCAGCCTTCCTCGAGACGACTGGATCCCTCGACCCATCTCAGTCAGGCTTCCGGGCCAACCACAGCACCGAGACCGCCCTCATCGATGCCACTGAGGACATCCGAACCCTGCTGGACAACGGAGAAACAGCGGCCCTCATCCTCCTGGACCTCTCCGCGGCATTCGACACTGTCTGCCACCGCACCCTAGTGCAGCGCCTCAGCAACGTCGGAATCAAGGTGAAGGCACTGGAATGGATCATCTCCTTCCTCGCCAGAAGGACACAGAGAGTCCGCCTCCCCCCGTTCAGATCAGAAGCCACGGAAGTCATCTGCGGCGTCCCTCAGGGCTCCTCGCTCAGCCCCACCCTCTTCAATGTCTACATGAGCCCCCTTGCGGCCATCGCACGCCAACACAACCTGAACATCATCTCCTACGCCGATGACACCCAGCTGATCCTCTCCCTGGCCAACGACCCCGCCACCGCCAGAGCCAACCTACACGAACGGATGAAAGACGTGGCCGAGTGGATGACGACCAGCCGCCTGAAACTGAACACAGACAAGACGGAAGTCCTCATCCTGGGCTCCTCACCCTCCGCCTGGGACGACTCCTGGTGGCCCCCCGCCCTGGGCAACGCACCCAAACCGACAGACCACGCACGCAACCTGGGCTTCATCCTGGACTCCTCTCTCTCCATGACCAGACAAGTCAACGCCGTCTCCTCGTCCTGTTTCAACATCCTGCGCATGCTACGTAAGATCTTCCGGTGGATCCCCACCGAGACCAGGAAGACGGTCACCCAGGCCCTCGTCACCAGCCGTCTGGACTACGGCAACGCCCTCTACGCCGGAACCACCGCCAAGCTCCAGAAGAGACTCCAGCGTATCCAGAACGCCTCGGCGAGACTCATCCTCGACGTCCCCAGACGAAGCCACATCTCCAGACACCTGAGAGACCTGCACTGGCTCCCGATCAACAAAAGAATCACCTTCCGGCTCCTCACCCACGCACACAAAGCCCTACACAACCAAGGCCCGACTTACCGCAACAGCCGCCTCAACTTCTACGCTCCCAAACGCCATCTCCGCTCGACCAGTCACGCCCTCGCCGCCGTCCCTCGCATCCGAAGAGCGGCAACAGGAGGAAGGTCCTTCTCCCACCTGGCCGCCAAGACCTGGAACTCCCTCCCGACAGACCTACGCTTGACCCAAGACCACCTCTCCTTCAGGAAGAAGCTCAAGACCTGGCTGTTCGAGCAGTAGCGGACCCCCCCCCCCCTAGCGCCTTGAGACCCTCCGGGTGAGTAGTGCACGGTATAAATGCCTATGATTGATTGATTGATTGATTGATAAATCTAGCTTACCCTGACTAGGAATGTTGTCCCTACTTGGATAGGGTGCATACCTCTGCCAACTAGAGACCCAATTTCTAACACTGGTGATCGGCAGTGAGGATAGGAGTTGTGTTTGTGCAATACCTTATAGTAATACAGTGTTCACTACACCTCTATACTTCAGACAAATTCAGGCCCTTTTCGATCCTCCCTAATTGTCCTTTTTGATTATTATTCTAAATTATGTCTCTCTCTTGAGAAGCTGCACTTGCACCTGCAGGAATTGAGTTTGAGCTGGCCAGATTAGAATGCTACACTAAGTAGCAGCTAAAACATTTCTGCAAGGACTTTCAGTTTTCTACAAGGTGCTTCACCTGGAAGGTGCAGCTACAGAAAGCTTTGCGGTGCAGGGGATGACATCCCAGAGGTGGAGCAGGAGATCCCTGAGGAGGAGGGTGACCTATTTATGTACTCTGAAGTGGCTCTGTTTCTGCCTGTGGAAGGGGCCAATGACTTACCAGGAGCAGTATTGGCTACCAGAGTAGAAATTAGTGTCTCCTCAAAAAGCGTGTCACCAGAGGAGCTGGCAAATATGAGAGAGGAACGAAAAGTAAATTTAGAGCATGCCAAGTTGGTGCAGGTTCATGAAGAAAGGAGACTGGTTGTGGAGGACAGGAACCTTACCCAGGAGCTCATCCTCAGAGACTAGGACATAAGAGCCCTACAGGAGGGGTCCAGTAACAGCAATGGTGGCAGCAAACCTATAGTGGCCGTTGGTTAGTCCCGTTTCAGAATTCCAAAGGATTTGGTGGCCAGTGATATGGACATGGATAAATGGTTTGCAGCCTATTAAGTGGCTCTGAGAGTGCACAAGGTCCATGGGGAGTTATGGGGTGGTAGTTAGTGGCGGTTTATCCCCACTGTGGGGAGGGAAACACTCCCTACACTAGAGGTAGACGACCAAACATGCTACACTGCATTGAAAACCATACTAAAAAAGGCGGGTTCCTTTCTGTGTTCTTCAGTTAACTATTGACCATTTGGCACACAGCAGATATTCACAATCAACTTTTAACATGACACGTAAAAGTATATGGTACAAAAACTCTGTAGGTTCCTCATTTCACTCAAGTTGATTATTAGGAAATAGCTTGGTTAAAAATAAATTATACAATACACAATTAAAAACAGTATGCATTCAATCGCTTAGATCAAATAATGTTCCAACCCTACACATTTCTAACTTTAACTTTAAGTCTTTGCTTGCATGTATTGCACAAGTTTAGCATAAAACATAAAAATTAATACAATTTAAACAATTATTGCAATTAAGGATTAAAATCACATGAAGTCCTTTTGTCGACGCATTTCAGTGCTTGGGTTTGAGTCGAGTAAACACCTTCCTCAGGACTGAACTTTATTAAAAACCAGATGTCTTCTTTCTAAAAAGACGAATACATACAATTAGTCTCAAAATTTCCTAAGTGAGAGAGCGGGTCCCTACTCTTACATGTCATGTGTCTATCTGCATACCCACAGTCTTTTTACATTGACCAGTGTACAGTGCTTACTTTTGGTTCTTGTTCATCATTGTTTTTCATGGAGTACTGGACCCTCAGATTTACTTTCTAGGTCCTCTTCGTGGGTATAATTCATATATCTCAACCACGGTGTCTATAATGACAGGGAGATGTGCGGTCAAAATGATATTCTTGATTGACCAAAAGATTAGTTATTTAACAGTGTGCTTTGTCACTATTACTTACTTCACTATTGAGCATGTGATCATACCGTTTGTATCACCTTCAAACTTAGTTCTGTAGTTATGCTACTTTCATGTACGTATATTTTACGCTGGTTAAAATCATGGCATTCCATTCGAAACCTAAGGGGTTAAATGATAACATTGTTGATAGCCCTGAGTCACTCTGTGTAATAGGGTAAGTATTATCTCTTATCCTGCCCAACTTATGTTAAAATCTTGATGCTGCGTAAGGCTTCGGCTCTTCTGACTTTATCTTTACTTCTCTTAGCGAATCCGGTAGGTGTCGGGGATTTTTGCTTATCTCCCTCTTTTCCAGACCGGCCCTGCCTTGCAGTTGACAGAGGATACACCTGTCGGCGGAAAAATGATTGTTTGTGATCTTTAAACAAAATGCCACACTCGAGTCGTCATGGCAGTAATAAGCAGAGCTATTCCCTCTCGCTTCACTGTACCACGCCATCTGTATGTCACAGACCGGGCGGAGGCCAATATTTGCATTTCCCGCGTTCCTATATTTACATTTGTCAGGGAAATGTCTATTAAAGAGAGGATTCTTCTAGAGAATCCCCGGCAATAGTGTTGCTGGCTGAATACTCTTTCAACACTAAATGCCGCTCTTGTTTAATTAGGTTTTTCTTGCATATGCTGCCCATCCCTCAACTCAATCACAGGGGGAATACTCGATCGATATTGTGGATTATGCGGCTTGGCTCTATTCTATAATACCGCTTCTCTTAATTCCCCTTAAGAGTCTACCTTAATCTCCAAACACAGCAGCTTACACAGCCTCTCACCTTTGTACGCGTCTGCATCTCGATGTCACATCCTCTCGCGGTTCAGTCAGCTGAGAGAATGTAGAAATGTCCCACTTTTTATAGGTCTTCCTTCCCCCATTAATTGGGTAATTGTCAATTTATTAGTCTAATTACATTCCATTCATGGCCATGTGTCAGCCATTTCAGTAGTTTTTACATCCCTTTTTCTTCTAATCACGCGATGGTATGTGGTGTGTGCATGAACTACTTCTGTTTTGTGCGAGTTGTCTCATAGCGTTCTTTATTGTGAGGGCTCCCTTGCCATACCCTGAAGCTATGACAAATTGTTCCTGACGGTTATTCGGTATTGATGTGTTAATTGTGATAAAAATACACAACATCCTACCGATATAGCGGATTCGATTCTGCCGCCGCCATTTTAGTAGCTTCATAAGTGCCGATTTTGTAGTCTCAGTCAAGCCATTCAGAGACCGAGATATACTGCTTCAATCATTGGCTATATTACATTTTCGAGCAATAATTCTCTTTTAATATATGCCTGCATTACACATTTCGCGCGAAATGCGCCAACGTCTAACAGAACACCGGTCTGCTCTCAAAAATCACAAAAAGAATGCTCCACTAGTGGAGCATTGGATTTCTGAGAATCATAAAGAAGATGACCTGAAATGGTTTATTCTCGAAAAAATAAAACCATCAGTCAGAGGAGGTGACATGGACAAAAAACGTAAACAAAGGGAACAATTCTTCATGTCAAAATTTTAAAGTTACTATCTAGGACTGAATGGAAGGGAAGAATGGGAGAGAATGGTTAGATAGTAACCATGATTTGATGACCGAAGATATCAGTAATGTTTGACATATTACCACTGGAAATATGGACAGGAAAGTCTGGCAAGCAATAGGTATATGATGAAAATGTCAATTCCAAATTGATACAGTCTGTGTAACCGATATATAGAGGAAAAATTGGAAAATCCAAAATCATGTTGTAAGTCATAGAGCATCACATAGGGCTACAATGTGGCATATATTTGTATTTTTATTTAATGGATACATCAGTGGTTGTGGCACTGTCACCCCCAACAATTCGAAAACTTTCCATTGTGCTTCGAGAAATCTGTGATGCAAACAATTTGTAATATTTACATCTCGTACACCAACAAGAAATATACGATGCTGGATGACATTAGAGAAAGAAAGCCTATAATCATTGTGAGCACCAAATTATATTGCTATCAGCAGAGGTATAATTCTTATTCGAATGTCGGAATAAAGAAAAATCTGCCTTTATCAAGGATGTATAACAGCCAAGCATTGTATAGATATGTAACTAAGTGAGGTATTCAGGCAAAATGAAAATAACGATAAATCTGCCTTTGTCAAGGATGTATAATTTTTCAGCATTGTGGAGACAAGTACCTTGCTAAGTATTCAGATAAAACATTTTTTTGAAAAAACGCCATGAAACTGAGCAACAAGGGAGTGTGATTTACAGTAATTGAGATTTAAGTAAATCGTAATGTGTAATGCAGGCATGTATTAAAAGAGAATTATTGCTCGAAAATGTAATATAGCCTGTAAAGATGTACAAAACGCGGTGGTGAGTATAAGAATACTTTATTTCGTGGAGCGCCGGGGCTGGCTACCTCTGGCGGTAAGCGCCAGAGAACTATTATGGCCCGCCTACCACATCCGGTGACGTGGTTCCTGTTCCGCTCTTACAACACTAGAGCGCTACCACATCTCCCCCCTTTATGCACAATAAAACAAATTATTAAAAGTCTTACTTCCAGTCCATTTCATAGTCCTTGAATCTCTCTGGTACCTTAATTCTCCGCCCTGCTCGAGTTTCCACTCTCTCAATCTTTCTCTCTCCTCCTGTAGTCTCTTGTTCCTTTCTCTCTCTCGCACCTTCTGCTTCCACATCCTTGGCCTTCTTCTCACTCTCTTCCTTGCCTCTGCTCTTTCCTTCCGTTGTCTCCCTACTTATTCTTTCTCCCACTGCTGTTTGTCCTTCCATTCCGTTCACTTGCTCTTCTTGCCTTTCTCCACTTACACTTTCTCCATCCTCTACGACATCCTCCGTTCCTTCTTCCTCCTCGTCTTCCCATTTCAGTATCTTGCTGCATTTGGCCATTCTGTCCATGGACCAAATCTTACCATCACTCAGTAGAGCTGATCTGGCATAGGGCTCCATTACCTTGAGGGGAGGTGAAAACTTGCTCTCTCCTTTCTTCTTCATGATGGCTAGCTTCACCCTCACCCAATCACCTTTGTCCAGTTCTGTGCTTTGAGTGTTCCGTCTTCTGTTGTAGTGTGCCGTGTAGACATCCTGGGCTCTCTCCAGATTTTTCCTGACCACCGCCGGTGACCACTTACTCTGGACAATCAACTTCCTCCATGCTGCATTGTCTTTGGTGAATGCCTCTCTGCCTCTTAAGATCTTGAAGGGACTGTAGCCCGTGCTACCCGGTGTGATTCGGTATGCCCAAATCATCTTCTCCAGCTCCATTTCCCAATCCTTACCATCCTCAATGGCGGCCTGTATGGTGCCCATAATCACGCGATTAAAGCGTTCCACCTGGCCGTTTCCTCCCGGGTGGTAGATCGGGGTGTGCTTCACTTCAATTCCGTTTCTGTTGGTGAAGGCCGTCCACTTTTCTGAAGTGAACTGGGGTCCATTGTCGCAGGTGATGATCCTCGGGATGCCTTCGCTGACAAAGGTGGTACGCAGAAACTTTATCACTGCCTCAGTATCCACTCGTTCCAAGACTTGTAGCTCAGGCCACTTGGAATACCTATCAACGGCGACCACCACGTACTTTTGAGTGCCCTCCTTGTTCAGGACTGGTCCCATTATGTCCACTGACAACATCTCCCACGGGCCATCTGGAATCGGAAATCTTCCCAGCGGGGGTCTCATCATGCTCTGGGCCTTGTCCGATTTTGCGCAAGACTCGCAAGAGCGCACATGTCTTTCTACCTGCGCGTCGATGGCTGGCCACCAGTATGCTTGTCTGGCCAAGGCTTTCGTTTTTGTGATGCCCTGGTGCCCTTCATGCATTAAGGACATCAACCGTTCCAAAATGTTCCTGGGCGGAACTACCTTGTCCCCTCTGAGTAAGAACATTGGGTTTTCAGCAAGGGACAGTTCCTCTCGGACCTCCCAGTATCTCTTCAGCTCCTCCTTTAAGTGTCTCTTCTCTGGCCAGCCATGTACTACATATCCTTTTACTGCCTCCAAGTCAGTGTCTTCTCGGTATGCTTCTTCCCAGTCCTGGGCGCTTATTACCTCCTCCGTGTCCTGGATGGTGGCTACCACGTATCCTTCCCACTCTTGCCTTTCTTCATTCCTGGCCTCTTCCATGGCAGCTGCCCTGCTTAGGAAGTCTGCCACTTTGTTCTGTGGGCCTGGAATGTGCTCGACTTCATAGACAAAGTCCAATAGCCTTAGGGTCATTTTGGCAATCCGGGGTGTGGCATGGTCATGTCCGCTTGATGTCAGGACGCGAACTAATGGCTTGTGATCGGTTTTCATGAGAAACTTGGCACCCCACAAGTATTGCCTGAATTTTTCCACCGCCCAGACCACTGCCAGCATCTCTTTCTCCACCACACTGAACTTCTCCTCATTGGGCGACAACGAGCGGGAGGCGAAGCTGACTGTCGACATCTCTCCTGACTCCTCTCTCTGCATCAGTACCGCTCCTAGGCCTCGGTCACTGGCGTCTGTGGTGAGAATAGACTCTGCTTCGGGGTCAAATCCCTTGAGGGGAATGGCTGTACCCATGTCTTGCTTGAGAGCGTCGAACTCATCTTGCTCCTCTTTTCCCCACTGAAACCTGTTCTTCTCCTTGAGCAGCTGTCGTATGTAGTGTGTCTTTGTTGCGAAATGAGGGATGAATTTGCTGTAATACTCGGCCATCCCTAGGAATGACCGAACATCTTCCTTCTTTTCCGGAGTGGGTGCTTCCATGATGGCTCTCATGTTTGTTTTCTTCGGAGTTATGCCTTGTCCGCTCACCTCATGGCCGAGGTATGTGACCGACTGTACTCCCAAATTGCATTTAGTCCACTCGGCAGTCAATCCGCTGTCTTGCAGTTTCTGTAGCACCTTGTGAAGTTTCACGTTGTGATCCTGCCTCGACTTCCCCATTACCAGAATGTCATCCTGGAAGAAGAGGACATCCTTCAGGTCTTTTAGGAGTTTATGCATGATTTTCTGGAACACGGCCGCGGCGGAAGCTAAACCGAAGGGCATCCTCACGAACTCATAGCACCCGAAGGGTGTGATGAACGACGTGAGGTGGGTGCACGATGGATGAAGCTTAACCTGATGATAGGCCGACGAGAGGTCCACCGTGGAAAACCATGTGACGTCCTTCGTTTTTGCCAGCATTTCACTGATGCGCGGCAAGGGGAATTTGTCTATGACAATGTTTTTGTTTAACTCCCGTAAGTCCACGCAGAGACGTACCTTGCCGTTGGGCTTTTGGGCTACAACCAGGGGAGACAGCCACTCCGCGCTCTCTATCGCCCTGATGACTCCCTCCTTCTCCAACCTGTCCAGTTCTACTTGTACTGCCTCTCTGCTGCGGAACGGAATGTTCCTCACCTTGTGCACTACTGGTACTGCCCCTTCCTTCAGTTTGATGAGGTGCGTGTACTTGCCCAGCTCGCCAATCTGCCCGTTGAATACTTTGGGATATGTTTTCCTCCACAGCTGCACGTCTTCCTTGACCGCCATATCCATGAGTAGAATTTTCTCTATGCCTCCAGGGTTGAGCTGGATCCCCAAAGCTCCTTGGTCCTTCCAACTTAGAACGGACGGGCCTCTCTCTGCTACGTATAGCTTGCACTGCGCATGGCGACCTCTAAACTCAAACAAAAGCGGGCAGTAGCCCAACATGGGGATCTTTTGTCCAGTGTACGTTACTGGTCTCACATCCATGGGTAGGAGTGTTTCCTTGATCTTCGCCGCAAAGTTGTCTTCCCATACCTGCCTCTGAACAATTGAGATGGGTGCTCCGCTGTCCGCGATCATCTCCAACGGTATGCCCCCTATGTGCATGTCGAGTCGGGGCCTGTCTGTGTTGGAACCGTCCATCTCCAGAATTTGGACATCAATGTACAGGAATTCTTCCTCTTCACCTTTGTCTTCTTGATCACTGGAATCCTCCCTCTGATCATGGTCAACCAAACGCACTACTGCATTCTTCGGTTTCCTGCGACACACCTTCTCGTAGTGTCCAAAGATGTTGCAGTAGGAACACCTGGCCTTGAAGGCGGGACACACCTTGTCGTTTACCAGATGGTTACTGCTTCCACACCTGTAACACTGGTTTTTTCCCGTTCTGTGTGTCTTGCTATCCGCCTGTGATTTAGTGGAGACATCAGCTCTAGTTCCTCCCTGGGACTTCCGCGTCTCATTTTGCTTCCAACGGTCGTTTCTGTTTGGCGCCATTACTCTACACACTGCTTGCGATTCCTGGGCGTCTCTCTTCGCTGCTTGGGCACACCTTCTCGATAGCTCGGCTTTCTTGACCATCGCCCAGATCTCCTTGAGTGGAGCATCGCCATTTACCCACAATTTCTCCTGTATGTGGGTACTAGAGGTATGCATGATGATTTGATCCCTGATGAGTTCATCATGCAGTCCTCCAAATTTGCACGTGACAGCTAATTTCCTCAGTGCTACCACGTACTCGTCAACAGATTCGCCGCTCTTCTGTTTCCTCTGAAAGAAGTTAAATCTGTCGATGGCGACACACACCACAGGCCTGTAATGTGCGTCTAAGTCTTCGATGGCGTGATCAAACACCTCCGTATCCGTCGCGGCTCTTTCTCCTTTCACAATGGTGTCATAGATCCTGAGCCCTTCTGGACCTAAGTTATGGAGAAGGATTTTCTTTTTCCTCAGACTCGTGAATGCGGTTTCGCCTTCCTCTTCCAGCGCTTCCAGATAGTTGAGGAAGTACCTCTTCCAGTCTTCCCATTTTCTTTCTGGTTCTCCGCTTTTCGTGAGGAATGGGACTAGTTGGGTGAGGGACGTGCTCTGGCTCGCCATGGTTGGAGCTGTCTTCCTGGTCTTAGGTGTGACGACAGTCTTCCTGGATGGACTCCCTGGGGCGCTTTGATCTCCCCCCTCATCCTCTTTATGCTCTCCCTCACTGTCCTCTCCCAGTCCACCCTCTGTGGTGCGAGATTTCGTTCCTGAGCTGCCTCCTGCCTTCACTGTCGATGGACCTGCAGTCTCCGCCAGCGTGCACCCCTATTCTCTGTTTCCGGGGCGCTGGTGAGGGCTCACCGTGATGTAATGGCTGGGTACCTTGTTGTGTTCCTTCAGGTGTCTTCTTCTGTCTTGCTGTGCCCTCCAACCTCGTGGGGAGTTGTTTTCTGGTTCAGTGGCCTTCACAGGGCTTTGGGATGGCTGTGAGGCCCCTTTCCGGCTTGTGGCTGTGCAGGCGCCCGTTTTCGCGCTTTTTTCCCGTCCTGCCGGCACCTCTGCCGCGCTCCGTTTTGCCTCCCACGCGTTATGCGTGCAACTGCTGGGGTCGCGTGATCGTTCGGGTGTTGGCCGTGATCCCGACTCGTCGCCACTGTAAAGATGTACAAAACGCGGTGGTGAGTATAAGAATACTTTATTTCGTGGAGCGCCGGGGCTGGCTACCTCTGGCGGTAAGCGCCAGAGAACTATTATGGCCCGCCTACCACATCCGGTGACGTGGTTCCTGTTCCGCTCTTACAACACTAGAGCGCTACCACATAGCCATGATTGAAGCAGTATATCTCAGTCTCTGAATGGCTTGACTGAGACTACAAAATCGGCACTTATGAAACTACTAAAATGGCGGCGGCAGAATCGAATCCGCTAGATCGGTAGGATGTTGTGTATTTTTATCACAATTAACACATCAATACCGAATAACCGTCAGGAACAATTTGTCATAGCTTCAGGGTACGGCAAGGGAGCCCTCACAATAAAGAACGCTATGAGACAACTCGCACAAAACAGAAGTAGTTCATGCACACACCACGTACCATCACGTGATTAGAAGAAAAAGGGATGTAAAAACTACTAAAATGGCTGACACATGGCCATGAACGGAATGTAATTAGGCTAATAAATTGACAATTACCCAATTAATGGGGGAAGGAAGACCTATAAAAAGTGGGGCATTTCTACATTCTCTCAGCTGACTGAACCGTGAGAGGACGTGACATCGAGACGCAGACGCGTACAAAGGTGAGAGGCCATGTAAACTGCCGTGTTTGGAGATTAGGGTAGACTCTTACGGGGAATTAAGAGAAGCAGTATTATAGAATAGAGCCAAACCGCATAATCCACAATATCGATCGAGTATTCCCCCTGTGATTGAGTTAAGGGATGGGCAGCATATGCAAGAAAAACCTAATTAAACAAGAGCGGCATTTAGTGTTAAATGAGTATTCAGCCAGCAACACTTTTGCCGGGGATTCTCTAGAAGAATCCGCCCTTTAATAAACATTTCCCTGACAAATGTAAATATAGGAACGCAGGAAATGCAGATATTGGCCACCGCCCTGTCTGTGACATACAGATGGCGTGGTACAGTGAAGCGAGAGGGAATAGCTTTGCCTATTACTGCCATGACGACTTGAGTGTGGCATTTTGTTTAAAGATAACAAACAATCATTTTTCCGCCGACAGGTGTATCCTCTGTAAACTGCAAGGCAGCGCCGGTCTGGAAAAGAGGGAGCTAAGCAAAAATTCCCGACACCTACCGGATTCGCTAAGAGACGTAAAGATAAAGTCAGAAGAGCCGAAGCCTTACGCAGCATCAAGATTTTAACGTAAATTGGGCAGGATAAGAGATAATACTTACCCTATTACACATAACGACTCAGGTCTATCAACAATGTTATCATTTAACCCCTTAGGTTTCGAATGGAACGCCATGATTTTAACCAGCGCAAAATATACGTACATGAAAGTAGCATAACTACAGAACTAAGTTTGAAGGTGATGCAAAAGGTATGATCACATCCTCAATAGTGAAGTAAGTAATAGTGACAAAGCACACTGTTAAATAACTAATCTTTTGGTCAATCAAGAATATAATTTTGACCGCACATCTCCCTATCATTATAGGCACCGTGGTTGAGATATAAGAATTATACCCACGAAGAGGACCTAGAAAGTAAATCTGAGGGTCCAGTACTCCATGAAAAACAATGATGAACAAGAACCAAAAGTAAGCACTGTACATTGGTCAATGTAAAAAGACTGTGGGTATGCAGATAGACACATGACATGTAAGAGTAGGGACCCGTTCTCTCACTTAGGAAATTTTTAGACTAATTGTATGTATTCGTCTTTTTAGAAAGAAGACATCTGGTTTTTAATAAAGTTCAGGCCTGAGGAAGGTGTTTACTCGACTCAAACCCAAGCTCTGAAATACGTCGACAAAAGGACTTCATGTGATTTTAATCCTTAATTGCAATAATTGTTTAAATTGTATTAATTTGTATGTTTTATGCTAAACTTGTGCAATACATGCAAGCAAAGACTTATAGTTCAAGTTAGAAATGTGTAGGGTTGGAACATTATTTGATCTAAGCGATTGAATGCATACTGTTTAACACTTTAATTGTGTATTTTATAATTTTAACCAAGCTATTTCCTAATAATAAACTTGAGTGAAATGAGGAAACTATAGAGTTTTTGTACCAAATACTTTTACGTGTCATGTTAAAAGTTAAAAGTTGATTGTGAATATCTGCTGTGTGCCAAATGGTCAATAGTTAACTGAAAAACACAGAAAGGAACCCCCCTTTTTTATTATCTATACCCAGTCCTTTCTGGTTTATCTGGGAAACTCTCTTCTTTTGAAGATGAAAACCATACTAGCCAGCAAATTTGGACTGACCCCTGAGAGGTATAGGTTAAGGGGCAGCCACAAGATCTCTTTCCAGATATGGTTAGATTACTTGGATTATACCAGCAAGGCACTGAAAAGCCAGGTGTGGGGCACAAGGTTGATGATTATTCAGGGCTGTACAACTTGATTTTAAAGGAGCAAATGCTTGATATTTGTTTTCCAGAGCTGCACCAACACCTAGTGGATAGAAAGTTAATTGACCCCAGATATCTTGCTGAGGAGGCAGTCTTCTGGGTCAGCACCAGTGTGTCCAAGAAGGCATCTGCAGTGCCTGACCTCCAAAAAAGGTGGTCAGGGTTCCCAACAGAAGAATGAGAGGGAGATGAAAAGACAGAGTTCTCTAAAGGCCCCCAACTCACAGGGGAAAAGGTCTGGTTCTCATTCCCAATCTGGCCACCAGAAGAAAACTTACCCTAACAAAGGTCAGCAGACCAAGCCCATTAAGTACTATGAGTGCTACGATTATGGACACTACAAGGCGGATCCCAAGTGTAAAAAAAGAGCATCACCTCCCACTGGAGGAAAGAATCCAGCCGCGGCTGGTGTAGTGCTGAGGGTAAAATTTGTTGCAGCTAACGAGGGGAACTTTAGTTGTGTTACCCTAGTGTCCCTGGGTGACAGTGATATTTTCCCTAAGATCCACGTGCCTCAAATACTACAAAGTAAAGGCAATGGGTCACCATCAATGGGCAAGGTGTTGAGGCTCTGAGGGATACAGGAGCCAGTAAGTTTGTGGTAAGAAGTCAGGTGGTTTCCTCAGAGCAGTTAATTCCAAATTCATTCCACCAGGTTGTGGTGGCTGACAACCGAGAGACACACTATCCTGTGGCCCTACTTCCATTAGAGAGTGGACGGGTTTACAGCCCATGTGAAAGTTGCTGTGAGCCCTGCCATGCCTGTGGACTGTTAGTTGGGTAATGACCTTGAGCACACTATCTGGAAAGAAGCCCAAGGCTCATGTTGAGATGTTGGGGTTACCTGATAGGATCTGTGTAATGACAAGGTCCATGGCCGCGCAAGATGGAAGTTAAATAGGGCTGGAGCCTGGAGCAATGGCCCATCTGGCTGCTAAATAGGGGAAAGGCAGAGGGCGTGGGCTCTTGGGTGTCTTCCTAGTAAGGTAGATGGGGCACCTGGATGGCCATCCCGGACCCCACTGAGGAGGGCACTCCATGGTGACCTACCTACACTTGCTGGATGGCATGCACAAGGAGGACAGACAAAGAAGGGGTTCTGGAAGGTACAGAGGGAGCATCAATCCCTTGAGAGAATGAGAAAACAGGCTGAAGCTCAAGCAGCAGGTAATGTCTCTAGGAGTTATCACAATTACTAGGAGGACAACCTCATTTACAGTGAGCCTAAGGGACATGGGACAGCAAGGGCCTTGGTGCTACAGGGACTTCTGACTGGAGCTGGCTCACGAGATATGCCTGGCAGGATACTTGGGCCAAGAAAAGACCTTGGCAATGCTTGTCCCACATTTCTTTTGGCCCAAGATCAGGACATCCTCAGATGCATTCTGCAGGACCTTGTAACCTGCTAGGCTAATGGAAATATATGGCAAAGGCTTAAAGCCCCCCTTAACCAACTTCCAGTCATTGGAACACCCTTTGAGACGGTGGGCATTTACATTGTCGAGTGTATGGATCTCCAGAACTTTTCAGGCAACAGGTTCATACTGGTTCTGGTGGATGATGCCACTAGGTACCCAGAGGCAATCCCTCGGTGGACTATGACTGCATCTGCAGTGGCAAAGGCCCTAATGGGGATTTTCACCTGAATTGGCTTCCCCAAGGAAGTTGTGTCTGGAAGGGGCACAAGCTTCATGACTGCCTATATAAAGTTAATGGGGTAGGGATGTGGAGTAACTTATATGTTCTCCAATCCTTACCGTCCACAAACCAATAGGCTTGTTGAGAGATTCAACAACACTCTGAAAGGCATGATTTGACGCCTATCTGAGGCTCTGAGCAATAAGCGGGACATCCCCTTATCATGCATGTTGTTTGCCTACAGGGATGTACTACAGAAGGGAGTTGGCTTCAGCCCTTTTGAGCTTCTGTACGAGCACCCTGTTAGAGGACCTCTGAGCCTGCTAAAGGAAGAGTAGGAGCAGGCTCCCAGGAAGACTCCCCAGGATGTAATGAGCTACATCCTGGCCTTCATAAGCCACATGGCTAAGTTGTGGAGCAAGCGTCCGACAACTTAGAAGCCAGTCAGTTTGTGATGAAAGAGTGGTATGATAAAAATGTTACTACTGTGGAATTACAGCCTGGGCAGAGTGTGTGGGGATTGAATTGATTTGAAATCGCATTCATAAAGCGCAGCTACTGTCCGAAGGCGTCTTGGCGCTATAACAACTGAGGACAGAAGGAACATTAGTACTGATGACAGGCAAAAGAAAAGATTATTTAGTTCAAGCAGTCTGTGTGAATAGCCACGTTTTTAACCTTTCCTGAAACTCAGCAGGGATGAAGCTGTTTTTAGAGTAATAGGTAGTTTATTCCAAAGCATTGCTGTTGATCTGAAGAGGCTCCTACCTCCCCAGGTGACTTCTTGAAGGGAGTAACTACCATGTTCCTAGCCAGTCCTGACCATAAGATTCTGTTAGGGACATCCCACTTTAGTTTGTTCCTGAACTGTCCTGGCCCTTGGCCGTGTAATGATTTAAAAGCCAGATAGAGGGCTTTAAACTTACATCTCTGCCTAACTGGTAGCCAGTGCAGTTTTTGTATAGCTTCTCTTGCTAAAACGTTTTTAGGGATCTTTAAAATGAGACAGGCTGCCGCATTTTTTTATGATCCGGAGCCTGTTAACCAGATCTGAGTTGAGGGTGAGATAAAGACTATTGCAGTAGTTTATACGTGAGAGGACCACAGCCAGGGTCACTGTTTTCAGGAGTACCCCTGGTATGTGTGTGTTCTTCGAATTTGAGGGGCATATTATCAAGGGGCTTTATCTCCGCTTTTTTGGCTTTAAAAGCCAAGAAAGCGGAGATAAAATTATCTCCCTATTACCAAGCTGTCGCTAACACCAGTTAGCGACAGCTAATAGGAGATAGTGACCATCTTGGGCCCCGCTTTGCATGTCAGTGATATTTATCACTAATGACATGCAAAGTGGGCGTGCCAAGATGTTAGCGACTGAAAACAGTCGCTAACATCGCTATCTCCTATTACCAACTTTTGGAGATATTCGCGCTAAGCGCGAATATCTCCAAAAGCTAACACTTGCCCAGGAGCAGTTCTTAGCCATGTTATCCAATGGGAGGTGGATAACATGGCTAAGAGCATTTGCTCGATAATGCATGAATATCGCTGACTTTTCAGCGATATTCATGCATTGCGGCCGTTTTTTATCGCATTTGCGATAAACCTTGCTAATAGCAAGGTTTATCTGCGATAAAAATCGCCGATGTGCGGCGATAACTTTTGTCTCTAAACAAGTTAGAGACAAAAATTATCTCTATTGGTTGGTAATATGCCCCTGAGTTCTTTGTCTATGATGATGGCCAAGTTCTTTGTTTTGGTAGTGGGTGTGGGCAGCGCATCCAGTGCTGGTGGCCACCAGTCGGGTGTCCAGCGGGAGGGTTTGTTACCAAAGATGATAACCTCTGTTTTTGATGCATTCAACTTCAGACAGTTTCTATCCGTCCAATCACTCATATTCTTCATACATGCACTAAAAGCCTCTCACAGGTTTTTTTCTACATTTGTTAGAGACACCGCAATTTGTGTGTCATCAGCATAGAAATCTAGGGAGAACCCCGCCTCTTTTATAATCAGGGTTAGTGGCGCTACATATAGGTTAAAAAGTGTGGGAATCAGGGCTGAACCCTGAGGGACTCCACATGGTAGGAAGAATTGCTTGGAGATTGCTGATCCCATTGCTACATCTTGTTGTTGATCCATTAAAAATTATTTTAAAAGCTCAAATGCTGTGCCTTTCACTCCTGCCTCCTGGAGAAGTTCAGCCAGGATCTCATAGCTGACCGTATAAAATGCCGTTGAGAGGTCAAGTAGCACCAAGGCAGCCAATCCACATCCATCAAGAACTACACGGATATCTTCATTTGCTATGATTCTGTACTATGATACTTCCTGGAACCATGTTATGTTTCATCTAGCAATGAGTTTATTTCAATGTGTTCTGTGATTTGTTTGTTCCTTAGTTTTGTATTTGGTGGCAAAAGGAAGTCTTGCAATAGGGCGATAGTTGCAGGCTTCAGTACTGTCCAGGTTTTTTTTTTTTAAAGTGGAAGAATTAAGGTGAGTTTTCATTGGGCAGGAAAAATTTAGCTAGAAAACACTTTATTAACAATTTTTCCCAAATGCACTGCCAGTTGGGTGGGTATTGGATGCATTATGCTAGGCGAGCAGGGGTCATATGGGGAGCCATACTCAATTGACAGGATAAGGTCTTTTAATTGATCATCCGAGGGGTTCCTAAACTCAAAAAGGTTATTTATGTTTTTCCTAGTGCCAGGTGTATGCTTAATCTGAGTGTTTATTATTCGCAAATTTGTCATAGATGTTGACCACCTTCTCTTGAAAAAAATTGGACAGTAGATCGCAAAAGTCTTGATTTGATTCCGTATGACTAGCCTTACTAGGTTTGACCAACTTATTGAAAACGGAGAACAGGGTTTTATCAGTATCACAAGCATTTTTAGGTGTTTAGTGAATTATTCTGTTTTTTGCTTCTATGATATCTTTTGTATGTCTTGCAAGTTTGGCTTTATATGTGATTTTCTCCTCTACCCCATAGTTTGTTTTCCATCTTTGTTGCTGTCTACGACATTCCTATCTTGATAGTCTCAGATTCTCATTATACCAGGGTTGGGACAGCTTTCTTTTTACTGTTTTGCTACTGATGGGTGTTATCTTATCCAGTGCAGTATTAAGCCAGCAAGAGAGAATCTCAACATTATGATCCACATTATTTTCCAATTGACATGGTGTAGCAGTGATCGCCTCTTTAAGTTCATCTGGGCAGACTTTATGCCATGCTCTACCGGTGGATTGATGTATGGTTGGTCTATGCTGGGGATCTGTTTTAGTCATCATAAGCCAGTTGACAGCCCAGTGGTCTGACCAAGTTATTGGGAGGGATGGTGATATCACAATGTCCTCCCAATTGGAGAATATACCATCCAACATATGACCGGCCTCGTGTGTTGGACCCTTGGTAACTAGAGGCAATCCAAATGAGTCCATAACATCAATACATTTTAGCGAGCTAGTGTCTTCTGTATTGTCCAAATGGGAATTAAAATCTCCCAACACTGTGAAGTTTTCGTTGATAATTAGAGTTTCCATCATAGTACTAAGTTCATAAGTTAGGCTGTTCCTATCTCCTGGAGGACGATAAACTAGAAACCCTGTAAAAACTGATGAGTCTTGCGGCTCTATAGAGAAAGTCATTGCTTCTAAATCCACTGTGTCTAGTGGTTTGAATCTGGTCCTATAGTGGTCTCAATAAAGGATTGCCAAACCCACTCCTCTTTCATATTGCCTACCTAATCTGAATGTGTCATACCCTGTATGTGTAGCTGCAACAATGTCAGGCCCGGAGCTGTCGTCCACCCATGTTTGTGTTCTAAATGCTACAGCTATATTTAGCAGGAATGGAACCGATGGAGCCCAGGGCCCTCCAAAACTGTTGGACTGGGACCAATGAGGTGATTGAGAAGTAGAGTTAGGCTACCTACCTGGTAGACCTTGAGACCCCATGCAACCCTAGAGTGTCCTTCACATCAATTGTCTCAAACTACAACTTGAGAGGTCTGATCTCACCATGCTGTTGGTGACAGATAGAGAAGTGGAAGAGGAGAGTGAACCTCTCCCTGACTCGTGGACTCCAAGTAGAAGGATGGGTCTGTGGAAGGAGTGATCTTTTCCCCCACCACTCTACCTTCTGAACAGCAGAGTGAGAGCTGCCAAGTACTGGGGCTGCTGTGTGGCGTTTTAGGCTCTGAGTGAATTTTCCCGATTCATGCCCTTATATAGGTCACAATTCACATTGCCCTAATATAGGCATACATATCAAGAACTTATTTAGATATAACCCATGCAGACCAAATACAAGCATGGTTACTTCCAAACGTCACACCGATTTCTTGGAAAATTGGCTTAAGCAGTCAGGGACCTTGCCCTTGCTTGAATATTGATTTGACGAAGAACTCATGTACTTTGCTAAGAACGACTATTCCCTATGGGTTCTTTCCTGATGTTATTATTCCCGACTTTACATCAAACTATGCCATTCCTAAACACCTTCAAGGTATAAATATACTTTCCCTTGCTATAGCAAACCACGGTGGTTCGGAGCAGTTCGACTATCTACTTGCCCGACGCAGCTCGCTAAAGCAAGTGCCGAAGGAAGCCGACCCTCCAGCTGATGTACTGATCGAGAGGCTGCCTTTCTCTCACCGAGAATCCAGCTCCAGTGTTGGGAAATCGAGTCCCGAGACAGAGATACCAGACCTCCTTCATTCTAAACTAAGGTATGGAGCTTATTAGAACTAGATTCTAGGCAAAGAAAACTAAAACCTATTCTACACAATACTTACTTCTTCCATAGTACTAGACTTAGGTTAGGTACATTGGGGTAGGGTATTTTAGAAGCACCAGGTGAGTATTTTTAGTCATTGTTATTTATGTATGTATTTTTATATGGCTTAGAAACCATACAATGCTCATACAGTATTATTTTATGATATTGTTCTCACTGTATGCATTATACTTTGCAGTCTGCTTAACAATTGTAGCAGTTCACTTCTCTTGCATGAGAAAGAAGACTGTTCAATAAACCCTTTTTATTGAAAACGCCGTCTATCTATTTCTCTGTAACTCTGTAGAAACAAAGCATGCACAATTGACCGAGTGAAATACTTATCTATTGTTTCCGCAACTCTAGAGATACATTTCTTATTCTTGGGAAACAAAGTTGTCATGTTTATGCGGTTGTCAGAAACTAATCCCTTCTTGTGAATAAAAGAAAGTTGAGCTGGCACTCACTATTAAGTTTAATATATTTGAGAGAGACCTAGTCAACCTCAGTCCTACGTCAAATGTATAGGATATATTATTCCAATGCGTAGAGCCTATTGGGAATATAGGAACTACACTACATGGAGCCCAATGTTTGGTAAGGCACTAATTTAACGCTAGATACTAAGGTAACTCAGTTGTTCTTTTCTCAGAGACCCCTTTTACCGTAAAATACTCCAATAGACGTCTGGAGTGGGTAAAAGGATAAAATATCCGCCATAACTGAGTGGGACGAAAATCCTATGTATTAGTTTTTGGTTTGTTCAATGTTGAAGGATAAAGTGTTCCAAAATATTGTGTACCTTATCTTTGTTTCCTTGTAACTTGCTCTGCAAACTTTCAGTCAACAAAATGCCGGAAGGCAACACCGAGAACGGTGGAGCTGCAGCAGATGCAGCCCCACCAGGGTTTGACACAACAGGCTTTTCTGAAGCCGATGCGTATGCTATAATCATCCCAGAAACTGTAAAGAAGGCCATCAATATAAAACTCATAACAAATGGCCTATCATCAAGAGGTGGTAGGGTAATTTTTGTGATAGAGGCACATGAATATCGTCAGACAGAAGTATTCTATTCATGGATTATCTTCCCTGAAGCAAATCCAGTAACACATGCGCTTCACTTCTACAAAGAAGAGGAACATCAAACGGAATACATTCCTTTCGAGGATATTGAAATTCCACTAACTTACCAAGAGCATGCGCTCTGGTTTGAAGACGCCCTACAACATCAAAATCACATTACCAGGATCTGTCCACTAGTTAGACCAGGAGCAACATGGCCGGTATTAGCCAGCTATACACCACATCCTGCCATTGAAGAAATGACAGGTGCGGAACTATTAGTTTAAATTAAAAAAAGTAATAAAAATACACAGACAATTGGTTCAATATGTCATGCGGACTCTAACAGTACAAACTCCTATAAGTATTCCACAACACACCCCTTACCAGGGGAACACAAATAAAATCACACCACAGACTATACAATCAGTCATTGGTAAATTGCCCGCAAAACGGGAACAGATTCCATTCTGGATAGCTCAAAAAATTACTCAAATCAAGGCAGTATTTCCTGATTCTACCTCTCATGAGAAACACAGAATTTTCACAATCTGTTTACCAATGGGGATCGCACCACACCTGGAAGACTGTGACACTTGGGGTACAGTCTTTGCTGCAATCTACACAAAAACGCATGGTGTTCCGTCTATGGCGGTAATACCTGATGTCCTGAAACAGATTCAAAATGAATATGGGGCAGAGCCTATTTTGAATTTATGTATGAAATTACTGAAAGATTTCAAACAGGTCTCAACAATAATATTAGCTAATATTAAAGGTGAAGCAGCATCCATGGCGATCCGCCAAAAGTTAAAAAAATTTAATGTAACTGTGCAACCACTAGAAATAGCCAGAATAATTGAAAAATCCTATGAAGAACTAGTTAGACACAGTTTGGGTGGTAAACCAGTGAAACCCCAATTGACCGAAAATCCTGAAAAGGTCTTTATTAAAAACACTCTCACTCTTCCTAAAAAGAAGTGGGAGAACACTAAACAAACTTCTAAAGAGAAACGTTCTCAATCCCGAGGTAGGTCTCCTCAAAAGGAGCCCTCTGAAAGGAGGTATAACCTCAGAATAGGGATAATTTGAGAAAACCTGACAGATATCAAGATACTGATTCACGTTCCTCTCGTACCTTTCAGACTTCATCACAGAAACCCGAAAGAAGAGGACGGTCAGAACAAAAGGAAGAACGCGTGAAGTCCTAAGATGATCAACACGTTCCAAAAATAAGAAAACCCAATTCACCAAAAAGGAGGTAGCAGGTCAAAAATCAGACATGCCGAGGATCTTGAGGACACAACTCAAGAATGGGGAGTGGGCTCAGACAATGTTGGACAGCGCAGCAGAAGTCACCATCGCTCGCAAGATCTTGAAGGATCATCTGGAGACAGTGGATTTGAATGAGTACATCCAAGTTGAAACTGCAGATACCAGGGCTAGTGTCCCACATATGTTATATGAAGTAACACTCCGGATGGAGGGGGACATAACCAGGGCTGGACTGGCTACCGGGCAGTTTGGAATGCTGCTGAGCTGGGGGCTGATTTCGTTCATGGAGACTTGCATGTGCTAAACAAAATTAATTTTGCTTTAAATATTTCGAAGCACACGCAGGTCTCCATGAACGAAATCAGCCCCCAACACAGTGAAATCGGCCCCCAGCTCGGCAGCATTCCAAACTGCCCGGTAGTCAGTCCGGCCCTGGACATAACTAGAAAAATAAGAGCACTCTTTTGGGAGAAGCTCTCTCAGGGTTATGAAGTTCATCTAGCTGAACAAGACTGGCCACTTGAATTTGTCAGGGAGTGCCCACATGGTGAAAACATCACTATGCCAGCCTTCTCAAATCACATTTCAATTCATTTAAAATATACTTATGCCAGGAAATGGGCACTAGCCCAGGCTCCTGCATTATACAAAAATCATGTAGGATGGGATGAGGATTCTCCTCAACATAAAATCCAGTTAAAAACTCAACTAACTGCACAAAGGCAGTACCCAGTTAAGCAAGAAGCTAAAAAACAAGTCAGGGAGATATTAGATCAACTTGAATACCAAGGGGTGATTGAAACATGCACCTCGTCAATGAACAATCCTTTGTTTCCTGGCTCCAAACCAGACAATACATGTCGTGTAGATTTGGATTACAGACATTTAACCCCTTGCATGCTGGGGTTATTCCCCTGCTGTGCTGGGGGGAGGAGGGGCGCGCACAATGCCCTGTGCTCATGACAAGCTCAGCTCGTCATGAGGCACAGTGCTCCTGTGCTCATGATGAGCTGAGCTCGTCATGACCACACCCGTTTTTGTTTTAGCACAGCAGGGAAATTAGCCCAGCGAGCGAGCGTTCCACGGCTCATGACGAGCTCAGCTCGTCATGAGCACACAAGAGCCGTGGCTTATGACGAGCTGAGGTTGTCATGAGCATGCAAGGGGTTAAACTCTTGTTGCAAAACTTTTGCACTATAAAATGCACACAGTGTAGCACTAATGAATAACATTGTGCGTAAAAAATATAAAACCACATTAGATATTTCTAACGGTTTCTTCCGTCAAAACATTTCATGAGAAAGTATGTATATGAAAGCTTTCTCAATTATGGGGACACAGCGTCAATTCTGTTGTCTCCCCCAGGGATTCAAGAATAGTCCAGCGTTATTTTCATCCAGCGTAACAGAGTTACTACAAACCTTTGATGATGAGGCATTATCATATGTCGATGACATCTTTCTAACAGACAACAATTTGGATAGGCACTTGGACAGAGTGAATACCATCATACTTGGTTTCGCCTCTGAAGGGTACAAATTTTAAGAAATCAAGAATTGCCCACCTCAACGTCCTGTTTCTAGGATATGAATTATCAAGTGAAGGCAAAAGACTGGCAGCAAACTTTCCAGAGAAGTGAGCGCTGCTCCAACCTCCAAAAACATTGAAAACTTACAATCGATTCTAGGTTTCCTAAATTTCTACATTCTAAATTATGCAGAAAGGGTTAAACCTCTCTACGAATTAATCAAACTAGATTTCAAAACTGTTAATTGGACTCAAAAACACACAGAAATTTTACGTTCAGTGCAAACAGACAGGATAGCAACAACACATTTACAAACATGCGTAAACATACGCAACCTAGTGATCCGAATCATTCCAGGAAGATGCGGATTCACATACTTAACCTTAAATGAAGGAGAAAAAGTACCAATAGCTTGCAAATCGCACTTGTACACACAAGCTGAAATGAAATTCACTTCTACAGAAACATTTCTGACAGCGGTTCAAACTGCAGTAGCAAAAGAGAGAGCCCACGCACAGGGTAAGCGCATAATGGCCGTTACTCCTGTACCTGCCTTAGAGGCAGTGACAAAAGCGAGCATTGCAAATGCTAAGGCATTACATCCAAGATGGATACAATGGGTAAATTCTCTTGCTGCAACAGACGTTGAATATGTTTTTGACCCCTATTTGAAAACGCAAGAGTTTCTACAACACGAACAAGAATGTCCTCTGCCCACTGACATTCTGCCCCTAGAACAATACGGATGCATAATTTATACAGACAGATCAGCACAGCCCGCAATTGGGGGAAAACAAGCTTATAGTGCTGCTTGCGTGATCGTTAAAGGTCGCTGGTGCAATGGTAAAGGCCGACCTATGGTCACTAAAACTCAATCTCTAGGAGATTGTACAGCTCAGCGAGTTGAACTACAAGCATTCAATATGGCACTTGAAAATACTGATCACAAATTCCCCACACTCATAGTGTGCGATTCCTATTATTGCGTTCAATCTTATAATGAATACCTGCAGAACTGGATTGAAAATGGTTTCAAAGATGAAAAAGGTGGTACAAGCAAGCATAAGTTGCTTTGTGAACAAGTAGTTCTGTTACGAAAAGAACTACAAAAAGCTCACGTGATCCATACACTGAGTCATCAACGTGATGCCGTTCACATTGCAGGGAATTCATTGGTGATGAAGCCGCGAAGGCAGCTTTGCAAACGGCTTCCGTAGCTGCATCACTCATTCAAAAACAAAAAAAGATGGCAAACTAATGCTAACTTCAAGCAAAGACAGTGGTAAAACATTACCAAAAGGCTTTCCACTCAAATACTCATACATAACTGATGCAAATAATGTTCCGTTTGCTCGAATCCCTAGAGTGGGAGATAGAGTAATTCCAAACATGGAACATAGATTAGGACTAATCTTAGCAGCACATGAAGGGCTCGCCTCTGTACATGCAGGTGTTTCCGCCACAGTGTCATTAATAAAACGGAGATACTGGTGGCTGTGCATGAGGAAACAAACCAGAAACTAGGTTTTGGAATGTGAAATCTGCCAAAAGATTAAAGTCTCTACAATGAAACGTCCTGCACAGACGCCCCTGTTAATCTCAGATAAACCATTAGCTCGTGTTTACCTGGACCATTGTGATCCCTTACAGAGGGATGGTAACTATAAATATTTCATGGTCACAGTGGATTCGTGCTCAAGATTCATTTGGATGTGGCCTCAGCGCTCGGCTGACGCTCAAACTGTTATAAAAGCATTGCGAGTCTTTATCAGCACATACGCAGTCGGCACGCTACATTCTGACCAGTGTCCAGCACTTAGCTCAAAAGCTTACAAAGAGGCAATGGCCACTCTGGGCGTTGCATTGCGGTACTCTAGTTCTATCCTGAGGAAAATTCAGTTGTGGGGAGAAAAAACCGGGACATAAATCAATCTATAACAGGGTAATAGACTCGGGTGACGTATGAATCAAACATCTAATAAGTGTCCAACGCAGTCTTATCAATCTGCCAAGAAGTTCTCTACGGGGAATCACTCCATGTGAAATCCTTTTTGGAACTAGAATGATTGTCCAGGACCTTGATAGACACATTTCAGTGGTAGAACAAAAACCCTTTGATATCAAAGATCGTTTGACTGTTTTGCAGGACTTAAATGAAATAAGAAAATGCCAAAGCAACATGTTCCTGAAGCCAACGACCACTGAAGAGAAATGACCCGTCCCAGCAAGACCTGCCTGGGTTCCAAAGATTGGGGATCTAGTCAGAGAAAAGAAGAATTTGGGCCTTCTTACAGACAACCAGTACCTGTCCTAGCAATCCAAGGATCCAGAACAGTAATACTGCTGCCCCTTGCTGGTAAAAAAGAGAACAGGTTAGTGTCTATCGACCTGGTCAAACCACATCATGTGGCTGATGATAAGTAGTAGGCCAAGTGGACTCCAAAGATGTAGCAGGCGCCCGAATCTGGCTACTATCCAAGAGGTTCAAACTGAGAGACTCATCACCTTTGAAGAATCTACAGTGCGAAATGAATGACTATGCAACAAAGCCATGGAACTTGTGCCTCTTGAGACCCAAATAACAGTTTGTCAAGAAATGCCTGTCTACAATGAAATAGCATCTGACTATACAAATGTAACAAGTGATCGGGTGGTTCTAGCAATTTCATCGAATCCTGATGCAATCTCTACAATTGACAGAACTGCATCTGGTTATTTAATTAACTGATATGGTTTCCGAGGATCGAAGCGAACCTGAAACGACGCCAGCTAAAAGAAATTTTAAAGAACAAGCAACAGAACTCTTTCACCAACTGGAAAAAACATATCTGGTTTCACCATGGGTTGAAATACGGATGGTCTTAGGTGTACTTTTCCTCTACTTTGGTTGACTCTGGTATTTACCTTGGGGATGCTGGTCAATGGGAAATATAGTACAAAGGACACAGTGAGAAGGAACATCAACTTACTCCTCATGCCACACAAATCATCCCATTGTGAGCAATGAGACTTGGCAGCAGTGGATATCTAGCCATTACTATACCTGGTGGTATAGCTTGGGACAGAACTGAATATGACATTCTTGGTCCGGCAGAGCTGTTGAAGATTCCACACCAATTCAAGGTGTCCTTGAGTGACTTTTGGAAAGACACCTTTAAGACAAAAACTGTCTGGGGCACAAAAGACTGGCAGGTGCAGGGCTTAGAAGCTTTATTTAGATCCTGCATCATCCCTGAACAAATAATGTTTTTAAATGACACTGTTCAACAGACATCTTGTCTTGGATTAGCTAAGATAAAGGATTTCAACAAACCATCCATACCTACACCTACACCTGATAGTAAAAACACTTCAGAGGGGGTGGTTGACGTAAATACTATTTTACTTAACAACAGAACAGATCCTGATTGGAAAAAATGGTTAATCTGGCCCACATCTCCTGGTAGGTCGCTCCCCCTCCACACAGCTCCGACTGTGCCCCTGCTGCTGCCAACTCGCTGGTAAGTGTCCTCTGGCCTCTGGGCCTCTGCTCCCCCTCTCTGTGACCCATTTTTGTGCTCTGTGTACCACTCGTTTTCCCCCCTCCTTCTCGCCCCTTTTGCCTGTGTGCCCCGTTTTGTGCTCTGTGCCACTCATTTTTTTCTCCCCCCCTTTTTCTGCCCCTCTGCCTGTGTGCCCCATTTTTGTGCTCAGTGCCACTCGTTTCCCCCCTTTTATGCTCCGTTTGCCTTCTATACACTCTTTTGTCCCCTCTTGTGCCCCATTTTGCTTCTGTTCCACTGCTTGCTGGTAGCTGTGACCCCTGTGGCCCCGCCCCTGCCCACTCGCTGCTCCCGCCTCCCAGTTGCTCCTCCCTTCTACCTCCCCATATATGCCGGACGCTCCACGGACGCGCACTGGATGTGCTGAAGGTGCGCCTAAGGCAAGCCCTTCTGCACCCATCCACACCTGGACTGCGCCCAGTGCCAGAACCCCTGGACCCCGCGAACGCCACGACACCAGACTCTGCTACCACGCCAGCACCCTCCCACACTCAACACTGGCCAAAACCACACCTGCTGCCAGGCCATCCCTAAATGCACCCACGGACACTTCTCCTGCCGCACCTGCAGCTTCACCTGCAATAGAGCCACCAAACCTCCAAGGACTGGACTCAACCACCTACGCTGCATACTCCTTAACACCCACTCCGCACGCAAACATGCCGTCGAGCTCTGGGATATGCTCGACACCTCAGCCCCAGACGTAGCCTTCCTGACCGAGACCTGGTGGAACGACTCCTCGGCGCCTGACATCACCATAGCCATCCGGGATGGCTACAAGATTACCCTCAGGAATCGCGCCAACGGAATCGGAGGAAGAATAGCCATCATCCACAAGTCCTCCCACAAGGTCGCCACCCAGGCAGATGACACTGTCAACACTGCCGTACACCTGCACTTCTGGATCCACACCGAACCCAACACCACCCTCAGAGGAACACTTGTCTACAGACCCACCGTACTCTGGGCCCAGTTCAGAAACTCCATCGCCGACCCCACCAGCACCCACGCACTTCCCTCCATGGACTACATCCTCCTCGGGGACCTGAACTACTTTCACCTAGAGAACAACAACAACGCCAACTCCACCACCCTGATCCAAAACCTCGGTAAACTTGGCCTCAGACAACTTGTCACCGCACCCACCCACACTACCGGCCACACTCTGGACCCCGTCTTCTCCACAGGCACAAACATCGGGTTCGACCACACCACCGAACACCAGTGGACCGACCACCGCTGCATCGATTTCACCTTCAAGAAACAACCACGCACCACCGCACCCAACAGCTGCCTCGCCGCTGCTGGAGCAAAGTCACCAAAGACCAGCTGATCACCACCCTCGCCGAGAACCCACCCACCGACCCCATCAACCCAGATGCCGCAGCCCGCAACCTCAAATAGTGGATCGATGACTGCACCAACACCCCCACCCTGCTCAAGAAACCCTCCAACAAACACACCAACGAGCTCCAGACCTCCAAACGCACATGCCGGAAGCTGCAGAAGAAATGGCTCCATGAACGCACACCGGACAACCACGCAGCCCACAAGGACACCACCCGCAGACATCACCACCTCATCAGATTAGCCAAGAGATCCTCCTTCAAAGACCGCCTTGACAACAATGCACACAACAGCAAAGAGCTCTTCAGCATAGTAAAGGACCTCTCCAACCCCAGTGCAAACGCCAACGACATCCCGCCTTCACAAGAACTGTGCGACTCGCTAGCCACCTTTTTCCACAGCAAAATCGCTGACATCCATGACAGCTTCAACACCACAACCGCCCGACTACATCAGACTCCACCTCCCCCACGAACACCACCAGCACCAACCACCTGACCTTCTGGTCCAACGTCAACGACGACGAGACACGCAAGGTCATGAACTCCATCCACTCTGGATCTCCATCAGACCCAAGCCCACACCACGTATTCAACAAAGCAGATGCAGCCATCGCCCCCCAACTACGGAAGGTCATCAACATCTCCTTCGAAACAGCAACATTCCCGGAAAGCTGGAATCACGCCGAAATCAACACCCTCCTCAAGAAGCCCTAGGCGGACCCCAAGGACCTCAAGAACTTCTGGCCCATCTCCCTGAACCCGTTCCCGGGGAATGTCATTGAGAAAATCGTCAACATACAATTGGCCCGCCTCCTCGAAGACAACAACATCTTGGACATGTCCTAGTCCGGATTCAGACAAAACCACAGCAACGAGACAGCCCTCATTGCTGCCACAGACGACATCAGGCGCCAACTAGACAAATGCGAAACATCAGCCCTCATCCTCCTGGACCTGTCAGCTGCCTTCGACACGGTCTGACATCGAACCCTAAAGACACGCCTCCAAGAAGCCGAAATCCAAGAGGCACTCGACTGGACCACGTCCTTCCTCTCCGGCAGAACCGAGAGCGTCCGCCTCCCACCCTTCCGATCCAAAGCCAACGACATGATCTGCGGCGCACCCCAGGGCTCATCCCTCAGCCCGACACTGTTCATCATCTACATGGCCTGCCTTGCACAAGTGGCCCGCCATCACGACCTCAACATCATCTCCTACACCGACGACACCCAGCTCATCCTCTCCCTCACCAAGGACCCACACACTGCCAAAACCAATCTCCACGAGGGAATGAAGGCCATCGCGGACTGGATGAGGAGCAGCCGTCACTCTGAAGCTGAACTCGGACAAGACAGAGGTCCTCATCCTCGGACCCAGCCCCTCAGCCTGGGACAACTCCTGGTGGCCGACCACACTGGGAACAGCACCGACACCCACCGACCAGGCACGCAACCTAGGATTCATCCTCGACTCCTCCCTCTCCATGTCTAAACAGGTTAGCTCCATCTCCTCCTCCTGCTACAACACCCTCCGCATGCTATGCAGGATCGACAAGTGGATCCTGACCGAAACAAGAAGAACGGTGACACAGGCCCTTGTCAGCAGCAGACTGGACTATGGCAACGCACTCTATGCAGGAATCCCAGCCACACACCTACGACGACAACAACACATCCAACACACCTCCGCCCTACTGATCCTCAACGTCCCCCGCCACAGCCACATCACCCCCCACCTGAGAGACCTAAATTGGCTCCCCGTCAACAAGAGGATCACCTTCAAGCTCTTCACCCATGCACACAAAGCACTCCACAACGCCGGACCAGCCCACCTGAACAGCAGACTCAGCTTCTACACCCCCACCCGCCAGCTCTGTTCTGCCAGCCTTGCCCTCCCACACATCCAACGAACGACCTCCGGTGACAGATCCATCTCCTATCTCACCGCCAAGACCTGTAACACCCTCCCTGCCCACCTACGGCAGACCCAAGACCTACCCGCTTTCAGAAAACTCCTCAAGACCTGTCTCTTCGAGCAGTAGCGGCACCCCCTCCCCTCAGTGCCTGGAGACCCTCATGGGTAAGTAGCGTGCTTTACAAGTACTCTGATTGATTGATTCATTGATTGATTGACAGACACAAACAACTGTCAAGGTAGATTCCTGAGTAAGACACAAGGGTTCACATTCACTACGCCAGATCCAAGATATGTCCAGAGACAACATCCAGGGATAGTAACATCATACAGTGTAGGAAAACTGTGCCTTGAGTGGCTACACAAATCCACACTAAAAGAAGTAAAAGAACTCTTATTTTTACTTAAAGATGGCGTTGATTTAAGGGACTTCTTACAAGGACCTCCGAAATCGCGTCTTAAACGTTTTATATATGCCGGTATCTATGTTGCTTATAATGAAGCATGGAAAACAACGCAAGCAGAGACTGCAGAATGAATACGAGAAATTGATCGTATTAACTTAGAGAAATCGCTCTCTGTAGTTGACAATGGGTTAACGACTCTGTCATCCAGAATATATTCTTTGGACAGCATAGTATCCTCTGCCATAGACATAATGGAACAAGACTTGGTCATGTTACAACATGGTCAGTCGCAATTACGTTCTATCATGCTATTAGGCTGGACGTTACAAAACCTTCATTCTGGCTATGTGTCTTGGCGTCTAATCAACACCACGTCATTGTTTTCTGAATTTAACCTTACAGATAAACAAATCACTTTGGCACAAAGGGGAGCAGACTATACGGTGCTGAGCATTGAAAAACTGGAAAGATTACTATTAACTGTTTCTGAGAAACCAGCTTCAGAATGGATAATACACGGTACAATCACTCTGCCTGTTACAATTTTCCATTTTCAGTATTGCTTAAAACATATACCCGCAGGCGAATATGAAAGGTTGGTGAAAGGATACATCAAGACATCCTGGGATTTACTTTCTACACACAAATGTTGGAGTAGGGGGAAAGAAGTGTTTCTTAGTGGTACAAATTGCAAAAATGCACTAAGCGGTTCTCTCTTATGTCAGGGTATTATTTACACGGGGCCTATGATGGTTCTTCGAACAACTTATCCTGCCACCTTGCAGCTGCAGTGATTGATTCAATTTTTGGGGCAGCTTTCTAATGGAAGTTACATTATGTTGAATGATCACAGCTGCTGTGACATGTTGCCAGGAACCCCCTATCTTGAAACGGTGTCATCCAGGGTCACTTGCTGTATGCGAGTATTGTTTCCTAAAACTAAGACAGATTAAGTCGCCATTATGGCCTTCACTGAACATCTCTTCTATACAAATTGATACTTTAAGCAGAATAAAAGCCATTCTTTTACAAAAAACGGTGCCACTGACCTTGGCCAAAGAGATGTATGATCTGCAAGTTGCAAGGACTTCTGCAGAGATACAAGCCCTTTATTCCACAAACTGCCCTATACATTTCTCAGAAATGTTAGGTCGCATCTTAAACATGTCTGATACGAGTGGTATTGTACATGTATTTAAGACAGTTTTTTCAGGACTGTTAGCACCCTTTGAAGGAGTCCTAGGCATATTTCCAAACTTTGTGCACTCTTTGTTTTGGCGGCCTGCCTCTCGTTTTGGGACTCGTTGCAGGGATACTATTTTTGCTCCTTCTGCTCCGATTTGGCAAGCCAAGTCACCATCGACACCCAGATCACCTTAGAGAACACTCTCCTGGCGATGAAGTGTCGTGAGCGCATGATACAAATACTGGGATTGACTCGTTTAAGAGATTTGAATACCACGTGGTTTCTATCATTCCGACCAATCTGGCAAGATTGCATCTTACCTGTTCTACGATGCCTGCTATGTGGAGAAGAATGCGTGCTAGACATCTGTCTGACACTCCCATCAGTCCTGCCAATGGAAGTTGATACTTTGCTTGAACCAGTAATGGCTCATGCACTGTGTTCCCAACGGCTAACAATACTGATGACGGCATTCATGAGATCTCACAGACGCAAAATGCAGACATGAGATATGTGGAGCAACAGGCACACAGGTACCATCTACTTTGAACATTGCTGAAGCGACTGACACTGACGGCGATGCTCCTGATCTATGTGCGGTTGATCTGCTTAACGAGGTAGTCCAACTTTCACCTACAATAGTAGACAAGTTCTTTACAGACTTAGAAGATTTTATGTTTTCTCCAAACAATGACACTAACTTTTTAAAAAAGCACACAGTGTTCTGAGAGACTCTGAATTCGACCTTCAATTTTGGAACTCTATTTTTTCTATGATCAAACTTTTTATATTTCCCTTTTTTTGGCACAAAGTAATCTGCTTCAAGAGAACTATTCATAGAGAACTAGAATTTTTTTTAAACTTCCAAGAGACATTATTTGACCTTGTCCACATTCAAACAGTTTATATAATCTGCCATGGAATGGTCTCAACTTTTTTTCTGTATTTAAGAGCCATTTCATAAGTATATTTTTTATGATTCATTCGGACAGCGTTTTTCAAATGTCGTCTATATGCTTTGAATGAACCATTGCTTTTAAATGCGTACAGCACAAATGCTCTCTTTTTGTACAACCTATTCTAATGCATTTTTATGTTTTTTGGGTGGGGTTTTAACACATCATGTTTAGTATATTTTATGTGCTTATAACACATAAAATAGTGGGTGTTGTGTGGCGTTTTAGGCTCCGAGTTATTTTTTCCGATTCATGCCCTTATATAGGTACAATTTACATTGCCCAATGTAGGCTTAGATATCAAGCCCTTATATAGACATAACCCATGCAGACAAAATACAGGCATGGCTACTTCCACCCATACCAAACGTCACAACGATTTATTGGAAAATTGGCTTAAGCAGTCAGGGACCTTCCCCTTGCTTGAATATTGATTTGTCCATGAACTCATGTACTTTGCAAAGAACGACTATTTCCTAGGGGTTCTTTCCTGACGTTATTATGCCCACCTTTGTCACAAAATAAGGCATTCCTAAACACCTTCAAGGTATAAATATATCTTGCTATAGCAAACCACGGTGGTTCGTAGCAGTTCGACTATCTACTTGCCCGACGCAGCTCGCTACAGCAAATGCTGAATGAAGCCGATCCTCCAGCTGACGCACTGATCGAGAGGCTGACTTTCTCTTGCCGAGAATCCAGCTCCAGTGTTTTCAAGCTCCCCTTGCGTGGTGTTGGGAAATCCAGTCCAGAGACAGAGATACCAGACCTCCTTCATTCTAAACGAAGGTATGGAGCTGATTAGAACCTAAGAGAAATCTTGGATAGATTCTTGGCAAAGAAAACTAAAACCTATGCTACATAATACTTACTTCTTCCCTCGTACTAGGCTTAGGTTAGGTACATTGGGGTAGGTGTATTTTAGAAGCACCAGATGAGTATTTTTAGTCTATGTAATTTATGTATGTATTTTTATATGGCTTAGAAACCATACAATGCTCTTACAGTATTATTTTATAATATCGTTCTCGCTGTACGCATTATACTTTGCAGTCTGCTTAACGATTGTAGCAGTTCACTTCTCTTGCATGAGAAAGAAGACTGTTCAATATACCCTTTTTATTGAAAACGTACGTCTCTCTATTTCTCTGCAACTCTGTAGAAACTAAGCATGCACAATTGACTGAGTGAAATACTTATCTATTGTTTCCACAACTCTAGAGATACATTTCTTATTCTTGGTAAACAAAGTTGTCATGTTTATGCGGTTGTCAGAAACGAATCCCTTCTTGTGAATTCGAAAAAGTTTCTAGTGACCTCTGAGCTACCTGGCACTCACTATTAAGTTTATTATATTCGCTAGAGACCTAGTCGACCTCAGTCCTATATCTAATCTATAGGATATATTATTCCAATGCGCATATCCTATTGGGAATATAGGAACTACACTACAGGGCAGTACTTTTCTCCTTTCTCCCTTACTTCTGGGACTACCCACCCGTGTAACCATGATGTGGACACAGGTGACAACCTCGCTGTTGAGGATAATTCTTACAGGTTGTTAGATAAGGTGTGGGCCAGCATCAAGAGTGAAGTCTCTAAGATGTTGTAGTTGTGGGTGATAAAACCCTCTAGTAGCCCCTGGTCCAGTCCTGTGGTTCTAGTACCAAAAGCTGCCCCAGCGGGCACCACACCTAAACTGATGTTCTGTATTTATTATAGAGAGCTAAATTCTGTGACCAAGACAGAATCTAATCCAATCCCTAGTGCTGATGAGCTGGTTGACAGGTTTGGGGCTGACCAGTACTTAAGTAGTTTGATCTCACATCAGGGTGCTGACAGATTGCCTAACAGAAGGTTCCAAAGAGAGATTGGCCTTCTCCACTCCAGAAGGCCACTGTCAGTTTAGAGTGATGCCCTATGGACTCAAGAATTCCCCTGTTCCCTTCCAGAGGTTGATGAATCAGGTACTCGCTAGTAAGTATGGGTGAATTTTGCGGATCTGCGGTCTGCGAATTTGCGCGAAATCGTGGATTTTTTTGCGATTTGCAGAAATATTGCTGGAGTACTTTCTACTGGCTAATCCAGTAAGTGCTACCTCGTTGGGTAAATGTATAATGCTTTTCTCACACTACAGCTGCATAAAGTGCCAGAAGAGTTGTCTCCAGTGACCATGTGTATGTTACTATGCCATCGCGCCGAAGGGCGCAGGCGTCCCTTGAGTGAGCTGTCCATCATAGTGGGTAAATGGCGGGAAAACAGTGCACACTGCTAGTGTGTGGGGCGGGGCCAAACGGGTGGGCTTCTATGCGAGTTCACATGCCTCTTGTGTGTATGAAAGGTCAGAGACCGATCAGAGTAGCAGACAAGGATAAATAAGCTCCTGGTCACAGGGACTGCATAGGGATTGCACTCGTGAAAGTGAAGGATGCACTTTGCCGTGACCTTTTTGGCACTTATTTCCTGATTCAGAATTACCACAGGCTCCTCGGATGACTCATGCAAATGAGGAATGAAAATCCAAAATTGTCGAGGTGGTCCATTTCCCTACACAGTATGGACATTAGGGTAGAACACAGACTAGGAGTTGACCACGCCAATGCTGACAGTTTGTCCAGGTTTTTCTGCCTTAGTGATGAGAACTCCCTAGAGGTTGGGTAGATCGGCCCACTTTCAGCTAGGGACAACACATGTTAGACCTGTCATCCTTAGGGAGGGCTTTCCCCAATTTTTTGCCTGCTTACCTTAATTTTTGCTGCATCTTTGTGTTGGCCTTAGGACTCAGTGCTTTTACCACTGCTGACCAGTGTGCTACGTTGCAAGTGCTTCTTCCCTATAACATGGTGGCATTGAAATATACCTGTTTGGCATATTTAGTTTACCTGTAAGTCCTTTGTAAAGTGGTATACCATATACACAGGGACATTAATCGAAATGGTCCTAGTGGGCCTGCAGCACTGATTGTGCCACCTACACAAGTAGCCTTTCAAACTTGTCCCATTGCTGCCATTGCAGGGCCTTTACTGCCACATCGACGTGACATTTAAAACCACTTGCCAAGCCTTATACTCCCCATTTAATACACATAGGCCACCCCTAAGGAGCAGAATGCTCTGCAACTAAAAGGTAGGACATGTTGTTTTAAGTTTTATATGTCCTGGTAGTGGCAAACAGCTAAATACATGTTTAACTACTGCGAGGCCTACTCCTTTTATAGGCTAGCATTGGGAATTCCTTAAAAAACCTTTAAGCTGTTATTCCAGATTACTAAGGAATACTTAAATCATGTTTCATACCTTTAGAATGGTAATGATAAATCATATTTAGTGGTAAAGTTGGATTTGACATTACTATTTTAGAAATACCACTTTTAGAAGGTCGACTTTTCTCTGCTCCTAACTCCGCTCTGTGTGCCGGCAGCCTGTCGCTAATATGCGTCTTGGCTGGGGTGACAGCTACACTTTGTGCATTCCTTCTAGGCATGTACACCAACAGAAAATAGCAGTGGGTCACGGGACTAACTAAATTATGTATCTTTCAAATAAGAACTAATGTGTTCAAAAGCACATGTGAAATCTTGCCAGGGGAAACTCCTCAACGTGAAAGAGTTCCCATCAGTCCACCATCGAGACCGCCCTTCATCATCTGGGTACTCTCAAACTTCGAGGGTACTGATTCCCACAACAGACCGGCAGATGCTTTGAACCTAATCTGGGGTATATCAGTGATACAAGGCTAAGATATGAAAAAATGTGTCTCTAAAGGAATTCGAAGCCTACCACATCCACACCATCGTTAATTCCTACTATCCCTCCTAATCCCTATAGGACCTCTAAACCAAACATTACATGCGTCACAAACTCCAACCTCAGAAGTATCCCCTTCACCCAGGAACCCTCTTCAACCATCAGCACGCCCAAACTCAAATGTATTCTCCTAAACTGCAGATCGGCGATAAGACATGCAGCGGATATAGCTGACCTCATCCTCACACATGAGCCAGACCTATTAATGCTAACTGAAACCTGGTTAAAAGAATCCTCCACACCAATCATTGACATTTTAGTTCCACCCAATTACAAAATCATCAGACTAGATAGAGCTAGAGCCGACAAGTCGGGGGGAGGCATAGCCTGCATACACCGTAGCAATATATTGGTAAGCAGAACCATCTCCCCCATTATTCCAGCCATGCGAATACATGTGCCTTAACATCACTAGCAAGGGTAAACCTGTTTGCTCTATGCATACCATCTATCACCCACCAGGTGAGAACCTCACCTTCATCGAACACTTCATGGACATGGTTTCATCTTACACGGAGCGACAAATTACCCAAATATTCCTCGGAGATTTCAATCTCCATTGGGATGACCCTTATGATACTGCAGTGAACAGTCTTAAGAATTTCCTGACTGACCTACAACTAATGCAATTCTGCAACATCCCAACATATGACAAAGGATCGATCCTGGACCTAGTATTCGCTAAATCAGACTCCATTCAGCTAGATTCGATCCTACCCTGCGACTGGTCTGACCACCACATCATCACTTTCACCATTAAGGAAACGGTGAAATTGAACTCAGCCCAATCCACAAGACCAAAAGTCTGGAAAAGAGACCTGAAAAAACTTAACCCCAACTCCCTGCCTTCCTCTTGTTCCAACCTACTGCTGCCTCCCGCAGGATCCTCCACAGTTCACGATTTCACCAGTCACTACCTTACGACCATGACTTCAATAATAGACGAGGTAGCTCCTTTGCAACTAAAAAGAATCTCACTGAAAGATTCCAAACCTTGGTTTAACGGTATACTCAACGAGGACAGGCGCTCACTCAGAATTGCAGAACGGATCTGGAGATCAACACCATCAATCTACCACCTCATGTCTCTTAGAACAAAGAGGAACGCATATTTCCGCAAGATCAAGCGCACCAAAGCCGATTTTTTCCAGCCTCCAACTTGACCAGGCAAGAAACCGTCCCAAAAAACTCTTTGATCTGATAAAAACCCAATCTAAGGATACACCCCAACGACCACAAGACTCCGAATACTCGCAGCCAAATTGTGAAGAATTCTCCACCTTCTTCTCCCTGAAGACTGACGCCATCAAGAACGACCTCCTAAAGGATCAAACCTTATACGCAAGAACGAATACTTTAACCTCTCTTGCCCCCAGTCCTACGCCTGGCCAACTTTCATCAAAGTCCAACCCAAAAAATAACGTAGACTGGTCATCATCTCCTATTACTCTGAAGATGCTCTAGGCAAAATTCTCAGTGCATTGAACCCAGCTAACCACTCTTCCGACCCGCTTCCGGCAAACGCAGTCAAAGCCCTTACTCCACTACTTCTACCTCTCTGGTCCAAGATCATAAACAGTTCACTCCAACAAGGATGCATCCCAGATACCCTCAAAGTGGGCCAGGTCTCACCCATTCTTAAGAAGCCCACGGCAGACCCCACAGATCTAAACAACTATCGCCCTATCTCCAATATCCCTACCGTAGCCAAGTTGCTGGAAAAATGTGTGCACCTACAGCTAACCAAACATATCGACCACTTTGACCTTCTCAACAAACACCAGTCAGGTTTCCGTGCTGGCCATAGCACAGAATCAGCCATGACACACATCATCAATGATGCGCTGCAAATACTCGACCAAAATAGAGCTTGCCTACTCATCCTACTTGATCTCTCCTCAGCCTTTGACACGGTCAAGCACGCAAACTTGCTAGACCTCCTGAAACACAGAATGGGCCTATCTGGTGTAGTGTTGAGCTGGTTCATTTCTTTTCTCCAAAACAGGACACAACAATTCAAAGTCAATAACACCCTGTCCAAGCCCGTCCCAGTAACCCTTGGTGTACCGCAAGGATCCGCACTATCCCCAACATTGTTTAATCTCTTCATGGAACCTCTCACCGAAATTCTACAATCCTCTAACGTGCAATGTACGCAGATGATACACAGCTATACCTCAAGATACACACCCCAGAGGACATCAAATCACTTAACACAGCTCTTAAGAATACCCAAACATGGCTGGCAGAAAATCATCTCAAATTGAACGCCCTCAAGACCGAATTTCTACTTATAGCTCCGCCATATCACAGCGTTTAATGTACAACCTACCATTGTGGACTCGGTGAAGTCACTTGGAATGACTTTAGATAGTAACCTTAACATGCAAAAACATATCAGCAATGCCACAAAGGTAGCTAACTTCCAGATAAACACTTTAAGGAAACTGAAACCCTTCCTGCCAAATAAGGACTTTCAGCAGGCAGTTCAAGCTCTGGTTAACCAAGAGTGGAATACGGTTGTGTCTCCCTATGTGGCTTACCCAAAGCATAAACTGCACCTCTCAGAGCTTCTATCAACACCGCAGCAAGACTCATAACTGGATCTAAACGCAGTTCCCACATCTCCCCGGACCTTCAATCCTTGAACTGGCTACCCCTTGAGGCGAGAATTCATTTGAAAATTGCGTGCATGACACACAGAGCCCTACATCAAAAGACACCCAGTTACTTGGCACAGAAACTTACGATCTCTGGTGGGGCCAGATTCTCAAGAAATGCGGACAAACTACTTCTGAAACCACAAAAATTCTAGAAGAAAAAAACCTATAACAGATCCTTCTCTGGGATGGCACCCAGAATTTGGAACGCCTTACCCCCAGAAACCAGACTTAACCCGTCCTCTACTACTTTCAAAAAGGAAGTTAAATCCATCCTCATGGCCCAAAACACATGACTAGGGTCTGCTGAATCCCTGTATGAGATACTTCCGCGCTCTCAAATACAAGACACTTACTGATGCTTAATCTAACTATGCTGCTTTTTACTACATTTTATGTACATTTAATTTTATATATTTCTGTTTCCTGTATAAGTAACATTTATTGTATGTACAGCGCTCTGATATCCGCTAGGATCTTGTTCTCGCTTTATAAAACTCTCCAAATAAATAAAATAATTTAAATAAATAAATAAAGGAATCAACGGTTGATCCAGTACTGTCCAGTGTAAATCAGTAGGCAGATGTCCCACCTCTAAAAAGTGGTTGGCCAGTCTAGTGGCCTGCTTGTAGCACCTGATTGAACTTTTATGTTCAGAAATCCGTACCTTAATTTTTCTGGTCGTCATCCCTACATAGTTTTTTTTGCAGGGACAAATAATCAGATAAATAAGGTTAGTGCTGTTACAGTTCGTAAATCATCTAAGCTGCCAAGGTCGGTTAGTGCCAATATCAATACTGTATGTCTTCGTTGATTGCGGACAAGCAGCACAATTCCCGCAGGGGTGGTGTCCTGTGACAGCAGGCAAGTCCCATAATGTCCCTACCGCTTGAGGAATAGTTGTTTTCGGTCTGGTATGAACTAGTTGGTCTCTCAGACTCTGTCCTCTTTTAAAAGCAAACAGAGGAGGTGGCAAAGAATCAGTGCCAGTGTTTAAAATCTTCCAATGTTTCTTTACAATTTTTTGTACTTGGTTGGAATGTGTGCAGAAAGTATTGACACATGTGATCCTTTCCTGTTTGGGTTTTGGAGGCAACAGCTCCAACAGGCTCTCTCTGTTGTTATTAGACGCCCTTTTCTTTGAGTTACGAATCAGGCGTTTACGATAGTTCTTATCGGCCAAATTAGCTGCCAATGTCCTATAATGGACATCAAAGGCGGACTTCGTGGAGCAATTCCTCTGTATTCGGAGGAATTGCCCGAAGGGCAAGTTATCCCTCAGAGCCTTCGGGTGACAGCTCTCATAGCTCAATAGGGAATTCCTCGCCATGGGCTTGCGATATAATTCGGATTGTAGCCCTGTTGCTGAAGATGTAATTAGCAGGTCTAAAAAAGCCAGTTGATGTTTGTCAAATTCAATCGTGAATTTGAGGAATCGATTCCTCTCATTCAGCCAAAGATGAAACCGCTGAAGCTCTTCCACCATCCCAAGCCACACTACCAGGACGTCGTCTATATACCTTTTCCACAATCGCAGACACTGCTGATGTGGATTCGTGTCTGCAAAAATGTGGTCATGTTTGAATTTGTGGACATACAGGTTAGCGAGACTAGGAGCAAAAACGCTGCCCATGCTAGTCCCGCTAACCTGTAGATAGATCGACTACTCAAACTGAAAAAAATTCTCAGTCATGGCCAAAGTAGCCAAAGTCATAATTAGTCTTGCCGGCGTGATGGAGTTAAGGTCTCTATTTGTCAAAAGTCCCTCAATCACCTCCAGTGTTTCAGTCTGGGGGATGGATGTATATAGACTTTCAACATCAAAGGACACAAGGATGTCTAGATCTTCATTATACTCGATGTGAGGGAGAATTCTAAGAACATCCTTTGTATCTTTGAGGAATGTAGGAATTTTCCTCACTAGTGGCTTCAAAAAGAAGTCTACGAAGGTTGAAAGGAGTTCAAGCAGTGAACCAATGCCCGATATAATCGGCCGACCAGGAGGTGGCCTTTGAGCCTTATGTACTTTTGGCAGTACATAAAAGTACGGCATTCAAGGGTTCACTGTGCAAAGATATTGAGCCTCTTTGTGAATGACCCAACCTTCAGCCAGAGCTTCCTCCACTATATGTCCAATAACTGTGGTGAGTCTATCTGTGGGATCGCTGGTGAGTTTTCGATAGGCCTTGGTGTTATTCAGTTGGCGCAAGCACTCATCTCGATACATGCCTGAATCCAGTAGGACAATTGCACCCCCTTTGTCTGCTGGCTTTACTACCACAGACTCATTGTTGGCCAATGTTTTCACTGCCTCTTGTTCCTTTCTTGACAGATTAATAAAAGGGCTTTGTTGTTGTTCATATAGTTCTCTTATATCATGGTCTACTGCCTCCTCAAAGGCTAGGACTTTGGCTGGAAGGCCAACACTGGTGGGATTAAAAGTAGACGGCCTCTTAAGGCCGGTGTTCTCACCACCATCAGCACCCTCTGAGTTGAAACTGTGTTTGTTAGCAAAAAGGTAATGCAACCTTATTTTACGGAAGAACTTTCCCATCTCAATTTGAGCGATGAACGGATCACCTCTATTAGTAGTAACAAACCCCAGTCCCTTATTAAGGACCTGTTCCTCAGTTTCAGTTAGTACATGTGTACTGAGGTTTATTACGAGGCTTGCCCTACTGACGTCCCTGGTTGTTCCTGAGGGATTTTCTTCCCATTCCTCAGATCCATTGTTACGGGAGGGAGATTCCAGCGGACCTGGCCCTGTTGCTGGGCCCTCTGTCGTCCTCTCGACCGTCCCTGGCCCTGTCCTAAAAAAGACTGTTGATTGTATTCAGAGTAAAACTGCTGTGGGCCAAAGGGACCCCCGGGTGGAGGGAAAGTTGGTGGTTCCCATGGTGTTGATTGCCACCATGGCAGAATTTGTGGATGGCCAAAGTATTGGTTATAGCCCCTCCAGTTTCTCCTATTACTTCCCCTCCCTCTATTTCCACTCGGTGTGTTCCCTCGGTTAGAGAAATCCGAATCAGTGGATCCTTCATCTGAGCTTGATGTACCGCACGTTGATCCCCCTTTGCGTCCATTCTTATTAAATGGCGCAGGTACATATGTATCGCTAGTGTACGGATACACCTTTTCAGCAGAGAATTTGGCAAGATCTTTCTTAAATTTTTCAAGTTTACCAAATAAGATGGAGTCTCTGAACTCTTTACTGGCTTTATTACCTTCTTCCTGCCCTTTTGAGAATGATTTACCTGAAATTGTTGTCCTGATCTGACCATCTCTACCTTTTTATTCAGACGGGAACAAAAATGGGTTTTCAGACTCAAGACAGACAAGATGGGGTTAAATGAAGAAATTCCTTGGATGTCACTCTGAAATGTAACCTCCGAGTGAGAGACGGGGTGAATTCCCGGGGTTGATCAGATTGTATGCTTCTGAAACTTGTTTGAATAAATATATGGGGGGCTTTCTGATTGAGAACCTCCCCTATGAGCAGGGAACTACATCCCCCTTGTGATTTGGTACAAAACGCCACTGTTATTGCCATTGACCTTGGTTTTATTGTGTTTGAGTACACGGCGTGTTACACTCATGTACATGCAATTCGCTCTTAGGCGGGTTTAAGCCTCGCCAAATAGGACTTTGGTCTGCGTTAGTATTTTGCTTACTCGTTAACCAAGACTTGGCTCATATGTTAAATCGAGACATTCTGTTGATTTTACGGGTATGTGCCTTGCGATGTAATACCATTGAGCTTATGAGCATTCGGATACTCGAATTTACCATGGTATGAGTACGAGTGCAAATGGCATCGCCAAGTATGACTAAGGTCTGTATCAGTAACTGCTTATTGTTCGAGACATTGCTCACTCGTTAATTTTTATCATTCTCTTGAATTTATTTTATGGCTGCCTGGCGAGAGATTACGAGTGAGCTTGTGAGCATGCGCATACTCGTGCAACGAGCATCGTAAGACTAAGGAACTACATTTCCCTAGTAACGTGACACGGCACGCCATGATGACGTCACACGCACGCACGATGCCGGTGCCGGAAAGGAATTTAGTTACCGCCGGTACACCGTGTCGGCACATCCCCATGATACAGCCCAGAGGGATGACCGGTGTACCGACGGATAGGTAAGAGGATTTCAGCCCCCGAATAGTGATGAAAGTATTGTGGAGAATGCGACTAAGAGTGACAGAGAGCGCGTAGAGTGTGAAGTAAGCCTGATTGGTTTCAGCAATCTATAAATACTCGCCTACCACTCGAGGTTGCTTAATAATGGACCAAGAGTAAAGGGTGGTGCGTTTAGATCAGCGGCACGTAGTTGAAATAAATGAAACGCAACCACTAATGGAGGCGCTTGTTTACCATACCCAAGTGGTTTTGTGAGAGGTGAATCGGCGCCCGATATGGCACGTGAGGAACAGGTGAATCATTGCTGTTTTAGGGAGACACTTTTCCCATAGTTGAGTGTTTTTCTTTCCTTCTACTAGAGCGGTGCTCCTAGTACCTGAGCTGGTGCCAGGTGAGGTGGGGCTGTTCCCTTCTGCCTAAAAGGTGAGTGAGCACGAATAATCACTATATATGGCAGACCTAATTACCCATAGATGGCTAGCATTTATGAGCTAGCGTGTTGAGCAAGATATAATTATTTCTTCATTGAAGCACATTGTTATAGTTACTGATTGTGCTTTGTCGGTCTTTCTTTTTATGTATCTGGAATCTCCCCGGCTGAATGTTGTGGTTTGAAGTCAGGAGGTTGAAAATATATTGCACTTCTCAGGTGATATCATTCTTTTTATATGTATAGCAGTAGCATTAATGGTCATGAGGAAGCAGCAGGAGACCATTTGGCTCCGATTGTCTGCAGAAAAATGTCGACCTAAGATTCTCATTGGTAGTTATTTGTTACACTACTATTTGCACTGTTTTTATTGATTTGGGAGTGTAGGGGTGCATAATAAAAAGTTTTTTTCCCCCATCACTATCCAATTTTAGAGCATTTCACGCTTTTTCACCAATTCACTTTCACTTTAGTTAGCACTGCTATTCAGTTCCTTCAGAGACACATTTTTTCATATCTTAGCCTTGTATCACTGATATACCCCAGATTAGCTTCAAAGCATCTGCCGGTCTGTTGTGGGTATCAGTACCCTCGAAGTTTGAGAGTACCCAGTTGATGAAGGGCGGTCTCGATGGTGGACTGATGGAGACTCTTTCACGTTGAGGAGTTTCACCTGGCAAGATTTCACATTTGCTTTTGAACACATTAGTTCTTATTTGAAAGATACATAATTTAGTTAGTCCCGTGACCCACTGCTATTTTCTGTTGGTGTACATGTTAGTTAGGGGGCATAGCAGACTTGGTAATTAACTTCCCCTGGACCCTCCACCCTTACTGTTTTGTTGTTTTGTTCCTTCTAGGCAGCCATAAACACAGGAAGGTGAGGCTCATCTGCATTCTGAGCGCTCATCTGCATTCTGATGGGTCGTTTTGGGCAAGAAGGAATGGGAAGGACTGACATTTACACTTCAATAGGTAGTATTCTGGCCCCACACAAAACACTGATTTAACCCCCACAAATAACCTAGCAGACTGTACTGGGTTGAAAGGGATCTTAGTCCACTTCAGAGAGGTCCTTTAAAGTCACCCCTAAATAAAAAGGCACTTTTGGGTATAAGTACTGGAGTTCTGACCCTACCAAATCAGTACGCTACTGGACCTGGGAAGAAGTCTGCTGGAGTATAGACTGCTGTGCTCTAAGGACTGCCACGTTTCCTTAGCTGACGGTTCTGAGGAACCGCTTCTCTGCTTTGCTGAGTTCCCCTGCTGATCTTTGCCCTGCTGAGGACAAGGCCTGGACCCATCTCACCTGAACCCAGAGTGACTCCAGTGGCTTGCTGGCTTACCTCCTATCTTCTGAAGTCTCAGGAACACAAACAACTTCCTGCAATTCTGCTCTTGCTGCTGGACTCTGTGATCTGTGAATATTACCCTTGCCTGAGGTGCCCCTCCAGTCCTGGACCTCAGAAGTAGGTTCTGAAGCTGATTTCAGCAAAAACCAATGCATCGCCAGACTGTGTGAGAAATTCCGTCGCAATGATTTGCGATGCTGATGCAGAGACTGCTCAGTGACAGCGGATCCACAACCTGCGCAGCTCGATGATGATGCTCTGTGCGGCTCAATGGCGATGCATTGCATTCATTTCAATAGAGCCGGGTGACGATGTGAGACCCCCTTTGCACTGCTCTACAATGACGAGGTAGGCTTTCGACACTTGCATTCTTGTATTTCTTCAGCAGGACCTGTCTGGGTCCTGTAGTCGGCATGCCTTCCATTGCGGTCTGCCTGAACTTTTGATTGGTACTGGTTCCTCACGATCTCACACAGCCTTTTGACCGCTAGTGACTTCTAAGCACTATTTTTGCATTTATTAATTAAAAAACATATCTTGAGTTCTACTGATTGGACCTTTGTCGTGTTGGTCTTTTTTTAATCAGATAAATATTCTCTATGTTTTCAAAACATGTGTGCAGGCTTTTTGTGTTGTGTTCATTGTGTTACTGTGTGTGTGTGGTGCCAAATAATTCAGATATTGCCTCTTAAGTTAAGCCTGCCTGCTCTTTGCCAAGCTACCCAATGGTGAGCACAGTTTAATTTAAAATGTGCATCTAGGTTAACCTGACTAGGATTGCAGTCCCTACTGGATAGGGTGCATACCTCTGCCAACTAGAGACCCACTTCCTAACACCCATGTTCCTCTTATAATATGCCCCTCTGGGCCCAATGCAACATATGTGAAAACTGAACACAGAATTAAAAATGTACCATAAGAAGAAGAATAGGTTTGCTGCCCTGAAGTCAAATATAGGAATGCATTTTGGTAAAAATTAATCACCAGTAGTAAGAATCATCCTAATGGCAAATAATGTGGCATTACCTTAAAGCAATGAGAAACATGTCTGGAAGAACTAGTCACAAAATATGCAGCAACTGTTTAATTTAATAAATCTGTAACAACGTTGAGCTCCATAATGATGTTGATCTTGAGAAGCTGACCAAATGCATTAACTCCTCTAAGCCTCCCATTCTAAGTTGCCTTTTAACTCCGTGGAGAGAGAGTGGGTGTGGAATTAGAGATTGTAACCTGTCTAACCCGAAATTACCAAATGTTCGCCCAATTTCGGTGAATTTAACGTTGATATTTATTTATTACCACTTGTTTGAGCAGGTGGTAAATATATGACAGAACTGGTGTGGTATGAAGGTGGGGTGACACGAAGGGCATACGGGACGGAAACGAGGTGGCCTTTTGGAGGAACCATTGTCCGCTCTCTTGTGGTGCTGGATGGAGTTAAGTGGGCTGGGCTGTTGCTCTTTTCGCTTATTTTCTTGATGTCTGCTTTACACCTGTTTTGTTGATCTGTTTCGCTTATGATGACATCTGTGCAGCACTGAAGAAATGAAGGGCATCATTCATTGATTACATGTTGGCTGTTATATTAATGAAAGCAAAAAGAAACCAGAAAGTACCTTGTGCATAAAGGACATTTTGAAACCATCTGATACAAGAAATTCTTATCAATGACATTGCCAACTAACCCACACCATTATTATCTTATATGCCGGCCATTAGCAGTTATAGATTTAAATCTGTTATGACTAAGGGCCTTATAAATGTTATATAAAGTGTAATTATAAGTAACTTTTGTAAAGATGCAATTAAAACTATTTGTTCTAAAACAAATGGCAAATGATCTTGCAGAATGTAAGGTTTGTTTGAAATTGAATGAGAATTCATGACAAAATATTAAGATGCCACTGATTATTCCTCCACAACACCCCAAGTACTTTTTGGTACTGTGTTTGTTAATTTATCCAGACCTAAATAAGCGCATGGGCTTTTACAATACGAAAAACCACAGAAAGCACTCAGCTTGAAGTGGTGAATCAGAGGAATATTTAGGTTTCTCTACAGATAATAATCTTAATTTTAAACACAACTGTATTGAATTGTACAGTAGAATCAATAGTGTTTTAGTGAATTAAATAGTCGTAACAGAATGTATGCCGTTCTCTGTCCTGCTAAGGACAAGGACTGGACCCATCTCACTTGACAGTATGCCTTTTTAAAATATCCTGACTCTTAAAGTTCATGTCTCTGGTGACATACTGAGCTCAAATCTGGTGGTCATATGAAAATGTAATCTTGATTTAGTACAATATGGAAAGAGGCTCTAGGCCTTTGTAATTCAATGCATACTCAGGAACTAGACCTAGAGTTAGTAATATAATGGACGTCCAATACATACTACTAAATCGATATCATAAAAGTGTTCGCTACAGAACTCTTATCCTTAAATCAATGTATAAGCACTAACAGCTAGATTCATGAAACAAAAATCGGCTCGCAAAGGGCCAGATTCTCAGACTCTGGCCCTTTGTGAGCACAATTTTTGCATTTGGGATTCATCATCCCAAATGCAAAAATCGATAATAGCTAAATCGCATGTTTGCGAGGAATTGCATTTAAGGAATCTCTATTTGAGATTCCTTAAATGCAATTCATTAACCAATTTTAAATTGCGAATTCGCAATATTTGGTCGCTATTTACCACGAAGTCAGACTTCGTGGTAAATAGCGAAAAAAAAGAAAAAAGCACTTCAGTGCATTTTTCTCAGTTGCATGTTACACACACCTTTGGACATGTGTGTGCGCAACACCTGTGTAAATTTGCATTTCAGGGGTGCTACAGGGTGTCCTTTGGACACCCCTGGCACCCTTGAAATCGCATCCTTATTTGCAATTAGCAAATTGCTAATCGCAAATAAGGAATAACTCCCCATTCATTCCTATGGGCCTGTATGCCCATAGGAATGAATGGGAAGTTATTCCTTATTTGCGATTAGCAAATTGCTAATCGCAAATAAGGAATAACTCCCCATTCATTCCTATGGGCCTGTAGGCCCATAGGCATGAATGGGAAGTTATTCCTTATTTGCGATTAGCAATTTGCTAATCGCAAATAAGGAATGTGTAGGAATCGCAATTTATTTAGCGATTCCTACATGAATCCCGTTTTGCAAGTCCTTAATAGCGATTCCTTATGAATTGCTATTAAAGACTCGCAAAACGGGTCTTTGATGAATCTAGCAGTAAGCATCTTATCAAATTATAGCGTTGACACATTAGCAAACAGAATACTATAGCAAGATCTACAGTTACCTACAAAAATGAAACAGCCAGAGCGGAATGTTGTCATGACTGATGAACAAGGAAAAGGTGTTAGACACCACACATCTAATAGTATATTTCCTTAGCAGCATTGGATGTGGAATTTTCTTCTCTTGCTTTCCTTCCCCACTACCTGTTTGGAATGTATCGAAAAAATATACTGGAAATTGGTGTGCTTTCATGGTTTTGCAATGAAATCAAATAAAGATATTTATCTATCAATCTATCTAAAATTGATGGTGCTATGTATGAATAGCTGGGTTATGAACTTTTGAATTGCATGTTTATGGATTCCCTCAGTGTAGTTGGACTGAAGAAAGTTTCCAAGCCCCACGTTAAGCTGTAGTCAAGCAGTACCCATTTTGAGTAAGGAGATAGACCTGACTATCCACCATGAATTCTCTACTGATCAAACATATGTGCAGCAGTATGTAGGGCTTGATGGAAGACTTAAAAATGATGACATCAGCGATCGGTCATTGATTGAAGACAAGCATATGTTTTTTCTGTCATAGCTTGGCAATCTTCCTCTGCGAGTTTGAACAGCAGGTGGGAAGGGTCTTATGAGAATGTGATGTCCTGTTGTCTCTGTATAGAATACTTAAAACAGTTTAACATATTATTTTAGATTGGTTTATATGATCCTCAGAGATCCTTTTTCTACAGTTCGGTACTAATGTCTGAGGAATGTGGACTCACAACACTACTTAAACAATTCCACGCCAGGAAAGCAAAGCTCACAATTAGGTGCCTATTTAAGGCAGATTATCACAAAATGATGTGGACAGTGATTATGTGATATGTAATTATTTCCTTTCTCTTTTTGGCTGGAATCAGTAAAATAATTAATGGATTAATGAAACACCTATTCCTCATCAAGAATATATGTGATGGATAAACGTATGTATGCTTTTAAGCAGTTTAATAATAGACACCGGTATTGTACTTGATAATAGGCCACAGGTGGAGTTTGTACATTTTTACAGTTGGAATTGTTTACTGTTATGCAAAACTAACTTGAGTAAATACAATCACTAAAAGGAAAGTTCCATTCTACAAGAAAAAGGCCAGTTTGTCTACTGACTAACATATCCACTATTCAAATTACTTTCATGCTTCACTACACAAATTCACCACTAATCTTTTATGGGTTCCGAAGTAGCGTGCTACTTGCCAAAAAGCACTTCAACGCCTCGTCAGGGGTGGTAAGCGCTATATAAATGCATTTACAATGCAATGCAATACAGTACTTTCTGAAAATTATCCTCACCTGAAACTGCTACACTGAGCAACTATCACCCTATGACTACCTTGCCTTTCAAGGTCAAAGTCACTCACAGTTTGTTCTCCAGTCAACTCGTCAAATATATTCCAAGCAACCGTTTCCAAGGACGCTTCTGTCTGGGATACAGTATTAAAACTGGCCATTTGTATAGCTTATGCTGTTTTACCTTGCATTCTCAAACAAGCATTAGTTATGCCAATAGGTCTGGCTTTAATGTACACATGCATGCAGCCACAGGCATTCACAAATGTCATTTTCACGCATAAAATGCACAAATGGTATTTATCTAATGAAATCCTACCCTGTTGGCTTTGTTGTTTCTGGGAACACAAGCAGCAAAATGATTGCTTTCCGTAGAGAACTCACACAGGAGAAAAAGAACTGAATGACTATCAATGTGATGATTTGGTGCTCATTTCAGACCTAATATAGCCCCCCTTCAGTGTGCTTAAATGGTACAGAACTTAAGGTCTCTGCATATGCAGATGACATCGCAGTTTTTTCTGCCAATCCAGTGGATGCTATGGTCTGTATTACAGAAGAGGCAGAGCTGTTTGGTTCATTCTCAGGGTACAAGCTAAATGTGGCTAAAACTCAGACAATCCTTAATTAGCCAACGTCTTTAGGTGTTACAGATACTGCCTCATATTTGGGTATCCGCCTTAGTAGTCAGGTTAAGGATATATTCACTCTGAATTAAAAGCCACTTCTCAAATTAGTTATGGCTAAGCTGCGCGGCTGGCACCGGCTCCCCCTGAGCATTCTTGGTAGGTGCAATGCAATCAAAATAAATGTATTGCCTATGTTTTTATATTTGTTTCGTTCAATCTTCGTTCCTTTTGGGTCCCAAAATCTTTCTTAAGCATTTGGAAAGTGCTATAGGCGGCTATTTCTGGGGTATAGACGTGCCAGGAGGGCCACTGCTAGATATTTAAGTTGCATTACTGGGCCGCATTTGTGGGGCGGATCCAGAACTTGCTAAAGGGGCTCGAAGCTGGTTTATCCTTATTGGCCTATCAGCTAGCTTGTGGACCATCGATAGGGTTTATTCTCTACAAGACTTCTGATCCTAATTATTACAAACGGGTTAGATTCAAGGTGGTCAGGGACATAACCAGGATCTGGCAGGAGATCTGTGAGGAAAATCACTGCCCTTGTTGCATTATTTTACTATTTTATGGGGTAATCCAATAATTCCTGAAATATTTCAGGGCTATGTCGCAAAAGACTGGCAATGTATGGGCGTTCGCAGACTAGGTCAATTGTATGACAGTCAGGGGTTTCGTTCTTTCTCTACATTGAGAGAGGAGTTTGGGTTCCCACAGAGTCCTTTTTTAAAAAAAATATCTACAAGTAAGGGATTATTTCCTACACAGACAGAAACTATCAGATATACCATATTTGTCGGAAATATTGTTGGGTATATATGGGAATGATGGTAACATTTCTATTAGTTCATTTTATCAGAAACTTATTTCATTAGCTCATGACGACAGTATGCAGATATCTGCAAAATTAAGTTGGCTTCTTATAACTGAAATAACAGCAGAAGAAATACAGGAGGCTTGGATACCCTAAACCGAGCAGTAGCCTCTATCACTTTGAAATTGCAGCAACATAGGGCAATCTTTATGTTGTATTACACACCCAAGCTCATTTTCAAGTGGGCAACATCTCGATCTTCTGCTAAGACGTACTGTCCAAAATGTAAGCCCTTTGCGGCAGACTTACAGCACATGTTTTTAGACTGTCCGATGCTAAAGTCATTCTGGAATGATGTATTTTTAACGCTCACAGGGCATCTGGGTCATGAGTTTCAGCTTACAGACAAGAAAATTTTTCTTGGGATTAAACATGGGGCCACCAGTTAAGAGAGGTCATTAGCCTCTATTATCATTGTATGTGCCCATTTATGTATGGCTAGAGTTTGGATAAACCCTACCAGCCCAAATGTTAGCGAGGTATGGGCACTGCTCAGACAGGTGTTTGAGTATAATTCAGCCTTAGCTAAGGTTAGAGGCCCTCGCTCTTGCTTAAGATTCAAAAGGATCTGGTCTAGTCTTCCATGCGAATAGTCCTGTTGCATTATTCTACTCTGTACATTATGGTGTTTCATAATTTTTATTTTCTTCATTCTCTTTTTCTTCCCTAAACTCCCTAATCTCGCTTATCGCTATTGGCCTTCTCTAATCTAAGTACCAACTATGTGTATCATCCTATGTATGTGTTCAAGTGTTTTTTTTTGTTTTGTCTCCATTTTATGTTTGGATTTTATCATAATAATGGGTAAATATTTTTTTTTAAGTAGATAAGGAACTGAATGACAATGTGATGATTTGGTGTTCATTTCAGACCTAAAATACACCCTCATGTATTGTAATATTAAAACTTCCTGCTAGGAGGAAGGATACACCAAATAGACAATAGCTTGGGGTGAAAGAGTAACAGTGTTCTTGGTGCAGCCACACCTCACCATTTGTATGTTTTAGAGAACTGGTAACAATAAGTCTTGTAGACGGCTGTTACAGCTAGAACTGAAAAGGCGAGTGTTAGAAATGGGACTTCTGATTGGCTAAGGCTTGCGCCAAAGCCAGGCAGAAACCACCACTCTAGTCAGGGCAAAGGAGTTACATGGTAAACATAACCCCTGCTCACCCCCTTGGTAGCTTGGCACGAGCAGTCAGGCTTATCTCAGAGGCAATGTGTAAAGCGTTTGTGCAACACACACACACAGAAGCAACAAACTAGGCACACCACAAAAGAAACTCCACACAAGTTTATATAAAAATAGCCTTTGCATTATCATAAACACATTAGAAACATAATCACACATTTACACTGTGCCAACTGGCATGGGCAATATTCACAGGGGATATTATACAGGACCAGCCAATCGGGCATGGTCAGAAGCATCAAAATAGGTAAGTAAATGTAAAACACAACCAGTAACTACTGGTACCATAATGACCTAAGCATTATCACATTAGCATTGACACCATCCTAAAATATCATATTATGACATTGCTATTGAGTTTTGGAACCCCGAACATGTCAGTTACACTGCCATCAAAAACTCCATCAAAAAACAAGTGCGGGCACGGTCAATAGAACTGGACCTGGAGTCGCTGGCAAAAAAGAACCTACATGTGTCCTTGGTCCTACCACATATCCAGCACAACCCCAAACATCACCTCAAGCAGGCCGTGGGCCGCGCAGCCCTTCACAAGATCTTAGCCTACAGATTACACCCGCTGCCTCTCAAAGAACTATATGTCTTCGGCACGGCCGGCTCAGGTCTCCGGGAATGTAGGCTCTGCAGGTACAAACGTGAGTCATTGGCCCACCTATTACTTTGTTGCCCGGCCCTGCCCGCAGCCCGCAATCTCCATCTTAGGCCAATTCTAAGACAATCAGGACTCCGTACGGCAAAGGAGGCGACCAACCACCTCTATACCTTGACAACGGTAAAGCACATGGCCTCCTTTGGAAAGTTCATTTATCAGACACGAACTCTGCTGAACGCACGTGAGGGCCTCCCTACATAGAGACTTAGCAGACCCAGGCCTTAATAGGACCCTCCCTTATCGCTACCCCGCCCCTTGGGCGGCACAAACTCCTTTGGTTTTAACTTTTGTAATTTGTAATCTTGTATTCTGTTTTAATGTAATGGTTTTGAGTAACAAAACAATAAAGAATTCACAGTTCACAGTAATATGACATTAGGTAATAAATCACCTTAGGCCCAAACCTCATTAGCATAAACACATTACACCCTAGGCCTCACCAGCAGAAAAACATTATGCATAACATCCTAAGCATAAATACATTACACATTAGGTATCACAAGCATAAAAACACATTTTGCATCACATGAGGCCTAAACTATATTGTGCCTAAATCACATTAGCATTATCATCCCATTAGGTATCACATCCGGGGTCACCACCCTGTGCATAAATCATTACCAACAGTGCCCCACCATACCCACTCTTAGCGGGCACACCTAAGGGAAATGCATTAGGCATAAATCATGATGTAAGGGGCCTCACATGAGGACTTTGCGCCCTATCAACATTAGACCTAACCCCAGGACAACTGGCCTTCCTCTGGGCTCCAATGCTCTATGTCCCGCAACACCATGTCAGAAAAAAGGCTAGGAGAAAAGGCAAAAGGTTTATGGATGACCATGCAAAAAGGGCCAAGTCCAACAGAGAGGCGTGTCTTTTCATTCTCCTTGGGGTATCTGCACCCACGTACATTCCAAAAAGGCCCTAAAGAAGGGGTCTTCAAACTGGACTTAACTGATTCCAGGGTGGGTGCCATGCTCTGGTTAAAAGAAGCATCATGCTGATAGCAGTGCTTTTCTTAAGCTGAAAAAAATGATCAGCATTAAGACACTCTGTAATAGACCATTACTAAAATTTTTATCATTTATATCTGGCTGGGAGTATGTGTCAAAAGGAAATGGACTTCGAATATTCTTCAAATATCCCCACCCCCATTTATAATAATCACACTGTGCATACTTATACACGTTAATAAGGCCTGCCTGACCAGAACTGCATGTTTAGCAATCATGTATTTGATTGCATTTTTAAAAGGTTTAACAGAACGTAACTGTAATGTTGGAATAAGACTAGAGATAATAAAATATTGTGCATTTAATGGAATATTTGGGAAAACTTCTGGGCTGTGCCCCAATGATTTTTTTGTATACTGGGTGGGTGTGGCATTAAAACGTTTGATGACCACTGCCCTAAAGGGATCAGAGGTACAGTCATTAAATGGTCTCACTCTCATATAAAATCAAAACCATTTGACCCACATCTACAATTTGGCATCCTCTGCGTGTCTACATCACATGGAGTCCTAAAAGGCTCAGGCCATATGTATCATTCCAAATTGCGATCGCAAACGCCGAAATTTGCAGCATTTCGGCGTTTGCAATCGCAATTTGGCTCAGTGGTATGTATGAAAGCAAAACTGCGTTGCAAAATAAGGAATCGCAAAATTAGTGATTCCTTATTTTGCGATTGCATATAAATGCAATGTAAGAAGCACAGAAAAGTGCAATTTGGCCTTAAGGAATCGCAAGTTACCACCAACTTCAAGTTGGTGGTAATTAGCGATTTCTTTGAAAAATTCACTTTTTTGCATTTTTCAAAGTGCCAATGTGAGGCACACATGCACATTTCAGGGGTGCAACAGGGTGTCCTTTTGACACCGTGGCACCCATGAAATTCTCAGTTTGCGATTCTCTAATTGAGAATCGCAAATTGAGAATGTCTTCCCATTCTTTCCTGGAGTGAATGGGGAGGTATTCCTTAATTGCGAATTGCAATTTGCTATTCGCAATTAAGGAATATGTAGGATTCACAAAATTGTTTGCACATCCTACATACATGGCATTTTGTGATTCTCCAATAGCGATTCTCTAAAAATCGCTATTTGAGAATCGCAAAACCTAAGTTTCATACATATGGCCCTCAGTCCTCTGTAGTGTGCTTTATTATGACTTTGGGAGCGCCAGGCTTAGACCGGCACTGTGCACCTAATTACAAGAAATGCGGTATTTGATGATCTCCAAAGGATTTGACACATCGGCCTTCTTATGGAGTAACTTTAGGTTGTTTTCTGTTAAGAAATAGAACTTATTTGAAAGTGCTGTGGTTACTCACCAGTCTGTGGCATCCACTGGTTGTCCATATCCTCCCACGCCACAGAAACACCCGTATTCGCCGTAATCAGTTAAAGGATTCTTCCCAGTAACCGCTAAAATCATTAAACCAAAGTGCGGAATATCTCCGTGAGCCACAAGACAAACTGCAAAGAAACGAAGATGACACAGTCAGTTTGAAAGCAGGCCGAGGTGAAATCTTTGTTACACAAGTGTAAATTTGCTTAACTGATGAGTTTAGAGTTGCACTTTTTTTTGCAAAAGTCAACTTTTCTATCATTTCTGCTTCATTGCATTATTTTCTTCTGAGGGAGATTGGTTTGCACAGAAAATATCTCAGATGATGAATCTATTGCGAGGGGCGAAAGACGTGTTCTGCTCGAACGATCCTTGCACGTGTTGTATTCAGAATTGTGGACAACTGTTAGTTAAGCAACGAACAGACCAATTGCATTTCGCGTAATTTTCCATAGTGTTTGTTTAAAAATCATCTGTGTCACAGGAGGGAAGCATTTCCTAATTTAACTACCCTGTCTGAAGGGGAGGAGCTCGGGCCTGAGTGCGTGGGGAGCCATCTGCACGTGCACAGCTCAGACCAGGATACATTTGAGAGACAATTCAGACGTGTGTGGGGGAAGATTGACTTGTAGGGGGAGAGCTCGGCCTGAGTGGACGCAGGTGGGTTGCACACAGAGATTCCCAGCCCAGTCTGTTAGGACGAGGTTGGCTGGGGAGGCTCTGAGAGGCGGTGCTTGGACCTGTGTAAATGGAAAGGGGTTTACGCGGTCGGAGCTTTAGCCAATATGGCTGGAAGTGGGGTCTACGTATGATGATCTCTTGCTTGGAAGACAACAGCGGGGGTGGCAGAGGATGAGCCTGAAGGGATAGCGAGGGTCAATAGAGGAGACCTTCAGCGTGGATTGAGGCAGAGAGAGGAGGTGTTGTGGTGTTCAGGGACAGCAGAAGGGAGAAGATTTGCCGAGGGAGACCTCAGGCCTGGCAAAATGAAGAGAGGAAAGCTGTTTCTGGATGAAGATATAAAGGTCAGCAGAGGGAAGACAGCATAGGGTCAATGATGGCCTGGAGGGAGGTACAGCAGACACAGTCCCCCCTCAGATGGTTAGTGCAGCAACGTGGAAAACATTTTGAGGAGAAGCGAGTGACTTTGAGAAGAGTAGTGGCAAGGAGTGACAACAGTCACAAGCAACATCTAGGTATGAAGGACAACATGGCGGTCAGCGGCTAGCTGGTCGCGAGAGGCTCGACTGGTCAGGGCGGTTATTGCTGTTTCTATTACCGTTTTTCATGGTTTGCAGTGATTTTTAAACGCTGTGATAGCATGTTATGCGATGGAAATGTGGTCTTTTTAAATTGAAGGTCTGCTTCTTGGTTTACCACAGAGGAGGGAGGACGGAGTAAAACGAGCGGCAGTACCACATTAATGCAAGTGAAGCCAGGCGTGCTTTTCAGCAAGGAGTAAGGTTTGCGGTGAAAAGAACGAGCAGAACGAGCACAAAATGCAAGTTTTAGGCGAGCCGAGGAGGCTGAAACTTTTTTGCAGCTCATTTCAGGACAAGGAAATGGACCAATGGCTCATTAGCTTGGCTAGCGTTAGTTTTTTCAGTTTTAAATTCCCAGGGCAATCCTGCCATAAAATCACGTGAATTAAGAGAAGACCGATAAACTAATGGTTGAAAACACTAGCTAACAACTACATTGAAAGCCATGATTGTTGTATGGTCCTGACCAATAAGAGGGAATTCTCAAAGGAATGGGTAGGGCCACAAGAGAGGAGGAGTGGGGGTTCCCCAGGGGATCACAAGGGTGGATGGAGGGAGGGTTAGGAGTTGGTCACTGGGTGGGGAGCATTTAGGAAATAATCCACACAAAAAAAGTCAGATTCGCCAAATTAAATATTATAAGCAGTTTTATATATACACAAGGAGGGATGATGCAGGCCACAGTTGACCAGGCAATATATCTTAGAGTGATGTCATCGAACCTAAATGGGCTGAGGATGGAGAGGATATTTCAATATGTAAAAGATGCTCCAGAGCAAATTTGTATTCTCCAAGAAACACATCTCACCAAGTTCTAAATGAAGAGTATGTGCAGAAATATAATAAATGGATACATGAAGTAATATGTACTACACAACAGACAACAACAAAGGGGGTGGCTATAATTACAAAAAAATCCAGCCTTATCAGTGGATGGTTCTAAAGTTGATAAAAGGTAAAGATGAGCTTTAGTCAAAATAAGGTTCCATACATATAAATTCACAGTGGCAGGGTATTATGGTCCAAACTGAGATGGCCCAGTCCCTTTAAAAGATCTATTAGCTGAGTTGTTGCTTTTTCAATATCCTTTAACATTGACAGGTGATTTTAATTTGGTTGTAGACTCTATAATGGATAGGTCTTTAAATAGTAGATCAGCTCAGAACGTTAAAATGAGATTCCTACTGAAAAATACGATGAAACATCTTGGCTGGATAGACATATGGAGGGAAAGAATGGGAACTAGGAGAGGGTATACTTTCCATAATAAGAAGTTCGGCCACATCTGGATTGGCTTTCTATCTACTCAGTATAGAGCTGAGGGATTGGCTAAAAGATACCAAACACTTAGGGGGCATTTATCAGATCATGGGGCAGTTATATTAACTTTGAAACTCCCAAATAAATTAATTAATAAAAGATGGACATTGGATTGGGCCCTCTTGTTAGAGCAGGAAGTAATTAAATGTTTAATAACAGACACAAAGAACTATGTTCTGACTAATATGGAATTCACCTCCATAGAAATAGTATGGGACACCTATAAAGCCTTCTTAAGAGGTTGTATAACTTCTATTCAGATCTCTAGACAGAAGAAGTATAAAGCAGAAATAGAAGAAATTAAGCGCAAAATCCAGAAATTATAGAAAGAATCTACCCCCCCATGCGGAGACCCTGCAATCTCTTAAAGTAGATCTGGATGAAGATATAAAGGTCTGCAGAGGGAAGACAGCATAGGGTCAATGATGGCCTGTAGGTAGGTACAGCAGACACAGTCCCCCTCAGATGGTTAGTGCAGCAACGTGGAACACATTTTGAGTAGAAGCGAGTGACTTTGAGAAGAGTAGTGGCAAGGAGTGACAACAGTCACAAGCAACATCTAGGTATGAAGGAGAACATGGCGGTCAGCGGCTAGCTGGTCTCAAGAGGCTCCGACTGGTCAGGGCGATTATTGCTGTTTCTATTACCGTTTTTCATGGTTTGCAGTGATTTTTAAATGCTGCGAAACCATGTTATGCAATGGAAATGTGGTCTTTTTAAATTGAAGGTCTGCTTCTTGGTTTACCACAGAGGAGGGAGGATGGAGTAAAACGAGTGGCAGTACCACATTAATGCAAGTGAAGCCGGGCGTGCTTTTCAGTAAGGAGCAAGGTTTGCGGTGAAAAGAACTAGCAGAACGAGCACAAAATGCACGTTTTAGGCGAGCCGAGGAGGCTGAAACGTTTTTGCAGCTCATTGCATGACAAGAAAATTGATCAATGGCTCATTAGCTTGGCTAGCGTTAGTTTTTTCTGTTTTAAATTCCCAAGGCAATCCTGCTATAAATCACGTGAATTAAGAGAAGACTGATAAACTGATTGTTGAAAACACTAGCTAACAACTACATTGAAAGCCATGATTGTTTTATCGTCCTGACCAATAAGAGGGAAGTCTCAAAGAAATGGGTAGGGCCACAAGAGAGGAGGAGTGGGGGTTCCCCAGGGGATCACAAGGGTGGATGGAGGGAGGGTTAGGGGTTGGTCACTGGGTGGGGAGCATTTGGGAAAAAATCCACAAAAAAAGTAAGATTCGCCAAAATAAATATTATAAGCAGTTTAATATATACATAAGGAGAGATGATGTAGGCCACAGTTGACCAGGCAATATATCTTAGAGTAATGTCATGGGACCTAAATGGGCTGAGGGTGAAACACAGAATGGAGAGGATATTTCAATATGAAAAAGATGCTCCAGAGCAAATTTTTATTCTCCAAGAAACACATCTCACCGAGTACGAAATGAAGAGTCTGTGCAGAAATATAAAAAATGGATACATGAAGTAATATGTACTACACAAGAGACAACAACAAAGGGGGTGGCTATAATTACAAAAAATTCCAGCCTTATTAGTGGATGGTTCTAAAGTTGATAAAATGTGAAGATGAGCTTTAGTCAAAATAAGGTTCCATACATATACATTCACAGTGGCAAGGTATTATGGTCCTAACCGAGATGGCCAGTCCCTTTAAAAGATCTATTAGCTGAGTTGTTGCTTTTTCAATATCCTTTAATATTGACAGGTGATTTTAATTTGGTTGTAGAGTCTATAATGGATAGGTCTTTAAATAGTAGATCAGCTCAGAACGGTAAAATGAGATTCCTACTGAAAAATACGATGAAACATCTTGGCTGCATAGACATATGGAGGGAAAGAATGGGAACTAGGAGAGGGTATACTTTCCATAATAAGAAGTTCGGCCACATCTGGATTGGCTTTCTTTCTACTCAGTATAGAGCTGAGGGATTGGCTAAAAGATACCAAACACTTAGGGGGCATTTATCAGATCATGGGGCAGTTATATTAACTTTGAAACTCCCAAATAAATTAATTAATAAAAGATGGACATTGGATTGGGCCCTCTTGTTAGAGCAGGAAGTAATTAAATGTTTAATAACAGACACAAAGAACTATGTTCTGACTAATATGGAATTCACCTCCATAGAAATAGTATGGGACACCTATAAAGCCTTCTTAAGAGGTTGTATAACTTCTATTCAGATCTCTAGACAGAAGAAGTATAAAGCAGAAATAGAAGAAATTAAGCGCAAAATCCAGAAATTATAGAAAGAATCTACCCCCTCATGCGGAGACCCTGCAATCTCTTAAAGTAGATCTGGATGAAGATATAAAGGTCTGCAGAGGGAAGACAGCATAGGGTCAATGATGGCCTGTAGGGAGGTACAGCAGACACAGTCCCCCCTCAGATGGTTAGTGCAGCAACGTGGAAAACATTTTGAGTAGAAGCGAGTGACTTTGAGAAGAGTAGTGGCAAGGAGTGACAACAGTCACAAGCAACATCTAGGTATGAAGGAGAACATGGCGGTCAGCGGCTAGCTGGTCTCAAGAGGCTCCGACTGGTCAGGGCGATTATTGCTGTTTCTATTACCGTTTTTCATGGTTTGCAGTGATTTTTAAATGCTGCGAAACCATGTTATGCAATGGAAATGTGGTCTTTTTAAATTGAAGGTCTGCTTCTTGGTTTACCACAGAGGAGGGAGGATGGAGTAAAACGAGTGGCAGTACCACATTAATGCAAGTGAAGCCGGGCGTGCTTTTCAGTAAGGAGCAAGGTTTGCGGTGAAAAGAACTAGCAGAACGAGCACAAAATGCACGTTTTAGGCGAGCCGAGGAGGCTGAAACGTTTTTGCAGCTCATTGCATGACAAGAAAATTGATCAATGGCTCATTAGCTTGGCTAGCGTTAGTTTTTTCTGTTTTAAATTCCCAAGGCAATCCTGCTATAAATCACGTGAATTAAGAGAAGACTGATAAACTGATTGTTGAAAACACTAGCTAACAACTACATTGAAAGCCATGATTGTTTTATCGTCCTGACCAATAAGAGGGAAGTCTCAAAGAAATGGGTAGGGCCACAAGAGAGGAGGAGTGGGGGTTCCCCAGGGGATCACAAGGGTGGATGGAGGGAGGGTTAGGGGTTGGTCACTGGGTGGGGAGCATTTGGGAAAAAATCCACAAAAAAAGTAAGATTCGCCAAAATAAATATTATAAGCAGTTTAATATATACATAAGGAGAGATGATGTAGGCCACAGTTGACCAGGAAATATATCTTAGAGTAATGTCATGGGACCTAAATGGGCTGAGGGTGAAACACAGAATGGAGAGGATATTTCAATATGAAAAAGATGCTCCAGAGCAAATTTTTATTCTCCAAGAAACACATCTCACCGAGTACGAAATGAAGAGTCTGTGCAGAAATATAAAAAATGGATACATGAAGTAATATGTACTACACAAGAGACAACAACAAAGGGGGTGGCTATAATTACAAAAAATTCCAGCCTTATTAGTGGATGGTTCTAAAGTTGATAAAATGTGAAGATGAGCTTTAGTCAAAATAAGGTTCCATACATATACATTCACAGTGGCAAGGTATTATGGTCCTAACCAAGATGGCCAGTCCCTTTAAAAGATCTATTAGCTGAGTTGTTGCTTTTTCAATATCCTTTAATATTGACAGGTGATTTTAATTTGGTTGTAGAGTCTATAATGGATAGGTCTTTAAATAGTAGATCAGCTCAGAACGGTAAAATGAGATTCCTACTGAAAAATACGATGAAACATCTTGGCTGCATAGACATATGGAGGGAAAGAATGGGAACTAGGAGAGGGTATACTTTCCATAATAAGAAGTACGGCCACATCTGGATTGGCTTTCTTTCTACTCAGTGTAGAGCTGAGGGATTGGGTAAAAGATACGAAACACTCAGGGGGGCATTTATCAGATCATGTGGCAGTTATATTAACTTTGAAACTCCCAAATAAATTAATTAATAAAAGATGGACATTGGATCGGGCCCTCTTGTTAGAGCAGGAAGTAATTGAAAGTTTAATAACAGACACAAAGAACTATTTTCTGACTAATATGGAAATCACCTCTATAGAAATAGTTTGGGACACCTATAAACCTTCTTAAGAGGTTGTAATACTTCTATTCGGATCTCTAGACAGATGAAGTATAAAGCAGAAATAGAAGAAATTGAGCGCAAAATCCAGAAATTTTAGAACGAGTCTACCCCTCATGCGGAGACCCTGCAATCTCTTTAAGCAGATCTGGCAGGGCTGTTAGATTCTAGGCTAAAAAAGAGATGGGAGACAAGTAAGCTGGCTCACTTTGAATATGGGGAAGGCTGTGTGAGGCTCTTAGCCTGGAAAACTAAACATGATATAGCAAAAGCCAACATATAAGAAGTAGTTTGTGATAACACTGGAAATTTATGTGAGAACCCCCAAGATATCGAAGAAGCCTTTCGACAGCATTTTAACAAAGTCTATCAAGAAGATTTATCCCCACAGGTTAAGGTGATAGAATCATGGCTTGAATATTTTCTCTCAAACAAAATTAGTGATGAGATGTCCAGTAATCTCAACAGACCAATAAGCCGGAATGAAATTAAGAAGACAATTGAGACAGGGAAAAAAGGTAAGGCGTCAGGACCGCATGGTTTTCCGGCTGAACTGTATAAAATATTGGAAGAGGTTCTCATCCCTGTAATGGATAAACTATTTTCCCATATTTTTGAAAGGGAGGGAGAATGCCTTCCCTATAGAATTAAGCCACGGTTGCTCTGATTTTAAAACCATCTAAGTCACCCAGACAATGTAATTCGTATAGGCCGATCTCTCTGCTGAATCTTGATTAAAGGATTTTTGCCAAGATTTTAGCAGAGAGACTGAATGGAATTATAACCGGCTTATTACATGAGGATAAAAAGGGATCCGTTAAAGGAAGAAGTGTTCAAGACCTAACATATACTCTGATCGGAGCCATAGATATGGCAACACTACATAAAATTCCAATGGCTACTATCACGCTCGATGCTACTAAGGCGTTTGACTGGGTTAACTGGGCCTATTTAACTCTTATTTCAAATAAACATAATCTGGGGCAAAACTTCTATAGATCAGTCTCTTCAATTTACCAAACTCCAACAGCCAGAATACTGACAAATGGTAACATTTCTTCTCCTATACCAGTTCAAAAGGGGACAAGGCAAGGGTGTCCTCTTTCACCCTTGCTCTTTAATTTATATATAGAACTGCTCGCAGAAATGATTAGAAGGCATAAGGATATACTTCCTTTTAAATGTAAAAACTTGAGGAAAAAAGTATCATTATATGCAGATGATATGATGAAATACACGTCTGACCTCGTGAAGGCTATTCTCTGCATATATAGTTTAGTAGAGCAGTTTCGTAGTTTCTCGGGGTATGAGATAAATAAGTCTAAAATTGAATGTATGGCCTGGAATTTTGACGTTTGTTCTTCCACCCTGTCACTGAAAAAAGAAATAAGGTATCTAGGGATCATAATTACTCAGGATAGTAATGATTTAGTTGAGATAAACCTGCATAGGGTCGACAAAGACATTTCTGACTCTTTAAAAAGTTGAGCATATCTACCTTTGACACTAATCGGGAGAGTCAATTTGGTAAAAATGATGCTCCTGCCAAAACTTATTTTTCTTTTTCAAAACATACCACTAGCTTTAAAAAAGTAGATGGTCTAAGGAAAATCCAGGCAAAAATAAACTCTTTTATATGGGCCTCTAAAGGAATAAGAATTTGTTATAAAAAGCTCAGGCGAAAGTAGAATAAGGGAGGATTATGCACACCTGATATAATATTTTATACATGGGTATTCCTATTAAAGGCAGGGAAAATGCTTATGAGTGAACCAAATAACTCAGATATAGGAAGAATGTTTAAGGAAATACTACAGGAGCTAAAAGGAGGAGATCAAGCTTTCCTATATAAGTTTGGGACCCACGTTTTTTCAAGAAGGTTCGTTTGAAGACTTTAAGAGACTTAGCTAGTACTTGGTACAAAATTAGGAAGCTTCTAAAGATCAGCTAAAGATCAGCTATAACAGCACGATTACTTCTATTTGGGATACACCAGGCTCACCTGAGTGGACTAACGATCTGTTAATAACACCACTGAAAGCAGCCGGGATAAACTCTTGGGCCCTACTTAATCCTGATGGCAGTGTATTACCATGGGAAGATCTGATGGAAATTACAAATAACCAACTATCCAAATTTAAATATCTAAAAATAAAAAGTTGGTCCCAGGCAATTGGTATAATGGTCGGCTACACGAACGATCTAGAACAGCCTTAAGAATGAGACAATGAAACAAGAAAGAGGTGGCAAACTTGTATTGAATTTTGATCGAATTGGCAGATGGTGATTTCATCCTTCCATCACAGCTGTGGGGCGCATGCTTGCCGGGATCCAGCACAGAAGTGATATGGCAAGTATCTTATGATTTATTATATTCCACTGTACAAGCTGCCAATTTAAGGAGAAATCGTCTCTTCTCTCTTCATAGAGTATACGGGTCTCCCTCTAAGCTTTATAAGTTCATGAAGGGAGCTGTTCCTTGCTGTCCAAAGTGCCAGCAGGATAAAGCAGACGACAAGCATATGTTCATAAGCGGTCCTATGTTAAATCAATTCTGGGGTTCTGTCATCAGAGGTTTGGCAGATATATTTGGTTTTGATATACAGGTGAGCATTTCTTTGGTATTTTTTGGTTTATTTCAAAATTATGAACTATTATCTTTAGATAAAAATAAACTGTGTTTGTATCTTATTCTACTGGTTCGGAAAGAAATCTGTAAATCCATACTTCCGATTTTTTTAGAATATGTGACATCATCAGCAGTGCATTGCGGGGGTGCAAGTTATAGTTAGCTCAACTAACTATAACGACAAATTTCTCTGGTTTTGTATAAGTGAAATGTCAAACTAACTTTTCAGTGAATTTCTATGTTTTTTTAAATGCTAATTTCTAACTATAACGTCCCTGAAACCTTTGTTTTTTTTCAGTGAATTTCAAAGGTTTTTTAAATGCTAATTTCAAACTATAACGTCCCTTAAATCTATGTTTTTTTTAGTGAATTTCAAAGGTTTTTTAAATGATTATTTCTAACTATGCCTACAGAGGTAGTATGCGTAGAAAGAGGAAGAAAGGCACAGAAAGAAGCAAGAGAAATTCCGAAAGAGGCAACAGAAGTCTAGAAAGATGAAGAAAAGTGCAGAAAGAAGCAAGAGATATGCAGAAAGAACCAACAGAGGTGCAGAATGAGAACTTGTTGCAAAGTCATCCTATGCTCCCAACTTTTTGCTGACTGGTACTGGTGGTAACTGACTCTGACTAACCAGGCCCAGAGCCAGTGCTATCCTGAAAGACACTTAGAATACAGTGAAAACTCCTACATACACTAGGGTACTCTATGGGTTGGGGTACCACTGTGATTGGCATGACCTCCATTGTAAGGCCCTAGTACATAATAGGGCTGGGGGATTAAAACCACCACTAAGTCATAGGTGCAGAAAGACTCAAGAGAAGTGCAGACAGGAGCTACAGGGGTGCCAAGAGATATGCAGAAACAGGCAAAAAAGGTGCAGAAAGAGGGAACAGGGATGCAGAAAGTGGCAAGAGGGACACCGAAATTTGCAACAGAGGTACAGAAAGAAGCGAAAGCAGTGCAGAAAGAAGGAAGAGAAGTGCTGAAAGAGGCAAGAGAATTGCTGAAAGAAGCAACAGAGGTGTAGAAAGAAGCAACAGACGTGCAGAAAGAGGCAAGTGAGATGCAGAAAAAAACAACAGAGGTGCAAAAAGTGGCAGGAGGTGTGCAGAAAAGGGTAGGAGGGATGCACAAAGAGGCATGAGAGGTACAGAAAGAGGCAGGAGGGGCGTAGAAAGAAGGAAGATAAGTGCAGAAAGAATTAAGAGAGGTGCTGAAAGAGGCATGTAAGGTGCAGAAAGAGGCAAGAGACTTGCACGAAGAAGAAAGAGGGGTACAGAAAGAGGCAACAAAGGTGTTGAAAGAAGCAAGAGAAGTGCAGAAAGAGGCAAGTGAGATGCAGAAACAGGCTAGGAAGGTACAGAAAGCGGGAAGACGAATGCAGATAGATGCAATGGGCAGGAAAAAGCAAGACAGGTGTAGAAAGAAGCATGGGGAGTGCAGAATGCAGCAACAGGGGTACAGAAAGAGGCAAGAGAAGTGCAGAAAGAAGCAACAGATGTGCAGAAGGAGGCAAGAAAACTGCAGACAGAGGCAAGAGCGTTGCAGAAACAGGCAAAAAAGGCACAGAAAGATAGAATAGAGGTGCAGACAGAGACAACTCCACTTCACGTAAGACTTAACGTCTAACGTCTTAACGTCTGGAGTAAGACTTAACGTCTTACTCCAGTAAGACGGAGATCCTTCCTATGGGAAAAAATACCACATTCTGCCCGGCCCTCTGGTGGCCAGATAACTCCGTTGCCCCTCCCAAGACCGTTACCACTGCAAAAAACCTCGGTATCCTATTTGACAGTGATCTCTCCTTTGACCACCACGTCAGGACCGTAGCGGGCCGTTGTTTTGGCATCATCAAATCCCTGAAGAAATTCTTCGACTTTCTACCTCTCGACTCCAGAAAAACGGTCACGGTAGCACTAATAATCTCACGCCTGGATTATTGTAACGGTCTCCTCGTAGGAGCAAAAAAGTCTACACTCAACAAACTCCAAAGTATCCTCCACACCGCAGCCCGACTCGTCTTAAAACTGCCCAGAAAATCGTCCATCTCCGCCGCTTTAAAATCCCTGCACTGGCTTCCCCTTCCTAAGAGAATTTTTTTCAAAATGCTGCTGGTCGCCTCCTGGGCTTTCAATCGCTCCGGCCCACGATACCTTACCAAACGTTTCCCCCATTACAACCCGTCTAGATCTCTACGCTCTTCCCACGACAACCTCATCCTCCCTGCCAAATTCAATCTGAAGACAAAAGGTGGCAAAACCTTACACCACTTGGCTTCCAAAGCTTGGAACCACCTGCCCAAAAACCTGAGATTTATAACCCACGAAAAACTCTTTAAAAAGATGCTCAAAACTTGGATCTTCGGCCTTAAGGAGGATTTCATCAAAGCCGCCATTTAATTTCTTCCCCCCCACCACTGGAAGTGACCTTCTACCGGGAAATTTCAGCGCCAAGATGCTCCTTCTGGAGCGACCGTTGCGCTCTATAAATACCACCACAAATAGAAAAATACAAGAGAGGTGCAAAAGAGGTAAAAGGGGTACAGAAAGAGGCAAGAGGGGTGTAGAAATTTGCAAGAGTGGTACAGAAAGAAGCAAGAGCAGTGTAAAAGAACCAACAGAGGTGCAAAAAGACGCAAGTGAGGTGCAGAAGGAGGCAAGCGAACTGCAGAAAGATGTAAGAGAGTTGCAGAAACAGGCAAAATGGGTGCAGAGAGAATTAACAGGTGGGCAGACTCAGGCAAGAGAGGTGTGGAAAGAAGGATGAGGGGTGCAGGAACTATGCTAGAGGGATGCAGAAATTTGGAACAGAGGTGCAGGAAGAAGCCAGAGCAGTGCAGAAAGAACCAACAGAGGTACAGAAAGTGGCAAAAAGGGTACAGAAAGAGGCAAGCAAATTGCATAATGAAGAAAAAGAGGTGCAGAAAGAAGCAACAGAGGTGGAAAAAGAAGCAAGAGAGGTTCAGAAAAGGGTAGGAGAGGTGCACAAAGATTGAAGAGGGAAGCAGAGAGGAAGATAACTGCAGAAAGAAGCAACAGAGGTGCTGAAAGAGGCACAAAGGGTGCAGAAAGAGTTAAGACAGGTGAAGAAAGAAGGGACGGAGGTACAGAATGAGGCAAGAGTGGTGCAGAAAGAGGGAACAGAGGTGTAGAAAAGGCAAGAGAGTTGCACAAAGAGGGAAGAAAGGTGCGGAAACAAGTCAAAAGGGTGCAGAAAGAAGCAAGTGAGGTGCAGAAAGAGGCAAGAGAGGTGCACAAAGAGGCAAGAGAGTTACAGAAAGAGGCAAGTGAAATGCAGAAGGAGTTAAGAGAACTGCAGAAAGAGGCAATAGAGGTGCAGAAAGAGGCAAGTGAGGTGCAGAATGAAGCAAGATATGTGCAGAAAGAAGCAACAGAAGTGTGGGAAGAGGGGTGGAGAAAGAGGCAACAGGGGTAGAGAAAGATGCAAGTCGGTTCAGAAAGAAACAAAAGAAGTGCAGAAAGAAGGAACAGATGTGCAGAAAGGGGCAAAAAGGGTGAAAACAGACATAAGAGGGGCACAGAAAAAGGCAGAAATGTGCAGAAAGAGGGATGGGTGCAGAAAGAGGCAAGAGGGTACAGTAAGTAGCAAATGAGGTACAGAAAGAGGCAACAGACATGCAGAAGGAGGCACGAGAGATTCAGAATGTAGAAGAGATTTACAAAAACAGGCAAGAGAAGTGCAGAAAAAGAAAGAAATTTGCAGAAAGAAGCAAGAAGAAATGCAGAAAGAGGCAAGAGAGGTGTAGAGAGAGGCGCATAAGAAAGCAAGAGTGGCTTGCACACCATTAGTACCAATTTAACACCCACATTTAGCAATAAGTAACAGGTGATCATTCTAGGTTTGCAAAGGGTCTTCTACGGGACTCTACGGAGATCCGGGCTCAGGTGGCCATCGCGCGCCCGAGCTAGCTCTGCCCCCCCCCAAAATGCAACTCTTAAATACATGGAATAAAATACATGCAATGAAATACAAGCATTTAATAATATGGAATGAAATAAATGCAGATAATGATATGATGAACGTCCATTGCAAGACATCAGAGAAATATATACACTAAATACATCAGATGATAACAACCACTAAAGACTTAAATATACACACAGACACACTCACACATCACAATGAAAATACCTCAGATGATTATAACCTCTGGAGACTTGAATGTGCACACAGACACACTCACACAACACAAAAGTCAATAATCAAAAAGAAAACCACACCCGCTGCAAACACTGCATCTTAGCCCACTCCAGACTGGGGGATTCACCGCCGAGGTTAAGAGCCTCAGCAAACCGGGTTCTGCCACTGAAGTAGATGCGTCTGTCCCCATTCTGATTCCAAAAATCCCAGTTTCCAAGTCAACAAACCCCAGCTTTATAATCTCAAAGCACAGCAGAGGTTTCCGAGAGGTCCTCCTCTGCACCAAGGAAGTTTATTGGAGTTGGCCACTCTCCATGCAAGCATTCCAAAGGCAAAAGAGTTCTCATATTCCTTCTGCACTCTCACATATTCCAGCCTCTTATCTAAACGATGCTTACGAAAGTCTCCAGCAGTTCAGAAAACAATCTCCAAAAACAACCTTGAACGGGAATAGCCTAAACGACATGAGTAATCTGGTGGCCTGCCTGTGTGCACAATAACTCAAGATAGACAGAGTCAGAATTCAAAATGGCATTAGAGCATGTCAAAGCCAGTAGAAAGAACTTCATAATACTTCCCAATAAACAACGCAATGCACATTTGTGCACCACTACCTATAGTATCACACACTTCACCTCCCAATTTACAATATAATGCACATTTGAACAACCCTGCTTATAACACTGCACTCTGAGACCAAGACCACACCTCTCTCTCTCATGCTTTCAAATGCACATCCCACACGTTATGTTACTAGCAGAGCTGTAAGAAGCGAATTTCCTCTTCTGCAGCTACAGAGAGACACAAAAGAAATCTTCATGCAAAAGTGCACGTGCAGGAAAAATGATGTCATATATTTAAACTAGGATAAAATAAATCACCAAAAGTCAGTTAAACTAATGGTAATCAAAGTTCATCACGTGGTCTCAATACATGGGAGTGCCACTAGCACTACAGATATTACAATTAATTTATGAACCAATCACAGTTTCGACAAGAAAGTCACACCATCAAGACTGGATTTTTTTTCTGGAGAATGGATTAGCAAGGTGCAGTTTTTGGACTATAAGGAGTAAAACCATAGAAAGGATGTGGTGTTGTATTTTGCCATAACTAAGGTTTGTAATGAATTACATTTTAAGGAAAATTGGCAGGGTTAGTTTTTTACGTTAAGTATTTGTATGTTTATTTAACTCTGGCAGGTAAAATGGGATGATGGAAGTTAAACGGTTGGAACAGTCAGAGAGAGGATCTAAGGGAAGGTTGGGAAGACTAATGATACTAGATTTTTTTTAACTGGTGCTAGGACTGTTGTGGGTTTTTTTCAGAGAGGGCAGGTTTGCTTTTCAGGTTTTGCATGGCATTTATGTTTTTTTGGCCCTTTACATTTTCTGAGCTGTTTGGATCCAAAAGGGCTAAGGGCATTAACTGGAATTGGATTGATTGGCCAAAAAGCTGGTGAAGAGGAGGTTAAAATAAAAACAGGTTATTGTATGCTAGGACATGGTCCTTAGGAGCATGGGTGACAGGGGCATTTGCTAGCAGGAAACATTTGATGATTTTATTAGAGACGGGAGAGAGCGTGAGGTGTAAATATTTTTTAACTGAAAATATTTCAATTGATGGAGGTTTTTAGATGAAAATTGATGGAATTTTGATACACAGGGTGGCAGTATTGGACGTGCTCTTTTAGGATTTGGGCAGCAACTAAAGGCAGTAAGCTTGGATTTTCACTCAAGGAGTTGAGGATTTTAGGTGCTAACGGAGGTATGTTTGGCTGGTTTTTGTGCTGGAAGGACGCTAATGTCCTCCCCTCTTTTAAAAAATGATGTAAGCAGATGACTTGCCGGGACTAGTGATGGGACAGAAAAGACGAATGATCCAAGGTCATTCTTTCATGAAGTGCTCAGCCAAACGGAAAGTGGGAAGACCATTTTAGGGTCAGTTGGGTTTTAGGGCGGACAGAATACAGGTAAAGTGGTTGAGAAAAGATGGATTTGTTACTCACATTGGCAATGTTGGATAAGGCTAGGTGTTGCCTTGATGTGCTTGTGATTCCTTTTCATGAAAATGAGCCGGTGATGATGATTGATGCTATTGAAACACTGATGCAGCATATGTGGGAGATTAAACCGAAGTTGATGCCTGGCATCCCGCTGGCACCTAGTCCAGGGCTTCAACAGAGTTGTGTGGTTCGTGTCTTCCCCCGTCAGAGCCATCCCAAGAGTGCTGCAAGGCGGCTGTCCGGATCTCCGAGTTGGTTTCCCTCGGCCACATTGAAGCACTTGCCTGACCCCCATGGCCTCCTTTCCCCTTACGAAGTTGCTTCCTGCGCTCCCTCATCTTCCCTGTTATCACTGGACTGCTGATGTGTCGTGGGTGTTCAACAGCCTTCTGACTTCCTTCACTATAGATCTGGGAGCTGCACCTACTCGTGGGGTAGGTTTTTTTTATTGTTCTGTTTGGATTTTTTACATTTTTTTATTTTTTTTAACCCGATTTGTGTTTACCCGCAATTACCGCCATTTTTGTTTGCGCGGTACCTGGGGTCTTTGAAGCTGAAACCGACATCTTACGGTCTCGTCATTCCCCCTGACAGACTCATGCATCTGATCAGCGCCTTCTTTCACCTTACTGTCTATTGTCTGTGATCTGATCTTCCTTCTACCCCTCTCTCTCTTCACCATCTACGCTCTCATATTCTCATTTTTCTATTACTTGTAGCGTCCTAGTAACTGATGTAAATTGTTTATGATGTAACCTTGTAACAATATGTAACTCTCATGTAAAGCGCTCTGATACCTCCGGGTCTAGCCATCTCTATATAAAACTCATTCAAATAAATAAATAAATAAAAACAAAATAAAATAAGCGGGTGAGTGTGTTGTTTGGAATGAGCTGGTGATAGGGCAAGCACGGGGAAGGGGGCAGAAGCCACCAGTAAACCGAGGAGAACGTTTAAGAGAGACAAAGTGCATTTTTTATGTTGAAAAAGTTAAGGAATACTAGGTTCAGGGACTGCTAAGAGCAGATGAGGTAGACTTGTCTTTCCTGAGGAACAAGTATTATAATCTTGGCAAAACTGCTGCAGAGCTGGGAAAAAGGAGAAAACAGTGTAAATTAGGAGCAGCAGGAAAACATCTCAGGGGAGGAGCTGCCCTGGATGTGGATTAGTTGGAACTTGGATGGGTCAACGGATGTCAGGCTTAGCCTGTGAACCAATAAGCCAGTCCTAGAAGGACCAACATGAAGTTGAGCAGTGATGCTCTTTTCAGGAAGGATATCTGAAGAGGATGAGAGAAAATGTTTAAGACATGGGGCAAAGGCGTACTAGAGGAAAAGGACAGTAGGATATTTATTGGGACATCAGTCCTGATAGAGTAGCTTATAACAAGATAAATATGCTTTCATTTGGTGGTTTGTGTGCAGTAGTGGTTTAAGGCTGGATCAGTTGCTACATTTTTCAGTTTTACTAGCGGGCCTTTGGTTTAGACACTAGGGCTTTGTTAGGTCATGATTATTGTTAGCTCAAACCTTTCTCATTAAAGAAGCCTTCTCCACACAATCAGAGTCATGATTGTCCTGTCTCTCCTCTGTGAACATGTAGCACTAGAAATCAGAGGATGAAGCATTCTTTAGGTTAGATACTGAACACTGCATTCTGCAGGATAGGCAAACATGAAGTGAAATGGTCAAAAATCCCTTCCAATAACAGTTTCTGGGGAAGATTCTCTTCCTTGAGCAGACACAATCAAGGAATAAAACATTCGGCTGAATTAGTGAAACAAAACTGCTCCTTGAAGCCACTAGTCAAATAGTCATAGGCACATAGCACCTCCATTGTGCTGAATCACAGGGACATGGGTGGGGGCTGCTTTGACCACTATATAAATCCTGTGATGTACTTTGTGACTCTTTCCTGCACTCTGGCATATGTTCTGGCTGGCACCCTGTGCCTGTGGCAGCAGGCTCGACCCCTCATATTGGTGCTACCGATGAAGGAGAGCATAGAAAGTGAGGTTAGGGATCCGTCCTGCTTCTGTGAGCTCTGATCTCTGGTTAGACTGTGATTGCTCTCTCCGTCTACAATGTCCCTCACTGCACTTTAATGAGGCCCTGGAGCTGGAGGGAAACATGATGTATGTGACCAAGAAGAGATGCTGCTCAATGTGACAGAACATGTCCAGTGTGACAAAGATCTTTATCTTTGGGAGGTCAGGGAGGCTGCAGTGCCTTAGTGCAGTATAATTAACTAAACCAAAAGTGACAGGCAGGCAATGGCAATGTGATACAGCAACATGTTCAGTATAATACCTTTGCAAGAATGACATGCTGTAACTTAGGTGTATGGAATATAACTAGTCACGGGGTCACTTGGCACATTATGACACTGATTTATTGTATCTAGGTGAACCAATCAAGTTGGGCCAAACTTCACTTGTCAGTGGTTCCCCATTAGGCAAGCCCATCTGCGCCCGTCCGCGGACGAATGGGGCCTGGGGCCAGAACCCCTGCACAATTATCAGTAAACCACAAATATACCTCGAAGGAGTTACACACATTATGCACCCCATCCTAGAGCAATGCAGCCATAGCATATTGATAGACTCTACACCTCGCAGGTGTAGTCACTGCCCCTACAGAACAGAGGCAAACATGAAACAAACTGGTATAGTACAGAAATGTAATCTAGTTCTGTAGTGTAGTTCCTATATTCCCAATAGGCTCTGCGCATTGGAATAATATATCCTATGGATTTGATGTAGGACTGAGGTCGACTAGGTCTCTATCGAATATATTAGACTTAATTGTGAGTGCCAGCTAGCTCAGAGGTCACTAGAAACTTTCTCGAATACACAAGAAGTGAATCGTTTCTGACAACTGCATAAACATGACAACTTTGTTTCCCCAAGATAAAACGTATCTTCAGAGTCGTGGAAACAATAGATAGATATTTTACTCAGTCAATCGTGCATGCTTCATTTCATCAGAGATGCAGAGAAATAGAGAGACAGGCGTTTTCAATAAAAGGGTTTATTGAACAGACTCCTTTCTCATGCAAAAGAAATGAACTGCTACAATCGTAATACTGGCTGCAAAGTATAATGCGTACAGCAAAAAGAGTATTATAAAATAAAACTGTAAAAGCATGGTATGGTTTTCTAAGCCATAAAATACATACATAAATAACAAAGGCTAAAAGGCCTCAACTGGTGCTTCTAAAATACGCCTACCCCAATGTACCTAACCTAGGTCTAGTACGAGGGAAGAAGTAAGTGTGGTGTAGCATAGGTTTAGTTTCTTTGCCAATAATCTATCCAAGATTTCTCTCAGGGTCTAATTAGCTCTGTACCTTGGTTTTAGAATGAAGGAGGACTGGTATCTCTGTTACGGGACTCGATTTCCCAACACCCCGCCAGGGGAGCTTGGAAACACTGCAGCTGGATTCTGAGCGAAAGAAAGGACAGCTTATCGATCAGTGCATCAGCTGGAGGGTCGGCTTCCTTCGGCACTTGCTGTAGCGAGCTGCGTTGGGTAAGTAGATAGTCGAGCTGCTCCGAACCACTGTGTGTTTGCTGGGGCAAGTGGAGGGATATTTATATATTGAAGGTGCCTAGCTTGACGTAAAGTCGGGCTTAATAACATCACCAAAGAAGCCCAACGGAATGGTAGTTCTTTGAAAACTTCATGTTTTCCAAGAAATTGTTGTGGCTTTTTGGAATGAGTGGAAGTAGCCATGCCTGTATTTGGACTGCATAGGTTATGTCTAAATATGGTTGTGATTTCTATGCCTATATACGGGCAATGTGAATTGTATCTATATAAGGGCATGAATCGGTAAATTTCGTTCGGATCCTAAAACGCTATACAACACCCACTCCACTTTATTATGTTCGATATTACTAATTTCTAAGCAGTTAAAACATATCTAAAGCATAATGTGGTAATAACCCCACCCAAAATACACAAAATGCATTCGGAATGGTTGTACACAAAAAAATGAACATTTGTGCTGTACGCATTTTAAAAGCAATATTTTCATTCAAAGCATTAGTATGACATTGGAAATGCTGTCTGAATGAATCATGAAAGTACATTTATGAAATGGCGCTTAAATACAGACGAAAAGTCGAGACCATTCCATGACAGAATATATATACTGTTTAGTTTGTGGACAAGGTAAAATATTGTCTCTTGGAAGCGTTTCAAAGAATTCTTGTTCTCTAAGAATAGTTCTACTTTAAGCAGATTACTTTGTGCCCCCCAAAAAAATGTTATTTGGAAAAAGTCAAAATCGCATAAAAATAGAGTTCTGAAGTTGGAAGTTTTGTTTTGAGAAGTGAAGGTCCAATACAGAGTGTGCTAATTTCAAAAGTCATTTTCGTTGTTTGCAGAAAACATCAAATCTTCTAAGCTGGTAAAGAATTTGTCTACCACAGTAGGTGAAAGTTGGACCACTTCGTTAGGTAGACCGATTGCACAAAAATTTGAAGCATCACCGTCAGCGTCAGCCGCATTAGCAATGTTCAATGGAGATGGAGATGGTACCTATGTGCCTGTCGATCCACTTATCTCACCGTCAGCAGTTTGCGTCTGTGAGACCTCAATGAATGCCGTCATCAGGATTGGGAGCCGCTGGGGACAACACAATGCATGAGCCGTTACCGAACCAAGCGAAGTATCAACATTTGTTGGCAGTGCTGATGGAAGTGTTAGACAGATGTCCAACACGCATTCTTCTCCACATAGCAGGCATCCTATAACAGGTAAGATGCAATCTTGCCAGATTGATCGGAATGATAGAAACCACGTGGTATTCAGATCTCTCAAACGAGCCAAGCCCAAAAGCTGTATCATGCGCTCACAACACTAAATTGCCAGGAGAGTGCTCTCTATGGTAATATGGGTGTTGATGGTGACTGGACTTGCCATATCGGAGGACAAGGAACAAGAATAGTATTCCTGCTACGAGTCCCAAAATGAGAGGCAGGCCGCCGAACACCTAGTGCACAAAGTTTGGAAAAAAGCTGAGGACTGCTTCAAAGGGTGCTAACAGTCCCGAAAAAACTGTCTTAAATACATGTACAATACCACTGGTATCAGACATGTTTAAGATATGACCTAACATTTCTGCAAAATGTATGGGCAGTTTGTGGATAAAGGACATGTATCTCTGCAGAGGACCTTGCAACTTGTAGTTCATATGTCTCTTTGGACGAGGTCAGTGGCACAGTTTTTTGTAAAAGAATGGCTTTCATTCTCCCTAAAGTAACAATTCGAATAGAAGAGATGTTCAGTGAAGGCCATAATGGCAACTCCCTGTCTGTCTTAGCTTTAGGAAACAATACTTGCATACAACAAGTGACCCTGGCTGACACCGTTACGAGATAGGCTATTCCTGGCAACATTCCACAGTAGCTGTGATCATTCAACATTATATAGCTCCCGTTAGAATGCTGCCTACAAATTGGATCTATCACTGCAGCTGGAGAACCTTGCAGGTGGCAGGCTAAGTTGGTCGAAGAACCATCACAGGCTCCATGTGAATTAATACCCTGACACAAAAGTGTACCACTTAGTGCACTTTTGCAGTTTGTACCACTAAGAAATACTTATTTTCCCCCACTCCAACATCTGTGCGTGTATGGTAATTCCCAGGTTGACTTTAAGTATTTCTTACCCAACCTTTCATATACAGTAACTGGTATATGTTTCAAACTGTATTGAAAATTGAAAATTGTGACAGGCAGAGTGATTATCCTGTGTATTAGCCATTCTGTCGCAGGTTTTTCCGAAACAGTTAATGGTAATCTTTCCAGTTTTTCAATGCTCAGCACCGTATAGTCTGCTCCTCTTTGTGCCTGAGTGATTTGTTTATCTGTAAGGTTAAGTACAGAAAACAATGACGTAGTCTTGATTAGACGCCAGGGCACTTATCCAGAAGGAAAATTTTGTAACGTCCAGCCTAAAAGCATTATAGAATGTAATTGTGACTGTCCATGCTTTAGCATGAGCAAGTCCTGTTCCATTATGTCAATGGCAGAGGATACTATGCTGTCCAACGAATACATTCTGGATGACAGTCGTTAACCCATTTTCAACTACAGAGAGAGCTTTCTCTAACTTAATACAATCAATTTCTCGTATTCTTTCTGCAGTCTCAGTCTGTGTCGCTTTCCAAGCTTCATTATAAATGGCGTATATACCTGAGCATTGGAAACGATTATGACGTCGTTTTTCTGGAACTTGTAAGAAGACACTTAAACCAACGCCATCTTTAAGTAAAGATAAGTGTTGTTTAAGCTTAAAGTGTTTTTACTATCAGGTGTAGGTGTGGGTATGGACGGTTTGTTTAAATATTTTATCTTGGCCAGGCCAAGACAGGATGTCTGTTGCACAGTGTTGTTCAAAAACATTATTTGTTCAGGGATAATGCAGGCTCTAAATAAAGCTTCTATTCCCTGCACCTGCCAGTCTTTTGTGCCACAGACAGTTTTTGTCTCAATGTTGTCTCTCCAAAAGTCGAAACCTAATGTGGACAGCTGAGCATAAAAGGCCACAGAATAAATTTGCTTAGTATTAGTCAACATACTTTTCATTCCTGTCTTATTAACATTTTTAAAGTAAAATGCTTCTGGATTTGAGACACTAAAACCTGAGAAGTATTTAAAATTTTCATTAAATGTTTTTGAGCTAACTTTTGGTGGTGTTGGCCAATGTTCCCATTGATTATAAGTATAAACATTTCTAGGGTTTGCAGATTGTACAGGTAATGATGACCATAGTGATTATAACAATACATTTGTTCATAATCTGATGAACCTTCTAAGTATTCATGTTTTGTAAATTTTACTGACATCTCTAAGTCTGACATCATATTATTAACACTCTCAAAGTCCCAATCATTAGAAAATGTGCTGGGTGAAACAAAGTCACTCAAGGAAATCTTGAATTGATGTAGAATCTTCAACAGCTCTGCAGGACCAAACATGTCATAATCAGTTCTGTTCCATGCTATACCATCAGGCATAGGAACAGCTCTGATGTTCACTGATGTCAAGTCTCTTTGTTCATGATGAGATGATTTGTGTGGCTTCAGGAGCAAGTTGACGTTCTTACTTGCTGTGTCCATTTTGCTATATCTTCCATTTATTAGCATTCCCAAAGTTAGTACAAGAATTGGCCAAAGTAGGAGAAAAATTACGCCTAGCACAATCCAAAGTTCAACCCATGGTGAAACCAGATACGTTTTTTCAAGTTGCTGAAAAAGTTCTTGTTCTTTAAAAGTTTTATTTGCTGGCGTCGTTTCGGGCTCACAGGGATCCTCGGAAAACGTATCAAAGTTGATGAAATATCCAGAAGCAGTTCTGTCAATTGTAGGTATTGCATCAGGATTACTTGAAATCGCTGGAGCTAGTTGATCCCTTGTCTTCTTAGTATAGTCAGATGCTATATAATTGTAGACAGGAGTGTCTTGACAAACTGTTATTTGGGTCTCAAGGGGTACTAGTTCCATGGCTTTGTTGCATAGTCCTTGTTTCCACACTGCTGATTCTTCAAAGGTGAAGAATCTATCAGTTTGAATCTCTTGGATAGTAGCCAGATTTGGTAGTCTGCTACATCTTTGGAGTCCACTTGGCCTACTGCTTATGATTGGCCACATGATGTGGTTTTACCAGGTCAATGGACACAAACCTGGTCTCCTTTCTTCCAGCAAGTGGCGGCAGTAACACTGTTCTTGATCCGTGGATTGCTAGCACAGGTACCGGTTTTCTTTAAGAAGGCCCAATTTCCTTCTTATCCACGATCTTTTCTCTGACTAGATCCCCAATCTTAGGAATCCAGGCAGGCCTTGCTGGGATGGGTGGTTCTCCTTCAGTGGTCGTTGGCTTCTGCAATGTGTTGCTTAGACTTCTCCTTGTTTCATTTAAGTCCTGCAAAACAGCCAAATGGTCTTTGATATCAAAGGGTTTTTGTTCCACCACTGAAGTGTGACTATCAAGGTCCTGGACAAGCATTCTAGTACCAAAAAGGATTTCATATGAAGTGATTCCACCCAGAGAATTTCTTGGCAGATTATTTAAACTACGTTGGACACTAGATGTTTGACCCATCCGTCACCGAGCCTAATTCCCTAGCTGTTATAGATTGCTTTATGTCCCGGGTTTTTTTTCCACTACAGAATTTCCCTCAGGATGGAATGGACTTGAATACCGCAATGCAACCCCCAGATTGGCCATGGCATTTTTGTAAGCTCGAGAGCTAAACGCAGGACCCTGGTCAGAATGTAGCGTGCCGACTACGTATGTGCCGATAAAGACTTGCACATTTTTTATAACAGTTCGGGTTTCAGCCGAGCGCTGAAGCCATGTCCAAATGAATCTGTCCTAATAGTTGTGGGACCGCTTCTGTCCACAGGGACATCTGCGTCTAGATAGTCTAATGCTGTCTAACAATGGTGTCTGTACTGGGCTGGCTACACTGTAGTCAGGTATCTGGTGGCCTCCTCTGCTGTGATCTCTGTTGCGGTCATGGCAATTAATTGCAAATTCGTGAATGTGGGCATTCCTCCCTGGCCACCAGTATGTCTCTTTTAATTCTAGTATAAATTAAATTTAGACATCCCTTGATGTATCAGACCTTCTCCCAAATGTGCTTAATGTATCAAAGCTACTCTACGTCTCCTGTTTGGAATTACTCTATCCCCCACTCCAGGGATTCGAGCAAAAGGAACGGAGTTGGCATCAATTATGTATGTATTTCGAGTGGATATTTTAGAGGTAACACTGCATTGCTGCCTTTGGTAGTGGCATTGACGGGGGAATCAAGATGGCGGACTGACGCCGCCAGCGAAGGAAGCAGTGCAGCGAGGCTCCCGACTTACCCAATGAATTCTAATGAGCAGAGAGGATTACCGAACTAACACCAACAAAAAAGCGGAACTGAAATACCTGTAATTACGGGCACTTAATCTTGCCAAGGAGAGAAGAAAAGAGAAATTGAACTGTGTGCTAAACGCGCTGGCACCAACGCCGATGCTTCAACTTTCCTGCCGCTGGGTGTGGCAGAAACTGCCGGTGTGGAGGCTTTCACCAACGCGGCTACCTGTGCGCCGCTGGACCTGGTGGGCGGGCCTTACTTTGCTCGTGGCACAGTCTGGCGTTAGGGTGCAGGAGAAGACAGCGCTGAACGACGGACGTGAAATCGGGATAATGGCTCCAAAGCTGAACACCTGTTCGACTCGAGCCGGGAAAACTACTAAAGCAGACTCTCTGGCGGCCATGACAACGATAAAGGTAATGAACAAAGAGACGTCTGTCATAGCCGAGGGGGGTAGGATTTCGACTGCAGAAACAGCTCAGTCCACAGCTGAGTTAATACCCAAGGCTGTTACAAAGCAACTGATTCGACCTTCAATTTTTGCTGCCGATTTAAAGAGCACTAATAAAAACGACAGCAACAATGTTTCTGAAATTCCTATCACTGACAATGCGGCGATTATTGGCGAGGCTTCGAACAAACTGACGAATGTACAAATTAATGTGCCAATTAAGATAATTCAGCTGCAACCTGAGAATCTTAATAGGAGCGAAGGAGATAAAAATATAAATTTTCTACACGAGCTACCTGGGGAACCGCTTGGTTCATCTTGCACTATCGATGTGTTTGACGGAATAGAAACAGAATTACGGATTGAAACTATGAACGGAAACAGGGATCATGGAAATAGATGTGAAGAGGGTTCGGACTTGACAGAGTCAGTTTCTCTATGTGTTGAAGACAGAATTGAACTTTGCTTAGATAAAGCGAAAGAAAGCATCAGGCCTTCAAATTTAAATACTTCAAGAAATAGTGAAACAATTGAGACTCCCGGCTCTCTTGGTGTTGTCTCTACAGAAGTAGAGGCAGAGGATACTGAGGAGAGTATTAATATCAAAAACGAAAAGATTTCTGATGTTGAAGATATAGGAAATACAAATATTAAGGTAAAAACTACCAAGTCGTCTGGATTAAAGAAAAAAAAATGATGAAAGCTAAAGCTAAACTCAAGAAAGGCATTAGCAACTTAATGGCTAAGGAAGCATCCATTCTGGGTAAAAACACGAATAGGGATGTGAGCCCTTTAAAAAAATGGATGCAAGCTAAAGGAGGAGTCAAAAATATGGCCTTGAGACTATCAGGAGCAAGTCAGGAAGAAAATATAAACCTAGAGGGTAAAAATCCATCTTTAAGATCTTTAAGTCCCCCCATTTTGCCATCTGCCGGGACTGCTGGGACTCATCCCGATAAAATTGGAAACACTACTGACATAGACGAAGACAATACCCCTGCTCTGGCGATGGTGCATCAAACAGATATAGCTATAGCTTCATCCACTGCTACAGATGTTACCACCGCCGCTTATACAAGCCCCCTCCTGATGCTGGCTGAGGAACAGACTGGGGACAATGACACCTCTGCTCATACCAGCCCCCTCCTGTCGTTGGATGAGGAACAAAGTGGAGATAAAGACACCGCTGTGGTTTTCAGGTCATTTGACACCCCTACAGCCATCAGTGTTAACTTTACTAATGGCGCTACTACCTCTTTTCTCTTAGATACCAACGAGCCACTGAGAGAGGAAGAAGCTAGGGGTGCAGATCATGCATTTAACTCTTCTACTGACCTAATTATGCAGACTTTAATGGCTCAACGACAAGAGGGGCAACAAAACTTCCTCCAGCTACGAGAAGATAATTCTAAAACGCAGAATTTCTTGCAGGAAGTATCTAATAAACTAGGGGAGGGGGTAACCCAGGAAGTTGAGGAGCTTAAACTAAGAATAGTGGAAGTCGAAGAAGGGGCTACTCGAACTGAATCTTTAACCCACTCACACAATGCACGGATAGCCAAACTAGAAGCGAAAGTGGAGGACATGGAAAATCGGGCAAGAAGATGCAACCTCCGCTTTTTTGGAATACCGGAGGGGTCTGAAGGTGCAGATCTCCGGGCTTATGTAGTGAAATTGTTCCAGAAAGCGTTTTTGGATTTGTCAGACTGGGATTGGGATTCACAACTGCAAAGAGTATATAGACTGCCTCTCTTTCAAAAAAACAAAGAAAGCAAATTCCCACGGCCTCTAATGATACATTTTGGGAATTTTCTGCTGAGACAGGCTGTGTCCTCAAAAGCTCAATCTAATAACCCTGTAACAGTGGATAATGTAACTATTTTTGTTCGCTCTGATCTGAGTAGAGAAACTATGGACAGGCGATGGCAGCTACGTCAGATAATTGATTCCTTTAAAGGTATAGGATGTACAGTATATTTGCAGGAACCGGCTCGCCTTAAGGTGATTAAAAATGGACAAGCTCATTTCATTATGGACATAAAAGAAGCTGAACAGGCACTAGTTAAATTTAGTTCCTAAAGAGGTGATGGAGATAATAGCACCTGCAATACTTTTACTCTCCCTCTTTTCTTTACTGTTCTTCCATCTATCTCTTATATTATCTTGGAGGGATAGGTTCATTGTGTACTTTTCTCCGCTCTCCTTAGGAAGATTAAAATAATTCCTTTTTCGGGGATAGTCAGTGTAAGCCTCCTTGCCTGCCACTTCGTGTTGCTGCCATTACAGCGGCAGCAAGGTCTAGAGGGGTGTTCTCCCTTTGTGTTCGAGTTGGGAGGGGATTTAAGGGAGAAAAAATTGTTGCAAGAAGAGAAGTTTGCCAGTAGAAACAAAATGATGTACTCTTTATTTAGGTTTTCTAGTTTTTGTATACAGAGGAGCGCTAAACATATAAATCATAAGATATGTCTATACTTCGGTGTTTAGTATGGAATGTGGCTGGTCTCAATAGCAAGCATGAAAGGAGACTTGTGCAGGAAGAATTAAATATGTATAAGCCTCATCTAGCGTTAATCTCAGAAACTCATATTAAGTTTCAGGACAGAAAACTCCTTGGACAACTAAGGTATGAATTTATTGTATGCTCGACTCTTGGTGCTTCTATTCGGGGGGTAGCAATACTGAAACAGAAACATTTTGCAATGGAAATTATTAAAACTGGGGCGGATCAGAGGGGTAGATGGGTGATTATCCAAGTACAATTTGAACATAGTAAATATATATTTTGTTTACTGTATGGTCCTAATATCGACGATCCTATGATGTATGATCAGTTAAATACAGAAATATTACAATGGGATGGGGAATTGCTCATTATGGGGGATTTCAATTGTGTAATGGACTATAAGGTAGACTCTACTAGGCAAGGTGCATCATCAAGGATGCGTAAAGTTAGGGCCACGATATTAGAACTTAGTCGAGTTCATAGTTTGAATGATGTATGGCGCTTCAAACATCCTAATATAGCTGGTTTTACCTACTACTCAGCGCCCCACAAAGTCTGTTCCAGGATAGATATGATCTGGGCGTCTAATCAAATTCTGGAAAAATGTAATGTAGAACTCTGCCCGAGAATAACATCGGATTCTGTTAGAATTTAATATTTGTGACAAAAAACAAATGGGTAGGCAATTTACTTTTCCTAGGTATTTATTCACAGACGCTCTGTTTATACAGCAATTAAAAAAACATATTAAGGAATTCACTGAAATCAATTTGAACTCTGCTGCAATAACCACGGTTTGAGATGCCTGTAAATGCAGTATAAGATGTTTCGTTCAACAATATGTATTGAAAAAGAACTCTGACAGTAGGAAAGAAACAAAGCTAATAACTTCCAATATTTTATCGGTGGAGCATCAATTAGTAGAGGCTCTTACCCAAGGAAAATCAAATATAGATGAATTAAGATTCGAGTTAGCGAAGTTGCAATCGGAAGTCAAGAAGACGTTAAGGGAGAGATATAGCACCAAAATTCATAAATATCAATTGTCACAATAGGAAGGGGGTGACAGAATTGGCAAAGTGCTCACTTATAAGGTGGCAGATAAAAAAGCTAGAACGAATATCAAAGCAATTAAGGGATCTGACTCACTCATTTACAACCAAGCTGATCAGATATTAGACCAATTTGCTAAATACTATCGTAATTTATATGCTTCTGAAAATATTCCCACTAAAGAGAATATCTCTCAGTATCTCAATCTATATTTGCCTAACCAAAGAGATAATGAAGCAATCACACTTGCTACCTATAGAACTTTATAAGACATTTATACAGGAACTCCTGCCTCATCTGGAGCTAGTAATAGATTACATTGGAGAAACTGGAAAAGCCCCTATGTCATGGAAAACTGCGAAAAATTGTGTTCTTTATTAAAAAAAATAAACCGCCTGAAGAATGTGGGTCATACAGACCAATTTCGCTGATAAACTCAGACGCAAAAGCCTTTGCTAAAATACTGGCCAATCGGTTAGCATCTCTAATGCCTGATTTAGTTAGTAGACAACAACATGGGTTCGTATTAGGGAGAGATACTACTGCCCACATTAACACGGCTATCACAGCGTTTGATGTAGCTTCAATTAATCTCACCCCGCTTGGAATGGTCATGCTTGATGCTAAAAAAGCATTTGACCGGGTGGGGTGGGAATACCTTTGGGCAGTACTAAGGGCTTATGGTATACAGGGGCAATATTTAGGCTGGATTTGCTTATTATACGATAATCGAACGGCTAAGATCAGCTATTTAGGCACTGATTCTTCCAATTTTCCGATAGAAAGGGGAACAAGGCAAGGTCTCCCTTGCTCCCTTGCTCTTTGCCCTTTCTATGGAGCCCTTTTTAAACTCATTGGTGGCTCAAGATGATATCATCCCTATACTGCATGGAGCAAAAAGTTTAAAAATTACTGCATTCGCGGATGATATTGCGATCTTTACCACTGATGTAGTTAAGGCAATTCCTGCGATTATTGATGAAGCAAACAAATTCGGAGACATTTCAGGTTATAAATTAAATACAAGCAAGACTCAAGTAATTGCTAACTATAAACCTGACGCCCCAGTTCTTGGGCTATGTTCAAATGCTGTTTATTTAGGAATTAAATTGAAGGCGAGCATTGAGGGAATTTTAACATTGAATTACGATTTGCTGTTAAAGGAAGTAACGCTTTATACGAAAAACTGGCATAAGATACCACTTAGCTTGACAGGGCTTATTAATTTGATCAAAATGAAAATTGTGCCCAAATTCCTCTATCAATTTAGAGCTATTCAATTGCGACCTAAAATTCTTTTTTTTTAAACTAGAAGGCATTTGTAGCGGTTTTATATTGGGCTATAAAAAAGCACGTAGATCAATCAAGCTTCTGAAATTACCGATTGAGAAAGGAGGTTTAAATTTGCCAGATTTCAGACTCTTTTTTTTGCAACTTTCTTTCGTAGAATGGTTAGTCTCCTGAAAAATGAAAAATCGTTATTCTTCCATAAATTTATGCTGGGAATAGATTGCAAGCAATTTCTGTTACGTGCCCACGACCCGAACTACTTTAAAAGAGTGAAGTTCAAGACTGCAAAAGACATTGTAAAGATTTGGAACCAAATCATGATAATAGATAGATATCTTTTTTTAATTCTGAATTACAAATATGGGGAAATCCTGGTTTGCCTGATATTTTTTCAGATGGAGTGGGGACTCTTTGGGCAGCTCACGGTATTAATACTCTTGGTGATCTCTATGCGCACGATGTTCTACCAGGATTTATTTCATTAAAGCTTTTGTATAATTTAAATGATGGCGTGTACTTCAAATATATTCAAATACGGGACTTTTTAGTTCGGAAAATGAAAATTGCTGAAGTTAAGCACTCAGATTTACTAAAATGTTTGTATTCAGATCGCACCAAATCACTTATAAGTTAGAGCTATGGCTACCTTATTTTAAGCAAGAATGATGACTGTTGTAAAATGGCAGCTAAATGGTCTAATAGATTGGGAATTAATATTAGTACCAATCAGATCTCTGCTTCTCTCTGCCAAATTAACAAGGTAGTTCATTCTTCAAACTTAAGGTTACAACTATATAGAACCATTTGCCAATTGTATTATACTCCCCAAAGAATCTCGAGTTGGCAACCAGGTAATCTATCTAATGAGCACACTAAATGTCCTAAATGTAACCTGAAAGCTGCTGGTATTGAACATATGCTTTTCTCGTGTCCTGCACTCGCCCTCTTTTGGGAAGGAATAACTGAGGCTTTAAGGACGAAAAAAACTTATTTCCCCACCGCTCTCAGCCCATTTGATTCTTCTGGATATACAGGACATTAATTGTTTGCATAAAGATTTGATATCCATACTATATGCCTGTGCAAGGCTGGTAGTAGCTAGGTCTTGGATCTCCTCTCAGCCTCCACATGTCATGGAATGGTGGGCTCTGGTCATGGAAATCCACACAATGGAAATTGCATTAGCCAATCGAAGAGGATGTAGGTCATTGTTAAAAAGCGAAAAGATCTGGGGAACGTTTATCTGATATAAATAATGGAATTTGTGAGACCAGCTTTATTTATATATATATATATATATATATATATATATATATATATATATATATATTACCTACTGGCGGTCGCCAGTAGGTATATATAGTTAGGATTTTTTCTCTATGGGTTTTTTGAAAATTCTATGTCTAATAACTTTGCCGTTTGTGGACGGAATTGGCTGAAATTTTCAGGAAAATGGCACATTTTGTTTCTGAGCAGCCTTTGAAAATTTGGGGGGGGTTCGTCAAGGGGGGGCCGAGAAAAAAGGGGGGTCCCAAAACGTGTTTTTAACATTGAGTTTTCCATAGGGCGGTTGGCCTCACTTTTAGCCCGAACGGCTGAATGGATTTGCACGAAACTTGGCAAAATTGTAGGGACTGGTAGCCCGATGTGCCTTTTGTAGGTCTCAATATATGTGCTCCAGTGGATTTTGAGAAATTAACGTTTAAAAAAAGATATATATCTGTAACAGCGGACCGGGCAGCGTCCCAGGACGCGTACTTTTCGCGCAACGGAGCTTTGTGAAGCGAAGCTGATTGGTTCTCTGGCGTCTGTCAACATTCCAAAAAGTCCGTAGCGGCCGCCATCTTGTCTCTCGGTAGGATCGAGAGACAAGAGGAGGCCAAAGCGAAGGGGCAAATGACCATAAGGGGGAATAGTAGATCCTCGCTGACCCCCTACGTTTGATGTGGAGGTTTTAAAAGGGCCCCGCGGGGCAAAAAAAACCCAAAATAATAATAATCGAACGGCTGAATGGATTTGCACGAAACTTGGCAAAATATTAGGGACTGGTAGCCCGATGTGCCTTTGCTAGGTCTCAATATATGTGCTCCAGTGGATTTTGAGAAATTAACGTTAAAAAAAAGATATATATCTGTAACAGCGCACCGCTTCGCGTACTTTTCGCGTTACGGAGCTTTGCGAAGCGAAGCTGATTGGCTCTCCGGTGTCTGTAAACATTCCAAACAGTACGTAGCGGCTGCCATCTTGTCTCTCGGTAGGATCGAGAGACAAGAGGAGGCCAAAGCGAAGGGGCAAATGACCATAAGGGGGCATAGTAGATCCTCGCTGACCCCCTAGGTTTGATGTGGAGGTTTTAAAAGGGCCCCGCGGGGCAAAAAAAAATAATAATAATAATAATCGAACGGCTGAATGGATTTGCACGAAACTTGGTAAAATATTAGGGACTGGTAGCCCGATGTGCCTTTGCTATGTCTCAATATATGTGCTTCAGTGCATTTTGAGAAATTAACGTTCAAAAACAAGATATATATCTGTAACAGCGCTCCGCTTCGCGGAGATAAAATTATATCTGTATTACCTAGCTGTTGCTAACACCAGTTAGCGACGGCTAGTAGGAGATAGCGACCATCTTGAGTCCCACTTTGCATGTGAGTGATATTTATCACTAATGACATGCAAAGTGGGCATGCCAAGATGTTAGCGACTGGAAACAGTCGCTAACATCGCTATCTCCTATTATCAACTTTTGGAAATATTCGAGATAAGCGCGAATATCTCCAAAAAGTAACAGCTGCCCTGAGCAGTTCTTAGCCATGTTATCCAATGGGAGGTGGATAACATGGCTAAGAGCATTAGCTCGGTAATGCATGAATATCGCTGAGTTTTCAGCGATATTAATGCATTGCGGTCGTTTTTTATCGTATTTGCGATAAACCTTGATAATAGCAAGGTTTATCTGCGATAATTTCTGACGGTAAAAAAATCTTTGCAATGCATCGTTAGGGATAAATATCGCTTAACTTTGGTAATATGCCCCAACGTCTGTTAACGTTCGATTCGAAGGAAATCAGGAAGTGTTGAAAAACATTGTCTGCGCCATCTTGTCTTTTTTCAAATGCCACACTTTTGTCGTGCACGGCAGCCATTTTAGATGCCTTGACCAGACCCACTCTGTGCACGCTGTCGATCCTTAGCATGGCTCCCCACCCTCGCAAGCATCTCACCCAGGCAGTGGTCACCCCCGCTCTCTGTCTTATGCATGGGTAATAAACCTCCCCCCATCTGCGCTGCTCTTCCCTGAGAATCACACCCTGTGCCCGCCCGACACCTCCCTTTCGCCCTATTCACTACCGCACCCTCTGACACTCCTTTTCCTCTGTGTCCGATTGTCCAGGCCGGTCCTAGGCTATCAGCTAGCCCTGCAGATGTAGTTTATGGCCACAGCTGTAAAGAATCACCCCTCTTCAAAGGAGTTATAGTAGATCAAGGCCCACACTCGATGAGATCCGTCACAGCAGAAGCGTTGCTATTATCTGAAAACCATCCTGTATTGTGATTGGGGAGGGGACCGAGCGTGAAGCGGAAGATTCCAGGGATGACTCTTTGTACATCAAAGTTTTTACAATTATGTGTCACATTAAAAATATATAGCACTCCGACAAAGTAGTAAGATTATAAAACTTTAATAATTTATAAATATATACAAGAAAACAAAAATAGTAATAACATATAAACATTTTTAGGGAAAAACAACGAAGTAGCGGTCGGCTGTGCGAATAGTCCCAACGCAGCACAACGTCCAGATTTCCGGCGGGGGGTGGGTCATCAGTAGCAAACTGTTGTGCGAATAGTTCCAAGGCAGCAGAACGCGCCGAAATCTAGATGACACGAAAGTGATGTCTAGTAAGTTGCCACCCAGCAAATAACGGCGTGGGGCGTCGCGGGGGGTGGGTCATCAGTAGCAAACTGTTGTGCGAATAGTTCCAAGGCAGCAGAACGATGGCACCAAGGTGATGTCCAGTAAGTTGCCGCACTGGTTTTGGTATCCTACAATGCTGCTCCGAATAACGGCGTGGGGCGCCCCGGGGGAGGCGGCGTGAACGGGCCTCTCCAGGTGGAGTCTCATCTGTTTTAGTGGGGCGCCCCTTTACCGTTTCAGTTGCCATTCCGTCCGCTTTTGGTCCACTGTGTCAAAATCCGCCATTCAGCTGAGTTGCGCCCACTCTTGCGGTGCAGCGATAGGCGGCTGCCACAGGACTCTCAAAATGGCGGCAGGCTCTTTCCTTTTTGGGCGTGGTCCACTGAAATGGCCCTGGGACACCTTGGAAATCGGACGCTTGTCTGCTAGGTCTTGGACCCCATTCTCGAAAGCGTCCCCTCCGCCTTGAGAATTCATCAAAAGTTTTGGGGGCCCCGACTCCTGCAGGCTTCTGGTGGGGAGCGGCTGCCATGATTGCTCGCGGAATGACCACGACGGAGCTACGAGATGGTGGTGCTCTCATGCTGAAGCCAGTTTAGTCTGAAACATCCAGAAACAAGGTGGGGCTTTCATCGTTTGGGGGGAAAAAAAAGTTTTCATCCAATGAAAAGTGTTGTTTTTAGGTCATATGATCAAGCCTTCCATCATTAGGAAACCAAAAGTAAAATGAACCAATGAAAAGTTTTATAAACAAGTCACATGACCTGTTATGCGGCATAGGGTATAAAATGCGGAGAAAATACGTTGGCACGTGAGGCGGCGTCAGTAGCGGACTGATGTGCGAATAGGCCGAAGGCAATACAACGCGCCAAGATCCGGATGGCACCGAGGTGGTGTCCAGCAAGTTGCAGCACTGGTGTGGCCATCCTACAATGCTGAAAGTCGGCGTGGGGCGCCCCGTTGGCCTGTGAGTTTGCGTCAGTAGTGGACCGATGTGCGAATAGGCCGAAGGCAGCACAACGCGCCAAGATCCGGATGGCACCGAGGTGGTGTCTAGTAAGTTGTCGCACTTCTGTGGCCATCCTACAATGTTGAAAGTCGGCGTGGGGCGCCCCGTTGGCCTGTGAGATGGCGTCAGTAGCGGACCGATGTGCGAATGGGGCCAAAGGCAGCGCAACAATATTTTCTGACTGACACCACAAGGCGCTGAGATGCCAAGATCCGGATGGCACCGAGGTGATGTCTAAGTTGCGGACTGATGTGCGAATGGGGCCAAAGGCAGCGTAACAATATTTTTTGTATGGAAGATACCACTAGGCGTTGAGATGCCAAGATTCGGATGGCACTGAGGTGATGTCTAGCAAGTTGCTGTACTGGTGTGGTCATCCTACAATGCTGAAACTCGGCGTGGGTCGCCCCATTAGCCTGTGAGATGGCGTCAGTAGCGGACCGATGTGCGAATAGGCCGAAGGCAGCACAACGCGCCAAGATCCGGATGTCACCGTGGTGGTTTCATAGTTGAGAGGCACTTCATCTGCAGTGGGGCGCCGAGATCCGGATGGCACCGAGGTGATGTCTAGCAAGTTGCTGTACTGGTGTGGTCATCCTACAATGCTGAAACTCGGCGTGGGTCGCCCCATTAGCCTGTGAGATGGCGTCAGTAGCGGACCGATGTGCGAATAGGCCGAAGGCAGCACAACGCGCCAAGATCTGGATGTCACAGTGGTGGTTTCATAGTTGAGAGGCACTTCATCTGCAGTGGGGCGCCGAGATCCGGATGGCACCGAGGTGATGTCTAGCAAGTTGCTGTACTGGTGTGGTCATCCTACAATGCTGAAACTCGGCGTGGGTCGCCCCATTAGCCTGTGAGATGGCGTCAGTAGCGGACCGATGTGCGAATAGGCCGAAGGCAGCACAACGCGCCAAGATCCGGATGTCACCGTGGTGGTTTCATAGTTGAGAGGCACTTCATCTGCAGTGGGGCGCCGAGATCCGGATGGCACCGAGGTGATGTCTAGCAAGTTGCTGTACTGGTGTGGTTATTCTACAATGCTGAAAGTCGGCGTGGGGCGCCCCATTAGCCTGTGAGATGGCGTCAGTAGCGGACTGATGTGCGAATGGGGCCAAAGGCAGCGCAATAATATTTTCTGAAGAGAAGACACCAAAAGGTGCTGACATTCCAAGATCCGGATGGCACCGAGGTGGTGTCTAGCAAGCTATGCAGTTGAGTTGTGTGCGCACTTGCGGCGAATAGGTCGAAGGCAGCATAACAATGTTTTCTGAATAGGAGACACCACAAGGCGTTGAGATTCGGTTACCACCGAGGTGATGTCTAGCAAGTTGCCGCACTGGTGTGGCCATCCTACAATACTGCTCCGAATAACGGCGTGGGGTGCCCGAAGGGGGGGGGAGCCGGCGTGAATGGGCCTTCCTAGGTGGAGGCTCGTCTGCTGTAGTGGGGCGCCCCTTTACCGTTTCAGTTGCCATTCAGCTGAGTTTCGGCTGCTCTTGATGCTACAGCGACAGGCGGCTGCAAGAGGACTCACATGTACTGTGTTTTACATATGTACTTACTATGACATGTAGCATTGAGATATCCATTCACTGATCAATACACTCATGCACACAGTCAACTGCCCATGTAGCTGTTTCCACATGCACTCTTGAACTCATACACCTAGTGAATCAACTGCTGACACATCTATGCACAGAGTCACACACCTCCCAGCCACCCCCACACAAACTCAATCTCCCATACAAATACTTGGGCAACCAATCAATAACACATATAGCCTCTCGTATAGCTAATGATCAACACATGCAGCAGTTTACATCACAACAGACATACTGATGCACACATTCAGACTGTTTAGTCACTAACCCATGCATTTAGTACGACACATTTATTCACTCACTCACAGTCAGTCACGCACCTACTAAATCCTTCATCCAGACACTTATACATCCACTCATTCTTCAATATATCAAACATATTTAAACTTTACAGAAACACACAGTCACTGGATGATGTCATCAGTGATGTCATCAGTGATGTCATTTGAGATGTCATCAGTGATGTCATCAGTGATGTCATTTGAGATGTCATCAGTGATGTCATCAGTGATGTCATTTGAGATGTCATCAGTGATGTCATCAGTGATGTCACTGACCATGTCATGAATGATGTAATATGTGACATGATCAGCAGTGGATTGCGGGTGCGCGATATATAGTTAGTGCAACTAACTATATATGGAATTTCAATGGTTTTGTGTGAGTAAAATAAGGTTTTTTAAATGCTAATTCCTAACTATATATGGTCTATAACCTATGGTTTTTTCAGTGAATTTTCAAGGTTTTGTAAATGCTAATTCCTAACTATATATGGTCTATAACCTATGGTTTTTTCAGTGAATTTCAATGGTTTTTTAATAGCAAATATCATAAGCTGTCGAATGTCAAGTACGTGGTAAGTGAAAACATTTTCGTGTTTATGCACACTGATCTGCTTTGAATGGTGCCCCCCCCCCCCTCATTTCTATTAGGAGTACTCTCTCTTTGCAGATAGTGAAAGGTAGTTAACGCAGGCCTTTGCCCCCATTGTAATCCGTCGTGCCTGCTTCTCTCTCCATTTGATTGATTGTTATCCAAGTATTTACTGTTTTAGAATTAGTTCTCTTTGGTTCATTCTCTATTTACAAACAAACACAGAGTCGCAATACTCTGTTTAGTCTTTGCAGATAACGAAAAATCGTGTAAAAAAAAAGAAAAGGAATCGAGCAAAATCAGTAGGCCACTAATGGGATTTCTTTTTGACCTCGCTAAAATAGAAACATTAGGAACAACCCCTCATGACAAATACAAAACTAGTGAGATGAACTGAACTCCACACAATGATGGCTGCAAAACAGCTCGGCTCCGCCACCCACCCCGCCCAAAATAACGATAAAGAACGGCTGCCATGATTGGTTGCGGAATGACCACGACGGAGCTACGAAATGGTGCTGCTCTCATGCTAACCCCAGCTTCAGTCTGAAACATCCAGAAACACTGTAGACTACCAATTCGATCAGTTCCGGTAGCGCCCCAATGTAACCCGGTAGAGAAGAACTAGACCTCCCCTCTTTGACTGATGGTTCTTGTTGCCTGTCCCTTCTGTTGTCATTTAACAGAACTATTTAGCCTGCTGAAAGGGGTTGTGTTCCGACCGCTGGTTGGTGGAGACATTTTGACTATATTCTGTACCTGCGTTGTCGCGTAATGCGTCATATGACGCGCCGCGTTAGCGCATCCGGAAGTCATCCGGGGCGCGCAGCGCGTAACGTAAGCATAACAAGTCATGTGACTTGTTAATAAAACTTTTCATTGGTTCATTTTACTTTTCTTATTGTAATGATGAAAGGCTTGGTCATATGACCTAAAAATTACGCTTTTCATTACTTCCGAACATTATTTTTTCTTAAATATATGTTATAATGTTCCAGGCTAATGTACTTTCCCGGAAATTTTACAACTGTCCTGCAAGTAAAATATATTCTTTTTTCGAGAAAAAGAGCGTTTCTTCGTCCCATGACGGAGCCGTTGAGCAAAAGAGGGTCGACCTGCTGTCTTAGTCGCCGATAAGCCTGAATATGAGATTCTTATCGATCACTTTATGTTGCAGGAATAGAAAACACAACAGCCCTTGACCATTTATCTTTACTGCGTTCCTTCGTATTATACCTTTTACCCTTCATGTAATTGGTCTGCTTTATTTCACTTGCCTTTTAATGATTCTAAAACAGTCACTATACCAATGTATATACTACTACCATGTTTTCTTTTAAAAACCTTTATTGTGAAAATTTCATTATACAAATACGAGCCTATAACCACGTGGGCCTGCCACAGAGCAAACTGTAATCGTATATGATGAATAGACATTTACACTGTAGAGGAACGTAACGGGCGAGCCATTAGGTTGCAAGAACTAAGGTGTCTAACAGTTACGGAATCGGTGGACGTACATTTTATAATTAAAATACGACAGGGCCAGTTACAATAAAATTATCTAGATATACATTTGCGGGCAAGTACCATGGGTGACGTTAATTCGAACTTTCAACAGTACAGTAATCAATAACACATCAGAACTTAATATCAATAGGGATGTCGAAATATTCAATCAATTCTCGTCCCCGCCCGCCATGTGCTTCAAAACTGCATACGTATCTCGTGATTTCAAGGTTCTGCAACCAGTACACAACAAGGAGTTACGAGTCCCATTTATTCCGGCGCCATTTTGGGCGAGGACGGGCAGGTCCAGGATATAGTCAAAATGTCTCTACCAACCATCGACTATGATGATGTTCATATGCTGTATTTATTAGAGTAACACTCATCTGTCCACATGAAATTAATTTGCCACAATCTAAACATGTCATTTTAATCTTTCCAAAGTTCTTCTAAATATTTGGGACCGTTTCCCTTGCCTCTGAAGCTCTCAGTGCCACTTCTTTGATGAATGTACTAGCAGGTCAGGGGTTCTCCTCCAAATCTCTCTTTTATGCAGCACTATAATTAATTGGTGCCACCTCTCCATATGACGATGCATGGTATAGTTACCACAACTATATATTTTTTTCGGTTCCTCTGGAGAGTTCATCGTGGCAGATGAAGCGTGTAACGTACCGGGCATTTACCTTTTTTTGCATGTACAGGAAAGGAAAAAAAAATCGAGCGTCCGAGTTCTAAGGTGTCCCAGGGCCATTTTAGTGGACCAGGCCCAAATCCAAAGAACAGGCCGCCATTGCCATCAGTGATGTCATTTGAGATGTCATCAGTGATGTCATCAGTGATGTCACTGACCATGTCATGAATGATGTAATATGTGACATGATCAGCAGTGGATTGCGGGTGCGCGATATATAGTTAGAACAACTAACTATATATGGAATTTCAATGGTTTTGTGTGAGTAAAATAAGGTTTTTTAAATGCTAATTCCTAACTATATATGGTCTATAACCTATGGTTTTTTCAGTGAATTTTCAAGGTTTTGTAAATGCTAATTCCTAACTATATATGGTCTATAACCTATGGTTTTTTCAGTGAATTTCAATGGTTTTTTAATAGCAAATATCATAAGCTGTCGAATGTCAAGTACGTGGTAAGTAAAAACATTTTCGTGTTTATGCACATTGATCTGCTTTGAATGCTGCCCCCCACCCCTCATTTCTATTAGGAGTACTCTCTCTTTGCAGATAGTGAAGGGTAGTTAACGACGCAACCCTTTGCCCCCTTTGTAATCCGTCGTGCCTGCTTCTCTCTCCATTTGATTGATTGTTCTCTTTGGTTCATTCTCTATTTACAAACAAGCACAGAGTCGCAATACTCTGTTTAGTCTTTGCAGATAGCGAAAAATCGTGTAAAAAAACAAAAGGAATCGAGCAAAATCAGTAGGCCACTAATGGGATCTCTTTTTGACCTCGCTAAAATAGAAACATTAGGAACAACCTGTTGAAAATAGCAATGCGTATGTACATAAGCGGCGTTCATTTGTGTTCACAGTACCCCTTGTTGATTGTTTGAATCGAGCATTGAATTGTTCGAAGTTGGTTCTCTTAAGGATCTTCTCTGCCTGCAAACGAGGAAGAATAGGAATATTCTCTCTCCCTTTGCAGATAGTGAAGGGTAGGTAACGCAAGCCTTTAACACGTCGTACCTATTTCATTCCTCATTGATTGATTGATTGTCCGAACATTGACTGTTTGGGAATTAGTTCTTTTTGGAGGTATTCCCTGTTTGCAAATAAACGTAGGAAAATCTTTGCAAGTAGTGAAAGGGTATGTAATGCGGATCTTTCTCCCCCGTTGTAATCTGTCATGCCTATCTACTCCCCACTGATTGATGCACCTGTTTCACCCGGACCATTTACTAGAGATACGTCATCTGGCCCGACCAGAGAGCACCCCTAGTGAAAAGGACATATGCCGCTCACGGACTGCTGCTGCTTTCAGCCAGTGAGGGAAGGTCGTCGTGGGATCCCTGCGCTCTGTCAGCGCTCACTCTCCCTGTGTGATTCTGCGCGAAGGGGAAAGGACTTTGGTGAGAATCTGACGCCGAGGGACTGCGAGGTCCATCAGGCTCTCTGCCTACCCAGCTGCTGCCTCTTCCCTCGGCGTTCCCGCCCCCCTGTCTTGGACCTTTAAAATACCTATCGCGGCCCCCGCTCCGCGGGTGCCGCTCACGGACTGCTGCTGCTTTCAGCCAGTGAGGGAAGGTCGTCGTGGGATCCCTGCGCTCTGTCAGCGCTCACTCTCCCTGTGTGATTCTGCGCGAAGGGGAAAGGACTTTGGTGAGAATCTGACGCCGAGGGACTGCGAGGTCCAGCAGGCTCTCTGCCTACCCAGCTGCTTCCTCTTCCCTCGGCGTTCCCGCCCCCCTGTCTTGGACCTTTAAAATACCTATCGCGGCCCCCGCTCCGCGGGTGCCGCTCACGGACTGCTGCTGCTTTCAGCCAGTGAGGGAAGGTCGTCGTGGGATCCCTGCGCTCTGTCAGCGCTCACTCTCCCTGTGTGATTCTGCGCGAAGGGGAAAGGACTTTGGTGAGAATCTGACGCCGAGGGACTGCGAGGTTCAGCAGGCTCTCTGCCTACCCAGCTGCTGCCTCTTCCCTCGGCGTTCCCGCCCCCTCGTCAGTAGTGATTTAATTTCGATCCCTTTCCCGCGACGCGGGACGCGCGCGGGACATAGCCCGGGGCGAAGCCCGGGCAAAGGGCGGGCCCTCCAAGGCCCTCCAAGGCCCTCCAAGGCCCTCAAAGGCCGGAAAAGGACGGGACGGGCCATCCCCCTTGGTTGACACATTGTAGCCATACTATATAGTAGGTAAAGAACCCCTGTAAGATTCCTGTGTTCCTATTAGTGCACTCTTTTTTACATCAAGGCCTTACATCCCTATACCACCATGAACCATTTCACCTACGAAGATAGCAGTGGGCACACGTGCTCCCTGCTAGATGAGCTGAATTTCCTCTGCAAAACCACATATGCCTCATTGGATACTCCCCTTCTGCCCAAAAATGTTAGTTTATCCTCACATAAGGTTACACCTCGAGATCCATCCATATTGGACAATAAATTCTGCTGTCCGAACACACAAAGCAATGAGCCCCCTCTGATTCCTTTTCCATCCACCTCAAACTCCCCAACGATCCCTCCGTCTGTGGGGCTCCCAGAAGCCATTGCACCCCCTTCCCAACTGCAATTAATACCCATTATCGAACAACTGCTCACTTCTATGATAGCACCCCTATTAGAAAAAATGAACCAGTTAGGGGAACGGCTTTCCGAGATAGAGAAAGCCATTATGTTAAATCCCATGGTTGGCAAATATAGTGCTACACTGAATTGCCCTAAGACTTCACCTACACATCCAGGCTCAAAACCACCTGTGCAGTATAAAAGGCATCAAATAAAACCCACTCCCCTTTCTGCTTCAGGGCAACAAACACCTAAAGTCCCCACTAAAGTTTCCCTCCCACAGTTGACCGCACCAAGAGTAGGTCAAAACAAAACTAATTCTATCCATTTACCTCCGGAAGCGGCCCCATACGTGTGCATCCTTGCAGGTGTACCTTCTCTGCCACCGGAAAAAATTGAGAGACAATATGATTTGGTCAATAAAACCAAATTTTGGCTCTCAAAAAACAGACCATTGCCTCCCAATTTATACGGAGTAATAAGGAGTGTTAGAAGGGTTGGTTGGCTGGGCTCTCTTCCCAAAGACGTTGCGGGGGACCTGGTACTCGTGAGATTCAGGGATCGAAACATAGTACCTTATTTGAAATCCTGTCCGCCTCGAGTAAGAGACGGCCCAATTTCAATATGGGACTTACATGACTTTTACCCCATAATCCCGTGCTTTCCCCCGTGAATATCTGGATATGTAACAAAGGCTAATCATGAGCTCCTGTGTTTAAATCACGAACCCCTTTGATACTGCCATAATCTTAGAGCGGAAAATAACTTTTTATGTCAGGGACCCTTTCTTACTGTACGCTGGTTATTTAAAATGTTTTTTATTGTAAATTGTATTTTATCCTGAACTTTTATGGTTTTGTTTTTCAAAAGCCGAATAAAGTATATTTGATTTGATTTGATTTGACATATGCAATAATAACGAAGTGATCACTGTATCCTGTTAACAGAAACTTTAGCATGAAACAACCTGGAAAGAAAAGAATAGGAAAACGAAAATCAGTAGGCCACTGATGAACATGAACTTTTATTAAACAACGAACAAAGAAACGATAACATAACGTAATGATAAAACGTATTAATGTCCTAGAAACAAGAAAACGTTAAAATATGCCAGTGGTGAGAGACCAGAAAAACAGTAAGAGAAACCAAATCACCCTTCGCTGTCCCACCGCCTGCCACGCCAAAAAAATCGATAGACTAGGGAAAATGCAAGTCAGTAGAACATCCGCCCCCACTCTGGAAACTTCCAAGGTGGGGCAGGGTTCCGGCTACGCCCAGCCGGGAGCAGCCCATATAAGGCAGGTCCTGCTGCCACGCCTCGGCCAGGAGATCCTAACGTAGGGTGTAGCCGGAGGAGAGGCCGAGGCCAGCGGGACCCGGCCAGGGGATTGCCTTTACAACGCTGAACAGTTGCAGGGGGGGGGAATGTCTCCTCGACCCTCCCCTCTCTCTCCCAGTCCGGCCGCGGTGGCCCTTGAGAGTTGCAGGTACTCCCGCCACATGCTCTTCCGGTCCGGCCACCAACGGTCGGGGGGCCGAGGCCGACGGGATCTGGCTGCAGCCGATAAACCAAGAAACCCGTTCATGGGGCCAGATCCAGGGGCGTCCGGCCGACATCTACCGGAAGCCCGGCCCGAAGACGGACAGGACACTTCTTCTTTCTTGAATAATGGCTGCGACAACACTGGGGGGGGATGTCTTGCACATGCCTCCGACCCCCCCCCCCCTCGTCCTCATCGCCTGGTCCGGCCATAACAAATCTCAAGCGAGACGCCGTGGGGTGCACTGGGAGGGAGAGACGGTGCGAACAGGCCTCTCCCGCCTCCCCAGGTGGAGGCTTCCCAGCTGCACCCTCAGCGCTCCAGGCGCCCGGAAAAGGGTTCTTCCACTGTGGCCATGCTGCAACGTCTCGCCCGGCAGGGTGGAGCCCGTCCGCTCATTTGACCCCGCGATCGCCAGTAGCTACCGAACTCTCAAAATGGCGGTCGACCTGGCAAGAGCGGGCCCAGCATAAAGAAATGGCCCGTTCACTGGTTGACTCCACCACTGTAGTCCTCCACGACCTTGAAGATTCTAGAGGAGCCGCGGGAGTCTCCGACCCCCGATGGGGAATGACTGCCATGATCGCCCGTGGAGTGACGAAACTGTATCCGCGGGACGTCGGCGCTCCCATGCTGGCGCCAGCCTCACTTTGAATTACTAGAATCCTGCAGACCTCACTTCCGGTGAAAGCACAGTGTGACCCGGTAGGAAAAATTGTTGCACCCCCTCCCCTTTTTGACTGATAGTTCAAACCACCGATCCTTTCCTTTGCCCTTTTAACGGAACTTTGGACTGCCTCCCCCTCTTTTACATTTTCTAGAGAAAACAAAACATTAACCACTACATTAGCATAGCAGTTGACACCAGAACTGTTTTCAAATTTAAAACCAACAACATCTTCAACAGAATCCTTTTTGTTTCTGCTGTGACCCTGCTACAGCACAGGCATTGTCCCCAGCAGTAATTCTGCAATGCCGGTAAGAATAGCTGTGGTGCCTACTGGACTCACTCACCCCCGCGGCGCCCCACGCCGTTATTTGGTGGGCGGCAACTTACTAGACATCACCTTCGTGCCATCTAGATTTCAGCGCGTTCTGCTGCCTTGGAACTATTCGCACAACAGACCGCTACTGACAAGAATATTTCATTATTGGTGCTGTCAATTTCAATAAATCTATTGGATAATTCAAAAGAAATTGCCACGGTCTCTTCGTTGTTTAAATGTTTTTACTGTTTTTGTTTTGTTGTATATATTTATATGTTATTAAAGTTTTATATTCCTACTACTTTGTTGGAGTGCTATATATTTTTAATGTGACACATAATTGTAAAAACTTTGATGTACAAAGAGTCATTCCTGGAATCTTCCGCTTCAGGCTCGGTCCCCTCCCCAATCACAATACAGGATGGTTTTCAGATAGTAGGAACACGTGTGGTGTGACGGATCTCATCGGGTGTGGGCCTTGATCTACTATAACTCCTTTGAAGAGGGGTGATTCTTTACAGCTGGGGCCATAAACTACATCTGCAGGGCTAGGTGATAGCCTGGACAATCGGACACAGAGGAAGAGGAGTGTCAGAGGGTGCGGTAGTGAATAGGGCGAAAGGGAGGTGTCGGGCGGGCACAGAGTGTGATTCTCAGGGAAGAGCAGCGCAGATGGGGGGAGGTTTATTGCCCATGCATAAGACAGAGAGCGGGGGTGACCAGTGCCTGGGGAAGATGCTTGCGAGGGTGAGGAGCCATGCTACGAATCGACAGCGTGCAGAGAGTGGGTCTGGTCAAGACATCTAAAATGGCTGCCGTGCACGACAAAAGTGTGGCATTTCAAAAAAGGCAAGATGGCGCAGACAATGTTTTTCAACACTTCCTCATTTCCTTCGAATCGAACGTTAACAGACGTTGGGGCATATTACCAAAGTTAAGCGATATTTATCGCTAACGATGCTTACCAACGAATTTTTTACCGCTAAGCATCGTCAGAAATTATCGAAGATAAACCTTGCTATTATCAAGGTTTATCGCAAATGCGATAATAAACGGCCGCAATGCATGAATATCGCTAAAAACTCAGCGATATTCATGCATTACCGAGCTAATGCTCTTAGCCATGTTATCCACCTCCCATTGGATAACATGGCTAAGAACTGCTCAGGGCAGGTGTTACTTTTTGGAGATATTCGCGCTTAGCGCGAATATCTCAAAGTTGGTAATAGGAGATAGATATCTTGCATGTTGTAATGCAAATTATTGTGGTATATGGAACTCATACCATAATCTCTCAGGAAAGCAGAAACTGATCCTTTTGGGACCGCCTAAAAAGGCCTAGGGGGTGAGGGGTACTCTACTTTGCCCCCTTTTCACGTTCCGAACTATTTTATTTTACTCTCTTCTGTAATTACACAAAATAGCAGCGATAAGATGCATCGGAGACACACAGTGAGAGAAAGGAGGCCGGAGATGAAGAAGAGATGTCAAATGCACATTGGAGATAATATAGTGGCAGAAGGGAAGTAAATATGAGTAAACTTACCATGTAACATAAAAATGTTGCACTCTATACTATAACCCCCACATGCATCAAGCATTTTTGTAGTCGCAAACGGTGCGATTCCTTAAAATCGGCCGTTTGCGAATGCAAAAGTGCTTTTTGGGATGCATGAAGCAATTTTAGAATTCGTAACATGTGTGCGAATTCTAAAATTGCGGGTGCTTTTAAGAAGTCGCAGATGTGCGATTTCTTAAAAGCAATGCATCATTTTTTTCAAAATTGTAAATTCGCTAATAGGGTGCCAAATTTACCGAGTGGTTGAACCACTCGGTAAATTTGGAAAAAGTGTGTTACATGTGTAAAATGTTTTTTTTTCAACATTCATGTTACGGACACACATGTCCTTAGGACATGTGTGTGTGCAACATGATGCGAAAAATACATTTCAGGGGTGCATGGGGGGGTCCTTTGGACCCCCCCTGCACCCATGAAATTTTCTAAGTGCCACTCGCAATTTCCATTGACTCCTATGGGCCTTTTGGCCCATAGGAATCAATGGGAATTGCGAAAATTAAGTTAAGAAATCGGTATTTCTTTGGGATTCGGTAAAAATTGCGATTTTTACCGAATCCCAACAGAATACCGAAAATATTGATGCATATCTTTTTGCATTTCTTAATTTGCGATTCCTTATTTTTCGCAAATTAAGAAATGCAAAAAGACACAATGATGCATGTGGGGGACTGTCTCATTTTATACTACAATCACTTCGCTACAACCTCATAAATTAAAAATAAAAATGAATAATGTCTCAAACAATTTTTGATTTCTAAATATAAATTTATTCTTCAGAATTTTCTAAATTTGAAAGAACTAGTAACATGTCCTCATCAGCAATGTCCTCATGAAAAGTCTGCAATGATGATTCTTGTAACTCTATGGTCTCCAAACATTCGATAAATTCGCCATCAAGAGATTGATCAAAAAAATCATTCAAGTCATCTCCTCCTTCTGACAATATTTCATTATTGGTGCTGTCAATTTCAATCAATGTAGTGGAATCATTCAAGTCATCTCCTCGTGACAATATTTCATTATTGGTGCTCTCAATTTCAATCAATGTAGTGGAATCATTCAAGTCATCTCCTCCTTGTGACAATATTTCATTATTGGTGCTGTCCATTTCAATCAATCTAATGGAATCATACAAGTCATTTCCTCCTTGTGACAATATTTCATTATTGGTGCTCTCAATTTAAATCAATGTAGTGGAATCATTCAAGTCATCTCCTTGTGACAATATTTCATTATTGGTGCTTTCCATTTCAATCAATCTAATGGAATCATACAAGTCATCTCCTCCTTGTGACAATATTTCATTATTGGTGCTCTCAATTTCAATCAATGTAGTGGACAATTCAAAAGAAATTGCCACGGTCTCTTCATTGTGAGCCATTTTATTTTGAAATTGCTTGCTGTAAATTGCAGAAAAAAATTTAATCACTTTCATTTATCGTTTTTAGTAATACATAATATAAAACTAACTTTATCAAGTATTTAGTATAACAGAAGGACTGCAAATAAATAACAGAAAACATTTTTCAAATTATCTTCAAGTGTACAACATAGTTCCCCTTACAAATTAACAACTCACCTTTTTAAAAGTAGGAGAAGTGTTAGTACTGTGTAAATCAAACACCAGAAATTCACCACCAAAAATTCCTCACAAATGTACCTCAGACAGTAGTATCACAAAATGGCTGTGGTTTCCTCTCATTTGACATATATACATAACCAATTAACTTTCATCACACACAAATACAAAACCAAACTAACATTTTAATTGGTTCTAAATTTCAACACTTTCAAATGTGTTTTCCCCATGCAATTTTCCATAGGACATTTACATACGTCTACAGCCTGAATGGCTGAACGAAATTACACCAAACTTGGCAAAATGGTACATCAAACCTAAGAGGTCAGGAAGGATCTACTATGCCCCCTTATGGTCATTTCCCCCTTCGCTTTGGCCTCCTCTTGTCTCTCAATCCTACCGAGAGACAAGATGGCGGCCGCTACGGACTGTTTGGAATGTTGACAGACGCCGGAGAACCAATCAGCTTCGCAAAGCTCCGTAACGCGAAAAGTACGCGAAGCGGAGCGCTGTTACAGATATATATCTTTTTTTGAACGTTAATTTCTCAAAATCCACTGGAGCACATATATTGAGACCTAGTAAAGGCACATCGGGCTACCAGTCCCTAATATTTTGCCAAGTTTCGTGCAAATCCATTCAGCCGTTCGATTATTATTATTATTTTATTTTTTTGCCCCGCGGGGCCCTTTTAAAACCTCCACATCAAACGTAGGGGGTCAGCGAGGATCTACTATTCCCCCTTATGGTCATTTGCCCCTTCGCTTTGGCCTCCTCTTGTCTCTCGATCCTACCGACAGACAAGATGGCGGCCGCTACGGACTGTTTGGAATGTTGACAGACGCCGGAGAACCAATCAGCTTCGCTTCATAAAGCTCCGTTGCGCGAAAAGTACGCGTCCTGGAGCGCTGCCCGGTCCGCTGTTACAGATATATATCTTTTTTTAAACGTTAATTTCTCAAAATCCACTGTAGCACATATATTGAGACCTACAAAAGGCACATCGGGCTACCAGTCCCTACAATTTTGCCAAGTTTCGTGCAAATCCATTCAGCCGTTCGGGCTAAAAGTGAGGCCAACCGCCCTATGGAAAACTCAATGTTAAAAACACGTTTTGGGACCCCCCTTTTTTCTCGGCCCCCCCTTGACGAACCCCCCCCCCAAATTTTCAAGGGCTGCTCAGAAACAAAATGTGCCATTTTCCTGAAAATGTCAGCCAATTCCGTCCACAAACGCCAAAGTTATTAGACATAGAATTTTCAAAAATCCCATAGAGAAAAAATCCTAACTATATATACCTACTGGCGACCGCCAGTAGGTAATATATATATATATATATATATATATATATATATATATATATATATATATATATATATATATATATAATAACAAATTGATTATTTTTATGCATTGTCTCCTCTTTCTTTTATTTTTTGTTCCTCTATTCTCAATTCTTTAATTATGTATATTTCTTTTTCGATTTAGTTAAAGGCGGAATGATTTTTTGCTATTTGTGATAGGTATTTGAAATGTTTGTCTATAAATTTTCCTTTCCTTGCAACAACAATAAAAAAGTTTTTAAAAAAAAGGTAGTGGCATTGACAGCTAGCATTATTTCGCCGTCTATTATTGTTTTCAGCTACGGAAGCCGTTTGCACAGCTGCCTTTGCGGCTTAATCAGCCAATGAATTCCCTGCAATGTGAACGCCATCACGTTGATGACTCAGTGTATGAATCATGGTAGTCTTTTGTAGTTCTTTCTGTAATAGAACTACTTCTTCCCATAGCAACTTTTGCTTGATTGCACCACCTTTTGCATCTTTGAAACCATTTTGAAGCCAATACTGCAAGTATTCATTGTATGATTGAAAGCAGTAATACGAATCGTACACTATGAGTGCGGGGAATTCGCGATTGGTATTTTCAAGCGCCATCTTGAATGCCTGTAGTTCAGCTCGCTGAGCTGTACAATCTCCTAGAGATTGTGTTTTAGTGACCATAGGTCTGTGTTTACCATCGTGCCAGCGACCTTTAACGATCGCCCACGCAGCACTATAAGCTTGTTTACCCCCAATTGCGGGCTGTGCTGAACCGTCTGTAAAAATTATACATTCGTATTGTTCTAGAGGCAGAATCTCAGTGGGCAGAGGACATTCTTGTGTTTGCTTCAGGGAAGACAATCCACGAATAGAATACCTCTGTCTGCCGATATTCGTGTGCCTCTAGGACAAAAATTACCCTACCACCTCTTGATGATAGGCCATTTGTTATAAGCTTCATAGTGTTGGCTTTCCTTAGGTTTTCAGGGATGATTATAGCATCCGGGTCATTTTGTTGAAACCTGTAACGTTAAGACCTGGTAGGGCATTATTACCTGCGGGTCCACCGTTCTCGGTGTCGCTATCCGACATTTTGCTGACTGAAAGTTTGCAGAGCAAGTTTCAAGGAAACAAAGATAAGGTGCACAATATTTCGGAACACTTCAACGTTGAACAAACCAAAAATTGATACATAGTGTTTTCGTTCTACTCATTTATGGCGGATATTTTATCCTAATACCCACTCCAGACGTCAATTGGAGTATTTTACGGGAAAAAGGGGGCTCTGTGAAAAGCACGACTGAGTTACTCTAGTATATCTAGCGTTAAATTAGTGCCTTACCAAATGTTGGGCGCCATGTAGTGTAGTTTCTATATTCACAAAAGGCTCTGCGCATTGGAAAAATATATCCCATAGATTTGACGTAGGACTGAGGTCGACTGGGTCTCTATAGAATATATTAGACATAATTGTGAGTGCCAGCTAGCTCAGAGGTCACTAGAGACCTTCTCGAATACAAAAGAAGGGATACGTTTCTGACAGCCGCATAAACATGACAACTTTGTTTCCCCAAGATAAAACGTATCTTCAGAGCCCTGGAAACAATAGATATATATTTTACTCAGTCAATCGTGCATGCTTCGTTTCATAAGAGGTGCAGAGAAATAGAGAGACGGGCGTTTTCAATAAAAGGATTTATTGAACAGTCTTCTTTCTCATGCAAAAGAAATGAACTGCTACAATCGTAATACTGGCTGGAAAGTATAATGCGTACAGCAAGAAGAGTATTATAAAATAATACTGTAAAAGCATGGTATGGTTTCTAAGCCATAAAATACATACATAAATAACAAAGGCTAAAAGTACTCAACTGTTGCTTCGACAATACGCCCACCCCAATGTACCTAACCTAGGTCTAGTACGAGGGAAGAAGTAAGTGTGGTATAGCATGGGTTTAGTTTCTTTGCCAAGAATCTATCCAAGATTTCTCATAGGGTCTAATCAGCTCCGTACCTTGGTTTTAGAATGAAGGAGGTCTGGTATCTCTGTTTCGGGACTCGATTTCCCAACACCTCACCAGGGAAGCTTGGAAACACTGGAGCTGGATTCTCAGCGAGAGAAAGGACAGCTTCTCGATCAGTGCATCAGCTGGAGGGTCGGCTTCCCTCGGCACTTGCTGTAGCGAGCTGCGTCATGGCAAGTAGCTAGTCGAGCTGCTCCAAACCACTGTGTGTTTGCTAGGGCAGATGTAGGCATATTTATACCTTGAAGGAGCCTACTTTGACGTAAAGTCGGGCCTAATAATGTCACCAAAGAACCTTAAGGGAATGGTAGTTCTTTGAAAACTCCATGATTTCTAGGACAAATCAATATTCAAGCAAGGGGATGTCCCTGACTGCTGAAGCCGAGTTTTCCCAAAAATCGCTGTGGCTTTTTGGAACGAGTGGAAGTAGCCATGCCTGTATTTGGACTGCATGGGTTATGTCTAAATATGGTTATTATTTCTATGCCTATATAAGGGCAATGTGAATCAGGTTAACACCAGAACCTGGGCTGCTATAGGAATTCACAAGAGCATATTATCAAGCCCATTATCACCGCTTTAGAGGCAGTTTCTTGCCGATAAAAGCGGCGATAATGTATCGCCCTTTCTTGATAATATGGCCCCTAGTTTTCAGGAGGCTCAGTGACCTCACTATTCCAAGAGCATGGCGCTTGCTCAAGGGGTCCCACAGGGCTCTATACTAAGTCCCACCCTTTTTAATCTCTATATCGCTTCATGGGCGGAGATTAGTTCTTAACATGGTATCAGTGTTGTCTCATATGTGGATGACCAGCAACTCCTGGTATCCTTGTCACAATCCCATGAAGAGACAGCCAACAAGTTCTCTTCCTGCCTACAAGAGCTGGCTACCTGGATGACAAATAACTGCTTAAAATGAAATGTCAGCACAACTGAGATTCTGGTGGTGGAAAAGGCTCCCTCAATCTGGTCCTGGTGGCTGCAGACTCTGTGCCCGACCCCTTCCCCCAGTATTCAGGTTAAGAAGCTGGGGATGTGGCTTGACTTCAAGCTCTCCTTTGAGAATCACACCAGAATTGTGGCTGGGAAGTGTTTTGGAGTCATGAAAGGACTCTGGAAAACTTTAGACATGCTGCCTGTGGCAGTGACAAAAACCCTAGTGCACGCGCTGGTAACTTCCCACCTAAAGTACGGGAATGTTCTATACCTGGGAGCAAGTACTAGGTGTCTGAGGAGACTTCAATGTATTCAGAACGCAGTAGCCCACCTTGTTCTAATGCTCTCCAGAAGAACTTCCTCCAAGAATACCCTTGCCGCCCTTCACTGGCTCCCAGTAAGGGAGGGAGTTCTCTTTAAAGCCCTGTATGTTAGTCACCGTATTCTGCAGGGGAAAGGGCCAAGCTACCTACAGAACCTACTGTCCCCCTATACCCCATCTCGTCATTTAGGATCATCAGGGACTGGAAAGGTCATAGGCTCGGCTATTAAAAGAGCAAGAATGGGGGGCTGCTCCTTCCACTACCTAGCCGCGAAACCCTGGAACAATCTCCTTCTCGCACTTCGGAAGGAACCGTCTGAAATTAACTTTCGAAAAAATTTAAGACATGGCTCTTCCGCCCTTAGGCTCTCCTTTAACTATGTTACTTACCGCCTGGGATGAGGTCTAGTCGCAGTGTGGGGACACACTAGCTAGTGTAACCATGCGCTTTAGAAACTTCTTTATTATTAGTATTATTATTATTACACCATTGGCATCTTGATGTAAAAATTGGTCGGAACCCAGACGCTATTTCCGGCCTAAGAGGAGAATGCAGATGCCATTTCTTGCCTTTTTCTAAGAAGGTTGCTCCCTTAAATTAATGAGAAGGACTGGCTCTATCTGGGGCGCCAATGCTTCTATGCAAGGGTGTGGACTGTTGAATGTTTTGGGAGTCCGTGACTCCCTTTTATAGAATCATATATTAGCAGACTAAGGATACCTCAATGTACCTTCTTGCACATTCTGGCCAACAGGTAGGTTAACTTTCTTTGCGGATTGGCACCACAAAGTCAGCAGATCAGACTCTCTCTTCTATGGAAAGCCGTAAAGCACAATACTCTCATCAGGCTGGGACAGGAAAGGAGGGAAAGACTCTAACTTGGACAATCATTTTCCCTATATTTCTAGGATTTCATAAAGCAGCTGTTCCTGCTGACTAGGGGAGGGTAACTGGCCAGTCCTCATCTGGAAGTCCACATGCTTTTCAGCTTCTATTTACAGTTGAAAGGAATTGCTATATGATCCCAATAAACAAAGGGAGAAGGAGATTGTTATTCAGTCAATTCATTCATTCATTGTAGTGCACGATGTAACCCATGGTCTTAAGAAGCTTTCCCCCAGATGCATCAAGAACCCATTTTGCTATTAAGGAATAGCAAAATCACTAAAAAAATAGCGATTGCTTAAAATTCCTTAATTGCGACTCGCAAATTGCGAATCGCAATTAGCGAATTGCAAATTGAGAATGCGATTTCAAGGGCGCAGGGGTGTCCAAAGGACACCCTGTTGCACCCTTGAAATTGATCTGTGCACATATATTGCGCACACACATGCCCTTACACAATGTGTACACAATGCTTGTATGCAGCACATGTCAAGATCAACATGGCAATCTGTTCTGCACTTTGTCTGTCTAGTTCCAGAGGTGGACGCTGTGGAGGTGCCTACATAATGATTTCACGTGCTACATGCAACTACAATGGAGCAGAGATCCCTACACATGGTCTAAAACGGACCCTTAAAAGTTTACTGTCCGCTGTGGGTGTTTTCAATGCTGACACTTCAAACAAGGGTCAGCTGTGGATACTGCACAGAGACTCCCATTCATCTACAAGGTAGATGGGACAGATATTAGGTTTCTTCCGAACCCTTGGTGATAGTAATTTTTTGGGGGAGGCTTTGATTTTTGGTCTACGCTGAGACCTGATTATTTTCGGCCATTTGAGCCATTGCACCATCGCAGTTTAATTGTCCTTGTTCTTTTACAAATAAGCAGCGCATGTTTCTATGCATGCCATCCTACCTTTTCCTCGAGCCCTGCAGTGTTGTTGGATTCCTCCTTACACAATCGCATTCGACCAGCTTTGGACTGTTGACGGACTCTTTTATGCAGCGCCGCGCCATGAGCCACCCGGCATGAAATCCTCCTAAGTGCCGCCATCTTGTGGTTGGCGGCTGCTCCTTCTGTTTTCAATGGTGGTTCCTGTTTTTTGTTGTACCAACCATGCGGGTACCTTGCTGCATCAAATTTCGATTCCTCTCTACGTATCTTCATTTGTTATCGGAGTATTTCGAGGTGCAGCAACTATATCTTCCTGTCTCTCTCAACGTCATTCATTGCGCTGCGTCTTCCTTGACTTGACTTTCTCCCCTGATTCTTTATCTCAGCTGAGGACATGCTGAACTGTATGGTGGGGATTTCGGCTACCTGCAACAGAATACTTGGCAACCCGCCACAGGATACTCGGGTACCACTAATCTCATTCTTTTTTTTGGTGTACTGTTTAGTTTCCTTGTGTTGTGTTAAGGGTGGTGTTTTCATACTGGTAATGGGCTATTGGTCTATAGCTGTTTATATTCTAAGGCTACTGTTCTTCCTTCAGTGCCATACTGTTTTCATGTAATTTTTTTGGTCTGATTTTCTTTGTTCCTTTTGAATGAGTGGTAGTTTTCGGCATAGTGTGTGCATTGCCTGTCACTACCATGAGGGTGCTGTAGGGATTTCTCCCTGTTACTTCTTGATAATGCTTTCTATTGACTACAGTGTTGTCATGTACTGTTCTTTCACCAGTCTTTGCGTGATTTGTTTGTTTACATGTGGTTTATTTTGCTTTTTTCTTGGGTGAGTGTATTCCAGTACATTTTATTCTGTTTCATGGGTGAGTGCATCCCAGTAAATTTTTTAGGTCTCGTCTATTTCATCCCGTAGGGATGGTGGGCAAGATTTATAGAAACGCTTTCGAAAAGTCTACCCAACTGCGGATCGCGTACAGTTCATGTGAGCCAGGCGCGTGCACAGGAATCCGCTCCCCCTACCCCTCCTCCCACTAAGCAAGACAAGACAAGGATATCAAAGTGACCGTGGCTGCTATGATTCCATTTGCCACCAGCCACTTCACGCGCTCTGCAGGTCATAAACAGGACCATCTGCTTGTGAATCGGAATGCTGGCATGGTTGCCCAGTCCCCCTCCCAGAGCTGCCTTTCCTCTGCCATTCTATGATTTCCAATACGTCTTACTAAAACCTAGAGTGGCACATGCATTCTTTAGTCGTCTCTTTTGCTGCTCCATTGCACCCCAGTTCTACGCTCCTCACATGTATCGCACTGCCCCACCGGAGCTCTGTTTACCACCACTGCATGGCACCAGCCCCTCTGAAACTTTGCAAAAATGTCAATGCTGTTAAAATATCGGGCAGAATAAAAAAAGCCACAGATGCAACAACCGGACTTTGTGAACTCTATTTAAATTACTGCAGTATCTGTCACGTGGTTAACTTTGGCGTCCTGTCTTCAGATGCACCCGGTACTGGCGGTGTGCTCTTTGGCACTTTTCCCTAAACTGTCAGTTAATGCTTGTTATTGTTGATGCTTTCCCTGGCGCCACTCACTCTACCGCCCTCACTCTACCACTCTACCGCCCTCACTCTATCACTCTACAGCCCTCACTCTACCACTCTACCGTACTCACTCTTCTGCCTTCACACTACCACTCCACCGACCTCACTCTACCGCCCTCACTTTACCACTCTACCACCCTCACGCCCTCACGCCCTCAATCTACCACTCGACTGCCCTCACTCTACCACTCTACCGCCCTCACTGTACTGCCCTAACTCTACCACTTTACCGACCTTACTCTACTACTCTACCGCCCTCACACCTTCACTCTACTGCCCTCACTCTACCACTATACTGCCCTCACTCTACCGCCCTCACTCTACCACCCTCGCTCTACCACTCTACCGCCCTCACTCTACCGCCCTCACTCTACCACTCTACCACCCTCACTTTACCACTCTACCGCCCTCACTCTACTGTTCTTCCGCCCTCACTCTACTACCCTCACTCTACCACTCTACCGCCCTCACTCTACCGCCCTCATTCTACCACTCTACCGTCCTCACTCTACCGCCCTCACTCTACCACTCTACCGCCCTCACTCTACCGCCCTCACTCTACCACTCTACCGCCCTCACTCTATCACTCTTCTGCCATCACTCTATCACTCTACCACCCTCACTCTACCACACTACCGCCCTCACTCCACTGCCCTCATCCTACCACTTTACAGCCCTCACTCTATCGCCCTTACTCTACCACTCTACCGCCCTCACTCTACCACTCTACCGCCCTCCCTTTACCGCCCTCACTCTACCACTCTACCGCTCTCACTCTACCGCTCTACTGCCCTCACTCTACCACCCTTGTAGTGTAGTTCCTATTTTCCCAATAGGCTCTGCGCATTGGAATAGTACCTACAGCAGTAAAGGCCTAGACCAGACGTTAACTAGGTCTACTACTGTCGATACTAGACTTAATTTTTGGGTTTGCCAGCTAAGCTCAGAGTTCGCTAGAAACTTTCTCGAATGTTCAAGGAAGGATTAACTCCCCTGATTAGACAAGAAGGGATTTAGTTTCTGACAACCATAGAACATGACAACTTTGCTCTCCCCTAATCAAGAGTCAATCTCAAGAGTCGTGTGAGCACAAGGCAATTATTTTACTCAGTCAGTACGTGCATTCTTAGTCTCATCAGAATGTAGAGAAAAGGAAGAGACGGGCGTGTTCAATAAAAGATGTTATTTATTGATCAGTCTCTTTTCTCGTACAAGAGAAATGGATCGATATTATTGCGATACTTATAGTTAAGTAAAGTGCATACATTAGAAGCAATAGTATAAAATAATACTGTAAAAACATTGATATGGTTTCTGAGCCATACGATGTTTAAAATGATTAAAATATATTTACATACACATATACATTTGACTAAACGTACTCAACTGGTGTTTCTAAATACGCCTACCCCGTGTACCTGACCTAAGTCTAATGCGTGGGCCGGAATAGAAAGTTACAGTTTAGTTAAGTTTGTTTTTGCCAAGTGAATAACTAAAGAATTCTCTATGAGGGGTTATTCAGTTCTGTACCTGGAAGTTAGGATGAATGAGGAATGGTATCTCTTTCTCTGCTCTCGATATTCCAGGCTGCCTGCGAGGGCTGCCCAGAAGCGCCGGTGCTGGGTCTCTCGGCTTGAGATAGCAGCGCGTCTCTCAGCGCGTCAGGAAGGCGGGGCTGCTGCCTGCGGGGTCTGCTTCTTCTCTCGGCTTCGGCAAGTATGGCTGCTCCGTCTTGTCACCACGCGTGTGTTTGCATAGGGCAAGGTCGGCAATATTTATACCTTAAAGGTGCCGAGATTGACGTAAGGATGGACATAGGTACGTCAATAAAGATGTCATACGACTTGCTCGTTAGCACATTCTTTTGCAAAAGTTCTCTGTGAAATCAAAACAATGGCCGCACGGATTTTCCAGGTTGTCATAGGTTTGATTTGTTATGAGAACGTCGTATGCCTTATCAGGGGCTGGAGGAATGTCGCTTGTCTAATTAGATCTCAAGCGTTATGACCTAATCAGATAACACGTTCCTGTGCCGTAGTGTGACTGCGTCAGATAACGGTATCTGCATCATGGGGGATTTCTTGCCTCATGGGCTGACTGTTAGTTAACTTGATAGTTAGTTTAACCAGAATAGGGTCAGGAATAGGGGGATCGATTCAGGACCTATAGAAATACACGACACCCACTCCACGCTAACTATGGTCATATCTACTAATCTATGCATAGTATAACATAGTACAACATACTATAGAGTATAGTGTATACCTTACCACCCCAAAATACATAAATGCATTTCGAAATTTTCAAATATACTGAAAAATTGCAGTCATATATATTGTATGCACTTAAGCTATGAATTAAATGCAAAAGTAAACACGCATTGTAATGCATTATTGCTTTTTGGTATATGAGAAATACACATGAAATGGCTCTTAATATAGCTATACAGAAAGGAAGGTCGAGACCATTTCATCACATAATAAAATATTTGTGAACATACCAGCGGGCAGCTAAAGTCTATATAAAGTATCTAAAATAGAAATCTTAGTTCTCTAGGAATAGTTTCTTACTCTAAGCAGAAGATCAGTGTCCCGGGGAAAAAATATATAGAAAAATATTTTAAGGGCTTGCTGAAAAAAGTTGCTGTCCGTGAACTGGATTGTAATTGTTCATGTGACTTTATTTTTAAAGTTGAAGGCCGAATTCAGGGAACGCCGTGTGCGAGTTTACTCAAAAGTCTCTATTTCTGTTCCGGAGAGAACATCATATCATTCAGGCTTTCGAAAAAACTGTCAACAGCTTCATGGGAGAGTTCCACTAAGTCGGAAATAGGGGTAACCATGCATTCATGCGCATGATTGTCTCCATTGACATTCTGATTTGCATTGCTGACAGAAGGTCGTACCTGTTCGATGCTGCTTTCATCTTGAACTTCACTACTCTTCAATCGTAGTGGTGAAGATTCCAGGAATGCCGTCATCAGAATTGGCAGCCTTTGAGGGCAGCACAGTGCGTGAACCTTGGTAGGAACCAACAGTGTATCTGCATCCACCGGCGCATCCGATTGTAGCGTCAGACAGGTGTCTAACACGCATTCTTCTCCGCATAGCAGACACCTTAGTACAGGTAAAACACACCTTTGCCACATTGGTCGAAATGATAGAAACCAAGTCATGTTTAGGTCTCTAAGCCGGGAGAGTCCCAGGATTTTTGATATCCGGTCCCGGTATCCAATGGCTAGGATCGTATCTTCCATTGTCGCGAGAGTTTGATCTGTGACATGGGTTGCCATAACGAAAAATAAGGACTAGGAATAGGATTCCTGCAATTAGTCCCAGGATCAGGGGAAGTCCGCCAAAAATCGAATGGACGAAATCTGGAAAAATACCCAGTATGGCTTTGAATGGTGTTAATGCCATCGAAAATACTGTCTTAAATACCTTTGAGACCCCAGAGGTATCAGAAATATTTAAGATTTCGCTTAGGATTTCCGCGAAATGTACGGGGGAATTAGTTGATAATAATGTATGTATCTCTGCAGTCGTCCTTGCGACTTGTAGATCATACGTTTCTTTTGATGACATGAGCCTTGTAGGCGTCTGAAGAAGCACTGTTTTCATTCTGCTTAAAGTGTCTATTCGAATAGAAGTAATTTTCAAACCGGGCCATGCCCTTGCCTCCCTGTCTGGTAAGGAGCTGGGGAACAAAGAACGTCCACAGCACTTGACCTTCGCCGTCGTGGTGACGAGATAAGGAGTCCCGGGCATAAGACTACAACATCTGCGGTCTACAATAAGAATGTAACTCCCATTATAGAGTCTTTGAAAGAATGGTTCTATTTCAGTTGCAGGTGCGCCTTGCTGGTGACATGAAAGGTTGTATGAATTCCCTTCACAGGCTCCGTGCAAACTAATACCGTTACACAGAAGCGTGCCGCTTAGTGACATAGCACAATTGTTGCCACTAAGAAACACTTTCTGTCCTTTGTTACTGACACATGCATGTGAATAGGGCAGGTTCCAAGTTGTTTTAAGGTACCCCTTTCCCAATTTCTCGTACATGCCAGCCTGTATATATTTTTGGCAGTATTGAAACCTGAAGGTTGAGATTGGAATATTTATGATTCCGTGGATTATCCATTCACTGACAGGTCGTTCTGACATTGTCATTGGTAATCTTTCTAGTTTTTCAATGCTCAAGATTGTATAATCAGCACCCTTTTGCGCCATACCGATTTGTCTATCAGTAAGGTTAAAGATTTGGAATAGTGACGTTGTGTTGATTAAACGCCAAGGCACATAGCCTGAACGCAGATTTTGTAACGTCCAGCCAAGCTGTACAATAGAGCGCAATTGTGACTGACCATGTTGTAATAACAGTAAGTCTTGCGATAATATATCGATTGCTGAAGACACAATGCTGTCCAATGAAAAAATTCTGGAGGACAGAGTCATTAACCCATTGTCCACTACAGAAAGTGATTTTTCCAAATTAATACGATCAATTTCACGTATTCTCTCTGCTGTTTCAATTTGAGTAACCTTCCAGGCCTCATTGTATGCTGCATATACAGAGGCTGCTATGAAACGCTTTTGACGCTGTTTGCGTGGTCCCAGTATGAAATCACGCAAGTCAGCACCATCAGTAAGTAAAGTTAGGTGTTGCTTAATTTCAGGCAGTGTGGAAGTTTGTAGCCATTGAAGGCATAATTTGCCCACACTGTAGGTTGTTATTATCCCTGGGTGATGTCTTTGGGGATATCTAGGGTCTGGCCTGGTCATTTTGAAACCCTGTGTTTTATTCAGGAATCTATCTTGACAGTTATTTGTATCTGTGGGCCAGATCAACCATTGTTTCCAATCAGGATGTGTTCTGTTTTGGTTAAGTATATGGTTTATGTCTATTCCTTCATCTGTATCAGAGTTATTGCTAAACATTGTTGGCTTTGGAATAGACAGGTTATTTAAATCTTTGATTTTGGCTAAGCCAAGACAGGTGGTTTGTTGAACAGTGTCATTTAAAAATATCATTTGTTCTGGGATCATGCAGGCTCTAAACAAAGCTTCTATACCCTGTACTTGCCATTCTTTTGTACCCCAAACACTTTTCAAATCAACATTTTTGTCCCAATAATCAAATCCAAATGTATTCATTTTTTCAAAGAATGAATCTGAATATATCAATTTTGTGTTGGTTATCATGGTTTTCATCCCTGTCTTGTTTGACAATTTGTAATAAAATGTTTCAGCATTAGTTATGTTAAAACCTGAAAAATATGAATATTTGTCATAAACGGTTCTAGAGCTCCCTTTTGGCGGTGTAGCACAATGTTCCCATTGATTATAATTTAAAACATTTCTAGGTTGTGCAGATTTATGCAAGAAATGGTTACCATAATGGTTATAGCAATACATACTATCATAATTTGTAGAACCTTGCAAATAATCATGTTTTGTAAATTTAGCAGACATTACTAAGTCAGACATCATATTGTTTATACTTTCAAAGTCCCAATCATCAGCAAATGAGTTTGGTTTTGCAAAGTCACTCAAGGAGATCTTGATTTGGTGTGGATATTTCAGGATCTCGACCGGACCATAAATTTCATAGTCAGTGTTGTCCCAGGCTACCCCACCAGGTATTGGAATTGCTGTGAAGTTGGCTGAAGAAAGTTCTGAAGAAAGTTCTCGTTTCTCGACGTGTGAAGATGTGTGTGGTTTGAGGACCAAGTTGATGTTCTGACTTGCTGTGTCCATTTTAGCATATTTTCCCTCAATGAAGCGTCCCAAGGTAAATACCATGATGAGCCAAAGTATGAGGATAAATGCACCAAAGCCCACCCAAAATTCAATCCATGGAGTAACCAGATATGTTTCTTTCAGTTGTTTCAAAAGTTCCTTAGCTTTGTATTTAAAGGATTTTGATGATGGCTGTGTCTTTTGTTCGCTGAAACCTTCAGAGGAATCATCGAAGTTGATGAAGTAACCAGATGCAGTTCTGTCAATTGTTCCAATTGGTTCAGGATTTTTGTTTCTTGCATTTTCACTTGGAACTTCATTGTAGATTGGTGTTTCTCTGCTAAATGTCTTTATTTGGGTTTTCAGAGGTCTGAGTTCTATTGCATTGTTGCATAGTCCTTGTTGTTCTTCTTTAGGCGTTTCGAATGTGATGAGCCTCTTTGTTAGGACCTCTGTACTGGTAGCAAACCTTGGTGTTCTGCTACTTATTGGGAGTCCACTTGGCCTACTGTTTGTTATCGGCCACATGTTGTGGTTTTACCAGGTCGATGGATACAACTCGGTTCTCCTTTTTTCCAGCAAGTGGCGGTAGTACAACTGATCTTGTCCCGTTGACAGACAAGACAGGAACTGCTTTTCTGTAAGAAGGCCCAAATTCCTTCTTTACCGCGATCTTCTCCCTGACTAGATCCCCGACTTTTGGAATCCAGACAGGTCTTGCTGGGACAGGTGGTGATTCTTCAGTGGTTGTTGGCTGTTGTTTCAACTGTATGTTGCTCAGGTCTTTTCTTGTTTTGTTTAAGTCCTGCAAAATAGCCAAACGGTCTTTGACATCAAAGGTTTTTTCTATTACCACTGAAGTCTGACTATCAAGGTCAGAGATCAACATCCTAGTTCCGAATAATAATTCGTACGGACTGAATCCCTTCAGAGAATTTCTTGGCAAGTTATTTAGACTACGTTGGACACTTATTAGATGTTTGACCCACCCAGCTCCCGAACCTAATACCTTTGCCGTTATAGATTGCTTTATGTCACGGTTTTTTCTTTCAACAATTCCGTTCCCCTCAGGGTGAAATGGACAAGAGTACCGCAATTGCACGCCCATGCTGACCATGGCCTCCTTATAAGCCCGAGAGCTAAAAGCAGGACCATTGTCCGAATGCAGAATGCCAATTGCGTATGTGCCGATAAAGACTCGCAAATCTTTTATAACAGTTCTGGCGTCAGCCGTTCGCTGGGGCCACATCCATATGAATCTCGTGCATGAGTCCACTGCGACTAATATATATTTATAGTTACCATCCCTTTGTAAGGGACCGCAGTGGTCTAGATAAACACAGGCTAATGGTTTATCCGAGATTAGAAGGGGCGTCTGTGCTGGACGTCTCACAGTTGATACTTTCATTTTTTGACATATTTCACATGCTAGAACATAGTTCCTTGTTTGTCTTCTCATTTGTGGCCACCAGTATCTCTGTTTTAATAATGATACAGTGGCTGAGACGCCAGCATGGGTAGAAGCAAGCCCTTCGTGTGCCGCTATTATCAGTCCTAACCTATGTTCCATGTTTGGAATTGCCCTATCCCCCACTCCAGGGATTCGAGCAAAAGGAACATTGTTTGTATCAGTTATGTATGAGTATTTTACTGGAAAGCCTTTAGGGAGTGGTTCTATCGAATCCTTTTCTGAAGCGCTGACAGCTTGTAATATTTCGCTGTCTATTTTTGTTTTTGACCGAGTGACGGCAGCTACGGAAGCCGTTTGCACAGCTGCCTTCGCGGCCTCATCAGCCAATGAATTCCCTGCAACGTGAACGCCATCACGTTGATGACTCAGTGTATGTATCACGTGAGTCTTTGGTAGTTCTTTTTGTAAAAGAGCTACTTGTTCCCAGAGCATTTTATGCTTGATTGTGCCACCTCTAGGTGTCAGTCCATTTTCTATAAGTTTTAAGGTTATAGATCTCCTTTTAATGACCGGAATGAGTATTATATCCGCGTCTGCTGCTTGCATGGTAGCATCAGCATCTGCTATTTCAGTAGCTAATCTAATTGCCTCTCTTTCTCCATCACTGTCTCCCATTTTACTGACAGGATGGTATTATTTTTATTTGCAGATCAGGTTTCTTATGGAAACAGAGATTAGATGCACAATATTCTGGAACTGTTTTATCCTTCAACGTTGACTAGACCAAAAACCATACATAGGAGTTCCCTCCTGCGAGGTTTTGGAGGATATTATAACCTTTCACCCACTCCAGACGTCTTTGGAGTATTTGGGAAAAGGGGTCTGAGTGAGAAAGCACGACTGAGTTACTCTAAATGTCTTACGTTAGTTTTATCGCCCTTTCCAAACGCGTTGGGCGCCATGTAGTGTAGTTCCTATTTTCCCAATAGGCTCTGCGCATTGGAATAGTACCTACAGCAGTAAAGGCCTAGACCAGACGTTAACTAGGTCTACTACTGTCGATACTAGACTTAATTTTTGGGTTTGCCAGCTAAGCTCAGAGTTCGCTAGAAACTTTCTCGAATGTTCAAGGAAGGATTAACTCCCCTGATTAGACAAGAAGGGATTTAGTTTCTGACAACCATAGAACATGACAACTTTGCTCTCCCCTAATCAAGAGTCAATCTCAAGAGTCGTGTGAGCACAAGGCAATTATTTTACTCAGTCAGTACGTGCATTCTTAGTCTCATCAGAATGTAGAGAAAAGGAAGAGACGGGCGTGTTCAATAAAAGATGTTATTTATTGATCAGTCTCTTTTCTCGTACAAGAGAAATGGATCGATATTATTGCGATACTTATAGTTAAGTAAAGTGCATACATTAGAAGCAATAGTATAAAATAATACTGTAAAAACATTGATATGGTTTCTGAGCCATACGATGTTTAAAATGATTAAAATATATTTACATACACATATACATTTGACTAAACGTACTCAACTGGTGTTTCTAAATACGCCTACCCCGTGTACCTGACCTAAGTCTAATGCGTGGGCCGGAATAGAAAGTTACAGTTTAGTTAAGTTTGTTTTTGCCAAGTGAATAACTAAAGAATTCTCTGTGAGGGGTTATTCAGTTCTGTACCTGGAAGTTAGGATGAATGAGGAATGGTATCTCTTTCTCTGCTCTCGATATTCCAGGCTGCCTGCGAGGGCTGCCCAGAAGCGCCGGTGCTGGGTCTCTCGGCTTGAGATAGCAGCGCGTCTCTCAGCGCGTCAGGAAGGCGGGGCTGCTGCCTGCGGGGTCTGCTTCTGCTCTCGGCTTCGGCAAGTATGGCTGCTCCGTCTTGTCACCACGCGTGTGTTTGCATAGGGCAAGGTCGGCAATATTTATACCTTAAAGGTGCCGAGATTGACGTAAGGATGGACATAGGTACGTCAATAAAGATGTCATACGACTTGCTCGTTAGCACATTCTTTTGCAAAAGTTCTCTGTGAAATCAAAACAATGGCCGCACGGATTTTCCAGGTTGTCATAGGTTTGATTTGTTATGAGAACGTCGTATGCCTTATCAGGGGCTGGAGGAATGTCGCTTGTCTAATTAGATCTCAAGCGTTATGACCTAATCAGATAACACGTTCCTGTGCCGTAGTGTGACTGCGTCAGATAACGGTATCTGCATCATGGGGGATTTCTTGCCTCATGGGCTGACTGTTAGTTAACTTGATAGTTAGTTTAACCAGAATAGGGTCAGGAATAGGGGGATCGATTCAGGACCTATAGAAATACACGACACCCTCACTCTACCACTCTACCGCCCTCACTCTACCGCCCTCATTCTACCACTCTACCGTCCTCACTCTACCGCCCTCACTCTACCAGTCTACCACCCTCACTCTAACACTCTACCGCCCTCAAGCTACCGCCCTCACTCTACTAAAAAACATGCTTTTTAATTGGTTTTCTTAATTTACCACCAACTACTAGTTGGTGGTAAATTAAGAATTCTTAAACCCTTGTAGCACTGAAAACAGTGCTACCTACATCTGAAATTACGGAATCGGTAATTTTACCAATTCGGTATTTTACCGAATCGGTAAAATTACAGAATAGGTAAAATTACCGATTCTGTAATTTTACATGCCCCTACATACCAATGTCCAAATACCGGTTGGAAACGGCCGAAAATCGGTATTTTCGGCCATTTCTGACCGGTATTTGGACACCTACATCTGGCCCTATATCTCTAGAGTCGTATGAAAACAATAGACAGATATTTCACACAGTCAATCGTGCATGCTTAATTTCACCAGAGTGCAAAGAAATAGAGAGACGGGCGTTTTCAATAAAAGGTGTAATTTATTGAGCAGTCTTCTTTCTCATGCAAGAGAAATGAATTGCCACAAATGCAATACTTATCATGAAGTAAAGTGCGTACAGTAAAAGGAGTATTATGAAATAATACAGTAAAAGCATTGATATGGTTTCTGAGCCATATGATACTTTAAAATGGATAAAATATATACATACATAAAATCATTGACTAAACGTACTCAACTGGTGCTTCTAAGATACGGCTACCCCGGTGTTCCTGACCTAACCTTAATACGTGGGAAGGAGTATGTAAGTTACAGTTTAAGTTAAGTTGGTTTTTGCCAAGAATCTGAATCAAGAATTCTCTCAAGTTTTTAATCAGCTCCGTACCTTGGTTCTAGAATGAAGGAGGTCTTGTATCTCTCTCTCGGGACTCGATCTCCCAGCAACCCGTAAGGGTGACTGGAAACACCGGAGCTGGAATTTCTCGGCTGGAGAAAAGACAGTGTCTCTCTCAGTGCGTCAAATGGGAGGGTCGACTTCCATCGGCACTCGCATCAGCTGGGCGTCGGGCAAGTAGATAGCAGCTCTGCTCCAAACCACTGTGTGTTTGCTTAAGGCAACATTGGTATATTTATACCTGGAAGGTGCTGGGTTTGACGTAAGGTTGGGCATAAGACGTGACTAAGAACTAACAGTTCTTTCTGGACTCCAGGAGTTCTTGTTCAAATCAAAACAAAAGCAGGGGGATATCCTGGGCTGCTGGAGGCTTGGTTTGTTTAAAAAACGCGTTGTACTTTCTAGGAGTCTATGGGAGTAGCCTTGCCGTATTTGGACTGCATTGGCTATTACTAAATATGGACATGATTCTCATGCCTTCATAAGGATATGTTTTGTTATAACCACATAAGGGCATGAATCGGGGATATCTAATTAGGGTCCTAGATAGATTCACAACACCCACTCCACGTATTAATGTCCATCATTACTAAATACTGAGTAATACTAAACATATAACGATGCATGTGTTTTCCAACCCACCCCAAAATACATAAATTGCATTTGAAATGGTGTATGGTATATACACGAAAATGAGTATTCATACTGCACGTTTTTCAAGCAGTGTTATAATTCAGGAAATGCATATATAAATATTGACTGAATGAATTGCGAAAATTACATTTATGAAATGGCTCTTAATACAGAAAAGAAGGTCGAGACCATTTCATCACATATTTATTCAATACTGTACATGTGCTAGAGGCTGAGGTAACATATTGTCTCTAGTGTCTCTAAAAATAGAAGCTCTGTTCTCTAAGAATAGTTCTACTTTAAACAGATTACCATGTGCCAAAAAAGGTAAATATTTTGGAAATGGAAAAACTATTTCGCTTTCAGGGGAAAAAATAGTTCCAATTTGTTTTCAGTAGTGTTGTTTATCAAAACTGAAGGCCAAATTCAGAGTTCAGGGAACTCTGTGTGCTCGTTGTTTTAAAAGTTATTCTCATTGTTGGGAGAGAACATCAGATCAGACAGGCTTGCAAAAAATTGGTCTACAACATCAGGTGAAAGTTCGAACAAGTTCGAAAAAGCTGAAATTGTGCATATGTGAGAATGATTGCTACTATCAATGTCTGGATCAGCAATGCTCACAGAAGGTTGTACCTGTGTGGTGCTGCTTTCATCTCGTAATTCACCCCACCTACTGGTAATGGTGAAGTCTCAACGAATGCTGTCATCAGAATAGGTAACCGCTAGGGACAACACGTTGCATGAGCCGTTACCGAACCAAACAAAGTACACGCATTCTTCTCCGCATAGCAGACATCGAAGCACAGGTAAGATGCAATCTTGCCAGATTGGTCTGAATGAAAGAAACCAGGTAGTACTCAGATCTCTTAGCTGGGCAAAGCCGAGGACTTTAGTGATTCGTTCTCGGTAGCGTATTGCTAGGATCGTTTCTTCCATCGTAGCTGGAGTTTTGTCTGTGGCTTGGCTTGCCATATCGTAGCAGAAGGATCAAAAATAAAATTCCTGCTACGAGTCCCAAAAGAAGAGGCAGGCCGCCAAATAAAGAATGCACAAAATTCTGGAAAATGCCCAGAACTATTTCAAAGGGTGCTAACAGTCCCGAAAAAATTGTCTTAAATACATGTGCGATGCCACTGGTATCACACATGTTTAAAATTTGACCTAACATTCCTATGAAATGCACGGGGCAATTTGTTGATAATAGGGTATGTATCTCTGTCGCTGTCCTTGCAACTTGCAGATCATACGTCTCTTTGGACGAGGTTAAAGGCACAGTTGTCTGCAATAGAATAGACTTCATTCTGCTTAAAGTATCAATTCGAATAGAAGAGATATTCAAAGAAGGCCATATTGCCGCATCCATGTCTGGATTGCTGTTTGGATACAATATTTGCATACAACAAGTGACCCTGGAAGTAACGGTTACGAGATAGGCTTTTCCTGGCACCATGCCACAACAGCTGTGGTTACTTATTAGAACGTAGCTGCCGTTGGAAAGCTGTCTGAAAAATGGCTCTATCTGTGTAGCAGGAGTGCCATGCAGGTGACATGAAAGGTTATTTGATGAACCCTCGCAGGCTCCATGCAAGTTAATACATTGACACAGAAGTGTACCGCTTAGTGATTTTTTACAATTGTTACCACTAAGAAATACATCCTTTTTCCCTTCACTATAACATTTGTGTGTATAAGGTAAATTCCCGGTTGACTTGATGTATCCTTTACCCAACCTTTCATACAAGCCTGCTGGTATATATTTTTGGCAATACTTAAACTGGAAAGTTGTTAGCAGAATTGTAATTGTTCCGTGTATTATCCATTCAATGACAGGTCTCTCTGACATTGTCAATGGTAATCTCTCAAGTTGTTCAATGCTCAGAATCGTATAGTCTGCTCCTTTTTGTGCCAAATTGATTTGTTTATCAGTAAGGTTAAAGATAGAAAATATTGACGTTATGTTGATTAGACGCCATGGCACGTAGCCTGAACGCAGATTTTGTAACATCCAGCCTAGCTGTACAATAGAACGCAATTGGGACTGACCATATTGTAACATTAGTAAGTCCTGCTCTATTATATCAATAGCTGAGGATACAATGCTCTCCAGTGACTATATTCTGGAGGACAGAGTCGTTAACCCATTGTCCACTACAGAAAGTGATTTTTCCAAATTAATACGTTCAATTTCTCGTATTTTTTCTTCAGTTTCAATTTGCGTCACTTTCCAAGCTTTGTTGTAAGCAGCGTATATACCGGCATATATGAAACGTTTTTGACGCTGTTTGCGAGGTCCCAGTATGAAATCTCGCAAGCCAGCACCTTCTTTAAGTAAAGTCAAGTGTTGCTTGATTTCAGCCAGTGTGGATTTCTGTAGCTATTCGAGGCATAGTTTCCCTACACTGTATGTTGTAACTATCCCTGGATGTTGTCTCTGGGAATATCTTGGGTCTGGCCTTGTCTGTTTGAATCCCTGTATTTTGTTCAGGAATCTATCTTGACAGTTATTTGTGTCTATGGGCCAGATCAACTATTTTTTCCAATCAGTATTTGTTCTGTTTTGGTGTAAAATATGGGATACGTCTATCTCCACATCTGTAGTGCTATTACTATCAGGTATAGGCTTTGGAATAGACGGTTTGTTTAAGTCTTTTATCTTGGCTAAACCAAGACAGGTTGTTTGCTGAAAGGTGTCACTCAGGAATATTATCTGTTCTGGGATCATGCAGGCTCTAAATAATGCTTATAGACCTTGTACCTGCCAGTCTTTTGTACCCCAGATGGTTTTTGTGTCAATATTGTTTTTCCAAAATTTAAAACCAAATGTAACCATTTTTTAATAAAATGTTTCAGAATAAATCAATTTAGTATTTGTCAACATTGTTTTCATTCCTGTTTTATTTAACATTTTAAAATAAAACGTTTCTGGATCAGTGTTGTTAAACCGTGAGAACTATGGGAATTTCTCATAAAATGTTTTTGAGCTGCCTTTTGGCGATGTTGCACAATGTTCCAATTGGTTATAAGTAAAAACATTTCTAGGATTAGCAGATTTATGTAAATAGTGATAACCATAATGATTATAACAGTACATTTCGTCATAGTTTGCTGAACCCTGCACATAATCTTGTTCTGTGAATTTTGCTGACGTTTCTAAATCTGACATCATATTATTAATATTTTCAAAGTCCCAATCATCAGAGAAAGTACTTGGTTTTACAAAGTCACTTAATGAAACCTTGAACTGATGTAGATATTTCAAGAGCTCAATCGGGCCATAGATTTCATAATCTGTTTTGTCCCATGCTACCCCCCCCCCCCCGGGTATTGGATTGGCTGTGATGTTCACAGATGACAGTTCTCTTTTCTCGATGTGTGAGGTTCTGTGAGGCTTTAGGAACAAGTTGATGTTCTGACTTGCTGTGTCCATTGTACTATATTTTCCATCAATAAATCTACCCAAACATAAAACCATGATGAGCCAAAGTAGGATGGAAAGTACACCTAACACAATCCATAATTCCATCCACGGTGAAATCAGATATGTTTCTTTTAGTTGATTAACGAGTTCAGTCATTTTTTGTTTAAAAGTTTTTGTTGCTGGCGTTTCTTCATGTTCACTTGGATCCTCAGAAAAGTCATTGAAATTGATGAAGTAGCCAGATGCAGTTCTGTCAATTGTTGGAATTGCTTCCGGATTTTCTTTAATGTTTTAATCTTCTTTTGTCACATTACTATAGTCTGAAGCTACATCATTGTAGACAGGTGTTTCTTGACGAACTGTTGCAATTTGGGTTTCAAGAGGCACAATTTCCATGGCTTTGTTGCATAGTCCTTTTTTATTTACTGCAGGTTTATCAAAAGTGATTAGTCTCTCAGTTTGAACCTCTTGGATTGTAGCAAGGTTTGGTCTTCTGCAATTCTTGGGAGTCCACTGGGCCTACTACTTATTATTGGCCACATGATTGTGGTTTTACCAGGTCAATTGATACAACTCTGTTCTCCTTTTTACCAGCAAGGGGCGATAGTACTACTGATCTTGTTCCTCTGACAGCTAAGACAGGTACTGCTTTTCTGTAAGAAGGCCCAAATTCCTTCTTTACTGCAACCTTCTCTCTGACTAGATCCCTAATCTTTGGAATCCAGACAGGTCTTGCTGGGACAGGTGGTTTTTCTTCAGTGGCTGTTGGCTTTAACTTTGTGTTACTTAGACTTCTTCTTGTTTCATTGTCCTGTAAAACAGCCAAACGATCTTTGATTTCAAAGGCTTTTTCTTTCACCACTGAAGTCTGACAATCTAAGTCCTGGATATCATTCTAGTGCCGAACAATAGTTCATAAGGAGTGATACCTTTTAGAGAAATTCTTGGCAGATTGTTAATACGACGTTGGACACTTGTTAGATGTTTGACCCACCCATCACCCGAACCTAGTACCCTCGCCGTTATAGATTGCTTTATGTCACGGTTTTTTTCTTTCCAGTACCGCATTTCCCTCAGGATGGAAGGGAGAAGAGTACCGCAATGCAATGCCCATGCTGGCCATGGCCTCTTTGTAAGCTCGAGAGCTAAACACAGGACCCTGGTGTGGAAAAGTAAATTTTGCCATGTTATATGTGCCTACGTGTTCCCCATCTTATGCTATATGTGCATGATCGATATGCATGTATTCCCTTATGATCGATTAAAGACGCAATTACAGTTGTGTCCAACTCTAGTATACCAGTTTCCAGTTCTCGTGAAAGCAACGAGTATTAGGCCTATGTTCCCACGTTTACAGTGTGCACGTTAATTCATTGAATTGTCCCTGTTCCTAGGCCTCAAAAGGGCCCGGACATCAGATTCAAGCTCCAGTCTCCTGAACCCACTCCGAGGAGCGATGCAGCCCCCACCTGCATCCCTGACCCTTCACTTATTTCCTGCCGCGCGGTGCCCGGCCCGGCCTGGCTCTGCCTGCCTGTCTGCCAAGAGTATGTTATGCTTCTAGTTATCAGTCCAGCCCTCCTTCTTTGCATTCCTAAGCTACTGAACTGCATCAACAGTTCTAGTCATGGTCTAGTCTTTCTGTCTCCATGGAAGAGAAATACTGTATTAATATTCATATAATATTCCTAGCACACGCAATACATGTAGAATTATGCATGCAACAGTCTTAGTGTCAAGTAGCCTTTGCCCTGATAACTTTTGGATTCTATCAACATGTACTCCAAACACCAGATACCAGATATGCTATAGGTACATGTCGTCCTGACACCGCAGACTTTAGTCTCCTCTTCTAGCACAGAAGTCATAGCCCCCAGTTCTTCCTGGTAACACGTCATTGCCCGTTTGCGCGCACCACTAGGTTAAAGGTCCCAGCTGCTCAGGTAGCCCCCTCCATGTTTCCACCCCAGTTATGACACTTCTGTGACGTCTACACCACATGTCTATGTATACGCCCTGTACACGCCTTCTTGTTACACCCATTTGTTCTTATCTTTCGCGACTGCTACGAGTTACGCCTACTGCTACGCCTATTGTATGCAATGTAATGTAATGTATTATACTATATATATGCTGCACTGTCGATGAGGCATTGCAGCTGCCATCCATTCTATTTCCGTGCAGGCTATCCCGTTCCTGTCCCTTCCCTTATGCCTGATTAAAGCCTGTTAGACTCAGATACCTCGAATCCTGTCTCTTATTTATTGAGCTATCTGTTTTATTCACTGTATTCAAAAATAGTACCGGTAATTAATTATTTATTTACCACATAATGGCGCCCGAATAGGTACTTGCCCTTTCCCCACGCGCCGGCGAAGCCACGCAGGCCCCCTGACCCTCTGCAGCCGTGACGGAACCATACCGTGCACGTGCAGATATTTCTGCTTCAAGTATCCCTCAGGCCCACGGAGGAGACGGAGGTTGCGGTCCAGCATCCAGACGAGGCGGTGAGGAACGCGGCGAGTCCCGACCAGAGCCCAAGCCGAGAGTACAAGGTCCGAGGTATCCGGAGGCCCACCTGTAACTGAAGTCCGAAGTTCGTAGTCCGACGTCGTAGCAGTCCAGTCCAGTCTGAGGCCTTCCGTTCTTGCTGCCCGGTGAGTACCGTTGCTGGGGTAGTATCTAGACAGGGTCAATTAATTTGTCTCTGGTCCAGTGGGTTTGGGTACACAGATCCAGTCCGAAGTGTTCACCTAGGTGGATACGGGTCCTGACGTGTCTCTTTATGGGACCGGTATGTTTCGTACTGTTTTAGCAGTGCATCCAGTAATTCTAGTAAGTTTCGTTCTCGAGAAATTCATGTGTTCTGTTTTCAGTATATCAGGTAATATTCTGTCCGAACTGTTATTCTAATGTTATTTAATGTGTTTTCAATGTCGTGGTATGAGTGATTTGTTTTTCTATTCATTATTGTGTTTATCGTGTATTGTATTGTGTTCGGATTCAAGTCTAGAATGCCTCTGTTTTCCAAGTTACGTCAGTTAAAGACCAGAAAAGGGTTACTCGAGGAAGCAGTTCCTGTCCTGCCTAGGGACAGTCCAGGACATTTTATGTATCATAAGCATGGCTTAGGTGCCATATTATATCTAGACTTATGGGTGGACTATACCAAGGAGTTGGAAGAGAAATATAGATGGCCCATATCAGGTACATGGGATGCCGAGTGCATCATGCGAGTAGAAGAAGCATTATGGAAAAAGAAAGCCAGACAGTCCCAGAAAGATGCCATCGAGTTATGGCGTAAAGAATCTCATAAAAGAACCGAAAAAGAATTCAGAAAAACAGAATTAAGTAGGGAATCCGCAGAAAAAGCCCAAGAAAGGGAATTAATCGAAGTAGGTGAACGAGTTAGAGCAGAACAGTCAGACAGACAGAGGAATGCCCTTATTAAGGGTATGTATCCTCTTCTTGCCGAGGGCTTGCCAAAAGCAACCCCGGAAGCACCCTGTAATTTCCCGCCGCCATTGGTCCCGATTAAGCTACGTCATAAACCGACCGCAGCTGACATTTTTCTCTCGTCCTATTTGGACGATACAGTTCCAGAATATACAAATCCCATTCCGCCTGCTCCCGTTAATAATGTAATTCCTGCTCCTCCAGTTGCTGGTTCCGTGGGTTCAGTTCATGTTACAGCACCCGTTACAGCACCCCCGGCCCAGCCCACAGTACATGTACCCGTTTCGTCAGTCACTCTACCAGCACGTACAGTATCCACCGACGATTCTAGTTTAGGAGCCGCGGGGGGAGGTTCTCTTCGTACCCCGCCTCAAACCAGACGGCTGACGCTACATGAACTAGCATTACAGCGTACGCCAAAAATGAATACATACACAGATATCAAGCGAGCACTTACTGAATGCCGTTATGATCCAGTTCCAGGCGAAGGTCATATGGTCATATATTCATTACGTTTAAGACGGGTTGTCGACTATTTGGACACCCTGCCCGATATGGGAGAACATCTAGACAGAATATATCGTTTTATCCGTAGAGGAGTGAATCCAGAAAGTATTCACGAAGCCATGGTTCAAAGGAAAGTCGAGACTCAGCTCATGATTTTAAAGTTTTTGATTAACTGTTTCATTAGAGAGCAAGATTGTCCGGAAAAAGATCAAGAAGAAATGAAAGCCCTGACTAGGTGGAGTGACAATATAGCCGAGGGAAAACACAAGACACAGAACTGTATAGAGAGTATGTACAAGAAAATTCGTAGGGAAATCATAAAGATACACGAGAAACAAGAAGCAAGACAAGCAACCGAGAAAGAAGATGACTCTCCTACTGAAGAGGTAGACGACGAGAATCCCTCCAGAATAGCGTATGTAGGTAGAACTAGACTTTCCGACCGACATTCACGCCTAGATTACAAGAAAGTTTTTCCTCCTCCAGTACCAGAACAGTGCTCTCTTGAGCAAGTATTCCAAGCTACCGATCACATTCTGAAATCACGAATAGGTTATAGCGAGCTCAGTACCATGCACGAACAAGAACTAGCCCGATCAGCAGTCCGGTGGACTACTGATTCTACCACTTTTCCAGACGAAATAGTGGCACAAATGTTTCTGAAACTGCCCCCGGCCGAGCAGCGACTGGTGGGTATGTATATGATCCAGCACCTCATTACGCTGCATGAGGAACAACATTCTGATCCAGGTCCTCTACATGATGTATTGAACGAGTTACTCCAGTACAGATGGAAAGGTCTAGGTACCGATTTAATTAGTGTCATTCTAGAACAGCGCCACAAATACCGAACGTTTCTGAATCCACATTTTGTTCACGTCTCACCCCCAGAAAGTAAATCATTCTACATAGACAGACAGAATCCGTTACGAGAAGTGCATCCAGTCAAGAAAGAGGGTGGGGGTCTAGAACGAGTATTTGTTTACACCCCTGTCACAAAGATGGAACTCTTAGAGATGAAAAAGCTAATTCCCTGTCACGATAAAGATCCAGCAGGGTTCCACCGTGAATTAAAAGACATGCTCCGTATGGGAGAATACACGTATCCTGATATCATTAAAATGTTAAAGGTCCTGGTGCCTGCGGGCATATATGAAAAACTCAAAGAAAAAGAATGGGAGGTGGGAGAGAAAAAGATAGATTGGACAGCTCTAGAAGCTGAAGATAATACACGAGTACCAGGTACCGGTCTTGGGGATAAAGCTAAAGAATTGCCCGAGTTATTGATACAAGTTTTGCCAAGATTACTAGCCACGAAAAAGGAAGACTGGGATGCTATCTCAGCCTGTAAACAGAAACAAGACGAAGACACTAGTGATTTTTATTCTAGGTTTGAAAAATGTTTTATTATTAATAGTGGTCTGAAAACAAGTAGTGAATCATACCCTCATCTTTTTGTTACCAAACTAGTCGAGAATTCAAGTCCACAAGTTAAAAATCGAATCCTGAAAGTCGAAAGTACCTGGCAAGCTAATACTCCGTCACAGATGCTTCAAATGCTCCAGTACCACCAGAATAGAATCAGGGAGGAGCAGGAACACGAAAGGAGACGTATGAAAGACACGAAAATGAAAGTATTAGTTGCACAATCTGTTCCACAAGACAGTCAGAAGAGGGGTCCGAATCAAGCCAGTCATTCCACAGTTCCCGTTAAAGGGACCTGCAATTACTGTAAACAGCCAGGTCATTTTATAAACGAATGTGCAGTTCTGAAACACAACATAGCTACTGGTAAGACTAAAGAAAGACCACGTCCGCCTAGACAAGAACAAGTTTTACAGACTTCCCAGCCACCGCAGAATGCACAACAGTCAGTTACAGCACCGCAGCCTATCGCTGCAACACAGCATGTTACACAGCAAATGTACCAGTATGCACAGACAGAGTATCCAGATTATCAGTCATATTCATGAAACAGCCTAGAGAGGGAGGTGGGCTTGCCTCTCATCGAGATACCTGTAGATCAAGAGGGTCCCTATGTACACAGTCAAGTATTAGGGAAAGACAGAAAGTTTCTGATTGATACAGGGGCAAGTAGGACTACCATCAGTCGTGACGAGGTTCCAGGGGCTCCACTCTCAGGCTCTAGAAATGTTTCCCTTGGATTTTCAGGAAAGCCTATTGTTAATGAAATATCGAAACCAGTTACTCTAGAAGTTGGTCCATTGTCCCGAACTACAGATTTGTTACTTACGAAGTCTTGTCCAGAAAATTTGTTAGGCATTAAGACATTGAAAGAATTAGGAGCAGTCATATGCTGCTCCCCAGAAGGGGTCCGCCTGTTCTTGCGAGATTTTAAAGGTCATTATGTATTACGTGATTTTGATCCAAGATTATTGAATATACCACAGCATTTATGGGCGCAAGGTCCAACTGATGTAGGTTGTATGCATATCACACCCCATCGTGTGACTCTAAAGCAAGGTGTTGTTTTACCACGAATCAGACAGTACAAATTGCCACCTGAGGCTGTAGCAGCCTTATCCAAAATTATTGACGAGCTTATTGCTCAAGTAGTGGTTGTAGAAACTGACTCCAATGTATGTAATTCTCCTATCATTCCAGTCTTGAAACGTACTGATCTAAATGCACCTCCAGTTTATCGATTAGTGATTGACCTTCGAGAACTTAATAAATGTATCATACCCCAGTACCCAGTAGTCCCAGATATTTCTTCCCTATTGACTGCCATTGATTCTGAAGCTACGTTCTTTACAGTCATCGATCTCAAGAACGCATTTTTCAGTGTCCCCATTCATCCAGACAGCCAGTTCCTTTTCGGATTCTGTTTAAATGGAAGAAGCTATAAATTCACACGAGCTCCTCAAGGTTTCACAGAAAGCCCTAGTATTTACAGTCAAGCACTTAAGAGACAACTAGACAATATTCACATGCCAACTGACACTGCCCTGCTCCAGTATGTCGATGATCTACTGATCACAGCCCGTTCTGAACGTGACTGCGAGCGTGCGTCACTAACGGTTCTGTATTTTCTAGCCGAGATGGGGCACAAGGTGTCCCCTTCCAAATTACAATTCTGTGTCCAGCAAGTGGTCTACTTGGGACACTTACTGTCCAAGAGGGGTAGGCAGTTGACACCTGACCGTATCCAGTTAATAGCACGTCTTCCACAGCCCAAGACACAGAAGGAGGTACGAGAATATTTCGGCCTCACTTCTTACTGCAGACAATGGATTCCTCAGTATGCATATCTAGCTAAACCACTGATACAGTTAACGACACAGGAGGCAGCCACATCGACTGTCCTCCCTTGGACCCAGGAACATACACTTGTTTTTAATGAGTTAAAGAAAGCTTTATGTAATGCACCTGTTCTAGCAACACCGAACTACAGTAAGCCTTTTACACTTTTTGTTACAGAACGCGATGGTACTGCATTATCTGTTCTCACACAAGATCAAGCAGGACAATACAAGCCCTGTGCTTATTTTTCTAGCACATTAGATCCAGTGGCCCAGGCTTTGCCTGCGTGCCTCAAGTCAGTTGCAGCCACAGCTCTAGCTATCAGACAAAGTGATTCCATAGTGATAGGACACTCCCTGACAGTACAAGTTCCACACTCCGTGGAAGTTCTTTTAAACCGAACACAGACTCAGCACCTGACAATTGCACGTTTAACAGGTTATGAACTGACACTATTTCAGCCACACATAGAAATCAGACGCTGCAACATTTTAAATCCAGCTACACTGTTACCGTCAGTTACTTCAAATACTGCCACACATGACTGTGTGGAAATTGTTAATACCATGACAAAACCAAGACAAGACCTGACAGATATTGCATTACCTGACCCCGACCTGACACTTTATGTGGATGGTTCATGTATGAGAACAAGTACAGGAGAACTAGTAGCCGCGTATGCAGTGACTACTGACACTGAAGTTATAGAAACACATCGTATTGACACCCTGTCTGCTCAAGCAGCAGAGCTAGTCGCTCTGACCCAAGCCTGCATACGTGCTAAGAACCTGAAAGTAAATATATACACAGATTCACGTTATGCATTCGGAGTCGTACACGACTTTGGAGTACTCTGGCAGGAGAGAGGTTTCATGACTTCTCATGGAACCAAGATTCAGCATGGTCTCCTCATTCAAGCTCTGTTAGATGCAATACATTTACCGACAGCTATCGCTATCATGAAGTGCAAGGCACATACCAAAGTCACTGACATCATTTCCCAGGGTAACGATCTAGCAGATCGAACAGCCAAGCTTACAGCTCAGACTCCAGACATTCCAGTTAACACGACACAGACACACATTCCAGAACAGACTACTTGTATGACAGTTAAGGACCCTACACAAGATGTCATAGATATACAGTTACATGCTACTCCCGATGAAATCAAGAAATGGTCCGAACAAGGAGGGGTCCAGACAGATCAAGGATGGTTGACGAAGGGAAAAGCCACATGGTTTCTCCCCGACTCAATGGTTCAAGTCATTATTAACACCGCACATAGTCCAGCACATTTAGGAGAAAAAGCTATGTTAGACAGTATCCAGAACCTTTGGTTCAACAAGCATTTACGAGCAGCAGCCAAGCAGAAAGTACGTACCTGTATGATATGTTGTCAGTTCAATCCAGGTAAAAGTGTCCCGGTGGAACAAGGTGGATTCCATCCTCATGACCACCCTTTTGAAGTCCTCCAAATGGATTATATTCAGATGGAGCGATGTCGAGGTTTCAAGTATGTCCTCGTAGTTGTATGCGCTTTGTCCAGGTGGACAGAAGCATATCCAGTTCCAGATTATACAGCTGCGATCACTGCCAGGCAGTTGGTTCGTGAGTATTTTCCCCGCTATGGATTACCTAGGGTCGTGTATTCAGATAACGGCCAGCCATTCTCATCCGAGCTCATGAAACAAGTTTCCCTTCTGTTAGGGTACCAGTGGAAGTTCCATTGTGTACGCCATCCTGAAGCAGCCGGTCTCGTGGAGAGACATAACCAGACTTTGAAAATCCGCATTGCTAAAGTGTGTACAGAAAAAGGTGTAGATTGGTTAGTAGCCCTGCCAGTTGCTCTTTTTTATATGAGAATGGTTGCACATTCCAGATGAGGTCTGTCCCCGTACGAGGTCGTATTCGGCCGCCCTCCAAATATGTGGGGTACACCTATGCCCCGAAAGATTACAGACGTTTCCAGTAATATGCTGACAGATTACCTAGCTTCCTTGATGTCTGCCCTACACTCTTGTCGTTCACAGGTTGCCGCTGCTTTCCCAGACAACACTGAGGTGAAACCGCATGAAGTCGTTCCTGGGGATTTCGTCCTGGTGCGCAATTTTGATCGTTCAAGTCCGCTGGAGCCCCGTTGGAAGGAGCCCCAGCTGGTGTTATTAACAACAAGGACCGCCGTCAAGCTCGAGGGACGCAAAGGCTGGGTGCATACCAGCCATATCAAGAAATTCCATGGATTGCGACAAAAGACATTTATCAAAGACTGCCCTATTCTTAAGGACTGCCCAAAGACAGACTCTAAATTCAAACTTCCCCTGTTAGAGAAAACTCCGCAGCAGGAGTATAAAGTAAAACTCCGGTCTAGTAAAATAAGTCAGCCAGTTTAATTGTCTAAGTCCCTCTCGGGTGAAACGGTTAGACAGGTTCCTGACATGTATGAGACAGACCCACACAGTGAGAGAGTTAGTCAAAACTCTAAAAGATGTATTATCGTTCTATTCTTTTTATTATTCTTGAGTCTTATGGTTACATGCATAAGTTATGCTTTACATTTATGTTTTCCTATTTCACATGTACATATGTATTCTAATGCTACAGTAGAGCACACATTTAGTGATCTGCCTCCTCACGAGTTATCCTATCGTCTTGCTATGCGTAACAACACATTTATCCGAATGTTGCACTATTCACACCAGACCAGCAACGCTACTAATTGTTGGGTGTGTGGTCGACTCCCCCCTTTCCAGACACCGAAGGGAGTTCTGCCACTCTTTCCCTATCCGTTTTCACATAATGGTTCGTGTGGAGCATGGACCACGTTAACGTCATCCTCCACTGATATGTCCCTTCTGAATCGAACATGTTTCCCAGACAAGCAAGGTCTTTCCCATAGAACAGGGTTAGATCTAGAAAATGAAGTATATGATTTAGGTAATTATTCCTCGAATTTCATGGTCCTGAATGTTCAGTCCGATACTACTCCAGATTTGCCTGCTATTTCAGTACTACCAGTAAAAGGCGAATTATGTGTCAGAAAGAATGGTTCCGCACATGTAGGACATAGTGATTGTACTACTATTATCGAGTATGGTGACAGTGGGAAATCTATTTTCAAAGCCTCACGTCATTCTTATTTTGTTTGTGGTCAGACCGCATATGTTCGTCTGCCCCTCGATTGGGATGGAACATGTTACATTGCCTTCCTACTGCCACCAGTTTTCCTAGCCCCATCGGATTATCACAGAAACACACATCTAGTACACGTTAGACATAGAAGGGAGATGGAGTCCCCAATTGTCGATCAAACTGAAACTGCTCTAGAACAATATCAAGACTTCAATAAAGGTTTCTTTTTCCTTATAGGCCCTGTCCAGAATAGTAAGTTAATACGTAGGTTAACCAGAACCCTTGAAGCAGTAGTGAATGAGACTACCTCTAATAAAAGAGAGAGGGACCCCAAAACCAAAGGGATAGGGTACCACAATTGACGTTAGTCAGACAGAAATTCCCTTTGGGTAAAATAGCAACAGTACATAGGTACTCACAGGCATACAGACAGAAACAATTTTTTCTTCCAACGAAGCAATGTAGATAGATAGGGTGCAGCAACTATGTGTGAAAACACTCTCAAAACATTTCAAATTATAAAAACAATTTATTATAAAAACATCACATTAAATAAAAACAGAAGTTTGGGAAACATATACAGACGGTGTAATAATCAATAAAAACAACAACATTCAGTTAAAAAGGAGTGTGCAAGAAATAAGGATAGAAACCATTCATAGAAAAACAAATTTGGTTTCCTCCTTCGTGTATATTCCTAGATTCACTCCTTAGGCGTCGACGCGTTTCGGCGGAATTAGCATATTAATCCGCCTTCATCAGGACAGTAGAACAATACAGTTTCCCAAATAGATTCTCGAGCGTATAGAGGGTATGACCTATATTGCATGGGGTATTCCGCCTCCTATGCGTCAAACCGGGGAATTCGGCCAGCGAATTCTTTTAGATGTGCGTTCAAATACGCAATAAGATACTATATAGTGTTGCAAGGCGTAAATACGTCTTTGAGGGTAATGTGAATCTCCAGTTGGATGACTGGGCAAATTAATTAAAAGTGCTAGTGCTTGAGCACGCAGTAATGGGGATTTATCCTTTACACTTCAGTCCCGATTCAGTGCAATTCAAATACAGCATGGGTCCCGGGGATTTGTACACAGGTACCCGCTGTGTTGGGAGAGTCCTCTCTCTAGTCCCTTAGTTCTCGGATCGTCGGGCGTCCCGCGTGCTCCTCTCCTTTTTAACTGAATGTTGTTGTTTTTATTGATTATTACACCGTCTGTATATGTTTCCCAAACTTCTGTTTTTATTTAATGTGATGTTTTTATAATAAATTGTTTTTATAATTTGAAATGTTTTGAGAGTGTTTTCACACATAGTTGCTGCACCCTATCTATCTACATTGCTTCGTTGGAAGAAAAAATTGTTTCTGTCTGTATGCCTGTGAGTACCTATGTACTGTTGCTATTTTACCCAAAGGGAATTTCTGTCTGACTAACGTGAATGAGACTACTTCCGCTCTAGGTAACTTAACCGAAGAGCAATCTGCTATGCGTTTTGTTGTGCTCCAAAATCGTCTCGTTCTTGACGTCATACTGGCCGATAGAGGAGGAGCTTGTAGAGTCATCGGATCTAGTTGCTGCATTTTCATTCCTAATAACGCGCCGTCTGTTTATTCAGCTATAACCAGACTTCATAAAATTGCCCATCAGTTACACCAGAATCCAGGCACCTCGACATGGTCCGGTTGGCTCTGGAGTATCATATCTGCCTGGGGATGGAAAGTATTGTCATTCCTAGGTATAGCAGTAATGATCATATTCAGTTGCTGCCTCTGTTTACAATGTGGCCCTGCGATTTGCGGCATGTGTGCTACCTCTTGTATTCCTAGTTCTAAATCCCGTTCCAAAACAATTCGAGACGAGCAAATGATGCTATATGAACAGATGGATGGTATCATGAATATTGATGTTTCCTGATGGAAACGTAGGGCACAAGGAGGGAATGTGGAAAAGTAAATTTTGCCATGTTATATGTGCCTACGTGTTCCCCATCTTATGCTATATGTGCATGATCGATATGCATGTATTCCCTTATGATCGATTAAAGACGCAATTACAGTTGTGTCCAACTCTAGTATGCCAGTTTCCAGTTCTCGTGAAAGCAACGAGTATTAGGCCTATGTTGCCACGTTTACAGTGTGCACGTTAATTCATTGAATTGTCCCCGTTCCTAGGCCTCAAAAGGGCCCGGACATCAGATTCAAGCTCCAGTCTCCTGAACCCACTCCGAGGAGCGATGCAGCCCCCACCTGCATCCCTGACCCTTCACTTATTTCCTGCCGCGCGGTGCCCGGCCCGGCCTGGCTCTGCCTGCCTGTCTGCCAAGAGTATGTTATGCTTCTAGTTATCAGTCCAGCCCTCCTTCTTTGCATTCCTAAGCTACTGAACTGCATCAACAGTTCTAGTCATGGTCTAGTCTTTCTGTCTCCATGGAAGAGAAATACTGTATTAATATTCATAGAATATTCCTAGCACACGCAATACATGTAGAATTATGCATGCAACAGTCTTAGTGTCAAGTAGCCTTTGCCCTGATAACTTTTGGATTCTATCAACATGTACTCCAAACACCAGATACCAGATATGCTATAGGTACATGTCGTCCTGACACCGCAGACTTTAGTCTCCTCTTCTAGCACAGAAGTCATAGCCCCCAGTTCTTCCTGGTAACACGTCATTGCCCGTTTGCGCGCACCACTAGGTTAAAGGTCCCAGCTGCTCAGGTAGCCCCCTCCATGTTTCCACCCCAGTTATGACACTTCTGTGACGTCTACACCACATGTCTATGTATACGCCCTGTACACGCCTTCTTGTTACACCCATTTGTTCTTATCTTTCGCGACTGCTACGAGTTACGCCTACTGCTACGCCTATTGTATGCAATGTAATGTAATGTATTATACTATATATATGCTGCACTGTCGATGAGGCATTGCAGCTGCCATCCATTCTATTTCCGTGCAGGCTATCCCGTTCCTGTCCCTTCCCTTATGCCTGATTAAAGCCTGTTAGACTCAGATACCTCGAATCCTGTCTCTTATTTATTGAGCTATCTGTTTTATTCACTGTATTCAAAAATAGTACCGGTAATTAATTATTTATTTACCACACTGGTCAGAATGTAGCATGCCAATTGCGTATGTGCCGATAAAGACTGGCAAATCTTTTATAACAGTTCTGGCATCAGCTGAGCGCTGGGGCCACATCCAAATGAATCTTGTGCAGGAATCCTGTGCGACCATGATATATTTATAGTTGTCATCCCTTTGTAAGGGACCACAGTGGTCCAGGTAAACACATGCTAATGGTTTATCTGAGATTAGAAGGGTCTGTGCTGGTCGTTTCACTGTTGATACTTTCATTCTTTGGCATATTTCACATTCTAGAACATAGGGCCAGATGTAGGTAATTCTATTTTACCATTTCTTAAATACCGAATTTTACCGATTCGATATTTAAGAAGTGGTAAAATAGAGGGGGGGGGGATGTAGGTAACACAGACTCTGTAAATACCGAATCGTTAAGATTCGGTATTTACCGATTCTGTAAATACCGATTCGGTAATGCCCATTGATTCCTATGGGTATTGAAGCCCATGGGAATCATGGGAATTACCGAATCGGTATTTACCGATTCGGTAAATACAGATTCCAGCAAGGGTGCAGGGGGTGTCACTTTGACACCCTCTAGCACCCCAAAGACGGGCATGTGTGCCATGTGGCACACAGACATGCCCTAAGGGCATGTCTGTCTATCACATGGCTAGGTGTGCATGCACACATGTGCATGCACACCTGGATTCGGTATTTTACCACCCAATTGGATTGGGTGGTAAAATACCGAATCTGTAAGGCCTTTAGTACTCAGAAGAGTCCCACCTACATGTGGGATTTACCAAATCGGTAAAAATACCGATTCGGTATTTTACAGATTCAGTAAATTTACTACATCCCAAATACCCATTTACCGGTCGGTAACGGCCGAAATCGGCCGTTACCGGTCGGTAAATGGCCTCCTACATCTGGCCCATAGTTCCTAGTCTGTTTCCTCATACGCAGCCACCAATATCTCTGTTTTAATAATGATACTGTGGCGGAAACACCAGCATGTGCAGAAGCGAGCCCTTCGTGTGCCGCTAAAATTAGTCCTAACCTGTGTTCCATGTTTGGAATTGCCCTATCCCCCATCCCCCACTCCAGGGATTCGAGCAAAAGGAACATCATTCGCATCAGTTATGTATGAGTACTTTACTGGAAAGCCTTTCAGGAGTGTTTTTCTATCATCTTTTACTGAAGCACTGACAGCTTGCATTATATCGCTGTCTATTTTTGTTTTTGACCGGGTGATAGCAGCTACGGAAGCCTTTTGCACAGCTGCCTTCGCGGCTTCATCAGCCAATGAATTCCTCGCAACGTGAACGCCATCACGTTGATGACTCAGTGTATGTATCACGTGAGTCTTTCGTACTTCTTTCTGTAAAAGAACTACTTGTTCCCAAAGCATTTTATGCTTAGTTGTGCCACCTTTTGCATCTTTGAAGCAGTTTTGAACCCAGTTCTGCAAGTATTCATTGTAAAACTGAACGCAGTAATATGAATCGCAAGCTATTAGTGTGGGGAATTCGCGATCGGTATTTTCAAGCACCATCTTAAAAGCCAGTAGTTCAGCTCGCTGAGCTGTACAATCTCCTAGAGATTGAGTTTTAGTGACCTGTGGTCTAAATTTTCCTTCGTGCTAATGACCTTTAACAATCGCGCACGCAGCAGTGCATGTTTGTTTATCCCCAACTGCGGGTTGTGCTGAACCATCTGTATATATTATACAGCCGTAATGTTCGAGAGGCAGGATTTCGGTCGGCAGAGGACATTCATATTCATATTGGAGAAATTCTTGTGTTTTTAAATTAGGATCAAATTCGTATACTACGTCTGATGCAGCAAGAGAATTAACCCATTGTATCCATCTCGGATGTAGAGCTTTAGCATTTGGAATGCTTGCTACTGCTTCTATGGCAGGTACTGGTGTAACGATTATTATTCGTTTACCTTGTGCGAGGGCTCTTTCTTTTGCTACAGCAGTTTGAACCGCAGTCAGAATTTTTACAGTAGAACTGAATTTCATTTCAGCTTGTGTGTACAAGTGTGATTGTAACCTATTGCTACCGTTTCTCCCTCATTAGAGGTCAGGTATGTGAATCCGCATCTTCCTGGGATGACTCGGATTACAAGGTTGCGTTTGTTTTGTGCGTGTTTGCAGTTTTGTTTTAGTTAACATGTCTGTTTGTAATGATCTTAAAATTTTCGTGAGTTTCTGAGTCCAATTGATTTGTTTGAAATCAGGTTTTATTAATTCGTAGAGAGGTTTAACCCTCTCTGCATAATTTAGAATGTATGTTCTTCCGAAATTCACTAAACCTAGTATTGATTGTAAATTCTTCAGCGTTTTTGGTGCTTGGAGTACAGCACACTTCTCTAAGAAGTTGTCTGCTAGGCTTTTGCCTTCACTTGATAATCATATCTTAAAAACAGGACAGTTAGATGATCAATTCGTGTCTTTTTAAAGTTGAATTTGTACCCTTCAGCTGTGAACCCAAGTATTATGGTGTTCACTCTTTTCAAGTGTATCTCCAGGTCATCATCTGTGAGATAGATGTCATCGACATAGGATAATGCCTCATCATCATATATTTGTAGTAACTCTGTTACCCTTGTTGAGAATAAACCTGGACTGTTCTTGAATCCCTGTGGGAGTCGACAGAAATGTTTTTACGACCCCATTGTTGAGAAAGCGGTCAAATACCTCATTTCAGGTGCAATGTTTTGACAAAAGAAGCCATTTGAGATATCTAATGTCGTTTTATATTTCTTGCGCATAATGTTATTCATTAGTGCTGCACTGTGTGAGTTCTGTACTGCAAATGTTTTGCAGCAAGAGTTTAGGTGTCTGTAGTCCAAAACTAGTAAATATGAATCGTCTGGCTTGGAGACAGGAAACAAAGGATTGTTCATTTGTGAGGTGCATATTTCAATCACCCCCTGATATTCAAGTTGATCTAAAATCTCCATGACTTGTTTTTTTAGCTTCTTGCTTAACAGGATACTGCCTTTGTGCAGTAGGTTGATTTTTTAACTGGATTTTGTGGGGAGTAGAATCCTCATCCCATCCTACATGATTTGTATATAATGCAGGAGCTTGGGCCACTGCCCATTTTCCTGCAAATGTGTATTTTTTATGAATTGGAATATGATTTGAGAAGGCAGGCATAATCATTTCTTCGCAATGAGGGCCTTCCCTGACAAACTCTGGTGGCAAGTCTTTCTCAGCTAACAGGATATCATAGCCTTTAGATAAATTATCCCAAAAGAGACCTCTTATTTTCCTAGTTTTGTCCCCCTCTATACGCAATGTTATTTCATATAATTTATGGGGTTTGCTAACTCAATTTCTTGTATTTTTTCTGCAGTTTCAATTTGCGTCACTTTCCAAGCTTTGTTGTTTGTAAGCAGCGTATATACCGGCGTATATGAAACGTTTTTGACGCTGTTTGCGAGGTCCCAGTATGAAATCTCGCAAGTCAGCACCTTCTTTAAGTAAACTCAAGTGTTGCTTAATTTCAGCCAGTGGGATTTCTGTAGCCATTCGAGGCATAGTTTCCCTACACTGTATGTTGTAACTATCCCTGGATGTTGTCTCTGGGAATATCTTGGGTCTGGCCTTGTCTGTTTGAATCCCTGTATTTTGTTCAGGAATCTATCTTGACAGTTATTTGTGTCTGTGGGCCAGATCCACCATTTTTTACAATCAGTATTTGTTCTGTTTTGGTGTAAAATATGGGATACGTCTATCTCCACATCTGTAGTGCTATTACTATCATGTATAGGCTTTGGAATAGACGGTTTGTTTAAGTCTTTTATCTTGGCTAAACCAAGACAGGTTATTTGCTGAATGGTGTCATTCAGGAATATTATCTGTTCTGGGATCATGCAGGCTCTAAATAATGCTTCTAGACCTTGTACCTTCCAGTCTTTTGTACCCCAGATGGTTTTTGTTTCAATATTGTTTTTCCAAAATTCAAAACAAAATGTAACCATTTTTTCATAAAATGTTTCAGAATAAGTCAATTTAGTATTTGTCAACATTGTTTTCATTCCTGTCTTATTTAACATTTTAAAATAAAACATTTCTGGATCAGTGTTGTTAAACCCTGAGAAGTATGGGAATTTCTCATAAAATGTTTTTGAGCTGCCTTTTGGCGGTGTTGCACAATGTTCCAATTGGTTATAAGTAAAAACATTTCTAGGATCAGCAGATTTATGCAAATAGTGATGACCATAATGATTATAACAGTACATTTCTTCCTAGTTTGCTGAACCCTGCACATAATCTTGTTCTATGAATTTTGCTGACGTTTCTAAATCTGACATCATATTATTAATATTTTCAAAGTCCCAATCATCAGAGAAAGTACTTGGTTTTACAAAGTCACTTAATGAAACCTTGAACTGATGTAGATATTTCAAGAGCTCAATCGAGCCATAGATTTCATAATCCGTTTTGTCCCATGCTACCCCACCGGGTATTGGATTGGCTGTGATGTTCACTGATGACAGTTCTATTTTCTCGATGTGTGAGGTTCTGTGAGGCTTTAGGAACAAGTTGATGTTCTGACTTGCTGTGTCCATTGTACTATATTTCCCATCAATAAATCTACTCAAACATAAAACCATGATGAGCCAAAGTAGGATGGAAAGTACACCTAACACAATCCATAATTCAATCCACGGTGAAATCAGATATGTTTCTTTTAGTTGATGAACGAGTTCAGTCATTTTTTGTTTACAAGTTTTTGTTGCTGGCGTTTCTTCATGTTCACTTGGATCATCAGAAAAGTCATTGAAATTGTTGAAGGAGCCAGATGCAGTTCTGTCAATTGTTGGAATTGCTTCCGGATTTTCTTTAATTTTTAAATCTTCTTTTGTCACATTAGTATAGTCTGAAGCTACATCATTGTAGACAGGTGTTTCTTGACGAACTGTTGCAATTTGGGTTTCAAGAGGCACAAGTTCCATGGCTTTGTTGCATAGTCCTTTTTTATTTACTGCAGGTTTATCAAAAGTGATTAGTCTCTCAGTTTGAACCTCTTGGATTGTAGCAAGGTTTGGTCTTCTGCTACTTCTTGGGAGTCCACTGGACCTACTACTTATTATTGGCCACATGATTGTGGTTTTACCAGGTCAATTGATACAACTCTGATCTCCTTTTTACCAGCAAGGAGCGGTAGTACTACTGATCTTGTTCCTCTGATAGCTAAGACAGGTACTGCTTTTCTGTTAGAAGGCCCAAATTCCTTCTTCACCGCAATCTTCGCTCTGACTAGATCCCCAATCTTTGGAATCCAGACAGGTCTTGCTGGGACACGTGTTTTTTTTTCAGTGGCTGTTGGCATTAACTTTGTGTTACTTAGACTTTTTCTTGTTTCATTTAAGTCCTGTAAAACAGCCAAACGGTCTTTGATTTCAAAGGCTTTTTCTTTCACCACTGAAGTCTGACAATCTAAGTCCTGGATTTTATTCTAGTGCCGAACAATAGTTCATAAGGAGTGATACCTTTTAGAGAATTTCTTGGCAGATTGTTAAGACTATGTTGGACACATGTTAGATGTTTGACCCACCCATCACCCGAACCTAGTACCCTCGCCGTTATAGATTGCTTTATGTCACGGTTTTATCTTTCCACTACCGCATTTCCATCAGGATGGAAGGGAGAAGAGTACCGCAATGCAATGCCCATGCTGGCCATGGCATCTTTGTAAGCTCGAGAGCTAAACGCAGGACCCTGTTCAGAATGTAGCATGCCAATTGCGTATGTGTCGATAAAGACTCGCAAATCTTTTATAACAGTTCTGGCGTCAGCTGAGCGCTGGGGCCACATCCAAATGAATCTTGTGCAGGAATCCAGTGCGACCATGATATATTTATAGTTGCCATCCCTTTGTAAGGGACCACAGTGGTCCAGGTCAACACATGCTAATGGTTTATCTGAGATTAGAAGGGTCTGTGCTGGTCGTTTCACTGTTGATACTTTCATTCTTTGGCATATTTCACATTCTAGAACATAGGGCCAGATGTAGGTAATTCTATTTTACCATTTCTTGAATACAGAATTTTACCGATTCGGTATTTTAGAAGTGGTAAAATAGAGGGGGGGGGATGTAGGTAACACGGACTCGGTAAATACCGAATGTTTAAGATTCGGTATTTACCGATTCTGTAAATACCGATTCGGTAATGCCCACTGATTCCTATGGGTATTGAAGCCCATAGGAATCAATGGGCATTACCGAATCGGTATTTACAGATTCGGTAAATACAGATTCCAGCAAGGGTGCAGGGGGTGTCACTTTGACACCCTCTAGCACCCCAAAGACGGGCATGTGTGCCATGTGGCACACTGACATGCCCTAAGGGCATGTCTGTCTATCACATGGCTAGGTGTGCATGCACACATGTGCATGCACACCTGGATTCGGTATTTTACCACCCAATTGGATTGGGTGGTAAAATACCGAATCTGTAAGGCCTTTAGGACTCAGAAGAGTCCCACCTCCATCGGGGATTTACCGAATCGGTAAAAATACTGATTTGGTATTTTACAGATTCGGTAAATTTACCGATTCGGTAAATTTACTGAATCTGTAAAATTATGCCCCTACATCCCAAATACCCATTTACCGGTCGGTAACGGACGAAATCGGCCGTTACCGGTCGGTAAATGGCCTCCTACATCTGGCCCATAGTTCCTAGTCTGTTTCCTCATACGCAGCCACCAATATCTCTGTTTTAATAATGATACTGTGGCGGAAACACCAGCATGTGCAGAAGCGAGCCCTTCGTGTGCTGCGAAAATTAGTCCTAACCTGTGTTCCATGTTTGGAATTGCCCTATCCCCCACTCCAGGGATTCGAGCAAAAGGAACATTATTCGCATCAGTTATGTATGAGTACTTTACTGGAAAGCCTTTCGGGAGTGTTTTTCTATCATCTTTTACTCAAGCACTGACAGCTTGCATTATATCGCTGTCTATTTTTGTTTTTGACCGGGTGATAGCAGCTACGAAAGCCTTTTGCACAGCTGCCTTCGCAGCTTCATCAGCCAATGAATTCCCCGCAACGTGAACGCCATCACGTTGATGACTCAGTGTATGTATCACGTGAGTCTTTCGTACTTCTTTCTGTAAAAGAACTACTTGTTCCCAAAGCATTTTATGCTTGATTGTGCCACTTTTTGCATCTTTGAAGCCGTTTTGAACCCAGTTCTGCAAGTATTCATTGTAAAACTGAACGCAGTAATATGAATCGCACACTATTAGTGTGGGGAATTCGCGATCGGTATTTTCAAGCACCATCTTAAAAGCCAGTAGTTCACCTCGCTGAGCTGTACAATCTCCTAGAGATTGAGTTTTAGTGACCTTTGGTCTAAATTTTCCTTCGTGCTAACGACCTTTAACAATTGCGCACGCAGCACTGCATGCTTGTTTACCCCCAACTGCGGGTTGTGCTGAACCATCTGTATATATTATACAGCCGTAATGTTCGAGAGGCAATATTTCTGTCGGCAGAGGACATTCATATTCATATTGGAGAAATTCTTGTGTTTTTAAATTAGGATCGAATTCGTATACTACGTCTGATGCAGCAAGAGAATTAACCCATTGTATCCATCTCGGATGTAGAGCTTTAGCATTTGGAATGCTTGCTCTTGTTACTGCTTCTATGGCAGGTACTGGTGTAACGATTATTATTCGTTTACCTTGTGCGAGGGCTCTTTCTTTTGCTACAGCAGTTTGAACCGCAGTCAGAATTTTTTCAATAGAACTGAATTTCATTTCAGCTTGTGTGTACAAGTGTGATTGTAAGCTGTTGGTATCGTTTCTCCCTCATTAGAGGTCAGGTATGTGAATCTGCATCTTCCTGGGATGACTCGGATTGCAAGGTTGCGTTCGCTTTGCACGTATTTGCAGTTTTGTTTTAATTAACATGTCTGTTTGTAATGATCTTAAAATTTCTGTGTGTTTCTGAGTCCAATTGATTTGTTTGAAATCAGGTTTTATTAATTCGTAGAGAGGTTTAACCCTCTCTGCATAATTTAGAATGTATGTTCTTCCGAAATTCACTAAACCTAGTATTGATTGTAAATTCAGCGTTTTTGGTGCTTGGAGTACAGCACACTTCTCTAAGAAGTTGTCTGCTAGGCTTTTGCCTTCACTTGATAATTCATATCCTAAAAACAGGACAGTTAGATGAGTAATTTGTGTATTTTTAAAGTTGAATTTGTACCCTTCAGCTGCGAACCCAAGTATTATGGTGTTCACTCTTTTCAAGTGTGTCTCCAGGTCATCATCTGTGAGATAGATGTCATCGACGTAGGATAATGCCTCATCATCATATATTTGTAGTAACTCTGTTACCCTTGCTGCGTATAATCCTGGGCTGTTCTTGAATCCCTGTGGGAGTCGACAGAATTGTTTTTACTACCCCATTGTTGAGAAAGCGGTCAAATACCTGCTTTCAGGTGCAATGTTTAGACAAAAGAAGCCATTTGAGATATCTAATGTCGTTTTATATTTTTTGCACACAATGTTATTCATTAGTGCTGCACTGTGTGAGTTTTGTACTGCAAATGTTTTGCAGCAAGAGTTTAGGTGTCTGTAGTCCAAAACTAGTAAATATGAATCATCTGGCTTGGAGAAAGGAAACAACGGATTGTTCATTTGTGAGGTGCTTGTTTCAATCACCCCCTGATATTCAAGTTGATCTAAAATCTCCCTGACTTGTTTTTTAGCTTCTTGCTTAACAGGATACTGCCTTTGTGCAGTAGGTTGATTTTTTAACTGGATTTTGTGGGGAGGAGAATCCTCATCCCATCCTACATGATTTTTATATAATGCAGAAGCTTGGGCCACTGCCCATTTTCTTGCAAATGTGTATTTTTTATGATTTGGAATATGATTTGAGAAGCCAGGCATAATCATTTCTTCGCAATGAGGGCACTCCCTGACAAACTCTGGTGGCCAGTCTTTCTCAGCTAACAGGATATCATAGCCTTTAGATAAATTATCCCAAAAGAGACCTCTTATTTTCCTAGTTTTGTCCCCCTCTATACGCAATTTTATTTCATATAATTTATGGGGTTTGCTAACTCTGGTGTCTGCAGTTTCCACCTGAATGTATTCATTCGTGTCCACTGTCTCCAGACGATTCATCAGTATCTTGCGAACTATGGTTACTTCTGCAGCGCTGTCTAGCATGGTCTGGGCCCACTCTCCGTTTTTCAGTTGTGTCCTCAGAATCCTCGGCATGTTTTATTTTAATATTAGCTTCCTTCTTTTTTGTAATTATAATTTTTTACTTTGATGAGCAGGTTCCTTGTCTTTGGACTTGACGTGCTCCTTCTTGTGTTCTGACCGTCCTCTTCTTTCCGATTTCTGTGAGGAATTCTGAAAAGATCGAGAGGGACGTGTATCAATATCTTGATATCAGGTTTTCTCAATTTATCCCTATCTCTAAGGTTGTATCTTTTCTCAGAGGGCTCCCTTTGGGTAGACTTGCTTCCTCGGTCCGGAGATCTAGCTCTCCGTTGAGGAGACCTTCCACTGGACTGAAAACGTTTTTCTCTGGGAGTGGATTGTTTATTACCCTCCCAACTCTTTTTTGGAGTGTTCAGATTATTTTTAATAAAAGTTTTTTCAGGATTTTCAGTTAGTCAGGGTTTTAGTGGTTTCCCACCCAAACTATCTCTACCTAGTTCTTCATAGGATTTTTCTATTATTCTGGCTACTTCAAAAGGTTGTTCTGCTATATCTGTCTCTTTTAATTTCTGGCGGATCGCCACAGATGCTGCTTCTCCTTTTATGTTGGCTAATAATATAGCCGAGACCTGCTTGAAGTCTTTCAGTAATTTCATACCTAGAGTTAAAGCAGGTTCTGGACCATATTCATTTTGAATCTGTCTTAGTACGTCTGGTATAACCGCCATGGACGGAACACCATGTGCTTTTGTGTAAATTGAAGCGAAGACTGTGCCCCAAGTGTCACAGTCCTCCACATGTGGTGCGATCCCCATTGGGAGACAGATAGTCAGAATCTGTGTTTGTTATGAGGTGTAGTATCAGGAAATACTGCCTCTATTTGCGTGATTTTCTGAGCTAACCAGAATGGAATCTGTTCCCGTTTTGCGGGTATTTGGCCAATGGCTGAATGTATATTCTGTGGTGTTGTTTTCTTTGTGTTCCCCTGGTGAGGAGTGTGCTGTGGAATTTTTATTGCTGGTTGGTCTATTGAAGTCCGCATGACATATTGGACCAATTGTCTATGTATTTTAATTAGTAGCTTTAGCTGAGCTAAAAGTTTCCGGCCTGATATTTTTTCAATGTCGGGATGTGGTGTGCAGCTGGCTAGAACCGGCCATGTGGCTCCTGGTCTACCTAGTGGACCGAGCCTGGTGATGTGATTTTTATGTTTTAGGGCGCCATTAAACCAGAGCAGGTGCTCTTGGTATGTTAGTGGAATTTCAACGTCCTCGAAAGGAGCGTATTCCTCTGGAGATTCCTCTATTTTGTAATAGTGGAATTTGTGTGTCACAGCATGTGCTGCTGGAAAAATATATCCAGGAATAGAATACCTCTGTCTGACGATATTCATGGGCCTCTACCACAAATATGACTGTACCACCTCTCGATGATAGTCCATTTTCTATGAGTTTAATAGTTTTAGTTTCTCTTACATTTACCGGAATGATTATAGCATTCGGGTCATCATTTTGGAGACTTGTGTCATCCGCTAGGAGTTGAGCTGCTATTCTAGCTCTCTCCCTTTCATCGTCACTTTCCCCAATTTTACTGACAGAAAATTTTGTTGCAGAGCAAGTTTCAAGGAAACAAAGATTAGGTGCACAATATTTTGGAACACTGTATCCTTCAACGTTGACTAAACCAAAAACCAATACATAGTAATCTCTTCCTACTAAGTTCCGGCGGATATTAACCTTTTACCCACTCCAGACGTCTATTGGAGTTTTTACGGGAAAAAGGGGTCTGTGTGAAAAAGCACGACTGAGTTACTCTAATGTCTTGCGTTAGATCATCGTCTTACCAAACATTGGGCGCCATGTAGTGTAGTTCCTATATTTCCAATAGGCTCTGCGCATTGGAATAACATAAACAATAGTTTAGACGTAGGACTGAGGTCATCTAGGTCTCTACTGACTATGTTAGACTTAATTAGGCTTTCCAGCTAGCTCAGAGGTCACTAGAAACTTTCTTGAATGTTCAGGAAGGAGTTAACTTTCCTGATTAGACAAGAAGGGATTCGTTTCTGACAACCGCATAAACATGACAACTTTGCACCCTCAGAATAAAGAGTATATCTCTAGAGTCGTGTGAAAACAATAGACAGATACTTCACTCAGTCAATCGTGCATGCTTAATTTCACCAGAGTGCAGAGAAATAGAGAGACGGGCATTTTCAATAAAAGGTGTTATTTATTGAGCAGTCTTCTTTCTCATGCAAGAGAAATGAATTGCCACTTATGCAATACTTATCATGAAGTAAAGTGCGTACAGTAAAAGGAGTATTATCAAAAAATACTGTCAAAGCATTGATATGGTTTCTGAGCCATATGATACTTTAAAATGGATAAAATATATACATACATAAAATCATTGACTAAACGTACTCAACTGGTGCTTTTAAGATAAGCCTACCCCGGTGTACCTGACCTAAGCCTAATACGTGGAAAGGAGTAAGTAAGTTGCAGTTTAAGTTAAGTTGGTTTTTGCCAAGAATCTGAATCAAGAATTCTCTCAAGGTTTTAATCAGCTCCGTACCTTGGTTCTAGAATGAAGGAGGTCTTGTATCTCTCTCTCGTGACTCGATCTCCCAGCAACCCGCAAGGGTGACGGGAAACACCGGAGCTGGAATTTCTCGGCTGGAGAAAAGACAGCGTCTCTCTCTCAGTGCGTCAAATGGAAGGGTCGGCTTCCTTCGGCACTCGCATCAGCTGGGCGTCAGGCAAGTAGATAGCCGCTCTGCTCCAAACCACCGTGTGTTTGCTTAAGGCAACGTTGGTATATTTATTCCTGGAAGGTGCCGGGTTTGACGTAAGGTTGGACATAAGACATCACTAAGAACTAACAGTTCTTTCTGGACTCCAGGAGTTCTTGTTCAAATCAAAACGAAAGCAGGGGGAATTCCCGGGCTGCTGGAGGCTTGGTTTCTTTAAAGAACGCATTGTACTTTCTAGGAGTCTATGGGAGTAGCCTTGCCATATTTGGACTGCATTGGCTATTACTAAATATGGACATGATTCTTATGCCTTTATAAGGATATGTTTTGTTATAACCATATAAGAGCATGAATCGGAAATATCTAATTAGGGTCCTAGATAGATGCACAACAACTCTACCACTCTACCGCCCTCACTCTACTGCCCTCACTCTACCACTCTACCGCACTCACTCTACCACTATATGGCCCTCACTCTACCGCCCTCACTCTACCACTTTACTGGCGTCACTCTAACGCCCTCACTCTACCACAATACCGCCCTCACTCTACCACTCTACTGCCCTCACTCTACTACTCTACTGCCCTCAATCTAGTGCCCTCACTCTACCACTCTACTGGCCTCACTCTACTGCCCTCACTCTACCTCCCTCACTCTACCGCCCTCACTCTACAACTCTATTGCCCTCACTCTACATCCCTCACTCTACCACTCTACCACCCTCACTCTACTGCCCTCACTCTACCACCCTCATTCTATCGCTCTACCTCCCTCACTCTACTGCCCACACTCTACCGCCCACACTCTACCACCCTCACTCTACCGCCCTCACTCTACCACTCTACCGCCCTCACTCTACCACCCTCACTCTACCACTGTACCGCCCTCACTCTACCCCTCTACCGCCCTCACTCTACCACTCTATTGCCCTCAAACTACCACTTTACCGCCTTCACTCTACCACCATCACTCTACCACTCTACCGCACTCACTCTACCGCCCTCACTTTAACACCCTCACTCCACCACTCTACCGCCCTCACTCTACCGCCCTCACTTTACCACTCTACCCCCTCACTCTACCGCTCTACCACCCTCTCTCTACTGCCCTCACTCTACCACTCTACTGCCCTCAATCTACCGCCCTCACTCTACCACTCTACTGCCCTCACTCTACCATCCTTACTCTACCACTCTACCACCCTCACACCCTCACTCTACTGCCCTCACTCTACCACTGTACCACCCTCACTCTACCACTCTACCACTCTACCACTCTACCGCCCTCACGCTACCACTTTACCGCCTTCACTCTACCGCCCTCACTCTACCACTCTACTGCACTCACTCTACTGCCTTGACTCTACCACCCTTACTCTACCCCTCTACCGCCTCAATCTATCACTCTACCACCCTCACTCTACCGCCCTCTCTCTAACGCCCTCACTCTACCACTCTACCGCCCTCACTCTACCGCTCTACCACCCTCACTCTACTGCCCTCACTCTACTGCTCTACCACCCTCACTCTACCACCCTCACTCTACCACTCTACCGCCCTCACTCTACCACCCTGACTCTACCACTCTACTGCACTCACACTACCACTCTACCACCCTCACTCTACCACTCTACCGCCCTCACTCTACCACTCTACCGCCCTCACTCGACCACCCTCACTCTACCACTCTACTGCCCTCACTATACCGGCCTCACTCCTCTGCCCTCACTCTACCGCTCTACCGCCCTCACTCTACCACTCCACCGCCCTCACTCTCCCACTCTACCGCTGTTAGACCTGGCACCTTGGTGTGAGTCTCCCTTCCACTTTTTGCTGATGTGCCTCAGATGTTTTGCTGGTGTTGGCTGCTCAGGGCACTGCACCACAGCCAATCCATGCCGCAGTGCATGTGCTCCCAATGTAATGTGTGCCTGTAATTGATTTCCATGATTGGCTCATTGGATTTACTGTCAGTCCCCTGAAAAGTGCACCAGGAGTGCCAGGGATTGTAAATGCCAATACTGCTAGTGGGCCTTCAGCGCCGGTTGCGCCACCCACAGAAGCAGCCTTTTGAAATGTGTCTCGGGTCTGCCATTTCAGAAACTGTGTGCAGTCTGGTACTGTCATGCTGGCTGGGCAAGTGCACCCACTTGCCGGCTTCTAAACCTTCCCTTTGCTTCATATTAGTCACCCCTATGGTAGGCCCAAGGGCAGGGTGCATTGTAAGTGTAAGGTAGGACAGGCCCTGATGTGTGTGGCATGTCCTAATAGTAAATTACAGCCAAATTTGTTTTTCACTATTGTAAGGCTACCTGTTCTCTTAGGCCAAGATGGGCTGCTGGAATTATTACACCCTATAATCCCAGCAGGCTCAGGGAGCATGGTAGAAGGTCGAGTTTAGTATGCCTGAACTCAGAATAATAAAATACTTCTTTTAGTAAAGTTTATTTTAATATCCTGTGTTTGCAAATGCTACTTTTAGAAAGCTAGCCTTTGCTTGCCTAACCATTTTAGCCCGCCTCTGCTAGGATGTGTATCTGCTGTCTGGGTTGTGTGAGTGATAGGGCTGGAGGATGATAGGTGGTGAATGCAAGGATTACACCTAGGTGGGTGGTGGGAGTGCCCCATGGCTCTGAATAGGGCTGTGCTCTGCCACCACAATGCTGGCTCCACCTCCTGGGGAGCGACTGATGACTCAGCCCGACGCCTGGCCCAGGAAGGGGAAGCCTGTGAACAAAGTACTCCTGGCTGCCCCTGTCCACACAATGCTGGTTCCACCTCCTGTGGAGCGTCTGAGGTACCATCCCTGCTCCCTGAAAGGAGAGACCCGAGTTTACCCAACACAGTGCTCAGAGACTGAAAGAAGTTATGCAGAGGCCCCCCTGGCCTGTCAGAACAAAAGAAAAGTTGTATAAAAGTAGGAGCCCTGCTCCTAACAAACTAAATCCTGTCTCCCACAATGAACCTCTGCCCAACTAGAAGGACTAAGAAGAAGCTGGAAGGACTGGCCTGCTGTCTGCCTTGCTGAGGAAGGAGAGGAGAAGACCAAAAAAGGACTTTGCTGAATTGTGCTTGAAACTTTCTCCAAGGGCTTGACTGAGCTTGCCCCCTGAACTGAACTCCAGGACTAGTGGGTTCTCTGTGCCTTGGCTTGCCTGCAACTGAGCCGTGTGTTCCTCCCACCGGAGGCAAGACTGCGTCCCCCTCGCCCCCTCCTAGAGTTGTGGCACTCGGCAGCGGCCCACCCTTTTACCAGTTGAGAGCCTCGCTCTGCCCAGAGCCGCTCTCTGCCCCTCGGGTCAGGCCGCCTGCTCCTCTGCCCCTGCTCGCTATCCGGAGTGCCTGGAGTGCTTGTCTGCCCCCTCCCGCTGGAATCTTGGTCTCCACGAGTGCACTCTCAAGCCTGGACGGCCGCCTGTGCACTGCGAACGCACCCGGCCGCCCCGCTGTGCCCTCTGACCTGTGGAGAGGCCGCGCCGCACATCGAGGGAATCCGCCCCCAGTACGAACCGTACCGGAGGCCCCCGTGTCACGCCCCACCTTCTGGAACTTGCCTACTGCCTTTACAGACCCCAAGGCATGTCCCGTGCTTCGAAGCGCACCAACGCGTCTGCCCGCCTGGTAGACTAAGTGAAGAGTGAACGTCGCGCTCAAGCATGAACCTGTACCCAACAGGCTCGGGCCCACAACGTTTTCTTTCCCGGTGGTAACTGTGCCTCTTAATCTGCCTCGTACGCTCCCGACTGTCCGCCAGAAGCCAGTGACAGTGTGCGGCACGTACCCAGCCTTCGCTTCCTCCTCTGCGCCTCATTGAATGAGTCGCACCGAGCCGTACGACTTGCACTCTGCCGGAGACCCCAGCCGCCCCATACGCGGCGCACCACCAGAAGCATGAGAGACGGCAAGGCCGGTTCTCTCCGTACTACGACACGCACAGAGGTGTCCCAAAGCGCAAAGCCACAACAAGAGTTGCCCCAGACCCTGGAAATCGTGCCTGAAGTGTGGGGACATTGTTTCTGGGACCCCAAGAACCCAGAGAAGCACCCTGAGGTGGTGTAGAAGCTAAGAACAGTACTTGCCATTATTTTGATACCTGTGGCCTCCGATCTAAGAAACGTTATAGAAGGTCTTGTACTAATTTACCTGCATTCATATAGATATATTTTTCATAAAGTAGCTTTTTTTATAGAAATACCGCCTGGTGTCCATTTGTGGGGGGAATCACTGTGTTTTACTGTGAAGGGTTACAAATGCTTAACTAACTTAACCCTCCTGAGATTAGCCTTGTCTGCTCGCGCCATGCAACCTAAAGGGTGAGCAGGGGTTATTCTGGGGAGTAGTTCCCTTGCCCTGACTAGAGTGTTGATTTCTGCCTGGCTTTGGTGCCAACCTCCGCCAGCCAGGAATCCCATTTCTAACAACCGCCCTCACTCTACCACTCTATCACACTCACTCTACCGACATCACTCTACCACTCTACCGCCCTTATGAACTCACTCTACCGCCCTCACCCTACCACTCTCAATCTACCTCCCTCACTCTACCACTCTACCGCCCTCACTCTACCATTCTACCGCCCTCACGCCCTCACTCTACCGCCCTCACCCTACCACTCTATCACCCTCAATCTACCACTCTACTGCCCTCACTCTACCATTCTACTGCCCTCACTCTACCTCTCTACCACCCTCACTTTACCACTCTACCTCCCCCACTCTACTGCCCTCACGCCCTCACTCTACTGCCCTCACTCTACCTCTGTACTGCCCTCACTCTACCACTCTACCGCCCTTACTCTACCACTCTACCGCCCTCACACTACCACTTTACCGCCTTCACTCTACCGCCCTCACTCTACCACTCTACTGCCCTCACTCTACCGCCCTAACTCTACCACCCTCAATCTACCTCCCTCACTCTACCCCTCTACCGCCCTCACTCTACCACTCTACTGCCCTCACTCTACCGCCCTAACTCTACCACCTTCAATCTACCTCCCTCACTCTACCACTCTACCGCCCTCACTCTACCATTCTACCGCCCTCACGCCCTCACTCTACCGCCCTCACCCTACCACCCTACCACCCTCAATCTACCACTCTACCTCCCCCACTCTACTTCCCTCACCCCCTCACTCTACTGCCCTCACTCTACCACTGTACCGCCCTCACTCTACCACTCTACCGCCCTTACTCTACCACTTTAGCGCCCTCACACTACCACTTTACCGCCTTCACTCTACCGCCCTCACACTACTGTGGTAAATAAATAATTAAATACCGGTACTATTTTTGAATACATTAATAATAACAGATAGCTCAATAAATAAGAGGCAGGATCCGATGTATCCGAGTCGAACGGGCTTTATTCAGGCAAAAGGGAAGGGACAGAATCCGTACAGCCTGAAATAAAATGGAGAGGCAGCTGCAGCGCTTCCTCAACAGTTCAGGTTACATATATATATAGTAAGACATTTCAATTACAATGCATACAGTAGGCGTAACTAGTGACAAGCGTAAGATAAGAACACATGGGCGTGAAAAGAAGGCGTGCACAGGGCGTGCACGTAGACATGTGATGAGAACGTCACAGAAGTGTCATGAATGGGCGGAAACATGGAGGGGGCTACCTGAGCAGCTGGGACCTTTAACCTAGTGGTGCGCGCAAACGGGCAGTGACGTGTAACTAGGAAGAACTGGGGGCTATGACTTCTACACTAGAAGAGGAGACTAAAGTCTGCGGGGTCAGGACGACATGTACCTATATCATATCTGGTATCGGGTGTTTGGAGTACATGTTGATAGAGTCTAGAAGTTATCAGGGTAAAAGCTACTTGACACTAAGGCTGGTGCATGCATATATTCTACATGTATTGCGTGTGCCATGAATCTTGTATGAATATTAATACAGTGTTTCTCTTACATGGAGACAGAAAGACTAGACTATAGCTGAAACTGTTTATGCGGTTCAGTAGCTTAGGAATGCAAAGAAGGAAAGCTGGACTGATAACTAGAAGCATAACACACTCTTGGCAGACAGGCAGGCAGAGCCAGGCTGGGCACCACGCTGCGCGGCAGGAAGTAAGTGAAGGGTCAGGGATGCAGGTGGGGGCTGCATCGCTCCTCGGAGTGGGTTCAGGAGACTGGAGCTTGAATCTGATGTCCGGGCCCTTTTGAGGCCTAGAAACGGGGACAATTCAATGAATTAACGTGCACACTGTAAAACGTGGCAACATAGGCCTAATACTCGTTGCTTTCACGAGAACTGGATACTGGCATACTAGAGTTGGACACAACTATAATTGCGTCTTTAATCGATCATAGGGGGATATATGCATATCGATCATGCACATATAACATAGGATGGGGAACACGTAGGCACATATAACAAGGCAAAATTCACTTTTCCACATTCCCTCCTTGTGCCCTACGTTTCCATCAGGAAACATCAATATTCATGATACCATCTATCTGTTCATATAGCATCATTTGCTCGTCTCGAATTGTCTTGGAACGGGACTTAGGACTAGGAATACAAGAGGTAGCACACAAGCCGTAAATCGCAGGGCCACATTGTAAACAGAGGCAGCAACTGAATATGATCATTACTGCTATACCTAGGAATGACAATACTTTCCATCCCCAAGCAGATATAATACTCCAGAGCCAACCGGACCATGTCCAGGTGCCTGGATTCTGGTGCAACTGATGGGCAATTTTATGAAGTCTGGTTATAGCTGAATAAACAGACTGTGCGTTATTAGGAATGAAAATGCAGCAACTAGATCCGATGACTCTACAAGCTCCTCCTCTATCGGCCAGTATGACGTCAAGAACGAGACGATTTTGGAGCACAACAAATCTCATAGCAGATTGATCCTTAGTTAAGTTACCTAGAGCGGAAGTAGTCTCATTCACTACTGCTTCAAGGGTTCTGGTTAGCCTACGTATTAACTTACTATTCTGGACAGGACCTATAAAGAAAAAGAAACCTTTATTGAAGTCTTGATACTGTTCTAGGGCAGTTTCAGTTTGATCGACAATTGGGGACTCGATCTCCCTTCTATGTCTAACGTGTACTAGATGTGTATTTCTGTGATAATCGGATGGGGCTAGGAAAACTGGTGGCAGTAGGAAGGCAATGTAACATGTTCCATCCCAATCGAGGGGCAGACGAACATATGCGGTCTGACCACAAACAAAATAAGAATGACGTGAGGCTTTGAAAATAGATTTCCCACTGTCACCATACTCGACCACAGTAGTACAATCACTATGTCCTACATGTGCGGAACCATTCTTTCTGACACATAATTCGCCTTTAACTGGTAGAACTGAAATAGCAGGCAAGTCTGGAGTAGTCTCGGACTGAACATTCAAAACCATGAAATTCGAGGAATAATTACCTAGATCATATACTTCATTTTCTAGATCTAACCCTGTTCTATGGGAAAGTCCTTCCTTGTCTGGGAAACATGTTCGATTCAGAAGGGACATATCATTTGAGGATGACGTTAACGTGGACCATGCTCCACACGAACCATTATGTGAAAACGGATAAGGAAAAAGTGGCAGAACTCCCTTCGGTGTCTGAAAAGGGGGGAGTCGACCACACACCCAACAATTAGTGGCATTGCTGGTCTGGTGTGAATAGTGCAGCATTCGGATAAAAGTATTATTACGCATAGCAAGACGATAGGATAACTCATGAGGAGGCAGGTCACTAAATGTGTGCTCTACTGTAACATTAGGAAACATATGTACATGTGAAATAGGAAAACATAAATGTAAAGCATAACTTATGCAAGTAACCATAAGACTCAGGAATACTAGAAAGAACAGAGTAATGATACATCTCTTAGAGTTTTGACTAACTCTCTCACTGTGTGGGTCTATCTCATACATGTCAGGAACCTGTCTAACCGTTTCACCCGAGAGGGACTTAGACAATTAAACTGGCTGACTTACTAGACCTCAATTTCTGTTTATACTCCTGCTGCGGAGTTTTCTCTAACAGGGGAAGTTTAGATTCAGTGTCTGGGCAGTCCTTGAGAAAAGTCTTTGGTTTGAGTCCATGAAACTTCTTTACATGGCTGGAGTGTAGCCATCCTTTTCTGTTTTCTACTTTCACTGCTGTCCTGGTGGTAAGAAGAACAAGACGGGGCTCCTTCCAGCGGGGCTCCAGCTGACTTGAACGATCAAAATTTCTCACGAGGACGAAGTCACCTGGAACGACTTCATGCGGTTTCACTTCGGTGTTGTCCGGAAAAGCAGCGGCAACCTGTGAACGACAAGATTGTAGTGCAGACATCAAGGAGGCAAGGTAATCTGTCAGCATATTACTGTCAACATCTGTAATTGTACGGGGTCTAGGTGTACCCCACATATTTGGGGGACGACCAAACACTACCTCATACGGAGATAGACCTGAACGGGAATGAGCAACCATTCTCATATAAAAAAGGGCGACTGGCAGTGCTACCATCCAATCTACGCCTTTCTCTGCGCATACTTTAGCGATTCGGATTTTCAAAGTCTGGTTATGTCTCTCTACGAGACCGGCTGCTTCAGGATGGCGTACACAATGGAACTTCCACTGGTACCCTAACAGAAGGGATACTTGTTTCATGAGCTCGGATGAGAATGGCTGGCCGTTATCTGAATACACGACCCTAGGTAATCCATAGCGGGGAAAATACTCACGAACCAACTGCCTGGCAGTGGTCGCAGCTGTGTAATCTGGAACTGGATATGCTTCTGTCCACCTGGACAAAGCGCATACAACTACGAGGACATACTTGAAACCTCGACATCGCTCCATCTGAATATAATCCATCTGGAGGACTTCAAAGGGGTGGTCAGGAGGATGGAATCCACCTTGTTCCACCGGGACACCTTTACCTGGATTAAACTGACAACAAATCATGCAGGTACGCACTTTCTGCTTGGCTGCTGCTCGTAAATGCTTGTTGAACCAGAGGTTCTGGATGCTGTCTAACATGGCTTTTCCTCCTAAGTGTGCTGGACTATGTGCGGTGTTAATAATGACTTGAACCATAGAGTCGGGGAGAAACCATGTGGCTTTTCCCTTCGTCAACCATCCTTGATCTGTCTGGACCCCTCCTTGTTCGGACCATTTCTTTATTTCATCGGGAGTGGCATGTGACTGTATATCTATTACATCTTGTGTGGGGTCCTTAACTGTCATACAAGTAGTCTGATCTGGAGTGAGTGTCGGTGTCGTGTTAACTGGAATGTCTGGAGTCTGAGCTGTGAGCTTGGCTGTTCGATCTGCTAGATCGTTACCCTGGGAAATGATGTCAGTGACTTTCGTATGTGCCTTGCACTTCATGATGGCGATAGCTGTCGGTAAATGTATTGCATCTAACAGAGCTTGAATGAGGGGGCCATGCTGAATCTTGGTTCCATGAGAAGTCATAAAACCTCTTTCTTGCCAGAGCACTCCAAAGTCGTGTACAACTCCGAATGCATAACGTGAATCTGTGTATATGTTTACTTTCAGGTTCTTGGCACGTATGCAGCTTTGGGTCAGAGCGACAAGCTCTGCTGCTTGAGCAGACAGGGTGTCAATACGATGTGCTTCTATAACTTCGGTTTCAGTAGTCACTGCATACGCGGCTACTAGTTCTCCTGTACTTGTTCTCATACATGAACCATCCACATAAAGTGTCAGGTCGGGATCAGGTAATGCAATGTCTGTCAAGTCTTGTCTTGGCTTTGTCATGGTGTTAACAACTTCCACACAGTCATGTGTGGCAGGATTTGAAGTAATTGACGGTAACAGTGTAGCTGGATTTAAAATGTTGCAGCGTCTGATTTCTATGTGTGGCTGAAACAGTGTCAGTTCATAACCTGTTAAACGTGCAATTGTCAAGTGCTGAGTCTGGGTTCGGTTTAAAAGAACTTCCACGGAGTGTGGAACTTGTACTGTCAGGGAGTGTCCTAACACTATGGAATCACTTTGTCTGATAGCTAGAGCTGTGGCTGCAACTGACTTGAGGCACGCAGGCAGAGCCTGGGCCACCGGATCTAATGTGCTAGAAAAATAAGCACAGGGTTTGTATTGTCCTGCTTGATCTTGTGTGAGAACAGATAATGCAGTACCATCACGTTCAGTGACAAAAAGTGTAAAAGGCTTACTGTAGTTCGGTGTTGCTAGAACAGGTGCTTGGCATAAAGCTTTCTTTAACTCATTGAAAACAAGTGTATGTTCCTGGGTCCAAGGGAGGACAGTCGATACGGCCGCCTCCTGTGTCGTTAACTGTATCAGTGGCTTGGCTAGAAATGCGTACTGAGGGATCCATTGTCTACAGTAAGAAGTGAGGCCGATAAAAGCTCGTACCTCCTTCTGAGTCTTGGGCTGTGGAAGATGTGCTATTAACTGGATACGGTCTGGTGTCAACTGCCTACCCCTCTTGGACAGTAAGTGTCCTAAGTAGACCACTTGCTGGACACAGAATTGCAATTTGGATGGGGACACCTTGTGCCCCATCTCGGCCAGGAAATACAAGACTGTAAGTGATGCACGTTCGCAGTCACGTTCAGAACGGGCTGTGATCAATAGATCATCGACATACTGGAGCAGGGCAGTGTCAGTTGGCATGTGAATATTGTCTAGTTGTCTTTTAAGTGCTTGACTATAAATGCTAGGACTTTCTGTGAAACCTTGAGGTGCTCGTGTGAATTTATAGCTTCTTCCATTTAAACAGAATCCGAAAAGGAACTGGCTGTCTGGATGAATGGGGACACTAAAGAATGGGTTCTTGAGATCGATAACTGTAAAGAACGTAGCTTCGGAATCAATGGCTGTCAATAGGGAAGAAATATCTGGAACCACTGGGTACTGGGGTATGATACATTTATTAAGTTCTCGAAGGTCAATCACTAATCGATAAATTGGAGGTGCATTGGGATCAGTACGTTTCAGAATCGGAATGATAGGAGAATTACATACATTGGAGTCAGTTTCTACAACCACTCCTTGGACAATAAGCTCGTCAATAATTTTGGATAAGGCTGCTACAGCCTCAGGTGGCAATTTGTACTGTCGGATTCGTGGTAATACAACACCTTTCTTCAGAGTGACACGATAGGGTGTGATGTGCATACAACCTACATCAGTTGGACCTTGCGCCCATAAATGCTCTGGTACATTCCATAATCTTGGATCAAAATCACGTAATACATAATGACCTTTAAAATCTCGCAGGAACAGTCGTACCCCTTCTGGGGAGCAGCATATTACTGCTCCTAATTCTTTCAGAGTTTTAATGCCTAATAAATTCTCTGGACAAGATTTCGTGAGTAACAAGTCTGTAGTTCGGGACAATGGACCAACTTCTAGAGTAACTGGTTTCGATATTTCATTAACAATAGGCTTTCCTGAAAATCCAAGGGAAACATTTCTAGAGCTTGAGAGTGGAGCCCCTGGAACCTCGTCATGACTGATGGTAGTCCTACTTGCCCCTGTATCAATCAGAAACTTTCTGTCTTTCCCTAATACTTGACTGTGTACATAGGGACCCTCTTGATCTACAGGAATCTCGATGAGAGGCAAGCCTACCTCCCTCTCTAGGCTGTTTCATGAATAAGGCTGATAATCTGGATACTCTGACTGTGCATACTGGTACATCTGTTGTGTAACGTGTTGCGTTGCAGCGATAGGCTGCGGTACTGTAACTGTCTGTTGTGCATTCTGTGGTGGCTGGGAATTCTGTGAAACTGGCTCTTGTCTAGGCGGACGTGGTCTTTCTTTCGTTTTACCAGTAGCTATGTTGTGTTTCAGAACTGCACATTCGTTTATATAATGACCTGGCTGTTTACAGTAATTGCATGTCCCTTTAACGGGAGCTGCAGGATGACTGGCTTGATTCGGACCCCTCTTCTGACTGTCTTGCGGAACAGATTGTGCAACTAATACTTTCATTTTCGTGTCTTTCATACGTCTCCTTTCGTGTTCCTGCTCTTCCCTGATTCTGTTCTGGTGATACTGGAGCATCTGGAGCATCTGTGACGGAGTATTAGCTTGCCAGGTACTTTTGACTTTCAGTACTCGATTTTTAACTTGTGGACTTGAATTCTCAACTAGTTTGGTAACAAAAAGATGGGGATACGATTCACTACTTATTTTCAGACCACTATTAATAATGAAACATTTCTCAAATCTAGAATAAAAATCACTAGTATCTTCGTCTTGTTTCTGTTTACAGGCTGAGATGGCATCCCAATCTTCCTTTTTCGTGGCTAGTAATCTTGGCAAAACTTGTATTAACAATTCGGGCAAAGCTTTAGCTTTATCCCCAAGACCGGTACCTGGTACTCGTGTATTATCTTCAGTTTCTAATGCTGTCCAATCTATCTTTTTCTCTCCCACCTCCCATTCTTTTTCTTTTAATTTTTCATATATGCCCGCAGGCAACAGGACCTTTAACATTTTAATGATATCAGGATACGTGTATTCTCCCATACGGAGCATGTCCTTTAATTCACGGTGGAACCCTGCTGGATCTTTATCGTGACAGGGAATTAACTTTTTCATTTCCAAGAGTTCTATTTTCGTGATAGGGGTGTAAACAAATACTCGTTTTAGACTACCATCTTCCCCTTTAACTGGATGTACTTCTCGTAACGGATTCTGCCTGTCTATATAGAATGATTTTCTTTCTGGGGGTGAGATGGAAACATAATGTGGATTCAGGAACGTTCGGTATTTGTGGCGCTGTTCTAATATGACACTAATTAAATCGGTACCTAGACCTTTCCATCTGTTTTGTAGTAACTCGTTTAATACATCATGTAGAGGACCTGGATCAGAATGCTGTTCCTCATACAGTGTAATGAGGTGCTGGATCATATACGTACCCACCAGACGTTGCTCGGCTGGGGGCAGTTTCAGAAACGTTTGGGCCACTATTTCATCTGGAAACGTGGTAGAATCACTAGTCCATCGGACTGCTGATCGGGCTAGTTCTTGTTCATGCATTGTACTAAGCTCACTATAACCTATTCGTGATTTCAGGATTTGATCGGTGGCCTGGAATACTTGCTCAAGAGAACACTGTTCTGGTGCTGAAGGAGGAAAAGTTTTCTTGTAATCTAGGCGTGAATGTCGGTCGGAAAGTCTAGTTCTACCTACATACGCTATTCTGGAGGGATTCTCGCTGTCTACCTCTTCACTAGAAGAGTCATTCTCTTTCTCGGTTGCTCGTTTTTCTTCCTCCTTCTGGTGTATACGTATTATTTCCTTATGAATTTTCTTGTACATACTCTCTACACTACCTTGTGTTTTGTGTTTTCCCTCGGCTATATTGTCACTCCACCTGGTCAGGGCTTTCATCTCGTCTTGATCTTTATCTGGATAATCTTGCTCTCTTATTAAACAATTAATCAAGAACTTTAAAATCATAAGTTGAACCTCGGCTTTCCTCTGTGACATAGCTTCGTGAATACTTCCTGGATTCTCTCCTGTACGGATAAAACGATATATTCTGTTTAGATGTTCCTTCATGTCGGGCAGGGTGATCAAAAAGCTGGCAACCCGTCTTAAACTTACTGAATATAAGATCATGTGATCTTCGCCTGGAACGGGATCATATATACAGTCGGTAAGAAGTCGCTTGAGATCTGTATAGGTCGCCACTTTTGGCGTACGCTGTAACGCTACGTCAAGCAGCGTCAGTCGTCTTGCTTAGGGCGGGGTGCTGGGAGCACTTCCCCCCGCTGCTCCTAAACTAGAATCGTCGGTAAATACTGTACGTGCTGGTAAAGTAGCTGGCAAAGCGGGTACATTTACCGTGGGCTGGTCCGGGGGTGCTGTAACATTAACTGGACCCACGGGACCAGTGGCTGAAGGAACAGGAATTACATTATTAACAGGAGGCTGTGGGTGAGCAGGCGGAATAGGATTTGTATATTCTGGGACTGTGTCGTCCAAGTAGGACGAAAGAAAAATTTCAGCTGCGGTCGGTTTGTGACGTAGCTTAATCGGGACCAATGGTGGCGGTAAATTACAGGGTGCTTCCGGGGTTGCTTTTGGCAAGCCCTCGGCAAGAAGAGGATACATACCCTTAATAAGGGCATTTCTCTGTCTGTCTGACTGTTCTGCTCTAACTCGTTCACCTTCTTCGATTAATTCCCTTTCTTGGGCTCTTTCTGAGGATTCCCTACTTAATTCTGTTTTTCTGAATTCTTTTTCGGTTCTTTTATGAGATTCTTTGCGCCATAACTCGATGGCATCTTTCTGGGACTGTCTGGCTTTCTTTTTCCATAATGCTTCTTCTACTCGCATGATGCACTCGGCATCCCATGTACCTGATACTGGCCATCTATATTTCTCTTCAAGATCTTTGGTATAGTCCGCCCATAAGTCTAGATACAATATGGCATCTAAGCCATGCTTGTGATACATAAAATGTCCAGGACTGTCCCTAGGGGGGACAGGAACTGCTTCTTCGAGTAACCCTTTTCTGGTCCTTATCTGACGTAATTTCGAGAACAGAGGCATTTCGGAAATCTACTTTACTTGCGAACACAATACACAATAATCACAGTAATGAAATGGCAAACAAATCAATCATACCACGACATAAAAATACATAAATAACAGTTCGAACAGAATACTACCTGATACACTGAAAACAGAACACATGAACTTCTCGAGAACGGACTTACTAGAATTACTGGATGCACTGCTAAAACAGTACAGAACATACCGGTCCCTTAAAGAGACACGTCATACCGTATCCACCTAGGTGAATACTTCGGACTGGATCTGCGTACCCAAACCCAACGGACCAGGAACAAACTAATGATCCTGTCTAGATACTTCCCCCGCAACGGTACTCACCGGGAAGCAGAATCTGGAAGGCCTCGGACTGGACTGGACTGCTACGACGTCGGACTACGAACTTCGGACTTCAAAGACAGGTGGGCCTCCGGATACCTCGGACCCTGTTCTCTCGGCTTGGGCTCTGGTCGGGACGAACCGCATTCCACACCGCTTCATCTGGATGCCGGACCGCAGTCTCCGTCTCCTCCGTGGGCCTGAGGGAGACTTGAAGCAGAAATATCTGCACGTGCACGGTATGGTTCCGTCACGGCTGCAGAGGGTCAGGGGGCCTGCGTTACATCTCCAGCGCGTGGGGAAGGGGCTCGTCCCTGTTCGGGCGCCATTATGTGGTAAATAAATAATTAAATACCGGTACTATTTTTGAATACATTAATAATAACAGATAGCTCAATAAATAAGAGGCAGGATCCGATGTATCCGAGTCGAACGGGCTTTATTCAGGCAAAAGGGAAGGGACAGAATTGGGACAGCCTGAAATAAAATGGAGAGGCAGCTGCAGCGCTTCCTCAACAGTTCAGGTTACATATATATATAGTAAGACATTTCAATTACAATGCATACAGTAGGCGTAACTAGTGACAAGCGTAAGATAAGAACACATGGGCGTGAAAAGAAGGCGTGCACAGGGCGTGCACGTAGACATGTGATGAGAACGTCACAGAAGTGTCATGAATGGGCGGAAACATGGAGGGGGCTACCTGAGCAGCTGGGACCTTTAACCTAGTGGTGCGCGGACTGCGCGCAAACGGGCAGTGACGTGTAACTAGGGAGAACTGGGGGCTATGACTTCTACACTAGAAGAGGAGACTAAAGTCTGCGGGGTCAGGACGACATGTACCTATATCATATCTGGTATCGGGTGTTTGGAGTACATGTTGATAGAGTCTGGAAGTTATCAGGGTAAAAGCTACTTGACACTAAGGCTGGTGCATGCATATATTCTACATGTATTGCGTGTGCCATGAATCTTCTATGAATATTAATACAGTGTTTCTCTTACATGGAGACAGAAAGACTAGACTATAGCTGAAACTGTTTATGCGGTTCAGTAGCTTAGGAATGCAAAGAAGGAAAGCTGGACTGATAACTAGAAGCATAACACACTCTTGGCAGACAGGCAGGCAGAGCCAGGCTGGGCACCACGCTGCGCGGCAGGAAGTAAGTGAAGGGTCAGGGATGCAGGTGGGGGCTGCATCGCTCCTCGGAGTGGGTTCAGGAGACTGGAGCTTGAATCTATTGTCCGGGCCCTTTTGAGGCCTAGAAACAGGGACAATTCAATGAATTAACGTGCACACTGTAAAACGTGGCATACTAGAGTTGGACACAACTATAATTGCGTCTTTAATCGATCATAGGGGGATATATGCATATCGATCATGCACATATAACATAGGATGGGGAACACGTAGGCACATATAACAAGGCAAAATTCACTTTTCCACACTACCACTCTACCGCACTCACTCTATCACCCTCACTCTACCGCTCTACCACCCTCACTCTACTGCCCTCACTCTACCACTCTACCATTCTCACTCTACCACCCTCACTCTACCACTCTGCCGCACTCACACTACCACTCTACCACCCTCACTCTACCACTCTACCGCCCTCACTCTACCACTCTACCGCCCTCACTCTACCGCCCTCACTCTACCACTCTACTGCCCTCACTCTACCACTCTACCGCCCTCACTCTACCACCCTCACTCTACCACTCTACTTCCCTTACTCTACTGACCCCACTCTACCACTCTACCGCCCTCACTCTACAACTCCACCGCCCTCACTCTACAACTCCACCGCCCTCACTCTGCCACTCTACCGCCCTCACTCTACCACTCTCACTTTACCACTCTATCACACTCACTCTACCGCCCTCACTTTACCACTCTGCCGCCCTCATGTCCTCACTCTATCGCCCTCACTCTACCACTCTTCCACTCTACTGCCCTCACTCTACCGTCCTCACTCTGCTACCCTCACTCTACCTCCCTCACTCTACCACTTTACTGCCCTCAAGCTACCATTCTACCACCCTCACTTTACCGCCCTCACCCTACCACTCTACCACCCTCAATCTAACACTCTACTGCCCTCACTCTACCACCCAAACTCTACCACTCTACCGCCCTCACTCTACTGCCCTCACTCTACCACTCTACCGACCTCACTCTACCGCCCTCACGCTACCGCCCTCACTCTACCACTTTACCGCCCTCCCTCTACCACTCTCCGCCCTCACTCTACCTCCCTCACTCTACCACTCTATCGCCCTTACTCTACTACCCCTACTCTACCACTCTACTGCCCTCACTCTTCCACCCTCACTCTACCACTCTCACTTTACCGCCATCACTCTACCACTCTACTGCCCTCACTGTACCGCCCTCACTCTACCACTCTACCGCCCTCACTATACCACCCTCACTATACCACCCTCACTCTACCTCTCTACTGCCCTCACTCTAATGCCCTCACTCTACCACTCTACCGCCCTCACTCTACCACCCTCACTCTACCGCTCTACCACCCTCACTCTACCACCCTCACTCTACCACTCTACCGCTCTTACTCTACCACCCTCACTCTACCACTCTACTGCCCTCACTCTACCACTCTACTGCCCTCACTCTACCGCCCTTACTCTACCATGATACCGCCCTCACTCTACCAATCTACCGCCCTCACTCTACTACTCTACCTCCGTCAATCTACTGCCCTTACTCTACCGCCCTCACTCTACCACCCTCAATCTACCTCCCTCACTCTACCACCCTACCGCCCTCACTCTACCATTCTACCACCCTCACGCCCTCACTCTACCGCCCTCACCCTACTACTCTACCACCCTCACTCTACCACTCTACCTCCCCACTCTACTGCCCTCAAGCCCTCACTCTACTGCCCTCACTTTACCACTGTACCCCCCTCACTCTACCACTCTACCGCCCTCACTTTACCCCTCTACTGCCCTCAAACTACCACTTTACCGCCTTCACTCTACCGCCCTCACTCTACCGCACTCACTCTACTGCCCTTACTCTACCCCTCTACCGCCTCACTCCATCACTCTACCACCCTAACTCTACTGCCCTCACTCTACCAGTCAACCGCCCTCACTCTACCGCCCTCACACAACCACTCTACCGCCCTCACTCTACCGCTCTACCACCCTCACTCTACTGCCCTCACTCTACTGCTCTACCGCCCTCACTCTACCACCCTCACTCTACCGCTCTACCACCCTCACTCTACCACCCTCACTCTACCACTCTACCGCTCTTACTCTACCACCCTCACTCTACCACTCTACTGCCCTCACTCTACCACTCTACGGCCCTCACTCTACCACTCTACCGCCCTCACTCTACCACTCTATCGCCCTCACTCTACCACTCTACGGCCCTCACTCTACCGCCCTCACTCTAAAACTCTACTGCCCTCACTCTACCACTCTACCGCCCTCACTCTACCACCCTCACTCTACCACTCTACTGCCCTCACTATACCGCCCTCACTCTACCACTCTACTGCCCTCATTCTACCACTCTACCGCCCTCACTCTACCACCCTCACTCTACCCCTCTACCGCCTCACTTCATCACTCTACCACCCTAACTCTACTGCCCTCACTCTACCACTCTACCGCCCTCACTCGACCACTCTACCGCCCTCACTCTACCGCTCCACCACCCTCACTCTACTGCCCTCACTCTACTGCTCTACCGCCCTCACTCTACCATCCTCACTCTACCGCTCTACCACCCTCACTCTACCACCCTCACTCTAGCACTCTACCGCTCTCACTCTACCACCCTCACTCTACCACTCTACTGCCCTCACTCTACCACTCTATGGCCCTCACTCTACCGCCCTCACTCTACCACTCTACAGCCCTCACTCTACCGCCCTCACTCTACCACTCTACTGCCCTCACTCTACCACTTTACCGCCCTCTCTCTACCACCCTCACTCTACCACTCTACTGCCCTCACTATACAGCCATCACTCTACCACTCTACTTCCCTTACTCTACTGCCCCCACTCTACCGCTCTACCACCCTCACTCTACCACCCTCACTATACCATTCTTCCGCTCTCACTCTACCACCCTCACTCTACCACTCTACGGCCCTCACTCTACCGCCCTCACTCTACCACTCTACCACCCTCACTCTACCACTCTACCCCCCTCACTCTACCACTCTACTTCCCTTACTCTACTGCCCCCACTCTACCACTCTACCGCCCTCACTCTACCACTCCACCGCCCTCACTCTACCACTCTACCGCCCTTACTCTACCACTCTCACTCTACCACTCTATCACACTCACTCTACCGCCCTCACTTTACCACTCTGCCGCCCTCATGTCCTCACTCTATCGCCCTCACTCTACCACTCTTCCACTCTACTGCCCTCACTCTATCGCCCTCACTCTGCTACCCTGACTCTACCTCCCTCACTCTACCACTCTACTGCCCTCACTCCACCATTCTACTGCCCTCACTTTACCGCCCTCACCCTACCACTCTACCACCCTCAATCTACCAATCTTCTGCCCTCACTCTACCACCCAAACTCTACCACTCTACCGCCCTCACTCTGCCGCCCACACTCTACCACTCTACCGACCTCACTCTATCACTCTACCACCCTAACTCTACTGCCCTCACTCTACCACTCTCACTTTACCGCCATCCCTCTACCACTTTACTGCCCTCACTCTACCGCCCTCACTCTACCACTCTACTGCACTCACTCTACCACTATACGGCCCTCACTCTTCCGCCCTCACTCTACCACTCTACCGCCCTCACTATACCACCCTCACTCTACCTCTCTACTGCCCTCACTCTAACGCCCTCACTCTACCACTCTACCGCCCTCACTCTACCACTCCACTGCCCTCAATCTACCGCCCTTACTCTACCACGATACTGCCCTCACTCTACAACTCTACCACCCTCCATCTACCACTCTACTGCCCTCACTCTACCATTCTTCTGCCCTCACTCTACCTCTCTACCACCCTCACTCTACCACTCTACCTCCCCACTCTACTGCCCTCACGCCCTCACTCTACTGTCCTCACTCTACCACTGTACCGCCCTCACTCTACCACTCTACCGCCCTCACTCTACCACTCTACCACCCTCAAACTACCACTTTACCGCCTTCACTCTACCGCCCTCACTCTACCGCTCTACCACCCTCACTCTACTGCCCTCACTCTACTGCTCTACCGCCCTCACTCTACCACCCTCACTCTACCGCTCTGCCACCCTCACTCTACCACCCTCACTCTACCACTCTACCGCTCTTACTCTACCACCCTCACTCTACCACTCTACTGCCCTCATTCTACCACTCTACGGCCCTCACTCTACCGCCCTCACTCTACCACTCTACTGCCCTCACTCTACCACTCTATCGCCCTCACTCTACCACTCTACGGCCCTCACTCTACCGCCCTCACTCTACCACTCTACTGCCCTCACTCTACCACTCTACCGCCCTCACTCTACCACCCTCACTCTACCACTCTACTGCCCTCACTATACCGCCCTCACTCTACCACTCTACTTCCCTCATTCTACCACTCTACCGCCCTCACTCTACCACCCTCACTCTACCACTCTACTTCCCTTACTCTACTGCCCCCACTGTGGAAAAGTAAATTTTGCCATGTTCTGTGTCCCTACGTGTCCTCCATCTTATGTTATGTGTGCATGATTAATATGCATATGTATTCCCCATGTTCGATTAAAGACGCAATTACAGTTGTGTCCATCTCTAGTATGCCAGTTCCCAGTTCTCGTGAAAGCTACGAATATTAGGCCTATGTAAAGTTATGTTGCCACGTTTTACAGTGTGCACGTTATTTCACTGTAAAGTCCCCGTTTCTAGGCCTCAAAAGGGCCCGGACACCAGATTCAGCTCCTGTCTCCTGAACCCTCGCTGAGGAGCGATACAGCCCCCACCTGTATCCTCGACCCTTCACTTACTTCCTGTCTCGCAGTGCCCGGCTCGGCCTGGCTCTGCCTCTGAGTCTGCCAAGAGTATGTTATGATTCTAGTTATCAGTCCAGCCCTCCTTCTCTGCATTCCTAAGCTACTGAATCGCATCAATAGTTTCCGTCATTGTCTAGCCTTTACGTCTCCATGTAAGAGAAATACTGTATTAATGGTCATTTAATATTCTTCATCACGCACTACATGTAGAATAATGCATGCTCCAGTCTTAGAGTCTGTTAGCCTCTCCCCTCCTGACTCTTAGTTTATATCAACATATCCTCTAAACATTAGATACTAGATAGGGTTTAGGTACATGTCGCCCTGACTCTCCAGACTTCAGTCTCTGCTCCTAGCACAGAGTTCATAGCCCCCAGCTTCTCCTAGTAACACGTCATTGTCAGTTTGCGCGCACCATTAGGTCAGAGGTCCCGGCTCCTTAGGTAGCCCCCTCCATGTTCCCGCCCCATTTATGACATATTCTATTACGTTTACATCACATGTCTATGTACACGCCTCTTGTTACACCCATCTTCACCCTTATCTTTCGCGACTGCTATTGACCACACCCACTGCTCCGCCTATTGTATTCATTGTAATGCAACTGTGTTAATATATATGCTTGTGTACTGTTATTAAAGTTAGCGCGCTCATCCCATATCCAGCCCCGGCAGCTGTCGGGCCTTGCCAGCTCATTCCCTGTCCCCCCTGCAGGGCCCTGTCATCCTATTCCTGTGCAGGTTGTCCTGTTCCTGTCCTTTATGCTGTATTAAACCTGCAAACTCCTACTACCTCGAATCTTGACTCTTATTTATTGAGCTATCTGTTATTACTATGTCCAGTAAAACCTAGATCCGGTATTATTTATTTATATACCACATAATGGCGCCCGAACAGGGACTTGCCCTTTCCCCACGCGCCGGCGAAGCCACGCCGGCCCCCTGACCCTCTGCAGCCGTGACGGAACTCTTCTGCGCACCGGCAGATATTTCTGCTTCAAGTATCCCTCAGGCCCACGGAGGAGACGGAGGTGGCGGTCCAGCATCCAGACGAGGCGGTGGAGGAACGCGGCGAGTCCCGACCAGAGCCCAAGCCGAGAGTCCAAGGTCCGAGGTATCCGGAGGACCACCCGTAACAGAAGTCCGAAGTTCGTCCGTCCGGCGTCGAAGCAGTCCAGTCCAGTCCGAGGCTTTCCGTTCTTGCTGCCCGGTGAGTACCATTGCTGGGGTAGTATCTAGACAGGGTCAATCTAATTGACTCTGGTCCGTGGGTTGGTGGTACACAGACCCAAAACGAAGTGTCCACTTTGGTGGATGCGGGTCCTAACGTGTCTCTTTATGAGACCGGTGAGTTTCGTACTGTTTTAGCAGTACATCTAGTTTCTGTTCTAGTCAGTTCTGTTTCTCGAGAAAATTCATGTATTCTGTTTTCAGTATTCCAGGTAGTATTCTGTTCGAACTGTTATTTTAAATGTTTTTCATGTATTGTAATGTCGTGGTATGAATGTGGAGTATTTATCGTGTTCATTGTGTATTGTAATTGCGTATTGTGTCTAGGTTACAGTTCAGTCATGCCCTTATTTTCTAAACTACGTCAGTTAAAAACCAGAAAAGGTCTGCTAGAAGCAGCAGTTCCTGTCCCGCCTAGGGACAGTCCAGGTCATTTTATGTATCAAAAGCATGGCATAAGTGCCATATTATATCTAGATTTATGGGTAGAGTATACCAAACAGTTAGAGGAAAAGTATAGATGGCCTGTATCAGGCACATGGAATGCCGAGTGCATCATGCGAGTAGAAGAAGCATTATGGAAAAAGAAAGCCAGACTGTCACAGAAAGATGCCATCGAGTTATGGCGCAAAGAATCTCATAAGAGAACCGAAAAAGAAATCAGAAAGTCAGAATTAAGTAGAGAATCTTTAGAACGAGCCCAAGAAAGGGAATTAATCGAGATAGGTGAACGAGTCAAAACCGAACAGTCAGACAGACAGAGGCATGCCCTTATTAAGGGTATGTATCCTCTTCTTGCCGAGGGCTTGCCAAAAGCGACCCCGGAGGCACTCAGTAATTTTCCGCCACCATTAGTTCCGACCAAGCTACGTCACAAACCGACCGCAGCTGATATTTTCATCTCGTCCTATTTGGACGACACAGTCCCGGAATATGCAAATCCTGTTCCGCCAGTCCCTGTAAATCAGGCAATTCCTGTTCCTCCAGACACCGGAGTACCCGTTACGGTACCCCCGGTCCAGCCTGCATTACAATTTCCCACTCTGCCAGCACGAAGAGTGTCAGTCGACGATTCCAGTTTAGGGGCCGCAGGAGGAGGACCTCCTGGTACCCCGCCACCACACCAACGTAGAACGTTGGCCGAGTTACATGAATGTGCGTTACAACGTACGCCCAAATTTAAGTCCGTTGCAGATATCCGACGAGATCTTACTGAATGCCGCTATGATCCGGTTGCAGGTGATGATAGTACAGTAATATATTCCATCCGTGTAAGACGGGTAACCGGGTATTTAGACACCCTACCAGATATGAAAGGAGATCTAGACAGAATATATCGTTTCATCCGTACAGGGGATGATCCAGAAAGTATTGGCGAAGCCATGTCTCAAAGGAAAGCTGAGATCCAGCTCATGATATTAAAGTTTCTGATTAATTGTCTAATAAGAGAACAAGACTACCCGACTAAAGATCCGGCCGAAATGAGAATCCTGACAAGGTGGAGTGATAATATAGCCGAGGGTAAGCACAAGACTATCAGTAGTATAGAGAGTATGTACAAGAAAATCCGTAAAGAAATAATAAAGTTACACGAACAACGTAAAGCAGCACAAGTAAGCGAGAAAGAAAATGACTCTACCGAAGAGGTAGACGACGAGAATCCCACTAGAATAGCGTATGTAGGAAAATCTAGATTTCCAGATCGCCATTTATGTCTAGAACACAAGACAGTTTTTCATCATCCAGCACCAGAACAAGGTTCTCTAGAACAAGTATTTCAAGCTACCGATCACATTTTGAAGTCACGAATCGGTTATAGTGAGTTAAGTACTATGCATGAACAAGAACTAGTCCGATCAGCAGTCCGATGGATTACTGATTCTACCACTTTTCCAGACGAAATAGTGGCACAAATGTTTCTGAAATTGCCCCCAGCCGAGCAACGACTGGTGGGTATGTATATGATCCAGCACCTCATTACTCTGTATGAGGGTCAACATTCTGATCCAGGTCCGTTACACGATGTCCTGAACGAGTTACTCCAGTATAGATGGAAAGGTTTAGGTACCGATTTAATTAGTGTCATTCTAGAACAGCGCCACAAATATAGTATGTTCTTGAACCCGCATTTTGTTCATGTCTCACCTCCAGAAAGTAAACCGTTTTACATAGATAGACAGAACCCGTTACGGGAAGTACACCCAGTCAGGACAACAGATGGTGAAATGCAACGAGTGTTTGTTTACACCCCGATTACAAAGATGGAACTCTTAGAGATGAAGAAATTAATTCCTTGTCACGACAAAGATCCAGCAGGGTTCCACCGAGAATTAAAAGACATGCTCCGTATGGGAGAATACACGTATCCAGATATTATTAAAATGCTAAAGGTCCTGTTGCCCGCAGGGGTATACGAGAAACTCAAGGAAAAAGAATGGGAGGTGGGAGAGAAAAAGATCGATTGGGCAGTTCTAGAAGCTGAAGATAAGATACGAGTACCAGGTACCGGTCTAGGAGAGAAATGTAAAGAATTACCAGAACTGTTAATACAAGTTTTGCCCAGATTATTAGCCACTAAAAAGGAAGACTGGGATGCAATCTCAGCCTGTAAACAGAAACAAGACGAAGACACTAGTGATTTTTATTCTAGATTTGAAAAGTGTTTTATTATAAACAGTGGATTGAAAACGAGTAGCGAGTCATACCCTCATCTTTTTGTTACTAAATTAGTCGAGAATTCAAGTCCCCAAGTAAAGAATCGAGTTTTGAAAGTCGAAAGTACCTGGCAAGCTAGTACCCCGTCCCAGATGTTACAGATGCTTCAGTACCACCAGAATAGAATCAGAGAAGAGCAAGATCATGAAAGAAAACGTATGAAAGACACGAAAATGAAAGTACTAGTTGCACAATCTGTTCCTCAAGACAGTCAGAAGAGGGGTCCGAATCAAGCCAGTCATCCTGCAGTTCCCGTTAAAGGGACATGCAATTATTGTAAACAGCCAGGTCATTATATAAACGAGTGTGCAGTTCTGAAACATAATATAGCCACTGGCAAGACTAAAGAAAGACCACGTCCGCCTAGACAAGAACAAGTTTCACAGACTTCTCAGCCACAGAATGCACAACAGACAGTTCCAGCACCGCAGCCTATCGCTGCAACACAACATGTTACACAGCAGATGTACCAGTATGCACAGTCCGAGTATCCAGAGTATCAGCCATATTCATGAAACAGCCTAGAGAGGGAGGTAGGCTTGCCTCTCATCGAGATACCTGTAGATCAAGAGGGTCCCTATGTTCATAGTCAGGTACTAGGGAAAGACAGAAAGTTTCTGATTGATACAGGGGCAAGTAGGACGACCATCAGCCACGCCGAAGTTCCAGGGGCTCCGCTCTCAGGCTCTAGAAATGTTTCCCTTGGATTTTCAGGAAAGCCTATTGTAAACGAGATATCTAAGCCAGTTACTCTAGAAGTAGGTCCATTGTCCCGCACTACTGATCTATTACTTACGAAGTCATGTCCAGAAAATCTGTTAGGTATTAAAACACTGAAAGAATTAGGTGCAGTTATTTGCTGTTCCCCCGAGGGAATACGACTGTTTCTACGTGACTTCAAGGGTCACTATGTATTACGAGATTTTGATCCGAGATTGTCCAATGTTCCGCAGCATCTATGGGCGCAAGGTCCAACTGATGTTGGTTATATGCAAATCACACCCCATCGTGTGACTCTCAAGCCAGGTGTAGTCCTGCCACGAATCAGACAGTACAGATTGCCACCTGAGGCTGTAGCAGCCTTATCCAAAATCATTGACGAGCTCATGGCTCAAGGAGTAGTTGTAGAAACTGACTCCAATGTATGTAATTCTCCGATCATTCCAGTCATGAAACGTACTGATCCAAATGCACCCCCAGTATATCGATTAGTGATTGACCTTCGAGAACTTAATAAATGTATTATTCCCCAGTACCCAGTTGTTCCAGATATCTCTTCCCTATTGACAGCCATTGATTCCGAAGCCTCATTTTTCACAGTCATAGACCTCAAGAACGCGTTTTTCAGTGTCCCCATTCATCCAGACAGCCAGTTTCTTTTCGGATTTTGTTTAAATGGAAGGAGCTATATGTTCACACGAGCTCCTCAAGGTTTCACAGAAAGTCCTAGTATTTACAGTCAAGCACTTAAGAGACAACTAGACAACATTCACATGCCAACTGACACTGCCCTGCTCCAGTATGTCGATGATCTACTGATCACAGCCCGTTCTGAACGTGCTTGCGAGCGAGCATCACTTACAGTCTTGTATTTCCTTGCCGAGATGGGGCACAAGGTGTCCCCTTCGAAGCTTCAGTTCTGTGTCCAGCAAGTGATCTACTTAGGCCACTTACTGTCCAAGAGGGGTAGGCAGTTGACACCTGACCGTATCCAGTTAATAGCGAGTCTTCCTCAGCCCAAGACCCAGAAGGAGGTACGTGCTTTTATCGGCCTTACTTCTTACTGCAGACAATGGATTCCTCAGTATGCATTTCTAGCCAAGCCACTGATACAGTTAACAACACAGGAGGCAGCCGTATCGACTGTCCTCCCTTGGACATCTGAACATACACTTAGTTTCAATGAGTTAAAGAAAGCTTTATGCCAAGCTCCTGTTCTAGCTACACCGAACTACAGTAAGCCTTTTACACTTTTCATCACAGAACGCGAAGGTACAGCATTATCTGTTCTCACACAAGATCAAGCAGGACAATACAAGCCATGTGCTTATTTTTCGAGCACACTAGATCCTGTAGCCCAGGCTCTGCCTGCGTGCCTCAAGTCAGTTGCAGCCACAGCACTAGCTATCAGACAAAGTGATTCCATAGTATTGGGACATTCCCTGACAGTACAAGTTCCACACTCCGTGGAAGTTCTTTTAAACCGAACACAGACTCAGCACTTGACAATTGCACGTTTAACAGGTTATGAATTGACACTGTTCCAGCCACACATAGAAATCAGACGCTGCAACGTTCTAAATCCTGCAACACTGTTACCATCAGTTATTTCAAATCCTGCCACACACGACTGTGTGGAAGTAGTCAACATTATGACTAAGCCAAGACAAGATCTGACAGATATTCCATTACCAGATCCCGACCTGACACTTTATGTGGATGGTTCATGTATGAGAACAAGTACAGGAGAACTAGTAGCCGCGTATGCAGTGACTACAGACACTGAAGTTATAGAAACACACCGTATTGACACCCTGTCTGCTCAAGCAGCAGAGCTAGTTGCTCTGACCCAAGCCTGCATACACGCCAAGAACCTGAAAGTTAATATTTACACAGATTCACGTTACGCATTTGGAGTCGTACACGACTTTGGAGTGCTCTGGCAGGAGAGAGGTTTCATGACTTCTCATGGAACCAAGATTCAGCATGGTCTCCTTATTCAAGCTCTGTTAGATGCCATACATTTACCGACATCTATTGCTATCATGAAGTGCAAGGCATACACTAAAGTTACTGACATTATTTCCCAAGGTAATGATCTAGCAGATCGCACAGCCAAGCTTACAGCACAGTCTCCAGACATTTCAGTTAACCCGACAAGTCAAGTCAAGTCAAGTCAAGTCATAAAATTTATATAGCGCACTACATACCCGGAGGGTTTCAAGGCGCTTGGGGAGGGGAGGGGGGCTAGATATCCTTAGGGAGGGGGATTATTTGTCAAATACCCACGTTTTAAGTTGTTTTCTGAACGCTAGGTGATTCTGGGTGAGGCGAAGGTAAGCGGGGAGTGAGTTCCATGTTTTGGCAGCCAGGTATGAGAAGGATCTGCCTCCCATGGTGGTTTTGTTGATGCGAGGGACAGTGGCGAGTGCTTGGCTGGAAGAGCGAAGTTGGCGGGAGGGGGTGTAGAAGGACAGTCGAGAGTTGAGGCAATCTGGTCCGATGTCGTAGAGTGATTTGTGTGCGTGGGTAAGCAGTCGGAAAGTAATCCTCTTATTGACGGGTAGCCAGTGGAGGTCTTTAAGGTGGCCAGAGATGTGTTCATTGCGTGGGATGTCTAGTATGAGCCTGGCTGAGGCGTTTTGGATTCGTTGTAGTTTCTTCTGGAGTTTGGCGGTGGTACCTGCGTAGAGGGTGTTTCCGTAGTCCAGTCGGCTCGTGACCAGGGCATGGGTGACTGTTTTCCTGGTTTCGGTGGGGATCCAGCGAAATGTTTTTCTGAGCATGCGAAGGATGTTGAAGCAGGATGAGGATACGGCGCTGACTTGTTTGTTCATTGAAAGTGAAGAGTCCAGGATGACGCCAAGGTTCCGTGCGTGGTCTGTCGGGATGGGTGCTTTTCCGAGGGCTTCCGGCCACCAGGAGTCGTCCCATGCAGAGGGGGATTTACCTAAGATGAGGACTTCTGTTTTGTCTGAGTTCAGTTTCAGACGGCTTTGTTTCATCCATTCGGCGACTTCTTTCATTCCTTCGTGTAGGTTAGTTTTGGCGGTGCTGGGGTCCTTGGTGAGAGAAAGGATCAGTTGAGTGTCATCCGCGTAAGAGATGATGTTGAGGTTGTGTTGGCGGGCGATGGTCGCGAGGGGGCTCATGTATACGTTGAAAAGGGTGGGGCTAAGTGAGGATCCTTGTGGTACGCCGCAGATGATTTCAGAGGCCTCGGACTTGAATGGTGGGAGGCGGACTCTCTGGGTTCTTCCGGAGAGGAACGAGGTGATCCATTCCAGTGCCTTTCCTTGGATTCCGATGTTTCTGAGGCGCTGTAAGAGGGTGCTGTGGCAGACTGTGTCGAAGGCTGCAGAGAGGTCGAGGAGGATGAGGGCGACTGTGTCTCCATTGTCCAGTAGAGTTCGAATGTCGTCTGTTGCTGCGATGAGGGCGGTCTCAGTGCTGTGTTTTGCTCGGAAGCCAGATTGTGAAGAGTCGAGGGATTTGTTGGCTTCGAGGAAGGCGGCGAGCTGGTTGTTGACAGCTTTCTCGATGACTTTGGCCGGGAATGGAAGAAGTGAGATGGGGCGGTAGTTTTTGAGTTCGGTGGGGTCTGCTGTTGGTTTTTTCAGAAGGGCGGTGAGTTCAGCGTGTTTCCAGTCTTCTGGGAAGGTAGCGGAGTTGAAGGAGCAGTTGATGACGTCTCGGAGGTGCGGAGCTATGACGGAGTCTACTTTGTTGAAGATGTGGTGAGGGCAAGGGTCTGTGGGGGATCCAGAGTGGATGGAATTCATCAGGCGGATGGTGTCCTCAGTGGTGATTGGGTTCCAGGCGTTAAGGGTGTTAACGGGGGGGAAGAGAGTCAGCTGATGGTGGGGTGGGTTGGCTTCCGGGTTGGTTGTCAAAGCTGTTGTGGATGTCAGCAATCTTGTTGTGGAAAAAAGAGGCTAGGGAGTCGCAGAGGGTTTGAGAGGGGGTGATGTCGTTGGAGTTGGCCGAGGGGTTGGAGAATTCCTTGACGATGTTGAAAAGTTCCTTGCTGTTGTGGGCGTTGTTGTCGAGTCGATCCTTGAATGCTGTTTTTTTGGCTTTTCGGATCAGTTGGTGGTGAGTACGGATGGCGTTTTTGAAGGTGACTTTGTTGCTGGTGGATGAGTCTTTTTTCCAGGCCTTTTCAAGGGAGCGGCATAGTTTCTTGGATTTCTTGAGGTCCTCGTTGAACCATGAGGCCTTCTTGCTTTTGTGTTGGCGTTTTTTCAGTGGTGCTAAGGTGTCTGCGGTGTTGGATAACCAAAGGGTGAGGTTGGAGGCGGCCTCGTTGGCGTTAGAAGAGAGGGCTGGGGAGGTTTGAAGGAGCGATGAGGAGATCTGTTCCGTGGTGATTTTGTTCCAGTTTCTTTGTAGAGTTGGTTGGAGGTGGATGATGGGTTTCGGCTTGTTGTAGGTGAAGTGGACGCAGCTGTGGTCAGTCCAGAGGAGCTCCGTAGTGTGGTTGAAAGAGACATGGTTGCTAGAGGTGAAGATGGGGTCGAGTGTGTGACCTGCGATGTGGGTGGGGGAGGTGACCAGTTGTTTAAGTCCGAGGTTGGCGAGGTTGTCTAAGAGGGTGGCGGTGTTGTGGTCGTTGATCTTCTCAAGGTGGAAGTTCAGATCTCCCAGGAGGATGTATTCTTTGGAGGGGAGCGCGTGTGGAGTGATGAAGTCCGTGATGTCTTCACTGAATTTTGCGCGTGGTCCTGGTGGTCTGTAGAGGAGGGTGCCTCTGAGTGTGGTCTTGGGGTCGATGTGGATCTGGAAGTGGAGGTGTTCGGAGTTGGCGAGGTTGGCGTCAGAGCTGGTTGAGATGCGGATTGATTTCTTGTGGACGATAGCGATTCCTCCTCCTGTTTGGTCGGTGCGGTCTTTGCGTGTAATCTTATAGTCGTCAGGGATAGCGATGGCGATGTCGGGTGCGGAGGAGGCGTTCATCCATGTTTCCGTTAGGAAGGCGACGTCTGGAGAGATGGTGTCTAGTAGGTTCCAAAGGTCAATGGCGTGTCTGTGGACCGAGCGGGTGTTGAGAAGGATGCATTCTAGGTGGTTGGGGTCGGGAATCTGTGGTGTGGTCGGAGCGGGGACGTTGACGGTGCCGCTGAATTTGCAGGAGAGGCAGGAGAACGATCCATGGGTGCGTCCTGGAGCGGCTTGGATGCAGTTGGGGGCGCGACCGGGGTTAAGGGCTAGGAGGGCGGCGGCATCGTAGGTAATGCGGGGGGGCTGGGGAGCGCGAGGGGCAGGGGGTCTGGCGCTGGGCGCGGTCCAGGCGCGGACGGGCGTAGACGGGCTTACCTTTGGCGCACCTTCGGCGTGTCCGAAGCGCGTGGACGCTGCGCGTGGGGGCATTGGCCATAAATGGAAGGTGGGGGGGAGGGGCGAGGGCGCTTCAGCTGGGAGGCGGGGCGGGCAAAGGACGACGACAACAACAACAAAATGGAGGTGGGGGGGTCAGGGGGGCAGGAGCGCTAGGGCAAACGAATGCTGAAGAGAAAAAGCGGCGAGGTGAACACACAATGAGTCACGCTAGCACAAATGCACAATGAGTCACGCTAGCACAAATGCACTTACAATCGGCAAATCAGACACAGACACATACTCCAGATTCAACTACATGTATGACAGTTAAGGACCCCACTCAAGATGTCATAGATATCCAGTTACATGCTACTCCCGATGAAATCAAGAAATGGTCCGAACAAGGAGGGGTCCAAACAGATCAGGGATGGGTAACGAAGGGTAAAGCCACATGGTTTCTCCCCGACTCCATGGTCCAAGTCATTATCAATACCGCACATAGTCCAGCACATTTAGGAGAAAAAGCTATGTTAGACAGTATCCAGAACATTTGGTTCAACAAACATTTACGAGCTGCAGCCAAACAGAAAGTCCGTACCTGTATGATATGTTGTCAGTTTAATCCAGGTAAAAGTGTCCCGGTGGAACAAGGTGGATTCCAGCCCCCTGACCACCCTTTTGAAGTCCTCCAGATGGATTATATTCAGATGGAGCGATGTCGAGGTTTCAAGTATGTCCTTGTAGTTGTATGCGCTTTGTCCAGGTGGACAGAAGCATATCCAGTCCCAGATTACACAGCCGCGACCACTGCCAAGCAGTTGGTTCGTGAATTCTTCCCCCGTTATGGACTCCCTAGAGTCGTATATTCTGATAACGGCCAGCCATTCTCATCCGAGCTTATGAAACACATTTCCCTGTTGTTAGGGTACCAGTGGAAGTTCCATTGTGTACGCCATCCTGAAGCAGCTGGTCTAGTAGAGAGACATAATCAGACCCTGAAAATCCGTATTGCCAAGATTTGTAAAGAGAAAGGTGTGGACTGGCTAGTAGCTCTGCCAGTCGCTTTATTTTATATGCGCATGGTCGCACATTCCAGATCAGGTCTGTCCCCGTATGAGGTCGTATTCGGCCGCCCCCCTAACATGTGGGGTACACCTAGACCTCGAAGTATTACAGATGTTTCAAGTAATATGCTGACAGATTACCTAGCTTCCTTGATGTCTGCCCTCAACTCTTGTCGTTCACAGGTTGCTGCCGCATTTCCAGACAATACCGAGGTGGCACCGCATGACATCGTTCCCGGATGCATGGTTCTTGTCCGGAACTTTGATCGTTCAAGTCCGCTGGAGCCCCGCTGGAAGGAACCCCGACAGGTCCTCCTGGCCACCCGTACTGCCGTCAAGCTGGAAGGCAGAAAGGGCTGGGTCCACCTGTCACATGTGAAAAGATTTTTTGGACTAAAGCCTGTTTCAAAGAACATTTCCCAGGATTTGAAAGACTGCCAAAGTACTATTCTTAAGGACTGTCCCGCAAAAGACAATGATATTGAACCCTCCCCGTTAGAGAAAACTCCGCAACAGGAGTATAAGCTCAAGTTAAGGTCTAGTAAAATAAGTCAGCCAGTTTGATTGTCTAAGTCCTCCCCTAGGTGAAACGGTTAGACCGGTTTCTGACATGTATATAATAGACCCCCATAGTGAGAGAGTTAGTCAAAACTCAATCCGATGTATCGTTTTTCTAAGTTTCATATTGTTTTTCAGCCTTATGATTACCTGCACATGTTATGCATTTTATTTGTATTTTCCAGGTTCTCATGTAAATAAGTCAGCTAATGCTACAGTAGAGCACACGTTTAGTGATCTGCCTCCTCATGAACTCTCATATCGTCTCGCTATGCGAAATAATTCTTTTATCCGTATGTTACATTATTCACACCAGACCAGCAATGCCACTAATTGTTGGGTGTGTGGTCGACTCCCCCCTTTCCAGACACCGCAGGGAGTTCTGCCACTCTTTCCTTATCCATTTTCACATAACGGTTCGTGTGGAGCATGGTCCACGTTAACGTCATCCTCAACAGATATGTCTTTTCTTAACAGTACATGTTTTCCAGACAAGCAAGGTCTTCCCCACAGAACAGGGTTAGATCTAGAAAATGAAGTTTATAATTTAGGTAATTATTCTTCGAATTTTATGGTCCTGAATGTTCAGTCTGATTCTACTCCAGACCTACCTACTATATCAGTATTACCAGTTAAAGGCGAATTATGTGTCCGAAATAATGGTTCCGTACATGTAGGCCATAGTGATTGTACTACTATTGTCAAGTATAGTGACAGTAGGAAATCTATTTTCAAAGCTTCACGTCATTCTTATTTTGTTTGTGGCCAGACCGCATATGTTCGTTTGCCCCTCGATTGGGAGGGAACCTGTTACATTGCCTTCCTACTGCCACCAGTTTTTCTAGCCCCACCTGACTACCATAGGAATTCCCACCTAGTACATACTAGACACAAGAGAGACCTCCCGATTGTCGATTATACTGAAACTGCTCTAGAACAATACAGAGATATCAATAAAGGTGTCTTCCCTTATTTAGGTACAGTCGTGAATAGTAAACTGATACGTAGATTAACCAGAACACTCGAAGCAGTAGTGATTGAGACTACTTCTGCTCTAAGTAACTTAACCGAAGAGCAATCCTTTATGAGAATTGTCGTGCTCCAGAATCGTCTCGTCCTTGACGTCATACTGGCCGATAGGGGCGGGGCATGTAGAGCCATCGGATCTAGTTGCTGCATTTTCATTCCTAATAACGCGCCGTCTGTTTATTCAGCTATAACCAGACTCCATAAAATTGCCCATATGTTACACCAAGATCCAGGCACCTGGACATGGTCCGGTTGGTTCTGGAATATAATTTCCGCCTGGGGATGGAAAGTATTGTCATTTCTAGGTATTGCAGTAGCGATCATATTCAGTTGCTGCCTCTGTTTACAATGTGGCCCTGCGATTTGTGGCATTTGTGCTACCTCTTGTATTCCTAGTCCCAAGTCCCGTTCTAAATCCCGTTCCAAGAAAATTCGAGACGAACAAATGATACTGTATGAAATGATAGATGGTATCATGAATATTGATGTTTCCTGATGGAAACGTAGTGACAAGGAGGGAATGTGGAAAAGTACATTTTGCCATGTTCTGTGTCCCTACGTGTCCTCCATCTTATGTTATGTGTGCATGATTAATATGCATATGTATTCCCCATGTTCGATTAAAGACGCAATTACAGTTGTGTCCATCTCTAGTATGCCAGTTCCCAGTTCTCGTGAAAGCTACGAATATTAGGCCTATGTAAAGTTATGTTGCCACGTTTTACAGTGTGCACGTTATTTCACTGTAAAGTCCCCGTTTCTAGGCCTCAAAAGGGCCCGGACACCAGATTCAGCTCCTGTCTCCTGAACCCTCGCTGAGGAGCGATACAGCCCCCACCTGTATCCTCGACCCTTCACTTACTTCCTGTCTCGCAGTGCCCGGCTCGGCCTGGCTCTGCCTCTGAGTCTGCCAAGAGTATGTTATGATTCTAGTTATCAGTCCAGCCCTCCTTCTCTGCATTCCTAAGCTACTGAATCGCATCAATAGTTTCCGTCATTGTCTAGCCTTTACGTCTCCATGTAAGAGAAATACTGTATTAATGGTCATTTAATATTCTTCATCACGCACTACATGTAGAATAATGCATGCTCCAGTCTTAGAGTCTGTTAGCCTCTCCCCTCCTGACTCTTAGTTTATATCAACATATCCTCTAAACATTAGATACTAGATAGGGTTTAGGTACATGTCGCCCTGACTCTCCAGACTTCAGTCTCTGCTCCTAGCACAGAGTTCATAGCCCCCAGCTTCTCCTAGTAACACGTCATTGTCAGTTTGCGCGCACCATTAGGTCAGAGGTCCCGGCTCCTTAGGTAGCCCCCTCCATGTTCCCGCCCCATTTATGACATATTCTATTACGTTTACATCACATGTCTATGTACACGCCTCTTGTTACACCCATCTTCACCCTTATCTTTCGCGACTGCTATTGACCACACCCACTGCTCCGCCTATTGTATTCATTGTAATGCAACTGTTTTAATATATATGCTTGTGTACTGTTATTAAAGTTAGCGCGCTCATCCCATATCCAGCCCCGGCAGCTGTCGGGCCTTGCCAGCTCATTCCCTGTCCCCCCTGCAGGGCCCTGTCATCCTATTCCTGTGCAGGTTGTCCTGTTCCTGTCCTTTATGCTGTATTAAACCTGCAAACTCCTACTACCTCGAATCTTGACTCTTATTTATTGAGCTATCTGTTATTACTATGTCCAGTAAAACCTAGATCCGGTATTATTTATTTATATACCACACCACTCTACCACTCTACCACCCTCACTCTACCCCTCTACCGCCTCACTTCATCACTCTACCACCCTAACTCTACTGCCCTCACTCTACCACTCTACCGCCCTCACTCGACCACTCTACCGCCCTCACTCTGCCGCTCTACCACCCTCACTCTACTGCCCTCACTCTACCGCTCTACCACCCTCACTCTACCACCCTCACTCTAGCACTCTACCGCTCTCACTCTACCACCCTCACTCTACCACTCTACTGCCCTCACTCTACCACTCTATGGCCCTCACTCTACCACTCTACGGCCCTCACTCTACCGCCCTCACTCTACCACTCTACTGCCCTCACTCTACCACTTTTCCGCCCTCTCTCTACCACCCTCACTCTACCACTCTACTGCCCTCACTATACCGCAATCACTCTACCACTCTACTTCCCTTACTCTACTGCCCCCACTCTACCGCTCTACCACCCTCACTCTACCACCCTCACTATACCACTCTTCCGCTCTCACTCTACCACCCTCACTCTACCACTCTACGGCCCTCACTCTACCGCCCTCACTCTACCACTCTACCACCCTCACTCTACCACTCTACTGCCCTCACTCTGCCACTCTACTTCCCTTACTCTACTGCCCCCACTCTACCACTCTACCGCCCTCACTCTACCACTCCACCGCCCTCACTCTACCACTCTACCGCCCTTACTCTACCACTCTCACTCTACCACTCTATCACACTCACTCTACCGCCCTCACTTTACCACTCTGCCGCCCTCATGTCCTCACTCTATCGCCCTCACTCTACCACTCTTCCACTCTACTGCCCTCACTCTATCGCCCTCACTCTGCTACCCTGACTCTACCTCCCTCACTCTACCACTCTACTGCCCTCACTCCACCATTCTACTGCCCTCACTTTACCGCCCTCACCCTACCACTCTACCACCCTCAATCTACCAATCATCTGCCCTCACTCTACCACCCAAACTCTACCACTCTACCGCCCTCACTCTGCCGCCCACACTCTACCACTCTACCGACCTCACTCTATCACTCTACCTCCCTAACTCTACTGCCCTCACTCTACCACTCTCACTTTACCGCCATCCCTCTACCACTTTACTGCCCTCACTCTACCGCCCTCACTCTACCACTCTACTGCACTGACTCTACCACTATACGACCCTCACTCTTCCGCCCTCACTCTACCACTCTACCGCCCTCACTATACCACCCTCACTCTACCTCTCTACTACCCTCACTATAACGCCCTCACTCTACCACTCTACCGCCCTCACTCTACCACTCTACTGCCCTCAATCTACCGCCCTTACTCTACCACGATACTGCCCTCCCTCTACCACTCTACCACCCTCCATCTACCACTCTACTGCCCTCACTCTACCATTCTTCTGCCCTCACTCTACCTCTCTACCACCCTCACTCTACCAATCTACCTCCCCACTCTACTGCCCTCACGCCCTCACGCTACTGTCCTCACTCTACCACTGTACCGCCCTCACTCTACCACTCTACCGCCCTCACTCTACCACTCTACCGCCCTCAAACTACCACTTTACCGCCTTCACTCTACCGCCCTCACTCTACCACTCTACCGCACTCACTCTACTGCCCTCACTCTACCCCTCTACCGCCTCACTCCATCACTCTACCACCCTAACTCTACTGCCCTCACTCTACCACTCTACCGCCCTGACTCTACCGCCCTCACACTACCACTCTCCTGCCCTCATTCTACCGCTCTACCACCCTCACTCTACTGCCCTCACTCTACTGCTCTACCGCCCTCACTCTACCACCCTCACTATACTGCTCTACCACCCTCACTCTACCGCCCTCACTCTACCACCCTCACTCTACCACTCTACTTCCCTTACTCTTCTGCCCCCACTCTACCACTCTACCACCCTCACTCTACCCCTCTACCGCCCTCACTCTACCACTCTACCGTCCTCAAACTACCACTTTACCGCCTTCACTCTACCGCCCTCACTCTACCACTCTACCGCACTCACTCTACTGCCCTCACTCTGCCCCTCTACTGCCTCACTCCATCACTCTACCACCCTACCTCTACTGCCCTGACTCTACCACTCTACCGCCCTCACTCTACCGCCCTCACACTACCACTCTACCGCCCTCACTCTACCGCTCTACCACCCTCACTCTACTGCCCTCACTCTACTGCTCTACCGCCCTCACTCTACCACCCTCACTATACTGCTCTACCACCCTCACTCTACCACCCTCACTCTACCACTCTACCACTCTTACTCTACCACCCTCACTCTACCACTCTACTGCCCTCACTCTACCACTCTACGGCCCTCACTCTACCGCCCTCACTCTACCACTCTACCACCCTCACTCTACCACTCTATCGCCCTCACTCTACCACTCTATTGCCCTCACTCTACCGCCCTCACTCTACAACTCTACTGTCCTCACTCTACCACTCTATCGCCCTCACTCTACCACTCTACGGCCCTCACTCTACCGCCCTCACTCTACCACTCTACTGCCCTCACTCTACCACTTTACCGCCCTCTCTCTACCACCCTCACTCTACCACTCTACTGCCCTCACTATACCGCCATCACTCTACCACTCTACTTCCCTTACTCTACTGCCCCCACTCTACCGCTCTACCACCCTCACTCTACCACCCTCACTATACGACTCTTCCGCTCTCACTCTACCACCCTCACTCTACCACTCTACGGCCCTCACTCTACCGCCCTCACTCTACCACTCTACCACCCTCACTCTACCACTCTACCGCCCTCACTCTACCACTCTACTTCCCTTACTCTACTGCCCCCACTCTACCGCCCTCACTCTACCACTCCACCGCCCTCACTCTACCACTCTACCGCCCTTACTCTTCCACTCTCACTCTACCACTCTATCACACTCACTCTACCGCCCTCACTTTACCACTCTGCCGCCCTCATGTCCTCACTCTATCGCCCTCACTCTACCACTCTTCCACTCTACTGCCCTCACTCTATCGCCCTCACTCTGCTACCCTGACTCTACCTCCCTGACTCTACCACTCTACTGCCCTCACTCCACCATTCTACTGCCCTCACTTTACCGCCCTCACCCTACCACTCTACCACCCTCAATCTACCAATCTTCTGCCCTCACTCTACCACCCAAACTCTACCACTCTACCGCCCTCACTCTGCCGCCCACACTCTACCACTCTACCGACCTCACTCTATCACTCTACCACCCTAACTCTACTGCCCTCACTCTACCACTCTCACTTTACCGCCATCCCTCTACCACTTTACTGCCCTCACTCTACCGCCCTCACTCTACCACTCTACTGCACTCACTCTACCACTATACGGCCCTCACTCTTCCGCCCTCACTCTACCACTCTACCGCCCTCACTATACCACCCTCACTCTACCTCTCTACTGCCCTCACTCTAACGCCCTCACTCTACCACTCTACCGCCCTCACTCTACCACTCTACTGCCCTCAATCTACCGCCCTTACTCTACCACGATACTGCCCTCACTCTACCACTCTACCACCCTCCATCTACCACTCTACTGCCCTCACTCTACCATTCTTCTGCCCTCACTCTACCTCTCTACCACCCTCACTCTACCACTCTACCTCCCCACTCTACTGCCCTCACGCCCTCACTCTACTGTCCTCACTCTACCACTGTACCGCCCTCACTCCACCACTCTACCGCCCTCACTCTACCACTCTACCGCCCTCAAACTACCACTTTACCGCCTTCACTCTACCGCCCTCACTCTACCACTCTACCGCACTCACTCTACTGCCCTCACTCTACCCCTCTACCGCCTCACTCCATCACTCTACCACCCTAACTCTACTGCCCTCACTCTACCACTCTACCGCCCTCACTCTACCGCCCTCACACTACCACTCTCCTGCCCTCATTCTACCGCTCTACCACCCTCACTCTACTGCTCTCACTCTACTGCTCTACCGCCCTCACTCTACCACCCTCACTATACTGCTCTACCACCCTCACTCTACCGCCCTCACTCTACCACCCTCACTCTACCACTCTACTTCCCTTACTCTACTGCCCCCACTCTACCACTCTACCACCCTCACTCTACCCCTCTACCGCCCTCACTCTACCACTCTACCGTCCTCAAACTACCACTTTACCGCCTTCACTCTACCGCCCTCACTCTACCACTCTACCGCACTCACTCTACTGCCCTCACTCTACCCCTCTACTGCCTCACTCCATCACTCTACCACCCTACCTCTACTGCCCTGACTCTACCACTCTACCGCCCTCACACTACCACTCTACCGCCCTCACTCTACCGCTCTACCACCCTCACTCTACTGCCCTCACTCTACTGCTCTACCGCCCTCACTCTACCACCCTCACTATACTGCTCTACCACCCTCACTCTACCACCCTCACTCTACCACTCTACCGCTCTTACTCTACCACCCTCACTCTACCACTCTACTGCCCTCACTCTACCACTCTATCGCCCTCACTCTACCACTCTATTGCCCTCACTCTACCGCCCTCACTCTACAACTCTACTGCCCTCACTCTACCACTCTACCGCCCTCACTCTACCACCCTCACTCTACCACTCTACTGCCCTCACTATACTGCCCTCACTCTACCACTCTACTGCCCTCATTCTACCACTCTACCGCCCTTGTTGGAAATGGGATCCCTGGCTGGCCAGGGCTTTCGCCAAAGTCAGTCAGAGACCACCACTCCCAAGTCAGGGCAAGGGAGTTACACGCCAAGATAACCCCTACTCACCCTCTAGGTAACGTGGCGCGAGCAGCAAGGCTAAACTTGGAGGCGATGTAAGTTAAGTATTTGCGCACGCACCCCAGCAACAACACCCAGGACCCACCACAAAGGAAACTCCACACAAGGTTATATAAAAATAGCCTTTGTATTACACCAAAACACATTAGATAAAACACACACTTTACAATGTGCCAGAGGCACGGGCAAAATTTACAGGGGATGTTTACAAGACAGGGCCACCTGGACCACTGTCAGGAATCAGAAGTAACACTTTCAGAAATAGCACTTAGAATGTAAAATTACTTTAGCACAAAATAGCACACAACCAGTAATCACTGGTAACCAGGACCTCACTAGCTCCACCTGTACTAGGGAGAAAACAACCACCTACATATCACAATACCTGTAGGGGTGTAAGAACATAACACATGATGCAATGCATAACATTCATTCAGAGGTGTAAGGAAGGAAAACACATGATGCATCAATACATTCAGAGGTGTAAAAACAATAATAATTGCGCCAATCTCACAAGTCACCACCTGTGACTGTCCATGTGTCCCAATGTCAGGGCCTAAATGTGGCAGTTGCCCACAAAGTGCTGGGCAACTGGTGCAGACAATGGGCCAATCGTGGGAGCCTCACAGGCTCTGCAGAACTAAATTGTCCCCCTGAGCCTCTCAGGGCTCTAGACACAACTGTGGCGCTTTTGAGCCTCCCTGGGCTCCAAGTAAATCAAAATGCCCCTCTAGAGCCTCTCTGGGCTCAAAATGAATCAATGCAGCCCCTCTGGGCTCTGAATACACAGGTGCAGCCTAACTGGGCTGTGGGGGTCCCTCACGGGGGACCCGGAACACTGGGAGTGCCTCAAGCCTCTCTTAGGCTGGAGCACAAATGCGGGCGTGTTGGAGTCCCCCTCCTGGGGACTCGAAGCACAAGGAAATGCCCCCTTTGCCCTCTTAGGGCCTTAAACCACAACAGGCTGCCAAGAGCCTCGCAGGCTCTCAATAATCACAGGCGCGTCGTTGGAGTCCCCCTCCTGGGGACTCGGGAATCACTTGAGGCCCCACGGGCCTCTCAGCACAAGTGACTCACTTCTGGAGGGGAGGGGCGGGCACTCACCGGTCTCTGGTGCTGCAGCTCTCCTCAAGGGCTCCCGCTCCTCGGCTTCCTCAGGACGGGCGGGGCTCTCCTCCTCACACGGGAGCCTCGCTCCCTGCAGCACTTCTCCCCGGGGCTCTCCCTTCACATGGGAGCCCCGGCAGGCAGCAGCTTCCGCCTGCCTCTCTGTCCTGCCCCCGGCCTGCCTGACTTCCGGGTCGCGGCTGAGGGGGCGGGACTTCCGGTCAGCCGCGCACGGATTGGCCGGCCGGCAGGAGCACTTCCGAGTTGTCGCGGGCAGCGTGGCGGCCCGTCTCCGGCACTTCTAGGCGGGGGCTCAATCAGGACATGCCGGGTGGGCACCGGCTCTCTTAAAGGCACAAATAAATCGAGGTGGGCACTCGATCAAAGGCGGCAATGTCCCTGGCAGGGCGGGCACCTACCAGAGGACTCGAAAATCGGCAAAAGCGGCGTGGGCAGCCGCGGAAGGAAAATGACAGCGCTCCCAGCGCTTAGCCGATAAATAAAGCGCTTCTAAGCGCTAGGGCCGCAAATAAAGCGCATCCAACGCTTCAGGGGTAAGAGAAAGCGCTCTCAAGCGCTAAGGGCCACAAGGAAGCGCTTCCAAGCGCTAGAGGCAAAGTTCAGGCCCCCAAGTCCTTGTAGGCAGGCAGGGGGGGCGAAGGCTGGGCCCAGAGCCAGCACACTGGGTCTCCAGGCAGGGAGACACCCCAAGTGGCGGTCCTCTGGCCCAGCAGCAGCAACAGCCCCCTCAGGATCCTGGAAGAGAACAACTTCAGTGGGGACACAGCCCCATTTTTATACAGTATTTCCCTTTGTCTGAAGGTGCAGGGTGGGGGCGGAACCAGTCGCAGCTGGTTCTTGAGTACTCTGTTTACCTCAACCACCCTCTCTATTCACTGGCAGGGCTTGGGTCATTAGGCACACCACAGGGGGGCGGAGCAAGCATTGTGTGGGGAAAACCCAGCCCATCCAGGACACAGGTACACTCCTCCCACACATCACTCATGCTAATCTCCCACTCACCACCGGGCAGACCCATCCAGACTTCCTGGAGCCTGGCATGCCAGCCAGCTCCAGCCAATCACATGCCAGCACCCTCACAGCACACGTACAGCCATGTCTAGAAATGGCGCTTCCCTACTAGACACATACATGCTGCATACACCATCTCGCAGCATTCACTCTCACGAGTTCACACATACCAGACTCGAGCCTGTACACCCCACGCATCAGGAACTACCAGGGACACATACATTTCCCATGCATTCCTATGGGCGGGCAGGCCTAGCTCAGCACATGCACTCAGAGTGCGCACGCACTTTCCACTGGGACACAGTGAAAGTGCGCAGAATCCCAAAAATCACCATTGCCAGGTCACCATTTCAAGCAAAAAGTCTAGGGGTGAACCTGCCCTAAGGGCCAAAGTCCAACACAACCCCCTTCCAGCCAAAACGCAGGGGAGAACAATCACCACCGTGATGGACTTCCCTGCTTGGGGCGATAGAACACGGACGCGGGCCCGCAACTGCAGGGACACCCTCCTGTTCTACGCCACGGTGAACCCATGGGATTCCTTCTAAACACACTGTCAGGACCAACTGGGCTACCCCACTGGTACTCCCAAGTTGTCCGCGGCCAGGACCAGGCCCTGGGCCACCCAGGTGCCACTGGTCCATGCCAATTCGCAGAGCGGGGGGTAGTAACCCCTGGCACATAGGAGCCATTCTCCACTCTTCCTGTCTGCCAGACAGGACTAGACTGCCACTGGTACTCCAGCCTAGGGCCTACAACCTCAGGCGGACCAGGAGTCTCAGGGAAGGCTCTCCTCCCCTTACCTCTTCTTCTAGGGTTCCTCCTCCTCCGGCGAGGGGTACACCTAGAACGCCGTTCCAACCCAGGGCTTATCCACTCAGGTTGCACCGGGGTCAGAGGTGGGCTCTCCCACCCTCTGCACCTCCTTCCATAGGTCTGCCCTCTCCCACCTGGAGAAGTTCCTCTGGAAGAAGAACCGGTCAGGACACTGGTTACAGTCGTCCTACCCTTCAGGTCAGGCTGATCCTGAACCTGGCCTTCCAACCTCTGGTCTAAAACCTTCGGTGGAACAATTGCCTGGCACTCCAGGACTTCTGGGGATTCACACACAATCCCCCTGAGGCTAACAAATGACACATCTGTTGTGTGACTGTCTGTCTGGCGCAGATCTCCCGCCCCCTGTCCACCTGACAGTGCGTGACGATCCCCCAGACCAGAAGTGGCGCCACCTGGGTCCCCTCAAGAAGATCTAGCCCAACTGGCTAGTCCCTGGTCCACTGGTGCATCCACTGGGGACTCATCCCCCAATCACTCCTCACGCTGGACTCCTGTACCCTCCCTACCGGAGCGGTACTGCCAGCCTCTAGAACCATAGGAGCTCTGGTTACAGATGCTCCAGGTCCTCTACTCACTGAGAGATCTTCCTCAAATGGACTAACAGGACAGCCTAGGTCCCCAACCTGGTGTTCCCTACAGAAACCATCCAAGTCCTGAGGCAGGGCTTCGGGCGTCTGGGAAACCTCGGTCTCCCCCTCACTCCTGCTCCACTGAGCCAGGCAGTGAGCCCCTACACCCTCCTCGCTATCCTGGAACCTAGCTGGGCTACACTGAGCCTCTTCCACCACGCTGGGCTGGAAGATACCTGAACCACTACTTTTGGAGTCACTCCCTAATGACTCTACAGAACCCCTGGTACCTTCCCAGCGGTCTGCTTCCTCTGCCAGTTCATATGGTTCAGACAACCCACACCCTACTAGGTGTTGGCGCAATCCTGGATAAACAACACTGAGCAACTGCTCTCTGAGAAACATATCGAACAATATGTCCCAATCACATTTCGTGGGCTCCCGTACCCAATCACACAGGGCTCCACAACAGTCATCCACAAAATCTTCCCAAGACTGATAAGACGGTTTCCTAAGGTTCCTAAACCTCAACCTATTCTCCTCCTCTGGGGAAACAGGAACCATACTCGGGGAACTGGGACTTTCTACACTGAGATTTAAATAGCTGCCACCACTGGACTCAACCCTCCCTGGGGAGCCCAGAAAATTAAAACTGCGCGCAGGGGATAGTCTACCCTCCAGAGCTACTTTGCCTCTGGTGGAGGCCCTCTCAGCCTCCTCTATCCTTTCCTGTGCTAAGACCCTCTCGGTCTCTAGCTGTTGCTTCCTAAGCTCCAGCTGCGCCATAGCCTGGTCATACTCCAACCTGAGCTTTTCTAAAGCCAGCTGGTGCTCCCTTTCTCTCCTCCTATCTTCCAGCTCCTCTGGGGACAGGGAAAGGCATGAGGCGCTGCCTCCTACGCTGGACCCAGCAAGGGACTCCCTATCTATGGGGTCTCTACTCTCTACTGGCGTCCAGGTGCTGTCATCTTCTTCCTCCTCTTCTGAATCTTCAGGGCTCCCCACAGACCCACCACCCTCCTGGTGTGGGGCCCGGGCCCTTTCCTCACTGCGCTCAAGATCCCATTGATCCTCTTGCCATTTGACCATGCATCTCCTAAGTGCATACCAGCCTGACTGATCCGCCCCTATGCCTCTCTCTTCACAGAACTTTCTCAGCTCCCACATACCGTATGTGGCTAGATCATTGAAATAAAAAAACAGCTCCATTCTGGCAGAACGTTCTAGAGACAAGATCACACAGGGAACCTAGGGGTCTGAGCTAACACAGGAGTACACAATTCACAAGGTCTCAGCAAGCTCTCTACCCTAGAGAACTCCTATTCACTTGCCTAGTGCCACACACCATTCATCCACACACAACCCCCCCTCGGACTAGTAAGGCAGTTTCTACCACCCCTGACTTCTCAACCTGACCACATGTGACAAAGAAACCAGACTCTGGGCGCGGGGTGGGGGACAAATGCACTGGACACAATTGCACAATGATACCTTCAGGAGAAGAAAATATGAAACTTCAAATACAATCCCCAAAATGTGGTCATCTAAAATGCAGAGTTTTGTGGTATGGCCAGTTGCCACTAAGGTACAAGGCAAACACAAATCCTTATCCTCACCGCTTGCCGCCAACGGCGGCCCGTCTCCGGCACATCTAGGCGGGGGCTCAATCAGGACATGCCGGGTGGGCACCGGCTCTCTTAAAGGCACAAATAAATCGAGGTGGGCACTCAATCAAAGGCGGCAATGTCCCTGGCAGGTCGGGCACCTGCCAGAGGACTCGAAAATCTGCAAAAGCGGCGTGGGCAGCCGCGGAAGGAAAATGACAGGGCAAAGGCTGGGCCCAGAGCCAGCACACTGGGTCTCCAGGCAGGGAGACACCCCAAGTGGCGGTCCTCTGGCCCAGCAGCAGCAACAGCCCCCTCAGGATCCTGGAAGAGAACAACTTCAGTGGGGACACAGCCCCATTTTTATAAAGTATTTCCCTTTGTCTGAAGGTGCAGGGTGGGGGCGGAACCAGTCGCAGCTGGTTCTTGAGTACTCTGTTTACCTCAACCACCCTCTCTATTCACTGGCAGGGCTTGAGACATTAGACACACCACAGGGGGGCGGAGCCAGCATTGTGTGGGGAAAACCCAGCCCATCCAGGACACAGGTACACTCCTCCCACACATCACTCATGCTAATCTCCCACTCACCACCGGGCAGACCCATCCAGACTTCCTGGAGCCTGGCATGCCAGCCAGCTCCAGCCAATCACATGCCAGCACCCTCACAGCACACGTACAGCCATGTCTAGAAATGGCGCTTCCCTACTAGACACATACATGCTGCATACACCATCTCGCAGCATTCACTCTCACGAGTTCACACATACCAGACTCAAGCCTGTACACCCCACGCATCAGGAACTACCAGGGACACATACATTCCCCATGCATTCCTATGGGCGGGCAGGCCTAGCTCAGCACATGCACTCAGAGTGCGCACGCACTTTCCACTGGGACACAGTGAAAGTGCGCAGAATCCCAAAAATCACCATTGCCAGGTCACCATTTCAAGCAAAAAGTCTAGGGGTGAACCTGCCCTAAGGGCCAAAGTCCAACAGCCCTCACTCTACCAACCTCACTCTACCACTCTACTTCCCTTACTCTACTGCCCCCACTCTACCACTCTACCACCCTCACTCTACCCCTCTACCGCCTCACTCCATCACTCTACACCCTAACTCTACTGCCCTCACTCTACCGCCCTCACTTTACCACTCTACCGCCCTCACTCTACCGCTCTACCACCCTCACTCTACCGCCCTCACTCTACCGCTCTACCGCCCTCACTCTACCACCCTCACTATACTGCTCTACCACCCTCTCTCTACCACCCTCACTCTACCACCCTCACTCTACCACTCTACTTCCCTTACTCTACTGCCCCCACTCTACCACTCTACCACCCTCACTCTACCCCTCTACCGCCCTCACTCTACCACTGTACCGCCCTCAAACTACCACTTTACCGCCTTCACTCTACCGCCCTCACTCTACCACTCTACTGCACTCACTCTACTGCCCTCACTCTACCCCTCTACCGCCTCACTCCATCACTCTACCACCCTACCTCTACTGCCCTCACTCTACCACTCTACCGCCCTCACTCTACCGCCCTCACACTACCACTCTACCGCCCTCACATTCACCGCTCTACCACCCTCACTCTACTGCCCTCACTCTACTGCTCTACCGACCTCACTCTACCACCCTCACTATACTGCTCTACCACCCTCACTCTACCACCCTCACTCTACCACTCTACCGCTCTTACTCTACCACCCTCACTCTACCACTCTACTGCCCTCACTCTACCACTCTACGGCCCTCACTCTACCGCCCTCACTCTACCACTCTACCACCCTCACTCTACCACTCTATCGCCCTCACTCTACCACTCTACCGCCCTCACTCTACAACTCTACTGCCCTCACTTTACCACTCTACCGCCCTCACTCTACCACCCTCACTCTACCACTCTACTGCCCTCACTATACCGCCCTCACTCTACCACTCTACAGCCCTCATTCTACCACTCTACCGCCCTCACTCTACCACCCTCACTCTACCACTCTACTTCCCTTACTCTACTGCCCCCACTCTACCACTCTACCACCCTCACTCTACCCCTCTACCGCCTCACTCCATCACTCTACACCCTAACTCTACTGCCCTCACTCTACCGCCCTCACTTTACCACTCTACCGCCCTCACTCTACCGCTCTACCAACCTCACTCTACCGCCCTCACTCTACCGCTCTACCGCCCTCACTCTACCACCCTCACTATACTGCTCTACCACCCTCTCTCTACCACCCTCACTCTACCACCCTCACTCTACCACTCTACTTCCCTTACTCTACTGCCCCCACTCTACCACTCTACCACCCTCACTCTACCCCTCTACCGCCCTCACTCTACCACTGTACCGCCCTCAAACTACCACTTTACCGCCTTCACTCTACCGCCCTCACTCTACCACTCTACTGCACTCACTCTACTGCCCTCACTCTACCACTCTACCGCCTCACTCCATCACTCTACCACCCTACCTCTACTGCCCTCACTCTACCACTCTACCGCCCTCACTCTACCGCCCTCACACTACCACTCTACCGCCCTCACATTCACCGCTCTACCACCCTCACTCTACTGCCCTCACTCTACTGCTCTACCGACCTCACTCTACCACCCTTACTATACTGCTCTACCACCCTCACTCTACCACCCTCACTCTACCACTCTACCGCTCTTACTCTACCACCCTCACTCTACCACTCTACTGCCCTCACTCTACCACTCTACGGCCCTCACTCTACCGCCCTCACTCTACCACTCTACCACCCTCACTCTACCACTCTATCGCCCTCACTCTACCACTCTACCACCCTCACTCTACAACTCTACTGCCCTCACTCTACCACTCTACCGCCCTCACTCTACCACCCTCACTCTACCACTCTACTGCCCTCACTATACCGCCCTCACTCTACCACTCTACTGCCCTCATTCTACCACTCTACCGCCCTCACTCTACCACCCTCACTCTACCACTCTACTTCCCTTACTCTACAGCCCCCACTCTACCACTCTACCACCCTCACTCTACCCCTCTACCACCTCACTCCATCACTCTACCACCCTAACTCTACTGCCCTCCCTCTACCACTCTACCGCCCTCACTCTACCGCCCTCACTCTACCACTCTACCGCCCTCACTCTACCGCTCTACCACCCTCACTCTACTGCCCTCACTCTACTGCTCTACTGCCCTCACTCTACCACCCTCACTCTACCGCTCTACCACCCTCACTCTACCACCCTCACTCTACCACTCTACCGCTCTCACTCTACCACCCTCACTCTACCACTCTACTGCCCTCACTCTACCACTCTACGGCCCTCACTCTACGGCCCTCACTCTACCACTCTACTGCCCTCTCTCTACCACTCTTCCGCCCTCACTCTACCACCCTCACTCTACCACTCTACTGCCCTCACTATATCGCCCTCACTCTACCAATCTACTTCCCTTACTCTACTGCCCCCACTCTTCCGCTCTACCACCCTCACTCTACCACCCTCACTATACCACTCTACCTCTCTCACTCCACCACCCTTACTCTATCACTCTACTGCCCTCACTCTACCACTCTACCGCCCTCACTCTACCGCACTCACACTACCACTCTACCACCCTCACTCTACCACTCTACCGCCCTCACTCTACCACTCTACTTCCCTTACTCTACTGCCCCCACTGTACCACTCTACCGCCCTCACTCTACCACTCCACCGCCCTCACTCTACCACTCTACCGCCCTTACTCTACCACTCTCACTCTACCACTCTATCACACTCACTCTACCGCCCTCACTTTACCACTCTGTCGCCCTCATGTCCTCACTCTATCGCCCTCACTCTACCACTCTTCCACTCTACTGCCCTCACTCTACCGCCCTCACTCTGCTACCCTCACTCTACCTCCCTCACTCTACCACTCTACTGCCCTCACTCTACCATTCTACTGCCCTCACTTTACCGCCTTCACCCTACCACTCTACCACCCTCAATCTACCAATCTACTGCCCTCACTCTACTACCCTCACTCTACCGCTCTACTACCCTCACTCTACTGCCCTCACTCTACTGCTCTACCACCCTCACTCTATCACCCTCACTATACTGCTCTAACATCCTCACTCTACCGCCCTTACTCTACCACCCTCACTCTACCACTCTACTTCCCTTACTCTACTGCCCCCACTCTACCACTCTACCACCCTCACTCTACCCCTCTACCGCCCTCACTCTACCACTCTACCGCCCACAAACTACCACTTTACCGCCTTCACTCTACTGCCCTCACTCTACCACTCTACTGCACCCACTCTACTGCCCTCACTCTACCCCTCTACCGCCTCACTCCATCACTCTACGACCCTACCTCTACTGCCCTCACTCTACCACTCTACTGCCCTCACTCTACCGCCCTCACACTACCACTCTACCGCCCTCACTCTACCGCTCTACCACCCTCACTCTACTGCCCTCACTCTACTGCTCTACCGCCCTCACTCTACCACCCTCACTATACTGCTCTACCACCCTCACTCTACCACCCTCACTCTACCACTCTACCGCTCTTACTCTACCACCCTCACTCTACCACTCTACTGCCCTCACTCTACCACTCTACGGCCCTCACTCTACCGCCCTCACTCTACCACTCTACCACCCTCACTCTACCACTCTATCGCCCTCACTCTACCACTCTACAGCCCTCACTCTACCGCCCTCACTCTACAACTCTACTGCCCTCACTCTACCACTCTACCGCCCTCACTCTACCACCCTCACTCTACCACTCTACTGCCCTCACTATACCGCCCTCACTCTACCACTCTACTGCCCTCATTCTACCACTCTACCGCCCTCACTCTACCACCCTCACTCTACCACTCTACTTCCCTTACTCTACAGCCCCCACTCTACCACTCTACCACCCTCACTCTACCCCTCTACCGCCTCACTCCATCACTCTACCACCCTAACTCTACTGCCCTCACTCTAACACTCTACCGCCCTCACTCTACCGCCCTCACTCTACCACTCTACCGCCCTCACTCTACCGCTCTACCACCCTCACTCTCCTGCCCTCACTCTACTGCTCTACTGCCCTCACTCTACCACCCTCACTCTACCGCTCTACCACCCTCACTCTACCACCCTCACTCTACCACTCTACTGCTCTCACTCTACCACCCTCACTCTACCACTCTACTGCCCTCACTCTACCACCCTACGGCCCTCACTCTACCGCCCTCAATCTACCCCTGTACTGCCCTCATTCTACCACTCTACCGCCCTCACTCTACCACCCTCACTCTACCACTCTACTTCCCTTACTCTACAGCCCCCACTCTACCACTCTACCACCCTCACTCTACCCCTCTACCGCCTCACTCCATCACTCTACCACCCTAACTCTACTGCCCTCACTCTAACACTCTACCGCCCTCACTCTACCGCCCTCACTCTACCACTCTACCGCCCTCACTCTACCGCTCTACCACCCTCACTCTCCTGCCCTCACTCTACTGCTCTACTGCCCTCACTCTACCACCCTCACTCTACCGCTCTACCACCCTCACTCTACCACCCTCACTCTACCACTCTACTGCTCTCACTCTACCACCCTCACTCTACCACTCTACTGCCCTCACTCTACCACCCTACGGCCCTCACTCTACCGCCCTCAATCTACCCCTCTACTGCCCTCACTCTACCACTGTACCGCCCTCACTCTACCACTCTACCGCCCTTACTCTACCACTCTACCGCCCTCACACTACCACTTTACCGCCTTCACTCTACCGCCCTCACTCTATCACTCTACTGCCCTCACTCTACCGCCCTAACTCTACCACCCTCAATCTACCTCCCTCACTCTACCCCTCTACCGCCCACACTCTACCACTCTACTGCCCTCACTCTACCGCCCTAACTCTACCACCCTCAATCTACCTCCCTCACTCTACCACCCTACCGCCCTCACTCTACCATTCTACCACCCTCACGCCCTCACTCTACCGCCCTCACCCTACTACTCTACCACCCTCCATCTACCACTCTACTGCCCTCACTCTACCTCTCTACCACCCTCACTCTACCACTCTACCTCCCCACTCTACTGCCCTCACGCCCTCATTCTACTGCCCTCACTTTACCACTGTACCCCCCTCACTCTACCACTCTACCGCCCTCACTTTACCCCTCTACTGCCCTCAAACTACCACTTTACCGCCTTCACTCTACCGCCCTCACTCTACCACTCTACCGCACTCACTCTACTGCCCTTACTCTACCACCCTAACTCTACTGCCCTCCCTCTACCACTCTACCGCCCTCACTCTACCGCCCTCACTCTACCACTCTACCGCCCTCACTCTACCGCTCTACCACCCTCACTCTACTGCCCTCACTCTACTGCTCTACTGCCCTCACTCTACCACCCTCACTCTACCGCTCTACCACCCTCACTCTACCACCCTCCCTCTACCACTCTACCGCTCTCACTCTACCACCCTCACTCTACCACTCTACTGCCCTCACTCTACCACTCTACGGCCCTCACTCTACGGCCCTCACTCTACCACTCTACGGCCCTCACTCTACGGCCCTCACTCTACCACTCTACTGCCCTCACTCTACCACTCTTCCGCCCTCACTCTACCACCCTCACTCTACCACTCTACTGCCCTCACTATATCGCCCTCACTCTACCACTCTACTTCCCTTACTCTACTGCCCCCACTCTTCCGCTCTACCACCCTCACTCTACCACCCTCACTATACCACTCTACCTCTCTCACTCCACCACCCTTACTCTATCACTCTACTGCCCTCACTCTACCACTCTACCGCCCTCACTCTACCGCACTCACACTACCACTCTACCACCCTCACTCTACCACTCTACCGCCCTCACTCTACCACTCTACTTCCCTTACTCTACTGCCCCCACTGTACCACTCTACCGCCCTCACTCTACCACTCCACCACCCTCACTCTACCACTCTACCGCCCTTACTCTACCACTCTCACTCTACCACTCTATCACACTCACTCTACCGCCCTCACTTTACCACTCTGTCGCCCTCATGTCCTCACTCTATCGCCATCACTCTACCACTCTTCCACTCTACTGCCCTCACTCTACCGCCCTCACTCTGCTACCCTCACTCTACCTCCCTCACTCTACCACTCTACTGCCCTCACTCTACCATTCTACTGCCCTCACTTTACCGCCTTCACCCTACCACTCTACCACCCTCAATCTACCAATCTACTGCCCTCACTCTACTACCCTCACTCTACCGCTCTACTACCCTCACTCTACTGCCCTCACTCTACTGCTCTACCACCCTCACTCTATCACCCTCACTATACTGCTCTAACATCCTCACTCTACCGCCCTTACTCTACCACCCTCACTCTACCACTCTACTTCCCTTACTCTACTGCCCCCACTCTACCACTCTACCACCCTCACTCTACCCCTCTACCGCCCTCACTCTACCACTCTACCGCCCACAAACTACCACTTTACCGCCTTCACTCTACTGCCCTCACTCTACCACTCTACTGCACCCACTCTACTGCCCTCACTCTACCCCTCTATCGCCTCACTCCATCACTCTACGACCCTACCTCTACTGCCCTCACTCTACCACTCTACCGCCCTCACTCTACCGACCTCACACTACCACTCTACCGCCCTCACTCTACCGCTCTACCACCCTCACTCTACTGCCCTCACTCTACTGCTCTACCGCCCTCACTCTACCACCCTCACTATACTGCTCTACCACCCTCACTCTACCACCCTCACTCTACCACTCTACCGCTCTTACTCTACCACCCTCACTCTACCACTCTACTGCCCTCACTCTACCACTCTACGGCCCTCACTCTACCGCCCTCACTCTACCACTCTACCACCCTCACTCTACCACTCTACAGCCCTCACTCTACCGCCCTCACTCTACAACTCTACTGCCCTCACTCTACCACTCTACCGCCCTCACTCTACCACCCTCACTCTACCACTCTACTGCCCTCACTATACCGCCCTCACTCTACCACTCTACTGCCCTCATTCTACCACTCTACCGCCCTCACTCTACCACCCTCACTCTACCACTCTACTTCCCTTACTCTACAGCCTCCACTCTACCACTCTACCACCCTCACTCTACCCCTCTACCGCCTCACTCCATCACTCTACCACCCTAACTCTACTGCCCTCACTCTAACACTCTACCGCCCTCACTCTACCGCCCTCACTCTACCACTCTACCGCCCTCACTCTATCGCTCTACCACCCTCACTCTCCTGCCCTCACTCTACTGCTCTACTGCCCTCACTCTACCACCCTCACTCTACCGCTCTACCACCCTCACTCTACCACCCTCACTCTACCACTCTACTGCTCTCACTCTACCACCCTCACTCTACCACTCTACTGCCCTCACTCTACCACCCTACGGCCTTCACTCTACCGCCCTCACTCTACCCCTCTACTGCCCTCACTCTACCACTGTACCGCCCTCACTCTACCACTCTACCGCCCTTACTCTACCACTCTACCGCCCTCACACTACCACTTTACCGCCTTCACTCTACCTCCCTCACTCTATCACTCTACTGCCCTCACTCTGCCGCCCTAACTCTACCACCCTCAATCTACCTCCCTCACTCTACCCCTCTACCGCCCACACTCTACCACTCTACTGCCCTCACTCTACCGCCCTAACTCTACCACCCTCAATCTACCTCCCTCACTCTACCACCCTACCGCCCTCACTCTACCATTCTACCACCCTCACGCCCTCACTCTACCGCCCTCACCCTACTACTCTACCACCCTCCATCTACCACTCTACTGCCCTCACTCTACCTCTCTACCACCCTCACTCTACCACTCTACCTCCCCACTCTACTGCCCTCACGCCCTCATTCTACTGCCCTCACTTTACCACTGTACCCCCCTCACTCTACCACTCTACCGCCCTCACTTTACCCCTCTACTGCCCTCAAACTACCACTTTACCGCCTTCACTCTACCGCCCTCACTCTACCACTCTACCGCACTCACTCTACTGCCCTTACTCTACCACCCTAACTCTACTGCCATAACTCTACCACTCTACCGCCCTCACTCTACCGCCCTCACACTACCACTCTACCACCCTCACTCTACCGCTCTACCACCCTCACTCTACTGCCCTCACTCTACTGCTCTACCGCCCTCACTCTATCACCCTCACTCTACCGCTCTACCACCCTCACTCAACCACCCTCACTCTACCACTCTACCGCTCTTACTCTACCACTCTCACTCTACCACTCTATCACACTCACTCTACCGCCCTCACTTTACCACTCTGCCGCCCTCATGTCCTCACTCTATCGCCCTCACTCTACCACTCTTCCACTCTACTGCCCTCACTCTACCGCCCTCACTCTGCTACCCTCACTCTACCTCCCTCACTCTACCACTCTACTGCCCTCACTCTACCATTCTACTGCCCTCACATTACCGCCCTCACCCTACCACTCTACCACCCTCAATCTACCAATCTACTGCCCTCACTCTACTACCCAAACTCTACCACTCTACCGCCCTCAATCTACCGCCCTCACTCTACCACTCTACCGCACTCACTCTACCGCCCTCACTCTACCCCTCTACTGCCCTCACTCTACCACTGTACCGCCCTCACTCTACCACTCTACCGCCCTTACTCTACCACTCTACCGCCCTCACACTACCACTTTACCACCTTCACTCTACCGCCCTCACTCTATCACTCTACTGCCCTCACTCTACCGCCCTAACTCTACCACCCTCAATCTACCTCCCTCACTCTACCCCTCTACCGCCCACACTCTACCACTCTACTGCCCTCACTCTACCGCCCTAACTCTACCACCCTCAATCTACCTCCCTCACTCTACCACTCTACCGCCCTCACTCTACCATTCTACCGCCCTCACGTCCTCACTCTACCGCCCTCACCCTACCACCCTACCACCCTCAATCTACCACTCTACCTCCCCCACTCTACTGCCCTCATGCCCTCACTCTACTGCCCTCACTCTACCAGTGTACCGCCCTCACTCTACCACTCTACCGCCCTTACTCTACCACTCTTGCGCCCTCACACTACCACTTTACCGCCCTCACTCTACCACTCTACCGCACTCACTCTATCACCCTCACTCTACTGCTCTACCACCCTCACTCTACTGCCCTCACTCTACCACTCTACCGTTCTCACTCTACCACCCTCACTCTACCACTCTACCGCACTCACACTATCACTCTACCACTCTCACTCTACCACTCTACCGCCCTCACTCTACCACTCTACCGCCCTCACTCTACCGCCCTCACTCTACCACTCTACTGCCCTCACTCTACCACTCTACCGCCCTCACTCTACCACCCTCACTCTACGTCTCTACTTCCCTTACTCTACTGACCCCACTCTATCACTCTACCGCCCTCACTCTACAACTCCACCGCCCTCACTCTACAACTCCACCGCCCTCACTCTGCCTCTCTACCGCCCTCACTCTACCACTCTCACTCTACCACTCTATCACACTCACTCTACCGCCCTCACTTTACCACTCTGCCGCCCTCATGTCCTCACTCTATCGCCCTCACTCTACCACTCTTCTACTCTACTGCCCTCACTCTACCGCCCTCACTCTGCTACCCTCACTCTACCTCCCTCACTTTACCACTTTACTGCCCTCAAGCTACCATTCTACCACCCTCACTTTACCGCCCTCACCCTACCACTCTACCACACTCAATCTAACACTCTATTGCCCTCACTCTACCACCCAAACTCTACCTCTCTACCGCCCTCACTCTACTGCCCTCGCTCTACCACTCTACCGACCTCACTCTACCGCCCTCACGCTACCGCCCTCACTCTACCACTCTACCGCCCTCCCTCTACCACTCTACCACTCTCCGCCCTCACTCTACCTCCCTCACTCTACCACTCTATCGCCCTTACTCTAACACCCCCACTCTACCACTCTACTGCCCTCACTCTTCCACCCTCACTCTACCACTCTCACTTTACCGCCATCACTCTACCACTCTACTGCCCTCACTGTACCGCCCTCACTCTACAACTCTACCGCCCTCACTATACCACCCTCACTCTACCTCTCTACTGCACTCACTCTAATGCCCTCACTCTACCACTCTACCGCCCTCACTCTACCACTCTACCGCCCTCACTCTACCGCCCTTACTCTACCATGATACCGCCCTCACTCTACCACTCTACCGCCCTCACTCTACTACTCTACCTCCTTCAATCTACTGCCCTTACTCTACCGCCCTCACCCTACCACCCTCAATCTACCTCCCTCACTCTACCACCCTACCGCCCTCACTCTACCATTCTACCACCCTCACGCCCTCCCTCTACCGCCCTCACCCTACTACTCTACCACCCTCCATCTACCACTCTACTGCCCTCACTCTACCTCTCTACCACCCTCACTCTACCACTCTACCTCCCCACTCTACTGCCCTCACACCCTCACTCTACTGCCCTCACTTTACAACTGTACCCCCCTCAATCTACCACTCTACCTCCCCCACTCTACTGCCCTCATGCCCTCACTCTACTGCCCTCACTCTACCAGTGTACCGCCCTCACTCTACCACTCTACCGCCCTTACTCTACCACTCTAGCGCCCTCACACTACCACTTTACCGCCCTCACTCTACCACTCTACCGCACTCACTCTATCACCCTCACTCTACTGCTCTACCACCCTCACTCTACTGCCCTCACTCTACCACTCTACCGTTCTCACTCTACCACCCTCACTCTACCACTCTACCGCACTCACACTACCACTCTACCACTCTCACTCTACTACTCTACTGCCCTCACTCTACCACTCTACCGCCCTCACTCTACCGCCCTCACTCTACCACTCTACTGCCCTCACTCTACCACTCTACCGCCCTCACTCTACCACCCTCACTCTACCACTCTACTTCCCTTACTCTACTGACCCCACTCTATCACTCTACCGCCCTCACTCTACAACTCCACCGCCCTCACTCTACAACTCCACCGCCCTCACTCTGCCACTCTACTGCCCTCACTCTACCACTCTCACTCTACCACTCTATCACACTCACTCTACCGCCCTCACTTTACCACTCTGCCGCCCTTATGTCCTCACTCTATCGCCCTCACGCTACCACTCTTCCACTCTACTGCCCTCACTCTACCGCCCTCACTCTACCACTCTACCGCCCTCCCTCTACCACTCTACCACTCTCCGCCCTCACTCTACCTCCCTCACTCTACCACTCTATCGCCCTTACTCTAACACCCCCACTCTACCACTCTACTGCCCTCACTCTTCCACCCTCACTCTACCACTCTCACTTTACCGCCATCACTCTACCACTCTACTGCCCTCACTGTACCGCCCTCACTCTACAACTCTACCGCCCTCACTATACCACCCTCACTCTACCTCTCTACTGCCCTCACTCTAATGCCCTCACTCTACCACTCTACCGCCCTCACTCTACCACTCTACTGCCCTCACTCTACCGCCCTTACTCTACCATGATACCGCCCTCACTCTACCACTCTACCGCCCTCACTCTACTACTCTACCTCCTTCAATCTACTGCCCTTACTCTACCGCCCTCACCCTACCACCCTCAATCTACCTCCCTCACTCTACCACCCTACCGCCCTCACTCTACCATTCTACCACCCTCACGCCCTCCCTCTACCGCCCTCACCCTACTACTCTACCACCCTCCATCTACCACTCTACTGCCCTCACTCTACCTCTCTACCACCCTCACTCTACCACTCTACCTCCCCACACTACTGCCCTCACACCCTCACTCTACTGCCCTCACTTTACAACTGTACCCCCCTCAATCTACCACTCTACCTCCCCCACTCTACTGCCCTCATGCCCTCACTCTACTGCCCTCACTCTACCAGTGTACCGCCCTCACTCTACCACTCTACCGCCCTTACTCTACCACTCTAGCGCCCTCACACTACCACTTTACCGCCCTCACTCTACCACTCTACCGCACTCACTCTATCACCCTCACTCTACTGCTCTACCACCCTCACTCTACTGCCCTCACTCTACCACTCTACCGTTCTCACTCTACCACCCTCACTCTACCACTCTACCGCACTCACACTACCACTCTACCACTCTCACTCTACTACTCTACCGCCCTCACTCTACCACTCTACCGCCCTCACTCTACCACTCTACTGCCCTCACTCTACCACTCTACCGCCCTCACTCTACCACCCTCACTCTACCACTCTACTTCCCTTACTCTACTGACCCCACTCTATCACTCTACCGCCCTTACTCTACCACTCTAGCGCCCTCACACTACCACTTTACCACCCTCACTCTACCACTCTACCGCACTCACTCTATCACCCTCACTCTACTGCTCTACCACCCTCACTCTACTGCCCTCACTCTACCACTCTACCGTTCTCACTCCACCACCCTCACTCTACCACTCTACCGCACTCACACTACCACTCTACCACTCTCACTCTACTACTCTACTGCCCTCACTCTACCACTCTACCGCCCTCACTCTACCGCCCTCACTCTACCACTCTACTGCCCTCACTCTACCACTCTACCGCCCTCACTCTACCACCCTCACTCTACCACTCTACTTCCCTTACTCTACTGACCCCACTCTATCACTCTACCGCCCTCACTCTACAACTCCACCGCCCTCACTCTACAACTCCACCGCCCTCACTCTGCCACTCTACTGCCCTCACTCTACCACTCTCACTCTACCACTCTATCACACTCACTCTACCGCCCTCACTTTACCACTCTGCCGCCCTTATGTCCTCACTCTATCGCCCTCACGCTACCACTCTTCCACTCTACTGCCCTCACTCTACCGCCCTCACTCTACCACTCTACCGCCCTCCCTCTACCACTCTACCACTCTCCGCCCTCACTCTACCTCCCTCACTCTACCACTCTATCGCCCTTACTCTAACACCCCCACTCTACCACTCTACTGCCCTCACTCTTCCACCCTCACTCTACCACTCTCACTTTACCGCCATCACTCTACCACTCTTCTGCCCTCACTGTACCGCCCTCACTCTACAACTCTACCGCCCTCACTATACCACCCTCACTCTACCTCTCTACTGCCCTCACTCTAATGCCCTCACTCTACCACTCTACCGCACTCACACTACCACTCTACCACTCTCACTCTACTACTCTACCGCCCTCACTCTACCACTCTACCGCCCTCACTCTACCACTCTACTGCCCTCACTCTACCACTCTACCGCCCTCACTCTACCACCCTCACTCTACCACTCTACTTCCCTTACTCTACTGACCCCACTCTATCACTCTACCGCCCTCACTCTACAACTCCACCGCCCTCACTCTACAACTCCACCGCCCTCACTCTGCCACTCTACTGCCCTCACTCTACCACTCTCACTCTACCACTCTATCACACTCACTCTACCGCCATCACTTTACCACTCTGCCGCCCTTATGTCCTCACTCTATCGCCCTCACGCTACCACTCTTCCACTCTACTGCCCTCACTCTACCGCCCTCACTCTGCTACCCTCACTCTACCTCCCTCACTCTACCACTTTACTGCCCTCAAGCTACCATTCTACCACCCTCACTTTACTGCCCTTACTCTACCATGATACCGCCCTCACTCTACCACTCTACCGCCCTCACTCTACTACTCTACCTCCTTCAATCTACTGCCCTTACTCTACCGCCCTCACCCTACCACCCTCAATCTACCTCCCTCACTCTACCACCCTACCGCCCTCACTCTACCATTCTACCACCCTCACGCCCTCCCTCTACCGCCCTCACCCTACTACACTACCACCCTCCATCTACCACTCTACTGCCCTCACTCTACCTCTCTACCACCCTCACTCTACCACTCTACCTCCCCACTCTACTGCCCTCACGCCCTCACTCTACTGCCCTCACTTTACAACTGTACCCCCCTCACTCTACCACTCTACCGCCCTCACTTTACCCCTCTACTGCCCTCAAACTACCACTTTACCGCCTTCACTCTACTGCCCTCACTCTACCACTCTACCGCACTCACTCTACTGCCCTTACTCTACCCCTCTACCGCCTCACTCCATCACTCTACCACCCTAACTCTACTGCCCTCACTCTACCACTCTACTGCCCTCATTCTTCCGCCCTCACACTACCACTCTACCGCCCTCACTCTACCGCTCTACCACCCTCACTCTACTGCCCTCACTCTAATGCCCTCACTCTACCACTCTACCGCCCTCACTCTACCACTCTACCACCCTCACTCTACTACTCTACCTCCTTCAATCTACTGCCCTTACTCTACCCCCCTCACCCTACCACCCTCAATCTACCTCCCTCACTCTACCACCTACCGCCCTCACTCTACCATTCTACCACCCTCACGCCCTCACTCTACCGCCCTCACCCTACTACTATTCCACCCTCCATCTACCACTCTACTGCCCTCACTCTACCTCTCTACCACCCTCACTCTACCACTCTACCTCCCCACTCTACTGCCCTCACGCCCTCATTCTACTGCCCTCACGTTACCACTGTACCCCCCTCACTCTACCACTCTACCGCCCTCACTTTACCCCTCTACTGCCCTCAAACTACCACTTTACCGCCTTCACTCTACCGCCCTCACTCTACCACTCTACCGCACTCACTCTACTGCCCTTACTCTACCCCTCAACCGCCTCACTTCATCACTCTACCACCCTAACTCTACTGCCATAACTCTACCACTCTACCGCCCTCACTCTACCGCCCTCACACTACCACTCTACCACCCTCACTCTACCGCTCTACCACCCTCACTCTACTGCCCTCACTCTACTGCTCTACCGCCCTCACTCTACCACCCTCACTCTACCGCTCTACCACCCTCACTCAACCACCCTCACTCTACCACTCTACCGCTCTTACTCTACCACCCTCACTCTACCACTCTACTGCCCTCACTCTACCACTGTACGGCCCTCACACTACCGCCCTCACTCTACCAATCTACTGCCCTCACTCTACCACTCTATCGCCCTCACTCTACCACTCTACTGCCCTCACTCTACCACTCTACCGCCCTCACTTTACCACCCTCACTCTACCACTCTACTGCCCTCACTATACCACCCTCACTCTACCACTCTACTGCCCTCATTCTACCACTCTACCGCCCTCACTCTACCACCCTCACTCTACCACTCTACTTCCCTTACTCTACTGCCCCCACTCTACCACTCTACCACCCTCACTCTACCCCTCTACCGCCTCACTCCATCACTCTACCACCCTAACTCTACCGCCCTCACTCTACCACTCTACCGCCCTCACTCTACCGCTCTACCACCCTCACTCTACTGCCCTCACTCTAATGCCCTCACTCTACCACTCTACCGCCCTCACTCTACCACTCTACCGCCCTCACTCTACTACTCTACCTCCTTCAATCTACTGCCCTTACTCTACCGCCCTCACCCTACCAACCTCAATCTACCTCCCTCACTCTACCACCCAACCGCCCTCACTCTACCATTCTACCACCCTCACGCCCTCACTCTACCGCCCTCACCCTACTACTCTACCACCCTCCATCTACCACTCTACTGCCCTCACTCTACCTCTCTACCACCCTCACTCTACCACTCTACCTCCCCACTCTACTGCCCTCACGCCCTCATTCTACTGCCCTCACTTTACCACTGTACCCCCCTCACTCTACCACTCTACCGCCCTCAATTTACCCCTCTACTGCCCTCAAACTACCACTTTACCGCCTTCACTCTAGCCCCCCACTCTACCACTCTACCGCACTCACTCTACTGCCCTTACTCTACCCCTCAACCGCCTCACTCCATCACTCTACCACCCTAACTCTACTGCCATAACTCTACCACTCTACCGCCCTCACTCTACCGCCCTCACACTACCACTCTACCACCCTCACTCTACCGCTCTACCACCCTCTCTCTACTGCCCTCACTCTACTGCTCTACTGCCCTCACTCTACCACCCTCACTCTACCGCTCTACCACCCTCACTCAACCACCCTCACTCTACCACTCTACCGCTCTTACTCTACCACCCTCACTCTACCACTCTACTGCCCTCACTCTACCACTCTACGGCCCTCACTCTACCGCCCTCACTCTACCACTCTACTGCCCTCACTCTACCACTCTATCGCCCTCACTCTACCACTCTATGGCCCTCACTCTACCGCCCTCACTCTACCACTCTACTGCCCTCACTCTACCACTCTACCGCCCTCACTTTACCACCCTCACTCTAACACTCTACTGCCCTCACTATACCGCCCTCACTCTACCACTCTACTGCCCTCATTCTACCACTCTACCGCCCTCACTCTACCACCCTCACTCTATCACTCTACTTCCCTTACTCTACTGCCCCCACTCTACCACTCTACCACCCTCACTCTACCCCTCTACCGCCTCACTCCATCACTCTACCACCCTAACTCTACCGCCCTCACTCTACCACTCTACCGCCCTCACTCTACCGCTCTACCACCCTCACTCTACTGCCCTCACTCTAATGCCCTCACTCTACCACTCTACCACCCTCACTCTACCACTCTACTGCCCTCACTCTACCACTCTACGGCCCTCACTCTACCACCCTCACTCTACCACTCTACTGCCCTCACTCTACCACTCTATCGCCCTCACTCTACCACTCTATGGCCCTCACTCTACCGCCCTCACTCTACCACTCTACTGCCCTCACTCTACCACTCTACCGCCCTCACTTTACCACCCTCACTCTAACACTCTACTGCCCTCACTATACCGCCCTCACTCTACCACTCTACTGCCCTCATTCTACCACTCTACCGCCCTCACTCTACCACCCTCACTCTACCACTCTACTTCCCTTACTCTACTGCCCCCACTCTACCACTCTACCACCCTCACTCTACCCCTCTACCGCCTCACTCCATCACTCTACCACCCTAACTCTACCGCCCTCACTCTACCACTCTACCGCCCTCACTCTACCGCTCTACCACCCTCACTCTACTGCCCTCACTCTAATGCCCTCACTCTACCACTCTACCGCCCTCACTCTACCACTCTACTGCCCTCACTCTACTACTCTACCTCCTTCAATCTACTGCCCTTACTCTACCGCCCTCACCCTACCACCCTCAATCTACCTCCCTCACTCTACCACCCTACCGCCCTCACTCTACCATTCTACCACCCTCACTCCCTCACTCTACCGCCCTCACCCTACTACTCTACCACCCTCCATCTACCACTCTACTGCCCTCACTCTACCTCTCTACCACCCTCACTCTACCACTCTACCTCCCCACTCTACTGCCCTCACGCCCTCATTCTACTGCCCTCACTTTACCACTGTACCCCCCTCACTCTACCACTCTACCGCCCTCACTTTACCCCTCTACTGCCCTCAAACTACCACTTTACCGCCTTCACTCTACCGCCCTCACTCTACCACTCTACCGCACTCACTCTACTGCCCTTACTCTACCCCTCAACCACCTCACTCCATCACTCTACCACCCTAACTCTACTGCCATAACTCTACCACTCTACCGCCCTCACACTACCACTCTACCACCCTCACTCTACCGCTCTACCACCCTCACTCTACTGCCCTCACTCTACTGCTCTACCGCCCTCACTCTACCACCCATACTCTACCACTCTACCACCCTCACTCAACCACCCTCACTCTACCACTCTACTGCTCTTACTCTACCACCCTCACTCTACCCCTCTACTGCCCTCACTCTACCACTCTACGGCCCTCACTCTACCGCCCTCACTCTACCACTCTACTGCCCTCACTCTACCACTCTATCGCCCTCACTCTACCACTCTATGGCCCTCACTCTACCGCCCTCACTCTACCACTCTACTGCCCTCACTACCACTCTACCGCCCTCACTTTACCACCCTCACTCTACCACTCTACTGCCCTCACTATACCGCCCTCACTCTACCACTCCACTGCCCTCATTCTACCACTCTACCGCCCTCACTCTACCACCCTCACTCTACCACTCTACTTCCCTTACTCTACTGCCCCCACTCTACCACTCTACCACCCTCACTCTACCCCTCTACCGCCTCACTCCATCACTCTACCACCCTAACTCTACCGCCCTCACTCTACCACTCTACCGCCCTCACTCTACCGCTCTACCACCCTCACTCTACTGCCCTCACTCTACTGCTCTACCGCCCTCACTCTACCATCCTCAGTCTACCGCTCTACCACCCTCACTCTACGACCCTCACTCTAGCACTCTACCGCTCTCACTCTACCACCCTCACTCTACCACTCTACTGCCCTCATTCTACCACTCTATGGCCCTCACTCTACCACCCTCACTCTACCACTCTATGGCCCTCACTCTACCGCCCTCACTCTACCACTCTACTGCCCTCACTCTACCACTTTACCGCCCTCACTCTACCACCCTCACTCTACCACTCTACTGCCCTCACTATACCGCCCTCACTCTACCACTATACTTCCCTTACTCTACTGCCCCCACTCTACCGCTCTACCACCCTCACTCTACCACCCTCACTATACCACTCTACCGCTCTCACTCTACCACCCTCACTCTACCACTCTACGGCCCTCACTCTACCGCCCTCACTCTACCACTCTACCACCCTCACTCTACCACTCTACCGCCCTCACTCAACCACTCTACTTCCCTTACTCTTCTGCCCGCACTCTACCACTCTACCGCACTCACTCTACCACTCCACCGCCCTCACTCTACCACTCTACCGCCCTTACTCTACCACTCTCACTCTACCACACTCACTCTACCGCCCTCACTTTACCACTCTGCAGCCCTCATGTCCTCACTCTATCGCCCTCACTCTACCACTCTTCCACTCTACTGCCCTCACTCTACCGCCCTCACTCTGCTACCCTGACTCTACCTCCGTCACTCTGCCACTCTACTGCCCTCACTCCACCATTCTACTGCCCTCACTTTACCGCCCTCACCCTACCACTCTACCACCCTCAATCTACCAATCTTCTGCCCTCACTCTACCACCCAAACTCTACCACTCTACCGCCCTCACTCTACCACTCTACCGACCACACTCCATCACTCTACCACCCTAACTCTACTACCCTCACTCTACCACTCTACTTCCCTTACTCTACTTCCCTTACTCTACTGCCCCCACTCTACCACTCTACCTACTCACTCTACCCCTCTGCCGCCTCCCTTCATCACTCTACCACCCTAACTCTACTGCCCTCACTCTACCACTCTACCGCCCTCACTCTACCACTCTACCGCCCTCACTGTACCGCTCTACCACCCTCACTCTACTGCCCTCACTCTACTGCTCTACCGCCCTCACTCTACCATCCTCACTCTACCGCTCTACCACCCTCACTCTACCACCCTCACTCTAGCACTCTACCGCTCTCACTCTACCACCCTCACTCTACCACTCTACTGCCCTCACTCTACAACTCTATGGCCCTCACTCTACCGCCCTCACTCTACCACTCTACGGCCCTCACTCTACCGCCCTCACTCTACCACTCTACTGCCCTCACTCTACCACTCTACCGCCCTCACTCTACCACCCTCACTCTACCACTCTACTGCCCTCACTATACCGCCCCCACTCTACCACTCTACTTCCCTTACTCTACTGCCCCCACTCTACCGCTCTACCACCCTCACTCTACCACCCTCACTATACCACTCTACCGCTCTCATTTTACCACCCTCACTCTACCACTCTACGGCCCTCACTCAACCGCCCTCACTCTACCACTCTACCACCCTCACTCTACCACTCTACCGCCCTCACTCTACCACTCTACTTCCCTTACTCTACTGCCCCCACTCTACCACTCTACCGCCCTCACTCTACCACTCCACCGCCCTCACTCTACCACTCTACCGCCCTTACTCTACCACTCTCACTCTACCACTCTATCACACTCACTCTACCGCCCTCACTTTACCACTCTGCCGCCCTCATGTCCTCACTCTATCGCCCTCACTCTACCACTCTTCCACTCTACTGCCCTCACTCTACCGCCCTCACTCTGCTACCCTGACTCTACCTCCCTCACTCTACCACTCTACTGCCCTCACTCCACCATTCTACTGCCCTCACTTTACCGCCCTCACCCTACCACTCTACCACCCTCAATCTACCAATCTTCTGCCCTCACTCTACCACCCAAACTCTACCACTCTACCGCCCTCACTCTACCGCCCTCACTCTACCACTCTACTGACCTCACTCTATCACTCTACTACCCTAACTCTACTGCCCTCACTCTACCACTCTCACTTTACCGCCATCACTCTACCACTTTACTGCCCTCACTCTACCAATCTACTGCACTCACTCTACCACTATACGGCCCTCACTCTTCCGCCCTCAATCTACCACTATACCGCCCTCACTTTACCGCCCTCACTCTACCTCTCTCCTGCCCTCACTCTAACGCCCTCACTCTACCACTCTACTGCCCTCAATCTACCGCCCTTACTCTACCACGATACTGCCCTCACTCTACCACTCTACCACCCTCCATCTAACACTCTACCGCACTCACTCTACCGCACTCACACTACCACTCTACCACCCTCACTCTACCACTCTACTGCCCTCACTCTACCACTCTACTTCCCTTACTCTACTGCCCCCACTCTACCACTCTACCGCCCTCACTCTACCACTCCACCGCCCTCACTATACCACTCTACCGCCCTTACTCTACCACTCTCACTCTACCGCTCTATCACACTCACTCTACCGCCCTCACTTTACCACTCTGCCGCCCTCATGTCCTCACTCTATCGCCCTCACTCTACCACTCTTCCACTCTACTGCCCTCACTCTACCACCCTCACTCTGCTACCCTCACTCTACCTCCCTAACTCTACCACTCTACTGCCCTCACTCTACCATTCTACTGCCCTCACTTTACCGCCCTCACCCTACCATTCTACCACCCTCAATCTACCACTCTACTGCCCTCACTCTACCACCCAAACTCTACCACTCTACCACCCTCACTCTACCACCCTCACTCTAGCACTCTACCACTCTCACTCTACCACCCTCACTCTACCACTCTACTGCCCTCACTCTACCACTCTATGGCCCTCACTCTACCACTCTATGGCCCTCACTCTACCGCCCTCACTCTACCACTCTACTGCCCTCACTCTACCACTCTACCGCCCTCACTCTACCACCCTCACTCTACCACTCTACTGCCCTCACTATACCGCCCTCACTCTACCACTCTACTTCCCTTACTCTACTGCCCCCACTCAACCGCTCTACCACCCTCACTCTACCACCCTCACTATACCACTCTACCGCTCTCACTCTACCACCCTCACTCTACCACTCTACGGCCCTCACTCAACCGCCCTCACTCTACCACTCTACCACCCTCACTCTACCACTCTACCGCCCTCACTCTACCACTCTACTTCCCTTACTCTACTGCCCCCACTCTACCACTCTACCACCCTCACTCTACCACTCCACCGCCCTCACTCTACCACTCTACCGCCCTTACTCTACCACTCTCACTCTACCACTCTATCACACTCACTCTACCGCCCTCACTTTACCACTCTGCCGCCCTCATGTCCTCACTCTATCGCCCTCACTCTACCACTCTTCCACTCTACTGCCCTCACTCTACCGCCCTCACTCTGCTACCCTGACTTTACCGCCCTCACCCTACCACTCTACCACCCTCAATCTACCAATCTTCTGCCCTCACTCTACCACCCAAACTCTACCACTCTACCGCCCTCACTCTACCACTCTACCGACCTCACTCTATCACTCTACTACCCTAACTCTACTGCCCTCACTCTACCACTCTCACTTTACCGCCATCACTCTACCACTTTACTGCCCTGACTCTACCAATCTACTGCACTCACTCTACCACTATACGGCCCTCACACTTCCGCCCTCAATCTACCACTATACCGCCCTCACTTTACCTCCCTCACTCTACCTCTCTACTGCCCTCACTCTAACGCCCTCACTCTACCACTCTACCGCCCTCACTCTACCACTCTACTGCCCTCAATCTACCGCCATTACTCTACCACGATACTGCCCTCACTCTACCACTCTACCACCCTCCATCTACGACTCTACTGCCCTCACTCTACCTCTCCACCACCCTCACTCTACCACTCTACCTCCCCACTCTACTGCCCTCACGCCCTCACTCTACTGCCCTCACTCTACCACTGTACCGCCCTCACTCTACCACTCTACCGCCCTCACTCTACCACTCTACCGCCCTCAAACTACCACTTTACCGCCTTGACTCTACCGCCCTCACTCTACCACTCTACCGCACTCACTCTACTGCCCTCACTCTACCCCTCCACGGCCTCACTCCATCACTCTACCACCCTAACTCTACTGCCCTCACTCTACCACTCAACCGCCCTCACTCTACCGCCCTCACACTACCACTCTACCGCCCTCACTCTACCGCTCTACCACCCTCACTCTACTGCCCTCACTCTACTGCTCTACCGCCCTCACTCTACCACCCTCACTATACTGCTCTACCACCCTCACACTACCGCCCTCACTCTACCACCCTCACTCTACCACTCTACTTCCCTGACTCTACTGCCCCCACTCTACCACTCTACCACCCTCACTCTACCCCTCTACCGCCCTCACTCTACCACTCTAGCGCCCTTAAACTACCACTTTACCGCCTTCACTCTACCGCCCTCACTCTACCACTCTACCGCACTCACTCTACTGCCCTCACTCTACCCCTCTACCGCCTCACTCCATCACTCTACCACCCTACCTCTACTGCCCACACTCTACCACTCTACCGCTCTTACTCTCCCACCCTCACTCTACCACTCTACTGCCCTCACTCTACCACTCTACGGCTCTCACTCTACCGCCCTCACTCTACCACTCTACCACCCTCACTCTACCACTCTATCGCCCTCACTCTACCACTCTACGGCCCTCACTCTACCGCCCTCACTCTACAACTCTACTGCCCTCACTCTACCACTCTACCGCCCTCACTCTACCACCCTCACTCTACCACTCTACTGCCCTCACTCTACCGCCCTCACTCTACCACTCTACTGCCCTCATTCTACCACTCTACCGCCCTCACTCTACCACCCTCACTCTACCACTCTACTTCCCTTACTCTACTGCGCCCACTCTACCACTCTACCACCCTCACTCTACCCCTCTAACGCCTCACTCCATCACTCTACCACCCTAACTCTACTGCCCTCACTCTACCACTCTACCGCCCTCACTCTACCGCCCTCACTCTACCACTCTACCGCCCTCACTCTACCGCTCTACCACCCTCACTCTACTGCCCTCACTCTACTGCTCTACTGCCCTCACTCTACCACCCTCACTTTACCACTCTACCACCCTCACTCTACCACTCTACCGCTCTCACTCTACCACCCTCACTCTACCACTCTACTGCCCTCACTCTACCACTCTACGGCCCTCACTCTACCGCCCTCACTCTACCACTCTACGGCCCTCACTATACGGCCCTCACTCTACCACTCTACTGCCCTCACTCTACCACTCTACCGCCCTCACTCTACCACCCTCACTCTACCACTCTACTGCCCTTACTATACCGCCCTCACTCTACCACTCTACTTCCCTTACTCTACTGCCCCCACTCTACCGCTCTACCACCCGAACTCTACCACCCTCACTATACCACTCTACCGCTCGTACTCCACCACCCTTACTCTATCACTCTACTGCCCTCACTCTACCACTCTACCGCCCTCACTCTACCGCACTCACACTACCACTCTACCACCCTCACTCTACCACTCTACCGCCCTCACTCTACCACTCTACTTCCCTTACTCTAGTGCCCTCACTATACCACTCTACCGCCCTCACTCTACCACTCCACCGCCCTCACTCTACCACTCTACCGCCCTTACTCTACCACTCTCACTCTACCACTCTATCACACTCACTCTACCGCCCTCACTTTACCACTCTGCCGCCCTCATGTCCTCACTCTATCGCCCTCACTCTACCACTCTTCCACTCTACTGCCCTCACTCTACCGCCCTCACTCTGCTACCCTCACTCTACCTCCCTCACTCTACCACTCTACTGCCCTCACTCTACCATTCTACTGCCCTCACTTTACCGCCCTCACCCTACCACTCTACCACCCTCAATCTACCAATCTACTGCCCTCACTCTACCACCCTCACTCTACCTCCCTCACTCTACCGCCCTCACTCTACAACTCTACCTCCCTCACTCTACCACTCTACCGCCCTCACTCTACCGCTCTACCGCCCTCACTCTACTGCACTCACTCTAACGCCCGCACTCTATCTCTCTACCGCCCTCACTCTTCTGCCCACTCTCTACCGCCCACACTCTACCACTCTCACTTTACCGCCATCACTTTACCACTCTACTGCCCTCACTCTACCGCCCTCACTCTACCACTCTACTGCACTCACTCTACCACTATAAGGCCCTCAATCTTCCGCCCTCACTCTACCACTCTACTGCCCTCACTATACTGCCCTCACTCTACCTCTCTACTGCCCTCACACTAACGCCCTCACTCTACCACTCTACCACCTTCACTCTACCACTCTACTGCCCTCAATCTACCGCCCTTACTCTACCACGATACCGCCCTCACTCTACCACTCTACCGTCCTCACTCTACTACTCTACCACCATCAATCTACTGCCCTCACTCTACCACTCTACCGCCCTACTCTACCGCCCTCACTCCACCACTCTTCGGCCCTCTCTCTACCGCCCTCCCTCTACCTCCCTCACTCTACCGCCCTCACTCTACCACTCTACCTCCCTCACTCTACCGCTCTACCGCCTTCACTCTACTGCCCTCACTCTACCGCCCGCACTCTATCGCTCTACCGCCCTCACTCTACCGCCCACACTCTAACACCCTCACTCTACCGCCCTCACTCTACCACTCTACCGCCACCACTCTACCACCCTCACTCTACCACTGTACCGCCCTCACTCTACCACTCTACCGCCCTCACTCTACCACTCTACTGCCCTCACACTGCCACTTTACAGCATTCACTCTACCGCCCTCACTCTACCGCCCTCACTCTACCCCTTTACCGTCCTCACCCTCACTCTACCGCCCTCACTCTACCAGTCTACTGCCCTCAATCTACCTCCCTCACTCTACCACTCCACTGCCCTCACTCTACCACTCTACCACCCTCACTCTACTGCCCTCACTCTACCACTCTACCACCCTCAATCTACCGCCCTCACTCTATCACTCTACTGCCCTCACTTTACCGTCCTCACTCTACCACTCTACCGCCCTCACGCCCTCACTCTACTGCCCTCACTCTAACACTCTACCGCCCTCACTCTACTGCTCTCACTCGACCGCCCTCACTCTACCACTCTCCTGCCCTCCCTCTACCGCCCTCACTCTACCACTCTACCGCCCTCACTCTTTCACTCTACTGCCCTCACTCTACCACTCTACTGCCCTCACTCTACCGCCTTCACTCTACCACTCTACCACCCTCACTCTACCTCCCTCACTCTACCACTCTACCACCCTCACTTTTCCACCCTCATTCTACCACTCTCACTTTACCGCCATCACTCTACCACTCTACTGCCCTCACTCTACCGCCCTCACTCTACCACTCTACCGCACTCACTCTACCACTATACGGCCCTCACTCTTCTGCCCTCACTCTACCACTCTACCGCCCTCACTATACTGCCCTCACTCTACCTCTCTACTGCCCTCACTCTAACGCCCTCAGTCTACCACTCTACCGCCCTCACTCTACCACTCTACCGCCCTCACTCTACCGCCCTTACTCTAACACGATACCGCCCTCACTGTACCACTCTACCGCCCTCACACTACTACTCTACCACCGTCAATCTACTGCCCTCACTCTACCACTCTACTGCCCTCACTCTACTGCCCTCACTCCACCACTCTACGGCCCTCACTCTACCACCCACACTCTACCTCCCTCACTCTACCGCCCTCACTCTACAACTCCACCTCCCTCACTCTACCACTCTACCGCCCTCACTCTACCGCCCTCACTCTACTGCCCTCACTCTATCGCCCGCACTCTATCACTCTACCGCCCTCACTCTACCGCCCACTCTCTACCACCCACACTCTACCACCTTCACTCTACTGCCCTCACTCTACCACTCTACCGCCCTCACTCTACAACCCTCACTCTACCACTCTACTGCCCTCACACTACCACTTTACAGCATTCACTCTACCGCCCTCACTCTACCGCCCTCACTCCATCCCTCTACTGTCCTCACTCTATCGCTCTACCACCCTCACTCTACCACTCTACTGCCCTCAATCTACCGCCCTCACTCTACCACTCTACCTCCCTCACTCTACCACTCTACCACGCTCACTCTACTGCCCTCACTCTACCACTCTACCACCCTCAATCTACCGCCCTCACTCTACCATTCTACTGCTCTCACTTTACTGTCCTCACTCTACCACTCTACCGCCTTCACGCCCTCACTCTACTGCCCTCCCTCTACCACTCTACCGCCCTCACTCTACCACCCTCACTCTACCACTCTACGTCCCTACTCTACTGCCCCCACTCTACCACTCTACCACCCTCACTCTACCCCTCTACCGCCTCACTCCATCACTCTACCACCCTAACTCTACTACCGTCACTCTACCACCCTCACTCTACCACTCTACTTCCCTTACTCTACTGCCCCCACTCTACCACCCTCACTCTACCCCTCTACCGCCTCACTCCATCACTCTACCACCCTAACTCTACTGCCCTCACTCTACTGCAACACTGCCCTCACTCTACCACCCTCACTCTACCGCTCTACCACCCTCACTCTACCACCCTCACTCTAGCACTCTACCGCTCTCACTCTACCACCCTCACTCTACCAAGATTCAAAAAAATGTCCAGCACTCTTTAACACTTTGTATTATACAGTATAACCATAGCAATTTATAATAAACAATATCGTAGCATGGTATTCAAATGATTACAGTCCCGGTCAATGACGAGTCTTCAGTGGAAGAGTAATAAAGTCTTTATTAGATTCAACAAACAATTCTTTCTTCTTAAAAGACAGACTGTAGCTGATGCCTACGCGTTTCGTCCATCAAAGGACTTCTTCAGGGCGAACTGATAACTGTCTGGAATTCTTGGTATGTTAGAAGAAAGGTTTTTTCTGGTTCTCCGCAAGGTAACCATTCGTGTTAGTTACTTCTTTGGCACATTAAATGCGATCCTGAGTCGCTGATTTGCTTGTAAATTCTAGACAAGGTTTCTCCTGATTAATATCTCTTTATCTTTTCGATGATCAGTAGACTGTGATCAGCTGGCTTTTTACAAGTCCAACATATTGCATTTTGTTTAGCAGCTTGCTTCGTGGCGTCGTATCCTGCCGCTCTACTGCGCTCACCCTACCACTCAAAGGCCCTCACTCTACCGCCCTCACTCTACCACTCTACGGTCCTCACTCTACCGCCCTCACTCTACCACTCTACGGCCCTCACTCTACCGCCCTCACTCTACCACTCTACTGCCCTCACTCTACCACTCTACTGCCCTCACTATACCGCCCTCACTCTACCACTCTACTTCCCTTACTCTACTGCCCCCACTCTGCCGCTCTACCACCCTCACTCTACCACCCTCACTATACCACTCTACCGCTCTCACTCTACCACCCTCACTCTACCACTCTACTGCCCTCACTCTACCACTCTACTGCACTCACTCTACCGCACTCACACTACCACTCTACCACCCTCACTCTACCACTCTACTGCCCTCACTCTACCACTCTACTTTCCTTACTCTACTGCCCCCACTCTACCACTCTACCGCCCTCACTCTACCACTCCACTGCCCTCACTCTACCACTCTACCGCCCTTACTCTACCACTCTCACTCTACCACTCTATCACACTCACTCTACCGCCCTCACTTTACCACTCTGCCGCCCTCATGTCCTCACTCTATCGCCCTCACTCTACCACTCTTCCACTCTACTGCCCTCAATCTTCCGCCCTCACTCGACCGCCCTCACTCTGCTACCCTCACTCTACCTCCCTCACTCTACCACTCTACTGCCCTCACTCTACCATTCTACTGCCCTCACTTTACCGCCCTCACCCTACCACTCTACCACCCTCAATCTACCACTCTACTGCCCTCACTCTACCACCCAAACTCTACCACTCTACCGCCCTCACTCTACCACCCTCACTCTACCACTCTACCGACCTCACTCTACCGCCCTCACGCCACCACTCTACCGCCCTCACTCTACCACTCTACTGCCCTCCATCTACCACTCTCCGCCCTCACTCTACCTCCCTCACTCTACCACTCTACCCCCCTTACTCTACCACCCTCACTCTACCACTCTACCGCCCTCACTCTTCCACCCTCACTCTACCACTCTCACTTTACCGCCATCACTCTACCACTCTACTGCCCTCACTCTACCGCCCTCACTCTACCACTCTATCGCACTCACTCTACCACTATACGGCCCTCACTCTTCCGCCCTCACTCTACCACTCTACAACCCTTACTATACCGCCCTCACTCTAACTCTCTACTGCTCTCACTCTAACACCCTCACTCTACCACTCTACCGCCCTAACTCTACCACTCTACTGCCCTCAATCTACCGCCCTTACTCTACCACGATACCGCCCTCACTCTACCACTCTACCGCCCTCACTCTACTACTCTACCATCATCAATCTACTGCCCTCACTCTAGCACTCTACCGCCCTCACTCTACCGCCCTCACTCCACGACTCTATGGCCCTCACTCTACTGCCCTCACTCTACCACCCAAACTCTACCACTCTACCGCCCTCACCCTACCACCCTCACTCTACCACTCTACCGACCTCACTCTACCGCCCTCACGCCACCACTCTACCGCCCTCACTCTACCACTCTACTGCCCTCCATCTACCACTCTCCGCCCTCACTCTACCTCCCTCACTCTACCACTCTACCCCCCTTACTCTACCACCCTCACTCTACCACTCTACCGCACTCACTCTACCGCACTCACACTACCACTCTACCACCCTCACTCTACCACTCTACTGCCCTCACTCTACCACTCTACTTCCCTTACTCTACTGCCCCCACTCTACAACTCTACCGCCCTCACTCTACCACTCCACTGCCCTCACTCTACCACTCTACCGCCCTTACTCTACCACTCTCACTCTATCACTCTATCACACTCACTCTACCGCCCTCACTTTACCACTCTGCCGCCCTCATGTCCTCACTCTATCGCCTCACTCTACCACTCTTCCACTCTACTGCCCTCACTCTACCGCCCTCACTCTGCTACCCTCACTCTACCTCCCTCACTCTACCACTCTACTGCCCTCACTCTACCATTCTACTGCCCTCACTTTACCGCCCTCATCCTACCACTCTACCACCCTCAATCTACCACTCTACTGCCCTCACTCTACCACCCAAACTCTACCACTCTACCGCCCTCACTCTACCACCCTCACTTTACCAGTCTACCGACCTCACTCTACCGCCCTCAGGCCACCACTCTACCGCCCTCACTCTACCACTCTACTGCCCTCCATCTACCACTCCCCGCCCTCACTCTACCTCCCTCACTCTACCACTCTACCCCCCTTACTCTACCACCCTCACTCTACCACTCTACCGCCCTCACTCTTCCACCCTGACTCTACCACTCTCACTTTACCGCCATCACTCTACCACTCTACTGCCCTCACTCTACCGCCCTCACTTTACCACTCTATCGCACTCACTCTACCACTATACGGCCCTCACTCTTCCGCCCTCACTCTACCACTCTACCATCCTTACTATACCGCCCTCACTCTAACTCTCTACTGCCCTCACTCTAACACTCTCACTCTACCACTCTACCGCCCTAACTCTACCACTCTACTGCCCTCAATCTACCGCCCTTACTCTACCACGATACCGCCCTCACTCTACCACTTCACCGCCCTCACTCTACTACTCTACCATCATCAATCTACTGCCCTCACTCTACCACTCTACCGCCCTCACTCTACAGCCCTCACTCCACCACTCTACGGCCCTCACTCTACTGCCCTCACTCTACCTCCCTCACTCTACCGCCCTCACTCTACCACTCTACCTCCCTCACTCTACCACTCTACCGCCCTCACTCTACCGCCCTCACTCTACCGCTCTTCCGCCCTCACTCTACTGCCCTCACTCTACCGCCCGCACTCTATTGCTCTACCACCCTCACTCTACCGCCCTCACTCTACCACTCAACCGCCACCACTCTACCACCCTCACTCTACCACTGTACCGCCCTCACTCTACCACTCTACCACCCTCACTTTACCACTCTACTTCCCTCACACTACCACTTTACAGCGTTCACTCTACCGCCTTCACTCTACCGCCCTCACTCTACCCCTCTACCGTCCTCACTCTATCGCTCTACCACCCTCACTCTACCGCCCTCACTCTACCACTCTACTGCCCTCAATCTACCTCCCTCACTCTACCACTCTACCACCCTCACTCTACCACTCTACCACCCTCACTCTACTGCCCTCACTCTACCACTCTACCGCCCTCACTCTACCGCCCTCACTCCACCACTCTACGGCCCTCACTCTACTGCCCTCACTCTACCTCCCTCACTCTACAGCCCTCACTCTAACACTCTACCTCCCTCACTCTACCACTCTACCGCCCTCACTCTACCGCCCTCACTCTACCGCTCTACCGCCCTCACTATACTGCCCTCACTCTACCGCCCGCACTCTATCGCTCTACCACCCTCACTCTACCACTCTACCGCCACCACTCTACCACGCTCACTCTACCACTGTACCGCCCTCACTCTACCACTCTACCACCCTCACACTACCACTCTACCGCCCTCACTGTACCGCCCTCATTCTACCACTCTACTGCCCTCAATCTACCTCCCTCACTCTACCACTCTACCGCCCTCACTCTACCACTCTACCTCCCTCACTCTACCACTTTACCGCCCTCACTCTACCGCTCTTCCGCCCTCACTCTACTGCCCTCACTCTACCGCCCGCACTCTATTGCTCTACCACCCTCACTCTACCGCCCTCACTCTACCACTCTACCGCCACCACTCTACCACCCTCACTCTACCACTGTACCGCCCTCACTCTACCACTCCACCACCCTCACTCTACCACTCTACTTCCCTCACACTACCACTTTACAGCGTTCACTCTACCGCCTTCACTCTACCGCCCTCACTCTACCCCTCTACCGTCCTCACTCTATCGCTCTACCACCCTCACTCTACCGCCCTCACTCTACCACTCTACTGCCCTCAATCTACCTCCCTCACTCTACCACTCTACCGCCCTCACTCTACCACTCTACCACCCTCACTCTACTGCCCTCACTCTACCACTCTACCGCCCTCACTCTACCGCCCTCACTCCACCACTCTACGGCCCTCACTCTACTGCCCTCACTCTACCTCCCTCACTCTACAGCCCTCACTCTAACACTCTACCTCCCTCACTCTACCACTCTACCACCCTCACTCTACCGCCCTCACTCTACCGCTCTACCGCCCTCACTCTACTGCCCTCACTCTACCGCCTGCACTCTATCGCTCTACCACCCTCACTCTACCACTCTACCGCCACCACTCTACCACGCTCACTCTACCACTGTACCGCCCTCACTCTACCACTCTACCACCCTCACACTACCACTCTACCGCCCTCACTATACCGCCCTCATTCTACCACTCTACTGCCCTCAATCTACCTCCCTCACTCTACCACTCTACCGCCCTCACTCTACCACTATACCACTCTCACTCTACCGCCCTCACTCTACCACTCTACTGCCCTCAAACTACCTCCCTCACTCTACCACTCTACCGCCCTCACTCTACCATTCTACCACCCGCACTCTACTGCCCTCACTCTACCACTCTACCGCCCTCACTCTACCACTCTACCACCCTCACTCTGCTACCCTCACTCTACCTCCTCACTCTACCACTCTACTGCCCTCACTCTACCATTCTACTGCCCTCACTTTACCGCCCTCACCCTACCACTCTACCACCCTCACTCTACCACTTTACCGCCCTCACTCTACCGCCCTCACTCTACCGCTCTTCCGCCCTCACTCTACTGCCCTCACTCTACCGCCCGCACTCTATTGCTCTACCACCCTCACTCTACCGCCCTCACTCTACCACTCTACCGCCACCACTCTACCACCCTCACTCTACCACTGTACCACCCTCACTCTACCACTCCACCACCCTCACTCTACCACTCTACTTCCCTCACACTACCACTTTACAGCGTTCACTCTACCGCCTTCACTCTACCGCCCTCACTCTACCCCTCTACCGTCCTCACTCTATCGCTCTACCACCCTCACTCTACCGCCCTCACTCTACCACTCTACTGCCCTCAATCTACCTCCCTCACTCTACCGCCCTCACTCTACCACTCTACCACCCTCACTCTACTGCCCTCACTCTACCACTCTACCGCCCTCACTCTACCGCCCTCACTCCACCACTCTACGGCCCTCACTCTACTGCCCTCACTCTACCTCCCTCACTCTACAGCCCTCACTCTAACACTCTACCTCCCTCACTCTACCACTCTACCGCCCTCACTCTACCGCCCTCACTCTACCGCTCTACCGCCCTCACTCTACTGCCCTCACTCTACCACCCGCACTCTATCGCTCTACCACCCTCACTCTACCACTCTACCGCCCTCACTCTACCACTATACCACTCTCACTCTACCGCCCTCACTCTACCACTCTACTGCCCTCAATCTACCTCCCTCACTCTACCACTCTACCGCCCTCACTCTACCATTCTACCACCCGCACTCTACTGCCCTCACTCTACCACTCTACCGCCCTCACTCTACCACTCTACCACCCTCACTCTGCTACCCTCACTCTACCTCCTCACTCTACCACTCTACTGCCCTCACTCTACCATTCTACTGCCCTCACTTTACCGCCCTCACCCTACCACTCTACCACCCTCAATCTACCACTCTACTGCCCTCACTCTACCACCCAAACTCTACCACTCTACCGCCCTCACTCTACCACCCTCACTCTACCACTCTACTGACCTCACTCTACCGCCCTCACGCCACCACTCTACCGCCCTCACTCTAACACTCTACTGCCCTCCATCTACCACTCTCCGCCCTCACTCTACCTCCCTCACTCTACCACTCCACCCCCCTTACTCTACCACCCTCACTCTACCACTCTACCGCCCTCACTCTTCCACCCTCACTCTACCACTCTCACTTTACCGCCATCACTCTACCACTCTACTGCCCTCACTCTACCGCCCTCACTCTACCACTCTATCGCACTCACTCTACCACTGTATGGCCCTCACTCTTCCACACTCACTCTACCACTCTACCACCCTTACTATACCGCCCTCACTCTAACTCTCTACTGCCCTCACTCTAACACCCTCACTCTACCACTCTACGGCCCTAACTCTACCACTCTACTGCCCTCAATCTACCGCCCTTACTCTACCACGATACCGCCCTCACTCTACCACTCTACCGCCCTCACTCTACTACTCTACCATCATCAATCTACTGCCCTCACTCTACCACTCTACCGCCCTCACTCTACCGCCCTCACTCTACCGCTCTACCGCCCTCACTCTACTGCCCTCACTCTACCGCCCGCACTCTATCGCTCTACCACCCTCACTCTACCGCCCTCACTCTACCGCCACCACTCTACCACCCTCACTCTACCACTGTACCGCCCCCACTCTACCACTCTACCACCCTCACTCTACCACTCTACTTCCCTCACACTACCACTTTACAGCGTTCACTCTACCGCCTTCACTCTACCGCCCTCACTCTACCCCACTACCGTCCTCACTCTATCGCTCTACCACCCTCACTCTACCGCCCTCACTCTACCACTCTACTGCCCTCAATCTACCTCCCTCACTCTACCACTCTACCGCCCTCACTCTACCACTCTACCACCCTCACTCTACTGCCCTCACTCTACCACTCTACCGCCCTCACTCTACCGCCCTCACTTCACCACTCTACGGCCCTCACTCTACTGCCCTCACTCTACCTCCCTCACTCTACAGCCCTCACTCTAACACTCTACCTCCCTCACTCTACCACTCTACCGCCCACACTCTACCGCCCTCACTCTACCACTCTACTGCCCTCAATCTACCTCCCTCACTCTACCACTCTACCGCCCTCACTCTACCACTCTACCACCCTCACTCTACTGCCCTCACTCTACCACTCTACCGCCCTCACTCTACCGCCCTCACTCCACCACTCTACGGCCCTCACTCTACTGCCCTCACTCTACCTCCCTCACTCTACAGCCCTCACTCTAACACTCTACCTCCCTCACTCTACCACTCTACCGCCCTCACTCTACCGCCCTCACTCTACCGCTCTACCGCCCTCACTCTACTGCCCTCACTCTACCGCCCGCACTCTATCGCTCTACCACCCTCACTCTACCACTCTACCGCCACCACTCTACCACGCTCACTCTACCACTGTACCGCCCTCACTCTACCACTCTACCACCCTCACACTACCACTCTACCGCCCTCACTATACCGCCCTCATTCTACCACTCTACTGCCCTCAATCTACCTCCCTCACTCTACCACTCTACCGCCCTCACTCTACCACTATACCACTCTCACTCTACCGCCCTCACTCTACCACTCTACTGCCCTCAATCTACCTCCCTCACTCTACCACTCTACCGCCCTCACTCTACCATTCTACCACCCGCACTCTACTGCCCTCACTCTACCACTCTACCGCCCTCACTCAACCACTCTACCACCCTCACTCTGCTACCCTCACTCTACCTCCTCACTCTACCACTCTACTGCCCTCACTCTACCATTCTACTGCCCTCACTTTACCGCCCTCACCCTACCACTCTACCACCCTCAATCTACCACTCTACTGCCCTCACTCTACCACCCAAACTCTACCACTCTACCGCCCTCACTCTACCACCCTCACTCTACCACTCTACTGACCTCACTCTACCGCCCTCACGCCACCACTCTACCGCCCTCACTCTAACACTCTACTGCCCTACATCTACCACTCTCCGCCCTCACTCTACCTCCCTCACTCTACCACTCCACCCCCCTTATTCTACCACCCTCACTCTACCACTCTACCGCCCTCACTCTTCCACCCTCACTCTACCACTCTCACTTTACCGCCATCACTCTACCACTCTACTGCCCTCACTCTACCGCCCTCACTCTACCACTCTATCGCACTCACTCTACCACTGTATGGCCCTCACTCTTCCACACTCACTCTACCACTCTACCACCCTTACTATACCGCCCTCACTCTAACTCTCTACTGCCCTCACTCTAACACCCTCACTCTACCACTCTACCGCCCTAACTCTACCACTCTACTGCCCTCAATCTACCGCCCTTACTCTACCACGATACCGCCCTCACTCTACCACTCTACCGCCCTCACTCTACTACTCTACCATCATCAATCTACTGCCCTCACTCTACCACTCTACCGCCCTCACTCTACCGCCCTCACTCTACCGCTCTACCACCCTCACTCTACTGCCCTCGCTCTACCGCCCGCACTCTATCGCTCTACCACCCTCACTCTACCGCCCTCACTCTACCGCCACCACTCTACCACCCTCACTCTACCACTGTACCGCCCCCACTCTACCACTCTACCACCCTCACTCTACCACTCTACTTCCCTCACACTATCACTTTACAGCGTTCACTCTACCGCCTTCACTCTACCGCCCTCACTCTACCCCTCTACTGTCCTCACTCAATCGCTCTACCACCCTCACTCTACCGCCCTCACTCTACCACTCTACTGCCCTCAATCTACCTCCCTCACTCTACCACTCTACCGCCCTCACTCTACCACTCTACCACCCTCACTCTACTGCCCTCACTCTACCACTCTACCGCCCTCACTCTACCGCCCTCACTCCACCACTCTACGGCCCTCACTCTACTGCCCTCACTCTACCTCCCTCACTCTACAGCCCTCACTCTAACACTCTACCTCCCTCACTCTACCACTCTACCGCCCTCACTCTTCCGCCCTCACTCTACCGCTCTACCGCCCTCACTCTACTGCCCTCACTCTACCGCCCGCACTCTATCGCTCTACCACCCTCACTCTACCACTCTACCGCCACCACTCTACCACGCTCACTCTACCACTGTACCGCCCTCACTCTACCACTCTACCACCCTCACACTACCACTCTACCGCCCTCACTATACCGCCCTCATTCTACCACTCTACTGCCCTCAATCTACCTCCCTCACTCTACCACTCTACCGCCCTCACTCTACCACTATACCACTCTCACTCTACCGCCCTCACTCTACCACTCTACTGCCCTCAATCTACCTCCCTCACTCTACCACTCTACCGCCCTCACTCTACCATTCTACCACCCGCACTCTACTGCCCTCACTCTACCACTCTACCGCCCTCACTCTACCACTCTACCACCCTCACTCTGCTACCCTCACTCTACCTCCCTCACTCTACCACTCTACTGCCCTCACTCTACCATTCTACTGCCCTCACTTTACCGCCCTCACCCTACCACTCTACCACCCTCAATCTACCACTCTACTGTCCTCACTCTACCACCCAAACTCTACCACTCTACCGCCCTCACTCTACCACCCTCACTCTACCACTCTACTGACCTCACTCTACTGCCCTCACGCCACCACTCTACCGCCCTCACTCTAACACTCTACTGCCCTCCATCTACCACTCTCCGCCCTCACTCTACCTCCCTCACTCTACCACTCCACCCCCCTTACTCTACCACCCTCACTCTACCACTCTACCGCCCTCACTCTTCCACCCTCACTCTACCACTCTCACTTTACCGCCATCACTCTACCACTCTACTGCCCTCACTCTACCGCCCTCACTCTACCACTCTATCGCACTCACTCTACCACTGTATGGCCCTCACTCTTCCACACTCACTCTACCACTCTACCACCCTTACTATACCGCCCTCACTCTAACTCTCTACTGCCCTCACTCTAACACCCTCACTCTACCACCCTAACTCTACCACTCTACTGCCCTCAATCTACCGCCCTTACTCTACCACGATACCGCCCTCACTCTACCACTCTGCCGCCCTCACTCTACTACTCTACCATCATCAATCTACTGCCCTCACTCTACCACTCTACTGCCCTCACTCTACCGCCCTCACTCCACCACTCTACGGCCCTCACTCTACTGCCCTCACTCTACCTCCCTCACTCTACCGCCCTCACTTTACCACTCTACCTCCCTCACTCTACCACTCTACCGCCCTCACTCTACCGCCCTCACTCTACCGCTCTACCGCCCTCACTCTACTGCCCTCACTCTACCGCCCGCACTCTATCGCTCTACCACCCTCACTCTACCGCCCTCACTCTACCACTCTACCGCCACCACTCTACCACCCTCACTCTACCACTGTACCGCCCTCACTCTACCACTCTACCACCCTCACTCTAACACTCTACTGCCCTCACACTAGCACTTTACAGCGTTCACTCTACCGCCCTCACTCTACCGCCCTCACTCTACCCCTCTACCGTCCTCACTCTATCGCTCTACCACCCTCACTCTACCGCCCTCACTCTACCACTCTACTGCCCTCAATCTACCTCCCTCACTCTACCACTCTACCGCCCTCACTCTACCACTCTACCACCCTCACTCTACTGCCCTCACTCTACCACTCTACCGCCCTCACTCTACCGCCCTCACTCCACCACTCTACGGCCTTCACTCTACTGCCCTCACTCTACCTCCCTCACTCTACAGCCCTCACTCTACCACTCTACCTCCCTCACTCTACCACTCTACCACCCTCACTCTACCGCCCTCACTCTACCGCTCTACCGCCCTCACTCTACTGCCCTCACTCTATCGCTCTACCACCCTCACTCTACCACTCTACCGCCACCACTCTACCACGCTCACTCTACCACTGTACCGCCCTCACTCTACCCCTCTACCACCCTCACTCTACCACTCTACCGCCCTCACTATACCGCCCTCACTCTACCACTCTACTGCCCTCAATCTACCTCCCTCACTCTACCACTCTACCGCCCTCACTCTACCACTATACCACCCTCACTCTACCGCCCTCACTCTACCACTCTACTGCCCTCAATCTACCTCCCTCACTCTACCACTCTACCGCCCTCACTCTACCACTCTACCACCCTCACTCTACTGCCCTCACTCTACCACTCTACCACCCTCAATCTACCGCCCTCACTCTACCACTCTACTGCCCTCATTTTACTGCCCTCACTCTACCACTCTACCGCCCTCACTCTACTGCTCTCACTCTACCGCCCTCACTCTACCACTCTACCACCCTCACTCTTTCACTCTACTGCCCTCGCTCTACCACTCTACTGCCCTCACTCTACCGCCTTCACTCTACCACTCTACCGCCCTCAGTCTCCCGCTCTATTGCCCTCACTCTAATGCCCTCACTCTACCACTCTACCACCCTCACTCTACCTCCCTCACTCTACCACTCTACCACCCTCACTCTTCCACCCTCACTCTACCACTCTCACTTTACCACCATCACTCTACCACTCTACTGCCCTCACTCTACCGCCCTCACTCTACCACTCTACCGCACTCACTCTACCACTATACGGCCCTCACTCTTCTGCCCTCACTCTACCACTCTACCGCCCTCACTATCACTCTACCGCCCTCACTCTACCGCCTTTAATCTACCACGATACCGCCCTCACTCTACCACTCGACCGCCCTCACTCTACTACTATACCACCGTCAATCTACTGCCCTCACTCTACCACTCTACCATCCTCACTCTACTGCCCTCACTCCACCACTCTAAGGCCCTCCTTCTACCACCCTCACTCTACCTCCCTCACTCTACCGCCCTCACTCTACCGCGCTACCGCCCTCACTCTACTGCCCTCACTCTAACGCCCGCACTCTACCGCCCTCACTCCACCACTCTTCGGGCCTCTGTCTACCGCCCTCACTCTACCTCCCTCACTCTACCGCCCTCACTCTACCACTCTACCTCCCTCACTCTACCGCTCTACCGCCTTCACTCTACTGCCCTCACTCTACCGCCTGCACTCTATCACTCTACCGCCCTCACTCTACCACCCACACTCTAACACCCTCACTCTATCGCCCTCACTCTACCACTCTACCACCCTCACTCTACCACTCTACTGCCCTCACACTGCCACTTTACAGCATTCACTCTACCGCCCTCACTCTACCGCCCTCACTCTACCCCTCTACCGTCCTCACTCTATCACTCTACCACCCTCACTCTACTGCCCTCACTCTACCAGTCTACTGCCCTCAATCTACCTCCCTCATTCTACCACTCTACAGCCCTCACTCTACTGCCCTCACTCTAACACTCTACCACCCTCAATCTACCGCCCTCACTCTACCACTCAATACTGCCCTCACTTTACTGTCCTCACTCTACCACTCTACCGCCCTCACGCCCTCACTCTACTGCCCTCACTCTAACACTCTACCGCCCTCACTCTACTGCTCTCACTCTACCGCCCTCACTCTACCACTCTACTGCCCTCCCTCTACCGCCCTCACTCTACCACTCTACCGCCCTCACTCTTTCACTCTACTGCCCTCACTCTACCACTCTACTGCCCTCACTCTACCGCCTTCACTCTACCACTCTACCGCCCTCACTCTCCCGCTCTATCGCCCTAACTCTAATGCACTCACTCTATCGCTCTACCACCTTCACCCTACCACTCTACCGCCACCACTCTACCACGCTCACTCTACCACTGTACCGCCCTCACTCTACCCCTCTACCACCCTCACTCTACCACTCTACGCGCCGCGGCCAGGGCGACTGACGCTGGAATCTGGGGACCACGGTTCGATCCCCGGCTCCGGCGGCAGGTTAGCCCAGCACCATGTGACTCTGGGCAATAGCTCGCTTAATCTTCCCGACGGCCCCCAGCGCCTAGAGACCCTTACGGGTGATTGTGCGCTTTACAAATGTGGACTTTACTTTACTTTACTATACCGCCCTCACTCTACCACTCTACTGCCCTCAATCTACCTCCCTCACTCTACCACTCTACCGCCCTCACTCTACCACTATACCACCCTCACTCTACCGCCCTCACTCTACCACTCTACTGCCCTCAATCTACCTCCCTCACTCTACCACTCTACCGCCCTCACTCTACCACTCTACCACCCTCACTCTACTGCCCTCACTCTACCACTCTACCACCCTCAATCTACCGCCCTCACTCTACCACTCTACTGCCCTCATTTTACCGTCCTCACTCTACCACTCTACCGCCCTCACACCCTCACTCTACTGCCCTCACTCTACCACTCTACCGCCCTCACTCTACTGCTCTCACTCTACCGCCCTCACTCTACCACTCTACCACCCTCACTCTTTCACTCTACTGCCCTCGCTCTACCACTCTACTGCCCTCACTCTACCGCCTTCACTCTACCACTCTACCGCCCTCAGTCTCCCGCTCTATTGCCCTCACTCTAATGCCCTCACTCTACCACTCTACCACCCTCACTCTACCTCCCTCACTCTACCACTCTACCACCCTCACTCTTCCACCCTCACTCTACCACTCTCACTTTACCGCCATCACTCTACCACTCTACTGCCCTCACTCTACCGCCCTCACTCTACCACTCTACCGCACTCACTCTACCACTATACGGCCCTCACTCTTCTGCCCTCACTCTACCACTCTACCGCCCTCACTCTATCACTCTACCGCCCTCACTCTACCGCCTTTAATCTACCACGATACCGCCCTCACTCTACCACTCGACCGCCCTCACTCTACTACTCTACCACCGTCAATCTACTGCCCTCACTCTACCACTCTACCATCCTCACTCTACTGCCCTCACTCCACCACTCTACGGCCCTCCTTCTACCACCCTCACTCTACCTCCCTCACTCTACCGCCCTCACTCTACCGCGCTACCGCCCTCACTCTACTGCCCTCACTCTAACGCCCGCACTCTACCGCCCTCACTCCACCACTCTTCGGGCCTCTGTCTACCGCCCTCACTCTACCTCCCTCACTCTACCGCCCTCACTCTACCACTCTACCTCCCTCACTCTACCGCTCTACCGCCTTCACTCTACTGCCCTCACTCTACCGCCTGCACTCTATCACTCTACCGCCCTCACTCTACCGCCCACACTCTAACACCCTCACTCTACCACTCTACCACCCTCACTCTACCACTCTACTGCCCTCACACTGCCACTTTACAGCGTTCACTCTACCGCCCTCACTCTACCGCCCTCACTCTACCCCTCTACCGTCCTCACTCTATCACTCTACCACCCTCACTCTACCGCCCTCACTCTACCAGTCTACTGCCCTCAATCTACCTCCCTCATTCTACCACTCTACAGCCCTCACTCTACCACTCTACCACCCTCACTCTACTGCCCTCACTCTAACACTCTACCACCCTCAATCTACCGCCCTCACTCTACCACTCAATACTGCCCTCACTTTACTGTCCTCACTCTACCACTCTACCGCCCTCACGCCCTCACTCTACTGCCCTCACTCTAACACTCTACCGCCCTCACTCTACTGCTCTCACTCTACCGCCCTCACTCTACCACTCTACTGCCCTCCCTCTACCGCCCTCACTCTACCACTCTACCGCCCTCACTCTTTCACTCTACTGCCCTCACTCTACCACTCTACTGCCCTCACTCTACCGCCTTCACTCTACCACTCTACCGCCCTCACTCTCCCGCTCTATCGCCCTAACTCTAATGCACTCACTCTAGCACTCTACCAACCTCACTCTACCTCCCTCACTCTACCACTCTACCATCCTCACTTTTCTACCCTCACTCTACCACTCTCACTTTACCGCCATCACTCTACCACTCTACTGCCCTCACTCTACCGCCCTCACTCTACCACTCTACCGCACTCACTCTACCACTATACGGCCCTCACTCTTCTGCCCTCACTCTACCACTCTACCGCCCTCACTATACTGCCCTCACTCTACCTCCCTACTGCCCTCACTCTAACGCCCTCACTCTACCACTCTACCGCCCTCACTCTACCACTCTACCGCCCTCACTCTACCGCCCTTACTCTACCACAATACCGCCCTCAATGTACCACTGTAACGCCCTCACTCTACTACTCTACAACCATCAATCTACTGCCCTCACTCTACCACTCTACTGCCCTCACTCTACTGCCCTCACTCCACCACTCTACGGCCCTCACTCTACCACCCACACTCTACCTCCCTCACTCTACCGCCCTCACTCTACAACTCTACCTCCCTCACTCTACCACTCTACCGCCCTCACTCTACCGCCCTCACTCTACCGCTCTACCGCCCTCACTCTACTGCCCTCACTATATCGCCCGCACTCTAACCCTCTACGGCCCTCACTCCACCGCCCACTCTCTACCACCCACACTCTACCACCCTCACTCTACCGCCCTCACTCTACCACTCTACCGCCCTCATTCTACAACCCTCACTCTACCACTCTACTGCCCTCACACTACCTGTTAGAATTGGGGGTCTCTGGTTGGCGCAAGTATGCACTTGTGATAAGCAGGGACACTCTCCTCTAAGTCAGGGCGAAGGATGACCCCTTAGAATTACCCTTGCTCACCCTCTAGGTGCGTGGCGTGAGCAGCCAAGGCTATTCTTCAGGCGTTATTCAGTTAAGCATTTGTAATCACACACACAGTAAAATATACCAATCCCCCCACAAATGGACACCAGGCTGTGAATATATATCAAAATACTTATCTTTATGTAAAAATATATATATCTCTCAGATCAGACTTATTCACAAGACCAAATAACGTTTTTGTTGCACCACAGGTTGTAAATAGGCACTTTTCTTAGTTTCAGTTCAAATGTACTCTTAGCCTTTTAAAATAGTCTTCTTCTGTCTTGTTCACTCACTTGTAAACAGTTCTCTCAGTTCCAGTTATGCAATAATTGGGGCCTCTTGCCCTGTTCCTGGAAGGTATGGCGCTCCCAAGCGCCTCTGTGGCCTTCGCAGCGCTCCTCTGTGCTCCACACAGAAGAAAAGCCCGGGCCCTACCAATGCTCACGCATCTCGCGGTATGCTTGGAATGGAGACCAGAGAGGGCCTCGAAAAAACCCTGGGCCTTTTCCAGAGGTGGGGGCTGAGCTGCGGAGCAGAGCAGCAAGCAGGCGATGAGAGGAGCCCCGGGCCTTTTCCAGAGGTGGGGGCTCTCGGCTGCAGTGAGGAGCAGGGAGGGGTGAGAGGAGCCTCTTTGGCCAAGGCACAGGGAAGGCTGACGGGGAAATAAAACGTTGTGGGCCCCTAGCCCAGTTTGACTTCCTTCCTTGGGGGGACGAGTTTGACTCGTCTCTGGCAGTGTCTCTGGGTCTTGTCTGCAGCAGGTGGGTGCACACAGGTGGGCGCGGCCCACGACCCTGGTACAGATGGTACTGGGGTCTCCCAACAGGGGGGCGGCACGGCCTGTAAACTCCTCGGGTCGGCGAGCGGGGGCAGCAGGGCACCTGCAGTCCCGGCTTAGTTCACCGGCCTGGAGGAAATTCCGGAGGGAGGGGTGAGAGCACTTCAGCACGCTCCAGTGGCAGGCAGGGGCAGAGGAGCAGGCAGCCTGACCCGGGGGCAGAGAGCGACTCCAAGGAGCGAGGCTCTCACGGGTAAAAGGGCAGGCGAGCTCCCGAGTGCCACAGCCCTAGGAGGGGGCGATGAGGGGTGCAGTCTTACTCCGGCGGGAGGCACACACGGCTGGCCGATAGAGACGAGCACAGACACAATGAATCCACTGGTCCTGGGGTTTAGTTCAGGGGGCAAGCTCAACTCAAGCCCTTGGAGAAGGTTTAGAGCACAAAGCAGCAAAGTCTTTCCTCAGCAAGTCTTCTCCTCTCCTTTCTCAGCAAGGCAAGCAGCAGGCCAGTCCTTCCAGCGTCTTCTTCTCCTTCTACACGGGTAGAGGTCCTTTGTGGTAAAACAGGATTCTGATTTACAAGGAGCAGGGCTCCTACTTTTATACACAGTTTCTTTTGTTCTCACAGGCCAGGGGGGCCTTTGCATAACTGCTCACAGCCTCTGAGCACTTGTGGTGGGTACTTTTGGCTTCTGCATTCAGTGTGAGGACAGGCACATCAGCCGCTCCCCAGGGGGGCGGAGCCAGCATTGTGTGGACAGGGGCAACCAGGAGCACTTTGTTGACAAGCTTCGGTCCTTCCTGGGCCAGGTGCAGGCTGAGTCATCAGTCGCTCCCCAGGGGGGCGGAGCCAGCATTGTGGTGGCAGAGCACAGCCTGATGCATAGTTCAGGGAAACTCCCACCTCCCACTAAGGTGTAATCCTGCCATTCACCACCTGTCACCTCCCAGCCCTGTCACTCACACAACTCAGACAGTCAGATACACACAAAAGCAGAGGCGGGCTGAAATGGTTAGGCAAGCAAATGCTAGCTTTCTAAAAGTAGCATTTGCAAACACAGGATATTAAAATAAACTTTACTAAAAGAAGTATTTTATTATTCTGAGTTCAGGCATACTAAACATTAATTTCTACCATGTTCCCTGAGCCTGCTGGGATTATAGAGTGTAATAATTCCAGCAGCCCATATGTCCTAAAGGGAACAGGTAGGCTTACAATAGTGAAAAACGAATTTGGCAGTAATTCACTATTAGGACATGCCACACACATCAGAGCGTGTCCTACCTTACACTTACAATGCACCCTGCCCTCAGACCTACCATAGGGGTGACTAATATGAAGTTAAGGGAAGGTTTAGGGGCTGGCAAGTGTGTGCACTTGCCCAGCCAGCATGACAGTACCAGACTGCACGCAGGTTCTGCAGTGGCAGACCCTAGACACATTTTAAGGCTGCTTCTGTGGGTGGCGCAATCAGCGCTGCAGGCCCACTCGCAGTATTTGCATTCACAAGCCCTGGCACTCCTGGTGCACTTTTACTAGGGACTGACAGTAAATCCAATGAACCAATCATGGACATCAATCACATGTACACTTTACAGTAGGGAGAGCATATGCACTTTAGCACTGGTCAGCAGTGGTAAAGTGCCCACAGTCATTAAACCAACAAAAACAGGTCAGAGAGAGTGAGTATTGGAGGAAGGCAAAAAGTTTAGGGATGACCCTGCCAAGAGGCCCAGGTCCAACACAACCCCCTTGCAGCCAAAACGCAGGGTAGACCAATCACCACTGTGATGGGCTTCCCTGCTTTGGGCGATAGAACCTGGACCTGGCCCGCAACAGCAGGGGCACATTCCAGTTCTACGCCAATCTGAACATATTTCAAATACTCTGTCCATACTCTCAGGGTCCACCCTGCTAATCCATGGGGCACCCTTTTCTTCATCTGTGGACACCACATGTGCAGCCTCTAACCTTAACTGGCTCACAGGTGTGTCCCAACAGGCAGTCATCAAATTACAGTGGCCACTGACAGTAGTCAGGGCTGAGACCCAGGCCTCATGCCTCTCAGGGCTCCCAAACCTCTGTGGCCTCAGAGAGCGGGGGGCAGTAGCCCCAGGTGCTTGGCACCCTTTGTCCACTCTCCCTCCTGTCCGGTCAGGTATGTCATCCTGGCACTGACCCACCAGCCCCAGGCCTGTACCTGGCGGCTGGACCAAAGACTGGGGTGGGCTCTCCCACACCCGGTCCTCCTCCTTGGCGCTCTGTACCCTCCCACCTGGAGTGGTACCCCTTCCAGAATTGTCAGGGCACCTGTGGCAGGTGACCTGCACAATTCGCCCACCAGTTCAGGGGTGCTATCCTGCAACTGGGGCACCAGGTCAGGGGGGACACCCTGCACCTGGCCCTCTATCCTAGGGTCTAAACCCTCAAACTGCACCGGAGTCAGAGGCAAGGACTCCCTCCCTCTGCACCCCCTTCCGGAGTACTGCCCACTCCCAACTGGAGTGGTACCCCTAGAAGTGACATGGGCCAGGACACTGATTACAGTGGTCCCACCCTCCAGGTCAGACAACACCTGAACCTGACTCTCCAACTCAGGGACCCAACCCTGCAGTTGAACACCTGCCTGGCGCACCAGGACTTCCCGGGGAGCACGCATGCCCCCCCTGAGGGTGGCACATAGCTCATGTGCCGTGCGACAGTCTGCCTGGCACGGATCTCCCAAACCCTGTCCCTCTGACAGTGTGGGAAGATCCCCCAGGACAGAAGTGGAGTCCCCCTGGTCATTCACTGAGGAACGCAGCCCTGCTGGATGGCCCCTGACCCACTGGTTCTTCCACTGGGGACTCTTTCCCCCTCTTGCCCCACATCTGGACTTCTGCACCCTCACAACTGGAGCGGTACTGCCAGACACCAGAACTACTGGAGCTTTGTTTACAGAGCCTCCACGTTCACTAGCCACTGGGGGATCCCCCTCAGCGGGTGACTCATCCGGACAGCCTAGGCTCCCCACCTGGTGTTCCCTTAAAGAACCATCCAGGCTCTGAGACTGAGGTTGGGCACTACCGGGACCAAACCCATTCTCACTCCTTCCCCTTAAGGACAGGACGTGAGGCCCTACACCCCTCTCACTACTACAGGACCTAGCTGGGCTACTCTGCGCCACTTCCACCTCTCTGGGCTGGAAGACACCTGAGCCACTCCTCATAGGAACACACCCCAATGCCTCTCCAGACCCTCTGGAATCCACCACAAGGTCTGCCTCCAATGTGAGCTCCCTGGGGTGAGAGAACTCACTCTCAAACAGGTGTTGGCATAGCTCTGGAAAACTGGGACTTACAATATGCTGTCCCACAATTGGATTACACAGCCCCCTAGCAGGGTTAACCAAACTATCCTTCACCTCACCATCCAGCGCCTCACACACACACTCCACACCATTCTCCTGAGACTGGCCAGACAGTAGCGGACTGTCTCTATCACACAACCCACACTCTTCTGGGCGGTCCTTACACTCACCCACCAGGACCTCAACCATGGGGGAATCCCTCCCACCACTAGGACCATGAACTCCTACGCCAGCTACCCTATTCCCTTCAGGGACGCTGCGCACTACTGGAGCTACCTCATGCCCTTGAACCTCCTGGTGTAAGTTAACCCCCTCCAAGTCAGGTGCCATATCTCTAGGTGCGCGCGCTATGCTGTCAGCACTAGATACCTGAATGTTGCTGCCACCATCTGAGCTGGACTCCACCTCCAACTCAGCAAAGCTCAATCCGCCAGCTACACAAATCTCTGGATGTTGGGCTGGAGCCCTCCTGGCTTCAAGCTCTAAATCAAGTTCTCCCATCCTCAAGTAGTAAGCTCTTTGGCGTTTTTGCGCTTCCATTGCCAATTTTTGCTTCTCCATTTCCAATTGTCCCTTCAATCTCGCCATCTCCATTTCATGTGCCCTGGTTGCTGCCCTGTCTGCCAACTCCTCTGGCGACAGGCATCTGGTTGCTGCCTTTTCCATCCTCACTGAACCAGGCATGACGTCTTCAAAAACACATGGAGATCTCCCAGCAAAATTATAGAAAAGGAAACCTGTGGCTGCGTTATAGGTCTGCTCTCACTATGTGGTGATCAGCAATTCACTGTGTGTAAACTACAAATGCAAATTCGCAAATCCTCACCGCTGCGTCCAATGTTAGAATTGGGGGTCTCTGGTTGGCGCAAGTATGCACTTGTGACAAGCAGGGACCCTCTCCTCTAAGTCAGGGCGAATGATGACCCCTTAGAATTACCCTTGCTCACCCTCTAGGTGCGTGGCGTGAGCAACCAAGGCTATTCTTCAGGCGTTATTCAGTTAAGCATTTGTAATCACACACACAGTAAAATATACCAATCCCCCCACAAATGGACACCAAGCTGTGAATATATATCAAAATACGAATCTTTATGTAAAAATATATATATCTCTCAGATCAGACTTATTCACAAGACCAAATAACGTTTTTGTTGCACCACAGGTTGTAAATAGGCACTTTTCTTAATTTCAGTTCAAATGTACTCTTAGCCTTTTAAAATAGTTTTCTTCTGTCTTGTTCACTCACTTGTAAACAGTTCTCGCAGTTCCAGTTATGCAATATTTGGGGCCTCTTGCCCTGTTCCTGGAAGGTATGGCGCTCCCAAGCGCCTCTGTGGCCTTCGCAGCGCTCCTCTGTGCTCCACACAGAAGAAAAGCCCGGGCCCTACCAATGCTCACGCATCTCGCGGTATGCTTGGAATGGAGACCAGAGAGGGCCTCGAAAAAAACCTGGGCCTTTTCCAGAGGTGGGGGCTGAGCTGCGGAGCAGAGCAGCAAGCAGGCGATGAGAGGAGCCCCGGGCCTTTTCCAGAGGTGGGGGCTCTCGGCTGCAGTGAGGAGCAGGGAGGGGTGAGAGGAGCCTCTTTGGCCAAGGCACAGGGAAGGCTGACGGGGAAATAAAATGTTGTGGGCCCCTAGCCCAGTTTGACTTCCTTCCTTGGGGGGACGAGTTTGACTCGTCTCTGGCAGTGTCTCTGGGTCTTGTCTGCAGCAGGTGGGTGCACACAGGTGGGCGCGGCCCACGACCCTGGTACAGATGGTACTGGGGTCTCCCAACAGGGGGGCGGCACGGCCTGTAAACTCCTCGGGTCGGCGAGCGGGGGCAGCAGGGCACCTGCAGTCCCGGCTTAGGTCACCGGCCTGGAGGAAATTCCAGCGGGAGGGGTGAGAGCACTTCAGCATGCTCCAGTGGCAGGCAGGGGCAGAGGAGCAGGCAGCCTGGCCCGGGGGCAGAGAGCGACTCCAAGGAGCGAGGCTCTCACGGGTAAAAGGGCAGGCGAGCTCCCGAGTGCCACAGCCCTAGAAGGGGGCGATGAGGGGTGCAGTCTTACTCCGGCGGGAGGCACACACGGCTGGCAGATAGAGACGAGCACAGACACAATGAACCCACTGGTCCTGGGGTTCAGTTCAGGGGGCAAGCTCAACTCAAGCCCTTGGAGAATGTTTAGAGCACAAAGCAGCAAAGTCTTTCCTCAGCAAGTCTTCTCCTCTCCTTTCTCAGCAAGGCAAGCAGCAGGCCAGTCCTTCTAGCGTCTTCTTCTCCTTCTAGTCGGGTAGAGGTCCTTTGTGGTAAAACAGGATTCTGATTTACAAGGAGCAGGGCTCCTACTTTTATACACAGTTTCTTTTGTTCTCACAGGCCAGGGGGGCCTTTGCATAACTGCTCACAGCCTCTGAGCACTTGTGGTGGGTACTTCTGGCTTCTGCATTCAGTGTGAGGACAGGCACATCAGCCGCTCCCCAGGGGGCCGAGCCAGCATTCTGTGAACAGGGGCAGCCAGGAGCACTTTGTTGACAAGCTTCGGTCCTTCCTGGGCCAGGTGCAGGCTGAGTCATCAGTCGCTCCCCAGGGGGGCGGAGCCGGCATTGTGGTGGCAGAGCACAGCCTGATGCATAGTTCAGGGAAACTCCCACCTCCCACTAAGGTGTAATCCTGCCATTCACCACCTGTCACCTCCCAGCCCTGTCACTCACACAACTCAGACAGTCAGATACACACAAAAGCAGAGGCGGGCTGAAATGGTTAGGCAAGCAAATGCTAGCTTTCTAAAAGTAGCATTTGCAAACACAGGATATTAAAATAAATTTTACTAAAAGAAGTATTTTATTATTCTGAGTTCAGGCATACTAAACATTAATTTCTACCATGTTCCCTGAGCCTGCTGGGATTATAGAGTGTAATAATTCCAGCAGCCCATCTGGCCTAAAGGGAACAGGTAGGCTTACAATAGTGAAAAACGAATTTGGCAGTAATTCACTATTAGGACATGCCACACACATCAGAGCATGTCCTACCTTACACTTACAATACACCCTGCCCTCAGGCCTACCATAGGGGTGACTAATATGAAGTTAAGGGAAGGTTTAGGGGCTGGCAAGTGTGTGCACTTGCCCAGCCAGCATGACAGTACCAGACTGCACGCAGGTTCTGCAGTGGCAGACCCTAGACACATTTTAAGGCTGCTTCTGTGGGTGGCGCAATCAGCGCTGCAGGCCCACTCGCAGTATTGGCATTCACAAGCCCTGGCACTCCTGGTGCACTTTACTAGGGACTGACAGTAAATCCAATAAACCAATCATGGACATCAATCACATGTACACTTTACAGTAGGGAGAGCATATGCACTTTAGCACTGGTCAGCAGTGGTAAAGTGCCCAGCGTCATTAAACCAACAAAAACAGGTCAGAGAGAGTATTGGAGGAAGGCAAAAAGTTTAGGGATGACCCTGCCAAGAGGCCCAGGTCCAACACTACCACCTACAGCATTCACTCTACCACCCTCACTCTACCGCCCTCACTCCATCCCTCTACTGTCCTCACTCTATCGATCTACCACCCTCACTCTACCACTCTACTGCCCTCTATCTACCGCCCTCACTCTACCATTCTACTGCCCTCACTCTACCACTCTACCACCCTCACTCTACTGCCCTCACTCTACCACTCTACCACCCTCAATCTACCGCCCTCACTCTACCATTCTACTGCTCTCACTTTACCGTCCTCACTCTACCACTCTATCGCCTTCACGCCCTCACTCTACTGCCCTCACTCTACCACTCTACCGCCCTCACTCTACCACCCTCACTCTACCACTCTACTTCCCTAACTCTACTGCCCCCACTCTACCACTCTACCACCCTCACTCTACCCCTCTACCGCCTCACTCCATCACTCTACCACCCTAACTCTACTGCCCTCACACTACCACTCTACCACCCTCACTCTACCACTCTACTGCCCTCACTCTACCACTCTACTTCCCTTACTCTACTGCCCCCACTCTACCACTCTACCGCCCTCACTCTACCACTCCACCGCCCTCACTCTACCCCTCTACCGTCCTCACTCTATCACTCTACCACCCTCACTCTACCGCCCTCACTCTACCAGTCTACTGCCCTCAATCTACCTCCCTCACTCTACCACTCTACTGCCCTCACTTTACCGTCCTCACTCTACCACTCTACCGCCCTCACGCCCTCACTCAACTTGCCTCACTCTAATACTCTACCACCCTCACTCTACTGCTCTCACTCTACCGCCCTCAATCTACCACTCTACTGCCCTCCCTCTACCGCCCTCACTCTACCACTCTACCGCCCTCACTCTTTCACTCTACTGCCCTCACTCTACCACTCTACTGCCCTCACTCTACCGCCTTCACTCTACCACTCTACCGCCCTCACTCTCCCGCTCTATCGCCCTAACTCTAATGCACTCACTCTACCACTCTACCACCCTCACTCTACCTCACTCTACCACTCTACCACCCTCACTTTTCCACCCTCACTCTACCACTCTCACTTTACTGCCATCACTCTACCACTCTACTGCCCTCACTCTACCGCCCTCACTCATCCACTCTACCGCACTCACTCTACCACTATACGGCCCTCACTCTTCTGCCCTCACTCTACCACTCTACCGCCCTCACTATACTGCCCTCACTCTACCTCTCTACTGCCCTCACTCTAACGCCCTCACTCTACCACTCTACTGCCCTCACTCTACCACTCTACCGCCCTCACTCCGCCCTTACTCTACCACGATACCGCCCTCACTGTACCACTCTACCGCCCTCACTCTACTACTCTACCACTGTCAATCTACTGCCCTCACTCTACCACTCTACTGCCCTCACTCTACTGCCCTCACTCCACCACTCTACGGCCCTCACTCTACCACCCACACTCTACCTCCCTCACTCTACCGCCCTCACTATACAACTCTACCTCCCTCACTCTACCACTCTACCGCCCTCACTCTACCGCCCTCACTCTACCGCTCTACCGCCCTCACTCTACTGCCCTCACTCTATCGCCCGCACTCTATCACTCGAACGCCCTCACTCTACCGCCCACTCTCTACCACCCACACTCTACCACCCTCACTCTACCGCCCTCACTCTACCACTTTACCGCCCTCACTCTACAACCCTCACTCTACCACTCTACTGGCCTCACACTACCACTTTACAGCATTCACTCTACCGCCCTCACTCTACCGCCCTCACTCCATCCCTCTACTGTCCTCACTCTATCGCTCTACCACCCTCACTCTACCACTCTACTGCCCTCAATCTACCGCCCTCACTCTACCACTCTATCGCCCTCACTTTACCACTCTACCACCCTCACTCTACTGCCCTCACTCTACCACTCTACCACCCTCAATCTACCGCCCTCACTCTACCATTCTACTGCTCTCACTTTACCGTCCTCACTCTACCACTCTACCACCCTCACTCTACCTCACTCTACCACTCTACCACCCTCACTTTTCCACCCTCACTCTACCACTCTCACTTTACTGCCATCACTCTACCACTCTACTGCCCTCACTCTACCGCCCTCACTCATCCACTCTACCGCACTCACTCTACCACTATACGGCCCTCACTCTTCTGCCCTCACTCTACCACTCTACCGCCCTCACTATACTGCCCTCACTCTACCTCTCTACTGCCCTCACTCTAACGCCCTTACTCTACCACTCTACCGCCCTCACTCTACCACTCTACCGCCCTCACTCCGCCCTTACTCTACCACGATACCGCCCTCACTGTACCACTCTACCGCCCTAACTCTACTACCCTACCACTGTCAATCTACTGCCCTCACTCTACCACTCTACTGCCCTCACTCTACTGCCCTCACTCCACCACTCTACGGCCCTCACTCTACCACCCACACTCTACCTCCCTCACTCTACCGCCCTCACTATACAACTCTACCTCCCTCACTCTACCACTCTACCGCCCTCACTCTACCACCCTCACTCTACCGCTCTACCGCCCTCACTCTACTGCCCTCACTCTATCGCCCGCACTCTATCACTCGAACGCCCTCACTCTACCGCCCACTCTCTACCACCCACACTCTACCACCCTCACTCTACCGCCCTCACTCTACCACTTTACCGCCCTCACTCTACAACCCTCACTCTACCACTCTACTGGCCTCACACTACCACTTTACAGCATTCACTCTACCGCCCTCACTCTACCGCCCTCACTCCATCCCTCTACTGTCCTCACTCTATCGCTCTACCACCCTCACTCTACCACTCTACTGCCCTCAATCTACCGCCCTCACTCTACCACTCTATCGCCCTCACTCTACCACTCTACCACCCTCACTCTACTGCCCTCACTCTACCACTCTACCACCCTCAATCTACCGCCCTCACTCTACCATTCTACTGCTCTCACTTTACCGTCCTCACTCTACCACTCTACCACCCTCACTCTACCCCTCTACCGCCTCACTCCATCACTCTACCACCCTAACCCTACTGCCCTCACTATACCACTCTACCGCCCTCACTCTACTGCCCTCACTCTACTACTCTACCGCCCTCACTCTACCGCACTACCACCCTCACTCTACTGCCCTCACTCTACTGCTCTACCGCCCTCACACTACCACCCTCACTCTACCGCTCTACCACCCTCACTCTACCACCCTCACTCTAGCATTCTACCGCTCTCACTCTACCACCCTCACTCTACCACTCTACTGCGCTCACCCTACCACTCTACGGCCCTCACTCTACCGCCCTCACTCTACCACTCTACGGTCCTCACTCTACTGCCCTCACTCTACCACTCTATGGCCCTCACTCTACCGCCCTCACTCTACCACTCTACTGCCCTCACTCTACCACTCTACTGCCCTCTCTATACCGCCCTCACTCTACCACTCTACTTCCCTTACTCTACTGCCCCCACTCTACCGCTCTACCACCCTCACTCTACCACCCTCACTATACCACTATACCGCTCTCACTCTACCACCCTCACTCTACCACTCTACTGCCCTCACTCTACCACTCTACCGCACTCACTCTACCGCACTGACACTACCACTCTACCACCCTCACTCTACCACTCTACTGCCCTCACTCTACCACTCTACTTCCCTTACTCTACTGCCCCCACTCTACCACTCTACCGCCCTCACTCTACCACTCTCCGCCCTCACTCTACCTCCCTCACTCTACCACTCTACCACCCTTACTCTACCACCCTCACTCTACCACTCTACCGCCCTCACTCTTCCACCCTCACTCTATCACTCTCACTTTACCGCCATCACTCTACCACTCTACTGCCCTCACTCTACCGCCCTCACTCTACCACTCTATCGCACTCACTCTACCACTATACGGCCCTCACTCTTCCGCCCTCACTCTACCCCTCTACCACCCTTACTATACCGCCCTCACTCTAACTCTCTACTGGCCTCACTCTAACACCCTCACTCTACCACTCTACCGCCCTAACTCTATCACTCTACTGCCCTCAATCTACCGCCCTTACTCTACCACGATACCGCCCTCACTCTACCACTCTACCGCCCTCTCTCTACTACTCTACCATCATCAATCTACTGCCCTCACTCTACCACTCTACCACCCTCACTCTACCGCCCTCACTCCACCACTCTACGGCCCTCACTCTACTGCCCTCACTCTACCTCCCTCACTCTACCACTCTACCTCCCTCACTCTACCACTCTACCGCCCTCACTCTACCGCCCTCACTCTACGGCTCTACCGCCCTCGCTCTACTGCCCTCACTCTACCGCTCGCACTCTATCGCTCTACCACCCTCACTCTACCGCCCTCACTCTACCACTCTACCGCCACCACTCTACCACCCTCACTCTACCACTGTACCGCCCTCACTCTACCACTCTACCACCCTCACTCTACCACTCTACTGCCCTCACACTACCACTTTACAGCGTTCACTCTACCGCCCTCACTCTACCGCCCTCAGTCTACCACTCTACTGCCCTCAATCTACCTCCCTCACTCTACCACTATACCGCCCTCACTCTACCACTCTACCACCCTCACTCTACCGCCCTCACTCTACCACTCTACCACCCTCACTCTACTGCCCTCACTCTACCACTCTACCACCCTCAATCTACCGCCCTCACTCTACCATTCTATTGCTCTCACTTTACCGTCCTCACTCTACCACTCTACCACCTTCACGCCCTCACTCTACTGCCCTCACTCTACCACTCTACCGCCCTCACTCTACCACCCTCACTCTACTTCCCTTACTCTACTGCCCCCACTCTACCACTCTACCACCCTCACTCTACCCCTCTACCGCCTCACTCCATCACTCTACCACCCTAACTCTACTGCCCTCACTCTACCACTCTACCGCCCTCACTCTACCGCCCTCACTCTACTACTCTACTGCCCTCACTCTACCGCACTACCACCCTCACTCTACTGCCCTCACTCTACTGCTCTACCGCCCTCACTCTACCACCCTCACTCTACCGCTCTACCACCCTCACTCTACCACCCTCACACTAGCACTCTACCGCTCTCATTCTACCACCCTCACTCTACTGCGCTCACCCTACCACTCTACGGCCCTCACTCTACCGCCCTCACTCTACCACTCTACGGTCCTCACTCTACCGGCCTCCCTCTACCACTCTACGGCCCTCACTCTACCGCCCTCACTCTAACACTCTACTGCCCTCACTCTACCACTATACTGCCCTCACTATACCGCCCTCACTCTACCACTCTACTTTCCTTACTCTACTGCCCCCACTCTACCGCTCTACCACCCTCACTCCACCACCCTCACTATACCACTCTACTGCTCTCACTCTACCACCGTCACTCTACCACTCTACTGCCCTCACTCTACCACTCTACCGCACTCACTCTACCGCACTCACACTATCACTCTACCACCCTCACTCTACCACTCTACTGCCCTCACTCTACCACTCTACTTCCCTTACTCTACTACCCCCACTCTACCACTCTACCGCCCTCACTCTACCACTCCACCGCCCTCACTATACCACTCTACCGCCCTTACTCTACCACTCTCACTCTACCACTCTATCACACTCACTCTACCGCCCTCACTTTACCACTCTGCCGCCCTCATGTCCTCACTCTATCGCCCTCACTCTACCAATCTTCCACTCTACTGCCCTCACTCTACCGCCCTCACTCTGCTACCCTCACTCTACCTCCCTCACTCTACAACTCTACTGCCCTCACTCTACCATTCTACTGCCCTCACTTTACCGCCCTCACCCTACCACTCTACCACCCTCAATCTACCACTCTACTGCCCTCACTCTACCACCCAAACTCTACCACTCTACCGCCCTCACTCTACCACCCTCACTCTACCACTCTACCGACCTCACTCTACCGCCCTCACGCCACCACTCTACCGCCCTCACTCTACCACTCTACCGCCCTCCATCTACCACTCTCTGCCCTCACTCTACCTCCCTCACTCTACCACTCTACCCAGCTTACTCTACCACCCTCACTCTACCACTCTACCGCCCTCACTCTTCCACCCTCACTCTACCACTCTCACTTTACCGCCATCACTCTACCACTCTACTGCCCTCACTCTACCGCCCTCACTCTATCACTCTACCGCCCTAACTCTACCACTATACGGCCCTCACTCTTCCGCCCTCACTCTACCACTCTACCACCCTTACTATACCACTCTACCGCCCTCACTCTACTACTCTACCATCATCAATCTACTGCCCTCACTCTACCACTCTACCGCCCTCACTCTACGGCCCTCACTCCACCACTCTACGGCCCTCACTCTACTGCCCTCACTCTACCTCCCTCACTCTACCACCCTCACTCTACCACTCTACCTCCCTCACTCTACCACTCTACCGCCCTCACTCTACTGCCCTCACTCTACCGCTCTACCGCCCTCACTCTACTGCCCTCACTCTACCGCCCGCACTCTATCGCTCTACCACCCTCACTCTACCGCCCTCACTTTACCACTCTACTGCCACCTCTCTACCACCCTCACTCTACCACTGTACCGCCCTCACTCTACCACTCTACCACCCTCACTCTACCACTCTACTGCCCTCACACTACCACTTTACAGCGTTCACTCTACCGCCCTCACTCTACCGCCCTCACTCTACCCCTCTACTGTCCTCACTCTATCGCTCTACCACCGTCACTCTACCGCCCTCACTCTACCACTCTAGTGCCCTCAATCTACCTCCCTCACTCTACCACTCTACTGCCCTCACTCTACCTCCCTCACTCCACCACTCTACGGCCCTCACTCTACTGCCCTCACTCTACCTCCCTCACTCTACCGCCCTCACTCTACCACTCTACCTTCCTCACTCTACCGCCCTCACTCTACCACTCTACTGCCCTCAATCTACCTCCCTCACTCTACCACTCTACCGCCCTCACTCCACCACTCTACGGCCCTCACTCTACTGCCCTCACTCTACCTCCCTCACTCTACCGCCCTCACTCTACCACTCTACCTCCCTCACTCTACCACTCTACCGCCCTCACTCTACCGCCCTCACTCTACCGCCCTCACTCTACCGCTCTACCGCCCTCACTCTACTGCCCTAACTTTACCGCCCGCACTCTATCGCTCTACCACCCTCACTCTACCGCCCTCACTCTACCACTCTACCGCCACCACTCTACCACCCTCACTCTACCACTGTACTGCCCTCACTCTACCACTATACCACCCTCACTCTACCACTCTACCGCCCTCACTATACCGCCCTCACTCTACCACTCTACTGCCCTCAATCTACCTCCCTCACTCTACCACTCTACCGCCCTCACTCTACCACTATACCACCCTCACTCTACCGCCCTCACTCTACCACTCTACTGCCCTCAATCTACCTCCCTCACTCTACCACTCTACCACCCTCACTCTACCACTCTACCACCCTCACTCTACTGCCCTCACTCTACCACTCTACCACCCTCAATCTACCGCCCTCACTCTACCACTCTACTGCCCTCACTTTACCGTCCTCACTCTACCACTCTACCGCCCTCACGCCCTCACTCTACTGCCCTCACTCTACCACTCTACCGCCCTCACTCTACTGCTCTCACTCTACCGCCCTCACTCTACCACTCTACCACCCTCACTCTTTCACTCTACTGCCCTCACTCTACCACTCTACTGCCCTCACTCTACCGCCTTAACTCTACCACTCTACCGCCCTCAGTCTCCCGCTCTATTGCCCTCACTCTAATGCCCTCACTCTACCACTCTACCACCCTCACTCTACCTCCCTCCCTCTACCACTCTACCACCCTCACTCTTCCACCCACACTCTACCACTCTCACTTTACCGCCATCACTCTACTGCACTCTAATGCCCTCACTCTACCGCCCTCACTCTACCACTGTACCGCACTCACTCTACCACTATACGGCCCTCACTCTTCTGCCCTCACTCTACCACTCTACCGCCCTCACTATACGGCCCTCACTCTACCACTCTACCGCCCTCACTCTATCACTCCACCGCCCTCACTCTACCGCCTTTAATCTACCACGATACTGCCCTCACTCTACCACTCGACCGCCCTCACTCTACTACTCTACCACCGTCAATCTACTGCCCTCACTCTACCACTCTACCGCCCTCACTCTACTGCCCTCACTCCACCACTCTACGGCCCTCACTCTACCACCCTCACTCTACCTCCCTCACTTTACCGCCCTCACTCTACAACTCTACCTCCCTCACTCTACCACTCTACCGCCCTCACTCTACCGCTCTACCGCCCTCACTCTACTGCCCTCACTCTAACGCCCGCACTCTATCTCTCTACCACCCTCACTCTTCCGCCCACTCTCTACCGCCCACACTCTACCACCCTCACTCTACCGCCCTCACTCTACCACCCTCACTCTACCACTGTACCGCCCTCACTCTACCACTCTACCGCCCTCACTCTACCACTCTACTGCCCTCACACTACCACTTTACAGTGTTCACTCTACCGCCCTCACTCTACCGCCCACACTCCATCCCTCTACCGTCCTCACTCTATCGCTCTACCACCCTCACTCTACCACTCTACTGCCCTCAATCTACCACCCTCACTCTACCACTCTACCACCCTCACTCCACCACTCTAGCACCCTCACTCTACTGCCCTCACTCTACCAGTCTACCACCCTCAATCTACCGCCCTCACTCTACCACTCTACTGCTCTCACTTTACCGTCCTCACTCTACCACTCTACCGCCTTCATGCCCTCAATCTACTGCCCTCACTCTACCACTCTACCGCCCTCATTCTACCGCTCTACTGCGCTCACTCTACCGCCCTCACTCTACCACTCTACTTCCCGCACTCTACCGCCCTCACTCTACCACTCTACTGCCATCAATCTACCTCCCTCACTCTACCACTCTACCGCCCTCACTCTACCACTCTACGGTCCTCACTCTACCGGCCTCACTCTACCACTCTACGGCCCTCACTCTACCGCCCTCACTCTACCACTCTACTGCCCTCACTCTACCACTATACTGCCCTCACTATACCGCCCTCACTCTACCACTCTACTTTCCTTACTCTACTGCCCCCACTCTACCGCTCTACCACCCTCACTCCACCACCCTCACTATACCACTCTACTGCTCTCACTCTACCACCGTCACTCTACCACTCTACTGCCCTCACTCTACCACTCTACCGCACTCACTCTACCGCACTCACACTATCACTCTACCACCCTCACTCTACCACTCTACTGCCCTTACTCTACCACTCTACTTCCCTTACTCTACTACCCCCACTCTACCACTCTACCGCCCTCACTCTACCACTCCACCGCCCTCACTATACCACTCTACCGCCCTTACTCTACCACTCTCACTCTACCACTCTATCACACTCACTCTACCGCCCTCACTTTACCACTCTGCCGCCCTCATGTCCTCACTCTATCGCCCTCACTCTACCAATCTTCCACTCTACTGCCCTCACTCTACCGCCCTCACTCTGCTACCCTCACTCTACCTCCCTCACTCTACAACTCTACTGCCCTCACTCTACCATTCTACTGCCCTCACTTTACCGCCCTCACCCTACCACTCTACCACCCTCAATCTACCACTCTACTGCCCTCACTCTACCACCCAAACTCTACCACTCTACCGCCCTCACTCTACCACCCTCACTCTACCACTCTACCGACCTCACTCTACCGCCCTCACGCCACCACTCTACCGCCCTCACTCTACCACTCTACCGCCCTCCATCTACCACTCTCTACCCTCACTCTACCTCCCTCACTCTACCACTCTACCCCCCTTACTCTACCACCCTCACTCTACCACTCTACCGCCCTCACTCTTCCACCCTCACTCTACCACTCTCACTTTACCGCCATCACTCTACCACTCTACTGCCCTCACTCTACCGCCCTCACTCTACCACTCTACCGCCCTAACTCTACCACTATACGGCCCTCACTCTTCCGCCCTCACTCTACCACTCTACCACCCTTACTATACCACTCTACCGCCCTCACTCTACTACTCTACCATCATCAATCTACTGCCCTCACTCTACCACTCTACCGCCCTCACTCTACGGCCCTCACTCCACCACTCTACGGCCCTCACTCTACTGCCCTCACTCTACCTCCCTCACTCTACCACCCTCACTCTACCACTCTACCTCCCTCACTCTACCACTCTACCGCCCTCACTCTACTGCCCTCACTCTACCGCTCTACCGCCCTCACTCTACTGCCCTCACTCTACCGCCCGCACTCTATCGCTCTACCACCCTCACTCTACCGCCCTCACTCTACCACTCTACTGCCACCTCTCTACCACCCTCACTCTACCACTGTACCGCCCTCACTCTACCACTCTACCACCCTCACTCTACCACTCTACTGCCCTCACACTACCACTTTACAGCGTTCACTCTACCGCCCTCACTCTACCGCCCTCACTCTACCCCTCTACTGTCCTCACTCTATCGCTCTACCACCCTCACTCTACCACTCTAGTGCCCTCAATCTACCTCCCTCACTCTACCACTCTACTGCCCTCACTCTACCTCCCTCACTCCACCACTCTACGGCCCTCACTCTACTGCCCTCACTCTACCTCCCTCACTCTACCGCCCTCACTCTACCACTCTACCTCCCTCACTCTACCGCCCTCACTCTACCACTCTACTGCCCTCAATCTACCTCCCTCACTCTACCACTCTACCGCCCTCACTCCACCACTCTACGGCCCTCACTCTACTGCCCTCACTCTACCTCCCTCACTCTACCGCCCTCACTCTACCACTCTACCTCCCTCACTCTACCACTCTACCGCCCTCACTCTACCGCCCTCACTCTACCGCCCTCACTCTACCGCTCTACCGCCCTCACTCTACTGCCCTCACTTTACCGCCCGCACTCTATCGCTCTACCACCCTCACTCTACCGCCCTCACTCTACCACTCTACCGCCACCACTCTACCACCCTCACTCTACCACTGTACCGCCCTCACTCTACCACTATACCACCCTCACTCTACCACTCTACCGCCCTCACTATACCGCCCTCACTCTACCACTCTACTGCCCTCAATCTACCTACCTCACTCTACCACTCTACCGCCCTCACTCTACCACTATACCACCCTCACTCTACCGCCCTCACTCTACCACTCTACTGCCCTCAATCTACCTCCCTCACTCTACCACTCTACCACCCTCACTCTACCACTCTACCACCCTCACTCTACTGCCCTCACTCTACCACTCTACCACCCTCAATCTACCGCCCTCACTCTACCACTCTACTGCCCTCACTTTACCGTCCTCACTCTACCACTCTACCGCCCTCACGCCCTCACTCTACTGCCCTCACTCTACCACTCTACCGCCCTCACTCTACTGCTCTCACTCTACCGCCCTCACTCTACCACTCTACCACCCTCACTCTTTCACTCTACTGCCCTCACTCTACCACTCTACTGCCCTCACTCTACCGCCTTAACTCTACCACTCTACCGCCCTCAGTCTCCCGCTCTATTGCCCTCACTCTAATGCCCTCACTCTACCACTCTACCACCCTCACTCTACCTCCCTCCCTCTACCACTCAACCACCCTCACTCTTCCACCCTCACTCTACCACTCTCACTTTACCGCCATCACTCTACTGCACTCTAATGCCCTCACTCTACCGCCCTCACTCTACCACTGTACCGCACTCACTCTACCACTATACGGCCCTCACTCTTCTGCCCTCACTCTACCACTCTACCGCCCTCACTATACGGCCCTCACTCTACCACTCTACCGCCCTCACTCTATCACTCCACCGCCCTCACTCTACCGCCTTTAATCTACCACGATACTGCCCTCACTCTACCACTCGACCGCCCTCACTCTACTACTCTACCACCGTCAATCTACTGCCCTCACTCTACCACTCTACCGCCCTCACTCTACTGCCCTCACTCCACCACTCTACGGCCCTCACTCTACCACCCTCACTCTACCTCCCTCACTCTACCGCCCTCACTCTACAACTCTACCTCCCTCACTCTACCACTCTACCGCCCTCACTCTACCGCTCTACCGCCCTCACTCTACTGCCCTCACTCTAACGCCCGCACTCTATCTCTCTACCACCCTTACTCTTCCGCCCACTCTCTACCGCCCACACTCTACCACCCTCACTCTACCGCCCTCACTCTACCACCCTCACTCTACCACTGTACCGCCCTCACTCTACCACTCTACCGCCCTCACTCTACCACTCTACTGCCCTCACACTACCACTTTACAGCGTTCACTCTACCGCCCTCACTCTACCGCCCACACTCCATCCCTCTACCGTCCTCACTCTATCGCTCTACCACCCTCACTCTACCACTCTACTGCCCTCAATCTACCACCCTCACTCTACCACTCTACCACCCTCACTCTACCACTCTAGCACCCTCACTCTACTGCCCTCACTCTACCAGTCTATCACCCTCAATCTACCGCCCTCACTCTACCACTCTACTGCTCTCACTTTACCGTCCTCACTCTACCACTCTACCGCCTTCATGCCCTCAATCTACTGCCCTCACTCTACCACTCTACCGCCCTCACTCTACCGCTCTACTGCGCTTACTCTACCGCCCTCACTCTACCACTCTACTTCCCGCACTCTACCGCCCTCACTCTACCACTCTACTGCCATCAATCTACCTCCCTCACTCTACCACTCTACCGCCCTCACTCTACCACTCTTCCACCCTCACTCTACTGCCCTCACTCTACCACTTTACCACCCTCAATCTACTGCCCTCACTCTACCACTCTACTGCCCTTATTTTACCGTCCTAACTCTACCACTCTACCGCCCTCACTCTACCTCTCTCTCTCTACCGCCCTCACTCTACCACTCTACTGCCCATCCTCTACCGCCCTCACTCTACCACTCTACCGCCCTCACTCTTTCACTCTACTGCCCTCATTCTACCACTCTACTGCCCTCACTCTACCGCCTTCACTCTACCACTCTACCGCCCTCACCATCCCGCTCTATTGCCCTCACTCTAATGCCCTCACTCTACCACTCTACCACCCTCACTCTACCTCCCTCACTCTACCACTCTACCACCCTCACTCTACTGCTCTCACTCTACCGCCCTCACTCTACCACTCTACCACCCTCACTCTTTCACTCTACTGCCCTCACTCTACCACTCTACTGCCCTCACTCTACCACTCTACCGCACTCACTCTACCACTATACGGCCCTCACTCTACCACTCTATCACCCTCATTCTACCACTCTACCGCCCTCACTCTACCACCCTTACTCTACCACGATACTGCCCTCACTCTACCACTCCACTGCCCTCACTCTACTACTCTACCACTGTCAATCTACCGCCCTCACTCTACCACCCTCACTCTACCTCCCTCACTCTACCGCCCTCACTCTACCACTCTACCTACCTCACTCTACCACTCTACCGCCCTCACTCTACCGCCCTCACTCTACCGCTCTACCGCCCTCACTCTACTGCCCTCACTCTATCGCCCGTACTCTATCACTCTACCGCCCTCACTCTACCGCCCACTCTCTACACCCACACTCTACCACCCTCACTCTACCGCCCTCACTCTACCACTCTACCATCTCACTCTACCACCCTCACTCTCCCACTGTACTGCCCTCACTCTACCACTCTACTGCCCTAACTCTACCACTCTACTGCCCTCACACTACCACTTTACAGCGTTCACTCTACCGCCCTCACTCTGCCGCCCTCACTCCATCCCTCTACCACCCTCACTCTACCACTCTACTGCCATTAATTTATCGCCCTCACTCTACCACTCTACCGCCCGCACTCTATCTCTCTACCGCCCTCACTCTCCTGCCCACTCTCTACCGCCCACACTCTACCACCCTCACTCCACCGCCCTCACTCTACCACTCTACCGCCCTCACTCTACCACCCTCACTCTACCACTGTACCGCCCTCACTCTACCACTCTACCGCCCTCACTCTACCACTCTACTGCCCTCATACTACCACTTTACAGCGTTCACTCTACCGCCCTCACTCTACCGCCCTCACTCCATCCCTCTACCGTCCTCACTCTATCGCTCTACCACCCTCACTCTACCACTCTACTGCCCTCAATCTACCGCCCTCACTCTACCACTCTACCACCCTCACTCTACCACTCTAAAACCCTCACTCTACTGCCCTCACTCTACCACTCTACCACCCTCAATCTACCGCCCTCACTCTACCACTCTACTGCTCTCACTTTACCGTCCTCACTCTACCACTCTACCGCCCTCACTCTACTGCTCTATTGCGCTCACTCTACCGCCCTCACTCTACCACTCTACTGCCCGCACTCTACCGCCCTCACTCTACCACTCTACTGCCATCAATCTACCTCCCTCACTCTACTACTCTACCACCCTCACTCTACCACTCTTCCACCCTAACTCTACTGCCATCACTCTACCGCTCTACCACCCTCAATCTACTGCCCTCACTCTACCACTCTACTGCCCTCATTTTACCGTCCTAACTCTACCACTCTACCGCCCTCATGCCCTCACTCTACTGCCCTCACTCTACCACTCTACCGCCCTCACTCTACCGCTCTCACTCTACCGCCCTCACTCTACCACTCTACTGCCCTCCCTCTACCGCCCTCACTCTACCACTCAACCGCCCTCACTCTTTCACTCTACTGCCCTCACTCTACCACTCTACTGCCCTCACTCTACCGCCTTCACTCTACCACTCTACCGCCCTCACTCTCCCGCTCTATTGCCCTCACTCTAATGCCCTCGCTCTACCACTCTACCACCCTCACTCTACATCCCTCACTCTACCACTCTACCACCCTCACTCTTCCACCCTCACTCTACCACTCTCACTTTACCACCATAACTCTACCACTCTACTGCCCTCACTCCACCGCCCTCACTCCACCACTCTACCGCACTCACTCTTCCGTTCTCACTCTACCACTCTAGCGCCCTCACTATACCGCCCTCACTCTACCTCTCTACTGCCCTCACTCTAACGCCCTCACTCTACCACTCTACCGCCCTCACTCTACCACTCTACCGCCCTCACTCTACCGCCCTTACTCTACCACGATACCGCCCTCACTCTACCACTCTACTACTCTACCACCGTCAATCTACCGCCCTCACTCTACCACCCTCACTCTACCTCCCTCACTCTACCGCCCTCACTCTACCACTCTACCTACCTCACTCTACCACTCTACAGCCCTTACTCTACCGCCCTCACTCTACCGCTCTACCGCCCTCACTCTACTGCACTCACTCTATCGCCCGCACTCTATCACTCTACCGCCCTCACTCTACCGCCCACTCTCTACCGCCCACACTCTACCACCCTCACTCTACCGCTCTCACTCTACCACTCTACCATCTCACTCTACCACCCTCACTCTCCCACTGTACTGCCCTCACTCTACCACTCTACTGCCCTCACTCTACCACTCTACTGCCCTCACACTACCACTTTACAGCGTTCACTCTACCGCCCTCACTCTGCCGCCCTCATTCCATCCCTCTACCACCCTCACTCTACTACTCTACTGCCCTCAATTTACCGCCCTCACTCTACTACTCTACGGCCCTCACTCTACCACTCTACCACCCTCACTCTACTGCCCTCACTCTACCACTCTACCACCCTCAATCTACCACCCTCACTCTACCACTCTACTGCTCTCACTTTACCGTCCTCACACTACCACTCTACCGCCCTCACGCCCTCACTTTACTGCCCTCACTCTACCACTCTACCGCCCTCACTCTACCGCTCTACTGCCCTCACTCTACCGCCCTCACTCTACCACTCTACTTCCCGCACTCTACCACCCTCACTCTACCACTCTACCACCCTCACTCTTTCACTCTACCGCCCTCACTCTACCACTCTACTGCCCTCACTTTACCGCCCTCACTCTACCACTCTACCAACATCACTCTCGCACTCTATCGCCCACACTCTAATGCCCTCACTCTACCACTGTACCGCCCTCACTCTACCACTCTACTGCCCTCACTCTACCACTCCACCGCCCTCACACTACCACTTTACAGCATTCACTCTACCGCCCTCACTCTACCGCCCTCACTCTACCCCTTTACCGCCCTCACTCTATCACTCTACCACCCTCACTCTACCGCCCTCACTCTACCACTCTACTGCCCTCAATCTACCGCCATCACTCTACCACTCTACCGCCCTCACTCTACCACACTAACGCCCTCACTCTACCACTCTAACGCCCTCACTCTACCACCCTTACTCTACCACGATACGGCCCTCACTCTATCACTCGACCACTCTCTCTCTACCGCCATCACTCTACTACTCTACCGCTCTCAATTTACCGCCCTAACTCGACCACTCTACTGCCCTCACTCTAAAACTCTACCGCCCTCACTCTACCACTCTACCGCTCTCACTCTACCACTCTACCGCCCTCACACTACCACTCTACTGTACTCACTCTACCGCCCTCACTCTACCACTCTACTTCACTCACTCTACCGCCCTCACTCTATCACATTACCACCATCACTCTACCGCCCTCACTCTACCACTCTACCTCCCTCACTCTACCGCCCTCACTCTACCACTCTACCGCCCTCACTCTACCACTCTACCACCCTCACTCTACCGCCCTCACTCTACCACTCTACCCCCTCATTCTACAGCCCTGACAATACCACTCTACCACCCTCACTCTACCGCCCTCACTGTACCACTCTACCGTCCTGACTCGACCACCCTCACTCTACCACTCTACTACCCTCACTCTACCACTCTACCTCCCTCACTCTACCGCCCTCACTCTACCACTCTACCACCCTCACTCCACTGCCCTCACTCTACCGCCCTCACTCTACCACTCTACCTCCCCACTCTACCGCCTTCACTCTACCGCTCTCACTCTACCACTCTACTGCCCTCACTCTACCACCCTCACTCTACCACCCTCATTCTACCACTCTACTGCCCTCACTCTACGGCTCTCACTCTAACACTCAGCCTCCCTCACTCTACCATTCTACCGCCCTCACTCTACCACTTTACTGCCCTCACTCTACCACTCTACCGCCCTCACTAGATCGGCGCACTCTACCACTCTACCCCCCTCACTCTACTGCCCTCACTCTTTCACTCTACCACCCTCACTCTATCGCTTAACCACCCTCACTCTACCGCTCTACTGTCCCCACTCTACCGCCCTCACTCTACCACTCTACCGCCCTCCCTCTCCCACCCACACTCTACCACTCTACTGCCCTCACTCTACTGCCCTCACTCTACCACTCTACTGCCATCACTCTACCGCCCTCACTCTACCACTCTACAGCACTTACTTTACCGCCTTCACTCTACTGCCCTCACTCTACCGCCCTCACTCTACCACTCTAACACCCTCACTCTACCACTGTACTGCCCTCACTCTACTGCCCTCACTCTACCACTCTCCCGCCCTCTCTACCACTCTACTGCCTTCACTCTACCGCCCTCTCTACCACTCTACCGCCCTCACTCTACCACTCTACCACTCTACCACTCTACCGCCCTCACACTACCACTCTACTGTACTCACTCTACCGCCCTCACTCTACCACTCTACTTCACTCACTCTACCGCCCTCACTCTACCACTCCACTTCACTCACTCTACCGCCCTCACTCTATCACATTACCACCATCACTCTACCGCCCTCACTCTACCACTCTACCTCCCTCACTCTACCACTCTACCGCCCTCACTCTACCACTCTACCACCCTCACTCTACCGCCCTCACTCTACCACTCTACCCCCTCATTCTACAGCCCTGACAATACCACTCTACCACCCTCACTCTACCGCCCTCACTCTACCACCCTCACTCTACCACTCTACTGCCCTCACTCTACCGCCCTCAATCTACCTACTCTATGGCCCTCACTCTACGGCTCTCACTCTAACACTCAGCCTCCCTCACTCTACCATTCTACCGCCCTCATTCTACCACTCATTTCATTTCATTTCATCAACTTTTATTCGATTATAAAAATTGTATAATCATAAAAAGTACAGTTTAGGAAACACAGTGATAATACAAAGTCAAGAAAAATCAATGACATTTGAACACATATAATGTTAAAAAACGATTTTACGACGAATTGATATTATTATTTTTAAAAAAATCGCTATCAACTTTGCTTCATGCGGGGATTTCGGCAATTGAAGGTAAGCTAGTGCTGGGTGCGATTGTCTGAGTCCGCTTGAACGGAGGAGGGGCAAAATCCATTTTTTCCTTGCTGAACTGTAATGTTTACAAAACAGGATGACGTGTATCGTTGATTGTTTGGATACTCCGTCGCATGGGCATCGCATCAGGGTTCTAGACCAGTTCTTCATTTCAGGAAATGAGACTATACGGAAGAAAAGATCAAACCGTAGTCTCGTCAATAGGAATTTTTCATAGTTCGAAAGGAAGTACGTCAAGTAGGGCTGTATAAATTTCTCAATTTGCAATGTGCAGATTTTTTCATTTTGCATTTTTACAATCTCGACTTGGTTGCGGAGCTCTCTTAAATGGCCCATGCATAATTCCTTCAACTGTTTCTTTGAAATGTCTTCTATTGAGGGGGGTTCTAGAAAGTATTGCTCACGGTCAAGATCTTGGAAGAATTTATGGATGTAATTGAGCCACGGTATTTTCCTCCAGTACGCTAGGCCAAGACATTCAGTGATGAGGGAGCGTATTATGTGACTTTCGGGGTTACACCATATGCGGTGCCAGAGTATGAGAGGCTGGCATCTTATGGTGTCGGTCATGTATTCCACACCCAACTCCCGATGTGAGGCCAAAATCGGGGAGCTTTGGGGGAGAGCTAGGATGTATTTGAAAAACGCATTCTCCGTGATCTGGAGTTGATCGATACAACCATAACCCCAGATACCTGCTCCATATGTGGCCACACTGTGGCATTTTGCGTAGTATATGGTTAGCAGTTCCGCTGGGGCTGGTTTACCTAGTTTCCTAGAGAAAGCGCTTAGTGAAGATACTGCTCGGCGAAAGTTGAGATTTCTGGCTTCAATTGCCTTGTGCCAGGTCATTGTGTCTTCCATTAGTATGCCCAGGTATGGGTATACCAGTGTTTTTTCCAATCTGGTGTTACTTATGAAGATGGACTTTGAAACTCCACGTTTTGGTCCAAAAGTCATTGTAAAGGTTTTTTTAATGTTTACTTTTAGACCCAGGGAGTCCATGAATGACACATATTTGTTCAACTGCCGCTGAAGTTGGTTAGGTGTCCGGGCCAGGATGACCGAGTCGTCGGCATACAGGGGGATGGGTATCGGGCGCTGCGCTATCTGTGGAAGATCCTGGCTCCCTTCCAGCATAGCCTGTTCAAGGCCGTTGGTATATAAATTAAACAGGAAGGGAGCCAGTACGCAGCCTTGCCTTACTCCCCGTGATATTTTGAAGGGACGTGATAGTTCACCGCCGATGCCGTAACGAACTCGGCCTTCCGCATTGGTATATAGCTCCCTCAGGAAAGCTAATAAGGGTGGATCCACTCCAAGATTTGTCATGATCTGCCACAGCTTCGCATGCTGTACGCAGTCGAATGCCGCGCTCAGATCTACGTATACCAAGTAGATGTTACCTTCTTTCGCGCGTGTATACTTTCCATTCTACCACTCTTCTGCCCTCACTCTACCACTCTACCGCCCTCACTAGATCGGCGCACTCTACCGCCCTCACTCTACTGCCCTCACTCTTTCACTCTACCACCCTCACTCTATCGCCTAACCACCCTCACTCTACCGCTCTACTGTCCCCACTCTACTGCCCTCACTCTACCACTCTACCGCCCTCCCTCTCCCACCCACACTCTACGACTCTACTGCCCTCACTCTACTGCCCTCACTCTACCACTCTACTGCCATCACTCTACCGCCCTCACTCTACCACTCTACAGCACTTACTCTACCGCCTTCACTCTACCGCCCTCACCCTACCGCCCTCACTCTACCACTCTAACACCCTCACTCTACCACTGTACTGCCCTCACTCTACTGCCCTCACTCTACCACTCTCCCGCCCTCTCTACCACTCTACTGCCTTCACTCTATCGCCCTTTCTACCACTCTACCGCCCTCGCTCTACCACCCCCACTGTACCACTTTACTGCCCTCACTCTACTGCCCTCACTCTACCACTCTACCGCCCTCACTCTACTGCCCTCACTCTACCGCCCGCACTCTATCGCTCTACCGCCCTCACTCTACCGCCCTCACTCTACCACTCTACCTCCCTCATTCTACCGCCCTCACTCTACCACTCTACCTCCCTCACTCTACTGCACTCACTCTATCGCCCTCACTCTACCGCCCTCACTCTACCACCCTCACACAATTTAGCTATTTTCAAAACCAACACATAAATAAAAAATGTGCCATTTACAATATGAATAGCTCAACATTTCCTAATGCGAGACCTATTGCATTGCAAATTCGTGTTATTTTGTTTGGTGGTGGAGTGCATCTCAATACAATTTTTTCTGTTTTGCCTGGGTGAGTGTATCCCAGTACATGTTTCTGCTGTTTTGGTGGGTGAGTGTATCCCAGTTACAGTCTGTGTTTCTTTTGTTGTGAGGGTGTGCTGTGTACTTCTGTATCACAGTGCTTGTTGCTCAGTGGGTATGATTGAGATAGCTATGTGCCATGGACTTACTTTTCTATGTTATGTGTTTTGGTTCGGTCTGGTTTACAGTGCTGGTTCGCTGTGTGCTTTTCGGCTTATCCATGTCTATAACTTATTTTGCTGGTGATTGGATCTTACACACGGATTGTAGGGCTCCATGAGACGCCAGGTGTGCGAGTGTTGTACGTGTTTTGTACTTTACAGCGCAGCCTTACGTTTTACTTCTGTCTTACCTCATGTTTTGCCTGAGACTGATGGTCCCTTCAGGTGTGAGTTTTTCATGGCATATGTTTTGTTTTTTGGTTGTGCCTTTCTTTTATGAGTAAAGGGGATGGTGTGTGTGCCATTGTATTATTGCAATTTCATGCTATTGTATTGTTCCATTTTTATGCCGTTTTAGTATTGTATTGCATTTTCTTGCCATTGTATTATTGCAATTTCTTGCCACTGTATTATTGCATTTAAGATAGTACTTCTTGCTATCTTTTACCCTGTTTCATTATCTTTCAATTGTTGTATTTTCTTCTTTGATTTTTTTTCATTTGTTGTTCCTTTCTTCTTTATATTTCTTTTGCTTATGTAAGAAATAGGATATGTTCTAGCGTGACTTCTCCCCTTCTTTCCTTGCACCAATTTGTTCAGCCTGAATGGCTGTAGAATGTAGGATGATGTCACGGAATGTCACGAATGTCACAGAATATTGGATTGTGGTATTGGTTAGAGTGTCAGTTGAAGATGAGAGGCTGAGCTGCAGGGAGGCTGCTCCTGGTGGGGCTACTACCGATTACCATCTTATCTACTACTTACCTTATTTCACTTACCTGGAACCGGATATAATAAATTACATCTTGGAACATACCACTCTGCTTACATTTGTTGGAATTCTTTACCTAGTACAGTGGGTATGCATGTAACGCACCGAACATACAGTTAACTAGCCCACAAACCCGAAGGATCTTGAACAAGGACCAGGCTCATAAAGAGTGATTGTTAATGGTTCTGCATACACAAAGAATCACCACGCATTATTTGTTGTGGAACGAAATTCTGTATACAGACAGACTGCAGATGTTGAGGTCTGTCTGTGGTGGGTTGTCCAACATTTTGTAGTGGTGTCTGAACTGTATTCAAGATTCAAAGATTCAAAGATTCAAAGATTTTTATTTGCTTTGGTACTCGACTGAGGACCACAAACTTAAAAAAACAATTTACAGAAGAAAAATCATTAGAAGTTAATACAGTATTAAAAAAGATTTTAGAAATGTATAGAAATTGTAGCAAACCCATTCACTGGGTGGATGTTTACCTACTATTATCAGATCATTTACTGTTGTAATTTTACATTTCCGATATATCGGGTCAAGGTATCTTACTCGTGCTTTTACTATATTTGGATGGGGACAAACAAATAAGATATGTTCAATGTCCTGATCACCACCTTGACAGAATTTACATATCGGAGAACCTGCTAATGTCCATCTGGAGGTAAAGGTAGATACAGGTAAAATACCTAAACGCAACATTATAATAGCCCTTCTAGCTCCGTGCGTAAGGCAAAATCCCAAATATGGCCGCATTTGCTTATATTCCAATGACTCCGTAAAGAGTTTGTATGTGGATAACTTAGAGCAATATGCGAGATCAAGGTCAAAGCTCAATCTTGGTGTGAAGCATTTTAGGAAGAGTTTCAATTGAGGATTTGACCAGGTAAGCAAAATTTCTTTGGTAAGATTAGCGATTTTAAATGCAACTGACATATTCCTGGAAAAATTAAGGTATAAGGCTTCTAATTCAAATATCTCAGTCTTTAACAAGGATCGCAATGTTTCTTCCTTAGCATGCAGTAAATTGTACGCCCATCTAATGATATTGGCCACTGCTATAGCGTAGGTGCTTGTAAGTGAGAATTCCAATCTGAGTGCTTGTACTGGTGTGGATCTTGAAACTTTCAGTTTTTTTTCCAGAATTTTTCCTTCGGTTATGTCCATAAAGGTCCATTGCTTAATTGGGATGTGTTCAGTAGCATAGGATAAAACCGGGGGGATTTTTGCTCTGAACACTTTAAGTAATGAAGAGAAGTGCCTATTTCCGGTGGCAGTGTACAATCTGGAGATAGCCCCGGCATGTAATTCTGATTTTTTCTTTAGTTTATTTATTTGCTTTGAGTTTTGCAAATTAGTTGTGTAAATCCTGCCGAGGTAAGTGTATTCTTCTACTTCCTCTACTCTGATCCCATCTAGATGCCAACAGTATTTGACATTTTTCTTTTTCTTACCGGTAAAAGCCACCACTTTGGTTTTTGATAAGTTTCGGACTAAATAATGTTCCTTGGAATAATCGTTTAAAGAGTCCAATAATTTTTGAAGACCAAAAGGTGTAAGGTCCAACATTACTATATCATCTGCATATAGTAGTGCATGAATGCCTTGGAAAGCAATCTTTGGTGGCAAACTGGAGCATTGTTGCAGATGATACGGTAAATCGCTCAAATATAATGAAAATAAAATAGGTGCGAGAAGGCACCCTTGTTTAAGGCCATTAAAAGTTTCAATCTGTTTGGTCAATCCTTTTTCACTCCCCATTTGTACCTGGGACCAAGTGTTAGTATGGAGCGCAATAATGATCTGCAGTAAGTTTTCGGCGATCCCTAGTTTCCTCAATTTTTTCCATAGTGTAGGTCTATGTACGCGGTCAAACGCTGTAGAATAATCAATGAACGCAGCGTACACTGTTTGAAATTTCTGCCCAATGTATTTATCTAGAATAGTCTGGAGAGTGGATATATTGTCAGTGACTGAATGATTGGGACGAAAGCCAGCTTGATACTTAGGTATTAGACCCTGTGAGAAGGACCAGTCCTTCAATCTATCCAAGATCTCCGCAGCGAAAATGTTACCAGTAGCGTCCATTAACGCTATTTGGCGGTAATTGCCAGCGATATTTTGGCTCCCCTTTTTATATATTGGAATAATAATACTCCCCTGCCATGATTTAGGTAATCTCCCAGTGCTGAAAATATAATTAAAAAGTGATGATAATATCTGACTCCATTCTTTAGGATGTGACTGCAAAACCTTAATGGGTATTTGATCAGGACCTGACGCTGCAGTTCTTCTTGCTTTTCTAATATGTATTTCTATAGAAAATGCTGTAGTTTTTTCTATCGAATTTGATTTGTTTTCCGACGTGATTTCAGTATCATTTATATCTGAATCGTTTACATTTTCTTTATATAGCTCAGTTAGATAAATTTCCCATTCTTTTGGTGGAACTGGTATTGCATACAGTTTCTTTTTTGTACCAGTCATTTTGGCGATCAGAGACCAATATTTTCTTTGGTTGTATTTTTTCGCCGCCTCTTGAATATCTACCCAATTTTTATCCTGCAGCATTCTTTTTTGACTGTTCTTCTCTCTTCTTAATTGATTTTTTAGTTTGTTTATTTCTTGCTGGATTACAGGTGAGAAATGTTGGTGTTGCCCTCGAATGAGTTTATTGAGCTTCCTTCTGATTATACTTTTATTGGTCGTCTTGTAAATTCTCTTTTTTTCTTGTTTTATCCGGCTTAGGAGTGCTTTTTTAAGTTTGTTGATGATACATTAAAATTTGTTATTTGATCTTCGGAATGTATGTTGGATAGAAGTTGATTTTGTGAAATTAATTCGTTAATGTGGTCAAAAGTCGATGAATTCCAAAAGATCCGTCTCTGTTTGTTGTCAGTTTCGATATTGCTTTTATGGAACATAATTCAGTTCGACGAGGAGGACTTTACCGACCAACCAGTTTTTAGGTGTATAAGAGCATGGTCGCTATTGTCTGTAAAGTCAATGCTCAGGTGTAGAACAGTATCTATCAGCTCCATACCACAAATTAAGTAGTCAATTATTGATAAATATCCATTCCCTCGTCTTGTGAAAGATGCTGGTCTATCGCCATCCACATTACCATTCAAGATTGACCCATTTAAATGTGGTAAACATGATAGTAACAATTTTCCTCTTTTATCAGAAGCTTTCCCTTTGGGGAATGTTGGGATAGATAATTCCAGCGATTCCTCTTCATATAATTTTGCCCATTTTCCGATCTCAGCATTAGATATTTTTGCATTCAGGTCACCCATAATTAAATATGATATATTCGCTCGATCTTCAATTATTTGTGCAATTGCATCCATGGTTTCTACCAGGATGATATCCTGGTTGGTACCTGGAGGAATATACACGTTAAAAAGCAAAAAGGCCTTTTTTTGGTCAGAGTCATTAGTCTTTAATGAGACCTTGATGCATTGGAAGTTGTCCGATTTGGACTCAATAACTGCTTGGGACCATGATTGCTCCTCGCTCAATAGAATTGCAAGTCCGCCCTTAGCATGGCCTCTGTTCGTTTCTATAGCCGGAATATCATAGACATAATAGCCCGTCTGAATAAAAGATTTTTTTGCCCAAGTTTCCTGTATGGCTAAAATATCGGGATAGTTGTTTAGTGCTTCATTCATTTTGTTGTTTGTTTTTCCGGCTATGTTCCATGAGGTGATCTTTAAACCATTGTTAAACAGTGTGTTGTTGTTGAACTGTATTCCTTATTTGTGTTATTTTTTCCAGATCCCAGCAACCACCGAGCAATATCTAGCGTAAGCCTACTGAAGATGGATTTGTCGTCTGGGATGGAAAGTAAAGCCCCTAAAGCCTCCCTAGTTTTCCAGGGTAGGTTGGCCAAGCAAAGTTGATCTGCAAAGAGTGTAGACTTCAAGCTTGAGACCGTGTACAGTATAATACAATGGATCATCAGACACAGAAGGAACTAAACGTGTGGTCAGAGAAACATTAGGACAAATGAAATGATTATGCAATTGAAATCTCAAAATACAGGCGAAGTAAAAGTTAGGAAGAATAGTGAACATATCACCACACTAGCATAAGTGTCTAAGTGAGATTCAGGTAATAAACCTCAGGGTTTGAGTGCTTGGTGCACTCTCATCTCATCACATTCTGATTTGTTCTGCGCCTCTCAGGCCAACGTGATCATGGTGTTTCAGCATCATGGTCCATGGCTAGTGCTGGAGGTGGACTTTATGCAGACTTCTTACAACATGTAAGTCCATGAGCATCCCAACTGGTTCACTGGTATATTTCACGAGGAGTCCAGTGTTTTAGGCCAAGTCCTGGGAGGATTTGTTTATGTTTCCCCTGTGACTAGCGCTTATGTTCTGCAAAAAATAACTGAAGTTCCAAAAATATGTTTGGATCAGTGCTTAATTTGTGCCAGTTGTTTCCAGTGCTCAGAACTGGCACTTAATTATCAGTGGTGCCTCTAGTGACAGTCCATTACATGGTGGTGCTATTGTTTTAATTTTAAGATGAGTCCAGCAAGCATGTTTATTAAGTCAATATGCATTGAAAATGAATAATTCCAGCCTCTCGTGCCATTATTATAGCTCTGTGTGACCTGAAATAGTCTGAATTGTCACACTTGTATGAGTGCGATGGCTAGGTTTTATATTGGTGCTCTCATTGGCAGCACTGGCAGGGTATGGGGGTGCAGGCTGCAGTGGACTACCGAAAAGGGCCCGGGCACTTATTTTATTAACAAATTAAGAACAGGGTTGGATTACTTTTTTTCTCTGTTTTCATCTGGTTGTACTCCAAGATATTCAGGCTCTGGGTGCCTCAACCTGCATTTCTTCATTCATTAGAGACCTAAAGTCGTTCAGGCGTCCCTAAACTTACCATACAGACAACACAAGGCATTATTTACTCATCTAGAAAAATGTGTTGATTGTAAACATAGCCTATTGAAGACTATAGATTATGGGGCCCATTACCAGTTGCACAGACCAGTGCCCCCTGGGGTCAATTACAAGTTTTCCAGTGTCACTGGGCTCTGGGGAGCTGCTGGGGCTACAGGCAGCTGTTGTGCCACCCCGTCTTACTGCATCTTTCAAGCATTGGTGGGCTGGGGGGGGGGACACTGAAGAAACTCCCCTAGCTGAAAAAAAATCATCCTTTCTTCCTTTGGTTTTTCTTTGTTCGCCATAAGTTGGCAGGGTATGCTCAGACGTGAGTCCCTTGCTCACTTTTCCCCTGGATTCAAGCAAGCCGGGCTGAAGAAGGCTGAAATGCCAGAAACCGGTCCTCGGTACCTTGTTTCCGGTCCAGGGAAGGCATGGCTTGGCAGTTCGGGCTGGACTGTTCCCATGAGGCACAGGGTCAGACTGATTTGCATATGGTCATGTCTGAACTGGGGGGGGGCAGAGTGGGCTAAAGAATGGTGATGGATTAAACCCAGATCAGTTGACTGGGGGTGAGTGCTTGTATTGATAACACTCCGTCCATCATTTCCTTTGGTTTTTCATCCTTTCCTCCTTGCACTGCATGCCCAACTCTGCCCCATGGGATTAAAAAAGCCCCATAACATTTACCACTTGCTCCACCCAGCTGGGGAGTATTTGCAGTTTTGAAGCTATTCTTTTCTCCGAAAGGTGGAATCATGCAAAACTGGACCCCATAATTACTGGGCAGGGACATCTTAAGGATTTTAGGGGCCCTGGGCCAAACGTATTTTGGGAGCCTCTGTTCAGAACAAATTTTAATTTAGTATCCAGTTTCAGCTCTATCATGCCCTCTTTGGCCTAGTCACCGACAGTGCACAGGCATACAAGTCCATATTTTAAATGTATTTACATCTAATATTCAGGGATAGTGATGCGTGTTTTCAATATTGTAGCACAGCAGCAGCTCACTAATATTACTGCAAATAATCTCTGTGACACCCTTTCATTTCTTATATGTGAGGTCTGTTTTGAAGTAAAGGTAAAAACATTTTTAGGAATGTTGCATGAAAACTGTATTTTAATCAATATATTTAGGAATTATTAAAGGTCATCAGGGCAAGACTCTATGCAGAATAGCGATGGCTCTATCACGGCCTCCCCTGACAGGCTGGGGCCCTGGGCCAGAGCCCACTTTGCCCATGCCTTAAAACGTCTCTGAAACTGGGTGCACAGGCTACTCCTCATTCCAGGGGAAATAGCTTGTGATCCCAGTTATCTTGTGAGTTACTGCGCAGTATAATTAATTCAAGCCCAATTATCTCCCTATGGAGCTAACCGGGAACTCATAATGGTGCTCCATGTGGGATATTTCCAAATGTTGACCATGGCGAAGAGATAAGAACCCCCAATGCAAAAAAGTTGAAAATAATGCAAAACATTTTACTAGAAATAAATAAATATTAGGAATCCATGGGCCTGCCATGGCTTATTCTGTCTAACAGCAAGACACAAAGCTTGGGGGCTCAGACCCGGCTGGACATGGAGTCTGCAAACATGCGTAGGGAGAGAGAGTGAAATCTTTGAGCAGGATGGATCAGAGAAAAAACTTTTATTTCCAGCACTACACTCTCCGTCTCTGTGCTATCACAGTTGCATGCACCCTAAGCCTGGCTCTGTGGACTCTGCATTGTGGTCTTTGAGGAAGGCCAGAGTGATCATAGCTCTCTGGTTGAGGGTGCACTGTGCAGAGTTTAGCAATGTCCGTGGAGGTATGAACCTGGATTCTGCTTTCAAGCTCCCAAGAGGCAGCTCAAAAACAACTAGAAGTTTTAATCAACGGTCACTACTCAAGAGTCCGCAGAGCCTAGTGACCATCGCAGGAGGTGCATGGTCACTGGCTGCCAAGTGGCACTGTGCCATGTGAGTCATTTCATTTTCTGTCTGTACACACTTTTCAGTCAACTACTGTGCCTGTGTTGTTTTTTTGCAGTCAAGTGTGGTTAGCTGCACTGCCAGGGCTAGCTTACGGTATTACACTTGTCAAGGGTCCACTTGGTGGGTATTGGTATGCATTGTGAGGTACAGAAAGGGAGGTTTTAAAAAGTGCAATTCATTTTTTTTAAAATGTTTACAAAAAGATACATAAAATGATTGTCTGTAATGATGAATTCACTGTTAAGGAATATGAATATAGAATAATAACATGAACTATAGAATATTTAAAAAAAATGTTAGGCTGATTATATATTTTAAAAGTTTAAAATTCCCAACCGTTTGGAGATGAGAAGAGCATTTGGAGACCCACAGGAAGTCTGACGAGGAGTCTCTGTAGCGACAGATCCATGTGCTCCTGTGCCCTGCTGTGGCATGCTGCACAGAAGTCTGTGTCCTACAATCTCAGAGTCACAACATCCTAGAGAAGCCCCTTCCCTCTGGACAGAGAGGAGACCTCCCTCATAATTATGTTAGCCCTTGCCTTCCAGGTCAGACAAGTGGCCTCCTGGGAAACCGATGCACCCCTACAGATCCAGCCCCTGCAGGGCCGTGCACTTGTTTACAGAGCCTTGGCACTCTACTGAGAGCTATTGGCAGGGTCGGATTGGGATCACAATTTGGCCCGGGCACTGCCTAAAAAAATGGCCTACATTCGCGGGGCGTGCCCTTTCACGAAACACCATTTGGTTACTCTCAAAGGTGTCATTTGTTGAGACATTTTTGGTAAATTAAGCATTTTAAAGCTGATAGAGCTAGTAACATTAATAAAGACTAGGGGCACTGCAGTTCTGATAACTGCATACTTACTTGCAATCTTAATACCCTGCACAATGTAGTCAGATACTCTTTCCCAACCAGCAATGTTGTTGACTCTGATCATCTCATAAATCAGAAATCTAGCACAAAGTCAAGGAGAAAGGATTAGACTGGAATCTCTGGGAATAGAACAAGTAATAACAAAAGTAACGGGAAGAGCAACTCTGAACCTCTGCCATGGAGAATAGAACCTCTAACGACAAACAGTGAAGAAATACGTTCTGCAAAACACTCAAACTAAATAAAATGTAGCTCCTTTACAAATTTTGCACTTATCCCTGTATGTAAGTACCTTTTGCTCCCTTGCCTACCTCCCCTCTTTCTTTGTGTCCACTACTGTGTACAATATGAGATCCATTTGTTAACAACTATAGAAATGTGACTCATGATTTTCCAATGAATTAAAAAAATGATAGATAGAGGCACAGTGTTGTTACAAATGGTGAATTTAGATTTGTTTTAGTGGCTGTACACAATAATCGTGTAGAATCATTGTGGTTTTTAAATGGTGCTTAATTGGCTTTCAAAGATGTGCATAACAAAGCAAAACATTAAAAAATAAGGTTTTTTGTAGACTGTGTTTGCCATTGTAATTAGTATTTTGGTGTAATTTAAATAAACATGTCTTTATATATACTTGCTTTATACGGGGCATGTAAACCAAGCTATACTATAAGGAATACGGAGAGAAACAAACTGACTATTGTCTAGATAAAGACGGAATAATTAAACCCATCGAAACACGTCGACACATCATTGTACATAATCCAAGGGAAAATTTGGACCTGCAGATACGAAAATGAGTGTATCCAGGCCAGGATTTTAAACTGTCCCATGGAATATGTTTCTTTGAAAGACAAAGTACACTGTCTAACCATTGTTCTCTTTTTATGTCATGGTATATTGTGTAAATTGATTGTAATTGGGGATTTTACATTAATTGTTTTTATCAATTGTTTTGCATACAACTGTGATAGATAGGATGTGTATTAAATGTTCCAATTGTAACCAGTTTTTTTAATTATAAAAGATGTTTGTAAAACTTCAGTGCTATTTAGCAATTGAATCAAATATTAGGTGGGATTTTCCTTGATGAGTTGTATTATTGTGCGCCTTGTGAGGTACGACCTAGTTGTGAGTTGAACCTTGTATTCTGTTCCTTTCATAACCCAAGGGAATATTTTTGTACTTGTCAAGAGTACCCTACTCCCTTGGCTACAACAAGGGGTCTCTCTCTCCTTTTTACACACTACTGTGGTTAGACAGTGATCTCCAGTTCTGCTGGGTAGTGCCAACTGCAGGGCTGTGGGAAAAAGAGGTAAAGAGAGGTGAAGTAGAACTAGAAATCTGGTAGTGATAGTTGTGATGGGGAAAGTCTGAAGGTAAAAACAGAAAGATTGGATAGCCGGGAGAAAGGAACATAGCTATAGATAGAGAAAGAAGTAGGTAGGTTATGAGAGTAAGAGGACAGTTCTGTCTCTGCTTGCCCTATCCCAGAGGAAGAGCGAGATATGAGCCCAGAGGCTCCTGCCCTCTGTGTGCCAACAGTTGGATGGAGTAGCCGGGAACTACTCTATCATGATCATCCCTTTTCTCGTGATTAAGAGCCTCTGCCCTCTGCCGGTCACCTGGTGTGTTGGTGCAGGTGTGGCCTGACTGCCGCCCTCGCCAGGACTAGCCACTCATTTCCCTCTCAGACACTGATGCCAGCCCTTAGCATGCAGCATGTCGGGCAAGCACTATAAGTGGCCAGAGGTTAGGTGCTGCATTGCTTCAAGGTGTTCTCGACCCTGCCCTTCTTTGATGCTCAGCAACTGCCCATGTAAGGACCACGGGGGTAAAGCCACAGTCAGACGAGCCACATCAATGAAGGTAGTAAGTGACTGTAGGCAGGCAGTGAGTATGCAGCTTTGCCTGGTGCACATGTGGTGTGGCTGGTTTCACATCATCGTGTAATGTGCTGTAGCCGGGTATTGTGTCACCTGTTTGCGGACTGGACAGGCAGTGGCTTCTGACCAAGTCAGTCAGCAGTGTTACAGAAGAATTGTGTCTTGCACCACAACTGCTGCACGCACATGTGAAACCCACACTACTTAGGCAAATCACAAACTAGGCATTCCTACACAAACCATACCCATATTTGTCCAGCTCTCTCGTTGGCCATTGTCCCTCGTTCAGACCCGACCAGTAGTCTTTCCTGAACTCTACCATGTCCATTCCCTTCTCGTCTTTACTGAAGTATTTCTCATCACTCACACAGACAATCTGTTGAGCACCAAAACTCTCTCCGTACCGCTCTCCTGGTCTTCCATCCTATGGACCTCCCTCACCCAGACACCGGCTATACCTCTCTCTCCCCCTTCCTGGAGACTACTTCATACCCTAGTCGAAGGATACACAGAGCGAAGATTCGTGAAGCCCACCCTTGGATAAATCCCACTCCACAAAACTCCAGTACACTCAAAACCACATAATTACTATCCACATAATTCCACTGCACACTTTGCCACATAATTCTATGCCACACTATTCCACAACTAGCAATTCAAATCCAACCCCCATAATTGCACTCCATACCACATACCTCCACTCCATTCCATAACACATGGGTAAAACACATTGTCATTTATAGCGCCAATAGCTCTAACTCTTGCGAATGCGCAACCTATTGGCATGGCCAATGCTTGTTTTTTTTTATTGCCGTTGTTCTTTTTGACAGTTATATATATTGTGAACCCAACCCAAGGCAAAAGCTATTTAAGCGCTATTCATGAGAACAAATTACAGTACACAAGATCAGATGTTTTATTTAAGGCCCTGGGAGATGAAGTGATTTGCTCAGAATCACAGGATGTTGAGAGCAGATGCCTGGACTCAAACCTGATCCCCCATCTCTGACCTTCAGGCCACATATGCCTATGCACACGCAAGCCATGAAAGTGGAGGATATTGTTCTTTGGAAGGACACTGGGGGCAAGGTGACAATGGCCGGCACCCTCAGCAATAGGACAACAGGGATGCCCTTTCACTTACAAAATTACTAACACTGCCCCCAGCCCCCCATTGCCTGAGCAACAGAACTGCCAGGCCCATTTTTATTACTAAATTACTCAAGTACTCCCAAGTCCTCTACTGCCTTTGGGCAATGACCTGACAGGGGAGGGTATAAAGCATAAAACACCACTGCTGTGCCACCCAGAGGGGCGGGGAGGAGGGGTGTGAAGATGGATCAAGTCCACAACATCACCTGTCCCTCACAGCGAGGCCCCAGCACAACCCATCAGTGCCCTGAATGAGAAGCTCCATGTGCGAGGTGTCAGACGAAAACACCTTTTCTGGGCTGTGTGGCCCCAGGGGGCTGAGGTGAGAATGGCTCGCTGGCCTGAGCAACACCTGGCCCCCTGGGAGGCCGATTCTCGCATACAGTCCCCAGCTTCCCAGCCCCCCATCAGGGCAATAGGTTGGCAAGGCAGGGGGTCAAAGAGAGACCACAACTAATCATCGCCCAAAAGCTATATGACACGCTCCCCACCGAGGCAGCTTTTCATTATACCTGGCCAGTGCCCTGAGTGGGCTGGGAAACAAGGGGAAAAAAACGACCCACAGAGGGCACCAACACACCGGCCCTGCGACCAATACCCAAATGCCCACTGTGCCATTCCGCCCCTGGCTATTGGCATCTCTGCACCAACACTTACCCGTCATGGAGCCAGGCCTGCTGCAACAGAGAGGTACTTTACATGATATTGGTTTCCTACACACAGACCTACCCTTCTGCAACACTGCCTTTCTCTGGAGAGCCCTGTATTTATTCAGAACCATGACATCCTGCCAAGCACTGCTCTATTAGGGCTGACACTGTTGGTGCGTGTTCCTGACACCTCTAACGTAGCCTCTCCAGGTCTTTAAGTGGGATGAAAAAACTGGGGGTCTCTCAAAGGGGCGTGGTCAATGTAATTTAGTGGTGGCTTAAAAACACATAAGCTAAAAATCTGATTAGCATAGTGTGTCGCCCGACTTGTATTTTGCTGTTTCTGTCATTGCTTCCAGATATATGGTACAACAAGTAACATCATACCTACAAGAAGTCAGGACTATTGGCTTTGTCAATGGTTGTTAGATGCATAAGATAAATAAGCAAGAACTATGGCTTGTATATAATATTGAATACGCTTGCACCTAAAGGACTGGCGACACCACGACAATGTTGCTCCTCCAGAGTTTCAAAAAGAGAAGGGAATTCCAGAGAGAAAATGACTCTCTTAAGGATTTTCCTTCGTCTACGACGCTCACCTGGCATGACGTCATGCCATAACTTCTCCGCTAGTGAGAAGTCAGCAGAGGGAGCAGCGCACATCAACGTGCCTGCTGTCAATGCAGTCCGGAAAAAACGGACCGGCTGTGCCAGGGCACAAAACAGAGCCCGATAGAGACCCGTTTCGAGGCCACGTTTAAAAAACTACTGGTGCTCAGCACCGGTAAAACCCGGCCCACTAAAAGCACTGATCCTCCCCACAGTCCTGCCTGTCTGCACTGTACTCACGGCAGCCTGTGAACACGGCCAAGAGGAAGGCAGCCTTCATGTTCAGACAGTCTCTGGCAGGTCTCGGGTCGACGGCGACAACAGCAAGTGCTCTAGTCACTGGTGAGGCTGCCGGTTTTAAATATTGTCTATGGCTGCATCATCCAAAACGTCATCAGAAACCTTGAGCAAACACCAGTCGCCGAGCAGGAACATCGGGCGGTGTACTGGGTACAGGAAGCAAAAGACTCGGATGCTGCCTGCCCCCTCACGCGACCAGAACAAAGTAAATACCGTACCAGTGTACTGTTCCAGGATTGCTTTATTGGCACTGATGGGCGACATATAGCCCATGTTACGTGGAGTTAGTACTTTACATACTTGAAGGCCTGGGCAGGGGTTTTCCCAGTGCTATCCCCTGTGTTTACCTTGATAGTGTGGTTACAACACTCTGCTAATCAGCTTCAAATACATCCCAATCATGATATAATACATTTCAAAGACGTCTGATGCGTCAATTAATCATCTTTCCCTATCGTACAAGTGTGCGTGGCCAGAAGCAGTATTGCTATTAAAACATACATTTTTTATAGTCCTCATATACCCCACGAAGTGCCACCAATACCAAAGGCGCCTTTGACATCCCACTCGAGTTCTACCTCGGAGCTACATCGCCTGGTAATACTCCACTTACTCATGGCAAATGCTCTCATATCGAACAAAATTAAAATGTCATGGGAGCCAGGTATAATGAGTGGACTATATTAACTGGTTCCGTAACGTTTAACCGTCTTTCAAAGGGTACCCACCACTTGTGAGACCTGCCTGCATCCTCTGCCTCCTTCAAAGCATACACACCTATAACTGCTCTAAGAGAGTCATCCATGGAGGGTCCACTTGTGACCACTTCCTACAGATTTCCTTCCTAGACAGCAACTTCGTGTAAAAGAGCAACCTGATCAAATTAACCACATTCCCCTGCATTTTGTTACAGTTTTCAGTGCCAAAATGAAGCAAGAGAGGGCTCACCTGAATGGCTGAATGTAGCACAGTTGACAGCACCTTACCCACATCTTGCCAGAAGGACCCCGAAGCTGGACAGTCCAAGACATATGTATATAATTTGCGTCAGGTGGGCTGCACCTCTTGCACCTGCTTGCCTCATTTTTCATCATCTTTACCATCATGAAAGGGGTCCAATAACACGTGAAGAGGTTCAATTCGAGTGTGCAGGTTTCACATTGGTGAGCAAAAGATTCAAAGAAACTTGCCATAATGCTTTGATCCCTGCACTTGGCAAGTCTGTCACCCAGGTTGTACACAGCGGCTTCAACTTTTCATCCATAGCTGTGATTAGATGTCAATGTCAGGCAGAAACTTTCTTATTACTAAGCTCAACATTCTGCCCTGCTACTTGAACAAGCATTGGCAAAGCTATTTAAGGAAGCCCACAATAAATACATTATTAGACCAGAACCAGCATTACATCAATGGTGGATTTCAATGTTTTTCTTCTGAATGCTATTGTGTTCTTGTAGTAGATCATTCAATGCTGTTTTTATTAATATATGAATGTACACTGTGCTGTTGTATCAATATTGGAATGCATACATGAAGAGATAACCCCCCTCCCTCTGCCTGTGACAAGCCACACTTTATTAGAACCTCCTGATTGATTGATATTTGTTACCTTAAAATTTGCTTAATCATTTAAAAACTTCGACACGTTTAAATAAGTCTTTCTCATTCTTGTTAGAGGGGCTGCCCCTGGGCTTGTAAATTATCCCCATTGGCTTAGCAAAGATATTATACACAAACACTGCCAAATCCAATAGGCCTCGACTTAAACCTTGAAAACACATGGACTTTCCATCCATGCACTCACTGACCCTTCCACATTCATGCACTCAATAAATCACCATCCGCGCACTGGGTTCTGTACCTGTCACCGAATGTCATCTATAAATATACTATTCCAGAGAGGATAAGTGTCTAAGATAGCATGGGGACGAGGACAACATATAATAAGAAACACTGAAGTATTGGAGGAATAGTGGGAATATGTGGTCTCAAAGTTACAACTGTGATGGGAACACCTGTAGAATGTCAAATAGAACACTGTATTCAGGGGTAACCTGGGAATCCTAACAACGGGAGGATGAGATATACTGGCTAAAACAAAGATTGTGGTACATTAGTTGCAGGAAACGGAAACATCTATTGATACTTGGGGGGCCGATTAGGATGGCGGGCGGATTGCCCCAGCCAGGCTGGCGGTAGCCACCGCCAGCCTGGCGGGGGTAATCCGCCCGCCATCCTCTCCTGAATCCCCCCGTCATATTAGTATGGCGGGGGTGACCGCGGCGGACGGAAAGACCGTCCGCCGCTTTTCCGCCCCGGTCCCTTTGCGGCCGGGGCGGAAAAGGTTTAATATGGTGGCGGTGTCTATTAGACACCGCCAGCCATATTAGGATGGGCCAGGACAGATGCCGCCACGGAAAGGCATGCGGTCTTCACTTTGGGGGCCCCCTGCGGGCCCCCAATGTGAAGGAGGGGTGGGGGGATGCACACGGGGGATACCTATGGTACCCTCCTGCATTTACGTAAACAAAGCGGCAGGCACCGCGCAGTGCCTGCCGCTTTGTTTATGTAAATGCGTCTCATGCATGTTTAGTATTGTTGCGGGTGGTGCACTCAGCACCACCCGCCACAATATTAAACATGCAGGACGCGCCCACCACAGTGGCGGGCGCATCCTAATACCCCCCACGGGACCCCCGCTCTTATGGTGGGCGGACCCATTCACCAATGGGATGGCGCCTAATGGACCTCTTGGTTTTGAGATGCTGTTGAGTGGACAGTGATAACAAAACGGCACATTCTTCCAATCCAGAGCATTAGGATCATTAGTTGAGTGAAGATTTTCTACAGAAGGTGCCAGCCATGCTTGTGTCTGCCCACAGGTCTCACACTCATCCTCCTAGCCACTGAATCTCAGCTCTTCTTGCCGACTTCGACGCCACACTGGCTTGAACTCTGGAATCACATGCTGGAAGGCAGGGGACAAATCGAGAAGGAGGCTACACCCATACCCACTGAGCTGCTTGCCGGCTGGAACGTTGTGCCGCAGGAACACCGCAATCGAGCATTGAGATACCAGAAGCAGCTAACAGGGACGCATCTGGGATGAGTAAGCACTACCGGTAGTCGTTAGTGGCCATCAGCGGGAAGTTTATCCACCAGCTTTTTCATGGTAACGTGTTTTTTGTCGCAGTTTTTTTTTGTATTCTCAGCATTTCAGTTGTCCTAGTTTTTCAACGGTCCTACTGCGTTGTCTTAGGGCAGTGCTTTTGGAACATTTGGATCTGGACTTGGCTTTAATTGATGCACTGATTCTCCTTCTTCTTTTTCATCCCAGTGTGTGTGTGTGTCTCCATGGAATTCTGGAGTTAGTCCTCAGGAATCTTCACCATACTTAGTTACCCTCTTGCCACACATTTACCCCCACCCTTCATTTTTGTCCTCAGGCTCTGGGAGTCCGGCTTGGTTGGGGTATGCGACAAGACGGTGAAGGGGCTTCAAGGTGCAGAGTAGTTTGTTCTGTGAAACAGAGGGTTCTCATCAGTGACCAGAAAGCTGATACCCATTACAGAAGAGGTCCGCCAGCTAGACTCAGATGAGAGCCGAGAGACAATATTGCTCAGTCCCCACCAAGGATATCATCATGATTGCTATCTCATAACTTGTGGGTGGAGGTGGCCACTGGTAAGCAAAGGCAACATTTTTTTCGTGTCTTTTTTCACTTTTTTCCTTTTTTTTCTTTTTTAATTTACAATGACCCCTCTAAAAACCTTAAGGCTCATCAAGCCCTCACAGTGCACAGAGATTGTCACCAGAAGTAAGGCTTTCTCCAATTTAGAAACAGAGGCAGGGGCTCTCATCATCAGTCACAGACTGTCTTATTGCCTCTTTCTCTGCATATACCACTACATCAGACCAACCCCCTCTGGACTCAGAGGAGGGCAAGAAGGAGTCGAGGGAGACCAGACTAGCTAGTAATACCCAGGATCCACACAAACCTGAATTTAGGGTAGAACTAGGGCTGCAGGAGGACAATGCTCATGAGGGGAGGGAAGTCAGTGATGCTAAATCAATTACGGTACAAGCCATTATATATGCTCCACCACTGCAATCTGTTATAACTAATACAGGCCCCCATAATTCGATCCATCAGCAAAATACAGCAACCGTGGTGATGTTGCCATATCGTGATGGAGTAAAACACTTCTATCCCCTGGGGATGCTACTTTGCAGAGTACGCCACAGGGGACCAGTCATTTATTTATGGTCATTTGCCCAAGGGATGTGACACCCAGCCCAAGATGATCAAGAACATATTCTCTCTGGGTCACCACTTCTTTCCCCTGAAACCACATCTCTTTTTCCCATAAACACTAAAGTCAACACATAAATTGGTAGTCCGCCTTTAGACTCCCAGTATATTACTTACAGTATACTGTTGACTTTATGCCGCTCTTTGGAAGCAACCAATGCGGCATTACACTGGCATTCAGATAAATTGGAGATACAGGTAGAGCTATAACAAACCAAACCATGGCCACTTTTATTACTTCTATTGACAACAGAATGCCCAGTCTTACCCCTCTTTTCACTGCCACAATATTGGATGTAAGATCTTCAACCCTGCCACACACTTGCTGCCCCATGATTGATAAACTGGAAGGTATCTGAGTGCTCATAGGTGCCATGGGGGAAAATCGGAGAATCCTCAGCACTGTAACACCGCCCCAATTAGACACCAGAACTTCCACAGGGCTTTAAGACAATGAGCAGCTCCACAAGAAGTCCCCCGGATCAGCTGCTCAAATAACCTCTCAATGTGACGCAGCACAGGAGTTGAACTCAATTTATTGGCCCTACCATTTTCTTCTCACACGGCTTAAGTGTGGATGTTATTGATATGTTAAGTGATTTATAAAGCGCCAGGATACCGAAGTGTCTCCGCACTAAGAATTATTTCTCAGGTACATACTCATACAGACGCTCAAGACACCTAGCCGACACCTAGCCATTACAGCTGTATGAATAACCAGGTTTTGAATTTGTTGTGGAAAGCCAGTTCAGACATTTCTTGCCTGAATGTGCCAGAGACAGGATGCTCCACATCTTTTTGGTTAACAGGCTGAAAGAGCAGCCTCCCATGCATGTTTTTTTTTTTACAAGAGGGGTCAAGGCTAAAGAGGTTCCTGCACACCTAACCCTTCTGCCTGGTACGTACATCTGATAAAGATGAATTCAGGCAGTCAAAGGTGGTTCTTGTAGATTTATTCAAGAAGACAGGTATCTTTATGAAGGGGCACTGGAGCAACTGCTAACAATCAGAATGCAGAGTTTGAAGTTCATGTTGTAGCAAGGTTTTTTTTGGCCATCCAGATTTTACAAAATGAATGACTTGGTTAAGAATAAGATCAGATTGGATGGCAGTAATCAACTCTTTCTCAGAGAAAGTAGCATCTCCTGTGTTTGCAATGAAACACTCCTCAATCTCTGTTTCCCACTCTTGGTTTTCATGTTCCTCAATAGGAAGTCTGGAGGGACAGTCTGCACAATAATTTTTTCCACCAGGAATATATTGGATGGAGGAAGAGAATTCAAGAAGTTTTGCTGCAACCTTGAGATACAAGCTGTTGTACGTTTAATGTTATTACCAGAAAGTATATTTACCAAAGGAGAATGATCAGTTTTGAGTATGAAGCGCCTACCCCAAGAATATGCTTTACATTTTTCTACGCTCCAGACACAGGCAAGTAGTTCTTTTTCAATCACCGAGTACTTACGTTCAACAGGTCTGAGAGTTCTGGAAGTGAATCCTATGGTGAATTCATGTCCGTTTTCATTTTGGGTAAGAAAAGCTCCGCGACCATACTCACAAGCGTCAACAGTTACAATGGTGGTTCTGCCTTCAATAAAAGGTTGTAAAGCAGGTACATTTACAATTCTTTGTTTGATTAGTTTGAAAGATTGATCACATGATTCTGACCATTTGAATTCTGTGTTTTTCTTTAATAAAGGTCTAAAACATTCTGTCAAATTGGCAAAGTTCTTCAAAAATTTGGCGTAAAATTCACACATTCCTAAAAAGGAGAGTAATTGTTCTTTGTTTTTAGGGGCGGGTGCATCTGTGGTACTCTTGACAAGGCAAGGTTTGTGTTTAACTCCTTGAGCAGAGAATACATGTCCTAAATATTCGATTTCTTTAGCTTTGAATATGCACTTATCTTTTCTTAGAGTCGCACCTCTGGATTGAAGTATTTTTAAAATTTTTGTGATTAAGATGTCATGTTCAGATTCATTTTTAGTAAACAATAGAATATCATCTTGAAAGACAGCTACTTGTGAAATACCTAAAACACTTCAGACATTAATCGTTGAAAAACCTCTGCCGCAGAGGCTATACCAAAGGGCATTCTGCATAATTGAAAGGTACCATCAGGTGTGACAAATGCAGTGAGGTGACGAGAATCTTTGTTCAATTCCACCTGATGGTAAGCCGATCTGAGGTCTAATTTGGTGAACCAACTAGATGACCAATTTTCGTAATGAGGTCTTTAATTCTGGGTAAGGGGAAGTTGTCTAATCAGATAGCCTCATTAACACTTCTTAAGTCTACACACATTCTAAGTTCACCTGTCTTCTTCTTGGTCAAAACTATTGGAGAATGCCATAAAGTGCCCTCTACTTTCTCAATGATACCTTGAGTACACATGTCAGACAGCATGTTGGATAAATCTTCCCTGACACTAAATGGAATGTTGCCTAATTTATGTTTGACAGATATGATGTCTTGTTTGACTTTTACAGAATATTCAAAATTTGAGATTTTCCCTAAGTTATTTTGAAATACCTTAGGAAATTTGTTTTCCCAGTCATTGGCAATATTGGAAACAGATTTGATGTAATGTTTTTCAATGGTGATAGGATTATCAGAACCAGGTCTAATAGTTAGAATAAACTCAACTTGGTGAATGAGTCCTAAGACATTTATGCCTTTACGTGCTACATAAACTTTTCCACTTATAGAAGAGTGTAATAGTTGGATGGAAGACCAAAAATCACCCACCAAATCTACTTTATTGCCCTCAAAAGCTACTGTCATAACATCAGGTGGCAAAAGATGTTGTGAACTCCACAACTGTGAATATTTGATATTGTCCATAATAGTGATGCGTGCTCCAGTATCTACTAAAAGTGTAATAGGAACATTGTTGATCTTTACTTCTATCTCAAGATCACAAATTGAAGACATTTTTTCTTGTTTAACACATCTGACACCGAAATCTAATTCTTTAATCAAAACATCACTGTTGTTATCATCACTGTCATGGTCTTCGATAACTACACAGGGAACAGGATTAGGTTTGTTGAAACTACCCCCCCCCCCTTACAGGCTTTGGAGAAATGTCCTATTTTCCCACATTTCTTACATTGTTGTCCAAGAGCAGGACAATACCTGAAAGAGAAACATGGTTTGGTGAACCACATCTAAAGCAAATAATCTTACGAGTTTGGGAAAAAGGATGGATTTGAGATATAGGTTTAAAGACAGTTTTGATCTTTTTGAAGTCACCTTTATCAGAAATAGGAATGGATTTATTGATGACAGCGCCAGAGATAGTTGTTTTGCTAAGTGATTCTTCTAAAAACTTCACATCCTCACAAGAACCTTCAATACTCTTGGCTATATCCACAGCCTTATCCAAAGATGGGTTTTTACAAGTGAGAAGACACTCTTGGATTTTTTTAGAGTTACATCGAACTACCAGTTGATCCCTTATCAGCTGTGAAGTGGAATTTTCAAATTCACAAGTTGCCGCTAGAACGTTTAAAGCAGTAACATATGAGTCAATACTCTCTGTAGGTTTTTGTACTCTGGAGAAAAATTTAAATCTATGAACAACCAGATTTTTTGACTTGGAAAAGTATTTATCAAGTTGAGCAGTAGCAAGTTGATATTCATCAAGATCGGTTTCATCTATATCAGGGTAGTCAGGTAAATGGTCAAAAATGTTCTGTCCCTCAACTCCTAAATGGTAATACATTAAACCTTTGTTTCTATCTGGTTTGAATTTAGTGGCGTCAATGGCCACTAAATATGCATTGAAAGAACGAATCCATAGTTTCCACTCAAGTATGGGTTCACCAGGCTCTTGTAGAAAAGGTCCTGGAGGTGAGATACTCTGCATGGTCTTGGAAAATTGATCAATTTGTTGAAAAGAAGAAAAAAATATATATATACATTTGAATAAAGTTGCGTAGAGCGTGCAAATCGCTGAGAGTGTTAATTTGCACTTAATGAAATAATTATGAGCACATCACAGAAGAAAGTGTGCAATTGCAGGTGGAAGTTATGCAAAGACAAAGCGTGCAAATCGCTGGACATATAGACATGCACTTAATGATGTTGTTGTGTGCACATCACAGGATAAAGTGTGCAAATCACTGAAATGTAGATCTGCACTGAAGTGTGAAAAGTGTGCAAATCACTGAAATGTAGATCTGCACTGGCATGTAAGGAGTGTGCAAATCACTGAAATGTAGATCTGCACTGGCATGTAAGGCGCTGTAGAATAAAAACAAAAGCTGTAAATTGTTGAAGAATTCTGATCTGCACCTGAGATTAAAATTGTGTGCATATCACAGAAGAACTCGATTGTGTGCAAATAGGAAAGAGTGCAAAAGTATGATCAGCTGCTGTTTAATACTGGAACATGTTGCTTAAGATGAAGTACCACAAGTAACCACATGATGGCAGCAGAGTGTCAAGAGTGCGAAAGTATGAGAAAATACACTCTATGGTGATGATGACAGCTGAAGCAGAATAAGCACAGCAGAAAACGGCAGGTAGGAGAAATTATAAAGGAGTCTTCACTAATAACCAAAGACAATGTTCAATTTGATGGTTGCACTCTTACACGGCACAGATAGTGACAGCAAGGAGATATAATGAGCTTCTTAAAAAGCACAGGCAGAGAATTTGTTGTTGTGCATTTTTGCCGGTTTAAAATACTCAATCAAGATGAAGTGTGAGATAAGCATGTATGAATGCGCTTGAAATTTCTACTTTGTCTGCTGTATCAGTAGAAGAAGAAAATGGCTTTAACAGCTGATATGTCGTAATGTTGTAGCGCGAGACAAAGAGTGCTCAAGGTAAAGCAATTGACAGCTGAGACACACAGCAATGCTCAACCTTGCTGCCAGGTAACGTTTTTAAGCGTTGTAGGAGTCTTGAAAACAGCGCGATATGAATAAAATTCACAGGTTTTGCTGTATGACGAGGTGAGACTGTGAGAAAAAAATGAAAATATAAATCTCTCACCTTGGTTGTTCGGTAACTGGTGAACAGCAATGTCGTTAAAGTAGAATAGTTACCGGCTTGCTCTCAGTGTACCTTTCATTAATAATTCAGCATCCAGCTTGTGTGAAGGGCATCCAAATGATCCCAGATCATCGCCAATCTGATAAAGATGAATTCAGGCAGTCAAAGGTGGTCCTTCTAGATTTATTCAAGGAGACAGGTCTCTTCATGAAGGGGCACTGGAGCAATTGCTAACAATCAGAATGCAGAGCTTCAGTGACTTCATGACACATTCTAACTACTGAACATTCTAAGCCAAAGGCTTACATTACCACAGTACGCTTTACCAAGAGGGTGCAGATAGCGAGGTCTTTTTCCATTCACAAAGTGGTGGCAAAAACACACCTTTAACCCCTTCCATGCTGGCCCGTTATCGCCGCTGTGCGGTAAACAAAAGAACAGGGCGGGGCCGTGACGAACCCCAGCCGTCTGTGGTAAATAAATAAATAATACCCTATTTTTGAGTGCATGAATGAATAAATAACAGATAGCTCAATAAATAAGAGTCAAGATTCGAGGTAGTAGGAGTTTCTGCAGGTTTATTACAGCATAAGGACAGGATCAGGACAACCTGCATAGGATGAGCAGAACGACAGGGCCCAGCAGGACAACTGGGACCCAGTAGGGGAAAAAAATGCCCAGCAGCTGCTGGGGCTTGGTCTGGGATGAGCGCGCTAACATTCAATAACATAACATTGATATATATATATACATAGCGCAAACACATAGCATTACATTGCAGTAGGCGTAACAGTGGGTGGAATAGAAGGCGTGACGTGTAACAGTCGCGAGAGATAACAGTAAAAGTGGGTGTAACTGGGAGTTTACATAGACATGTGATGCAAACGTAACAGAATATGTCATGAATGGGCGGAAACATAGGAGGGGGCTACCTAAGGAGCCGGGACCTCTAACCTAATGGTGCGCGAAAACTGGCAATGACGTGTTACTAGGAGAAGTTGGGGGCTACGAACTCTGTGCTAGGAGCAGAGACTAGAGTCTGGAGGGTCGGAGCGACATGTACCTAATCCTATCTGGTATCTAATGTTTAGGGAACATGTTGATATAAACTAGAAGTCATGAGGGGAAAAGCTAACCTGATTCTAAGACTGGACCATGCATTATTCTACATGTAGTACGTGAAGAATATTAAATGACCATTAAATACAGTATTTCTCTAACGTGGAGCCGAGAAGGCTAGACAATGACGGAAACTATTGATGCAGTTCAGTAGCTTAGGAATGCAGAAGAGGAGGACTGAACTGATAGCAGGAACTATAACATACTTTTGGCAGACTCAGAGGCAGAGCCGGGCTGCACCGGGCACTGCGAGGCAGGAAGTAAGTGAAAGGTCGAGGATACAGGTGGGGGCTGTATCGCTCCTCAGCGAGGCTTTCAGGAGACAGGAGCTGAATCTGTGGTCCGGGCCCTTTTGAGGCCTAGAAACGGGGACTTTATAATTGAATAACGTGCACACTGAGAAACGTGGCAACATTACTTACATAGGCCTGATATTCGTAGTATTCACGAGGACTGGAAAATAGCATACCAGAGGTGGACACAACTGTAATTGCGTCTTTAATCAGAAATGGGGAATAACATATGCATATTGGTCATGCATACATAACATATGATGGATGAGGCGTAGGGACACAGAACATGGCAAAATTTACTTTTCCACATTCCCTCCTTGTCACTACGTTTACATCAGGAAACATCAATATTCATGATACCGTCTATCATTTCATACAGTACCATTTGCTCGTCTCGAATTGTCTTGGAACGGGATTTAGAACGGGGCTTGGGACTAGGAATACAAGAGGTAGCACACATGCTGCAAATCGCAGGGCCACATTGTATACAGAGGCAGCAGCTAAATATGATCGCTACTGCAATACCTAGGAAGGACAGGACTTTCCATCCCCATGCGGAAATGATATTCCAGAACCAACCGGACCATGTCCAGGTGCCTGGATCTTGATGTAACAGATGGGCAATTTTATGAAGTCTGGTTATAGCTGAATAAACAGACGGCGCGTTATTTGGAATAAAAATGCAACAACTGGATCCGAGAATTCTACAGGCCCCGCCCCTATCGGCCAGTATGACGTCAAGGACGAGACGATTCTGTAAAACGACAAATCTCATAGCAGATTGCTCTTCGGTTAAGTTACCTAGAGCAGAGGCAGTCTCATTTACTACAGCTTCGAGGGTTCTTGTTAACCTACGGATTAGTTTACTATTCTGGACAGGTCCTATAAAGAAAAAGAAACCTTTATTGAAATCTGTATACTGTTCTAGAGCAGTTTCAGTTTGATCGACAATTGGGGACTCCCTTCTAGGTCTAGTGTGTACTAAGAAAGAATTCCTATGATAATCAGGTGGAGCTAGAAAAACAGGTGGCAGTAGGAAGGCAATGTAACAGGTTCCCTCCCAATCGAGGGGCAGACGGACATATGCAGTTTGACCACAAACAAAATAAGAATGACGTGAAGCTTTGAAAATAGATTTCCCACTGTCACCATACTTGACAACAGTAGTACATTCACTATGACCTATATGTACAGAACCATAACTACGGATACATAATTCGCCTTTGACTGGTAGTACTGAAATAGCAGGTAAGTCTGGAGTATTATCAGACTGAACATTCAGAACCATGAAATTCGACGAATAATTTCCTAAATTATATACCTCATTTTCTAAATCTAAACCTGTTCTGTGGGGAAAACCTTGCTTGTCTGGAAAACATGTACTGTTAAGAAAAGACATATCTGTTGAGGATGACGTTAACGTGGACCATGCTCCACACGAACCATTGTGTGAGAATGGATAAGGAAAGAGTGGCAGAACTCCCTTCGATGTCTGGAAAGGGGGGAGTCGACCACACACCCAACAATTAGTGGCATTGCTGGTCTGGTGTGAATAATGTAACATACGGATGAATGTGTTATTACGCATGGCGAGGCGGTATGAATATTCGTGAGGAGGCAGATCACTAAACGTGTGCTCTACTGTAGCATTAGCAGACATATTTACATGAGGAACTGGTAAATACAGAAAAAATGCGTAGCTGGTGCAGGAAATCATTAGGCTGAGAAATAATATGAAACTCAGAAAAACGATGCATTGTAGTGAACTGCGACTGACTCTCTCACTATGGGGGTCTATTTTATACATGTCAGAAACAGTCTAACCGTTTCACCTAGGGGAGGACTTATACAATCAAACTGGCTGACTTATTAGACCTGAGCTTTAACTTATACTCCTGTTGCGGAGTTTTTTCTAACAAGGGAGGGGTTGTAACAAAGTCTGGTGCGGGACAGTCCTTTAAAACGATGTTCTGGCAATCCTTCGAATCCTGGGAAATGTTCTTGGCAATGTCTTTGACGACTGGCTTTGGTCCTTTAAAAAGTTTTACATGAGAAAGGTGGACCCACCCCTTCCTGCCTTCTAACTTGACGGCAGTTCGGGTGGTCAAGAGGACTTGACGTGGCTCTTTCCAACGTGGTTCCAGCGGACTTGATCTGTCAAAGTTGCGGATCATCACCAACGACCCTGGAACGATCTCGTGCGGTGCCACCTCGGTATTGTCTGGAAATGTGGCGGCAACCTGTGAACGACATGAGTTGAGGGCAGACATCAAGGAAGCTAGGTAATCTGTCAGCATATTACATGAAACATCGGTAATACTTCGGGGTCTAGGAGTACCCCACATGTTAGGGGGGCGGCCGAAAACGACCTCATACGGGGACAGACCTGATCTGGAATGTGCGACCATACGCATGTAAAACAGAGCGACTGGCAAAGCTACTAACCAGTCTACACCTTTGTCTTTACAGACTTTTGCTATACGGATTTTCAGAGTCTGATTATGTCTTTCTACTAGTCCAGCTGCTTCTGGATGGCGTACACAATGGAACTTCCACTGGTACCCTAACAACAGGGAAACGTGCTTCATGAGTTCGGATGAGAATGGCTGACCGTTATCAGAATATACGACTCTAGGGAGTCCGTATCTAGGGAAAAATTCACGAACCAACTGTTTGGCAGTGGTCGCGGCTGTGTAATCTGGGACTGGATATGCTTCTGTCCACCTGGACAAAGCGCATACTACTACAAGGACATACTTGAAACCTCGACATCGCTCCATCTGAATATAATCCATCTGGAGGACCTCAAAAGGGTGGTCAGGGGGCTGGAAACCACCTTGTTCCACCGGGACACTTTTACCTGGATTAAACTGACAACATATCATACAGGTACGGACTTTCTGCTTGGCTGCAGCTCGTAAATGCTTGTTGAACCAAATGTTCTGGATACTGTCTAACATAGCTTTTTCTCCTAAATGTGCTGGACTATGTGCGGTATTGATAATGACTTGAACCATAGAATCGGGGAGAAACCATGTGGCTCTACCCTTCGTTAACCATCCTTGATCTGTCTGGACCCCTCCTTGTACAGACCATTTCTTGATTTCATCGGGAGTAGCATGTAACTGGATATCTATGACATCTTGTGTAGGGTCCTTAACTGTCATGCATGTAATCAGATCTGGAGTATGTGTCTGATTAACTGGAATGTCTGGAGTCTGTGCTGTAAGCTTGGCTGTGCGGTCTGCTAGATCATTACCTTGGGAAATAATGTCTGTGACTTTCGTATGTGCTTTGCACTTCATGATAGCAATAGATGTCGGTAAATGTATGGCATCTAACAGGGCTTGAATAAGGAGACCATGCTGAATCTTGGTTCCATGAGAAGTCATAAAACCTCTCTCCTGCCAGAGCACTCCGAAGTCGTGTACAACTCCGAATGCGTAACGTGAATCTGTGTAAACATTAACCTTCAGGTTCTTGGCATGTATACAGGCTTGTGTCAGAGCAACTAGCTCTGCTGCTTGAGCGGACAGAGTATCAATACGGTGTGTTTCAATAACTTCAGTGTCAGTAGTCACTGCATACGCGGCGACTAGTTCTCCTGTACTAGTTCTCATACATGAACCATCCACATAAAGTGTCAGGTCAGGATCTAGTAACGGAATGTCTGTCAGGTCTTGTCTTGGCTTAGTCGTAATGTTAACTACTTCCACACAATCATGTGGATCTGGATTTGAATTAACTGATGGTAACAGTGTAGCAGGATTCAGGACGTTGCAGCGTCTAATTTCTATGTGTGGCTGGAACAGTGTCAATTCATAACCTGTTAAACGTGCAATTGTCAAGTGCTGAGTCTGTGTTCGGTTTAAAAGAACTTCTACTGAATGTGGAACTTGTACTGTCAGGGAATGTCCTAAAACTATGGAATCACTTTGTCTGATAGCTAGTGCTGTGGCTGCAACTGACTTGAGGCACGCAGGCAACGCCTGGGCGACTGGATCTAATGTGCTCGAAAAATAAGCACAGGGCTTGTATTGACCTGCTTGATCTTGTGTGAGAACAGATAATGCTGTACCTTCGCGTTCTGTAACGAAAAGTGTAAAAGGCTTACTGTAGTTCGGTGTAGCTAGAACTGGAGCTTGACATAGGGCTTTCTTTAACTCGTTGAAACTAAGTGTATGTTCAGATGTCCAAGGGAGGACAGTCGATACGGCTGCCTCCTGTGTCGTTAACTGTATCAATGGCTTGGCTAGAAATGCATACTGGGGAATCCATTGTCTACAATAAGAAGTAAGGCCGATAAAAGCACGTACCTCCTTCTGGGTTCTGGGCTGGGGAAGACTCGCTATTAACTGGATACGGTCGGGTGTCAACTGCCTACCCCTCTTGGACAGCAAGTGTCCTAAGTATACCACTTGCTGGACACAGAATTGAAGCTTCGAAGGTGACACCTTGTGCCCCATCTCGGCTAGAAAATACAGAACTGTAAGTGATGCTCGCTCGCAAGCACGTTCAGAACGGGCTGTGATCAGTAGATCATCGACATACTGGAGCAGGGCAGTGTCAGTTGGCATGTGAATGTTGTCTAGTTGTCTCTTGAGTGCTTGACTGTAAATACTAGGGCTTTCTGTAAAACCTTGAGGAGCGCGTGTAAACATATAGCTCCTTCCATTTAAACAGAATCCGAAAAGAAACTGGCTGTCTGGATGAATTGGAACACTAAAAAATGCATTCTTGAGGTCAATAACAGTGAAAAACATGGCTTCGGAATCAATGGCAGTTAACAGAGAAGAAATGTCTGGAACAACTGGGTACTGAGGAATAATACATTTGTTAAGCTCTCGTAAATCAATCACTAATCGATATACTGGGGGTGCATTCGGATCAGTACGTTTCATGACTGGAATGATCGGAGAATTGCATACATTGGAGTCAGTTTCTACAACTACCCCTTGAGCCATGAGCTCGTCAATAATTTTGGATAAGGCTGCTACAGCCTCAGGTGGCAATCTGTACTGTCTGATTCGGGGTAACACTACACCTGGTTTGAGAGTCACACGATAGGGTGTGATTTGCATGTAACCTACATCAGTTGGACCTTGCGCCCATAACTGCTGCGGGACATTAGACAATCTTGAATCAAAATCTCGTAATACATAGTGACCCTTAAAGTCACGTAGGAACAGACGTATTCCCTCTGGGGAACAACAAATAATTGCACCTAATTCTTTCAATGTCTTAATACCCAATAGATTTTCTGGACATGACTTAGTAAGTAACAGATCAGTAGTACGGGACAATGGACCTACTTCTAGAGTAACTGGCTGAGATATTTCATTAACTATGGGTTTTCCTGAAAATCCAAGGGAAACATTTCTTGAGCCTGAGAGCGGAGCCCCTGGAACTTCGGCATGACTAATTGTGGTCCTACTTGCCCCTGTATCGATCAGAAATTTTCTGTCTTTCCCTAATACTTGACTATGAACATAGGGACCTTCTTGGTCTACAGGTATCTCGATGAGAGGCACGCCTACCTCCCTCTCTAGGCTGTTTCATGAATATGACTGGTACTCTGGATACTCAGACTGTGCATACTGGTACATCTGCGATGTAACGTGCTGTGTTGCAGCAATAGGCTGCGGTACTGTAACTGTCTGCGGTGCATTCTGTGACTGAGGAGCCTGTGAAACTTGTTCTTGTCTAGGCGGACGTGGTCTTTCTTTAGTCTTACCAGTAGCTATGTTGTGCTTCAGAACTGCACAATCGTTTATAAAATGACCTGGCTGTTTACAATAATTGCAGTTCCCTTTAACGGGAGCTGCAGGATGACTGGCTTGATTCGGACCCCTCTTCTGACTGTCTTGGGGAATAGATTGTGCAACTAGCACTTTCATTTTCGTGTCTTTCATACGTTTTCTCTCGTGTTCTTGCTCTTCTCTGATTCTATTCTGGTGGTACTGGAGCATCTGGAGCATCTGGGACGGAGTATTTGCTTGCCAGGTGCTTTCGACTTTCAAAACTCGATTTTTAATTTGTGGACTTGAATTCTCGACCAATTTGGTAACGAAAAGATGAGGGTATGACTCACTACTTGTCTTGAGACCACTGTTAATACTGAAACATTTCTCGAATCTAGAATAAAAATCACTAATATCTTCTTCTTGTTTCTGTTTGCAGGCTGAGATTGCATCCCAGTCTTCTTTCCTAGTTGTCAATAATCTGGGTAAAACTTGAATCAATAATTCTGGTAATTCTTTACATTTATCTCCAAGACCGGTACCTGGTACTCGTGCCTTGTCTTCAGCTTCTAGAGCTGTCCAATCGATCTTTTTCTCTCCCACCTCCCATTCTTTTTCCTTTAGCTTTTCATACACCCCTGCGGGTAGCAGAACTTTTAACATTTTAATGATATCTGGGTAGGTGTATTCTCCCATACGGAGCATGTCTTTTAATTCTCGATGGAACCCTGCTGGATCTTTGTCATGACAGGGAATTAATTTCTTCATCTCGAGGAGTTCCATCTTTGATATCGGAGTGTATACAAACACTCGTTGCATGTCGCCACCCGCCCCTTGGACTGGGTGGACTTCTCGTAACGGATTCTGTCTGTCTATGTAAAACGGTTTACTTTCTGGGGGTGAGACATGAACAAAATGCGGGTTCAGGAACGTTCTATACTTGTGGCGCTGTTCTAGAATGACACTAATTAAATCGGTACCTAGACCTCTCCATCTATACTGGAGTAACTCGTTCAGGATATCATGTAACGGACCTGGATCAGAATGTTGACCCTCATACAGGGTAATGAGGTGCTGGATCATATACATACCCACCAGTCGTTGCTCGGCTGGGGGCAGTTTCAGAAACATTTGTGCCACTATTTCGTCTGGAAAAGTGGTAGAATCAGTAATCCATCGGACTGCTGATCGGGCTAGTTCTTGTTCGTGCATAGTACTTAATTCGCTATAACCGACTCGTGATTTCAGAATGTGATCGGTAGCTTGAAATACTTGTTCGAGAGAGCGAGGCTCTCGTGCTGGATGATGAAAAATAGACTTAGGTTCTGGACGTAAATGGCGATCTGGAAATCTGGATTTTCCTACATACGCTATTCTGACGGGATTCTCGTCTTCCTCTTCAGGATCAGAGGCACTTTCTTTCTCGCTTACTTGTGCTGCTTTACGCTGTTCGTGTAACTTTATTATTTCTTTACGAATTTTCTTGTACATACTTTCCATGGCACTAATGGTCTTGTGCTTACCCTCGGCTATATTATCACTCCACCTTGTTAGGATTCTCATGTCGGCGGGATCTTTAGTCGGGTAATCTTGTTCTCTTATTAGACAATTGATCAGGAACTTTAATATCATGAGCTGAATCTCGGCTTTCCTTTGGGACATAATCTCGCCAATACTTTCTGGATCATCCCCTGTACGGATGAAACGATATATTCTGTCTAGATCTTCTTTCATATTCGGTAAGGTGACTAGATACTCGGTCACTCTTCTTACACGCAAGGAATATAAAACCATAGTATTTTCGCCTGGAACTGGATCATAACTACATTCGTTAAGGGCTTGCCTGATTTCTGCGACAGACTTATTACTCTTGGGAGTACGCTGTGATGCTTGAGCATGTAATTCGAGTGCTGATAAACGCTTGTGTGGCGGCGGGGTTTGAGGAGGACCTCCTCCTGCGGCCCCTAGACTAGAATCGTCAACTGACATTCTTCGTGCTTGCAGGGTCGGTAATTGTAACGTGGGCTGAACTTGTATGGCGGGCTGACCCGGGGGTACCGTAACAGGTACTCCGGTGCCTGGAAGAGCGGGAAGTGCCTGATTTACAGGGACAGGTGGAGCGCGAACTGGATTTGCATATTCTGGGACGGTGTCATCCAAATAGGACGAAATGAAAATATCAGCTGCGGTCGGTTTGTGACGTAGCTTGGTCGGAACTAATGGTGGCGGGAAATTACTGGATGCCTCCGGGGTCGCTTTTGGCACACCTTCGGCAAGAAGAGGATACATACCCTTAATAAGGGCATGCCTCTGTCTGTCTGACTGTTCGGCTTTGACTTGTTCACCTATCTCGATTAATTCTCTTTCTTGGGCTCGTTCTTGGGATTCTCTACTTAACTCTGACTTTCTGACTTCCTTTTCCGTTCTTCTATGCGCTTCCTTACGCCATAACTCGATGGCATCTTTCTGTGACTGTCTGGCTTTCTTTTTCCATAATGCTTCTTCTACTCGCATGATACATTCGGCATCCCATGTACCCGATACGGGCCATCTATACTTTTCTTCTAACTGTTTGGTATACTCTACCCATAAATCTAAATACAATATGGCGCTTATGCCATGTTTCTGATACATAAAGTGACCTGGACTGTCCCTTGGCGGAACAGGAACTGCTGCTTCCAGCAGACCCTTTCTAGTTTTTAACTGACGTAACTTTGAAAAGAGCGGCATTCTAAACTTAAATCGGAACACAATACAATACACGAAAAACAATAACAATTGGGAAAACAATTCAGGCATACCACGACATTGAAAATACATTAAACAACATCATAAATAACAGTTCGAACAGAATACTACCTGAAAAATACTGAAAACAGAAACAGAACAGAATTCTCGAGAACGGAACAGACTAGAGTTACTGGATGCACTGCTGTAACAGTACGGAACATACCGGTCCCCTAAAGGAACACATCAAGACCCGTATCCACCTAGGTGGACACTTCGTTTGCGGGCTTGGGTACCACCAACCCACGGACCAGAGTCAATTTAGACTGACCCTGTCTAGACACTACCCCAGCAATGGTACTCACCGGGCAGCACGGAACGGAAGGCCTCGGACGGGACTGGACTACGACGACGAACTTCGGACTTCGGACTTCAGTTACGGGTGGACCTCCGGATACCTCGGACCTTGGACTCTCGGCTTGGGCTCTGGTCGGGACTCGCCGCGTTCCTCCACCGTCTCGTTCGGATGCTGGACCGCCTCCTCCGTCTCCTCCGTGGGCCTGAGGGATACTTAAAGCAGAAATATCTGCACTTGGCCAGAAGAGTTCCGTCACGACTGCAGGGGGTCAGGGGGTCGGCGTGGCTTCACCGACGCGTGGGGAAAGGGCAAGTCCCTATTCGGGCGCCATTATGTGGTAAATAAATAAATAATACCCTATTTTTGAGTGCATGAATGAATAAATAACAGATAGCTCAATAAATAAGAGTCAAGATTCGAGGTAGTAGGAGTTTCTGCAGGTTTATTACAGCATAAGGACAGGATCAGGACAACCTGCATAGGATGAGCAGAACGACAGGGCCCAGCAGGACAACTGGGACCCAGTAGGGGAAAAAAATGCCCAGCAGCTGCTGGGGCTTGGTCTGGGATGAGCGCGCTAACATTCAATAACATAACATTGATATATATATATACATAGCGCAAACACATAGCATTACATTGCAGTAGGCGTAACAGTGGGTGGAATAGAAGGCGTGACGTGTAACAGTCGCGAGAGATAACAGTAAAAGTGGGTGTAACTGGGAGTTTACATAGACATGTGATGCAAACGTAACAGAATATGTCATGAATGGGCGGAAACATAGGAGGGGGCTACCTAAGGAGCCGGGACCTCTAACCTAATGGTGCGCGAAAACTGGCAATGACGTGTTACTAGGAGAAGTTGGGGGCTACGAACTCTGTGCTAGGAGCAGAGACTAGAGTCTGGAGGGTCGGAGCGACATGTACCTAATCCTATCTGGTATCTAATGTTTAGGGAACATGTTGATATAAACTAGAAGTCATGAGGGGAAAAGCTAACCTGATTCTAAGACTGGACCATGCATTATTCTACATGTAGTACGTGAAGAATATTAAATGACCATTAAATACAGTATTTCTCTAACGTGGAGCCGAGAAGGCTAGACAATGACGGAAACTATTGATGCAGTTCAGTAGCTTAGGAATGCAGAAGAGGAGGACTGAACTGATAGCAGGAACTATAACATACTTTTGGCAGACTCAGAGGCAGAGCCGGGCTGCACCGGGCACTGCGAGGCAGGAAGTAAGTGAAAGGTCGAGGATACAGGTGGGGGCTGTATCGCTCCTCAGCGAGGCTTTCAGGAGACAGGAGCTGAATCTGTGGTCCGGGCCCTTTTGAGGCCTAGAAACGGGGACTTTATAATTGAATAACGTGCACACTGAGAAACGTGGCAACATTACTTACATAGGCCTGATATTCGTAGTATTCACGAGGACTGGAAAATAGCATACCAGAGGTGGACACAACTGTAATTGCGTCTTTAATCAGAAATGGGGAATAACATATGCATATTGGTCATGCATACATAACATATGATGGATGAGGCGTAGGGACACAGAACATGGCAAAATTTACTTTTCCACAATTCGCACACGAGAACCGCGGAGCGTGACGGCTGGGGTTCGTCACCAGCATGGAAGGGGTTAAAGAACACTCTTGTGCCGACAGGCAACCATTGCAGTGTGGCCTGAGCTGGAGCCATAGCTGACTGCCTCAGGAGGTTAAGCAGCACCTGAGCTGCCGCATTCCTCACCCTCTGCAGTCCCACCAGAATAGGTTGTGAAACTCACAGGTATAGCACATTGCGATAATCCAGTCTGGACATTGCCAAGGTCTGAACTTCTGACTTTCTCGTGCCTTCTGGAAAGAGTCACAACATTTTTTTTCTGGGTCTTCAGGATTTCTAAACATTTCCCAACTAGCCTGGTAATCTGACTGTCAACAGAAGTCCATCATCAAACCAGATGCCAAGATTAAAATATTTTTATCAAAAGTTTTTGGTGTTACAGCACAGCAAGAAACCAATTTCCATACATTGTAATATTCATATTCGCATTTCTAGAGTGTACAGACAGCACAAATCAATTTAAAGAGTAATAAAAAGAAGAGAGAAAAAAAAGGGAAGGGCATAGACAAGAAGAAAGAGCAAAAGAAAGTAGCCCATCAGCATTGATAACCTAGCGTGAATCTTTTTAATTTTCCTTCCATCTCAGGATGGGGTACCATATTCGCCTCCCAAGCAATCTGCCCCTTTTACCCTTTCTTGCATAAATCCCCTTCTCTAAATTAAACACGGCAAGGAGCCTAGCTAACCATTGATGTAATGTTAGAGGTGCATTGTCCAACCATGCCTTCGCTGTGCACATCCGTAGGACAGACATGGCCATAAATAAGAAGTAGTCATAAGGCCCTTGCTCAGGCTCTCCGCTAACCCCGAGTATAATCCGTACCAGTGTGAGGGTGACCTTAATTCCTCTATTGAGTGTGTACAGCTGCGGGCAGTTAGCAAAAATGTGCATTATATCTGCCTCCAAGGAATCGCAGCGTGGGCAAGTAATGCCTGTGGTTCCCCCCACTGAGCTATCCTTGCAGGTGTATAATATAGGGAATATATCATCTTATTGTGCTGGGCCTGTAGCCCAGCTGAACTTAACAAGGTCTGTCCCAGTTCCAATGATTCCTGAAAACATTCCTGCTCTATCCCCAGTCTGTCAGCCCATTCAGTGCCATATTTCCCCAAATCATCTGCCTTTGTTGCAGAAAGCTCCGAATAAAATCTGCGGATAGAGCAGTCCACCCCGCTCTCGATGACATCAAGGATCTTATTCTTGCTAAACCCTGCCGATCATCCCTGCTTTTTTAGAAAGGAAGTTCCGGACCTGTAAATATTTGAAGAAGCTCCTTCTATCAATCCCGTATATCAGGGGTACTCATAGTACGGCCCGCGGGCCAGTGGCGGCCCGGCAAGCTTTCCCTGGCGGCCCGCGGACCTTCCAGACATCGTACCCAAGTTTTTTTTTTAAGAGTGTCTGCAAAAAGAGCGTGACTCAGACTCTGCTGCTCTGTGGGGGCCGGGCGATTCTCACTATAGTCAGAGTGGAGCTGCAGAGGCGCTGAGAGGTGAACAAAACCTCATTAACATGCCAATGGTCGTTTAAAAACCTGTGAAGTGCTTGGGTGCGGCTGTGTGTGGAGATTGTGTGTGCATGCCCAGTAAAGAAATGTTCTCAGGCGGGCAGCAACACTTTGAAGCTGAACAGCATAGGAGACATGCCGTTTCCAAGACTGTTTTTAGGACTAAACGAAGCAAGGCTTTTTGTCCGCTTGGATAGTTGGTGTTTACTTTGCAAGCGCTGGAACGCCTCAGCGACTTGCTTATTGATTTGATGCACCTGTTCCGTGTCCGCGCGCAGGTTTTTGAGTCTTTCTGGGGTCACTGAGCAAACGGGTGGCAGTGGTGCCCGCCAGTCATGGCAGCAAAAGGTGATGGCTAACAGAGGTTCCCGCCGCGAGAGGCACAGGGGGCAGCGGTCCGTGGCACAGGCTGATGCTGACAGCACAGGTACAGAGACTCCTGTTGTTTCGCACTCTGTGACCACCAGGGGCGCTGCCTAAAGCCTCATCGGCTCTACCCTGTTCTGGGAGCACCAGGGACAGAGCAGACGCTCTTTAGAGGTCAAGCCATTCAGCACTGGTGCTCAGTGGCAGAGGTGACGGGGTCCAACAATGTCTGGGAACACCAGGGGCGTTGCGGAGTGTCCTGTGCTGCCCGCCTCTGCGTGCTCCAGGGACAGAGCCGAGGCTCTTGCAGCGCCCTGCTCTCTGCATGAGTTTCACTGGCTTCAGGGACCCAGCGCCCGGTGTTTGGCAGCACCAGAGATAGAGACGTTGCTCTCAGAGAGTCCGTCAGCTCAGGTGTCCGGGTAGTGGAGACAGGTTGACAAGCCCTGTCTGTCTGTAAGGGCTCCAGGGAGAGAGCCGAGGCTCTCCGAGCGTCCTGATGTCCACACCAGGGGTCTGGGGTAGCGACATAGGGTCCGGCAGTGGCTGGTGTTTGGGGCGCTAGAGACAGAGCCGAGGCTCTCGCAGCGCCCTGCCCTCTGCGTGAGTTTCACTGGCTTTAGGGACGCAGCGCCCGGTTTTGGGCGGCCGTGGCTCTCAAAGAGTCCGTCAGCTCAGGGGTACGGTCCAGTAGTGAAGACAGGTGGTGGACGAGCCATAAGGCCCACAGGCACGATGCCGAGCCTCTCCGAGCGTCCTGGTGTCTGCACCAGGGGTCTAAGTGTAGGGACATAGGGTCGGGCAGTGCCTGGGGTTTGGGATGCTAGAGTGTGAGGGAGGGAGAGTGAGGGAGGGAGAGTGAGGGAGGGAGGGAGAGCGAGGGAGGGAGGGAGAGCAAGCGAGAGAGTGAGGGAGAGCAAGAGAGGGAGCGAGGGAGAGCGAGGGAGGGAGCGAGGGAGAGCGAGGGAGGGAGGGAGAGCCAGAGCGAGGGAGGGAGAGCAAGTGAGGGAGCGAGAGGGAGCGAGGGAGAGCGAGGGAGGGAGAGGCTGCGCGAGGGAGGGAGAGCGAGGGAGGGAGGGACAGCAAGCGAGGGAGAGCGAGAGAGAGGGAGGGAGAGCGAGGGAGGGAGGGAGAGCGAGGGAGGGCGAGAGAGAGCGAGGGAGGGAGAGCGAGGGAGGGAGGAAGGGAGAGCGAGGGAGGGAGACAGAGCGAGGGAGACAGAGGGAGGGAGACAGAAGGAGGGAGACAGAAGGAGAGAGAGGGAGACCTCAGAGAGAGGGAGACCTCAGAGTGAGGGGGCGGGAACGAGAGAGAGTGAGACCTCAGAGTGAGGGAGACAGAGGGAAGGAGAGAGAGGGAGGGAGACAGAGGGAGGGAGACAGAGGGAGCGAGTCCTCAGAGTGAAGCAGAGGGAAGAAGAGAGAGGGAGACCTCAGAGAGAGGGAGAGCTCAGAGTGAGGGGGAGGGAAGGAGAGAGAGGGAGACCTCAGAGAGAGGGAGAGCTCAGAGTGAGGGGGAGGGAAGGAGAGAGAGGGAGAACTCAGAGTGAGGGAGAGGGAAGGAGAGAGAGGGAGATCTCGGAGTGAGGGAGACCTCAAAGTGAGGGAGACGGAAGGAGAGAGAGGGAGGCAGAGGGAATGAGGGAGAGGGAAGGAGAGAGAGGGAGACAGAGGGAAGGAGTGAGAGGGAAGGAGGGAGAGGGGAATATAGTGAGGGAGAAGGAAACAGAGAGAGAGGGAGACAGAGAGAATGAGGGAGAGGGAAGGAGAGAGAGGGAGACAGAGGGAAGGAGAGAGAGGGAAATAGAGTGAGGGAGAGGGAAATAGAGTGAGGGAGAGGGAAATAGAGTGAGGGAGAGGGAAACAGAGAGAGAGGGAGACAGTGAGAGAGAGAGTGAGACAGTCAGGGTGAGTGAGACAGAGGAAGAGAGGGAGTGAGACAGTCAGAGTGAATGAGACAGAGGGAGAGATGGAGAGAGGGAGTGAGAGAGTCAGAGTGAGTGAGACAGAGGGAGACAGAGGAACAGAGGGAGGGAGAGAGAGGGAGGGAGAGAGAGGGAGGGAGAGGGAGAAAGAGAGGGAGGGGGTGAGAGAGAGAGCAAGAGAGAGAGAGATGTGTGTGTTCCGGGTCTGGTGGGTCAGTGGACGAAGGCGTCCACTGCAGGGACCTGTGATCAACCTCATGGTCACAGGTTTTCTTTGCTCTAGCCCCGCCCCCTTCCCCACTGACCCCGCCCCCACCGCTGCGGCCCTCGGACACAAACCACACTGTAAATTTGGCCTCCGAGAGAAAGTTTGTGAGTACCCATGCCGCATATCGCCTACAGCTCACTGAACTGGAGAATCCCAACGGGCCCCATCACATCTCCCAGTTTCAGGATTCCCTGCCTTCCCAATTCGGCCATGACTGAGACTCCAAACTTTTCTCCTGGAAGGGACACATTCCTAAGCATGTGAGTATATGCATTAAAACCTCCAAGTCCGTATTTTTTCGAGAAGGCTGCCCATATCTTATAAGCCGCCTGCAGCGTTTTAAACCTTGTTCTCTCATAGTAGCTAGAGTAAGCACAGTTAAGAAGGCGATTCCCCGCATCTTCGCCCAGAATCGCAGCGTATACATCAATGGATCCAGTTTTTACTCTTAGGTCCCCTGCCACTCCACCTAACAGCCCCTGCATGTACTGGAGCGCCGCCGCCCAATAATTCATTTTAAAATCAGGGACCACCCAGCCTCCTCTGGCTCTAGGAAGAGTCATATTCGGTAATGCCCTCCTTGTCTTGCCATGTGCCCATATAAATCTATTCATTATTTGTTCCAATGCCGCAAACCATTTGGCCTAAAAAAAAAAGTGGAATTGTCCTGAATAAGTAAAGAAACGTAGGCAAAATAATAATTTTTATCACATTCGTACGTCCCACTAGTGACTGGTGAAGGTTATGCATCCTGTCAAGGTCTTGTTTAACTTTAATATTCATTGGCCCAATATTCCTGTCCACTGTCTTATCGAGGTCTGTCGAGATACTGATTCCAAGGTATACAGCTGAATTAACCACACGCTCATCATTGCACAGTGCCCTGCTGTTCTTAATTAGCTGGGTTTTAGCCCTATTGAGCGCATATCCAGAGACCTGCCCGAATACCTGAGCTTCTGTCTCCACCTCTTCAACCGTCCTGACTTGCATGAAAGTGACGATTGCCACATCATCTGCATATGCAAATGTTTTAAAATCTCGCCCTTGAGCTTTTAGCAGCATAATCCTGTTATTTAATTCCAGCCTGCGTAACAACGGATCAATATAGAGAGCAAAAAGAAGTGGCAAACATGGACACACTTCATGAGTCCCCCGCTAAATCAGAAAATGTGCAGTGTACCCTTTATTAATTCTAAGCCGGGCTGTGGGGCCTCTGTATAAAGCCTGTATGGATTTTATAAATCCCTCCCCTATACCGCTCCACCTCATGGTTATCAAAAGGTAGAATACCACAATGGATCGCACACCGCTAGCCTCTCCTCCGGACCGCTCCTAAGCACTCTGGTATTTGAAGTGCGTGTAGTTATCCAAAGGTAGTCACAAGAGACACTATTGAATGCCTTCTCTGCGTCTAGTAGTAGAACAGCCATAGGGTCCCCTGAGACCTCCGCTACATCGAAAAGGGTAAAACGTGCTGTATGTGCATCGTCATGGCTTTCCCTGGTATAAAACCATGCTGGGTGGGGCCGACCAATCCCTCTATCACTCTACCTAGTCTTAAAGCCAATACCTTGAAGAAAATCTTTGCATCTGCATTCATGAGAGTTATGGGTCTATAAGACCCTGGCTCTAAGGACGGTTTGCCCTTCTTCAAAATGTTTTCTATGTCTGCCCCTGCCCAAGAGTTCTGTATAGATTCTCCCACTTGTGCCTACAACATCGTGTCCCCCATGCCCTTACTTAGAACTGTTTGGAAGGCCTTATAGAATTCTAAGGGTATCAGATCAGGACCTGCCGGTTTACCTGATGAAAGACTATTTAATGCCACTAGTATCTCTTTAAGGGTTAGAGGGAGTTCCAGTGCGCCTTCTCTTCCTCAGGGAGACCAGTGGCTAATATATCTCTAAGATTTTCCTGATTTGCTGTTGCGTCCATTGGCTGGTCCTCGTTACATAGCTCGGCATAGAATAGCCTAAAGACTTCCCGGATCTCTCAGGAGTCTGTTACAGTACCACCTCTACCGTCTAAAATATCCCTTATTCCCCTGCTGCAGCCATCTGCCTTGTACATATTGCCAGGGTGTGCCCCACCCTCTCACCTAATTTGTGGCATTGTTCTTTTAATTAAAAAGTTAGCTGCTGCCTTACTAGCAATGTTCTCGACTGCCTCCGCTTTAGCAGCTATAATTTTAAGAAGGATTTGCTCTAATGGCGCAATCTGCTGGATTGCTGTATTCAGCTCCTCCTCTGCTACCACTACAGCCTTGAAGAGTTCTTTCACTCTTGTATCTTCCTGTTTTTTTTATGTAGTCTCCCCTCTTATGCCCGCATTAAATGCATCCCATGCCACACCCGAAGAGGTGCTTCCACTATTAATATCCCAAAAGGCAACAATCCAATCATTCATTCATATGTTTTATATAGTTCTCATCCTTTAGTAGTGCCCTTTCGAACATCCAGGTACTCTCCCTCTTTGCTACCCTTTCGAGCTTAGGGGTGATTACTAATGGATTGTGGTCGGAGATAATCCGGGGGAATTTCTCGATCTGGGTTCTTACCATTAAAGAATTGGTGACTAAAAAGTAATCCAGTCTCACGCAGACCTTATGTGGTGCTTTATAGTATGTGCTGCCGATGCCTAGAGGTTTCAGGCGTGCCCAGAAGTCAGTTAACAAGTTATGCCGGGCCAGGTTAACTATTGCACGACATGTAATTTTTTTTGCAACCCTCGTAGACCTGCCCCCATCAATCCCTAGGCCAGCCAACCCGTTGATGTTGAAGTCTCCACAACAAATTATTGGTTCCGGCCATAAGGCCAGTTCTGAGTCCAAGAACTCAAAGATATCCGGGTCATCATCCGTCGACCCATAAACTGATACTACAGTGAATGTTTCCCCATATATTATGCACTCAAGAAGGACCCATCTGCCACACTGGTCTTCGAGCTTCCATTTAACTGTAATGACACTTCTTTTAGTTAACACAGCCTCCCCCCTAGTCTTGGAGCCTTGGAGCCTTGCTTAGTATGTGCAAGCAGAGAAAAACCTAACTGTTCCAACAGATAACCAATCCCCCTTCTATGTGTGTCTCCTGTAGACATACCAGATCTAATCGCATCGACCTCAGCATAGCGGCCACTTGCTGCCTTTTGATGTGATCATTGAGCCCACAGACATTTATTGACGCAATCCGGACACTCATTAGAATACAACATATGGGAGGCCTGCCTTTTCTGCCAGTAAATTTAAAAAACTTGGATATTGTGCTGAACTGTGCTGTAAGTGCTCCCCTTTGTGCCCCCCCTCTCCCAGCCCCGACAGTGCCCACCCTCCCCAAGACCTCCCCTGAGAGCTCCTCCCACCCGCCTTCAGGCAAATAGGTCAAGCTTGACCTATGTGTGGCCGCTAAGCTCGTAGCCATCTCAGCCTCCTCCCTACCAGTGTTGTAGTGAATCCAAACAGTGCACCCCTTGCTTCATACGTTGTTGAATCATACCTATGATTACATTCGCCCTCTACCAATAGTTAGCGCGGAAAGAGGATAAGTGCCAACAGTAGCTTGAGGATTTCTTATATGAACAGGGACAGTCGGTTAGGCCCCTTCTTTAGATGTATACTCCTCAACTCTAACACCTCATTCCCCCTTCTGCCCTTTCAGTTCCTCCATATACTATTGCGCTTTGACCTCAGAAAAAAACATTTTGACCTGCCCCTTTGTAACCACCTTAAGCCTTGCAGGGTACAACAAGTATGCCTCGGATCCAAGACCCTGGAACGGAGCTATCAACTGCTCTAGCCTCCACCTTCTTTCCACAGTGGCGTGGCAGAAGTCAGGGTGGGCAAAGAACATGATGTCATTAAATGTGCGCTTAGACTCAGGCTTCGCCTTATCCATAACCTCTTGTCTAAGAAGATAGTTACCCACATACACCAAAATTGCCCTAGGCCTGTCTGACTGGGACACCCTGTGCCCGTTCCTCAGAGCCAGGGGGAACCGGTGCTCTCTCTGCACCTCACTCTCCCAATTCCAGGAGGCCATCCCAGGAAATGCACCCTTAAGTAAGTTAACCACAAACATCCTGACGTCCTGCCCCTCCACCCCTTTGGCCACACCCAGCAGTCTTATATTATTCCGTCTCTGGCGGTTCCCGAAATCCTCCAGCTTCCACTGGACATCCTCAGCCATCTTCTCTTGGGTGTGGTAAAAAGTTTGCCACCTGCTAACATCGTCCTCAAGCCTTCCTGTTCTTTCTTCCACGTGGGCCACTCTGTCTGCCATATCCTCATCAGTTTGTTCATTTTCCTCCGTGAACTTTGGATCTTTTTAGTTGCTTGATTGGCCCTGCGGCTCTCCAGCCTAACTTCTCCCTGCATCTGCTTTAATGTACTGAACAATAGATCCAATGAGGCAGCCTGTGGTTGGGGCTGAGGGGGGGCGTGGTTTGCCCTACTTATGTAGTCCAGCTGCCGCTGTCTTGATACATTTGAGACGTAGCTGAATAGTCCCAAACCAACTTCCTAGCATGGCTGGCGGGGTTCTCCAGCACTTTAGCTTTTGCTTTAGACCTCCTTTTCTGCTGGCTGTTTTTCTAGGAAGATGAGCTGCTTACAGAGTCTGGGTCCTCGAGCGAACTCCCTTCGCTTGACAGCAATGATTCAGAGTCTTCATTAAGTGAAAAAAACAATCCCCTTCTGTAGAGCCCGCTCCCCCTCTATCTTGCATTATCCCATTTGGGTCATTATGGTAAACCAGCATTGGATCAGCTTCCCAGGTACTCACAGTTCCCTTGGATGCTCCTCCAGGCTGTTATGAACTTCAGATGCTACGGGATCTCCAATGAAGCTGGATTGCTCTCTCTGTCTTCCGCCCGACTGCTCAACACCGGCGTGTTCTACGCTCCGATCTACACTCCCCCATGCTTACTCAGACGGGGCCTGCAACAGTGTATCACAGCATTGTTTGGTTACCGGGTTTCCGGCATCCTCGAGGCAGGCTTCGGCATCACCCTTCTCCACGTTCTCTGGGATCTTCGGCGGCAGCTACAGCATCATGACAGAGAAAGCCTCATCCAAGATAGGCTGGCGAAGGGAGGGATCTCTGGCCTAAGTTGCTTCTTTCATGCCTCTCTGTGTAGAAGCTTTCTGAGCGCAATTGACAGTGCCTTTATTTTGATTGCCTTTGATTGCCGCGTTCACGGTTGAACCACCGTTTGTTTGTTGCCCATTCACTTTCTTCGTGAGCGTCACGGGGAGCCTTCGCGCGTCCCCGTGGATTGCAGTGCTGTGGTCACTGTATTCGGGACTGGGGTATCTTTACTGCCATCCTTAGTGCCTTCCTTAGGGTCCTTCAGGTCTTTCACCAGTTTTAGCCCCCGTGGAGCCATCCTATACTCTGTTCTTGATCTTGACAGCAGTGCCGCTATTCTTGCGAAGCCGTATTGGATAAATGTGAGAAGTGAAGCTGCCGGGTACATTATCGACCGCGTTGTACCGCAGTCCTGCTGCCTCACTACTGCGCTGAAATCCTGGCTTGTAGGCGTCCACAGCATCCTTCTCAGCACACCATGCTACACTGGAGAGGGAGGAGGAAAAATCTGCGACTGTGTGCTTCAGCCCGTCGACGGCCATCTTGCCCCTGCAAACATCTCATTTAGGGATGTGACACCCAGCCCAGGATGAACAGGAACATTTTCTCTCTGGGTCACCACTTCTTTCCCCTGAACCCACATCTCTTTTTGCCATAAACACTAAAGTCAACACATAAATTGGTAGTCCGCCTTTAGACTCCCAGTATATTACTTACAGTATACTGTTAACTTTATGCTGCTCTTTGGAAGCAACCAATGCGGCATTAAACTGGCATTCAGATAAATTGGAGATACAGGTAGAGCTACAACAAAGCAAACCATGGCCACCTTTATTACTTCTGTTGACAACAGAATACCCAGTCTTACCCCTCTTTTCACTGCCACAATATTAGATGTAAGATCTTTACTGCTGCCACACACTAAACTGAAAGGTATCTCAGTGCTCATAGGTGCCATGGGAGAAATCTGAGAATCCTCAGCACAGTCCCAAGTAGACACCGGAACTTCCACTGGGATTTAAGACAATGAGCAGCTCCACAAGAAGTCCCCCGGATTAGCTGCTCAAATAACCTCTCAACGTGACGCAGCACAGGAGTTGAACTCAATTTAATGGCCCTATCATTTTTAGTCTCACACGGCTAAAGTGTGGATGTTATGTTATGTTAAGTGATTTATAAAGCGCCAAGATACCGAAGTGTCTCCGCACTAACAATACTTTTTCAGGTACAAACCCATACAGACGCTCAAAACACCTAGCCGACACTTAGCCATTACAGCTGTATGAATAACCAGGTTTTGAATTTGTTGTGGAAAGCCAGTTCAGACTTTTCCTGCCTGAGTGGCAGAGGGAGGATGCTCCACATCTTTTTGGTTAACAGGCTGGAAGAGCAACCGCCAATGTATGTTTTTTTTTACAAGGGGGGTGAAGGCTAAAGAGGTTCCTGCACACCTAACGCTTCTGTCTGGTACGCACGCTTTACCAAGAGGGTGCAGATAGCGAGGTCCTTTTCCAGTCACAAACTGGTGGCAAAAACACATCTTTAAAGAACACTCTTGTCCCGACAGGGAACCATTACAGTGGGGCCTGAGCTGGAGCCATAGCTGACTGCCTCAGGAGGTTAAGCAGCAAGCTTAGCTGCTGCATTCCTTATCCTATGCAGTCCCACCAGAATAGGTTGCGAAACTCACAGGTATGGCACATTGTGATAATCCAGTCTGGACATTGCCAAGGCCTGAACTACTGACTTTCTCGTGGCTTCTGGAAAGAATCACAATATCTTTTTTCTGGATCTTCAGGATTTCTAAACATTTCCCAGCTATCCTTGTAAACTGACTGTCAAACAAAAGTCCATCATCAAAGGTTCTTAACTTTCAGCTTAGGGTCAGGTAGTGGCCCTAGTGAATCTGGCCACCAAGCAGAGGACCAGATAGATGGCTGCTTCTTCAAGATGAGAACCTCTATTTTCCCAGCATCCAGCTTGAACCAGCTATGGTCCATTCACTCAGCCAATTCAGTCAGCCAGGATATTAATAGAGCCGCAGACTCTCCTCCAACCTGGATGATCTGAATATGGAGGTGTTACCAACACCTGCATCTACAGAGGAGATTAAACCTCTCATAAAGAAACTGTAAAAAAACACCTGTGTGGGACCTCAAAGACTCACTCCTGAAAAACGTGTTGAACGCCCACACAGTCATAAGATCTAACAGCCTTATTCATCAACGGGCCGTTTTGCGAGCCCCTAATAGCGAATCATAGCGAATCGCTATTAAGGACTCGCAAAACGGTATTCATGTTGGAATTGCTAAATAAATAGCGATTCCTACACATTCCTTATTTGCGAGTAGCAAATTGCTAATCGCAAATAAGGAATAACTCCCCATTCATTCCTATGGGCCAAAAGGCCCATAGGAATGAATGGGGAGTATTCCTTATTTGCGAGTAGCAATTTGCTACTCGCAAATAAGATAGTGATTGAAAGGGTGCCAGGGGTGTCCAAAGGACACCCTGTAGCAACCCTGAAATGCAAATTGAAACAGGTGTTGCGCACACACATGTCCAAGGGACATGTGTGTGTGTGCAACATGCAACTTAAAAAATGCTTTTAAAAGCATTTTTCTAAGTTTTTGCTATTTACCGAGAGGTCTGACCTCTCGGTAAATAGCGGCCCAAAATTGCATTTTCGCAATTTTAAAATGCTTCATGAATTGCATTTAAGGAATCTCAAATAGAGATTCCTTAAATGTAATTCCTCGCAATTTAGCGAATTAGCAATTACCGATTTTTGCATTTGGGATGATGAATCCCAAATGCATAAATTGCGCTCCCAAAGGGCCAGATTCTCAGAATCTGGCCCTTTGCGAGCGCTATTCGGCTTGATGAATCAGGCTGTAACTCCAAAGTTTATCCAATATTTGACAATAGCAGCAAGAGCTCGAATTTGCACGTAGTACATGGAGCAATGGACTTCGGCCGACCTCTCCCATATCCTCCCTTTTTCAAATTACAGAACTCACATGTGAAACCTCACCTTTCCCTGGTACCTGCTGAGTTGCAAGAACTGTTGGTCTCACACATCAGACATGCAAGAACTGGTGATGTTACTGATCAAACAGATACTTGGAAATCCAAAGCTGCTGCAGTCAATTCATCTTTGCAGGTGTCCACACTACTGCTAAAATCTGGCGCCGTGGTATTACAGCAGTACTACACACACAAGTGAGGGCACTAAGGTGATAACAGCAGGCAACTTACATTTGGTTAACTTTGCTGCCGAGGACACAAATCCATTCGAAATCGTAGGGGTGTGTCCAATTATATAGAGAAAGCAGAGACAGTCATGTCCTTAATGGAGACTTCTCTGCAATCAGGCCCTTGACCCCCCCCCCCCTCATTGGGGTATGATAACAGTGACTCTATCACACTGCCTCAGGCCTGCAGTGCTCCAAAGGATCGTACCCACACTGTTATTTTTACAGCAGAATAAAGACAAGGGGGTGTTATATGGAGGGTAGGTTAATTGTCAACATTGCTAAGGTAGCATGAGCTTCGATGCCATGAGCCTGCTTTTGCGCATGATACTAAATGCCGTCATTTTGCAAAACTTTGTTTTTTGCCTTTCACATGAAAACTGTCTGTTTTCCGCGTTCTCTGCTGTTCTCTGGGGTTTAGTCTGCACACAATGTACAAGATCGATAAACAATTCCCCTTGTTATTTTTTCTGGTCAGTCCCTCGCACCCAGACATAACAGCTGCACTACTGAAACGCAAGTACTTTTAATATTGCAGGCATGCATGTTATTCAGACACTTGGAGAGAGACATTTACAGAGAAAAGAGCTATGCCGGTACTGTGATGTAAACCTTTCATCTAGGCCATGAGGTATGGGGTATGTGACAAAGCCCAGAGGTCTTCTTTTTTATAATGAACTATTTCCTATTACGGTGATGGTGGTTAGGCACTGTAGCCCTTTTCCACTGTCTTTATAAAACTATATCCCCGTTTGTATTCTATGGAATTATGACACTGATGATGATATTGTGTTTATGCATTTTGCTGCTAGTAATGGCACGTGTACTGTACCATAGAGCACGTTAGCTAAAATAAGCATTTTTTAGACATTTGTGGACAAGTATGAGTGAGTGAGCGAAAAAGTACGTCTTGCTCTCGCGATTCCTGAGAGAGTCAGGAGTGTTGTGTTCTGGGTCGTCTAATCATTGGTAACTTCACTATTGGTCAGAGAACCAATGAGACACTATAGCTAGTCGTTTTGTTGTATTTGGGGCGCCAAGGTGATAGATTGGTACACCACTATACACCGAGGTTCTGGCTTCCTGCGCATAGTTCTGTATATGTGTAGAATCCCTGCAACATGGCGCTGCCATTGTTTGGTCTGGTTCTTATCTGCGAGACGCTTGAGTAGTACTTGTGCCTGTCCACAATCCTCTCACTTCTGTTTCCGGAGACAGTTGTGACGGTGTAACCTCCTATATTGATGTTTTTATAGATTTTTTCAAGCTTGAAGTTAAAAAAAGGTTTTTCTCTTTCTTTTTAATCCATTGTTACTCTGCAGTGTTCTAAGTTGTTCATCTTTGTTCTCCGTGATGACGATTGATGTTCCGCCTCATACTCATAGCCGACTTATCTGACTCCATATGGAGTGCCTGATGAGGGTGTGGAGCTTATATTCATGGTGGAAGCGGATCCGTGTTACCACTTCAAGGTGTTTTATTCTTGGGTCACCTTTCTGGTGGTGGATGGAACTGATGGCCTATTTCATATATACACTGCCACAGCCCTTCCTCACAATTATCAGCCATATAGGGCTCTTGAGGTTCCACTTACAGCTTGGCAACACCAAATTTGGTTTAATGGCACCTATCCTCATCCAATTTCACCGGTCAGTTTAGGTCCTTTATCGATTGATGGGGCCACTTGGCCCGTATTAGCTGGGTACACCCCACACCCATGTTATTTAACTCTTGAAATTGGCAACCTTCTTGTCTTACATACATCTTTAATATGCGTGCATAGAGTTGTATACAGTATGTGATGCACAACGTCCAGGTGGGACCACCTGGCGCTGCTGCACATCCTGCATGACCTGGTGGTGTGACTATCAGTCCCATTATGGTTAATTCAGTAATGGGCATGTGACCACAGAATAAAAATGAATTACCTTATTGACTTGCTGAAAAATTTGGACTACTAGAGGCTGTTTTTCCAAATACCAGTCCTGTGGAGAAACACAGGATATTGACCATTAGTTTGCCTAAAGACTTGCTTCCCGAGTTGGCTGATTGTAACACCTGAGTCAAGGTGTTTGCATCTGTATACTCGAAGTGCTTTGGCACTCCCTCCATGACCGTACTCTCCTCATGAGTAAACCTGTTCAGGATGAACACGGAGCCAAAGTGGCTGTTGAGCTGGGATGAGACTTGTGGGGTGTTCAACGTGGTTGCTGATATGATCCTTACCAATGTCAAGGATGGTGCAGTAAGCTTTCAAGTGACAAACCTCTTGGAGGCTGTCCCTGATGTGGACAAGCCACGCGAGTTACCAAAGATTATTGCAAAAGCTTTTAAGACCATTGGCTGCAATAGTTTGGGGGTTTAGCCTTTTACTCAAACGCAAACTCACTCACAAACTTAACAAAAAGCTCAGTCTGATAATGACAGGCACCAGTCTTTCCTAAAAAGAACTGAAATATTAAGAGACAGGGGCAGCAACAATAGAAGCAAGGGTTGCGTGCCGGTACACCGACATCTGAGACTTCTGACCCTACTTATGATTTGTGTGACCGCGCAAAACTTAAGTCACGCCATAGATTTCAAGTCCCTGAACAACGCTCTCCTAGTTCTTTACAGGACACATCAGGCTCACATCTCGGTGCTGGAGACCAACAAGGTCGTGGCAAAGGACCATCGACTCAACATGGATGGGATCAGCCTCAGCTGTTTGACGTCAAGGCCAAATCAGAGGAGCTGCCTTGGTTTTATACACCATTTCAAAAGAAGAAAGTTGCCGCTTTGACAGCGCAATATGCCTCAGACAGTGAGAACCTGACTGCTGGATTGGATTTGGGCAGTGACTTTGCTCGACAGCGCAGCGGAAGTTACCATTGTGCGGGAGGTACTGCGTCCTTGTCTGGAGGCGACAGCAACTGACATTTTCATTACTGTATAGACAGCAGATACCCAAGTTTCCCCCCTTGATAGACTGTTTAACATAGTTTTACAAATTGAAGGTGACAAAGAAAGTGTGATCACGGTTTTTGTTTGGGAGAATCTGACTTCTTATGAAATTTTGTTGTCGGAGGCGGATTGGCCCCCACCTTTTGTTGTAGCCACATTAAGAGGGGAGGACGTGATACTTCAAAGTTTTTTGCGTTACATCCCCAAGAAACATGCGGACGCTTTTGCATCTGGGTGGGCTTAGGCCCTTGCACCGGCCGTGTACCGTAATCAAGTGGGCTGTAATAAAGATTCTCGGCCACATGAGATTCCATTGAGGTCTGTGCCATAGCCTCAACCCCAAAATCCCATCCGTCGGGAAGCCAAAGGTCCCGTTTCTGATGTTCTAAGTGAGTTAGAGTATCAAGGTGTGATTGAGACGTGTGTGTCACCGATGAATAATCCTCTTTTTACAGTATCTAAACCCAATGGGTCTTATTGTATGGTGTTAGATTACCGGCATTTGAACTCTCATTGTCGTATTTTTGTGGTACAGAATACCCATAGTTCTGCACTTGTTCATAAGAAATATAAAAAGACACTTGACATTTCCAATGGCTTCTATAGTTATAACCTGTCCTCTGAATGCAATCAACAAACAGCATTTATGGCCAGTGGAAAACAGAAACATTTTTGGCGTTTCCCTATGGGGTTTTCGCCGCATGTGTTGTCTCTTTGTTAGACAGTATTGACCCAGATGCATACTCGTAGGTTGATGATATTTATCTCATGGACGATGTATTATGGCCACATCTATGCCGTGTCGGCCGCATCATTCTAATGTTTGCGGAGTACAGTTACAAATGTATTTTTGCTAAATCACACATCGCTTGTTATTCAGTGCTCTTTGTGGGCTATGAGCTCAATAATGAAGGTAGGGCCTTGGCTCCCCACTTTCTGGAGAAATGCACACATTTGCAGTCTCCGTCTACTCTGAAGAAACTTCAGTCTTTGCTGGGATTTTTAAATTTCGGGGGATCTTACATTCCCAATTATGCCCAGCATATCAAGCCTCTTTACGCCTTGATACAACCTACATTTTCAAAAGCCAACTGGATTCCAGAACATTCAGCTATACTGCAAACTTTGCAGTCCGATCTCCTTGAATCTAAGTACTTGTTGACACATGATAACCTCACAAACCTGGTGATACGAACCGTGCCAGGGGCAGTGGGTTTCACTTACTTGACGTACAATGAAGATGACACAGTACCTATTGCATACAAATCACAATTGTAAACTTCAGCCGAAATGCGGTTTTCAACTGTTGAAAAAGTTTTGACAGCTGTGCAAATGGCAGTCCTGAAGGAACGAGGGGGAAACATGTTTTGGTGGTTACACCTTTCCCTGCTTCAGAAGCAATAATTAAGGCAACGGTGCTAAACTCTAAAGCATTACATCCCCATTGGATACAATGGGCTAGTTCTTTGACGTCTCCTGATGTCACATTTATCTTTGACCCTCTCTTCAGACACAGGAGTTCTTGCAGTAGGAACATGTTCATCCACCTCCTCTGTCTTTGCTTCCTTTAGAGGAGTACAAATGTATTATTTACACAGATGGTCTGGCACAACCGGCCACTGGCTCTAAACATGCTTACACAGAGCTATCATGGCAGGTACAATAGTTAATGGAGAATTCAAGTTTAATATAGTGCATACACAGGTGCTAGGTGACTGTACTGCCCAATTGGCTGAGCTGCGCACTCTGGTTCTTGCTCTGGAGTTTGCAGATCCAAATGTGTCTACTCTCATTGTGTGTGATTCTTATTACTGTATTCAGTGTTTCAATGACAACTTATTCGTTTGGTCTCAAAATGATTATCTAGATTCTAAAGGCAGCAGGATAAAGCATAAACAGCTTTGGGGTCGAGTGGCAGAACTTAAAGTGCATCTCCCACTCACACAGGTTATCCATACTCTTGGCCTTCTCCGTGTGGGAGCACATGCTGTTGGTAATTCTTTGGCTGATGAAGCAGCCAAATCTGCAGTAGCCACGTGTTCCATAGCAGCTGCTACAAGGTCCATGACTAAGATTAAGAATGAGATTTTTGGCAGCAATAGGTGCTACGGCAGAGAGCACAAATTACCCACAAGGTTTCCCTTCCAAGTATTCTTATCAGTTAACTCCCGAACAAGTTGCTTTTGCAAGAATACCAGACGTTGGTGATCGGCTGATTCCCAACGCAGACCCCAGATATTCTTTGATCTAAGCCCCACACAAAGGCATGGCTTCGGCCCATGCCGGAGTGTCTGCGATGGTTTATATCTTGCAGCAACGTTACTGGTGGCGTGGTTTATATAAACAGACCCGTGATTATATATTTTCTTGTGACATCTGTCATCAAATCAAATCTTCTACGGTAACACGTCCACCACAAGCACAGCTATGCATTTCTAATAGGTCATTTACCTGCATATCTTCCTATAAGAACATGATAGAAAATTAAAGTCTGGTATCCCTGAACACAGAATGTAATAACCCATCTTTTAGGAAGGATGGTTTTTAAATCCTGTGTTTGAAAACAGCACTTTTAGAAAGTGGTTGTTTTCTTGTCTGACCTTTCTGTATGCATTGCCCTGTTTGTGAATTGACTGTCTGGTTTGTGAGTGACAGGGGCTGGGGTGGCTCCAGGAGGCTGAATGAGTCAATCATAGGCTGAATAGCTTCATCTGCATCTTGAGTGGTGGGAGTGGATAGCACCTGGGTCTGAATAGGGTTGTGCATGCCTTCCACAATGCTGGCTCCACCTCCTGCTGGGTGGCTGAATATCCTGGCCCTCTCTCTCAAAGGAAATAAGGAGTCATGTAAATAGAGTGCTCTAGGACTGACCAGAACTATTTTGGACTAGGCCAAGGCCTCTCTGCCTTCAGAGAAAAAAGAGAATATTGAAAAAAAAGGGATATCCAGACTCCAGAAAATTAGATCATCCTGGAATCAAAAAGGAACCTCTGCTAAGGGGAAACGCTGGAAGACTAAAGAGGAAGGACTGCCCTGTTGTGTGTATGTGGGCTGACCTGCAGTTGCTATTCTGCCAAGGAGAGGGGAAGGACTTTGCTGTTGCTGTGTCCCCTTGTTTGAAGAGATCTCAAAGGGCCTGAGAAGAGCTGGCCTCCCGTTAAGAAGTCCCAGGAACAAAAGGACTTCACCCCCAGCTTCCCCCCTGAACTCTGTTATGTGAGTTCTGACCTGCTTGGAGTGCTTGATCCATTTGTGGTGCCTCTGGAGGTTGTTGCCTGCTGTTTGGGAGCTGGACAAGAAGAAAATCTACAATTTGCACGCATCTTTCACTTGCGGAGCACATCATTGACAGTGCGAGAGAATTCCCGTTGCAGCGAAGATCATCGCAGCGCCTGTTGCCGCTGCAAGAACTGACGCATCGTTCGCTTGTGGAGTACATCACCTCGGTGCAGGAAGATTCCTGTCGCTGTGAATATCATCGCAGAGCCTGTTGTCGCTGTGAAGAACCGTTGCACTGCTTGCTTGCAGACCGCATCACGTCGCTGCGAGTATCGTCGCAGAGTCCAACCTCATCGCATTGAGGGGCCGCGGCAGAAAAGGATCAACGCTGTGCCGCGTATCGCAGCTGCACCAAAGATCGTCGCCGTCCCAAAGATCGTCGCATCGTACTTGTGCAAAACGCTTTTACTGGAGAACCTGCACCCCGGAATCCACACACGGTATCGCATCGCTCCCCATACAGATCGGATTCATGGCAACACGCCCGCTAAGTGCAGTGGGGTTGTCGCCTCGCCCCCCCAGGGTCTCAGGAGGGACGCATCGCTTGTTATTTGACGCTGCAATTGCTGCTAGGAGCTTTTGTCGCAGCTACAGCTACTTTGGACTACAACTAACGCAACTGTGAATTATTTTGATACAAACCCTAGAACTCTTTTAAAATCATATTCTGGAACTGTGTATGTTAGACTTTTGTCGTTTTGGACTTGTTTTCGTTTAGATAAAGATACTTTATTTTTCTAAATTGGTGTGGAGTCCATTTGTGGTGTTTTCACTGTGTTACCGTGAGTGTTGGTACAAATACTTAACACATTGCCTTTGATAAGCCTATCTGCTGGTGCCAAGCTACCAAGGGGGTGAGCAGGGGTTATCTGAAGGGTATATCTCCCTTACCCTGACTAGAAGCAAGGGTCCCTATTTGGACATTCGTACCTACCTCTGCTAACTAGGGACCCCAGATCTAACAGTCTTGAAACCGAACATTTACCTTCTGCCACTGACTCTGCACTGCTGATTCCGGTTGCCGGCTGGCTTCCGAAAGTTGGTTATCTGGTCCGAGAAAAGTTGGAGAACAAAAAAGAATTTGGTCCCTCTGATCGTGCACCGGTTCCAGTTCTTGGCTTGAAGGGTACTTTCACAGTCATTTTACCACTGCTTCCTGGTCATAAAGCCAAAAGATACATCTTAGTGGACAATATCAAGTTACAACGTCTGGCCGATTCTGAATAGTGTGATGCCTGCTGTTTCGTGCCCCACAATTTCTAGGAATTCTGGGGTTGGCGCATCTTTCAACTCACCACACAACACTGTCTTCGAGATGGACCCTATTTTTGACAATTTGCCTGTCCCATCGGCTACCTCCTGCAATGAGAGGTTGAATATGCGTATTCCACAAGCGAGTCCTTGCATGGTTTGCCTTAAAGTCCTTTACACCATGCCAGTTTTTTTTAAGACTCGTCCTCTACCTCACCAATTGGCCCTTCTAAATTGAGTATTTTTGTCTCCTGGTTCAAACAGACTTACTTAGTCTCTCCTTGGACATACATCTGGTTGATACTCATCCTGATTTTTCTCTTCATGTCAATTGGATTTGTGACAGTGTTTTTTTTACTCATCAATGGTCTGTTCTTACCGGAATGCTCTGCTGTGAACTTGGTTGATGCTATTTTGGCCCCCAATTCATCTTCCCACATCATGAAACATGATCAGACTCTTGTTAACATTTCAGCATTCCCAGTAGCAGATGGCATCGTTTGGGATAAAGTGGATTTTCTGGTCCATGGACCAACGTAAATCCTCAACGTGCCATACATATTTTGTGTCTCCATTGGTGATGTGGTAACACAGGATGTTCGATTTGGGGGTCTCTAGTTTGCACAGGAAGGTACTTGTGACAAATACGGACCCTTGCCTATAGTCAGGGTAAGGGGGTACACTCCTAAAATAACCCCTGCTCACCCCCTTGGTAGCTTGGCACAAGCAAACAGGCTTATCTCAGAGGCAGTGTGTAAAGCATTTGTGAACACATACAGTAATCCAGTGACAACACTACAGATGGACACCACACAGTTATATATTAAAAATAAGTATTCTTTATATAGATTTAACACAAGGCCACAAACGCCAAAAATCCACATTACTGTACTCAAAATGGTAGAATTAGCTTAGTTCTCTTTAGATCTTAAAATGCGACACTTTGAGTCAATGTACCTTAAGATGCAACATACAGGGCAACAAAAGTGTTGCAAGTATGGTAATGGGTTGACTCCTTACTGTGTTTCCGGGGCGATGCAGCGAGCAACACCGCGATGTGATGAAATTTTGGTGCAAAGAAATAAAGACGTTGTTTTCTTCTTGATGCAGCACGCTTCTCCGATGTTGTGCAGAGAAAGGACTGTTCTGTATGCAGTGCAATATGATGTGTATTAATTAACCACAGATGGAGATGATTAATGGTTATTGATGTTCAAACATGTATGACAACGAAAGAACAATATAAGGTTTAAAAAAAAAAATGTTCAACTAATGTTTTGTACGCGAGTGTGCTTATAGGGGTAGGCCAAAATTCTTTAAGGAAGACTATTTCCAACCATTGTAGGTCCCCTTTTGTTTTTTCAAGTATTTAAATCTCCCGAATACAGCTTCTTTTCTTTTCCTTTATTCTTTCACATGAGCACTAGCTTTCCACGTATTTCTTTCTCCCTGATGATAACCGTGTAAAACATTATACATTAAAATAACTAATTGTGTTCATTTGAAATATTTATTTGTGTGACTGAATAAACTTATAGTCATCAGTCCTTTTTGGAAGTGGCCTTTCTATTTTTCTGTGTGTACCTATGATCTTATGTGCCTTAATGACTGTACGCATTCAATGATAGAGTTTTGAATTGTAAATTACAATAGTCTGGGACCATTGTTTTTCTGTCCCTGAGACTTCAGCAGGAGGCAAGCTCTTCTCTCAAGCCCTTGGAGATCCTTTGCAAGTTGAATAACGTGCACACTAAGTCCTTTCTCCTTTCTTTGGCAGTCAGGTAACCACTGCAGGCCAATACCCCAAGCAGCACTTCAGCTTAGGGATAGTCTCTCCTCAGTTCTTATGGTTCCACTCATCAGCAAAGGTTTCTTGTTGTTGTCCAAAGCACATACACAGTTTATCTTTGTTCTCTGAAGGCAAAGAGGCCTTTGCCGAGTCCAAACCAGTTCTGGTCAGTCCTGGAGCACTTTGTTGGCATTACCCCTTCTTTCTTTTCACAGTGCAGGGCAGAGACATCAGATACGCCACTAGAGGTGGGGCCAGCATTGAGAAGGTAAGGCACAGCCCTATTCAGGTCCCAGGTGCAACTCGCCCACCCATCTAGATGCAGATCTCTCTATTCACCACTGGGCTGACTCACACTGTCTCCTGGAATGCCCCAGCCCCTGTCACTCAAACTGCAGACAAGGAATGCACAAACTAGCAGAGGCAGGCTTGGATAGTTAGACAAGAAAATACCTACTTTCTAAAAGTAGTATTTTCAAACACAGGATCTTAAAACAAATGTCACTAACATTTGCATTTCATCATTCTGAGTTCAGGCATACTAAACTCAAAATGTTACCATGTTCCCTGAGTCAATTAGGATTATAAAATGTAATAATCTAACTGCCATTCTTGCCTATGGCGAACAGGTAGCCTTGCAATAGTGAAAAAACAAAAATGGCTATAATTCTCTATTGGGACATGCCACACACATCAGGGCTTGTCCTACCTTTTACTTACAATGCACCCTGCCCTTGAACCTTCCATAGGGGTGTCTGATAAGAAGAAAAGGGAAGGATTAGGGACTGGCAAGTGGATGCATGTGCTCAGTCAATATAGCAGTACCAGACTACACCCAGGTTCTACAATGGCAGGCCTTAGACACTTTTACAGGCTGCTTCTGTGGGTGGCACAACCAGTGCTACAAGCCCACCAGCAGCATTTGGTTTACAAGCCCAGGGCACTCCTGGTGCACTTTACTAGGGTCTGACAGGTAAACCAAACCAGCCAATCATGGAATCACTAATTCAAACATTAAATTACAATAGGGGCATTTGCACTGTGGCACTGGACAGCAGTGACACAGTGTCCAAAGCATCTAACACCAGCTAAAAAACACATGAGGCAACAGCAAAAATGCAAAGGGGACCCACGCCAAGGCTCCAGGTCTAACCCAGGACATACGTTCAGATGACTGAGATTTGCAGGCGATACAATCATTTTTCAGATTTGAAGTATTATGCTGCTTTTAATGCTGAAGATTTGTATTTAAATTCTGCCAATTATGCTGATGTGTTCTGCTATTAACATTATGGGCCTCATTTCCTGCATAAGACAAACACATTATGACTTGTTTTTAATTACACCCAGTGGGACTATTGCCCTATTCCATTAATAGGGAGTGTGAAAACACTTAGAAATAAATTTACATACTTTACAGATTTTGATAGGTCAACACCTAAGTCCTGTTATTTTAAATTAAATATTTGTTCAACTCCAAAAGTCATGCTGACCCATACAAAATTAATCTATTCCAATTAGTTCCGAAATGATCTGTCAGTAAGTGGCTATGATCACTGGAATGCCACCATTGATTTGTAATCTATCCGGGGTTTAAAGAACTGGCAGGTTTGAGGCACTGAAGCTTTACATCAGGCCTGGCTCATCATTTGTTTTTAAATGATACAGTGTTACAAACAACCTGCTTTGGTTTGGCAACTTCAAAGAAGTTGAACACCCCTGCCATTCCCAACAAAGCGCTCAAACACAAATTATATCATTGATGAATTACATGTTTTATTTCAAAATAACGCTTTTAATGTCTCTGAAGCGGATCGTTTGGGTTGACTGGTATGGCAGATGAATTCGAATGGCTGCCAGCTCTGTTTTTATAACGCTACTTCAGATTATACACAAGATAGAACAGATCCAAGATTTTCAGCCACACATTCGGTAACCACCTATTCAGTGGGCAAATTATGTCAACACTGGTTGCAGCACACTACACTATTGTCCGTTAAACAACACTTATGGTTGGTATCGAGTAGCATGTATTTGTCCGACTTTGCCTTGAGACCCAGGGTTCCTAGAACAAAGAAATTAATTTACACAGCTTACAATGAAATATGGAAACTTTCACAGATTGAAGCTGCGTCAAGTTTATGGGAAATTGACCAAGCAAACTTGGAACAGGTTCTTGCTGTTGTTGACAATAGTAATAACACATTTTCTTCCCGCATTTAACATTGGATAATATTGTTTCAACTGTTATTAATATTGTACAAGAAGATGTGTCTTTGTTATATCATGGTCAAAATCACTTGCGTTCAGTGATACAATTTGCATGGACTTTACAAACTCTGAAAATGGGGAAAGTACCATGGGATTATTTAAATGCGTCTGCTTTGTTTTTGCCATTTAATTTGACTGACAAACAGCAGTTTATGTCCATGAAAGTTGCAACCTACACTCTTCTACACATAGAAAAATTAGCCCCTTTGCCTTTATTTGTGGAGGAGACTGCCTCTGCTGTTTGGCTAGTTCATGGAGTTATATCTTTATCTTTCTCATTGTTTCAATTTAGCTCTAATATGAAACATAGCCCACTAGGCCCCTGGGTAGCGCTTTGCTACATGAATTTTGGTCTTTGCCTTTCACATACAGATGTTTATGGGAGGAAAAGGAGGTATACCTAACGGGGGAGGACTGTGATTCTACAGTAGGTAGTTCCCTTGTTTATAAAAACATAAAGTAGCATGGGGCTTGTAATGTGTGAGCTCTGAGCCTTGCTTGTGTTTTAAAAGGTAATCCAGTTCCCGCCATACCTCCCACATTCACTCAGCTTACTAACAATAGTTATCTTATTTTAAATATCCAAGAATACTGTGGTTGGCTAGCTGGAATCCCATACACTGTAACAGTTTCACAGCGCGTGGTTTGTTGTAAAAATTAGCATTTTCCTCCCCCCGTGTGGGAAGCTCAATAGCTCAATTTGGCCTTCCATGCCAACTTTGAAAACAGATTTCAACAAGTTGAGCAGACTAAAATCAATTTTATTCCAACAAGAAGTCCTCCTCACTTTAGTGCAAGAGACCTTCGACCTGCAGGTGGCGAGGACATCTTGAGAGATTCAGTCCCTTCGGAACACTAACCTCCCACAACATTTTGGGGAGCTTATACACCACATTTTTATGTGTCTGATACACAAGGCATTGCACATATTTTTAAAGCTGTGACTTCTTTTCAGACAATATGTGGAGTAATACCTGCATTTTGTTTTTGTCCTTTGCTTAGATCCTACGAACTTACCAGGGGGAGGGTGTTATATGGAGGTTAGGTTCATTGTCGACACTGCAGAGTTAGCATGAGCTTCACTGCATGAGGCTGCTTTTGTGCATGATACTACATGACTTCATTTTGCAAGACTTTATTTGTGCCTTTCACATGAAAACTGTCTGCTTTCTGCGTTCTCTGCTGTTCTCTAAGGTTCGGTCTGCGGGGAACATCCTTTTCAATGCAACTTTTACAACGCACTGCCATTATAACGCAACTTTTACAACGCAATTGCTTTGACAACGCATGACTTTACAATGCATGCCATTACAACGCATAAGTCATTACAACGCAAGTGTTTACATCGTAAGTATTATGTATTTTTTATATTTCTTTCTATTTTTAAATTTTTAAATAATTAAGGAATAAAAAAAAGTAAAATAATTAAAAAAAGATTTATATCATATTAATACTCAAGCAAAAAATAAATAATTTATTTTATATCATATTAATACTCAAGTAACAAATAAATAATTTATTTTTATATCATATTAATACTCAAGTAACAAATAAATAATTTATTTTTTTATTTCGATTTATTATAAATAACATCTTTAAAAAAATTAATACTCAAGTAATTAATACTGAAGTAAAAAATAAAACATTTAGCTAATATTTACATGTATTATCAATATAATTTGTAACAATTAATACTCAAGTAATATTTTTTTTAAAGTAACAATAAAAATTTTTTTTTTCAAAATTAATGGATATTTAATACTTAAGTATAAATTAATAAATGAAGGTATATATTAAATAATTTGATTAATTAAAAAAAAATACATACAATTAATATTTAGTTAACATTTTCAATGAATGTAATAAGAGTACATTTATGTGATTAGATATATTATATTTTTTTGTATTTAAAAAATAATACTCAACTTTAAAAACAAAAACTGAAGGAATATATTAATTAATTTGATTAATTTAAAATAAGATAATTAATAAAATTAAAACTCGTGTAACATTTGTAATAAATGTAATGAGTACAGTTATTTTATTATATTTAATATATTTATGTATTTAAAATATATCAAATAATAATATATAAGTATAATATAAGTATTGATATGTCTGTAAAAACCTCTTTTAAAAAGAATCATTACTTTTATAATATTATTAGAAAATTAACATTTCAATTAATAATAGAATATTGATTAATTAAAAGATAATTGAAAAAAATAATAATTGTTTTGAAAAAAAAATAAGAATAATAAAAGAAATATTTACAATATGAATAAAAAAATGACCTATAATGTAAAAAATATATAACATTAAAAAATATATTGATAAAAAATATAAAAATGACATTTTCCCACGCTTTTGTATTGAATTCAATGGAGAGTTTTGTCCTTTATTTATTTCCATAGTTGAAGGTATGAGTCCCGCGGAACAATTTTGGAAGCTGCTAAAAAGGAAGAATAGCGAATTTTGGGATGGAAATGGAATAAGCATAGAGGTAAGTACCCTTTATCATTAATAACTATGATATAAAATGTATAAATATTTAAAATGTAAAAAATATAATTATAAAAAACAAAGAGAGGATAGTTTTCTTTTTCTTTTTTTAAAATATTTTTATTGATTTTGAATAATTTTTGGGAATTTTGTATAATTTTTGTAAAATATTAAATGTAAAGTAACATTTATAAAAGATTTTTTAAATACGTTTATTATTAAAAAATAAGAAATAGTCATTTTTTCATCTTTGTAGCTCATGATGACGTCGACGCGTATACGTCCATGCAAGCGGCCATTGTGAACAGCGTCGATGGAGGAAGCAGCAGGAAGCTGATCTGCGCTCAGGTAGGAAACTCTTTAAACTTTATTTATAAACATTAGAATGTTAATTAGTATATATGTATTGTAAAGAAAGGATAAGGGGAGGTTGCATATGATAAATGTAATGTTTAAGTTGTAATTTCAGCATGTCGTAGAGTATGCCTTTGTCGAGTCGCAATAAATAATAGGATAATGTTATTTATGGATGTATTTTGAAAAAAAATGGTGAATAGTAATGTTATTTTAGGATGTCTGACTATTTATTGCTTTACGGAAAGTTTTAATTTAAAATGCATTCATAAAAAATATCTAAAAGTACTTCGAATACATGAATTTGGAAATGATTTCGAGTTGGAGTTTGAAAGACAGGTGTTTCTTGGATTTTGGATTATTTATATAATCTAGTTGGAATGAAGTTTGTTGTCTGGAATTGTAGTTTTTATGGCTTTTTATTTTTTTGAAAATATGGGCTTTCGGGAACTTTTGAAACCTTGCAAGATGGACATAGTAAGAACATGGTTTTCTAGGACTTAGTATTATTTTCAGGATGGAGTTAGAAAGTTTTTGGATTTCATGCATGTTGTTTTACTTTCAGGATGCAAATGGATTTTGGAAACCTATCAAGATTGATATTGAAAGATTATGGATTTCTTGGACTTTGGATTACTATCAGGATGCACATGGACTTTGGAAACCTTTTCAGATGGACTTTGAAAAAACATGGATTTCGTGGAGTTTGGATTATTTTCAGGATGCATATGGACTTTCGTAATATTTCCAAATGGAATATTGAAGAACATGGATTTCGTGGACTTTGAATAATTTTCAGGATGGAGTTGGAAAGATCTTGGATTTCGTGGAGTTTGGATTACTTGTAGGATGCACTTTGAAAGTAAAAGGATTTGGTGGACATTGGATTAAAGAAAACACATTTTGAAAAAAAGAAGAAGGATTTTCAAGAAAAAATAATACCTTTAAAGACATTGTTTTACACATGGGTTTCGATTTTGACTTCGAAACAAGAAGATTAATGAGAGGACTTTAAAAGAAGCTTTTTATGGAATATGTTGTATTCAAATCAAGAAGATATTTTTTTAAAGTAAATAAATGCATTTTTTAAATTAGAAACAATGGATTTTTAAATAAGGAAATTTAAAAAAGGTGAGCTAATTTGAAACAAAAAAAAGGAAAACATTTTAGACATCCTTGGATTGCTTGGGTTACTTGATTTTTCCACAAAATTGATTTATTTTGGGGAAACAAGATGAAGAAAAAGAAAGAAGACAACTACAGGTAAGCTGACCCGACGTGAATTTTTGAAAAATAATGAAGAAAATTGTTACTGCCAATTTAATTGAAACTTTTACATAATTTAGGTAAAAACAGGAGGAAAGTAAGGTGTAAATTATATTTAGAAATGTAGAATGTTAGCTACATTATCAAGGTAGTCTAAAGCCACACACAATGAAAACTGTTGTAGAATAGCCAATAGTCTCTCAGACATTTCCTTAGATTTTTGGGAAATGCGTGGGTTTAGGCTACCAGTTAATGTTTGAGAGATTCTCATTTCTTGAAAACTTTGCTCCTTCTTCAAAGTTTCCAAAAATGAATAGAAGTTAGGGTGAGGTTTGCCAATGGTATGGTTGAAGGAGTTGTGCCATCCCTCTATGGCACTGTTTGTTTTTGCTTCTCCTTCTAAACAGCTCGTGTAGCAGTTCCACCACTCCACATGGAAACGTGGCTTCCTCCTGCGACCCAATCTGCTTAGATGCCCAATCCATGTGTCCTCAAAATAATTTAGTAAGGGTGCCAATTTATCTTAATTTTCGTTAAAAAATTCTGATTCAGTAATTGCAGTGTAGTACTTGTCTACACTTTGAGGAGGAACAAAGCAAAGAGCTGTTAGTTTTTTTAGTTCAAATTGCAGTTTGCTATCAGTTGAGTAATCTGCAACCAGGGATGTTTTTTACAGTTTACGCCAGAATGCCTGGGAAAAATGAAAAAAACATCCCTGAATTTGGGTATCCGTGTACGTTTTAGTGATCACATTGATCATAGTCAATTCAAAATCAACAATTATCTTCCTAGGACTTTTATTGGATGTTTTGTTTTTAATCACTGATAAAAGCTCAGTGTAGGTTGCAGATTGCTTATCAGGTAGCAAACTATATACTAAGGGAATTACATTGTGGTTAATCTTTGCGTGAATAGTGTACATTTGGGTGAAAGGATGGGGTGTACTTTTAAATGTCCCATCCATCATCCAAATGTCACTGTTTTCTAATTTAACAAGGTTGCAGGGTGTACTAAAGATAAGAATTTGTTTAAGAGGGTTTTGGTTGTCATGCAGGAGGAAAGTTTCATTAGAAAAAGAAATAGTGAGTTCATCAGGAATTTGAATGTCAGAAAAGGTATGAGGAGTTGTAATATGTGTATTACTTGCCTGCTTTTGTCTTTGAATAATTCTTCGCAAATTGGGAATAATAGGCATACTACTAGCTACATGACTGGGGACATGCTGTGCAACCTCTCTTAAAATAGATCCAGTAGTGTCATTGGAGGTGCATGCAATTTCTTTCATTTCATTTATTGTTTCCCTTACTTCAATCTCCATTGCAGAGGCAGAGTGGTTATGATCTGTTGTTTTAATAGTGGTTTCACCAAGGGTAACCGCTCTGCCACTGCAATGGGATGAGTAATATTGCACACACCTACAATGTCTACATGGTTCACTTATCCTTTCTTTACAATATATATATATCCATTATGTTTTAACAAGCGGTTTCCCTTTTTAGATTTAATGTAGGATGCAGTTTCGTGAGTTGACATTATCTGTTAAAAAAATAAAATAAAAAGAATTTATTATGTGAATTTTTACATGTTAATCTTATACTACACTATTACACACTTTCCCCACTGCTGTTCCTTTCTAGAGGTAGATTAGTGAATTACAAAACCCTACATTATCCCTCACTTTCCCTACTGTTGCATCTTCATGAAGTTAGAATAGTATTTTACACCCCTACACTATCCCTCCTTTCCCTGATGCTGCACTTTCTTGGAGTTATAATACTAAATTATACCCCTACACTATTCCTCACTGTACCTACTGCTACACCTTCCTGGAGTTACAATAGTAAATTACACCCCTCACTATTCTTCATTTTCCCTACTACTGCACCTTCCTGGAGTTAGACTAGTAAATTACACCCCTACACTCTCCCTCACTTTCCCTGTTGGTGCGCCTTCTTTAAGTTAGAATTGTAAATTACACCCCTACACTATCACTCAATTTCCCTACTGCTACACCTTCCTGGGGTTAGAATAGTACATTATACCCCTACACTACCCCACACTTTCCTACTACTACACCTTCCTTGAGTTAGAATAGTAAATGACAACCCTACACTATCCCTCTCTTTCCTTACTGTTGCACCTACCAGGAGTTTGAATAATAAATTAAACTCTTACACTATCCCCCACTTTCCCTACTGTTGCACCTTCCTGGAGTAAGAATAGTAAATTACACCCCTACACTATCTCACACTTTCCCTACTGATGTACCTTCCTGGTTTTAGAATAGTAAATTACACCATTACACTATTCCTTACTTTCCCTGCTGTTGCGTCTTCATGAAGTTAAAATAGTAAATTACACCCCTGTAGTATCCCTCACTTTCCCTACTGCTACACCTTTCTGGAGTTAGAATAGTACATTACACCCCTACACTATCCCTCACTTACCATACTGCTGCACCTTCTTTGAGTTACAATACTAAAGTGTTGCTCTATGTTTAGTTTTATACATTTGCATTTTGATTTGTTTTACCTTTTTAGTCTTTTTTTTTTCTTTTTTCTGTAAACTGTGTTTTTGGTATTGCCTTTGCTTTGCTTTTATTTCTTAGGTAGTTGAGATTCTGCAAAGATTGAAAAGAAAGAATATGTTATAGCATGTTTTAATTGTTTTAAAAAGATTAGATGACTGTATTCCTGTTTACTATCTTTCCTTTTTCCTACTGTTGCACTAACCTAGAGTTAGAATAGGAAATTACACCCCTTCACTATCCCTCACTTTCTCTACTGATGCACCTTCCTGGAGTTACAATACTAAAATATTGTTCTATGTTTAGTTTCATATTGTTGCATTTTGATCTGTTTTACCTTTTTAGTTTGGGGTATTGCTTTTTTCTGGAAACTGTTTTCTGTGTATTGGCTTTGCTTTGCTTTTCTTTGGAAGGTAGTTGTGAATCTCTAAAGATTGAAAAGAAAGAATATGTTATAAAATCTTTTTATTCTTTAAAGAAGTTTAGATGACTGTATTCCTCTGCACTATCTATCCCTGTCACTACAGATTGAACTCTTTTTAAAAAAAAATATTTTTATTGAGTTCCCCCCCCTCATTTTTCCAATAATACCAATATATTTTAGCAGTACAGAAAAGAAAAGATAATCGATAGAGACATTTCACAGAATTCAAATACAAATACAAAATTCAAGTACAATCAAAATCAGGCTTCATATATTTTGAGCCTCTACTTACTCCTATTCTTCCATTTCTGTATGGGTAACCAGATCCTACCCCCCAATGACCTTGCACTTCTACATTTCCTATCATAAATGGCCTTCTCTAAGTTGTATGTGGAGAGAAGCCTTGCTATCCATGTCTGAAATGTGGGTGCCGTCTTATCAAGCCAAGCCCTTGCAATAATAATCCTTAAAACTGCCGTAGCCATAAACAAAAATTCTGGATGTTCATTGCTGTCTCTTATATTCACCCCTAACATTATCAATTCTTCCGACAATTTAATCTTTATCCCTAGAGAGACTTCCATAAATTCTTCGATTGCCAGTTTTAATGTATAAAGTTGTGGACATTGTGCAAACATGTGTACAATGTTGGCACTACTTGAGTTACATCTTGGGCATGTTATGCCCGTAGTGCCCCCCACTGGGCAATTCTTGCAGGCGTATGATAGAGAGAATAAATTGTCTTATAGTGCTGGGTTTGTAGCGTAGCCGAGCACAAAACCGACCGTCCTAAATCTAATGAGTTTTGTAGACCATCAGGGTGCGCCCCTACTTGTTCCACCCATTTCTTGGAGAATTTCTCTCTATCATCTGTTTTTAATGCATAAAATTCAGCATAAAGTTGTCTAATCGTTGCCCGTGTACTACGCTCCAAGTAGTCCATTATCCTACAATGAGACATCCCTACTGTCCCACCCTGTTTCTTATAAAAGTAACTCCTGACTTATAAATATTTAAAGAAATTCCATCCTGGAATATTAAACTTAGTTTGAATTTCTTGAAATAAAAAGAACACCCCTTCTGCATCCAGCAGGTCACCTAATTTTTTAATCCCCTTACCATCCCACTCCTTCATGACTGTGTCTCTAAAGATTTCTGCGGGGAGATCATTATTAGAGTATAGCCTAAGATATCTGTTATATCTCCCGATTCCTAGCTTTTTCCCAACAGCCTTCCAGATTTTATAAGTTGCGCTCAGTGTCTTGAACCTAGTATGTTTGAAATATACATAATCCACTGTATTCACCAAGGCGTTCCCTGCCTCCTTACCCAGAACTGCTTCATAAGCATTCCCACAGCCCCATCTCTCTCCACACTGGCTACTATCGCCTAATAGTCCTTGCGCGTATTGTAGAGCTGCTGCCCAGTAATATAATCTAAAATCAGGTGCGCCCCAACCCCCTTCTCCCTCGGTAGTGTCAAAAAACGATACGCCCTTCGTGTCTTCCCCTGTGCCCATATAAACCTATTCATAATTGCTTCTATTTTGTTAAACCATGTGCCATCAAAATATAAGGGAATTGCTCTAAGGATATATAAAAGTTTCGGAAACGTGACCATTTTAATCATAATAATTCGCCCCATTAACGTCAGATGTAAATTATTGACTCTCTCTAAGTTTCTTTTAACTTTCCCTAAGAGTGGCTCTATATTAATCTCTACGACTCTATCCAATTCCGCTGATACCCTGATCCCCAAATACGTTGCTTCCGGAACTACTCTGGTATCCTGGAAATTGGCAAACCTGTTCTGCACTATCTGCGTCTTTCCTCTATTTATAAGATACCCCGAAAAAGCCCCGAAGTTCTTTGCCTCTTGCTCTATTTCTATTAGGGCCCCCCCTGGCGCTGATTTTATGATTGCTACGTCATCCGCATAGGCAAACAACTTATATTCCTGTTCGTGTAATCTGACTGGGGGGATCCTGTGATTACATGTCAGCCTTCTTAGCAACGGATCTAGGTATATAGCAAATAGTAGAGGTGAAGCTGGGCATCCCTGCCTAGTCCCACGCCGGATCCGTACTGCCTCTGTGTATGATTTGTTGATTCTTATCCTAGCCGATGGTTGCTTATAGAGTGCCTGAACTGCCTTTATATAGCCTTCACCTATCCCAGCCCATTCCAAGGCTTTCCACAGATAGTCCCAGGAGACCCTGTCGAAGGCTTTCTCAGCATCCAGAAAAATAGCCGCGACAGGGTCTCCTGCCACCTCAGTTGCGTCCAGGACGGTGATCATCTGTCTGGTATGCTGGGTAGTCCCCTTGCCTGGTATCAAGCCATGCTGTTCCGGGGATACCAGGCTCTCGATAACCCTACTAAGCCTATTTGCTAGTGTTTTGGAGAATATTTTTGCATCTGCGTTCAATAACGTTATTGGCCTATATGATCCTGGCTCTATTGGAGGCTTATCCTTTTTTAATATTACAATTATATCCGCCCCGGCCCAGGACTGTGGAACTACCCTTCCCCCCTGCGCCATGCAGCATATTGACCAGATGTCTGTTCCCAGCACGTCCCAAAAGGTCCTATAAAATTCTACAGGAATTTGGTCTTGCCTGTTGCTTTGCCGGAGGGGAGGCTAAATGTTGCTTCTCTTACCTCCTGTAGCGTTATCTGAAGGTCCAATCTCTCCCTATCTTCCGTACTTAACCCTCTATGTGGTGTTTGTGACAGATATTCTGTTATCCTTGGCATATCATTACTTGCATCCTGCTCATATAATGATTCATAGAACCTCCTAAAGACTTCCTGCACTTCCTCCACCTTATTAACTATAGTCCCTGTGCTGTCCTTGATTTCTTTTATTTCCCCTGCAGCTAATGTTTGTCTAGTTCTAATTGCCAATAAATGACCCACTCTTTCGTTGAACTCATAACATTTCTCTTTTTTTGCTAGAAAATTCCCTGCTGCCTTCTGCGCCATCGTTACTCCTGTCTCCACTTTCTGTAACTCTATATCCAATAAAATCTGTTCAATAGGTTCTTGTCTACTTATTGCACCCACTAGACCCTCCTCTAAACTCGCCAGACTTCTAAGCCTCTCCTCTATCCTCTCCCTTTCTTTCTTATTTCTTGCCATAGTATAACTTAGTGTCTCTCTCCTTACCCCAGCTTTAAAAGCATCCCACACCATATCCGCTGAGGCCGAATATCTATTTATGTCCCAATATTGTGTAATCCATTCCTGCATCCTTTTCACGTACTCCTCCTCCTTTAACAGCCCCCGTTCAAACGTCCATTGATTATGCGTCCTATCCCTTTCTCTGACAAATGTCAAACTTAGAACCAGCGGATTGTGATCCGACACTAACCTAGGGAGTCGTTCAATATCAGCTCTACCCATCAGTGAGCTCGAGATGAAAAAATAGTCCCGTCTAGTAACCTTTCTATGGGGAGCTTTCTATGGGGTACTGCCTGTGCCTATGGGATTTTTCTCAGCCCACATATCCACCAAGGCGTTGTGTCGAACTAGATTCTGTACTGCTTTATATGTCCTTATCTTCCTACCCCGGTATTTACCCCCATCCCTCTCGATTAAGCAATCCAAACCATTAATATTGAAGTCCCCGCAACATACTACAGGCTCCGGCCACAGTGCTAATTCCCCATCCAGAAATTCCAGCAGTTCAGATTCATCTTCAGTTGGCCCATATATTGAGGTAATTGTGAGTTTCCCAGCCAATGTTTCCACATCCAACAATGCCCATCGCCCGTCTTGATCCTCTTTCTTCCTTTTAACTTTTACAACCCCTTTCCTAGCTAGTATCGCCACCCCCTTTTTCCTATCTTCCTGTCCTGTATAGGCAAGCACCTCAAACCCCATTTGCTCGAGCATATAGTTATCTTTCCTAGCCACGTGCGTCTCCTGTAGACAAACTATATCAGATCTCCAAAATCGTAAAGCTGCGGCTAGTTTTTGCCTTTTCTCTGCATTATTTAGCCCGCAGATATTGAGCGTGATTATCCTAACAGCCATTAATCAGGTTTAACTTTGCCATCTCTCCAATTCCTCCTATGAAGTTAATCAGTAGTTGTCTCTCTCCTTTGTGTATCTTACAAATCTGTACTGCATGTCTCTCTCCTCCTATGCCAACACCGCACCCAACACCACCCTCCCCCTTAACCCCCTCCCACCCCTCCACCCACCAGATACCCTCCCCCCCTAGCACAGGCAAATAGGTCAGAACTGACCTATGCGTGATCGCTGTGCGTTGCAGAGTCGCCCCCCCCTCTCCTTCCCTTAGTACCCGCGATGACTCAGGTTAAAAAAAATAAAATAAAAGGACATCCAGGCCTCCCTAATCAACTTTTTTCTTTTCCCCCTATTCCTTCACTTTTGCCGATTCCTTGCTCCTATCTCTGCGTTGTTCTGTTAATTCTGCCAAGAATTCCCCCGCCATTATTTCAGAAAAAAACATTCTCACACGTCCTGCAGATATAACTTTTAGCTTTGCCGGAAACATTAGGTACGCCTCTGCCCCTTGTTTCTGGAATGCTGCAATTAACTGTCTGAGGCGCCATCTCCTCTCCACTGTCACATGACAAAAGTCAGGTCTGGCAAAGAATGTTACACCATCAAAGGATTTCCTGGAATCTGGCCTGGCCTTGTCCATCAGTTCTTGTCTTGCTAGAAAATTCCCGAAGAACACCAGCATAGCCCTTGGGAGTGTGTCTGTGCCCCCATCCTGTCTTTTCTTTCTGGAGAGTGGAAATCTATGGGCCCTCTGGACTTCCATCTCCCACTGCCATGGCACATCCGGAAAAGCCCCTTTTAGCAACTTGATAACGAACCCTCTTGGATCTTGTTTTTCCACCCCTTCCTCAATCCCAAGGAGCCTAACATTATTGCGCCTCTGGCGGTTCTCCAACTCCTCCACTTTCCATTGCAAGTCCTCCACAGCCTTTTCCTGTTCCACTTTATATACATTCCAGTCCGTTACTTCGTCCTCCAATCTGCCAGTTCTCTCTTCAACGCATACCACTCTCTCTTCGACCTCTTCATATTTTTTATTTACTTTCCTGATTGTGGCTTGGATTTTTTTGGTGTCATGCCTAGCTCTTCTGCTTTCCGCTCTGGCTTCTGCTTGAATTTGTTTTAAAGTGGCAAAAATAATGTCGAGTTTCTCCCCCTCGCCTTGCCCATCTTGCCCGTCCTCTTTATACATGCTAGATGTAGCTGAAAAGTCCCATAGTAGTTTTTTGTGAGTGCTCAGAGGGGATCCCGCCCGCCTTCCTCCCACCTTGCGTTTTTTCAGGGTACGTCTCCCCCTGGACCCCCTGGAGCCTCTAGAACTTCCGCTGTCCGTACCAAGACTTGGATCTGAAGATTCTTTCTGCTCGTCACTACTGGCAATGGTAGATTCAGAACCCTCTGGGACTGTGAAAAACCTGTCTCCCTCAGCCCCCTCGACAATATCTGGCTCTGTCACTTCTTTCTGTGAATCAAGGCTCACCAGGCTCCCCCATTCTGCTTCCTTGGGCCCCTGTTGCTGATTCTGCCCCCCCAACATCTCCGCTTCCACCTCCTTTAAGGCCTTCAACATTTGGGAGGTGTTGTGACTCTCTGCCCCATCAGTGTCCTCTCTTACCCTCCAGACAGCGTTTCCCAGTTCGCCTTGGCTCTCCGGTTCCTGCTGCAGGCCGTCTGCCATTGCTGCCGAGGTTGCCGAGAATTCCGCGGGAAGCGTGAGGTCCGCGCATTCCTGTTGCCTAGCAACGCAGTCGCTGGCATCCTCGAGGACGTTCCTGTTTGCAGCTCCAGTCGGTTTGCCTGCCGCCGCTGTTCCTGCTTCCCCCGTGTTCACCAATGATCCAAACGCCTCTGCTACCGAGGGCTGTCTCAAGGTAGGGTCTCTGTCAGATCTTTTCTTATCCGTCAGGCCCCGGGCCGGCCCTTCCTGAGCCCCGTTACTTCGGGCAGCAGCAGCAGCGCTTCGCGTCAGCTTTGTTTCCTTTTCTTGAGCTTTCTCCAGTTTGCGCTGCTGCACTTTTAACGCAGCAGACGACGCTAGGGCAGCCGGTGTGGATTTCTTAGCGGGGGGCATCAGCATCTTGTTTTTGGGGATTGCGCCCAGTTTTGCTGTGTCCTTCTGGCTAGCCTCCTTACTCGAGCTACCAGACGGCGGCTGTTGTTTCTCCTTGCCGCGCTGCGCCATCGCCCTCTCAGCCAGAAAACAGTGTAGCGCTTCAACCAATGCTGTAGACAGAGCCCTGGTCTTCTTCCAAAGAGATACAGCTCTGGCAATTACGCCGCTTTTCCTCTGCCAGATCGCTCTGCCGCTCTCGCCTTGATAAATCCTTGCAGTTTGGAGGGAGGACTGCATTCCTATAGTCCCTGGGTCATCCGTCTCCTCATTTAGGCTTTAGGTCAGAGAGGGGGTAAGATGCGACTTCTGACTACAGCGCTACAGCGGCCATCTTGCACTTACACTACAGATTGAACTCACAGGAGTTAGAATAGTATATTATACCCCTACACTATCCCTCAATTTCCTTACTGCTGCACCTTCCTGGAGTTAGAATAGTTAATTGCACCCTTACACTATCCCTCACTTTCACTACTGCTGCACCTTCCTGGAGTTAGAATAGTAAAGTACACCCCTACACTATCCTTCACGTTCACTACTGCTGCACCTTTCTTGTGTTACAAAACAGAAATATACTCCTACACTATCCCTCACTTTCCCTACTGCTGCACCTTCCTGGAGTTAGAATAGTACATTACACCTCTACACTATCCCTCACTTTCCCTACTGCTGGACCTTTCTGGAGTTAAAAAACTAAAATATTGCTCTATGTTTAGTGTTACATTTTTGCATTTTGCTCTGTTTTACCTTTTCAGTATGGGGTATTGCCTTTTTTGGAAACTGTTGTTTTATTGACTTTGCTTTTCTTTTTTTTGGAAGGTAAATGTGAATCTGTAAAGATTGAAAATAAACAATAGGTTATAGAATGTTTTTATTCTTTAAAAAAGTTTTGATGACTGTATTCCTCTACACTATCCCTCACTTTCCTTACTGCTGCACCTTCCTGCAGTTAGAATAGTTAATTGCACCCCTACACTATCCCTCACTTTCACTACTGCTTCACCTTCCTGGAATTAGAATAGTACATAACATCCCTACACTATCCTTCACTTTCACTACTACTTTATCTTCCTTGAGTTAGAATAGTAAATTACATCCTTACACTATCCCTCACTTTCCCTACTGCTGTACCTTCCTGGAGTTAGAATATAAAATTATACCCCTACACTATCCCTCACTTTCCCTATTGCTGCACCTTTCTGGAGTTACAATAGTGAATTACTCCCCTACACTATCCCTCACTTTCCCTATTGCTGCACCTTCCTGGAGTTAGAATAGTTAATTGCACCCTTATACTATCCCTCACTTTCACTACTGCTGCACCTTCCTGGAGTTAGAATAGTAAATTACACCACTACACTATCCCTCACTTTCCCTACTGCTGCACCTTCTTAGAGTAAGAATAGTAAATGGTATCCCTACACTATTCCTCACTTTCCCTACTGCTGCACCTTTCTGGAGTTACAATAGTGAAATACACCCCTACACTTTCCCTCACTTTCCCTACTGCTGCACCTTCCTGGAGTTTGAATAGTAAATGCTACCCCTACACTTTATTTGTACATTTTACCTTTTTGAATATCGTCCTTGGTATTTTCGATCAAGCAAGTTCTCGTTATTTTCTTTCTTTATTTATCTGTGTGTAATTGAAAATAATTTTCTTTGTATTAGAAAAGGTTCTTTACGTTTTACTAATTAACAAATAATTTTAAACATTTGAAAATAAGTACCTTTCAGATAGTGTTGTAAGGAAGTTTGGCTTCGTTTTGAAAACGCCGTTTTTATGTATTTTTTGGCTTTCTCAGATTTAATTATTTTGCTGTTGAAAAATTACATTTGACATTTGCTTATTTTTAATTATAAGTAAATCGATTATCGCTTTTTCTTTTTCAGAAAAAAAACATGATTTAAATACATTTCTAATACTTGAAAAATGTCTAACACTGTGTCTCGTCATATTTTGCAAACTTGTTTTCATTAATTTCGAATTAATAAGCATTGTGGCTTTTTAGATTTTTTATATATGTTATCACATTTAAACAAATTGAGTTATGCTGCTATTTTAAATAGTTTGCAAACTTTGGATTAATATTGATAGGTACTTACATATCTGTCAAAATTCGCTTTATCTTGAAAAAAATGATTTTTCAAATCAGCAAATTATGGTAAATCTGTAATTTAATTAATTATATGATTTAGTATTAATACTTAGTTATTAAGGATAAATCATATTTACACTTCTATTTCCTTTTAAACTTTCTTGTATGTGTAAAAATATCTGCTTTTGAATGACTCCGGGTCTTCGCTGTGTGAAAAGGTCAGAGGGTAAGTTTTTGGCGTCTGCTCTCTTTGTTAGTTGATAATCAACTGTTTTCAAAATGGTGTCTTGCTCGTATTTATAGGTTTGTGTCACTGTGTTCTTAATTTTTGAGAAAAACAACGTTTTTAAAAGCTTTTAAAATCGTTTTATTTGCTTTGTAGACATGCAATTTAAATAATCGATTTAAAAAGTGTTGTTTTAAGTTTCTAATTCCGTTTTGGCATCCATTTTGTTTTTATTGTTTTGGTGTTACGTTCATGAAAAGAGTTGTTGGAGTATTTTTTTTCTTCTCTATTTAAAATGGCTGTTTTGTGTTTGATATTTGGTGGTTATTTCGGATAGTTACTTTTATTTCTCGTTCTTTTTTTTAATTGCTATATGTAAGTCGTGCTTATTTTGAAAAAAAAATTACATTTTTGAATATTCAAGTACTTTTTTAATACTCGAGTATTAATGTTAATGCTTGCGTATTAATTTAATAAAAATGCTTTGCTTTTCGTAAAATTTACGTTCAGTTCATTACCACATTTTAATACACTTCCCCACCCAAAACCCCTATTTTCCCTGCATCCCGTGGCAGGTTTTATTTTACAAAAAAAACGTTTATTTATGCGTTGTAAGGGTATGCGTAATATGTGTTTTCGTTGTAATGGTACTTTTCCATTACTTTTACTATTTCGCGTTGCAATGGTATGCGTTTTAAAGTCATGCGTTGTAAAGGTACTTGCGTTGTTAAAAATGCGTTGTAAAACATGCGTTGTAATAGTATGCGTTGTAACGTCATACATCCTTAGTCTGCACATGATGTACAAGGTCAATAAACAATGCCCCTTGTTATTTTGTTCAGGTCAGTCCCTCGCACCTAGACATAACACAACACACAGCTGCACTACTGAAAGTCAATGCTTTTAATATTGCAGGCATGCATGTTATTCACACACTTGGAGAGAGACTTTTCCAGAGAGAAGAGGTGGCTGGTCCTGGGACGTAAACCTTTCATCTAGGCTTTGAGATATGGGGTCTGCTGATAAATCCCACAGGCCTTCTTTTTTATAATAAACTATTTCTTATCACGGGAGGGTGCTTAGGCACTGTAGCCCTTTTCCACTGTCTTTATAAAATGAGATCCCTGTTTGTATTCTATGTAATTGTGACAATGCTGATGATATTGTATTTATGCATTTTGCTGCTAGTTATGGCAAGTGTACTGTACCATAGAGCACGTTAGTTAAAATAAACATTTTAAACTATAAAGTGACTCTTATTACTCCTATCGTGGAGTGAGTGAACAAAAGAGTACGTCTTACTCCCGCGATTCATGAGAGAGTGGAGAGTGTTGTGTTCTGGGTTGTCTAATCATTGTTTGCTTCACTATTGGTCGGAGAATGAATGAGACACTATAGCTAGCCGGTTTTGGGGATTCTGGACACTAAGGTGATAGGTTGGTACACCACTATACACTGAGGTCCTGGCTTCCCGCGCATTGTTCTGTATATGTGCAATATCCCTGCAACAGGGGCAACAGGATGAATTAAACAGAGGAGACATCCTTAATCTTAGAAACCATTTACCCAACACTCTTTCACTTATTACAGAGGACAACATCTCTATTGCATTTGTAGACGGGGTGGTGCTAGCCTGTATAGAGTTCACAAGGGTTACTTTGAGGAGTATAACAGTCTGAGAGCAGTTCAAGAAACACATAGACATACTCAGGTCCTAGGGAATCATTTGATCTTTTCCAGTACATGTTGGATACACTGACCCCTTTAAAAACTAGCAGCTCCTCAAACTCCTTCACAAGTAACTCAATCAGATTGATTTAGAAAACCCACAAAAGTGTCTCAGAGAAGCAATAACACACGTTGATCTGGTAATAAACTGCACAAGGGAGTCAGAGAGAGTTATTCTCTTCAAAGAAAATCAGATGCATCTTCAGTTGTTGAGGGAGGACTGGTGTTGGCTGGCATCAACATTAAGGGGCACATTATGATGGCGGTTTTCCCGCATCCTCCGGGCCGGTGGAATCCACCGCCGGCCCGGAGGATGTGGGAAAACCGCTGCGGACTGAAAAAGACCCCCCGCCAGATTAGGATTGCTGGGGGATCGTGTTTCAGTCCGCTGCTTTTCCGCCACGGTCGCCTTCCGACCGCGGCGGAAAAGCAATAACATGGCTGGCGGTGTCTATCTGACACCGCCAGCCATATTATGATCGCGCAGAAAGTATGCTTTTCCGCGGTGGCTTTTCCGCCGTGGAAAAGCATATGGACCTTCACTTCGGGGCCCGTTGCCCGCCCCCTGGGTGAAGGGGGGGTGGGGGGTGCACATGGGGGGTACCTATGGTACCCCCTGCACGTGCGTGGACAAAGCGGAAGGCACCGCGCGGTGCCTGCTGCTTTATGCACGCAAATGCCGTGCATGCATTTTTAACATTGCGGCAGGTGCAGCTTGAAGCTGCACCCGCCGCCATGTTAATGATTGAGGATGTGACCGCCAGGGTGGCGGTCACATCCTAATTGCACAGGAGGGAACTCCGCAGACAATGCGGAGGTTCCCTCCTACTCTATGGTGGCGGACGGACTCAGGTCCGTCCGCCATCATAATCGGCACCTTAATCTGGACTCCACAAAATAGTGGTAGCAATGAAGCTTTATCTGGCCAGAAGCACAATAAGGTTTCCTTCACAGCTCTTGTCACTCCTCAACAGTCACATGATCAAGCACCTTCCTTGTTATCTTGGAACGTTGCAGGCTTATTATTATTATTATTATATGAAACTTGTAACGCGCTCAGCTTACCCGGGGGCATCCCGGCGCGACAGACCAAGAAGGAGAGACTCGATTACTCACCACTGAGGAAACAAATAGGTTTTAAGGAGTTTCCTGAATAGTAGGATCTTGGGCTCTGAGCGAATCTTAAGGGGCAGAGAGTTCCACAGAGATGCCACCTGTACCGAAAAACGCCTGCCCCCAGTCCGAGCTCTCTTAACTCTCGCAGATTGCAAAAGATGTTGCTAGTCCGAGCGCAGAAGGCGTGGAGGTTTATAAGGACGGGCCATATTAAAAAGGATGGGGGGGCCTTTGCCATGTAGAATTTTATGGGCCGTACACAGCGCCTTGAATTTCACCCGCTCCTTAACAGGGAGCCAGTGAAGCGCTTTAAGGGCCGGGGCAGCAGACTGCCTTCTAGGGATCTCCATCAAGACTCTGGCGGCTGCGTTTTGCACCTGTTGGAGGGTTTTAAAGGTCGCTTCGGGGGCATCAAGAAACAGGGCATTTCCATAGTCGAGCCTCGACAGGATTAAACCACGCATCAAAAGCTTCTTAGCTGGATCCGGAAGCAGTGGTAGCACCTTTCGGGCTGACTTCAGTAGACCGAAGCAAACCCCCGCGGTCTTCCTGGCGTGAGTCCTAAAGGACAGATCTTCCTCCAACCATACTCCCAAGGACTTGATCTCCTTCTTGGGGGATGGTGGATCGCCAAGAGACCGGGGCCAACAGCTCGCAATAATGGAGCGACTGGAGTTGCCCAAGAGCATCAGCTCAGTTTTTCCTCCATTGAGCTTTAGAGCCGAGTTGGACATCCAATGGTAGACATTGGCCAGGCAGTCATGTAACACATTGGGTTGTTCCGCCAGCTGAGTGAGGCCCACCACCAGCTGAGTATCATCAGCATAGCTGATGATCTTCAACCCCGAGGGGGCTACCACTCTTTCAAGTGGAGTCATGTATGCATTGAACAAAGTAGGGCTCAACGATGAGCCCTGCGGGACTCCACATTGAAGAGGGAATAGGGAAAACTGCTCAGCCCCTTCCCAGACTTGGTAGAAACGGTTGGAGAGGAAGGATCCCAACCATTTCAGGGCCGTCCCTGAGACACCTACCTCTGACAGGCGTTGGAGGAGCACCTGATGACTCACGGTGTCAAAGGCAGCACTCAGGTCCAGGAGGATCACTGCCACTGATCCTCCAGCATCAAGAGTGCTCCTTGCTTCCTCCACTACCGCCAGCAGGGCCATGTCCGTTCCCTGGCCGGGACGGAAACCAGTCTGGGAGTCTCCAAACAGGTGGTTGGACTCAAGATGGTAGGAAAGCTGACGGTTAACCAGCTTCTCGGCGATTTTAGAGAACCCCGGCAGAAGCGAGATTGGCCTGAAGTTGGTCAAATTGGAGGGATCCAAGCCTGGTTTTTTCAATAGGGCTTTTACTACTGCCCTTTTCCATCTCTGAGGGACTAGGCCATGAGAGAGAGAAAGATTAATAAGGTCGGTCAGCGGAGCTGACAGAGTGTTAGCCACAAGTTTAAGATGTTTCATAGGGACTGGATCACTCGGAGATCCACTCTTCATCTCCAACAAGACCTTTGTAACCTCCTCTTCCGAGAAGGGGCCAAAGGAGACAAGTTCAGTCAAACAGCTTATTGGACCAGCAGCCGGTTCAGAGATTTGAGGCATAACGGGCAGAGAGGATAGAATTGTATCTATTTTTGAATGGAAGAAGCTAGCCAGCTCTTCACATTTATCTTTAGGATTGGCATGCACGACTGGCGGGACCGGGGCTTTCAAAAGTTCTTTAAAAATTTTAAACGATTCTCTTGGAGAATTACTTGCCCTCTCAATCCTATCACTAAAGAAATTCTTTTTGACATCCTTCAGTGCACTTTTGTATTTCCTCATCTCTCTTTTATAATTAGCCCGGCTTTCTTCCGTCTGCTCTCTCCTCCAGGCACGTTCAAGCCTTTTGCAAGAAGCTCTACAACTCCTAAGTTCCGGAGTGTACCAGGGGGCAGAGGCGATTCTTCTCTCCCTGATAAGCCTCCTTTTTTTAGGAATCAGTAGATCAAGAGAGTTAGTGAGCCAATTAGCCAGGTGTTGATCAGCAATATTGGGGTCATCTACAGGGTCAGGGCGAGTTATAGCTAGCTCTTCAACCCAACTGTCAACCGGCAGCTTCGACCAGAGTCGTTCCACAGTATGTTGTCTAGGCACGGGATCTCCCCGGTTCTTCAACAACCAACTGAAAGGAATAAGGTGGTGATCCGTCCAGGGAAGGGCCAACATCTGGAGGGCTTGCAGGTTGGCAGTATTAGCAAAGACAGCATCAAGCTGATGACCTCTGTTGTGAGTAGCTCCCATATGAGCGAGGTGAAGATCAAGAGCACCAAGTGAGCTCAATAAATCTCTTGCTACTACATCATTGGGGTCATCGAAGTGAAGATTAAAATCCCCAAGAAGTACAAAGGTGCACGAGGCAGCAGCTAATGGAATGATGGCCTCAATAAGAGAGTCCACAAAATTCCCCAGCGTAGCAGGAGGCCGATACAAAAGGAGGCCAGAGATGGAAACGGAAGAAGATATGCCGAGGGAAAAATGACAGCTTTCAGCGTTGGTGATACCGCAATCTACAGCTTTGCACACAAGTGTGTCTCTATACACGATAGCCACTCCACCCCCTCTCCCATCCGGCCTATCAAGATGGAAAATGAGGTATCCCGGCGGGAGAGCATTGACAATGTCGGGACCAGAACACGCGGTTAACCACGTTTCCGTCAGGAATAACACATCCAGACAGTGGTCCAAAAGGAGGGAGTGTATTTCCAACGCGTGACAAGGCAGTGATCTGCAATTAAGCAAAGCCATAGTGAGTGAATTTGAAATCACACAGCTCTTAGATAAACGACATCCATGACAATGTTTAAAAGCAGTACCCTCAACCCAGTAATAACGGCAACTAGGCAGTTTAGGCGCGCGAAGCGAGAGCAGTGAATCCCGTGAATACCTGTGGGGGGGGGCCAGAAGTCTGGGTGGATTGAGCAGAGTGGCATGCCCTGAGCCCGTCTGGGCCCGGACGGGCACAGACAGGCTTGACTCTGGCGAAACTCCGGCGATATTCCGGCATCCCCGCTGCGCGTCTCCGCTGCGCGTGGACATGGCTGATTTTAAGTACTAGTCGCCTCCTAGAGAGAGGACCAGCGCGTGCACCCTCTTCCCCAACCAAAGATGGCCACCAACCAACAAACAAGGGCGAGGGGCCCGCAAAGAGCGGTGGTTCCACCGATTACAGTGCAAGTAAGATGATGCAGTTACAGGTAGGCGTGGGCCAAGTAAATTAAAAGCAGGGGAAACAATTTAAACTCAAATATACAAAAATACAAAAACGGGTATTTTAAAAGCTCAACAGAGCAGCAGGCAAGTTCGCGCAGAGTAGAAGCGCTGCATGTGGTGCGCTAATGGTCAAGAACGAACTGACCAGATTTGCCTGGTTTTAAGCACTAGTCGCCTCCTAGAGAGAGGACTAGCGCGTGCACCCTCTTCCCCAACCAAAGATGGCCGCCAACCAACAAACAAGGGCGAGGGACCCGCAAAGAGCGGTGGTTCCACCGATTACAGTGCAAGTAAGATGATGCAGTTACAGGTAGGCGTGGGCCAAGTAAATTAAAAGCAGGGGAAACAATTTAAACTCAAATATACAAAAATACAAAAACGGGTATTTTAAAAGCTCAACAGAGCAGCAGGCAAGTTCGCGCAGAGTAGAAGCGCTGCATGTAGTGCGCTAATGGTCAAGAACGACCTGACCAGATTTGCCTGGTTTTAAGCACTAGTCGCCTCCTAGAGAGAGGACTAGCGCGTGCACCCTCTTCCCCAACCAAAGATGGCCGCCAACCAACAAACAAGGGCGAGGGACCCGCAAAGAGCGGTGGTTCCACCGATTACAGTGCAAGTAAGATGATGCAGTTACAGGTAGGAGTGGGCCAAGTAAATTAAAAGCAGGGGAAACAATTTAAACTCAAATATACAAAAATACAAAAACGGGTATTTTAAAAGCTCAACAGAGCAGCAGGCAAGTTCGCGCAGAGTAGAAGCGCTGCATGTGGTGCGCTAATGGTCAAGAACGAACTGACCAGATTTGCCTGGTTTTAAGCACTAGTCGCCTCCTAGAGAGAGGACTAGCGCGTGCACCCTCTTCCCCAACCAAAGATGGCCGCCAACCAACAAACAAGGGCGAGGGGCCCGCAAAGAGCGGTGGTTCCACCGATTACAGTGCAAGTAAGATGATGCAGTTACAGGTAGGCGTGGGCCAAGTAAATTAAAAGCAGGGGAAACAATTTAAACTCAAATATACAAAAATACAAAAACGGGTATTTTAAAAGCTCAACAGAGCAGCAGGCAAGTTCGCGCAGAGTAGAAGCGCTGCATGTGGTGCGCTAATGGTCAAGGTCAATGGTGCGCTTATCCAAAAATATTGGAAGATGATGGCTCTTGTTCCTTTTTGATACAGAGTGACATTATTTGTATGCAAGATTCTTGGTTGTGTAGTGTCACCAGCCCTTCCTAGGTACCCTACCTTTTATGTGAATGCTATAAAGGGCAACAGTTGGGGCAGGGCAAAGGGTGACTTATGTGTTTTCATCGCAAACACATTGGTTTGTAATTTTGTCAGTATATATTCTGGTAACCATTGTAACTCTAAAATAGGGTCGGACTTCCCTCTTAGCCCTGGTTCTGAGAAATGTATGCTTGCACCCTAATGCTAAGCTTAAAGCTGAGGCCATCAAACGTTTGAGGCAACTCTTACAGTTTGCGGATCCAAATGTGTACATTATACTAATGGGCGATTTTATCTTAAATCATGCATATGATACCTTAGAAGATCCAACAATCAGTCAGATTGACAAATTTTGGGGCGTTCCACGAGCAAAACCCTCTGTACCATGTAGTGACTCGAAGACTCACCAGTTAAGTAGGATATTACGTGCTTATAATCTATGCTTTTAAATGGGAGGATGGAGACGTGAAGACAAAGAAGTACACACGCTTCTCCAAATTCAGCATTGCAGTTTTAGGTTGCCCTCTAGTTTCTGTTGAATATTTTGGTTGGTTCTCCTCCTTCGCCATTATACCCCATTTGGAAAGTGATCACGATGCCCAATGGATCAATACATTTTATAGCCCAAACAGGCACTCAATTTTGAAGTCAATAGGGGCCCCTTCGACTTACAGTCTCTGAGACGAATCAGGTGGTATCCCATTGTTAGCACAGAGATAGACAGCTCACTTGTTAACCATAGTGTTTGGGACTATCAGCAGCCATTCATGGTCCAGGTAGGGTAATGCACAGTTACTACGCGGGCATTACTACGATGTGCTTTTTCTCCGCTTTTTTTAGTGCTTGTTTACCATTACTACACATGCTGCTACATAGCATGCTTTTACTTCGCAAATGCTTTTAGTCCGCATTACTTTAGTACGAGCTGTGTGGTTACGAGGAGACGGGACCTGCCAAGAGGAGAGAGAGGTAAGAGGGACTGTGTATCTTTTTTAATGGTTTGAGTTTGAGGAGTAGTGTTTTTTAGCTTTAGGGTAGTGCAGGGGGTAGTGTTTTAGGCTTTAGGGTAGTGTTGTAGTGTTTGTGTAGTGTAGGGTAGTCTTTTAGAGTTTAGGGTAGTGTCGGGGGTCGTGTAGGGTAGTGTTAAAGTATAGGGGATGGAGTGGGAATAGGGGTAGTGCTGGGGGTAGTGTTTTAGGGTTTAGGGTAGTGTTGCAGTGTAATGTTTTAGGGTTTATGGTAGTGACAGGGGGTCGTGTAGGGCTGTGTTAAAGTATAGGGGACGGAGTGGGAATAGGGGTAGGAAGTGCTGGGGTAGTGCTTTAGGGTTTAGGGTAGTGTTGTAGTGCTTGTGTAGTGTAGGATGGTGTTTTAGGGTTTAGGGTAGAGTCAGTGGTTTGTACAGGGTGGTGTTTCAGTGTAGGGGACGGACTCATAGTAGGGGTAGGGACGTGCTGGGGTAGTGATTTAGGGTTTTGGGTAGTGATGTAGTGTTTGTGTAGTGTAGGGTAGTGTTTTAGGGTTTAGGGTAGTGTCATTGGGTTGTGTAGGGTAGTGTTTCAGTGTAGGGGATGGAGTGGGGGTAGGGGTAGCATTGGAATGGGGGAAGTGTTTTATGGTTTAGGGTAGTGTTGTAGTGTTTGTATAGTGTGGAGTAGTGTTTTAAGATAGTGTCAGGGGGTCATGTCGGGTAGTGGTTAAGTGAAGGGGACGGACTCGGAGTAGGGAAAGGGTCGTGCTGGGGTTAGTGTTTTAGGGTTTAGGGTAGTGTTGAAGTGTTTGTGTAGTGTAGGGTAATATTTTAGGGTTTAGGGTAGTGTGAGGTGGAAGTGTAGGGAAGTGTTTCCATGTAGGAGCAGGACTGTGACACAGGGTAGTGTCATGCTAAAGGTAGTGTTGAAGGGATTAGATTAGTGTTGAGAAGTTTGTGCTGTGTAGGGTAGTGTATTTTCATTTAGTATTTTGCATAGTTTTGGGTGTTTATTTATTAATTAAACGTATTAAAATTTATTTAATACCTTTCTAAGTGTTTGGGTGTTTATTAATAAAAAAAAGCAATGCTAAACTATGCTGTGCATTGAATTACATACCCGAGTATTAATTAAAAAAATATATTTTAAATTACTCCCCCACCCCAAACTCCTATTTCACTGCAATGCCATTCCAGGGTTTAGGTAACTTAAAAAAATATATATTAAAAAAATGGTCTATCTTTGCGTAGTAGTGGTATGCGAAGTACTTAACAGTGAAGTAAAAGAAGATTCTTTTATTATAAATGCCTTTGCGTAGTAATGGTTTGCGCATTAAAAATATGCAGAGTACTGGAAGTTGCTATGTAAAAACATTGCACTAAAAGCATGCGTAGTAATGGCATGCTAAGTAGCGTCATATAATTCCATGGGTAGTCCTCTGCAGAATCTTAGCACTGGCAAATAAACGATTACATGCATTGTTACCCAATCCAACTGGTAAATGCAGTTCCTATCAAGGATCCAAAGCCCACATTGTGTGGTTCACTCAGGAAACGAGAGAAATAAAAATAAATAAATAATGAGGCTAAACAAGATGGGGCACCCCCCACCAAACCCATCTCACAGTAGGCTACAAATATTATGTAACAATACAAGCAAAAGATATGAGAGACAAAGAGAGTCCAAATGGAATCTCAGTGAGCAAAGGTTGTAGAAATTAGTAAATCATGCTCCATAAAGGACTTTTGGGAATTTATAAGTAGGGCTCCCGGTTTTATGGTATTTATTTTTTGTCATTTTAGTCTGTATTTATCCATATTTATTTTTTGTCAACTTTATCTGTATTTATCCATATTTATTATGGGTTCTGTGAAAAAAATAAAGCTGAGAATTGTATATTTCCATATTTATTTAACAAATAAATATGCAGTCATGATTGAATGCCTGTCGGGTTTCAGGGATGTGAACACCCGCAGAAGATAAATCAATGCACTTATATGAAAATATGCACATTTTAGTATCAGCCTGTGCATATCTACTGCTGTTTATGCCTCTTTACTAAAATCCTTTATTTTTTAACTCACTTACCTATACATCTGCACAGTTAATGGCCTGGCAGTCACGGCAAAGTGAATTTAGAATCACTCAAAAAGCACCCAATTTGCATTTTTATCCACATTTAAAAATTAATACAGACACAAAAATAAATGTTTTTTTCTGTATTTATCTGACAAAAATCAGTAAAAATGGAAAACAGGGAGCCTTATTTATAAGTAAACGAAGCACACATCATCCTGCAAAGCAGGGCAACTTAATCCCTGACCCAGTTTTGTCATCTCCTGTAGAAGCAATATATGTAGATTAAAGTCAGGAGAGGTCTTGTCCATTTATGCCAGTTTACACCCTTCCGCTTGTAAAAGCTAACGTGTTGAGGCTGATTATCAAGGGGTCCAAATCAGATGGTGTCCCTGGACCTAATGGTCTCCCTACAACCTTTTCAAATCTAATTTGGCCTACTGGACACTGCTTATAACTAATGTAGCATCCTACACACTTGAAACTCAGTGTGTCCCCACAATATGGCAGGGGTCTCTCCTGTGAGCGATCTTTAAGAAAGTTAATCCCTCTTCACCAGGGTACTACAAGCCCTGCTTGTCTTTGAGGCCATATTTTATGTGAAAACCCTTCGAAAAGAACTAAAATCCTGGGCCAAATCCACCAACCTAATACCTCCCACACAAACTGGCTTCAGGGGAGCTTGCAGTACTCTAGACACCATTCATAGGGCCTTAGTATGACTTTGGCTGTGCAAGAGTGGGTCGCCACACCAGCGCCCTGCTCCTTCACTGCCAAAGCCATAATTAGACCGCCCCGGGTTCAGCCATAACAGCCACAGCAATGGGAACGCCATTGCAGGTTCCTGCAGGGCATGAACTGTCAAGTCCATGCCCTGCAGGAACTGGGGGTGCATGCAGACAGGGGGGCACATCATGTGGCCCCCTGCATGAATCCCCTGCCGCAGAGGCAACAGTGGGCCCAGTAGGGCCCACTTTGTTTCCTCTCCGCCACACTTTTCATGGCGGTCTCACCACTATGAGAACCGTGGCAGAGAGGAAATTCGTAATAAGCTTAGGGGGACGGAGGGCCCCACCAAGAATATTACGGCCTTAAGACTGCTGCAACACTGCCAGGTCGTAATATGGTGGTCAGACCTCTGGTGTAGCGGTGCCCGCACTGAAACAGTGGCATCATAACAAGGCCCTTAGTCTCTCCTTAGTCATACAGGAGACACTAAAAGTAAAATGAAGCAGCCTGTTTGCTTGCTTCGTAGACTATTGCATGGCCATCGATGGAGTAAATTGCTCAATAAATCAGTCTAAATTACGGAGCTGGGGGATTCCATCACCGCTTTTGCGAGCCATCTTGTCATTATACGGGAACTCCTGGGTGCAAGTGAAACTGACCGTTAACGGGAATAGATCTAAAAAATATAAAATCTAACAGAGGGTGCAAACAGGGGAGCATGCCGGTTCTACCACTTTCTAATTTATGCACAGCAGATCTGCCATCTGCCATTAAAGTACAAGGGACCTGCTCTCCTAAATTAGCAAAATCACAACTACAGTCCCTACAGTATGCAGAGTTTAGAGTGATCCTGAATCACACTGGAACAGGTCTACAAAAAGAAGAAGTCCTCAATGCAGTACACATCTATAACACACCTAACAATCTAAGCTTGAATTTTAATAAGTAAGCTGTTTTGGTGTTTAAGAACAAGTATTGTTAGCTAAATTGGTGGTCAACCGGGGACCAGTTTGCAATAAGATAAAGAAAGTACTACTATTTGGGAGTCTGGTTTGATGGCAAAGGCTCCCCAAGAGAGTACCTTTATTACCTAAATTCCAAAGCAGCTTCACTTAGACTCGATATTAAATGCGTTTACTCGTGCAAAGTACTTGCCTTCTTTAGTATACAGCCTTCTGGCTTTACTGGGTAAGGCCAGTATGTGGCTTAATAGATTGCTATCCAAGTTTTCTATGTATGTCTTTCAATTGGTGTTCGGACAAAATATCGAAATAAAAATATTGTGACACTTAAATATAATTGTATTTAACCCGTTTACTGCGGCCAATATTTCGGTGCAGTGCGGGCGTTCTAGACAGTGGGCGGGGCCGCGTCGGCCATTGAACGTTCGCCGCACCAGCCAGGTAGTGCTCCGAACGTTCAGCGGCCGACGGCAGCACTGACAGGGTTAATATTGTTGTCAAAAGTATTGATTTTTAGGTGTACTTAATATTGATTTAGTTAATATCGTGTACAATATAATTTGTTTAGTGATAAATACTGTGTAATATAATTTTTTTTGTTTTTATATGTTTTTGTTATTTAAAGTAATTGTTTATAATTTCTTTAGCAAGTTTTTAGATGAATTGCTTAGTTTTTTTTAAATTTAGGAATATTACATTTTTTAGGAGCGAGATGTTGGTATTATAGGGGATAAGGGTGGGAAGTATTCTAAAAATAATATATCAGTGTATATATTGTAATTGTTTTTTTTTTTAAAGAATAAACCAGGGGTGGGATGTTGGGTTTATAGGGGTTAAGGGTGGGAAGTATTTTATAAAGATTAGAATTATTTTGTATTATTTTGTATTTTCTTGAATGTTAATTAAAAAGTTTTTTGAAAAAATGCAAAACTATTAGGAGCAGGATGTTGGGTTTATAGGGGGCAAGGAGAATTAAAACAAATGTGTATTGGTGTTTATATTTGGATGTGTGTTTCTTAAATTTAATAAATGAAATGTAAATAAAATAGAAGAGAGGTTTGGAATTGATATTGAATATGGGTTTTGAATAATAATTTAGTAATTTGAATAAATTAGTTCAGAATTTTTACTTTTTTGAAAAGTTGATATTAATTATAAAAAAGTCTGATTAAAAAACAAAATTGATAAATTATTGTTATTTACAAAAAATGAATTGCTACGTGATATTTGCTGTTAAATTATTAATATTGCTAAATATTTTTTAAGTATAACCCTTTTAGTGCCCAAGACCTTCCCTAAAATAAGTTTTATTGCCATGGGAATAATTAATGTTTTCTATCTAGTGCCTAGCACGCTCACTGTATTAAGTTAGATTAGAGTGGGAATAGTAAATAATGGCCCTTTGGCATCCAGAACTTCCCCTTCCAGTTAAGTTAGATTAAAGTGAGAATAGAAAATGTTGCCCCTTTTAGTGTCCAACATCTTCCCTGACATAAGTTGTATTGCTGTGGGAATGGTTCACGTTCCCTCTTTAGTGTCCAGCACCTTCCCTGTGTTAAGTTAGATTGCAATGGGAATAGTAAGTGTTACACCTTTTGGGCCTGTTTTCGATGTCCTTAGGAAGGCCAGCCCAGAGCTGTCCAGAGACGGATCTTCTAACCGACTCATACTGGGATCCGGTTATACAAAACGACGAAGTACGATGGCCAAAATCCTTTATTTACTGAATGACTCGGTCACTCCAATTCCGCCTCCATTTCCCAAACAAGAAGCCTCCGGATACGTAGAATGGAGTTGTACAGAGGCATGTTCCCAGTCTGATTCTGAACTCCCAAGTACGATGCATATAGATTATGTGCCGAAACGGTCACCACAACCAACAATCCAAAGTGTCCGGAAAGGGAGTATTTCAGCTCCAAATTGCGCCACAACACGATTCCTGCGAATGAGACGGGTCAGCCATGTATCTCATTTCACATGTCATCCCTATACTCCACATTTACAAGCAATACTATGACCCCAACCGACGCTTTGGTCGCAGACGATAAATCAGACAGCTCCCCACCCCCATAATAATGCCACTACCCTGCAATAGGCAACATAAGATAAAGCACGGACAAAATTACAGTTACATTTGGGGTGGGGGGAATACTTACAGCAATGTAGAGGCGGGGTGGGGTGGGGGCAATAGTTCCAGCAATTAAGACACAAAGGGGGGCTAATACTGCCAGGAAAGCCCAGCCAAAATTGGGAGGTGGAGGTATAACACTACCAGCAATGCAGAGTTAAAATTAGGGTTGGGGGCTACTACCCACAGCAATGTATAGGCAATTTGGGGATTGTGGGGTCAAATACCCCCAGCAATGTAGAGGAAAATTGTGGGTTGTGGGGCAAATACCCCAAGCTATGTTGAGCCAATATGAGGTTTGGGTGGCAAATAGCCCCAGCAATGTTGTGCCAATCCGGGGTTTGGGTGGCAAATACCATCAGCAATGTTGACCCAAACTGGAGGTTGGGTGGCAAAACCCCCCAGCAATTTTGAGCCGCCAATCTGGGGTTTGGGTGGTAAATCCTCCCAGCAATGTTGAAGCAGATTGTGGCTTGTAGGGTAAATATCCCCAGCTATATTGAGCCAATCTGAGTTTGGTTAGCAATTACCCCCAGCAATGTTGAGCCAATCTGGGGTTTGGGTGTCAAACACCCCGAGCAATGTTTAGCAAATCTAGGGTTTGGGTGGCAAATAACCCCAGCAATGTTGAGCCAATCTGGGGTTTGGGTGGCAAATACCACCAGCAATGTTGAGCCAATCTAGGGTTTGGGTGGCAAATACACCCAGCTATGTTGAACCAATCTAGAGTTTGGGTGGCAAATACCCCTAGTAATGTTGAACCAATCTGGGGTGGGTGGCAAATACCACCCGCAATCTTGAGCCAATCTAGGGTTTGGGTGGCAAATACACCCAGCTATGTTGAGCCAATTCTGGAGTTTGGGTGGCAAATACCCCTAGCAATGTTGACCCAATCTGGAGTTTGGTTGGCAAATCCCCCCAGCAATGTTGAGCCAATCTGGGGGTTGTGTGGCAAATCCTCCCAGCAATGTTGAGGCAAATTGTGGCTTGTGGGGTAAATATCCCCAGCTATGTTGAGCCAATCTGGGTTTGGGTAGCAATTACCCCCAGCAATGTTGAGCCAATCTGGGGTTTGGGTGGCAAACACCCCGAGCAATGTTGGGGAAATCTAGGGTTTGGGTGGCAAATACCCCCAGCAATGTTTAGGCAAATTGGGGGTTGTGGGGCAAATACCCCAGCTATGTCGAGCCAATCTGGGGGTTGGGTGGAAAATAACCCCAGCAATGTTGAGCCAATCTGAGGTTTGCATGGAAAATACCCCCAACAATGTTGAGCCAATCCGGGATTTGGGTGGCAAATATCCCCAACAAGGTTGAGCCAATCTAGGGTTTGGGCGGCAAATACACCCAACTATGTTGAGCCAATATGGGGTTTTGGTGTTAAATATCCCTAGTAATGTTGAGCCAATCTGGGGTTTGGGTGGCTAATACCCCCAGCGATGCTGAGCCAATATGGGGTTTGGGTGGCAAATACCCTAGCACTGTTGAGCCAATCTGTGTTTTGTGGGGCAAAACCCCAGGTAATGTAGATGCAAATCTGGTGTTTGGGGGGCAAAAGCTTCAGTAATGTAGATTCAAATCTTGGTTTTGGGGGCAAATACCCCCAGTACGCCTTCTACGTCGGGATCAACAGGTCTCTGCGCCACAAACTCCAGACCATATACAAAATCGCAGCCAGACTCATTCTCAGTATCCCTTGACATGACCATATCTCCCAACACCTGCGCAGCCTCCACTGGCTCCCCATCGGAAAGAGAGTAACTTTCAAGATACTCACTGACACATACAATTGCCTACACAACACCAGACCCCAGAATCTCAACGACAGAATCTCCTTCCGCGTTCCCAAGAGAAACCTCCGATCCACCAACCTCGCCCTTGCCGGATCCCCACGCATCAGCAGAGCAAGAACGGGTGGAAGTTTATTCTCCTACATTGTGACCAAGACCTGGAACGAGCTTCTGATAGACATCAGACATGCCCCCACCCTGCACATCTTCAGATAGACCCTCAAGACCTGGCTATTTGACTGACCAGCTCTGCGACTGACAGGAGCTGCCCCCATACCTTGGGACCCTCACGGGTGAGTAGCACGCTTAAAATCCCCTGATTGATTGATTGAATGTAGATTAAAATCTGGGGTTTGGGGGGAAAATCCCCTGAGTAATGTAAATGCAAATATGGCGTTTGGCTGCAAATAACCTATGTATTATAGATTAAAATCTGGGGTTGGGGGCATATACCCCCAGCAATGTGTACATGAACAATGTACCTGGTGCTCATGCAAAGTGCCTCAATACCTACAGGCAAAGTACATGCTGCAGGAATGTCTAAATAAACAAACACAAAAGTCATTTTCTATGAAATACATTCCCCTACTGTTGCAGCAAAAGTACCTGACAACTTTGTGGAATGGGCAGAGTAGAGATGGAAGTGCTCTAGGAACAGTTACAAAACAAAAAAAGCCTCATCATCTACTAAATGGTCCCTTAGAAACTTATGAAATACTGGGGGGCTGATGTGCAAACAAGACAGACCAGTCACCTACAGCAGCTCAAGGAATGCATGTGTGTGTGGGGAAGCTGTCTCAACCTGGTCTGACACATATGACAGGGGGGGCAAAGCCCATAGAGCCCTCTGAATGTTGAGTCCAATCAGAAAGTGTTTAGCAATACCCTTGGATTGGCCCTACTAGCCATTGGGCATTGGTTGATGGGCTGGTGCACCAGGGTCACCTGTGGGCCACAGTTTTGGGGCCTTTGTAAACCACACCAAGAGACTGACTCACTTACACAGTCCCTACTATGCCATTGCGATGTGGTGCCAGGATTTTCTCGGCTCACCATTTGTCCTGTAAATTGAGGCTGGGGAACAGCCTTTGGAGCATACTCACCTTGGTGCACTGCCTTACATGCCTTGACCTAGGTAGTGTAATCTCCCCACACGACCATCATTTTCAGGTCATGGCAGGTGCAGGGAGGTTGCGTTGTATGTAGGGGCCTTGCAGGGAGTCAAGTCACATCTGGACAGTCGGACCTACACACCACCCCCGTGATCAGCAGCAGTGTGCCTTTTAAAAAAAACCTTGACAGGTTGAAGCACAGAGGCCAGAATAAAGGAGATGATCACAGATTATGTTGCAATTACATTCAGAGGGCCTGAGCATCACTGTGATCCCAATCCAAACATGGGCCCATAGCATGTTGTGTATGTACAATGAGGGAATGTCATCATCAGGTAGATACAGTTAGCACACTAAATACTAGAAGAAACACACATTTGATGGTGGAACATGAATTGCCCTAACCAGGCATATGTATATATCACAAAGTAAATGCCTAACTCCACCACAACACACACTGAAACATCGCAGGGCAACAGAACTACGATGTACTCACAAGAGTATGACATTGTGATGCTTCTGTGTACAGTAAAGCCCAGAGGATATTGACCCAGATAACACACTTGTCCACAGACCCAGCCATTTAGTACTGATTTCAGTGTCTCCAAAAACAGCATCACAGAAGTGGTTGTGTCACAGTCGTCATGGGAATATTTGTAGACAAAATCCAACTTGAATTTGAAATAAGCATGGGCCAACAACAATGTAGGATACCCTCACCATGTGTGGACCGGTGCCACTTCACACGATTCCCAATATGTAGGTATCTACGGTTTTCAAGTTTTATTATTTGATTTGGTTCTCCACTGAGAACCACAAATATTCCATACATAATATACAATTTTAAACCGTTTTGTTGAAAGAGAGGTTTTCATTCTAATACAAAGTTTAAAAAGGTTTTAAAAATTTGTAAAAATTGCAGCAGACAAACTCGTTTGGCGGAGCCTTACATAGTATGATCAATTCCTGTACAGAGTTAATTTGACATTTGGTATAGATTGGTTGTAAAAACCTTTTTCTTGCCTTTACCACTGTTGCGTTTGGGCAAGTGAACAACAAATGTTCCAAGTCCTGCTCTCCACTATTACACAGATTACAAATAAAACTTGATTTTTCTTTTGGGTGCCACCTACATGTAACTGTTTTTACAGGAAGTATCCCAAATCGGAACAACACAATCAATCTCCTGACCCCATGCTTTAAATTAAAAGCAATATACTGTTGTGTTTTCTTAAAAACTAGATTCTGCGACATATTTATATAAAGGCAATTTAGTGCAGTGCTGAGAGTCAAGGTCAAAACTGAGCCTTGGAGTAAAGTGTTTTAAAAAGACCTTCAGCTTAGCAGGTGTCCATGATTGTAACAAATTAATATTAACATCGGATATCTTAAAAGCAGTTAAAACATTCCTTGAGAATACATGTTTCGACGATTCTTTTTCAAATGTTTCTATTTTAAGTAGAGATCGAAGCGTTCCTTCTTCCGCATGGAGGAGGTTGTATGTCCACGTGATGATATTGGCAATTCCTTTGGCATAGGAGCTGGTTAATGAGAACTCGAGGCAGAGAGCTTGTACCGGTACAGCCTGAGACAGTTTCGTTAATTTCCGTAGGATCTTCCCTTCTTATAGGTCTAGAAAGCTCCATTGGATTATTGGTATATATTCAAGAGCGTATGACAGCACTGGTGGAATCTTGGCGCTGTATACCTGAAGCAGAGAAGAAAAGTGTCTTTGTCCAGTTGCAACATATAACCGTGAAAGTGCCCCCACATGAACATCAGATTTATGGGTCAAATTCTGAATATGGAGCCTATTTTGTAGAGACGGTGAAGATTCGACCTAAATAGGTATATTCAATTGCCACTTCCACCATTTTTCCCCCTAGAGACCAGTTGAATTTGCTACTCTGTTTCCTTTCTGAAAACGGAACTATTTTTGTTTTCGCAATGTTCAGTATTAATTAGTTTTCCTCCGTATAGTTGTGAAGTCCTTGGAGGCTTCTTTGCAGACCAAATGGTGTTAGGTCTAAAATGATTACATCGTCTGCATACATCAAAGTGTGGATTTTGTGGAAGGCAATTTTGGGTGGAAAGTTGCATATCTGTTTAAAACATTCAGGCATATCACTAAGGTAGAGTGAAAACAGTAGGGAAGCAAGAAGGTATCCTTGCCTAAGGCCGTTTGAAGTCGGGAAAGGGCTAGTGAGACCCTTTTCCCTCCCCGTTTGAACCTGACACCTATGTAATGATGTTAATATATGAAGTAATTTGGCCGGGATACCCATTTTGCTCAGTTTTCTCCAGAGTGTTCCTCTATCCACTCTATCGAATGCGGTGGTAAAGTCGATAAAAGCAGCATACACAACCTGGGATTTTATAGCCACGTATTTATCTAAGTTGGTTTGCAACACAGAAATATTGTCGATGACCGAGGGCTTTGGTCTGAATCCAGCCTGATATAGGGGGATTAGTCCAGATGAAAAGGCCCAGTCCTTAAGATGGTCTAATACTGCTGCTGTGAAAATCTTTCCTGTTGCATCTAAAAGAACTATCTGCCTGTAGTTACCAGGATGCAGCCTTGTACCCTTTTTGTGTATGGGTATTACAATGTTCCCCTTCCAAGATTTGGGGATTTCCCCAGTGATAAAAATATGGTTAAAAAGGGGAGATAACATCTTGCTCCATTCTTTGGGGTTGCATTGGAGGACCTTGATCGGAATTTGGTCAGGACCCATTGCTCCTGTCGTTCTCGCCTTTTTTATAAGTAGCTCAATTGACAAAGGGCTAGATGCTCCGATATTTGAGAATTTTATTCCTGGATTTCTAGCAAAATTATGAGTCATTTCTGAATTAGTATTTAATTTATATAGATTGGCAAGGTATAATTCCCATTCTGACGGAGGCACCGGGATAGCTTGTAATGCTTTTTTCGTGCCCGTTTCTTTAGCGATTATATTCCAATAGGCACGTTGGTTATTTTGTTTTGCTGCTATCTGCATATCTACCCAGTTTTTATCCTGGGTTATTCTTTTCTTTTTTTCTTTTTCTCTCCTACGTTGATTTTTCAATTTGTTAATTTCTAGCTGTTTAGAAACTGAATTTTCTAGAAATTGTGATCTTATCAATTTATTTAATTGTTTTGTATTAGTAGCTAATTTTGGTTTTTTGTTTTGATTCTTTGTTGTTCTCCATTGAATCAACTTGTCCTGTCGTTTTTGTATTAACTTTTTGATCGCCATTTTGAAGTTTATTATCGGATTTGTGGAGTGAATTCCTTGCATTAATTGCGTTGAATTGATTATGGTAATAATTTTGTTGAGTTTAGCTGAATTCCAATGGATCAGGCCCAACGTCTTTGGGCCTGATTTACCAAAACTGCGCTATGACTATACATAATGTACCTTGACAAGGAAAATTGTGTCTTCCACTCTGTATTTGCTTGTAGGATAGCATGGTCACTGCCATGAACAAAATTAATTTTGAGTTGTAAAACTGTTCCAAACAAATCAAAGCTACAGATCATGTAGTCCAAGAGTGAGGAACCACAGTTTCCTTGTCTTGTATTTGAGGCGGGAATGTCTCCTTCTACATTGCCATTTAGTATTATTCAACTTAACATTGGGAGTGATGCTACTAGAATTTTTCCTCTTTTATCCGCTTTGTTTTCTTTAGGAAATAATGGAATGGAGATTCCCAGAGACTCTTCTTTGTGCCAGTTTGCCCATTTTAGAAGTACTTCATTTGATATTTTCCCATTGACGTCACGCATAATAAAAAGAGATGGATAGCCTTGTTTTTCTACTGTTTTTTCAATGTCTTCTAGGATTTCTACAGCAAGTACATCCATTTTTGCTCCAGGGGGGATATAGACATTACAGATTAATAGATCTTTTAGAGCCTCTAGAGGATTTATCCCAAACTTAATTTTGATACATTGATGATTCCTTGAGTTAGTTGGAAATATTTCTTGGGCCCGTTTGTAATCTTCATTAAGCAAAATCGCTATCCCACCTTTCGCATGTCCTCGATCAACCTGCTCTGCGGGAATATCATATACATAGTATTTTTCTTGATAAAAATTTTGTGTAGACCAAGTTTCTTGCAGGGCCACTATTGCTGGACATTTTTTTGTTATTTCAGCAATCTTTTCTTGAGTTTTCCCTGATATATTCCAAGAGGAGATCGCCAAGCCCGTGCTAAACGGAAGATTTGTTATCCTTAATTAGTTTGTTGCTGTTCAGGGTCTCCGAGATCCAAGCCCATGAATGATCCCTCTTTGTTGTTTCCCTGTTAGGAGTATTTTTTCTCCAAATTTCTCTTTTGTCATTCTTTATGGAAACAAATATGTTTTCTGCGTCATGGTCTTGGGGGTTGTTCATGGTGTTAAAAATTTGATTCAGTCGCTGCGTCTTGAGAGATTCTTCTGTTATTTGTATCTTTTGGACTTCATGATTCAGTACTGGAGTCAAATCATAGCCGTATTTGTGGAGAATCTCACTCTCCTTTAATATAATTCCTGGTATCACTGGAGACCAGAATTCTACAATCGCTGTTGTTGTTTTAGTTTTTTCCGGGAAAGTAACTAATTTTATTTCGTTTCTCGCTAAGGATTGTAACGGCTGAATCTTTTGAAGCAGACTGATAATTTGGTCGCGATTAAGTGGAACTTCACCTGAAGGGAATAATTCTGTGATTTCCAGATGGGTTGGCCTGATCTCCTCTACTTGTGGGTACTTTTTCTGGACAGTAAAAGTTATTTTTGGGATATCTCTTAATGCCGGGGTCATAGGTCCGTGACCTACTAATAGTAAATGTGTTGCCTTCGGATTAAGTTTGTTAAGTTGGTTAGAATTGACTCTGGATTATCACCGGCGACTTCTGCTCTTTTACCTTCGGATTCTGGGGCATTTCTGCCCTTTCCTCGTTATCTAGTAGTCCGATTGGTGAAGGGGATGTTCTGGAATCTTGTTTCACAAGCTTTCTTTTTCTGAATTCTTCTTAACGCCTTTCTCCTTATCAATTTGGTCTTCTTTTGTTTTCTTTTGCTATTTGTACTTTCTGGGCCCTGTGTGGCATTATTAGATAACACAGTCTCAGCAGTTGCTTTAAAATGTGATATTATGGGACTGCTCAAAGTCAATTTGGGTTTGCTGTATGTAAAAATTGGATAATATTTTACAAGCGGTTGGTGTGTCTCTGATTTGGTTTCCTCCTTGAAAAGTTTTCTGAGTGAACATATCTGGTTATAATCCTGTTTGTCCTTAGATTCCTTAAATAATTTCCTTCCGGTTTGGGTTGCAGTTTCTTTCTTCAGTGGGGAAAGAGCTTATCTTATTTCAACTTTTGGATTGGGAGAATTTTCCCCTTTACATTTACCACAAGCTCCTGCTATTAATGTTGATTTTAATTGCTCTTTCTTCTTTTTTTTCTCTACTAGATATTTTAGCATTCGCTAACTGAGTATCAAGCATTTGATCTGAATTTTCCAATATGTTCCCTAAATGAGTGAGAACTGATTCCAAGATGGATTGCAGAGTTAACAGAAATTTGGATACTGGGGTGTAATTGTTCGAGAGTCCTGTATTTTTTAAAAGAGAAAGATCTGGTGATTTTTCAAGGAATCCCTCTAGATCGGATGGTTTTTGTGGAGTACTATTCTGAATATTCTGTGTCTCCTTTTGGGATCCCATGTGAAATATCAGATCTTTAATGTTAATATCTGGACAGGTGATGTTATACTCTTGAGATTGTTGTATTTTGAATGATTCCGGTATTATTGATTCCAATACAGTAGAGTTCGGAATTGACTCCTCCAGGTCTATTAAAGTGCTTTTTTGGGGGACCTCTGGTGTTCTTTCATTTTGGATTTGATTGATGATTTGTATTCCATCCTTTCCAGCCTCATTATTCCCTTTTTTTTGCTGGATTATCTGATGGCCTTTTTTGTAATTGCCCCTGTTCATCTAGGTTTATTTTTGAAAAATACTTTTTAATTCCAGGGCTTGCTACAGACTTTCCGGCTCTTTTCGTCTTACTAGTGCTCTTTCTAATTGCCTCTTCTGTTCCCATCCTCTTCATAAAGATGGTTCTTGATCTTCAATTTTTTATAGGCCATTAGAGTGCAAAAGATCACTTAGTATTATTTTAGTTGAAATTTCAGTCATCCTGGTTATGCCAAAGAGGTACTACCTGGTGGATCGTGGCCAGCCATGCACTTAATCTGCTGCCCCCTGCTGCCCCCTGCTTTTGGTCCAGCGTTAGAAAAGATACCCTTGTCCAATTCCAGTCAACACAGCCAGGGAGGTTAAACTCCAAAGTGCCAGTACACCGGTACGCCGCTCATGCAACGCCGAACCTAGCGCCAAGTTCCCGCTCCCTGACTCACAGTTTCTTATGCAAGTCATTAGTTAGTTGATTATTGTACTACTAATACCACTGGTTATTCCTGCTGCTGAGAGATCCTGTTAATTTAAAGCCTGTTTTCCAAATAGGGCTTTTAGGGCAAAACCCGGGCCTTGAAACACACTATAGTAGACACAGATGGCCACTTAGATGAGATTATAGGGAGGTGCCAGTTTTAGGCTTCATCCATCGCCACCCTTTCTTCACAATGACCATCAGCTCTTGTACTCACAAACTCTCTTCAAATCCCACGCAGCTCCCCATAGTGTCTTCATGGGATCCTTGCTCTGCGCTGCTGCACTACTATTATCAAAATGTATTGCAGCTCCACTGAGGGTAAAGGGTCCTTAACAGTCAGATGCGTTTGTTATCACCTTACACAGGAGGGACTATCACTTGTGGCCTTTACCGTGGACAAGACCTCCTGCCGTAATTTGGGGTCCCTCGCGGCTACGGCCGCACACCAGACTCCACTCTCAGCTACTTCCGCATTCAGGTGATCCTCGTGGCTTCGGCCGCAAACCAGGCACCACTCGTGGCTCCCTCCGCATTCTAGGGTCCCTCGCGGCTTCGGCCACAAACCCGGCACCACTCGCGTCTCCTTCCTCATCTGGAGAGCCCTCGTGGGTTTGGCCGCAAACCCCGCACCACTCGCGGTCCTTCCACGTTCTGGGGACCTTTGCGGCTTTGGCCGTGCACCAGACACCACTCGCGGCTCCTAACGCGTCCGGGGAGCCCTCGCGGTTTCGGACGCACACCAGATACCACTCGCGGGTCCCGCCGCGTTCAGAAGCTCCCGCCGCGTTCAGAAGTAAACTGTTGCACCTGCAGCATCAGCGCTGAGTCAGCGTTCAGAGACCAGGCGCAGTCTACGGTCATCTTTGGAGAATGTCATTCACAGCAATTCAGCATCTAGCTCCTCAGGCTGTAGTGTGTTCTGCAAATTAATAATCCCATATTGAATGTGCAGATTTAGTCCTGCACAGAAGTAGGAGTACGTATGAGTCTCAGGATGTAGGATCCACAAACAGTGTTGCTGTATCTAGTGCATCAGAGACTAGGATATCTGACTTGGAATACAGCGCGGCGCAAACCACTAAGAAATATGAGAGGATGGAGAAGCTCCTTAAATCAGTCGCTATTATGAAGCGAGGACTTGGGGGCCCGGGGGCGAAGGAACAACATCCGCGTCATGATGTGCCCAAATCAACAAATACGGGTGGCTAGACCACTTTATTGAGAAACTCCTGGCAGATCTCTTTGGCAGTGAGTCGTTCACCAACACATTCGTCGTTGAGTGTGCACATCATATCCTGGGGCCGCGTATGAATTCTGGGTGCACCCCCTGCAGCCAATCATAGCCCGCCTTTTGAACTTTAGGGTTAGTGATACCTCCCTACATTTGGCCCGTGAGAAGGGCCAGCTTGATTGGCAGTTCTCGAGTATGTTCCTTATACCCTGACTTCACTGCCATGCTTAAAGAGGTACGCAGGAAGTACACCGGGGTTAAAGCTGCCCTCTGTAAGCTGGGTCTACGCAACGGGATTCTCTATCCTGCTCGGCTGAAGGTGGATAGTCACAATAATCGCAGCACACCGCTTATCACAATAATAATATGTTATCTAGAGAAGCATTAAACAATCCAAAGTGCTCTTGAAGATTTCTTCTTTTTTAATTATTTTCAAATTCAATCCCATGCCAACGCGTTTCGCCGTGGTTAAACATAACCCATCAGCTTCCTCAGGGCTCGACTTTGTGTCACTTTAATACCTCCTATCTGGAAACGACTTCTCATCCAGTGTCCTTGCTTCATTAGGGGTCATAAAATAAATAAAATGCATCCGCATTCGTTCTGTGTTTTCAATGCAGGGCGTGCAGCCAAGCTGTATCTTGATATCACAAAATTCCAATCCCAATTTAGGGCTACATTTGTCCCATCTCAATCTCACCGATCTGAATCCAAACTCTGTATTTTGCCACCGCCTGCTTATTAACGTCTCTCCCTTCCGCGTTGTGTTCCACCCGAGTGCAGGCGAACACAACGCCCTGCATTGAAAACGCAGAACGAATGCGGATGCATTTTATTTATTTTATGACCCCTAATGAAGCAAGGACACTGGATGAGAAGTCGTTTCCAGATAGGAGGTATTAAGGTGACACAAAGTCGAGCCCTGAGGAAGCTGATGGGTTATGTTTAACCACGGCGAAACGCGTTGGCATGGGATTGAATTTGAAAATAATTAAAAAAGAAGAAATCTTCAAGAGCCCTTTGGATTGTATAATGCTTCTCTAGATAACATATTATTATTGTTGTGATAAGCGGTGTGCTGGGATTATTGTGACTGTCAAGTGTGCTTAATCTTCGGATTACGCAGAGAGAAGTGGGGTGTTCTCTTCTCCCATTGTTATTGCAATCACCCAATTGTATTGGGTCAAAAAACAAGACATTTAAGTGTATTTCTACATGAGCGCTACAAATCTCCTTTAACACCCAACGTTTACGGCTGAAGGTGGATGTTGATGGACGCTCCCGTATTTTTGACTCCCCTCACAACGTTCAGGAGTACTGCCAGAAGTATTCCATCTCCATGAAGAAGAAAGCCTCGGAGTCTCCACAACATTCACAGGACATTCCGGACTCTGGAGCAAGTGCGGACCTTTTCACTTCGAACTAGATGACTGATACCTGACTTCTGGCCCTGCGGCATGTTGCTGCCAGGGTACAACTCTTCGAGCTTTACCTCACAGACTTGTGCCATGGGCATGCGGATGGCTGCCACCGACGCATAAGTATACGATTTTACAGGCCTCTGAGCCAGCTTTGGGGGTAATGGCGGGGTGTTGCCACCTCCCAAGTGCTGATGCACAACTCTAAGTTCATGTGGGGTTATAATATGGTTGATATGTGTTTGTTTGCCCTTTTTATTATTTGTAAGAGACAGGGTTTTTCCCCCTGCATTTTGTGAGGGAGATGGGTGGAGGGAGGTGGGGATTTGGGCCTGTGGGCCTATGTTTGGAGTTTGTTTTCCCTTTATTTGTCAGTTGCAATATAGCATGCATGGCTTCAGTATCGTTGGCTCATATGCCCAGGATGTGGAGAATGGCTAGTAAGGTTGTGGTGGAGGCCACTGTGGTTCTCATGTCTTGGAATGTTATGGGCTTAAATAATACCCTAAATGTAAACAAGTGACAAACTATATGCAATGTCACAAGGTGGATGTAGCCTTTCTACAGGAAACGCACCTTGCCGCAATCGTTCAGGCATCAGTGGAGACAAGTTGGGGTGCGCATAGATATTTAGCAGGATATAGCTCCTATGCTAGAGAGGTTGCAGTGTTAATAAGTTATGTTATGTTATTTTAAAATGTGTCTAAAGTGCTCGAATACCCATAGGTGCCTTGGCACTGTTTGAGTGGCAGTCAGGTGAGGGTATTAGGTGCTGAGAGTAATTATGCACCGAAGAATTGAAAAGCCAGGTTTTTATTAGCTTCCTGAAGCCCAACAGTGTTTTAGAGCTGCCTTGATGTTTATAGGTAGACTGTTCCACAGGGTAGGGGCTTCGGTGGTAAACCAACTGCCTCCCCATTTTAGTCTCTTAAACCTGGAACAGGGCATTGTCATGGTATTTTTAGAGCAAAGTTCTTTATTTGGAACATACCATGAAAGAGATTTTTTTAAATAACAAGGACCTCTAAATCGTTCAGGGCTTTGAAAGTAAGGCATAATGCTTTAAATTTGATACGGTTTGCAACTGTCAGCCAAAGCAATTCCTTAATGGCCGATGAAACTGGGTGGAATTTGGGCAGGTTGAAGACTAGCCTGGCTGCCGCATTCTGCACACTCTGAAATTTCTTTATATGTTGTTTTTGAAGTTTGGCAAGAAGACCATATAGTAGTCCAATTTCGATAAGACTAAAAAAGAGACAACTGTTTTTCTGGTGGTTAGAGGGATAAACAGAAGAATCTTTTTAATGATCCTTAGGGTATTAAAGCTGGCCAAGACAACCGAGCTGATGTGTTTATTGAAACTTAAATTGTCGTCTATTATTACGCCCGGATTTCTTGCTTTTTGTACAGGAGTGTGAAGAGTTTGCATCTCTGTTAGCCAGCAAGCCGGTTTCCACAAAGAGGAATTATTGCCAAAGAATAAAACCTAGGTTTTCTCAGCATTTAGTTTGAGACAGTGCATTTCCATCCAGCCACTGGCTGCTCTCATACAGTTGTGGAACTGAGAGGAAGTTGCATCTGTGTTGTTCGAGGCTGCCACCACAATTTGGTTGTCATCTGCATAAGATGTAGGGGAAAAACCAAAAGATCTAATAAGAGGGGTTAGTTCTGAAACATAAACATTAAAAGCAGAGGACTCAATGATGATACCTGTGGAACCCCACAAGGGAGTGAAAAGGAATCAGAAGAAAAATTCTTCAACATAACTAAATGGTTTCTGTTAGTCAGGAATGATTGGAGTAGAGCCAATGCTTTGTCGGCAATGCCCGATTTACTGACAAGAGTGACATGGTCAACCTTATCAAAGGCCGCCGACAAATCCAAAAGGATAAGTGCTGCATAGCCTCCTTTATCCAGGATGGTTCTTAGCTCATTCATTGTTTTTATTGGAGCCATCTCTGTGCTGTGTTCGGCCCTAAAGCCGAACTGAGAAGGACCCAACAGATGATTATCCTGAATAAACTTTGATAGTTGTATGTTTATCAGTTTTTCCGGAAAAGGTAACCTGGAGATGGGACGGTAATTGGCTGGGTTATCCAGGTCTAAGTTTGTCTTCTTTAAGAGCGGTAGGATGAAAGCCCTTTTCCAAAGATCAGGAACGATACCTGTGCTGAACATCCCATTAAAGATGTCGGCTAAAGGGGTTGCAATGAGAACTGGAATTTGTTTTACTACTGAAGGAGGGCATGGGTCAAATGGTGATCCTGACTTAGTGGAATTAATTAGCTTTAAGACTTCATCCGACTGTGAATTGTTTACGTTTGGCAGAAAAACCAGTGTTATCTGCATCAAGGGCATTTATGGAGCCTTTGGTAATTGGAAGGTCACTGGAGATAGAAAATTTGTTATATATTAATTCCACTTTTTTATTAAAAATGTGAGGCGATTTCTTTACAAAAAGATTGACTGATGTTATTTCTTTTTGTCTCAGGGAGCTTAGTCAATTTATTTATGACCATGAAGAGTTCTTTAGCCAAATTGTTTGAAGCTTCTATTTGCTGAGTGAAAATAGATGATTTGTTTTGGATAATGGCTACTTTGTAGTCGGCCAGGGCCTTTTGATATATTATTTTGTCAATGGGGGTGTATTTTAGCCTCCAGGACCTTTTCAGTTTCCAGCAATTTTGTTTTTGGCGCCGGAGAGCATCAGAGTACCAAGGTGCCGATTTTTTAAATTTATTTCTATTGGTACCATTTTTTGGAACCGCTTTTGAAATGGCCATGTTAAGCCAATTGGTGTACAACTCTGTGGTTTCATTTGGGTCAGACCGCAGAGGAAATATGGCTTGTCCAAGATGGTGTTCCAAGGTATCACAATTGGTTTTGGACCACTGATACAAAGGTAACTGACTGATGACCTATTTTGAAAGGGAGGCTGGACTGTCAGTTGGAATAGTACCGCTTTATGATCAGACCATGTGAGAGGCAAAATATCTTTAACCGAAATAGAATTACTGTTAGAAACAATTGCATCCAAAGTATTTCCTCTATTATGAGTAGGCTGATGAACTAGTTGAGGGAGATTAAAGGAATTCATAATCTCCAAAATTACTTCTGTATCTTTATCCTCATTAAAGTCGAAGTGGAAATTAAAATCTCCAAGTACTGTATAATCGTTCTTACACACTCCCCCTCTACTAGTAAATGAACTGATTGGAGAAACCTATGTCTAGTACCTGGAGGGCGGTAGATAAGAAGGCCATTCAGAGAATAATTATTAGTTATGTCAATCTTAAAGGATAATAATTTGCAATCTGCGTTTGGTAAGGGATCAATTTTAATTTTGAACTCGTTTCTATAGATTATCCCCAAACCACCACCCCTATTTCCCCCTCTATCTGCTCTCATCATTGAGTACCCTTGAGGAGTAGCAATCAATAAATTGGGACTGGAATGGTCATTAGTCCAAGTTTCAGTAATAAAAAGAACATCAAGATATTCGTTCACAATAAGGTCTGCTACTTCAAAGGCATGCTTTACCAGAGACCATGCATTAACTAAGGTCAGTGGATATTTACTGCTGGGAGGACGTTTAATAGCTTTGCTATCAACCATTTGGCAGTTGAAGAGCGATTCAAGATTGTTAGTCTTGAAGCCATACTTATGGCATAGTAAGGTGGGGGAATCCTGGATCATATCCATTAAAGAGCACCCTCCATTGGATTTATTAAAGGATAAAAGGGACCCGCCTGACCACTTTATCCTCTTTACAGTAGTCTGTAAAAATTGGGCAGCATCTCCGGAGCGTGGCATGATCTTAGCGTGGACAGGCGCAGATGGGCTTGACTTTGGCGCGCCTTTGGGGCGCCCGGTCCAGTTTGAGGATTTTATGGCTGCAGACGATCCAAGCCTTTCCATCAGAAGTCAGGCGGTCAGGCCGGGAAAGAGGGTGTGTTCGCTACCCTCCGTTCAACCGGCTCTGCCGTGGCAGACCGGGGAAGCGCAAGCAATGGATGACAGCTAAATAGCACAGTAACTGTAAGTGAAAACCTACTATGTGCAATAGTGTGAAGATCGTTTTAAAAACAAATTAAATCACAATGTGCCCAAATAATTTAAAAGCAGTTCGGAAATGCCCACAATTACAATGTGCCCAAACAGTTTAAAAGCAGTTCTAAAATGCCTGCAATTACACTGACAACATGGCCACAAGTGCGTTTAACCGGCAGCAGGTTAGAGGTTCCCCTCATCTTAATACATAAGCGGCTGCCTTTCCGGGAGGAGGTGGACCATAGGGATGGGGGAGGTCGATATCCGTTGGTTAAGAGCTATATGCTTGAACACCCTGTATTATTTGTTAATATATATGCCCCAAATGTAGATGACCCTGAGTTTTTTGACACTGTACACAATCACATAGCTCGCGTGGGGGCTGAGTGCGTCTACTTGGGTGGAGACTTTAACTTGTTGCTTGACCCAGAATTTAATAGTACAGCACGTACGGCAGCTACAAAGCCAAAAGTGAGGCGGACTGTGCTGAACACCATTGAGCAGTTTGGCCTGGTAGATGCATGAAGGTACCACCGCGCGTGCATTGTAGGGTACACTCATTATTCTGCGCCCCATATTACCTAAACGCTATTAGACTACTGGTGTTTATCAGCTGGAGTAGCGGGTGGGTTGAAGCAGTTTTTCAACTGCTGCGCATATTGTCGGACCACTCCGGAAGGAGGAGGTCCATAGGGATGGGGAAGGTCGATATCCGTTGGTTAAGAGCTATGTGCTTGAACACTCTGTAAAATGTGTTAATATATATGCCCCAAATGTAGACGACCCCGAGTTTTTTGGCACTGTACACAATCACATAGCTCACATGGGGGCTGATTGCGTCTACTTGGGTGGAGACTTTAACTTGTTGCTTGACCCAGAATTTGCTAGTACAGCACGTGAGGCAGCTACAGAGCCAAAAATGAAGCGGGATGTGCTGGACACCATGGAGCAGTTTGGCCTGGTGGATGCATGAAGGTACCACCGTGCGTGCAATGTAGGGTACACTCATTATTCTACGCCCCATAATACCTGGATGCTATTAGACTACTGGTGTTTATCAGCTGGAGTGGCGGGTGGGTTGAAGCGGTTTTTCAACTGCTGCGCACATTGTCGGACCACTCCGGAAGGAGGAGATCCATAGGGATGGGGGAGGTCGATATCCGTTGGTTAAGAGCTCTGTGCTTGAACACTCTGTATTATTTGTTAATATATATGCCCCAAATGTAGATGACCCCGAGTTTTTTGGCACTGTACACAATCACATAGCTCACATGAGGGCTGATTGCGTCTACTTGGGTGGAGACTTTAACTTGTTGCTTGACCCAGAATTTGCTAGTACAGCACGTGAGGCAGCTACAGAGCCAAAAATGAAGCGGGCTGCGCTGGACACCATGGAGCAATTTGGCCTGGTGGATGCATGAAGGTACCACCGTGCGTGCAATGTAGGGTACACTCATTATTCTACGCCCCATAATACCTGGACGCTATTAGACTACTGGTGTTTATCAGCTGGAGTGGCGGGTGGGTTGAAGCGGTTTCTCAACTGCTGTGCACATTGTCGGACCACTCCGGGAGGAGGAGGTCCATAGGGATGGGGGAGGTCGATATCCGTTGGTTAAGAGCTATATGCTTGAACACTCAGTATTATTTGTTAATATATATGCCCCAAATGTAGATGACCCCAAGTTTTTTGACACTGTACATGATCACATAGCTCGCATGTGGGCTGATTGCCTCTACTTGGGTGGAGACTTTAACTTGTTGCTTGACCCAGAATTTGATAGTACAGCACGTACGGCAGCTACAAAGCCAAAAGTGAGGCGGGCTGTGCTGGACACCATTGAGCAGTTTGGCCTGGTGGATGCATGAAGGTACCACCGTGCACGCAATGAAGAGTACACTCATTATTCTGCGCCCCATAATACCTGGACGCTATTAGACAACTGGTGTTTATCAGCTGGAGTGGCGAGTGGGTGGAAGCGGTTTCTGAACTGCTGCGCACATTGTCGGACCACTTCCCGGTGTTGGTAACCTTGTGACTCCCTAGAGCAGGGGGATGAAACGTACCTGGCGATTTCCTGATATGGTATTGAGGGACTCTGTCTTCGCAACTGAACTGGGTGAGGTGATAGTAAAAAAATGTCGATAAATGTTTGGTTGATGGATTATAAGGCCGTCCTATGGGAGACAATCAAGCCCAGTGTGAGAGGGGTGTGCATTTTTAAAAACGCAGGCGTTCCTAAGTCTCCACGCTGCACACTTGTGCAGGTAGAGGCACAGCGCCACGAGTTAGATGGTAGTGCATGGTAGTGCATCCAGCTTTGGCCTTCCTGACATGCAGAAATTAGCTGCTCTAGTGACAGAATTCTGTGAGGCTGCAGAACGAGAGGCTCATTTCTTGCAGACGGAGGCCATAAATGTGCTAGTTGGCTCCAAAGCGCCAGGCTTGGATGGCTTCATGTGCTGTTTTATAAAAAGTATAGGGATCTCCGTTTGCCTCATCTCATTGATATGTATCAGGAGGCCATTGAGAAGGGGGTGCTCCAGCCCACTCTGAGAGATGCCTTTAGAATATTGTTGCCCAAACCTGGCAAGGATGTCTTGAAATGTAGTTCCTATCGGCCCGTGTTGCTCCTGAATTTTGATAACAAGATATTAGCTAAAATGCTAGCAGTAAGGCTTGCGTTAATAGTTGAGAACTTGATATCCCCTGTCCAATTGGGCTTTATCCCCCACAAATCCACGGCCTTAAACACGCAAAAGCTATTCACCAGTTTGAATAGGATCTTGCCGTCCTTTCCTGCGGCAGCTGTCCTGCTCGACGCAGAAAAAGTGTTTGACTCGCTTGAGTGGCCCTTCCTATATTCCACCATGAGAAGGTTGGGGGTGCCAGAATGGGTTTTGACAGTGCTTAGGCTCTTTTATACATTTCCCACAGCACAAATTCACTTGAACGGTACATTGACCAAAGCTTTCCGCCTTACTCGGGGTACGCGACAGGGTTGCCCCCTGTCCCAGCTCATTTTTGTAATTGCACTTGACCCACTAGTATGCCATTAGTTGGAGAAGCATACTCATAAGGGTTTGCAATTCAACACCAGGGACTTGTTACTTACGTTCTATGCTGATAATATTAGTCTCTACGTATGACATCCTCACAACATTCTCACGCCGTTGCTCTGGGAGGTAACTATGTACGGCCCTAAGTCAGGAGGTTATTTAAACTGGGAGAAGTCCAAAGTGCTCCCATTGACTGAGGCTCCCTGTGTTAGAACTGGGGATTACCCGCTGGTCTGGTGTGATGACTCGGTGAAGTACTTAGGAGTCCGCATTCATAGGGACAGGGATCGCATCCTTCAGTTGAACTATGGCCCGATAATCGAGAGATTGTGATGCAACATTGACCGCTGGTTGCAGCTCCATTTATCGATGGCGGGAAGGATAGCCATAATTGAAATGGTGGTCTTGCCACAATTCTTGTACCTCTTTTTAAATTACCCAATACCACTATACAATTGTCTTTTTTATTAATCTGTGGACGTTGCTAACACGTTTGGTATGGGGGTAACAAAGCTACTCGGCGCAAGACGCCTCTTTTTCACTTCAATATTAGTTACCAAAATAAAGAGGCAGGCGCTGGCAACTAGAAGGCAAGAACAGGTTTATTGCTCCAGAGGAGAACACATCAATTCGGGCACACAGAATGTCTTCGCGAGGTGTTCTAACCACATCTCTGCGGCTTGGTCTTTTATACACATTTTGCATCAGTTTATTGGTGGTCAAACGTCCTCAGAATTCCCGCCCCAAGCGGGTTCCCACACAGACCCAACAGTTATCGTCCCCCACCCGGATCTAACAAATGATCGCTATCTCGCAGCTGGACATTCCGACAGGATCTGTAAATGCGAGGGATCGGTCAGATCTAAGGGTTCGCGCTATTGATTAGATCAGGTGTTTCTGTTAATACAACAAGTCCTGCCGTGTGGGGGCAATAAACTATGTCCGCAAGAGTTGGTTTTAGTGCTTGGGACCTGATTGAGCAGACAGGTGCGGTCAGGGGGTTATCAGAAGGGCTTGCTCATGTGCGGAGGATGAAAGGACAAATGGGTTTAGGGCGGGAAGTGGCTCCGGGGCTTTGTCACGAGGACAAGGTTTTACAACCCCAGTACGCTTGGTCATGCTTAGTCAGGGCGGTGGGGATGATTGCGAGGTCAGGGTGAAACATAGGTGACGAACAGAGCACGAAATGGCCGCATTGTCTAAAATGGGTGCCGCTTACGCGCTCGCAGTGGCTCTCGCTAAGCAAGATGGCGCCGGTGATGTTCATGTCTGTTGATTATTTTTCAACAGGTGTGGGGGGTAAATGGCCCACGTTGAATGGGACACATGGTGTTACCATATGAGAGAGGTAGATTTATTATCTGGTTGCACAAGTGAGCTATGCCCGACACTGGTACAATGTAGATGTTTGGGTCCTGTATTATGGGCCAGAGGCTGACCTTGTCCTCCTGGTTCCGCTCAATACACTGTTGCTGCGCAGTTTCCCTAGGGATCCGTATGGCATTCAAACAGTATCCACTACCAGATAGGCATGGCACAAGTTGATGCGTGTCACTGGTGCACGGGTATTATATTCCCCAGCGCTGCCGCTGGCAGGGAAAAGCTAGATTCCCTTCCTGCAGGGGATACTGGTGAACCGCACATTGTCCAAATTTCACCTGTTCACATTTGGTGATCTATTTCCTGGGGGGCACATTTTTTCACGTACTGAGATTCTCGCTTCCGTGCGGCTACCACAGCGGATCACTTTGTGCTGTTGAGAGTGCAGAAGGCATTACGTGCCTGCTTTGATAGCTATACTCTCGAACCTCCAGACTTCTCCATTTTGACAGAGGTTACAAAGGGCGGGAATAGGAGCCAATGGGTCGCACTGATGCACAAGGAAGTGGTGGCTTAGCTCCCTAGCCATGACACAGGTTTGCGGGCAGCATGGGAGCAAGATTTGGGCTATCCTCTGTCAGATATACAGTGAGGTCGGTGTTGCGCACAAACACGCTGGGTGTCCCCAAACCATCGACACAAATTGCTGCATTTTAAGTTTATGTGGCGAGTGTATGTGACCCCTAGTAACTTGCATCATATGGACCCCTCTTGCTTGGATTAGTGCCCAAGGTGCCGCTCTCCAAGTGCGGACTTTGCACATATGACATGGACTTGTACTAGAGTGGAGGAATATTGGAGATCGGTATTCCGGGAGGTATCCAAGATGGTAGGGGTAGAGATTGCGCCATCTCCCTTATTGGCTCTGTTTGGGTACATTCATGACCTTCCTAGATCCCAGTGCCGATTTGTTGCCATAGCGATGTTGATTGCTAAACGGGAAGTGGCTCTTAAGTGGGCCTGTAGTATGCCGCCCACACTCAATGCATGGTTTCATAGCTTGACATATTGTAATACCACCAGCGATAACTATGCACAGTTGCGACCAACGGCCTTTAGACCTGTAGACATTTGGCAACCTTTCCAATGTTACTTATTAAATGTGCAGGATGGTAACAGTGCCTCAACACAAGAGCTGCCTGTATCCACCGTATCTGTGGATACCTAGGGACCAATCTGTATTAATTTAGCCGTACATGAATAGGTCACTGTGTTGTGTACTGGCTTATTTCAAATGAAATGAATGGGTAAGGAGATACCCATTATGTTATGTGGAAGCTGCTATGAGCACTTTTGTCATTGGATTGCTATGCCGCATTGTATGCTTTATTGTATGTTATTGTTATTGTTATTTTTGATTTGTATCGCGCCCATTCACCTGCAGGTCTCTAGGCGCTCGGAAATAGATGGTAAAAACAATAACTTGGCAATCACAAAGAGGCATCCACTAGCCTATATCGCACTCATGGATCTTCTAAACAGCAGTGTTTTTAGCACCTTTCTAAACCGTAGGAGAATCCCTTCCCTGCGCAGCGTCTCAGGTAGTGTTTTCCATAACTGAGGAACTAACACAGAGAAGGCTCTCCCTCCCTTGGTTACAAGTTTGTACCGGGGACAGACCAGTAGCTGAGAGTCTGAAGATCTAAGGGTTCTCATTGGACTGTACACCACCAAGTGATCTTTAATGTAGGCGGGTGCCAGACCGTATATTGCCTTATGAGCTGTGCACAGATTCTTAAATTCCACACGCTCTTTGATAGGGAGCCAGTGCAGGCTCTTTAACAGTGGGGATGCTTTGGATCGTCTTGGTAGCCTGAAGATCAGACGTGCAGCATCGTTCATGACGACCTGTAGCCTATTTGTTAGAGTTTTCGGCAGGCCGAGATAGAGGGCATTCCCGTAATCTAGCCTCGAGATCACCGTGGCCGCTACGATAGAGCGCATCATCGATTGGGAGAGAACGGGGGCTAGCTTCCGTAGCTGTCGAATGATGTTGGTGCAGCTTCCCACCACAGAAGAGATCTGACTACCCATTGATAGATCGCAGTCCAGCTTGATCCCCAGGCTCTTTACAGTCAGGCTAGGTTTTGGAGCCGGGCCTAACTCCGCAGGCCAATAGAGGTCACACCATGGTGAGGTGGCAGATGGAATCACCAGTACCTCGGTCTTATCTGGGTTAATTTTCAAAAGATTTTCCGTCATCCATTGAACAGTGTACCTCAAGATGTTCTGGGCTTGGAGTTGTGCGGTGTTGGTGTTATCGACACTCAGCAACAGCTGTGTGTCGTCCGCATAGTTAAATACTGTACAGCCCATGCACGCCAGGGAAGCAATCAGAGGTTGCAGGTAGAGATTAAATAGAAGTGGGGACAGGGCCGAGCCCTGAGGCACCCCACATTCTAGAGTCCCCACCTCAGAGATTTCATCCCCAAGTTGTATCCTTTGGGTCCTTCCCAAGAGGAAGGATTGCAACCAACTGAGGGCCAGGCCTTTGATCCCGAAGTCACCCGGTCTCTCCAGAAGCAGGGCATGGCTGACGGTATCGAACGCCGCTGAAAGGACTAATAAAATCAGGGCGCTCGGTTTCTTACCGTCAGCTAAGCCTCTCAATTCATCCAGCACCGAGAGCATCACCAACTCGGTGCTGTGATGAGCTCGGAACCCTGCCTGTCGTTCATGAAGTAGGTGGTGACACTCCAGGTACATGGACAAGGATTTTAATACATGTTGTTCCAGTATTTTTGAGAAAAATGGCTGTTGAGAGATAGGCCTATAGTTCTTTAGCACAGCGGGGTCTGCGCCTGGTTTCTTCAATAGGGGTCTCACACTTGCTTCCTTAAGTTCTGCTGGTATATACCCCGTCTCCAGGGATCTATTAAGGAGAGAGATGATACGTTCCTCCAATCAGGGGCGGGCTACCTGAAAGACCCTGGGAGGATACGGGTCTGCTGGAGATCCAGATTTGATTCTGCCCATCAATTGCTCCAGACTCAGTGTATCAATCTCTGGAAACAGTGCGATGGAACAGTCAACCGGCTTATGAGGGACTGTGGGCAAGGCCATCCCATTTGCCATGCCACTTTTTATCTCCTGGATAATAGTTCTCACTTTCTCCAAAAAATATCCCTGGAAGGCATTGCAATTTATGGGAGGCTGAGAGCTTTCAGATTTTTTACTCAGCTCCGACAAGATCTTAAACGTCTCTTTCTGTACATTAACTGCCTAACTTAGGCGGGACTCATAATATTCAGCTTTAGCTAGAGCAATAGACTTTTTGTATAGGTTAAGAGAGTTTCGGTAGAGGTTCCTAGATGAGTCCTGTTTGGTTTTCCTCCATCCTCTCTCCAGTGCTCTAAGTTTCCTTTTATGGTCCCTCAGCGATGGCGTGAACCATGGAGCCCCTTTACCAGGTCCTTTTATTAGCTTCGTTCTTATAGGTGCTAACTGGTCAATGGCTTGAATCAAGCTCTGCGTTAAATCCGCGTATTCCCGGTCCAGACTACGACCTGGGCTCAGAGACCGATCCATTGGCGGGAGCACCTTGGTCAGGGTTAGCAAATCAACCTCTGCCCATTTACGGATACTCCTGACTTCCGGTGGTAAGTTATTTATAGGGCCGTTAATGTGTACCTCACAGGATATTAAGTGATGGTCAGACCATATACATGGGGCAACATCTTTAAGGGTCACATTTGGATCTGTGGTCCACACAAGGTCAAGAACATGACCTTTATTGTGTGTGGGAACCTCCACAAGTTGTTTAAAACTTAGAGCTGACATCATGGTGTCCAATTGGCGCGTAGGCTGGTCCCAATGGGACTCATCCCAATGTAGGTTAAAATCTCCTGTTACTACGATTTTTGTATATCGGGTACATAAGTCCGACATAATGGGACCAAAGGAGTCATAGAACAGTGGGGTTGCATTGGGTGGGCGGTAGACAGCTAGCACCATCCAGCATGTGTTATTCACAGTAACTTTTACCCCAAGCAAGTCAGCTAGATCGACTGTTTCTGACAGCAGTCTTTCCACTAACAGAGCCTTTTTAAAAAGGACCGCTACCCCTCCCCCCGTACACTTCCTGGGCGGTTATGCCAAATAGCATCATAACCGCTAGGGAGAGCGGCAAGGATATCCGGCATCGAATTATCGCCCATCCAAGTCTCTGATAGGGTCAATATATCTATCTCATTGTCCTGCAACACATTATAGACTTCCACATGGTGGCAGTGGAGCGAGCGGGTATTTAGGCTGGCTATTTTCAGTGAGGAGTGCAGCCCTGAGGGGGTCACATTATGGGGGAGAGATATCGCATACTTCCTGAGTTTCAGCAGGGTTACATGATCCAAGCGTACCTCCCCATTATCCAAATTACGCAACTCCTCCGAGGAGTAGGTACGCCGTTGGCCAGAGATCCCTGCCCCCGCGCCCGTCTGTGCGCGGACGGGCGCAGACGGGCTGGACTCTGGCGTGACTCCGGCGATGCTGCGGCAAGCCCGCCGCACGTGCCCGCTGCGCGTCAGCATGGCTGCCTTAAGTACCGGTCTAGCGTCCTTGTGACGACTAGACCGCTCCAATCCTTAGCCCTCACACAAGATGTCCGCCGTTCTGGCGGTGTAGTGCAATTTCGAGGGGGAAAGGGATCCGCTCCAAACGTGGTGCTTTCACAGATTATGTGCAGGTATGCGGCAGGTGACTGATACATTTTAAAAACAAGGTACAATGTGAAAATAAAAACAGTTCCAACTCAACAGACAAAACGGGGGTTTAAAAATATGCTGTAATGCTCCTTGTGAGCACGCTACGCTCTACAATCTAGCAGAGCTTCTCTGTGTTGCCAGGTAGCCAAAGGCAGTTTCCAAGAGTTCGGCGCCTAATTTACCTGCCTTAAGTACCGGTCTAGCGTCCTTGTGACGACTAGACCGCTCCAATCCTTAGCCCTTACACAAGATGTCCGCCGTTCTGGCGGTGTAGTGCAATTTCGAGGGGGAAAGGGATCCGCTCCAAACGCGGTGCTTTCACAGATTATGTGCAGGTATGCGGCAGGTGACTGATACATTTTAAAAACAAGGTACAATGTGAAAATAAAAACAGTTCCAACTCAACAGACAAAACGGGGGTTTAAAAATATGCTGTAATGCTCCTTGTGAGCACGCTACGCTCTACAATCTAGCAGAGCTTCTCTGTGTTGCCAGGTAGCCAAAGGCAGTTTCCATTGACCTGTATGCTGTGCTGCTCATCCCTATATAATTTTTGTTTCTTTCTCCCAATATGATGTTGTATTTACTTCAGAAAATTTAGTAAACAAATAAAGAAAAAAGAGTAATTGCAGACCTCAAAAAGCTAAGGACAAATAACACAGATTCACTAGTAATCATTTGAAGAAAAATAAATGTGGATCTAACCTGTCTAAAATTACACTTCTTTAAAAATGGGGATAAGATTGGATTCTCTAGGGACCTCATTAGAAGCTACAAAACTTAAGAACATGCTTCATATCCTGTGGAGACTCCCCATTTCAGCCACATGGAGGAAGACTCTGACCCCTATGTGCCCCCCCGGATGGGCCAGGAGATATTGGTAAAGGTCTAAACGAAACCTGGTCATCAAAAAACGGTTGTGGGGACTTTTAATCCAGAGGAGATAGGGCTCAGTTGATGGTGCGGTTTTCAGAGGGAAATAGCCATGCACAGTTGGCTTTGTCAGCTCCTCAGATTTCCTATCCAGCAGCTGTTTTCTAAAACAGTTCTCCTTCACTCAACACAGGTCTCTTCTACGCATATTCTTGGGATTGGTGAATAAATTGACCCTTCCCAGGTCAGCAAAACAGTCCCTTACATACTTGAGCCAGGGAAAATTATAGTAGTGATCCATGGACAGTCAGTTCAAATATCTTTACTAAGTGCAATTTCCTTCCTGAGCCACAAGTTCATCCACAATGCTAGGGGGTGGTAAATCAACACATCTCTATCAACCACCTGAGGTCCCCTTAGCGGGAGGAGACACTTCTTCCTCACAAGAAAAAAGGTTCAAAATGAGTTGTAAGGGCCTTAAGCAATTTAGGGCTAGATGTAGGTAAACGTGAAATACCGATTCCTTAATACCAAATTTTACCGATTCGGTATTAAGGAATCAGTATCTCCGATGTACGTAAAGATTCATTAAAAATTACCGAATCAGTATTATTCAGTAAAAAATAGCGAGTTGGAAGGTTTCGGTAAAAAAAAAATGCCGAAATCCCAATACCGATCCGTAAATACCGAATCCAATACCGAATCTGTAAATAATGGAGCTGACTGTGAGACAGGTAGCTGAGCAGAGGAGCCAGGAGCAACACAGCCTTTATTTTCCAAGAAATAAAAACTAGCACAATGGCAAACCAGGAGAGAGAAAAAGAGGGAGCTGAAGTTTAGTGAAAAGGAGCTGGAGGTCCTCATTTAAGAAGTCACGAAGGACCATGAGAAGCTGTTTGGCAAGCAGTCCCTCCATGTGCCAGAATCGCAGAAGAGACAGATCTGGCTTGCAATTCAGAGCAAGATTAATGCCATTGGGATCACCCAGTGCTCCATTGATGACATAAAGAAAAGGTGGTATGACCTGAGGAAGACTGCGAAGGCGAGGATGGCGGAGAAGCAGAGGCAGGCTAGCAAAACTGGTGGAGGAAGGAGCAGAGCACCTGCACCAACAGCCCTGGAGCTCATGGTGGAGTCCGCCCTCCAACCAGAGAGTATGAGTGGGATCGGTGACGCAGACAGCTCTAACAGAGCTGCCAGCAAACAAGGTAAGCTTCAAGCACAGCATGCTGTGCACCCCCTTCCCAACCCCAAACCCCAGAGAGGCATGGGTACTCCCACTCCAGTCCATGTTTCATTCATAACCTGCAATGCATTCAATGCATTATGGGAGATGTAGTCATAAGTAACACATGTTCAGAACAGTCAGTCTAGAAAACCCAAAGGTATGTGACAGCAATTAGCAAGCAGAGGACAGTCAGTGTGATTGGCAGGCATAATGTTTAATGCGATGCAAATGCTGCCAGATAAGTGAGTATATCTAAATTCTGTCTTTACAGGTGAGACATCTGACAATGCAGCAGAGGGGAGCAGAGGGAAGGCACCCAGACTAGAGGGTAGACAACAGGAGGAGGTGCAGTCGCCTGCTGGGCGCACAACCCCACCATCACCACCAATGTCTCCATCCCCACCATCACCACAGCTCCAGACAACGCCGCCATCACCAACAAGACCATCACCACTGCCACAATCAACACCACCACCACCACAGTCAGGCAGGAGGCATGCGGTGGCCACCCTCCAGCAGATGGAGGTGTCAGAGGAGGAGAGCACAGTGGGCCAACAGTCAACAGTGGCTGAGGACGGCAACAGGGAAAAATCGGAATCCCCATCACAGAGCACCCACACATCCTCCAGGCGCCGCAGGGCAAGGATAGCCAGTCCTCCAATCCCAGGCCAAGGTGACAGTGTGTTCGCTGGGCTGGAAGGCAACATGCTGAAGGTCTAGCGCCTGCAATGGAGAGCCATGCGGTCAGTGCAGCGAGAGATGTCACACATGAATGCGCACATGCATTGCATCGAAAAGGGCATCAGTGCAATTAACAACACCATGTCTGAGGGTATAAGAGACGTGGCCTCAGCTGTGAGGCAGCTCTGCAGCAAGTTTGAGGAGGGCTGCCTGTCTAGGCACAGGGAGAGGCAGAGACTGAATGCATACACCAAGGCGGTGAACCGTCTGTCCACTGCTACCTCCCTCATGTACAGACGCTCTATTGACATGCAGGAGGAGAAGGCACACTGTAATAGGGATGAGGCTAAGGGGATGGTCACAATGACCTCAGGACTTGAACTGCTGCAAACTGAGAAGGTGGCCACTACAGCAGAGGGGGGGAACAGTGAGGAAGCTACTAGCCGTAGTAGCAATTCGCCCTCTCCAACCGAGACCAGGAGGCGCAGCGAACGCCACAGTGCTGCCCAGGAACATACTGGCAGTGCAGACAGTGGGACCAAGGAACGTGGCAGTGTAGCGCGTGGGCACAAAAAATAGAACCAGCCATGGTTGTACATTAATGGGTGATGTAACCCATGGGTGTATGGAGACTGTTTCAGATCTTGGTGATATGCACTGGTCATTAAACACCATCATGCACATACAGTAACTGGCTATGTCTCCTTACTCACTCAGAAATAGTTGTGTGTTATCTCAGCTCGTCTGTGTCTCCCATCCGTTGCTGCTGCCACACTTGCTGCGCAGGGCTCTGGCAGTGGATTGTCCTCACCCTCGTCCTCATAGTCAGTTAGTTCCACTGATGTTCCTTTCTTTGTGGCAAGGTTATGCAGCATTGCACATGTTTCTATAATTTTGCAGCAGATAATGGGGTGGTACTGACGTGCACCTCCACTATTGTGGAGGAAATGGAACCTGCTTTTTAGCAGTCCAAAGGTGCGCTCCACAATGTTGCACGTGCTTTTAAGTGCCACATTGTATCTCCTCTCCCTTGGGGTGGATGGGTTGAGGTATGGAGTTAGTATGAATGACCGGAGGACATATGCGCTGTCACCTAAATGGGAAAGAAAGTGCCATTAATTTGGGTCACCAATACGTTAATCCAAGGTATACATCAGGGTGTGTCACGTTGATTTACCTAGAAGGTATCCTTCTCCGAATTCACCAGCAGCCAGACCTGTATAGATCCCACTGTTCCTGAATATGTAGGAGTCGTGGGTACTCCCTGAGAATTTGGCCACAATGTCAGAAATGATGAAGTTTGCATCACATATCACCTGCATGTTGAAGGAGTGAGTGGATTTGCGGTTGGGGTATATGTATTCTGTAGCTGCAAGTTGGCAGATACTTATGTGGGTCCTATCGATGCAGCCTATTACATGTGGGAACTGTGCTATTTGGTAGAAATCCAGCTTGGTCTGCTGCAGCTCCGCCCTTGTGCTGGGGAAGCATATGTAGTGATGCATTCTCTGCATCATGGTGTCAAGAAAGGAGTTGAAGAAACAGGACAGGCTGCTCGGTGACACACCACCCGCTGCGGCTATCACACTCTGGTAACTTCCTGATGCCAGGAGGTGCAGGCAACAGAGTACCTGTACATGGGTGGGTATTGCGTGCGCCCTTGGTGTCTGATGCTCCAGGTATGGTTGCAGGTCCCGTATCAGGTCAAGGATGGTGTGTGGGTGTAGCCTGTACCGGTCATGGATTTCTGGCTCAGTCATTTGGAACAGTGTGACACACAGTCTGTACACACGCTCTTCCTGTCTCCAAACCCTCTGTCCTGCTGCTCGCAAACGTAGCTGCCTTGCTATGATGTAGAGGGCTGCCATTGTGTTCACACTGTTGCATTTTGGGGCTGTTTTTATGCACTGCACCTGATTACCACCTGCTCTGGGTCAGTGATAATTACCGATTCTTTAATTCCGAATTTGGACAAATTCAGTATTATCGAATTTTGCCACATCGCATTACCGAATTTTGACCTATTCGTTATTTACCGATTCGGTATTTTGAGGTTTCGGTGTTGACCGACCGTTAAATAAGAAATCGGTAACTCTTTCCCTTTAATTTACCGATTCGTTATTACCGATGGCATTTGGTAATACCTACATCACACAGGGCTAAATACCGGTCGGTAACGCTGAAATGTACCGAATTTTGGCTTTACCAACCGGTATTTAGCCACCTACATCTAGCCCATAGTCTTTAATAACGCCTGCACTCATGAATAAATAAGCATTTGCAATGCAAAAGGTCTTGTGTTAATTTAATGTTGAGCTATTGCTTTACAAATTTAAAAGAAATGCGGCATCCGCCTGCCTTCGATTTTTTATTTATTGACTTTTGTAGCAATGGCGGCATGCAGCACTTTAGCTTTAGAAGTTTAAAGTAAAGCACAGCATGCCACCATTGCTACAAAAGTCAGTAAATAGAAACAAAATGTTGTGCCACCGCCTTTTTTATTTCTGTTTACTTACTATTGTAAAAATTGTAGCTCGACATGCTTTAGCTATTTAAAGATAAAGCGTGGCGTCCTGCCGTTGCTACAAAAGTCAATAAATAGAAAAAAAGGTTGTGCAGCCACCTTTTGTAAAGGAGAAGAGAAGCAGCGTCTGCCATCCTTTGTTCAAAACTAAAGCGTGGAATGCCGCCATTGCCACAAAAGTCAATGCAGTGCTGTGAAGTGGGGAGAGGCATGCCACAGAAAGGATGGCAGCAATGATGGGAGGGAAAGTGTCCAAGCAAGAAGGCAACAGATGGCCAAAGCTGGCTAATCAACAAAAAAACATTGATGATGTCTGCTGGGAGGGAACAAAGCACACAAAGGCAGGAGAGTACTGACCAACCAGAGTAAAGGAATTTAGAAAGGGAGGCCAATTAACCAACCAGAAGTGCTGGGCATGTTGAATGCCCATATTCTGAATACAGCATGTCTTAAAGAGACAGTGAAAGCACTGCCTAGGTGATACCTAAATAACCATACTATGTATTAGAACATTCTAAATAGAACAGCCAATCCGCATCATCCCGATGTTGCATGGAATGCCAACACCGGCTGCAAATAGACTTTGAGCAGTGAAAAGTGTGTCCGGACAATAATCTTTGTTCTCTCTCTTGGCTTGCTGGTAGGCATTCACCCGGCAGCCATTAGTCCAGTGCACATATGGGTGAAATGAGGTGCCCCTGTTCTGAACAAATTTCCAATGAGTGAGAAAAGCAATGAAACATGTCGGTGGGTCAATTTAAAATGGTCTAAGAAAATATTTGGGGGTTTTTTACACAAAAATCCAGGATTTTATTATAAATGCCTGCAGCAAAAGAGAGTTTCTGATTAGTCCAGTTGCTTTTTAAGGTTTATGAATGTTGCTAAGAAGCTTTTATTTATTCCCACTTTTTTCTCTCTCACTCTTGTTTGCTTTGTGCATGAAGATGTAAGGTTCATGTTTTTTTCACATAACTTCTAATTACTTTCTAGAAAGTAATTAACAGTAAATTCTAATTGCAGACTATAACAACGTGCCTTCCTTTCTTGCTATTTGACTTCAGAACTGTGCAACTGTATACATGTATCAAAGTCTGCGCCTCTCAGAAGACGGGCACTTTCTATAAGGTCAAAGAAAAGTCCCCCAAGGCTGTCTTTGTCCACCCCCCAGAAATGTAGTGCCTCCTACACTGCTTAGCTGGCAGACCTCTTCTGTAAGTGTGACACAGCAAAGAATGAGTGCGCATGTCAGTTTGTATGGCTGCCTTTCCCCGTCAAAACTGACATGCGCACTACAGGCTTCGCTGTACTGCACATTGAGTGATTAGGGATTTGCTCAAAACCACAAAACCCCAGTCATTAAATCAGCAGTGAGTTTGCATGCTCACACCATTCCTGATGCTGCTCGCTGCAGGAGAACTAAGTATTATGAGGAAGGGGTCCCATAAGGATAAAGAACATAAATTTCGAACTTAATACAAAAAGTAATCACATAGACATTGAATCAAACCGCCATGTTTTAATCACAATGGGGATGTATAACAAATAACGACAATAATCAAGTATTAGAAGTGAGCAGGTGGAGCAATGCCCCGGAGAGAGGGGGAGTGCGTGATGATGTGAGGATACTGTGATAGGGAAAGGTTAGGGTGACAGAATAATCAATACTTCAAACCACAATAGTTTTGATGGTTACACATTATGTACAAGAAAAAACAAAAGAAATTGGATTATAAATCAAGCCATATCATACTCCACACAGTACAATATATGAACGGTTGGGCAGTGGAGTTGACATTTAAAAACAGATAGTTGTCGACGTTTCGACCCTCTCAGTATTGCAGGTCTTATTATATCCTTGCAGCGGGGTCTTCTTCAGGACAAGGGAGATGGGGCAGACCACCTTACTGGAAACGATTCGGAATCTGAAACGGTTGAAGGGACATCTTGTTTGATGTTCCCCGTTAGTCTGAAAACAATGTTCGGAGTCTAAATGGATCGTCGAGCAGATCGGGGGCCGAATGAATCTGGCTAGGAATCCGCACGGGTTCGCCAGATTCATTCGGCCCCCGATCTGCTCGACGATCCATTTAGACTCAGATTCCGAATCGTTTCCAGTAAGGTGGCTTGATTTATAATCCAATTTCTTTTGTTTTTTCTTGTACATAATGTGTAACCATCAAAACTATTGTGGTTTGAAGTATTGATTATTCTGTCACCCTAACCTTTCCCTATCACAGTATCCTCACATCATCACGCACTCCCCCTCTCTCCGGGGCATTGCTCCACCTGCTCACTTCTAATACTTGATTATTGTCGTTATTTGTTATACATCCCCATTGTGATTAAAACATGGCGGTTTGATTCAATGTCTATGTGATTACTTTTTGTATTAAGTTCGAAATTTATGTTCTTTATCCTTATGGGACCCCTTCCTAATAATACTTAGCTAACCCAGGTCCCAAGGACTCCTTCTGGGTAAAACCCCCCCCAATTATACTCCGCTGCAGGAGAACAGCATCTGGAATGGCTGCAGTGCAGAGCCTGGTTGCCGGGTGACAGGTCTAGTTCGTCTGGGTAGAGTTCTTCCATGCATGGCACCACGGGGTGGGAGGCTCTGCCAAACGTAGCACTGGCCTATCACTGTAATGGCTTATTGTAAAACCATGCAGTCATTGTTCATTTCTGCTGTTGCTGGGCAAATCGTCCATCCTGTCTGTGTCTGGCAGTCCCTCCCCTCCTCTCCTTGAGAAGTCGCAGAGCGAGATCGCACAGACGCTGTCACTTACTCACGAGTGGAGTCAGGTCGAAAATCATCTGGGGAAGGGAGTGGACTGGCGACACATCACTTAACAAAATCCAGCCACACTTGGCACATCAGGTGCTGTGTAAAAGTAGGTGCTACGCAAACAAATGATTCACAGAATGCTGGAAAAAACATACATTCACCCCCAGTCAAGAGATCTGGGTTAAATACATTGTTTTTTTGCTCACCATGCCACCCCAGTTTAGACCCAGCCATATGCAAATCAGTCTTGGCCCTGTGCCTCATGGGAACAGTCCAGACCGAACTTCTAAGCCAGGTACTCCCTGGACCGGACACAAGCATCCTGGGACCAGTTTCTGGGTATTTCCCTTCATCAGCCAGGCTAGCTTCAATCCAGTGGCACAATGAGCACGTCTGGGCATACCCATCCCACTTAGGGTGAAAAGTGCTACGCAAACAAATGATGGCATTGGCAACCATTGCAAAAGTTACAGTCTGTAATTGAGTGGGAAAAAAATTCAGACCATACAGTTAAAGTATAGTGTGGAGAGGGTGGCTCTCGTAGCCACTGTGGGTTCAGCGCTTAGTGACAGTGTTTGGCCTGCTGAAAATCCAGCAGCTCTCATGGTAGTCAGTGTATATAGGCCAAAAAAACTAAAAATACAAATCTTTTTATTGTGAAGGCGTTGAGCTGACCAGGGTTTCCTCTTTTACCTTTTGGGGGCTTATTTGATGAGAAGGGAACATGGGGCCCCCAACAGCTAGTCACAAAAAATCTGATGGCGAGATTAACTGCTGCTCTTTATGGCTTTGCACAACGTTTGGGGGCCAGACCAATCGAAGCCATGCTTTATATTTATAGGTCTAAATGCATGGATATAGCCTTTTATGGCTCAGCTCTATGGGGTTACAAGATCAGTGAGGGGGTACAGATAGTTTAAAACAAATGTATACGTTCTCTTGTGTCTATTTGTCAGTCTACCACAATGTTTATAATTCATCAAGAGGTTGGGGCGGGTTATGTGACATCTGATATACAGAAAAAGGGTCTAGGATATAACACTGCACTTATTTATATTACGGGACATTTTTTAACCATGTGGTGCGTTGACGAACGGAAACAGGACCCTTTTAGTTTCCTATGTCGTGAAAGACTTTCACAATAGACAATTGCAAGCTACTGTAAAGAAAAGAAAATAAAGACTCAAAGAATAAAGAATTGTGTGAACTATCTTACCTGGTGGAACTGACTTCTTGTGTGTACTGTGTGCGGATCAAATCTTTATGTGACAGATCTGTCGATGTTAGCCCAGGTAATCTGTTTGTTAAAGACATGGCTGACTCCTGAGCTAACCCTTAATCATCAGATCATTAGGGACTGTGTGACCCTGGAGAACGCTAATAGCATCCTGTGGTTATATTATGAAAATAATATTTTAAGTAAATTAGGGCACCCAGATGTATTTATTTTTCCTGAACAAATAAGAAAAGAAGATGTAACAAGGGTCAGATTACAATTCTTGACCCTGAGGGTGGCTGAGTGGGAAGAAATACAGCTAATGAAATCTACAGTAAAAACCTATTTCTTGCTAAAAACCACAACTACTATTGAACCATATCTGAAAATAGTCAGGAAGCACTATCATCGCCAGCTTTTGACGAGGTTTTGTTTTAATTTAATCCATACCCTTTTAGGTAATTCGCAAGGCTGGAGTAGGATATGTTATTTAGGTCTGTGCACATGTGATAATTTCTCATGGCAAGATACTATGCATTTTATAATGGTCCGTGAACATTATTATATCCATTCAAAGGAAATGTTTATTACCAAATTTAAGGGGTAAAGGTTTTATACAGGTCAAACCTGCTCTACTTTATTTACAGTTGCTGAATGACCCAAGGGAGATATTTTATATTGCAAGTATTTTAGTTGTAGCCGCTCAACTCAGGGAAAAGAGTTATAGTATATTAAACCCCTAATGAATGACCCTTGGGTTAGCGGCAATCACTATATTTATATTGGCAAAACTTTGTTGTATCGGTAGCGTGAACTTTTACATGATTTAATGAAATTCGATTTTATACTATTATTTACTTTTTAAGTCTCCCATATGAGATGAGAATTCAGATTTTAAATATTTTTATGGCATTGTTTATTGTGAAATATGTGATGTACTTGTATGCTTTTTATTAACCGGATAAAGTGTTTTTGACTGAATGGCAGTGTATATAATTGGTATAAGATAGAACGAGCCATGTGGCATAGCAACAAAAACAGCCAACCTTTAATCAAACATCAGGCAAACATTAGGCAGCCAAGCATTAACACAGAATAGCAGATGCCTAGGCGGGCCCTCTTTCTCTGACCATGGGTAGATATTAATCTGAAAACCAGACCACCCCGAAAGCATACATTTTAAAAGAAAGAAACACACTTATATTGCAATATTTATGAGATGGTGATACAGAGATGTGCGTGGTCATCTTGCCATGGCGACTGAGGGAGGGAATTCGTCTAAGGCCCCCACCCAGCCACTCAGGCAGTCCAAGCCCCCCCAGTCTGGATTCCGAGGGTGCACATGCTTTGGAAGGTGACTTCTTGCCCTTAGGGGGTTCGGCCGGTTTTGTGGAGCCCACTGTCGGCTCTTCACATATTTGGTTGAACTATTTCCCTTGAGACATCAGTGATGTCTGGGTCACCATCTCATCTGAACTTGGAACAACACATAAGTGATTCCATGTCATAAATCATGTCACAATGACCACTGACACCCTGAGGCTCTGGCACAGGGACAAGTAAGTGCCCAGCAGGGCCTGTCGTGATGGTACCATCCTTAGTGGACAACGGGTCCCTGTGAAGGACAAAGGGCTGCAACAACACGCCGTGAGTCATGCTGGTCCAAGGGCCAGTGCCCAGCCCTCTGGCAAGGGCACCACAGTGCACCACGCAGTGAAATGAAAGATGCACAAAGCCAAAGGCAGCACAAGGAGCACCTTAAGGACCATAAACGGCATTTCTCCTTTTTGTCGGCCAGAGAATCAGAGACTAAACCATTGATTTATCAAGACATAAACAGATGCAAACATTTTAATGCGGATCCACTCCCCTGGGACTCACCTGTCTCAATGCATGTCGCTAATGTAATGTGCACAGTGAGTTTGTGAGGCTGAGGCTACAAACCCTGCCCCCTACACTGATTTCTGCTCTTCTCATATTTTGCTCTGTGTCATGAAAACCAAACATAAACCTTACAACCCAAAAAAATGCCAGCTGGCTTTCTGTGATCTGGCCCCTTGTTATCTGCACAGACTTTGGATATTATTACCCAAATAGTGAATACTAACTTCCTGCTCTTAAAATATCTCTTATGAGTTTATGCCCAAAGTAACATCTGCTCCGAATTACTCCCTTAATCCTAATCAGAGTACAGGCAGGCAGGAAATCACCCCGTCCACTCTCTCTGAGTCCCCATTCCCAGAGGTCTGGTATCAAACAGACAGGACATGGTAAGCTGGTAACTGATACAATTGGATGTGGCCTCTGTTGGGATCATCCTTTTTTAACACTTTAATAGGGGTATTTTCTCATTCCCCTTTTTGTGGCACTACTCTGTCCCATCAGTAGTCTAACACAAGCCTCCACCACCTGTGACTCAAATATCTCTACGCTAACAGCTTTTCAAGATAAGGTAAGACCACCTCTCTTAACCCGTGCAGGACAGGAAAAGCTGACTCGTAGTGCATAGGAAATGTTACATAAGACGAAGAGGAATGCATGGTGCCGCAGGCGTCACATAGCGGTACAAAAGGGGATGATGGACGGAGCGTTTGAGCAAATCAAACACTCACCCCCAGTCAACTGATCTGGGTTTAATCCATCACCATTCTTTAGCCCACTCAGCCACCCCATTTCAGACATGGCCATATGCAAATCAGTCTGACCCTGTGCCTCATGGGAACAGTCCAGCCCGAACTGCCAAGCCATGTCTTCCATGGACCGGAAACACGCATCCTGGGACCGGTTTCGGATTCATAATCCTCATCAGCCAGGCTATCTTGAATCCAGTGGCCAAGTGAGCAAGGGACTCACGTCTGAGCATACCCTGCCACACTTAGGGCGAACAAAGCGGTACAAAAGGGGATGATGGACGGAGCATTTGAGCAAATCAAACACTCACCCCCAGTCAACTGATCTGGGTTTAATCCATCACCATTCTTTAGCCCACTCAGCCACCCCATTTCAGACATGGCCATATGCAAATCAGTCTGACCCTGTGCCTCATGGGAACAGTCCAGCCCGAACTGCCAAGCCATGTCTTCCATGGACCGGAAACACGCATCCTGGGACCGGTTTCGGATTCATAATCCTCATCAGCCAGGCTATCTTGAATCCAGTGGCCAAGTGAGCAAGGGACTCACGTCTGAGCATACCCTGCCACACTTAGGGCGAACAAAGCGGTACAAAAGGGGATGATGGACGGAGCGTTTGAGCAAATCAAACACTCACCCCCAGTCAACTGATCTGGGTTTAATCCATCACCATTCTTTAGCCCACTCAGCCACCCCATTTCAGACATGGCCATATGCAAATCAGTCTGACCCTGTGCCTCATGGGAACAGTCCAGCCTGAACTGCCAAGCCATGTCTTCCATGGACCGGAAACAAGCATCCTGGGACCGGTTTCGGATTCATAATCCTCATCAGCCAGGCTATCTTGAATCCAGTGGCCAAGTGAGCAAGGGACTCATGTCTGAGCATACCCTGCCACACTTTGGGCTAACAAAGCGGTACAAAAGGGGATGATGGACGGAGCGTTTGAGCAAATCAAACACTCACCCCCAGTCAACTGATCTGGGTTTAATCCATCACCATTCTTTAGCCCACTCAGCCACCCCATTTCAGACATGGCCATATGCAAATCAGTCTGACCCTGTGCCTCATGGGAACAGTCCAGCCCGAACTGCCAAGCCATGTTTTCCATGGACCGGAAACAAGCATCCTGGGACCGGTTTCGGATTCATAATCCTCATCAGCCAGGCTATCTTGAATCCAGTGGCCAAGTGAGCAAGGGACTCACGTCTGAGCATACCCTGCCACACCTAGGGCGAACAAAGCGGTACAAAAGGGGATGATGGACGGAGCGTTTGAGCAAATCAAACACTCACCCGCAGGTGTCACATGTCATCCATACTGGTAGATACAAGGCAGTATAGTTAAGGACTGACTGTTTGGCCTGGAACAGCAAAAACTCAGAACATAAAACATAGCACTGTGGAGTTGACTTTACTAATAAGAGTTTCCACCAAAATTAATCCTTTTTAGCAACATTAGGATAATGACTGGAGAGCAAAATCATAACGCTTCAAACTATGCCTTGCGGTTTTAATGTAGTTCTTTGATGACAGTTAATAGCTCTCTCTGCTATGTTTGACTTTTAACTTTTAAACTGCAATTAACAAAAGCATCGCTCTGACAAAAGCAATATCTGACCCATTGAACTATCTCCATTCTATGCACTTTTGAGATGTGCTTGTTATAAATTCTTTGAAGCAGGCCTATTAACACTCTGTGCATAACCATTGCCCTCGGCACAGTTCCAGGATGGTGAAGAGCATGGGCAGGTATTAGGTGACGTGTGAAAGTCTATAAAAAATACATTTGAATTGAAATTGTGAAGGTCTATAGATCACATTACAAAATCTGAAAAAGCTCTCATTTTTTTAAATGGAAGTAATAGTACTCAGCAACTCTGCTAATACCTACCTGTGATTTGTCAACACTAATCCAAAGAAACCTCTTTTCTCCTAAAATGATTTCTACAGGAATCACTTGGCTGAGGCGTCTAATTTATGTGTTTGGTTGACACTACTAAAATATATTATATTCAGCTTTTCAGCATCTGGTAAAGCCTCAGCCTGAGAAACGTTACCTAACTTTTGGGCAAAGAACAATAGGACCCAACCACCTTTGCTGCTCTTGCACCCCTACAGGGATGTATGACGTTACAATGCATACTTTTACCACGCATACCTTTACAACGCGGTTTTTACATCGCAAACCTTTACAACGCATAGCGCTTAGAGGTGCTGGATAGTGGTAAGTACAATTTTCTATTCCAACTCCAGTCCCCGTGGACACTAGGGAAGGTGTTGGATAGAAAATTAAACTTATTCCCTATCCTAGAGCGCCCCCCAGCGCAATGCGTTGTAATGGTTTGCGTTGTAATGCCTGCGTTGTAATGGTAGTGCGTTGTAAAAATTTCGTTGTAAACGTTGTTCACACCCTACAGCACTACAACCTCAGCATTTAAGGTAAGGAAACTGATGCTAATTTTTTTAACATTCTACTTAAGGGCTCTGTGTGTGGTCTACATGGTGGGTGGGGTGGGTTCACATCAGTATCAATTCGAGGCATAGAACTGTGTAATTAATATTCACAGATAGATTTGAATGTTGAGCGCTCGACTGAAGACAAAGAATTGGCTCAGGGATAATAACGGCTGGTGTAAACCTTCTGCTCCAACATAATTCCAATGTTTGTTTTTCTGGTTCCCTCTTTTTTTAATTTGAAACATTCTACCCTCAGTGAATAGAATGTAATAATAGAATTTTTTAGCCCACCTGCCTCCGGTGATACCAGTTGTTAAAGGTCCTCCCTCATGATGTTTCTACAGAAGCTACTTGCCAGCAGAGAGCAGCAGAGAGCAGTAACCACCGTGAGCCAGCAAGCCAGCAAGCCAGAAACGAGGAGGAAAGTGCGTGGAAAGGCGAGGTGCGGAGCACCGGCGGTCTGTTGGCAACCGTAGAGCCACGAGAGCCATAGACCAATGACAGCGAGGAAGAAGGCTCCGGCGGTCTGTGGAGGGTCTGGGTGCCACAGAGCCGTAGAACCTGGACACAGAGCCGGACCCCTGGGGCCGGAGACCAGAAAGTGACTTTGCGCGGCTTTGTGCACCGCGGCTTTGAGCCCCGCGGGGGAAAGCCCTGGAGCTGGAGACGAGAGGCGGCTCTGAGCGGCTTTGTGTACCACGGCTTTGTGTACCGCGGCTTTGAACAGTCATACTGGCGGCCTGGACACTGCAACAGGCTGTGTATGATTGCCTCGAGATCCTGCGAGACCCTGTAAAAGAACTGTGAGTGTTGCGGGGCAGCAGGGAAGCGTGGGCTTTGACGGCTGTGAGAGTGGGAGCCTCGATTGCTACAGTCTAGTGCCGAAGTCTAGTTCTGCAGGAGTCTGCAGGAATCTAAGTCCAAGTCAGCTGAATTCCTGTACGAGAGTCACGTGGCTCTCTTGATCTTTTGACCACAGAAGCTACGACAAGAAATATCATATCAAATAATGAAAAGTATAAAAAAAAACAATTTAATTCAAATTCAAATAAATAATTAATAAATAATAATCCCCCATAAGAAGCGCAATTGTAACACTCTCACTGAAAGAACGCTGAAAAAATGCGCTGAAAGACACTGCATCGCCGTGTCACTGGAACCCGGAATTGTGAGAGAGTGACGGTTCATGGAACTGAGGTGGGGTGTCGACCTTGGCACTCCTCTTAGATCTTCTTAAGTCTTTACGCTAACACTGGGAGTGCGGCCGTCAGGAGACATCGAATCACACCGAATTATTGCCACTGCCATTCAGGCTGCCGTGTTGGGGGCCAGTCACAGAAACCCCCCCGTTAGTTTTCCCTCCCCGTGGCTGCTGGTAGACGGACGGCGGAGGAACGGCTAATAAACGGCCAGAGAACGGTTGGTGAAGAGTAAATTCACTTAACAATATCTCAACCAACTTTACGATTATAGAGGGCGGCCCAAGTGGGCTAAGGAATCGACCGGACCGGTGTGCCTGAAGCTGGTATAACCCGGCTTATAACACCCAGAGTGGCACAAAGACAGCTTATCACGCCAAGCTGCGCGGAAGACCCAAGCTTTAAGACCAAAGTCCTAAACCTAAGACAATATAGTCGGAGTAAGTAGCTTTGAGGATAGCATAAGGTCAGGCCGCGTCCGGGGGAACACAACTTTTAAAAAAGAAACAAAGAAACGTAAAAGAACATCTAAGATGCTGGAGGATGGAATGGATGGGAGGGCCATAACATCACCAGAAACTAGTCTGGCAACCGAGAAAAATGACTCCCTCATAGAGATACCTATAGATGGAAACCCTTCTGGACTAAAAAAGAGCGGGCAAATACCAAATTTGGAAACAAGCAGTAAATTAATAAAAAGACAAATTTCCCACCAACCAAAAATATTTACAAAATTCTTCTTTCTAAAAAATCCGGGGGACACTCTACTTTCGAGCACAAGAGAGGTGTCAGGCCTTCAATCGCCCCTCCAACCTAATCAACCTTCACAAACTACTGACGACTCAAAATCAATTTTCGAAAAATGTCCTGACAGCAAAAGATCTACTAATATAGCAGCTACAAGCCCTGTACAAATAACATCAACTCCTCAACACAGCAATATGTGGATAAGCTGCGAATCTATAGATGGAAAACAAGCTAGAAACGCAGAGACAGTCCAAGTCCAAATCCACAGGCAAAATGGCGAAAACAAGTGGCACAATGATGCCCAAGGGAATAAACAAGATAAAGAAACAAATGGCGTCAGTGGATCAAAATCTAGTAATAACCAACTTATCAACTGTACCATAGTTAATACACCAACGACCGATAGCCAATCAAGCCCGGAGGAAAAACCACTGCTCATGAGCACTGACCCCAGCCAAATAACAAAGGGTGAGGTGCAGGTAGACGCGGGTTCAAAACTGGTACTGCCGACCCCAACGTCAAATAAAGAAACATCAAATTATGAATTAGATCTAAATAGGGGGAGAGAGGAAATTAAAGAGTCGATCAGAGCAAAAAACTCAGTCGAAGACATGGAAGACATAGAGATCTCCTCATTCCTGGGAACAGAAGAATGGAAAGGCCTTATTGCCGCTTATAGCCATGAAACAAGCAGGAGTGGGCCTAACATCAAAATCCCAAGAAATATAACTGAAGATATACAGGATTTACCGGTGGGAGGTAACATAACTAAAGAGCGGAAAGCGAAAAGAACTCCAGTTGGGGTGGAGGATACACCAAAAAATGCAAGCCAGGGAACAGCATGGCCAAGCTTGTTAAAAACGATGCACCTATTGGCAGAAGCTCTCCACTACCAGTCAGATAAAATGGACGTTCAGCTGAGCCTTTCAGACACCCTGGCTGTCTTTGCGGTCACTATTGATGGAAAGCTGGGCACCTTAAATACATTTCTACAAAACAAGCAGGATCAAGCTCTCAATAAGAGTACGGGATGTCGATGCGGCCCTATTATTGACAAACTGGCTACACTACCGCTAATGCTGAGTGACCTATGTACACAAATAAAAAAAACCCTGCGAAGAATAGACAGCCACCTGTGCGACAAACAAATAGATACTGATGTGGATAAGCAATCCCTTGATAGCTGTAATGCGAATTCAACTGATAAAAAAAAGCACAGGAATGTTAATTACCGGGGAGAAAAAGGACACAGGGGCAAATGACACACAGATCCTCAAGAACCAAAAAGTAGAAGCCAAGGATATAATAACAGTAGACGATCAATTGCCTGCAGCTTCAACGGAAGACATGGCCGAGAAACAACTGAAACAACTGAATGCAAAACAACGCAAGGGTAGAAATCAAAAAATAAATCTTGCTCAAGAAGGATTCATGCGCCTCTTCGGGGCCACATCACAATTGGTCGGATGTGAACCCGAATCCCTGGATGACACTAATACAAATGAAGACGGAGAGCCCAAAAAGGAAACAAATATAACTGAAATAGTAGATGTCCTGCATCAAAGAGAGACTAGTAGACCATCTCAGCAACAAACTAAAGAAAAAAAACATCAAAGATTTAACTCAAAACCAGCTAGTAAAACAGAGTAATAACAATGGTTTGAACAACATCACTACAATAGAAACTCCTGAAACAAATGCAATAAAGCACAGGAGAGAAAGCATCCAATACATACAATCAAAAAGAATAAAGGGGGAATTAAAAGTATCAGATGATAAAGGACCGGTATCTACCCGACAAACATTTAAATCTGTTGATCTAAGAGCTAATCAGAGAGTTGATACCACGAAACAGGCAAGGGGTCTAGGAAATGGAACTGCAGTCCACAACCAGGGTGCTGTCAACCCAAAGTCAATTATAGGAGGGCAACAAACTTTCAACCTGGATGGGAGTGAAGAAGTTACACAGTCTTCACATCATGCTTAATTGAGATCGCCACAAGGACATGAATCTGTACAAGGACTAAACAAAGACAACAAAAACTACTGCAGTCTGGAAAACATAAAAAGTGCAACAAATATTGTATGGTTTATCCCGGAGTATACCTCAAAAGGAAAGCATGATGTTTTGAATAGAGGCAACATCTTAAGGCTATTAGCTCACATCCCAGCATTGGCGGGCGTGACAACTCAGGACCTGGCTTCAATTGAATTTATATCAGAAGCTGGAATGAAGGTAGAAAAAACAAAAGCCACATGGATAACACCTTCAGTTGCACAAAACATACTGGCAGAAACTACTACTTTTAAAAATTGGGGAATAACAATTACACCCTACATAAAACCAAAATATCCCGATTTACTAATTCCAACAGCAACAGATGGAAAACAGAACTCCTTCATTAGGTCTGGTCCAACAGTACTTAGAGGGGCAATAGGGGCAGACGGGGCAAGTAGCATGGAAGATCTAAATGTTAGGGGCCGCACCTCAGATTACGTAACACAAGATTTAAGATGGATTGCGAGAACAATTAATAAAACCAGTCAAATTGACCAACAAAAAACCTCCCTAACATAAGTAGGCAAAACCACTTGAGAATATGTTCATGGAACATCAACGGTCTTGCCTCCAAAATATCTGATATAGAATTTGTCAACTATCTAAGATCTTTCGATATTGTGTCCCTGCAAGAAAGATGGCAACTAGAACCCCCTCACCTGCATGGATTTCTACGCTTCTTCACCAGTGCGGTAAGAACAACAAAATATGGCCATCTCCAAGGGGGCTTATTAATATATGTCACAGCTAGAAGTGCCTATGAGATCAGGGAATCAGGACCAACCACGCCCGACTTAAAGATAATACATTTATCCACCTTGAAACGGGGCAAGAAGGGCATAAATCTTATATTGATCAATGTCTACATACACCCAAAAAGGAAAGGAAAGGTAGTTAAAGAACTATATGAATGCCTGGAGGAAATCACTAACTATACACCGACAACGGACCTCATAATTACCGGGGACTTCAATCTCAATTTGATGGGAACCACAACAATTGATGAGAATCACTATCAAAACACAGCCTGGAAAATACCGCAACAAGAGCCTCCACTATCATCCAAATACTCCAAATTAGGAGAGGAGGTGCTAGAGAATCTTGAGTGCTATAACATCAGAGCATTAAATGGGAGATTTACTGAAGACACCCCACCAGCATGTACATATTATACAACAAGATTCAGTAAAATATTGAACTACACTTTCATGTCACTATCCTTATTCCCCCACATTGTTTCATTTCACATAGGGGGAAAAGCTGACAGTGACCATTGTCCTCAGGAAATTACACTTAACATCGGTAAACCTAAATTTGAGCAATCGCTGGTATCAACAGATCTAATTTACACCATTAACTACAAAAGGATTAAGTATTCTGTAGTAAAAGACGGAGACCTACAAAAAATGGCAAAGCTACATTTTGATGCGAGAATTGGAGAGAGCGAGATTGATAAATGGGAGAATTTCACAACAACCATGGCAAATTACACTACAACTCCAAAGCTCCAATATGCACAGAAGGACGCAAACATGATTTCTTTTTCAAAAAGTCATAAAGAAAAGATAAAATGCATAAAAAAAGTATCTCTCAAACAATGCGCCAACTTAGGTATTCCCCAGAAGAAACGGCGAAGCATAACCAACTGCGATAACTAAAGGCATCCTTAAAAAAAACAAAATGGGAAGCAAACAGGGCAATGGAGGACAGTTTGTGGGCCAAATTACATGCAGACACCAAGCAGAATGACGGGGCGAAATTTTGGAAAACCATCAACTCGTTTTTAAACCCTAGGCACGATGGAGTCACCTCACACATATCCGAAGAAACATGGGTTAACCATCTTAAAGATCATTTCACACAACATACAACCTATCGTTCAGCGACAGAAAATGATGAAAAGAATTTAAAACCACTGGGTGTCACTCAAAATAATCAAACAGCCCGAACTGCAAATATAGGAGTGACAAATCTACAAAAGACTATGAGGCGCTACATCAAAAAAGGCAGAAGAGAGGGGGCTCCAGGTCCGAATGGAATCCCTCCTATCCTTTACAAACTGAAGGAAAAGGATTGGGCCGAAGCTCTTGAGCCACTGTTTTTGGAAATCATATATCTCAATATACTACCGGTCTCCTGGAAGGGCTCAATTATTTCCCCAATTTTCAAGTCAGGGGATAAATCTCTACCATGCAATTACAGATTGATTACCCTTATGGATAATGAGGCAAAGTATTTTGCTGGGATTCATTTGGAGGAATTACAGGCTTGGGCTATAGAAAACTCCCTAATCCCTGTAAATCAGACCGTTTTTTCTAAATCAGTAGGGACCACAACAAACATCTTCACTATGAGTCTGCTAATTGATAAAGCAAAAATGTCTAAAATGCCAATCCACTTGTGCTTTATAGATTACAAGGCGGCTTTCGACCATGTCAACCGGAATCTTCTATGGTAAAAATTGAAAAGGTGAGGAATACCAAAGCCATTACTAGACCTGCTGATCAACTTGCACAGTGAAACATGGGTACAGGTGAAGTTGGGTGACGGTTCCCATTTATCAAGACGCATCCCAACAAATAAAGGTTTCAAACAAGGATGTGTCCTGGCCCCAACTCTCTTTAACCTGTTTTTAGGAGATCTTATCCTGGTTCTTAACAACTGCTATTCTCATGCACCTAAACTAGGAAGTCCAATACTTCCAACGCTATTATATGCAGATGACCTGGTCCTAATTAGTCATACTAAAATAGGGATGCAAAACCTTGTGGATGCAACAAAAAGGTACTCTGATGAGAATCAACTGACGATAAATTTGGAGAAGTCCAATACAATGTCAATTAATAAGAAAGGAAAAATCTCTCATAGCTGGTTTTGAAACAACATTAACATACAAGATACGTCAGTATACAAGTACCTAGGGGTCAAAATTGACAGTAGCGGACAGTTCATCATCCAAAAAGAAAGCATCAGAGGAAAAGGTATTACGATAGCAATCTCCTTAAAAAAACTAAATGGCAGACTCACCAGTCCATCTCTCCTTCCCCTGATGCAAGTTATAAGGGCTAAACTCTTGCCTACAATTACCTATGGCAGCGAAGCACAAAGAGGAAGAGACGCAGTGACTCTGGACAAAACTGTAACAGCAGTATATAGGATTATCTTCGGTCTGCCAAAATATACCTCCCCGGCACAACTTAGGTTAGAGTTTGGTGGCCAAAAGCAGTCTCTGGCAAGACAAGGGGCCTACATAACCACGTGGGACAAAATCAGGAAGGCCAAAAAGGGAACTTTAAACAGCTTCCTATGGGCAGAACTACAGAGAAATCCGGCTTCGCCAGCTGCCAAATACTTGGAAAAAACCTTGGCGACCTTAGGCATACAGGAGCTGTGGAACACCCCTACTAATCATACCACGGTCAAAAGATTAGTGAAGAAAACAACAAAATATCTCTCATGGATAGAGGACAAGGTGACTGTTGCCAAGAGGTCACACGGATGGATTATCCTAAACTCTTATTCCAAACAAGGCCAACAGAGTTACCTCGACCCCGGGTATTCAAGAATTACAAAACTGAAATTTGTAAAGGTCAGATCGGGCCTGTTACCCTGTATATGCCATCTTCCACACTGGCTGAGGGATACAGGGGGCTCCCTCTGTCGTTTATGTGGCAAGGCAATTGAGGACATGACACATCTGTTGTGCTCCTGCGACAAACTGCAGGAGGAAAGAAAACGCTTGCTGAAATTCCAGTTTAACCAACGAGGAATACGTACTCACAGACATGCAATTCTTGTCTGTTTTACACCAGACGATCCGCAGCTGAACTGCAGCTTGGTAAAGTTTATGAAGGTGGTGGAGAAAAAGATGCAGGAACTTAACCTTCAACTAAGTTTGTAGTTATTCAATTAAGCTGAACTATGACTAAAGTGTTGCCTAATAATATCAACTCTAAGGAGCAGCAGACATGAGTATGTTTTAAGCTCTCAGAGAACAATGGGACCAAGATGAATTTTACTTAATAATGTTTGGTAAATTGTATTTAATCTTCATGATTTTAAAAATTGTAAATTGTTTTATACGTTATATTATTGATATGGTGAAAATGCACAGTACATACATGTAATTTCTTAATGGATGAATTGCAATGGTTTTTATTAACTATGCAAATAAACCTACTTACTTACTTACTTTACCCTCTTTCCTTGTTATAGGCCCTCACCTGTGGCTTGGGATATGTTTCTGATTCAGTGCCTAAAGCAAACAATATGGCCTACCAAGTGAGCAGGCTATGAAGCTATATTTTTAACAGTCATATTTGGCAAAGGGTAGCTGTAGAGATATAATGCGATAATGCACAATATATGCATTACACAGAAATATGATGTTTTGCACCAAACCTCATACATTGTATTTTAATTAGTGACAGGTAACATTAATATATTAGTCAGACACCATGAATACAGTAGAGCAGCTACTTGTAAAGTTGTTTATTGTAATGAAGCATGAGGAGAAACTAATTGTAAAACAGCCAGACCTAAAACTACAGCAAAGTACCCAAGTCCGAGGGAAGTAAACACACGTACATTCTCAAACACCTGGTAGAGAAAAGTTGATTGGCTTCCAGGGTGTACTTCAACAAATTCTTAGTTCTACTTCCCCTGATTTCTGTTTGTGTGACATTCCTTAGACAAAAAAGGAGTAACAGACTTGAAGCATTTGTCAGATAAAATAAAGAAGCATGCACAAACAAGAATCCACATGGAAAACCTGACGAGAATGGGAATGTTGGGAGAGACACCAATTGAAGGCCACATAATCAATGCGCACTGCAAACCAATAAAGAAACATAAGGAAGTAGTTGATAGGAATAGACACATACTATCAAAAATAATTGATTGCATTTGTTTCTATGGTGCTTTTGAACTGGCATTATGAGAGCATGATGAATCTGAAAGTTCCTTAAGTCCTGGTACATTCAGAGGCCTTGTTGATTTAAAAGCAAACATAGACAGAGAAATGGGAGCACATTAAGCAAGTGCTACGGTCTTCAATGGCACCTCTAAAACAATACAACATGAACTGCTTGAGTGCATGCTAGAGATTGTAAGAAACTGTATCCTACAACAGTTAAAAAACACAGACTTTGTGGCTATTCAGGCTGATGAAACCACTAATGTGGCCACTAAAACAGTCTGTATTGATCTTTCGGTACCTTGACAATGACAGTAAAGTTGTGAAGAGGGTCTATGCTTTCACACATTTCACTCCTTCGCTGCTAGGCCTTCCCCCTCCCCCGTGCTATGCCTTTTTTGGCTATTTGGGGTAGTTTGCGCTTAGGCCCCTGTAACTTTGTGTCCACATAAGATATCCACACCAAATTTGTGTCCCTTTCTTCCAGCATCATGGGGATTTTAAAGGAACCCAGGTTTGTGGATTCCCCTGGAGGGGACCCAGGAATTAGCCAAAATACATAAAAATGTTGTGTTGTTCTGGGAAAATGGAGGGAAAGTACTGCAGAAGAAAGCGTCTGTTTTTTTACCCCTGCAAATGGTATCAACAAAGGGTTTATGGTGCTGCAATCACTATCTTTCCAGCTTTCAGAGACAGGTAGACTTTTGTCAGAAAACCAAAATTACATTTTTTACACAGTTTTGGCATTTTACTGGAACATAGTCTATTTTTGTGGTAGAAATGGGTGTGAAGGCAATAATGAATACTGGAACGCTATACATTTCTGAAAGGTAGACAAAATTCTAAATTCAGCAAGGGGTCATCTGTGTAAATCCTTCAAGGTTTATTTATAGCATGGGTACTAACAAACATTTCCTTAGGGGCCGAAACGCATAGTCTGGGGTATGACCGGGAGCCGCACAGATTAATGGGGGTGTGGCCTGGGTGATTTGGGGGCGGGGCTATATTGGGCAGGGCATGGCATAGCATTGTGGGGAATCTGGTAGACAAATTATACCACGTGGAGTAAAACCATGCATGGCATTCACAAAGTACTTCTTTAAATAAACTGTTCAAAAGATCGAGAGGATGCACATTTTGAAATAAACATGTGGATGGATAGGTTTGAAATGTAGCCATAAGGAATAAGAATGAAAAAAGGTGACAAGTCCAGCTTTGCAAAGGGCCTTTGATTGCACTGTAATAGAAGTTGCTGCATCTTTAGTAACTTTTAAACCATTTGAGCTAGAAACAATTTTTCTTCTGCTAAAATCTTCAGCTTAGGCGGCAGATGATTATGTGGCAACTGTGGCAAATCTAGAATTATCTCAAAATCAACGCAACTGCACAATCGCATAGTACCAGTTGCCCTGCCCATAGATAAGCAACTGGTTAAGGAAACAGATTTACTGAATTAGAATTCCTGCATTCCTTCCCAGTGCTGTCAAGATCATCTCCAATCTATCACTGAGCCACAGGCCAGGAATGCTCCTAAATTGCAGGACAAAACGGCTGTGTTAATGCTGCAGCTCTACTGTGAGCTATCCGCAGGCATAGCAAGATTAAGAAAGAAATTCTTAATATACAATGTTAAAACTCATACCACTAATGCATTCCAAAACAAAATACACAGTAAATAAAAAAAGCATTTTCTCTCAGGAAACATTTCCTATGTTAAAATTAACAAAACAGCCATTTCTAAAGTATCAGAAACTTTCTGAGATTCTGTTGCTTTCTGTTCCAGATCAGAAATTGGTCTGCCTAATACAGATACATTTGCCACTTTTTACAAGTAAAGTACTTTCCATGATCCATGAGGTCAAATAGTAAAACATCAGTATCTCAATGCTGCATGCTTCAGCAGAGCGACAGCACAGGATGAACCCTGTCCCTAAAACACATAGAACCTCTTTTGGAAAAAAGCCCAACCAAAAAACAAAATGAATTGGGTTGCTACAAAAAGTACAGTTGAAAACACAATATTATTATTTATTAAATACATTTATTCCCTTACTAATTTTACAAATACATGAATGTTATATTAATAATATTAGAAGTCATGCACTTGGCTCCTTAAAATCACTTGCTCTACCCTCTTGGAGCTCCCACCCTTGAATCAGCAAACACATCCTGCCCCCACCTCACTGTTCTCCTGTGCCTCCCATCACCTGGCAAGCTGATTTACTTTCAAAAACGAAACTCTGGTTGCAGATCCGTGGTGAGGTGTGGAAGTTGTGCTTTCTCAATGCAGTGCTCTGCTTAGCTTTAGAGGAGCTCAGGGTTGATGCGGTGAGAGGAAGCGCTGGTGTTGAGGCATGGCTGGCACAAAGACACAGCCATGAAGTTAAAGATGGCGAGGAAAGGCAGAGGACACGTAAGACGCGGTGTGTGCTGGGCTGGAAAGGAAAGCCAGCAAATTGAATGCCATTTTTATGTCTCTTCCACTGCCGGGTGCAAGCAAGTGACGTCACTGGGAAGGATTGGGGTGGGGGTAGGGCAGGTGAGAAGACAGACACTAATTTGATTTCTGAGCATGCATGTTAACTTTTTTTTTTAATTTGAATGTAGCCCTGAGGAACGAACAGAAGCAAAATAATGACTGTTGAGCCTTCTTGTTTTCCTCCCGGGGGCCGCATAGAAAGGTATGGCGGGCCGCAAATGGCCCGAGGGCCGTACTTTGAGTACCAGTGGTTTATAGAAACTAACAGTTGAATTTAAGAAAAATTGAAACTAAGTTGAAAAAAAAGTGGCCAACATTTTCACCTGTAGCTTGTTCTAAGTATGATAGATGTTTGAAAGCAATATACTGTTACATCCGCTGGACACTTCTGGTTGTAGGTATATATAGGACTTGTAGGTCCACCAAGAACCAGAGGAACCCAGAGCCAATAACTGAAGCAGCATCTTGTAATGGTTTTTCATTGTCTATCGGGTATATAGCAATTCATTTGGTAAAATATAAAGAGTGAAACATCGGTATCAAAGATACCTATGTATTTCCAAAATGGGAACAAAATATAGGGTTTAGAAACAGTAGCTATTTACTCATCTCCAAAATTGTGGGTACCCATGTTAGCATGTGAATTATGACCACTCCTTTATACATTGTCTTACATTTGGAAGGCAGAAATGCATTGAAAGTCAATAGGTAATAACAATTGCTGTACAATTCTGTGTTCTCCTAAGTCTCAAAGTACAATTAGTACCTCACTTGTGTGGGTAGGCCAAGCACCAGCGGTAGGAAATGGAACAAAATGCAACGTAGACACCCCACATTTTTAGAGTGAAAACTGACCCTTTTTTGCAAAGTGCCTAGCTGTGGATTTTGAACCCTAGCTCAATTGGCACCAAGAGAAACCTAGCAAACCTATACATTTTCTAAAACTAGACACCCAGAGGAATCCAGGATGGGGTGACTTGAGTGGGTCTCACCAGGTTCTGTTACCCAGAATCCCTTGCAAACCTCAAACATTGTAAACAAAAAACACATTTTCTTCACATTTCTGTGATGGAAAGTTCTGGAATCTGTATGGATCTACAAAATTCCACCCACCCCTCAATCCCCAAAGTCTTCCAAAAAAATGGCACCTCACTTGTGTGGGTTGGCCCAGTGCCCATGACAGAAAATGGACCAAAACACAATGTAGACATACTACATTTTTACTGTGAAAACTGACCCTTTTTTCAAAGTGCATAGCTATAGATTTTGAAACCTAGTTCTGCCGGCATCTAGGGAAACCTATCAAACCTATTCATTTTACAAAACTAGACACTCAGGGGAATCTAGGATGGGGTGACTTGTGTGATTCTCACCAGGTTCTGTTACCTAGAATCCCTTGCACACCTCAAACTTAGTCAAAAGAAAAACACATTTTCCTCACATGTCTGTGATGGAAAGTTCTGGAATCTGCGTGAATCTACAAACTTCCACCCATCCAGCATTTCCCAAAGTGTTCTGATAAAATGGTACCTCACTTGTGTGAGTAGGCCTAGTGCATGTGACAGGAAACGGCCCAAAATGCAATGTGAACACAACACATTTTTACAGTAAAAACTGACAATTTTTTTGCAAAGTGCCTAGCTTTGGGCTTTGAACACTAGTTTTCTGGCACCTAGGGAAACCTAGGAAACCTATACATTTTTTAAATAGACACCCATGGGAATTCAGGAGGGGTGAGTGGTGTGGCTCTCACCAGGTTATGTTACCCTGAATCCCTTGCAAACCTCAAAGTTTGTTGAAAAAACACATTTTCCTCCGATTTCTGTGATGGAAAGCACTGAACTCTGCATGGATCCACGAAAATTCCAGAAATCCCTGCATTCCCTAAAGTCTTCTGATAAAAATGGTACCTTACCACTGTGGGTTGGCCTAGTGCCCACGGCAGAAAATGACCCAAAACACAACGTGGACATACCACATTTTTACAGTGAAAACTGACCCTTTATTTGCAAAGCGTCTAGCTGTGGATTTTGCACCCTAGCTCTGCCTGCACCTAGGTAAACCTAGCAAATCTTACATTTTTAAAACTAGACACCCATGGGAATCCAGGATGGGGTGACTTGTGTGCCTCTCACCAGATTCTTTTACGAGAATCTCTTGCAAACCTCAAACCTTTAAAAAAAAACATTTAGGAGCAGTTCAGGGGCTGTTGCCGCCACCTGCCTCCTGGTGGTCAGAAAGATTTTTGACTTTTTTAGGGGACAGGGTGGGGGCAGTGGCATGCTTATTCTGGGCAGCCCCACCTCTGGCCCATACAAAAATAATCCCTAGTGTCTAGGGTGCTTTCTGCCCCCTGGGGGGCAGATAAGGGGCTATTGCCCCCTCCGCCTCCTGGTGGTGCAGAAAGACTGTAGCAACTTTTTTGGGGGTGGGAGAATTGGCATGCCCGTTTAGGGCAGCACCCTCGACTAAAAAAAAATCCTTGTGGCTAGTGGCCTAGTGGGCTTTCTGCCCTCCAGGGCAGATCAGGGGATATTGCACCCATCTGCCTCCTGTGGGGGGGGGGGGGGTAGAAAGACTATTGCCTGTTTGGGGGGAAGGGGTAGGGGCAATGGCATGCCCATTGAGAAATCCCCCTACCACTGGCCTATAAAACAATTGTCCCTGGTGTCTAGAGTGCTTTCCGCACTCCCGGGGGGCAGATTGGGGGCTAATGTACCATCTGCCCCCCAGGAGGGCCAAAAGACTGGTTAATTGGGGGAACATAGGCCCTTGCCCAAGGGGCCACTCCCCCCTCTCTGGTGGATCCCTGCTTGGGGATCGATCGCCCTCCTGTGGCAACCTCCAATGCAGGGATCCACCAGTGTGTGGTATCATGGGAAAGGGAAGATTCTCCTCTTTCCAACGAAACATCTCCCATGTGTGTTGGTGCTTGGGACTGAGATAGCCCCACACAAGCACTGAAACAGTGAACCTGAAACTAAGTTTGAGTTTCGTTTTCAATGTAATGAAGACTGCGTGCCCTGCGTGCATACAATCGTCATTATATTGAAAGAAAGAAAAAAGCCTCAGGAGGTCGGGAAAGCTCTTCCCCAACTCCTGAGGCAAAAATAAACAAAGGAAATCCCTCTGCTGTCTGCAGCAGAGAGATGTTGTGCCCCTGTGCACATGACGGTATGTTTCCGTCATGAGCACTGGTGCTCATGATGAAACCATTCCATCGGAAGCACCAAAAGGGTTAGGAGAGTCTACTGCAGAAACCATTTCTTTAGCGATACTACATGAACTAAACTTGATTTTTCCAGAGCAGCCTGAAAACAAAAACGGATTGCACAAAGCTATGATGGTGCTTCAATAATGAGTGGAATTTCTGTTAGAGTACACAAAAAAGTTGAGCTGTGCACCCTAATGCCCATTATGTGCACTGTTATGCCCACCAACTGAATCTTATTCTGCAACAAGCAGTAGGAAATATCTCTGGTGCACAGATTTTCTTTCTGATATATAGGAGGAATGGCAGCATTCTTCTCACATACCCCCCAAAAAACAGAAGTACTTCAGTAGATTGTGACCAGAAGACTTCCAAAGGGAGCCCCAACTTGTTGGAATATCACATACGTACAATCAGCCTAATATTCCAGTATAGGGTTGATCTTGAGAAATTTTCCGTCACCATAGCAGCCAATGCTGACTTTTTTTTATTCTGTTTTTATTATACAGAAAAAAAGGTATAACATGTGAAAACTTCCCACACGACATAACCAGTACAATATTTTACATATTAATGAACTACGATAAAATCAGAGTCACAATGCAGTTTCTTTTAGCTGACCGTTCCCATCGCATCCAATATTTTTAAATCTATGTTTCAGATACGCCAAAGTCTCAGCAGGCCCCTGTGCACTACCCTCGGGATTTGGCATTCAGTGATTTGCTGGTTTGGCCATCGCAGCGTCTGCTGTTTCTGATTGCGCTAAGAGGTATAGTTTCAAAGGGTTTCAAATGTCTTGTGGGTGGGATGATGGTGGCAATTAATCAGCATATGTATTCAGTTGATCTTGACAAAATATGAGGTCCTTTAACCATTCTTTAATTTTGGGTGCCCTCCCACTCCCCCATCTGCAGGCCACCCTACGTTTGGCCAGCAAGAGCACCAAGGATATATATTTCCTGAACGGGACAGGGAGTTCCTTGGTATATCCTAGTGCTGTAATAAGTGGGTCATCAGGTATGTGCAACCTGGTCATCTGATCAAGCGCCTCTAATACTTCTGCCCAGTATCGCCAGACAGGAGAGCAGCCCCAAGCAAGATGATGAAATTCTGCACCCTCCTGCCAATGCTGACTTTAAATTCAAAAGTTACAATGAGGCCCATGGCTTTGCTAGAACATTACAAGACAGAAAGATCCTATTTTTTCTGTTTTTGTTTCATGAAATAATTGCCTCATGTTGACATACTACATAACTAGGTACAAAAATGTGAACTAGATACTGTCCTTGTGGAAAAGCTACCACTGATTTTTTCACCAGCATGAATTAAGTCAGAGAAGGGGTTGACAATTTAGATAGCAGACTGCCAAATGATTCTAGTCTCTCGAACCGCAGAAAAAACTTCAGCATTCTGGTCTGATATGCATAGGAGGTACGTGAAACTATAATTGTTCAGGAAAAGGAACATTTTTCTTTTACAAATCATTTCGTGAGGGCCACCTTACTACAAAGTTATCAGGTTGCAAAATATGATACTTCCTTCCATGAGCAAGCACTGAATGATTCTGTGGAAGCTTACCTTGTGCTCATCAAAGAGGATCTGAGAAGTGAATTTACTGTACTGTAGGCAATGCCTGTGTAGCGGGAGGCCATTGGTGCCATTTATTTGCTAGCTTTCATTCAGAAACTTAAAATGGAAAAGTCACTTACAGAGACAGTGGCTTTACTACATATAGCCATTACCACTCCTATGACAACCATCAGAGGCAGAACTGTGTTTTCCTCTTTAAACAGAATTTAGAAATTCCTGGGGAACACCATGATTGAGGAAAGACTGAATGTTTTGGTGATGCTTTCTATAAAGAGAGACCTTGGTAAAATAATCAGAAACTTTAATGTTCAAGGTTTTGAGATGTTCGCAGCTATTAAAGAGAGGCATGCTGATTTTCTCTACAAAAAGTGAGCAATATGTTAATACTAACATTTCTTGAATAGTTTGTGACAATTTCCTGAATGCTGCTAGTTTGTGACCAGCTTAGTTGTTTCTCATCTGCTCCACAGATATTGGAGACACTAAAATGAATGGTGTATGCCTGACTTCAATCGGTCTAATGTTTACTTTATGGTTGATTGCTCTCAATGATATGTACAGTGCCTTGTAGGGGACCCTACTACCTGTTAATGTGTATTCCTTGCTGTTTTACCAAGTCCAGTTCGGCAAATCAAAATAGCTTGTGATTCCTCAGTATACTTAATTTCTAAAGGTATATCAATAAAGAAAGAAATCTGTGAGGTACGCAGCATTGTTAACTCGAAGTCTGTTATGAAGTTCTGTGGTTATATTTATAATCAGCTAGCTACTGTATTTTAATATGAAACTCTTTATTGATGTCATAGCTACAGTTCCACAATTGCTTCTTGCTTTCTTAAATTTGCTTGAAAATGCACCATTTTCACGCTCTTTTTTAAAAAGTTTTCTCGGGGGGGGGGGGGGGGGGGGAGAATCACCCCATCCCTGTTAAGGCAGTCGAGCTTGCTCACTATGCTTGCTCGCCACAGTGCACTCAGCAGCGACTTTTATACCTCACCACTTTCAAATGTCACCAGCTGCCACTGCTTCAAAGAGACACGCACAGACCCCAGGGAGAAGATGGAAGGAGAGTCAGTGCCTCAAATAAAGCCAAGTCCAGATCCAAATGCACCAAGAGTGCTGCCCTAAGACAACACAGTAGGCCCGTTGCAAAACTGGGGCAAAAACAGGGCAATTGGAATTCTGAAAATACAAAAAAACAAAACTGCTACAAAATAAACTAATACCAATGAAGCTGGCAGATAAATATAGTGCTTTACCGCTGGCTGTCACAAACAACTGTCCATGATGTTTACTCTGCCCAGATGGGTCCCTGTTACCGGCTTCCGGTATCTCAATGTTCAGTTCCAAAGCCTGTGATGGTGCACTGTTCCATCCAGCAAGAAGTTCAGCGGATATTGGTGTAGCTGCCTTACCATTTTGTCCCCTGCCTCCCAGCAAGTGATTCCAGTGTTCAAGTCGGAGTGGCGTCGGAGCAGGCTAGAGAAGCAGAGATTCAGTGGCAAGAGATTCAGCAGCTAGGAGGACAAGTGTGAGGCCTGTGGGCGGACACAAGCATGACCAGCACCTTCCGTAGAAAATCTTTGCTCATGTCATGATCCTTCCGCACCGGAAGCCTATGCAGTTCTTTGGTCACTGTCCACTTGACAGCAACTCTAAACCAGCTATCAATAGATGGCTCATTTTCTTGCAACCAATTTACCGCAACCTGAGTTTTAGCCAGTACTAAACATAGGCAATGAAATGTATACCTCATCTTTCCTCTGTTAGGATTCCCACTTCTGAATAGAGTGTTGAATTTGACATTATAAAAGTGTTCCAACCACAGTTTGTAACTTTGATACCACATCTCTCCACTATTCCTTCAATACTTCAATGCTCCATACCATATGTTGTACTCGTCCCATCCCTATTATATCTTACACACATATTCTCACTGGAAGGTTATATTTATAGATGACATTCAGTGACAGATAACGAACATCATGCTGGATGAAGAGCTATTGAGTGCATAAACGGAGGGATCAGTGACTGTATTTTAAGGTGACAAATATGCATTATAATTAGGGCTCCCGGTTTTCCGTTTAAACTGATTTTTATATATAAATACAGACGGAAATCAATTTTTCCTCTGTCTGGATTTATATGTAAAAACGGCAAAATACTAGTACATTTTGCCAGGCTGCCGTGCTTCTGCCCAGAGTTGTCATGCTCCTGGTCCTTTTGCAGCGGCCCCAGCCCTTGTTTTGAATTCGGCATCTTTTCGGAAAAGGTATTTCTGTGGCCTCAGGGGACAGATTAATGGCGCACAACGCCATTGTGCTCAAAGAGCTTCAGACGCCCCCCACTCATTACCCCCTGCCCCCTCCATCGTGTGTGTCAGCCCGGCAGAGACAGCTTCGATGGTGTAGAGAGCCACTCGGGCTCTCTCCTACAATGTATCTAATGCCTCCACGCACGCACGCACACCCCGGGGCGGGCTCGCGCCGGGGTATAAATAAACATGCGGAAGACCGCTCGGGGTCTTTCCGGCTATCTATATCCATGTGTCTGTGTCCCTTCTTGTATGCCCCACACCCACGAGTTGGGCCCAATCGCTAACGCCACATTGGCGACGAGGCCGGCTTACCTCCACGCGTGCCGAGCGGTGTGCCAGGGGCGCCGCGTTGCCTGCTCCCAGTCGCGGTGCCCGCCCGCGTTGCTGTGCCGACCTGTCCCGGCTCCCGAGGCCCGCCCACGCGCCTCCCTGGAGGGAGCGCCTTCGGCCGGCGGGGCTCGCGGGGAGTCAAGGTGCCGTCCGACAGGACCTGCGGGTGAGTCATTCCTCTGCCCCGCCAGCGCGACATCCCTGCGTGTCCCTCCCTCCGCCTACGCGGAAGCGTGTGCCCGAAGGACGGCGGATTTCAGCGCCGACGTGAGGCAACACTCCCTACGCGGCAGCACCATGTGGCCCAGCGAGGCCTATCGCAGCCCCAGCCGTCACAGCAGCGAGCGAGTGAGAAGCTCCCGGAGGCTTGAGACACTCCCCCAGCCTCGGATAGCACTCTCGCGGCCCAGGGGAAGGTGTTGGAAAGCGGAGCAGCAACGCTCGTCAGTGCACACAACCTGTGAAAAAAAAAAAAAAGCATATGCAAAGGCAAACGGCCCCAGTGACACGCCTAGAAAACTGAGCTCCCTGCCTACAGCACACACGGCCAACAGGAAAAGGGACACGTACCACACCCAGTGGACCAGGTCACAATAAGCTTTGGCAAAGCCAAGTGGCGGGAACCTAACAGGGAAGATTCACCACACAAGGGAACACGGAACAGTAGAATAACCCTAGCAGCACACAGGAACACAACACCGGAAGGTTCCAGAAGGGTGAACAGAAGGCCACACAATGTCGGTAGTGGCGACAGGAGCGGCCCAAGATGGGGCAGGTCAACACCCACCTCCAGCAGTCGTGCCCCCACCAGTGATAGCTGCGCCACAGGCACAGGTCCAAGCAGGAGCCCCCATGCAAGCAACGTCCACCCACCTACACTCCGGCGCAGCGCCCATTCCACCATTTAGCGAGGCGGCAGACCCGGCAACGGCGGCGCTGAGATGGAAGGCGTGGGTTGGGAGGCTCAACCTCTACTTTAAAGGCACAAGGGAAACGGACGGAACAGTGAAGAGGTCGCTCCTCATCTTGTATGGTGGACCAGAAATTTACGAACTATTCGAATCACTCCCCAACACTGGGCTTGAGCACGACTACGACGCTGCGGTCGCAGCCTTGAACGCGCACTTTGATCCCCAACTCAATAATGACTTTGAAAAATTTAAATTCAAACGTGCCTGGCAGACAGATTCCGAGTCAGTTGATATGTACTATGCCCGGCTCCGCCGGCTCGCAAGCACGTGCCCGTTTACCAACCCACGGGAGGAAATTCGGGACCAAATCATAGTAGGGTGTAAATCAAAGCTGCTGAGGAAGCTCATCTTCCGCCAACCGGGCATATCGCTAGACGAGATATTAATTCTAGCCAGGTCACATGAGTTGTCCGACGCAAGGGCGGAAGAGATGGAAGCGGCGTTACGCACGCCGGTGATTGCCCCGGCTACCGCGAGGATAACGCCAATCAAAGAAGAGAGAGTCGACGCAATCCAGAGAAGATTCCCGGCAACTCGCCCACGAAGTGCCCAGCCCAGAGGAAATCAGTGTGGATACTGCGGGGATGATCACCCAGCCACCGCCACATGTGGCGCGAAAGGAAAGACGTGCCTTAAGTGCGGGCGCCTGAACCATTTTGCTGCTGTCTGTCGGGGAGGAAAGTTCAAGTCAGCCGGTCCGCGAGCCAGGGCAGTGACGCAACGCATCTGACAGCTGTCACTCGATCACGAACCACCCCCTCCGGACCACCAGGCTCAAGACAGACGACCAAGGTATGAAGACGATGAGGACGACGAGGTGTACGTTGTCTCATACGTAAGCAGAGCGTCCACGAGAAGGAGACCGCCGCCTATGTGCTCCATATCAGAAGACGGCACTGAAGTCAAAGCCCTGATAGACACGGGGGCATCCGTGAACGTCATGGATTCTGACCAATACGAGAAGATGTCTCCGAAGCCCCTACTGACACCCTCCATGGCGAGGATCTACACCTACGGAGGCACAGAACCACTACCACTCAGAGGGGTGATCCAAACGATGGTAGTCAACGGCGAGTATTCCACGGAGACAAAGTTTCACGTTACCGAGGGGAAAAAGGGCACACTTCTGAGTTGCCACACGGCTGAGGACCTTGGCCTAGTGTTCTTTGCCAATCAGGTGCATCAGGCGCATGCGGACTTCATGCTGAAGGACTTTCCGGAGTTATTTCAGGGCCTAGGAAAGCTTAAAGGGCGGAAGTTCAAGCTACATATAGACACGTCAGTCAAGCCGGTAGCACTCCGACACAGGAGAGTGCTCTTCAACTTAAGGCCACAAGTCGAAGAAGAGCTCAGGAAACTAGAAGACCTTGGTGTCATCGAAAAAGTGTCGGGCCCGACACCCTGGGTTTCCCCACTGGTGGTCACACCAAAGCCGAAGCAACCAGGGGCAATCCGACTGTGCGTGGACATGAGGCTGCCCAATACAGCTGTCAAACGAGAACGACATATCACTCCCACCATGGATGATATAGTGGCGGATCTAAACGGGGCGAAATGGTTTTCAAAGTTAGACCTCAACTCGGGATACCATCAGCTCGAGCTGGAACCAGCCAGCAGGTATATCACCACCTTCTCGACCCACGTGGGGCTGCGACGCTACAAACGGCTAAGCTTTGGAGTCTCCTCCGCAGCGGAAGTATTCCAAAATGCCATACGAGAAGTACTATCAGGACTGAGTGGAGTGATCAACCTCAGCGATGATATACTAGTGTACTCGGCAACCCTAGAGGAACATCATGCCCATCTGAGGGCCACACTCCAAAGACTTGTGGACAGCGGACTGACCCTACACCGGGCAAAGTGTTCCTTCTGCCAGGAGTCGATTGATTTTTTTGGCTACATTTTCACGAGGGAAGGCCTGAAAGTGGACCCCAAGAAGGCAGAGGCGATCAAGGCAGCAAGCACTCCAAGAAACCCCACCGAGGTGCACAGCTTCTTGGGCATGGCCACTTACTGTGGTCGGTTCATACCCAATCTGGCCGCGATTGCAGAGCCCATCAGAGCCCTCACCAGAGCAGACCACAAGTGGGACTGGACAGGAACCGCCAACAAAGCTTTCCAAACAATCAAGGCCAGTCTTCTCGACGACACCGTCATGGCATACTTCTAACCCCGACGCAGAACCGAACTAATCGTCGACGCCAGCCCCGTGGGTCTGGGAGCCGTGTTCTTGCAAGAATACGGACCCGAAGAGTGGAAACCAGTCGTGTACGCCAGTAAAGTGCTGTCGGACACAGAAACCAGGTACGCGCAAATCGAAAGAGAGGCCTTGGCCATCAAATGGGCATGCCAACACTTTCACCTTTACCTGTGCGGGCAAGAATTCACTGTGGTAACAGATCACAAGCCACTGCTGCCACTATTTGCGGGGTCGTCCCGCTGGCACCCCCACGCATCAAACGCTGGGCCGTTCAGCTACAGGGTTACCATTTCAAAATCGTGTTCCGCCCGGGGGCGCACAACCCGGCCGACTACCTATCCCGACACCCTGACATTATCAACCAGTATCCGCCCAAAGAAGAGGGTGTGGAAGCCGAAGAGTTTGTCCATATGATCTCGCAAGCTGCGTGCCCGGAAAATATGTCACTCAAAGAAATCGGAGAAGCAACCGCCACAGATGAGACATTGGCGAGAGTTCGCCAGGCTCTGGAAGGGAACCGCTGGGCCCATTTCCTCGATGGTGCATCGAGCCTCCGGCCGGAGGTGAGCCACGCACGACAACAACTGTGGCAGATACGCAGCGAACTGAGCGTGGGAGATGAAGGAATCATCCTCCGAGGGCACCTCATCGTCATACCGGAGAGTCTCCAACAGAGAGCCCTAAGTCTAGCACACGTAGGACACCAGGGCATGGCCAAGACAAAAGCACGCCTTCGGAGCAAAGTGTGGTTCCCCGCCATGGACAGCCAAGTAGACGCCATGATACGATCTTGCCATGCCTGCACAATCACAGGCAGTGATCCGGCCCCAGCACCTGTGATCACGGAGGAAGCGCCTCAGGCGCCCTGGACACACCTCAGCATAGACTTTGGTAGTTTCCCTGATGGCCGACACATGATAGTCCTTATTGATTCATTTTCAAAGTTTCCGATAGTCGAAGTCATATCTTCAACTGCATTTCCACAAGTCAAAAGAGTGCTGAGCCGCGTCTTTGCAACCATGGGGCTCCCGGATGAAATTAAGTCCGACAATGGGCCCCCCTTTCAAGGGAGAGAATTTCAATCATACCTGGAGAGCCTCCGGATCAAGCACAGAAAAATCACCCCGCTGTGGCCCCAGGCAAACGGGGAAGTCGAAAGACTGATGCGAACACTGAACAGAGCACTGAGGATTGCGGTGGACAATGGGGAGGATCCGGAAATAGCCCTCGACCAATTTCTGGGAGCCTACCGACAAACGCCTCACAGCACGACAAAATGTGCTCCGGCCCATGTGTTGTTTAAACGAGCCCCCCGGGACAGCATCCCGACCGATAGCACCTGGGCACCGGAAGAGAGGGATGCTGTGACCATCCAAGCCCGGAGGCAAAACACCAACATGAAAGCGAGCGAGCATCGTCATGCAAAGGAGCCCACTTTGAAAGAAGGAGACATGGTTGTAGTGCGAGACCGTCACCCAGGATGGAAATTCCGCACACCGTACGAGTCGGAAGTATGGAGAGTGGACAAGATCCAAGGGACAATGGTAACTGCAAGGCGAAATGGACAAGTAGTGACGCGGAACGTGTCATGTTTTAAAAAAATAGTTGAGACAACTGGAGGACACCGAACCGAGGAAGAGCCAGAGACTGGGGATGATGGAGGTCTAGACCTGGGCGGGAGCGTGCCAAGATCACCGGTGACCCGACAACGCGGTGAGAGTCCACCCAGAATGACACCGCAGAATCTCATCGCGGAACGCATTCAGCCCAGGGCGACCATCGCGGGCGAAGGTGCAGGGGCAACCCCGGCTTGGGTTGTAGAGCCACAATGTGTCCGGAACCAACGATACAGTCTGAGGCCCAACCCGAGTCCCAACCTGCATCTAAGAGACTTTGCCTGGGCATCCCTGTGGATTGAGACCTGGTAGTTGCAGCAAGAACAGAACTAAATTGAAGGAGGGATGTAGAGAGCCACTCGGGCTCTCTCCTACAATGTATCTAATGCCTCCTTTTTTTTTTTTTTTTTATATTTTTATTTGCATCAAAGGATCACATAGGCAATAGACAATTCATTTTTTCACGAAAGAAAAAAAGAAACAGAAATATGACAAAATTCCATAATTGCATTTAGATAAATATATAGCATAATTTAAACAGTGCGAAACATAAAATTACGAGTCAATAAACATGTATTTTGAAAAATATTTGCTAAGACATGAATAACTCCCATATTCTGTCGAATTTTCGTCTGGCCTGCACTCCCCTAGAATCTGCAATAGCGGCTTCCATACTATGGATCTCCTTTACTAAACTCCACCATTCTAAAACTATTGGTGGGTTCTTTTGAATCCATGCTCTGGCAACAATTAACCTTCCACAAGTGATTAGGATATTCAACAGATCTTTAAACCTTTCACCCCCATTGACGCCTACGCAAACATCAATATTTGAGAATAAGAAAGATTGCTCCAACCTCTCAGTGATAGCCTTAGTTATTCCTTCCCAGTATTCCTTGAGGTGAGGGCAAGTAAAAAACATGTGGACAATGTCCGCACCACTCAAATCACATTTAGGGCATTTCGTTTTATCTGAATGAATGTTATTCGTTGCCCATTTAAGTATCCTTTCAGGCGTATAATATAATTGACAGATTGTTTTAAACATCTGCAATTTTAAGCTGGAAGATTGAACTGATGTGTTTAGGCTTTTAAATGATGTGACAATTAAATCTGTAGGAATACTCATTGCCAGTTTCCTATTCCATTTCTCTGTTAAAATAGTAGCATCACCGGTCTTGAGATCAGAAAAGAGCTTATAACCCAGACTTATAACAGATTTATCAGCATCCCTATAGATACAGTCCCATATCTCAGATTCTGAGACTGTAGTAAGTTCTATTTTTTTCACTAAGTAATCTCTAATCTGATAGTATTTAAACCTAGCTATTTCTGGTAGGTTGTAGCAGAGTTTCATTTTATCAAATGCCATAAAGCCAAGATGATCATATAAATCCCCCAGAAGTCTAATACCAGAGTTTAAAAACATTTGACAGGCTGTGTCATGAAAAATAGTAGGAAAGCCGGGATTGCCCCATAAAGGTGTTTGGCTGTGAAAAAGAGATGTATTGCACTTAGCCATAACAGATCGCCAGATACTCACAGTGTCCCTTATGGTCTTAAATTTAACCCTTTTAAAATAGTTGGGGTCATTCATCCTATACAAAAACATATTGACATCTAATCTTAGTAAAAACTTGTGAAAATATAAACATTTATCCAGAACTGCCAGACTGCAAATCCGAGTCATAAATGCTGACCAGTAGTAAAATTTAAAGTCCGGAAAAAGCAGTCCTCCTTGACTAAAGGGAAGTTTAAGCAGTGATACAGCACGCCGGGCTTTTTTATATCCCCATACAAAACCGCCAATGATACCTTCTAGTCTGGTGAAGAAGGAATCATTGACCCGCAAAGGGATTGTTCGAAACAAATACAAGAATTTAGGCAGAATTTTCATTTTTATTAAATTTATTCGACCAATCATATTGATAGGAAGTTTATGCCATTTCTTAAGTTGCATGGCAGTTTCTTTTAATAAAGGTTCGTAATTTAGTCCTATGATGGAATCAATATCTGAGCATATTTTAACACCTAAGTAGGTGGCTACATTGCTAATTCCAGGGACAGGAGTGGTAGATTGGTAATTCATGACGATTTGAGTTTTGGTGGTATTAAGTTTGTAACCAGAAACTGAGCCATAGATGCCAGCTTCTATTAAAATACCTTTCATGGTTTTAGCGACATCTGGGGAAAAAACTGCGATATCGTCAGCATATACAGTTATATCTAATTTGTCTAATCCATTAAAAAAAGGGCAGATTAGTGTTTGACGTTGTAAAGCAATTAAAAAAGGCTCTATTGCAAGAGCAAAAAGTAATGGTGATAAAGGGCACCCTTGCCTTGTCCCTCTTTTAATGGAAAACAAAGAAGAGCATTTTCCCATATATGAGATCTTACCCATAGGATTATCATATAAAGATTGAATCCATCGTAGATGTTTTCCTTTAATACCAAATGCCTGTAGTGCGGCCCACAGAAAACCCCACCCCACCCGGTCAAATGCTTTTTCAGCGTCTAATAAAATCATACCGAGTGGGGTGTGTTTAATCCGTGCTGCATCGAAAGCTGATATAGCCATGTTAATATGTGCTGTGGTGTCGCGCTTAGGGATGAAACCATGTTGTTGGGGAGAGACAAGTTGGGACATATATGGAGCTAATCTAGTAGCCAGTATTTTGGCAAAGATTTTTGCATCGCTGTTAATAAGAGAGATAGGCCTGTAAGATCCCCTCTCTTGTGGTGCTTTACCTTTTTTCAAAAAGAAAATAATTTGAGTTAGATTCCATGATCTGGGTGCTTGTTGCCCTTTACCAATAGCACTAATCACATCAACAAATAGTGGTAATACTTCTTCAGTGCAATATTTATACAATTCCAAAGGAATGAGATCTTCCCCAACAGCTTTACCCATTGCAAGAGATTTAATTGCGCCCCTAATTTCTAAAGGGGTGATCTCGGCCTCTAATTGAGCCGATTGATCTGGATCTAAGTTATTGACTTTATTAACATCAATATAATTATTAATACAGTCATCTAAGATAGCATCTTCCGGTGTATAAAGAGTTTGATAGAATGAAGCAAACTGTTGTAGAATCGATTTTGGATCACAGAATAATTGATTATTGTCCCCTTTAATTTCTTTAACCATATTAATGGAGCGATCTTCCGCAACTTTGTAAGCCAGTAATTTCCCACTTTTATCTCCATTTTCATACTGTTCTAAATGATATTTTTTAAGTTTATTAATGCTTTTGTCCCTCAAAAGGTTTTTAATTGCTGCTTTAAGCTTAATTAGTTTGAAGTTTAAATCTTCTAAGTTTAAAACATTGTTACAAATAGCATCAGATATCTGGAGTTCAATATCCCTGATTTCGTTTAACCTTTGTTGATTTATAGTTCGAAGTTCTTTGTTTTGTCGCCAAATGTATTGTTGGGTAAATCCCCGTACGCTAGCTTTACATGAATCCCAGACTATCCAGGAAAAGAGAAGGAGCGAGTCGTTTTTTCCTCAGTTGTAAGTGTAAATGTTATAGAGATCGGGTTATGATCAGACGTCACCCTTGGATATATATCCATTGAACATTTGCATTTATCAAGAATCAAACCGGAGGCCCATATCATATCAATGCGTGAGCATACCTTATGTGCAGCAGAATAAAAAGTGTATCCAGCTATATCGGAATTTAAAGATCTCCATACATCTTTTAAAAGATGAATTGCTGCCAAATCCACAATTGCAGCTCTAGTTTTCCTCATCCTTTGAAAAGCATTTTTTCTTGTGATATCCAATTTATAGTTCATTATGCAATTGAAATCTCCTAACACAATAATCTCTCCCCCCCATCCCAGTAGTTCCATATTAATTTGGTCAAAGATTATAGGCTCATCTTGATTAGAAGCATAAACTCCACATATTGTAAGTTTGAAGTTTCCTAACTTTATCTGCGCTATCGCCCATCTGCCAGCTTTATCGGTTAAAGTCTTAATTATTTCACATTTCAGTCCTTTATGTTTTAAGATCGCTACTCCCCTAATTGAAGCATGAAATTCCGTGCAAACTATTGGATCAAATCCTAATTGTTTGATCAGTTGTTTGTCTTTATAGGCAATATGTGTTTCAGTTAGAACTGCTATTTGCGGACTATACATCCTAAGTTCCTCATAGACAAGACGGCGCTTAATTTTGTTGTTTAATCCTGAAACATTCCAGGTTAAGCACTTTATTAAATGCATTCTAAATTATATATTTCCTTACATATGTAACCAAAAATAATCACAATCAGTGCCTTGTAAAACGTCTTAATTTTTTCTTTGTCATTTTTGTGTCCTTTGATGCAATTTTTACCCCAAACCATTACTTCCCTTAACCCACCCCACACTCTGATACTGCCTCCCCCCACCCCATGTTTACCTGTGGATCCCCCCTCCCTGTTGACTGCCGTTCACCTGGCAGTAGGTGGGTGGAACGCTAACCGAGTCCAGGTATTTATAGTTAGTCCATACGACACAGTACCACGCATTTTCTCATTGTCATTGTCTCAATTTTAACCGCTTCATTGTCAAATAAGCAATCAATTAATATCCTGTGAAAGTTTTGTGAGTGGCGAGAGACTGAAAAGATATTGACTTCAATATATCTATACAAGGCCAATGAGACCAAAAAGAAAGAAACATAACACCCCTATTACACCAGTGTTTACTTAACATTAGTCTTGAGCTCAATCATTACCCAGTTTTCCAGGAGGTAATTGCTTTTTCGACCTCGTCTACATCCAAAAAAAAATATGAACGGCCATTTTTATCACTTTTAGCTTTGCAGGTTCTTGCAGATAAGCTTGAAATCCGAGTTCTTTGATCGGATCTATAAATTGTTTTAGCTTCCATCTTTTCTCTAGCGACAGTTTACTTAAATCTGATCTTACAAAGAAGGTGACTGACTCAATAGTAACTGGGGTATTAGGGCGTGCTTTTAAGGAGATGGCTTGTCGAAGCAGATAGTTGCCAATGTAAATCAGAATAGGTCTTGGAAATTTCCCGCTCTTATCTCTCTGAAATAAAGGTAATCGATGTGCACGCTGGATCTGTGAGTCCCAGTCCCAGTCTGAGAGATCAGGAAAAGCCTTTTGAAACAAATGAGTAATGTACGCCCTCGGATCTGCCCCCTCTGCTCCTTCCGCAATACCAAAGACACGAAGGTTCTGCCTTCTATTCCTATTCTCCAAATCTTCCAGTTTGGCCTGCATCTGGGCTATTTGTGAATCATGCCTATTCAATCCTGCCTCAGAACTTTGCGATTTCTCTTCTATAACAGCCACTCTCTGCTGCAATTCTTCTATGTCCTGCGACACTGTTCCCAATTTACATGCCATCTCTTGTAAAGAAATTTGAGTTCTGTTGTTGTCTTCTCTCATTTGCTGATAGTGAGTTTTGGCCTCTTGTTTCTGTTCATTTAGGAGATGCAAGATTGTCTGAAAAGAAGCAGTCACTTCCCCCTGCGGTATCCACTCAGTTGCCCCAGTTGATGAGGATGAAGTATTGTCACCCAAGTGCGTTACTTGTATAGATTCACTTAATGGGGTCCTTAAAACCCCCGGAGTAGTAGCCTTGGGCATATCACACATATCATCAGTTATGCTGTCACTACCGTTATTGCCATTATCCCCACTGTTACTGCTGGTATTGCTACAGTCGATTAACACAGAAGCTGAAGCAGGATTGTCTCCGGTAAATATCAGGGTAGATGCAGAAGAGTAAGGTTGTAGCTGATCCATCGTACTAACTCCAGTGCTAGCTCCAGTAACCTTTAATTTCTCAGTGAGAACAGGTTGGGTAGGACTGAGTGGAACGTCAACTTTTGTTTTGCCGGCGGGTACAGTGATTACATCATTGGGGCTATTACCAGATAGTCGCAGAGCCATGGTTTTCACACCACCCTTAGCCTGCACCCATTGTCTGATAGGGCTGTTTTCAGCGATAGCCTTCAAGGCGTTTGTCTTCGTTTTGCCCGCCATTTTAACCATCTTGTTCTTACTTTTCCCCTTCGGCTTTTTAAGTACAGCTTTATTTTTGTCTTTGATCAAACATAAGGGCGTGTTACTCCCCTGTTCGTTGACATCCACATATTCCTCATCTGTTTCACCTATGTCTGTGTTAGCATCATTTGCAATTCTTTCAGTTTCTGTCACCTCCACAACACAGCCTTTATCGAGGGAGAAACTAGTAACATTAACAGCATTAGTAACGCTAGAGGAAGTTTTAGCGTTGGTGTCAGTACTGGATGAATTCAGTATTGGAGACTGAAGTGCTTGAGGGTCGATATGATGGACAAAAGTACTACTAGTATTATTAATAATGGTAGTACTAATGGTAGAATTTAGATCAGCAGTGTTCTCCGCTGCCGCCGCTGCTGCGACTCCGTTTCCCAGTAGAGCTGTGTCTAAGGCCCGTACCTCAATATTAGCCTGACCTGTGGGAGCTGTGATAACTGTAATAGCGTGATTTTGAGATTGTTTCACGGGGTTCTTTAAGTTATTCTGCTCCCCTTCCTCTACATTTGCAGCATTGCCTCCCATTTGACCCTTATCGACTGTATTACCTTGATTATTTTTTAGCAGCGTTTCAACGTTCTCCGTTGCCGCAAATTGTGAGTTAACCGCAGTTTCCCCAAGCGAATCAGAGTCATTTGATGTGTCATTCACATTCACGACATTAATCTTGTTCGCTTTAGCTCCTAAAACTGCATTCGCCCTCTGGCTCTTCCCATTATCTACAATGTTGCTCTCTATTTCAGGCATCAATAGGTTAACTTCCACAGGCAGTAACAAAGTATCAGCGACTGTTAAATTAAGCTTAGAAGCTCCCTCTCTCTCCCACAGCTTCTCTTGCCTACCCGTGATTTTTCTGCTTGCATCCAAAGACGTCTCAGTGATGGTCTTAACTGTATCCGTGGAATTAGTTGTCGACACTTGCTTAGCTGCCGCAGTCGTCCGGGTGCTTCGTCCTGGAGGTGTCGGCGCCATCCTCGAGTGTTTTATTAGTGGTGCAGCCGTTGCAGCCGTTGGTGAAAGAGCAAGCCAAGAAGCCGATAATCCAAACCAGCTGACCGCGGACAGACCCTCCGAGGCTCCAGAGACAGGGCGCAGCAATCGAATAGAGCGGAGAAAACTCCGAACTCGGCTCTGAATCTGCCGAAATTGCAGCATCCGCCCAAAATTCCTCAGCGCCACACAGTTTGACTGACCCAAGCTGCTCCAAAATGCTCACTCTCCCAAAAGTCAGCGCAGCACAGCGGCACAGCGGCACCGGCTGTTCACTAGCGGCGTGCCTGCAATCAGTCCTCAGCTTCTGCCACAGAAAACACCCCAAGAAAATCGAGGTAATTTCCGTATATCGCCGGTGCATTAATAAACGTAGAGTGTAGCACAAAACAGGCAGGCAGAGCAGAAAATAATCAGCATAGAGCGTGGTCTCCCAAATCTATCGCCCGGACCTCCGTGAGCGTTCCTCCGCGTTGGCGATGTCAATCCGCCATTTTGGGGCAACTCGTATCTAATGCCTCCACGCACGCACGCACACCCCGGGGCGGGCTCGTGCCGGGGTATAAATAAACATGCGGAAGACTGCTCGGGGTCTTTCCGGCTATCTATATCCATGTGTCTGTGTCCCTTCTTGTATGCCCCACACCCACGTGTTGGGCCCAATCGCTAACGCCACAGATGGCACACACAACCAGCACTTCACAGGTTTTTAAAAGACCTTTTATTTGCCAAAGAGGCCCTGTTGTTTTTTTCTCACCCCTTCTTAACGTGATTCGTCCCTGCAGCTCCGCTATGCATGTTGCTGGGAGAATCACCCCCCCCCCCCCGAAATTTTTCGGAGCCCCCTGCATGAATGTAATTTCAATAAAAAACACAGTTGATGTCGAAAGGCGATATTTTTGGCAGCCGCCTTTTGTGTCACTGTTAAGTGTGCCTTCTAGGGGCCTGTTTCCATGACTTCATTGCCTGTTCTTGCAGCCCTCTCCTGGATAAAGCTCTGTAACATTTGTTCGTGTATGGCCATCTAATGTAACCTGCAGGTTAAGGACTTCTAAAAGTTAACCAAAGTCAAGAAGGAAAAACTTTGCTGAAACGTGGCATGAGATGTTACAGCCCGCTACGAGAAAGCGATTTCCCGTCCAGGCACGTGCACATCTCCTGTCCGAGATGATCTACAACCCACGGAGCAGTACACGTGCACATTGCCAAACATGTGGTATTTATAAGTACTTTAAAGTACTCATTGTTTGCACGTTTTACGAGTCTTAGGATGCAATCTAATTTTACGCACAATTTTAAATGTATCCTTTGGTTATTTTTCTAATTGTGATCAGTGTGAATAATGCAATAATGAAACGTTACTGCAATATTCATTGAACGATTGCGGGCTTAGCACTTTTACAGCCCGGTGGTTACTCCCTGCACTAAAACAGAGATAAAAGGTTTAGAGCACCTTTGCACTGCAGGACCCTCTCGGACCCGGATTCAGGCACATGGCCAACACACACAGCCAGGGGTTTGTGAAAATGTGACGTTTTGGGTGTCAAGAAAGGAGTTAAACTGTGTCTCAAGTGCTTCTATATGTTGGACCAGTCCTGGGTTTTCATGGTCAGGGGTGCCATGTGTGCATTGTCAATTTAAATAAATGTGGATAAATACTAGCTGCACCATCGTCTTTTACTTGTGGCAAAAATAAATGTGGATAAATACAGAAAAAATGCCCAAAAAATAAATATGGATAAATACAGACGGAAATGGAAAAAAAAATACCATAAAACCGGGAGCCCTAATTATAATATTGATACAACAGCACAGTGTAAATTCATATATTAACAAAAACATCATGTAATGATCTACTACCACAACACTTTCCCATTCATAAGAAAAGCAATGAAATCCACTATTGATGCAATGCTGGCTCTGGTATAATCTTCACAATAAATTATATATTGTGGCTTTCTTAAATAGATAGAACTACTGGTTTTGCCATCGCTTGTTCTAAGAGCAGGGCAGAATGGTGGACCTAGGAAAAAGGAAGTTTCAGCCTGGACTGGCATCATATCACAGCCATGGACGAGATTTGAAGCTGTGGTGTTCACCCTGGGTGACAACCTTGCTGCGTGCAGGGATCAAGGGGTTATGGCAAGCTTCTTAAAATCTTTTGTACACCACTGTGAAATATGCCACACTCAAAAGGAACCACTTTATTACCACCCGCATGTGTTTTTGGACCCCTTTCATGATTGCAAAGATTATGAAAAATGCAAGCATGTGTAAGAGAAGCGGTTTACATGATGCTAAAGATATACACATGTTCTTGGACTGCCCTGCTTTGGGGTCCTTCTGGCAATATGTGTGTGAGGCAGTGATTTAAATGGGCTGGTACTCACAGGTACTGACTACAAGTACTTCATATTTGTATCCCTTTAAGTACCAGCACTTCTCCACTGCCAAGGCGAGTACCAGTACTCACGACTGGTATCAATCATGTTTTTGGAAGTGCTGCTGAGGCTCTCAGGGTGGAGCATGTCTCCAGACAGCCAAAGCACCTGTTTAGCCCCGTGTTGAGCCCCTGCTGACCCATTCAGGCCCTGCTCTGTCAATCGCATTCACACTATTGTGTGGTATCCCGCTGAGAGCGGGATTAAGGAAGCCACTGAAGTAAGGATACTTGCTGAGTAGCTGTGAGCTCTATAAATGCTTTTTATTCATTCATTCAAGGAGTTAAGAAAAATGTATTTTATCCTGAGTGAGCCTTTTGTGTGAGTGCTTGACAGCTTGTAATTGTTTAACTGCTTGTGTGTGCATTTGTGTGTTTACAAAAAACGAGGAGAGGGAATCTGGACACTCTCAGAGGGTATTTTCAAGGAAGTGTGAGGATTGCTTTGTAGAGTCATGTGTGCTTTCCCCTGTGTTGGTGTGTGTGTGTGTGCACAGAAGAGCATGAGTATTGAGGCCAATGCAAACAAATAACAGTATAGCATCAAGAAGCTGCACTAGTTAAACAGGTTTTGGCAAAGCCATTAGGTGTGGCCTTGCTCAAGGTGGTGCAATAGTTATTTCAATAAAGAATATTGCAATCATATGACACAAAAAAAGAAAACATGCCTCCTATTTGCGGTTACCACAAGCTTATAATAATACATTTAAATGTAAAAATGGATTTACCATTGCAAATAATTTAACAGTACGGAGTTCCCTATCAGACAGGTGACGGAGAATTGGTTTGCAGCCAGCTTTTAGGTTTAATATAAAGCACACACAAGTGTACATATATATATTATTTTTTAAGCACTTTTTATCATTGGAAGGTTTAATTCATTACAGCGTTCAGTACAGTATTATCACGGTCACTGGAGTTATGCAGCAGGAGAGGGCCAAATTATAAGGCAGGTTTCAGTAAATTATGCAGTAAGAAAAGGCAAATTATGCTACATAATGTAGCACAATTTGTAATAGTTTTACTTCATTATTTAGTCCGTTTCAAACTTGGTAATGGTGCCTGGGCATTTGTGCACCTCACTAGTACCAGTTTAACACCAAAATATAACAAAGAGCAGCAGAAAGGTGACCAGTCCAATTTTGCAAAGGGCCTTTCAGCACCTGGCAACAGTTGTCGCTGCATTTCTAATAACTTTTGAACCATTTTAGCTAGACACAAAAGGTTTTCTTTTTTTAAATCTGCAGATCATGTTGCAGATGATAGAATATGTGGCAAATGCAGCAGATCTATAACTATGCAAAAACTACTGCACAATCGCATACTTTCAGTGGCCCTGAGTATTATCCATATACAATCACAGAACAATCAGTATAAGCATAGCATTATTAGATAAGAATAACATTATCTTACCTGCCAAAGGGCATAAGCACAATGCAGGCTACTTCCAGTGAGCCTCAAAGAAACAAAGTTAAATATTAACTAGTAATTTTAGAAAAGATAGTAAACAACTCCCACACCACCCCATTCCCCCTATCCCTGCCTTCCAGTGAATTACATAAATATAAGGAGTGGATATTAATGTATTTCAATAACAGTTCCAGTTCATGTAGTCATGTGATCAGACATTTAATGTTAAGCCAGCAAAGTCAAACCACCCTCCTTCCCCTCCCTGTCAATCCCTCCTGGGCCACCTGCTTCAAGGGGTTCCAGTAGTGTCTGTGTCATAGCACCCCAGGCCAGCAAGGCATCAGTAGCCTTTGCATCCATTCGCATTCTTTCCATATGAGCCTCAGTCACCAGATTTTGTGATGGGTCAGGGGCTTCAGGATAAGTCGCTGATAATTTATGCATTGTGGCTGCTACTTTGGTGTATTGCAAAATGTGCCCCCTCCTATACCAAAGGATTCCATCATCTATTGCATAGTGACGAAACGCCCTTCCAGATAGAGGTCTGATAACATAATGCATCCGCCAGCCTGCCACTTATTGAGTGCCATGAGGTCAAAAGGGCGCATAACCCAAATTTCTAAACGGAGGCATAGAGCACCCAGTGGATTGTTTGTTTGACCGTCCTGTCCCAGAGCCTACCCATGAGACGAATCAGGTGTGGGAAATGGTCTGGGATATCTTGGCCATGTAACATCACCTCTCCATGCTGGTGCCTGTCGTGCGCACTCTCGGGTTAGGACCTTTCCCAGTTTGGGTCATCATTGAGCCGGTGCACTACATGTTGAAGCTGGGTTGCCAAATAGTAAAGCTCCAGCTCAGAGACCTCCATACCCCCTTTGTCCTGTTGCCTCTTAAAGGGTGCAAGGCCAACTCTACGTCTTTTACCAGCCCAAAGGAGCTCCACCAACAGGGAGTCTAGCTGCCAGAAAACTTCCAGCGGAATTTTACACATGGCCCTTTGCAAGACACCTAGGCAAAACTACCATTTAAATTAATGCTATATCAACCATCAACAACAATTTAAGGGTGTTCCAGATTGTAATTGAGGGGTGTAGGTTCTGAAGTGCCCCGCCCATGTTCAAGTCAAATGATCGCTGTATCCCTTGTGCAATCTGCATGCGCAAGGACTTGACGTTATCCACCCTACAGGCCAACCTTCCTCTAGAAGCTGGTCAACCATGACTGCCACCAGGAGTCCTAACTGGAACAAGGCCAATTTCGCACTGCTAACCCTCAATCCTTAGTGTTCCCACAACTCCTGCATTACATTGAGTAATATTGGGCCTTGGATATCTGGTTGTCAAAGATAGATCATTGCATCGGCAGTGTAGAGAGAAACTGTGGGGCATATTACCAAGCAATAGCGATAATTATCGCTATTGCTAGGTCAGAGAGAAAAATGTATCGCTGAGCTGCGGCGATTTTTATCGCAGATAAACCTTGGTATTACCAAGGTTTATCGCAAATGCGATAAAAAACGGCCGCAATGCATGAATATCGCTGAAAAGTCAGCGATATTCATGCATTACCCAGCTAATGCTCTTAGCCATGTTATCCACCTCCCATTGGATAACATGGCTAAGAACTGCTCAGGGCAGGTGTTAGCTTTTGGAGATATTCGTGCTTAGCGCGAATATCTCCAAAAGTTGGTAATAGGAGATAGCGATGTTAGCGACTGTTTCCAGTCGCTAACATCTTGGCACGCCCACTTTGCATGTCATTAGTGATAAATATCACTGGCATGCAAAGTGGGGCCCAAGATAGTCGCTATCTCCTACTAGCTGTCGCTAACTGGTGTTAGCGACAGCTAGGTAATAGGGAGATAATTTTATCTCCGTTTTCTTGGCTTTTAAAGCCAAAAAAGCGGAGATAAACCCCCTTGATAATATGCCCCTGTGTGTCCTGTTACACCCACTTATATTCTCCATTGATGCAGGACTTGTCTAGGTCTGCAGGCAAAGGGCTCCATTGTAATGTCAAAAAGCAATGGGGACAGAGGACACCCATGCCAAGTACCTTTTTGTAGGTCTATAATGTCCGAGACACACCGTCCCATTCTGACCCTGTCCGTGGGGGATTTATAAAGCAGCTCGATTCATTAAATATAGGTACAGCTCAGTCCAACTCTTTCTAGCACTTTCTAGATATAGTATAATCTCACTGAGTTGAATGCCTGTTCAATATCAAGAAAGGCAAGTACATATGAGTCTTCATTTAGTTCTGGAGCGCGCAGAACATGGGTCAGTCAGCGCAGGTTACACAGCATGTTCCTCCGAGGGATAAATCCCAACTCATCCTTATGGATGTTTTTTCTGGTCCACATTTAACATGAAAAGCGGTCTGTAAGAGGTTATGTCCAGGGTGTCCCTACCTGGTCTTGGCAGCATTACAATTACGGCGTCTCACATAGAATCTGGAAGGAAGCCTCTTTAAAAGGTCTCTGTATATGCAGACAGTAGTTTATCACACAGGGTGTCAGGGAAGAACTCCACTGGAAGCCCAACACCCCCTGGCACCTTAGCCGACTTCAGTGACCTCACTGAGTTCAGTATTCCCTGTTTCTCCACAGGAACATCTACTTGCTCACAATCCTCAGGAGAGAGATGTGGCAATGAAAATTCTAGGAGATAAGTTTCTAGGGTATTGTCTGCGGCCTCACATGGGTCCTCCTTACAGACATCACGCAAATGTGATGCAAAGGCATTATTGATGGCCAACTGATGTTCACAGTCCATCTCCTATGATCCTGAATTGCTAGTATGGGTTGTGGTTCGGTCTCTGACTCGATCCAGCATGCCAAAGAACAGCCTGCCCTATCACCCCCAAGTACCAGCATCGGCACCCTGTATTACGTGTGTGCTTATCTAACTGGTCCCACAGTTCACATACCTTGCGGTGCTGTTTGTCTCAGTCTCCCAGTGTCTACGGATCGGCTGGCAGTGCTCTCTCATGTGATTCCAATCCAGCCTCCTGCTGCATTAGGTCTCTTACAGGGTTTGGCGAAGACCGACTCTGGTGGCCATACAAACTCCTCTCAACACTACCTTCATTGTGTTCCACTCCACCGTTCTGCCCCCAGCACTAATCCAGTTATACTCCAAAAAATGGCCAAGAGTTTCCCCCAGCGTGCCCACGAAAGCTTGATCTGTCAAACAAGTCAATAATAAGCCACCACAAGGGCACCTTAGGTAAATGCTGCTTCAGGGAGTACATGACCAACAGCAGTGAGTGATCTGCGATGTAGTGGGCTAGGTATTGTACATCCTGTATCTTATGTGCTTCAGCTTCAGGGACGAGGAAGTAAGGAAGGCGACTATGCATATCTGTTGCTGGTGTATGGCATGCGAATGCATGTATGTGTGGGTTATAAACACAACAGATTTCAACCAGGGTTAAACTTTTCATAGTCTGGCAAAGAGCCAAAGTCATATGGGGTTTAATGTCAGAACGGGGAGGAGTTCTGTCGATCTGACCGCCCAATACATAATTAAAGTCCCCAGCCAGGATAAATTCCAAAGTCTATGGGACTTGGGCAGCTGCAAGCACCTTAAAATAAAAGGCCTCATTATTGGTATTAGGCACGTAGATATTGACTCGATAGAGGTTGTGGGCATCTAAAGAACCTTCTACTATAACATATCTGCCTTCCTCATCAAGGGTTACTCAAGGCTCACTTCAATGGCACCAGTGGAACAACCCATATCAGGGTCCCCCTAGAATAGCCAGAATAGGACGCAGTATATATCTGTCCTCTCCAGTGCCTCTGCAGACTCTTAATACATTCACCCCATATGTGTGTCTCCTGGAGGAAGGCTACTGCTATATTGTATCTGTGTAGATAGGCATGTACTCTATTCCTTTTCTCTGGATAATTCAGCACCTGCACATTCCAAGTTAACAGTTTATACATGCTCCCCCCAGTCTTGCTTTATATGAAGGTGTGGTGTGACTATCTCCTCCGCAAGCCAATATGAGCTCTACCCCCCAAAAAACCAACAATGAGAACATAGAAATAAATATTAGTACCATAAACCACCCAAAAGACCCACTCTCGTACAGTAATCAACCACAACCCATACACAAGAGGAAGAACACCCCGCCCCAAGCGCCCTCCCAACCCCCGTGAGTTCAACTAGTGAAAACAGATTTCAACAGTGGTCAATGTGACTTTTTTCCAGGGAGCCCAGACCCACACAGCTTGCAAGCTCACAAGAAGCTCAGCAATCCACATCGGCCTAATGCCCAGGCCAACCCCATTAAGAGTAGTAGTATGCCCACCTTAGTGACAGTGCAAAACGAGAGTAACTGATAACATATACGTTAAAACCAGACAAACTGATAGCATATATGGTATCATTATTAGTCCCCATACACAGGTAAACTGAATCATACACCACCAGGAGTCTGGTGTTCATTACAGGCCGTAACAATATTTAACTCACAAGGAGCAACAGTGTCTCAGCTCCTTCACTTTGGGTCTCATGGACCAGGCATAGTGCTGAGAAGAAGTTTTACGTAGCCAAAGGCTCGGCGTCTCTCCATAGGGTTCCGTCTGGGCAAACGAGGCTATGATCTCGCTGATTCTGCAGACCTTGGTCGAATGACAGGTGCGAGATGTCCTCTAGCTGATAAACACCATCCTTGATGTCTCCGCTACCTTTCATTTTGATGATTGCTTCCCTAGTCCCATAACCATGGATTCCAGCCAGTCCGCCGCCTCCCGAAGGATTTGTGACAAAACACTTTGCCCTCATGTTGGACGTACAGCTGTGCAGGGAAAACATGACCGTATTTGACATTGTGTTTGTGTAAATGTCTTTTGACAGCCAGGAATGATTTTGGAATCTCCTAGCATAATCAGGGAATATTTGGATGGCCTTGTCACCATATGGGGGGGGGGCATGCGCACAAACCTGCTGAGGAATGGAGTCCCTGTCACTGTGATTAAGAAATTGAGCAGTTAGGGCACGTGGTGGGGCGCCCGGGTGGTGCATATGCACCAGGGCCCGATGCGCCTGTTCCATGGAGAAAAAGTTAGAGATCCCCTTAGGCTTCAGCTCTGTGGTTATCCACCCCGCCAAAAAGAAATCCACTGCTAGGCCCTCCTCCTGCTTGGGACACTTAAGACAGCGCAGGGTATTCCATCGGGAGCGCCCTTCTGCATCTTCCAGACGTTCCTTCACATGCATTGTGCTACATTTTAAGCCCTCAACCATTGCCTAAATGTCTTTAACCTGCTTCAGGAAAGTAGTGACCTCTCCCTCAGTAGAAGTAACTCTATTTGCCACTCTGTGCAGGCCTAATAGCAGGTGCTCGGTGTCCATGGCTAAACAATCCATTTTTGTTTCGCGCTCTACCCTGAAGCCTTTTATGGCTGGCAGAATATAAGAGGTGTTCTGCACAGGGTCTTAGTGCCCATGACCCAGCTTGTCCCCCTGCTCCTCTGATAAGGGGCCAAGTACAGTATTGTGTACTATCTTGTTGGACTGGCCATCCTTAGGAACTTTATCCCTGACCATTGTGGGGATTACAATGAGACCCCACTCAGCTTGGGTGACTGGCAACTTCAGCAGCACTCCTTCAGGGGGCATGTGTCCACCCCGGGTTACTTAGCCCAGAGTGAGCAGTTCAATAGGTCCCTAGACAACACCTCTGGGGCACCAGCCAGTAGCCCACCTTAAGAATTACGGCATCACAGGGAAATGCCAGTCAAAGGGTGGGGGAACACAGTGGCATTCAGGGCCTGCCTCATGCCTTAGTCTGATGTCGGGTAAAGCATGCTATTTCCAGTCTCACAGCACAAATGTGCAGCACACATAGAAACAGCAAATCACCATGAATGATTGTTCAAGTACAGGAAGGTGTCCCATCCTGCACATTAACAATATTTTTTAAAAATGACGATTTGCAACTTCCATCTGTGCTGCACAATGCAGCACACATAGAAGTTACAATTCACCATTCTGGATTGTTCATGTGCAGGAAGTACCTTCCTGCTCATGAACAATCATTCCCTCAACGCAGAAACACTTCCACTAAGGTGCAAGGGTTCATGCATTGGTGCTAGGCAGCTGAGTTTACCACCAGTGCTAGGGAAAATGCAGGGATGTGCCATACCATTGTAAATACAGCGCATCTCTGCATTTTCAGAATGGCGGAGCGAGGCGGTAGCAATATTTGCTTAACGCCAGTCTTTACCATACCCTTGTAAATATGCCCCTAAGTGCTACTATTCGTGAGCTCCTCCTGATCTTTTTGTAGTCTGTGTCCTGTGTGGAACAAGGCACTGGACAAAGATCTGAAGTGGCAGAGACAAGGACAGACAGGACTGAACCAAGACCACACATCACTGGCACAGAATAGTACATTGGTGGCCCGAGATCACTCGGTGCTGGCCTAAATCACAGCCGTTACAAAAGACAAAGTGGCCCTAATGAGAAAGTTCAGTTAAATTCAACAGAAATAACCCACAAATCTGGAACACGCAAGACTATAATTCACAATTTTTATGAATTATTTTCTACATTGGTCAATGTATGCAATACAAAATGAAAATAGTAGAATTCCAGTATTAATGTAAACACTTCCTGATAGGAGGTAGTTGCTTTGTAGTGAATCAAAGGAAGTGAAAGGTAGAGTGCCGGTGATAGAGTACGAAAAATGAAAAATGGGAAAAGGAGGACGCATTACAGTATTTACAATTTTTCACATATACAACCTGTCCATATCATTTTTATACAATAAGGAACTCCACAGGATATGGATGCAATAAATGCCCAATTTGTTTTTTGCACAAGTGGACAAATGTAACAGTACAGCTCAAGGAATATTGAAAGTGTCGACGTTTCGACCCCACAAGGATGAACAGGGCCAGTTGTCCCTCAGGACGGGGTCTTCATCAGGACAGGGGCGCAACCTATGTGCCACCATTGAATAATCAGTGGGGTCCACTCTGTGGACTTGGGAGACTTCTATACAGAGGAAGATCACGGCCTCTTCAATGGGAGTGGCTGTGTTGCGTTAGACAGAGCACTCTTATAGGGCTACGATTTGCTGATGGTACGGCCTAGTCCAGGCTCAGCTGACTATGTCCATATATAATGAAGGAACCAAAAGTGGTTCAAATATAGTCTTGACAGAGGCTCTGTAGTGTTCATGCAGTGCTATACGTCTAAGTGCGTCTGCCGAGAGCTCGGCAATGTAGAATGAATCAAAAGTATCTTAAGGTGGATCTTGGCAGATGTTCAGTGGTTTTCTGGCAATGCAACAAGGATGAATTTAAATCACACAGTGCTGAGCGGAGAGCACACATTTCTGGCCAAAGACCAAACAGTACAGGTCAAGATCATTTCAAGTGCAATGAGCTCCATACATATTTTAGTGGGTCGTAGCAGATAACTGCCAATTAATTATTATTTGTGCTTTACCACATGTGCAGAGGGAATCTGCACATATGGGAAATTAGAAACTACTAACAAGGACAATGCATGTGCAAAATAAATACTCAACAGATGACAGAAGTGACTTTGCATCATGTCTCACCCCTAGACCTACCCACAGCTCAGCTCACTAGCCACATCCCTAGCTCAATTTGATGAGTACCTGCACTTATCTTTCCCCGTTTAAAGCACTGGCGTGAGGTACTGTAAACTGTACAAAATTCTGACATCCACGTAAGCCCCATCTTGCTTCTTTCTGGCATGTATATAACAAATTTAAGGGGAATGTGGTAAATGCGCATTTCATCAGGTTGCTCCTTTACGTGATGTTGCTGGGTAGAAAGGAAATCTGAAGGAAGATGCTACGAGAAGACCCTCCCACTACCACCACCACCGCCACCATGGATGACAGTCTTAGAGTGCTTAAAGATGTGTATGCTATGATGAAAGCAATGGATGCAGGCAAGTCTAACAAGTTGTGGGTGCCCTTTGAGAGATGGCTAATGTTACTGAACAATGTTACAGAACAAGCTAATGCGGTCCAATGATTATACCCTGCTTCCATGAAAAATACATTTGGTGGAGATGAGAACATGTGCACTCACTAAGTTGAATATTACCAGGGGATGAAGCTGCCTGGCAGAACTTGAGTGGGATGTCTCACATGCTTTTTGGTGATACGAGGGCAATAAAAAAATGCTTGTTCTAAAAGTAACACTGCTTCTGACCATGCACAGATCTACAAAAAGAACAATTGATGGATTTCTCAAACACCAATGCACAGCTTCAATTTACAGGTTATTGATTGAAGCACTCCCTGATGACATGATTAAGACAGAGTCAGCTTGGGCCTCAAAATTAGGCGATCCAGACATTGACCTGGACAAAGTCATTATAATGGATAAAAGGTTCCTGCGATCCTCAAATCTAAGAGCACAGCACTTTAAGACCCTCTTTAACTTATATTATACACCGGCGAAATTATTCGATTGGGGCAAGAGGGCGGACAACAACTGCCCTAGGTGTGGGAACGGGCCAGCTGATATTGTACACATGTTTTCTAGCTGTAGTAAATTAGCTCCCATTAAGAAGGAAATCGCAGCTTTTTTAGAGGGGCTGCTAGATGTCAAAATAGACCTATCCCCAACACTTTTAATAACTGGTCGTGATGCTAAACTAGTTTTAACTATTGAGTGTGAGGCGCTCATCTTTATATCAACTGCGGTTTTTAGAATACTAATCGCCGCTGCTTGGAAGGATGTCGAGGCCCCGACTTTCCAAATGTGGATGTGTAGGATGTTGGGGATTCATAATATAGAGTCAGAACTTTATGCTCTAAAGGGATCTAAATCTAGGGAAATGGGGATACGGATCTGGGCGCCAGTGGCTAAATGGCGAGTATCAAGATGCGGGCCTTTATAAGTCTTTTTTGGTATGATCATCATTCCCTCGACTCTGTCATTTTTTACTACTCTTCTTTTAAATCCCTGTTTTATATCTAACACTCACTCTTTATGATATTTTAAGTGCCCCTGCTTTTATCTCATGTAACTGTATTCCTATAATCTTTTGTATATTGTCATGTTTGATATGTACCAAATTGTCTTGAACTTTCAATAAAAATAAAAAAATAAAAAATAAATAAAAAAAAGAACAATTGATGGACAGAATGCTGATCAATGTCAAACATTCACCTCAGTGCAGAGATACAGGTCTAAGTCCATCATTCTTTTGCTCCCTATGCCATTCCAGTTTATACCCAGCCATATGCAAATCAGTGTTGACCCTGCTCCCCATAAGAACAGTCCAGCTCAGACTGCCAGGCCAGGTACTCCCTTGACCTGAAATAAGCATCCTGGGACCAGTTTTGGGGTGTCAACCCTCATCAGCCAGGCTAGCTTGACTTCAGTGGCATGTATAACATGGGACCCATGTCAGGATATACCCATCCCAATCGGGATGAAAATTACAAAAATGAACATTTGATTGACAGAATGCTGATCAGTGTCAATCATTCACCCCAGTATAGAGATCTGGGCCTAAATCCATCGTTTTTTTGCTCCCCATGCCACTCCAGTTTAACCCAGCCATATGCAAATCAGTCTTCACTCTGCTCCCCACAGGAACAGTCCAGCCCGAACTGCCCGGCCAAGTCCTCCCTGGACTGGAAACAAGCATCCCGGGACCTGTGTCGGGGTATCACCCCTCATCAGCCTGGCTAGATTTAATCCAGTGGCAAGGAGAGCACCGGACCCATACCTGGGCATACCCGTCCCACTTGGGGTGACAAATGCAAAAAAGAACAATTGATGGATAGAATGCTGAACAATGTCAAACATTCACCACAGCGGTACAAAAGGGGGTGGCGATGGACGGAGCATCTGAACCAATCAAACACTCACACCCAGTCAACGGATCTGGGTTTAATCCATCACCGTTCTTTAGCCCACTCTGCCACCCCAGTTCAGACATGGCCATATGCAAATCATTCTGACCCTGTGCCTCATTGGCAGTCCAGCCCGAACTGCCAAGCCATGCCTTCCCTAGACTGGAAACAAGCTTCCTAGGACCGGTTTCTGGCATTTCAGCCGTCTTCAGCCAGGCTTGCTTGAATCCAGTGGCAAAGTGAGCAAGGGACTCACGTCTGCGCATACCCTGACAACATTCACCCCAGTACAGAGATCTAGGCCTAAATCCACTTTTTTGTTGCTCCCCATGCCATTTGAGTTTAAACCCAGCCATATGCAAATGAGTCTTGACCCTGCTCCCCATGGGAACTCTCCAGCCCAAACTGCTAGGCCAGCTACTCCCTGGACTGGAAACAAGCATTGTGGGACCGGTTTTGTCGTTTCACCTCTCATCAGATAAGCAAGGTCGACTCCAATGGCATGGAACCATGAGACCCATGTCTGGGCATACCGTCCCGCTCGGGCGACAAATGCAAAAAGAACCATTAATGGACAGAATGCTGATCAATGTCAAAAACTCACCCCAGTATAGAGATCTGGGCCTAAATTCACAGTTTGATTGCTCCCAGCCATATGCAAGTCAGTCTTAACCCTGCTCCCCAGGGGAACAGTCCATCCCGAACTGCCAGGCCAGGTCCTCCCTTGACCGGAAACAAGAATCCTGGGACCGGTTTTGGGGTTTCACCCCTCATCAGCCAGACTAGCTTGACTCCAGTGATGACTTTTTACTTTTGTCGCCCTAGGTGGAATGGGTATGCCCAGACGTGGGTCCCGTGCTCACTGTGCCACAGGATTCACGCTAGCCTGGCTGAGGGGAGATACCTCAAAATCGGTACAACCGGACCAGGGAGGACCTGGCTTGGCAGTCAGGCTGGCCTGTTCTCTTGAGGATCGGGGTCGAGAATGATTTGCATGTGGCTGGGTCCAAACAGTGGGGGCGTAGCGAGAAAAAAAAAGCAATGGATTCAACCCAGATCTTTGTGACTTGGGGTGAATGTTTGCATTCTTCAGCATTTGGTCGATCAATTACTCTTTTTGCACGCACTGATGGATGTACTACAGGGAAATTTGATTAATTGGTGCATCAGACTCCTCTTTGAAATGCAATAAATCCTGATAGGAATGGCTTTGAAGAGGATTAGCAGTGGGTGATGTAACACTTATCTGAGTAAACTAAGGAGATAGGCACTGGGGAAATCCCTGCCCAGGCATTCAAGTATCAACTCCACTTAACAAATGTATTTTGAGTGCTCTTGTGACCCACCTGGCACCTGAGCACGTGGACACTGGCGGCCGCTATATGTCGCCCATCAGTGCAAACAAAGCCATCCTGGAACAGTACACAGGGCCCGACATTTAATTTATCATGGTCAGGTGAGGGGGCTAGCAGACCTCATGTGGATCTTTCGCTTCCTGGTAGTACAGTCCTTTAGCGGTACCCTATACCCCGCCCGATGCCCGTATGTTCCTCCTCGGTGCGTGTTATTTGCTCAGGGTCTATGATAACGTTCTTAGATGACGCCGCCACAGACTGTATTTAAACCCGGGCAGCCTCCGCTGGGTAACGTGCAGGCGGTCTGTCTCTTCACCGGTGACCAGAGCACTTGATGTTGTCGCCGTCGACCCGGGTCCTGCCAGAGACTGTCTCAAGATGAAGGCGGCCTTAATCTTGGCCGTGTTCACAAGCTGCCGTGAGTACAGTGCAGACGGGCAGGACTGCGGGGAGGCTGCATTAGAGCTGCCAGATAAACGCAGGAATAGTATCAGCCTTAAGAGCAGTGCTTAGCAGGATGTGATGGTTCTGAAGAAATACAGGACTCTCCAGAGAAAAGCAGTGTTTGCAGAAGGTTAGGCCTGTGTGTAGGAAACAAATATCCTGTTAAGTTTCACTTTGCTGCGGCAGGCCTGGGTGTGTGACGGTAAGTGTCGGAGCAGGTGCAGATAGCTCTCAGTAGAGTGCCATGGCTCTGTAAATAAGCACACGTCCCTTCAGGGGCTGGTTCTGTAGGAGTACAAGGGCTTCACAGGAGGTCACTAATCTCACCTGGAAGGCAAGGGCTAACATAATTACGAGGGCAGGTCTCCTCTCTGCGCAGAGGGAAGGGGCTTCTTCAGGATGCCATGGCTCTCAGCTGGTGGGAAATAGTTCTGTGCAGCATGCCACAGCAGGGTGCGGGAGGGCACGGATCTATCTACCTGTGGCTCTCTGAATGCTCTTCACATCTCGAAATGACCAGGAATTTTAAACTTTTAAAATATATAATCAACTTAATATTTTCTAAAATATTCTCTGGTTTGTGCTTTATTTTAAAGTTTATATTCCTAAAAGACGAATTCATCATTAACAGACAATAATTTTTGGGAAATTTTCTTTTTACATTTCTAAAAAATATTGGAGTGCAGTACTTCGGACTTACACTTTTCAACGCCCATCTCTTTCTGCACCCCATGCATACCCACCAAGCGGACCCATTTCAAGTGTGATTCCTTCAGCAAGCTCTGGCTTTGCAGCTAACTACACTTGACTACAAAAATACAAAACGGGCACAGGAGTTGCTGTTGACTTAAAAGGGTGTACTAACGGAAAATGAAGCACATGGTACAGTGCCACTTGGCTGCTAAGGACCCATGGCATCTACACTTCCTGCTAGATCACAAGGCTCTGTTGACTCTCAAACAGTAATAATTAAAAAATCAAGTTGTTTTTGAGCTGCCTCCAGGGAACTTGATAGCAGAATGCAAGTTCATACGATCCATTGACATTACTGAACTCTGCACAGTGCACCCTCAACCAGAGAGCTAACGGCCTGTTCATGATCACTCTGGTCTTCCTCAAAGACCACAATGCAGACTCCACAGAGAACTGGCTTACGGTGCATGTAACTGTGATGGCACGGAGAAAGAGAGAATAGTCCTGGAAGTAAAGCTTTACCCTCCATCCTGCGTAAAGCTTCCAATCTCTCTCCCTACACTTGTTTGCAGACTCCATGTCCAGTCAGGCCTGAGCACCCACGCTTTGTGTCTCCCTGTGAGACAGAAGACGTAAGTCATGGTATGCCCATGAATATTTATTTATTTGTCGTAAAATGTTTGTCATTATTTGCAAATTTTTAGGTTGAGTCTAGCCCAGTGCGCATTCACTGCTCTGCGAGGCCTTTAGTATCTCCTTCTCTTGGATGAATCACGCCTCTTGCCCCCCATTTGTTCCTTTGCGTAGTTGTATGAATTCATTTAGTTTCATTGGTCAATCATTACATTTGTCCTTCCTTTCTGTGGATGGTTTCTCTCCCTGGCGACTGGCCCTGTTACAAGTATTATTGGTCCTTTGTTATTGCGTACATTTTTATTGCACTTCTTTTTTTGAGTTTCAGTCGGTGAATCCCGATGGTGGGAGCTATATGGAATGGGTTGCTGTACCTTAAACCTTTGTTGCTGCATTTGTTTGATCCGTGAAAATACTGGAAAACCGACAGTGAGATGTTCCGCATTATTCCTTCACCACCGCGACACATCGCTTTATCTTAAAACATGATGGTTTCGCCATGACATACAGTGCTATGCACACTGCTGCGGATTAAAAAATACGTCTCTCGCTATTGGGGAGAGTCCTGGTTAAATGGGTGTGTGTTTCATTCTACTCCCCCTGCACCCCCCTTGTGAACTTTGCTTTCCCAGTTGGTTAGTCTGAGGTGTATGAACAATTGTCGGAGCATCTCCCTATTCTCCTCGAGATATGTGTATCCTTCTGGTACATTACCCATAAGAAGGTAAAACCGTGTACTGTGCTACCATTTAGTTCAAAAGAGATACAGTCTTCATGTTTATACTAAATAGCATTCTAAAGGCAAAACATAATGTTCACATTTGTCCAAGTTGGCCACTTTTAATTAGAATGTTCAATTTTAAATAAATGTTCACTGCACTATCTCTAAGGCCGTGCACTCACCCTGGTTTCGCTCCGATATAGCCTAGGCCGCCATTCTTCGTACCACAAAGAAAACACTATTCTGGAACTGCTTCTTTCCCCTCTAGGATATGTTTGCACTGAAGTGGGGCTCTGTGCATGGACAGAATCATCGACCACAAACCTCCAAGCCTCAGAATCCTCTCTACAGGCCTCCTAGGACATTTGCGAAAACTTCGCCAACTTCTTTGAAGAAAAAATCACCAAGATTAAGCTCTCACTGGACATCAACGTCAACCCCGTCTGTAAAAGCCTGCCCCCAGTGACAGTAGACAGCACGCTCAAGCACCCCACCAAAAACCAGGTAGTCCTTCAACCCATCCCGGAAACTGAGATACTCAAACTGATCTCCACCTCCAAACCAGCCTCTCATGTCCTTGACCCTATATCCACCCAATTGACCAAGAAACTGAAACTCTCCATAGCCCCATTCTGGAGCAAGATCATAAACAGCTTCCTGAGAACCACATCATACCTGAATTCCTCAAAGTTGGCCAAGACATGCCACTACTAAAAAAATACAGGCCTTGACTCCAAGGAACTGAATAACTTCAGACCCGTCTCCAATCTCCCCTTCCTGTTCAAAATTCTTGAAAAAAATGCATCCTCCAACAACTGACTCAGCATATGGACAGCATCAAGCTTTTTGACCGCCACCAATCGGGGTTCAGAAAAGGCTATAGCAGCAAGACCACAATCCTTAACATCACAGAAGGCATCCACAAATCCCTTGATACCGACCAATGTTGCCTCCTCATTCTCCTAGATCTATCTGCAGCCTTTGACACGGTTGATAACGAACTTCCCATAAAAAAAAATATATTAGGCACATATGTATAGCTCATGGTTACACTCGGCCAGTGTGTCCCCGCGCTGCGGTACTGCTGCCCAGAATTCCACTACCGTCGCCTTCCACCCTAACTATCCCGGGGGAAGAGATAGGTTTCTAAATTTTTCCTAAAACAGCTCTCCTGGACCTCCATATGGAGACGCACAGGGTCCATATGGAGACCCACATATGGAGACCCATTGCTGGGCAGCCAGTAGGCGAAAAGACCGTCCGCCCATTCTCGCTCTCTTGACAGCGGGTACACACACCAGGTCCACCCCGCCTGATCCCAGCTGGTGTGTTGGGACATAGGGGGTAAGTAGATCAGACAGGTACGATGGAGCAGTTACCTGCATGATCCGATGACACCCACACACACAGTGTCTTAAATAGGACTCTTTCCCTTATTGGCAGCCAATGTAGCGCCGCCCGTGCTGCCTTTGCAGAAGTACTTCTCGGGCGCATTAGAATCAAGCATGCTGCCGCGTTCTGCACTCCCTGGAGTCGGAGCATACACTTAGTCGTCGCACCCAGATAAAGAATGTTGCCATAATCCAGGCGCGATGTCACCAAGCCATGGACCATAGTCTTGAAAGATAAGCTAATGATCCCACAGCTGACTAAATGTTGAGCACCTCAATCTTTCAGTCCCAAAAGGTATCAAGTCCTGTTCCAATAGCCTCCGAGACCTGCTGCGGTTGGGTCCCACTGGAAATCCAGAGACAAAACTTCAAAACATGTGTGGAGGCAGCACCAGGAATGGAGTCACAGATCAGCCAATGTATTGTATTTCAATATTCTTTTATTCTTCTTTAAATATTCAAAAATAGGACAACAGCCAACGTGTTTCGTTCCTAATATGGGAACTTCATCAGGGCTGCAAGCAACACAAATAAACATATAAATAAACATATATATTTGTAAAATGTATACAAAAAACAACAGCACATAAAGGAATAACAAAATTATATACATAAATACTGACTTTGACACCTTGAGAAAAACATGTAAAAAACAATATAAAAATATACATACACATATATAAAAAAGACATAGAAAAGACATAATAAACGGCACTAATAAATGGAATTTGACCCAAAAATATACATCAAATCTAAATAGCACACCAGCATTTATTTCAACCAATGTCTCCATTGGGCCCATAAAAATCCACACGTTAAAAAAACAATTTGGAACGAATTAGTGTATTTATGATTCCATTTATAATTAGAAATAGAGTAGAGACATACAGAAGGGTAGACAAAGAAGGAAATGAGGTAAGGAAGAAACCAAGGGGAAGAGAACTTGCATATAAAGCTATGATGAGAAAAAAATCCTCACCGAATAGTTTTATTGATAGAACCAACAGTCCGATGATGCAAAAGGTCTAAAGCGATGGGAGCAAGTGAAATCCGAATTCTAAGCAGAAAAAAACACACACAGAGTAATGACTAGATGCTATGAAGTATTACCATGATATCATAACATCTTGCTACATCTCGCTCCTTTACGCATACGGGCCAATGGTATGCACTCATTTTTGGGACAAGGGGTGGTGATGGACAGAGTCTCTGAATTAAGCAGAGTACTCTCACCCAGTCAAGAGATCAGGGCTAGATCCAACACCGTTTTTTAGCTCATTGCACCATCCCAGTTTCAGAACCTGGCTGTATGCAAATTAGTCTGTCCCTGGCCCAGTGCATCATGGGAACAGGGCAGACCAGACTACAAAAGCCAATTCTTACACTGGGAAGGAAACAAGCTTCCGGGGACCGGTTTCTGCCATTTCAGGCGTCTTCGGCCCGGCTTGCTTGAATCCTGATGGTGCAATGAGCAAGGGACTCACATCTGAGTATACCCTTCCACGCTTAGGGTGGACAAAATAATTTACAACAAGGGGTGGTGATGGACAGAGTCTCTGAATTAAGCAGAGTACTCTCACCCAGTCAAGAGATCAGGGCTAGATCCAACACCGTTTTTTAGCTCATTGCACCATCCCAGTTTCAGAACCTGGCTGTATGCAAATTAGTCTGTCCCTGGCCCAGTGCATCATGGGAACAGGGCAGACCAGACTACAAAAGCCAATTCTTACACTGGGAAGGAAACAAGCTTCCGGGGACCGGTTTCTGCCATTTCAGGCGTCTTCGGCCCGGCTTGCTTGAATCCTGATGGTGCAATGAGCAAGGGACTCACATCTGAGTATACCCTTCCACGCTTAGGGTGGACAAAATAATTTACAACAAGGGGTGGTGATGGACAGAGTCTCTGAATTAAGCAGAGTACTCTCACCCAGTCAAGAGATCAGGGCTAGATCCAACACCGTTTTTTAGCTCATTGCACCATCCCAGTTTCAGAACCTGGCTGTATGCAAATTAGTCTGTCCCTGGCCAGTGCATCATGGGAACAGGGCAGACCAGACTACAAAAGCCAATTCTTACACTGGGAAGGAAACAAGCTTCCGGGGACCGGTTTCTGCCATTTCAGGCGTCTTCGGCCCGGCTTGCTTGAATCCTGATGGTGCAATGAGCAAGGGACTCACATCTGAGTATACCCTTCCACGCTTAGGGTGGACAAAATAATTTACAACAAGGGGTGGTGATGGACAGAGTCTCTGAATTAAGCAGAGTACTCTCACCCAGTCAAGAGATCAGGGCTAGATCCAACACCGTTTTTTAGCTCATTGCACCATCCCAGTTTCAGAACCTGGCTGTATGCAAATTAGTCTGTCCCTGGCCCAGTGCATCATGGGAACAGGGCAGACCAGACTACAAAAGCCAATTCTTACACTGGGAAGGAAACAAGCTTCCGGGGACCGGTTTCTGCCATTTCAGGCGTCTTCGGCCCGGCTTGCTTGAATCCTGATGGTGCAATGAGCAAGGGACTCACATCTGAGTATACCCTTCCACGCTTAGGGTGGACAAAATAATTTACAACAAGGGGTGGTGATGGACAGAGTCTCTGAATTAAGCAGAGTACTCTCACCCAGTCAAGAGATCAGGGCTAGATCCAACACCGTTTTTTAGCTCATTGCACCATCCCAGTTTCAGAACCTGGCTGTATGCAAATTAGTCTGTCCCTGGCCCAGTGCATCATGGGAACAGGGCAGACCAGACTACAAAAGCCAATTCTTACACTGGGAAGGAAACAAGCTTCCGGGGACCGGTTTCTGCCATTTCAGGCGTCTTGGTGGTGCTCTCATGGTGACGCCAGTTTAGTCTGAAACATCCAGAAACAAGGTGGGGCTTTCATCGTTTGGGGGAAAAAAAAAGTTTTCATCCAATGAAAAGTGTTGTTTTTAGGTCATATGATCAAGCCTTCCATCATTAGGAAACCAAAAGTAAAATGAACCAATGAAAAGTTTTATAAACAAGTCACATGACCTGTTATGCGGCATAGGGTATAAAATGCGGAGAAAATACGTTGGCACGTGAGGCGGCGTCAGTAGCGGACCGATGTGCGAATAGGCCGAAGGCAATACAACGCGCTAAGATCCGGATGGCACCGAGGTGGTGTCATAGTTGAGAGTTCTGAGCAGCGGTTGTAACACTGTCTGAAGCTTATTTGCAGCTGCTGCAGCTTCACTACGCGCCAAGATCCGGATGGCACCGAGGTGGTGTGTAGGAAGTTGCCGCACTGGTGTGGCCATCCTACAATGCTGAAAGTCGGCGTGGGGCGCCCCGTTGGCCTGTGAGTTTGCGTCAGTAGCGGACCGATGTGCGAATAGGCTGAAGGCAGCACAACGCGCCAAGATCCGGATGGCACCGAGGTGGTGTCTAGTAAGTTGTCGCACTTCTGTGGCCATCCTACAATGTCGAAAGTCGGCGTGGGGCGCCCCGTTGGCCTGTGAGATGGTGTCAGTAGCGGACTGATGTGTGAATGGGGCCAAAGGCAGCGCAACAATATTTTCTACTATATTTCCGGAGTAGAAGACACCACAAGGCGCTGAGATGCCAAGATCCGGATGGCACCGAGGTGGTGTGTAGCAAGTTGCCGCACTGGTGTGGCCATCCTACAATGCTGAAAGTCGGCGTGGGGCGCCCCGTTGGCCTGTGAGATGGCGTCAGTAGCGGACCGATGTGCGAATAGGCCGAAGGCAGCACAACAATATTTTCTGACTGACACCACAAGGCGCTGAGATGCCAAGATCCGGATGGCACCGAGGTGATGTCTAAGTTGCGGACTGATGTGCGAATGGGGCCAAAGGCAGCGTAACAATATTTTTTGTATGGAAGATACCACTAGGCGTTGAGATGCCAAGATTCGGATGGCACTGAGGTGATGTCTAGCAAGTTGGTGTGGTCATCCTACAATGCTGAAACTCGGCGTGGGTCGCCCCATTAGCCTGTGAGATGGCGTCAGTAGCGGACCGATGTGCGAATAGGCCGAAGGCAGCACAACGCGCCAAGATCCGGATGTCACCGTGGTGGTTTCATAGTTGAGAGGCACTTCATCTGCAGTGGGGCGCCGAGATCCGGATGGCACCGAGGTGATGTCTAGCAAGTTGCTGTACTGGTGTGGTCATCCTACAATGCTGAAACTCGGCGTGGGTCGCCCCATTAGCCTGTGAGATGGCGTCAGTAGCGGACCAATGTGCGAATAGGCCGAAGGCAGCACAACGCGCCAAGATCCGGATGTCACCGTGGTGGTTTCATAGTTGAGAGGCACTTCATCTGCAGTGGGGCGCCGAGATCCGGATGGCACCGAGGTGATGTCTAGCAAGTTGCTGTACTTGTGTGGTCATCCTACAATGCTGAAACTCGGCGTGGGTCGCCCCATTAGCCTGTGAGATAGCTGTTCTTTGGATTTGGGCCTGGTCCACCAAAATGGCCCTGGGACACCTTAGAACTCGGACGCTCGATTTTTTTTTCCTTTCCTGTACATGCAAAAAAAGGTAAATGCCCGGTACGTTACACGCTTCATCTGCCACGATGAACTCTCCAGAGGAACCGAAAAAAAATATAGTTGTGGTAACTATACCATGCATCGTCATATGGAGAGGTGGCACCAATTAATTATAGTGCTGCATAAAAGAGAGATTTGGAGGAGAACCCCTGACCTGCTAGTACATTCATCAAAGAAGTGGCACTGAGAGCTTCAGAGGCAAGGGAAACGGTCCCAAATATTTAGAAGAACTTTGGAAAGATTAAAATGACATGTTTAGATTGTGGCAAATTAATTTCATGTGGACAGATGAGTGTTACTCTAATAAATACAGCATATGAACATCATCATAGTCGATGGTTGGTAGAGACATTTTGACTATATCCTGGACCTGCCCGTCCTCGCCCAAAATGGCGCCAGAATAAATGGGACTCGTAACTCCTTGTTGTGTACTGGTTGCAGAACCTTGAAATCACGAGATACGTATGCAGTTTTGAAGCACATGGCGGGCGGGGACGAGAATTGATTGAATATTTCGACATCCCTATTGATATTAAGTTCTGATGTGTTATTGATTACTGTACTGTTGAAAGTTCGAATTAACGTCACCCATGGTACTTGCCCGCAAATGTATATCTAGATAATTTTATTGTAACTGGCCCTGTCGTATTTTAATTATAAAATGTACGTCCACCGATTCCGTAACTGTTAGACACCTTAGTTCTTGCAACCTAATGGCCCGCCCGTTACGTTCCTCTACAGTGTAAATGTCTATTCATCATATACGATTACAGTTTGCTCCGTGGCCGGCCCACGTGGTTATAGGCTCGTATTTGTATAATGAAATTTTCACAATAAAGGTTTTTAAAAGAAAACATGGTAGTAGTATATACATTGGTAAAGTTTTTAATAATAGTCACTGTTTTAGAATCATTAAAAGGCAAGTGAAATAAAGCAGACCAATTACATGAAGGGTAAAAGGTATAATACGAAGGAACGCAGTAAAGATAAATGGTCAAGGGCTGTTGTGTTTTCTATTCCTGCAACATAAAGTGATCGATAAGAATCTCATATTCAGGCGTATCGGCGACTAAGACAGCAGGTCGACCCTCTTTTGCTCAACGGCTCCGCCATGGGACGAAGAAACGCTCTTTTTCTCGAAAAAAGAATATATTTTACTTGCAGGACAGTTGTAAAATTTCCGGGAAAGTACATTAGCCTGGAACATTATAACATATATTTAAGAAAAAATAATGTTCGGAAGTAATGAAAAGCGTAATTTTTAGGTCATATGACCAAGCCTTTCATCATTACAATAAGAAAAGTAAAATGAACCAATGAAAAGTTTTATTAACAAGTCACATGACTTGTTATGCTTACGTTACGCGCTGCGCGCCCCGGATGACTTCCGGATGCGCTAACGCGGCGCGTCATATGACGCATTACGCGACAACGCAGGTACAGAATATAGTCAAAATGTCTCCACCAACCAGCGGTCGGAACACAACCCCTTTCAGCAGGCTAAATAGTTCTGTTAAATGACAACAGAAGGGACAGGCAACAAGAACCATCAGTCAAAGAGGGGAGGGCTAGTTCTTCTCTACCGGGTTACATTGGGGCGCTACCGGAACTGATCGAATTGGTAGTCTACAGTGTTTCTGGATGTTTCAGACTGAAGCTGGGGTTAGCATGAGAGCAGCACCATTTCGTAGCTCCGTCGTGGTCATTCCGCAACCAATCATGGCAGCCGTTCTTTATCGTTATTTTGGGCGGGGTGGGTGGCGGAGCCGAGCTGTTTTGCAGCCATCATTGTGTGGAGTTCAGTTCATCTCACTAGTTTTGTATTTGTCATGAGGGGTTGTTCCTAATGTTTCTATTTTAGCGAGGTCAAAAAGAGATCCCATTAGTGGCCTACTGATTTTGCTCGATTCCTTTTCTTTTTTTTTACACGATTTTTCGTTATCTGCAAAGACTAAACAGAGTATTGCGACTCTGTGTTTGTTTGTAAATAGAGAATGAACCAAAGAGAACTAATTCTAAAACAGTAAATACTTGGATAACAATGAATCAAATGGAGAGAGAAGCAGGCACGACGGATTACAATGGGGGCAAAGACCTGCGTTAACTACCTTTCACTATCTGCAAAGAGAGAGTACTCCTAATAGAAATGAGGGGGGGGGGCACCATTCAAAGCAGATCAGTGTGCATAAACACGAAAATGTTTTCACTTACCACGTACTTGACATTCGACAGCTTATGATATTTGCTATTAAAAAACCATTGAAATTCACTGAAAAAACCATAGGTTATAGACCATATATAGTTAGGAATTAGCATTTACAAAACCTTGAAAATTCACTGAAAAAACCATAGGTTATAGACCATATATAGTTAGGAATTAGCATTTAAAAAACCTTATTTTACTCACACAAAACCATTGAAATTCCATATATAGTTAGTTGCACTAACTATATATCGCGCACCTGCAATCCACTGCTGATGATGTCACATATTACATCATTCATGACATGGTCAGTGACATCACTGATGACATCACTGATGACATCTCAAATGACATCACTGATGACATCACTAATGACATCTCATTTGACATCATTCTTGTGCTAATACGATAAACCTCTTCAGACTCTAATATAATCTTAGATACACTCAGTGTATACAGACACTCACACACTTCCACTCATCCATGGAGTTACTCACACACCCAGTCAGTCATGCAAAGAAACAATCTCATCTCCATTTCTTCAACTATACAGTTAAACACACCTTACTTATTGAAACATATACTAACACATATTTACTCTCTTATACAATCCCTGATACAAGTTCACAATGATCGATACAACCACTCACTCATTCGGTGGCTCTCATGCACAGTTATTTATATATGCCAACTCTCACATGTACTGTGTTTTACATATGTACTTACTATGACATGTAGCATTGAGATATCCATTTACTCATCAATACACTCATGCACACAGTCAACTGCCCATGTAGCTGTTTCCACATGCACTCTTGAACTCATACACCTAGTGAATAAACTGTTCACACATCTATGCATAGAGTCACACACCTTTCAGCCACCCCCACACAAACTCAATCTCCCATAGAAATACTTGGGCAAGCAATTAATAACACATATAGCCTCTCGTATAGCTAATGATCAACACATGCAGCAGTTTACAGAACAACAGACATAATGATGCACAAATTAAGACAGTTTAGTCACTAACCCATGCATTCAGTGAGACACATTTAATCACTCACTCATACAGTCAGTCACGCACCTACTAAATCCTTCATCCAGACACTTATACATCCACTCATTCTTCAATATGTAAGATATATTTTAACTTTACAGAAACATACAGTCACTGGATGTTGTCATCAGTGATGTCATCAGTGATGTCATTTGAGATGTCATCAGTGATGTCATCAGTGATGTCACTGACCATGTCATGAATGATGTAATATGTGACATCATCAGCAGTGGATTGCAGGTGCGCGATATATAGTTAGTGCAACTAACTATATATGGAATTTCAATGGTTTTGTGTGAGTAAAATAAGGTTTTTTAAATGCTAATTCCTAACTATATATGGTCTATAACCTATGGTTTTTTCAGTGAATGTATATATAAATACATATACAAGTACGTATATGATACACTTACATTGGAAATCTATGTAAGTCGACCGTCTTCCAATAAAGATGAGGCCATGATGGGCCACTAATATTAAAATCTGAAAATTATAAAGTATACAGATATGATATAGATAAGGCCATGATAGGCCACTAATGTAAAAATCTGAAAGTTGCAAATCCCAATTATAAATGGAATCACAAATACACTAATTCGATCCAAATCGTTTTTTTAAAGTGTGGATTTTTATGGACCCAATGGAGACATTGGTTGAAATAAATGTTGGTGTGCTATTTAGATTTGATGTATATTTTTGTGTCAAATTCCATTTATTAGTGCCGTTTAATATGTCTTTTCTATGTGTTCTTGTTATATATTTGTATGTATATTTTTATATTGTTTTATACTTGTTTTTCTCAAGGTGTCAAAGTCAGCATTTATGTATATAATTTTGTTATTCCTTTATGTGCTGTTGTTTTTTGTATACATTTTAAAAATATACATGGACCATAGTCGGCAAATACGTGATTCCAACGTATTTTTCGTTCCCAGTCTTACTTCAAACGTAGATGTGGTCTAAACTAAAAAAAGATATATAGACTCTGCAAATAATAAAGTACTTAAAACATCACGACCAAGATCACCAAACTAATACTTCCGGGTCACAACACTTAGAGTCAGCTTAAAAAGGAACACACGCGCAGTGTCTAATTCATCTATGAAGACACGGGCAAGTTGGAGTAGGGAGGCCGAACTAGCAACCAGAGGTATGTTTATTGAGGCAACGGCGCTTTTTAAGACCTTTTACGTATTTTCATTCGTTTTTTTTGCTAGTCAAAAGACCACTTGGTTCCGTTTCCTTTATAAAATGCGATGTAGATCCATTAACGAATGTAGTGACTGTGAGGGAATAAAAGAACTCCGGCACAATGCGGAAATGTAGTCTCAAGGGTGAAGTATAAACCGAGGGCCACCTTTTCACTGTATGTTTATAAGTAATGGGATACTCTCAGCCCACTCCGACAAAATGCAGCATTATAGCCGAAAAGGTGAAGTATTGGGCATTTTTTCCAGTGTATGTTCATAAGCAACATTATACCCCTAGCCCACTAAGTTAAGTTCATAGAAGGGGTATGATAATGAAACGATAATGAAAAAAACCTCCAGACTGTTTATATATAAAATAATGGAAGACATTGGATATAGTATGAATACATTTATCGTATAAATGAGACTTAGTGTATATATATTGATTACACCCATAGGTCTCTGAAAGAAATAAGGAGTCCAAACATCCGCCATCGAAAAGTAGTATACAAATTGATAACTACTACTTAAGCATAGACGGGGTGAGTATGCTTATATAGAGATCATTGATAGTCCAGAAGGCATCAACAAAGGGACAATCACATCTTAATGCCCTCCTTTATCCCACTTAGGACAGCGATTCTAGATTGAAGATAGAATCTGCAACCCTCACCAGAAAGCACCCGATTATTAACTACGGTGGCTCCATCGTGCCCATTTTTTTATTATTAAAACCCGCAATTGAGAATAAGGTAATTGACATATAATCTCTACAAGATTAGTGAGCCTAAGCAATTTATCTGCATACATTAAATTCAGTATCTTCCCTTGTATAGAAGGAACGTCAAATCACTAGACAAAAGTGTGGGACTTCTCTAAGAGAAAAACCCTCCGTTCAAGGTATATATTGTTATAATATATGGCAATCTTTAGGTCGAAAATGAGTGAAGTGGTAAAGTCTTTCTTTAAAAGAAACATCAAATGTAACTTAAGTTAGCGTTGTAACAGCTCAGATATACAAAAGAGGATGTTTTATGTCACTGCAATAAAGAAAAGGTATCTAAAATATTGTTTTTACATTTTAGATTGCAAGTTGTATAAATGTCAAATGTCCTGAAGAAGGTGACAACATTGTAACAACACCGAAACGCCGCGTCGACTGTTCTTTGACTGTTTTTTAACATTTTATTATGAGCATTATAGTATGATGTTTTTTTAATCTTAGAATGTAACCCCTAAAGGGAGGTATTTAATAAATTGCGCAAATAATCTTTTTACACAAATTTTCTTGTTTCATAGGTTTTATTGCTTATTGTTTAATATACAGTGACATAACTCCACAACACTACAGTTACAATAGAGACCACTAGACCTGAGGGACCCCTTGTAGGTCCTTCCATGTAGAAACTGGCCCCAGAGTCAGTTGTTTTTTGGTATTTAACCTTCAAAATCACGGTCTTACTTTGTGTATTATCTACTTCCCTCCCTGTGTAAATTACCAGGGGATCCTTCCACAAAACTTTATTGTTTACCAAAGAACCAGCCATTTGAGACAGTTTAAAGCCTTGGCAATATAATGTGTAATTGTGTATTCACTACATTAAGAATCATGTTGGAAATGCAAAATTAGTTAGCGGTCCTCCATGAAAGGGAATTTACAGCTGTTTCTAGGTCTTTTGTAGTGCTTCTCACTGCTCAGAAGTGGGTAATTTCTGATATTTATCTCTTTACATGGACCTTATTCCTCCGTTTCATTTGTGAGAAACTGTCACTCAAGGTGTCACACATTTGAAACTACAATGTCACTCATAAAAGCAATTAGTCCTTGGAAATGTCACACATAATATGAAAACTTGGCAGCCATGTGGGTGGGATTTCTGATATTTATGTTTCCCTCATCTTCAGTACTTTGCTCGCAACAAAGTGTCACTCATAATCATTGAATGTCACTCATACTTACTCAGAAATTATTAAAATGTCACACATAAGCAATCTGAAACCTTGGCAGCTATGGGACTGGTTAGCTTTAGTCTATTAAACTCAACTGTTTGGCCACAAACCTGGTCTGAACTTTTGTCATGTGTTTTAGGTGAACTCAGACATGAACCAAATTGCTCTCAGAGTAGGTACGTGCGTCAAGGGAGTCAGCCCTCTCTACTTTGAGCACATAATTTACTCATTCAGCCTCCTGAGCATGGCCATTGCTTTGACTGTAATACCTTCCTATTGACACCTGGTGCCTTACCTGTGTGGAAGTTGCTGCACTGTGGAAAGCCCCTCAAATGTGCTCCTATTTTGAGCAGCTTTCTTATTTTTGTTTAGGTCTATGCTTGACCTGATATTCGGTACTATTTCTCTGTGCATGACTAACCCTGGGCGTAGTGGGGCGTAGTGGGGCTCCGCGGAGCTACGCGGAGAGGGCGAGAAGCTACGCCCACTCCCGCACTCCGCGTAGCCCCACTACGCACCTCCCTCCCGCTCTCCCCTACATACTTTATTTAAGCATTTACACGGATTAAAACAACTTAAAAGCACTTACCTTGTCCGGGGCTCGTCCGGGTCTTCATCTTTGAATAGCGTCCTTTGCCTGGATACCAATGCGCATGCGCGGGCGGCCGCGCATGCGCATTTCTCCCGAGAAATGCGCATGCGCGGCCGCCCGCGCATGCGCATTGGTATCCAGGCAAAGGACGCTATTCAAAGATGAAGACCCGGACGAGCCCCGGACAAGGTAAGTGCTTTTAAGTTGTTTTTATCCGTGCAAAGGCTTAAATAAAGTATCTAGTGGAGGGCGGGAGGGAGGCGGGTGGCGGCCGACTCGGCTACGCTCACGGAGTGGGCGTAGTGTTGCCGGCTACGCTGTCTACGCAAAATGCGTAGAAGGCAACACTACGCCTACTCCGTGGGCGTAGCCGATTCGGACGCCCACCCTTATGCATGACCCCATTTTTAGGTCTCGCTGAATCAGCGCGCATGCGCTGTCGGAGAGACATTTGGTAGCTGCTTTGGGAAGTGCTCCCAAAGCCGTGACCAGCATGCTAGAACGTGCAACAAGCACGCGTGCATGCACGCGCATCCCTTGCGTGTTTTAGTGCGTCATCACGATCACTTTTGCTATCACAGGGATCATGATCGCGATGACTTTCATGGCCAATGCTTGTTTGGATTTCAGCTCTCACTAGTGATTTTTATGTTGCCTTTTCCGCGAGCCGCTATCCGTTTTTGTTTGTTTGTTTTTGTATTGTTTTCCATCAGCTGACTCGCAGCCGTGTCTTTTGCTACTTACTCGCGGCCGTGTCTTTTGCTTTTGTCTCGCGGCCGCGTTTGAAGCATATTTTCGGCTGCGTCTTTGTTTATTAATTAGCCGCCACGTCTGAGGTATACTCGCGGCAGAGTTTGTAGAATACTCGTGGCCGCTTCTAATGTATACTCGCGGCCGCGTTTGATGTTATATTGCGGCCGCGTTTATTGTTCAGTCTCGTGGCCGCATTAATTGTTTATTTACTCGTGGCTGCATTTATTCCACACGTCGGAGGCCTCTGATATATTTTCTCGCTGCCACTGTGCATTGAACTCTTTATTCACAAACTCGGCTGCTGCTCATTTCCTGCACTCTGTGTCTTTCAAAAGCACAGTGCGTGTTGACTTCTCTTTAGTTAAGAGAATTTGTTTGTTTGGACTTTACAATTGCTTCCTTTTTGGGCCAAGAATTTACCAAGACAGAGGATTACTGTGAAGCCCTGGAAGTACTGACACTTTTGACTGCCTGTGGAAGAACGAAGAAGCTTTTTGCCAGTTTCGTCTAATATATGCAATCTGTCTCTCATATTATTACACATTTTAGCAACAGTGATAGTTGATTTATGACTCGTAGCAGTAGAACTGGAAGTGCTAGATTAGTAGTAGTGCTAATAGTAGAAACAGGAGAAATTGTAGCTGTAGCATTTGTATTACAAGTTCTCGGCCTCTGCAGTGCTTCCCCACTCGCACAGATGGCAGCTCACTCCTACAGGGTAGATCACATGCTACCACACCTGTACAACCATGCTATTAAATATCACCAGGGTGGAAGTTTGCCACCACATAAGTCCCTGTGATGTCACAGATGAGTCGATAGAAGCTTCCCTTGTGGTGTGTCCCCCTTCAATAAATCTGTTTGATTTCAGTGTGAATTTCCGAATTTAATGTTGATAGTACGTTCTTGTTCTTACTAGCCCTGTGCAGCTGAACGAAATTACACCAAATTTGGCAGAGAGGTAGTCCTCAGTTCCGACTTGTGCCTTTTGCTTAAATGGTGTCAATCTGTTCAGTAGTTCCTGAGAAAATGACGGTTAAAGTCATTTATATATTTATGGGCGAGGTGGATCCGCGTATCTATCCGTGTAAGCCAAAGCGTAGCCTGCACGCACCCTGCTGTGCCAAGCTGCATGCTGATTGGCTGTCAACAGTCAAAATCAGAAAGTGTTGGCAGCCATCTTGTGTCTCGGTAGAACCGAGGCACAAAAAACCCAAAACAAATGCCACAAAACGATAAAAGGGGGAAGGGTAGACACACCCAGACCCCCTAGGCCTGCTCAGGGCCCAACAATTATTATTATTATTTTTTTTAAAAGAGACGCGATAGTCCCAAGGCCCCACCCCCTCCTTGCACCACTCTGCAAACGCCTCTGGTGCGTTTGCAGAGGGAAAACAAACTCCCCTTGTATACTGGGGGTCCATGGGGGCCAACCAGCCCTCCAGGAACCTCCAGTATGCACCACAGGATATGTTTGCACAGTGGTGAAGATACGGGGCGGGCCTAAGGTGATATGTGTACAAACATGCCCTGTGGCGCGTTTTAAATTGGGGAATTAATTCCTCTTCAATCCAGAGGTCCCCTGGGGGCCAACTAGCCCACCAGGTACCTCCAGTAAGTGCCACGGGGCTGTGTTGCAGAGTGTTGTAAAAAGGGGGCATGGCCTCTGAATACCTCTCTGCAACGCAGCTCCCTGGTGCATACTGAAGGTACCTGGTGGGCTAGTTGGCCCCCAGGGGACCGCAGCATTGACAAGGAATCAATTCCCCAACTTAAAACGCTCCACAGGGCGTGTTTGCACACATGTCACCGCAGGCACCGCCCCGCTCTTTCTCCATTGTACAAATGTTCCTCTAAAATCCGTCGAACTACAAATTCCGATTTACTCACCTGTTATCAGGAGAGAACTCAGTGCTGCATCTTTTAGCCAAGCACTGACCCTGAAAAGTAATTCTAAGCGTACTTACCAGTAACTTGTATTTCCTTCCATAGGAATCCATTGTTTGGTTTTCACCAGAAAAGTTTCTGTGTCGATTTTTGAAACGTACAAATATTCCTCTAAAATCAGCCGAACTAAGCATTCTGATTTACTCACCTGTTATCAGGAGAGAAGCCAGTGCTACATCTTTTAGCCCAGCACTGACCCTGAAAAGTAATTCTAAGAGTACTTACCAGTAATTTGTATTTCCTTCCATCGGAATCCATTGTGTGGTTTTCACCAGAAAAGTTTCCAAGTTTCGATTTTTGAAACGTACAAAAATTCCTATAAAATAAGCAGAACTACGAATTCCGATTTACTCACCTGTTATCAGGAGTGACATCAGTGCTGCTTCTTTGAGCCCAGTGGTGATCCTGAAAAGTAATTCTAACCGTACTTAACACTAACTTGTATTTCCTTCCATAGGAATCCCTTGTGTGGTTTTCACCAGAAAAGTTTCTAGGGGTCTATTTTCACAAACTAAAAATATTCCTTAAAAATTGCCTGTATGACTTAAATGCATTCTTTTGCCTGTTTACAGGAGATGCACCCGTGCTGGATCCAGGATCCACCACTGAGTAAGAAAAATTAACGTTAACACTACTTACCTGGTAAGTGAATTTCCTCCCATAGGATAATATTGGTGATTCTATGTGAAAAAGTTTCTAAGTGGCAACTTTTAATATACAATAATGTTCCTTAAAAATCACTACTGTACCTAAAACGTTTTTACTCAACTGTTTACAGGAGATATCCCAGGACTGAATCTAGGATCTAGTCTTGTGGTTAGAAAAGTAATCCAAAAAGTAACTAATTGCATTTAACTAGAAATTCACATTGAGCTCAATGTTGCATTGTATCTGAAATTGAGTTGCGCATTACAACAACTGTAACTACTGTACTTAAAAGTCTATTGCCTATTTGCAAAGTATTTAAACTAAGGTAATTCATTCTGAGAAAGTATACTTTGTAATGTAATGTATAATGTAATTATAATGTAATTTAAAAAATAAAATATCTAAAAATAAATAGTTTAAAAAAATTTAGCAAATCAGTATAAAAATAATAAATATAAGAATTAATACATTTAACAATTATCATTTACAAAACCTTTGAAATTCACTGAAAAAAACATAGGTGGGGGGCGTGGCTAGCGGCCGAACATGGTGGCAGCCTAGAGGACTAGCTCCGGTAGAGAAGCGGCCTCTCCGAATATCTGTACCACAATCCATGGCTGAATCAGACCTCAGGTGGAGTAACCGAAGGCCCGGGACCGGGCGGCGCTGGCGGCAAGTACCCGGGCGAAAATTGGATGCCGGGCGGCTGAGGTACAGCCGAGTGTCTGCGGGACCGGTGCACAGGCCTGACTCCGGGGGACCCAGTGGCTGGTGGTGCCGACCGGAAGTGAGACCAGGCCGGCGGCAGCGGACCGGAAGTAACCGGGACTGGAAGGGGGCCTCGCGAAGTGACCAGCCAGCCTCAATTATCGTCCCCGGATGCGGCGGTGAATCGACCAGGTGGCCGCAACGCTGCTGGAGGGACGGAGGAGCTACCCATTGCTGAAGCGCCACCCGGAGCTGAACGCGGCAGGAAGGTAGGCGCCGCTACTTACAGTCGGCGGAGCGGGACAGATCTACGGGGGCTGCGGGAAGCCTGGGGAGTTCTCCCCCCCCCCACACCCCAGCACTGCAAAACGAGCCGAGAGAGCAGGACTACGCAGCTCGGGCACTGGAGGGCTCAAACACTGGATTTATTGACTGCTGCCCTAGCCCCATAACCGTGCAACTTGGACGCCGCATTGCACCACACAGCATTGGCGCATACACGAGACCATTACAGCGCAGACACAAGGGTCCCCAACTGAGGTGGGGCGCCATCAGCGGCAATTCAGAGACACAGTACAACTCCACACTATATCGCAGCTGTGACCCTGAGACACGGGGAAGGTGCGGGGCGGCCAGGGAGGACAGATCACCAGGCTGGGCAGGAATAAAGTGGATGCAGCTCCAGTGACGTCTGAGATAAATCGGGTGCAGACCCCTATTTACGTTGATCTGACTGCCTGCCTAAGCGCTACAGGGGCCGGGCCGGACCACGAGTCGAACTGTATCCGTGGCTGTTCCCCCCCGATCCCTCCCTCCCGCAGGCCTACGATATTGACGGTGGACATCATGGCGGGAAAGGGCTCCAAAGGCGGCGCGACACAAACGGGTATCGACCGATACACAAGCGATAAAACTGCGTCCCCTCCAGCGGAAGGACGGCACACCTCCATGAAAACGGCGGACGGCGCGGGGACGAAAAAGGCGACCCTGGATGATGTGATGCGAGCGCTCACGCATGTCCAGACTACGGTGGGCTCTATCTCGACCGAAATAACTCTCATTCGAGCGGATCTCCACAAAATGGCCGAAAAGGTGGGATCACTGGAACTGGTTACAAAATCACTGGTGGAAGATGTGTCAGAGCTTCAGACGGCGATGGAGAAAGTAGCGGCAGAGAATAAAATGCTAAAGGAAAAGCTGGATGACCAGGAAGGACGCTCTAGAAGGAATAATATACGAATTCTTGGCGTTCCGGAATCGGAAGGTACTAGAGCGACTGATCTCTTTGTGGAAGAACTCATCAAGTCACAACTCCAACCTAAAGGGCTCTCGGCGTTCTTCTTGGTCGAAAGGGCGCACAGAGTACCAGGTGGCCAGCCAAAACCGGGGGCATCCCCTAGGCCAATCCTGGCGAGACTGTTCAATTTCCGCGATAGGGATGCCATCCTGCAAGCGGCACGGGTATCCCCACCCGTGAAGATTCAGAACTCCACATTGGCCTTCTTCCCGGACTACACAGCGGAGGTGGCCAGGAAAAGAAAGACATTTTTGGACATAAAAAAGGAACTCAGGAGGAGGGAGATTCATTACTCCATGATATTCCCAGCTAAACTACGGGTGGTGGCGGAAAACAGGACATGGTTTTTTGACAATCTAGAGACTGCCCGGGACTGGTTGGATGGCTGGCGACCAACCTCTCAGTCCCGCCGCATGGGGCGGACTAAAAAGGATCAGCGTCTGAGAGACCGTGATGACGTCCGAACGGAAGAACAGGAGGAAGAGAGAAGCTCACCGGCGAGAGACAATGTTTGTGCAGATCTAGAGGTGGAAATTTAGCAACCCGGCAGGTACGAGACTATCTTGATAATGAGACTGCCGCCTGGGCTGCCATGGACACTGGGCTGAGGGCCTCTGCTGAGGGTAAGAGGGGTCGCTCACACCGGAGTACTCTTCACCCCCAACGAGCAAGTAACTCTGTATTTCTATTTGGGTGGGATCAGGCACTCTGCTAAATTGGGGTGGCGGGCAGTTTTAAGTCCGTGTAGCAGGGGAGCAGGGAGGGGGGGAGTTCAGGGTATAGGGGGGATAGCAAGGCTTGATTGTTTGAATTGCTTGACTCTACAGATTACACGAAAGACCACAATAGTCACAGTACGCTGGACTCCGCACACCGGGCAAGCTGGTGCTGACCCGAGGACGATAGGCCCATCACTACATACGAATGAGTGCGTCCATGGGGATGGGTATACGTCAGAGACGCTGACACAACGCCCTACGGGTCTCATGTCCATATTTACAGGTATACAATGGCAAGAATGTCACAGTCCGGTAACGTAGTGGACAGTCCCGACACGGGGCAGGTGCCACCGTTGCAATTAATGTCATGGAATGTCAGGGGTCTGGGAGACAAGGTAAAGAGAGGGTTGGTTCTCCAGAGTATTAGAAGGTTAAATCACGATCTGGTCCTCCTTCAGGAGACGCATTTAGTGGGTGCGGCTGGTAAGGCTCTGGATAGGCGAGGGTACCGCATGATAATACACTCGGACTTCACTACGGGGTCCCGGGGGACAGGCATTTTAATGAAGAAGGCATCACGATTTATTCTACAGACTACTAAGATTGATGGTCATGGCCGCTTTGCAGCAGCGTGTGGGCAGTGGGAAGGAACGTCCATCAATGTGGTGTCTGTATATATCCCACCGGCATTACATGCGACTGCACTTCCGGACCTGGGGAAGTTCCTCCTGGAGCTCCCGGAAGGAGACCTAGTGGTGGGAGGAGACTTTAATGCAGTAGCCCATAACACACGGGATAGGTTCCCGATTCGGGTGCAGACACCTGGCCCGTCCCGATTCAGTGAGTTCATAGAGGCACAGGGATTGATAGACATATGGCGGCACCTACACCCCGAGGATCAGCAATACTCTTACTACTCTGCCACACACAACTGCCTGTCCCGTATTGACTACTTCCTTACACTGGGGGGCGGCCGACTCAAGATAAACGATGTAAAGATAAGACCCCGAGGTATATCGGATCACTCCCCCTTGACCATGAGCCTGTCCTGCACGGCGATAGCCCGTAGGAGAATCTACCCAATCTACCCCGGGTACCTCAAGAAACCTCGCGTCCGTAAAGACTTAAAAAAAGCAACTAGATACTATTTTGCGGAAAATTCAGACTCTGTGTCCTCCCCGACGACCTTGTGGGAAGCGTATAAAACAGTGTTAAGGGGGCAGGCGATTGCGACAATAGCGAGACATAAACGTGAGCAAAAACAGGAACTGTTAGCTCTGGAACTGCAGCTAGAACAAGCAAACGCGGCTCATATGGCACACCCGTCAGAAGATACACTTCACTCACTCCACCTTTGCCAGCAGTTACATAACGACCTTCTCCGGCGACGGACAGTAGAAAATATTGAGACGACAGCGCACAGGATCTATGATGTAGGAGACAAAGCTTGGCTGGATAAAAAAAGTGAGGGCAACAGACATATATTACAATTGAAGGATTCAGAAGGGATGTCTCATTCACGTCCCTCTGAGATTATAGAAATCTTAGCTGACCACTTCCAGGAAGTCTATACCCCAAAAGTTGTAGTTACGGCTGAGGCGGCGATGTCGGCGCTTCAAGATACACAGGTCGAGACTTTACCACCGGAGGCGGTGACTGAACTGGAGGCAGATCTGACGGAGGATGAGATTCAGACGGCAATTAGTGCGTTGCGCACAGGTAAAGCACTAGGCCCTAACGGGATTCCGATTGAGTGGTTCCAGACAGCATCAGACACCCTGAGCCTACCTCTGTTAGCCATGTTCAGGGAGTGTCGGGAGAGGGGGGTTCTGCCCCTGGATCAACGAGTGGCGACCATAGTGACCATCCCAAAGCCAGGTAAATCGCCAATGGACTGTGCGTCGTACCGCCCGATCTCGCTGCTTAACGCAGAGGCGAAAATTCTGGCAAAACTGATAGCAAACAGACTGGCCCCGCACTTAAAACACTTAATTCACCCGGATCAGTCAGGCTTCATGCCACACAGAAGCACGGCACTGAACCTCCGGCGTGTGCACGGGGCACTGGCGCGAGCCCACTTGCTGTTGGAACCGGCGGCCATACTATCATTAGATGCCAGAATGGCGTTTGATATGGTAGAGTGGCAGTACTTGTTCGCGGTCCTGGCCCGTATGGGCTTTGGTCCCAAGTTTATTTCTTGGATTAAATTATTGTACACGAACCCTGTAGCGCATGTAGCAGCCAATGGCCACATCTCCCGAGCGATCCCCCTGGCCAGAGGGACGCGTCAAGGGTGCCCACTGTCCCCCCTACTATTCGCGCTGGTACTGGAACCGCTGGCTACTATCATTAGGACCACTCCACTATTAAAAGGACTACAATGGGGAGACGGCTGGGAGGATAGAGTCTCCCTGTATGCTGACGATATGCTAATTTACCTATCCAACCCGGAGGCGGGCATCCCGAAACTGTTGGCAATCTGTGATGCGCATGGTCTGAACTCCGGATACACGATCAATTGGACAAAGTCAGTCATTTATGTACTGAAAGGTCCTGCGCCAATTCTTCCTAATACCTGTCCGTTGGTGATAGCCGACACCTCATTTAAATATTTGGGTATACACGTCGCTAGTGATGCGGGTGTGTTCTATGATCGAAACTTGACACCCCCGCTCAATCGCCTGAGGGCGGATGTGAGACATTGGAAAGCCCTGCCCCTTACGCTGTTGGGACGTGCGGCGTTATTTAAAATGATGGCGCTGCCACGCCTCTTATACGTACTGGAGAACACCCCAGTCTCAATTTCGCCTTCCTATTTCCGGAAAGTGACAGCGGTGATGACCGATCTGTTATGGGGAGAGCGTCCACCCAGAATAGCGCATACTAAACTCAACCGCGGGTGGTACGACGGGGGGATAGCTTTGCCAAACATGCAGCTTTATTACTGGGTGTCACAGCTCAAAGTAATTAATCAATGGATCCACGCCCCGCATGCTGACCCGGCATATCTAGCAGATAGAGCGCAATTGGGAACACAAAGTTTGCTGGCCCCGCTGTATAATCCAGGCCTTACGGCGAAACTAATCGGTCCTACCAAACACACTGTATCGCTGTGGCACAGGGCACTGACACGACTTAAGTGGAAAGGGGTCATAACTAAACTTACTCCATTATGGGACACTAAACAATTGGGCTGTCTTAGATCCAGCAAGGGCTTTACCCAATGGGACAATATTGGAATCACGACGGTGGGAGACCTATGGACCACCACTGGAATGGTCCCTTTCTCACACCTGCAGCAACAATACGCATTAGGCCCCACTGAAACTTACAGATACATACAAATAAGGCATGCACTAATGGCAGTAATTGAGCCAAGGTTGACTGTCCCGGAATCCTCACCTCTGGAGGTCCGACTTCTCACGGACTTTATGCAGACAAGCGCCACCTCACTCACATACCGCAAATTACTGAATAATCTCCCGGATCCCTTGCTCCAGCTAAAAGAGAAGTGGGAAACTGAGTTAGGCACCATGGATGAGACAGATTGGAACGCCGCGCTGGCGTCACCACGGGAGGCGGGCGTTTCGGCATGGTTCAGGCTAATACAACTCAAGATACTACATAGAATATACTACACCAGAACCACTCTACACAAAATGCACAGGGCAGAAACCCCGTATTGTCTTAGAGGGTGTGGGGAGGAGGGGACACTGCTGCACACACTTTGGGAATGCCCGGCCATCTTGAGCTACTGGCGGCAAGTCATGCGTACCATCTCCCAAGCCCTTGAAACTTCACTAACGCCGGACCCGCGTGTATGCCTGATGAATGTTTGGGACGGAACTGACCTAACGCATCGGAAGCAGCAATGGGTCACTATTGGGAACATGGTGGCCAAGCGCGACATTGCACAGAGGTGGGGAGTGGCGGAAACACCTACGCTTGCACTATGGTGTAGGATGATGGATAGACTTATGTTGACTGAACGAGCAGTGTACAAAATGAGAGCCAACCCTCGCAAATGGAACAAGATCTGGGAGGCATGGAATAGGTACAGAGGGGATCTATGTGAGCCTCTTCCTGAGGAGGAGGAAGACAGCTCGGGAGATGAAGATGAGATGGATGAATGAGACAGTAGGGAGTGGGTGGACGATCAGAGGAAGGTAGGGACCGGGTACTAGAGGTACTGCTTAGCCTGGAGTTCGGAGGGGGAGGGACGATAGCCTAGGAACCCTGAACCGGCAAGTGACAATGTGGATAAAATGTGGTGATTAACAGTGACTATTTAATCTGCGTGAGTCTAAAGTTTTGTTTTAATTTATAGAAAAGTAAGACGACATATACTCTAATACTATATCCTGAATGCCTTATATATTTTACCAACATTTGCTGCCGGACCGGAAGGTTGTCGGCTAAATAGCTGTGTACTGTTATGGACGTGATGCTGAATGTGAAGCGTTGTCCTTTGTTACGATGGAAAACAGCACTGTATTGATGGCAAATCTAAATAAAGTCTTACACCAAAAAAAAAGAACAAAAAAAAAAGAAAAAACATAGGTGTCAGACATTAGCATTTAAAAACCTTTGCAATTCACAGAAAAAAACCATAGGTTTCAGACATGTTATAGTTAGGAATTAGCATTTAAAAAACCTTAGAAATTCACTGAAAAAACCATAGATTTTAGGGGTGTTATAGTTAGTTGGACATTTAACCTGTACAAAATCATTGAAATTCCCCCGTTATAGTTAGTTTTATTAACTATAACTCGCGCGCCCACAGCCCACTGCTGATGATGTCACATATTACATCATTCATGACATGGTCAGTGACATCACTGATGACATCACTGATGATATCTCAAATGACATCACTGATGACATCACTGTTGACATCATCCAGTGAATGTGGATTGGTTTGATATTGAAATAAGTATTAGAAGTGGGTTGATGAAGGTTTCCATCGGGGCAGCGACACCATCTGACTCTCCTCCCCGCGCCCTCTGCTTCCTATGCCGACGTCGGTTGGCGCCAGCACACGGGCCACGGAGCATGGCAGGGCTTCCACCGCGGCAGGACTGGCCGCATCACATTTTGGCATTTATCCCTGATGTTTGTTTTTCATGATGCAGCGTCAGCTCTCCCCAAATAAACCGCTGAAAACTCACCCTCCACTGTGTGGCTTCTACCAATATATTACCTACTGGCGATAGCCAGTAGGTATATATAGTTAGGATTGATTTCCATAGGGAAATCGCAACATTCTATTGGGAATAACTTTGGCGCCAGTTGAGGAATCTGCCTGAATTTTTCAGCAACTTTGCCTCCCGGCGCTCCGGTCCTTCCCTGAAAGTTTGGGGGGGATCCGTCAAGCGGGGGCCGATATAAAAGGGGGGTCCCAAAACATGTTTTCCCCATGTTAATTTCCATAGGGCGGTCTGTCGCACTTTTAGCTCGAACGGCTGAATGGATTTTCACCAAACTTGGCAAAATTGAAGGGACTGGTAGCCCGATGTGCCTTTGCTATGTCTCAAGATATGTGCTCCAGTGGATTTTGAGTAATTTAGGTTCAAAATGTTTTATATATCTTTAGCAGCTTACGTGTAAGCTTACTGTAAGCTTACCTTTTGAGCTCGAGATGCATTCTGATTGGCTGCCAATGTCTGTCAACACTCCAAAACAGAAACTGTTGGCAGCCATCTTGTGCCTTGGTAGACTGAGGCACAGGAAAGCAGAAAAGCAAACGTGTAGAACTCAAAAAGGGGGCAGGGTAGAAGCACCCCGACCCCCTAGACCTGCTCAGGGGGTCCCACAAGGACCCCCAAGGCAAAAATTATTTATTTTTTTTAAATAGTGGGGTACGCGCACGGTACGCGTACCCCGACATTTACAAAAAAAATAATTCTTTTTTTTTTTTTTTTTTGCCTTTGGGGTCTTTGTGGGACCCCCTGAGCAGGCCTAGGGGGTCGGGGTGATTCTACTCTGGCCCCTTTGCGAGTTTCACACCTTTGTTTCACTGCTTTCTTGTGCCTTGGTTCTAACAAGGCAAAAGATGGCTGCCAACACTTCCTGGTTTTGAGTGTTGACAGACAGTGGCAGCCAATCAGCATGCCTTCCCGAGAAAGCTGCATGGTCATTGGCTGTCAACACTTCTAACCAGGAGGTGTTGGCATCTATCTTGTGCTAGTGTTGACAGACAGTGACAGCCAATCAGCATGCCTTCCCGAGAAAGCTGCATGCTCATTGGCTGTCAACACTTCTAACCAGGAAGTGTTGGCATCCATCTTGGGTCTTAATAGACTGAGGCACAAAAAAGCAGAAAAACAAACGTGTAGAACACAAAAAGGGGGCAGGGTAGAAACACCCTGACCCCTTAGGGTGCTCAGGTGGTCCCACTAGGATATTAATATATTTAAACGTTATCCGCTAATAGAATTAGCATTTAAAAAACCTTTGAAATTCACTGAAAAAACCATAGGTTTCAGGCCATATATAGTTAGGAATTAGCATTTAAAAAACCTTTGAAATTCACTGAAAAAACCATAGGTTTCAGGCCTTATATAGTTAGGAATTAGCATTTAAAAAACCTTGCAAATTCACTGAAAAAACCATAGGTTTCAGGCCTTATATAGTTAGGAATTAGCATTTAAAAAACCTTTGAAATTTACTGAAAAAACCATAGGTTTCAGACCTTATATAGTTAGGAATTAGCATTAAAAAAACCGTCTGAATATATAAAAACGTTACCTGCTAATAGAATTAGCATTTAAAAAACCTTGCAAATTCACTGAAAAAACCATAGGTTTCAGGCCATATATAGTTAGGAATTAGCATTTAAAAAACCTTGCAAATTCACTGAAAAAACCATAGGTTTCAGGTCATATATAGTTAGGTATTAGCATTTAAAAAACCTTGGAAATTCACTGAAAAAACCATAGGTTTCAGGTCATATATAGTTAGGTATTAGCATTTAAAAAACCATTGAAATTCACTCAAAAACTATAAGTTTTAGTGGTGTTATAGTTAGCTGGACATTTTACTCATACAAAACCATTGAAATTGCTCCTATATAGTTAGTTGGACTAACTATATTTCGCGCACCCGCAATCCACTGCTGAGGATGTCACATATTACATCATTCATGACATGGTCAGTGACATCACTGATGACATCACTGATGACATCTCAAATGACATCACTGATGACATCTCATTTGACATCACTGATCATATCACTGATGATATCATTCATGTGATAATACGATGCACCTCCTCACATTCTAATATAACCTTAATATAGCCTAGGTCTACACACACATCCACTCATTCACCCATACAATCACTCATACATACAGTCACTCATCAATACAATACTATCACATGCACTTATACACCTATAGAGACACTCACACACTTTCACTCATCCATGGAGTTTCTCACACACCTAGTCAGTCATGCAAAGAATCAATCACACTCCCATTTCCTCATCTATACAGTTATACACACAACACCTTACTTATTCAAACATATACTAACACATACTTACTCTCTTAAACAATCACTGATACAAGTACACATTGATCCATACAGCCACTTGCATAATCACTGGCTCTCATGTATAGGCATTTATATATACCAACTCTCACATGCACTGTGTTTTACATATGTACTTACTTGGACATGTAGCACTGAGATATACATTCAGTCACCAACACACCAATGCACACAGTAAACCGCCCATACAGCTGTTTCCACACCTCCCAGTCACCCACACACAGACACAGTCTCATATACAAATACTTGGGCAACCAATCAATGACCCATATAGCCACTCATATAGCTACTGATCAACACATACAGCATCTTACACAACAGCAGACATACTGATGCACACATTCAGACAGTTTAGCCACTAACCCATGCATTCAGTAAGACACATTTAATCACTCACTCACTCATACAGTCAGTCACGCACCTACTAAATCCTTCATCCAGACACTTATACATCTACTCATTCTTCAATATGTAAAACATATTTAAACTTTACAGAAACACACAGTCACTGGATGATGACATCAGTGATGTCATCAGTGATGTCATTTAAGATGTCATCAGTGATGTCATCAGTGATGTCACTGACCATGCCATGAATGATGTAATATGTGACATCATCAGCAGTGGATTGCGGGTGCGCGAAATATAGTTAGTCCAACTAACTATATAGGAGCAATTTCAATGGTCTTGTATGAGTAAAATGTCCAGCTAACTATAACACCACTAAAACTTATAGTTTTTTGAGTGAATTTCAATGTTTTTTTAAATGCTAATACCTAACTATATATGACCTGAAACCTATGGTTTTTTCAGTGAATATATATACATATATATATATATATATATATATATATATATTACCTACTGGCGGTCGCCAGTAGGTATATATAGTTAGGATTTTTTCTCTATGGGATTTTTGAAAATTCTATGTCTAATAACTTTGGCGTTTGTGGACGGAATTGGCTGAAATTTTCTGGAAAATGGAACATTTTGTTTCTGAGCAGCCACTGGAAATTTGGGGGGAGTTGGTCCAGGGGGGGCCGAGAAAAAAGGGGGGTCCCAAAACGTGTTTTTAACATTGAGTTTTCCATAGGGCGGTTAGCCTCACTTTTAGCCCGAACGGCTGAATGGATTTGCACGAAACTTGGCAAAATTGTAGGGACTGGTAGCCCGATGTGCCTTTTGTAGGTCTTAATATATGTGCTGCAGTGGATTTTGAGAAAATAACGTTCAAAAAAAGATATATATCTGTAAGCGCGGACCAGGCAGCGCCCCGGTACGCGTACTTGACGCGTAACGGAACTTCGCGTAGCGAAGTTGATTGGCTCTGTGGTGTCTGTCAACATTCTAAACAGTCCGGAGCGGCCGCCATCTTGTCTCTCGGTAGGATCGAGAGACAAGAGGAGGTCAAAAGCGAAGGGGCAAATGACCTTAAGGGGGCATAGTAGATACTCCCTGACCCCCTAGGTTTGATGTGGAGGCTTTAAAGGGGCCCCGCTAAGCAAAAAAAAAAAAAAATTTTTTTTGTTTTTTTTCGTGGTTAGCGCCCGGTACGCGAACCGGGAAGCGTACTGGGGAGCGTATCACAATAAAAAATGAATGATAGACTTTTCAAATGCTGTATGTTAATTGATTGTTGGTTTTGTTGATTATTTTTTTTTTTTTAATTGTTTTTTATTGTGTTTCATAATTTATTAAACTTTCTAACATTTCATTGTCAGAAATTTCATAATCATGGAATATAGATTGTAGTCTCTGAGGTTGTAAAATGTCCTCATTTGCAAGGAGGTTATCTACTGCTTGCACACATTGCAGTAGTTCTTGGTCCCATGTTTCATCCATAAATTCAATCTCATTTGGATCAATGATTTCTGTGTTGGACTCTGGAAGGACAATTTCAAATGAAATGTTTTGTTCACTTTCCATTTTTCCTGAAATTTGCATAAAAAAAATATATATTAGTAGAGGTAGGGCACTGTTGGGATTAATTTTAGATAGGCAGTTTTTATCAGAGAATTTATCTTTGGGCAGTGTATAGTATCAGAGTGGAAGTAGGAATATAAAAAAGTGTATCTAAATTTATAAGTACTACAGAGGGATAGTATATAACTAACAGAAAAAGTTTGCCATATTAACTTAAAGTGCACAATATACTTCAGTTTTAAAAATAACAACTTACCTTTAAAAAGAAGTTGAAGTTATTAATGAAAATCCAAATGAAATGTACACCAGGAAGTAGTAGTCAAAATGGCTGTGTTTCCTTCTCTTCCTTTATATATATTCGGGTACATAACCAATCAAATATCATGTAAAAAAAGTAGAAAATGAAAGTAACATTTTAATTGGTTGTCAATTCCAACACTTCAGATGTGTTTTGTGAAGTAATTTACCTCACGGTATTTAGAGAGGACTACAGGCTAAATGGCTAAATGGAATTCCAATCAAATTTGTGAAAATGGTAGGGATTGGTATGTAGTATGAGTTATTCTATATTTGGTGAAATTGTCTCCAGTGGCTTTTCTGTGAACTACTTTCCCACCTTTTTTGATGGTGCGCTTCCCAGGAAGCGACCCGGTACGCGAACCGGTGAGCGCCCTGGTACGCGAACCTTAAGCGTAACGGGAGTTCACCATTTTGTGTTTCGGTCGAATTATGATACAAGATGGAGGGCAAATAATGTTCAGAATGGGTAGAAGGGGGCACGGTAGACTTATCTTGACCCCCTAGGTTTTGTGAGGGTGGCTGAGGAGGCCCATATGTGCGGAAAAAGAAACATTTTTTTTAAAAATTTCGCGAGGTTAGCTCCCGGTACGCGTACCGGGTAGCGCACCAGGGAGCGTATTTTGTTGAAAATTAGTGAAAATAGTTAGAGTAAAAAAATAATTGTGAGTGATTAGATGTAGGGTAGCTCTGAGAAGAGCTTTTGGGTTTATGGTACATTTAGGTACTTATAAGTAGGTACCAATGCACATTTTTAAATTCAGAGTGAAAACTCTGTTGCCCTCATCTGAGAAGTGAACTCCATCTCCTCTGTAGATATCTTGCATGTAGTAACGCAAGTTATTGTTGTACAGGGAGCCCATTCCATGGTCTCTCATGTAAGCTGAAACAGATTTGTTTACATGCTTCCTCGACTTCTCAATTTGTGGACAAAATTGGTTTGACCACCTCCATTTCTGTCTTTGGCATATATTTGAATATACCAAGGCAGTCTGAGGAGAAAGTGCCATTAATTGCTCAAAGGTGTCCTTTAAAAGCATTTCCAGACCTACACCAGTCAAAGTGCCCAAGTCATTACCTCCACAGTGCACAATTAACAGGTCAGGTTTTGGCAAATGCATAAAGGTTTTCACCAATGGTATCAATTGGTGACATTTTAATCCTCTCTGGCCAAACCACTTAATTTCCACATCTTGTAAATTGAGGTTAGGTAAATTCCTGCTTTCAACGTACCTTTGAGCCCAGTGAATATAACTATGACCAACAATCCAGACAGAAAACATGGTGAGAGAAGGTTCTCCTGCAGTCAGATGAAGTGTGGCAATGAAATGGCAGTTGAAAAAATGTGAGTTTGAAATGAAAAAAACTGTGGAGTTTCTGTGTTCATGAAGTAGTAACAGTGATTGGTGGATTTTGATTGATGAAAACAGAAAGTTAGGGTGTAGAGATGTGTTCTTTGAAAGATGTATTTTGAGTGGTCAATAAAAAATCATTAAATGAAAGAAAGCACTGGATATGCAGGTGCACTGAGAGTTCAGAGTTCAATTGCAACATTGTTGTGTGAATTTGCAAACACCAGAGTTTCTCCAAGAGGTGGTTGCTATGGAAAATAGGCAGAAAGGGCAGAGGGGGAAGGGTTTTCATTTGAAAAAAAGTGAGGGAAGAGTTTTGATTGGGTGACATGAGAAATATGTGTGAAGAATTACACCATTTCTGTGCTTTTGATAGCTGCAGACTCTGGAGTGCATACCTTTTGCTCTGCTGAAGACAAATTGGTGTGTTTCTGAGACTGTTTTCAAACTCAAAGTATTTGCTAAGGTGAGAAAATATTTCTTTACTTTAGATAGAGAATAGTGTGCTTTAAGGAGAAAATTATGATTTATGTGGCGCAATTTGCTAGTAAATATGCTCTCACATGTGCATGGAAATTTTTGATTTTGAATGTTTCTGTTATATAGCCATGTTAAAAGTGACTCAACCATGCTGGAAAGTCAATCAAAAAATGATTTCATGTGTTTTAATGACATTTTAAGTCATTTTCTGATGTGCAGTGTTTAGAAATTATGATTTGAAAATCGTTTTTGTGGAAAAGGAATTGTTTTTAAAATCATGACAAGGAAATAATGGTGTATGGTTATTTATAAGGCAATTGACTGTCCTTGATGTTATTTTTCTCATTTTAGTGTAAGACCTTTCACTGTGGCGCAAATTGCTTGTAAATATGCTCTTACATGTGCATGAAAATTTTAATTATCAATGTTTGTGTTACATAGCCATGATAAAAGTGAACCAACCATGCAGGAAAGCCAATAAAAAAACGCTTTCATGTGTTTCAATGACATTTTAAGTCATTTTCTCATGTGCAGTTTTTTGAAATTATGATCTGAAAATCGTTTTTGGGAAAAAGGAATTGTTTTTAAATTCATGAGAAGGACATAATGGTGTATGGTTCTTTATAAGGCAATTGACTGTCCCTGATGTTATTTTTCCCATTTTAATGTCAGACCTTTCTTTGTGGCGCAAATTGCTTGTAAATATGCTCCCACCTGTACATTGAAAATTTTGATTTTGAATGTTTATGTTACATAGCCATGTTAAAAGTGACCCTACCATGCAGGAAAGCCAATCAAAATACGCTTTTATGTGTCTTAAGGACAATTTAAGTAATTTTCCCATGTGTAGTGTTTTGAAGTTATGATTTGAAAATCGTTTTTGAGGTAAAGGAATGTTGTTAAAATTTATGTTCGCCATATGCCCCCAAATTTCTTTCTCAGGGTTGCAGCAGGGTGTTCTTGAGACACCCCTGCACTTTTGGAATAAATTCCTAATTTGTGATGAGCAAATTGTTAATCGCAAATTGCACCTTCATTTATATGAGCCTCCTAGCCCATGGAAATGAATGGGTAATTTGCAATTAGCAATTTTCTCATCGCAAATTTGGAATGGTAAAGAATCGCTATTTATTCCTTAAAATTCGCTTTTTTGGAAATGCAAAATAGTTATATGATACATATGGCGGTTGATGTCTAACAAGATAAGAAGCTTATGGATACATTTATGATGACTGGTGCAATGAAGTAGAAATCACTTACTTCATTGGTAGGCCTTTACAATAAATTATCTCCTCTGTATTCTTCATCAAGCATAACTTTAATCTGCAATCCTGAGTAGGCCTCACCTTAAACAAACCTCTGGATAGGCCACATCTTATTGTCATCCTGATTTAATCATTTATAATTCTAGGGACAGATTTATGATAGGTGTATACCTCTTTTGTGCCACTTAGAAAACATTGTCCATGGGAAAATGATTTAAAATCTCATTAAGACACATGAATGTGTTTTTTTTAAACGTTTGCAATTTTTTTGGGTCACTTTCAACATGGCTATGTGTCTGAAACAGTCAAAATCTAAATTTGCAATGCACTGGTGGGAGCATATTTACAAGGAATGTGCTTCATGGGGAAAGGTCTTATAATGTAATATGGGAAAAATGACATTAGAGATACTGAAATGCCTTATAGAGAAGCATACACCATTATGTCCTTGTCATAAATTTGCAAACCATTACTTTTCCCCAAAAACGATTTTCAAATTATATTTAGAAAACAGTGCACATGTGGAAATTACTTAAAATGTCAATAATTCAAAAAATAGTGATTCCTTAAATGCAATGTATAAAAAAAAAATATGTAAAAAATGATATTAAGGATTTGGAAACTACCACCAACTTGTAGTTTGTGGTAATTTGCGAATTCTTTTCAAAAAGAATTTTTTTGTTTTTAAAAAAAAAGGTCCCATATGACGCCCATACATGCCATTAGGGCATGTAGGTGTGCCATGTGCTCCCAAATTTCTTTTTCAGGGGTGCAGCAGGGTGTTCTTGAGATACCCCTGCACGCTTGAAAAAAATCCTATTTTGTGATGAGCTAATTGCTAATCACAACTTGCAACATTAATTCCTATGAGCCTCCTAGCCTATGGAAATGAATGGGTAATTTGCAATTAGCAATTTGCTCATTGCAAATTAGGAATAGTAAAGAATCGCTATTTATTCCTTAAAATTTGCTATTTATAATATGTAAAATATTTTGATGATACATATGGCAGTTCATCTGTAACAAGATAAGAAGCTTAGGGATAGATTTATGATGAGTGGCGCATCCCCAGGGATGTGACAGTCATCCTGCGCCACTGTTCCGCCACCCATGGTGTGCTGCATTTACAATGCGGCGCAGCATGGGGCAAAAAAGGCACAGATGCGTGACGCATCTGTGCTGTAAAGGTGGCGCATTGCTGGAGTTGTATCGTAAGTGCGATGCAGCTCCAGCAAGGATCAGGGGTGCCCCATCTATACAATGCTGCGTCAAGACCTATGCCAGCTTCAAGCAGGTGCAGGGTTTTGAAGCAGCTTTCTCCTATCTGATTGTAAATGCGGCACACCATGGGTGGTAAAGCAGTGGTGCACATTAACTGGTGCATGCCTGGGGATGTGCCATTTAATATAAATCTGCACTTTAACATTTGAGTATGTGCAGGGGACACAGAGTCGTTGAGGCTTATCCAAGGTTAAGAACAGATGAGTCCTGTTCAGTGAAAAATTAGACATAGGCTTCACCTGCTCAGCATCGCTGGACATGGCTAAATAATAGCTGCAAAATGTTACTCTTGTTAAATAATTTTACTATTATAATCTGTGAGATTTGTCTCTTACTCTGCAACATCTCATTGTTGTTGTCTTTCTTTAAAGATAAAGACAACCTCAACATGAGCGACAATCTGCAATCAGTTGATTTTGACCTCATCATTGAACTTGTAATTGAAACATCAGTGGATGTTGATCCATTGGATGATTTAAATCCTGAGGATGAAGAAGAGCGTGATGAGGATGCAGATTTGTCCGAATTATATGATATAGGATGGGAAGCTGACCTGCTTGAGCCTTTGGAATTATAAACATTTATTTTTAAAATTTATAATCAATAAAAAGTAAAAAGGTAAACCGTTTAATTTAAAAATAAAGACACCTTCAAAAACAGGTTATGTGTAGTGTCTTCAATAAAATATTAAAATATGCTCATAAAATTAGATCAGATTCACATATAAAATAGCATAGGTAACATAAATATAAATCTCATTTCTTTTCTGCTACTTCTGTATTGTAAATTTGCAAGGACTAAAAAATCTTCTATTTAAAATGTCAAGTAGTGTGTTATGTTTTTGATCACTATTACTGATTTACTGTTTGATAATATTTTTTTATTAACATTTTTATTATATTTTTCCTCAGATTCAACTATGCCTACAAAAATAAGAGAGATGAAGGCTGCAAAACGTCAAAGACAGCAGGAGAAAAAAAAAATGCAGCAGTCCTCTAACAAAAAGATTTCTCAAGCGATGAAGAAAGCACCGGGTAAGAGCTCTAAATATTTCATAAAAAATATTTCTAATAAAAAAAATATTAGTACAGAAAATGTTTCAATCCATAACAACACAAGTAAATCAAATGGAAAGAAAAGGACAAATGAAAATGTTACTGCTAGAGCAAGAGATAAATCTGTGCATGATAGTAGAAGGAAACAACAGTTTACGGAGATTCGTAAACGAATGTTCCGTAACAGGATAATTGGCAATTTGTTAAAAAATATTAAGAAAGGTCAACAGAAATTAGTTTTTTATAGGAGAAAAAAAAAAGTTGAGAAAGTTATTGATCAGGCTTTTGAAATTAAACGTAAGTTATTTATTTTGATAATCAATAGAATTAGGAAGCTAAACAAGGCAATTTTTGATTTCAAAAGAAATAGTAGATGGAAGAGAATAGTTAATCGTAGTAATTTTTGTGAAGTTTTTTCTGGAGAATGGATACATAGTTCAAGCTGTGAGGCATTTTTTAATGAAGAGAGTTATTTCCAGGATAATGATTTGGTGCATGCAGTTGACATCAGTGGTCGTGCTTATGAAGTGAAAGATGGTTGTCCAGTTGAAAAAGAAAAACTTGTGACAACAGAGGCAGAAGAGTTGTTAGGTAATGAGGTTTTAGGAAGACGTGCTAAGGGTCCTGTGTACACCTGGAAGTGTAGTAGTATTTGCAGTGTGCGACAGGATTCCATCAATTTGCTTTGTGATTTTGTACGGTCATTTAACAAGAAAAGTTTGAAGCAGAAAATGAGGTTGTTGCAAGAATTAGATCCTTGCAGAGTGAGAGAAGTGACAGGTTTGCATGGTCATTCACTGGCTTGTCTTTCCAGGAGAGTATGCCAGAGTGTTTTTCATCATTTCAGGATGCTAGCAGTGCATCATAACAAAGTGAGGAAGTTAGTTAGACTGTTGTATTATGCTAAGAGTCCAGCAATTATGCTGAAACAATTATGCGCTGCTCTTCTGCATGGTTCTGAAATAGATGTGAGGAATATATGTGAAGAAATTGAGTTTTGTTACTTTGGAAGTAAAGAGGAGAATGTTGAAATTGAGCAAGAAATAGAGGGTCATTTGGAAGATACTGTACATGTTTCCAGTACAGATAATTTCCAGAGGGAAATTGCGACGTTTGACATGAAATCAAGTGAGAGGCCTAATTTCACTTGTGTGTGTTGTCGACGCACTTATTATAAGAATCAGACTAAGTTAGTGGATTTATATGCAAAAAGTGAAAGGGAAAATAATAGTGAATGGAAGGATTTTGCAACATACTTGATGGTAGAAAATTGTTTTGATTTGGGATTGGATCAACGTGTGTGTACTTATTGTTGTAACAAATTAAAACAAAACCAGATGCCTGCTAGAGCAGTTCATAATAATCTGGAATTGGTTGAGATTCCTTCTGAATTGAAGGATTTAAATACTTATGAATCTATTTTGATTCAAAGTATCCATCCCTTTCAAGCTATTGTAAGAATGGAGCCAAAGACAGGGAAATTGCCTCCATCAGATTTACAGAGAGGATTAAAGGGAAGAGTTGTTTATTTGCCTCTAGATTTGAAGAAAAACATTAACACAATTGGAGTAGAAAAAGTGGAAGAGGAACCTCTGGTTATCTTAGTTAATGGGGTTCCGACAAAGAATAAGAAAATATGGCAAGATTTAGTAGATGTTAGGAAAGTTAAAAAGGCAACATTGTATTTGAAAAAAAATAATAAATACTATAAGAATGTATATGTTGAAGAAGAGGAAGTAAGTGAGGAAGAGGATAGCGATTTGTGTGCTGGTCAAATTGAGAAAGTAGAACCCTCTACTAGTGAGGAAATATATGAACATTATAGTGTTCATCCTTTGCATTCAAAGGAAGTCATGGGGAATGCTATTGAGTTGTTTCAAATGAAACAAGCCAAAGGGAGTCCCATTAGTGTTTGGGAGGAAAGTTTGGAAGCTCGGTGTTTCCCACAGCTTTTTCCAACAGGTCAGGGAGGAAGATATGATGAGCGACCTCATCAAATTCCTGCTTCTGAATACCGGACTTTGCGATTGTATGCAGGAGATGCTAGGTTTCGACAATGCATTCCTTATTTGTTTCATCTCCTGTTTGAAAGCGATCTGTCTGGACTGTCATATGCAGTGAACCACATCTTGAAAAGTGGTATACACATGCAAAACATCTCGGCAAGTGATTTTATGGATAAAGTGAATGTCCAAGATAGTATTTTGGATTCTCACCTGATTAATCTCATGGCGTGTCAGCGTGGTACTAATGAGTACTGGTACCGTCGTCATGGTGATTTAAAATGTATGCTGAGGAACTTAGGTACTCCCACATGGTTCCTCACTCTGAGCTGTGCCGAGTATGGCTGGGAAGACTTACTTGAATTTCTACGAGAGGCAAATGCTAACGTAGAAAACATCGAATTCAAGACACCCGGAGAACTGTGCTCTTTGGATCCAGTCAATGTATGTAGGTACTTCAATCATAGATTTGAAGCTATGATGTCTTTCATCATGAATAAGAAGAATCCACCTCTTGGAGAGGTGTTGGATTTCTTCTGGAGAAAGGAGTACCAAGCAAGAGGTGCTCCTCATATACATATGTTGCTGTGGATCAAGGATGCACCTAAATTTGGAACGGATCCAGATGACTCAGTGATGAGTTTCATCCAACAGTATTCTACGTGTGCTGTTCCAAACGCAAAGGAGAAGAAAAGCCTAAGAGAAAAAGTTCTGCGTTTCCAAAGCCATCGATGTGGAAAGTACTGCCGTCGTAAATTCCGAAACAAGGACAAGTTCTACACTAAATGTCGTTTCGGCTTTCCACGACCGGTGATTTCTAAAGGAAGAGTAAACAGTTTGATGTCTTCGCTGCGACACAATGTCATGAAGAAATCACCTAAAAACACTTACAATTTGAAGAGGAACGAAGAGTCCAAGTACATCAACGACTACAACCCGGTGATTTTGTCCATGTGGAATGCTAACATGGATATACAGTTTGTGGCTGATAACTGTATGGCTGTGGCTCGGTATGTGACGTCTTACATCACCAAAAAAGAGAAGACAGAATTGAAGGATATGTGGGAGGACATTTCCCATGAAAAGAGCCTCAGCAAGAAGTTGTACAGTTTCAGTCTGAAGATGTTGTCGCATCGAGAAATCGGAGCGTACGAATGTTCTGACCGGTTGTCTTCAGCAAGTCTCTATGCCAAGTCCAGGAGTATCGTTTGGGCGAGTCTTGGTCTTGCTGCAACGCGTAATCGAGTTCTCAAACCTGTGCGGGAAATTGAGTATTTGGCGGAAAAGGAGCCAAACAGTACCGACATTTTGAAGACAAACATGTTGGATACATATTATCCAAATCGAAGCAGTCACCTAGAGAATGTTTGTCTGTATGAGGTTCTGCAAAATTACATGTTCAAGAGGAACATCAAAGAAGATACTGAGAAAGGAGTGTATGCTGTAATAGGAAGTGAGGGATGTCTGGTGAAGCAAAGAAAATGCCACTTGATAAACCATCGAAAATTGAGTGGCGAATCTCCTGAAAAAAAGGAGTTTTTCTATTTAGCACTTTTGCAACTTTTCAAGCCTTGGCGTGCAGAAGAGGAACTGCTTGGAGATTTCCTCTGTTATGAAGACTCTTTCAATGCCGCCAAGGAGACCATAGAATGTCCTGCTTTTCCCAAATATGTAGAAATGTTGAATGCGGAAATTGAGCAGGAAGCAACGATTGCAGCCGAGATTGCCAGAGACAGTTCTCAGGACAGTCAGAGTTCTGCTTCATTGAGTCAGGATCCACTAGGAGGACCTCTTATTGAAAATGAAGCTGCCACTGCTATGAATGAGGTGGAAAGAGCCATGGCACATGCTCAAGAGGATGCGGTTAACTTAGAAGAGTTGGAAAGGCAACTCAACGTTGAGCAGAGGAAAATATATGACGAAGTTACCATGCAAATTGATCATGGATTAAGTCATGATAAGAAAGAGTGCTCATGTACGTCGTTGAAGCCTGTCCGACTGTACGTGAGTGGAGAAGCGGGAACTGGAAAAAGTTTCCTCATTAAAGCAATTTCATGCTATTTGCAGGAAAGGACAGAGTCATCGCTGTCTTGTGTTGTCACTGCTCCAACTGGACTGGCAGCACATAATATTAAAGGCATTACTTTACATCGTTTACTGATGCTGCCAGTGGAGCATGACAACAAATTAGAATATCACAAGCTATCTGGAGATGCTTGTTTTGAAGTTTCAAGAATCTTGAGGAAAATGAAACTTCTTATCATTGACGAAGTAAGCATGGTTTCCAATGTCATGCTTGCCTTTGTGCATTTGAGGATGCAAGAAGTTCTCAAAACAGAGTATGATGTGTTATTTGGTGGCAAACACATCATTGTTTTCGGAGATCTTCTGCAGCTGACACCAGTGAAAGGGCAACCTGTGTTCAAAATGCTCACGCATGAAGATACCAGGAAGTGCCTAGGCAGCATTGGCAACGTCAATATATGGTTAAACTTCAATTATGCTGAACTGCATGAAAATATGCGTCAGGCAAAGGATGAAGTTTACAAGACTATTCTACAAGATGTTAGAATTGGAAAAGTGACCGAGCATGGAAAAGAAGCTTTACATGCACGATTACTGTCAAATTTATATCCAGAACAAGATGTTGTGCCTGAGAATATTTTTCAGAAAATTACTGATAAGAAATCTGGAATATGTTTGATGCCAACTCTTGCAGAATGTGCCAAATTTAACAACAAAATGTTGCATTTAGAAAAGCAAGAGATTGTGAAAGTGGAAGCTATTGATAGAGTAGAGCATATGGGATCAACAATTATTTTGTCTGAGAATCTGAAATCAAAATTGGATTCATTAGAGAAGACTATATCTAAAACTGCAGGTTTTGAAAAGACTCTGAATGTGTGCTTGAACTGCCGTATAATTTTAAGAAGGAATTTACATGTTGAAAGAGGTCTGGTAAATGGATCAATGGGTAATGTTGTTGATTTTGTGAAATACAGAAATAGAGATGGAATTGAATTTTTAAAAATTTAATTTGATGGCATTGAGGAAGTACAGCTAATTGCTCGTTGTTCTGCTAGATTTTTGCTTGTAAAAGACTTATATGTTCGCCGTAAGCAGTTCCCTGTTTGCTTGGCATATGCGGTGACAATTCATAAATCGCAAGGTTTAAGTGTAGACACTGCATTGGTGAATATTGGCAGTTCTGTGTTCAAGGAGGGTATGGCATATGTGGCATTGTCACGAGTTAGAACTTTATCGGGATTGTACTTGATTGAGTGTGATGTCAGAAACATTTGTGCAGATCTAGATTGTGTTAAGGAATACAATAGGTTAAGAAGAGAGTATGCGCCACATTTGCCTCAGTTTCCTTTGTTTGAGAAACGTCTGGTAGGCCGGAAACGAAGAAATGAGAACAATACTGGGGAGGTTGTAGCAAAAAGACAAAAAGTGAATGAACCTAAAATTACAAGCAGAAACAAAGAGGATTCTGTTGAAGATGTTGTTGGTTTTCAGTTTGAAAACAGTTCTGGTGTCAACTGCTATGCTAATGTAGTAATGAATGTTTTGTTTTCTCTAAAAAATGTAAAAGAAGAGATTGTGGTCAATTCTGATCAAAGATTTTGCAGTTTGTTGAATTCTGTGTTAGAGAAATGTAGCACAGATAGAACAAAAATAGAAAGTGTGTCTGAAATTCGAAACCTGTTAGACAGATGTTCAGGGCAAACACAATTCTCTCAAAATATTCAGCAAGATTGTCAGGAGTTTTTAATGTATATGCTTGATGTATTACATGCTGAAGGTGTAGATGTAGATCAGCTGTTTGGGCTTTCTTATCAATGGCAGCATGACTGCGAGAACTGTATGGTATCAAGTACTACTAGTGTAGACTCAGAAAGATTTATATATTTAACTTTGCCAGACAGTAAATCAGTCTCCTTTAATAAGCTAGTAAAAGCTGCTAATCACAGCATGGAGTGTAGCCAATGTAAATCTGAAATGATGTCCACATTATTTATACGAACATATGGCCAGTACGTCATTTTAATGTTCCAACGATGTAGGCCTGATGGAACAAAATTGACAACTTTAATAAAAAATTTTGTAGCTTCGCAGTTGTCAATATCAGGAAGGACTTTTGTAACTACAGCAATTATATATCATGACGGCCCTTCAATATCATCAGGACATTACACAGCTTATTTAAAGTCTAGAAATGGCTGGTCATTCTGCAATGATTCTGTTTTAATTTTCAAAAAAAAATTGCCGTATGACCTTAAAAACTCTTACCTGGTGTTTTTAAAACCAAAATTTTAGGAAAATAATCTCGGGATATGATCTGTGGAATTTCAAGAAGTTCTAATGGCTCCTACACAATTTGGCCTTGAGGATAAGTGTAGTTCAGAGACATAACTTCTAATCAAAGGATTGGACATCATGGAGATGTATGTGCACTTTAAATGAGTTCAGAAAAATTGTTTCTTTTCATAAGCTAATTGAAGCAGCCAATCAAAACATGGAGTAGAGGGAATGTAAGTCTGCAATGCTGTCTACTGTTTTACATTGCTTTGTGATTAAAAGTGATGTAGAGAATTAAATAATTGTAGTACTCATAGAGGTAGTGTAAGTCTGCTTCATATTAAGCAGTATCAGTGTCATAGGAAATGTAGAACATGACTGACCAAGAAGGGGAAGATATTACTATTCCAGGATTGTGAAAATGATCTTCAACATTTTAATTCTGAAAGTTGCGGAAATGCCAAATGATGGGATTGGCTTACAAGAAATCCAAGAGTTATAAATATCTCTGACTAGATTTGGCCTTGTGGAAAATAGTGGTAGAGAGCAAGAAGTCATTTATTGCATGTAACGTGTTTTTAAAAACGATGGAGGTTTTCTTTCAGAAAGTGGCGGGCTGAAAGTAATAACAGCACAAAAGAGTGTAAGCTGTTCATAGGACATCCTTGGACGTCATGGAAAGTAAGTTAACTTTAAGGAGTTCTGAATTTTATTTTCTGATGTTGTATGGGTTTTTTAAACACAATCATTTTGATTGTGTTTTTTTTTCCCCGCTGTTACATGATGAATACCTTCAAGTCACTGTTTTTAGTGAATTTTGATACATTCTGAGAACAGCAAAAATAAACCATTTAACATGTATAATTAATTCTGTACTGTTTGCATTTATGATGTATATGTAGAACTGTGTAGGAGGCATGGAGAAGGTGAGTTTTCTGTAAGTGTTAAATTTATTGTATGCAGTGCTGCACTTCTACGTATTCTTTCATATGCTGGACTACATCTGCACAATGAGATACCTAAGCAAAGGAAACACAAGTGATGTGATTGTGAAATGAGCAAAATAAATTGCACATATTTCAATTACATCACTTGAGTTTCCTATCATTACAAATCACATTGTGCAGATCAAGTTTAGGTCTGTCCAGGGAAACATAGGAGGTTTCTACTTTGTTGAAGAGTGCAGTGGACATGACTCACTTCATTAGTAGACTTTCACAGATATTATCTCCTCTGTACACTTCAACAAGTGTAAATCTCATCTTGAACTCTGAGTAGGCCTCACCTCAAACAAATCTCTGGATAGGAGACATGTTATTGGCATACTGAAGCGACACTTTTCTGAAACAAGAGCAATGCAAAAGATGCACCATGTTTTAAGATAGGCCTCACTTCATCTGCATCAAGATACTGTTAGTTTAAAATGTATATCTTTAGCATTGTGTAGAGGACCTGGAGAAGCAGAAGCTTCTGTCAGTGTCAAAGTTGTTGAAAAACTATTTGTCCTTCAATATTTTCCCTTGTCTTTTGTAATTTTTAAATACATATTTTAATTTTTTTTCAAATGTTGGTTCTCTCTTTCACAGATTGAAAGTATAGAAATAAAATGTGATTAATTTAACGGCAATTACAAGGTAAATAGTTGTACTCTTTTCGTTACATTTCTATCACATTCACCTACTATTAGATCCACTGCTTCACTTCTTTAATCCTCAGTTTCCTGCCTTTGCTACTTTCCTCATTCCTTTCTCTATTACCTATTTACTCAACTCCTTCCACTCTTTTTCTCAGTCCCTCTGTTCTCATAGTTCCTCAGTCTTGTTCACTCACTCCATCTCTATTACTCTTAGTGTCTGTGAATTACTTTCCCAACTTTTTTTTTTTGGGGACCGCTTCCTGGGAAGTTGCCCGGTTCGCAAACCAGCAGCGTTATGGCAGTCCACCATTTTGTGTTTCGTTCGAATCAAGATACAAGATGGAGGGCAAATAATGTTCAGAATAGGTAGAAGGGGGCACGGTAGATGTATCTTGACCCCCTTGGTTTTCTGAGGGTGGCTGAGGAGGACCATAGTTCTTCACTCTTGTTCACTCTCTCTGTTTCTATTAATGTCACTGTTTATGACTGATCAAAAAAATGTTTTTTAAAAAAGAACAGTAACTATAAGGGAAGGAAATAGACAGTTATGTTAAAAGAAAGACAGCTATAGGGAGTAAACTAACGATACTGTTACCTACAATCCACTGCTGTTGATGTTACTGACCATGTCATGAATGATGTAATATGTGAAATCATCAACAGTGGATTGTAGGTAACAGTATCCTTATTTTACTCCCTAGAGCTGTCTTTCTTTTAACATAACTGTGTATTTCCTTCCCTTATAGTTACTGTTCTTTTTTAAAAAATATTTTTTTGGTTAGCTTCCGGTACGCGTACCGGGTAGCGCTCCGGGAGCGAACTAAGAGAAATACAGGTTGGCAGAGTTCCAAATATTCTACCAATTTTTTTATAATGGGGAGTTAGTTCTGAAAAGAACTTTTTTTTTATGTTTTTGTTGTTTTATATTTTTTTTAGTATTTTTTGAACATTTTTTTACTTTTTTTGTATTTTCTGAACGTTTTTAAAAAATTTTTGGTTTTTTTGGGGGGGGGGGGAAACAAAAACGATCCATTATAAAGGGCTCAACAGGAGCAAAAAAAAAAAAAGAATTTATTTTTGGGTGCGTTTTGTGCAAACATTAATATGATTTTGAATTGCTCGCAAAATCAAAGTGATGCTACTTTCTCTGTAGCAGATGAAAGCGCCACATTCCACGCACACTTGTTTTACGTGCCCAAACAACATTTGGATGTTTGCAATCACCTCCCTCGCCTCTGGTCCCGACACCTCTGGAACCACCGATCTTCTTGCCATTTGGAGGGGATGTTGTTGTTGGTCACGTAGCTGGGCAGCACTATAGTTATTTGGGTGCCACCTACTCATATGCCGATGCATAGTATGATTCCCATAACTATATTTTTTATCGGTGCCCCTTGACAATCTGTCACCGCATATGCGGCAAAACACGTAACGAGCATTCACTTTCTTTTGCCCCTCAGGAATTCTGTAGAATTGCCAGATATAATTCTCCTGTCGATTGTACCTCCTGGGCTCCTCTGGCAAAAACTCATGCTCTTCCTCCTCTTCCTCCTCTTCCTGTTCTTCCTCTTCTTGCAGAATTACTTCTGCAGGTGGTCCTCTCTTTCTTGGATTTGGTGGAGGTGGTGGGCTAGCACCAGCTGAAGCTACTAATGAAGCCATCACAAAGTCTCAATAAAGGGTCTTTCTCTCACCAAGATGAAAGTCAGAGTGATGAAAGAAGGAGGGGTTTTCATCATTTGGGAAAAACAAAAGTTCTAAACCAATGAAAAGTGTCCATTTTAGATCACATGACCTTGTATTACATCATTAGGAAACCAAAAGTGAAATGAACCAATGAAAAGTGTTATTATCGAGTCACATGACCTGCTATGTTTACATTACGCGGTCGGCGCCGCGGATCGCTTCCGGTTCGCGTACCGCTGCGCTTCCGGGTACGCGAACGTAGCACGTAATATGACGTATTACGCGAGAACGCGAAACGTCATGCTGACGCGAAGCGTCGCGATGTTGTTTTGTAACGCGAGAGGTGCGCTAAAGGAACGTTTACCAGTTCGCGTACCGGGTCGCGCCTCCGGATTGAAGTAACGGGAAGCTAACCGGTACGCGTACTGGGAGCGAAACAAAAAAAAATAAAAAAAAAATTGTATAAAAAACATGTAAAAAATATTTTTCTTTTTAAAGAATAATACATTGTAAAGGTTTTGATATTAGCTATTAAAAAACCAATGAAATTCACTGAAAAAACCATAGGTTATAGACCATATATAGTTAGGAATTAGCATTTACAAAACCTTAAAAATTCACTGAAAAAACCATAGGTTATAGACCATATATAGTTAGGGATTAGCATTTAAAAAACCTTATTTTACTCACACAAAACCATTGAAATTCCATATATAGTTAGTTGTACTAACTATATATCACGCACCCGCAATCCACTGCTGATGATGTCACATATTACATCATTCATGACATGGTCAGTGACATCACTGATGACATCACTGATGACATCTCAAATGACATCACTGATGACATCACTGATGACAACATCCAGTGACTGTATGCTTCTGTAAAGTTAAAATATGTCTTACATATTGAAGAATGAGTGGATGTATAAGTGTCTGGATGAAGGATTTAGTAGGTGCATGACTGACTGTATAAGTGAGTGATTAAATGTGTCTCACTGAGTGCATGGGTTAGTGACTAAACTGTTTTAAATTGTGCATCATTGTGTCTGTTGTTTTGTAATCTGATGCATGTGTTGATCATTAGCTATATGACTAACTATATGGGTTATTGATTAGTTGCCCAAGTATTTGTATGGGAGACTGAGTGTGTGTGTGGGTGTCTGGGAGGTGTATGACTCTGTGCATAGATGTGTGAGCAGTTGATTCACTAGATGTATGGGTTCAAAAGTGCATGTGGAAACATCTGTATGGGTGGTTGACTGTGTGCATGAGTGTATTGGTGAGTGAATGGATATCTCAGTGCTACATGTCAAAGTAAGTACATATGTAAAACACAGTACATGTGATAGTTGACATATATAAATAACTGTGCATAAGAGCCAGTGAATGTGTGAGTGGCTGTATGGATTATTGTGAACTTGTATCAGGGATTGTATAACAGAGTAAATATGTGTTATTATATGTTCCAATAAGTAAGGTGTGTATAACTATATAGTTGAGGAAATCGAGGTGTGATTGATTCTTTGCAAGACTGACTAGGTGTGTGAGTAACTCCATGGATGAGTGACAGTCTGTGAGTGTCTGTTTACACTGAGTGTATCTAAGGTTATATTAGAGTCTGAAGAGGTTCATTGTATCATCACATGAATGATGTCATCAGTGATGTGATCAGTAATGTCAAATGAGATGTCATCAGTGATGTCATCAGTGATGTCATTTGAGATGTCATCAGTGATGTCATCAGTGATGTCACTGACCATGTCATGAATGATGTAATATGTGACATCATCAGCAGTGGATTGCGGGTGCGTGATATATAGTTAGTACAACTAACTATATATGGAATTTCAATGGTTTTGTGTGAGTAAAATAAGGTTTTTTAAATGCTAATCCCTAACTATATATGGTCTATAACCTATGGTTTTTTCAGTGAATTTTTAAGGTTTTGTAAATGCTAATTCCTAACTATATATGGTCTATAACCTATGGTTTTTTCAGTGAATATATATATATATATATATATATATATATATATATATATTACCTACTGGCGGTCGCCAGTAGGTATATATAGTTAGGATTTTTTCTCTATGGGATTTTTGAAAATTCTATGTCTAATAACTTTGGCGTTTGTGGACGGAATTGGCTGAAATTTTCAGGAAAATGGCACATTTTGTTTCTGAGCAGCCCCTGAAAATTGGGGGGGGTTTCGTCCAGGGGGGGTCGAGAAAAAAGGGGGGTCCCAAAACGTGTTTTTAACATTGAGTTTTCCATAGGGCGGTTGGCCTCACTTTTAGCCCGAACGGCTGAATGGATTTGCACGAAACTTGGCAAAATTGTAGGGACTGGTAGCCCGATGTGCCTTTTGTAGGTCTCAATATATGTGCTCCAGTGGATTTTGAGAAATTAACGTTTAAAAAAAGATATATATCTGTAACAGCGGACCGGGCAGCGTCCCAGGACGCGTACTTTTCGCGCAACGGAGCTTTGTGAAGCGAAGCTGATTGGTTCTCCGGCGTCTGTCAACATTCCAAACAGTCCGTAGCGGCCGCCATCTTGTCTCTCGGTAGGATCGAGAGACAAGAGGAGGTCAAAACAAAGGGGGAAATAACTATAAGGGGGCATAGTAGATCCTCGCTGACCCCCTAGGTTTGATGTGGAGGTTTTAAAAGGGCCCCGCGGGGCAAAAAAAAATAATAATAATAATAATCGAACGGCTGAATGGATTTGCACGAAACTTGGCAAAATTGTAGGGACTGGTAGCCCGATGTGCCTTTGCTAGGTCTCAATATATGTGCTTCAGTGGATTTTGAGAAATTAACGTTCAAAAAAAGATATATATCTGTAACAGCGCACCGCTTCGCGTACTTTTCGCGTTACGGAGCTTTGCGAAGCGAAGCTGATTGGCTCTCCGGTGTCTGTAAACATTCCAAACAGTACGTAGCGGCCGCCATCTTGTCTCTCGGTAGGATCGAGAGACAAGAGGAGGCCAAAGCGAAGGGGCAAATGACCATAAGGGGGCATAGTAGATCCTCGCTGACCCCCTAGGTTTGATGTGGAGGTTTTAAAAGGGCCCCGCGGGGCAAAAAAAAAAATAATAATAATAATCGAACGGCTGATGACCATAAGGGGGCATAGTAGATCCTCGCTGACCCCCTAGGTTTGATGTGGAGGTTTTAAAAGGGCCCCGCGGGGCAAAAAAAAAAAATAATAATAATAATCGAACGGCTGAATGGATTTGCACGAAACTTGGTAAAATATTAGGGACTGGTAGCCCGATGTGCCTTTGCTATGTCTCAATATATGTGCTTCAGTGCATTTTGAGAAATTAACGTTCAAAAACAAGATATATATCTGTAACAGCGCTCCGCTTCGCGGAGATAAAATTATATGTGTATTACCTAGCTGTTGCTAACACCAGTTAGCGACGGCTAGTAGGAGATAGCGACCATCTTGGGTCCCACTTTGCATGTGAGTGATATTTATCACTAATGACATGCAAAGTGGGCATGCCAAGATGTTAGCGACTGGAAACAGTCGCTAACATCGCTATCTCCTATTATCAACTTTTGGAAATATTCGAGATAAGCGCGAATATCTCCAAAAAGTAACAGCTGCCCTGAGCAGTTCTTAGCCATGTTATCCAATGGGAGGTGGATAACATGGCTAAGAGCATTAGCTCGGTAATGCATGAATATCGCGGAGTTTTCAGCGACATTAATGCATTGCGCTCGTTTTTTATCGTATTTGCGATAAACCTTGATAATAGCAAGGTTTATCTGCGATAATTTCTGACGGTAAAAAAATCTTTGCAATGCATCGTTAGGGATAAATATCGCTTAACTTTGGTAATATGCCCCAACGTCTGTTAACGTTCGATTCGAAGGAAATCAGGAATTGTTGAAAAACATTGTGTGCGCCATCTTGTCTTTTTTCAAATGCCACACTTTTGTCGTGCACGGCAGCCATTTTAGATGCCTTGACCAGATCCACTCTGTGAACGCTGTCGATCCTTACCATGGCTCCCCACCCTCGCAAGCATCTCCCCCAGGCAGTGGTCACCCCCGCTCTCTGTTTTATGCATGGGTAATAAACCTCCCCCCATCTGCGCTGTTCTTCCCTGAGAATCACACCCTGTGCCCGCCCGACACCTCCCTTTCGCCCTATTCACTACCGCACCCTCTGACACTCCTTTTCCTCTGTGTCCGATTGTCCAGGCCGGTCCTAGGCTATCAGCTAGCCCTGCAGATGTAGTTTATGGCCACAGCTGTAAAGAATCACCCGTCTTCAAAGGAGTTATAGTAGATCAAGGCCCACACTCGATGAGATCCGTCACAGCAGAAGCGTTGCTATTATCTGAAAACCATTCTGTATTGTGATTGGGGAGGGGACCGAGCGTGAAGCGGAAGATTCCAGGGATGACTCTTTGTACATCAAAGTTTTTACAATTATGTGTCACATTAAAAATATATAGCACTCCGACAAAGTAGTAAGATTATAAAACTTTAATAATTTATAAATATATACAAGAAAACAAAAATAGTAATAACATATAAACATTTTTAGAGAAAAACAACGAAGTAGCGGTCGGCTGTGCGAATAGTCCCAACGCAGCACAACGTCCAGATTTCCGGCGTGGGGCGTCGCGGGGGGTGGGTGATCAGTAGCAAACTGTTGTGCGAATAGTTCCAAGGCAGCAGAACGCGCCGAAATCTAGATGACACAAAAGTGATGTCTAGTAAGTTGCCACCCAGCAAATAACGGCGTGGGGCGTCGCGGGGGGTGGGTCATCAGTAGCAAACTGTTGTGCGAATAGTTCCAAGGCAGCAGAACGATGGCACCAAGGTGATGTCCAGTAAGTTGCCGCACTGGTTTTGGTATCCTACAATGCTGCTCCGAATAACGGCGTGGAGCGCCCCGGGGGAGGCGGCGTGAACGGGCCTCTCCAGGTGGAGTCTCGTCTGTTGTAGTGGGGCGCCCCTTTACCGTTTCAGTTGCCATTCCGTCCGCTTTTGGTCCACTGTGTCAAAATCCGCCATTCAGCTGAGTTGCGCCCACTCTTGCGGTGCAGCGATAGGCGGCTGCCACAGGACTCTCAAAATGGCGGCAGGCTGTTTCCTTTTTGGGCCTGGTCCACTGAAATGGCCCTGGGACACCTTGGAAATCGGACGCTTGTCTGCTAGGTCTTGGACCCCATTCTCGAAAGCGTCCCCTCCGCCTTGAGAATTCATCCAAAGTTTTGGGGGCCCCGACTCCTGCAGGCTTCTGGTGGGGAGCGGCTGCCATGATTGCTCGCGGAATGACCACGACGGAGCTACGAGATGGTGGTGCTCTCATGGTGACGCCAGCTTCAGTCTGAAACATCCAGAAACAAGGTGGGGCTTTCATCGTTTGGGGGGAAAAAAAAGTTTTCATCCAATGAAAAGTGTTGTTTTTAGGTCATATGATCAAGCCTTCCATCATTAGGAAACCAAAAGTAAAATGAACCAATGAAAAGTTTTATAAACAAGTCACATGACCTGTTATGCGGCATAGGGTATAAAATGCGGAGAAAATACGTTGGCACGTGAGGCGGCGTCAGTAGCGGACCGATGTGCGAATAGGCCGAAGGCAATACAACGCGCCAAGATCCGGATGGCATCGAGGTGGTGTCATAGTTGAGAGTTCTGAGCAGCGGTTGTAACACTGTCTGAAGCTTATTTGCAGCTGCTGCAGCTTCACTACGTGCCAAGATCCGGATGGCACCGAGGTGGTGTGTAGGAAGTTGCCGCACTGGTGTGGCCATCCTACAATGCTGAAAGTCGGCGTGGGGCGCCCCGTTGGCCTGTGAGTTTGCGTCAGTAGCGGACCGATGTGCGAATAGGCCGAAGGCAGCACAACGCGCCAAGATCCGGATGGCACCGAGGTGGTGTCTAGTAAGTTGTCGCACTTCTGTGGCCATCCTACAATGTTGAAAGTCGGCGTGGGGCGCCCCGTTGGCCTGTGAGATGGTGTCAGTAGCGGACTGATGTGTGAATGGGGCCAAAGGCAGCGCAACAATATTTTCTACTATATTTCCGGTGTAGAAGAGACCACAAGGCGCTGAGATGCCAAGATCCGGATGGCACCGAGGTGGTGTCTTGCAAGTTGTGGTACTGGTGTGGCCATCCTACAATGCTGAAAGTCGGCGTGGGGCGCCCCGTTGGCCTGTGAGATGGCGTCAGTAGCGGACCGATGTGCGAATAGGCCGAAGGCAGCACAACAATATTTTCTGACTGACACCACAAGGCGCTGAGATGCCAAGATCCGGATGGCACCGAGGTGATGTCTAAGTTGCGGACTGGTGTGCGAATGGGGCCAAAGGCAGCGTAACAATATTTTTTGTATGGAAGATACCACTAGGCGTTGAGATGCCAAGATTCGGATGGCACTGAGGTGATGTCTAGCAAGTTGGTGTGGTCATCCTACAATGCTGAAACTCGGCGTGGGTCACCCCATTAGCCTGTGAGATGGCGTCAGTAGCGGACCGATGTGCGAATAGGCCGAAGGCAGCACAACGCGCCAAGATCCGGATGTCACCGTGGTGGTTTCATAGTTGAGAGGCACTTCATCTGCAGTGGGGCGCCGAGATCCGGATGGCACCGAGGTGATGTCTAGCAAGTTGCTGTACTGGTGTGGTCATCCTACAATGCTGAAACTCGGCGTGGGTCGCCCCATTAGCCTGTGAGATGGCGTCAGTAGCGGACCGATGTGCGAATAGGCCGAAGGCAGCACAACGCGCCAAGATCCGGATGTCACCGTGGTGGTTTCATAGTTGAGAGGCACTTCATCTGCAGTGGGGCGCCGAGATCCGGATGGCACCGAGGTGATGTCTAGCAAGTTGCTGTACTGGTGTGGTTATCCTACAATGCTGAAACTCGGCGTGGGTCGCCCCATTAGCCTGTGAGATGGCGTCAGTAGCGGACCGATGTGCGAATAGGCCGAAGGCAGCACAACGCGCCAAGATCCGGATGTCACCGTGGTGGTTTCATAGTTGAGAGGCACTTCATCTGCAGTGGGGCGCCGAGATCCGGATGGCACCGAGGTGATGTCTAGCAAGTTGCTGTACTTGTGTGGTCATCCTACAATGCTGAAACTCGGCGTGGGTCGCCCCATTAGCCTGTGAGATAGCAGTTCTTTGGATTTGGGCCTGGCTCGTCTGCTGTAGTGGGGCGCTCCTTTACCGTTTCAGTTGCCATTCAGCTGAGTTTCGGCTGCTCTTGATGCTACAGCGACAGGCGGCTGCAACAGGACTCTCAAAATGGCGGCCTGTTCTTTGGATTTGGGCCTGGTCCACTAAAATGGCCCTGGGACACCTTAGAACTCGGACGCTCGATTTTTTTTTCCTTTCCTGTACATGCAAAAAAAGGTAAATGCCCGGTACGTTACACGCTTCATCTGCCACGATGAACTCTCTAGAGGAACCGAAAAAAAATATAGTTGTGGTAACTATACCATGCATCGTCATATGGAGAGGTGGCAACAATTAATTATAGTGCTGCATAAAAGAGAGATTTGGAGGAGAACCCCTGACCTGCTAGTACATTCATCAAAGAAGTGGCACTGAGAGCTTCAGAGGCAAGGGAAACGGTCCCAAATATTTAGAAGAACTTTGGAAAGATTAAAATGACATGTTTAGATTGTGGCAAATTTATTTCATGTGGACATCTGAGTGTTACTCTAATAAATACAGCATATGAACATCATCATAGTCGATGGTTGGTAGAGACATTTTGACTATATCCTGGACCTGCCCGTCCTCGCCCAAAATGGCGCCAGAATAAATGGGACTCGTAACTCCTTGTTGTGTACTGGTTGCAGAACCTTGAAATCACGAGATACGTATGCAGTTTTGAAGCACATGGCGGGCGGGGACGAGAATTGATTGAATATTTCGACATCCCTATTGATATTAAGTTCTGATGTGTTATTGATTACTGTACTGTTGAAAGTTCGAATTAACGTCACCCATGGTACTTGCCCGCAAATGTATATCTAGATAATTTTATTGTAACTGGCCCTGTCGTATTTTAATTATAAAATGTACGTCCACCGATTCCGTAACTGTTAGACAGCTTAGTTCTTGCAACCTAATGGCCCGCCCGTTACGTTCCTCTACAGTGTAAATGTCTATTTATCATATACGATTACAGTTTGCTCCGTGGCCGGCCCACGTGGTTATAGGCTCGTATTTGTATAATGAAATTTTCACAATAAAGGTTTTTAAAAGAAAACATGGTAGTAGTATATACATTGGTAAAGTTTTTAATAATAGTCACTGTTTTAGAATCATTAAAAGGCAAGTGAAATAAAGCAGACCAATTACATGAAGGGTAAAAGGTATAATACGAAGGAACGCAGTAAAGATAAATGGTCAAGGGCTGTTGTGTTTTCTATTCCTGCAACATAAAGTGATCGATAAGAATCTCATATTCAGGCGTATCGGCGACTAAGACAGCAGGTCGACCCTCTTTTGCTCAACGGCTCCGTCATGGGACGAAGAAACGCTCTTTTTCTCGAAAAAAGAATATATTTTACTTGCAGGACAGTTGTAAAATTTCCGGGAAAGTACATTAGCCTGGAACATTATAACATATATTTAAGAAAAAATAATGTTCGGAAGTAATGAAAAGCGTAATTTTTAGGTCATATGATCAAGCCTTTCATCATTACAATAAGAAAAGTAAAATGAACCAATGAAAAGTTTTATTAACAAGTCACATGACTTGTTATGCTTACGTTACGCGCTGCGCGCCCCGGATGACTTCCGGATGCGCTAACGCGGCGCGTCATATGACGCATTACGCGACAACGCAGGTACAGAATATAGTCAAAATGTCTCCACCAACCAGCGGTCGGAACACAACCCCTTTCAGCAGGCTAAATAGTTCTGTTAAATGACAACAGAAGGGACAGGCAACAAGAACCATCAGTCAAAGAGGGGAGGGCTAGTTCTTCTCTACCGGGTTACATTGGGGCGCTACCGGAACTGATCGAATTGGTAGTCTACAGTGTTTCTGGATGTTTCAGACTGAAGCTGGGGTTAGCATGAGAGCAGCACCATTTCGTAGCTCCGTCGTGGTCATTCCGCAACCAATCATGGCAGCCGTTCTTTATCGTTATTTTGGGCGGGGTGGGTGGCGGAGCAGAGCTGTTTTGCAGCCATCATTGTGTGGAGTTCAGTTCATCTCACTAGTTTTGTATTTGTCATGAGGGGTTGTTCCTAATGTTTCTATTTTAGCGAGGTCAAAAAGAGATCCCATTAGTGGCCTACTGATTTTGCTCGATTCCTTTTCTTTTTTTTTACACGATTTTTCGTTATCTGCAAAGACTAAACAGAGTATTGCGACTCTGTGTTTGTTTGTAAATAGAGAATGAACCAAAGAGAACTAATTCTAAAACAGTAAATACTTGGATAACAATGAATCAAATGGAGAGAGAAGCAGGCACGACGGATTACAATGGGGGCAAAGACCTGCGTTAACTACCTTTCACTATCTGCAAAGAGAGAGTACTCCTAATAGAAATGAGGGGGGGGGGCACCATTCAAAGCAGATCAGTGTGCATAAACACGAAAATGTTTTCACTTACCACGTACTTGACATTCGACAGCTTATGATATTTGCTATTAAAAAACCATTGAAATTCACTGAAAAAACCATAGGTTATAGACCATATATAGTTAGGAATTAGCATTTACAAAACCTTGAAAATTCACTGAAAAAACCATAGGTTATAGACCATATATAGTTAGGAATTAGCATTTAAAAAACCTTATTTTACTCACACAAAACCATTGAAATTCCATATATAGTTAGTTGCACTAACTATATATCGCGCACCTGCAATCCACTGCTGATGATGTCACATATTACATCATTCATGACATGGTCAGTGACATCACTGATGACATCACTGATGACATCTCAAATGACATCACTGATGACATCACTGATGACAACATCCAGTGACTGTATGTTTCTGTAAAGTTAAAATGTGTCTTACATATTGAAGAATGAGTGGAAGTATAAGTGTCTGGACAAAGGATTTAGTAGGTGCATGACTGAATGCATGAGTGAGTGATTAAATGTGTCTCACTGAGTGCATGGGTTAGTGACTAAAGTGTCTTAATTTGTGCATCATTATGTCTGTTGTTCTGTAAACTGCTGCATGTTTTGATCAGTAGCTATATGATTAACTATATGGGTTACTGATTGATTGTCCAAGTATTTGTATGGGAGACTGAGTGTGTGTGTGGCTGGCTGGGAGGTGTGTGACTCTGTGCAGATCAATGTGTACTTGTATCAATGATTGTATAACAAGGTAAGTATGTGTTAGTATATGTTTGAAAATGTAAGGTGCTCTATGTTTAACTGTATAGACAAGAAAATGGAAGTGTCATTGATTCTTTACAGGACTGACTAGGTGTGTGAGTAACTCCATGGATGAGTGGCAGACTGTGAGTGTCTGTATAGGTGTATGAGTGCATATGATAGTGTTGTAAAGATGAGTGATTGTATGTATGAATGATAGTATGGGTGAATGAGTGAAGGTGTGTGTAGACGTAGGAATCAGTGAGTGCGTATGTAGTAACTAGTATTGGTGTGTCAATGGTTTCAAAAATTATATTCTGTATTTAACACTGGGTGAAACAGAGGTTATATTAAAATGTGAGGAGATGCATTGTATTGTCACATGAATGATATCATCAGTGATGTGGTCATTGATGTCAAATGAGATGTCATCAGTGATGTCATCAGTGATGTCATTTGAGATGTCATCAGTGATGTCATCAGTGATGTCACTGACCATGTCATGAATGATGTAATATGTGACATCATCAGCAGTGGATTGCAGGTGCGCGATATATAGTTAGTGCAACTAACTATATATGGAATTTCAATGGTTTTGTGTGAGTAAAATAAGGTTTTTTAAATGCTAATTCCTAACTATATATGGTCTATAACCTATGGTTTTTTCAGTGAATTTTCAAGGTTTTGTAAATGCTAATTCCTAACTATATATGGTCTATAACCTATGGTTTTTTCAGTGAATATATATATATATATATTCACTGAAAAAACCATAGGTTATAGACCATATATAGTTAGGAATTAGCATTTAAAAAACCTTATTTTACTCACACAAAACCAATGAAATTCCATATATAGTTAGTTGTACTAACTATATATCGCGCACCCGCAATCCACTGCTGATCATGTCACATATTACATCATTCATGACATGGTCAGTGACATCACTGATGACATCACTGATGACATCTCAAATGACATCACTGATGACATCACTGATGACAACATCCAGTGACTGTATGTTTCTGTAAAGTTAAAATGTGTCTTACATATTGAAGAATGAGTGGAAGTATAAGTGTCTGGACAAAGGATTTAGTAGGTGCATGACTGAATGCATGAGTGAGTGATTAAATGTGTCTCACTGAGTGCATGGGTTAGTGACTAAAGTGTCTTAATTTGTGCATCATTATGTCTGTTGTTCTGTAAACTGCTGCATGTTTTGATCAGTAGCTATATGATTAACTATATGGGTTACTGATTGATTGTCCAAGTATTTGTATGGGAGACTGAGTGTGTGTGTGGCTGGCTGGGAGGTGTGTGACTCTGTGCAGATCAATGTGTACTTGTATCAATGATTGTATAACAAGGTAAGTATGTGTTAGTATATGTTTGAAAATGTAAGGTGCTCTATGTTTAACTGTATAGACAAGAAAATGGAAGTGTCATTGATTCTTTACAGGACTGACTAGGTGTGTGAGTAACTCCATGGATGAGTGGCAGACTGTGAGTGTCTGTATAGGTGTATGAGTGCATATGATAGTGTTGTAAAGATGAGTGATTGTATGTATGAATGATAGTATGGGTGAATGAGTGAAGGTGTGTGTAGACGTAGGAATCAGTGAGTGCGTATGTAGTAACTAGTATTGGTGTGTCAATGGTTTCAAAAATTATATTCTGTATTTAACACTGGGTGAAACAGAGGTTATATTAAAATGTGAGGAGATGCATTGTATTGTCACATGAATGATATCATCAGTGATGTGGTCATTGATGTCAAATGAGATGTCATCAGTGATGTCATCAGTGATGTCATTTGAGATGTCATCAGTGATGTCATCAGTGATGTCACTGACCATGTCATGAATGATGTAATATGTGACATCATCAGCAGTGGATTGCAGGTGCGCGATATATAGTTAGTGCAACTAACTATATATGGAATTTCAATGGTTTTGTGTGAGTAAAATAAGGTTTTTTAAATGCTAATTCCTAACTATATATGGTCTATAACCTATGGTTTTTTCAGTGAATTTTCAAGGTTTTGTAAATGCTAATTCCTAACTATATATGGTCTATAACCTATGGTTTTTTCAGTGAATATATATATATATATATTCACTGAAAAAACCATAGGTTATAGACCATATATAGTTAGGAATTAGCATTTAAAAAACCTTATTTTACTCACACAAAACCAATGAAATTCCATATATAGTTAGTTGTACTAACTATATATCGCGCACCCGCAATCCACTGCTGATCATGTCACATATTACATCATTCATGACATGGTCAGTGACATCACTGATGACATCACTGATGACATCTCAAATGACATCACTGATGACATCACTGATGACATCTCAAATGACATCACTGATGACATCACTGATGACAACATTCAGTGACTGTGTATTTCTGTAAAGTTAAAATATGTCTTACATATTGAAGAATGAGTAGATGTATAAGTGTCTGGACGAAGGATTTAGTAGGTGCATGACTGAATGAATGAGTGAGTGATTAAATGTGTCTCACTGAGTGCATGGGTTAGTGACTAAACTGTCTTAATTTGTGCATCAATATGTCTGTTGTTCTGTAAACTGCTGCATGTGTTGATCAGTAGCTATATGAGTAAGTATATGGGTTATTGATTGGTTGCTCAAGTATTTGTATGGGAGACTGAGTGTGTGTGTGGGTGGCTGGGAGGTGTATGACTCTGTGCATAGATGTGTGAGCAGTTGATTCACTACATGTATGGGTTCAAAAGTGCACGTGGAAACAGCTGTATGGGCGGTTGACTGTGTGCATGAGTGTATTGGTGAGTGAATGAATATCTCAGTGCTACATGTCAAAGTAAGTACATATGTAAAACACAGTACATGTGAGAGTTGACATATATAAATAACTGTGCATAAGAGCCAGTGAATGTGTGAGTGGCTGTATGGATCATTGTGAACTTGTATCCAGGATTGTATAAGAGAGTAAATATGTGTTAGTATATTTTTGAATAAGTAAGGTGTGTATAACTGTATAGTTGAGAAAATGGAGGTGTGATTGATTGTTTGCATGACTGACTAGGTGTGTGTGTAACTTCATGGATGAGTGACAGTCTGTGAGTCTCTGTTTACACTGAGTGTATCTAAGGTTATATTAGAGTCTGAAGAGGTTCATTGTATTATCACATGAATGATGTCATCAGTGATGTGATCAGTAATGTCAAATGAGATGTCATCAGTGATGTCATCAGTGATGTCATTTGAGATGTCATCAGTGATGTCATCAGTGATGTAATTTGAGATGTCATCAGTGATGTCATCAGTGATGTCACTGACCATGTCATGAATGATGTAATATGTGACATGATCAGCAGTGGATTGCGGGTGCGCGATATATAGTTAGTACAACTAACTATATATGGAATTTCATTGGTTTTGTGTGAGTAAAATAAGGTTTTTTAAATGCTAATTCCTAACTATATATGGTCTATAACCTATGGTTTTTTCAGTGAATTTTCAAGGTTTTGTAAATGCTAATTCCTAACTATATATGGTCTATAACCTATGGTTTTTTCAATGAATTTCATTGGTTTTTTAAAAGCTAATATCTATAGCTGTAAAATGTATTCTTCTTTAAATCCAAAAATATATTTTATATGTTTATTAATAATTTTTTTTAAATATTTTTTTTGTTTCGCTCCCGGTCCGCGAACCGGGAAGCTTCCCGTTAGCTCAATTTGATTCCGCGATCCGGTCCGCGAACCGGTAAGAAATCAACATAGTGACGGTATCGCGTTGCCGCGTAATGCGTCTTATGACGTACTGCGTTAGCGCACCCGGAAGTGCCCCGGGGCGCGGACCGAGGCGCGAAACGCAACTCCCCGGAAGCGATCCGCGGCGCGAAAGCGCGACGTATCGCGTTGCCGCGAAATGCGTCTTGTGACGTATCGCGTTAGCGCACCCGGAAGTGTCCCGGGGCGCGGACCGAGGCGCGAAGCTCAGCGACCCGGAAGCTAACCGGGGAGCGTTCCGCAGCGCGTAACATGAGCGTGAGAGGTCATGTGACTTGTTAATAAAACTTTTCATTGGTTCATTTCACTTTTAGTTTCATAATTATGGAAGGCTAGGTCAGGTGACCTAAAAATAACACTTTTCATTGGTTGAGAAGTATTGTTTTTTCCAAATGATGAAAACCCCTCCTTCTTTCCTCACTCTGACTTTCATCATTGTGAGAGGAAGACCTATTTTGCTTGTTGGAAGACCTATTTTGCTTGTGTGAAAATGGCTTCATTGGTTGCTTCAGCTGGTGGACCCCCACCACCACCTCCACCTCCTCATGGGAAGAGAGGACCACCTCCCCAGGTGATTACCAACACTGAGGAGGAAGATGAAGAAATGGATGAGGAGGGAGAACAACCACAATTTCTGGAAGAGTTGGCCCGGGTTTCAAGAAAGAAAGCCAGTTTCATCTGGCAGTTTTTTTCGATGCCTCGTGGACAAAAAAAAGTCAACGCGAGGTATGTCACCTGCCTCATATGCAAGGAACAATTGTCCAGAGGGACGGACAAAAAATACAGTTATGGTAATCATACCATGCATAGGCACATGACGAGGAAACATCCCCTAAATTACAGCCGGGCGGAATTAAGGGATATGATGGACAATCCTAGACCAACTCCTGTGGCCAGACCAACAACACCGGTTTCTTTAACACCAGAGGAGGCACGGGAAACTGTGCCAAATATCCAACAAAATTTTGGGCATATGATACATTTATGTATGCACTGTCGTGCATTATTAGCTTGTGGCAACATGAGCATCAATGCACTCAACCTTGCATATGAACACCATGATTGCCCTAACCGCCCCCAGTAATTTTTTTTTTGCTCCTGTTGAGCCCTTTTCAACGCCTGTTTTTTGTTGTTTCCCCCCCCCCAAAAAAAACAAAAAAAATATAACATCGTTCAAAAAATAAAAAAAAAACAAAAAATGTTCAAAAAAAAAAAAAAAATATAAAACAACAAAAATATTAAAAAAAAAGTTCTTTTCAGAACTACCTTCCCTTTCAAAAAAAATTGCTACAATGTTTAGCACTCTGGCAAGCTCTATTTCTTTTGGTTCGCTCCCGGGTTAGCTTCCCGGTACGCGGACCGGGAGCTAACCCAAAAATTTTTTTTTTTTAAAAAAAAGTGTAAGTATAAGGAAAGTAAACAGAGAGTGATGTTAAAAGAAAGACAGCTGTAGGGAGTAAAGAAGAGATACTGTTTAATAGATCTATTTACCGAAGAAAAGACAGAAGAGGGTATAATTGTGAAAAACAAAATAGATAACGAAGTGAAAGAAAAACAAGCATTGGCATAGCCAACAGGTCTCGCCTTTGGGACCTTCTAAGTATTTAGTTATGCAGCATATTATCCTTGGTGCAGCAACATCAACTGTTGCATGGCTAAACACGTATAAGGTCCCAAAGGCGAGACCTATTGTCTATGCCAATGCTTGTTTCTTAAGTAGTATTGCAATACGTCTGACTCTTCCATGTGAAAAGATCTTATCTTGTGCTCTAAAGATTGCTAAAGTCTCGACAGAGAACAGGCTAGGCTGTAAGTAGGGTAAATTGCGCTTGGTGATCTGTTTGAGGGAGCGTCTGCTTTGCCTGGTGTCTTTGGAGAGCAATTTTGATTGTTATACTGGACAATGTTAGTTTTATTGGTCCAGTAGACAATTAAACTGCTGCATGACCACACTGTGTGATCCTGGGCACACTTTACAAATCCTACCTACCATCCAGCGGCTGAAGTGCAAATTGTAAAACCTGATAGCTGGGCACAATTACAGTGTCATTGCAGGCACACCCTGTGTGATCTTGGACATTTATCACATCTCAAAGTACTTTTAAATGCTTGAGCTTGGGATAAACCCTAGAAAAATACTCTCATGCATTTGACCTACCCAGGTGTTTGCTGCTACGTGCTTGATAAGAAATAATGCAACACACAATTGCAACTTCTGTGCCCCTTCCAAATAAACACTAGAAATCAGAGTTGTAATTAGTCTCTAGAATGAGTAAGATGCCCTCCAGCCTCCACTTGAAAGCAGGGGTGTATAGTTTGAGGGGAGTGAGGGGGGGGCGAGGGAGGCATGCAATACTTTAACGCAGGTAAAAGTGTCCAAAGTCACACCATCTGCCCACTAAAGAGCGGCTCGCAGTGGCCGGCTGGCCCGGCTGATTAGGGGAGCTGTTGGTGCCGAGCCTGGTGGGGCAGGTCCCAGCTGTGCTCTGCCGGGCTGCAGGCAGCTCAGTTATTAGGCAGCTGGTGGCGTGGGGACCACTGCTATTCCGTCTGTAATGTGCCCGAGCCTCCCGGCAGGCGGGGGGATCACAAGAGCGACCGCTCCCACCCTCGGAGACTAATTAATTGGCAGAACAAGAGCGCATTAAGGCGGATATAGGAGGGAGCCCTGTGCTGGCACCTTCTGAGTGTATGAGCTAAAGGCAGGTGGTTGTGTGTTTCAAATGCCTCTCAGACTACAAAACGCAGCGAATGCTACGTCCAAATCTGAAATTAGGAGTGCTTGTGTGCACGTGCCTAGGTATGTCTATCTAAGTGTGTGTGCTTCATAGTAATAGTCTATGTGTCACTGCATCTTAGACTGTGTGCCACTTTAAGCATGTAACAGTGTGAGGGTATGCACTACTGCGCTTGTGAGTCACGCTGTTTGCGAGTGGGTTTGTACCTGACAATTACTGACCTTGCAGTTGTGTGTGACTCACTCTGTGCCTGTGCCACTTTATGCGTGTGCATTTAACCTTGAGTGCCTGTGTATGTGGAGCGTGATGTACTGCGTGTGTGTGCGCGTATGTGTACAGCGAGTTACTGTATGTGGCCTACTGTGAGTGTGCGTGTGTGAGCCACTGTGTTTGTGTGCGTGTCCCACGCTGTGCTGTGTATCTATCTATGTTTGTTAGTGTGTGTGTGCTGCTGTGTAGGTACCACTGTATGTGTAAGCGGGTGCTGGAGTGTATAGACAAACACACGTGAATCCTCAGTTTGTATGCAATGTACGTCACACGTAATTTACGGTCCTGTTCCGCTTTATTTTATTTTGATTGCAGTATAAAAAATGCTTGTTTATATTAGACTGGGGAATACAAATAGGAATCTAGTCTTCAAAGGGAGAGCTGCATGCCAATGTAGAACAAGCACCGGCCAGCTTATAACCCTACTCTGCGATGTTCTTGACTCCCATGCCATTGTTCACCATTTGAGTGAAGTCATGACCCCGCCTACCGAGCGGGGTAAGAAATGCTGTTCACAAGTGTGGTTGTAGCTCTCTGGGCACTTAAATATGTTGCAGCTGTCACGTTACTTAAAAACATTGTGAGAGCCTAAGTAAAACTAGAGTGAATTATCGCATGGCATTTTATGTACAGCCCTAATGTAAATAACATAGGGGCATATTATCAACATAGGCAATAAAAGTTTTGCAGCTTTTATCGGCAGAAATGTGTCGCTAAAGCTGCTTTTGCGGCAGAAAACTGCCGCTAAAACCACTTTTGCACCAGTTTTCTGCCAATAAAAAGAGCAATAATTTTATTGGCTGTATTCATAATATGCCCCTTAGTGTGCTTCAACTACACAGAGAAAGCATTATGAACACATAGTGATACAGTGATCAGTCAAAGACACTAAGAGTAATAGAGACGGAGTGAGTGAACAAGAGTGAGGAACTATGAGAAGAGAGGGACTGAGAAAAAGAGTGGAAGGAGTTGAGTAAGTAGGTAATAGAGAAAGGAATGAGGGAAGTAGCAAAGGCAGGAAACTGAGGATTAAAGAAATGAAGCAGTGGAACTAATAGTAGTTCAATGTGATAGAAATGTAACGAAAAGAGTACAAAATATTTACCTTATAATTGTCGTTAAATTACTCACTTTTTGTTTTTATACTTTCAATCTGTGAAAGAGAGAAGAAACATTTGAAAAATATTAAAACATGTATTTAAAAATTACAAAAGACAAGGGCAAAGATTGAAGGACAAACAGTTTTTCAACAACTTTGACACTTACAGAAGCTACACAGTCCTAAAGATATACATTTTAAACTAACAGTATCTTGATGCAGATGAAGTGAGGCCTATCTTAAAACATGGTGCATATTTTGCATTGCTGTTGTTTCAGAAAAGTGTCGCAAGACACTAAAATTTTAAATAATTGCTTCAGGATGCCAATAAGATGTCTACTATCCAGAGTTTTGTTTCAGGTGAGGCCTACTCAGGGTTGCAGATGAAATTTCGAGTTGTTGAAGAGAATAGAGGACATAATACATGTGAAGGTCTACCAATGAAGTGAGTCATGTCCACTGCAATCTTCAACAAAGTCCAAACCTCCTATGTTTCCCTGGACAGACCTAAACTTGATCTGCACAATGTGATTCGTAATGATAGGAAACACAGGTGATGTAATTGAAATACATGCAATTTATTTTGCTCATTTCACAATCACATCACTTGTGTTTCCTTTGCTTAGGTATCTCATTGTGCAGATGTAGTCTAGCATATGAAAGAATACGCAGAAGTGCAGCACTGCATGCAACAACTTTGACACTTACAGAAGCCTCACCTTCTCCATGCCTCCTACACAGTTCTACATATACATCATAAATGCAAACAGTACAGAATTAATTATACATGTTAAATGGTTTATTTTTGCTGTTCTCAGAATGTATCAAAATTCACTAAAAACAGTGACTTGAAGGTATTCATCATGTAACAGCGGGGAAAAAAAAACACAATCAAAATGATTGTGTTTAAAAAACCCATACAACATCAGAAATCAAAATTCAGAACTCCTTAAAGTTAACTTACTTTCCATGACGTCCAAGGATGTCCTATGAACAGCTTACACTCTTTTGTGCTGTTATTACTTTCAGCCCGCCACTTTCTGAAAGAAAATCTCCATCGTTTTTAAAAACACGTTACATGCAATAAATGACTTCTTGCTCTCTACCACAATTTTCCACAAGGCCAAATCTTGTCAGAGCCATTTATAACTCTTGGATTTCTTGTAAGCCAATCCCGTCATTTGGCATTTCCGCAACTTTCAGAATTAAAATGTTGAAGATCATTTTCACAATCCTGGAATAGTAATATCTTCCCCTTCTTGCTCAGTCATGTTCTACTTTTCCTATGACACTGATACAAGCAGACTTACACTACCTCTATGACTACTACAATTATTTAATTCTCTACATCACTTTTAATCACAAAGCAATGTAAAACAGTAGACAGCATTGCAGACTTACATTCCCTCTACTCCATGTTTTGATTGGCTGCTTCAATTAGTTTATAAAAAGAAACAGTTTTTCTGAACTCATTCAAAGTGCACGTATTTCTCCATAATGTCCAGTCCTATGGTTAGAAGTTATGTCTCTGAACTACACTTATCCTCAAGGCCAAATTGTGTAGGAGCCATTAGAACTTCTTGAAATTCCACAGAGCACATCCCGAGATTATTTCCCTAAAATTTTGGTTTTAAAAACACCAGGTAAGAGTTTTTAAGGTCATACGGCAATTTTTTTTTGAAAATTAAAACAGAATCATTGCAGAATGACCAGCCATTTCTAGACTTTAAATAAGCTGTGTAATGTCCTGATGTTATTGAAGGGCCGTCATGATATATAATTGCTGCAGTTACAAAAGTCCTTCCTGATATTGACAACTGCGAAGCTACAAAATTTTTAATTAAAGTTGTCAATTTTGTTCCATCAGGCCTACATCGTTGGAACATTAAAATGACATACTGGCCATATGTTCGTATAAATAATGTGGACATCATTTCAGATTTACATTGGCTACACTCCATGTTGTGATCAGCTGCTTTTACTAGCTTATTAAAGGAGACTGATTTACTGTCTGGCAAAGTTAAATATATAAATCTTTCTGAGTCTACACTAGTAGTACTTGATACCATACAGTTCTCGCAGTCATGCTGCCATTGATAAGAAAGCCCAAACAGCTGATCTACATCTACACCTTCAGCATGTAATACATCAAGCATATACATTAAAAACTCCTGACAATCTTGCTGAATATTTTGAGAGAATTGTGTTTGGCCTGAACATCTGTCTAACAGATTTCGAATTTCAGACACACTTTCTATGTTTCTTCTATCAGTGGTACATTTCTCTAACACAGAATTTAACAAACTGCAAAATCTTTGATCAGAATTGACCACAATCACTTCTTTTACATTTTTTAGAGAAAACAAAACATTAACCACTACATTAGCATAGCAGTTGACACCAGAACTGTTTTCAAACTGAAAACCAACAACATCTTCAACAGAATCCTTTTTGTTTCTGCTTGTAATTTTAGGTTCATTGACTTTTTGTCTTTTTGCTACAACCTCCCCAGTATTGTTCTCATTTCTTCGTTTCCGGCCTACCACACGTTTCTCAAACAAAGGATACTGAGGCAAATGTGGCGCATACTCTCTTCTTAACCTATTGTATTCCTTAACACAATCTAGATCCGCACAAATGTTTGTGACATCACACTCAATCAAGTACAATCCCGATAAAGTTCTAACTCGTGACAATGCCACATATGCCATACCCTCCTTGAACACAGAACTGCCAATATTCACCAATGCACTGTCTACACTTAAACCTTGCGATTTATGAATTGTCACCGCATATGCCAAGCAAACAGGAAACTGCTTACGGCGAACATAAAAGTCTTTTACAAGCAAAAATCTAGCAGAACAACGAGCAATTAGCTGTACTTCCTCAATGCCATCAAATTTAATTTTTAAAAATTCAATTCCATCTCTATTTCTGTATTTCACAAAATCAACAACATTACCCATTGATCCATTTACCAGACCTCTTTCAACATGTAAATTCCTTCTTAAAATTATACGGCAGTTCAAGCACACATTCAGAGTCTTTTCAAAACCTGCAGTTTTAGATATACTCTTCTCTAATGAATCCAATTTTGTTTTCAGATTCTCAGACAAAATAATTGTTGATCCCATATGCTCTACTCTATCAATAGCTTCCAGTTTCACAATCTCTTGCTTTTCTAAATGCAACATTTTGTTGTTAAATTTGGCACATTCTGCAAGAGTTGGCATCAAACATATTCCAGATTTCTTCTCAGTAATTTTCTGAAAAATATTCTCAGGCACAACATCTTGTTCTGGATATAAATTTGACAGTAATCGTGCATGTAAAGCTTCTTTCCCATGCTCGGTCACTTTTCCAATTCTAACATCTTGTAGAATAGTCTTGTAAACTTCATCCTTCGCCTGACGCATATTTTCATGCAGTTCAGCATAATTGAAGTTTAACCATATATTGACGTTGCCAATGCTGCCTAGGCACTTCCTGGTATCTTCATGCGTGAGCATTTTGAACACAGGTTGCCCTTTCACTGGTGTCAGCTGCAGAAGATCTCCGAAAACAATGATGTGTTTGCCACCAAATAACACATCATACTCTGTTTTGAGAACTTCTTGCATCCTCAAATGCACAAAGGCAAGCATGACATTGGAAACCATGCTTACTTCGTCAATGATAAGAAGTTTCATTTTCCTCAAGATTCTTGAAACTTCAAAACAAGCATCTCCAGATAGCTTGTGATATTGTAATTTGTTGTCATGCTCCACTGGCAGCATCAGTAAACGATGTAAAGTAATCCCTTTAATATTATGTGCTGCCAGTCCAGTTGGAGCAGTGACAACACAAGACAGCGATGACTCTGTCCTTTCCTGCAAATAGCATGAAATTGCTTTAATAAGGAAACTTTTTCCAGTTCCCGCTTCTCCACTCACGTACAGTCGGAGAGGCTTCAACGACGTACATGAGCACTCTTTCTTATCATGACTTAATCCATGATCAATTTGCATGGTAACTTCGTCATATATTTTCCTCTGCTCAACGTTGAGTTGTCTTTCCAACTCTTCTAAGTTAACCGCATCCTCTTGAGCATGTGCCATGGCTCTTTCCACTTCATTCATAGCAGTGGCAGCTTCATTTTCGATAACAGGTCCTCCTAGTGGATCCTGACTCAATGAAGCAGAACTCTGACTGTCCTGAGAACTGTCTCTGGCAATCTCGGCTGCAATCGTTGCTTCCTGCTCAATTTCCGCATTCAACATTTCTACATATTTGGGAAAAGCAGGACATTCTATGGTCTCCTTGGCGGCATTGAAAGAGTCTTCGTAACAGAGGAAATCTCCAAGCAGCTCCTCTTCTGCACGCCAAGGCTTGAAAAGTTGCAAAAGTGCTAAATAGAAAAACTCCTTTTTTTCAGGAGATTCACCACTCAATTTTCGATGGTTTACCAAGTGGCATTTTCTTTGCTTGACCAGACATCCCTCACTTCCTATTACAGCATACACTCCTTTCTCAGTATCTTCTTTGATGTTCCTCTTGAATATGTAATTTTGCAGAACCTCATACAGACAAACATTCTTGAGGTGACTGCTTCGATTTGGATAATATGTATCCAACATGTTTGTCTTCAAAATGTCGGTACTGTTTGCCTCCTTTTCCGCCAAATACTCAATTTCCCGCACAGGTTTGAGAACTCGATTACGCGTTGCAGCAAGACCAAGACTCGCCCAAACGATACTCCTGGACTTGGCATAGAGACTTGCTGAAGACAACCGGTCAGAACATTCGTACGCTCCGATTTCTCGATGCGACAACATCTTCAGACTGAAACTGTACAACTTCTTGCTGAGGCTCTTTTCATGGGAAATGTCCTCCCACATATCCTTCAATTCTGTCTTCTCTTTTTTGGTGATGTAAGACCTCGCATACCGAGCCACAGCCATACAGTTATCAGCCACAAACTGTATATCCATGTTAGCATTCCACATGGACAAAATCACCGGGTTGTAGTCGTTGATGTACTTGGACTCTTGGTTCCTCTTCAAATTGTAAGTGTTTTTAGGTGATTTCTTCATGACATTGTGTCGCAGCGAAGACATCAAACTGTTTACTCTTCCTTTAGAAATCACCGGTCGTGGAAAGCCGAAACGACATTTAGTGTAGAACTTGTCCTTGTTTCGGAATTTACGACGGCAGTACTTTCCACATCGATGGCTTTGGAAACGCAGAACTTTTTCTCTTAGGCTTTTCTTCTCCTTTGCGTTTGGAACAGCACACGTAGAATACTGTTGGATGAAACTCATCACTGAGTCTTCTGGATCCGTTCCAAATTTAGGTGCATCCTTGATCCACAGCAACATATGTATATGAGGAGCACCTCTTGCTTGGTACTCCTTTCTCCAGAAGAAATCCAACACCTCTCCAAGAGGTGGATTCTTCTTATTCATGATGAAAGACATCATAGCTTCAAATCTATGATTGAAGTACCTACATACATTGACTGGATCCAAAGAGCACAGTTCTCCAGGTGTCTTGAATTCGATGTTATCTACGTTAGCATTTGCCTCTCGTAGAAATTCAAGTAAGTCTTCCCAGCCATACTCGGCACAGCTCAGAGTGAGGAACCATGTGGGAGTACCTAAGTTCCTCAGCATACATTTTAAATCACCATGACGACGGTACCAGTACTCATTAGTACCACGCTGACACGCCATGAGATTAATCAGGTGAGAATCCAAAATACTGTCTTGGACATTGACTTTATCCATAAAGTCACTTGCCGAGATGTTTTGCATGTGTATACCACTTTTCAAGATGTGGTTCACTGCATATGACAGTCCAGACAGATCGCTTTCAAACAGGAGATGAAACAAATAAGGAATGCATTGTCGAAACCTAGCATCTCCTGCATACAATCGCAAAGTCCGGTATTCAGAAGCAGGAATTTGATGAGGTCGCTCATCATATCTTCCTCCCTGACCTGTTGGAAAAAGCTGTGGGAAACACCGAGCTTCCAAACTTTCCTCCCAAACACTAATGGGACTCCCTTTGGCTTGTTTCATTTGAAACAACTCAATAGCATTCCCCATGACTTCCTTGGAATGCAAAGGATGAACACTATAATGTTCATATATTTCTTCACTAGTAGAGGGTTCTACTTTCTCAATTTGACCAGCACACAAATCGCTATCCTCTTCCTCACTTACTTCCTCTTCTGCAACATATACATTCTTATAGTATTTATTATTTTTTTTCAAATACAATGTTGCCTTTTTAACTTTCCTAACATCTACTAAATCTTGCCATATTTTCTTATTCTTTGTCGGAACCCCATTAACTAAGATAACCAGAGGTTCCTCTTCCACTTTTTCTACTCCAATTGTGTTAATGTTTTTCTTCAAATCTAGAGGCAAATAAACAACTCTTCCCTTTAATCCTCTCTGTAAATCTGATGGAGGCAATTTCCCTGTCTTTGGCTCCATTCTTACAATAGCCTGAAAGGGATGGATACTTTGAATCAAAATAGATTCATAAGTATTTAAATCCTTCAATTCAGAAGGAATCTCAACCAATTCCAGATTATTATGAACTGCTCTAGCAGGCATCTGGTTTTGATTTAATTTGCAACAACAATGAGTACACACACGTTGATCCAATCCCAAATCAAAACCATTTTCTACCATCAAGTATGTTGCAAAATCCTTCCATTCACTATTATTTTCCCTTTCACTTTTTGCATATAAATCCACTAACTTAGTCTGATTCTTATAATAAGTGCGTCGACAACACACACAAGTGAAATTAGGCCTCTCACTTGATTTCACCTCAAACGTCGCAATTTCCCTCTGGAAATTATCTGTACTGGAAACCTGTACACTATCTTCCACATGACCCTCTTCTTCTTGCTCAATTTCAACATTCTCCTCTTTACTTCCAAAGTAACAAAACTCAATTTCTTCACATATTTTTTTATTTTTATTTTTATTTAATTTACTTTCACATCTATTTCAGAACCATGCAAAAGAGCAGCGCATAATTGTTTAAGCATAATTGCTGGACTCTTAGCATAATACAACATTCTAACTAATTTCCTCACTTTGTTATGATGCACTGCTAGCATCCTGAAATGATGAAAAACACTCTGGCATACTCTCCTGGAAAGACAAGCCAGTGAATGTCCATGCAAACCTGTCACTTCTCTTACTCTGCAAGGATCTAATTCTTGCAACAACATCATTTTCTGCTTCAAACTTTTCTTATTAAATGACCGCACAAAATCACAAAGCAAATTGATGGAATCCTGTCGCACACTGCAAATACTACTACACTTCCAGGTGTACACAGGACCCTTAGCACGTCTTCCTAAAACCTCATTACCTAACACCTCTTCTGCCTCTGTTGTCACAAGTTTTTCTTTTTCAACTGGACAACCATCTTTCACTTCATAAGCACGACCACTGGTGTCAACTGCATGCACCAAATCATTATCCTGGAAATAACTCTCCTCATTAAAAAATGCCTCACAGCTTGAACTATGCATCCATTCTCCAGAAAAAACTTCACAAAAATTACTACGATTAACTATTCTCTTCCATCTACTATTTCTTTTGAAATCATAAATTGCCTTGTTTAGCTTCCTAATTCTATTGATTATCAAAATAAATAACTTACGTTTAATTTCAAATGCCTGATCAATAACTTTCTCAACTTTTTTTTTCTCTTATAAAAAACCAGTTTCTGTTGACCTTTCTTAATATTTTTTAACAAATTGCCAATTATCCTGTTGCGGAACATTCGTTTACGAATCTCCCTAAACTGTTGTTTCCTTCTACTATCATGCACAGAGTTATCTCTTGCTCTAGCACTAACATTTTTGATTGGCCTTTCCTTTCCATTTGAATTCCTTCTCGTTGTATGGACTGAAACATTTTCTGTAGTAATATTTTTTTTACTACACATATTTCTTATAAATAGTTTTGTGCTCTTACCCGGTGCTTTCTTCGTGACTTGACAAATCTTTTTGTTAGAGGACTGCTGCGTTTTTTTTTTCACCTGCTGTCTTTGACGTTTTGCAGCCTTTCTCTGTCTTTCTATTGTAGGCATGGTGAAATCTTGAAATGATCTGCAGTTGAATCTGTGGAAAAATATAATAAATAATGTTATTAACCATTATTACCAAACAGTAAATCAGTAACAGTGATAAAAAACTTAACACACTACTTGACATTTTAATTAGAAGATTTTTTAGTCGTTGGCAAATTTACAATACAGAAATACCAGAAAAGAAATGACATTTATATTTATGTTACCTATGCTATTTTATATGTGAATCTGATCTAATTTTATGAGCATATTTTAATATTTTATTGAAGACACTACACATAACCTGCTTTTGAAGGTGTCTTTATTTTTAAATTAAACGGTTTACCTTTTTACTTTTTATTAATTATAAATTTTAAAAATGAATGTTTATATTTCCAAAGGCTCAAGCAGGTCAGCTTCCCATCCTATATCATATAATTCGGACAAATCTGCATCCTCATCACGCTCTTCTTCATCCTCAGGATTTAAATCATCCAAGGGATCAACATCCACTGATGTTTCAATTACAAGTTCAATGATGAGGTCAAAATCAACTGATTGCAGATTGTCGCTCATGTTGAGGTTGTCTTTATCTTTAAAGAAAGATAACAACAATGAGATGTTGCAGAGTAAGAGACAAATCTCACAGATTATAATAGTAAAATTGTTTAACAAGAGTAACATTTTGCAGCTATTATTTAGCCATGTCCAGCGATGCTGAGCAGGTGAAGCCTATGTCTAATCTTTCACTGAACAGGACTCATCTCTTCTTAACCTTGGATAAGCCTCACCAACTCTGTGTCCCCTGCACATACTTAAATGTAAAGGGGCAGATTTATGTTAAATGGCACATCCCCAGGCATGCACCAGTTAACGTGCACCACTGCTCTGCCACCCATGGTGTGCCACATTTACAATCAGATAGGAGAAACCTGCGTCAAAACCCTGCGCCTGCTTGAAGCAGGCATAGGTCTTGACGCAACATTGTGGAGATGGTGCACCCCTGAGCCTTGCTGGAGCTGCATCGCACTTGCGATACAACTCCAGCAATGCGCCACCTTAACGGCACAGATGCGTCAAGCATCTGTGCCGTTTTTGCCCCATGCTGTGCCGCATTGTAAATGCAGCACACCATGGGTGGCGGAACAGCGGCGCAAGATGACTGGCACATCCCTGGTGATGCGCCAGTCATCATAAATCTATCCCTAAGCTTCTTATCTTGTTAGAGATGAACTGCCATATGTATCATCAAAATATTTTGCATTTCCTAAATAGCGAATTTTAAGGAATAAATAGCGATTCTTTACCATTCCTAATTTGCGATGAGCAAATTGCTAATTGCAAGTTACCCGTTCATTTCCATGGGCTAGGAGGCTCATAGGAATGAAGGTTTAATTTGCGATTAGCAATTTGCTCATCACAAATTAGGAATTTTTCCAAGGGTGCAGGGGTGTCTCAAGAACACCCTGCTGCACCCCTGAAAAAGAAATTTGGGGGCATATGGCACACATACATGCCCTAAGGGCATGTGTTGGCGTCATATGGGACCTTTTGTTTTTTTTAAAAAAAGCTTTTTGAAAAGAATTCACAAATTACCACCAATTTACCACAATAGTTTCCAAATCCTTAATGTCATTTTTTACATATTTTTTGTTTGATACATTGCATTTAAGTAGTCACAAAATTTGCAAATCCTTCAGTGCAATTGCAAAATAAGGAATAGCAAATTTTGCTACTCCTTATTTTGCATCAAACTTGTTTGATACATACCATTTGTCTAATTAACATTCGCAAAGGCCAAAATTCGTAGAATTTTGATCTTTGCGAATGCTAATTAGCTTGATACATATGGCCCCAAGTGAGGCCTGTCTTACGACATGGTGCATCTTTTGCATCACTGCTGCATCGGTTTCATGTGGTACGTTTTTTTTACACCATGACATATCTGCCTAAATGCATCAATTTGTAATGTTGTCGCCTCATAGCAAATCTTTTGCACCGCCGCTGCATCATAAAAGTGACGCACAGTGGCACAAAAGAGGCATACACCTATCATAAATCTGTCCCTAGCATTTTAAATGATTAATCCAGGATGACGATATGGTGTGGCCTATCCAGAGGTTTGTTTAAGGTGAGGCCTACTCAGGATTGCAGATTAAAGTTACGCTTGATGAAGAATACAGAGGAGATAATACATGTAAAGGCCTACCAATGAAGTAAGTAATGTGCACTTTATTGCGCCAGTCATCATAAATGTATCCCTAAGCTTCTTATCTTGTTACAGATGAACCACCATATGTACCATCAAACTATTTTGCATTTCCTAAATAGCAAATTTTAAGGAATAAATAGCAATTCTTTACTATTCCTAATTTGCAATGAGCAAATTGCTAATTGCAAATTACCCATTCATTTCCATGGGCTAGGAGGCTCATAGGAATGAAGGTTGCAATTTGCGATTAGCAATTAGCTCATCACAAAATAGGAATTTTTTCAAGCATGCAGGGGTATCTCAAGAACACCCTGCTGCACCCCTGAAAAATAAATTTGGGGGCATATGGCACACCTACATGCCCTAAGGGCATGTATGGGCGTCATATGGGACCTTTTGTTTTTTGGAAAAAAATGCTTTTTGAAAAGAATTCGCAATTTACCACAAACTAGAAGTTGGTGGTAGTTTCCAAATCCTTAATATCATTTTTTACATATTTTTTTGTTTGATACATTGCATTTAAGGAATCGCAAATTTTGAATTAAGGACATTTTAAGTCATTTCCACATGTGCAGTGTTTTCAAATTATGATTTGAAAATCGTTTTTGGGGAAAAGTAATGGTTTGCAAATTTATGACAAGGACATAATGGTGTATGCTTCTCTATAAGGCATTTCAGTGTCTCTGATGTCATTTTTCCCATATTACATTATAAGACCTTTCCCCATGGAGCACATTCCTTGTAAATATGCTCCCACCTGTGCATGGCGAATTTAGATTTTGACTGTTTGAGTCACATAGCCATGTTAAAAGTGACCCAAAAAAATTGCAAACGTTTTAAAAAAACACATTCATGTGTCTTAAGGACATTTTAAGTCCTTTCCCCATGGACAATGTTTTCTAAGTGGCGCAAAAGAGGCATACACCTATCATAAATCTGTCCCTAGCATTTTAAATGATTAATTCAGGATAACAATAAGATGTGGCCTATCCAGAGGTTTGTTTAAAGTGAGGCCTACTCAGGATTGCAGATTAAAGTTACGCTTGATGAAGAATACAGAGGAGATAATACATGTAAAGCTCTACCAATGAAGTAAGTGATTTCTAGTTCATTGCGCCAGTCATCATAAATGTATCCCTAAGCTTCTTATCTTGTTAGACATCATCCGCCATATGTATCATATAACTATTTTGCATTTCCAAAAAAGCGAATTTTAAGGAATAAATAGCGATTCTTTACCATTCCAAATTTGCGATGAGAAAATTGCTAATTGCAAATTACCCATTCATTTCCATGGGCTAGGAGGCTCATATAAATGAAGGTGCAATTTGCGATTAACAATTTGCTCATCACAAATTAGGAATTTTTTCCAAAGGTGCAGGGGTGTCTCAAGAACACCCTGCTGCACCCCTGAAAAAGAAATTTGGGGGCGTATGGCGCACATACATTTTAACAACATTCCTTTACCTCAAAAACGATTTTCAAATCATAATTTCAAAACACTACACATGGGAAAATTACTTAAAATGTCCTTAAGACACATAAAAGCGTTTTTTGATTGCCTTTCCTGCATGGTTGGGTCACTTTTAACATGGCTATGTAACACAAACATTCAAAATCTAAATTTTCCATGCACAAGTGGGAGCATATTTACAAGCAATTTGCGCCACAGAGAAAGGTCTTACACTAAAATGAGAAAAATAACATCAGGGACAGTCAATTGCCTTATAAAGAAGCATACACCATTATGTCCTTGTCATGAATTTAAAAACAATTCCTTTTCCCCAAAAACGATTTTCAAATCATAATTTCAAAACACTGCACATGGGAAAATGACTTAAAATGTCATTAAGACACATGAAAGCGTTTTTTGATTGCCTTTCCAGCATGGTTGGGTCACTTTTAACATGGCTATGTAACACAAACATTTAAAATCTAAATTTCACATGCACAGGTCGGACCATATTTACAAGCAACTTGCGCCACAGAGAAAGGTCTTACATTAAAATGGGAAAAATAACATCAGGGACAGTCAATTGCTGTATAAAGAAGCATACACCATTATGTCCTTGTCATAAATTTAAATCAATTCCTTTTCCCCAAAAACGATTTTCAAATCATAATTTCAAAACACTGCACATGGCAAAATTACTTAAAATGTCCTTAAGACACATAAAAGCATTTTTTCATTGCCTTTCCTGCATGTTTGTATCACTTTTAACATGGCTATGTAACACAAACATTCAAAATCAAAATTTTCCATGCACATGTGGGAGCATATTTACAAGCAATTTGCGCCACATAATTCATAATTTTCTCCTTAAAGCACACTATTCTCTATCTAAATTAAAGAAATATTTTCTCACCTTAGCAAATATTTTGAGTTTGAAAACAGTCTCAGAAACACACCAATTTGTCTTCAGCAGAGCAAAAGGTATGCACTCCAGAGTCTGCAGCTATCAAAAGCACAGAAATGCTGTAATTCTTCACACATATTTCTCATGTCACCCAATCAAAACTCTTCCCTCACTTTTTTTCAAATGAACACCCTTCCCCCCTCTGCCCTTTCTGCCTATTTTGCATAGCAACCACCTCTTGGAAGACCTCTGGTGTTTGCAAGTTCACACAACAATGTTGCAATTGAACTCTGAACTCTCAGTGCACCTGCATATCCAGTGCATTCTTTCATTTAATGATTTTTTATTGACCACTCAAAATACATCTTTCAAAGAACACATCTGTGCACCCTAACTTTCTGTTTTCAGCAATCAAAATCCACCAATCACTGTTACTGCTTCATGAACACAGAAACTCCACAGTTTTTTTTTCATTTTACACTCTCATTTTTTCAACTGCCATTTCATTGCCACACTTCATCTGACTTCAGGAGAACCTTCTCTCACCATGTTTTCTGTCTGGATTGTTGGACATAGTTATATTCACTGGGCTCAAAGGTACGTTGAAAACAGGAATTTACCTAACCTCAATTTACAAGATGTGGAAATTAAGTGGTTTGGCCACAGAGGATTAAAATGTCACCAATTGATACCATTGGTGAAAACCTTTATGCATTTGCCAAAACCTGACCTGTTAATTGTGCACTGTGGAGGTAATGACTTGGGCACTTTGACTGGTGTAGGTCTGGAAATGCTTTTAAAGGACACCTTTGAGCAATTAATGGCACTTTTTCCTCAGACTGCCTTGGTATATTCAAATATATGCCAAAGACAGAAATGGAGGTGGTCAAACCAATTTTGTCCACAAATTGAGAAGTCGAGGAAGCATGTAAACAAATCTATTTCAGCTTACATGAGAGACCATGGAATGGGCTCCCTGTACAACAATAACTTGCGTTACTACATGCAAGATATCTACAGAGGAGATGGAGTTCACTTCTCAGATGAGGGCAACAGAATTTTCACTCTGAATTTAAAAATGTGCATTGGTACCTACTTATAAGTACCTAAATGTACCATAAACCCAAAAGCTCTTCTCAGAGCTACCCTACATCTGATCACTCACAATTATTATTTAACTCTAACATTTTTCACTAATTTTCAACAAAGTACGCTCCCGGGGGCGCTACCCGGTACGCGAACCGGGAGCTAACCTCGCGAATTTTTTTTTAAAAATGTTTTTTTTCGCACATATAAGCCTCCTCAGCCACCCTCAGAAAACCTAGGGGGTCAAGATAACTCTACCGTGCTACCCATTCTGAACATTATTTGCCCTCCATCTTGTATCTTAATTCGACCGAAACACAAAATGGTGGACTCCCGGAACGCTTAAGGTCCGCGAACCGAGGCGCTCAACGGTTCGCATACCGGGTCGCTCCCTGGGAAGCGCACCATCAAAAAAGGTGGGAAAGTAGTTCACAGAAAAGCCACTGGAGACAATTTCACCAAATATAGATTAGCTCATACTACATACCAATCCCTACCATTTTCACAAATTTGATTGGAATTCCATTTAGCCATTTAGCCTGTAGACCTCTCTAAATACCCTGAGGTAAATTACTTCACAAAACAAATCTGAAGTGTTGGAATTGACAACCAATGAAAATGTTACTTTCATTTTCTACTTTTTTTACCTGACATTTGATTGGTTATGTACCTGAATATATATAAAGGAAGAGAGAGAAACACAGCCATTTTGACTACTACTTCCTGAACTACATTGCAAGATCATTTTCACTCACAACTTAAACTTGATTTTAGAAGGTGAGATATTATTTTATAAATTTGAAAACATTTTCAGATAGTTATATACTATCCCTCTGTAAGAGTTAGACATTGAGAAAGGCTTCTTTATTATAATTATGGATTGATTTAGGTTTCTGTGGTATAATTATCAATTTACTTAGGCTTCTTCACAGGCACTTTTTAATAGTACTACTTCACGCCTGAAACCATACAGTGCCCATTGATTACTTCTCTGTTATAAACTCACAAGTACCTGTCTGAACTTAAACCCAACAGTGCCCTATCTCTACTGATATATTTATTTTTTATGCAAATTACAGCAAGAAAATGGAAGGTGAGCAGAATGTTTCCTTTGAAATTGTTCTGGAGAACAACACAGAAAAAGATATTGAGGACAATGATGACTCAGATTTCATGGATGAATCACGGGACCATGAATTAGTTCAATGTGTAGAATCTGTGGATCATTTACTTCATTATGATGACGGTCAAATGTGGGAACTTATGTTCACTCAACAAGAGGACATATCGGACAGTCAAATGCTAGACGTTCTATTAAATTTTGAAAAACAATCCGAAAAATAAAATTGTATGTAATATTAAAAAATTGTTTGAGTCTTTAATCATTTTTATATGTAATTAATAAACTAGTTAAATGTTAGAAATGTTATTACATTTTCAACCACAATCACAATAATAAATAATTGCTTAAAAAACTTAAAAAAATAAAAAATAATCAACAAAACCAACAATCAATTAACATACTGCATTTGAAAAGTCTCTCATTCATTTTTCATTGCAGTACGCTGCCCAGAACGCTTCCCGGTTTGCGGACCGGGCGCTACCCACGAAAAAAAACAAAAATTTTTTTTTATTTTTTTTGCCCCGCGGGGCCCTTTTAAAGCCTCCACATTAAACCTAGGGGGTCAGGGAGGATCTACTATGCCCCCTTATGGTTATTTCCCCCTTTGTTTTGGCCTCCTCTTGTCTCTCAATCCTACCGAGAGACAAGATGGCGGCCGCTCCGGACTGTTTAGAATGTTGACAGACACCGGAGAGCCAATCAGCTTCGCTACGCGAAGTTCTGGTACGCGCCCCGGTCCGCGAACCGGGGAGCTGCCCGGTCCGCTGTTACAGATATATATCTTTTTTTAAACGGTAATTTCTCAAAATCCACTGGAGCACATATATTGAGACCTACAAAAGGCACATCGGGCTACCAGTCCCTACAATTTTGCCAAGTTTCGTGCAAATCCATTCAGCCGTTCGGGCTAAAAGTGAGGCCAACCGCCCTATGGAAAACTCAATGTTAAAAACACGTTTTGGGACCCCCCTTTTTTCTCGGCCCCCCCTGGACGAACCCCCCCCAAATTTTCAGGGGCTGCTCAGAAACAAAATGTTCCATTTTCCAGAAAATGTCATCCAATTCCGTCCACAAACGCCAAAGGTATTAGACATAGAATTTTCAAAAATCCCATAGGGAAAAAATCCTAACTATATATACCTACTGGCGACCGCCAGTAGGTAATATATATATGTAGCGCCAAAAACAGACGGGAGCTACTATTCCCTGATGTGACAAAATCTGGACCCAATCAACAGGAAAGGCAACCGCCGAGGCTAATTACGGGTTACAATCGCCACCATGCCAACCTTCGAAAAATACTCAGAAGGCACTGGCCATTGATCCGTAATGACGCAATCATAGGTGATAAAGTGGGTGACAAACCACTGGTATCCTTCAGGAAGGCCCGATCAATGCGTCAACAGTTGGTCAACAATGCCCCAGCCATCCAAAAACAGAAAAACTGGTTCCAGTCGCAAAAGGGTTTCAAAAAATGTCCCAAATGTAAAGCTTGTACCCATGGGAAAAACACTACGAGTGTCATAGTACCCTTTCGCAAGCAACCCTATGTCATTAGGCAACACTTCACTTGCAAAACGGAATACGCCGTTTATGTACTTGTATGTGAATGTGGTAAACAATATGTAGGGTCGACTATACACCAAGTGCATGTAAGAATCTTACAACACCTGAGAGCTATCACCAACAAGGACCCAGCCTACCCAGTAGCGAGACATATCCATGAGATGCATGGAGGGGACGCAAAAGGTCTGACATACTTTGTCATTGACAGCATCCCAAGAAATGTAAGAGGCGGCAATCGCAAGCTTGCGTTACGCCGTCTGGAATCCAGATACATTATTCTGTTGAATTCCAAGATCCCCGCAGGGCTGAACGCTGATGAAGCCCTCAGTGTACACATTTAAATAGCCTACCCTTACTGTACCTGAGTACCTTTGTAACAAAGACCCAGATGGCGCGATCAGTATACTAATTTCAGTACAAGTCACATGGAATCCGCACCCACTTACCACACCAAACACTTCACTTCGTATCGTAAGTTAAGTCAATCCCAGTAAAATATGTGAAATCGGTTGAACCTTAACGTAGTAGGATTTGCACAATACCAAACACATAGGGTGCGCACTAGCGCGTAATTTGCCGCTCATTTAGGCTAACATGAGTATGTGCCCTCACAATAAGAATGTGAACGCGGAAAATCACACGCTTCACTTACCAGACGCACGAGGAGGGACTGGGAAGGCTGTAACATGTTCTGACTCTGCCACCAGGCCAGCAAACCGATCTCCGGTGTTACCGAGCCCCTTTGTAGGTCTTCGCACAAAAACCAATCACCGGCCTGGGCAGTGACACACACCCCTCGATCAATCACGCCCAAGAGCTGTGACGTAATCAAATTAATTTAACGAAGGGCGCAATATTGAATGCCTCAACTCAATGTGGTGAATTAAATGATTTTAACACAGGGTGTTTTGATGAAATGAAATACGAAGCAATGTCAGCATATTGTTGAAACATGACGCTAATGTTTAGTCAAACATGATTATATGTATGCTGTTGTGTAACAGTAATGTTATATTCGTGGTAGTGGTCACGTAGACATGTGGGTGTAACCAGAATCACCATGGCGACACTAAAACCAATTAGAAAATTACAATTATGACTCATGTGATTGTGCAACATGTGTATGTGTATATATAGCGCAGATTCAATGGGTCTGATGTTAGTGAGCAAGGCGGGAAGAGCCGCCGAAACGCGTCTGAGCAGAAGCTGTTGTAACAAATAAAACCCTTGAACTGAGATACACGGAGTCAGCGCCTCTTTTGATGATGAAAGTTTGGTTGGTGGTAATATATATATATATATATATATATATTCACTGAAAAAACCATAGGTTATAGACCATATATAGTTAGGAATTAGCATTTAAAAAACCTTATTTTACTCACACAAAACCATTGAAATTCCATATATAGTTAGTTGCACTAACTATATATCGCGCACCTGCAATCCACTGCTGATGATGTCACATATTACATCATTCATGACATGGTCAGTGACATCACTGATGACATCACTGATGACATCTCAAATGACATCACTGATGACATCACTGATGACATCTCATTTGACATCAATGACCACATCACTGATGATATCATTCATGTGACAATACAATGCATCTCCTCACATTTTAATATAACCTCTGTTTCACCCAGTGTTAAATACAGAATATAATTTTTGAAACCATTGACACACCAATACTAGTTACTACATACGCACTCACTGATTCCTACGTCTACACACACCTTCACTCATTCACCCATACTATCATTCATACATACAATCACTCATCTTTACAACACTATCATATGCACTCATACACCTATACAGACACTCACAGTCTGCCACTCATCCATGGAGTTACTCACACACCTAGTCAGTCCTGTAAAGAATCAATGACACTTCCATTTTCTTGTCTATACAGTTAAACATAGAGCACCTTACATTTTCAAACATATACTAACACATACTTACCTTGTTATACAATCATTGATACAAGTACACATTGATCTGCACAGAGTCACACACCTCCCAGCCAGCCACACACACACTCAGTCTCCCATACAAATACTTGGACAATCAATCAGTAACCCATATAGTTAATCATATAGCTACTGATCAAAACATGCAGCAGTTTACAGAACAACAGACATAATGATGCACAAATTAAGACACTTTAGTCACTAACCCATGCACTCAGTGAGACACATTTAATCACTCACTCATGCATTCAGTCATGCACCTACTAAATCCTTTGTCCAGACACTTATACTTCCACTCATTCTTCAATATGTAAGACACATTTTAACTTTACAGAAACATACAGTCACTGGATGTTGTCATCAGTGATGTCATCAGTGATGTCATTTGAGATGTCATCAGTGATGTCATCAGTGATGTCACTGACCATGTCATGAATGATGTAATATGTGACATCATCAGCAGTGGATTGCAGGTGCGCGATATATAGTTAGTGCAACTAACTATATATGGAATTTCAATGGTTTTGTGTGAGTAAAATAAGGTTTTTTAAATGCTAATTCCTAACTATATATGGTCTATAACCTATGGTTTTTTCAGTGAATTTTCAAGGTTTTGTAAATGCTAATTCCTAACTATATATGGTCTATAACCTATGGTTTTTTCAGTGAATTTCAATGGTTTTTTAATAGCAAATATCATAAGCTGTCGAATGTCAAGTACGTGGTAAGTGAAAACATTTTCGTGTATATGCACACTGATCTGCTTTGAATGGTGCCCCCCCCCCTCATTTCTATTAGGAGTACTCTCTCTTTGCAGATAGTGAAAGGTAGTTAACGCAGGTCTTTGCCCCCATTGTAATCCGTCGTGCCTGCTTCTCTCTCCATTTGATTCATTGTTATCCAAGTATTTACTGTTTTAGAATTAGTTCTCTTTGGTTCATTCTCTATTTACAAACAAACACAGAGTCGCAATACTCTGTTTAGTCTTTGCAGATAACGAAAAATCGTGTAAAAAAAAAGAAAAGGAATCGAGCAAAATCAGTAGGCCACTAATGGGATCTCTTTTTGACCTCGCTAAAATAGAAACATTAGGAACAACCCCTCATGACAAATACAAAACTAGTGAGATGAACTGAACTCCACACAATGATGGCTGCAAAACAGCTCTGCTCCGCCACCCACCCCGCCCAAAATAACGATAAAGAACGGCTGCCATGATTGGTTGCGGAATGACCACGACGGAGCTACGAAATGGTGCTGCTCTCATGCTAACCCCAGCTTCAGTCTGAAACATCCAGAAACACTGTAGACTACCAATTCGATCAGTTCCGGTAGCGCCCCAATGTAACCCGGTAGAGAAGAACTAGCCCTCCCCTCTTTGACTGATGGTTCTTGTTGCCTGTCCCTTCTGTTGTCATTTAACAGAACTATTTAGCCTGCTGAAAGGGGTTGTGTTCCGACCGCTGGTTGGTGGAGACATTTTGACTATATTCTGTACCTGCGTTGTCGCGTAATGCGTCATATGACGCGCCGCGTTAGCGCATCCGGAAGTCATCCGGGGCGCGCAGCGCGTAACGTAAGCATAACAAGTCATGTGACTTGTTAATAAAACTTTTCATTGGTTCATTTTACTTTTCTTATTGTAATGATGAAAGGCTTGGTCATATGACCTAAAAATTACGCTTTTCATTACTTCCGAACATTATTTTTTCTTAAATATATGTTATAATGTTCCAGGCTAATGTACTTTCCCGGAAATTTTACAACTGTCCTGCAAGTAAAATATATTCTTTTTTCGAGAAAAAGAGCGTTTCTTCGTCCCATGACGGAGCCGTTGAGCAAAAGAGGGTCGACCTGCTGTCTTAGTCGCCGATACGCCTGAATATGAGATTCTTATCGATCACTTTATGTTGCAGGAATAGAAAACACAACAGCCCTTGACCATTTATCTTTACTGCGTTCCTTCGTATTATACCTTTTACCCTTCATGTAATTGGTCTGCTTTATTTCACTTGCCTTTTAATGATTCTAAAACAGTGACTATTATTAAAAACTTTACCAATGTATATACTACTACCATGTTTTCTTTTAAAAACCTTTATTGTGAAAATTTCATTATAGAAATACGAGCCTATAACCACGTGGGCCGGCCACGGAGCAAACTATAATCGTATATGATGAATAGACATTTACACTGTAGAGGAACGTAACGGGCGGGCCATTAGGTTGCAAGAACTAAGGTGTCTAACAGTTACGGAATCGGTGGACGTACATTTTATAATTAAAATACGACAGGGCCAGTTACAATAAAATTATCTAGATATACATTTGCGGGCAAGTACCATGGGTGACGTTAATTCGAACTTTCAACAGTACAGTAATCAATAACACATCAGAACTTAATATCAATAGGGATGTCGAAATATTCAATCAATTCTCGTCCCCGCCCGCCATGTGCTTCAAAACTGCATACGTATCTCGTGATTTCAAGGTTCTGCAACCAGTACACAACAAGGAGTTACGAGTCCCATTTATTCTGGCGCCATTTTGGGCGAGGACGGGCAGGTCCAGGATATAGTCAAAATGTCTCTACCAACCATCGACTATGATGATGTTCATATGCTGTATTTATTAGAGTAACACTCAGATGTCCACATGAAATAAATTTGCCACAATCTAAACATGTCATTTTAATCTTTCCAAAGTTCTTCTAAATATTTGGGACCGTTTCTTTTGCCTCTGAAGCTCTCAGTGCCACTTCTTTGATGAATGTACTAGCAGGTCAGGGGTTCTCCTCCAAATCTCTCTTTTATGCAGCACTATAATTAATTGGTGCCACCTCTCCATATGACGATGCATGGTATAGTTACCACAACTATATTTTTTTTCGGTTCCTCTAGAGAGTTCATCGTGGCAGATGAAGCGTGTAACGTACCGGGCATTTACCTTTTTTTGCATGTACAGGAAAGGAAAAAAAAATCGAGCGTCCGAGTTCTAAGGTGTCCCAGGGCCATTTTAGTGGACCAGGCCCAAATCCAAAGAACAGGCCGCCATTTTGAGAGTCCTGTTGCAGCCGCCTGTCGCTGTAGCATCAAGAACAGCCGAAACTCAGCTGAATGGCAACTGAAACGGTAAAGGGGCGCCCCACTACAGCAGACGAGCCAGGCCCAAATCCAAAGAACAGCTATCTCACAGGCTAATGGGGCGACCCACGCCGAGTTTCAGCATTGTAGGATGACCACACAAGTACATCAACTTGCTAGACATCACCTCGGTGCCATCCGGATCTCGGCGCCCCACTGCAGATGAAGTGCCTCTCAACTATGAAACCACCACGGTGACATCCGGATCTTGGCGCGTTGTGCTGCCTTCGGCCTATTCGCACATCGGTCCGCTACTGACGCCATCTCACAGGCTAATGGGGCGACCCACGCCGAGTTTCAGCATTGTAGGATGACCACACCAGTACAGCAACTTGCTAGACATCACCTCGGTGCCATCCGGATCTCGGCGCCCCACTGCAGATGAAGTGCCTCTCAACTATGAAACCACCACGGTGACATCCGGATCTTGGCGCGTTGTGCTGCCTTCGGCCTATTCGCACATCGGTCCGCTACTGACGCCATCTCACAGGCTAATGGGGCGACCCACGCCGAGTTTCAGCATTGTAGGATGACCACACCAGTACAGCAACTTGCTAGACATCACCTCGGTGCCATCCGGATCTCGGCGCCCCACTGCAGATGAAGTGCCTCTCAACTATGAAACCACCACGGTGACATCCGGATCTTGGCGCGTTGTGCTGCCTTCGGCCTATTCGCACATCGGTCCGCTACTGACGCCATCTCACAGGCTAATGGGGTGACCCACGCCGAGTTTCAGCATTGTAGGATGACCACACCAACTTGCTAGACATCACCTCAGTGCCATCCGAATCTTGGCATCTCAACGCCTAGTGGTATCTTCCATACAAAAAATATTGTTACGCTGCCTTTGGCCCCATTCGCACATCAGTCCGCAACTTAGACATCACCTCGGTGCCATCCGGATCTTGGCATCTCAGCGCCTTGTGGTGTCAGTCAGAAAATATTGTTGTGCTGCCTTCGGCCTATTCGCACATCGGTCCGCTACTGACGCCATCTCACAGGCCAACGGGGCGCCCCACGCCGACTTTCAGCATTGTAGGATGGCCACACCAGTGCGGCAACTTGCTACACACCACCTCGGTGCCATCCAGATCTTGGCATCTCAGCGCCTTGTGGTCTCTTCTACACCGGAAATATAGTAGAAAATATTGTTGCGCTGCCTTTGGCTCCATTCACACATCAGTCCGCTACTGACACCATCTCACAGGCCAACGGGGCGCCCCACGCCGACTTTCAACATTGTAGGATGGCCACAGAAGTGCGACAACTTACTAGACACCACCTCGGTGCCATCCGGATCTTGGCGCGTTGTGCTGCCTTCGGCCTATTCGCACATCGGTCCGCTACTGACGCAAACTCACAGGCCAACGGGGCGCCCCACGCCGACTTTCAGCATTGTAGGATGGCCACACCAGTGCGGCAACTTCCTACACACCACCTCGGTGCCATCCGGATCTTGGCGCGTAGTGAAGCTGCAGCAGCTGCAAATAAGCTTCAGACAGTGTTACAACCGCTGCTCAGAACTCTCAACTATGACACCACCTCGATGCCATCCGGATCTTGGCGCGTTGTATTGCCTTCGGCCTATTCGCACATCGGTCCGCTACTGACGCCGCCTCACGTGCCAACGTATTTTCTCCGCATTTTATACCCTATGCCGCATAACAGGTCATGTGACTTGTTTATAAAACTTTTCATTGGTTCATTTTACTTTTGGTTTCCTAATGATGGAAGGCTTGATCATATGACCTAAAAACAACACTTTTCATTGGATGAAAACTTTTTTTTTCCCCCAAACGATGAAAGCCCCACCTTGTTTCTGGATGTTTCAGACTGAAGCTGGCGTCACCATGAGAGCACCACCATCTCGTAGCTCCGTCGTGGTCATTCCGCGAGCAATCATGGCAGCCGCTCCCCACCAGAAGCCTGCAGGAGTCGGGGCCCCCAAAACTTTTGATGAATTCTCAAGGCGGAGGGGACGCTTTCGAGAATGGGGTCCAAGACCTAGCAGACAAGCGTCCGATTTCCAAGGTGTCCCAGGGCCATTTCAGTGGACCAGGCCCAAAAAGGAAACAGCCTGCCGCCATTTTGAGAGTCCTGTGACAGCCGCCTATCGCTGCACCGCAAGAGTGGGCGCAACTCAGCTGAATGGCGGATTTTGACACAGTGGACCAAAAGCGGACGGAATGGCAACTGAAACGGTAAAGGGGCGCCCCACTACAACAGACGAGACTCCACCTGGAGAGGCCCGTTCACGCCGCCTCCCCCGGGGCGCTCCACGCCGTTATTCGGAGCAGCATTGTAGGATACCAAAACCAGTGCGGCAACTTACTGGACATCACCTTGGTGCCATCGTTCTGCTGCCTTGGAACTATTCGCACAACAGTTTGCTACTGATGACCCACCCCCCGCGACGCCCCACGCCGTTATTTGCTGGGTGGCAACTTACTAGACATCACTTTTGTGTCATCTAGATTTCGGCGCGTTCTGCTGCCTTGGAACTATTCGCACAACAGTTTGCTACTGATCACCCACCCCCCGCGACGCCCCACGCCGGAAATCTGGACGTTGTGCTGCGTTGGGACTATTCGCACAGCCGACCGCTACTTCGTTGTTTTTCTCTAAAAATGTTTATATGTTATTACTATTTTTGTTTTCTTGTATATATTTATAAATTATTAAAGTTTTATAATCTTACTACTTTGTCGGAGTGCTATATATTTTTAATGTGACACATAATTGTAAAAACTTTGATGTACAAAGAGTCATCCCTGGAATCTTCCGCTTCACGCTCGGTCCCCTCCCCAATCACAATACAGAATGGTTTTCAGATAATAGCAACGCTTCTGCTGTGACGGATCTCATCGAGTGTGGGCCTTGATCTACTATAACTCCTTTGAAGACGGGTGATTCTTTACAGCTGTGGCCATAAACTACATCTGCAGGGCTAGCTGATAGCCTAGGACCGGCCTGGACAATCGGACACAGAGGAAAAGGAGTGTCAGAGGGTGCGGTAGTGAATAGGGCGAAAGGGAGGTGTCGGGCGGGCACAGGGTGTGATTCTCAGGGAAGAACAGCGCAGATGGGGGGAGGTTTATTACCCATGCATAAAACAGAGAGCGGGGGTGACCACTGCCTGGGGGAGATGCTTGCGAGGGTGGGGAGCCATGCTAAGGATCGACAGCGTTCACAGAGTGGATCTGGTCAAGGCATCTAAAATGGCTGCCGTGCACGACAAAAGTGTGGCATTTGAAAAAAGACAAGATGGCGCACACAATGTTTTTCAACAATTCCTGATTTCCTTCGAATCGAACGTTAACAGACGTTGGGGCATATTACCAAAGTTAAGCGATATTTATCCCTAACGATGCATTGCAAAGATTTTTTTACCGTCAGAAATTATCGCAGATAAACCTTGCTATTATCAAGGTTTATCGCAAATACGATAAAAAACGAGCGCAATGCATTAATGTCGCTGAAAACTCCGCGATATTCATGCATTACCGAGCTAATGCTCTTAGCCATGTTATCCACCTCCCATTGGATAACATGGCTAAGAACTGCTCAGGGCAGCTGTTACTTTTTGGAGATATTCGCGCTTATCTCGAATATTTCCAAAAGTTGATAATAGGAGATAGCGATGTTAGCGACTGTTTCCAGTCGCTAACATCTTGGCATGCCCACTTTGCATGTCATTAGTGATAAATATCACTCACATGCAAAGTGGGACCCAAGATGGTCGCTATCTCCTACTAGCCGTCGCTAACTGGTGTTAGCAACAGCTAGGTAATACACATATAATTTTATCTCCGCGAAGCGGAGCGCTGTTACAGATATATATCTTGTTTTTGAACGTTAATTTCTCAAAATGCACTGAAGCACATATATTGAGACATAGCAAAGGCACATCGGGCTACCAGTCCCTAATATTTTACCAAGTTTCGTGCAAATCCATTCAGCCGTTCGATTATTATTATTATTATTTTTTTTTGCCCCGCGGGGCCCTTTTAAAACCTCCACATCAAACCTAGGGGGTCAGCGAGGATCTACTATGCCCCCTTATGGTCATCAGCCGGTCGATTATTATTATTATTTTTTTTTTTGCCCCGCGGGGCCCTTTTAAAACCTCCACATCAAACCTAGGGGGTCAGCGAGGATCTACTATGCCCCCTTATGGTCATTTGCCCCTTCGCTTTGGCCTCCTCTTGTCTCTCGATCCTACCGAGAGACAAGATGGCGGCCGCTACGGACTGTTTGGAATGTTGACAGACGCCAGAGAACCAATCAGCTTCGCTTCACAAAGCTCCGTTGCGCGAAAAGTACGCGTCCTGGGCCGCTGCCCGGTCCGCTGTTACAGATATATATCTTTTTTTAAACGTTAATTTCTCAAAATCCACTGGAGCACATATATTGAGACCTACAAAAGGCACATCGGGCTACCAGTCCCTACAATTTTGCCAAGTTTCGTGCAAATCTATTCAGCCGTTCGGGCTAAAAGTGAGGCTAACCGCCCTATGGAAAAATCAATGTTAAAAACACGTTTTGGGACCCCCCTTTTTTCTCGGCCCCCCCTTGACGAAACCCCCCCAAATTTTCAGGGGCTGCTCAGAAACAAAATGTGCCATTTTCCTGAAAATTTCAGCCAATTCCGTCCACAAACGCCAAAGTTATTAGACATAGAATTTTCAAAAAACCCATAGGGAAAAAATCCTAACTATATATACCTACTGGCGACCGCCAGTAGGTAATATATATATATATATATATATATATTCAATATCTCCTTTCCTTCCTCATCGTTTTTGAAGAAATTACGGATCGGACTCTTGTCTTTGTGCAGCATTATTTTATTTTGTGCGTTTTCTCTGGGACCATGACGCGTTTCGGGCTTCGCAGAGCCCTTGATCACATGACCTGCCAGTGAGTTTCTCTTATTATTTAAAGTGCCAGAGTGCTACCCTTCCCAAACAACATAAACAAAATACTACCGTCTTTGTTTTGCTATATTTTTCTTCCTCATGCTTACCCTTACTTGCAGAGTAGAATTGCTGTCAGTATTAATACACAATTTCATTACATTGCGTATTTATATATGTTTAGCTTTTTTCCATATTGTGACATTTAAAATTTGGGCTTTTGTGATTAAACCTTTCTGTAAAATACACTATGTCAATTATTCCGACAGCTTGAACATTTCATAAGGTTATTCCTACTGATTCAAATGTCAAGCCAGATTACATTCATGTTTTTTTGTATAATTTACCCTATTTCATGAAAACCCGATTTAGACAATATCTTGTATTGTCCACATTACTGTCATCATACTTCCACAGTAAATTTAAATCTAAATAACAGATTTATATGCTTCATAAATACCTGTATAAATACATAATAAAAGCATAAAAATAATAAATATAAATAATTTAAAAAGATAAATCTTTTTCCATCTTAAATTATTTAAAACATCCTGTTTTCCTATAGGTACCTATGAATGACATAATAGCTAATATATATATTTTTAAAACATTTTTATTAATATAAGTTGTGCAAAAAGGTGCAGTTGTGCAAAATACTAGTGTCATATATCTAATGGTTCAAGGTGCAAACATGACACTCATTATGCTAGCCAGCATATTGAGATGTCATATGTTTGTGAATAAAAAATCAGTATTATTATGTCATGAGCCCATGAACATAAAATTCAGAGAAACAATGAGGAAGGGAAGAGGAATATATAGTCAATACATATATAAAAATACTAAAAATCAGTATAAATATATATCTATTAAAACAATAAATACATATTGACCTAAAAATGGCATACATCATTTCACATCTTAAGATACGGATTTTAGTGGTCACAGACTTATAGCCATGTATACAGGTCTTCCGATGTATTAAGACCCTGTGGATTTTTACTGTCTATTTCTAAAATTAACTTAGTTTATAATTGTATGAGTACTGCATCTCTGTTTCCTCCTCTCCGCAAATGGGGAACATTGTCAATTACGTAATATTTTAAACCTTTGGTTTTTCTGTTGTGGATCTCATTAAAGTGTCGGGCCACCGGATATGCACTGTCATTATTTGTGATGGCCCTTAAATGCTGAAGGATCCTTTTCTGTACTGGTAGACGGGTACTCCCCACATATTTTAATCCACAAGTACATTCCAGTACATATACTGCATACTCAGACTTACAATTTACATATTTATTGATGATTGTGGGATGTCTTTAAAGCCTGTTTTATACGTTGTGCGATTCTCAGCATGTTTGCAGGCTTTGCAACTTGTACATCGGACAAATCCCTTCCGTTTACTAAGCCAATTTGTTTTCTTTGAAAGTTCTGGACTGCTGTTTACTAAATAGTCACTTGTGCTACAGGATCTGCGGAAAGTGATTATAGGAGATGCTGGCATTTTGAACCCAATTATAGGATCGCTTTGGATCATATGCCAGTTTTTCTTGACGATCTGTCTAATTCGTTCCTTTTGTTTACTGAATGTAGTAATGAGTCTAGGGCAGCTGATGGTATTTTGAGACTTGCCTGTTTGTTTCATCTTGTTCTTTGATGGTCTAAAAAGAAGGTACTCACGTAGATTAGATTGAGTGCTTTTATTTGCTTGATTTAAACTCTGCTCAGAATAGCCTCTAGCTAAAAATCTCTGTTTGCAACTTTGTTGGGCTATATGTAAATCGCTATCCCTACTGCAGATCCTGCATATTCTCAGAAATTCCCCATAGGGGGTCCTGCCTATAGTGTTTTTTGGATAAAAACTACTAGAATGAAATATAGTATTGCCTGCTGTGGTTTTACGGCGGAGACGTGTATGTATGACATTATCTTCAAAGTATGTCTCCACATCCAAAAAACATATGTTGTTATCACTAATCTTATAGGTAAATTGCAGGTTTAAATCATTCACATTTAACTTACTTATAAATAACTCAGCACTCTCCTTGCCCCCATTCCTGACCCATGACCCTGTCACCAGGTAGGTCGCCCCCTAGCTACCACACGGTCCTCCTCCTGTTGGGCTGCTGCCCTGCTCTTACTGCCGCCTCGCTCCGCCGCCGTCTGGTCTGTGTGAGTCCCCTGTGCCTCATGTCTTGTTCCCGTTCTAATACTGCCTATGTAACTGTTTTTGTGCTGTTTTTCCTTTTGTACCTCCCTGCTCTAATACTGCCTATGTAATTGTTCTCATGCTGATTTACTTCCGTATTTCCCCTGTGTCTACTGCCTGCCCTCTGCGCCCCCTGGTTCCCCCTTTTGCCTTCTATGCCCCCTCTCCCGTGCATTTCCTTGGTGTCCTGCTCCGGTTGTCGCCCTCTGCTTCTTTTTCTCGCCTCTGCTGCCTGCGGCCCGCCCCCCCGCCGTTCCAATTCGCCGCCCCGCTCCCGCCTCCCAGCTGCTCCTCCCTCCCACAGCCCCTCATATGGAGGCCGCGCAAAGGCCGCGCAGTGGGCACGCCGCGGGCGCACTGAAGGCGCGCCTAAGGCAAGTCCGTCTGCGCCCGTCCGCGCCTGGACCACGCCCAGCGCCAGAATCCCTGGCCCACGCCAAAACCAGGCGACCCGGCTGAGATACGACTCCGACACTCTCAACGCACTCAACACCGTACGAACACCCGCCTGCACCCGAAGCGCACCCACGGACCCTTCACCTGCCAAGCCTGCAAATTCACCTGCCTCCGAACCCGCCCGCCGCCCGCCAGATCTAGCAACAACAACAACCACCTCAAGTGCATCCTCCTCAACACCCGCTCCATCCACAAGCACGCCATCGAACTGTGGGACCTCCTCAACACAACAGCGCCAGATGTCGCCTTCCTCACAGAAATCTGGATGAACGCCTCCTCGGCCACCAACATCGCCATAGCCATCCAGGACGGCTACAAGATCACCCTGAAGGACCGCGTCAACCAAACCAGAGGAGGAATCGCCATCGTCTACAGGAACACCATTAACATCACGACCATCACCGAAGACACACTCTCCGCCGCCGAACACCTACACTTCCAGATTGACACTGACCACAAAACCACCCTTAGGGGAAAACTCATCTACAAACCCCCGGGCCCACGCACACAATTCGGCGAAACCATCACCGACCTCATCAGCCCACATGCCCTAGCTCCGCCAGAATACATCCTCCTAGGGGACCTGAACTTCCACCTGGAGAAAAACAGCGACAACAACACCACCACCCTGCTCGACAACCTAGCCGACCTCGGACTCAAGCAACTGGTGAACACCCCCACCCACCTCGTTGGCCGCACCTTCTCTGCCAGCAACCACGTCTCCTTCAGCCACTCCACTGGACTACATTGGACCGATCACAGATGCATCCACTTCACCTTCAAAAAGAATACATCCCACCGCCGCACGCGACAGATCCCCGCAGATGCTGGAGCAAAATCACCACAGACCAGCTCCTCTCATCGCTGAGCCAGAACCCGCCAGCCAACACCACTAACACCAACAACGCAGCCCACAACCTTGCACATTTGATCACCAACTGCGCCGACGACCTCGCACCACTGAAGAACCCCCCAGGCATGACCGGCAACAGGAAAACCTCATTGTTCACAGACGCCCTCAAAGAATCCAAGAAATCCTACCGCAAACCTCGAAAAAACCTGGCGCCACAAACGAACTACAGAGAAGATGACAGCCCTCAAGAACGCCACCCGCAAACACCACCAGCTGATCCGCACCACCAAAAGGACATCATTCAAAGAGCGACTAGACAACAACACCCACAACAGCAAAGAACTCTTCAACATCGTCAAAGAGCTCTCCAACCCCAGCGCCAGCAACAACGACATCACACCGTCACAAGAACTCTGCAACTCCCTCGCCTCGTTCTTCCACCGAAAGATCGTAGACACGACAGCTTCGGACCCCAGACTCCGCCTCCAGTCACCAAACCAGCAACCCCCACCACCACCCTCAGCGCCTGGACCCCCATCAGCACTAAAAGACACCACCAATGTCATGAACTCCATCCACTCCAGCTCCCCCTCTAACCCATGCCCCCACCATATCTTCAACAAAGCCGACACCATCATCGCACCCCATCTCCGGAACGTCATAAACATCTCGTTCACATCACCCACCTTCCCCGAGAGCAGGAAACACGCAGAAATCAACGCCCTTCTGAAGAAACCCACAGCGGACCCTAAAGACCTCAAGAACTTCCGCCCCATCTCTTTTCTTCCGTTCCCGGCTAAAGTCATCGAAAAGACCGTCAACAAACAGCTGACTGCTTTCCTCGAGACAAACAACTCACTCGACCCGTCCCAGTCCAGATTTCGAGCCAACCACAGCAGCGAGACTGCCCTCATCGCAGCCACCGACGACATCAGGACCCTGATGACAACGGAGAAACAACCGCCCTCATCCTCCTGGACCTCTCGGCAGCCTTCGACACCATATGCCATCGCACCCTTATAACCCACCTCTCCAACACCGGGATCCAAAGAAAGGCTCTGGACTGGATCACCTCGTTCCTCTCTGACAGAACCCAGAGAGTCCGCCTCCCTCCCTTCCGCTCAGAGGCCACCGAGATCATCTGCGGTGGCGTACCAAAGGCTCCTCACTCAGCCCAACCCTCTTCAATATCTACATGAGCCCCCTCCCCCCATCGCATGCAAACACAACATCAACATCATCTCCTACGCCGACGACACCCAGCTGATACTCTCCCTCACCAAAGACCCAGCCACCGCCAAAACCAACCTCCAGGAAGGAATGAAAGACGTCGCAGAATGGATGAAGCTCAGTCGCCTGAAACTGAACTCAGACAAGACGGAGGTCCTCATCCTCAGACAATCCCCATCCGCCTGGGACGACTCCTGGTGACCCACAACACTGGGCTCCATGCCGACTCCCTCGGACCACGCACGCAACCTGGGATTCATCCTGGACTCCTCCCTCATGATGACCAAGCAAGTCAACGCCATCTCGTCCTCCTGCTTCAACACCCTGCGCATGCTCCGAAAAAGCTTCAGGTGGATCCCCACCGAAACCAGGAAGACCGTCACCCAGGCCCTCGCCACCAGCTGACTGGACTACGGAAATGCCCTATACGCAGGAACCACTGCCAAACTTCAGAAACGACTACAACGCATACAGAACGCCTCCGCACAACTCATCCTCGACATCCCTCACCACAGCCACATATCCGCCCACCTGAGAAACCTGCACTGGCTCCCCGTCAACAAGAGGATCACGTTCAGGCTCCTCACCCACGCACACAAAGCGCTCCACAACATGGGCCTTGAATACCTCAACAACCGCCTCTCGTTCTACACTCCCAGCCGTCAATTCCGCTCCGCCAGCCTCGCCCTCGTCACCGTCCCACGGATTCGCAGAGAACCACCACAGGAGGAAGATCATTCTTCTACCTAGCAGCCAAAACATGGAACTCCCTCCCCGCATCCCTACGAACGACCCAGGACCATCTCACCTTCAGGAAACACTTCAAGACCTGGCTTTTCGAGCAGTAGCAGCATCCCCCCCCCCTCCTTCGGCGCCTTGAGACCCTCACAGGTGAGTAGCGCGCTCTATAAATGTTTTGATTGATTGAATGAATCCAAACAGTAAACAAATCGTCTATGAAATGTATCCATTTTATGATGTTCTCAGACCATTCCTTGTTTTACACCCTCCTGACAACCATTTCTTCCCACCATCCCATGTGGAGACAGGCATAGCTGGGTGAAAAACTTGCACCCATCGCTACGCCTCTCTCCTGGTGGTATATTATCTGTTGAAACATGAAATAATTATTGTTCAGACTAAATTAGTTAGATCCAAAAGCATTTTGTTATGTAGATGGAATTTGATTGGTCTTATTCTCAAGAAATGTTCCATAGCTCTTATTCCATCTCTGTGTTGGATCGATGTGTACAAATTTGAAACATCCATGGATATCAATAAATAATCACTATTCCATTGCAGATCGTGTATGTTTTTAAAAAAATCAGTAGTGTCTTGAACATATGATGGAAGCATTTGTACAAGTAGTTGCAAAAATGAATCTATGTAAATTGAAATGTTCTCCGTTAGGCTCTGGTTGGCTGAAATTATTGGTCTGCCTGGTGGTCTTAATCTGTCCTTATTGACTTTCGGGATGAAGTATATATTAGAACGAGAAAAGCCCAAAGCTTGAAGCACCACACACAGACGTGTAAAACACCTTCTTCATTGGTAGATTACAGGGGCAAAACAGCATCACCTCCACAGCCTTGATGTCGACCAAATGGATTATAACAACTTAATCAAGAAAATCCAAGCAAGACCAGACATTGTCGTGTTGTCGTGAGATGGTCAGACAAAGGAGGGAACATAGTCCTGTGGCCACTAACTATGTACAACGAGGAAGCACAATGACAATTGCAGGAGCATGATTGCTATAACCGGATCAGTCCAACGAACATTGAAGGTATCAAAGAAAAATACCATGACGGACTTTACCGATGGAGAAGAACAGGGCTCATAACGAAACCCGAATTTGACTTTCTGAAAAACGATTACCCCGTAACACCACAGCTGTACCTCATACCAAAAGTGCTTAAGAATGCACAACAGCCCCCTGATAGACCCATCATCTCCGCCATAGGAAGCCTTTTTGAAAACACCAGTATATTTATTGCTTTCTTCTTGCAACCTTATATACGTGAATTACCTGCATTTATCAGAGACACTGGAGATTTTTAACTAAAATATATGACTGTGATTGGAATGCAAACTATGTGTTTATGAGCCTTGATGTTCAAACACTATACACAAGCATCAGACACACCGATGGTCTGAGGGCCCTACAACATTTTTTAGGCAAGAGACCGATAACATTGCACCAACACACATGCATGCTTCTACAAATGGCAGAATGGTGTCTGGAAAACAACACCTTCATTTTTGATAGACTCCATTACAAACAGATACAGGGCTCGGCCATGGGAACTTACTTCTCCCCAGCTGTGCTAATTTGCATATGGGCTGGTGGGAGGATCAAGTACTCATGGTCACACAACAACAAGCCATTACAGAAAATGTGAAAATATACAAAAGATACATAGACAATATCTTTATTCTATGGCGAGGCTCAGAGGAAAGTGCTACTAAGTTTGCATCTGAAATTAATAACAACAACTTAAACCTCCCATTCACCTGCACAACCAGTACATCAACTATCCAGTTCTTAGATCTAGAACTATATGTGACCAACAAAATACAAACCCGCACTTACAGAAAGCCCACAGCGGGCAATGCTATATTGCATGCCCACAGCTTCCACCCCACAAAACTGAAGGAAAGTATACTCTACGCAGAATGTCTGAGGATGTCACGTAACTGCAGTAGGGAAGTGGACCTTAAGGAATCTAAAGAGGATCTCTTTATGAGACTCCGAAATAGGGGATATAGCAACCAAACACTATCCAACGCAGAGAAGAAAAGTGATAAGAGGAACAGGAGGGAACTCCTATTCCCAGCAAGGAATACCCCTGCACCAACCAGTAAAGAAGTCTCAAACAATACCACTAGACTTATTACAAAGTATAACACATATCATGCCAACCTTCGTAAGATTCTTAACAGGCACTGGCCTCTAGTACGGAACAATCCCAGTTTTGGGTCTACATGTAGCAAAATTCTACCAGTTACATTTAGGAAAGCTAAATGTATGCGGAATGAACTAGTGTGCAATGCCCCCACCATCAATAAAGGAACCGCTTGGCTCCAGCCCCAGAGAGGATTCTGCAAGTGCTTCAAGTGCAAGGCTTGCAAACACGGCACTAACACCGCCACAGTCCATCTTCCATTCAGACACACTCCCTCTACTATCAAAGGGAGCTACACGTGTAAAACAGACTTTGCTGTCTACGTTCTACAATGCACATGTGGTAAGAGGTATGTAGGCAGCACCATTCACCCAGCACATGTCTGTATCGCCAACGACGATCAGCCAAACCCTGTAGCGAGACATATCAACACACACCACGCAGGCAAAGCACAAGATCTGGCCTTTTTGTAATTGACACGGTACCCAAAAACATCAGGGGTGGTAACAGACAATTGGCACTCAGAAGGCTAGAGTCGGGATACATAATCCTTCTAGACTCAAAAATCCCTCAAGGGAGGAACGTGGATGAGGCGTTAAATGTGCACCTCTAGTCCTCAGCCGCTTGTCCCTTTTACTTTAACCAATCCGTAACATCAGGATCTCGCCTATTCATAGTTTCAAGTAGTTTTAGCTAACACAGTTTAATTTTATAACAACCCAACACTGTTTTTTGTACTCTTATCACACACCATCATCACATAACTTTCAAGAAACTAATGCTCTCAATACCAAGTACGTGGGCTTTTGGCACATACATCACAATTGGTTCCCAACCCACTTGGGTCTGATTCAGTCACCTTTTCTCCTCACATATACCATGAACCACCAGGAGCCTTCTAATATAAACCCCATCACAGTGTACTGTATAGCACTTGCATTAAACTGGCCGGCATGACTGAACACTACAACGACCATGCAATGAGATTTCTATGTTCTTTTGGGGGATTAGTCTAAAGATGGTTAACTAGATAGTAAGCCCATCTCTGACTGTGTACACTTGTACCATTATCACTGATGTAGGGAACCCACGCTCACTGCAAGTACCTGCCTGTAGCTCGTTGATCATCATACTGCAAAAAGTACACCAAAATGTGCAGCCTAGATCTTTCGATGGCATGTGTGATACTAACTTTCTTTTTCACAGCACCTTGTATGTATATTTTGTAAACACATTTACCCACACAATGGTACACATTATTGGTTTATATTTTCAAATTGTGAATCTAACAATTAGCAGTACAGCTTACTTACGTATTTAATTTTGTGAATACCTGGGTGTCTTTTTCATTTTGCTCATTCGATGCATATAACTGTTTGGGAATATTTGCACGATCATGCTATAACGAGAAAACTCTTCTATGTTGTTTTTTACAACACGATTGCTGTGACATCCATCCAGTTTCAGCCTGCCAACCTTGAAGGTATATAGTTGACACTAGTGAGAGACCAGATGTAGTGAGCAAGGCGGTGCATACCGCCGAAACGCGTCTGGGCCATTTATATCAGAATAAAGTGATCTTGCTTTGAAGCAATTCACGGAGTCAGCGCCTACTTTGGAATAAAAGTTGGACTCGTATTTGATATAAATGTATATATATATATATATATATATATATATATATATATATATATATATTACCTACTGGCGGTCGCCAGTAGGTAGTTATAGTTAGGATTGTTTTCCATAGGGAAATCACAACATTCTATTGGGAATAACTTTGACGCCGGTTGAGGAATCTGCCTGAAATTTTCCTCAAATTTGTCTCGCGGCTCTCCGCTCCTTCTCTGAAAGTTTGGGGGACATTCGTCTAGCGAGGGCCGAGATAAAAGGGGTTCCCAAAACGTGTTTTCTCCATGTTAATTTCCATAGGGCGGTTGGACTCACTTTTAGCCCGAACGGCTGAATGGTTTTCCACCAAACTTGGCAAAATTGTAGGGACTGGTAGCCCGATGTGCCTTTGCTATGTCTCAAGATATGTGCTCCAGTGGATTTTGAGTAATTTAGGTTAAAAAAAATATATATATCTATAGCCGCGCCCCGGTACGCGCACAGGGGAGCGCTCCGGGCGCGCCACGCGACTTGCGCACGGAAAGCTGATTGGCTCTCGGGTGTCTGTAAACATTCCAAACAGTCCGGAGCGGCCGCCATTTTGTGTCTCGGTAGGATCGAGACACAAGAGGTGGCCAAAACAAAGGGGGAAATAACCAAAAGGGGGCAGGGTAGACCCCCCTGACCCCCTAGGTTAGATGTGGGGGCCATAAAAGGGTCCAGCGGGTGAAAAAAAAAAACGATTTTCGCGGGGGGAGTGCCCGGTACGCGCACCGGGGAGCGTACTTTGGGGAAAAATAGTGAAAATAGTAGTGTAAAAAAATCATTTTGAGTGATTAGAGGTAGGGTAGCTCTGAAAATAGCTTTTGGGTTCTGTGGCTGTTTTAGGTACCTACAAATACGTCCCATACACACCCACACGCACACAACCCCACACCCCCACAGCCACACACTCCCCACACATACCTCACACACGCACACCTCCACCCACACCCAAACACCCCACACCCCCACACCGACACCTTACACATCCACACCCACACCCACACACCCCACACACCCACACACACACCTCACCCCCAACACACACACACACACGCACACACAGATACCTCACAGACACACCCCACACATCCCACACACACACCTCCCTCCCCCCCCACACACACACACACCACAGACACACTCACACATCCCACACATACACACACATCCTACACACATACCCCCCCACACCCACACACCTCCCACACACACCTCACACACCCACACCTCTACCTACACTCAAACACCCCACACACCCACACCCCCACACACACCTTACACAACCACACCCCCACCCACACCCACATACCCCACACACCTACACACACCTATACACTTCACCCCCCGAGACACACACACACACACACACACCTCACAGACATACCCCACCATCCCCCACACACACCTCCCCCCCCACACATGGGGAAAACTCAGTGAAACAGTAAAATAATAATTTAAAGTGCTTAGAGGTAGGGTAGCTCTGAATAGAGTTGTTGTGTTGTGTGGGTGATTAAAGTACCAACATGTAGGTACCAATGCAGAGTCTTAAATTCAATGTACACCTTTTTTTCTGCAGATATCTTGCATGTTGTTACAGAAGTTATTGTGGTATATGGAATCCATACCATAGTCTGTCAGGAAAGCAGAAACAGATCCTTTAAGTACTCCCTGAGAAGACCTAGGGGGTCATGGGTAGTCTACCCTGCTCCCTTATGATGTTTTAAAATTGCACAGTATACTGTAAGTTTCACTTTATACTATAATATAAACATAAATCCTTTAAGTACTCCCTGAGAAGACCTAGGGGATCATGGGTAGTCTACCCTGCTCCCTTATGATGTTTTAAAATTGCACAGTATACTGTAAGTTTCACTTTATACTATAATATAAACATAATCATTTTGGTAGTACTTCATGAATTAGATATAAAAATGAATAATGTCTCAAACAATTTTTAATTTTTAAATAAAAATGTATTGGTTAGAATTTTCATAGTTCAATAAAACTTCCAGCATTAGATCATCTGGAATCTCCTCAAAAATGCATGTTTCTATATCTTGTAAACATTCAATAAATTGTTGATCCAAAGACTGATTCATAAAATCTTCTTCAACAAAATCTTCATTAAGAATCTCCTCATATGTAATCTCGAAGGAAACATTGATGTTTTCTTGCTCCCCTTCCATTTTTTTGCTGTAAATTGCATAAAAAATAACTATATCAGTAGAGTTAGGGCACTGTTGGGTTTAAGTTCAGACAGGTAGTTCTGATTTTTTAACAATGAAGTTAACTTTGGGCAGTGTATGGTAACAGGCAGGAAGTAGAAATATAAAAAAGTGCCTGGGAAAAAGCGTAAGTAAAATCATAATTATAGCAGAGAAGCCTAACTCAATCCATAAATATAACAGAGGAGCCTATCTCTATGTATACCTATAGCAGAGGGACAGCAAATAACTATCAGAAAACGTTTTTACAAATTAACTTAAAGTGCCCCTTACAAATTATCAACTTACTTTACAGAGAGGTGAAGAAGACAAAATGCGAAAATCCTTTCAAGATGTACCTCAGGTAGTTGTAGTCAAAATGGCCGTGTTTCCCTCTCATTTTTCATTTATATTCATGTACATAACCAATCAAATGTCAGGAACAAAAAGTAGAAAATGAAAGTAACATTTTAATTGGTTGTAAATTCTAACACTTCAGATGTGTTTTTGTCATGTAATTTACCTCAGGATCTTTAGACAATGCTACAGCTGAAATGGCTCAATGGAATTCCACCAAATTTGGGAAAATGGTAGGGATTGGTATGTAGTAGGGCCTATTCTATATTTGGTGAAAGTGTCTCCAGTGGTTTTTATGTAAATTAACTTTTACAATTTTTTGGGAGCGCTTCCCGGTGCGCGCCCCGCTACGCGTACCGGCAGCGCTACTGGAGCCTTCCATCTTGTGTTTCGGTAGATTTGAGACACAAGATGGAGGACAAACTATATTGGGAATGGGTAAAAGGGGGCACGGTAGACACTCCCTGACCCCCTAGGTTTTCTGAGGGGGGCTTAGGAGGCCCATATAGGCCCAAAAAGAACATTTTTTTTAAATTTACGCGCGGGGAGCGCCAGGTACGCGCACCGGAAAGCGTACCGGGGAGCGTACTTTGGTGAAAAACAGTGAAAAAAGTTAGAGTAAAATAATCATTTTGAGTGATCAGAGGTAGGGTAGCTCTGAAAAGAAGTTTTGGGTTATGTGGCTGATTTAGGTACCTACAGGTAGGTTCCAATGCACAGTCTTATATTCAGGAGGAATATTCTATTCCCCTCATCTGAGAAGTGCACACCATCTCCTCTGTATATATCTTGCATGTTGTAATGCAAGTTGTTGTTGTATATTGAACCCATTGCATAGTCTCTCATGTAAGCAGAAACAGATTTATTCACATGTTTCCGTGCTTTCTCAAATTGTGGACAAAATTGGTTGGACCACTTCCATTTCTGTCTTTGGCATATATTGGAATATACCAAGGCAGTTTGAGGAAAAAGTGCCATCAATTGCTCAAAGGTGTCCTTTAAAAGCATTTCCAGACCTACCCCAGTCAAAGTGCCTAAGTCATTTCCACCACAGTGCAGAATTATGAGGTTAGGGTGTGGCAGATGCAAAAAGGTTTTCACCAATGGTATCAATTGATGACATCTCAATCCTCTTTGGCCAATCCATTTTATGTCTACCTTTGGTAAGTCAAGGTTGTGAAAATTTCTGGTAGCTGCATACCTTTGAGCCCAGTGGATGTAGCTATGTCCAATAATCCAGACAGAATACATGGTAAGAGGAGGTTCTGGTGCAGTCAGATGAAGTGTGGGAATGAAGTGGCAGTTGGAACAGTATGAGTTTGCAAAAAAAAAACTGTGGAGTTTCAGTGCTCTTCAATCACAAGCAATGATTGGTGGATTCAGATAGTTGAAAACTGGAAGTTAGGGTGCATGGTTCTGTTCTGTGAAAGAAGCAATTTGAATGGTTAAGAAAAAGTCATTTAAAGAAAGATTGCAGCGGATAAGCTGGTGTATTGAGAGGTCAAACATCCTTGCTTAGTTCATTTGCAACATTGTAGAATAAACTTTTAACCCTGAGAGCTCAGTGAGGAGGGAGTTGCTATGGTAACAGGTAGAAAAGGCTGAGGGGGGGGAAGGGTGTTGGTTTGAAAATTAAGAGGGAAGAGTTTTGATTGGTTACCATGTGCAATATGTGTGTAGAATTAGAGGTTCTCTGTGCCATTCATGGTTGCAGTGCCTGGAGTACATACCTTTTGCTCTGCTAAAGAAATCTTGGTGTGTGTGTCTGACACTGTTCTCAATCTCCTGAAGCATTTGTAAAGGTGAGTAATGATTCATTTAATATACATAGAGACTTGTATACTCTATGGAGAAGATTTGGAAGCAAATTGTGTTTTTTTTAATGTTGCTTTGTGTCATGCTTTTTGATAATGCTTGGTAAAAAGTTTTTACTGCATAGAGGAATTGTATTTTGTAAAATTGTGAAGTTTCAGTAGTGACATGGAATTCTTGTACATAGGACCTGTGCTGTGTTTCTTAAATGTGATGTCAAAAACGATTTTGGGGAAAATGAATGGCTTTTACATTTTTGAGTAGGAATAAATAGTGTCTGCATGCTTAAAGAAATAAATTTGACCTTTTCACAATGATGTTACGTGTGTTAACTCAGTGTAGGAAGCACATTGAGTTTTTTTGCATAGAGGAATTGTATTTTGTAAAATTGTGAAGTTTCAGTAGTGACATGGAATGCTTGTACATAGGACCTGTGCTGTGTTTCTTAAATGTGATGTCAAAACGATTTTGTGGAAAATGAATGGCTTTTATATTTTTGAGAAGGAATAAAGAGTGTCTGCATGCTTAAAGAAAAAAATGTGCCCCTTTCACAATGATGTCACCTGTGTTACCTCAGATTAGGAAGTAGATTGTGCAGATTATGTGAGGCATGTCCAGAGGTACAGAGGAGGTGAGGCCTTTGTTCAAGACTGTAGTGGGAGAGAGGGCTTTCCTGGGGAGCATAGGTGGTGAGGCTTGTGTCTAAGAGTGCAGTGGACAAGGCTTCATGAAGCCTATCCCCGACTGCACTCTTAGACACAGGTGTCAATTTGACTCTTTACAATGATGTTACCTGTGTTAACTCAGTGTAGGAAGCACATTGAATTTGTTTGCATAGAGGAATTGTATTTTGTAAAATAGTGAGGTTTCAGTAATGACATGGAATGCTTGTACATAGGACCTGTGCTGTGTTTCTTAAATGTGAAGTCAAAAACGATTTTGTGGAAAATGAATGGCTTTTACATTTTTGAGATGGAATAAATAGTGTTTGCATGCTGAAAGAAATACATTTGACCTTTTCAGAATGATGTTACCTGTGTTAACTCAGTGTAGGAAGCACATTGAGTATATTGCATAGAGAAAAAGTATTTTGTAAAATTGTGAAGTTTTAGTAGTGACATGGAATGCTTGTACATAGGTTCTGTGCTGTGTTTCTTAAATGTGATGTCAAAAACGATTTTGGGGAAAATGAATGGCTTTTACATTTTTGAGTAGGAATAAATAGTGTCTGCATGCTTAAAGAAATAAATTTGACCTTTTCACAATGATGTTACCTGTGTTAACTCAGTGTAGGAAGCACATTGAGTTTCTTTGCATAGAGGAATTGTATTTTGTAAAATTGTGAAGTTTCAGTAGTGACATGGAATGCTTGTTTATAGGACCTGTGCTGTGTTTCTTAAATGTGATGTCAAAACGATTTTGGGGAAAATGAATGGCTTTTACATTTTTGAGAAGGAATAAAGAGTGTCTGCGTGCTTAAAGAAATAAATGTGCCCCTTTCACAATGATGTCACCTGTGTTACCTCAGATTAGGAAGTAGATTGTGCAGATGAGGTGAGGCATGTCCAGAGGTACAGCCGAGGTGAGGCCTTTGTTCAAGACTGTAGTGGGAGAGAGGGCTTTCCTGGGGAGCATAGGTGGGGAGGCTTGTGTCTAAGAGTGCAGTGGACTAGGCTTCATGAAGTCTATCCCCGACTGCACTCTTAGACACAGGTGTCAATTTGACTTGTTACAATGATGTTACCGGTGTTAACTCAGTGTAGGAAGCACATTGAGTTTGTTTGCATAGAGGAATTGTATTTTGTAAAATAGCGAGGTTTCAGTAATGACATGGAATGCTTGTACACAGGACCTGTGCTGTGTTTCTTAAATGTGAAGTCAAAAACGATTTTGGGGAAAATGAATGGCTTTTACATTTTTGAGATGGAATGAATAGTGTTTGCATGCTGAAAGAAAGAAATTTGACCTTTTCAGAATGATGTTACCTGTGTTAACTCAGTGTAGGAAGCACATTGAGTTTCGTTGCATAGAGGAAATGTATTTTGTAAAATTGTGAAGTTTTAGTAGTGACATGGAATGCTTGTACATAGGTGCTGTGCTGTGTTTCTTAAATGTGATGTCAAAAACGATTTTGGGGAAAATTAATGACTTTTAGATTTTTGAGAAGGAATAAATAGTGTCTGCATGATTAAATAAATATATTTCAACCTTTCACAATAATGTCACCTGTGTTACCTGAGATTAGGAAGTAGATTGTGACGATGAGGTGAGGAATGTCCAGAGGGACAGAGGAGGTGAGGCCTATGTTCAAGACTGTAGTGGGAGAGAGGCCTTTTCTGGAGAGCGTAGGTGGTGAGGCCTGTGTCTAAGAGTGCAGTGGACTAGGCTTTTACGTAGCCTGTCCCCCACTGCACTCCTAGACACAGGTCTCACCTTCTTTGTACCCGTGGACAGACCTCTCTTCCACTACACTCTTCAATACAGGCCTCACCTCTTCTGCACCCCTAGACAATCCTCACCTCATCTGCAACCCTGAATAGACTTTAACTAATCTGTATCCTTAGACAGGCCTCAGCTTATTTACACCCTTGGACATGCGTCACCTTATCTGCACCCAGTTACTATCAATTATACTCAATACATTGAGGCCTGTCCAGAGGACACAGATGAGGTAAGCCTTGTCCAAGGGTGAGAGGAGGTCAGTCCTCTCCACTGTTCTCATGGACACTGAATGCTTATACATAGGACCTGCAGTGTGTGTCTAAAATGTTATTTAAAAAACGATTTTGGTGCAAATGAATGAGTTTTAGATTTTTGAGAAGGAATAAATAGTGTCTGCATGATTAAATACATATATTTCATCCTTTCACAATAATGTCACCTGTGTTACTTCAGATTAGGAAGTAGATTGTGCAGATGAGGTGAGGCATGTCCAGAGGGACAGAGGAGGTGAGGCCTATGTTCAAGACTGTAGTGGGAGAGAGGCCTTTCCTGGGAAGCATAGGGGGTGAAGCCTGTGTGTAAGAGTGCAGTGGACTAGACTTCATGAAGCCTATCCCCTACTGCACTCTTAGACACAGGTCTCATCTTCTTTGTACATGTGGACAGAGCTCTTTTCTACTACACTCTTCAATACAGGCCTCACCTCTTCTGCACCCCTGGAGAATCCTCACCTGATCTGTAACCCTGAATAGACCGTTTGCTTTTTGTCATTGCTTTGTTGTTTGGTAATAGTGGTCTATAATGTGCTATTTTTTTCTTTAACACAGATTGAAATCAAGATTTCAAGAGTAAGGAAAGATGCCCTCAAGGCAAAGGAGAAGAAAACATGATAACCACAAAAAAACAAAAACAGCAACGGAATTACAGCACTCTTCCACAACAAATACTTCAAAAAACAGGAACAAGTTCTGCAATTACCCATCGTCCCAGTGGGTCTTCTTTAACTCTTTTAACTTCCCCCAACCCGGGCCTCATTAGAATAGCAACCCCCCTTATTGTAGAGCTCTGACGAGAACACCCCACAACCTGCAACCCCAAATCCTTGAGCCAAGCCCTGTTTGCCCAAGAAATATGGGTCTCTTGTAAGCAAATTATGTCGGCTCGAATAGCTCTGAACATCTGGGCTGCTACGCCCCTTTTTCTTTTGTCATTTAAACCACAAACATTAATGGAACAAATCGAGACTCTAGCCATTTTCATATGTTAATGCTATACTGCGATCAAACTTCAAACAATAAAAGATACAAAAATTTGGTACTGACAACCAAAAAATTCTGGGCACCATAACTGAACATGCTGTAGCTGTACTTCCTTGCACCCACCACCCCACACCCCCCCTACACACTCCTCCCACCCCACCCTCCTCCCAAAACTCCACCACCAGAAGCTTAAGGGCTAGTGCCCACATTGATGGAAAGTGAGTATGAGTTACGTGGCTCTACCCAAGTCACCCAAATCTACCCAAGTCGACCAAACCATATTAAATCTTGAACCCAATTAGCTTTACGTTGGGATAACAAAAGAATCAAAAAACCAAGAATGAAAAAGAAGAAAACCTATGGGAGAATACACAAGCCTTATCCTATCTCTACTACATTAGCATCTACATTGTATCCAAGAATTGTTGTGCTTTAACCTCAGAAACAAAAAAAAATGGTTTTCCCCTTACACACCACCTTGAGCTTAGCAGGGTTCAACAAAAATACTTGCCCCCCTTTTGACTGAATTGGGGCGATTAGCTGGTTAAACCGCCAACGTTGCTGCACAGTTGCCTGACAAAAGTCAGGCCGTACAAAAAGCTCATGACCCAAGCCCTTTCTAGTCTTTGAAGGTCTAGCCAAATCGTACAAGATCTCACGAAGTAGATAGTTTTGCAGGCAAATCAGAATGGCTCTTGAGTTCTTGTTTTCTCCCCCCTGACCACGTTTTTGGTTGAAAGGAAAACGATGAGCTCTAATGATTTCTTTATCCCAGTCCCATCCTTTAAGGTCCGGGAAAGCGTCCGAGAACAGTTCCACAACAAAACGGCGAGTGTCTCTGCCCTCTGATTGTTCGGCTATACCTAATAAACGCAAGTTGTTACGCCGGGAGCGATTTTCCAGGTTTGTCAGTTTCCAATCGATATCTTGCCTGGTACTCTCCAGCTCCTTAATAGACGTTTTCTTTAAGGAGAGCTCATCTTCAACAGTAGAAATGCGACCTTCAGTCTCCTGTACTCTCAAACTATTTTCGTTGCTGGATTTAACTAATCGGCGAACAGCGTTCTGCAGTTTGCGAACAGCTCCTTGGGTACAAAGCCCCTCTGCCTTAGTTTCCTCCCTGTGAGCCATAATCAGCCTATACATTGAAGTTTGCAAGTTGTAGATAGACTTCAGCGTAATTTCCTCATCTGCCTCCAAAAATTCAGGAAGTTCAGCCTGGTTTTCAGGTGCGGCTCCTGCCCCTTCCCACTGAGGTTGAATTAGCGCATGTAGATCAGCACCTGCAGAGGGGACCAGCAGCTCAGCTGCCCTGCGCACTGTATTAGGAGCCCCTTCATACGGCAAGAAACCGGAGCCAAGAAGACCTTCCTCCAAGGTTTGATTACAGTCGTCCGCCCAATCCCTCATAAATGAATGGCCTTCGTTGATAAGCTCATCGCCAATCTCACCGTCTGATCCCTGCGACAGATCTGACATAGAGTAAAATTGACCCCCTGATCCGACAGACTCTACATCGTTTGTAACTGAAATTGCACCGTCCTTCTCTTTAGCACCCCCTTCAACAGCCCGAGGCGAGACTCTCACTCCCCCTACCACATGGCAAAGTTCAGTTAAATCATCATCAATATCTTTTTCAAAGGGGGGAGGCCCTCCACCGGCAGTCATGCCCAAAGGTAAATTTGAAGGGGTATGTTGCAGAGGGACTACATCCTGGTTTTCAAGTGCAGCAGCAACAGAAGGACTGGATGCTCCAGGTATCAGGGTGCAGCCTTGGGCAAGGTAGATGTATTTTTCTTCTTAAATAAGTCAGGTACTACTGGCTCTTTAGTAGCCTCGTTTTGCTGACGGGCTCGAGTCTCAGGGGCAGTACTATTAAGTGAGTTAAGCTCTGCAGCTGTGCTATTTCTGACAGTATTAGGCGTTGCATTAGCTGTACTAGAAGTAGTAGTAGCTTTTGTTTTCTGTCCTCTGCCTTTGGGCGCCATCATTTTAAACTGTTATATAGGCAGTTAATTGGGCAGAAACTGTGGCAGATAGCAACTAGTAGACAGCTATGACAAGTGACTGTAAAAAAAAAAAAAAAAAAAAACAGGTCGCTAAAGTTCCGTGAAATTCCGTGAAGTTCAAAGATAGAGTTGAAGTAATGCTCTTTTTTTAAAAGTCTTGTTTTCTCCCTCTTTTCTTTTTTTTTTTCTTATATCGAGAAAGAAAAAATGCTGCTTCACTTACTACTGCTGCTGCTGCTACTGGTAAAAGCCAATTCAGCAAAACGAGAGCCAGACACAGGACGCAAGCACCAATGTATCCACTTGAGGCCCCTGCTGGCGTTCGAGGTTCTCCCTGTCCCTCAATCTACAGGCTCCACTCCGCTCCGTCTGAAAAAATCACCGGTCCAAGCTCCGGCAATCAAACATCTCTGCCCTCGAAAACACCGCCGACCTCTCTCCGCTCCTCTCTGCTCCGTCCAGGTTCTCCGCCCCCGCCTTCTCGTTCTGCCGTTTAACCACCGCACAAGAAAGCAGAAAAAACACCGCCTCGGGGTAGGGCAAGGCTGGGCAAATAGCACGCAGGTAGTCCGGTCAGACCAGGTAGGTCGCGCACCTCCTCACTCGGCTGCAGTAGCGGCCGTCATCTTGCTTCCACTGGGACGATGGGTAATTGCAGAACTTAAACTTGGGAACTCGATCATTGCTATATGTTCGCTTTATGCCTCCACTATTGATGACCCCACAGCATTGCATCAACTGAGTGTGGAGCTGGCTTTATGGTCACCTAGGTTAATACTAAGTGGGGATTTCAATCTGCATTTGGATGCGACTTTTGATATTAGGGGTAACAGCGTGTATGCAGGTAGAAAAAGGAACGTATTTAAGGCAGTCAAGGGGATTGCTCAAGAGTTTCAGTTGGTAGATGTGGGGTATGAAAAACGGGAGGGAACCTATGGTTTCACATTCTTTTCTGCCCCTCATAAAAAATATTTTATGCTGGACTACTTCTTTGTCTCTAAGGAACTATTTAACAAACTCGCTAATATAGAATACAGGGTCCTACCAAAAGTCATATCTGATCATAATCCTATTACCCTTGGTTTTGATTTAAATACTGTACATAATCCTAGGCCGTGGTCCTTTGACCGTAAGCTTTTGTTTGATTTATCCTACGTTGAGCATATGAATACCTGGATTCCTGAGTTCTTCGCTAACAATAAAGGGTCTGCCTCTGCAGAAGTAGTTTGGGATACATTTAAGTGCGGGGTTCGAGGCAAAACCTTGAGCTATGTAATAAGAAAGCAGAAGGAGAACCGGAGGAAGGAAGAAACTGAGATGAATAACTTGAGACTGTTGGAGATTCAGCTTATGCAGGCTTGTAGCAAAGGATTAGCCACTGATACTATTCTTAAAGAGCTACTGGTTTATAAGGTTAAGATTCACCAAGGTTTTGCTTTAAAATCTGCCCAGCAATTGGCTGCATTTCGAACAGAGGTGTATGAAGTAGCCTCAGGGAAACATTTGGCTAAAAGAGCCAGGCAGAAAGCTGTGTTTGCTAGTATAGACAAGATTAATAATGTTGTAGGGAAGACTGTTAATAAGGCTGTTGATATACTTAATGTGTTTGCCGAGTTTTACTCCAAACTATACACTGAAGACATGGTAGAGGATTGCTCAGCTCAGGTAACTCAATTTACAGAACAGGCCTTGAACGGTATTTTATCTATACAAGAGAGGGAGAAGCTGGACTTGCCCATTACTTGGGAGGAGATTGAGACGTCATTGTTGTCCTTAGCGTACGGAAAAGCTGCCGGCCCTGACGCTATTCCTTTAGAGTTTTTTAAGCTCTTTCGAGGCATATTAAGATCAGAACTGGCTGACTTATTTTCAGCAGCTCAACGTGGCAGCGCCCCTGCTTCTTGGCGGGAATCCATAATTACTGTATTTCTTAAAAAAGGCAAACCCCCTTTGCTACCGTCATCTTTTCGTCCTATCTCACTCATAAATGTGGACAGTAAAATCTTTTCTAAAATCCTCGCCTCACGTCTGTCTAATATTATTTCTTCTTTAGTTTCTAAATATCAACATGGGTTTATTCCTGCTCGCGATACCGCTGACCATATTCGACGGGTAATCACTTTTCTGGATTGGTCTCAGGCAACTCGGTTTAATGTTGGACTCATATTTCTAGACGCTGAAAAAGCCTTTGACCGGGTTGCCTGGGGTTATCTGTGGGATGTGCTTGCTAGAAAGGGATTTGGTCCAGGTTTTATAATGGCTTTAAAAACATTGTACGTCTCTCCGAAAGCCCGTATTAGAATTAATGCCCAACTTTCCCCTTTCTTTTTAATTTCTAGGGGCACTCGTCAAGGATGCCCCTGTTCACCTTTACTTTTTGCACTTTATATAGACCCCTTAATTAACCATTTTATTTCTGAGGAAAAGATTAGACCTATCTGTCTAGCCAACACAAACTACCGAGCTTTGGCTTATGCCGATGATTTTGTAATTACCACCACGGATGTTCAGCCTGCTCTTCCGGCAATAAACGATCTTGCTAAACAATTTGGATCATTCTCTGGCTATAAATTAAACTTTGGGAAAACTCAGATTTTATGCTCTGGGGATAATCCATCACCGAATATTCCTATTATTTCTGAGGTTACATATCTGGGAATCAAAATATCTTTGCCCATTGAAAAAATACCAGAACTTAATCTTAATCCTATGATAGCCCAAATCAATACCACATTAAATCGCCTTGATCATCTACACCTATCATTATATGGTAGGCTCAACATTTTGAAAATGCAGATCCTACCAAAGGTGCTGTATTTATATCGCACTATACCTTTGTAATTTCATTCGTCCTGTTTTAAAAATTTAGAAAGGGCAACCTCTAGGTACCTTTGGGGCTTTAAACGGCATCGCAAAGCGGGGGGATGGAATGTCCCTTACTTTCTGTTTTACTACCTGGCGGCAGCACTCCAGTATATCAGCTCCCTCATAATTGGAGACAGAGTAAATATCCCCGCTTGTCAAACTCCATTGATCTTTGAAATGACTATGGGAGAGAGAGTGAAAGCTAGCTTCCTTAAGGTTGTTGAGCCCAGCTATCATAAAAAAACAAAGTACAAGGCGCTGAAGGCAGCTTTCATAATCTGGCAAAAAGTTCGGAAGCTTTTGGCCTTGTCTAAACTGAATGTCTATACTCCCTTAGCTTCGCCTGGTCTTTTGCCATCTGTGATCTTCTGTGATTTAACTACTCACAAGTGGGAGCAGAAAGGATTACGATATTTGGGGGACTTATTTATGAATGGGGAAATGGTTTCATTTCAGAATTTAGAGAATAATTTCTCCTTGGCAAGAAGTGATTTTTTCAAATTTCTTCAGATTCGTAGTTTCTTACAGAGCTCTTCGGCTATTAAGTCAGCCAGAATGATTAGAATTCATTTGTTTGAACTGTTGCAGAAAAAGGCCCCCATTGGTTTGTTGTACTTAAGTCTGGTTCAAGAATGTGGGGATGATATGGATCAGTGCCAACTGAAATGGGCTAACAAACTGGGGGTGTCCGGGGTTGATGTTTTGTGTTCTGTTAAATTAGCTTCAGATTGTTTAATCACAGGGATGATGAAATCACAGCATTTTATGTGTTTACATGACCTCTATTACACCCCCAGCAAGGTCGTTAAGTGGAGCACAACCACTGGAACGAATTGTAGTCGGTGTGGGTTACATGCAGCTAACGATGTCCATATGTTTTTTTAATGCCCTAAACTCCGGGATTTCTTTCAACAAATTGAAAACTTTCTGACGGTTGTTCTAAGCTGTGATATTATAATAACTGCCGAATTGGTGCTTTTGGGCTTAGAGTCCGCCATCTCAAGAACTAAATCAATAAGGTGCTTTTTATTTATTTGTATGGCAGTAGCCAGAGCATGTATTACTAGGGAATGGATCAATTCGGATCCCCCTTCTTTCTTTACTTGGCGTGAGAAGTTACTTTTTATGTATAATTTAGAGTCTGCTATTTGTAAGCTAAGAGGGGTCAAAAGAAGAGCTCTGGGGGAGAAGATCTGGGCACCCATTGCTGAATGGATTTAATTATTATCTCTCTTAAATTTGCAAATATTTTTGTTCTTATTATGTATACAGACGGAATTCTGTTACTATCTACTGCTGTATTTCCTTGCAAGAAAACAATAAAATTATAAAAAATAAATAAAAAAAAACAGGAACAAAGCTCCTGGTAAGACAACTAAGTCTTTCTTACGGAACATATGTAGATAAAAAAAAAATATTGGACAGCATGTAGAAAAAGAGAATGAGAGAGTAAATTTGAAAAGGAAGGAGAGACCCTCAAAAAATCTTACAACTGGAGCAGGAGAGAATAATATGTATAGGAATAGAAGGCAGAATCAGTTTAGAGACATTCGTAAACGAATGTTTCGCAATAGGGTGGTTTTAAATTTGTTAAAAAACATTAGGAAAGGTAAACAGAGATCTGCTTTTTATAAGAAAAAGAAAAGTGTAGAGAAGATTGCTGATCAGGCTTTTGAAGTTAAGAAAAAAATATTTATTTTAATGATCAATAGAAATAGGACACTTAACAAGACAATTGATGTTTTCAAATCAAACAGTAGATGGAAAAGAGTAATTAATCGGACTAATTTTTGTAAAGTTTTTTCAGGAGAATGGATGCACAGTTCAAGTTGTGAGCCATTTTTTAATGAGGAGAGTTACTTCCAGGAGAATGATTTAGTGCATGCAGTTGACACCAGTGGTCGAGCATATGAGGTGAAAGACGGTTGTCCGATTGAAAAAGAGAAACTTGTGCCTAGAGAACCAGAAGAGGTGTTAACTGATTGAGTTTTAGGGAGACGTACTAAGGGTCCAGTGTACACTTGGAAGTGTAGTAGTATTTGTAGTGTGCGACAGGAATCAATTGATTTGTTTTGTAATTTCTTACGAACATATAGTAAGAAAAGTCTAAAGCAGAAAATGAAGTTGTTGCAAAACTTAGATCCTTGCAGAGTGAGAGAAAACACAGGTTTGCAAGGGCATTCACTGGCTTGTCTTTCTAGAAAAGTATGTCAGAGTGTTTTTCATCATTTTAGGATGTTAGCAGTGCATCATACCGAAATGAGGAAATTAGTGAGAATGTTGTATTATGCAAAAAGTCCAGCACTTAAGCTTAAACAATTAAACAGTGCTCTTTTGCATGAAACTGAATTAGATGTGAAGAAGATTTGTGAAGAAATTGAGATTTGTTATTTTGGTGAAAAAGAGGACAGTGTAGAAATTGAGACAGAAATTCAAGGTAATGTGGAAGACAATGTACAGATTTCAAGTACAGAAAAGTTTGACCAGGAAATTACCAGGTTTAAGGTGAAATCAAGTGAAAGGCCTAATTTTACTTGTGTGTGTTGTCAACAAACTCATTATAAGCATCAAACTAGATTAGTTGATTTATACGTAAACAGTGAAAAGATAAATAATTATGAGTGGAAGGATTTCGCAACTTATTTGTGGGTGGAGAATTGTTTTGATTTGAGTTCTGATCAGCGTATTTGTAAATATTGTTATGATAAATTAAATCAAAACAGAATGCCTGCTAGAGCTGTTCATAATAATCTGGAGTTGGTAGACATTCCTTCTGAATTGATGGATTTAAATACATATGAGTCTATTTTGATTCAATGTGTCCATCCTTTTCAGGCTATTGTTCGCATGGAGCCTAAGATAGGGAAATTGCCTCCTTCAGATTTACAGAGAGGATTAAAGGGAAGAGTTGTTTATTTGCCTCTAGATTTCAAGAAAAATATTAATACCATTGGTGTAGAGAAAGTGGAAGAGGAACCTCTGGTTATTCTAGTTAATGGGGTTCCGACAAAGAGTAAGAAAATCTGGCAAGATTTAGTGGATGTTAGGAAAGTCAAAAAGGCAACGTTGTATTTGGTCAAAAACAATGAGTATTACAAACATGTATGTGTTGAAGCAGAGGAAACAGCTGCAGATGAAGACAGTGATTGTTCAGCTGGCCAAATTGAAAAAGTTGATGTGTCTAGAAGTGAAGAAATATATGAACATTATACTGTTCATCCTTTGCATTCCAAAGAAGTGATGGGGAATGCAATTGACTTGTTTCAAATGAAAGCAGCAAAAGGAAGTCCCATTAGTGTATGGGAAGAAAGTTTGGAAGCTCGTTGTTTTCCACATTTATTTCCAATAGGTCGAGGTGGACGATATGACGATCGACCACTTCAAATTCCTGCATCTGAATATCGAACTGTAGGATTATATGCTGAAGATCCAAGGTTTCGTCAATGCATTCCTTATTTGTTTCATCTACTGTATGAAAGTGACTTGTCTGGGCTTTCTTATGCAGTAAACCATATACTGAAAAGTGGAGCACATCTGCAAAATGTTTCGGCGAGGGACTTTATGGAGAAAGTGAATCTGCAAGATAATATTTTGGAATCTCATTTAATCAATCTCATGGCATGTCAGCGTGGTACAAACGAGTATTGGTACCGTTGTCATGGGGAATTGAAATGTATGCTAAGAAACTTAGGAACTCCTACATGGTTCCTCACTCTTAGCTGTGCCGGGTATGCATGGGACGACTTACTTCAATTTCTACGAGAGGCAAATGCAAATATACAAAATATAGAATTCAAAACACCTGGAGAACTGTGTTCTTTGGATCCAGTGAATGTATGCAGATATTTTAATCATAGATTTGAAGCTATGATGTCTTTTATTACCAACAAAAAAAATCCTCCCCTTGGAGAGGTTTTGGATTTCTTTTGGAGAAAGGAGTATCAAGCGAGAGGTGCTCCTCATATACATATGTTGTTGTGGATTAAAGATGCACCCAAATTTGGAACAAATTCGGATGAGACAGTGATGAGCTTCATTGAAGAGTATTCAACATGTGCTGTTCCGAAAACTATCAAAGAAAACAGTTTAAGGCAACAAGTTTTACGCTTTCAATCCCATCGTTGTGGAAAGTACTGTCGTCGAAAATTCAGAAACAAGGACAAGTTCTACACAAAATGTCGTTTCGGCTTTCCACGACCAGTGATTTCTAAAGGAAGAGTCAATAATTTGATGTCTTCTCTACGACATACTGTGACGAGGAAATCACCCAAAAATACATACAATTTAAAAAGAAACGAAGAGTCCAAGTACATCAACGACTACAACCCAGTGATTTTGTCCATGTGGAATGCTAACATGGATATTCAATTCGTTGCTGACAACTCTATTGCTGTGGCTCGATATGTGACGTCTTACATCACAAAAAAAGAAAAGACAGAACTGAAGGAAATGAGGGAGGACATTTCACATGAAAAGAGTCTAAGCAAGAAATTATACAGTTACAGTCTGAAGATGTTGTCGCATCGAGAAATTGGAGCATATGAATGTTCTGATCGATTGTCATCAGCAAGTCTCTATGCCAAATCTAGAACCATCATTTGGATAAGTCTAGGTCTTGCTGCAACATGAAACTGAGTTTTGAAATCTGTACAAGAGATGGAGTATTTGGCGGAGAAAGAGCCAGAAAGTACAGATATTTTGAAGACAATCATGTTGGATACATACTATTCAAATAGAAGTCCTCACCTTAAGAACGTTTGTCTCTATGAAGTTCTTCAAAGCTATATTTATAAGAGGAACATCAGAGAAGATATCAATAATGGAAAATATGCTGTCATTGGATGTGAAGGATGTCTAGTGAAACAGAGAAAAGGTCATTTGATTAATAATCGAAAATTGAGTTGTGAAAATCCAGACAAAAGAGAATTTTACTATTTGGCTGTTTTGCAACTCTTTAAACCATGGCGTACAGAAGAGGAACTACTTGGAGATTTTCTCTGTTATGAAGACTCTTTTAATGCATTGAAGGATACCATAGAATGTCCTGTTTTTCCAAATTATCTGCAAATGTTGATTGAAGAAATAGAGCAAGAAGCAACAATTGCTGCAGAGATTGCGAGAGACAGTTCTCAAGGCAGTCAGAGTTCTGCTTCATTGAGTCAGGATCCACTAGGAGGACCAATTATCCAAAATGAAGCTGCCACTGCCATGGATGAGGTGGAAAGAGCTATGGAGCAAGCTCGAGAGGATGTAATTAATTTAGAAGATTTTGTGAAACAATTAAACCTTGAGCAGAAACAGATATATGACGAAGTCACAGAACAGGTTGAACATTGATTGAGTCATGAGAAGAAAGAGTGCTCATGTACATCATTTAAGCCTGTCCGACTGTACGTGAGAGGAGAAGCGGGAACTGGAAAACGTTTTCTGATTAAAGCAATTGCAACTTATCTGCAGAAAAGAACTGAATCACCGCTTTCTTGTGTTGTTACCGCTCCAACTGGGCTGGCAGCACATAATATTAAAGGGATTACTTTACATCGTTTACTGATGCTGCCAGTGGAGCATGATAACAAATTGCAATACCACAAGCTATCTGGAGATGCGTGTTCTGAAGTTTCCAGAGTCCTGAAGAAAATGAAACTTCTTATCATTGATGAAGTAAGCATGGTCTCAAATCTAATGCTTGCTTTTGTGCATTTGAGAATGCAAGAAATTCTTAGAACAGACTATGATGTCTTATTTGGAGGAAAACACATTATTGTTTTTGGAGATCTACTGCAGTTGACTCCAGTGAAAGGTCAACCAGTGTTTAAAATGGTCACGCATGAAGATACCAGGAAGTGCCTAGGAAGCATTCGAAACGTTATTATATGGTTAAATTTCAAATATGCAGAACTACTCCAAAATATGCGGCAGGCAAAGGATGAAGATTATACAAATATTCTACAAGGGGAGGAGCTACGCGCGGATCCAAGATGGACGCATGAGCAGAGGGTTCCTGAGACCCCTTCCACCACCCTTATCTATCCTGACGAAAATCCTGATTTGGACGACGGGTGCTTCTTGTTGATGCCCTGCTGATATCGAAGGCTTCTTCCAGAATTCGATTTAGCCGCCGGTAACTGGACTTGTTACACTCCATAATCTGAGGCCTACGGCAGAGGCCATCCAGGGGCTTGGGTTCCCGAGGTGCCCAGGTGGCAATTGAACAACAACGGCTGGAGAGACGCCTCCGCTGCCCCTGTGGTACTTTCGGTTTCGATTTCGGTCATTGTTGATGCCGACTCATTGCTGATAGACACTGCTGCCCTGCTCTAGTCGCAGACTCTCTTTCGGCTGTCGTTCCTCGACCTCTCGATTTCTTCAGTGTGCCATAGGGGGAATCACTCTGACTAGATCTCGGAAGACCCTCTGGAGCTCGTCGACCATTATGACGGGCAGGACGGACCCTGAGAGTCGCAACACCAGAGGCCCGAATCGAGGGGGAGCCGCTCAGACCCAGACTATAGACCGCTTTACTCGCCCGAAGGGATCCCCGGGTGGATCGAGCAAGTCCCTCGGAGAGGCTGGTGACGGTACCCCTGCGACTGAGGAGCCGACTTTGGCAGATGTTATGGGCGCCATTGCCAATATCCAGACTGCGATGGGGCAGCAATATGAAACTCTTGCTACTAAGTTGGATACGGTTGCGATTGAGGTCAACCTTATCAGGGCAGACCTGGGGAAAACCAACGAACTGGTCAAATCTTTGGATGTGAAGACGGCGAGCCTAATTACGGATGTCTCAGATCTTCAGACCGAGGTCCGCGATCTTCGCATGGCCAGGGACTCGTTTGCCCGTCGGCTGGATGATTTCGAGAGCCGGGCCAGACGGAATAATGTCCGCATCGTGGGCGTTCCGGAGACTTCCACGGAAGTATCGACGGACCTTCTGGTTGAAGACCTTATCCAGAACTATTTGTCACCAAAGGGCCTTAGTAGTCTTTTTGCAGTGGAACGCGCTCATCGGATTCCAGGCGGGAAGCCCAAGCTTGGGGCCGCTCCGAGGCCTATCATAGCCAGGATCTTTAATTACCGGGACAGAGACGCTATCCTGCAGGCCTCCCGTGTCAATGGTCCCACTAAGTTTGAAAATGTTTCAATTAGCTTCTATCCGGACTTCACCCAGGCAGTGCAGAAGCAACGTATGGCCTTTACGGGGGTGAAACGACGCCTTAGGGACATGGAAATGAAATATGCCATGCTTTTCCCGGCTCGCCTGTGGATTGAGCATAACGAACGGACATTTTTCTTTGATCGCCCTGAGGCGGCCAGTGACTGGCTGGACACTCTGCTGACACAGTGTACCAGCTCGGAGAATGTGAGGGGTGCCGAGGGCAGCCTGGAAGACATGGAGTAGTGAGTCGGTGCCGATGAGCCATTATTGGACACTTTGCAGTGGCTCTGTGATAGCGATGTTTATATGTAGCGGATACCCGAGGGTGGTTGGACTCGGGACTCTTCCTCCTCAGGGGACGTTTTTCTCTCTTCTTGTAGGTTAGTTTAATGGGGCGACAGGCACACTGCAAGTTGGGGTGGCTTTCTGGTCTACCGCAGGGGTGCAGGGAGGGGGGTTGTGTGTTGAGGGTTCCTTGGGGGGTGGTGGGGGGGTCTTTTCTTGTTTGTTTATTTCGAGGCTCTGATTCGGTTGCTCTTTTATCCTTTGTGCTTGCTCTGTGGCGAGGGGGACTGTTGGTTTTTGTCTGGGATGGGGGTAGGGGGCTGAGTGTGCTGAGCTGGAAAGTTAATGGTCTTGGGGATCGAATTAAACGGGGGATAGTTTTGCAGTATTTGAAGCGGCACTCCCCGGATATTGTTCTACTACAAGAAACGCATTTGGTGGGCAATACGTGCCGGCACTGAATAGAAGAGGCTACCGTTTGGTGGCCCACTCTGGATTCACCAATGGGTCGCGGGGGGCGGGTATCTTGGTTAGGAACTCCCTCCCCCTCGAGGTAGATGACGAGGTGCTGGATGATAGGGGTCGCTATGCTGCTGTCGTGGGCCGATGGGAGGGGAAGACGATCTCCATTTTGTCTGTGTACGTTCCCCCTGGTCTACAGTCTACCACACTTTCTGATTTGGGTGGGGTAGTACTGGGGCTCCCCGATGGTTTGCTCGTAGTGGGTGGAGATTTTAATTCGGTGGTCAGTGGAGAGGAGGATCGACACCCTTGTAGAACCCTCCCCACGTCGCAGTTATGGTTGGGTCGTTTCCTGGATACACTGGGATTAGCGGACTGTTGGAGACAACTTCACCCTGGCCAGCTCCAGTACACCTTTTTCTCGGGGGCCCATGGTAGTCTATCGCGACTCGATTACATTCTTATTCCAGTGGCACAGATGGTCTCCGTGAGAGAAATTAGACATCTGGCGAGGGGGATCTCAGATCATTCCCCACTATGGCTCACCATTGATGTGCGGCAGGAGTCCAGGGGTCGTGTTACTCCTATTAATCCATGGCATCTTCGTAACCCCAACATTAGTAAGGAAGTGGTTAAATGCATGGATTATTACTTTGCTGAGAATGAAGGGTCAGTTTCCTCCCCTGTTACTTTGTGGGAGGCGTGTAAAACTGTGATCCGGGGTCAGACACTCTCCTTGATTGCCAGCGAAAGGGGGCGCAGGACTAAAGAAGTGGTACGGCTTGAAAACGATATCTCTGCATTGGAAGAACAGATGGAATCTGTGATTACGCCTGATAGCCTACACTCCTTGGCGCTTAAACAGTTTGAATACAGAGCTCTGGTGACTGATGCGGCTAAAGCGATGAATCGTGAACAGCAGGGACGCTTGTATGATTTGGGTGATAAGGCGGGGAAATTGCTTGCTTGGCTTGATAAGCGGGATAGAGTGAATCGTGTTGTGCCTGTTATTGAGCGAGTGGATGGTGTGCGAGTTGTGGACCCGGTCGAGGTCATTGAGGTCTTTGCCCAGCATTTTCGGAAGGTGTACTCGCCGGTCTCGGACAGACCTGAGGAGGACTCGCACCTGTTGCTCACGATATCGCGCTGCCTAGTCTCTCGGATTTGGACAGAGAGCTTATGGAGGCGGATTTTTCTACCGATGAAGTAGCGCTCGCTATCCTTGCACTTCGTTCTGGTAAGGCTTCGGGCCCGAATGGTTTGCCAGTCGAGCTGTATACGTTGTGTCCTGATAAAATGGCGCCGTACCTTCGTCGGACATTTTTGGCGTTGCGAGATCTCGGGCTTCTTCCCCGAGATCAGAGACTGGCGTCCATTGTGGTCATCCACAAGGATGGAAAGCCCCGGGAACATTGTTCGTCATATCGGCCGATCTCACTTCTGAATGTGGAGCCTAAGGTTCTTGCTAAAATTTTGGCAAACCGCATGATCACGGTGATCGGCGAATTGGTGCACCCTGATCAATCTGGGTTTATCCCCCACCGTAACACTGCTCTCAATCTTCGCCGTCTACCCGGTGTTTTGGCGAGGGTGGGGTCTCTTGCGGAACCGGCCATTTTGGTTTCCCTTGACGCCTCGATGGCCTTCGACACGGTGGAATGGCCCTATTTGTGGGCTGCCCTTGCTAAATTTGGCTTTGGTCCTAAGTTTATTGGATGGGTTAAACTGTTATATGAACAACCGCTTGCACAAGTGGTGGTTAATGGAAGGGCCTCGGATCCCTTTGTCCTCGGACGTGGCACAAGACAGGGCTGCCCTTTGTCGCCTCTCCTTTTTGCGCTTGCTCTCGAACCCCTTGCCGCGTGGCTCCGCTGGGAGCCCTCGCTCAAGGGCATACGGTGGTCTCCTCCCTTTGAGGATCGGGTGTCACTTTATGCTGATGATATTCTATTGTACCTCACTTCTCCCCGTAAGTCATTGGGAGTCCTGTTTGATGTCCTGAGCTCTTTCGGGAACAATTCTGGTCTGGTTATTAACTGGACTAAATCCTGTATTTACCCGCTCGCGGGTGGACAACGTTCTTTGCCTCGCTTCTGCCCTATACCTGTCTCCGGTGGTGGTTTCAAATACTTGGGGATCTACATCTCTATGGACCCTAAGGTCCGATTTGAGCGTAATCTGCTGCCTCCGCTTGCCCGACTTCGGTCGGATGTGGCGGCATGGTGTGGATTGCCTCTTTCCCCCCCGGGGAGGGCGGCACTGTTTAAAATGATGTCTCTTCCCCGATTCTTATACGCAATCCAGAACACGCTGGACCTGGTACCAGCTGGTTAATTTAGTGAAATCGAGGGTCTCCAGGGGAAATTGGTTTGGGAAGGTAGACCGCGTATAGCGCTGGCGAAATTGACTTTGTCCTGGTATGATGGTGGGATAGCTTTACCGGATGTCAAACGTTATTATTGGGCGTCCCAGTTGAGTGCTATTAATCACGCCATGTATGGCCCTGTCCCTAATCCCGCTTATGATATGGATAGGTGGCAACTCCCGGGAGGCGATTATAATAGAGCGCTTTATTCCAAGAGTGACAGGAGGCATTTGACAGGCCCCACTGCAGTGGCACTGCGTGTATGGGCTAGTGCAACGTCGGCCACGGGTTGGACTGATAAACTCACTAAGGCGACTCCTCTCTATGCAGCTGAGAGGTTGGGTGGTCTGTGGTCCTCGAAAGGATTCGATAGGTGGGACCTTATCGGTATCAGCAAAGTGGGTGATCTTTGGGCCACCAATAGAGTCAAAACTTTTGACGAGTTACAACGGGAATATAAGCTGAGTGATAGGGAATATTTTCGATACCTTCAGATCCGCCATGCGCTTGATTCGGTTTTCCCTGCTGGCACCTCGATCCCTGAGTCTTCTCCTTTGGAGGATAGAGTGCTTGATGGACATGTCCCCGACAGCACTATCTCCCTCATATACAAAAAACGTATTAATGTCCGTTCGGACCTACTTATACAGCTGCGTGAGGCATGGACCGGTGACGGACTGGAGCTAGACGATGAAGACTGGCAGGCTGCAGTCTCCTCCCCAAAGGAAGTTGCTATTCCGGCGCGTCTCCGACTGGTGCAGCTAAAGATTCTTCATCGCACCTATGTCACGGGTCCACGATTGATACATATGGGTTACTCGGTGGATGGGTTGTGTCGGCGTGGATGTGGTTTGCTTGCTACTTTCCTCCATATTATATGGGAGTGCCCGGAGGTAGTGGGTTTTTGGACTCGAGTGCATGAGGTGATGGGAGAGGTGACGGGCGTCGGGCTACTTCCTGAAGCCCGGCGCTGCTTGCTGAATATTTGGGAACCGAATGACTGCACCGTTGCCCAGACTCAGTGGATCACACTGGGAAACATTATCGCAAAAAGAGATATTGCTCAACTCTGGGGGTCTCATAGGGCGCCCCTGGTCTCGACCTGGGAGGAGAACATGGACTGGTGCATGTTTAGGGAAAAAATTGTATACGTCTCCCGGGGTAGGCCTAAGAAGTGGGGTAGTATTTGGGGTCAGTGGAATTCGTATCGTGGTGAGATTTGTGACCCCCCTTTTGCATAATCCCATGATGATGCAGGATCTCCCTGATTGTACGTTCCAGTATTTTTGGGTTTTTTGTTCACTGTAAAGTATTGCTCGCTCTTGGTCCCCATTGCCTGCCCCCATGATTTCCCGATGCTTGCTTTTCGTTGTCCCCCTCTTGTCACACGTAGCAGCCCTGATATTGGTAAATTCGCCTCATTTCTTTTTCTTCTGGGTTTTCTTTTGTGTTCTTTGTGTGTTATAAAATGGAAACCTTTTATTCATCCTTATTTACCAGACGCTCCTAACCACGTCATGCTTTTCCGCTGCCGGACCCTCAGGTTGTCGGCTGATGAGCTGTGTACTGCTTTATTATTACTGTTTCGTATGACTGACCGGCCTTGGTGGTTGTAGGTCTGTATATGTCCTTATTTTGCAAATAAAGGTTTTTAAAAAAAAATTCTTTAAAAAAATATATATATTCTACAAGATGTAAGAATCGGAAAAATAAGTCAGCATGGGAAAGAAGCTTTACATGGACGATTAATTTCAAATTTGTGCCCAAATGAAAACATTCTTCTAGAGAATATTTTTAAGAAAATTAACGAGAAGAAATCTGGCATATGTTTGATGCCTACTCTGAAAGAATGTTCAACAACAAAATGTTAAAGTTAGAAAATGAAGAGATAGTGAAACTGGAAGCTATAGATAAAATAGAGCATATGGGAGCAACAATTATTTTGTCAGAAAATTTGAAATCAAAATTGGATTCATTAGCGAAGACTATATCTAAAACTGCTGGTTTGGAAAAGACTCTGAATGTGCGTTTAAATTGTCGTATCATTTTGAGAAGGAATTTAAATGTTGAAAGAGGTCTGGTAAATGGAGCAATGGGTCATGTTGTTGGTTTTGTGAATTACAAAAATAAAGATGGAATTGAAATTTTAAAAATTAAATTTGATGGCATTGACGAAATAGAACAAATTTGTCGTTGTTCAGCTATATTTTTGCTTGTGAAAGACTTATATGTTCGCCGAAAACAGTTTCCTGTTTGTTTGGCATATGCAGTGACAATTCATAAATCTCAAGGTTTAAGTGTAGATAGTGCTTTGGTGAACATTGGAAGTTCTGTGTTTAAAGAGGGTATGGCATATGTGGCATTATCACGAGTCAGAACTTTATCAGGATTGTACTTGATTGAGTGTGATGAAACAAAGATTTGTGCTGATCTAGATTGTGTTAAAGAATACAATAGGTTAAGATGAGAGTATGCTCCACATTTGCCTCAATATCCTGTGTTTGAAAAACGTGTGGTAGGCCGAAAAAGAAGAAATGAGAATAATTGCAGTGAGGTACTAGCAAAAAGACAAAAAGTAGATGAAACTGTAATTGTAAGGAGAAAGAAAAAGGATTCTGTTGAAGATGTTGTTGGATTTCAGTTTGAAAACAGGTCTGGTGTCAACTGCTATGCTAATGTAGTAGTTAATGTTGTTTTTTTTCTTCAAAATTTACAAGAACAGATTGTTGAAAATCGGGATCAAACATTCTGCTGTTTATTGAATTCTGTGTTAGAGAAATGTAGCAGTGATAGAGCAAAAATAGAAAGTGTTTCAGAAATTAGAAATCTTCTAGATATATGATCTGGTCAAAATCAATTTTCACAGATAATTCAGCAGGATTGTCAGGAATTTTCAATGTATATGTTTGATGTATTGGAAGATGAAGGAGTAGATATAAAAAATCTTTTTAACCTTTCTTATCAATGGCAGCATGACTGTGATAACTGTACTTTATCAAGTAGTACTAGAATAGACACTGAAAGATTTATATATTTGAGTTTACCAGACTGCAAATCAGTGCCTTTTAATAATCTCGTTAAAGCAGCTGATCACAATATGGTGTGTACCCAATGTAAGTCTGCAATGCTGTCCACATTATGTCTACGAAGTTATGGTCACTATGTCATTTTAATGTTCCAAATATGTAGACCTGATGGAACGAAATTGACAACTTCTATTAAAAATGCTGTGGCTTCTCAATCATCAATTTCAGGAAGAACGTTTGCAACTGTAGCTATTATTTATCATAACGGTCCTTCAACAACATCAGGGCATTACACATGCTATTTAAAAAGTTGTAAAGGTTGGACCCTTTGTAATGACACTCATTTGACTTTAAAACAACGTTTGCCTTTTGACTTAAAAAATTAATATCTAGTGTTTTTACAACCAAAAATTAAGTAAAGGTAATTGGCCTATGAAGACGGGTGCAGTTAATAAAGGTTAGTTTGCTGTTTAAAATTATATTCTGAGTAAAAGTAATCAAGATAATATAAAAAATTGAGTTGTCATATAGGTACTGTAAGTGGATCTCATAGTAAGTGATATCAGTATTATAGGAAATGATGAACATGAGTGAGTCAGAGATGGAATTATAAAAATTTAAATATTGTGAAAATGTTGTTTGAGCCTTTCTTTCAGAACGTCGGAAAAACGGTAATTTTAGAGTTTGTTTTAAGTAATTTGAAAATATACTGATACATCTGACACTATTTGGCCTTAAGGAATGGTGAAGGAATGAGTAAAGAGTCATGACTGAAAAAAGGAGTATTTGAAAATAATGAAAATATTTCAGATGTTCTTGGAGCTTTTCTTCTAGAAAGTTGATGAAATGGATTTTTTAGTGAACAGCAGAGTACTTTCCAACGAGAAAAGGACATTCATGATATACTATTTGGCCTAAAGGAAAAGTAAGTGAATCAAAGATTAGTGTACATTTGTCATTTGTCAGTATCTAAGTTTTTTTTTCCCGCTGTCATATGATGAGTAATTTGAACTCACTGTTTTAAGTGAAATTCAATATATTCTGAGAACAGCTAAAACAAACTATGTAACATGTTGTAGAGGTTATTCTATACTTTGGAGTGTGTAAATTAAATTGTATTCCCATTGTCTGACACTCACTTTCCTTTTTCTATCCTCTTTCAGCTCTTTTTACTCACTTATAATGTCTTTCTCTCACTTTCTGTAACCCCCGTTCCTTTACTCCACTTCTTTCCCAACCCCTCATTATCATTTCAACTGTCTGCATCCCCTCTCTCCCTTGCATAACTTTTAGCTTTCAGTCTCTCTGCTTTACTTCCCTTTTCCGTTTTTTCCTCCTTTGCTCTTTTACTAATTCCTCTTTACTCACTCAGCAGTATTGTCGCGCTCTATCACTATAAATCACCCACTCTCCCTCGCTTATCTTTGTTTGCTCTTTTCTTTTGACCTCTTCTCTCTATTTTTCGTTCACTACTTCTATGTCCTCAGTGCCTCACTCTCCTTGTGTTATGTTCTCATGTGTTTATCTACCTTCTATCATTTCTTTTATAACAACTTCACTGCTCCTCTCTCATCGTTCTTCATCCCATTTCTTTTAGTCTGGTTCCATTACTATCCCTCATTTCCTTTCTTTCAATGTCCTTCTCTTTACCTTCATCACCAAATTATTTTCTCTCAGTACCACTGTTTTAGTCGTCTTCCCCTCTGTTTCCTTTTTTTGCTCCCTTACTCATTTCCTTTGCTTACTCATTGTACTCCACCTCACTCAGTTTTTCTCTTAGTGTGTCTGTCTACTAACATCCTCACTCCATTTCCCTCAATCATTGCATATTATCCTCTCTCCCTTCATCCCTTCACTCTATGACTGTTCTTCACTTACTCTCAGTTATCTTCTATTCCTCATTCTTCTAAATGCATCCTTAATTAGACTCTTTTCCGTCTCTGTCATTATCTTTTTACTTACTACTGTTTCCTGACTTAGTTTTGCTAACTCACATTGTTTTAGTATCTTTCTTACATACAGTTCATTTCTCTGTTCTTCTCTTCCTCTCTGTCAGTGAATCTATATGCCTTACTCTTACTAATTTGCTCTCCTTCTATTTCTTTTTCTCTCTTTTTGTCCTTCTACCTTACTTTATTTTCCTTTCTATGTCCTTCACTCTTACTTTATTTCTAAATACACCGTTATGCTTTTTAACGTCTTCATTTGTATCTTTTAATTTAAAATACATATTTTACTAATTATAACTTATTTTTTCTTCTCTCTTTCACAGATACAAAGTGTAGTAAAAAAATGTAATTAAAGTTACATTTATTATATGGTAAGTGTGACTAAAAAAATGTAGTTTGTCATCACCCTTTGCTTTAAGCTCAGTAATATTTTCTCAACCAACCTCACTCCTGTTTCTTTACTCTGCTTCCCTCACTTATTCTTATTCTCCATTTTTACTCCAATTTCCCTATTTCCCCTCTCATATTCAACTTCTTTCAGTCCCTATTCTTTACTTCACTTACCCTCTGTTCCCTTCCTTTGCTTCTTCACTCATTCTCTTTTTCTTAATTATTTACCTTACTCCTACACACACACCTCATCCCCCTCCCAACACATACATACACCTCTGACATACACCCCACACACACACCACACACACACCTCATACACCCCCCCACACCCCCACACACACTCCTCACACCCACACACACATTCCATACACACACATACACCCCACACACATACCCCCCACACCCACACACCCCTCACACATATCTCACACACCCTCACCTCCACCCACACCGAAACACCCCACACACCCACACCCACAGACACACCTTACACACCCACACACCGACCTACACCCACTGACTCCCTATAAGTCACACACACTGCATTACTTACCTTTCTTTGCTGTTTCACTCAGACCCATTCAGGCACTGTTTCCTTTACTCTCTCTGTCCTTTCTCTTTGTCATTTCCCATGTCTTATCCTAATTCAATTTTTCACCCTCTTTCACCCCTCTTTTCTTACACTCATTGCTCTTTTTTCACCCTCCCTCACCGTTGTTCATTTATCCCGGTTCCGTCACTACCCTTCATTCCCCATTTTTTACTGTCCTTTCTTTTTCTTTCAACACCCACTCACATTCTCCCACTATTTCTACTTTAGTCTTCTTCCTCTCTCTTCCCTTCTTTCGCTCCCTTATTCATTTTACTTTTCTCACTTTCACCCTATTACACCTTCTCTGTTTTTTACTATGTAATAAACAATCCCTCTGTGTTACTCCCTCTAGCTCTCTTTCTCTTAACATTACGCTCTTTGTGTTCTTCCCTCATGCTAACTCCTTCATTAATTTGGGTGCGCGCCCCGGTACGCGTACCCTGAGAAAAAAAAATTGACAGAGATTCTTTAAAAATATAGGTTTATTTTTATAAATTAGAGGTAGTTCTAAAAAGAACTGTTTTTTTTCTTCTTTTTATTGTTTTATATTTTTTATAATGTTTTTATGAACATTTTGTACTTTTTTTGGCTTTTCTGAACAGTTTTATATATTTTTTGTATTTTTTATGGGGAGAAACAAAAATAAGGGAATTGAAAATGGCTCAAACGGAGCAAAAAACAAAAAACAGAAAAAATTAGGGTTTTTTGGGGCAATTGTGGTTGTCACCAGCAAGGACGACCAGCTTTACGCTCTTTTCACCATAGGAGATGAGCTTACCACAATGTATACATGTAATTCGGAAATCCGCAAATCGTTGTTGAATGCAAGGCATCGTCTCCGTTGTCTCTGGTCCTGATTCAGTTGGTTGTTTTCTTTTGCGGGTGGTCATTGAAGATTGGGGGAGGTTTCTCGCCAGTTCCCTCATCTCTGCATTAGAATAGTTGTTTGGATGCTTGCGCATCATGTGTCTAATCATGGTATTATTACCAAAAGAATATTTTTTGTTTGGGTTGCCCCTTGAGAGTTCCATGCCACAGATTAGGCAAGTTACCTTGCCCGCATTGACTTTTTTCTTGCCCTCTGGGCTTGAAAAAAACTCCCATACAATGTGTGGCATTGGCTGGTATGGGGTATTGTCTTCAGCCAGCCATCTTCTCCTCTCCTCCACTTCCTCTTCCTCCTCCTCCTCCTCTTCTTGACCATCAATGTAGTGTGGTGGTGGTCCTCTTGGTGGTGGTGGTGGTGGTGCAGATGCTCCAGCTGCTGCTGCTACTGTAGCCATTTTAAAGTACAAAATAATTCTCTTTGTTGTTGAAACAGGTCTTCCTCAGTCAAAGTACAGAGTCAGAATAAGGAATAATGGTGGAGTCTTTCATCATTTGGAAAACAGAACTGTTCTTGAACAATGAAAAGTGTTATTTTCAAGTCACATGATCCGGGCTTTCATCATTTGGAAACCAAAACTGATCTGCACCAATGAAAAGTGTTATTTTCAGATCACATAACCCGACGCGCTTACGCTACGCGCCCCGGGGCGCGCCCGTAGTCGTGCTCCGGGGCGCGCCCGTAGTCGCGCTCCGGGGCACGCCCGGGGGTGCGTAGCGAAGCGCGTCAGGATGTTGCGCGATCGTATGCGCTCTCGTGCTTCCGGGTGCGCTTACGCAATGCGTCATATGACGCATCACGCGGATACCCGAAACGTCACAATGTTGTTTTCGTTCGCGAGAATAGCGCTAACGGGACTCTCCTCGGTACGCGCCCCGGGGCGCGCCGTAACATTGCGCTTACCCGTGCGTTCACCGGTACGCGCCCCGGGAGCGCCCCAGGGCAAAAAACCCCCCCCCCCAAAAAAAACATAATTATGCAATATAAAATTCGTTATAAAATGTTTTACTTTTTATACCTATAGAGATTTGCTATTAAAAAACCATTGAAATTCACTGAAAAAACCATAGGTTTCACACCAGTTATAGTTAGGAATTAGCATTTAAAAAACCTATTAAATTCACTGAAAAAACCATAGGTTTCACACCAGTTATAGTTAGCTGGAAATTTTACTCGCATAAAACCATTGAAATTCCCACGTTATAGTTAGTTGGACTCACTATAACTTGCGCGCCTGCAATGCACTGCTGATGACATCACATATTACATCACTCATGACATGGTCAGTGACATCACTCATGACATCACTGATGACACCATCCTTGTGACAGAGTGGCAGACCTCCTTTTACTGTAATGTAACCCTTGAAGCACATATTCAATAATAGAAACTAACATTTTCAAAAAAATGGAGATACCCATACCAGTAACAACAACCAATTCAATATTTCCACCATCTATATACACATCCACTTATTCACCAACAGTTCTATATACTCACTCATACATATACTCACTCATCATATGTAGTGATACACCTATACATCCTGATAAACCCCGACAGTCATCTAAAAGATACTCTGACACATACTCACACATGCAAATAAACTATTGAACATCCATTTATTTGCATATACAGCTATACACACACTACCACTTTACTTCTAAGGAAACTTACACGTACTTACTCTCTCAAACAATCACTTATAGAAGCACATACTAATTTAAACAGGAACTCTTAAAATCCCTCACTCTCACATACACTCACTTATATACATCAATATTCACATATACTAGATTAAAACATATATAGTTACTGATAAAGACACTAGTGAGATAGTCATTCACTCACTAATACACACATATACACACTCATCCACCCATACAGTCCTGCACATATGCTGTCTTCAAAACACATACAAAGAGAGAGTCAGTCATTCATGCATCTATGTGCTAAGTAATACCCCCACCAAACCATACAAACACTCATACTGATACTAAGAAAAACATCTAATAACCCATATACATACACATTTACCTACTCACCAACCCATGCAGCCACTTATACAGAAAGTGAAACAATAATACATATATTTAAATATTTAAACATTACTCACTAATATTTATTTTTCAGAAAGACACACATTCACTGGATGGTGTCACCAGTGATGTCATGAGTGATGTCACTGACCATGTCATGAGTGATGTAATATGTGATGTCATCAGCAGTGCATTGCAGGCGCGCAAGTTATAGTGAGTCCAACTAACTATAACGTGGGAATTTCAATGGTTTTATGCGAGTAAAATTTCCAGCTAACTATAACTGGTGTCAAACCTATGGTTTTTTCAGTGAATTTAATAGGTTTTTTAAATGCTAATTCCTAACTATAAATGGTGTGAAACCTATGGTTTTTTCAGTGAATATATATATATATATATATTCACTGAAAAAACCATAGGTTATAGACCATATATAGTTAGGAATTAGCATTTAAAAAACCTTATTTTACTCACACAAAACCATTGAAATTCCATATATAGTTAGTTGCACTAACTATATATCGCGCACCCGCAATCCACTGCTGATGATGTCACATATTACATCATTCATGACATGGTCAGTGACATCACTGATGACATCACTGATGACATCTCAAATGACATCACTGATGACAACATCCAGTGACTGTATGTTTCTGTAAAGTTAAAATATGTCTTAGATATTGAAGAATGAGTGGATGTATAAGTGTCTGGATGAAGGATTTAGTAGGTGCGTGACTGACTGTATGAGTGAGTGATTAAATGTGTCTCACTGAATGCATGGGTTAGTGACTAAACTGTCTTAATTTGTGCATCATTATGTCTGTTGTGATGTAAACTGCTGCATGTGTTGATCATTAGCTATACGAGAGGCTATATGTGTTATTAATTGGTTGCCCAAGTATTTCTATGGGAGATTGAGTTTGTGTGGGGGTGGCTGGGAGGTGTGTGACTCTGTGCATAGATGTGTGAGCAGTTGATTCACTAGGTGTATGAGTTCAAGAGTGCATGTGGAAAAAGCTACATGGGCGGTTGACTGTGTGCATGAGTGTATTGATGAGTGAATGGATATCTCAATGCTACATGTCATAGTAAGTACATATGTAAAACACAGTACATGTGAGAGTTGGCATATATAAATAACTGTGCATGAGAGCCACTGAATGTGTGAGTGGCTGTATGGATCATTGTGAACTTGTATCAGGGATTGTATAAGAGAGTAAATATGTGTTAGTATATGTTTGAATAAGTAAGGTGTGTATAACTGTATAGTTGAGGAAATGGAGGTGAGATTGTTTCTTTGCATGACTGACTAGGTGTGTGAGTAACTCCATGGATGAGTGACAGTGTGTGAGTGTCTGTATACACTGAGTGTATCTAAGGTTATATTAGAGTCTGAAGAGGTTTATCGTATTAGCACAAGAATGATGTCAAATGAGATGTCATCAGTGATGTCATCAGTGATGTCATTTGAGATGTCATCAGTGATGTCATCAGTGATGTCACTGACCATGTCATGAATGATGTAATATGTGACATCATCAGCAGTGGATTGCGGGTGCGCGATATATAGTTAGTGCAACTAACTATATATGGAATTTCAATGGTTTTGTGTGAGTAAAATAAGGTTTTTTAAATGCTAATTCCTAACTATATATGGTCTATAACCTATGGTTTTTTCAGTGAATTTTCAAGGTTTTGTAAATGCTAATTCCTAACTATATATGGTCTATAACCTATGGTTTTTTCAGTGAATTTCAATGGTTTTTTAATAGCAAATATCATAAGCTGTCGAATGTCAAGTACGTGGTAAGTAAAAACATTTTCGTGTTTATGCACACTGATCTGCTTTGAATGCTGCCCCCCACCCCTCATTTCTATTAGGAGTACTCTCTCTTTGCAGATAGTGAAGGGTAGTTAACGCAGCCCTTTGCCCCCTTTGTAATCCGTCGTGCCTGCTTCTCTCTCCATTTGATTGATTGTTCTCTTTGGTTCATTCTCTATTTACAAACAAGCACAGAGTCAAAATACTCTGTTTAGTCTTTGCAGATAGCGAAAAACCGTGTAAAAAAACAAAAGGAATCGAGCAAAATCAGTAGGCCACTAATGGGATCTCTTTTTGACCTCGCTAAAATAGAAACATTAGGAACAACCTGTTGAAAATAGCAATGCGTATGTACATAAGCGGCGTTCATTTGTGTTCACAGTACCCCTTGTTGATTGTTTGAATCGAGCATTGAATTGTTCGAAGTTGGTTCTCTTAAGGATCTTCTCTGCCTGCAAACGAGGAAGAATAGGAATATTCTCTCTCCCTTTGCAGATAGTGAAGGGTAGGTAACGCAAGCCTTTAACACGTCGTACCTATTTCATTCCTCATTGATTGATTGATTGTCCGAACATTGACTGTTTGGGAATTAGTTCTTTTTGGAGGTATTCCCTGTTTGCAAATAAACGTAGGAAAATCTTTGCAAGTAGTGAAAGGGTACGTAATGCGGACCTTTCTCCCCCGTTGTAATCTGTCATGCCTATCTACTCCCCACTGATTGATGCACCTGTTTCACCCGGACCATTTACTAGACATACGTCATCTGGCCCGACCAGAGAGCACCCCTAGTGAAAAGGACATATGCAATAATAACGAAGTGATCACTGTATCCTGTTAACAGAAACTTTAGCATGAAACAACCTGGAAAGAAAAGAATAGGAAAACGAAAATCAGTAGGCCACTGATGAACATGAACTTTTATTAAACAACGAACAAAGAAACGATAACATAACGTAATGATAAAACCTATTAATGTCCTAGAAACAAGAAAACGTTAAAATATGCCAGTGGTGAGAGACCAGAAAAACAGTAAGAGAAACCAAATCACCCCTCGCTGTCCCACCGCCTGCCATGCCAAAAAAATCGATAGACTAGGGAAAATGCAAGTCAGTAGAACATCCGCCCCCACTCTGGAAACTTCCAAGGTGGGGCAGGGTTCCGGCTACGCCCAGCCGGGAGCAGCCCATATAAGGCAGGTCCTGCTGCCACGCCTCGGCCAGGAGATCCTAACGTAGGGTGTAGCCGGAGGAGAGGCCGAGACCAACGGGACCCGGCCAGGGGATTGCCTTTACAACGCTGAACAGTTGCAGGGGGGGGGAATGTCTCCTCGACCCTCCCCTCTCTCTCCCAGTCCGGCCGCGGTGGCCCTTGAGAGTTGCAGGTAGTCCCGCCACATGCTCTTCCGGTCCGGCCACCAACGGTCGGGGGGCCGAGGCCGACGGAATCCGGCTGCAGCCGATAAACCAAGAAACCCGTTCATGGGGCCAGAGCCAGGGGCGTCCGGCCGACATCTACCGGAAGCCCGGCCCGAAGACGGACGGGACACTTCTTCTTTCTTGTATAATTGCTGCAACAACCCTGGGGGGGGATGTCTTGCACATGCCTCCGACCCCCCCCCCTCGTCCTCATCGCCTGGTCCGGCCATAACAAATCTCAAGCGAGACGCCGTGGGGTGCACTGGGAGGGAGAGACGGTGCGAACAGGCCTCTCCCGCCTCCCCAGTGGAGGCTTCCCAGCTGCACCCTCAGCGCTCCAGGCGCCCGGAAAAGAGTTCTTCCACTGTGGCCATGCTGCAACGTCTCGCCCGGCAGGGTGGAGCCCGTCCGCTCATTTGACCCCGCGATCGCCAGTAGCTACCGAACTCTCAAAATGGCGGTCGACCTGGCAAGAGCGGGCCCAGCATAAAGAAATGGCCCGGTCACTGGTTGACTCCACCACCGTAGTCCTCCACGACCTTGAAGATTCTAGAGGAGCCGCGGGAGTCTCCGACCCCCGATGGGGAATGACTGCCATGATCACCCGTGGAGTGACGAAACTGTATCCGTGGGACGTCGGCGCCAGCCTCACTTTGAATTACTAGAATCCTGCAGACCTCACTTCCGGTGAAAGCACAGGGTGACCCGGTAGGAAAAATTGTTGCACCCCCTCCCCTTTTTGACTGATAGTTCAAACCACCGATCCTTTCCTTTGCCCTTTTAACGGAACTTTGGACTGCCTCCCCCTCTTTTACATTTTCTAGAGAAAACAAAACATTAACCACTACATTAGCATAGCAGTTGACACCAGAACTGTTTTCAAATTGAAAACCAACAACATCTTCAACAGAATCCTTTTTGTTTCTGCTGTGACCCTGCTCCAGCACAGGCATTGTCCCCAGCAGTAATTCTGCAATGCCGGTAAGAATAGCTGTGGTGCCTACTGGACTCACTCACCCCCGCGGCGCCCCACGCCGTTATTTGCTGGGCGGCAACTTGCTAGACATCACTTTCGTGCCATCTAGATTTCAGCGCGTTCTGCTGCCTTGGAACTATTCGCACAACAGACCGCTACTGACAAGAATATTTCATTATTGGTGCTGTCAATTTCAATAAATCTATTGGATAATTCAAAAGAAATTGCCACGGTCTCTTCGTTGTTTAAATGTTTTTACTGTTTTTGTTTTGTTGTATATATTTATATGTTATTAAAGTTTTATATTCCTACTACTTTGTTGGAGTGCTATATATTTTTTATGTGACACATAATTGTAAAAACTTTGATGTACAAAGAGTCATTCCTGGAATCTTCCGCTTCAGGCTCGGTCCCCTCCCCAATCACAATACAGGATAGTTTTCAGATAGTAGGAACACGTGTGGTGTGACGGATCTCATCGGGTGTGGGCCTTGATCTACTATAACTCCTTTGAAGAGGGGTGATTCTTTACAGCTGGGGCCATAAACTACATCTGCAGGGCTAGCTGATAGCCTGGACAATCGGACACAGAGGAAGAGGAGTGTCAGAGGGTGCGGTAGTGAATAGGGCGAAAGGGAGGTGTCGGGCGGGCACAGTGTGATTCTCAGGGAAGAGCAGCACAGATGGGGGGAGGTTTATTGCCCATGCATAAGACAGAGAGCGGGGGTGACCAGTGCCTGGGGAAGATGCTTGCGAGGGTGAGGAGCCATGCTACGAATCGACAGCGTGCAGAGAGTGGGTCTGGTCAAGACATCTAAAATGGCTGCCGTGCACGACAAAAGTGTGGCATTTCAAAAAAGGCAAGATGGCGCAGACAATGTTTTTCAACACTTCCTCATTTCCTTCGAATCGAACGTTAACAGACGTTGGGGCATATTACCAAAGTTAAGCGATATTTATCGCTAACGATGCTTACCAACGAATTTTTTACCGCTAAGCATCGTCAGAAATTATCGAAGATAAACCTTGCTATTATCAAGGTTTATCACAAATGCGATAATAAACGGCCGCAATGCATGAATATCGCTAAAAACTCAGCGATATTCATGCATTACCGAGCTAATGCTCTTAGCCATGTTATCCACCTCGCATTGGATAACATGGCTAAGAACTGCTCAGGGCAGGTGTTACTTTTTGGAGATATTCGCGCTTAGCGCGAATATCTCCAAAAGTTGGTAATAGGAGATAGATATCTTGCATGTTGTAATGCAAGTTATTGTGGTATATGGAACTCATACCATAATCTCTCAGGAAAGCAGAAACTGATCCTTTTGGGACCGCCTAAAAAGGCCTAGGGGGTGAGGAGTACTCTACTTTGCCCCCTTTTCACGTTCCGAACTATTTTATTTTACTCTCTTCTGTAATTACACAAAATACCAGCGATAAGATGCATCGGAGACACACAGTGAGAGAAAGGAGGCCGGAGATGAAGAAGACATGTCAAATACACATTGGAGATAATATAGTGGCAGAAGGGAAGTAAATATGAGTAAACTTACCATGTAACATAAAAATGTTGCACTCTATACTATAAGTCTCATTTTATACTACAATCACTTCGCTACAACCTCATAAATTAAAAATAAAAATGAATAATGTCTCAAACAATTTTTGATTTCTAAATATAAATTTATTCTTCAGAATTTTCTAAATTTGAAAGAACTAGTAACATGTCCTCATCAGCAATGTCCTCATTAAAAGTCTCCAATGATGATTCTTGTAACTCTATGGTCTCCAAACACTCGATAAATTCGCCATCAAGAGATTGATCAAAAAAATCATTCAAGTCATCTCCTCCTTGTGACAATATTTCATTATTGGTGCTGTCAATTTCAATCAATGTAGTGGAATCATTCAAGTCATCTCCTCGTGACAATATTTCATTATTGGTGCTCTCAATTTCAATCAATGTAGTGGAATCATTCAAGTCATCTCCTCCTTGTGACAATATTTCATTATTGGTGCTGTCCATTTCAATCAATCTAATGGAATCATACAAGCCATCTCCTCCTTGTGACAATATTTCATTATTGGTGCTCTCAATTTCAATCAATGTAGTGGAATCATTCAAGTCATCTCCTTGTGACAATATTTCATTCTTGGTGCTGTCCATTTCAATCAATCTAATGGAATCATACAAGTCATGTCCTCCTTGTGACAATATTTCATTATTGGTGCTCTCAATTTCAATCAATGTGTTGGACAATTCAAAAGAAATTGCCACGGTCTCTTCATTGTGAGCCATTTTATTTTGAAATTGCTTGCTGTAAATTGCAGAAAAAAATAATCACTTTCATTTATCGTTTTTAGTAATACATAATATAAAACTAACTTTATCAAGTATTTAGTATAACAGAAGGACTGCAAATAAATAACAGAAAACATTTTTCAAATTATCTTCAAGTGTACAACATAGTTCCCCTTACAAATTAACAACTCACCTTTTTAAAAGTAGCAGAAGTGTTAGTACTGTGTAAATCAAACACCAGAAATTCACCACCAAAAATTCCTCACAAATGTACCTCAGACAGTAGTATCACAAAATGGCTGTGGTTTCCTCTCATTTGACATATATACATAACCAATTAACTTTCATCACACACAAATACAAAACCAAAGTAACATTTTAATTGGTTCTAAATTTCAACACTTTCAAATGTGTTTTCCCCATGCAATTTTCCATAGGACATTTACATACGTCTACAGCCTGAATGGCTGAACGGAATTACACCAAACTTGGCAAAATGGTACATCAAACCTAAGAGGTCAGGAAGGATCTACTATGCCCCCTTATGGTCATTTCCCCCTTCGCTTTGGCCTCCTCTTGTCTCTCAATCCTACCGAGAGACAAGATGGCGGCCGCTACGGACTGTTTGGAATGTTGACAGACGCCGGAGAACCAATCAGCTTCGCAAAGCTCCGTAACGCGAAAAGTACGCGAAGCGGAGCGCTGTTACAGATATATATCTTTTTTTGAACGTTAATTTCTCAAAATCCACTGGAGCACATATATTGAGACCTAGCAAAGGCACATCGGGCTACCAGTCCCTAATATTTTACCAAGTTTCGTGCAAATCCATTCAGCCGTTCGATTATTATTATTATTATTTTTTTTTGCCCCGCGGGGCCCTTTTAAAACCTCCACATCAAACCTAGGGGGTCAGCGAGGATCTACTATTCCCCCTTATGGTCATTTGCCCCTTCGCTTTCGCCTCCTCTTGTCTCTCGATCCTACCGAGAGACAAGATGGCGGCCGCTACGGACTGTTTGGAATGTTGACAGACGCCGGAGAACCAATCAGCTTCGCTTCACAAAGCTCCGTTGCGCGAAAAGTACGCGTCCTGGGACGCTGCCCGGTCCGCTGTTACAGATATATATCTTTTTTTAAACGTTAATTTCTCAAAATCCACTGGAGCACATATATTGAGACCTACAAAAGGCACATCGGACTACCAGTCCCTACAATTTTGCCAAGTTTCGTGCAAATCCATTCAGCCGTTCGGGCTAAAAGTGAGGCCAACCGCCCTATGGAAAACTCAATGTTAAAAACACGTTTTGGGACCCCCCTTTTTTCTCGGCCCCCCCTGGACGAAACCCCCCCCAATTTTCAGGGGCTGCTCAGAAACAAAATGTGCCATTTTCCTGAAAATTTCAGCCAATTCCGTCCACAAACGCCAAAGTTATTAGACATAGAATTTTCAAAAATCCCATAGAGAAAAAATCCTAACTATATATACCTACTGGCGACCGCCAGTAGGTAATATATATATATATATATATATTCACTGAAAAAAGCATAGCTTTCAGGCACGTTATAGTTACAAATTAGCATTTAAAAAACCTTTAAAATTCACTGAAAAAACCATAGGTTTCAGGGACGTTATAGTTAGTTGGACATTTCACTCGTACAAAACCATTGAAATTCCCCCGTTATAGTTAGTTCAGCTAACTATAACTCACTTGCCCGCAATGCACTGCTGATGACGTCACATATTACATCACTCATGACATGGTCAGTGATATCACTGATGACATCACTGATGACATCTCAAATAACATCACTGATGACATCATCCTTTTGATAGAGTGGTAGGCCTCCTCTCACCCTAATATAACCTTTGATACACAAACTCAAAAATAGAAACTAACATTTTCAAAAGAATGGAGATACCAATACCAGTTACAACACACCTATCCAGTAATTCTAAGATCTACACACACATCCACTCATTCACTAACAGTTCTATACAGTCTGGAGGCTCCTGGTGGCCTAGTTGGCCCCCAGGGACCCCCAGTATGCAAGGGGAATTAGTTCCCTCTCTGCTAACGTGCCAGGGGGTGCGTTTGCAGAGAGGTGCAGGGAGGGGGCGTGGCCTCCTCCCAATCCCGTTTAAAAAAAAAAATTACTTTGAAGAAGGGGGGCTGTGTAGTCCCCCTTCTTTCTTTTGGCCCTGGGGACCCCATCCCCCAGGACCTCACCCCAATTCTTACAATTCTTATTTTTTAAAATTTTTACGGGAAGGGGGCCGCATGGCCCCCCTCCCGTGGCCAATTCCGGCCCCGGGGACCCCATCCCCCGGGGCATGGCCAACCTTTGTAATATTTTTGTGGAGGGGGGCTGCATAGCCCCCCTCCTATGCCCACTTATGGCCCCGGGTACCCCATCCCTGGGGCCTGCCCTCTCTGTTGGGGACCGTGGGGGAGTCCCCAAGCCCCCCACGGTCCCTGCCGTCTCTCCGCATCCTGCGGGAGCCGGCATTGCTTTTCTGCATGGGGAGCAGCTAACATGCTGCTCCCCATGCAGAAAAGCAATCCGCTTTGATTTTTGCATACATAATAATAAAGCCCTGGGGGCTGGCAGTCCCTGGGGCTGGGAGCCCCTCTGGTCCCCCCTATTATTATAAAAAAAGAAGCTTGGGGGTGGCGGTCCCCGGGGCAGCGGGGGGGGGGGCGTGAACATGCTGCTCCCCATGCAGAAAAACAATCCGCTTTGATTTTTGAAAGAGAGAGCAGGTTTCCTGCTCTCTCTTTCAAAAACCAAAGCAGTTTTGCTATGGTAGGGCGGGAGACAAACAGCAGTGTCCCGGGGTAGGCACCCGGGAAACTGCAGGATCCGGCCCTGGGGGGTGGCGGTCCACAGGGCCATCAAGGGCTCCAGGAGGGGGGCCATGCGACCCCCCTTCCACCAGTTAAAAGCCCCGGGGGTGGTGGTCCCCGGGGCGTGTGGGGGGGCTTGTGCCCCCCACACAGGTTTTTTTTATTTTTATTTTTTTAAAAGAAGCCCCGGGGGGTGGCGGTCCCCGGGGCTGCGGGTGGGCTGTGAGCCCCCGCATACATAATATTAAAGCACCGGGGGTGGCAGTCCCCGGGGCTGGGAGCCCCTCTGGTCCCCCCTATTATTATAAAAAAAGAAGCTTGGGGGTGGCGGCCCCCGGGGCTGCGGGGGGGCCGTGAGCCCCCCGCATATATAACGTGAAAGACCCGGGGTGGCGGTCCCCGGGGCTGGGGGCCCCCTCTGGGCTCCCAATTAAAATAAACAAAAATGCCCCCGGGGGCTAATTAACAAAAAATCGGCTTCGGGTTTTTTTTTGCGGGATACGCGTACCTACGTGTATCCCGAGATAAAAAAAATATATTTTTTTGGGGGACCTTGGGGGTCCTTGTGGGACCCCCAGAGCAGACCTAGGGGGTCAGGGTGTTTCTACCCTGCCCCCTTTGTGTGTTTTTCGCGTTTTTTTCACTGCTTTCTTGTGCCTCAGTTCTACCGTGGCACAAGATGGCTGCCAACACTTCCTAGTTTGGAGTGTTGACAGCCAATTAGCATTCAGCTCGTGCACGGGAGGGATCACGTACCATACGCGTATCGTACTTCCTCTATAGATATATCTATGATTTTACTTTTGATTTTCTCAGGAACTACTGAACGGATTTACACCATTTAACAAAAAGCGTAATCTGCGAACCAAACTCTACCATTTTGCCAAATTTGGTGTAATTCCGTTCAGCAGTTCAGGCTGTAGCCTCACTTAAATGTCACTATGGAAAATTGCATGGGGAAAACATGTTTTGGGACCCTCCTTTTTTCTCGGCCCCTACTACACGAATCACCCCGAAACTTTCAGGGAAGGAGCGGAGCGGAGCAGGCCTTCTTCTTTTAGAATTACGCGTGCATTCGTCAACCAGCGCCAAAGTTTGGGCACCTTGTGGAACTTTCACCAACCCGGTTTGCTGTGACATGAGGCATCCTGGGATTTGCAGTTCGGAGGATCTGAAACAATCTGCAAAAGGTGAGCGTGATTGCAGGGGGGAGGAGCGGACCCACACCAGTCACCTTACAGGCAGCAGGCAAGAACTTACCACGTTTTCCATTCCGGTGTTTGGCGCTGAAGAAGGCACAAGCCGAAATGCATCCGCCGCCACAGGAGCTGTACCATACCATTAAAGCCTTTCTGAACTGTTCCCCTTGGGCTTCTGCTTCTTCCTTTTGGAGGGAGGTTTTGGACACATTGTTTGCGCTGGCCAGTAGCGCATTTCTGAAGTCCCCACCACGTTCTGGGTCTGGACTTTGACTGGCTCGCTTCACGGCAGTTTCCTATTCTTTCAGCAATGGAAGGTGTCCAGGACCCGACCCTGCTATTGGAGTAGCTGAGCAGTTGAGGTATTGCACCTCTTTCTGGGCAACTTGCATTCCGCTTTTAGTCCCTGCATTGTGGACCTCCTATTCTGGGGGCTCTGATGGTATGAGGGGACCCGAGGAGAGGCTGGAGGTGCTTGGGACAGTTTGGGTTTGCAACGTGTCCTGCTACATTTGGGTTCTGCAACAGGATTATTACTCTCTCTCCCCCCATTTTTTCACCAACCCAGTTTGCTGTGACATGAGGCATCCTGGGAGCTATAGTTCGGAGGATCTGAAACGATCTGCAACAGGTGAGCGTGATTGCAGGGGGGAGGAGCGGACCCACACCAGTCACCTTACAGGCAGCAGGGAAGAACTTACCACGTTTTCCATTCCGGTGTTGGGCGCTGAAGAAGGCACAAGCCGAAATGCATCCGCCGCCACGGGAGCTGTACCATACCATTACAGCCTTTCTGAACTGTTCCCCTTGGGCTTCTGCTTCTTCCTTTTGGAGGGAGGTTTTGGACACATTGTTTGCGCTGGCCAGTAGCGCATTTCAGAAGTCCCCGCCACGTTCTGGGTCTGGACTTTGGCTGGCTCGCTTCACGGCAGTTTCCTATTCTTTCAGCAATGGAAGGTGTCCAGGACCCGCCCCTGCTATTGGAGTACCTGAGCAGTTGAGGTATTGCACCTCTTTCTGGGCAACTTGCATTCCGCAGTTAGTCCCTGCATTGTGGACCTCCTATTCCAAGGGCTGTGACGGTATGAGGGGACCCGAGGAGAGGCTGGAGGTGTTTGGGGCAGTTTGGGTTTGCAAAGTGTCCTGCTACATTTGGGTTCTGCAGGATTATTACTCTCTCTCCCCCCATTTTTTCACCAACCCGGTTTGCTGTGACATGAGGCATCCTGGGAGTTGCAGTTCGGAGGATCTGAAACGATCTTCAACAGGTGAGCGTGATTGCAGGGGGGAGGAGCGGACCCACACCAGTCACCTTACAGGCAGCAGGGAAGAACTTACCACGTTTTCCATTCCGGTGTTGGGCGCTGAAGAAGGCACAAGCCGAAATACATCCGCCGCCACGGGAGCTGTACCATACCATTAAAGCCTTTCTGAACTGTTCCCCTTGGGCTTCTGCTTCTTCCTTTTGGAGGGAGGTTTTGGATATATATATATTCACTGAAAAAACCATAGGTTTTACACACGTTATAGTTAGGAAATAGCATTAACAAAACCTATGAAATTCACTGAAAAAACCATAGTTTTCGAGCTAGTTATAGTTACCTGGAGGTTTTACTCGCATAAAACCATTGAAATTCCCACGTTATAGTTAGTTGGACTCACTATAACTTGCGCGCCTGCAATGCACTGCTGATGACGTCACATATTACATCACTCATGACATGGTCAGTGACAAATGCCCGAAAGTTACTTGCACAATTTGTGACGCAGTGCTTTCAAGAGGAAATCCTTCGAAAAAGTATTCATTTTCGATACATACGATAAAGAGGCATGTGCGCCAAGTTCATCCTGTGCAATTTGCACAGGCTTCTACAAGAGCTCTGGCAACACAACTACCACCAGCTGTGGCCAGTATTTCATCTCGAAGACGACCTGCATCTCCATCTACTGCACAGTTGGACTTGAGACCATATTTGTCGTCAGTGCATATGAAATGCAACGAGTGTTCAGGAATGATTGTGTACGGAGAGCAGAGCCTCACTCTTATAGAAAAAAGAATTAATGAACATGAATGCTACGACAGAAGATAATTTTTTAACAATTTCTTTTGTTCCTGTTTCACAGTTTCACGGTTTAAAAATTCGGCTCCAGTTTAAAAAATCAAAAACAATATAAAACTTCTCAAAAATAAAAAAAAATAAAAAAACTACAAAACCAAAAAAAAAGTTCTTTTCAGAACTAACTCATTGTACCAAAAATAGCTCTATTCATAAACTCAAGTTTCGCCACTTTTTCAGCACAATTTTTCAAAAAAGCGGCGATACTTGGGGCATATTATGAAGAAGACGTGATACGTTATCGTCACTTTTATCGGCAGGACACTGCTAATAAAGCGACGATAATCGTCTTCATAATATGTTCTATAAATTCGAAACGTATGTTAGATGTCTTTATATCTATCATTACCTTCAATTGCAATTCATAGAGCATATTATGATGGCCGTTTTCGCCCCTATATCGGCAGTTTCCTGCCGTTAAAAGCGGCGATAATGTTTTGCCTATCCTTGTAAATATTCCTCAGCACCTTTGTGAAAACATCATAACAGCGCCTGCCGTAAGAGCACTTTGCATGTCTGCCACACAGAAAGTTAATGACATGCATACTAGGTGTACGTCAAACCACAAGCAAAATGTGGTTGGAGGGAAAAAGACTATCACGAACACAGCCGCTGCGAGAAAAACAGTTGGAATAAACTTGTTTATCGTACAACTGCCACGGCCTGCTCTGATCAAGCATTTGGCAGCGTTAACATGGGGGTGTGGAAAATAAAACTAAATCAACCCCCTCTCCTAATTTCAAGGCACACATTAGTGCGTGAAATCAACGCTTGTTTTCACGCGGTAATGTTAACTGCCGCTGGCTGTTACAGGATTTACTATCACATATGTATTCGAATTGATAATAACGCAGTTACACTGCGGAAAATTCTGGCGATAGCCGGCGAAAGTCAAATGTACGATGTTCGGGGCATATTAACAACAACTATAGGTTCACCAGGCGTCCCCGTTTTACCAGGACGGTCCCCGTTTTTAACCAGCTATCCCAGCAAATTTCAAGAAATATTGCTCATGTCCCCGTTTTTAGAGAGGGTCGACTGAAAACGGGGAGAAATTTTTTTTATGTTTTACAAAGCAGTTAAAGTTACCTGTTGTTTCTACAATGCAATGTAATTGACAGGCAAGGTACACGGTTTAAAAATTACATTTTATTTATGTTCTTACTGCCTCTTCTGTAATTCTCTGCTAACGAACACTCTCATCGCTTGAAGTAAAATCGTAGTCCTTCTTCTATTTTTCTGAAATGTCCCGGTTTTTGGCTTTAAAAATCTGGTTACCCTAAACAACTAGCGATAATTATCACTATGTTGGTTTAGTTGCGGTATTTTTTTCATCGAGCTGCGGCGATTTTAATCGCTTAGGAGTCTTGCTATTATCAAGGTTTATTTCCTAAGCCTGTGATTCACCAACTGTGCAACATGGCTCCCCAGTACGCCGTAATGAGGTGCCAAGGGCGCGGCGCACACTAGGCTAACAAACCGTCCGTAAATTCCACGAACGTCCTTACCCTGTTATCTATAATTGTAGCCATCACAGGGAGCAGCGCTGCTCCCCTGCGAGAGGCCTCACCCCCGCTGCTGGAACGGCCTCGCACTCCTCCCACCCATTGAAATTCTCTATGGACCTCATTGCCACTTACTGAATGAGAATATGGCAGTCAAGGTTGTTCAAGCACATAGCGCTCCTCCTGCCTCAACGTACAGAAGGGATTCTGTTAGATAAAAAAAAGTAAAACGCCCACGCTGCAATGTTAGAAAACACTTCCTTTAAAGAAGGCTATGAAGTAAGTTTAAAAAAACAGATTAACGTTCTTTCATTCTCTCATCATTTTTGAACAGAAGTATTTTCAATATTATATTCAACAATGCCATGGTTACTGCTTTTGTACTTAAAGGAACTAGCAACCATTGACAAAGCCAATAGTCCTTGCTTGTTGTTGGTGTAAAGATACTTGCTGTTTTATATATCTGCATGCAATGACAGATACAACATAACACCAGTCGAGCACAACACTATGCTAAACGCATATTTGTAGCTTAGGTGTTTTAAACTGCCCTCGGAATTACATCCAACACCCCCTTTGAAGAGACCCCTCCATTTTTATTAACACTGCTTAAAGCCCTGGAAACAACACCATTTTACAGTAACCTCACATCCTGTTACTGTACATCATGTGTGACTGATAACTTCTACGTTTTCAGTCTGCCTATGTACGGAGGCATTGTGAACTCTCCCCCACCGCACCCCACCCCTTGCTGTAGTTTGTTCTTCATAGGCCTCTTCTCCCTACAACTCTGCAGACAAAGACTCAGGTCATAAAGTACAAAGCTGGGTGAGTAAAAAAGTATGGAATGTCTAAATGGCTGGATTGATTACTGAAAGCATGAATGGATGAATGAAAAGAGAATGGTTAGATAATCAAAGAAAAGATGGATGAATAAATGAATGAGTGGAAGTATAGATGAGAGAAAAGATAAATAGATAGATGTATGGCTGGAAGGGTGCATACATGGCTAAAAGGATGGATAGATGTGTTAAAGTATGGATGCATGAGTAAAAGAGCACCTGATGGATCAGTGATTTAGTGGATGGATGTGTGAAAGGATAGATAGATGAATGAATGCGTGGATGGATAAATTGATAAGTGAAATGGTAAAAGAATGGATAAGTGAAAGGGTGATGATAAAGATTAATTAGTAAGTGAAAGGGGGTAGATGGACAAAAGCATGGATACATCAGTGAAGTAAAAGGGTGGATGGATAAGACAGCGGATGGCTGGATCAGTGAACGGATGATTGGATGAGTGAAAGAATGTGTCCAATTACTTTAAGGAAGATAACAGGACGTACATACCACCTACCCACCGTTAAAAAAAAATGGTGGGGAGCCACTGTAAACTGCTGAGTAGGTCAAGGAAACCACAGGTCAACAAAGTTTGCAAACCACTGTCCTAAGTGATAAAAATCGGTCCAAATACATAAATATTGTTGTAAAGTCAGCAATATTCATGCATTACCGAGCTATTGGTCTTAGTCATGTTATCTAACAACCATTACATGACATAGCTAAGAACTGCTCAGGGGCAGCTATTAGGTTTTGGACATTTTCGACCTTAGCACAAATATGTTCAAAAGTGGGTAAAAGGAGATACCAATGTTAGGAACTGTTTCTAGTCACTAACATCCTGCAACGCTAACTTTGCATGTCAATAGTGATAAATATCACAGACAAACAAAGCGGGTCACAAGATGGTCGTTATCTGCTATTAGATGTCGCTAACTGGTGTTAGCATCAGCTACGTACTAGAGAGATAATTTTATCTCCGCTTTCTTGGCTTTTAAAGCCAAAAAAGCAGAGTAAAACCCCCTTGATAATATGCCCCAAAGTTCTTTAACACACATCATTTACCTGCAATGTTTTGACACATCAGCATTAGTGAACTGACTCAGTGAAATGTTGCTGATTTCTTAAATTTATTTTTAAGGGGCTCCTTGCGACAGTGCAGCCAATCCTCCGTGGAAGTGCTCATATAAAACACGACACTGGTGTGACCAGGATACTCAAAGAAATGACACAGTGATGAAAAAGTATTTTTATTTTTTATACTTACCTAAGAAATAGTAATAACGAAAAACTTAAATTCTTTAAAAAACATGGTATCTGTGGAAGAAAAGTAAAAATAAGGTTATAATGTCATTTCATAAAACAAAACAAAGTAGAAGTGATTGAAACAGAAAGTGAAAGAAAAGAAGACTGAGGGACAGAAAGAGACCGAGACAGAATATGTAGTATATAAATCAATAAATAAAAGAATTAATTGAAAGAAATAATAGCACTGAAAGAATCACTGTCTAAAGGAAAGTAAAGTGAGAGAGAAAATGAGAGTATGATCAGTGATAATACACGAAACAAACAGTAAAATAAACAGACTAAGAGTACCGAAATGTCTTAAAGAGATAGATAAAATAAAGGAAGAACACTAGAGTGAAAAAGGATGAGTAACAGAAGATGAATGGAATAGAAACAGATAAGGAGTGTAAGAGAGAGAGATAAAGAGAAATGAAGTAGGGTAAGAGAACTAAACTATAGATTTAAGTTTGGCAATTGAGCATAATTAATGAAAGCAGAGTAAGGGAACAAATTGTAAGGTACAGTAAGACAAAGAAATTAAGATTCAGGAAACAAAGGTGATACAGGGTCAATAAAGGTGAGTCAGCATAAAACAACGTAAGTAACAAACTGAAAAGTTAGATAGACTGAATAGAATACTAACAGAAAAGATGTAAAAGAAACAGGATAGAAAATTAAAAAATGCAAAATGTGCATGAGTTAAAGGGAATACCCATGACTAAACACCACTAACAAAGGAAGAGGATTTAAGAAATAAGGATAAGAGAGAGGTACACGAAACTCTCAGAGATGATTAGTTGTACTTACCTTATAAATGTAATATCTGTGGAAGACAATAAAGAAATCTGTTATAATACATATTTCTAAATCCAATGTAACAAAATAACTTAGACAACATATTAAATGGTTTATTTTTGCTGTCCTCAGATAAATTGATTTTCACTATAAACAGTGATTTCAATAGTAATCATCATGTAAGAGCGGGGAAAAAAAAACACAATCAAAATGATTGTGTTTAAAAAACCCGTACAAGATCTCTATACATAATATAAATACCTGAAAAAAACATGTCCTAAATGTTTTTCTCTAATTCGCAATTTCTTGAGTAAGCACAGCACATACTCCACAGTTACAAACTAATTAAACTATACCACTTACTTTTAAATACCTCTCAACAAATATCTGTGCAACTATGTTCTAAAAACATTTATCTCAAGTCCACATTTTGATATCTCATTCTTTTCCGGGTGGCCAAATAGAATGAGTTAATTCGTTATTTTTTGAGTACCTCTCAACAAACTTCCGAGCAAGTATGTTCTAAAAACATTTATCTGAAGTCCACATTTTGATATCTCATTCTTTTCCGCGTGGCCAAATAGTATGAGTTAATTCCAACGTGTTCTGTACCATTAAACATTAAGGAAACCTTACCTGATACTATCACTATGCCACATAAAAGTTTCATTTCTAGATCTGAACACCCTCAATGTAAATGTAAATGTATTGCGACTTATATAGCGCACGTATCACCCGAAGGCATCAAGGCGCTTGCTTAGGGAACCCGTCCTGGTATTCCCCTGTGAGATACCCCGGCAGGGTATCCACAAGGTGAAAGCCAGGCATCCCGCCGCGAGGGGCCGTAGTGGAGATTAAGCAAGCTATTGCCCAGAGTCGCAGAGTGTGACCCCGTGAGTCGAGTAGGCACCGGAGCGAGAATTGTCGAGTCCGTGGAATTTTTGAGCCCGAGACCCGCCGAGGCGGGGAATCGAACCCAGGTCCACGGGCGATCTCAGCTTCCGGGTCTGCCGCCTCTAACCACTGAGCCACGCTTCTCCAATCACATGATATTTCTAAACAACACAGTTTCATATCTTTACAGTATTAATCTTACTACACCAAGTAATTTTACTGAAATTTAGGTTGCAAAAATATCAGATAAGAATTTGTTAAGTCAAAAGGCAAACGTTTCTTAAAACTCAATTGACTATCATTGCAGAGCGTCCAACCTGTTGGAGACTTAAAATAAGCTATGTAATGTCCTGATGATATTGATGGCCCTTCATGAAAAATAATTGCTACAGTTACAAATGTTCTTCTAGAAATAGATATTTGAGAAGCCACAACATTTTTTATTAAAGTTGACAATTTACTTCCATCAGCTCTGCTTCGTTGAAGCATTAAAATTACACACTGTCCATATCTGTGGATAAATAATGTTGATAACATTTCTGAGTTACATTGAGAGCAGACCATGTTCTGATACGCATCTTTAACTAGTTTATTAAAGGACACTGTTTTACAATCTGGTAATGTTAAATATATAAATCTTTCTGAGTGTATGTCAGTACTACTTGAAAATGAACAATTATCGCAAGTATGTTCCCATTTATAAGAAAGGCCAAAAAGACTATCAATATCTACACCTTCTTCTTCCAAAACTGTAAGCATATACAAAATACATTCCTGACAATCTTGCTGAATATTCTGAGAAAATTGATTTAGTCCTGCACATATGTCTAAAACATTCCTTACTTCTGAAACACTTGCTACTTCACTATTACCACTGCTACATTTTTCAAAGACAGAATTTAAGGAACAACAAAATGTTTGCTCCTGATTTTGTACAATCTGTTGCTGTCATTTTTTTTTAAAAAAACAGCATTAACCACTACATTTGCATAGCAGTTGACACCAGACCTGTTTTCAAATTTAAATCCAACAATCTCTTCAATGCTAACCTTTTTCTCACTGCTACCAATGACAGCCTCATCTTTTTTTCTTCGTTTCTCTACTATTTCACTACATTTTTCCTCATTTCTCCTTTTCTGACCAACCGTACTCTTTTTAATTAAAGGATATTGAGGTAAACTTGGAGCATATTCTCTTCCTAACTTATTATACTCCTTCACACATTTTAAATCTGCACTAATCTTTGTCTCATCAAAATCAATTAGATAAAGTCCAGATAAAGTTCTAACTCGAGATAAAGCAACATATGCCATACCCTCTTTGAATACAGTGCTTCCAATATTTACCAAAGCACAATCTACACTTAAACCTTGAGATTTGTGAATAGTCACTGCATATGCCAAACAAATTGGAAATTGCTTCCGACGGACATATAAGTCTTTCACAAGCAAAAAACGAGTTGAACAGCAACTGAATTGTTGAACTTCCTCAATTCCATCAAATTTTATTCATAAAAATTCAATCTCATCTCTATTTGGGTAATTTACAAAACCAACAATATTACCCATTGCTCCATTCACCAACCTCTTTCTACATGTACATTTCTCCGTAAAATAATCCGACAATTTAAACATACATACAGATTCTTTTTTAAGCCAGCAGTTTTAGATATAGATTTCTGAAGAGAATCCAATTTTAGCTTCAATTTTTCAGACAAAACAATAGTACTTCCTTCATGCTCTATTTTATCTTTAGCTTCCAGTTTCTTAATTTCTTAATTTTCCAACTTCAACATTTTTTCATTGGAAACAGAGCATTCTTTTAGAGTTGGCATCAAGCATATGACTGACTTATCTTCTACCTCTTTACTGTATATTTTCTCAGGTACATTATCTTCATTGGGAAACAATTTAGAAAGTAATCGTGTTCGTAGAGTTTCTTTCGCATCTGCAGTTAGTTTTCCTTATATCTTGAAGAATATTTCCATATTTAGTATCCTTTGCCTGTCACATATTTTGAATCAGTTCAGTATATTTGAAATGTGACCATATATTAACATTTCCAATACTGCCCAGGCACTTTCTGGTGTCTTCATGTGTAACAGTTTGAAATACAGGTTGTCCTTTCACAGGAGTTAGTTGCAGTAGATCTCCAAAAACTATGACATGTTTGCCTACAAATAGCACATCATAGTCTGTTTTAAGTATCTGTTGCATTCTTAAATGCACAAAAGCAAGCATTAAATTGGATACCATGCTTACCTCATCAATAATGAGAAGTTTAATTTCTTTAAGGACTCTAGAAACTTCATAACAAGCGTCTCCAGATAGCTTGTGATATTGTAATTTATTTTCATGTTCAACTGGCAGCATCAGTAAACGATGTAAATTAATACCTTTAATATTATGTGCTGCCAATCCAGTTGGAGCAGTAACAACACAAGACAGTGGTGACTGAGTTCTTTGCTGTAGATATGTAGTAATTCCTTTAATTAGAAAACTTTTACCAGTTCCAGCTTCTCCACTTACATATAGTCGAATAGGTTCAAATGACATACATGAGCATTCTTTTTTGTCATGACGAAGACCATGCTCAATGTGCTCTGTCACTTCATCATATATCTGTCTTTGCTCAAGATTAAGTTCCTTCTCCAATTCTTCTAAGTTTATTATATCCTCTTTAGCTTGCTGCATTGCTCTTTCCTCCTCATCCATGGCAGTGGCTGCTTCATTTCGGATAATTGGTTGTCCCAGTGGATCCTGACTCAACAATGCAGAACTTTGAGTGTCTTGAGAACTTTCTCTAGCAATCTCCGCTGCAATTGTTGCTTCTTGCTCTATTTCGTCGTTCAACATTTTGAGATAATTACTAAAAACAGGACATTCTATACTACTTTTAGATGCGTGAAATGAATCTCCATAACTATCAAAGTCACCAAGTAGTTCCTCTTCTGTACGCCATGGTTTAAAGAGTTGCAAAAGAGCTAAATAGTAAAATTCTCTTTTGTCAGGACTTTCGCAACTCAGTTTTCGGTGATTAATCAAGTGTCCTTTTCTTTGTTTGACCAGACATCCTTCCTGTCCAATTACAGCGTATACACCTTTTTCAATATTCTCTCTAATATTCCTTTTAAAAATTTATTTTTCAAGTACTTCATACAGACAAATGTTTTCTAGCAGAGTACTTCTATTTGGATAGTATGTATCCAACATATTTGTTTTCAGAATGTCTGTACTGTTTGGTTCTTTCTGTGCTAAATATTCAATTTCTTGCACAGTTTTCAAAACACGGTTTCGTGTTCCTGCAAGACCTAAACTCACCCACAGGATACTTCTAGATTTCGCATATAGACTTGCTGATGATAATCGATCACAACATTCATATGCTCCAATTTCTCGATGAGATAACATCTTCAAACTGTACGTATACAATTTCTTGCTTAGGTTCTTTTCATGAGAAATATCTTCCCACATCTCCTTCAGTTCCGTCTTTTCAGATTTCGTGATGTAAGACGTTGCATATCGAGCCACAGCAATAGAGTTGTCCGCAACATATTGTATATCCATGTTAGCATTCCACATGGACAAAATGACTGGGTTACATCTGCAGATTTAACCATTCAGGGATCTCTTCCACCTGTGAATTATCCAATAGCTATCCACTTTACACTGAGTGAAACAATAAAAGCCTTAAAAACGGCCAAAACAGGTAAAGCACCAGGACCTGACTCGGTCCCAATGGATTTCTACAAACTTTTACCTGACCTTTGGTCTCCTCTCCTTAACAAAGTACTAAACGCGGCAAAGAACACTAACCTCCCCGATTCCTGGTCCACTTCGATACTCGTCCCTATTTTTAAGAAGGACAACAGGGACAGTCCTTCCTGCTACCGCCCAATCTCCCTCCTGGATTCGATCGGAAAGATGGCGGGGCGCATACTTCTCGATCGTCTCCAGGAGTGGTCGAAAGAACATGGCGTGCTCTCAGACCTGCAATACGGTTACAGGGCAGGACTGAGTACTGTGGATCAAGTGTTAAATTTAACATTACTGGTCGGAAAATACGTCAATGCAAAAAGTTCTTGTCTACATATGGTTTACGTCGACCTCACAGCAGCATTTGACTGTGTCCAACACTCCAAACTGTGAAGAATAATGCTGCAAATGGGGATTGAACCATCAATTGTTGATTTTCTCCGCGAACTATATACAGGAGCCACGGGAAAGGTTAGATTTGGGACTGGTGAACAATTGACAGACAGTTTTCCCATACAGAAGGGGGTCAGACAAGGGTGTGTACTGGCCCCCTTCTTATTCACGCTCTACACCAACGGCCTTGAGAGTGCAATGCTAAAGGACGTAAAAGATCTCCCTGAAGCCGGTCGTCGGCAGATTCCCGCATTATTATATGCCGACGATGCGGTAATTCTTGCTCAAACTCCTGTCCAACTTCAACGGGCCCTAAATAATTATTGCTCCTTTATGACCAGCCTAAATTTGAAAATTAACATCAAAAAAACGTATTTGATGCACGCGGGTACCAAGGGGAAAAAAGCAAAGACTATCTACGTGGACAATGTACCCCTTGCAAGAACAAAAACGTACCCTTATCTAGGCATCACTATGGACGAGGCTTTCAATTGGAAAGATGCAGTAAATTATCGAAAACTGTTCTCATAAGAACCATCGGGGCATTAAAAGCTTTTTCCCTTCGTCTCGGAAAAAGACCTCCGACCGAAATGATCAAGATCTATAACGCTAAATGCATAAGCACTGCCACCTTTGGAGCAGGGGTATGGGGAACGACAAACGTCGAGCAACTGCAAAAAGTCGAAAATTCTTTCTTCAGATTTCTACTGGCCGTCCCGAGAAGTACAACTACGTACGGATGTCATCTCGAACTCGGGGTCGACTTCATTTCCGACATCATCAAAATCCAACCAATCATGTTATGGCGCAGAATATGGGCCACAGACGAGTGTCATCTCACAAAAACAATAATCCAGGATTGTCTGAAATTAGATAACATGAGAAAGATAAAATGGTTGGCCTACGTGGAATCCTTTCTCACAGACATTGGTTTCCCGAGGTTTTTTGACGATCCATTGTCAGTTGTAGACATCTCAAAAAAAGAACTTAAAACAATTTGTATGTTGCACTTATCCCAACTTCTGCTGTTGACAGAAATAGGGAAGCCATCAGTCCAGCATAGTCTAATGATTCAGTTGGTCCCTACCATTCAACCTTACCTGCAGTATGATTTAACTCAATATGAAACATTTCTTCTCACCTGTTTTAGGTTCAATTTATATCACTACCTGGTTTTGTTTCCTAAACAAAACAACTGGACACATAATATTTCAGTATGCCCATGTGATTTACAGCCTGATTCATGTACGGGCCGTTTTGCGTGGCCCTAATAGCGAATCATAGCGACTCGCTATTGAGGACACGCAAAACGGCATTCATGTAGGAATTGCTAAATAAATAGCGATTCCTACATGATCTCTATTTGCGAGTAGAAAATTGTTACTCGCAAAAAAAGGAATAACTCCCCATTCATTCCTATGGGCCGAAAGGCCCATAGGAATGAATGGGGAGTATCCCTCATTTGCGAGTAGCAATTTGCTACTCGCAAATCAGATAGCGATTTTAAGGGTGCCAGGGGTGTCCAAAGCACCCCTAAAATGCACATTTGAACAGGTGTTGCGCACACACATGTCCAAAGGACATGTGTGTGTGCAACATGCAACTTAGAAAAATGCTTTTAAAAGCATTTTTCTGAGTTTTTGCTATTTACCGAGAGGTCTGACCTCTCGGTAAATAGCGGCCCAAAAGTGCAAAATCGCAATTTTTTTTTGTGTCATGAATAGCATTTGAGGAATCTCTATTAGAGATTCCTTAAATGCCATTCCTCGCAAATATGCGAATTCTTACATAGCGATTTTTGCATTTGGGATTGTGAATACCAAATGCAAAAATCGCACTCGCAAAGGGCCAGATTCTCAGAATCTGGCCCTTTTGCGAGCGGTTTTGGCTACATGAATCAGGCTGTTAATGTCATCCCAGTCCACAATTCATGTCTTATTTTTTTGCAAATTTTACATACCATTACGTAAACGATGGATAATACCAGTACTAAAAGTTCTAAAAATTCACAGATGCCGCCCTGCTTACTTGGCACTACAATTTCTGGAAAACAACCTGATGACTAAATCGGTTGTACAGTATCTCAAACTTTGTATTAGACATCGATTGAACTTATGATCACAGATGGCAAACTCCTTTTTTATATATGTATCGTTTGATTTAAAATGAATGCAACTTTTAAATATTTAAATGTGCTTTTTATGTACTTTTATGGTTTTAAAAAAAAAAACGGGAACCGAATAAAGATGATTTGATTTGATTTGATTTGACTGGGTTATAGTCATTTATATATTTGGACTCTTCACCTCTTCTTAAATTGTAGGTATTTTTGGGTGATCTTCTTGTGATATTATGTCGCAAAGATGACATCAAATTGTTGACTCTTCCTTTTGAAAGCACTGGTCGTGCAAATACAAAACGACATTTAGTATAGAATTTATCCTTTGATTTGAATTTTCGCAGACAATATTTTCTGCAACGATGTCTTTGAAAGCGTAACACTTTTCCTCTTAAGTCCTTATCAGTTGTACTGTTAGGTATGTCACAAGTGGCATATTGTTCCATAAAAGACAGTACAGTGTCATCCGAGTCTGTTCCAAATTTGGGAGCATCCTTGATCCATAATAGCATATGAATATGAGGAGCACCTCTTGCTTGATACTCTTTTCTCCAAAAGAAATCCAGAACTTCACCAAGAGGTGGATTTTTCTTGTTTGTAATAAAAGACATCATAGCTTCAAATCTATGATTAAAATATCTGCAAACATTAACCGGATCCAACGAACACAATTCTCCAGGTGTCTTGTAGTTTATATTTTCAATATTTGCATTCGCCTCTCGAAGAAATTCAAGTACATCTTCCCAAGCATACTCTGCACAGCTTAGAGTTAAAAACCATGTAGGTGCTCCTAAGTTTCTTAGCATGCATTTTAAATCTCCATGACGACGGTACCAATACTCATTAGTACCACGCTGACATGCCATTAAATTAATTAGGTTAGAATCCAAAACACTGTCTTTCTGTTGCACTTTATCCATAAATTCCTTTGCTGAAACATTTTGCAGATATACTCCACTTTTTAAGATATGGTTTACTGCATAAGAAAGACCAGATAAGTCACTCTCAAACAGAAGATGAAACAAATATGGAATACATTGATGAAATCTCGGATCTTCTGCATATAATCTTGTTGTCCGGTGCTCAGATGCAAGAATCTGCGTAGGTCGATCATCATATCGCGCACCTTCACCTGTTGGGAATAACTGTGGGAAACAACGACATTCCAAACTTTCTACCCATACACTAATAGGACTTCCTTCTGCTTTTTTCATCTGAAATAACTCAATAGCATTCCCCATTGCTTCTTTCGAATGCAGTGGATGAACACTGTAATGTTCATAAATTTCTTCACTTCTGGACAAGTCGACTTTTTCAATTTGTCCAATAGACAAATCATTATCCTCTTCTTCACTTACATCCTCTTCTTCTACGTACACATTTTTATAGTATTTATTATTTTTGACTAAATACAACGTTGCCTTTTTGACTTTCCTAACATCCACTAAATCTTGCCAGATTTTCTAACTCTTTGTAGGTACACCGTTAACTAGAATAACTAGAGGTTCCTCTTCTACATTTTCAATACCAATTGTCTCCATATTTTTTTTTTAAATCAAGTGGCAAATATACAACTCTACCCTTTAATCCTCTTTGTAAATCTGAAGGATTTAATTTCCCAGTCTTAGGCTCCATACGAACAATAGCCTGAAAAGGATGTACACATTGAATCAGAATAGTGTCATAAGTATTTAAATCCTTTAGTTCCGATGGAATATTTATCAACTCAAGATTATTATATACAGCTCTAGAAGGCATTCTATTTTCATTTAATTTATTATAACAATATTTACAAATACGTTGCTCAAAACCCAAATCAAAATAGTTTTCTACCAACAAATAAGTCGCAAACTCTTTCCACTGAGTATTATCTTCATCTTCACTTTTTGAATATAAATCACCTAACCTAGTTTGACTTTTGTAATGAATGTGTCGACAACACACACAAGTAAAATTTGGTTTTTCACCTGCAATGACCTTAAACTTTGTTATTTCCTGTTCAAAATCTTCAGTATTAAAATGTCCAACATTTTCTAACACATTTCCTTCTATAACTATATCAGTTTCTGCATTGTCTTCATCTCGACGAAAATAACTTACCTCAATTTCTGCACAAATGTTCTTCACATCTAATGCACATCCATGCAAAAGAGCACTATTTAACTGTTTAAGTTTAATTGCTGGACTTTTTGCATAATACAACTTTCTCACTAATTTTCTCATTTTGGTATGATGCACTGCTAAACATCCTGAAGTGATGAAAAACACTCTGGCATATTTTTTTAAAAAGACAAGCCAGAGAATGGCCTTGCAAACCTGTTTTTTCTCTCACTCTGTAACGATCTAATTCTTGCAACATTACAATTTTTTTTTTAGACTTTCCTTAGTGTACTTAGTAAGAAATTGCGAAAGAAATCAATTGAATCCTGTCGTACACTGCAAATACTGCTACAATTCCAACTATAAACAGGAGCATGAACACGTCCCTTAAAACTTCTCCACTTATTACCCCTTCTGGATTTCTAACCTCAATTTTCTCTTTCTCAATAGGACAGCCATCCTTCACCTCATACGCTCATCCACTGGTGTCAACTGCATGCAACAAATCGTTACTTTGAAAGTAACTCTCTTCATTAAAAAATGGCTCAGAATTTGAAGTATGCATCCATTTCCCAGAAAAGACTTTACAAAAATGTGTTCTATATATGTGACCCTTCCATTTACTCTTAGCTTTTAAAACTCTGATTGCCTTATTTAGTGTATCTATTCTATTAAGTACTAAAATAAATAAAAAAAATGTTGTCTCAAATGCGTGTTCAACAACATCCTCTATATATTTTTTCTTCTTATAAAAAGCAGATTTCCTTTTAGAAACTTTTTCCTTTTTTAATAAATTCAAAACTACTCTGTTATGAAACATACGCTTCCTGATTTCCGCAAACTGATTAGTACGTCTTTTACTGTACATATTTTCCTCACCGCTGATTTCAGACACATTTTTCTTTTTTCTTGCATTTCTCCTTGTAGATACTGACAACTGTTTTTCCTTTTGAACATTATCCAATTTACTTTTCCTTTGACACAACTTTTTTATAAAATCCTTGCTGCTCTTACCAGGAGCACTCTTGTTTTTCTCCGTCCTTTGTTCATTATGTAATTCTTGTCCTTCTTTCCTCTTCAAATGGTATGTCCGTTTATACAGCTTTCTTTTTTCATTTCTGGTCGGCATACTGATTGATGTTTGTGATAAAAATGACAATCTGTTTGGAAAAAAGTTAAAAAATATTATAGACCTCTACTAGCATATAACATACAAATTATAATCACTGCTTTATTTTATAACTAGATTAAAGACAAAGAAACAGTCTCTGAACAGAGTAGGAAATCCTGCAGTGAATATTGGTTCTAAATTTATAACAGTCCATAGCTGTGTCACCATTATAGACGTATTTTATGATTCTAATTTTTCAGGCATATGAACACTATACTAATTTTCAAGCACTGTAGGTGTTCCTCGTGCTTTTAATTTTTTTACTTTAATCTCTTAAACAGTTCATGAAAACTTTTATTCTCATTCTCATAAAGCAGATCAACGACGAATAGTACAAGAAAACTGCCTTCAAGATTTTTTTTAATATAAATAATTTTATTCATTTAATAATTCATATTGTAAAATCACTTGTAGCATAATTTCATCAGGAACTTCTTCATTATTATATTTTTCTTCTTCCAAATTCTCTTCTTCCCCTTCCACCATTTCTAAATAAGCACTGTCAAAAGTGCGGTCCATAAAGTCCACATTTTCTGTATCATTTTCCTCCTTAAATACTCCATCTAGTAATTCTTCTATAAATTCATTTGCAATTTCAAAATGTAAATTTATGTTTTCGGAATAATTTTCCATTTTAGTATTCCTTTTCTGTCTTCTGTGTCCTTTTAAAAAAATGTAAAGACTAAATTATATCTTTTTCATGAATAGATAACCAAAAATTACCTTTACTAATTTTTAAACTACATACATTTTCATACTTTTTAACACATTAACTACAAATATTAAGATAGCACCTTCCTCTTGTTTTGAAAGAAACTGACACTATGATCCTAGACATTAACACTATGCCTTTCAATTTTTTTAAGTAAATTGTGCTGTAAAACCACATCTTACTGTGAAATTTGTTTTTAGGATTTCAGGATTGTAGAACTGTTGATAGACTTTCTAATTTATTTTTAGGGATCTATTTTCTGAGTTCACCACTACAAACTATGATTCAAACTGTATGCAGACTGAAGGGGGGACTCACAATACACCAATTAAAACATTCACTAAACAGATTACTACTTCCCACAGAGACAGTTGCTTTTACCTTTCAACAGCATACTCAACATGTGAATTTCATCGAATGTAGAACATTTCATGCTAACCACGAGGAACACATCATAATAGACCTCTGCAAATGCATATAATAGGGTGCAAATAGATAGTACAGTCACAGATATGCACAAACAATGCCCATTACGCCAACAGTCATATCATAATACACCTCTATAAATCAAGAAAAACGACTGTACACAAATGATACAGCATGAGTTACAGAGATAATGATAACTTAGCAAGAATTAATCCACGTAAAGAGCAAACTCTTGCAGTCAAAGAATAGATGAACCAGAACTGCATAGAAAATAACACTTGGACCCGGTCCATAAAAAGATAGTGCCAACAGACAGTGGAAACCTATCTCAAAATACATATGTAGTGCAAGCAGGTACAGACATGGTAAAAATAGAACATAAAATCCTCCAGCAAAAGAGAAGCAGTGCAAATATTCTAAAAAATCTTGCTTATTATTTTAATCTGCAACAAACATAAATTGCCTTTAAAAAATACCAACTCACCTGGAAAAAAGAATTTGATTGTTGTAAACTCTGTCACGTTGACTACAGGTTGTTGCTTTTCAGCACCAAACACTCTAAAAAAAAAAAACTGAATTTTAGTTAACATATTACAGACATATTTATTACACAACATACACCCATTGTGCCAAATAACAAGCCTAACAGATGCATTCCCTAATTTTCTCTCCATTATATATCCTAAAGCCTAACTAAGTTTAATATTTGTTTTTTAAACACATCCAATAACCAAATTTTTCACCCAGATTTTTTAAAACTCAAACTTCATTTACAGTGTAATCTCCCACACATTGCCAGAATACTACATGCAATATTTATGATATGCACTGCTACACAATCTTAATTAGTATATCTGTTTCCCATCTTACTTGGCAAAATAAATCAGCATGGAACATCAACATCACACTGTGAATAAAGCTTCTTTTTACATAATTTTGGGTGAATAATTTGCTTTTGAGTTTTATATTTGAATTCTGGTAATTATACTGATTCGTTTTCTTTCCTACATTTTCATAATCACTAGTTGCACAAAACTAATGACAGAGATACAGATAGATGTACAATACAAAAGAGACACAGAATAGAAGGGACACAGACCACAGGAGAGAGACACACAGTACCTGGGACACGAACATGCAGAGAGAGACCAGCTTTGACAGCACAAATAGAGAAAAAGAAAAATAACAGAAAGCAGAGAATAGTGAACAAAAAGAGGGAAGGTACAAAAAACAAAAAGATGAACATAGACAGGGTGTGACAGAGTAGAAACAACAGACAGGGCACAAAAGAAACAAACGCCAGGAGGCACATGGAAATAGAGGACACCAGGCAAACAGCACAATAGGGAGAAAGAGAGCATAAGGAACGCAGAGATGGACAAGAAGAGCAGAAGGGAGAGAGAGATGGAGAGAAGGAGGCTGAATAGAAGAGAGAGAGAGAGATACACCACCATAGAGATAATGCAGGAGAAAGACTGAAAGCAGGAGATAGAGAAACATACAAAACGACCATAGAAAGCAGTGAGAGATCACAAGGGAGAGGGAAAGCAAGGGCATAATACAGGCCACAAAGTAAAAGAAGGACAGATAGGAAAAAAAGAATAGTAAAAACGACAACAAAGAGAGGGACAGCAAGAGAAACAGAAAGAATACAACAAACAGTGAGGGAGAACAAAAACAGGATAGAGAGAAAATACATGAGAGACAAGAAGGGTAGAATTCAGAGTGTACACAACATGAAGTAAAACTGCACAACAGACAGAGATACAGAGAACTAGCCGGACACACTGAAATATATGAAGGAACCAGCACAAAGATAGAGATATTGAGAAAGGGGAAAGAGGAAGACAGATATATGTTTGCTAACTCCAGTAACTTAGAGCATGAAGACATCTGCTGCAGGAACTTCTGTATAATGTCATAGACAAAACTCTTTGTTTACCTTTAGCCCCACCCCTTTCCCCTCTGACCTCTTACCCACCAGAACCACAAACCACACTGTAAATTTTGCCCTACATATCAAAGCATGAGGGTATGGTACACTAGATAACATGATACCTACAGCAACTGTGGACTATTGCCTTTGACACACATTCATAGCTGCACAAGTTAAATAAGCATTAATATTAATACCACACATAATCTACCTGCAGTTTCTGAACGTGTCTGTACTGCACTCTCTTTTTTGCTCTGCCACTTTTTCTTGAAGTACTGCAACAGCATGCTGTCATGATAGGCCGGCTACCTATGCCAAAGCTCAAAAGTGCACCCCGATACACACCCAGCCTAGCTTTAAGAAACTGCCTCAAATGAGACCCGAAAAGACCCAGCACACTTAAAGCCCTGAAACTATCTTAATGTCTCCTCTCCCTTTGCACCTTTAAATTTCATTTTCAAACCACGTTTCCTTTCCATCACACACGATTCTTTTTCAGTGTTCCACATTCCACGCCTAGACACTTTACCCTTTTTAGTTAGAAGCCGCAGCTGCAACATGCCTAATCCACAAATTAATTACTCTATCTTTCGCGCTTTTTCAATGTTTAAATTCAACAGATTTTTTTCACAAAAATACATACCACCGGCTCAGTACCTCTTAGTAACATGAAACCAAGTCCCTCCCTTTTACTTACAAATCCCTTAGAGACGGCAAAAAATTATATTTGCATAGAGATGAGCTACTGAAACATGGGATTAGTCGTTCACATCCAGGCACTACCAATTGCATGACTTATTTAACTAGAACCGCTGTAATGTTGCGTGTTTTTTCAAAGGTACACCGGTGCCTCCTATAAAGCCGACTTTTACCTTAATACTCAACAGTGATTATTTATTTTCAAGCAATGAGAATTGCTATGAGTTATTAAACGACAAACCTTACTCTGTAATAGTCACTCTGCATATGCTTCTCTGTAAGAATGTAGTTTATCCACCCCCGCATTGGAACCTTGATGTTTCCATCTGGCCGTGAATTCCGGCCTTGAATTCAAAGTTCTATCCCAAGACATGAACAAGAGCCTTATTGTCACAAAATCAAGTTACCCTAGCATCTGTTCACAAACATATCTCCTTCACTTAGCTAATACTCGCAGAGAACTGCATACCTTATTAAATAGTGACCTTCCTTTACAATTTCCTGAGGTGACTCCCATAATCTTTAACGTATCCTCCACTTCACAGCTGGCCTTTTTTTTTTCAACTACTAACCAATGGTTTTGTGATTTCTTTGCCCCCAAATATTTAAAGTCATTATGCTACTCTTCACTCCATATTCTCCGACCTACGTTTGTGGACTTCCTGTTCTACTACCAGTAGCTGCTACTTTTCTGTTCCTATTTTCTTTTTTACAAAATGGATGTTCGTCCTGTCTTCGCAAACGAGCTGGAGCACTTAGAACTGTTTCGCCACAGGATGCTTGAGTACTATGGCATCCTGTCACTCGCGACTTTGAGTGAATCATATGGATTATCATTTCGATTTTCCTATTTCACCTGTGTGCAGCCTGTATTTCATTGCCTGAGCTGTGATTTCATGTGGGCCCTGGACTTATGTCTCTGCAACTCGGTATCTCCTGAAGTGAATTACAATCATCTCATGAATCCGTTAATTGATAATGAACAGCTTTGTTCCGACGGAGGGATTATGACCTTTGCAGCGATACATGGAGTTCTGGGTCATTGGAATATATTCGCAGCGGCGCAAGATTTCTTGGCACACAGCTACATAGAAAAGTCACCGAGTTGTCCTCTGATGGTACTAGAGGCTCCGGTAATTAAAGAGCATGTATGTTCATTTCCTCTTTTCAATTGGATGGCTGACTTGTTTTCGGATGATAACACTGACTTCCTTTTAGAAGCGGTTGCTGCTTACTTCGCCTACTCAGTTGTAGGATGACTCTTATGCAAGCCATTGACGTCTTAAGTTTTTTTTCCCTCCCTATCTTTCCCACGTTTTTTGGACTTAATTTTTTTATATAAACTGACCTATTGGCTTTACTAACAGTGGACATTACAATTTCGTACTGGTGAGATTTCCGTGTTTTATGTGCAGTTAATTTTTTTTCCTCACCTACTCGATTTCGTTCAAAACATTTCATTATACTCTAATTTCAACAAATCAGTTGCTTATCTTATCTTATCTTATTTGAAACGTTCTCGAACAAGGCTGGGTAAAATATGGTTAAATGTACCCTGATTAATGTGTAAAGTTACAATGACTTTTTATATGTTTAAACGCCATTTCCCTTTCTGCTCCTTATTTCCGCCTCACACACATGTGCTGCTTTTCTTTTCTGCCTAGTGAAATATTTTCGATTCATAACAGAAAAATATGTGGTTACACTGATATTACCCTTGCTTATCGAGCTGTATCTGACATCGAGTACTGAAAAACCTTTCAAAAGATATCTCAATACAGTAGTTGTTTTGAACACTGATTTTCGAACGTCCCTACAGATAACATACATGCACCTCCAGCCAAGTTCTCGCTTTTGGCGCGTTTTGTATTTCCTTACACAATACCATAACACAAACTTGATAGTGCTTCGTATGCAGACAACTAATTGTTAATGAGATGATGTCTAACCACTAGCATTTTCATATATGATTACTGAACTTAAAATCAAAAGACACCTTCTTAGATTTAATTTAATTTAATATATTTGCTTAGGAGGCTGTAGAATATGTTTTGTTAAACCTTATTCATTTTGCATCATACTATGCTTCTACCATTTGTGTTCTATGGACTAGTAACTATGCTGATTACTTTGTTTCTTATAATATCTTTACTCGTATTAGATAATAAACTTCGCTACAAAGCAGTGCATTAGTAAATAAAAATTTCAAATATATACGTTCCCTCTTTTAATCCATATTCAGAACTGAAATTATTGTATACTAAAAGTGTATTCATGTGTTCGACGTAATCTCAGCTGTACTAAGTTCATGTTTTCTTTTGTCGACCTGAGTTACTCATACTGCAACCCGCTGGCCTGTCACGGCCCGTCAAGACTTTCTTAGCGGGTCGCGGACCATGCAAACTATCGTACCTCTGGGAAAAAAATAATTTATTACTGTTACCAAGCACCGCCGCAGTTGCGCTTCACTCAGACTGATAATCACTGCTTCCCCGCTTCTACAGTCCACACGCTATGTCGTATTTCACTACTTATCACCCTTTCATCTCCACTATAACAAACACTTCTTCGCCAGCCACCAGAGAACAAAGTGGAAAACCAAACGGACTAAGAAGTGAAATACGACAAACCCTTTGCTCTATGGAGCCGACCGAGCGGTAATTCTGAAAGTAGACAGTCACTGACTAGCGCTTCCAAAAAGCATCTCAATTATATAAATAGTATTTTGAAAACCTGCCAAGTACTTTGATGCGACTATCTGTGTTTGCCAGCAGAACAAACTTCCTTAGCCCAGACTGAACGCAGACACAGACAGACACACACACACTAAGATAACACAGAGCAACGGATACAGAAAGAAGGAGGGAGATGACAATGGATTCAGACGGCAGGAGGGAGACAACTCTATGTGTACTCGGTCTGCTACCTCAATGTATGAAGGCATGTACTCCACGAACCTGTGTACAACCTCATGGTCACAAGTTTTCATTTTATTTTACTCGACCTCCTCCCCTTCTCACCCCACCCCCACCAGTGCAGCCCTCGGCCACAAACCACGCTGTAATTTTATCCTCCAACATAAAGTTTATAAATACCTTAAGGATTAGCACTTTTAGACGACGATATGACATATAATCTACCATTTCTCTCTCTACCTGCATTATCTGTGTCTCTGCTAATTCCATTTTTTGATCTTCAACCAACTTTACAGATTATATGGAAACGCTCCCAAATCAGTCAAATAATTACTGTCTATTTTAACATATTTTATATACCATTTATTCAGAATACCAAAAATATTTCCAAAACTATAATTCACACTTGAAAGAAAGTGAAAAAACGGCGCGCAACCCCCATTAACTACACAGGACTTCAGCCCCCTCCCCCCCTCCCGTCTGCTGTGGAAGCCCAAGATAACATACATCCCAGATATACACAGAGCCGCACCTGAACGTTTCACATCTCTATAAAGAACCATTTGAATGTTAATTAGGCCTTGCACTTGTTTTACCCATTCTAAGAGCCCCTCCAGCTTTACTCTACCTACTGATTAAACGTTCAAGTCCCCTTAACAAAAAAAAAAAATTCTCCCCCCCCCCCGAAATTTTGTTGCAGTTCCGTCTCTGACTGACATTGAAGTAAAAGAACTAACAGTAGGGGATAACATAAGAACATGACTGAAGTCCACTGAGCTTAATCAAATTTATTAATCGTAATTTAAAACTAATATTTGCAAATAAATAATGTATATAAAGAGTGATAAAAAGGAAATGGAACAGTAGTTGAAAAAATAGAAAACAGTGCCAAAGTCAAAAATGCGGTTACTCAGAGACTTTGAGGGAAATAAACAATTGTAGTGACCAAACCACATTTTACGGTACATCACAATAGAAACAGTTAGAGACTCACCTTTACCAATGCTTTATAAGATGTAGAACAATGATATTCACAAAACAGATAGTCGTTTGACGGAACTCTCAATAATGCTTCTATCACTGCAACCAAAAATTAATGGCACAGATTTCCTGTCAATACACACTCATATATGTCTCTTCAACCAATCCTATTTGTTCCCGCACAATTTCATAATCAAATTAACATTTCAGTTGGTTATCCCTTTCAATATTTTCAAAGTCACATAAAGGTCACCCTTCACCCTCTGCCTTCTCTCGGTGTTACCATGGTTTCAGCTCATTCTGCACCTGGCTGAAGGCACAGGTCAAAAGTTCATATCTCAACGTTCTAAATCAAAGCAACAAGGCTCATTTCCCTCCAAACACATCTGCCTATCCACTATTCTTTTACATTTCATTTTTTTTCACGACCAATAGAAGTCTTCGTTTTAAAAAAACAGTAACATACAACGTAGTCTTCAATCTTGAGGTATAAGAATCAACCAATCATTTTTAGTTTTTCATCAACACCAAACCTTATCCACTTTTTTATCCTCACTTTCACCTTCTAACTGCCATTCCATTTCCAGAACCCATCGGAGTACTGCTGCATCTGACTTGAAAATGAAGGTTTGGCTTTTAGGACACAGCTATATTCACTGGAGTGAAAAATATGCTGCAAACAGACGAATTTCTAACCTTGACTTACCAAATGTGCACATTACGTGGATTAGCCAAAGAGGATTGAGATGTCACCAATTGATACCATTGGTGAAAACTTTTATGCATCTCCCTGAACCTAACCTTATAATTGTGCACTGTGGTGGGAATGATCTAGGCACATTAACAGGGGTAGGTCTGGAAATGCTTCTAAAAGACACCTTTCGTCAATTGATGTCACTTTTTCCTCGAACTGTCTTGGTGTATTCCAATATATGCCAAAGACAGAAATGGAATTGGTCCAATCAACGTTGTCCACAGATTGAGAAAGCAAGGAAACATGTAAATAAATCTGTTTCTTTCCTCAGAGAATATAGCATGGTTCTATATACAACAACAACTTGCGTTACAACATGCAAGGCATCTATAGGAGAGATGTTGTTCATTTCACGGATGAGGAAAATAGAATCTTCCTCTAGAAACATGAGACTCTGCGTCGGTACTTACTTATAAGTGCAGAAAAAACTCAATTGACACAGGGACTCTTTTAAGATCCACCTTACATCTAAACACTCAAACTTGTAATTTATCTCCATCTTTCTTTATTTTTTTTCTTCGCCGTGCGCGACCGGGTGCGCGCACCCCGCAACTTTTTTTGCAAAAAAAAGCTACTTTTAGACTTTCGGCGTCCTTAATAAACCCCTGAGGAAACCTACTAAATCAAACAGTCTCCACCCTACTCCCTTTCCATGCTCTCCACTATAGTTTTTCACAGTCTTGTGAATAGGGATGCGCGAGCGAGTGCGTGCACCCCGCAACTTTTTTTCACAAGAAAAAATATTTCTTTTCGCGTTCAGGGTCCTTAGTGCACCCCCTGAGAAAACCTACCCAGCCAGACAATCTCTACCTTCTCCCCTTTCCAAGTTCTAACCCTTTGTTCTGTACAATATATTCACTCGCACTAACAAAATGGCGGTCAACACTTCCTGATTTCCTCTGAATCGAATGTTGACAGACGTTAAACAGCAAATCAGAATTCCGCTCGCGCACAGCCGCACTAGTGCGCGCACCTGTGCGCGCTTACAGATATATAATTGATTTCAACTTTAATTTTCTCAGCAACTACTGGACGGATTTACACCATTTAAACAAAAGTGTGATCTGCGAGCCGGACTCTACCTTTCTACCAAATTTCTTATAAATCCATTCAGTCGTTCGAGCTGTAGCCGTGTCTAAACGTCCTATGGAAAATGACATGGGAAAAACACGTTTTGGGACCCGCTTTTATCTCAGCCCCCCCTTCACGAATCCCCCCAAAACTTTCACAGAAGGAGCACAGAGGACCGAGCCATCTTCTTTGAGAAATTCGCAAAGATTCGTCCACCGGGGCCAAAGTTAATCCAAATAGAATGTTGCGGATTTCCTATGGAAACTAGGTCCTAACTATAGCTACCTACTGGCGACTGCCAGTAGGTTATATATATATATATATATATATTATATATATATATATATATATATATATATATATATATATATATTCACTGAAAAAACCATAGGTTATAGACCATATATAGTTAGGAATTAGCATTTAAAAAACCTTATTTTACTCACACAAAACCATTGAAATTCCATATATAGTTAGTTGCACTAACTATATATCGCGCACCTGCAATCCACTGCTGATCATGTCACATATTACATCATTCATGACATGGTCAGTGACATCACTGATGACATCACTGATGACATCTCAAATGACATCACTGATGACATCACTGATGACATCTCATTTGACATCATTCTTGTGCTAATACGATAAACCTCTTCAGACTCTAATATAACCTTAGATACACTCAGTGTATACAGACACTCACACACTTCCACTCATCCATGGAGTTACTCACACACCCAGTCAGTCATGCAAAGAAATAATCTCATCTCCATTTCTTCAACTATACAGTTAAACACACCTTACTTATTGAAACATATACTAACACATATTTACTCTCTTATACAATCCCTGATACAAGTTCACAATGATCGATACAACCACTCACTCATTCGGTGGCTCTCATGCACAGTTATTTATATATGCCAACTCTCACATGTACTGTGTTTTACATATGTACTTACTATGACATGTAGCATTGAGATATCCATTCACTCATCAATACACTCATGCACACAGTCAACTGCCCATGTAGCTGTTTCCACATGCACTCTTGAACTCATACACCTAGTGAATAAACTGTTCACACATCTATGCATAGAGTCACACACCTTCCAGCCACCCCCACACAAACTCAATCTCCCATAGAAATACTTGGGCAAGCAATTAATAACACATATAGCCTCTCGTATAGCTAATGATCAACACATGCAGCAGTTTACAGAACAACAGACATAATGATGCACAAATTAAGACAGTTTAGTCACTAACCCATGCATTCAGTTAGACACATTTAATCACTCACTCATACAGTCAGTCACGCACCTACTAAATCCTTCATCCAGACACTTATACATCCACTCATTCTTCAATATGTAAGATATATTTTAACTTTACAGAAACATACAGTCACTGGATGTTGTCATCAGTGATGTCATCAGTGATGTCATTTGAGATGTCATCAGTGATGTCATCAGTGATGTCACTGACCATGTCATGAATGATGTAATATGTGACATGATCAGCAGTGGATTGCAGGTGCGCGATATATAGTTAGTGCAACTAACTATATATGGAATTTCAATGGTTTTGTGTGAGTAAAATAAGGTTTTTTAAATGCTAATTCCTAACTATATATGGTCTATAACCTATGGTTTTTTCAGTGAATTTTCAAGGTTTTGTAAATGCTAATTCCTAACTATATATGGTCTATAACCTATGGTTTTTTCAGTGAATTTCAATGGTTTTTTAATAGCAAATATCATAAGCTGTCGAATGTCAAGTACGTGGTAAGTGAAAACATTTTCGTGTTTATGCACACTGATCTGCTTTGAATGGTGCCCCCCCCCCCCTCATTTCTATTAGGAGTACTCTCTCTTTGCAGATAGTGAAAGGTAGTTAACGCAGGTCTTTGCCCCCATTGTAATCCGCCGTGCCTGCTTCTCTCTCCATTTGATTGATTGTTATCCAAGTATTTACTGTTTTAGAATTAGTTCTCTTTGGTTCATTCTCTATTTACAAACAAACACAGAGTCGCAATACTCTGTTCAGTCTTTGCAGATAACGAAAAATCGTGTAAAAAAAAAAGAAAAGGAATCGAGCAAAATCAGTAGGCCACTAATGGGATCTCTTTTTGACCTCGCTAAAATAGAAACATTAGGAACAACCCCTCATGACAAATACAAAACTAGTGAGATGAACTGAACTCCACACAATGATGGCTGCAAAACAACTCGGCTCCGCCACCCACCCCGCCCAAAATAACGATAAAGAACGGCTGCCATGATTGGTTGCGGAATGACCACGACGGAGCTACGAAATGGTGCTGCTCTCATGCTAACCCCAGCTTTAGTCTGAAACATCCAGAAACACTGTAGACTACCAATTCGATCAGTTCCGGTAGCGCCCCAATGTAACCCGGTAGAGAAGAACTAGCTCTCCCCTCTTTGACTGATGGTTCTTGTTGCCTGTCCCTTCTGTTGTCATTTAACAGAACTATTTAGCCTGCTGAAAGGGGTTGTGTTCCGACCGCTGGTTGGTGGAGACATTTTGACTATATTCTGTACCTGCGTTGTCGCGTAATGCGTCATATGACGCGCCGCGTTAGCGCATCCGGAAGTCATCCGGGGCGCGCAGCGCGTAACGTAAGCATAACAAGTCATGTGACTTGTTAATAAAACTTTTCATTGGTTCATTTTACTTTTCTTATTGTAATGATGAAAGGCTTGGTCATATGACCTAAAAATTACGCTTTTCATTACTTCCGAACATTATTTTTTCTTAAATATATGTTATAATGTTCCAGGCTAATGTACTTTCCCGGAAATTTTACAACTGTCCTGCAAGTAAAATATATTCTTTTTTCGAGAAAAAGAGCGTTTCTTCGTCCCATGACGGAGCCGTTGAGCAAAAGAGGGTCGACCTGCTGTCTTAGTCGCCGATACGCCTGAATATGAGATTCTTATCGATCACTTTATGTTGCAGGAATAGAAAACACAACAGCCCTTGACCATTTATCTTTACTGCGTTCCTTCGTATTATACCTTTTACCCTTCATGTAATTGGTCTGCTTTATTTCACTTGCCTTTTAATGATTCTAAAACAGTCACTATTATTAAAAACTTTACCAATGTATATACTACTACCATGTTTTCTTTTAAAAACCTTTATTGAGAAAATTTCATTATGCAAATACGAGCCTATAACCACGTGGGCCTGCCACAGAGCAAACTGTAATCGTATATGATGAATAGACATTTACACTGTAGAGGAACGTAACGGGCGGGCCATTAGGTTGCAAGAACTAAGGTGTCTAACAGTTACGGAATCGGTGGACGTACATTTTATAATTAAAATACGACAGGGCCAGTTACAATAAAATTATCTAGATATACATTTGCGGGCAAGTACCATGGGTGACGTTAATTCGAACTTTCAACAGTACAGTAATCAATAACACATCAGAACTTAATATCAATAGGGATGTCGAAATATTCAATCAATTCTCGTCCCCGCCCGCCATGTGCTTCAAAACTGCATACGTATCTCGTGATTTCAAGGTTCTGCAACCAGTACACAACAAGGAGTTACGAGTCCCATTTATTCTGGCGCCATTTTGGGCGAGGACGGGCAGGTCCAGGATATAGTCAAAATGTCTCTACCAACCATCGACTATGATGATCTTCATATGCTGTATTTATTAGAGTAACACTCATCTGTCCACATGAAATTAATTTGCCACAATCTAAACATGTCATTTTAATCTTTCCAAAGTTCTTCTAAATATTTGGGACCGTTTCCCTTGCCTCTGAAGCTCTCAGTGCCACTTCTTTGATGAATGTACTAGCAGGTCAGGGGTTCTCCTCCAAATCTCTCTTTTATGCAGCACTATAATTAATTGGTGCCACCTCTCCATATGACGATGCATGGTATAGTTACCACAACTATATTTTTTTTCGGTTCCTCTGGAGAGTTCATCGTGGCAGATGAAGCGTGTAACGTACCGGGCATTTACCTTTTTTTGCATGTACAGGAAAGGAAAAAAAAATCGAGCGTCCGAGTTCTAAGGTGTCCCAGGGCCATTTTGGTGGACCAGGCCCAAATCCAAAGAACAGCCATCTCACAGGCTAATGGGGCGACCCACGCCGAGTTTCAGCATTGTAGTATGACCACACAAGTACAGCAACTTGCTAGACATCACCTCGGTGCCATCCGGATCTCGGCGCCCCACTGCAGATGAAGTGCCTCTCAACTATGAAACCACCACGGTGACATCCGGATCTTGGCGCGTTGTGCTGCCTTCGGCCTATTCGCACATCGGTCCGCTACTGACGCCATCTCACAGGCTAATGGGGCGACCCACGCCGAGTTTCAGCATTGTAGGATGACCACACCAGTACAGCAACTTGCTAGACATCACCTCGGTGCCATCCGGATCTCGGCGCCCCACTGCAGATGAAGTGCCTCTCAACTATGAAACCACCACGGTGACATCCGGATCTTGGCGCGTTGTGCTGCCTTCGGCCTATTCGCACATCGGTCCGCTACTGACGCCATCTCACAGGCTAATGGGGCGACCCACGCCGAGTTTCAGCATTGTAGGATGACCACACCAGTACAGCAACTTGCTAGACATCACCTCAGTGCCATCCGAATCTTGGCATCTCAACGCCTAGTGGTATCTTCCATACAAAAAATATTGTTACGCTGCCTTTGGCCCCATTCGCACATCAGTCCGCAACTTAGACACCACCTCGGTGCCATCCGGATCTTGGAATGTCAGCACCTTTTGGTGTCTTCTCGTCAGAAAATATTGTTGCGCTGCCTTTGGCCCCATTCGCACATCAGTCCGCTACTGACGCCATCTCACAGGCTAATGAGGCGCCCCACGCCGACTTTCAGCATTGTAGAATAACCACACCAGTACAGCAACTTGCTAGACATCACCTCGGTGCCATCCGGATCTCGGCGCCCCACTGCAGATGAAGTGCCTCTCAACTATGAAACCACCACGGTGACATCCGGATCTTGGCGCGTTGTGCTGCCTTCGGCCTATTCGCACATCGGTCCGCTACTGACGCCATCTCACAGGCTAATGGGGCGACCCACGCCGAGTTTCAGCATTGTAGGATGACCACACCAACTTGCTAGACATCACCTCAGTGCCATCCGAATCTTGGCATCTCAACGCCTAGTGGTATCTTCCATACAAAAAATATTGTTACGCTGCCTTTGGCCCCATTCGCACATCAGTCCGCAACTTAGACATCACCTCGGTGCCATCCGGATCTTGGCATCTCAGCGCCTTGTGGTGTCAGTCAGAAAATATTGTTGTGCTGCCTTCGGCCTATTCGCACATCGGTCCGCTACTGACGCCATCTCACAGGCCAACGGGGCGCCCCACGCCGACTTTCAGCATTGTAGGATGGCCACACCAGTGCGGCAACTTGCTACACACCACCTCGGTGCCATCCGGATCTTGGCATCTCAGCGCCTTGTGGTGTCTTCTACTCCGGAAATATAGTAGAAAATATTGTTGCGCTGCCTTTGGCCCCATTCACACATCAGTCCGCTACTGACACCATCTCACAGGCCAACGGGGCGCCCCACGCCGACTTTCAACATTGTAGGATGGCCACAGAAGTGCGACAACTTACTAGACACCACCTCGGTGCCATCCGGATCTTGGCGCGTTGTGCTGCCTTCGGCCTATTCGCACATCGGTCCGCTACTGACGCAAACTCACAGGCCAACGGGGCGCCCCACGCCGACTTTCAGCATTGTAGGATGGCCACACCAGTGCGGCAACTTGCTACACACCACCTCGGTGCCATCCGGATCTTGGCGCGTAGTGAAGCTGCAGCAGCTGCAAATAAGCTTCAGACAGTGTTACAACCGCTGCTCAGAACTCTCAACTATGACACCACCTCGGTGCCATCCGGATCTTGGCGCGTTGTATTGCCTTCGGCCTATTCGCACATCGGTCCGCTACTGACGCCGCCTCACGTGCCAACGTATTTTCTCCGCATTTTATACCCTATGCCGCATAACAGGTCATGTGACTTGTTTATAAAACTTTTCATTGGTTCATTTTACTTTTGGTTTCCTAATGATGGAAGGCTTGATCATATGACCTAAAAACAACACTTTTCATTGGATGAAAACTTTTTTTTTCCCCCAAACGATGAAAGCCCCACCTTGTTTCTGGATGTTTCAGACTAAACTGGCGTCACCATGAGAGCACCACCATCTCGTAGCTCCGTCGTGGTCATTCCGCGAGCAATCATGGCAGCCGCTCCCCACCAGAAGCCTGCAGGAGTCGGGGCCCCCAAAACTTTTGATGAATTCTCAAGGCGGAGGGGACGCTTTCGAGAATGGGGTCCAAGACCTAGCAGACAAGCGTCCGATTTCCAAGGTGTCCCAGGGCCATTTCAGTGGACCACGCCCAAAAAGGAAAGAGCCTGCCGCCATTTTGAGAGTCCTGTGGCAGCCGCCTATCGCTGCACCGCAAGAGTGGGCGCAACTCAGCTGAATGGCGGATTTTGACACAGTGGACCAAAAGCGGACGGAATGGCAACTGAAACGGTAAAGGGGCGCCCCACTAAAACAGATGAGACTCCACCTGGAGAGGCCCGTTCACGCCGCCTCCCCCGGGGCGCTCCACGCCGTTATTCGGAGCAGCATTGTAGGATACCAAAACCAGTGCGGCAACTTACTGGACATCACCTTGGTGCCATCGTTCTGCTGCCTTGGAACTATTCGCACAACAGTTTGCTACTGATGACCCACCCCCCGCGACGCCCCACGCCGTTATTTGCTGGGTGGCAACTTACTAGACATCACTTTCGTGTCATCTAGATTTCGGCGCGTTCTGCTGCCTTGGAACTATTCGCACAACAGTTTGCTACTGATGACCCACCCCCCGCGACGCCCCACGCCGGAAATCTGGACGTTGTGCTGCGTTGGGACTATTCGCACAGCCGACCGCTACTTCGTTGTTTTTCTCTAAAAATGTTTATATGTTATTACTATTTTTGTTTTCTTGTATATATTTATAAATTATTAAAGTTTTATAATCTTACTACTTTGTCGGAGTGCTATATATTTTTAATGTGACACATAATTGTAAAAACTTTGATGTACAAAGAGTCATCCCTGGAATCTTCCGCTTCACGCTCGGTCCCCTCCCCAATCACAATACAGGATGGTTTTCAGATAATAGCAACGCTTCTGCTGTGACGGATCTCATCGAGTGTGGGCCTTGATCTACTATAACTCCTTTGAAGAGGGGTGATTCTTTACAGCTGTGGCCATAAACTACATCTGCAGGGCTAGCTGATAGCCTAGGACCGGCCTGGACAATCGGACACAGAGGAAAAGGAGTGTCAGAGGGTGCGGTAGTGAATAGGGCGAAAGGGAGGTGTCGGGCGGGCACAGGGTGTGATTCTCAGGGAAGAGCAGCGCAGATGGGGGGAGGTTTATTACCCATGCATAAGACAGAGAGCGGGGGTGACCACTGCCTGGGTGAGATGCTTGCGAGGGTGGGGAGCCATGCTAAGGATCGACAGCGTGCACAGAGTGGGTCTGGTCAAGGCATCTAAAATGGCTGCCGTGCACGACAAAAGTGTGGCATTTGAAAAAAGACAAGATGGCGCACACAATGTTTTTCAACAATTCCTGATTTCCTTCGAATCGAACGTTAACAGACGTTGGGGCATATTACCAAAGTTAAGCGATATTTATCCCTAACGATGCATTGCAAAGATTTTTTTACCGTCAGAAATTATCGCAGATAAACCTTGCTATTATCAAGGTTTATCGCAAATACGATAAAAAACGAGCGCAATGCATTAATATCGCTGAAAACTCCGCGATATTCATGCATTACCGAGCTAATGCTCTTAGCCATGTTATCCACCTCCCATTGGATAACATGGCTAAGAACTGCTCAGGGCAGCTGTTACTTTTTGGAGATATTCGCGCTTATCTCGAATATTTCCAAAAGTTGATAATAGGAGATAGCGATGTTAGCGACTGTTTCCAGTCGCTAACATCTTGGCATGCCCACTTTGCATGTCATTAGTGATAAATATCACTCACATGCAAAGTGGGACCCAAGATGGTCGCTATCTCCTACTAGCCGTCGCTAACTGGTGTTAGCAACACCTAGGTAATACAGATATAATTTTATCTCCGCGAAGCGGAGCGCTGTTACAGATATATATCTTGTTTTTGAACGTTAATTTCTCAAAATGCACTGAAGCACATATATTGAGACATAGCAAAGGCACATCGGGCTACCAGTCCCTAATATTTTACCAAGTTTCGTGCAAATCCATTCAGCCGTTCGATTATTATTATTATTTTTTTTTTTTGCCCCGCGGGGCCCTTTTAAAACCTCCACATCAAACCTAGGGGGTCAGCGAGGATCTACTATGCCCCCTTATGGTCATTTGCCCCTTCGCTTTGGCCTCCTCTTGTCTCTCGATCCTACCGAGAGACAAGATGGCGGCCGCTACGTACTGTTTGGAATGTTTACAGACACCGGAGAGCCAATCAGCTTCGCTTCGCAAAGCTCCGTAACGCGAAAAGTACGCGAAGCGGTGCGCTGTTACAGATATATATCTTTTTTTGAACGTTAATTTCTCAAAATCCACTGAAGCACATATATTGAGACCTAGCAAAGGCACATCGGGCTACCAGTCCCTACAATTTTGCCAAGTTTCGTGCAAATCCATTCAGCCGTTCGATTATTATTATTATTATTTTTTTTTGCCCCGCGGGGCCCTTTTAAAACCTCCACATCAAACCTAGGGGGTCAGCGAGGATCTACTATGCCCCCTTATAGTTATTTCCCCCTTTGTTTTGACCTCCTCTTGTCTCTCGATCCTACCGAGAGACAAGATGGCGGCCGCTACGGACTGTTTGGAATGTTGACAGACGCCGGAGAACCAATCAGCTTCGCTTCACAAAGCTCCGTTGCGCGAAAAGTCCGCGAACCAGTGCGCTGCCTGGTCCGCGCTTACAGATATATATCTTTTTTTAAACGTTAATTTCTCAAAATCCACTGGAGCACATATATTGAGACCTACAAAAGGCACATCGGGCTACCAGTCCCTACAATTTTGCCAAGTTTCGTGCAAATCCATTCAGCCGTTCGGGCTAAAAGTGAGGCCAACCGCCCTATGGAAATTAACATGGGAAAAACGCGTTTTGGGACCCCCCTTTTTTCTCGGCCCCCCCTTGACGAACCCCCCCCAAATTTTCAAAGGCTGCTCAGAAACAAAATGTGCCATTTTCCTGAAAATTTCAGCCAATTCCGTCCACAAACGGCAAAGTTATTAGACATAGAATTTTCAAAAAACCCATAGAGAAAAAATCCTAAATATATATACCTACTGGCGACCGCCAGTAGGTAATATATATATATATATATATATATATATATATATATATATTCACTGAAAAAACCATAGGTTATAGACCATATATAGTTAGGAATTAGCATTTACAAAACCTTGAAAATTCACTGAAAAAACCATAGGTTATAGACCATATATAGTTAGGAATTAGCATTTAAAAAACCTTATTTTACTCACACAAAACCATTGAAATTCCATATATAGTTAGTTGTACTAACTATATATCGCGCACCCGCAATCCACTGCTGATCATGTCACATATTACATCATTCATGACATGGTCAGTGACATCACTGATGACATCACTGATGACATCTCAAATGACATCACTGATGACATCACTGATGACATCTCAAATGACATCACTGATGACATCACTGATGACATCATCCAGTGACTGTGTGTTTCTGTAAAGTTTAAATATGTTTTACATATTGAAGAATGAGTAGATGTAGACGTGTCTGGATGAAGGATTTAGTAGGTGCGTGACTGACTGTATGAGTGAGTGATTACATGTGTCTCACTGAATGCATGGGTTAGTGACTAAACTGTCTTAATTTGTGCATCATTATGTCTGTTGTTCTGTAAACTGCTGCATGTGTTGATCAGTAACTATATGAGTAACTATATGGGTTATTGATTGGTTGCCCAAGCATTTGTATGGGAGACTGAGTGTGTGTGTGGGTGGCTGGGAGGTGTATGACTCTGTGCATATATGTGTGAGCAGTTGATTCACTAGATGTATGGGTTCAAAAGTGCATGTGGAAACAGCTGTATGGGCGGTTGACTGTGTGCATGAGTGTATTGGTGAGTGAATGGATATCTCAGTGCTACATGTCAAAGTAAGTACATATGTAAAATACAGTACATGTGAGAGTTGACATATATAAATAACTGTGCATAGGAGCCAGTGAATGTGTGAGTGGCTGTATGCATCATTGTGAACTTGTATCCAGGATTGTATAAGAGAGTAAATATGTTTTAGTATATGTTTGAATAAGTAAGGTGTGTATAACTGTATAGTTGAGAAAATGGAGGTGTGATTGATTCTTTGCATGACTGACTAGGTGTCTGAGTAACTCCATGGATGAGTGACAGTCTGTGAGTGTCTGTTTACACTGAGTGTATCTAAGGTTATATTAGAGTCTGAAGAGGTTCATTGTATTATCACATGAATGATGTCATCAGTGATGTGATCAGTAATGTCAAATGAGATGTCATCAGTGATGTCATCAGTGATGTCATTTGAGATGTCATCAGTGATGTCATCAGTGATGTCATTTGAGATGTCATCAGTGATGTCATCAGTGATGTCATTTGAGATGTCATCAGTGATGTCATCAGTGATGTCACTGACCATGTCATGAATGATGTAATATGTGACATGATCAGCAGTGGATTGCGGGTGCGCGATATATAGTTAGTACAACTAACTATATATGGAATTTCAATGGTTTTGTGTGAGTAAAATAAGGTTTTTTAAATGCTAATTCCTAACTATATATGGTCTATAACCTATGGTTTTTTCAGTGAATTTTCAAGGTTTTGTAAATGCTAATTCCTAACTATATATGGTCTATAACCTATGGTTTTTTCAGTGAATTTCATTGGTTTTTTAAAAGCTAATATCTATAGCTGTAAAATGTATTCTTCTTTAAATCCAAAAATATATTTTATATGTTTATTAATAAAAAAAAATTTAAATATTTTTTTTGTTTCGCTCCCGGTTCGCGAACCGGGAAGCTTTCCGTTAGCTCAATTTGATGCCGCGACCCGGTCCGCGAACCGGTAAACGTTCCGTTAGCGCAACTGCCGCGTTAGAAATCAACATTGTGACGCGTCGCGGAAGCGCAACGTATCACGTTGTCGCGTAATGCGTCTTATGACGCGCCGCGTTAGCGCACCCGGAAGTGCTCCGGTACGCGAACTGAGACGCGAAGCGCAGCTCCCCGGAAGCGATCCGCGTCGCGAAAGCGCGACGTAACGCGTTGCCGCGTAATGCATCTTATGACGCGCCGCGTTAGCGCACCCGGAAGTGCTCCGGAGCGCGAACCGAGGCGCGAAGCGCAGCGACCCGGAAGCGATCCGGGGCGCGTTCCGCAGCGCGTAACATAAGCGTGAGAGGTCATGTGACTTGTTAATAAAACTTTTCATTGGTTCATTTAACTTTTGGTTTCATAATCATGTAAGGCTAGGTCAGGTGACCTAAAAATAACACTTTTCATTGGTTTAGAACTATTGTTTTTCCCAAATGATGAAAACCCCTCCTTCTTTCCTCACTCTGACTTTCATCATTGTGAGAGGAAGACCTTTATTCATAGTAGAGCAATGGCTTCAGTAGTTGCTTCAGCTGGTGCACCCCCACCACCACCTCCACCTCCTCATGGGAAGAGAGGACCACCTCCCCAGGTCATCACCAACACAGAGGAGGAAGAGGAAGAACTAGAGGAAGAGGAGAGAGAAGGACCACAGTTCTTGGAAGAGATGCCCCGGGTTTCCCATAGGAAAGCCAGTTTCATTTGGCAGTTTTTTTCAATCCCTCCAGGGCAGAAGAAAGTAAATGCGAGGTATGTCACCTGCCTCATTTGCAAAGAGAAATTATCAAGAGAGACTGATAAAAAGTATAGCTACGGGAACTATACCATGCATCGGCACATGAACAGGTGGCATCCATTGAATTACAGCCGGGCGGAGATACGTGACATGGATGAAAACCCAACAGCAACTCCTGTGGCCAGGTCAACATCGTTAATATCGTTGACAGCAGCAGAGGCACGGGATACTGTGCTAAACATCCAGGAGAATTTTGGGCATATGAAATATACTTGTCTGCACTGCGGTGCATTGATATCATGTGGTAACATGAGCATTAATTCAATCAACCTAGCTTATAACAATCACAATTGTCCTAACCGCCCCAGACAGTAATTTTTTTTTTGCTCCTGTTGAGCCCTTTTCAATGCCTGTTTTTTGTTGTTTCCCCCCCAAAAAAACCAAAACAAATATAAAATTGTTCAAAAAATACAAAAAAAACAAAAAATGTTCAAAAAAAAAAAATATATATAAAACAACAAAAACATTAAAAAAAGTTCTTTTCAGAACTACCTCCCCTTTCAAAAAAAATTGCTAGAATGTTTAGCACTCTGGCAAGCTCTATTTCTTTTAGTTCGCTTCCCAGTTTGCTTCCCGGTTCGCGAACCGGGAGCTAACCAAAAAAAAAAAAAAAAAGAAGAGTAAGTATAAGGAAAGTAAACAGAGAGTGATGTTAAAAGAAAGACAGCTATAGGGAGTAAACCAGAGATACTGTTTAATAGATCTATTTACCGAAGAAAAGACGGAAGAGGGTATAATTGTGAAAAACAAAATAGATAAGGAAGTGAAAGAAAAAAAAGAGAGTAGAACAATAACAAAGAAGACTTTCTTGGAGAATGTGAGTGAATGTTCAAAATAAGATTAAAACATGGGGAATAACAGAGAGAAAAAATAGAAAACAGAAAAGAAGAAGTAACAGAAAAAGATTAATTGAAACAGCAAAGAAATGTAAATAACATAGAGCCATATCATCAACATAGGCAATAAAAGTTTTGCAGCTTTTATCGGCAGAAATATGTCACCAAAGCCGCTTTTGCAGCAGAAAACTGCCGCTAAAACCACTTTTGCACCAGTTTTCTGCCAATAAAAACAGCAATAATTTTATTGGCTGTGTTCATAATATGCCCCTTAGTGTGCTTCAACTACACAGAGAAAGCATTATGAACAAGTAGTGAAAAAGTGATCAGTCAAAGACACTAAGAGTAATAGAGACGGAGTGAGTGAACAAGAGTGAGGAACTATGAGAAGAGAGGGACTGAGAAAAAGAGTGGAAGGAGTTGAGTAAGTAGGTAATAGAGAAAGGAATGAGGAAAGTAGCAAAGGCAGGAAACTGAGGGTTAAAGAAATGAAGCTGTGGAACTAATAGTAGGTGAATGTGATAGAAATGTAACGAAAAGAATACAAAACATTTACCTTATAATTGTCGTTAAATTACTCACTTTTTGTTTTTATACTTTCAATCTGTGAAAGAGAGAACAAACATTTGAAAAATATTAAAACATGTATTTAAAAATTACAAAAGACAAGGGAAAAGATTGAAGGACAAACAGTTTTTCAACAACTTTGACACTGACAGAAGCTTCTGCTTCTCCAGGACCCCTACACAGTCCTAAAGATATACATTTTAAACTAACAGTATCTTGATGCAGATGAAGTGAGGCCTATCTTAAAACATGGTGCATCTTTTGCACTGCTGTTGTCTCAGAAAAGTGTCGCAAGACACTAACATTTTAAATGATTGCTTCAGGATGCCAATAAGATGTGTCCTATCCAGAGGTTTGTTTGAGGTGAGACCTACTCAGGGTTCCAAATGAAATTTCGAGTTGTTTGAAGAGAACAGAGGACATAATACATGTGAAGGCCTACCAATGAAGTAAGTCATGTCCACTTCACTCTTGAACAAAGGCCAGACCTCTTCTGTGTCCGTGGACAGACCTAAACTTCATCTGCACAATGTCATTCATAAACTTAGGAAACACAGGTGATGTAATTGAAAAATGTGGAGTTTCTTTTCCTCATTTCACAATCACATCACCTGTGTTGCCTTTGCTTAGGTATCTCATAGTGCAGATGTAGTCCAGCATATTAAACAGTACCTAGAAGTGCAGCACTGCATGCAACAACTTTGACACTTATAAAAGCTTTTGCTTCTGTATGCCCCCTACACAATGCTAATTATATACATTTTAAACTGATGGTATCTTGCTGGAGATGAACTGAAACCTATCTTGCAACATGGTGCATCTTTTACACAAAAGTGACCCACAATGGAGCAAAAGAGGCGCACGGCCACCATAAATCTGACCCTAACATTTTAAATGATTGTTTCAAGATGCCAATAAGGTGTAACCTATCCACAGATTTGTTTCAGGTAAGTCCTACTCAGGGTTGCAGATGGAATTTAGGTTTGTTGAAGAATACAGAGAAGATAATACATGTGGAGGCCTACCAACGAAGTGAGTAATGTCCACTGCACTCTTGAACAAATGTCAGACCTCCTCTGTCTCCAGGAACAGGCCTAAACCTCATCTACACAATGTGGTGTGTAATGTTAGGAAACACAGGTAATATAATTGAAAAACATGCACATTTTTTTGCTCATTCCACAATCATATGACCTGTGTTTCCTTTGCTTAGGTATCTCATTGTGGAAATGTAGTCTATCATATGAAAGACTACGTAGAATATGAGCACTGTATGCAAGAACTTTGACACTTACAGAAGCCTCTCCTTCTCCATGCCTCCTACACAGTTCTAAATGTACATCATAAATGGAAACAGTACAGAATTAACTATACATGTTAAATGGTTTATTTTTGCTGTTCTCAGAATGTATCAAATTTCACTAAAAACAGTGACTTGAAGGTATTCATCATATAACAGCGGGGAAAAAAAACACAATCAAAATGATTGTGTTTAAAAAACCCATACAACATAACAAATCAGAATTCAGAACTCCTTAAAGTTAACTTACTTTCCATGACGGCGAAGGATGTCCTATGAACAGCTTACACTCTGTTGTGCTGTTATTACTTTCAGCCCGCCACTTTCTGAAAGAAAACCTCCATCGTTTTGAAAAACATGTTACATACAATAAATGACTTCTTGCTCTCTACCACAAGTTTCCACAAGGCCAAATCTTGTCAGAGCCATTTATAACTCTTGGATTTCTTGTAAGCCAATCCCGTCATTTGGCATTTCCGCAACTTTCAGAATTAAAATGTTGAAGATCATTTTCACAATCCTGGACTAGTAATATCTTCCCCTTCTTCCTCAGTCATGTTCTACATTTCCTATGACACTGATACTGCTTACTATGAAGCAGACTTACACTACCTCTATGACTACTACAATTATTTAATTCTCTACATCACTTTTAATCACAAAGCAATGTAAAACAGTAGACAGCATTGCAGACTTACATTCCCTCTACTCTATGTTTTGATTGGCTGCTTCAATTAGCTTATAAAAAGAAATCGTTTTTCTGAACTCATTCAAAGTGCACTTATTTCTCCATGACTTCCAGTCTTATGGTTAGAAGTTATGTCTCTGAACTACACTTATCCTCAAGGCCAAATCGTGTAGGAGCCATTAGAACTTCTTGAAATTCCTCAGAGCACATCCCGAGATTCTTTCCCTAAAATTTTGGTTTTAGAAACACCAGGTAAGAGTTTTTAAGGTCATACGGCAATTTTTAAAAAAAAATTAAAACAGAATCATTGCAGAATGACCAGCCATTTCTAGACTTTAAATAAGCTGTGTAATGTCCTGATGTTATTGAAGGACCATCATGATATATAATTGCTGCAGTTACAAAAGTCCTTCCTGATATTGACAGCTGCGAAGCCACAAAATTTTTAATTAAAGTTGTCAATTTTGTTCCATCAGGCCTACATCGTTGGAACATTAAAATGACATACTGGCCATATGTTCGTATAAATAATGTGGACATCATTTCAGATTTACATTGGCTACACTCCATGTTGTGATCAGCTGCTTTTACTAGCTTATTAAAGGAGACTGATTTACTGTCTGGCAAAGTTAAATATATAAATCTTTCTGAGTCAACACTAGTAGTACTTGATACCCTACAGTTCTCGCAGTCATGCTGCCATTGATAAGAAAGCCCAAACAGCTGATCTACATCTACACCTTCAGCATGCAATACATCAAGCATATACATTAAAAACTCCTGACAATCTTGCTGAATATTTTGAGAGAATTGTGTTTGGCCTGAACATCTGTCTAACAGATTTCGAATTTCAGACACACTTTCTATGTTTGTTCTATCAGTGCTACATTTTTCTAAGACAGAATTTAACAAACTGCAAAATCTTTGATCAGAATTGACCACAATCTCTTCTTTTACATTTTCTAGAGAAAACAAAACATTAACCACTACATTAGCATAGCAGTTGACACCAGAACTGTTTTCAAATTGAAAACCAACAACATCTTCAACAGAATCCTTTTTGTTTCTGCTTATAATTTCAGGTTCATCGACTTTTCGTCTTTTTGCTACAACCTCCCCAGTATTGGTCACATTTCTTCGTTTCCGGCCTACCACACGTTTCTCAAACAAAGGATATTGAGGCAAATGTGGCGCATACTCTCTTCTTAACCTATTGTATTCCTTAACACAATCTAGATCCGCACAAATGCTTGTGACATCACACTCAATCAAGTACAATCCCGATAAAGTTCTAACTCGTGACAATGCCACATATGCCATACCCTCCTTGAACACAGAACTGCCAATATTCACCAATGCACTGTCTACACTTAAACCTTGCGATTTATGGATTGTCACCGCATATGCCAAGCAAACAGGAAACTGCTTACGGCGAACATATAAGTCTTTTACAAGCAAAAATCTAGCAGAACAACGACCAATTAGCTGTACTTTCTCAATGCCATCAAATTTAATTTTTAAAAATTCAATTCCATCTCTATTTCTGTATTTTACAAAATCAACAACATTACCCATTGATCCATTTACCAGACCTCTTTCAACATGTAAATTCCTTCTTAAAATTATACGGCAGTTCAAGCACACATTCAGAGTCTTTTCAAAACCTGCAGTTTTAGATATACTCTTCTCTAATGAATCCAATTTTGTTTTCAGATTCTCAGACAAAATAATTGTTGATCCCATATGCTCTACTCTGTCAATAGCTTCCAGTTTCACAATCTCCTGCTTTTCTAAATGCAACATTTTGTTGTTGAATTTGGCACATTCTGCAAGAGTTGGCATCAAACATATTCCAGATTTCTTCTCAGTAATTTTCTGAAAAATATTCTCAGGCACAACATCTTGTTCTGCATATAAATTTGACAGTAATCGTGCATGTAAAGCTTCCTTCCCATGTTCGGTCACTTTTCCAATTCTAACATCTTGTAGAATAGTCTTGTAAACTTCATCCTTTGCCTGACGCATATTTTCATGCAGTTCAGCATAATTGAAGTTTAACCATATATTGACGTTGCCAATGCTGCCTAGGCACTTCCTGGTATCTTCATGCGTGAGCATTTTGAACACAGGTTGCCCTTTCACTGGTGTCAGCTGCAGAAGATCTCCGAAAACAATGATGTGTTTGCCACCAAATAACACATCATACTCTGTTTTGAGAACTTCTTGCATTCTCAAATGCACAAAGGCAAGCATGACATTGGAAACCATGCTTACTTCGTCAATGATAAGAAGTTTCATTTTCCTCAAGATTCTTGAAACTTCAAAACAAGCATCTCCAGATAGCTTGTGATATTGTAATTTGTTGTCATGCTCCACTGGCAGCATCAGTAAACGATGTAAAGTAATCCCTTTAATGTTATGTGCTGCCAGTTCAGTTGGAGCGGTGACAACACAAGACAGCGATGACTCTGTCCTTTCCTGCAAATAACATGAAATTGCTTTAATAAGGAAACTTTTTCCAGTTCCCGCTTCTCCACTCACGTACAGTCGGACAGGCTTCAACGACGTACATGAGCACTCTTTCTTGTCATGACTTAATCCATGATCAATTTGCATGGTAACTTCGTCATATATTTTCCTCTGCTCAACAATGAGTTGTCTTTCCAACTCTTCTAAGTTAACCGCATCCTCCTGAGCATGTGCCATGGCTCTTTCCACTTCATTCATAGCAGTGGCAGCTTCATTTTCGATAACAGGTCCTCCAAGTGGATCCTGACTCAATGAAGCAGAACTCTGACTGTCCTGAGAACTGTCTCTGGCAATCTCGGCTGCAATCATTGCTTCCTGCTCAATTTCCGCATTCAACATTTCTACATATTTGGGAAAAGCAGGACATTCTATGGTCTCCTTGGCGGCATTGAAAGAGTCTTCGTAACAGAGAAAATCTTCAAGCAGTTCCTCTTCTGCACGCCAAGGCTTGAAAAGTTGCAAAAGTGCTAAATAGAAAAACTCCTTTTTTTCAGGAGATTCGCCACTCAATTTTCGATGGTTTACCAAGTGGCATTTTCTTTGCTTGACCAGACATCCCTCACTTCCTATTACAGCATACACTCCTTTCTCAGTATCTTCTTTGATGTTCCTCTTGAATATGTAATTTTGAAGAACCTCATACAGACAAACATTCTCGAGGTGAATGCTTCGATTTGGATAATATGTATCCAACATGTTGGTCTTCAAAATGTCGGTACTGTTTGGCTCCTTTTCCGCCAAATACTCAATTTCCCGCACAGGTTTGAGAACTCGATTACGCGTTGCAGCAAGACCAAGACTCGCCCAAACAATACTCCTGGACTTGGCATAGAGACTTGCTGAAGACAACCGGTCAGAACATTCGTACGCTCCGATTTCTCGATGCGACAACATCTTCAGACTGAAACTGTACAACTTCTTGCTGAGGCTCTTTTCATGGGAAATGTCCTCCCACATATCCTTCAATTCTGTCTTCTCTTTTTTGGTGATGTAAGATGTCACATACCGAGCCACAGCCATACAGTTATCAGCCACAAACTGTATATCCATGTTAGCATTCCACATGGACAAAATCACCGGGTTGTAGTCGTTGATGTACTTGGACTCTTCGTTCCTCTTCAAATTGTATGTGTTTTTAGGTGATTTCTTCATCACATTATGTCGCAGCGAAGACATCAAACTGTTTACTCTTCCTTTAGAAATCACCGGTCGTGGAAAGCCGAAACGACATTTGGTGTAGAACTTGTCCTTGTTTCGGAATTTACGACGACAGTACTTTCCACATCGATGGCTTTGGAAACGCAGAACTTTTTCTCTTAGGCTTTTCTTCTCCTTTGCGTTTGGAACAGCACACGTAGAATACTGTTGTATAAAACTCATCACTGAGTCTTCTGGATCCGTTCCAAATTTAGGTGCATCCTTGATCCACAGCAACATATGTATATGAGGAGCACCTCTTGCTTGGTACTCCTTTCTCCAGAAGAAATCCAACACCTCTCCAAGAGGTGGATTCTTCTTATTCATGATGAAAGACATCATAGCTTCAAATCTATGATTGAAGTACCTACATACATTGACTGGATCCAAAGAGCACAGTTCTCCGGGTGTCTTGAATTTGATGTTTTCTACGTTAGCATTTGCCTCTCGTAGAAATTCAAGTAAGTCTTCCCAGCCATACTCGGCACAGCTCAGAGTGAGGAACCATGTGGGAGTTCCTAAGTTCCTCAGCATACATTTTAAATCACCATGACGACGGTACCAGTACTCATTAGTACCACGCTGACACGCCATGAGATTAATCAGGTGAGAATCCAAAATACTGTCTTGGACATTGACTTTATCCATAAAGTCACTTGCCGAGATGTTTTGCATGTGTATACCACTTTTCAAGATGTGGTTCACTGCATATGACAGTCCAGACAGATCGCTTTCAAACAGGAGATGAAACAAATAAGGAATGCATTGTCGAAACCTAGCATCTCCTGCATACAATCGCAAAGTCCGGTATTCAGAAGCAGGAATTTGATGAGGTCGCTCATCATATCTTCCTCCCTGACCTGTTGGAAAAAGCTGTGGGAAACACCGAGCTTCCAAACTTTCCTCCCAAACACTAATGGGACTCCCTTTGGCTTGTTTTATTTGAAACAACTCAATAGCATTCCCCATGACTTCCTTGGAATGCAAAGGATGAACACTATAATGTTCATATATTTCTTCACTAGTAGAGGGTTCTACTTTCTCAATTTGACCAGCACACAAATCGCTATCCTCTTCCTCACTTACTTCCTCTTCTGCAACATATACATTCTTATAGTATTTATTATTTTTTTTCAAATACAATGTTGCCTTTTTAACTTTCCTAACATCCACTAAATCTTGCCATATTTTCTTATTCTTTGTCGGAACCCCATTAACTAAGATAACCAGAGGTTCCTCTTCCACTTTTTCTACTCCAATTGTGTTAATGTTTTTCTTCAAATCTAGAGGCAAATAAACAACTCTTCCCTTTAATCCTCTCTGTAAATCTGATGGAGGCAATTTCCCTGTCTTTGGCTCCATTCTTACAATAGCCTGAAAGGGATGGATACTTTGAATCAAAATAGATTCATAAGTATTTAAATCCTTCAATTCAGAAGGAATCTCAACCAATTCCAGATTATTATGAACTGCTCTAGCAGGCATCTGGTTTTGATTTAATTTGCAACAACAATAAGTACACACACGTTGATCCAATCCCAAATCAAAACAATTTTCTGCCATCAAGTATGTTGTGAAATCCTTCCATTCACTATTATTTTCCCTTTCACTTTTTGCATATAAATCCACTAACTTAGTCTGATTCTTATAATAAGTGCGTCGACAACACACACAAGTGAAATTTGGCCTCTCACTTGATTTGACCTGAAACGTCGCAATTTCCCTCTGGAAATTATCTGTACTGGAAACCTGTACACTATCTTCCACATTACCCGCTTCTTCTTGGTCACTTTCAACATTCTCCTCTTTACTTCCAAAGTAACAAAACTCAATTTCTTCACATATATTCTTCACATCTATTTCAGAACCATGCAAAAGAGCAGCGCATAATTGTTTAAGCATAATTGCTGGACTCTTAGCATAATACAACATTCTAACTAATTTCCTCACTTTATTATGATGCACTGCTAGCATCCTGAAATGATGAAAAACACTCTGGCATACTCTCCTAGAAAGACAAGCCAGTGAATGACCATGCAAACCTGTCACTTCTCTCACTCTGCAAGGATCTAATTCTTGCAACAACCTCATTTTCTGCTTCAAACTTTTCTTATTAAATGACCATACAAAATCACAAAGCAAATTGATGGAATCCTGTCGCACACTGCAAATACTACTACACTTCCAGGTGTACACAGGACCCTTAGCACGTCTTCCTAAAACCTCATTACCTAACACCTCTTCTGCCTCTGTTGTCACAAGTTTTTCTTTTTCAACTGGACAACCATCTTTCACTTCATAAGCACGACCACTGGTGTCAACTGCATGCACCAAATCATTATCCTGGAAATAACTCTCCTCATTAAAAAATGCCTCACAGCTTGAACTATGCATCCATTCTCCAGAAAAAACTTCACAAAAATGACTACGATTAACTATTCTCTTCCATCTACTATTTCTTTTGAAATCATAAATTGCCTTTTTAGCTTCCTAATTCTATTGATTATCAAAATAAATAACTTACGTTTAATTTCAAATGCCTGATCAATAACTTTCTCAACTTTTTTTTTTCTCTTATAAAAAACCACTTTCTGTTGACCTTTCTTAATATTTTTTAACAAATTGCCAATTATCCTGTTGCGGAACATTCGTTTACGAATGTCCCTAAACTGTTGTTTCCTTCTAATATCATGCACAGAGTTATCTCTTGCTCTAGCAGTAACATTTTTCATTGGCCTTTCCTTTCCGTTTGAATTGCTTCTCTTTTTCTGGACTGAAACATTTTCTGTAGTAATATTTTTTTTACTACAAATATTTCTTATGAATGTTTTTGTACTCTTACCCGGTGCTTTCTTGGTGACTTGACAAATCTTTTTATTAGAGGACTGCTGCTTTTTTTCATTCACCTGCTGTCTTTGACGTTTTGCAGCCTTTCTCAGTCTTTCTTTCGTTGGCATGGTGAAATCTTGAAATGATCTGCAGTTGAATCTGTGGTAAAATATATTAAAAAATGTTATTAACCACTATTACCCAACAGTAAATCAATAACAGTAATCAAAAACTTAAAACACTACTTGACATTTTTACATAGAAGATTTTTTAGTGCTTGGCAAATTTAGAATACAGAAATAGCAGAAAAGAAATGGAATTTATATTCATGTTACCTGTGCTATTTTATATGTGAATCTGATCTAATTTTATGAGCATATTTTAATATGTTATTGAAGACACTACACATAACCTGTTTTTGAAGGTGTCTTTATTTTTAAATTAAACGGTTCACATTTTTACTTTTTATTTATTATAAATTTTTAAAATAAATGTTTATAGTTCCATAGGCTCAAGCACGTCAGCTTCCCATCCTATGTCATATAATTCGGACAAATCTGCATCCTCATCACGTTCTTCTTCATCCTCAGGATTTAAATCATCCAAGGGATCAACATCCACTGATGTTTCAATTACGAGTTCAATGATGAGGTCAAAATCAACTGATTGCTGATTGTCGCTCATGTTGATGTTGTCTTTATCTTTAAAGAAAGATAACAACAATGAGATGTTGCAGAGTAAGAGACAAATCTCAGAGATTATAATAGTAAAATTGTTTAACAAGAGTAACATTTTGCAGCTATTATATAGCCATGTCCAGCGATGCTGAGCAGGTGAAGCCTATGTCTAATTTTTCAGTGAACAGGACTCATCTCTTCTTAACCTTGGATAAGCCTCACCGACTCTGTGTCCCCTGCACATACTTAAATGTAAAGGGGCAGATTTATGTTAAATGGCACATCCCCAGGCATGCACCAGTTAACGTGCACCGCTGCTCTGCCACCCATGGTGTGCCGCATTTACAATCAGATAGAAGAAAGCTACGTCAAAACCCTGCGCCTGCTTGAAGCAGGCATAGGTCTTGACGCAGCATTGTGGAGATGGGGCACCCCTGAGCCTTGCTGGAGCTGCATCACACTTGCGATACAACTCCAGCAATGCGCCACCTTTACGGCACAGATGCGTCACGCATCTGTGCCATTTTTGCCCCATGCTGCGCCGCATTGTAAATGCAGCACACCATGGGTGGCGGAACAGCAGCGCAGGATGACTGGCACATCCCTGGTGATGCGCCAGTCATCATAAATCTATCCCTAAGCTTCTTATCTTGTTAGAGATGAACTGCCATATGTATCATCAAACTATTTTGCATTTCCTAAATAGCGAATTTTAAGGGATAAATAGCGATTCTTTACCATTCCTAATTTGCGATGAGCAAATTGCTAATTGCAAATTACCCATTCATTTCCATGGGCCAGGAGGCCCATAGGAATGAAGGTGCAATTTGCGATTAGCAATTAGCTCATCGCAAATTAGGAATTTTTCCAAAGGTGCAGGGGTGTCTCAAGAACACCCTGCTGCACCCCTGAAAAAGAAATTTGGGGGCATATGGCGCACATACATGCCCTAAGGGCATGTATGGGCGTCATATGGCACCTTTTGTTTTTTGGAAAAAAAGCTTTTTGAAAAGAATTCGCAAATTACCACCAACTAGAAGTTGGTGGTAATTTGCAAATCCTTAATGGCATTTTTTGCATATTTTTTGTTTGATACATTGCATTTAAGGAATCGCAAAATTTGCAAATCCTTCAGTGCAATCGCAAAATAAGGAATAGCAAATTTTGCTATTCCTTATTTTGCATCAAACTTGTTTGATACATACCATTTGTCTAATTAGCATTCGCAAAGGCTGAAATTCACAGAATTTTGGCCTTTGCGAATGCTAATTAGCTTGATACATATGGCCCCAAGTGAGGCCTGTCTTGCAACATGGTGCATCTTTTGCATCACTGCTGCATCGGTTTCATGTGGCACGGTTTTTTTACACCATGACACATCTGCCTAAATGCATCAATTTGTAATTTTGTCGCATCATAGCAAATCTTTTGCACCGCCGCTGCATCAGAAAAGTGACGCACAGTGGCGCAAAAGAGGCATACACCTATCATAAATCTGTCCCTAGCATTTTAAATGATTAATTCAGGATGACGATAAGGTGTGGCCTATCCAGAGGTTTGTTTAAGGTGAGGCCTACTCAGGATTGCAGATCAAAGTTACACTTGATGAACAATACAGAGAAGATAATACATGTAAAGGCCTACCAATGAAGTAAGTTATGTCCACTTCATTGTGCCAGTCATCATAAATCTATCCCTATGCTTCTTATCTTGTTAGAGATGAACTGCCATATGTATCATCAAACTATTTTGCATTTCCTAAATAGCAAATTTTAAGGAATAAATAGCGATTCTTTACCATTCCTAATTTGCAATGAGCAAATTGCTAATTGCAAATTACTCATTCATTTCCATGGGCCAGGAGGCCCATAGGAATGAAGGTGCAATTTGCGATTAGTAATTAGCTCATCGCAAATTAGGAATTTTTCCAAGGGTGCATGGGTGTCTCAAGAACACCCTGCTGCACCCCCTGAAAAAGAAATTTGGGGGCATATGGCGCACATACATGCCCTAAGGGCATGTATGGGCGTCATATGTCACCTTTTGTTTTTTGGAAAAAAAGCTTTTTGAAAAGAATTCGCAAATTACCACCAACTAGAAGTTGGTGGTAATTTGCAAATCCTTAATGGCATTTTTTGCATATTTTTTGTTTGATACATTGCATTTAAGGAATCGCAAAATTTGCAAATCCTTCAGTGCAATCGCAAAATAAGGAATAGCAAATTTTGCTATTCCTTATTTTGCATCAAACTTGTTTGATACATACCATTTGTCTAATTAGCATTCGCAAAGGCTGAAATTCACAGAATTTTGGCCTTTGCGAATGCTAATTAGCTTGATACATATGGCCCCAAGTGAGGCCTGTCTTGCAACATGGTGCATCTTTTGCATCACTGCTGCATCGGTTTCATGTGGCACGGTTTTTTTACACCATGACACATCTGCCTAAATGCATCAATTTGTAATTTTGTCGCATCATAGCAAATCTTTTGCACCGCCGCTGCATCACAAAAGTGACGCACAGTGGCGCAAAAGAGGCATACACCTATCGTAAATCTGTCCCTAGCATTTTAAATGATTAATTCAGGATGACGATAAGGTGTGCCCTATCCAGAGGTTTGTTTAAGGTGAGGCCTACTCAGGTTTGCAGATGAAAGTTACGCTTGATGAAGAATACAGAGGAGATAATACATGTAAAGCTCTACCAATGAAGTAAGTGATGTCCACTTCATTGCGCCAGTCATCATAAATGTATCCCTAAGCTTCTTATCTTGTTAGAGATGAACCGCCATATGTATCATCAAACTATTTTGCATTTCCAAAATAGCGAATTTTAAGGAATAAATAGCGATTCTTTACCATTCCTAATTTGCGATGAGCAAATTGCTAATTGCAAATTACCCATTCATTTCCATGGGCCAGGAGGCCCATAGGAATGAAGGTGCAATTTGCGATTAGCAATTAGCTCATCGCAAATTAGGAATTTTTCCAAAGGTGCAGGGGTGTCTCAAGAACACCCTGCTGCACCCCTGAAAAAGAAATTTGGGGGCATATGGCGCACATAAATTTTAACAACATTCCTTTACCTCAAAAACGATTTTCAAGTCATAATTTGAAAACACTGCCCACGGGGAAATGACTTAAAATGTCCTTAAGACACATGAAAGTGTTTTTTTAAAGCCTTTGCAAGTTTTTGGGTCACTTTTAACATGGCTATGTAACTCAAACAGTCAAAATCTTAATTTACCATGCACAGGTGGGACCATATTTACAAGGAATGTGCCCCACGGGGAAAGGTCTTTTAATGTAATATGGGAAAAATGACATCAGAGACACTGAAATGCCTTATAAAGAAGCATACACCATTATATCCTTGTCATAAATTTACAAACCATTCCTTTTCCCCAAAAACGATTTTCAAATCATAATTTGAAAACACTGCACATGGGGAAATGACTTAAAATGTCCTTAAGACACATGAAAGCGTTTTTTGATTGCCTTTCCAGCATGGTTGGGTCACTTTTAACATGGCTATGTAACGCAAACATTCAAAATCTAAATTTGCCATGCACAGGTGGGAGCATATTTACAAGCAATTTGCTCCACAGAGAAAGGTCTTACATTAAAATGGGAAAAATAACATCAGAGACACTCAATTGCCTTATAAAGAAGCATACACCATTATGTCCTTGTCATAAATATTATAACCATTCATTTTCCTCAAAAACGATTTTCAAGTCATAATTTGAAAAGACTCCACAGCTCCTATGCACAATAACACCCTGTCAGTACTAATACTTCACATTTTCTCCAATTACATTTTGTCAAAGAAACAAAATCTATTTGTAAAACACTTGAGACAAAGCAACATTTGAAAAACACAACTTTCTTCATAATTTTCTCCTTAAAGCACACTATTCTCTATCTAAATTAAAGAAATCTTTTCTCACCTTAGCAAATACTTTGAGTTTCAAAACAGTCTCAGAAACACACCAATTTGTCTTCAGCAGAGCAAAAGGTATGCACTCCAGAGTCTGCAGCTATCAAAAGCACAGAAATGCTGTAATTCTTCACACATATCTCTCATGTCACCCAATCAAAACTCTTCCCTCACTTTTTTTCAAATCAAAACCCTTCCCCCCTCTGCCCTTTCTGCCTTTTTTGCATAGCAACCACCTCCTTGAAGGCCTCTGGTGTTTGCAAGTTCACACAACAATGTTGCAATTGAACTCTGAACTCTCAGTGCACCTCATATCCAGTGCATTCTTTCATTTAATGATTTTTTCTTGACCACTCAAAATACATCTTTCAAAGAACTCATCCATGCACCCTAACTTTCTGTTTTCAGCAATCAAAATCCACCAATCACTGTTACTGCTTCATTAACACAGAAACTCCACAGTTTTTTTCATTTTAAACTCTTATTTTTTCAACTGCCATTTCATTGCCACACTTCATCTGACTGCAGGAGAACCTTCTCTCACCATGTTTTCTGTCTGGATTGTTGGACATAGTTACATCTATTGGGCTCAGAGGTATGCTGAGAACAGGAATTTACCTAACCTCAATTTACAAGATGTGGAAATTAAGTGGTTTGGCCACAGAGGATTAAAATGTCACCAATTGATACCATTGGTGAAAACCTTTATGCATTTGCCAAAACCTGACCTGTTAATTGTGCACTGTGGAGGTAATGATTTGGGCACTTTGACTGGGGTAGGTCTGGAAATGCTTTTAAAGGACACCTTTGAGCAATTAATGGCACTTTTTCCTCAGACTGCCTTGGTATATTCAAATATATGCCAAAGACAGAAATGGAGGTGGTCAAACCAATTTTGTCCACAAATTGAGAAGTCGAGGAAGCATGTAAACAAATCTGTTTCAGCTTACATGAGAGACCATGGAATGGGCTCCCTGTACAACAATAACTTGCGTTACTACATGCAAGATATCTACAGAGGAGATGGAGTTCACTTCTCAGATGAGGGCAACAGAATTTTCATTCTGAATTTAAGACTGTGCATTGGTACCTACTTATAAGTACCTAAATGTACCATAAACCCAAATGCTCTTCTCAGAGCTACCCTACATCTGATCACTCACAATTATTATTTTACTCTAACATTTTTCACTAATTTTCAACAAAGTACGCTCCCTGGGGCGCTACCCGGTACGCGAACCGGGAGCTAACCTCGCTAAATTTTAAAAAAATGTTTTTTTTCGCACATATGGGCCTCCTCAGCCACCCTAAGAAAACCTAGGGGGTCAAGATAAGTCTACCGTGCCCCCTTCTACCCATTCTGAACATTATTTGCCCTCCATCTTGTATCTTAATTCGACCGAAACACAAAATGGTGGACTCCCGTAACGCTTAAGGTTCGCGAACCGGGGCGCTCGCCAGTTCGCGTACCGGGTCGCTCCCTGGGAAGCGCACCATCAAAAAAGGTGGGAAAGTAGTTTACAGAAAAGCGACTGGAGACAATTTCACCAACTATAGATTAGCTCATACTACATACCAATGCCTACCATTTTCACAAATTTGATTGAAATTCCATTTAACCATTTAGCCTGTAGACCTCTCTAAATACCCTGAGGTAAATTACTTCACAAAACACATCTGAAGTGTTGGAATTGACAACCAATTAAAATGTTACTTTCATTTTCTACTTTTTTTACCTGACATTTGATTGGCTATGTACCTGAATATATATAAAGGAAGAGAGAGAAACACAGCCATTTTGACTACTACTTCCTGAACTACATTGCAAGATCATTTTCACTCACAACTTAAACTTGTTTTTAGAAGGTGAGATATTATTTTATAAATTTGAAAACATTTTCAGATAGTTATATACTATCCCTCTGTAAGAGTTAGACATTGAGAAAGGCTTCTTTATTATAATTATGGATTGATTTAGGTTTCTGTGGTATAATTATGAATTTACTTAGGCTTCTTCACAGGCACTTTTTAATAGTACTACTTCACGCCTGAAACCATACAGTGCCCATAGATTACTTCTCTGTTATAAACTCACAAGTACCTGTCTGAACTTAAACCCACCAGTGCCCTATCTCTACTGATATATTTATTTTTTATGCAAATTACAGCAATAAAATGGAAGGTGAGCAGAATGTTTCCTTCGAAATTGTTCTGGAGAGCAACACAGAAAAAGATATTGAGGACAATGATGACTCAGATTTCATGGATGAATCACGGGACCATGAATTAGTTCAATGTGTAGAATCTGTGGATCATTTACTTCATTATGATGACGGTCAAATGTGGGAAGTTATGTTCACTCAACAAGAGGACATATCGGACAGTCAAATGCTAGACGTTCTATTAAATTTTGAAAAACAATCCGAAAAATTAAAAAATTGTATGTAATATTAAAAAATTGTTTGAGTCTTTAATCATTTTTATATGTAATTCATAAACTAGTTAAATGTTAGAAATGTTATTACATTTTCAAACACAATCACAATAATAAATAATTGCTTAAAAAATAAAAAAATTAAAAAATAATCAACAAAACCGCTGTAATGTTGCGTGTTTTTTCAAAGGTACACCGGTGCCTCCTATAAAGCCGACTTTTACCTTAATACTCAACAGTGATTATTTATTTTCAAGCAATGAGAATTGCTATGAGTTATTAAACGACAAACCTTACTCTGTAATAGTCACTCTGCATATGCTTCTCTGTAAGAATGTAGTTTATCCACCCCCGCATTGGAACCTTGATGTTTCCATCTGGCCGTGAATTCCGGCCTTGAATTCAAAGTTCTATCCCAAGACATGAACAAGAACCTTATTGTCACAAAATCAAGCTACCCTAGCATCTGTTCACAAACATATCTCCTTCACTTAGCTAATACTCGCAGAGAACTGCATACCTTATTAAATAGTGACCTTCCTTTACAATTTCCTGAGGTGACTCCCATAATCTTTAACGTATCCTCCACTTCACAGCTGGCCTTTTTTTTTGCAACTACTAACCAATGGTTTTGTGATTTCTTTGCCCCCAAATATTTAAAGTCATTATGCTACTCTTCACTCCATATTCTCCGACCTACGTTTGTGGACTTCCTGTTCTACTACCAGTAGCTGCTACTTTTCTGTTCCTATTTTCTTTTTTACAAAATGGATGTTCGTCCTGTCTTCGCAAACGAGCTGGAGCACTTAGAACTGTTTCGCCACAGGATGCTTGAGTACTATGGCATCCTGTCACTCGCGACTTTGAGTGAATCATATGGATTATCATTTCGATTTTCCTATTTCACCTGTGTGCAGCCTGTATTTCATTGCCTGAGCTGTGATTTCATGTGGGCCCTGGACTTATGTCTCTGCAACTCGGTATCTCCTGAAGTGAATTACAATCATCTCATGAATCCGTTAATTGATAATGAACAGCTTTGTTCCGACGGAGGGATTATGACCTTTGCAGCAATACATGGAGTTCTGGGTCATTGGAATATATTCGCAGCGGCGCAAGATTTCTTGGCACACAGCTACATAGAAAAGTCACCGAGTTGTCCTCTGATGGTACTAGAGGCTCCGGTAATTAAAGAGCATGTATGTTCATTTCCTCTTTTCAATTGGATGGCTGACTTGTTTTCGGATGATAACACTGACTTCCTTTTAGAAGCGGTTGCTGCTTACTTCGCCTACTCAGTTGTAGGATGACTCTTATGCAAGCCATTGACGTCTTAAGTTTTTTTTCCCTCCCTATCTTTCCCACGTTTTTTGGACTTTATTTTTTTATATAAACTGACCTATTGGCTTTACTAACAGTGGACATTACAATTTCGTACTGGTGAGATTTCCGTGTTTTATGTGCAGTTAATTTTTTTTCCTCACCTACTCGATTTCGTTCAAAACATTTCATTATACTCTAATTTCAACAAATCAGTTGCTTATCTTATCTTATCTTATTTGAAACGTTCTCGAACAAGGCTGGGTAAAATATGGTTAAATGTACCCTGATTAATGTGTAAAGTTACAATGACTTTTTATATGCTTAAACGCCATTTCCCTTTCTGCTCCTTATTTCCGCCTCACACACATGTGCTGCTTTTCTTTTCTGCCTAGTGAAATATTTTCGATTCATAACAGAAAAATATGTGGTTACACTGATATTACCCTTGCTTATCGAGCTGTATCTGACATCGAGTACTGAAAAACCTTTCAAAAGATATCTCAATACAGTAGTTCTTTTGAACACTGATTTTCGAACGTCCCTACAGATAACATACATGCACCTCCAGCCAAGTTCTCGCTTTTGGCGCGTTTTGTATTTCCTTACACAATACCATAACACAAACTTGATAGTGCTTCGTATGCAGACAACTAATTGTTAATGAGATGATGTCTAACCACTAGCATTTTCATATATGATTACTGAACTTAAAATCAAAAGACACCTTCTTAGATTTAATTTAATTTAATATATTTGCTTAGGAGGCTGTAGAATATGTTTTGTTAAACCTTATTCATTTTGCATCATACTATGCTTCTACCATTTGTGTTCTATGGACTAGTAACTATGCTGATTACTTTGTTTCTTATAATATCTTTACTCGTATTAGATAATAAACTTCGCTACAAAGCAGTGCATTAGTAAATAAACATTTCAAATATATACGTTCCCTCTTTTAATCCATATTCAGAACTGAAATTATTGTATACTAAAAGTGTATTCATGTGTTCGACGTAATCTCAGCTGTACTAAGTTCATGTTTTCTTTTGTCGACCTGAGTTACTCATACTGCAACCCGCTGGCCTGTCACGGCCCGTCAAGACTTTCTTAGCGGGTCGCGGACCATGCAAACTATCGTACCTCTGGGGAAAAAATAATTTATTACTGTTACCAAGCACCGCCGCAGTTGCGCTTCACTCAGACTGATAATCACTGCTTCCCCGCTTCTACAGTCCACACGCTATGTCGTATTTCACTACTTATCACCCTTTCATCTCCACTATAACAAACACTTCTTCGCCAGCCACCAGAGAACAAAGTGGAAAACCAAACGGACTAAGAAGTGAAATACGACAAACCCTTTGCTCTATGGAGCCGACCGAGCGGTAATTCTGAAAGTAGACAGTCACTGACTAGCGCTTCCAAAAAGCATCTCAATTATATAAATAGTATTTTGAAAACCTGCCAAGTACTTTGATGCGACTATCTGTGTTTGCCAGCAGAACAAACTTCCTTAGCCCAGACTGAACGCAGACACAGACAGACACACACACACTAAGATAACACAGAGCAACGGATACAGAAAGAAGGAGGGAGATGACAATGGATTCAGACGGCAGGAGGGAGACAACTCTATGTGTACTCGGTCTGCTACCTCAATGTATGAAGGCATGTACTCCACGAACCTGTGTACAACCTCATGGTCACAAGTTTTCATTTTATTTTACTCGACCTCCTCCCCTTCTCACCCCACCCCCACCAGTGCAGCCCTCGGCCACAAACCACGCTGTAATTTTATCCTCCAACATAAAGTTTATAAATACCTTAAGCATTAGCACTTTTAGACGACGATATGACATATAATCTACCATTTCTCTCTCTACCTGCATTATCTGTGTCTCTGCTAATTCCATTTTTTGATCTTCAACCAACTTTACAGATTATATGGAAACGCTCCCAAATCAGTCAAATAATTACTGTCTATTTTAACATATTTTATATACCATTTATTCAGAATACCAAAAATATTTCCAAAACTATAATTCACACTTGAAAGAAAGTGAAAAAACGGCGCGCAACCCCCATTAACTACACAGGACTTCAGCCCCCTCCCCCCCTCCCGTCTGCTGTGGAAGCCCAAGATAACATACATCCCAGATATACACAGAGCCGCACCTGAACGTTTCACATCTCTATAAAGAACCATTTGAATGTTAATTAGGCCTTGCACTTGTTTTACCCATTCTAAGAGCCCCTCCAGCTTTACTCTACCTACTGATTAAACGTTCAAGTCCCCTTAACAAAAAAAAATAATTCTCCCCCCCCCCCGAAATTTTGTTGCAGTTCCGTCTCTGACTGACATTGAATTAAAAGAACTAACAGTAGGGGATAACATAAGAACATGACTGAAGTCCACTGAGCTTAATCAAATTTATTAATCGTAATTTAAAACTAATATTTGCAAATAAATAATGTATATAAAGAGTGATAAAAAGGAAATGGAACAGTAGTTGAAAAAATAGAAAACAGTGCCAAAGTCAAAAATGCGGTTACTCAGAGACTGTGAGGGAAATAAACAATTGTAGTGACCAAACCACATTTTACGGTACATCACAATAGAAACAGTTAGAGACTCACCTTTACCAATGCTTTATAAGATGTAGAACAATGATATTCACAAAACAGATAGTCGTTTGACGGAACTCTCAATAATGCTTCTATCACTGCAACCAAAAATTAATGGCACAGATTTCCTGTCAATACACACTCATATATGTCTCTTCAACCAATCCTATTTGTTCCCGCACAATTTCATAATCAAATTAACATTTCAGTTGGTTATCCCTTTCAATATTTTCAAAGTCACATAAAGGTCACCCTTCACCCTCTGCCTTCTCTCGGTGTTACCATGGTTTCAGCTCATTCTGCACCTGGCTGAAGGCACAGGTCAAAAGTTCATATCTCAACGTTCTAAATCAAAGCAACAAGGCTCATTTCCCTCCAAACACATCTGCCTATCCACTATTCTTTTACATTTCATTTTTTTTCACGACCAATAGAAGTTTTCGTTTTAAAAAAACAGTAACATACAACGTAGTCTTCAATCTTGAGGTATAAGAATCAACCAATCATTTTTAGTTTTTCATCAACACCAAACCTTATCCACTTTTTTATCCTCACTTTCACCTTCTAACTGCCATTCCATTTCCAGAACCCATCGGAGTACTGCTGCATCTGACTTGAAAATGAAGGTTTGGCTTTTAGGACACAGCTATATTCACTGGAGTGAAAAATATGCTGCAAACAGACGAATTTCTAACCTTGACTTACCAAATGTGCACATTACGTGGATTAGCCAAAGAGGATTGAGATGTCACCAATTGATACCATTGGTGAAAACTTTTATGCATCTCCCTGAACCTAACCTTATAATTGTGCACTGTGGTGGGAATGATCTAGGCACATTAACAGGGGTAGGTCTGGAAATGCTTCTAAAAGACACCTTTCGTCAATTGATGTCACTTTTTCCTCGAACTGTCTTGGTGTATTCCAATATATGCCAAAGACAGAAATGGAATTGGTCCAATCAACATTGTCCACAGATTGAGAAAGCAAGGAAACATGTAAATAAATCTGTTTCTTTCCTCAGAGAATATAGCATGGTTCTATATACAACAACAACTTGCGTTACAACATGCAAGGCATCTATAGGAGAGATGTTGTTCATTTCACGGATGAGGAAAATAGAATCTTCCTCTAGAAACATGAGACTCTGCGTCGGTACTTACTTATAAGTGCAGAAAAAACTCAATTGACACAGGGACTCTTTTAAGATCCACCTTACATCTAAACACTCAAACTTGTAATTTATCTCCATCTTTCTTTATTTTTTTTCTTCGCCGTGCGCGACCGGGTGCGCGCACCCCGCAACTTTTTTTGCAAAAAAAAGCTACTTTTAGACTTTCGGCGTCCTTAATAAACCCCTGAGGAAACCTACTAAATCAAACAGTCTCCACCCTACTCCCTTTCCATGCTCTCCACTATAGTTTTTCACAGTCTTGTGAATAGGGATGCGCGAGCGAGTGCGTGCACCCCGCAACTTTTTTTCACAAGAAAAAATATTTCTTTTCGCGTTCAGGGTCCTTAGTGCACCCCCTGAGAAAACCTACCCAGCCAGACAATCTCTACCTTCTCCCCTTTCCAAGTTCTAACCCTTTGTTCTGTACAATATATTCACTCGCACTAACAAAATGGCGGTCAACACTTCCTGATTTCCTCTGAATCGAATGTTGACAGACGTTAAACAGCAAATCAGAATTCCGCTCGCGCACAGCCGCACTAGTGCGCGCACCTGTGCGCGCTTACAGATATATAATTGATTTCAACTTTAATTTTCTCAGCAACTACTGGACGGATTTACACCATTTAAACAAAAGTGTGATCTGCGAGCCGGACTCTACCTTTCTACCAAATTTCTTATAAATCCATTCAGTCGTTCGAGCTGTAGCCGTGTCTAAACGTCCTATGGAAAATGACATGGGAAAAACACGTTTTGGGACCCGCTTTTATCTCAGCCCCCACTTCACGAATCCCCCCAAAACTTTCACAGAAGGAGCACAGAGGACCGAGCCATCTTCTTTGAGAAATTCGCAAAGATTCGTCCACCGGGGCCAAAGTTAATCCAAATAGAATGTTGCGGATTTCCTATGGAAACTAGGTCCTAACTATAGCTACCTACTGGCGACTGCCAGTAGGTTATATATATATATATATATTATATATATATATATATATATATATATATATATATATATATATATATATATATATATATATATATATATATATATATATATATATATATATATATATTCACTGAAAAAACCATAGGTTATAGACCATATATAGTTAGGAATTAGCATTTACAAAACCTTGAAAATTCACTGAAAAAACCATAGGTTATAGACCATATATAGTTAGGAATTAGCATTTAAAAAACCTTATTTTACTCACACAAAACCATTGAAATTCCATATATAGTTAGTTGCACTAACTATATATCGCGCACCCGCAATCCACTGCTGATCATGTCACATATTACATCATTCATGACATGGTCAGTGACATCACTGATGACATGATGACATCTCAAATGACAGTGGAAGTATACGTGTCTGGACGAAGGATTTAGTAGGTGCATGACTGAATGTATGAGTGAGTGATTAAATGTGTCTCACTGAGTGCATGGGTTAGTGACTAAACTGTCTTAATTTGTGCATCATTATGTCTGTTGTTCTGTAAACTGCTGCATGTGTTGATCATTAGCTATACGAGAGGCTATATGTGTTATTAATTGGTTGCCCAAGTATTTCTATGGGAGATTGAGTTTGTGTGGGGGTGGCTGGAAGGTGTGTGACTCTATGCATAGATGTGTGAGCAGTTTATTCACTAGGTGTATGAGTTCAAGAGTGCATGTGGAAACAGCTACATGGGCAGTTGACTGTGTGCATGAGTGTATTGATGAGTGAATGGATATCTCAATGCTACATGTCATAGTAAGTACATATGTAAAACACAGTACATGTGAGAGTTGGCATATATAAATAACTGTGCATGAGAGCCACTGAATGAGTGAGTGGTTGTATCGATCATTGTGAACTTGTATCAGGGATTGTATAAGAGAGTAAATATGTGTTAGTATATGTTTCAATAAGTAAGGTGTGTTTAACTGTATAGTTGAAGAAATGGAGGTGAGATTGTTTCTTTGCATGACTGACTGGGTGTGTGAGTAACTCCATGGATGAGTGGCAGTGTGTGAGTGTCTGTATACACTGAGTGTATCTAAGGTTATATTAGAGTCTGAAGAGATTTATCGTATTAGCACAAGAATGATGTCAAATGAGATGTCATCAGTGATGTCATCAGTGATGTCATTTGAGATGTCATCAGTGATGTCATCAGTGATGTCACTGACCATGTCATGAATGATGTAATATGTGACATGATCAGCAGTGGATTGCGGGTGCGCGATATATAGTTAGTGCAACTAACTATATATGGAATTTCAATGGTTTTGTGTGAGTAAAATAAGGTTTTTTAAATGCTAATTCCTAACTATATATGGTCTATAACCTATGGTTTTTTCAGTGAATTTTCAAGGTTTTGTAAATGCTAATTCCTAACTATATATGGTCTATAACCTATGGTTTTTTCAGTGAATTTCAATGGTTTTTTAATAGCAAATATCATAAGCTGTCGAATGTCAAGTACGTGGTAAGTGAAAACATTTTCGTGTTTATGCACACTGATCTGCTTTGAATGGTGCCCCCCCCCTCATTTCTATTAGGAGTACTCTCTCTTTGCAGAGAGTGAAAGGTAGTTAACGCAGGCCTTTGCCCCCGTTGTAATCCGTCGTGCCTGCTTCTCTCTCCATTTGATTGATTGTTATCCAAGTATTTACTGTTTTAGAATTAGTTCTCTTTGGTTCATTCTCTATTTACAAACAAACACAGAGTCGCAATACTCTGTTTAGTCTTTGCAGATAACGAAAAATCGTGTAAAAAAAAGAAAAGGAATCGAGCAAAATCAGTAGGCCACTAATGGGATCTCTTTTTGACCTCGCTAAAATAGAAACATTAGGAACAACCCCTCATTACAAATACAAAACTAGTGAGATGAACTGAACTCCACACAATGATGGCTGCAAAACAGCTCGGCTCCGCCACCCACCCCGCCCAAAATAACGATAAAGAACGGCTGCCATGATTGGTTGCGGAATGACCACGACGGAGCTACGAAATGATGCTGCTCTCATGCTAACCCCAGCTTCAGTCTGAAACATCCAGAAACACTGTAGACTACCAATTCGATCAGTTCCGGTAGCGCCCCAATGTAACCCGGTAGAGAAGAACTAGCCCTCCCCTCTTTGACTGATGGTTCTTGTTGCCTGTCCCTTCTGTTGTCATTTAACAGAACTATTTAGCCTGCTGAAAGGGGTTGTGTTCCGACCGCTGGTTGGTGGAGACATTTTGACTATATTCTGTACCTGCGTTGTCGCGTAATGCGTCATATGACGCGCCGCGTTAGCGCATCCGGAAGTCATCCGGGGCGCGCAGCGCGTAACGTAAGCATAACAAGTCATGTGACTTGTTAATAAAACTTTTCATTGGTTCATTTTACTTTTCTTATTGTAATGATGAAAGGCTTGGTCATATGACCTAAAAATTATGCTTTTCATTACTTCCGAACATTATTTTTTCTTAAATATATGTTATAATGTTCCAGGCTAATGTACTTTCCCGGAAATTTTACAACTGTCCTGCAAGTAAAATATCTTCTTTTTTCGAGAAAAAGAGCGTTTCTTCGTCCCATGACGGAGCCGTTGAGCAAAAGAGGGTCGACCTGCTGTCTTAGTCGCCGATACGCCTGAATATGAGATTCTTATCGATCACTTTATGTTGCAGGAATAGAAAACACAACAGCCCTTGACCAGTTATCTTTACTGCGTTCCTTCGTATTATACCTTTTACCCTTCATGTAATTGGTCTGCTTTATTTCACTTGCCTTTTAATGATTCTAAAACAGTCACTATTATTAAAAACATTACCAATGTATATACTACTACCATGTTTTCTTTTAAAACCCTTCATTGTGAAAATTTCATTATACAAATACGAGCCTATAACCACGTGGGCCTGCCACAGAGCAAACTGTAATCGTATATGATGAGTAGACATTTACACTGTAGAGGAACGTAACGGGCGGGCCATTAGGTTGCAAGAACTAAGGTGTCTAACAGTTACGGAATCGGTGGACGTACATTTTATAATTAAAATACGACAGGGCCAGTTACAATAAAATTATCTAGATATACATTTGCGGGCAAGTACCATGGGTGACGTTAATTCGAACTTTCAATAGTACAGTAATCAATAACACATCAGAACTTAATATCAATAGGGATGTCGAAATATTCAATCAATTCTCGTCCCCGCCCGCCATGTGCTTCAAAACTGCATACGTATCTCGTGATTTCAAGGTTCTGCAACCAGTACACAACAAGGAGTTACGAGTCCCATTTATTCCGGCGCCATTTTGGGCGAGGACGGGCAGGTCCAGGATATAGTCAAAATGTCTCTACCAACCATCGACTATGATGATGTTCATATGCTGTATTTATTAGAGTAACACTCATCTGTCCACATGAAATTAATTTGCCACAATCTAAACATGTCATTTTAATCTTTCCAAAGTTCTTCTAAATATTTGGGACCGTTTCCCTTGCCTCTGAAGCTCTCAGTGCCACTTCTTTGATGAATGTACTAGCAGGTCAGGGGTTCTCCTCCAAATCTCTCTTTTATGCAGCACTATAATTAATTGGTGCCACCTCTCCATATGACGATGCATGGTATAGTTACCACAACTATATTTTTTTTCGGTTCCTCTGGAGAGTTCATCGTGGCAGATGAAGCGTGTAACGTACCGGGCATTTACCTTTTTTTGCATGTACAGGAAAGGAAAAAAAAATCGAGCGTCCGAGTTCTAAGGTGTCCCAGGGCCATTTTAGTGGACCAGGCCCAAATCCAAAGAACAGCCATCTCACAGGCTAATGGGGCGACCCACGCCGACTTTCAGCATTGTAGAATGACCACACCAGTACAGCAACTTGCTAGACATCACCTCGGTGCCATCCGGATCTCGGCGCCCCACTGCAGGTGAAGTGCCTCTCAACTATGAAACCACCACGGTGACATCCGGATCTTGGCGCGTTGTGCTGCCTTCGGCCTATTCGCACATCGGTCCGCTACTGACGCCATCTCACAGGCTAATTGGGCGACCCACGCCGAGTTTCAGCATTGTAGGATGACCACACCAGTACAGCAACTTGCTAGACATCACCTCGGTGCCATCCGAATCTTGGCATCTCAACGCCTAGTGGTATCTTCCATACAAAAAATATTGTTACGCTGCCTTTGGCCCCATTCGCACATCAGTCCGCAACTTAGACATCACCTCGGTGCCATCCGGATCTTGGCATCTCAGCGCCTTGTGGTGTCAGTCAGAAAATATTGTTGCGCTGCCTTTGGCCCCATTCGCACATCGGTCCGCTACTGACGCCATCTCACAGGCCAACGGGGCGCCCCACGCCGACTTTCAACATTGTAGGATGGCCACAGAAGTGCGACAACTTACTAGACACCACCTCGGTGCCATCCGGATCTTGGCGCGTTGTGCTGCCTTCGGCCTATTCGCACATCGGTCCGCTACTGACGCCATCTCACAGGCCAACGGGGCGCCCCACGCCGACTTTCAGCATTGTTGGATGGCCACACCAGTGCGGCAACTTACTAGACACCACCTCGGTGCCATCCGGATCTTGGCGCGTAGTGAAGCTGCAGCAGCTGCAAATAAGCTTCAGACAGTGTTACAACCGCTGCTCAGAACTCTCAACTATGACACCACCTCGGTGCCATCCGGATCTTGGCGCGTTGTGCTGCCTTCGGCCTATTCGCACATCGGTCCGCTACTGACGCCATCTCACAGGCCAACGGGGCGCCCCACGCCGACTTTCAGCATTGTTGGATGGCCACACCAGTGCGGCAACTTACTAGACACCACCTCGGTGCCATCCGGATCTTGGCGCGTTGTGCTGCCTTCGGCCTATTCGCACATCGGTCCGCTACTGACGCAAACTCACAGGCCAACGGGGCGCCCCACGCCTACTTTCAGCATTGAAGGATGGCCACACCAGTGCTGCAACTTGCTGGACACCACCTCGGTGCCATCCGGATCTTGGCGCGTTGTATTGCCTTCGGCCTATTCGCACATCGGTCCGCTACTGACGCCGCCTCACGTGCCAACGTATTTTCTCCGCATTTTATACCCTATGCCGCATAACAATCCATGTGACTTGTTTATAAAACTTTTCATTGGTTCATTTTACTTTTGGTTTCCTAATGATGGAAGGCTTGATCATATGACCTAAAAACAACACTTTTCATTGGATGAAAACTTTTTTTTTTTCCCAAACGATGAAAGCCCCACCTTGTTTCTGGATGTTTCAGACTAAACTGGCGTCAGCATGAGAGCACCACCATCTCGTAGCTCCATCGTGGTCATTCCGCGAGCAATCATGGCAGCCGCTCCCCACCAGAAGCCTGCAGGAGTCGGGGCCCCCAAAACTTTTGATGAATTCTCAAGGCGGAGGGGACGCTTTTGAGAATGGGGTCCAAGACCTAGCAGACAAGCGTCCGATTTCCAAGGTGTCCCAGGGCCATTTCAGTGGACCAGGCCCAAAAAGGAAAGAGCCTGCCGCCATTTTGAGAGTCCTGTGACAGCCGCCTATTGCTGCACCGCAAGAGTGGGCGCAACTCAGCTGAATTGCGGCTTTTGACACAGTGGACCAAAAACGGACGGAATGGCAACTGAAACGGTAAAGGGGCGCCCCACTACAACAGATGACACTCCACCTGGAGAGGCCCGTTCACGCCGCCTCCCCCGGGGCGCCCCACGCCGTTATTCGGAGCAGCATTGTAGGATACCAAAACCAGTGCGGCAACTTACTGGACATCACCTTGGTGCCATCGTTCTGCTGCCTTGGAACTATTCGCACAACAGTTTGCTACTGATGACCCACCCCCCGCGACGCCCCACGCCGTTATTTGCTGGGTGGCAACTTACTAGACATCACTTTCGTGTCATCTAGATTTCGGCGCGTTCTGCTGCCTTGGAACTATTCGCACAACAGTTTGCTACTGATGACCCACCCCCCGCGACGCCCCACGCCGGAAATCTGGACGTTGTGCTGCGTTGGGACTATTCGCACAGCCGACCGCTACTTCGTTGTTTTTCCCTAAAAATGTTTATATGTTATTACTATTTTTGTTTTCTTGTATATATTTATAAATTATTAAAGTGTTATAATCTTACTACTTTGTCGGAGTGCTATATATTTTTAATGTGACACATAATTGTAAAAACTTTGATGTACAAAGAGTCATCCCTGGAATCTTCCGCTTCACGCTCGGTCCCCTCCCCAATCACAATACAGGATGGTTTTCAGATAATAGCAACGCTTCTGCTGTGACGGATCTCATCGAGTGTGGGCCTTGATCTACTATAACTCCTTTGAAGAGGGGTGATTCTTTACAGCTGTGGCCATAAACTACATCTGCAGGGCTAGCTGATAGCCTAGGACCGGCCTGGACAATCGGACACAGAGGAAAAGGAGTGTCAGAGGGTGCGGTAGTGAATAGGGCGAAAGGGAGGTGTCGGGCGGGCACAGGGTGTGATTCTCAGGGAAGAGCAGCGCAGATGGGGGGAGGTTTATTACCCATGCATAAGACAGAGAGCGGGGGTGACCACTGCCTGGGTGAGATGCTTGCGAGGGTGGGGAGCCATGCTAAGGATCGACAGCGTGCACAGAGTGGGTCTGGTCAAGGCATCTAAAATGGCTGCCGTGCACGACAAAAGTGTGGCATTTGAAAAAAGACAAGATGGCGCAGACAATGTTTTTCAACACTTCCTGATTTCCTTCGAATCGAACGTTAACAGACGTTGGGGCATATTACCAAAGTTAAGCGATATTTATCCCTAACGATGCATTGCAAAGATTTTTTTACCGTCAGAAATTATCGCAGATAAACCTTGCTATTATCAAGGTTTATCGCAAATACGATAAAAAACGACCGCAATGCATTAATATCGCTGAAAACTCAGCGATATTCATGCATTACCGAGCTAATGCTCTTAGCCATGTTATCCACCTCCCATTGGATAACATGGCTAAGAACTGCTCAGGGCAGCTGTTACTTTTTGGAGATATTCGCGCTTATCTCGAATATTTCCAAAAGTTGATAATAGGAGATAGCGATGTTAGCGACTGTTTCCAGTCGCTAACATCTTGGCATGCCCACTTTGCATGTCATTAGTGATAAATATCACTCACATGCAAAGTGGGGCCCAAGATGGTCGCTATCTTCTACTAGCCGTCGCTAACTGGTGTTAGCAACAGCTAGGTAATACACATATAATTTTATCTCCGCGAAGCGGAGCGCTGTTACAGATATATATCTTGTTTCTGAACGTTAATTTCTCAAAATGCACTGAAGCACATATATTGAGACCTAGCAAAGGCACATCGGGCTACCAGTCCCTACAATTTTGCCAAGTTTCGTGCAAATCCATTCAGCTGTTCGATCCTACCGAGAGACAAGATGGCGGCCGCTACGGACTGTTTGGAATGTTTACAGACACCGGAGAGCCAATCAGCTTCGCTTCGCAAAGCTCCGTAACGCGAAAAGTACGCGAAGCGGTGCGCTGTTACAGATATATACCTTTTTTTGAACGTTAATTTCTCAAAATCCACTGGAGCACATATATTGAGATCTAGCAAAGGCACATCGGGCTACCAGTCCCTACAATTTTGCCAAGTTTCGTGCAAATCCATTCAGCTGTTCGATTATTATTATTTTTATTTTTTTTTGCCCCGCGGGGCCCTTTTAAAACCTCCACATCAAACCTAGGGGGTGAGCGACAATGTACTATGCCCCCTTATGGTCATTTGCCCCTTCGCTTTGGCCTCCTCTTGTCTCTCGATCCTACCGAGAGACAAGATGGCGGCCGCTACGGACTGTTTGGAATGTTGACAGATGCCGGAGAACCAATCAGCTTCGCTTCACAAAGCTCCGTTGCGCGAAAAGTACGCGTAGCGGAGCGCTGCCCGGTCCGCTGTTACAGATATATATCTTTTTTTAAACGTTAATTTCTCAAAATCCACTGTAGCACATATATTGAGACCTACAAAAGGCACATCGGGCTACCAGTCCCTACAATTTTGCCAAGTTTCGTGCAAATCCATTCAGCCGTTCGGGCTAAAAGTGAGGCCAACCGCCCTATGGAAAACTCAATGTTAAAAACACGTTTTGGGACCCCCCTTTTTTCTCGGCCCCCCCTTGACGAACCCCCCCCAAATTTTCAAGGGCTACTCAGAAACAAAATGTGCCATTTTCCTGAAAATTTCAGCCAATTCCGTCCACAAACGCCAAAGTTATTAGACATAGAATTTTCAAAAATCCCATAGAGAAAAAATCCTAACTATATATACCTACTGGCGACCGCCAGTAGGTAATATATATATATATATATATATTCATTGAAAAAACCATAGATTTCACACTTGCTATAGTTAGCTGAACATTTCACTCATACAAAACCTTTGAAATTCCCCCGTTATAGTTAGTTCAGCTAACTTTAACTCGCGCGCCCGCAATGCACTGCTGCTGATATCACATTTTACATCACTCATGACATGGTCAGTGACATCACTCATGACATCACTGATGACATCTCAAATAACATCACTGCTGACATCACTGATGACATCATCCAGTGAATGTGTGTCTTTCTGAAAAATAAATATTTTTTATATATGTATATCTAAAGGTCGATGGTAGAATAAATGGGTAAATAAGTGTCTAAATTGATGTTTTTAAACAAAAATGATTGCATAACTGACTTATTAAGTGTATCTTAAGGAATACATGTACTAGTGAGTAATGTTTAAATATGTCAATGTCTGTATCAGTGTCTCACTTTGTCTATAAGTGGCTGCATGGGTTGGTGAGTAGCTACATGAGTGTCTATATGGGTTATTAGTTGTTTTTTTGAGTATCAGTATGAGTGTTTGTATGGTTCGGTTGGGGGTATTACTTAACGCATAGATGCATGAATGAGTGACTCACTGTTTGTATGTGTTTTGAAGACAGCATTTGTGCAGGACTGTATGGGTGGATGAGTGTGTGTATGGGTGTGGTAGTGAGTGAATGATTGTCTCAATAGTATCTTTATGAGTAACTACATATGTTTTAATCTAGTATATGTGAGTACTGATGTATATAAGTGATTATATATGAGAGTGAGAGATTGGAAGAGTTCCTGTATAAATAAGTAAGTGTTGTTATAAGTTATTGTTTAAGAGAGTAAGTATGTGTACATTTCTGTAAAAGTAAGTGTAGAGGTGTGTGTATAGCTGTATATGCAAATAAATGGATGTTTAATTGTTTATTTGCATGTGTGAGTATGTGTGGAGTAACTCTATGGATGAGTGTCGGTGTGTGACAGGATGTATAGGTGTATGAGTACGTATGACGAGTGAGTACATATGTGAGTGACTATATAGAACTGTTGGTGAATGAGTGGATGGGTATGTAGATTTTGGAATTACTGAATAGGTTGTTCTAACTGGTTTTGGTATCTCCATTGTTTTGAAAATGTTAGTTTCTATTTTTCAATGTGTGTATAAAAGGTTATATTAGGGTGAGAGGAGGCCTGCCACTCTTTCACAAGGATGATATCATCAGTGATGTCATCAGTGATGTCATTTGAGATGTCAACAGTGATGTCATGAGTGATGTCACTGACCATGTCATGAGTGATGTAATATGCGACGTCATCAGCAGTGCATTGCGGGCGCGCGAGTTATAGTTAGCTGAACTAACTATAACGAGGGAATTTCAAAGGTTTTGTATGAGTGAAATGTCCAGCTAACTATAACATGTGTGAAACCTATGGTTTTTTCAATGAATTTGCAAGGTTTTTTAAATGCTAATTCCTAACTATAACGTGTGTGAAACCTATGGTTTTTTCAGTGAATTTGCAAGGTTTTTTGAATGCTAATTCCTAACTATAACGTGTGTAAAACCTATGTTTTTTTCAGTGAATTTCAAAGGTTTTGTAAATGATAATTATTAAATGTAATAATTATTATATTTCTTTCTTTTTATACTAATTGCTTACATTTTTAATATTTATATTTATTTTTTAAATTATATTTCATATTCTTAATGTAAAATAATAACACAATTAAATTGAAAAATATTTTTTTTATTAATTATTTTCCCCAAATATATTAAAATTGAATTCTATATAATTCCTTTTTCATAGTTTTTTTTTGGTAACCGTACCGTACGCGTACGGTAACGGAATTACACCAAATTTGGCAGAGAGGTAGAGTTCGGTTCGCAGATTGTACTTTTTGTTAAATGGCGTAAATCCGTTCAGTAGTTCCTGAGAAAACCCCTATAGACAATGCATGTAGTGTTCTATGCACCGGGAAACTTGTCTTTTATACCTTCAATTCCCCAATCTGTATCCTTACACTTCCAGTAAACACCATCACACTTCTGTTTCAGTATTGTAGTGACAATACAGCACTATGTGCTTATCTAAACACTATTCTAAAATAATCCATTCACTACATTAAAACACTATTCAGCAGATGTACAATAAGTGGTACATCCCCAGAGATATGCCAGTTATTGTGTACTGTGCTATCACCTCCTTCTGGCACAGGGCTATATATTGTGATGCACCTTCCAGATGTGTCACATTGTAAATACTACACACCATGGCACATCTTTTGCACCACCAGTGCATCACAAAAGTGATACAACGGCTGTGTTAAAAGAGGCACAAGGGGGTTGTAAATCCACCCGTAACACATAGAAATTCATCCAGGCAGTTTCACCAGCAGTGCAAATTGAAGCATAGACTTGTAACATATTTATGTGCATATGTTACATTCAAGTCCTTCAGAGGTACTACTGTATACTATAGGTAAACTGCTTATAGATTTATGCTGTAGCAGTTCCTTATAGTTCTGCACTTTCACATTCACCATACACTAGTAATGTATTCATTCATTCATTTCTGAACTACACATTCATTCTGAGAAACTGTTATACACTAACATAGAAATATAGTTCTTTCATTGACCAGTGAAGGTAGTTCTAAAAAGAACTGGGTTTTTTTGTGTTTTTAGTTTTCTATTTTTTTTGTGTTTTTTCAACAAGTTTTTTTTTTTTAAACCAAAAAAATGGAACAGGAGCCCAAAAAGTGTCCAACATGAACAAAAGAATGAGAAAAAAAAACCTAATGTCGAGGACAGCGATGCTCCTGCTTCCTGCGTTTTATCAGGTCGATAGACTGTTCCCCATAACACAAAAGTTTATCGCAATAAATGCATAGAATTTTAACCACCAAAATCAGGATCAATATATGGGTGTGAACTGCTTGCTGAAAGTGCTGCTGCAGCAGTTGATGTGATTGGTGCAGTAGCAGGTGGGTTGTCCTGCAACCTCAGTGTTGCTGCTTGAGCAAAGTTGTTGGGGTGCAAGCTCTTCACGTGTCACAACATATTTGCTGTGCCAAAGGAGTATTTTTTAGATGGATCACCCCTTGAAAGAGTTGTTTGGCAAATTTTACAGGTTACTTTTGGAGCATTAACCTTTTTTTGCCCTTCAGGAAAAGTAAAAAACTTCCAAATTAGAAGAACTTCTTTCTTCTTCTTTGGAGGTTCTTCAGGAATGAAATCTCCCTCTGAAGAATGGCTGGAAGATGAGTCCATTGCTGTTATTATGGTGATCTTCCATCTATTTGACAGGATTCTCAGAAGAGATGCTTCTTCTTACAAAGTCAAAGTAGAATGATTAAAATGGGACGGAACTTTCAACAGTTGGAATAGGAAGTGTTCTTCTTTTAAAGTCACATTGCTTTGCGTACGTTTACGGTGCACTTACGGTGCGAGTACGATGCGAGTACGCATGACGTTCCACCGCGATTTGTGTAATTGCTTTTAAAAGTAATATACGATTGTTAAAAGTAAAAAAAACTATTTTCATAATTACCCTAGATAATGTGTTCTGTTAGTATGTACATTAAATCCATAAATATATGTTTTTAAACAATTAAAAACATTAGCGCCTTTTGCGTACGGGGCGCCATACATGACGTCACACGGAAGCTTTGATGCAACGCGTAACGTAAAAGCGTATTCGTAGCATATGTGCGGGTACGCGCTGAGTATGATTAGCAGTACAAAGTATGGTGCAATCACCCTCTCAGTGTCACAGTGTCAAATCAGAGCACATGGTCCGCTACGAGAATGGTTACAAGTGGTCACTCATTAGAGATCCGATTCTGGGCCTGCCTCTGCGCACATGATAACCCCGCCCTGTCTTTCTCTGTTGTTAATTGTTGGTGCACACACTCACACTTGCACATGCACACCCGCCCACACTCCCCAGATGTCACCACCTAGCTTTCTTGTTATTACTAAGCCTGGAAGCCAATACATTAGCCAATGGGAGGTCCCCCACGGCCGTCATTCTTGTAGAGCGCAAAAATGCTACCAATGACGGCCCTGGGCTTGGTTTGGTCAGCCCCCGGGGATCCCATATAATGCGGCACTGACGTGAGCACGCTCTCTTTTGCCTGCCTGTGCTGCGGTGACAGACAAACTCTCGTCCTCTTCGTCGATTGTACTACGAACTGTTTGCTCGAGCGGAGGAGGACTCGTGACACTCAATGTGGTGTCACTGCTGCTGCCGCCGAGCCAGGCCACCATAGGCGCAGTGGCGGCGGTGCCAGCGCCCAGGCCACCCCAGGCCCAGCCAAAGCCTCAGCCGTTGAAGGCAAGACAAGAGACAACAGAAGCAAAGGTAGGAGAAGCCATCACAACATCAGCCTCCGCTGTAAATTGTACCTGCATCATTGTATTTTTTTTTTACTGTGTCACGTGGCCCTCCCAGCTCTGTTTTGCTTTATTTTTGTTCACCACATGCTTTGTGCTTCATTGTATTTGCTCACTCCTAATCCTCCCATGACTTTTAATATTTATTGCTGTCTCACGTGGCCTTCCCAGGCCTCTATTCTTATTGATCGTATATGGTTGATCGGAATATTTCCTTATGCGTCACGGGGCCCTCCCAGGCCTTTTTTAAACAAATTGTGTGTGCATGAATTTTTGTGTCGTATTTTTCAACTGTGTCACATGCTTTAGCCTGTATTGTTATAAACTGTGCGTTCATAATAGTATTATTTGTTTACTGCACCACGTGGCCCTCCCAGCTCTGTTTTGTTTTATTTTTGTGCACCACATGCTTTGTGCTTCATCGGATTTGCTCCCTCCTAATCCTCCTGTGACTTTTAATATTTATTACTGCCTCACGTGGCCTTCCCAGGCCCCTATTGTTATTTATCATACTTGGATGATCCTATAATTTAATTCCTTCTGCGTCACAGGGCCCTCCTAGGCCTTTCTTTAATAAATTATGTGTGCATGAATTTCTGTGTCGTATTTTTGAACTGTGTAATATGCTTAAGCCTGTCTTGTTATAAATTGTGCGTTCATAATAGTATTATTTTTTTACTCACGTGGCCCTCCCAGCTCTGTTTTGCCTTATTTTTGTGCACCACATGCTTTGTGCTTCTTCGTATTTGCTCCCTCCTAATCCTCCCGTGACTTTTAATATTTATTGCTACCTCAAGTGGCCTTACCAGGCCTCTATTCTTATTGATCGTATATGGTTGATCGTAATATTTCCTTCTGTGTCACAGGACCCTCCTAGGCCTTTCTTAAATAAATTATGTGTGCATGAATTTCTGTGTCGTATTTTTGAAGCGTCACGTGCTTTAGCCAGTATTGTTATAAATTGTGCGTTCATAATAGTATTCTTTTTTTACTGCGTCACGTGGCCCTCCCAGCTCTGTTTTACTTTATTTTTGTGCACCACATGCTTTGTGCTTCATAGTATTTGCTCCCTCCTAATCCTCCCATGACTTTTAATATTTATTGTAAATGTAAATGTAAATGTACAGGAATTTATATAGCGCAAATCACCGAGCGGTTTCTAAGCACTTGCTTAGGGAACCCGTCCTGGTATTCCCCTGTGAGATAACCCCGGCAGGGTATCCGCAAGGTGAAAGCCAGGCATCCCACCGCGAGGGACCGTTGTGGAGATTAAGCAAGCTATTGCCCAGAGTCGCAGAGTGTGAACCCGTGAATCGAGCAGGCACCGGAGCGAGAATTGTCGAGTCCATGGACATTTTAGGACTCAAGACCCCGCCGAGCCGGGAATTGAACCCTGGTCCCGGGCTGACCTCTGCTTCCAGGTCTGCCTCCTCTAACCAGTGAGCCACACTTCTCCACAATTATTGCTACCTCACGTGGCCTTCCCAGGCCTCTATTCTTATTGATTGTATATGGTTGATCGTAATATTTCCTTCTGCGTCATTGGGCCCTCCTAGACCTTTTTTTAATAAATTGCGCGTGCATGAATTTCTGTGTCGTATTTATGTTACTCTTGATAGTAAAGTATACTATATATACCAGGGCTGCTCATGTAAATGCTACTAATGGGCCTGTAACATTAATTGTGCCACCCACACAAGTAACCCTAAATATAAAAGTCAGGCTTGGCACTGCAGTGCCTGAGTGCCCTTTCTAAAACTGCTATGTTTTCAAACTGCATCCATTTGGCAGGCCTTACCGGTCCCTTTGTATAGACTGTACTCTGTATCCCTCGCTTAAACTTTGTGGGCGTATTGAGCTGTGAAGACGGGGTGACAGTTGTTTTACTAATGATATATTCACACACCTTTATAGTCATTTATGTCTTTATACTTTAATATGAGCATATAAAAAGAGTTCTTTACATCTATAATGCTTTTCTTTTAACATTTTTTCCCGTTTATCTTCATTTTCCATGGAAATGAATGCCACTAAGTACCAAGAGCTTCTGGATTATATAAACCGTAATGTGTATCCTGATGGTTTCATTAAATTCCAGAAGCATGGATTGCGTAGATTATCTAAAAAATTCTCTGATGACGGTAGTATAATTTTGTCAGTATTGGCACATAATTATAATGTCAAGATTAATGATGTTCTATTGGCTGGTGTAATTCTCTCCTATATAGGTGAAAAGTTAATAGGTTGAAGAACAGTACGTGATTATGTCTTTCTGCACACCACATAGTTTACAAACTACATTAATGTAAGAAAGGTATTTCTGATGAGCTTTTTGTGTTTGAGAAAGGTGTGTGGTAGGATGTTAAACTAATTTCTTTTTTAAGAAATGTTTAATTTTTCAAAACTTTTCAAAATTAATTTGCAGGAAGCATGACGAGTGATAATTCTCCAGCACCTGTACCATCTTCAGTACCTGTTCCATCTTCCTCACCTGTTCCATCTTCAAACCCTGTAACGACAACACCACGTTATCCATATGCAGCATCTAGTCAATCTATATTCCTGAAAAAAGTTTTGCATGTGTAGAAGAAACCAGTAAAAAAACGTTTGGAAGCAATAGTGTGGAGCTTTAAAATATACAACAGTTATTTTTGGTCACTTAAAACAGACCAATGGATAGTTGATGAAGTTAGTTTCTGCTACATGTAAATTGTGTATACTATGGCTAATAACCTATGATGTACATGTTGGTTCCTCTTTAGAAGCTCATGTGCTTTCATATATTTTTACAGGTAATCGATGTCTTCCTCTCAAATATGTTTGTCAAGACCAAATGTGTGTAGATTTCCATTTCCATTCCTGATACAGTTACCTATCTTTAAGTAATTTTCCATCAATGTGTGTACTGAAATTCTTCAATTTTAACCTTACTGTTTAGCAATATCAGCAACAGTGTTGTTCTGTATCTTCCTCGGCAAATATCATTCTTCTACTTTTCGGGTAAATATTCATATTTGTTATGTGACTTTTCAGTGTTACTGGTGCAAAGCAATATTGAAAGTTAGTGATTCTTTGAATTAATGTTTAATAGGATTGAGTAACGTTTTGAAGAGTGAAAATGGAAGCTGTTTATCAACGAAAGTTTGTCGATTTTGAATATATATTATGTTGAGATTCAAGTTTTCAAATTGTTGTAAGCTTAAACCTATTTATTTGGTATGTAATATAATACAGTTTTTCATGATTGTCATTTTTAACTCTTCAGATACCTTTTGACAAAATAGATACTGTTCTTTGCCCGACAAATACGGACTCATTAGATACTTTTGGTAAGTGCAACTTTTTTTACACTTATCAATCTATTTATGTTTGTCTGACCACTCGGATGGTCCTAACGCATTTGCTCTGAAACCTTTTGTGATTAATTGTTTTTATGTACATTAACATTCAGGTTGGACTTTTGCTCAACATATACATTTGTTATTATGTTTTCAGTTTGCAGAATGCTACCTAACTCAGCAGCCAGTTGCCCAGATTTTTACTAATGTAATATTTCTGGGGAATTATCGACTGAAAATTGCAAAGGAACTAATGGACTCATCAGGTTTGACTTTAATATTTCAATGATAAATAAGGTGTTGTCCTGAACATTGGATTATTCTGAATTTTCTTTTTTCATAGAAGGTATTTTATAGATCAAGGTATATCATTAATTTTTAACATAGTATAATAAGATATTGTCCTTATAGTTGTGAATTTTCAAAAATGTTCGTAGTAAAGCCATTTGAATATGTTTGCAACAGTTGTGACTGTCTCTATTCCTGGATCTGAAAACACCTAGAATCATGCATGATATATTGCAAAATAAGTTTTGAATTGTTAGCATTGCTGTTATGATGTGCTAATGTAAATTTATTTTACATTTAGAGTCTGTTGAAAAGTATTGTGGTGTCTGCAACCAATATACTTCATCAATGTATATGCAAAACTTAATGGTAAGTACCCTCAATGACTGTAGATGCTGAAGATCAAAATTAAGTGATATAAGTCCTTGTGGTGTTTTGGAGGCATTAAGTCTCCAGTTCACATTTGTCTAATGCAGGGTATATGTTAGTATGACTCAGATAACTGAGGTATTTGCAGGGGTCTTTTCAGAGTTATGTCCACCATGTTGGTTAGCTGGCTATGCACCCTTCCTAGTTATGGACTCATTACCACTTTTCCACTGAGTGTTGAGAGGTCACTATGCTTACTATGTAAATACATATAAATGTTTCATTTAAAAAAGCTATTGACATTTAAACAATGCAATGTTAATAACAAGTTACTTTTCACTATCTTCCCAACAGGCCCAATGTTTCGAATGCCGCAGATGTGTCCACCTTGAATGTATCAAACCAAATGTAACATCCTGGTTACCTTATACTGGTTAAAAATGTACATAATGTATGTCTTAAAGTAAAGATGTGATCGCATGCAAGATGTCTAATTAGATGTTTTGCATACTCCTGCCATCTAGTGTTGTGTCCGGATTATCATAAGAATTAATGTTGAGATACACTTCCTTCAGCTGTCACGATTTGCACAATCCTTTTAGAGTTGGGTCAGACTTATTCTAACATTCCTACTTAATTTTCTTTTTGAAATCGAGCAACTATTTTGCTAAGGTGTTGAAATATAAATGTAAATCTTCCTCCTCTTTGAAGGTCAACAAGCAATACCGCTCCTCCACACATTATTGTTCAATGGTAGTCTAAAAATTAGTGGTAATTCCACTATCGCTAAGGTAGACGTCTGACAATAGAATCTGTGATATAGTTGCACCACTATTCCATGGTCATAATCCAAAAGGTGTGTTTAGAGTCAATAAAAAGAACAATTATACACATTTTATGCTGGACAGTATTGCTTCTAAACACCCTTTCACTGCTTTCTTCCATACCTTCCAAAAAGTTTTTATGGATTTACATGCATAGTCTTTCAGGTCTGTATATCTGTAATGTAAAACAAGCGTACTTGTTTTTCTTTTCTTTTGTCACTGACATATATAAACTCATCAGTCACTCCTATGGCAAGCCTTTACAATCCTGAATGCTGAGTGCTGGGTTTTGTGTGAGAGGGTGCCCGTGCATAAGCATGTTAAGTTTTCTTTGGCTGCATGGAAACATGTAGTGTAACCTGTCAAACACTTTGAAATGCTACCCTCCCACTAGTCTTAGAGGCGGATGTAGAATTCAACCGTTCCACATAAAATAGAATTGGATGTCACTAAGTACAAAGTGTTTCTGTATTATGCAAGCCCTAATGTGTCCCTTGAAGATTCCAGCAAAGTCCAGACACATACTCACTGAAACACGCCAACCATTAGTAACCTGTAAAATTTGCCAAACAACTCTTTCAAGAGGTGATCAATTCAAAAAATACTCCTTTGGCACAGCGAATATGGTGCCACACGTAAACAACTTGCACCCAAACAACTTTGCTTGAGCTGCAACACAGAGATTGTAGGACAACCCACTTGCTGCTGCACCAAGCACATCAACTGCTTCAACAGCATCTTTGGCAAGCAGTCCATACTCGCATATTGATCTTGATTTTGGTAAACTTAAATTTCTATGCATTTATTGCGATGAACTTTTGTGTTACGTGGAACAGTCTATCGACCTGATAAAAAACAGGAAACAGGATCATCGCTGTCCTCCACATTAGTCATTAGACATTTATCGAGCTTTTTTGTTGTAACAACTACCCCGGCCAAAGGCAGCGGCAAATTTGCACACTTGCTGCCTTTCTTGGCTGGGGTTATCAATTACTGTTCAATTTCATATTCTTATTCAAAGTCAAGGCCGTTTATCGAACCTTTTTGTTATAACTACTTCCCCAGCTAAAGGCAGTGGGTAGTTTGCACACTTGCAGCCTTTCTTATTTTTTACATTATTAATCTTCCACTCAATCAACACATCATCTACACGTACACACACCTACTTGCTGCCTTTCTTGGCTATGGTTATCAACTATTCTATTTCATATTCGTATTCAAAGTGCAGGCCCTTTATCGAGCCTTTTTGTTGTAACAACACTGGCCGAAGGCAGTAAGACATTTTCACACTTGCTGCCTTTCTTGGCTGGGGTGAACAATTAATCTTGAATTTCATATTCTGATTCAAAGTCAAGGCCCTTTATCGAACTTTTTGTTGTAGCTACTATCCCGGCTGAAGGCAGTGGGAAAAATGTGCACTTGCTGCCTTTCTTGGTTGGGGTTATCAATTATTCTTGAATTTCATATTCTGATTCAAAGTCGAGGCCCTTTATCGAGCCTTTTTGTTGTAGCTACTAACCAGGCCAAAGGCAGTGGGAAATTTGCACACTTGCTGCCTTTCTTGGCTGGGGTTATCAATTATTCTTCTTGTAATACAAATTCAAAGTGCAAGTCCTTTATTTAGCCTTCTTGGTAACTATTACTCGTGCTTGGCAGTGGGAAATTTAGCACATTTCCTGCCGTTCATGTACAGTGAAAAGCTTTACAAAAGTCTACCAATATTAAAAAAGAGTCAGTATGGGCTATGGTTATCAATTCTTCTGTTTGTTATTCTAATTCAAAGTGCAAGCCCTTTATTGAGCCTTCTTGGTAACTACTACCCGTGAATGGCAGTGGGTAATTTGCAAACTTGCTGACTTTCTTATTTTTTACATTATTCATGTTCCACTCAATCAACACATCATCCACACATACACACACCTACTTGCTGCCTTTGGCTATGGTTATCAACTATTCTTCTATTTCATATCCGTATTCAAAGTGCAGGCCTTTTATCGAACCTTTTTGTTGTAGCTACAACCCCGGCCGAAGGCAGTGGGAAATTTGCACACTTGATGCCTTTCTTGGCTGGGGTTATCAATTACTCTTGAATTTCATATTCTGATTCAAACTCATGGCCCTTTATTGAGCCTTTTTTATGTTGATACAACCCCGGCAGAAGGAAGTGGGAAATTTGAGCACTTGCTGCCTTTCTTCGCAGGGGTTATGAACTTTTGTTCAATTTCATATTCCTATTCAAAGTGCAGGCCGTTTATCAAGCCTTTTTGTTGTATCAACTACCCCGGCCGAAGGCAGTGGGAAATTTGCACACTTGCTGCCTTTCTTGGCTGGGGTTATCAATTATTCTTCTTGTAATACAAATTCAAAGTGAAGGTCCTTTATTGAGCCTTCTTGGTAACTATTACTCGTGAATGGCAGTGGGTAATTTGCACACTTCCTGCAGTTCATGTACAATTAAAAGCTTAACAAAAGTCTACCAATATTAAATAGGAGTCAGTATGGGCTATGGTTATAAATTCTTCTGTTTGTTATTCTAATTCAAAGTGCAGGCCCTTTATTGAGCCTTCTTGGTAACTACTACCCGTGAATGGCAGTGGGTAATTTGCACACTTGTGTCCTTTCTTACATCCTTTCTACCGCACAATGTGTGTACTTTGTGCACTTGCTTAACTCCTTAGATGAGATACCCGTTTCTCAGGCTCCCACTGCGGAATCCGACTACCTGATACACTGCTGACTTTCTTGCTGCCTTTGCCAAGTATTATTCTAATTCAAAGTAGAGGCCCTGAAATGGGCCCGGTGTTGTAATTTTTCAGCCCCACCGCCCAGAGTGGGAACTTAGTGCACTTACATTGCTTGCTTCAATTTGGTAGCCATTTTTCAGGCTCCCACTGCGAAATCCGACGCACAGTCTGTGTAATGAGCTAGGTATTCAAAGATCCACTTCCCTTACAACGCAGTGGGTACTTTGCGCGTCTGCAGCCTTTCCTATTTTTCACCTTTTTTATCTTCCACTCAATCAACACATAATCCACACATACACACACCTACTTGCTGCCTTTTTTGGCTGGGGTATCAATTATTCTTGAATTTCATATTCTGATTCAAACTCATGTCCCTTTATCTAGTCTTTTTGTTGTAGCTACTACCCCGGCTGAAGGCAGTAGAAAATTTGCACACTTGCTGCCTTTCTTGTCTGGGGTTATTAATTATTCTAAAAGTAGCTACGAGCTCAGGAACAATATTTTCATTTGGAAACAAATTGGAAAGTAATCGTCTCTGTAAAACTTCTTTGCCATGTTCAGTCACTTTTCCAATTCTTATAACTTGTAGAATAGTTCCATAATCGGCATCATTTGCTTGTCGCATATTTGTAATAAGTTCCTCATATTCAAAATATGAGCAAATGTTAACATTTGGAATGCTACCCAAAGACTTTCTGGTATCTTCATGCGCAAGTGTTTTAAATCACGGTTGTCCTTTTACAGGAGTAAGTTGTAGTAGATCTCCAAATCTAGAACAATCATTTGGGTGAGTCTAGGTCTTGCTGCAACAAAAAAATTGAGTACTTAAATCTGTTCAAGAAATTTTATATTTAGCTGAAAAAAAAACAGAAAGTACAGATATTGTGAAAACAAATATGTTGGAAACTTATTATCGAAATAGAAGTCATCATCTTGAGAACATTTCTCTATGAAATGCTGCAAAACTATACTTTTAAATGGAATATTACAGAAAACATCAATAATGGTATACATGCTGTGATTGGTTCTGAAGGATGTTTGGTGAAACAAAGAAAAGGACATTTGATCAATCACCGAAAACTGAGTTGCGATACTCCTGACAAAAGGGAATTTTACTATTTATCTCTTTTGCAACTCTTCAAGCCGTGGCATTCAGAATAGGAATTACTTGGAGTTTTTCAGAGCTACGAAGATTTGTTCAACACAACTAAAGATACTATAGAATGTCCTGTTTTTGCTAATTATGTGAAAATGTTGAAGGACGAAATTGAGCAAGAGACTACAATTGCAGCTGAGATTGCTAGAGACAGTTCTCAAGACATTCAAACTTCTGCTCCGTTGAGTCAGGATCCACTAGGAGAACCAATTGTTCAAAATGAAGCAGCAATTGCTATGGAAGAGGTGGAAATAGTAATGTATCATGCTCAAGAAGATGTAACAAACTTAGGAAACTTGGAAGAACAACTAAATGTTGAGCAGAAACAAATATATGAGCAAGTGAAAGAACAGATTGACCATGGATTACTTCATGAAAGGAAAGAGTGCTCTTGCTCATCATTTCAACCTATCCGAATGTACGTGAGTGGACAAGCTGGAACATTAATTAATGTAATTACAACTTATATACAGAAAACAACTGAGTCGCATTTGTCTTGTGTTGTCACTGCTCCAACTGGGTTGGCAGCACACAATATTAAAGGAATTACTTTACACCGTCTATTAATGCTACCAGTAGAGCATGAAAACAAATTGGAATACCACAAGCTATCTGGAGAAGCTTGTTGTGAAGTTTCAAGAGTCTTGAAGAAAATGAAACTTCTCATTATTGATGAGGTAAGCATGATATCAAACTTAATTCTTGCCTTTGTGCATTTAAGAATGCAGCACATTTTTAAAACACAGACTGACATATTATTTGGAGGAAAACACGTCATAATTTTTGGAGATCTACTACAACTAAAGAGACATTATGTTATGCCACACCATCACAGACTTATGTCTGCATCAACTAGTGCCTTCGATCTCCACTGCGTACTGCAGGGTTCACAACTTGAATTTAGCTTTACATCTACACTACGGACAGCATTCAAGTTGCGAGTTGATTTGTGTAAGGTAGAGACAAATTTGTTAATGTATGCCACCAAAAACGTTCCTCAATGTCTGTACTATGTACTGCCTTCAAATGTACACTACGAACAACAGAGTTTACTACTTGGTACCAGGAGCGCTTCAGTACTACAGACAACATGGAATTTAGTCTCGATTTATTTAAGGCAGAGACAAATGTTCTATGTCCTCAGATTCTGTTAACTGTACAAAATAGCATTCATTGATGTTTGTGTCGAGTAGTACCTTCGATCTATATTGCGGACAGCAGGGTTCACCACTTCAATTCAGCTTTGGATGTAAATTTGTCTTCAGTATCTGTGCTGAGAACTGCCTTCAATCAATTCTGTGCTCGGTAGAGTTGACAACTAGATACCAAGAGAGCCAGCACTACAGAAAACATTCAATGCAATCTTGATTTATTTAAAACAGAGACAATTGCACAATGTCCTCAGATTTTCTTAAAGTTTGAACAGTAGGAATATCAGCCTTCATTTATTTAATGCAGAGACAATTCTACTATATGTCTTCATATTTTGTTTAAATAAGTGACAAAAAGCATTTGTCTATGTCTGTGTCAACAACTGCCTTCAATCTACACTGCAGACAGCAGAGTTCACAACTTGAATTCAGTTTTCCATTTACACTATGAACAGCATTCAAGTTAGCCTTGATTTATGTAAGGCAGAGACAATGTTGTTAATGTATGCCACAAAAAACGTTCCTCAATGTCTGTACTAAGTACTGCCTTCAAATGTACACTGTGATCAACAGAGTTCATTACTTGGTACCAGAAGCGGAGTAGCACTACAAACAACATTGAATTCAGTCTCGATTTATTTAAGGCAGAGACAATTGTACTGTGTCCTCAGATTTTGTTAACTGTGACAAAAATGCATTAATCGATGTTTGTGTAGAGTGGTGCCTTCGATCTACACTGCGGACAGAAGGGTTCACAACTTGAATTCAGCTTTACATCTACACTACAGACAGCATTCAATTTAGCCTTGATTTATGTAAGGCAGGGACACTTTTGTTAATGGATGCCACAAAAAACGTTCCTCAATGGCTGTACTAAGTACTGCCTTCAAATGTACACTGCGATCAACAGAGTTTAATGCTTGATACCAGGAGCGCATCAGCACTACAGACAACATTGAATTCAGTCTCGATTTATTTAAGGCAGAGACAATTGGACACAACTTGATTTATGTAAGGCAGAGACAATTTTGTTAATGGATGCCACAAAAAATGTTCCTCAATGTCTGTACTAAGTACTGTCTTCAAATGTACACTGCGAACAACAGAGTTTACCATTTGCTACCAGGAGCGCATCAGTACTACAGACAACATGGAATTTAGTCTCGATTTATTTAAGACAGAGACAATTGTACTATGTCCTCAGATTCTGTTAACTGTACAAAATAGCATTTATCGATATTTGTGTCGAGTAGTACCTTCGATCTACATTGCGGACAGCAGGGTTCACAACTTCAATTCAGCTTTGGATGTAAATTTGTCTTCAGTTTCTGTGCTGGGAACTGCCTTCAATCAATTCTGCGCTCAGTAGAGTTAACAACTAGATACCAAGAGCGCCAGCACTACAGAAAACATTCAATACAATTTTGATTTATTTAAAACAGAGACAATTGCACAATGTCCTCAGATTTTCTTAAAGTTTGAACAGTAGTAAATTCAGGATTCATTTATTAAATACAGAGACAATTCTACTATATTTCTTCACATTTTGTTTAAATAAGTGACAAAAAGCATTTGTCTATCTCTGTTAACAACTGCCTTCAATCTACACTGCGCAGGAAACGTACAAGCTCAGCACCAAAGATTCTACTTACTCAGTGCATTATAAATCATCACAAAGAAGAGTGAACAGTTTTATGTCACAGTGAGACATACTGTCCCTTTTAAATGGAATTGATGCAGAATTCAATCGACAAAAGACGTTACTTCAATTACTGTGCCTCCCCTCTGACCACGCATCATCACAGGGTACGTTCAAGCTCAGCGCCAAAGGTATTACTAACTCAGTGCACCAGAAATCTTCACCATATGACCGTATTGAATGAGATGACTTATTTAGAAAAAAATATATCATACTTTTTGGAGATATACTTCATTTTACTTCTGTGAATGGACAACCAATATTTATTAGAAAACTCGATTTTAAAGATTTTGCTACCAATGCGTCCTGCTTGGACCATGCATCATCACAGAATCGACAGAACTTTGTTGCTTCAGGTGCCACTAACTCGTTCCACCACTTATCATCGCTGCGTTCACACACACTAAATTACCAATATTGTGCAGCTGTAATCAATGTCACGTAGTCATGGGCTCTTGCTAAGCGCTGCCTCCTGCCATCACCACATGGGCCTATTCAGGCAGAATTGAATTGATTCTTCATGCATTACATATAAAGTGCAGTACCAAATAAAGTAACCTCCCTCAAACCTACACAAAATCGCCAATTGCCCTTACTAAGCAAGACAAAAAACATTACTCTCAGTACGTCCTGCCCGGACCACACATCTTCGCAAGCTCCACAGAACCATGTTGTTTCAGGTACCACTAACTCAGTGGAAACCAAACTAAGTATAACACCTATTTCATATTCTGATTCAAACTCAAGGCCCTTTATCGAGCATTTTTTGTTGTAACAACTACTCCAGCCTAAGGCAGTAAAAAATGTGCACACTTGCTGCTTTCTTGGCTGGAGTTATCAATTATTCTTGAATTTCATATTATGATTCAATGTCAAGTCCCTTTATCGAGCCTTTTTGTTGTAGCTACTACCCCGGCCTGAAGCAGTGGGAAATTTGAACACTTGCTGCCTTTCTTGGCCGGGGTTCCCTTACAAGTCAGTGGGTACTTTGTGCGTCTGCAGCCTTTCTTATTTTTCACCTTTTTTATCTTCCACTCAATCAACACATCATCCACACATCACACATCCACACATACACACACCTACTTTCTGCCTTTTTTGGCTGGGTTTCTCAATTATTCTTCAATTTCATATTCTGATTCAAAGTCCAGTCCCTTTATGGAGCCTTTTTGTTGTAGCTACTACCCCGGCAGAAGGCAGTGGGAAATTTGCACACTTGCTGCCTATCTTGGCTGGGGTTATCAATTATTCTTCAATTTCATATTCTAATTTAAAGTCAAGGCCCTTTATGGAGCCTTTCAGTTGTAACTACATCCCCGGCTAAAGGCAGTGGGTCATTTGCACACTTGCAGCCTTTCTTATTTTTTACCTTATTCATCTTTCACTCAATCAACACGTCATCTACACATACACACACCTACTTGCTGCCTTTCTTGGCTGGAGTTATCAATTATTCTAAAAAAGTAATTCAAATTCAAAGTGCAGTCCCTTTATTAAGCCTTCTTGGTAACTACTACCCGTGAATGGCAGTGGGTAATTTCCACACTTGCGTCCTTTCTACCGCACAGTGTGTGTACTTTGTGCACTTGCATTGCTTGCTTAGATGTGGTACCCATTTCTCAGGCTCCCACTGCAGAATCCGATGCACAGTCTGTGTAATGGACGTGACAACCAAACACCCACTACCTTTGCAATGCAGTGGGTAGTTTGCGCGTCTGCTGCCTTTCTTAATTTTCACCTTATTCTGCATCCACTAGCGGAAACACACCTACCGGGTGCCTTTCTGGACTCTCTTTGCCAAGTATTATTCTAATTCAAAGTAGAGGCCCTGGAAAGGGCCCGGTGTTATTATTTTTCAGCACTACCACCCAGAGTGGGAACTTAGTGCACTTGCATTGCTTGCTTAGATGTGGTAGCCATTTCTCAGGCTCCCACTGCGGAATCCGACGCACAGTCTGTATAATGAGCTGGGTATCCAAAGATCCACTTCCCTTACAAGGCAGTGGGTAGTTTGCACGTCTGCAGCCTTTCTTATTTTTCACCTTTTTTATCTTCCACTCAATCAACACATCATCCACACATACACACACCTACTTGCTGCCTTTTTTTGGCGGGGGTTATCAATTATTCTTGAATTTCATATTCTGATTCAAACTCATGGCCCTTTATCGAGCCTTTTTGTTGTAGCTACTACCCCGGCTGAAGGCAGTGGGAAATTTGCACACTTGCTGCCTTTCTTCGTTGGGGTTATCAACTATTGTTCAATTTCATATTCCTATTCAAAGTGCATGCCCTTTATCGAGCCTTTTTGTTGTATCAACTACCACGGCCGAAGGCAGTGGGAAATTTGAACACTTGCTGCCTTTCTTGGCTGGGGTTATCAATTATTCTTGAATTTCATATTCTGATTCAAACTAATGGCCCTTTATCGAGCCTTTTTGTTGTAGCTACTACCTTGGCCAAACACAACACAACATAGCAGGACTATGGAAAACATCTAAATCTACAGCACTACATGCCAAAAAGAAATGCTTACTGTGTAAGTGACATTTTCCATCTGTAAGATGTAAGGTCTGTAAATAGTAAGGAAACATGTTCTCAGTGAAGTGAAATTAGTTTTTGTAATATATTGAAACTATTTTCACAACTTCTTTACTGTTTGTTGTTACAGTGTTTGTGCTCCTCACCTTCAATATTTTAAGCTACACTGCAACTATTTTCACAACTTCTTTACTGTAATATCAAGGTTTGTGGTGCTCACATAAAATATTTTGTGATACCTTGAAACTATTTTTAAAACTTGTTTACTATAATATCAGTGTTTAAAGTACTTTCATAAACCATTTTTCGATACATTGCAACTATTCTAAAAAATTCTTTACTGTTATATCAGTGTTTGAGGTGGTAACAGAAAATAAATGTGATACATTGTGCTGTATGGCTCACTACAATATTGAAACAGAAGTGTGATAGTGTTTACTGGAAGTGTAGGGATACAGACTGGGGAATTGAAGGTATAAAAGACAAGTTTGCCGGTGCATGGAAGAGTGCATGCATAGTCTATAGGGGTTTGAAGCAGTCCATTTATTCTTGTAACATCTCATAATTTAATAGAGCTTCTAAAATAATTTCATCATGTATTTCATTTTCCTGCTTATCAATTTCAAAAGTCATATGATCATACTCGATGTCATCTAATGCTTCCACAAAATCAGCATCTAAGATTTTGTCTAGGAAATCACAACTGATATCTGCAGCATTCATTTCTTCCTCTTCATTCTCGCTACTTATAAAAAGTATGTTCAGCTCTTCAATGACACTGTTACTAATTTCGAAACTGTCTTCCAAATTGTTTTGTTGATTTTCCATACTGAATTTCTTATGTTGTAGGTCCTTGTACAAAAACATAAACACTTCATTTTATCGTTACTGTAATATCAGCATATGTGGTGATTCATATAAAATATATTAAATATTTATCTTGGAAATTAAGCAACAATATTTTGTACTTGAGTATATAATATTTTGAAAACATTCGAAAAAGAAATACAATAAATACGATGTCACTATGCTTTGTGTGAAGTGCTTTATGTAGGATATACAGGAATATGTTACCTTTGAATGTAATGACATACAAACCAAAACAAGCTAGAACACTGCAACTCAAGCACATTACATAATGGTACAAAGCATGTCTTTGGAATGTTGGGTATTAGGATAACATACACATCTCACATATAAAATGATTTCAGAAACTTGCTACTTTTTTGATGATAAGGATTACTAATGTATTTCCAAGAAGATTTGAATATTTAAAAGGGTAAACTAAGAAGTAAAGAACAGAGGTAAGAGGTTACATCTCAGGATGCAAGACTGGATGAAAAGGGTGGTCCAAGGTCTGCATGTACAATCGCCAGTGGAGACGTTTTGAGGGCAGGTACACTCAATGTGTTCTATAATGTGCAATATGTGGTGGCGATACCACCACACAGAATGGACAAGAGCAGATAAAATGATGGATTGTGTGTGCTTGGACTATGATGAGAATACACTGTTTGAGGACCACGGTCAAATGAGGAAGCAACAAGGGCCTGGAGGGTCCAAGAGTGCTGCAGCCTGGGTTTCTTAACCCGTGTCCTACCAATTGTGTTGCAAGCTTAAAACAGTGACGACAGGAGTGCCTTACTTTCTCTCCCCCATTACGTTGTCAATTAGGATGGAGGGAGGGAAAAAAAAGGAGTAAACTACATGTATACAGATGTACTGCTATGTTCAGGACACAGGATCAAGCACTAAATAAATAAAGTCAGATACAAAAGAAGATACACAAAAAACGCTGCACAAAAGATACACAAAGGAAAGCTACCAAATAGGACAGCGAATCTTCAACACAAACTGGTAAGTCAGCAAAAGAACAAGAAAACTAAGAACACGGCAACGGATGCTACGCTGTAGAACTCATTGTGATGAGAGGTAGAAAGATACTGTAAATAAAGCGGAATTCAAATAAAGAAAAAGTAAAAAAGATACATGGATGACAAAATCACTGGGGTAATACTCTGTTGCCCAACACAAAAAAGAGTTTGCAGAAATTATATGTTCGAATATTTAAGGAGCTGTAAAAGGGGCACACAAACACCATCACCCTAGTGAACACACACTGCCAACCTAGAATCGGCCTTTATAAGCTCCCTTTAGACTTAGGGGGGTACACAAAACCACGGGGAGAAGAAATACTATCTGTTCCCCATGAATGACAGCCGAACCCTAGTCAACACACACTGCCAACATACATTCATAGATTCAACATAGATAGAAAAAAAAAATAGCCTCTGTCACTAATTTTTTATAATCCCCGGGGACCCCATCCCCCGGGGCTCAAATATAACATTGGGGACCGTGGGGGGAACCCCAATGCCCCCACAATCCCAGACGGCTCCCAGCGTCCTTCGAGAGCCGGCATTGCTTTGTCAGAGAGAGACGCTTATATGCTGCTCTCTCTGACGAAAAGCAATCTGCTTTCCTACTTGAATTAGAGAGCACAATTAACTTGCTCTCTCTTTCAAATAGGAAAGTGGTTTGCTGTGGTAAAGTGGGAGCTGTGACGCTCCCGCCCTACCAAAGCAAACAGCAGTGTCCCGGGGTAGGCACCCAGGGACACTGCAGGAGCCGGCCCTGGGAGGAGTTGCTCCCCAGGGCCATCAAGGGCTCCAGGAAGGAGGCCGCGCGACCCCCTACCAACATTAAAAAGCCCCGGGAGGTGGTGGTCCCCGGAGTGTGTTGGGGGGCTGAAAACATACTTTAAAATTATTTTTTTTTAAAAAGCCTCGAGAGGGTGGTGGTCCCTGGGTCTACAGGGGGGTCCGTGAGCCCCCCCGCATACTTCAAAATAAAACCCCAGGGGTGGCGTTCCCCGGGGCTTGGAGGACCTTACAAGCCCCCCATTATGGAAAAAAATTGACCCCGGGATTTGGCCCCCATGGGGGCTAATTAAGGATAAACCGGACTTCTAGATTTTTTTCCTTTTCCACCGCGTACGTGCACCATACGCGTGCCCCGCTCATGACCCAGGCGGGGCAGCAATATATCCAAATGAGAAAAGCCCAAAGCTTGAAGCTCCACACACAGACGTGTAAAACACCTTCTTTATTAGTAGGTTACAGGGGCAAAACAGCATCACCTCCACAGCCTCAATGTCGATCAAACATGTTTCGGGCTTCCTAGCTCTTGGTGTCAAGCGAGGCACAGTTGCAGCAGTCTGGCGCCAAACTCCTAGCTCTGTAATATAGCCCCGCCAGTGGGCGTATGTTCTAATGGCATTGTGGTCTTGGTAGTGTTATTGGAAAAGTTCCTCAGTGAAGCCGTTGTTCACTGGTGTCGTGGAAGCCCGAAACATGTTTGGTCGACATCAAGGCTGTGGAGGTGATGCAGTTTTGCCCCTGTAACCTACCAATAAAGAAGGTGTTTTACACATCAGTGTGTGGCGCTTCAAGCTTTGGGCCTTTCTCGTTTGGATACACTGTGACCCCACCAGGGTTGCGAAGTGCCCCGATGTGGAAGAGCAGCTCCAGTGTGCCTTGAAACTGTAAGCGCGCAGGGAACGGCGTGACCGGTGTTGGTTTGTAACTAATGCAGGGACCCAGTGCCGCCTCACACAGCAACCCACTAGAGGATTTTAATTTTACTGCGGGGCTATGCTGCACTTCCCTGTGGAACTTTTCCAATAACACTATCAAGACCACAATGCCATTAGAACATACGCCCACTGCGCGGGACTATATTACAGCGCTAGGAGTGTAGCGCCAGACTGCTGCAACTGTGCCTCACTTGACAACAGTAAACAAGGGCTAGGAAGCCCGAAACATGTTTGGTCGACATCGAAGCTGTGGAGGTGATGCTGTTTTGCCCCTGTAACCTACCAATAAAGAAGGTGTTTTACACTTCTGTGTGTGGCGCTTCAAGCTTTCGGACTTTCTAGTTTGGATATATTGCGGCCACGCCCGAGTTGCGATTTGCCCCGCTGTGGAAGAGCAGCTCCAGCGTGCTTTGAAACTGTAAGCGCGCAGGGAACGACCTGACCGGTGTTGGTTTGGTACTAATGCAGGGACCCAGTGCCGCCTCACGCAGCAACCCACTAGAGAATTTTAATTTTACTGCGGGGCTATGCTACACTTCACTGTGGAACTTTTCCAATAACACTACCAAGACCACAATGCCATTAGAACATACGCCCACTGGGCGGGACTACATACAGCGCTAGGAGTGTGGCACCAGACTGCTGTAACTGTGCCTCACGTGACACCAGCGAACAAGGGCGAGGAAGCGCGAAACATGTTTGGTCAACATCGAGGCTGTGGAGGTGATGCTGTTTTTGCCCTTTAACCTACCAATAAAGAATGTTTTTTACACGTCTGTGTACGGCGCTTCAAGCTTTGGGCCATTCTCGTTTGGATATATTGCAGCTCCACCCAGGTCGAGAAGTGCCATGCTGCGAAAGAGCAGCTCCTGCGTGCTTTCAAACTGTAAGCGCGCAGGGAAGGACGTGACCGGTGTTAGTTTGGTACTAATGCAGGGACCCAGTGCCGCCTCAAACAGCAACCCACTAGAGGATTTTATTGTTACTGCGGGGCTATGCTGCAGTTCACTGTGGAACGTTTCCAATAACACTACCAAGACCACAATGCCATTAGAACATACGCCCACATGGCGGGACTATATTACAGCACTAGGAGTGTGGCGCCAGACTGCTGCAACTGTGCCTGGCTTTACACCAGTGAACAAGGGCTAGGAAGCCTGAAACTTGTTTGGTTGACATCGAGGCTGTGGAGTTGATGCTGTTTTGCGCCTTTAACCTACCAATAAAGAAGGTGTTTTACACGTCTGTGGGCGGCGCTTCAAGCTTTGGGCCGTTCTCATTTGGATATATATATATATTATTACCTACTGGCGGTCGCCAGTAGGTATATATAGTTAGGACCTAGTTACCACAGGAACCATAGGAAATTCCGAACATTCTATTAGGAATAACTTTGGTGCCGATTGAGGGATCTTTTTGTAATTTTCCTTAAATTTGCCTCGCTCCGCTCCGCTCCTCCCCTGAAAGTTTCGGAGGGATTCGTCAAGAGGGGGCCGAGAAAATAGGGGGGTCCCAAAACGTGTTTTCCCCATGTTAATTTCCATAGGGACATTCTGACACGGTTACAGCTCGAACGGCTGAACGGAAGTTACACCAGATTTGGCAAAATGGTAGAGACTGGTATGCAGCAGTGCCTTTTGCATGTTTGGTGTAAATCCCTCCAGTAGTTTTTGAGAAAATTGAATTTGAAATTTTTAAAATGGCATTTTCTATGGGACGTTTAGACACGGCTACAGCCCAACGGCTGAACGGAATTACACCAAACTTGGCAAAATGGTAGGGACAGTTATGCAGTAGTGCCTTTTCTATATTTGGTGAAAATCCCTCCAGTAGTTGTCGAGGAAATTGAATATGAGCAAATTATATATCTATATGCGCTCAACATTCTATTGGGAATAACTTTGGCGCCGAATGAGGAATCTGCGTGTAATTTTCAAGAATTTTGGCCAGCTCCGCTCCGCTCCTTCCCTGAAAGTTTCGGGGGGATTCGTCAAGCGGGAACCGAAAGGGGGGTGCCAAAACATGTTTTCCTATGTTAATTTCCATGGGGACATTTAGACACGGCTACAGCCCGAACGGCTGAATGGAATTACACCAAACTTGGCAAAATGGTAGGGCCTGGTATGCAGATGTGCCTTTGCTATGTTTGGTGAGAATCCCTCCAGTAGATCTTGAGAAAATTGAATTTGAAATTTTTCAAATGCCATTTTCTATGGGACTTTTAGACACGGCTACAGCCTGAACGGCTGAACGGAATTACACCAAACTTGCAAAATGGTAGGGACAGGTATGCAGTAGTGCCTTTTATATATTTGGTGAAAATCCCTCCAGTAGTTGTTGAGAAAATTTAATTTGAACAAATGATATATATCTATATGCGCTCACCGTATGCGCACCGTACTCGTACGGTACGCCTACGTGCGCGTACCCTTACGTGCGCCAGCGAGTTTCTGATTGGCTGGCAGTCGACTGTCAACATTCTAAACTGTCCAAACCAGGAAGTGTTGGCCACCATCTTGTTTTTCAGGAGAACTGAGGCACAAGAGAGCCCAAAACAAGAGTGGAAAACACGAAAAGGGGGCAGGGTAGAGACCCCCCAACCCTCTAGCCCTTCTCAGGGGGTCCCAAAAGGACACCCAAGGGCAAAAAAAACATTGAAAAAATCGCAGGGTACGCGCACCGTACGCGTACAGTACGCGTACCGTGCGAGTACCCCGCGATTTAAAAAAAAAGAAATTTGCACTTGGTGGTTCTTCTGGGACCCCCTGAGAAGGGCTAGGGGGTCAGGGGGTCTCTACCCTGCCCCCTTTTCGCGTTTTCCACTCTTGTTTTGTGCTCTCTTGTGCCTCACTTCTCCTGAGAAAAAAGAAGGCTGCTCAGGTGGTCCCAGAAGGATAATAACATATATAAACGTTATCCGCTAATAGCATTAGCATTTACAAAACCTTTGAAATTTATTGAAAAAAAATAGGTTTCACGCCTGATATAGTTAGGAATTAGCATATAAAAAACCTTGCAAATTCACTGAAAAAAACATAGGTTTTAGACCTTATATAGTTAGGAATTAGCATTTAAAAAACCTTACAAATGCACTTAAAAAACCATAGGTTTCAGGCCTTATATAGTTAGGAATTAGCATTTAAAAAACCTTGCAAATTCACTTAAAAAACCATAGGTTTCAGGCCTTATATAGTTAGGAATTAGCATTTTAAAAACCTTGCAAATTCACTTAAAAAAACATAGGTTTCAGGCCTTATATAGTTAGGAATTAGCATTTAAAAAACCATTGAAATTGCTCCTATATTGTTAGTTGTACTAACTATATTTCGCGCACCCGCAATCCACTGCTGATGATGTCACATATTACATCATTCATGACACGGTCAGTGACATCACTGATGACATCTCAAATGACATCACTGATGACATCACTGATGATATCTCATTTCACATCACTGATCAAATCACTGATGATATCATTCATGTGATAATACGATGCACCACCTCACACTCTAATATAACCTTTGATACACCCAGTGTTAAATACAGACTACCATTCTTTAAACCATTGACACACCAATACCAGTTACTACATACGCACTCACTGATTCCTAGGTCTACACACACATTCACTCATTCACCCATAGACTCACTCATACATACAGTCACTCATCAATACAACACTATCATATGCACTCATACACCTATACAGACACTCACACACTGCCACTCATCCATGGAGTTACTCACACACCTAGTCAGTCATGCAAAGAATCAATCACAATTCCATTTTCTAAACTATACAGTTATACACCCAACACCTTACTTATTCAAACATATAATAACACATACTTACTCTCTTATACAATCACTGATACAAGTACACAATGATCCATACAGCCACTCGCACATTCACTGGCTCTCATGTATAGTCAATTATATATGCCAACTCTCACATGCACTGTGTTTTACATATGTACTTACTTGGACATGTAGCACTGAGATATCCATTCACTCACCAACACACCCATGCACACAGTTAACCGCCCATATAGCTGTTTCTACATACACTCTTGAACTCATACACCTAGTGAATCAACTGCTCACACATCTATGCACAGAGTCACACACCTCCCAGCCACCCACACACACACTCGGTCTCCCATTCAAATACTTGGGCAACCAATCAATAACCCATATAGCCACTCATATAGCTACTGATCAACACATGCAGCAGCTTACACAACAACAGACATACTGATGCACACATTCAGACAGTTTAGTCACTAACCCATGCATTTAGTAAGACACATTTAATCACCCACTCATACAGTCAGTCACGCACCTACTGAATCCTTCATCCAGACACTGATACATCCACTCATTCTTCAATATGTAAAACATATTTAAACTTTACAGAAACACACAGTCACTGGATGATGTCATCAGTGATGTCAAATGAGATGTCATCAGTGATGTCATCAGTGATGTCATCAGTGATGTCATTTGAGATGTGATCAGTGATGTCATCAGTGATGTCACTGACCATGTCATGAATGATGTAATATGCGACATCATCATCAGTGGATTGCGGGTGCGCGAAATATAGTTAGTACAACTAACTATATAGGAGCAATTTCAATGGTTTTTTAAATGCTAATTCCTCACTATATACGGTCTGAAACCTATGGTTTTTTAAGTGAATATATATATATATATACATATATATATATATATATCCAAAGCAAAGTCCCCGTACAGGAAGCCTCCGACCCTTCAGGGCGGCCTCTAGACGGGCACGGAGGAGCCCGTTAAATCCAAACAGCGAAGGCAAGAAAATAGAGGCCCATGTCGAGAGGAAAGGACTTTATTCAAACGTGATGCCAAACACATGCTTCCTTATGTCCAACATGTTTCGGCGTCTCCTCAGCCTTGATCACGGACAGGAAGCGATGGTAGAGTGCTTCCATGCTGGCAGTTTTAAAATAAATGTTCAGGCACGTGACTGTTAGGTGCCTCCAACTCCCACAATGCACCATGAAGCACAGGTAAGTTCGATATTCAACAAGACAGTGCTTAGTGTATTAGAATATCCATTTCATTATCGTAGAAATCATGGCGCTTCATACCTCTGTATTAGGATGGAAACAGTCCCGCACAACGTAACAGCTTAGTGTTGCTCTTGTTGTCACATTGAAAAAGAGCTTTTCTCATTCACGATTGTTTAGGGAAGTGCTCCCCAACAAATCCCTTCCAATATATATATATTCACTGAAAAAACCATAGGTTTCACACCAGTTATAGTTAGCTGGAAATTTTACTGGCATAAAACCAATGAAATTCCCACGTTATAGTTAGTTGGACTCACTATAACTTGCGCGTGCAATGCACTGCTGATGACGTCACATATTACATCACTCCTGACATGGTCAGTGACATCACTCATGACATCACTGATTACACCATCCAGTGAATGTGTGTCTTTCTGAAAAATAAATATTAGTGAGTAATGTTTAAATATTTAAATATATGTATTAATGTTTCACTTTGTGTATAAGTGGCTGCATGGGTTGGTGAGTAGCTACATGTGTAGGTATATGGGTTATTAGATGTTTTTTTAATATCAATATGAGTGTCTATATGTTTGGTGGGGGTGTTACTTAGCACCTAGATGCATGAATGACTGACTCTCTGTTTGTATGTGTTTTGAATACAGCATATGTACAGGACTGTATGGGTGGATGAGTGTGTATATGTGTATGTTAGTGAGTGAATGACTGTCTCACTAGTGTCTTTATCAGTAACTACATATGTTTTAATCTAGTATATGTGAACATTGATGTATATAAGTGAGTATATGTGAGAGTGAGGGATTGTAAGAGTTCCTGTTTAAATAAGTATGTGTTTCTATAAGTGAATGTTTAAGAGAGTAAGTATGTGTAAGTTTCCTTAGAAGTAAAGTGGTAGTGTGTGTATAACTATATATACAAATAAATGGATGTTTAATAGTTTATTTGCATGTGTGAATATGTGTGAGAGTATCTTTTGGATGACTGTTGTTGTGTAAGAGGATATATAGGTGTATCACTATATATGATGAGTGAGTATATGTATGAGTGACTACATAGAACTGTTGGTGAATGAGTGGAGGTGTATATAGATGGTGGAATTACTGAATTGGTTGTTGTAACTGGTCTGGGTATCTCCATTTAAAAAAAAAAAATTGTTTCTATTTTTGAATATGTGTTTCAAAGTTTACATTACAGTGAAAGGATGTCTGTCACTTTGTCACAAGGATGGTGTCATCAGTGATGTCATGAGTGATGTCACTGACCATGTCATGAGTGATGTAATATGTGACGTCATCAGCAGTGCATTGCACGGGCAAGTTATAGTGAGTCCAACTAACTATAACGTGGGAATTTCATTGGTTTTATGCCAGTAAAATTTCCAGCTAACTATAACTGGGGTGAAACTTATGGTTTTTTCAGTGAATTTAATAGGTTTTTTAAATGCTAATTCCTAACTATAACTGGTTTGAAACCTATGGTTTATTCAGTGAATTTCATAGGTTTTTTAATAGCAAATCTCTATAGGTATGAAAAGTAATATTTTTTATAATGAATTTTATATTGTATAATTATGAATTTATTTATTTATTTTTTTGTTTTTGCCCGGGGTGCTCCCAGGGCGCGTACCGGGGAGCGCCCCGGTCAGCGCAATGTTGCGGCGTGCCCCGGGGCGCGTACCGGGGAGCGTCCCGTTAGCGCTATTTTCGCGAACGAAAACAACATCATGATGTTTGGCGTAGACGCGTGATGCGTCATGTGACGCACAGCGTAAGCGCACTCGGAAGCACGCGAGCGCATACCATCGCGCAACGTCTTGACGCGCTTACACTACGCGACTACGAGCGCGCCCCGGGGCGCGTAGCGTAAGCGCGTCGGGTCATGTGACCTGAAAATAACACTTTCTATTGGTGCAGAACAGTTTTGGTTTCCAAATGAGTAAAGCCCGGGTCATATGACCTGAAAATAACACTTCTCATTGGTTCAGGACACTTTGTTTTTTGGAAATGATGAAAGACCCCACCTTCTTTCCTTATTCTGACTTTGTCCTTTGACTGAGGAAGACCTGTTTCAGCAATAGAGACAGAACTATTTTGTACTTTCAAATGGCTACTGTAGCTGCAACAGCTGGAGCATCTGCACCACCACCACCTCCACCACCACCTAGAGGACCACCACAACAGTACATTGGTGGTCAAGAAGAGGAGGAGGAGGAAGAGAAAGAGGAGGAGGGGAGAACATGGCTGCCTGAACAAAATACCCCATACAAGCCCAAGTCACACATTGTATGAGAGTTTTTTTCAATCCCAGAGGGCAAGAAAAAAGTGAATGCGGCCAAGGTAACTTGCCTAATCTGTGGCGAACAACTCTCAAGGGGCAACCCAAACAAAAAATATTACTTTGGTAATAATACCATGATTCGACATATGACCCGGAGGCATCCAAACAACTATTCTCGTGCGGAGCTCAGGGAACTGGCCAGTAACCTCCCTCAGTCTTCAAGGACCACCTCCAAAAGAACACAACCTACTCCATCGGGACCAGAAACAACGGCGATGATGCCTTGTATACAACCACGATTTGCAGATTTTAGAATCACATGTATTCAATGTGGCAAGCTCATCGCCTATGGTGAAAAGAGCATGAAGCTCGTCGTCCTTGCTGGTGACAATCACAAATGCCCCAAAAAACAGTAATTATTTCCGTTTTTTGTTTTTTGCTCCTCTTGAGCCATTTACAATTCGCTGTTTTTTGTTTCTCCCCATAAAAAATACAAAAAAATATAAAACTGTTTTGAAAAGCCAAAAAAAGTACAAAATGTTAAAAAAAAACATAAAAAAATATAAAACAACAAAAAGAAGAAAAAAACAGTTCTTTTTAGAACTATCTTTCATTTATAAAAATAAACCTATATTTTTAATGAATCTCTGTCAATTTTTTTTTTCTTAGGGTACGCGTACCGGGCCGCGCCCCCCAAAAAAATAGAAAAAAAAAATTTAATGAAGGAGTTAGCATGAGGGAAGAACACAAAGAGAGTAATGTTAAGAGAAAGAGAGCTACAGGATGAACACAGAGGGATTGTTTATTACATAATAAAAACTAGAGAAGGTGTAATAGGGTGAAAGTGAGAAAAGTAAAATGACTAAAGGAGCGAAAGAAGGGAAGAGAGAGGAAGAAGACTAAAGTAGAGATAATGGGAGAATGTGAGTGGGTGTTGAAAGAAAAAGAAAGGACAGTAAAAAATTGAGAATGAAGGGTAGTGGCGTAACCGGGATAAATGAAGAACGGTGAGTGAGGGTAAGAAAAGACCAGTTAGTGTAAGTAAAGAGCGGTGAAACAGGGTGAAAAATTGAATTAGGATAAGACATGGGGAGTGACAAAGAGAAAGGACAAAGAGAGTAAAGAAAACAGTACCTGAATGGGTTTGAGTGAAACAGCAAAGAAAGATAAGTAATGCAGTGTGTGTGACTTATAGGGAGTCAGTGGCAGTAGGTCGGGGTGTGGGTGTGTAAGGTGTGTCTGTGGGTGTGGCTGTGTGGGATGTTTTGGTGTGGGTGGAGGTGATGGTGTGTGAAGTATGTGTGAGGAGTGTATGGGTGTGGGGTGTATATGTGTGCGATGTATGTGTGTGTATGGAATGTGTGTGTGTATGTGAAGAGTGTGTGTGTTTTTTTTTGTGTGTATGTGGTGTGTGTGTGGGGTGTATGTTAGAGGTGTGTATATGTATTGAGAGGGGGATGAGGTGTGTGTGTAGGAGTAAGGTAAATAATTAAGAAAAACAGAATGAGTGAAGAAGCAAAGGAAGGGAACAGAGGGTAAGTGAAGTAAAGAATAGGGATTGAAAGAAGTTGAATATGAGAGGGGAAATAGGGAAATTGGAGTAAACATGGAGAATAGGAATAAGTGAGGGAAGCCGAATAAAGACACAGGAGTGAGGTTGGTTGAGAAAATATTAGTGAGCTTAAAGCAAAGGGTGATGACAAAATACATTTTTATAGTCATACTTACCATATAATAAATGTAACTTTAATACATTTTTTACTACACTTTGTATCTGTGAAAGAGAGAAGAAAAAATCAGTTATAATTAGTAAAATGTGTATTTTAAATTAAAATATACAAATGAAGAGGTTAAAAATCATAACAGTGTATTTAGATATAAAGTAAGAGTGAAGGACATAGAAAGGGAAATAAAGTAAGGTAGAAGGACAAAAAGAGAGAAAAAGAAACAGAAGGAGAGCAAATTAGTAAGAGTGAGGCATATAGATTCACTGACAGAGAGGAAGAGAACAACAGAGAAATGAACTGAAGGTAAGAAAGATACTAAAAGAATGTGAGTTAGCTAAACTAAATCAGGAAACAGGAGTAAGTAAAAAGACAATGACTGAGAGGGAAAGGAGTCTAATTAAGGATGCATTTAGAAGAATGAGGAATGGAAGTAAACTGAGAGTAAGTGAAGGAGAGTCATAGAGTGAAGGGATGAAGGGAGAGAGGATTATATAGAAGGATTGAGGGAAAATGAGTGAGGAAGTTAGTAGACAAAGAAACTAAGGCAAGGACTGAGTGAAGTGGAGTACAATGAGTGAGGAAAGGAAAATGAGTAAGGGAGTAAAAGAAGGAAAGAGAGGGGAAGAGGACTAAAGCAATGGTACTGAGAGAAAGTGATTCGGTGATGAAAGTAAAGAGAAGAACATTGAAAGATAGGAAATGAGGGGTAGTAATGGAACCGGACTAAAATAAATGGGGTGAAGAATGATGAGAGAGGAGCAGTGAAGTTGTTCTAAGAGAAATGATAGAAGGTAGATAAACACAAGTGAACATAACACAAGGAGAGTGAGGCACTGAGGACAGAGAGGTAGTGAACGAAAAATAGAGGAAAGAGGTCAAAAGAAAAGAGCAAACAAAGATAAACGAGGGAGAGTGGGTGAGTTATAGTGATAGAGTGCGACAATACTGCTCAGTGAGTAAAGAGGAATTAGTAAAAGAGCAAAGGAGGAAAGACGGAAAAGGGAAGTAAAGCAGAGAGACTGAAAGCTGAAAAGTGGTGCAAGGGAGAGAGGGGATGCAGACAGTTGAAATGAGAATGAGGGGTTGTGAAAGAAGTGCAGTAATCGAATGGGTGTGAAACAGAGTGAGAGAAAGGCAGTGTGAGTGAGTAAAGAGAGCTGAAAGAGAGAGGAAAAAAGAAAATGAGTGTCAGAGAATGGGAATACAATTTAATTTACACAATCCAAATTATAGTATAACTTGTACAACATGTTACATAGTTTATTTTTGCTGTTCTCAGAATATATTGAATTCCACTTAAAACAGTGAGTTCAAATTACTCATCTTATGACAGCCGGAAAAAAAACACAATCTAAAAGATTGTGTTTTAAAAAAAAACTTAGATACTGACAATTGACAAATGTACACTAATCTTTGATTGACTTACTTTTCCTTGAGGCCAAATAGTATATCATGGAGGTCCTTTTCTCGTTGCAAAGTACTCTGCTGTTCACTAAAAAATCCATTTCATCGACTTTCTAGAAGAAAAGCTCCAAGAACATCTGAAATATTTTCATTATTTTCATATACTCCTTTTTTTCAGTCATGACTCTTTACTCATTCCTATACCTTTCCTTTTGGCCAAATAGTGTCAGATGTATGAGTATATTTTCAAATTAACTCTAAGAAACTCCGAATTACCTTTTTTCCGACATTCTGAAAGAAAGGCTCATACAACATTTTCACAATATTTAAGTATTTGTAAAACCATCTCTGAATCACTCATGTTCATCATTTTGTATAATACTAATATCATATACTATGAGATCCACTTACAGTACCTATATGACAAGTCAATTTTTTATATTACCTGGATCACTTTTACTCAGAATATATTTTTAAACAGCAAAATAACCTTTATTAACTGCTCCCGTCTTCAAAGGCCAATTACCTTTACTTAAATTTTGGTTGTAAAAACACTAGGTATGAATTTTTTAAGCCAAAAGGCAAACGTTGTTTGAAAGTCAAATGAATGTCGTTACAGTGGGTCCAACCTTTACAACTTTCTAAATAGCATGTGTAATGCCCTGATGTTGCAGAAGGACCGTCATGAAAAATAATAGCTACAGTTGCAAAGGTTCTTCCTGATATTGATAACTGAGAACCAACGAAATTTGTAATAGAAGTTGTCAATTTAGTTCCATCAGGTCTACATCGTTGGAACATTAAAATGACATACTGACCATAATTTTGTAGAAATAATGTGGACAGCATAGTAGACTTACATTGGGTACATACCATATTGTGATCCGCTGCTTTGACTAGATTATTAAAAGGCACTGATTTGCAGTCTGGTAAAGTGAAATATATAAATCTTTCAGTGTCTATTCTAGTAGTACTTGATAAAGTACAGTTGTCGCAGTCATGCTGCCATTGATAAGAAAGGCTAAAAAGATTTTTTATATCTACACCTTCATCTTCCAATACATCAAACATATACATTAAACATTCCTGACAATCCTGCTGAATATTCTGTGAAAAATGATTTTGACCAGAACATATGTCTAGAAGATTTCGAATTTCTGAAACACTTTCTATTTTTGCTCTATCACTGCTACATTTCTCAAACACGGAATTCAACAAACAAAAGAATCTTTGATCCCGATTTTCAACAATCTGTTCTTGTATATTTTGAAGAAAAAAAACAACATTAACTACTACATTAGCATAGCAGTTGACACCAGAACTGTTTTCAAACTGAAATCCAACAACATCTTCAACAGAATCCTTTTTCTTTCTACTTACAATTACAGTTTCATCTACTTTTTGTCTTTTTGCTACTACCTCACTGCAATTACTCTCATTTCTCCTTTTTCGGCCTACCACACGTTTTTCAATCAGAGGATATTGAGGCAAATGTGGAGCATACTCTCTTCTTAACCTATTGTATTCTTTAACACAATGTAGATCTGCACAAATCTTTGTTTCATCACACTCAATCAAGTACAATCCTGATAAAGTTCTGACTCGTGATAATGCCACATATGCCATACCCTCTTTAAACACAGAACTTCCAATGTTCACCAAAGCACTATCTACACTTAAACCTTGAGATTTATGAATTGTCACCGCATATGCCAAACAAATAGGAAACTGTTTTCGGCGAACATATAAGTCTTTCACAAGCACAAATCTAGCTGAACAACGACAAATTTGTTCTATTTCCTCAATGCCATCAAACTTAATTTTTAAAATTTCAATTCCATCTCTATTTTTGTAATTCACAAAACCAACAACATGACCCATTGCTCCATTTACCAGACCTCTTTCAACATTTAAATTCCTTCTCAAAATGATACGACAATTTAAACACACATTCAGAGTCTTTTCAAAACCAGCAGTTTTAGATATAGTCTTCTCTAATAAATCCAATTTTGATTTCAAATTTTCAGACAAAATAATTGTTGCTCCCATATGTTCAATTTTATCTATAGCTTCCAGTTTCACTATCTCTTCATTTTCTAACTTTAACATTTTGTTGTTGAACATGGAACATTCTTTCAGAGTTGGCATCAAACATATGCCAGATTTCTTCTCGTTAATTTTCTTAAAAATATTCTCTGGAAGAATGTTTTCATTTGGGTACAAATTTGAAATTAATCGTCCATGTAAAGCTTCTTTCCCTTGCTGACTTACTTTTCCGATTCTTACATCTTGTAGAATATTTTTATAATCTTCATCCTTTGCCTGCCTCATATTTTGAAGCAGTTCTGCATATTTGAAGTTTAACCATATATTAACGTTTCCAATGCTTCCTAGGCACTTCCTGGTATCTTCATGCGTGAGCATTTTGAACACAGGTTGTCCTTTCACTGGAGTCAACTGCAGTAGATCTCCAAAAACAATAATATGTTTTCCTCCGAATAAGACATCATAGTCTGTTCTAAGAATTTCTTGCATTCTCAAATGCACAAAAGCAAGCATTATATTTGACACCATGCTTACTTCATCAATGATAAGAAGTTTCATTTTCTGCAGGACTCTGGAAACTTCGGAACACGCATCTCCAGATAGCTTGTGATATTGCAATTTGTTATCATACTCCACTGGCAGTATCAGTAAACGATGTAAAGTAATCCCTTTAATGTTATGTGCTACCAGCCCAGTTGGAGCAGTAACAACACAAGATAGCGGTGATTCAGTCCTTTTCTGCAGATAAGTTGCAATTGCTTTAATCAGAAAACTTTTTCCAGTTCCCGCTTCTCCACTTACGTACAGTTGGACTGGTTTAAATGATGTACATGAGCACTTTTTTTTCTCATGAGTGAATCCATGTTCAATCTGATCTGTGACTTCATCATATATCTGTTTCTGCTCAAGGTTTAGTTGTTTCACCAAATCTTCTAAGTTAACTACATCATCTTGAGCTTGTTCCATAGCTCTTTCCACCTCATCCATGGCAGTGGCAGCTTCATTTTGAAAAATTGGTCCTCCAAGTGGATCCTGACTCAATGAAGCAGAACTCTGACTGTCTTGAGAACTGTCTCTAGCAATCTCTGCAGCAATTGTGGCTTCTTGCTCTATTTCTTCGTTCAACATTTGCAGATAATTTGGAAAAACAGGACATTCTATGGTATCCTTGGTTGCATTAAAAGAATCTTCGTAACAGAGAAAATCTCCAAGTAGTTCCTCTTCTGTACGCCATGGCTTAAAGAGTTGCAAAGGAGCTAAATAGTAAAATTCCCTTTTGTCTGGATTTTCACAACTCAATTTTCGATGATTAATCAAATGCCCTTTTTTCTGTTTCACTAGACATCCTTCACATCCAATGACAGCATATATTCCATTATTGATATCTTCTCTGATGTTCCTCTTATAAATATAGCTTTGAAGAACTTCATAGAGACAAGCGTTCTCAAGGTGAGGACTTCTATTTGGATAGTATGTATCCAACATGTTTGTCTTCAAAATATCTGTACTTTCTGGTTCTTTCTCCGCCAAATACTCTATCTCTTGTACAGATTTCAAAACTCGATTTCGTGTTGCAGCAAGACCTAGACTCACCCAAATGATGGTTCTAGATTTGGCATAGAGATTTGCTGATGACAATCGATCAGAACAATCATATGCTCCAATTTCTCGATGCGACAACATCTTCAGACTGTAACTGTATAATTTCTTGCTTAGACTCTTTTCATGTGAAATGTCCTCCCACATTTCCTTCAGTTCTGTTTTTTTCTTTTTTTGTGATGTAAGACGTCACATATCGAGCCACAGCAATAGAGTTGTCAGCAACGAATTGAATATCCATTTTAGCATTCCACATGGACAAAATCATTGGGTTGTAGTCGTTGATGTACTTGGACTCTTCGTTTCTTTTTAAATTGTATGTATTTTTTGGTGACTTCCTCGTCACAGTATCTCGCAGAGAAGACATCAAATTATTTACTCTTCCTTTAGAAATCACTGGTCGTGGAAAGCTGAAACGACATTTTGTGTAGAACTTGTCCTTGTTTCTGATTTTTCGACGACAACACTTTCCACAACGATGGGATTGAATGCGTAAAACTTGTTGCCTTAAACTGTTTTCTTCGGTAGTTTTCGGAACAGCACATGTTGAATACTCTTCAATGAAGCTCATCACTGTCTCATCCGAATCTGTTCCAAATTTGGGTGCATCTTTAATCCACAACAACATATGTATGTGAGGAGCACCTCTCGCTTGATACTCCTTTCTCCAAAAGAAATCCAAAACCTATCCAAGGGGAGGATTTTTTTTGTTGGTAATAAAAGACATCATAGCTTCAAATCTATGATTGAAATATCTGCATACATTCACTGGATCCAAAGAACACAGTTCTCCAGGTGTTTTGAATTCTATATTTTGTATATTTGCATTTGCCTCGCGTAGAAATTCAAGTAAATCGTCCCATGCATACTTGGCACAGCTAAGAGTGAGGAACCATGTAGGAGTTCCTAAGTTTCTTAGCATACATTTCAATTCCCCATGACGACGGTCCCAATACTCGTTTGTACCACGCTGACATGCCATGAGATTGATTAAATGAGATTCCAAAATATTATCTTGCAGATTCACTTTCTCCATAAAGTCCCTTGCCGAAACATTTTGCAGATGCGCTCCACTTTTCAGTATATGGTTTACTGCATAAGAAAGCCCAGACAAGTCACTTTCATACAGTAAATGAAACAAATAGGGAATGCATTGACGGAACCTTGGATCTTCAGCATATAATCTTACAGTTCGATATTCAGATGCAGGAATTTGAAGTGGTCGATCATCATATCGTCCACCTCGACCTGTTGGAAATAGCTGTGGAAAACAACGAGCTTCCAAACTTTCTTCCCATACACTAATGGGACTTCCTTTTGCTGCTTTCATTTGAAACAATTCAATTGCATTCCCCATTACTTCTTTGGAATGCAAACGATGAACAGTATAATGTTCATACATTTCTTCACTTCTAGACACATCAACTTTTTCAATTTGGCCGCCTGAACAATCACTGTCTTCATCTGCAGCTGTTTCCTCTGCTGCAACACATACATCTTTGTAATACTCATTGTTTTTGACTAAATACAACGTTGCCTTTTTGACTTTCCTAACATCCACTAAATCTTGCCAGATTGTCTTACTCTTTGTCGGAACCCCATTAACTAGAATAACTAAAGGTTCCTCTTCTACTTTTTCTATACCAATTGTATCAATATTTTTTTTTAAATCTAGAGGCAAATAAACAACTCTTCCCTTTAATCCTCTCTGCAAATCTGTAGGAGGCAATTTCCCTATCTTAGGCTCCATGCGAACAATTGCCTGAAAAGGATAGACACATTGAATCAAAATAGACTCATATGTATTTAAATCCATCAATTCACGGGGAATGTCTACCAACTCCAGATTATTATGAACAGCTCTGGCAGGCATTCTGTTTTGATTTAATTTATCATAACAATATTTACAAATACGCTGATCACAACTCAAATCAAAACAATTCTCCACCCACAAATAAGTTGCAAAATCCTTCCACTCATAATTATTCATCTTTTCACTTTTTACGTATAAATCAACTTATCTAGTTTGATCTTTATAATGACTTCGTCGACAACACACACAAGTAAAATTCGGCCTTTCACTTGATTTCACCTTAAACCTGGTAATTTCCTGATCAAACTTTTCTGTACTTGAAATCTGTACATTCTCTTCCACATTACCTTGAAATGCTGTGTCAATTACTACATTGTCCTGTTTTTCACCAAAAAAACAAATCTCAATTTCTTCACAAATCTTCTTCACATCTAATTCAGTTCCATGCAAAATAGCACTGTTTAATTGTTTAAGCTTAAGTGCTGGACTTTTTGCATAATACAACATTCTCACTAATTTCCTCATTTTGGTATGATGCACTGCTAACATCCTAAAATGATGAAAAACACTCTGACAAACTTTTCTAGAAAGACAAGCCAGTGAATGCCCTTGCAAACCTGTGTTTTCTCTCACTCTGCAAGGATCTAAGTCTTGCAACAACTTCACTTTCTGCTTTAGACTTTTCTTACTATATGTACGTAAGAAATTACAAAACAAATCAATTGATTCCTGTCGCACACTACAAATACGACTACACTTCCAAGTGTACATTGGACCCTTAGTACATCTCCCTAAAACTTCATCAGTTAACACCTCTTCTGGTTCTCTAGGCGCAAGTTTCTCTTTTTCAATCAGACAACCGTCTTTCACTTCATACGGTCGACCACTGGTGTCAACTGCATGCACTAAATCATTCTCCTGGAAGTAACTCTCCTCATTAAAAAATGGCTCACAACTTGAACTGTGCATCTATTCTCCTGAAAAAACTTTACAACAATTAGTCCGATTAATTACTCTTTTCCATCTACTGTTTGATTTGAAAACATCAATTGTCTTGTTAAGTGTCCTAATTCTATTGATTATTAAAATAAATAATTTTTTCTTAACTTCAAAAGCCTGATCAACAATCTTCTCTACACTTTTCTTTTTCTTATAAAAAGCAGCTCTCTGTTTACCTTTCCTAATGTTTTTTAACAAATTTCAAACCACCCTATTGCGAAACATTCGTTTACGAATGTCTCTAAAATGATTCTGCCTTCTATTCCTATACATATTATTCTCTCCTGCTCCAGTTGTAGGATTCTTTGAGGTTCTCTCCTTCCTTTTCAAATGTACTCTCTCATTCTCTTTTTCTACATGCTGTCCAACATTTTTACTTGATCTACATATGTTCCGTAAGAAAGACTTAGTTGTCTTACCAGGAGCTTTGTTCCTGTTTTTTGAAGTATTTGTTGTTGAAGAGTGCTGTAATTCCGTTGCTGTTTTTGTTTGGAACCGTATTTCATTCTTCCTTCTTCTTTGCCTTGAGGGCATCTTTCCTTACTCTTGAAATCTTGATTTCAATCTGTGTTAAAAAAATATAGCACATTATAGACCACTATTATCAAACAACAAAGCAATGACAAAAAGCAAACGGTCTATTCAGGGTTACAGATCAAGTGAGGATTCTCCAAGGGTGCAGAAGAGGTGAGACCTGTATTGAAGAGTGTAGTGGAAGAGAGGTATGTCCACAGGTACAAAGAAAGTGAGACCTGTGTCTAAGAGTGCATTAGGAGATAAGCTTCATGAAGTCTAGCCCACTGCACTCTTACACACAGGCTTCACCACCTATGTTCTCCAGGAAAGGCCTCTCTCCCACTACAGTCTTGAACTCAGGCCTCACCTCGTCTGTCCCTCTGGACATGCCTCACCTCATCTACACAATCTACTTCCTAATCTAAGGTAAGACACGTGACATTATTGTGAAAAGATGAAATATATGTATTTAATCATGCAGACACTATTTATTCCTTCTCAAAAAACTAAAAGTCATTTTTTCACCAAAATCGTTTTTTTAAATAACATTTTAGACACACAGTGCAGGTCCTATGTACAAGCAATCAGTGTCCATGACTACAATGGAGAGGACTAACCTCCTCTTACCCTTGGACAAGCCTTACCTCATCTCTGTCCTCTGAACAGGCCTCAATGTATTGAGTATAATTGATAGTAAGTAGGTGCATATGAGGTAACGCATGTCCAAGGGTGTAAATAAGCTGAGGCCTGTCTAAGCATGCCAATTAGTTGAAGACACTGTTACGTCAAAATCTTGCGCCTGCCTCACAGCAGACATAAGACTGAGGCAAACGCTTTCACATGGAGCTTTCCCCATGTGAAAGGATGCATTGCTGGAGTACAAGCATTCCATTTCAGTACTGAAAACTCACTATTTTACAAAATACATTTCCTATCTCTTGCAAACATTCCTACCAAGCATTACCCAAAAAATTAAACAAACCAACAGCAAAGAAACTCAGTCTGCTTCCCAATCTGGTGTAAAACAGGTAACATGTTTGTAAAAGATTCAAATATTTTTATATAATTATGCACACACTATTTATTCCTTCTTAAAAATGTTAAAGCCATGGATTTGCACTAAAATCGTTTTTCAATTACCATTTTAGGAACAGAACACAAGTCCTATGTACAAGCATTCATTTTCACTACTGAAAGCCATTAATTTGCCCTAAAATCGTTCTTTATTTAATATTTTATGAACAGAGGACAGATCCTATTTACAAGCATTCATTTTCACTACTAAAACCCATTGTATTGCACTAAAATCGTTTTTCAATTAACATTTTAGAAACACTGCACAGATCCTATATACAAGCATTCATTTTCACTACTCAAACCCATTGATTTGCACTAAAATCGTTTTTCAATTACCATTTTAGGAACAGCACACAGATCCTATGTACAAGCATTCATTTTCACTACTGAAAGCCATTAATTTGCCCTAAAATCGTTTTTTATTTAATATTTTATGAACAGAGGACAGATCCTATTTACAAGCATTCATTTTCACTACTAAAACCCATTGTTTTGCACTAAAATCGTTTTTCAAATAACATTTTAGAAACACTGCACAGATCCTCTATACAAGCATTCATTTTCACTACTCAAACCCATTGAGTTGCACTAAAATAGTTTTTCAATTACCATTTTAGGAACAGAACACAGGTCCTATGTACAAGCATTCATTTTCACTACTGAAAGCCATTAATTTGCCCTAAAATCGTTTTTTATTTAATATTTTATGAACAGAGGACAGATCCTATTTACAAGCATTCATTTTCACTACTAAAACCCATTGTTTTGCAGTAAAATCGTTTTTCAATTAACATTTTAGAAACACTGCACATATCCCATATACAAGCATTCATTTTCACTACTCAAACCCATTGATTTGCACTAAAATCGTTTTTCAATTACCATTTTAGGAACACAACACAGGTCCTATGTACAAGCATTCATTTTCACTAATGAAACCCATTCATTTACCCTAAAATTGATTTTTAAAATAACATTTTATATACAAAGTGCAAATCCTATGTACAACCATTCAACTTCACTACTGAAACATCACTATTTCACAAAATTCAAATCCTCTATTTTACAAATATAGAAACCATGCATTTTCAAAAAGCATCACACAAACCAACAGCAAAGAAAATCAATGTGCTTCTTAATCTGAACTCTCTATCTAAATGAATCATAACTCACCTTTACAAATGCTTTGGGAGATTCAGAACAGTGTCAGATACACACACCAATATTTCTTTAGCAGAGCAAAAGGTATGTTCTCCAGGCACTGCAACCATTAATGGCACAGAAAACCTCTAATTCTAAACACATATTCCTCATGGTAACCAATCAAAACTCTTCCCTCTCTATTTTCAAATCAACACCCTTCCCCCCCTCAGCCCTTTCTACCAGTTACCATAGCAACTCCCTCCTCACTGAGCTCCCAGGCTTAAAAGTGTATTCTACAATGTTGCAAATCAAATGAGCAAGGATGTTTGACCTCTCAATACACCAGCTTATCCACTGCAATCTTTCTTTAAATGACTTTTTTTAACCATTCAAATTACTTCTTTCACACAACAGAACCATGCACCCTAACTTTCAGTTTTCAACTATCTGAATCCACCAATCATTGCTTGTGATTCAAGAGCACTGAAACTCCACAGTTTTTTTTTTGCAAACTCCTACTGTTCCAACTGCCATTTCATTCCTACACTTCATCTGACTGCACCAGAACCTCCTCTCACCATGTACTCTGTCTGGATTATTGGACATAGCTACATTCACTGGGCTCAAAGGTATGCAGCTACCAGAAATTTTCACAACCTTGATTTACCAAATGTGCACATAAAATGGATTGGCCAAAGAGGATTGAGATGTCATCAATTGATACCATTGGTGAAAACCTTTTACCATCTGCCGCACCCTGACCTCATAATTTTGCACTGTGGTGGAAATGACCTAGGCACTTTGACTGGGGTAGGTCTGGAGATGATTTTAAAGGACACCTTTGGGCAATTGATGACACTTTTTCCACAAACTGCCATGGTATATTCCAATATATGCCAAAGACAGAAATGGAACTGGTCCAACCAATTTTGTCCACAATTTGAGAAAGCACGGAAACATGTGAATAAATCTGTTTCTGCTTACATGAGAGACTATGGAATGGGTTCAATATACAACAACAACTTGCGTTACAACATGCAGGATATCTACAGAGGAGATGGTGTGCACTTCTCAGATGAGGGGAATAGAACATTCCTCCTGAATTTAAGACTGTGCATTGGTACCTACTTGTAGGTACCTAAATCAGCCACAGAACCCAAAAGCTCTTTTCAGGGCTACCCTATCTCTGATCACTCCAAATGATTATATTTTTCTAACTTTTTTCACTATTTTTCACCAAAGTACGCTCCCCGGTACGCTCCCCGGTGCGCGTACCGGGCGCTCCCCCCGCGAAAAATATATATATATTTTTTTCCGCCTATATGGGCCTCCTAAGACCCCCTCAGAAAACCTAGAGGGTCAGGGAGTGCCTACGATGCCCCTTTATACCCATTCCCAACGTTGTTTGTCCTCCATTTCCTGTCTCAAATCTACCGAAACACAAAACGGAGGACTCCCGTAGCGCTACCGGTACGTGTACCGGGGCGCGCACCGGGAAGCGCTCCCAAAATTTTTTAAAAGTTAATTTACATAAAAACCACCGGAGACACTTTCACCAAATATAGAATAGGCCATACTACATACCAGTCCCTACCATTTTCCCAAATTTGGTGGAATTCCATTGAGCCATTTGGCCTGTAGCCCTCTCTGAATATCCTGAGGTGAATTACTTGACAAAAACACATCTGAAGTGTTAGAATTTACAACCAATTAAAATATTACTTTCATTTTTTACTATTATTTCATGACATTTGATTGGTTATGTACACGAATATATATAAAGAAAGAGAGGGAAACACAGCCATTTTGACTACTACTTTCTGAAGTACATTTCAAAAGAATTTTCACTGAGAACTTAAACTTCTTTTTCAAAGGTAAGATGTTATTTTGAAAACTGAAGTATGTTGTGCACTTTAAGTTAATTTGGAAAACATTTTCTGATAGTTATATACTATCCCTCTGTAATAGTTATAGATTGAGATAGGCTTCTCTGTTATAGTTATGGATGGAGTTAGGCTTGTCTTGTATAATTATCAATTTACTTAGGCTTTATGATATACACTTTTTTATATTTCTACTTCCAGCCTGATACCATACACTGCCCAAAGATAACTTCACTGTTAAAAAATCAACACTACCTGTCTGAACTTAAACCCAACAGTGCCCTATCTCTACTGATATATTTATTTTTTATGCAAATTACAGCAAGAAAATGGAAGGAGAGCAGAATATTTCCTTCAAAATTGTTCTGGAGAACAACGCTGAAAAATTTATTGAAGACAGTGATGACTTAGATTTCATGGATGAATCACGGGACTATGAATTAGTTCAATGTGTAGAAGCAGTAGATTCGCTGATTGAAAATGAGGACATTTCCGACAATGTGTTGTTAGAAGTTCTGTTAAATTTGGAAAAAGAATCAGAAAAATAAATTTATATTTAATAATCAAAAATTGTTCGAGACATTATTCATTTTTATATGTAATTCATAAACTAGTACCAAATTGATTATAATGTAAATTCAGACTTATAGTATACTGTGCAACTTTTTATGTTACATAGTAAATTTGCTCTTAGTTACTTCCTTTCTCCCACTATATTATCTCCAATGAGTATTTGACATCTCTTTTTCATCTCCTGCCTCCATGTTCTTTCTGCTTTCCTGACAGACTATGATATGGATTCCATATACCAAAATAACTTCTGTAACAACATGCAAGATATCTACAGAGGAAACGGTGTACATTAAATGTAAGACTCAGCATTGGTACCTACATGTTGGAACTTAAATCACCCACACAACACAACAACTCTATTCAGAGCTACCCTACCTCTAAGCACTTTAAATTATTATTTTAGCGTTTCACTGAGTTTTCCCCATGTGTGGGGGGAAGGTGTGTGTGGGGGATGTGTGGGGTGTGTCTGTGAGGTGTGTATGTGTGTGTGTGTGTGTGTCTGGGGGGGATGAGGTGTATAGGTGTGTGTAGCAGTGTGGGGTATGTGGGTGTGGGTGGGGATGTGGGTGAGTAAGGTGTGTGTGTGGGTCTGGGTGTGTGGGGTGTTTGGGTGTAGGTGGGGGTGTGGGTGTGTGAGGTGTGTGCGGGGTGTGTGTGGGTGTGGGGGGTTTGTGTATAGAATGTGTTTGTATGTGTGGGATGTGTGAATGTGTCTGCGAGGTGTGTGTGTGTGTGGAGCGGAGGTGTGTGTGTGTGGGATGTGTGGGGTGAGTCTGTGAGGTATCTGTGTGTGCGTGTGTGTATGTGTGTGTTGGGGGGTGAGGTGTGTGTGTGAGTGTGGGTGTGTGGGATGTGGGTGTGGATGTGTAAGGTGTCGGTGTGGGGGCGTGGGGTGTTTGGGTGTGGGTGGAGGTGTGCGTGTGTGAGGTGTGTGTGGGGAGTGTGTGGGTGTGGGGTTGTGGGGTTGTGTGTGTGTGGGTGTGTGTGGGACGTACTTGTAGGTACCTAAAAGAGCCACAGAACCAAAAAGCTCTTTTCAGAGCTACCCTACCTGTAATCACTCAAAATGATTATTTTATACTATTATTTTCACTATTTTTCACCAAAGTACCCTCCCCGGTGCGCGTACCGGGCGCTCCCCCCGCGAAAATAAAAAAAAATATATATTTTTTTCACCCGCGGGACCCTTTTATGGCCCCCACATCAAACCTACGGGGTCAAGGGGGGTCTACCCTGCCCCCCTATGGTCATTTCCCCCTTTGTTTTTGCCACCTCTTGTGTCTCGATCCTACCGAGACACAAGATGGTGGCCGCTGCGGACTGTTTCGAATGTTTACAGACACCCGAGAGCCAATCAACTTTCCGTGCGCAAGTTGCGTGGCGCGCCCGGAGCGCTCCCCGGATATATAATTTTTTTTAACCTAAATCACTAAAAATCCTCTGGAGCACATATCTTGAGACATAGCAAAGGCACATCGGGCTACCAGTCCCTACAATTTTGCCAAGTTTTGTGAAAATCCATTCAGCCGTTCGAGCTGAAAGTGAGTTTGACTGCCCTATGGAAATTAACATGGGGAAAACACGTTTTGGGACCCCCTTTTATCTCGGCCCCCGCTTGACAAATGCCCCCCAAACGTTCAGGGAAGGAGCGGAGCGCCGCGAGGCAAAGTTGAGGAAAATTTCAGGCAGATTCCTCCACCGGCGCCAAAGTTATTCCCAATAGAATGTTACGATTTCCCTATGGAAATCAATCCTAACTATAACTACCTACTGGCGACCGCCAGTAGGTAATATATATTCACTGAAAAAAACATAGGTTTTTAAAGGTTTTTTAAATGCTAATTCCTAACTATATAAGGCCTGAAACCTATGGTTTTTTAAGTGAATATATATATATATATATATATATATATATATATATATATATATATTACCTACTGGCGGTCGCCAGTAGGTATATATAGTTAGGATTTTTTCCCTATGGGATTTTTGAAAATTCTATGTCTAATAACTTTGGCGTTTGTGGACGGAATTGGCTGAAATTTTCTGGAAAATGGAACATTTTGTTTCTGAGCAGCCACTGGAAATTTGGGGGGAGTTGGTCCAGGGGGGGCCGAGAAAAAAGGGGGGTCCCAAAACGTGTTTTTAACATTGAGTTTTCCATAGGGCGGTTAGCCTCACTTTTAGCCCGAACGGCTGAATGGATTTGCACGAAACTTGGCAAAATTGTAGGGACTGGTAGCCCGATGTGCCTTTTGTAGGTCTTAATATATGTGCTGCAGTGGATTTTGAGAAAATAACGTTCAAAAAAAGATATATATCTGTAAGCGCGGACCAGGCAGCGCCCCGGTACGCGTACTTGACGCGTAACGGAACTTCGCGTAGCGAAGTTGATTGGCTCTCCGGTGTCTGTCAACATTCTAAACAGTCCGGAGCGGCCGCCATCTTGTCTCTCGGTAGGATCGAGAGACAAGAGGAGGTCAAAAGCGAAGGGGCAAATGACCTTAAGGGGGCATAGTAGATACTCCCTGACCCCCTAGGTTTGATGTGGAGGCTTTAAAGGGGCCCCGCTAAGCAAAAAAAAAAAAAAATTTTTTTTGTTTTTTTTCGTGGTTAGCGCCCGGTACGCGAACCGGGAAGCGTACTGGGGAGCGTATCACAATAAAAAATGAATGATAGACTTTTCAAATGCTGTATGTTAATTGATTGTTGGTTTTGTTGATTATTTTATTTTTTTTTTAAACTTTTTTTATTGTGTTTCATAATTTATTAAACTTTCTAACATTTCATTGTCAGAAATTTCATAATCATGGAATATAGATTGTAGTCTCTGAGGTTGTAAAATGTCCTCATTTGCAAGGAGGTTATCTACTGCTTGCACACATTGCAGTAGTTCTTGGTCCCATGTTTCATCCATAAATTCAATCTCATTTGGATCAATGATTTCTGTGTTGGACTCTGGAAGGACAATTTCAAATGAAATGTTTTGTTCACTTTCCATTTTTCCTGAAATTTGCATAAAAAAAATATATATTAGTAGAGGTAGGGCACTGTTGGGATTAATTTTAGATAGGCAGTTTTTATCAGAGAATTTATCTTTGGGCAGTGTATAGTATCAGAGTGGAAGTAGGAATATAAAAAAGTGTATCTAAATTTATAAGTACTACAGAGGGATAGTATATAACTAACAGAAAAAGTTTGCCATATTAACTTAAAGTGCACAATATACTTCAGTTTTAAAAATAACAACTTACCTTTAAAAAGAAGTTGAAGTTATTAATGAAAATCCAAATGAAATGTACACCAGGAAGTAGTAGTCAAAATGGCTGTGTTTCCTTCTCTTCCTTTATATATATTCGGGTACATAACCAATCAAATATCATGTAAAAAAAGTAGAAAATGAAAGTAACATTTTAATTGGTTGTCAATTCCAACACTTCAGATGTGTTTTGTGAAGTAATTTACCTCACGGTATTTAGAGAGGACTACAGGCTAAATGGCTAAATGGAATTCCAATCAAATTTGTGAAAATGGTAGGGATTGGTATGTAGTATGAGCTATTCTATATTTGGTGAAATTGTCTCCAGTGGCTTTTCTGTTAACTACTTTCCCACCTTTTTTGATGGTGCGCTTCCCAGGAAGCGACCCGGTACGCGAACCGGTGAGCGCCCTGGTACGCGAACCTTAAGCGTAACGGGAGTTCACCATTTTGTGTTTCGGTCGAATTATGATACAAGATGGAGGGCAAATAATGTTCAGAATGGGTAGAAGGGGGCACGGTAGACTTATCTTGACCCCCTAGGTTTTGTGAGGGTGGCTGAGGAGGCCCATATGTGCGGAAAAAAAAACATTTTTTTTAAAAATTTCGCGAGGTTAGCTCCCGGTACGCGTACCGGGTAGCGCACCAGGGAGCGTATTTTGTTGAAAATTAGTGAAAATAGTTAGAGTAAAAAAATAATTGTGAGTGATTAGATGTAGGGTAGCTCTGAGAAGAGCTTTTGGGTTTATGGTACATTTAGGTACTTATAAGTAGGTACCAATGCACATTTTTAAATTCAGAGTGAAAACTCTGTTGCCCTCATCTGAGAAGTGAACTCCATCTCCTCTGTAGATATCTTGCATGTAGTAACGCAAGTTATTGTTGTACAGGGAGCCCATTCCATGGTCTCTCATGTAAGCTGAAACAGATTTGTTTACATGCTTCCTCGACTTCTCAATTTGTGGACAAAATTGGTTTGACCACCTCCATTTCTGTCTTTGGCATATATTTGAATATACCAAGGCAGTCTGAGGAAAAAGTGCCATTAATTGCTCAAAGGTGTCCTTTAAAAGCATTTCCAGACCTACACCAGTCAAAGTGCCCAAGTCATTACCTCCACAGTGCACAATTAACAGGTCAGGTTTTGGCAAATGCATAAAGGTTTTCACCAATGGTATCAATTGGTGACATTTTAATCCTCTCTGGCCAAACCACTTAATTTCCACATCTTGTAAATTGAGGTTAGGTAAATTCCTGCTTTCAACGTACCTTTGAGCCCAGTGAATATAACTATGACCAACAATCCAGACAGAAAACATGGTGAGAGAAGGTTCTCCTGCAGTCAGATGAAGTGTGGCAATGAAATGGCAGTTGAAAAAATGTGAGTTTGAAATGAAAAAAACTGTGGAGTTTCTGTGTTCATGAAGTAGTAACAGTGATTGGTGGATTTTGATTGATGAAAACAGAAAGTTAGGGTGTAGAGATGTGTTCTTTGAAAGATGTATTTTGAGTGGTCAATAAAAAATCATTAAATGAAAGAAAGCACTGGATATGCAGGTGCACTGAGAGTTCAGAGTTCAATTGCAACATTGTTGTGTGAATTTGCAAACACCAGAGTTTCTCCAAGAGGTGGTTGCTATGGAAAATAGGCAGAAAGGGCAGAGGGGGAAGGGTTTTCATTTGAAAAAAAGTGAGGGAAGAGTTTTGATTGGGTGACATGAGAAATATGTGTGAAGAATTACACCATTTCTGTGCTTTTGATAGCTGCAGACTCTGGAGTGCATACCTTTTGCTCTGCTGAAGACAAATTGGTGTGTTTCTGAGACTGTTTTCAAACTCAAAGTATTTGCTAAGGTGAGAAAATATTTCTTTACTTTAGATAGAGAATAGTGTGCTTTAAGGAGAAAATTATGATTTATGTGGCGCAATTTGCTAGTAAATATGCTCTCACATGTGCATGGAAATTTTTGATTTTGAATGTTTTTGTTATATAGCCATGTTAAAAGTGACGCAACCATGCTGGAAAGCCAATCAAAAAATGCTTTCATGTGTTTTAATGACATTTTAAGTCATTTTCTGATGTGCAGTGTTTAGAAATTATGATTTGAAAATCGTTTTTGTGGAAAAGGAATTGTTTTTAAAATCATGACAAGGATATAATGGTGTATGGTTATTTATAAGGCAATTGACTGTCCTTGATGTTATTTTTCTCATTTTAGTGTAAGACCTTTCTCTGTGGCGCAAATTGCTTGTAAATATGCTCTTACATGTGCATGAAAATTTTAATTATCAATGTTTGTGTTACATAGCCATGATAAAAGTGAACCAACCATGCAGGAAAGCCAATAAAAAAACGCTTTCATGTGTTTCAATGACATTTTAAGTCATTTTCTCATGTGCAGTTTTTTGAAATTATGATCTGAAAATCGTTTTTGGGAAAAAGGAATTGTTTTTAAATTCATGAGAAGGACATAATGGTGTATGGTTCTTTATAAGGCAATTGACTGTCCCTGATGTTATTTTTCCCATTTTAATGTCAGACCTTTCTTTGTGGCGCAAATTGCTTGTAAATATGCTCCCACCTGTACATTGAAAATTTTGATTTTGAATGTTTATGTTACATAGCCATGTTAAAAGTGACCCTACCATGCAGGAAAGCCAATCAAAATACGCTTTTATGTGTCTTAAGGACAATTTAAGTAATTTTCCCATGTGTAGTGTTTTGAAGTTATGATTTGAAAATCGTTTTTGAGGTAAAGGAATGTTGTTAAAATTTATGTTCGCCATATGCCCCCAAATTTCTTTCTCAGGGTTGCAGCAGGGTGTTCTTGAGACACCCCTGCACTTTTGGAATAAATTCCTAATTTGTGATGAGCAAATTGTTAATCGCAAATTGCACCTTCATTTATATGAGCCTCCTAGCCCATGGAAATGAATGGGTAATTTGCAATTAGCAATTTTCTCATCGCAAATTTGGAATGGTAAAGAATCGCTATTTATTCCTTAAAATTCGCTTTTTTGGAAATGCAAAATAGTTATATGATACATATGGCGGTTGATGTCTAACAAGATAAGAAGCTTATGGATACATTTATGATGACTGGTGCAATGAAGTAGAAATCACTTACTTCATTGGTAGGCCTTTACAATATATTATCTCCTCTGTATTCTTCATCAAGCATAACTTTAATCTGCAATCCTGAGTAGGCCTCACCTTAAACAAACCTCTGGATAGGCCACATCTTATTGTCATCCTGATTTAATCATTTATAATTCTAGGGACAGATTTATGATAGGTGTATACCTCTTTTGTGCCACTTAGAAAACATTGTCCATGGGGAAATGACTTAAAATGTCATTAAGACACATGAATGTTTTTTTTTTAAACGTTTGCAATTTTTTTGGGTCACTTTCAACATGGCTATGTGTCTGAAACAGTCAAAATCTAAATTTGCAATGCACTGGTGGGAGCATATTTACAAGGAATGTGCTTCATGGGGAAAGGTCTTATAATGTAATATGGGAAAAATGACATTAGAGATACTGAAATGCCTTATAGAGAAGCATACACCATTATGTCCTTGTCATAAATTTGCAAACCATTACTTTTCCCCAAAAACGATTTTCAAATTATATTTAGAAAACAGTGCACATGTGGAAATTACTTAAAATGTCAATAATTCAAAATTTGTGATTCCTTAAATGCAATGTATAAAAAAAAAATATGTAAAAAATGATATTAAGGATTTGGAAACTACCACCAACTTGTAGTTTGTGGTAATTTGCGAATTCTTTTCAAAAAGAATTTTTTTTTAAAAAAAAAAAAGGTCCCATATGACGCCCATACATGCCATTAGGGCATGTAGGTGTGCCATGTGCTCCCAAATTTCTTTTTCAGGGGTGCAGCAGGGTGTTCTTGAGATACCCCTGCACGCTTGAAAAAAATCCTATTTTGTGATGAGCTAATTGCTAATCACAACTTGCAACATTAATTCCTATGAGCCTCCTAGCCTATGGAAATGAATGGGTAATTTGCAATTAGCAATTTGCTCATTGCAAATTAGGAATAGTAAAGAATCGCTATTTATTCCTTAAAATTTGCTATTTATAATATGTAAAATATTTTGATGATACATATGGCAGTTCATCTGTAACAAGATAAGAAGCTTAGGGATAGATTTATGATGAGTGGCGCATCCCCAGGGATGTGACAGTCATCCTGCGCCACTGTTCCGCCACCCATGGTGTGCTGCATTTACAATGCGGCGCAGCATGGGGCAAAAAAGGCACAGATGCGTGACGCATCTGTGCTGTAAAGGTGGCGCATTGCTGGAGTTGTATCGTAAGTGCGATGCAGCTCCAGCAAGGATCAGGGGTGCCCCATCTATACAATGCTGCGTCAAGACCTATGCCAGCTTCAAGCAGGCGCAGGGTTTTGAAGCAGCTTTCTCCTATCTGATTGTAAATGCGGCACACCATGGGTGGTAAAGCAGTGGTGCACATTAACTGGTGCATGCCTGGGGATGTGCCATTTAATATAAATCTGCACTTTAACATTTGAGTATGTGCAGGGGACACAGAGTCGTTGAGGCTTATCCAAGGTTAAGAACAGATGAGTCCTGTTCAGTGAAAAATTAGACATAGGCTTCACCTGCTCAGCATCGCTGGACATGGCTAAATAATAGCTGCAAAATGTTACTCTTGTTAAATAATTTTACTATTATAATCTGTGAGATTTGTCTCTTACTCTGCAACATCTCATTGTTGTTGTCTTTCTTTAAAGATAAAGACAACCTCAACATGAGCGACAATCTGCAATCAGTTGATTTTGACCTCATCATTGAACTTGTAATTGAAACATCAGTGGATGTTGATCCATTGGATGATTTAAATCCTGAGGATGAAGAAGAGCGTGATGAGGATGCAGATTTGTCCGAATTATATGATATAGGATGGGAAGCTGACCTGCTTGAGCCTTTGGAATTATAAACATTTATTTTTAAAATTTATAATCAATAAAAAGTAAAAAGGTAAACCGTTTAATTTAAAAATAAAGACACCTTCAAAAACAGGTTATGTGTAGTGTCTTCAATAAAATATTAAAATATGCTCATAAAATTAGATCAGATTCACATATAAAATAGCATAGGTAACATAAATATAAATCTCATTTCTTTTCTGCTATTTCTGTATTGTAAATTTGCAAGGACTAAAAAATCTTCTATTTAAAATGTCAAGTAGTGTGTTATGTTTTTGATCACTATTACTGATTTACTGTTTGATAATATTTTTTTATTAACATTTTTATTATATTTTTCCTCAGATTCAACTATGCCTACAAAAATAAGAGAGATGAAGGCTGCAAAACGTCAAAGACAGCAGGAGAAAAAAAAAATGCAGCAGTCCTCTAACAAAAAGATTTCTCAAGCGATGAAGAAAGCACCGGGTAAGAGCTCTAAATATTTCATAAAAAATATTTCTAATAAAAAAAATATTAGTACAGAAAATGTTTCAATCCATAACAACACAAGTAAATCAAATGGAAAGAAAAGGACAAATGAAAATGTTACTGCTAGAGCAAGAGATAAATCTGTGCATGATAGTAGAAGGAAACAACAGTTTACGGAGATTCGTAAACGAATGTTCCGTAACAGGATAATTGGCAATTTGTTAAAAAATATTAAGAAAGGTCAACAGAAATTAGTTTTTTATAGGAGAAAAAAAAAAGTTGAGAAAGTTATTGATCAGGCTTTTGAAATTAAACGTAAGTTATTTATTTTGATAATCAATAGAATTAGGAAGCTAAACAAGGCAATTTTTGATTTCAAAAGAAATAGTAGATGGAAGAGAATAGTTAATCGTAGTAATTTTTGTGAAGTTTTTTCTGGAGAATGGATACATAGTTCAAGCTGTGAGGCATTTTTTAATGAAGAGAGTTATTTCCAGGATAATGATTTGGTGCATGCAGTTGACATCAGTGGTCGTGCTTATGAAGTGAAAGATGGTTGTCCAGTTGAAAAAGAAAAACTTGTGACAACAGAGGCAGAAGAGTTGTTAGGTAATGAGGTTTTAGGAAGACGTGCTAAGGGTCCTGTGTACACCTGGAAGTGTAGTAGTATTTGCAGTGTGCGACAGGATTCCATCAATTTGCTTTGTGATTTTGTACGGTCATTTAACAAGAAAAGTTTGAAGCAGAAAATGAGGTTGTTGCAAGAATTAGATCCTTGCAGAGTGAGAGAAGTGACAGGTTTGCATGGTCATTCACTGGCTTGTCTTTCCAGGAGAGTATGCCAGAGTGTTTTTCATCATTTCAGGATGCTAGCAGTGCATCATAACAAAGTGAGGAAGTTAGTTAGACTGTTGTATTATGCTAAGAGTCCAGCAATTATGCTGAAACAATTATGCGCTGCTCTTTTGCATGGTTCTGAAATAGATGTGAGGAATATATGTGAAGAAATTGAGTTTTGTTACTTTGGAAGTAAAGAGGAGAATGTTGAAATTGAGCAAGAAATAGAGGGTCATTTGGAAGATACTGTACATGTTTCCAGTACAGATAATTTCCAGAGGGAAATTGCGACGTTTGACATGAAATCAAGTGAGAGGCCTAATTTCACTTGTGTGTGTTGTCGACGCACTTATTATAAGAATCAGACTAAGTTAGTGGATTTATATGCAAAAAGTGAAAGGGAAAATAATAGTGAATGGAAGGATTTTGCAACATACTTGATGGTAGAAAATTGTTTTAATTTGGGATTGGATCAACGTGTGTGTACTTATTGTTGTAACAAATTAAAACAAAACCAGATGCCTGCTAGAGCAGTTCATAATAATCTGGAATTGGTTGAGATTCCTTCTGAATTGAAGGATTTAAATACTTATGAATCTATTTTGATTCAAAGTATCCATCCCTTTCAGGCTATTGTAAGAATGGAGCCAAAGACAGGGAAATTGCCTCCATCAGATTTACAGAGAGGATTAAAGGGAAGAGTTGTTTATTTGCCTCTAGATTTGAAGAAAAACATTAACACAATTGGAGTAGAAAAAGTGGAAGAGGAACCTCTGGTTATCTTAGTTAATGGGGTTCCGACAAAGAATAAGAAAATATGGCAAGATTTAGTAGATGTTAGGAAAGTTAAAAAGGCAACATTGTATTTGAAAAAAAATAATAAATACTATAAGAATGTATATGTTGAAGAAGAGGAAGTAAGTGAGGAAGAGGATAGCGATTTGTGTGCTGGTCAAATTGAGAAAGTAGAACCCTCTACTAGTGAGGAAATATATGAACATTATAGTGTTCATCCTTTGCATTCAAAGGAAGTCATGGGGAATGCTATTGAGTTGTTTCAAATGAAACAAGCCAAAGGGAGTCCCATTAGTGTTTGGGAGGAAAGTTTGGAAGCTCGGTGTTTCCCACAGCTTTTTCCAACAGGTCAGGGAGGAAGATATGATGAGCGACCTCATCAAATTCCTGCTTCTGAATACCGGACTTTGCGATTGTATGCAGGAGATGCTAGGTTTCGACAATGCATTCCTTATTTGTTTCATCTCCTGTTTGAAAGCGATCTGTCTGGACTGTCATATGCAGTGAACCACATCTTGAAAAGTGGTATACACATGCAAAACATCTCGGCAAGTGATTTTATGGATAAAGTGAATGTCCAAGATAGTATTTTGGATTCTCACCTGATTAATCTCATGGCGTGTCAGCGTGGTACTAATGAGTACTGGTACCGTCGTCATGGTGATTTAAAATGTATGCTGAGGAACTTAGGTACTCCCACATGGTTCCTCACTCTGAGCTGTGCCGAGTATGGCTGGGAAGACTTACTTGAATTTCTACGAGAGGCAAATGCTAACGTAGAAAACATCGAATTCAAGACACCCGGAGAACTGTGCTCTTTGGATCCAGTCAATGTATGTAGGTACTTCAATCATAGATTTGAAGCTATGATGTCTTTCATCATGAATAAGAAGAATCCACCTCTTGGAGAGGTGTTGGATTTCTTCTGGAGAAAGGAGTACCAAGCAAGAGGTGCTCCTCATATACATATGTTGCTGTGGATCAAGGATGCACCTAAATTTGGAATGGATCCAGATGACTCAGTGATGAGTTTCATCCAACAGTATTTTACGTGTGCTGTTCCAAACGCAAAGGAGAAGAAAAGCCTAAGAGAAAAAGTTCTGCGTTTCCAAAGCCATCGATGTGGAAAGTACTGCCGTCGTAAATTCCGAAACAAGGACAAGTTCTACACTAAATGTCGTTTCGGCTTTCCACGACCGGTGATTTCTAAAGGAAGAGTAAACAGTTTGATGTCTTCGCTGCGACACAATGTCATGAAGAAATCACCTAAAAACACTTACAATTTGAAGAGGAACGAAGAGTCCAAGTACATCAACGACTACAACCCGGTGATTTTGTCCATGTGGAATGCTAACATGGATATACAGTTTGTGGCTGATAACTGTATGGCTGTGGCTCGGTATGTGACGTCTTACATCACCAAAAAAGAGAAGACAGAATTGAAGGATATGTGGGAGGACATTTCCCATGAAAAGAGCCTCAGCAAGAAGTTGTACAGTTTCAGTCTGAAGATGTTGTCGCATCGAGAAATCGGAGCGTACGAATGTTCTGACCGGTTGTCTTCAGCAAGTCTCTATGCCAAGTCCAGGAGTATCGTTTGGGCGAGTCTTGGTCTTGCTGCAACGCGTAATCGAGTTCTCAAACCTGTGCGGGAAATTGAGTATTTGGCGGAAAAGGAGCCAAACAGTACCGACATTTTGAAGACAAACATGTTGGATACATATTATCCAAATCGAAGCAGTCACCTAGAGAATGTTTGTCTGTATGAGGTTCTGCAAAATTACATGTTCAAGAGGAACATCAAAGAAGATACTGAGAAAGGAGTGTATGCTGTAATAGGAAGTGAGGGATGTCTGGTGAAGCAAAGAAAATGCCACTTGATAAACCATCGAAAATTGAGTGGCGAATCTCCTGAAAAAAAGGAGTTTTTCTATTTAGCACTTTTGCAACTTTTCAAGCCTTGGCGTGCAGAAGAGGAACTGCTTGGAGATTTCCTCTGTTATGAAGACTCTTTCAATGCCGCCAAGGAGACCATAGAATGTCCTGCTTTTCCCAAATATGTAGAAATGTTGAATGCGGAAATTGAGCAGGAAGCAACGATTGCAGCCGAGATTGCCAGAGACAGTTCTCAGGACAGTCAGAGTTCTGCTTCATTGAGTCAGGATCCACTAGGAGGACCTCTTATTGAAAATGAAGCTGCCACTGCTATGAATGAGGTGGAAAGAGCCATGGCACATGCTCAAGAGGATGCGGTTAACTTAGAAGAGTTGGAAAGGCAACTCAACGTTGAGCAGAGGAAAATATATGACGAAGTTACCATGCAAATTGATCATGGATTAAGTCATGATAAGAAAGAGTGCTCATGTACGTCGTTGAAGCCTGTCCGACTGTACGTGAGTGGAGAAGCGGGAACTGGAAAAAGTTTCCTCATTAAAGCAATTTCATGCTATTTGCAGGAAAGGACAGAGTCATCGCTGTCTTGTGTTGTCACTGCTCCAACTGGACTGGCAGCACATAATATTAAAGGGATTACTTTACATCGTTTACTGATGCTGCCAGTGGAGCATGACAACAAATTAGAATATCACAAGCTATCTGGAGATGCTTGTTTTGAAGTTTCAAGAATCTTGAGGAAAATGAAACTTCTTATCATTGACGAAGTAAGCATGGTTTCCAATGTCATGCTTGCCTTTGTGCATTTGAGGATGCAAGAAGTTCTCAAAACAGAGTATGATGTGTTATTTGGTGGCAAACACATCATTGTTTTCGGAGATCTTCTGCAGCTGACACCAGTGAAAGGGCAACCTGTGTTCAAAATGCTCACGCATGAAGATACCAGGAAGTGCCTAGGCAGCATTGGCAACGTCAATATATGGTTAAACTTCAATTATGCTGAACTGCATGAAAATATGCGTCAGGCAAAGGATGAAGTTTACAAGACTATTCTACAAGATGTTAGAATTGGAAAAGTGACCGAGCATGGGAAAGAAGCTTTACATGCACGATTACTGTCAAATTTATATCCAGAACAAGATGTTGTGCCTGAGAATATTTTTCAGAAAATTACTGATAAGAAATCTGGAATATGTTTGATGCCAACTCTTGCAGAATGTGCCAAATTTAACAACAAAATGTTGCATTTAGAAAAGCAAGAGATTGTGAAAGTGGAAGCTATTGATAGAGTAGAGCATATGGGATCAACAATTATTTTGTCTGAGAATCTGAAATCAAAATTGGATTCATTAGAGAAGACTATATCTAAAACTGCAGGTTTTGAAAAGACTCTGAATGTGTGCTTGAACTGCCGTATAATTTTAAGAAGGAATTTACATGTTGAAAGAGGTCTGGTAAATGGATCAATGGGTAATGTTGTTGATTTTGTGAAATACAGAAATAGAGATGGAATTGAATTTTTAAAAATTAAATTTGATGGCATTGAGGAAGTACAGCTAATTGCTCGTTGTTCTGCTAGATTTTTGCTTGTAAAAGACTTATATGTTCGCCGTAAGCAGTTCCCTGTTTGCTTGGCATATGCGGTGACAATTCATAAATCGCAAGGTTTAAGTGTAGACACTGCATTGGTGAATATTGGCAGTTCTGTGTTCAAGGAGGGTATGGCATATGTGGCATTGTCACGAGTTAGAACTTTATCGGGATTGTACTTGATTGAGTGTGATGTCAGAAACATTTGTGCAGATCTAGATTGTGTTAAGGAATACAATAGGTTAAGAAGAGAGTATGCGCCACATTTGCCTCAGTTTCCTTTGTTTGAGAAACGTCTGGTAGGCCGGAAACGAAGAAATGAGAACAATACTGGGGAGGTTGTAGCAAAAAGACAAAAAGTGAATGAACCTAAAATTACAAGCAGAAACAAAGAGGATTCTGTTGAAGATGTTGTTGGTTTTCAGTTTGAAAACAGTTCTGGTGTCAACTGCTATGCTAATGTAGTAATGAATGTTTTGTTTTCTCTAAAAAATGTAAAAGAAGAGATTGTGGTCAATTCTGATCAAAGATTTTGCAGTTTGTTGAATTCTGTGTTAGAGAAATGTAGCACAGATAGAACAAAAATAGAAAGTGTGTCTGAAATTCGAAACCTGTTAGACAGATGTTCAGGGCAAACACAATTCTCTCAAAATATTCAGCAAGATTGTCAGGAGTTTTTAATGTATATGCTTGATGTATTACATGCTGAAGGTGTAGATGTAGATCAGCTGTTTGGGCTTTCTTATCAATGGCAGCATGACTGCGAGAACTGTATGGTATCAAGTACTACTAGTGTAGACTCAGAAAGATTTATATATTTAACTTTGCCAGACAGTAAATCAGTCTCCTTTAATAAGCTAGTAAAAGCTGCTAATCACAGCATGGAGTGTAGCCAATGTAAATCTGAAATGATGTCCACATTATTTATACGAACATATGGCCAGTACGTCATTTTAATGTTCCAACGATGTAGGCCTGATGGAACAAAATTGACAACTTTAATAAAAAATGTTGTAGCTTCGCAGTTGTCAATATCAGGAAGGACTTTTGTAACTACAGCAATTATATATCATGACGGCCCTTCAATATCATCAGGACATTACACAGCTTATTTAAAGTCTAGAAATGGCTGGTCATTCTGCAATGATTCTGTTTTAATTTTCAAAAAAAAATTGCCGTATGACCTTAAAAACTCTTACCTGGTGTTTTTAAAACCAAAATTTTAGGAAAATAATCTCGGGATATGATCTGTGGAATTTCAAGAAGTTCTAATGGCTCCTACACAATTTGGCCTTGAGGATAAGTGTAGTTCAGAGACATAACTTCTAATCAAAGGATTGGACATCATGGAGATGTATGTGCACTTTAAATGAGTTCAGAAAAACTGTTTCTTTTCATAAGCTAATTGAAGCAGCCAATCAAAACATGGAGTAGAGGGAATGTAAGTCTGCAATGCTGTCTACTGTTTTACATTGCTTTGTGATTAAAAGTGATGTAGAGAATTAAATAATTGTAGTACTCATAGAGGTAGTGTAAGTCTGCTTCATATTAAGCAGTATCAGTGTCATAGGAAATGTAGAACATGACTGACCAAGAAGGGGAAGATATTACTATTCCAGGATTGTGAAAATGATCTTCAACATTTTAATTCTGAAAGTTGCGGAAATGCCAAATGATGGGATTGGCTTACAAGAAATCCAAGAGTTATAAATATCTCTGACTAGATTTGGCCTTGTGGAAAATAGTGGTAGAGAGCAAGAAGTCATTTATTGCATGTAACGTGTTTTTAAAAACGATGGAGGTTTTCTTTCAGAAAGTGGCGGGCTGAAAGTAATAACAGCACAAAAGAGTGTAAGCTGTTCATAGGACATCCTTGGACGTCATGGAAAGTAAGTTAACTTTAAGGAGTTCTGAATTTTATTTTCTGATGTTGTATGGGTTTTTTAAACACAATCATTTTGATTGTGTTTTTTTTTCCCCGCTGTTACATGATGAATACCTTCAAGTCACTGTTTTTAGTGAATTTTGATACATTCTGAGAACAGCAAAAATAAACCATTTAACATGTATAATTAATTCTGTACTGTTTGCATTTATGATGTATATGTAGAACTGTGTAGGAGGCATGGAGAAGGTGAGTTTTCTGTAAGTGTTAAATTTATTGTATGCAGTGCTGCACTTCTACGTATTCTTTCATATGCTGGACTACATCTGCACAATGAGATACCTAAGCAAAGGAAACACAAGTGATGTGATTGTGAAATGAGCAAAATAAATTGCACATATTTCAATTACATCACTTGAGTTTCCTATCATTACGAATCACATTGTGCAGATCAAGTTTAGGTCTGTCCAGGGAAACATAGGAGGTTTCTACTTTGTTGAAGAGTGCAGTGGACATGACTCACTTCATTAGTAGACTTTCACAGATATTATCTCCTCTGTACACTTCAACAAGTGTAAATCTCATCTTGAACTCTGAGTAGGCCTCACCTCAAACAAATCTCTGGATAGGAGACATGTTATTGGCATACTGAAGCGACACTTTTCTGAAACAAGAGCAATGCAAAAGATGCACCATGTTTTAAGATAGGCCTCACTTCATCTGCATCAAGATACTGTTAGTTTAAAATGTATATCTTTAGCATTGTGTAGAGGACCTGGAGAAGCAGAAGCTTCTGTCAGTGTCAAAGTTGTTGAAAAACTATTTGTCCTTCAATATTTTCCCTTGTCTTTTGTAATTTTTAAATACATATTTTAATTTTTTTTCAAATGTTGGTTCTCTCTTTCACAGATTGAAAGTATAGAAATAAAATGTGATTAATTTAACGGCAATTACAAGGTAAATAGTTGTACTCTTTTCGTTACATTTCTATCACATTCACCTACTATTAGATCCACTGCTTCACTTCTTTAATCCTCAGTTTCCTGCCTTTGCTACTTTCCTCATTCCTTTCTCTATTACCTATTTACTCAACTCCTTCCACTCTTTTTCTCAGTCCCTCTGTTCTCATAGTTCCTCAGTCTTGTTCACTCACTCCATCTCTATTACTCTTAGTGTCTGTGAATTACTTTCCCAACTTTTTTTTTTTTGGGACCGCTTCCTGGGAAGTTGCCCGGTTCGCAAACCAGCAGCGTTATGGCAGTCCACCATTTTGTGTTTCGTTCGAATCAAGATACAAGATGGAGGGCAAATAATGTTCAGAATAGGTAGAAGGGGGCACGGTAGATGTATCTTGACCCCCTTGGTTTTCTGAGGGTGGCTGAGGAGGACCATAGTTCTTCACTCTTGTTCACTCTCTCTGTTTCTATTAATGTCACTGTTTATGACTGATCAAAAAAATGTTTTTTAAAAAAGAACAGTAACTATAAGGGAAGGAAATAGACAGTTATGTTAAAAGAAAGACAGCTATAGGGAGTAAACTAACGATACTGTTACCTACAATCCACTGCTGTTGATGTTACTGACCATGTCATGAATGATGTAATATGTGAAATCATCAACAGTGGATTGTAGGTAACAGTATCCTTAGTTTACTCCCTAGAGCTGTCTTTCTTTTAACATAACTGTGTATTTCCTTCCCTTATAGTTACTGTTCTTTTTTAAAAAATATTTTTTTGGTTAGCTTCCGGTACGCGTACCGGGTAGCGCTCCGGGAGCGAACTAAGAGAAATACAGGTTGGCAGAGTTCCAAATATTCTACCAATTTTTTTATAATGGGGAGTTAGTTCTGAAAAGAACTTTTTTTTTTATGTTTTTGTTGTTTTATATTTTTTTTAGTATTTTTTGAACATTTTTTTACTTTTTTTGTATTTTCTGAACGTTTTTAAAATTTTTTTGGTTTTTTTGGGGGGGGGAAACAAAAACGATCCATTATAAAGGGCTCAACAGGAGCAAAAAAAAAAAAAGAATTTATTTTTTGGTGCGTCTTGTGCAAACATTAATATGATTTTGAATTGCTCGCAAAATCAAAGTGATGCTACTTTCTCTGTAGCAGATGAAAGCGCCACATTCCACGCACACTTGTTTTACGTGCCCAAACAACATTTGGATGTTTGCAATCACCTCCCTCGCCTCTGGTCCCGACACCTCTGGAACCACCGATCTTCTTGCCATTTGGAGGGGATTTTGTTGTTGGTCACGTAGCTGGGCAGCACTATAGTTATTTGGGTGCCACCTACTCATATGCCGATGCATAGTATGATTGCCATAACTATATTTTTTATCAGTGCCCCTTGACAATCTGTCACCGCATATGCGGCAAAACACGTAACGAGCATTCACTTTCTTTTGCCCCTCAGGAATTCTGTAGAATTGCCAGATATAATTCTCCTGTCGATTGTACCTCCTGGGCTCCTCTGGCAAAAACTCATGCTCTTCCTCCTCTTCCTCCTCTTCCTGTTCTTCCTCTTCTTGCAGAACTACTTCTGCAGGTGGTCCTCTCTTTCTTGGATTTGGTGGAGGTGGTGGGCTAGCACCAGCTGAAGCTACTAATGAAGCCATCACAAAGTCTCAATAAAGGGTCTTTCTCTCACCAAGATGAAAGTCAGAGTGATGAAAGAAGGAGGGGTTTTCATCATTTGGGAAAAACAAAAGTTCTAAACCAATGAAAAGTGTCCATTTTAGATCACATGACCTTGTATTACATCATTAGGAAACCAAAAGTGAAATGAACCAATGAAAAGTGTTATTATCGAGTCACATGACCTGCTATGTTTACATTACGCGGTCGGCGCCGCGCCGCGGATCGCTTCCGGTTCGCGTACCGCTGCGCTTCCGGGTACGCGAACGTAGCACGTAATATGACGTATTACGCGAGAACGCGAAACGTCATGCTGACGCGAAGCGTCGCGATGTTGTTTTGTAACGCGAGAGGTGCGCTAAAGGAACGTTTACCAGTTCGCGTACCGGGTCGCGCCTCCGGATTGAGCTAACGGGAAGCTAACCGGTACGCGTACTGGGAGCGAAACAAAAAAAAATAAAAAAAAAATTGTATAAAAAACATGTAAAAAATATTTTTCTTTTTAAAGAATAATACATTGTAAAGGTTTTGATATTAGCTATTAAAAAACCAATGAAATTCACTGAAAAAACCATAGGTTATAGACCATATATAGTTAGGAATTAGCATTTACAAAACCTTAAAAATTCACTGAAAAAACCATAGGTTATAGACCATATATAGTTAGGGATTAGCATTTAAAAAACCTTATTTTACTCACACAAAACCATTGAAATTCCATATATAGTTAGTTGTACTAACTATATATCACGCACCCGCAATCCACTGCTGATGATGTCACATATTACATCATTCATGACATGGTCAGTGACATCACTGATGACATCACTGATGACATCTCAAATGACATCACTGATGACATCACTGATGACATCTCAAATGACATCACTGATGACATCACTGATGACATCTCAAATGACATTACTGATGACATCACTGTTGTGATAATACGATGAACCTCTTCAGACTCTAATATAACCTTAGATACACTCAGTGTAAACACAGACTCACAGATTGTCACTCATCCATGAAGTTACACACACACCTAGACAGTCATGCAAACAATCAATCACACCTCCATTTCCTTAACTATACAGTTAAACACACCTTACTTACTTATTCAAACAAATACTAAAACATATTTACTCACTTATACAATCCTGGATACAAGTTCACAATGATCCATACAGCCACTCACACATTCACTGGCTCTTATGCACAGTTATTTATATATGTCAACTCTCACATGTACTGTATTTTACATATGTACTTAATTTGACATGTAGCACTGAGATATCTATTCACTCACCAATACAGTCATGCACACAGTCAACCGCCCATACAGCTGTTTCCAACATGCACTTTTGAACCCATACATCTATGCACAAAGTCATACACTTCCCAGCCACTCACACACACACTCAGTCTCCCATACAAATGCTTGGGCAACCAATCAATAACCTATATAGTTACTCATATAGCTACTGATCAACACATGCAGCAGTTTACAGAACAACAGACATAATGATGCACAAATTAAGACAGTTTAGTCACTAACCCATGCACTCAGTGAGACACATTTAATCACTCACTCATACAGTCAGTCACGCACCTACTAAATCCTTCATCCAGACACTTCTACATCTACTCATTCTTCAATATGTAAAACATATTTAAACTTTACAGAAACACACAGTCACTGGATGATGTCATCAGTGATGTCATCAGTGATGTCATTTGAGATGTCATCAGTGATGTCATCAGTGATGTCACTGACCATGTCATGAATGATGTAATATGTGACATCATCAGCAGTGGATTGCGGGTGCGTGATATATAGTTAGTACAACTAACTATATATGGAATTTCAATGGTTTTGTGTGAGTAAAATAAGGTTTTTTAAATGCTAATCCCTAACTATATATGGTCTATAACCTATGGTTTTTTCAGTGAATATATATATATATATAACCTACTGGCGGTCGCCAGTAGGTATATATAGTTAGGATTTTTTCTCTATGGGATGTTTGAAAATTCTATGTCTAATAACTTTGGCGTTTGTGGACGGAATTGGCTGACATTTTCAGGAAAATGGAACATTTTGTTTCTGAGCAGCCCCTGAAAATTTGGGGGGGTTTCGTCAAGGGGGGGGCCGAGAAAAAAGGGGGGTCCCAAAACGCGTTTTTCCCATGTTAATTTCCATAGGCCGGTTGGCCTCACTTTTAGCTCGAACGGCTGAATGGATTTGCACGAAACTTGGCAAAATTGTAGGGACTGGTAGCCCGATGTGCCTTTGCTAGGTCTCAATATATGTGCTCCAGTGGATTTTGATAAATTAACGTTCAAAAAAATATATATATCTGTAACAGCGCTCCGGGTAGCGCTCCGGTTCGCGTACTTGACGCGTAACGGAACTTCGCGAAGCAAAGCTGATTGGCTCTCCGGTGTCTGTCAACATTCTAAACAGTCCGGAGCGGCAGCGATCTTGTCTCTCGGTAGGATCGAGAGACAAGAGGAGGCCAAAACAAAGGGGGAAATGACCATAAGGGGGCATAGTAGATCCTCCCTGACCCCCTAGGTTTGATGTGGAGGCTTTAAAAGGGCCCCGCGGGGCAAAAAGAAAAAGAAAAATCGTTTTTTTTGCTTGGGGAGCGCCCGGTACGCTTTTGTGCAATGGGCGGTGGTAATCTAAATGATGAGGGGGGGGGCAGCGTTCAAAGCACATCAGCGTGCATAAACACGAAAATGTTTTTATCTACCACGTACTTGACTTATCTCTCTGAGATGCATTCCCTTGTGTTTCGGCAATGGTAGTCTGTTCATTACATAGATCGCCCGAGGGCGGTAGTACAGACCGCGCGTAGGAAAGGGTCAAAAGCCAGGGGTATAGGAGTATGTAACAAGCAAGGCATTTAATTGAAAAAACTAAACGTGACAAACGGTTGCAGGATCATTGAAGGTTGATTTTATAATTGAAAGTATAACAGGATCAGTTACAATAAAATCGTCCATACGCACACCATGGGCGAGTATCATGGGTAACATTACTTCGAAGCTTTATTAATACAATAATCAATAATGAAAAATCGACATCAATAGGGTTGTCCGTATTCCCAGTCAGTACCCTTCCCCGCCCGCCATGTGCACAAAGACCGCATACATCCCCCATAACGTCAAGGCTAAGTAACTAGAACGTCATAAGGAGTTGCAATTCGCTCCCATACTGGCGCCATTTTGGTCGAGGCCAGGTAGGTCCAGAGTATAGTTCAATGTCTCCAATAAGTAGCAGCAGGACCAGAATCCCTTTCGGCAGTTCTGGCTTCGTCATTACAAGCACTAGAAAACAAGACATTCTGGGCAATACCACCCTTGACGCAGCCCTTTATTCTACAAGATGGTGTCTTTCAAAAGCCAGGGGTATAGGAGTGTGTAACAAGCGAGCCATTTAATTGAAAAAACTAAACGTGACAAACAATTGCAGGATCAGTGAAGGTTGATTTTATAATTGAAAGTATAACAGGATCAGTTACAATAAAATCGTCCATACGCACACCATGGGCGAGTATCATGGGTAACATTACTTCGAAGCTTTATTAATACAATAATCAATAATCAATAATGAAAAATCTACATCAATAGGGTTGTCCGTATTCCCAGTCAGTACCCTTCCCCGCCCGCCATGTGCACAAAGACCGCATACATCCCCCATAACGTCAAGGCTAAGTAACTAGAACGTCATAAGGAGTTGCAAGTCGCTCCCATACTGGCGACATTTTGGTTGAGGCCAGGCAGGTCCAGAGTATAGTTGAATGTCTCCAATAAGTAGCGGCAGGACCAGAATCCCTTTCGGCAGTTCTGGCTTCGTCATTACGAGCACTAGAAAACAAGACATTCTGGGCAATACCACCCTTGACGCAGCCCTTTATGCTACAAGATGGTGTCTTCCATTCAGAAAATATTGTTGGCAGCATTTTGAAAGGAAAGATAAACGGCCGTTCTCCTAGTGAGTCTCACATTGTTACATTTAAGAAGAATGTTGAAGAGTAGTATGTTGAAAATCTGAAGCCATCGTTCTACAAACTCTCAACCAGCCTTGGATGGAAAAATCCTGAAGAATGTACGAACTGAAAACCAGTTTTTGTCTGCATAGCATTAGCAGCAACACTTGAGTCAGCTTTGTGTGAAGCCGCCATCTTGATCCAATCAATACCGTCCCCCTGCACACATTCAGGGACCAGGCCGCATTGCGAGGGCACCGCAAGACGTGTCTTCAGGTCAAACGGATTGTGGGACAAGGTCCAGAATGAAGAGTCACCAAAAGGCAAAAAGTTCCGCCGGACCCCGGGAGCCGGCCGCCTATGTCGGGGGCGATCTCAGGCCACACCAGGGCAACAAGACTTGGGGAGGGGGCAGGAGCCAAGCGCCCCCTCCCAGTCCGCGCCACCACACCGCCCCTCGGGGGCCTCCGTCAAGCGGTTCAGGGAGGCATCGCAGGCAGTGGTTCTTCAGATCAGTGGCTCTCACCGGCAAGGCTCCCCTCCGTCAGCAGCAATCGTTGGCGCTGTGGTTGCGGCCGGAGGCCCCGCCTAGTCAACGCCCCTGCCTCTCCATGTCGTAGGCCGCAAGAGTGGGCGCAACTCAGCTGGATGGCGGGTGAGACGCTGTAGCCGCAAGAGCAGGCGAAACTCAACCGGCCGAGTGAGGCACTGTGCCGCAAGAGCGGGCGCAACTCAGCTGGCCGAGCGAGACTTGGGGAGGGGGCAGGAGCCAAGCGCCCCCTCCCAGTCCGCGCCACCACACCGCCCCTCGGGGGCCTCCGTCAAGCGGTTCAGGGAGGCACCGCAGGCAGCGGTTCTTCAGATCAGTGGCTCTCACCGGCAAGGCTCCCCTCCGTCAGCAGCGATCATTGGCGCTGTGGTTGCGGCCTGAGGCCCCGCCTAGTCAACGCCCCGGCCTCTCCATGTCGTAGGCCGCAAGGGTGGGCGCAACTCAGCTGGCCGAGCGAGACTTGGGGAGGGGGCAGGAGCCAAGCGCCCCCTCCCAGTCCGCGCCACCACACCGCCCCTCGGGGGCCTCCGTCAAGCGGTTCTGGGAGGCACCGCAGGCAGCGGTTCTTCAGATCACAACAGAGTCTGATGCTCGATCGATTGAGCTGGCCGAATCAGGCAACAAGAAGGTGGGGGGGGCACCTCTTGCTCAACTACCACTCGAGGAGGTGGTACTCTCTTCCTAGGAGGTGGTGGTGGTGGTGGTGGGGATGCACCAACTGAAGCTACAACACTTGCCATTGCTAAGTGATGAAAAAAGGTCTTCCTCTCACAAAGATGAAAGTCAGAGTGAGGAAACAAGGAGGGGTTTTCATCATTTGGGACAAAAAATAGTTCTAAACCAATGAAAAGTGTTATTTTTAGGTCACATGACCTAGCCTTACATCATTAGGAACCCAAAAGTAAAATGAACCAATGAAAAGTTTTATTAACAAGTCACATGACCTGTTATGCTTACGTTACGCGCTCCGCGCCGCGCCCCGGATCGCTTCCGGGAAGCTGCGCTTCGCGCCTCGCGCACCGGAGCACTTCTGGGTGCGCTAACGCGGCTCGGCATATGACGCATTACGCGACAACGCGATATGTCGCGGTTACGCGACGCGTCACGATGTTGTTTTCTAACGTTGCAGTTGCGCAAACAGAACGTTTATCGGCCGGGCATATGGAATACATACACATTCATACCATACAATCAGGGCATGTACGCTCAGTCACACCATACAATTTTTCACGTTCACAGTGATGGTCTGCACTCCATGCAATATCTCACAGCGCTTGTCTATGTCTTTCCCTACATGGAGCACGGTGCGATCCATGTCCACTCCATTCTTCAGTCGGAACTCCGATGTAACCTACAGAGGAGAAAAGAAAGGGGGGGGATACAGCATTCAGAGGATGTCAGCGCGCGCAAACACGAAAAAGCTTCTACTTACCATGTGTCAGACTAGCTGCAGGAACGTGTGATACAACAGATCTTGGCTATCCCTTTCGCATTATTTTTCTGTGTAACATATCCTCCCCTTCTTATGATGCCAAAAAATGTTCATTTTGTTTGTCTCTAAATTCGAGTTCCCTCTTCGTGTATTTGTTTCTCAATTAGTCTTATTTTATGGGACAAAATACCACACCTTACATTCGGCAGATACCTTAAGCTACGGTCGACCATTTTCTAACAATTCTGGAAAAAGGGCAGGTGTGATGGATACAAATTTCAATCAATCCAAAATTCAGGCAAAGCGTCTGCATTATCTGTCTTCTATTGTTTGGCAATACCAGCCATTATTCTAAAATCCTACCAACCTAGACGATTGTTATGACGCTGATTCCATACTTCCTTCGAAAACGTTTTTTTTTTGCAAAAATGTCAGTATACAAATACGGGCCTACAACCACGTGGGCCGGCCACGGAGCAAACTGGAATCGTATATGATGAGGGGACCTTTACACTGTAGAAAAACGTAACGGGCGGGCCATTAGGTTGCAGGAATTAAGGTGTCTAACAGTTGCGGAATCGGTGGACGTTAATTTTATAATGAAAGTACGACAGGACCAGTTACAATGAAATTATCTAGATATACATTTGCGGGCAAGTACCATGAGTAACGTTAATTCGAACTTTCAATAGTACAGTAATGAATAATACATCAGAACTTAATATCAATAGGGATGTGCAAATGTTCAATCAGTACCCGTCCCCGCCCGCCATGTGCTCCAAAACTGCATACATATCTCGTGATATCAAGGCTGAGCAACCAGTACACATCAAGGAGTTGCGAATCTCATTTATACCGACGCCATTTTGGGCGAGGCCGGGCAGGTCCAGAATATAGTCAAAATGTCTCCACCAACCAGCGGTCGGAACAGAACCCGTTTCAGCAGTCCAAAAAGTTCCGTTAAATGACAACAGAAGGGACAGGCAACAAGAACCATCAGTCAAAGAGGGGAGGGCAAGTTCTTCTCCACCGGGTCACGTTGGGGCTCCACCGGAACTGATCGAATTGGTAGTCTACAGTGTTTCTGGATGTTTCAGACTGAAGCTGGCGTCAGCATGAGAGCACCCCGTGGCTACGTCGTGGCCATTCCGCGAGTAATCATGGCAGTCGCTCCCCACCGGAAGTCTGCGGGAGTCAGGGGCCCGGTGACTCTTGTAGAATCTTCAAGGCTGAGGGGACGCTTTTGGGAATGGGGCCCATGCCCTAGCAGTCAAGCGTCCGAGTTCCAGGGTTGCCCAGAGCCAACCTTGCAGGCCAGGCCCAAGTCTGTGGAGCCGACCGCCATTTCGTGAGCTCCATTGCAGCCGCCTGTCGCTGTACCACAAGAGTGGGTGCAATTCAGCCGGATGGCGGGTGAGACGCTGTAATAGCAAGAGCAGGCAAAACTCAGGTGGCCGAGCGAGGCACTGTGCCGCAAGAGCGGGCGCAATTCAGCTGGCCGAGTGAAGCGCTGGGGTGCAGCTGAGAAACCTCCACCTGGGGAGGTGGGGGAGGCTCGTTCGCGCCGCCTCTCCCTTCCAGTGCACCCCACGCCGTCTCCTGGCACAGGTATATGTTATGGTCAGACCAGGGCACCGCAGGACGTGTCTTCAGGTCAAACGGATTGTGGGACAAGGTCCAGAATGGAAGAGTCACCAAAAGGCAAAAAGTTCCGCCGGACCCCGGGAGCCGGCCGCCTATGTCGGGGGCGATCTCAGGCCACACCAGGGCAACAAGACTTGGGGAGGGGGCAGGAGCGAAGCACCCCCTCCGAGTCCGCGCCACCACACCGCCCCTCGGGGGCCTCCGTCAAGCGGCTCAGGGAGGCACCGCAGGCAGCGGTTCTTCAGATCAGTGGTCTCACCGGCAAGGCTCCCCTCCGTCAGCAGCGATCGTTGGCGCTGTGGTTGCGGCCGGAGGCCCCGCCTAGTCAACGCCCCGGCCTCTCCATCTCGTAGGCCGCAGAGTAGTCGGGGAGAAATCCCGGGAACGGCGGCATGTATTTGGATCGATGTTGCAGCAGGCTGCCATGTAAATAGTTATTTAATAAAACGTTTTACCCTGTTACTTTGCTGGTGTGTTGTATATATTTATAATATTTGCATAGGGTTTGTCGTTATTTTGGGCGGGGTGGGCGGCGGAGCCGAGCTGTCTTGCAGCCATCATGGCGTCGAGCTCGGTTCCTCTCAATAGTTTCATATTTCTCATGAGGGGTTGTTCCTAATGTTTCTATTTTAGCGAGGTCAAAAAGAGATCCCATTAGTGGCCTACTGATTTTGCTTGATTCCTTTTGTTTTTTCTAACGATGTTTCACTATCTGCAAAGACTAAACAGAGTATTGCAACTCTGTGCTTGTTTGTAAATAGAGATTGAACCAAAGAGAAGCAATTCCAAAACAGTAAATGCTTGGATAACAATCAATCAAATGGAGAGGGAAGCAGGCACGACGGATTACAACGGGGGCAAAGGCCTGCGTTACCTACCCTTCACTATCTGCAAAGAGAGAATACTCCTAAAAGAAAAGAGGGGGGGCAGCGTTCAAAGCACATCAGCGTGCATAAACACGAAAATGTTTTTACCTACCACGTACTTGACATTTTAAAGCTTTTGATATTTGCTAATAAAAAAACCATTGAAATTCACTGAAAAAACCATAGGTTATAGACCATATATAGTTAGGAATTAGCATTTACAAAACCTTGAAAATTCACTGAAAAAACCATGGGTTATAGACCATATATAGTTAGGAATTAGCATTTACAAAACCTTATTTTACTCACACAAAACCATTGAAATTCCATATATAGTTAGTTGCACTAACTATATATCGCGCACCCGCAATCCACTGCTGATGATGTCACATATTACATCATTCATGACATGGTCAGTGACATCACTGATGACATCACTGATGACATCTCAAATGACATCACTGATGACATCACTGATGACATCTCAAATGACATCACTGATGACATCACTGATGACATCTCAAATGACATCACTGATGACATCTCAAATGACATCACTGATGACATCTCATTTGACATCAATGGTCACATCACTGATGATATCATTCATGTGACAATACAATGCATCTCCTCACACTTTAATATAACCTCTGTTACACCCAGTGTTAAATACAGAATATAATTTTTTAAACCATTGACACACCAATACTAGTTACTACATACGCACTCACTGATTCCTATGTCTACACACACATTCACTCATTCACCCATACAATCATTCATACATACAATCACTCATCTTTACAACACTATCATATGCACTCATACACCTATACAGACACTCACACTCTGCCACTCATCCATGGAGTTACTCACACACCTAGTCAGTCCTGTAAAGAATCAATCACACTTCCATTTTCTAATCTATACAGTTAAACATAGAGTACCTTACATTTTCAAACATATACTAACACATACTTACTCTCTTATACAATCATTGATACAAGAACACATTGATCTGCACAGAGTCACACATCTCCCAGCCAGCCACACACACACTCAGTCTCCCATACAAATACTTGGACAATCAATCAATAACCCATATAGTTACTCATATAGCTACTGATGAACACATGCAGCAGTTTACAGAACAACAGACATAATGATGCACAAATTAAGACAGTTTAGTCATTAACCCATGCATTCAGTGAGACACATTTAATCACTCACTCATACAGTCAGTCATGCACCTACTAAATCCTTCATCCAGACACTTCTACATCTACTCATTCTTCAATATGTAAAACATATTTAAACTTTACAGAAACACACAGTCACTGGATGATGTCATCAGTGATGTCATCAGTGGTGTCATTTGAGATGTCATCAGTGATGTCATTTGAGATGTCATCAGTGATGTCATCAGTTATGTCACTGACCATGTCATGAATGATGTAATATGTGACATCATCAGCAGTGGATTGCGGGTGCGCGATATATAGTTAGTGCAACTAACTATATATGGAATTTCAATGGTTTTGTGTGAGTAAAATAAGGTTTTGTAAATGCTAATTCCTAACTATATATGGTCTATAACCCATGGTTTTTTCAGTGAATTTTCAAAGTTTTGTAAATGCTAATTCCTAACTATATATGGTCCATAACCTATGGTTTTTTCAGTGAATATATATATATATATATATATATTCACTGAAAAAACCATAGGTTTCAGGCCTTATATAGTTAGGAATTAGCATTTAAAAAAACTTTAAAATTCACACAAAAACTATAAGTTTTAGGGGTGTTATAGTTAGCTGGACATTTCACTCATACAAAACCATTGAAATTGCTCCTATATAGTTAGTTGTACTAACTATATTTTGCGAACCCGCAATCCACTGCTGATGATGTCACATATTACATCATTCATGACATGGTCAGTGACATCACTGATGACATCTCAAATGACATCACTGATGACATTATCCTGTGAATGTGGTTTGTTTCGTTATTTAAATATGCATTATATATATAGCAATTTGCATTGAAGAATGAGTGGATATATAAAAATAAATATTTGGATGGAGGATTTACTAGCAGTGTAATTGACTGCTTACTTGACCAATTTATAGTGTCTCACTAAATATAGTGGATAGTGACTAAACTGTTTGAATATCTGTATCACTTTGTCAGTTGTTGTGTAAACTGTTTCTCCAGTTGGTTACTAGCTATGTGAAAGTCTGTATTAGTTATTGATTAGTTAACTGAGTATTTGTATGGGAGAGTGAATGTGTGTGTGTGGCGGTGGGGGGGTGTGACTGCCCAAAGATGTGTGAATAGTTGATTCACTAGATATATGAAGTTAAAACTACATGCTCTAACAGTTGACTGGGTGAGTGAATATCTTTATGGGTGTGGTGATGAGCAAATATATTTCTCAATAGTACATGTCCAACAAACTAGAAAAATAAAAGGCAGTGTATGTGTCAGTTGTTGTATATTAATAAGTATACATAAGACTCAATGATTGTGTGAGTGACTGTATGGATAACTTTATACTTGTAATAATGATTTTATAATTCACTAAGTATGACTTAACATTTAAATGAATAGATGAAGTTGTGTTTGTATAAGTGTGTAGCTAAGTAAATATGTAAGTATGATCCATTGTTTGCATAAGTGAGTAGGATGACTTCATATGTGAATAGGATGTGTGCTGGTGTGTAACGTCAATTTAGGTGTATAAGTATTTTTGATAGTGTTCTATTGTTAATTGACAGCATGTATGAGTGAATCTACAGGTAAGTGACTAGAGGTGTGTATACATCTATGAATCACTGAGTGGGTTTTTAGATACTTGTATTGCTGTAACAATGGATTCAAATATGATACTCTGTATTTTACAAAGAGTGATGAAAGATTTTACTAGTGTATGAAAAGGTGTATGTGATTGTCACGTGGATGATGTCATCAGTGATGTCATCAGTGATGTCATTTGAGATGTCATCAGTGATCTCACTGACCATGTCATGAATGATGTAATATGTGACATCATCAGCAGTGGATTGCGGGTGCGCGAAATATAGTTAGTACAACTAACTATATAGGAGCAATTTCAATGGTTTTGCATGAGTGAAATGTCCAGCTAACTATAACACCCCTAAAACTTATAGAATTTTAAAGGTTTTTTAAATGCTAATTCCTAACTATATAAGGCCTGAAACCTATGGTTTTTTCAGTGAATTTCAAATGTTTTTTAATGCTAATTCCTAACTATATAAGACCTGAAAGCCCACCAGGAATCTCCAGTATGCGTCATGGGACTGCATTGCAGAGAGGTGTAATGAAGTCACGCCCCTTTTTACACCTCTCTGCAATGCAGCCCCCATGCATGTTAGTACAGGGGGAACTAATTCCCCTTGCATACTGGGGGCCCCTGGGGGCCAACTAGCCCACCTTGAACCTCCACTATGCTCCAGGGGGCTGCATTGCAGAGGTGTAATGAGGCTATGCCCCCTGTTACACCTCTCTGCAACGCAGCCCCCTGGCGCGTTTGCAGAGGGGGAACTAATTCTCCTTGCATACTGGGGGTCCCTGGGGGCCAACTAGCCCACCAGGAGCCTCCAGTATGCGCCAGGGGGCTGCATTGCAGAGAGGAGTAATGAGGCCGCACCCTTTTTTACACCTCTCTGCAACGCAGCCCCCGTGCATGTTTGAAGAGGGGGAACTAATTCCCCTTGCATACTGGGGGTCCCTGGGGGCCAACTAGCCCACCTGGAACGTCCAGTATGCGCTAGGGGGCTGCATTGCACAGAGGTGTAATGAGGCTATGCCTCTTTTTACACCTCTCTGCAACGCAGGCCACTGGCGCGTTTGCAGAGGGGGGACTAATTCCCCTTGCATACTGGGGGTCCCTGGGTCATATCTGCCCAAGCGCCGAAATACCGAACGATTAAAAATGACTTTTCTTGAGAAACATTTGGATTTGGATTATCATGTCCTATACTTTGGAATTTTTGAAAGACTGACTTTGAGGATACTATAAATTACTCATGTCTGCCCGAATTGTGTGGGTAAAATTGATACCTAGTCACTTTGAATAAGAATGTACTTACGTATCGTCTAACATTTAGAAGAAATATCTAGTTATATGACAACAGGATACGGACATAACTTGAAGGAAATAAGAACGCCCTGAAGAAGTTCTGTTGTACAGAACGAAACGCGTCAACTGGCTGTGGTACATAAACTTAAGGAAAGTAAAAGCATTTGAATATACACCAAGATTCAGCGCTTCAATAAGGACTCTAAGTGATATGATTTGATTGGACTTATTGTGCAAGTGGTGCTGTGCCAAACTTTGGAATATTCTCCACTACTCTCTACTACTTACTCTCTACTACTCCACTACTCTCTAATACTCACTCTTTACTACTCATTCTCTACTACTCTACTACTCTCTACTACTCTCTCTCTACTACTCACTCCCTACTACTCACTATCTACTACTCTCTACTACTCACTCTCTGCTACTCTCTACTCTCTACTACTCACTCTCTACTACTCCCTCTCTACTACTCACTCTTTACTACTCACTATCTACTACTCTCTACTACTCACTCTCTACTTCTCACTCTCTATTACTCTCTACTACTCACTCTCTACTACTCTCTCTCTACTACTCTCTATTACTCACTCTCTACCACTCTAAACTACTCACTCTCTACTACTCACTCTCTACTACTCTCTCTCTACTACTCTCTACTACTCACTCTCTACTACTCTCTCTCTACTACTCTCTACTACTCACTTTCTACTACTCACTCTCTACCACTCTCTACTACTCACTCTCCACTACTCACCCGCTACTACTCTCTCTCTACTACTCTCTACTACTCACTCTACTATTCACTCTCTACTACTCTCTACTATTCTCTCTCTCTGCTACTCACTCTCTACTACTCTCTACTACTCACTCTTTACTACTCTCTACTATTCACTCTCTACTGCTCTCTACTACTCACTCTACTACTTACTCTCTACTACTCTCTACTACTCACTCTCTACTACTCTCTACTACTCACTCTACTATTCACTCTACTACTCTCTACTACTCACTCTCTGCTACTCTCTACTGCTCTCTACTACTCTCCACTACTCACTCTCTACTATATTACTCACTCTCTTCACTCTACCTCTCTACTTCTCTCTACTTCTTTCTCTACTAGTCTCTACCTCTCTACCTCTACCTCTCTACCTCTACCTCTCTACCTCTACACCTCTACCTCTCTACCTCTCTCTACACGCACACATATACACATATTTATATGCATATATATGCATATGCATTTATGAATGTGTATATATTACCTACTGGCGGTCGCCAGTAGGTATATATAGTTAGGATTTTTTTCCTATGGGATTTTTGAAAATTCTATGTCGAATAACTTTGGTGTTTGAGGACGGAATTGGCTGAAATTTTCCGGAAAATGGCACATTTTGTTTCTGAGCAGCCCCTGAAAATTTGGGGGGGGTTCGTCAAGGGGGGGGCCGAGAAAAAAGGGGGGTCCCAAAACGTGTTTTTCCCATGCAATTTTCCATAGGGTGGTTGGCCTCACTTTTAGTTCGAACGGCTGAATGGATTTTCACAAAACTTGGCAAAATTGTAGGGACTGGTAGCCCGATGTGCCTTTGCTAGGTCTCAATATATGTGCTCCAGTGGATTTTGAGAAATTAACGTTCAAAAAAATATATATATCTGTAAGCGCGCTCCGGGCAGCGCCCCGGTTCGCGTACCTGACGCGTAACGGAACTTCGCGAAGCAAAGCTGATTGGCTCTCTGGTGTCTGTCAACATTCTAAACAGTCCGGAGCGGCCGCCATCTTGTCTCTCGGTAGGATCGAGAGACAAGAGGAGGCCAAAACAAAGGGGGAAATGACCATAAGGGGGCATAGTAGATCCTCCCTGACCCCCTAGGTTTGATGTGGAGGCTTTAAAAGGGCCCCGCGGGGCAAAAAAAAAAAAAATTGTTTTTTTTGCGTGGGGAGCGCCCGGTACGCGCACCATGAAGCGGTCTGGGGAGCGTACTATAAGGAAAAAAGAATGATAGACTATGATATTTTGAAATATTGTATGTATATTGATTGTTCTTTTTGTTGTTTTTTTTTTGTTTTTTTTTATTTAAGTAGCAGTATTTATGATTATTAAATATAAATTTATTTTTGTGATTGTGCACAGTATACTATAAGTCTGACTTTACATTATAATCAATTTGGTACTAGTTTATGAAGTACATATAAAATTGATTAAATACTCAAACAATTTTTTATTATTAAATATAATTTTATTTTTCTGATTCTTTTTCAAAATTTAATAGAACGTCTAACATTTGACTGTCCGATATGTCTTCTTTTTGACTGCACATAACTTCCCACATTTGACTATCCTCATATTGAAGTAAGAAATCCACAGATTCTACACATTGTAGAAGTTCATGGTCTCGTGATTCATCCATGAATTCCAAGTCAGTGGGTTCAATGATTTCCTCATTGTTCATCCCTAGGACAATTTCAAAGGAAACGTTCTGTTCTCCTTCCATTTTTGTGCTGAAATTTGCATAAAAAATAAATATATCAGTAGAGATAGGGCACTGTTGGGTTCAAGTTCAGACAGGTACTTTTCAGGCGTGAAGTAGTACTATTAAAAAGTGCCTGTGAAAAAGCCTAAGTAAATTCATAATTATACCACAGAAACCTAAATCAATCCATAATTATAATAAACAAGCCTTTCTCAATGTCTAACTCTTACAGAGGGATAGTATATAACTATCTGAAAATGTTTTCAAATTTATAAAATAACATTTTACCTTTTAAAAACAAGTTTAAGTTGTCAGTGAAAATGATCTTGCAATGTAGTTCAGGAAGTAGTAGTCAAAATGGCTGTGTTTCTCTCTCTTTCTTTATATATATTCAGGTACATAACCAATCAAATGTCAGGTAAATAAAGTAGAAAATGAAAGTAACATTTTAATTGGTTGTCAATTCCAACACTTCAGATGTGTTTTGTGAAGTAATTTACCTCAGGGTATTTAGAGAGGTCTACAGGCTAAATGGCTAAATGGAATTCCAATCAAATTTGTGAAAATGGTAGGGATTGGTATGTAGTATGAGCTAATCTATATTTGGTGAAAGTGTCTCCAGTGGTTTTTCTGTATATTACTTTCCCACCTTTTTTGAGCGAGCGCTTCCCGGTGCGCGCCCCGGTACGTGAACCGGCAGCGTTACGGGAGTCCTCCATTTTGTGTTTCGGTAGAATTGAGATACAAGATGGTGGGCAAATATTGTTCAGAATGGGTAGAAGGGGGCACGGTAGACGTATCCTGACCCCCTAGGTTTTCTGAGGGTGGCTGAGGAGGCCCATATGTGCGAAAAAAACACATTTTTTTTCAAATTTTCGCGCGGTTAGAGTCCGGTGCGCGTACCGGGTAGCGCTCCGGGGAGCGTACTTTGGTGAAAATTAGTGAAAAAAGTTAGAGTAAAATAATAATTGTGAGTGATCAGATGTAGGGTAGCTCTGAAAAGAGCTTTTGGGTCCTGTGGCTGATGTAGGTACCACAAGTAGGTACCAATGCACAGTCTTAAAGTGAGGATGAAAATTTTGTTCCCCTCATCTGAGAAGTGAACTCCATCTGCTCTGTAGATATCTTGCATGTAGTAACGCAAGTTATTGTTGTAGATGGAGCCCGTTCCATGGTCTCTCATGTAAGCTGAAACAGACTTATTTACATGCTTCCTCGATTTCTCAATTTGTGGACAAAATTGGTTGGACCACTTCCATTTCTGTCTTTGGCATATATTTGAATATACCAAGGCAGTTTGAGGAAATAGTGCCATCAATTGCTCAAAGGTGTCCTTTAAAAGCATTTCCAGACCTACCCCAGTCAAAGTGCCCAAGTCATTTCCTCCACAGTGCACAATTAACAGGTCAGGTTTTGGCAAATGCAAAACGGTTTTCACCAATGGTATCAATTGGTGACATCATAATTCTCTGTGGCCAATCCAGTTGATTTCCACATTTTGTAAATTGAGGTTGTGTAAATTTCTGTTATCAGCATACCTTTGAGCCCAGTGGATATAACTATGTCCAACAATCCAGACAGAAAACATGGTGAGAGGAGGTTCTGCTGCAGTCAGATGAAGTGTGGTAATGAAATGGCAGTTGAAACAGAAGGAGTATGTAATGAAAAAAACTGTGGAGTTTCTGTGGTAATTAATCAGTAGCAGTGATTGGTGGATTTTAATTGCTGAAAACAGAAAGTTAGGGTGCATGGATGAGTTCTTTGAAAGATGTAATTTGAATGGTCAAGAAAAAATCATTTTATGAAAGATTGCACTGGATACGCAGGTGTACTGAGAGTTCAGAGTTCAATTGAAACATTGTTGTGTGAACTTGCAAACATGAGAGGTCTTTCAGGAGGTGGTTGCTATGCAAAAAAGGCATAAGGGCAGAGGGGGGAAGGGTGTTGATTTGAAAAAAGTGAGGGAAGAGTTTTGATTGGGTGACATGAGAGATATGTGTGATGAATTACAGCATTTCTGTGCCATTGTTGGTTGCAGCCTCTGGAGTGCATACATTTAACTCTGCTGAAGACAAATTGGTGTGTGTCTGAGACTGTTTTGAAACTCAAAAAGTATTTTCTAAGGTGAGAAAAAATTCATTTAATTTAGATAGAGAATAGTATGCTTTAGGGATAAATTTATGAAGAAAGTTGTGTATTTAAAATGTTGCTTTGTGTCAAGTGTTTTACAAATAGATTTAGTTTCTTTGAGTTTCATAGCCATGTTAAAAGTGACGCAAAAGTGGTGGAAGGGCCTTAAAAATACGCTTTCATGTGTGTTAGGACATTTTAAGTCACTTCCCCATGAATGTGGGTAAATAAGTGATTTACTTGATGTGTTTAAAAACGTTTTTTGAAATCAATTAGGTTTCTTGATATGTACTGCTAGAGTTTCATAGGCTGCTTGAGGCATATTTACAAGGCCTTTGAGTCCCTTTGATGTTATTTTCCCCATTTTAATTTAAGTCATTTCCCCGTGGTGCAAAGTCTTTGTAAATACGCCCCCATGTGTGCTTGGCAAATTTAGACTTTGTTTCTTTGAGTTACATAGCCATGTTAAAAGTGACGCAAAAATGGTGCAAGGGCCTTCAAAATACGCTTTCATGTGTGTTAGGGCATTTTAAGTCACTTCCCCTTGAATGTAGTTGAATAACTGCTTTAGTTGATGTGTTTAAAAACGTTTATTGAAGTCATTTAAGTTTCTTGATATGTACTGCTAAAGTTTCATAGGCTGCTTGGGGCATATTTACAAGGCTTTTGAGTCCCTTTGATGTTATTTTCCCCATTTTAATTTAAGTCATTTCCCCGTGGTGCAAAGTCCTTGTAAATACGCCCCCATGTGTGCTTGGCAAATTTAGACTTTGTTTCTTTGAGTTACATAGCCATGTTAAAAGTGACGCAAAAATGGTGCAAGGGCCTTCAAAATACGCTTTCATGTGTGTTAGGGCATTTTAAGTCACTTCCCCATGAATGTGGGTAAATAAGTGATTTACTTGATGTGTTTAAAAACGTTTTTTGAAATCAATTAGGTTTCTTGATATGTACTGCTAGAGTTTCATAGGCTGCTTGAGGCATATTTACAAGGCCTTTGAGTCCCTTTGATGTTATTTTCCCCATTTTCATTTAAGTCATTTCCCCGTGGTGCAAAGTCTTTGTAAATACGCCCCCATGTGTGCTTGGCAAATTTAGACTTTGTTTCTTTGAGTTACATGGCCATGTTAAAAGTGACGCAAAAATGGTGCAAGGGCCTTCAAAATACGCTTTCATGTGTGTTAGGGCATTTTAAGTCACTTCCCCTTGAATGTAGTTGAATAACTGCTTTAGTTGATGTGTTTAAAAACGTTTTTTGAAGTCATTTAAGTTTCTTGATATGTACTGCTAAAGTTTCATAGGCTGCTTGGGGCATATTTACAAGGCCTTTGAGTCCCTTTGATGTTATTTTCCCCATTTTAATTTAAGTCATTTCCCCGTGGTGCAAGGTCCTTGTAAATACGCCCCAATGTGTGCTTGGCAAATTTAGATTTTGTTTCTTTGAGTTACATAGCCATGTTAAAAGTGATGGAAAATGGTGCAAGGGCCTTCAAAATATGCTTTCATGTGTGTTAGGGCATTTTAAGTCACTTCCCCTTGAATGTAGTTGAATAATTGCTTTAGTTGATGTGTTTAAAAACGTTTATTGCAATCATTTAAGTTTCTTGATATGTACTGCTAGAGTTTCATAGGCTGCTTGGGACATATTTAAAAGGCCTTTGAGTCCCTTTGATGTTATTTTCCCCATTTTAATTTAATTTATTTCCCTGTGGTGTAAGGTCCTTGTAAATACGCCCCCATGTGTGCTTGGCTAATTAAAGTACTGATAGGATGTGCTTCTACATAGGACCTGTGTTGTGTTTTCAAATTATGACCAGAAAATCGTTTGTTTTTTTTAAAAACGCTTTTCACATTAATGAGAAGGTCATATTTTGTGTGCTTCTTTAAATAAATATTGAACTGAGAAATATTAAACTGAGGCTTCTGTAAGTGTCAAAGGAGGTGAGTAATGTACATTGCTCTGTTGGATACAGTCCTCATCCTCTGCGTACTCTTGGATATGCTAGACTAAATCTGCTCAATGAGATAACTAAGCTGAGGAAACACAGGTTATGTGATTCTGAAATGAGGAAAAGAAATTCCACATTTTTCAATTACATCACCTGTGTTTCCTAACTTTACAAATCACATTGTGCAGATGAGGTTTAGGCCTGTCCACGGACACAGAAGAGGTCTGGCCTTTGTTCAAGAGTAAAGTGGACATGACTCACTTCATTAGTAGGCCTGCACATGTATTATCTCCTCTGTACTCTTCAACAAGCCTAAATTTCATCTGCAACCCTGAGTGGGCCTCACCTCAAACAAACCTCTGGATAGGCCACACCTTATCGTCATCCTGAATCAATCATTTAAAATGTTAGGGGCAGATTTATGATGGCCGTGTGCCTCTTTTGCGCCACTGTGCGTCACTTTTGTGACGCTGCGGCGTTGCAAAAGATTTGCTATGTTGCGACATATTTACAACTTGATGCATCTAGGCAGATGTGTCATGCTGTAAAGTCCTGTGCCACATGAAACCAATGCAGCAGTGATGCAAAAGATGCACCATGTTGCAAGACAGGCCTCACTTCATCTCCAACAAGATACCGTCAGTTTAAACCGTAAACATTTAGGACTGTGTAGGGGCATGGAGAAGCTGAATCTTCTGTAAATGTCAAAATTGTTTTATACAGTGCTCAACTTCTGTGTACTCTTTGATATGCTAGACTCCATCTGCACAATGAGATACCTAAGCAAAGGAAACACAGGTGATTTGATTGTGAAATGAGGAAAAGAAATTCCACATTTTTCAATTACATCACCTGTGTTTCCTAACTTTACGAATCACATTGTGCAGATGAGGTTTAGGCCTGTCCACGGACACAGAAGAGGTCTGGCCTTTGTTCAAGAGTGAAGTGGACATGACTCACTTCATTGGTAGGCCTGCACATGTATTATCTCCTCTGTACTCTTCAATAAGCCTAAATTTCATCTGCAACCCTGAGTAGGCCTCACCTCAAACAAACCTCTGGATAGGCCACACCTTATCGTCATCCTGAATCAATCATTTAAAATGTTAGGGGCAGATTTATGATGGCCGTGTGCCTCTTTTGCGCCACTGTGCGTCACTTTTGTGACGCAGCGGCGGTGCAAAAGATTTGCTATGTTGCGACATATTTACAACTTGATGCATCTAGGCAGATGTGTCATGCTGTAAAGTCCTGTGCCACATGAAACCGATGCAGCAGTGATGCAAAAGATGCACCATGTTGCAAGATGGGCCTCACTTAATCTCCAACAAGATACTGTCAGTTTAAACTGTAAACATTTAGGACTGTGTAGGGGGCATGGAGAAGCTGAATCTTCTGTAAATGTCAAAATTGTTCTATACAGTGCTCAACTTCTGTGTACTCTTTGATATGCTAGACTCCATCTGCACTATGAGATACCTAAGCAAAGGAAACACAGGTGATGTGATTGTGAAATGAGGAAAAGAAATTCCACATTTTTCAATTACATCACCTGTGTTTCCTAACTTTACGAATCACATTGCGCAGATGAGCTTTAGGCCTGTCCACGGACGCAGAAGAGGTCTTGCCTTTGGTCAAGAGTGAAGTGGACATGACTCACTTCATTGGTAGGCCTGCACATGTATTATCTCCTCTGTACTCTTCAACAAGCCTAAATTTCATCTGCAACCCTGAGTAGGCCTCACCTCAAACAAATCTCTGGATAGGCCACACCTTATCGGCATCCTGAAACAATCATCTAAAATGTTAGGGGCAGATTTATGATGGCCGTGCGCCTCTTTTGCGCCGCCATTGCGTCACTTTTGTGACGCAGCGGCGGTGCAAAAGATTTGCTATGTTGCGACATATTTACAACTTGATGCATCTAGGCAGATGTGTCATGCTGTAAAGTCCTGTGCCACATGAAACCGATGCAGCAGTGATGCAAAAGATGCACCATGTTGCAAGACAGGCCTCACTTCATCTCCAACAAGATACCGTCAGTTTAAACTGTAAACATTTAGGACTGTGTAGGGGGCATGGAGAAGCTGAATCTTCTGTAAATGTCAAAAATGTTGTATACAGTGCTCAACTTCTGTGTACTCTTTGATATGCTAGACTACATCTGCACAATGAGATACCTAAGCAAAGGAAACACAGGTTATGTGATTCTGAAATGAGGAAAAGAAATTCCACATTTTTCAATTACATCACCTGTGTTTCCTAACTTTACGAATCACATTGTGCAGATGAGGTTTAGGCCTGTCCACGGACACAGAAGAGGTCTGGCCTTTGTTCAAGAGTGAAGTGGACATGACTCACTTCATTGGTAGGCCTGCACATGTATTATCTCCTCTGTACTCTTCAACAAGCCTAAATTTCATCTGCAACCCTGAGTAGGCCTCACCTCAAACAAACCTCTGGATAGGCCACACCTTATCGTCATCCTGAATCAATCATTTAAAATGTTAGTGGCAGATTTATGATGGCCGTGTGACTCTTTTGCGTCACTGTGCGTCACTTTTGTGACGCAGCGGGGGTGCAAAAGATTTGCTATGTTGCGACATATTTACAACTTGATGCATCTAGACAGATGTGTCATGCTGTAAAGTCCTGTGCCACATGAAACCGATGCAGCAGTGATGCAAAAGATGCACCATGTTGCAAGACAGGCCTCACTTCATCTCCAACAAGATACCGTCAGTTTAAACTGTAAACATTTAGGACTGTGTAGGGGGCATGGAGAAGCTGAATCTTCTGTAAATGTCAAAATTGTTGTATACAGTGCTCAACTTCTGTGTACTCTTTGATATGCTAGACACCATCTGCACTATGAGATATCTAAGCAAAGGAAACACAGGTGATGTGATTGTGAAATGAGAAAAAGAAATTCCACATTTTTTAATTACATCACCTGTGTTTCCTAACTTTACGAATCACATTGTGCAGACGAGGTTTAGGCCTGTCCATGGACACAGAAGAGGTCTGGCCTTTGTTCAAGAGTGAAGTGGACATGATTCACTTCATTGGTAGGCCTGCACATGTATTATCTCCTCTGTACTCTTCAACAAGCCTAAATTTCATATGCAACCCTGAGTAGGCCTCACCTCAAACAAACCTCTGGATAGGCCACACCTTATCGTCATCCTGAATCAATCATTTAAAATTTTAGGGACAGATTTATGATAGCCGTGTGCCTCTTTTGCGCCGCTGTGCGTCACTTTTGTGACGCAGCGGCGGTGCAAAAGATTTGCTATGTTGCGACATATTTACAACTTGATGCATCTAGGCAGATGTGTCATGCTGTAAAGTCCTGTGCCACATGAAACCGATGCAGCAGTGATGCAAAAGATGCACCATGTTGCAAGACAGGCCTCACTTCATCTCCAACAAGATACCGTCAGTTTAAACTGTAAACATTTAGGACTGCGTAGGGGGCATGGAGAAGCTGAATCTTCTGTAAATGTCAAAATTGTTGTATACAGTGCTCAACTTCTGTGTACTCTTTGATATGCTAGACTCCATCTGCACTATGAGATACCTAAGCAAAGGAAACACAGGTGATGTGATTGTGAAATGAGGAAAAGAAATTCCAAATTTTTCAATTACATCACCTGTGTTTCCTAACTTTACGAATCACATTGTGCAGATGAGGTTTAGGCCTGTCCACGGACACAGAAGAGGTCTGGCCTTTGTTCAAGAGTGAAGTGGACATGACTCACTTCATTGGTAGGCCTGCACATGTATTATCTCCTCTGTACTCTTCAACAAGCCTAAATTTCATCTGCAACCCTGAGTAGGCCTCACCTCAAACAAACCTCTGGATAGGCCACACCTTATCGTCATCCTGAATCAATCATTTAAAATGTTAGGGACAGATTTATGATAGCCGTGTGCCTCTTTTGCACTGCTGTGCGTCACTTTTGTGACGCAGCGGCGGTACAAAAGATTTGCTATGTTGCGACATATTTACAACTTGATGCATCTAGGCAGATGTGTCATGCTGTAAAGTCCTGTGCCACATGAAACCGATGCAGCAGTGATGCAAAAGATGCACCATGTTGCAAGACAGGCCTCACTTCATCTCCAACAAGATACCGTCAGTTTAAACTGTAAACATTTAGGACTGTGTAGGGGGCATGGAGAAGCTGAATCTTCTGTAAATGTCAAAATTGTTGTATACAGTGCTCAACTTCTGTGTACTCTTTGATATGCTAGACTCCATCTGCACTATGAGATACCTAAGCAAAGGAAACACAGGTGATGTGATTGTGAAATGAGGAAAAGAAATTCCACATTTTTCAATTACATCACCTGTGTTTCCTAACTTTACGAATCACATTGTGCAGATGAGGTTTAGGCCTGTCCACGGACACAGAAGAGGTCTGGCCTTTGTTCAAGAGTGAAGTGGACATGACTCACTTCATTGGTAGGCCTGCACATGTATTATCTCCTCTGTACTCTTCAACAAGCATAAATTTCATCTGCAACCCTGAGTAGGCCTCACCTCAAACAAACCTCTGGATAGGCCACACCTTATCGTCATCCTGAATCAATCATTTAAAATGTTAGGGACAGATTTATGATAGCCGTGTGCCTCTTTTGCGCCGCTGTGCGTCACTTTTGTGACGCAGCGGCGGTGCAAAAGATTTGCTATGTTGCGACATATTTACAACTTGATGCATCTAGGCAGATGTGTCATGCTGTAAAGTCCTATGCCACATGAAACCTGCGTCAGATTTCATGTGAGCGTTTTGTTGTAGGGTGGCCAGTCATTTGCATGAAAGCCCTGTAAAACTAACACAGTAAAATTGAGAAGATTTCACTGAGTCACATTTATGGCACTGCTGAATCAAATCCTTACGCCTGTTTGAAACAGCATCGCTGGACATGGTTAAATAATATCTGCAAAATGTTACTCTTGTTAAACAATTTTACAATTATAGTCTCTGAGATTTGTCTCTTACTCTGCAACATCTCATTGTTGTTCTCTTTCTTTAAAGATAATGACAACATCAAGCATGAGTGATAATGAGCAATCTGTTGATCTCGATATTATCATTGAAATTGTGATTGAAACATCAGTGGAAGTAGATCCCTTGGATGATTTAAATCCTGAGGATGATGAAGAACATGATGAGGATGCTGATTTGTCAGAATTGTATGACATAGGGTGGGAAGCTGACCTGCTTGAGCCTATGGAACTATAAACATTTATTTTTAAAAGTTACTGGAAATGAAAAGTAAACATGTAAACCGTTTCATTTAAAATTAAACACAACTTCAAAAACAGCTTGTGTGTAGTGTCTTTAATAAAATAGTCAAATATGCTCATAAAATTAGTTCAGATTCACATATAAAAGAGCACAGGTCAAATGTAGAAGCATTCCATTTCTTTGCTACTATTTGTGACTACTAAATTTGCCAATGCACTAAAAATTATTGTATGTAAAATTGACAAGTAGTGTGTTAAATTTTTGACGACTGTTATTGATTTACTGTTTGGTAATAGTGGTTAATAACATTTTTTATTATATTTTACCACAGATTCAACTGCAGATCATTTCAAAATTAGAGAATGCCGTCTAAGGAAAGAAGCCGAAAGGCTACAAAACGTCAAAGACAGCAGATTACTAAATGCTTGCAGCAGTCCTCTACAATAAAATCTCGTCAAGTCACCAAGAAAGCCTCGGGTAAGAGAACGAAATCATTCCTTAGAAACATTTGTAGAAAAAAAAGTTTAACTACAGAACATGTTTTAGTCCAGAAAAAGAGAGCCAATTTAAACGGAAAGGAAAGGCCAATCAAAAATGTTACTGCTAGAGCAGGAGATAACTCTGTGCAAGGTAGTAGAAGGAAAAATCAGTTTAGGGACATTCGTAGACGAATGTTCCGCAACAGGATAATTGGCAATTTGTTAAAAAATATTAAGAAAGGTCAACAGAAAGTGGTTTTTTATAAGAGAAAAACAAGTTGAGAAAATTATTGATCAGGCATTCGAAATTAAGCGAAAGTTATTTATTTTGATAATCAATAGAATTAGGAAACTAAACAAGGCAATTTATGATTTCAAATCAAATAGTAGATGGAAGAGAACAGTTAATCGTAGTAATTTTTGTGAAGTTTTTACAGGAGAATGGATGCATAGTTCAAGTTGTGAGGCATTTTTTAATGAGGAGAGTTATTTCCAGGATAATGATTTGGTGCATGCAGTTGACACCAGTGGTCGAGCATATGAGGTGAAAGATGGATGTGTGGTTGAAAAAGAAAAACTTGTGACAACAGAGGCAGAAGAGGTGTTAGGTGATGAAGTTTTAGGGAGACGTCCTAAGGGTCCAGTGTACACCTGGAAGTGTAGTAGTATTTGCAGTGTGCGACAGGAATCAATTGATTTGTTTTGTAATTTCTTACGTACATATAGTAAGAAAAGTCTGAAACAAAAAATTAAGTTGTTGCAAGACTTAGATCCTTGCAGATTGAGAGAACTGACAGGTTTGCATGTTCATTCATTGGCTTGTCTTTCCAGGAGAGTATGCCAGAGTGTTTTTCATCATTTCAGGATGCTAGCAGTGCATCATAATAAAGTGAGGAAATTAGTTAGAATGTTGTATTATGCTAAGAGTCCAGCAATTATGCTTAAACAATTATGCACTGCTCTTTTGCATGGTTCTGAAGTAGATGTGAAGAATATTAGTGAAGAAATTGAGTTTTGTTACTTTGCAAGTAGAGGAGAATGTTGAAATTGACCCAGAAGAAGAAGGTAATGTGGAAGATAGTGTACAGGTTTCCAGTACAGATAATTTTCAGAAGGAAATTGCCACGTTTCAGGTGAAATCAAGTGAGAGGCCTAATTTCACTTGTGTGTGTTGTCGACGCACTTATTATAAGAATCAGACTAAGTTAGTGGATTTATATGCGAAAAGTGAAAGGGAAAATAATAGTGAATGGAAGGATTTCGCAACATACTTGATGGTAGAAAATTGTTTTGATTTGGGATCGGATCAACGTGTGTGTACTTATTGTTGTAACAAATTAAATCAAAACCGGATGCCTGCTAGAGCGGTTCATAATAATCTGGAATTGGTTGAGATTCCTTCTGATTTGAAGGATTTAAATACTTATGAATCTATTTTGATTCAAAGTATCCATCCCTTTTAGGCGATTGTTAGAATGGAGCCAAAGACAGGGAAATTGCCTCCATCAGATTTACAGAGAGGATTAAAGGGGAGCGTTGTTTATTTGCCTCTAGATTTGAAGAAAAACATTAATACAATTGGAGTAGAGAAAGTGGAAGAGGAACCTCTGGTTATCTTAGTTAATGGGGTTCCGACAAAGAGTATGAAAATATGGCAAGATTTAGTGGATGTTAGGAAAGTGAAAAAGGCAACATTGTATTTGAAGAAAAACAATAAGTACTACAAGAATGTATATGTTGCAGAAGAGGAAGTAAGTGAAGAAGAGGATAGCGATTTGTGTGCTGGTCAAATTGAGAAAGTAGAAGCCTCTAAAAATGAAGAAATATATGAACATTATAGTGTTCATCCTTTGCATTCCAAGGAAGTCATGGGGAATGCTATTGAGTTGTTTCAAATGAAACAAGCCAAAGGAAGTCCCATTAGTGTTTGGGAGGAAAGTTTGGAAGCTCGGTGTTTCCCACAGCTATTTCCAACAGGTCAAGGAGGAAGATATGATGAGCGACCTGATCAAATTCCTGCTTCTGAATACCGGACTTTACGATTGTATGCAGAAGATCCTAGGTTTCGTCAATGCATTCCCTATTTGTTTCATCTACTGTTTGAAAGCGATCTGTCTGGACTGTCATATGCAGTGAACCACATCTTGAAAAGTGGTGTACAGATGCAAAACATCTCGGCAAGTGACTTTATGGATAAAGTCAATGTGCAAGACAGTATTTTGGATTCTCACCTGATTAATCTCATGGCGTGTCAGCGTGGTACTAATGAGTACTGGTACCGTCGTCATGGTGATTTAAAATGTATGCTGAGGAACTTAGGAACTCCCACATGGTTCCTCACTCTCAGCTGTGCCGACTATGGCTGGGAAGACTTACTTGAATTTCTACGAGAGGCAAATGGAAACATTGAAAATATCGAATTCAAGACACCCGGAGAACTGTGCTCTTTGGATCCAGTGAATGTATGCAGGTACTTCAATCATAGATTTGAAGCTATGATGTCTTTCATCATGAACAAGAAAAATCCACCTCTTGGAGAGGTGTTGGATTTCTTCTGGAGAAAGGAGTACCAAGCAAGAGGTGCTCCTCATATACATATGCTGATGTGGATCAAAGATGCACCCAAATTTGGAACAGATCCGGATGACTTAGTGATGAGTTTCATAGAACAGTATTCTACATGTGCTGTTCCAAAGGCAAAGGAAGACAAAAGCCTAAGAGAACAAGTTTTACGCTTCCAAAGCCATCGTTGCGGAAAGTACCGTCGTCGTAAATTCAGAAACAAGGACAAGTTCTACACAAAATGTCGTTTCGCGTTTCCACGACCGGTGATTTCTAAAGGAAGAGTGAACCGTTTGATGTCTTCGCTGCGACATAATGTGATGAAGAAATCACCCAAAAATACGTACAATTTGAAAAGGAACGAAGAGTCCAAGTACATCAACGACTACAACCCAGTGATTTTGTCCATGTGGAATGCTAACATGGATATACAGTTTGTGGCTAATAACTGTATGGCTGTGGCTCGGTATGTGACATCTTACATCACCAAAAAAGAAAAGACAGAATTGAAGGATATGTGGGAGGACATTTCCCATGAAAAGAGCCTCAGTAAGAAGTTGTACAGTTTCAGTCTGAAGATGTTGTCGCATCGAGAAATCGGAGCTTACGAATGTTCTGACCGGTTGTCTTCAGCAAGTCTCTATGCCAAATCCAGGAGTATCATTTGGGCGAGTCTTGGTCTTGCTGCAACGCGTAATCGAGTTCTGAAACCTGTACGGGAAATTGAGTATTTGGCGGAAAAGGAGCCAAACAGTACAGATATTTTGAAGACCAACATGTTGGATACATATTATCCAAATAGAAGCAGTCACCTCGAGAATGTTTGTCTGTATGAGGTTCTACAAAATTACATATTCAAGAGGAACATCAAAGAAGATATTGATAAAGGAGTGTATGCTGTAATTGGAAGTGAGGGATGTCTGGTCAAGCAAAGAAAATGCCACTTGGTAAACCATCGAAAATTGAGTGGCGAATCTCCTGAAAGAAAAGAGTTTTTCTATTTAGCACTTTTGCAACTTTTCAAGCCTTGGCGTGCAGAAGAGGAACTGCTTGGAGATTTCCTCTGTTACGAAGACTCTTTCAATGCCGCCAAGGAGACCATAGAATGTCCTGTTTTTCCCAAATATCTAGAAATGTTGAATGTGGAAATCGAGCAGGAAGCAACGATTGCAGCCGAGATTGCTAGAGACAGTTCTCAGGACAGTTAGAGTTCTGTTTCATTGAGTCAGGATCCACTAGGAGGACCAGTTATTGAAAATGAAGCTGCCACTGCCATGATTGAAGTGGAAAGAGCCATGGCACATGCTCAGGAGGATGCGGTTAACTTATTAGACTTGGAAAGACAACTCAACGTTGAGCAAAGGAAAATATATGACGAAGTTACCAACCAAATTGATCATGGATTAAGTCATGAGAAGAAAGAGTGCTCATGTACGTCGTTGAAGCCTGTCCGACTGTACGTGAGTGGAGAAGCGGGAACTGGAAAAAGTTTCCTCATTAAAGCAATTTCATGTTATTTGCAGAAAAGGACTGAGTCATCGCTGTCTTGTGTTGTCACCGCTCCAACTGGACTGGCAGCACATAACATTAAAGGTATTACTTTGCATCGTCTACTGATGCTGCCAGTGGAGCATGATAACAAATTACAATACCACAAGTTATCTGGAGATGCTTGTTGTGAAGTTTCAAGAGTCTTGAGGAAAATGAAACTTCTTATCATTGACGAAGTAAGCATGGTTTCCAATGTCATGCTTGCCTTTGTGCATTTGAGAATGCAAGAAGTTCTCAAAACAGAGTATGATGTGTTATTTGGTGGCAAACACATCATTGTTTTCGGTGATCTTCTGCAGCTGACACCAGTGAAAGGACAACCTGTGTTCAAAATGCTCACGCATGAAGATACCAGGAAGTGCCTAGGGAGCATTGGCAACGTCAATATATGGTTAAACTTCAATTATGCTGAACTGCGTGAAAATGTGCGTCAGGCGAAGGATGAAGATTACAAGAATATTCTACAAGATGTTAGAATCAGAAAAGTGACCGAGCATGGGAAAGAAGCTTTACATGCACGATTACTGTCAAATTTGTATCCAGAACAAGACGTTGTGCCTGAGAATATTTTTCTTAAAATTACTGAGAAGAAATCTGGAATATGTTTGATGCCAACTCTTGCAGAATGTGCCATCTTCAACAACAAAATGTTGCATTTAGAAAACCAAGAGATTGTGAAACTGGAAGTTATTGACAGAGTAGAGCATATGGGATCAACAATTATTTTGTCTGAGAATTTGAAATCAAAATTGGATTCATTAGAGAAGACTATATCTAAAACTGCAGGTTTTGAAAAGACTCTGAATGTGTGCTTAAATTGCCGTATAATTTTAAGAAGGAATTTACATGTTGAAAGAGGTCTGGTAAATGGATCAATGGGTAATGTTGTTGATTTTGTGAAATACAGAAATAGAGATGGAATTGAATTTTTAAAAATCAAATTTAATTGCATTGAGGAAGTACAGCTAATTGGTCGTTGCTCTGCTAGGTTTTTGCTTGTAAAAGACTTATATGTTCGCCGTAAGCAGTTTCCTGTTTGCTTGGCATATGCGGTGACAATCCATAAATCGCAAGGTTTAAGTGTAGACAGTGCATTGGTGAATATTGGCAGTTCTGTGTTCAAGGAAGGTATGGCATATGTGGCATTGTCACGAGTCAGAACTTTATCGGGATTGTACTTGATTGAGTGTGATGTCACAAACATTTGTGCGGATCTAGATTGTGTTAAGGAATACAATAGGTTAAGAAGAGAGTATGCGCCACATTTGCCTCAATATCCTTTGTTTGAGAAACGTGTGGTAGGCCGGAAACGAAGAAATGTGACCAATAGTAGGGAGGTTGTGGCAAAAAGACGAAAAGTCGATGAACCTGAAATTATAAGCAGAAAAAAAATGGATTCTGTTGAAGATGTTGTTGGTTTTCAATTTGAAAATAGTTCTGGTGTCAACTGCTATGCTAATGTAGTGGTTAATGTTATCTTTTCTCTAGAAACTTTAAAACAACAGATTGTGATCAATTCCGAGCAAAGTTTTTGCTGTTTACTGAACTCTGTGTTAGAGAAATGTAGCACTGATAGAACAAAAATAGAAAGTGTGACTGAAATTCGAAATCTGTTAGACAAATGTTCAGGTGAAACGCCATTCTCTCAAAATATTCAGCAAGATTGTCAGGAGTTTTTAATGTATATTCTTGATGTATTGCAAGATGAAGGTGTAGATGTAGATCATCTGTTTGGCCTTTCTTACCAATGGCAGCATGACTGCGAGAACTGTAGGGTATCAAGTACTACTAGTGTAGAGTCTGAAAGATTTATATATTTAACTTTGCCAGACAGTAAATCAGTGTCCTTTAGTAAGCTAGTAAAAGCAGCTGATCACAACATGGAGTGTAGCCAATGTAAGTCTGCAATGTTCTCCACATTATTTATACGAACATATGGCCAGTATGTCATTTTAATGTTCCAACGATGTAGGCCTGATGGAACAAAATTGACAACTTTAATTAAAACTTTTGTGGCTTCGCAGTTGTCAATATCAGGAAGGACTTTTGTAACTGCAGCAATTATATATCATGACGGTCCTTCAACAACATCAGGACATTACACAGCTTATTTGAAGTCTAGAAACGGCTGGTCATTCTGCAATAAATCTGTTTTAACTTAAAAAAAAATAGCCTTTTGACCTTAAAAATTCTTACCTGGTGTTTTTAAAACCAAAACTTTAGGGAAAGAATCTCGGGATCTGCTCTGAGGAATTTCAAGAGGTTCTAATGGCTCCTACACTATTTGGCCTTGAGGATAAGTGTAGTACAGAGTAAAACGTTAAATGTGAAAATGTGGAACATGAGTGAGCAAGAAGGATGAGATATTACTAGTACAGGATTGTGAAAGTGATCTTGAACGTTTTCTTTCTAAAAGTTGCGGAAAAAGAAAATGACGGGATTTGCTTAGAAGAATTCCAAGAGTTATAAATGGCTCTTACACGATTTGGCCTTGAGGAAATGTGCGGTAGAGAGCGAGAAGTTATTTATTGTATGTAACATATTTGTCAAAACGATGGAGCTTTTCTTTCAGAAAGTGGCGGGCTGAAAACAATAGCAGCACAACAGAGTATAAGCTGTTCATAGGACATCCTTTGACGTCATGGAAAGTAAGTTACTTTTAAGGAGTTCTGATTTCTGATTGGTTATGTTATATGGGTTTTTTACACCATCAATATGGGGCTATCCTTTTATATGGGTTTTTTAAACACAATCATTTTGATTGTGTTTTTTTCCCCGCTGTTATATGATGAATACCTTCAACTCACTGTTTTTAGTGAAATTTGATACATTCTGAGAACAGCAAAAATAAACCATTTAACATGTATAATTAATTCTGTACTTTTTGTATTTATGATATACATTGAGAACTGTGCAGGAGGCATGGAGAAACCGAGGCTTCTGTAAGTGTCAAGGGAGGTGAGTAATGTACATTGCTCTGTTGCATACAGTCCTCACCTTCTCCGTACTCCTGGATATGCTAGACTACATCTGCACAATGAGATACCTAAGCTGAGGAAATACAGGTGATGTGATTGTGGAATGAGCAAAAAAAATTGCACGTTTTTCAATTACATTACCTGTGTTTCCTAACATTACGAATCACATTGTGCAGATGAGGTTTAGGCTTGTCCAGGGACACAGAAGAGGTCTGGCCTTTGTTCAAGAGTGCAGTGGACATGACTCACTTCATTGGTAGGCCTGCACATGTATTATCTCCTCTGTACTCTTCAACAAGCCTAAATTTCATCTGCAACCCTGAGTAGGCCTCACCTCAAACAAACCTCTGGATAGTCCACACCTTATCGTCATCCTGAATCAATCATTTAAAATGTTAGGGGCAGATTTATGATGGCCGTGCGCCTCTTTTGTGCCGCTGTTGCGTCACTTTTGTGATGCAGCAGTGATGCAAAAGATGCACCATGTTGCAAGATAGGCCTCACTTCATCTCCAACAAGATACCGTCAGTTTAAACTGTAAACATTTAGGACTGTGTAGGGGGCATGGAGAAGCTGAATCTTCTGTAAATGTCAAAATTGTTCCATACAGTGCTGACCTTCTGCGTAGTCTTTGATATGCTAGACTCCATCTGCACAATGAGATACCTAAGCAAAGGAAACACAGGTGATGTGATTGTGAAATGAGGAAAAGAATTCCACATTTTTCAATTACATCACCTGTGTTTCCTAACATTATGAATCACATTGTGCAGATGAGGTTTAGGCCTGTCCAGGGACACAGAAGAGGTCTGGCCTTTGTTCAAGAGTGCAGTGGACATGACTCACTTCATTGGTAGGCCTGCACATTTATTATCTCCTCTGTACTCTTCAACAAACGTAAACAAACATCTGTGATGTCATCAGTGATGTCATCAGTGATGTCACTGACCATGTCATGAATGATGTAATATGTGACATCATCAGCAGTGGATTGCGGGTGCGCGATATATAGTTAGTGCAACTAACTATATATGGAATTTCAATGGTTTTGTGTGAGTAAAATAAGGTTTTGTAAATGCTAATTCCTAACTATATATGGTCTATAACCTATGGTTTTTTCAGTGAATATATATATACATACATATATAAACATATATAATCTGCATATCTATATAAATACAAATATAAATGCATGCATACATATACATATATGCATACATATGCATGTTATTTACATGAACATTTTAAACACACTAATAAAAGCAAAGCTAAAAAGCCACCTCATTACAAACAGAATGGCTTTAACTTAAACGAGGGCAAGATCTATTGCATTTTCAATGCTTGTTTACTTTGGTTCCATCAAGAAGGCATTCAGATGTGTCACACATTTGCCATAAATTCTGAATGTTAGCACTCTAGTTGCTCATTAGATCACTGTAGTAAAGCTACTGCTCACCAGGGAAGTCTTCTGCTAATCATACTTTCTATGGCAAAATGAACCCCCTCATTTTGTTCCTTTTTAAATTAAATGTTTTCAGACTTACCACTTCATTCCAATCAAGATGGCTTCTGGTGTGCCATACTTTTGTCATAAGTAAGACTGTTAGCGCTCTAGTTGTTCTTTAGAACACTCTGAGAGGTTCTGTCATTGGGCTATACTTGGGCTACATCTGGGTGATATTTGGGCTACCTTTGGGCTCTTTTGTCTCTGGTGGCCATCTTGGGAGACTGCATTTCAGAATTTGTTAATGAAATAGAAGAGGATTTGGGAAGTCACTCAAAATGTGCCCTAATTTTTCTTTCTGCAGCACTAATCATACTTTCTATGGCAAAATATACCCCCTCATTTTGTTACTTTTTAAATCAAATGTTTTAAGAGTTACCACTTTATTCCAATCAAGATGGCTTCAGGTGTGTCATACCTTTGTAATAAGTAGGATTGTTAGCGCTCTAGTTGTTCTTTAGAACACTCTAGGAGGCTGCAGTAGAACACAAAGGAATAGTGCAACTAACTATATATGGAATTTCAATGGTTTTGTGTGAGTAAAATAAGGTTTTGTAAATGCTAATTCCTAACTATATATGGTCTATAACCTATGGTTTTTTCAGTGAATATATATATACATACATATATAAACATATATAATCTGCATATCTATATAAATACAAATATAAATGCATGCATACATATACATATATGCATACATATGCATGTTATTTACATGAACATTTTAAACACACTAATAAAAGCAAAGCTAAAAAGCCACCTCATTACAAACAGAATGGCTTTAACTTAAACGAGGGCAAGATCTATTGCATTTTCAATGCTTGTTTACTTTGGTTCCATCAAGAAGGCATTCAGATGTGTCACACATTTGCCATAAATTCTGAATGTTAGCACTCTAGTTGCTCATTAGATCACTGTAGTAAAGCTACTGCTCACCAGGGAAGTCTTCTGCTAATCATACTTTCTATGGCAAAATGAACCCCCTCATTTTGTTCCTTTTTAAATTAAATGTTTTCAGACTTACCACTTCATTCCAATCAAGATGGCTTCTGGTGTGCCATACTTTTGTCATAAGTAAGACTGTTAGCGCTCTAGTTGTTCTTTAGAACACTCTGAGAGGTTCTGTCATTGGGCTATACTTGGGCTACATCTGGGTGATATTTGGGCTACCTTTGGGCTCTTTTGTCTCTGGTGGCCATCTTGGGAGACTGCATTTCAGAATTTGTTAATGAAATAGAAGAGGATTTGGGAAGTCACTCAAAATGTGCCCTAATTTTTCTTTCTGCAGCACTAATCATACTTTCTATGGCAAAATATACCCCCTCATTTTGTTACTTTTTAAATCAAATGTTTTAAGAGTTACCACTTTATTCCAATCAAGATGGCTTCAGGTGTGTCATACCTTTGTAATAAGTAGGATTGTTAGCGCTCTAGTTGTTCTTTAGAACACTCTAGGAGGCTGCAGTAGAACACAAAGGAATTAACTGACAGTCTCTGTCCTTGTTGGATGTACATGTTTTACTGAGAATGTCAGACTTCATTCTCACGTGACTGAGAAAGATAATGTGAATTTACAGAAAATATGCTTTCAGTTTAGCTTATAGATCCCCTTCCAAACCACTGTGGGAAAAGCATGAGATAATAGGTTTCTTTCAAACATGATTCATGATATCCCAGCAGAAGGCTTTTTCACATGGTAAAATCACCTTAGAACACACCACAATTCCTAAAATGAGTATGGTACCATCAACAAATGATTTATAATGTAACTAAAGTCCTAAAACCCTCTATTAACTACAATGCTTTTTAATGAGGTGATATCATGTATATTGGTCCCAAGATGGCTGCCAACACTTCTTGGATGAAGTGCTGACAGCCAATCAGATCTCACGATGAGATGTGTGGTTAGGCTCCGCCCAGATATATATGTGTTTTTGAAGTTAATTTTAATAAAAACCACTGGAGCAATTTTTACCAAATATAGCAAAGGCACTTCTGCGTACCAGTCCCTACAATTTTGCCAAGTTTGGTGTAATTCCGTTCAGCGGTTCGGGCTGTAGCCTTGTCAGAACGTCCTATGGAAATTAACATGGGGAAAACACGTTTTGGGACCCCCCCTTTTTTCTCAGCCCCCACTTCACGAATCTCCCCGAAACTTTCAGGGAAGGAGCGAAGTGGAGCTGGCCGAAATTTTTATGAAATAAAATGTAGTGTAGGTCCTATATTCCCAATAGGCTCTGCGCATTGGAATAATATATTCAGCACTGTAGACGTAGGACTGAGGTTATCTAGGTCTCTACTGACTATATTAGACTTAAGGTTTGCCAGCTAGCTCAGAGGTCACTAGAAACTTTCTCGAATAAACGAGGAGGAGTTTAACCTCCCTTGATAGACAAGAAGGGATTAGCTTCTGACAACCATAAAACATGACAACTTTGCTCTCCCTGAATAAGAGTGTATCTCTAGAGTCGTGTGAAAACAATAGACAGCTATTTCACTCAGTCAAATGTGCGTACTTAGTATCACCAGAATGCAGAGAAAAGAGAGACGGGCGTTTTCAATTAAAGGTGTTATTTATTGAGCAGTCTTCTTCCTCATACAAGAGAAATGAATTGCCACGATTGTTCATACTCATGGTAAAGTAAAGTGCGTACAGTAAAAGGAGGATTATAAAATGATACTGTAAAAGCATTGATATGGTTTCTTAGCCATATGATACTTTAAAATAGATAAAATATATACATACATATATACATTGACTAATCGTACTCAACTGGTGCTTCTAAAGACGCCTACCCCGGTGTACCTGACCTAAGCCTAATACATGGGAAGGAGTAAGTAAGCAGCAGTTTAAGTTAAGTTTGTTTTGCCCAGAATCTGACTCAAGAATTCTCTGTAAGGGTTTAGTCAGTTCCGTACCTGGGTAATAGAAAGGAGGAGGACTGGTATCTCTGTCTCAGGACTCAATAACCCAGCAACCCGCAAGGGTAGGCTGGAAACGCCGGAGCTGGATTTCTCGGCAGGAGAAAAGACAGCGTCTTTCTCAGCGCATCTAGGAGGAGGGGCAGCGTCCGTGGGCTCTCGCATCAGCTGGGCTTTCGGAAGTAGATAGCTGCTCTGCTCCAGAATTACCTCCGTATGTTTGCTTAAGGCAACGTTGGTATATTTATACCGTAAAGGTGCCTGGGTTTGACGTAAGGTTGGACATAAGACGTCAATGAAGATGTCACTAAGAACTGGCCGTTCTTACAGTGCTTTACTGGAGTTCTAGGACGAAATCAAAACAAAGGCAAGGGGGATTTCCCAGGTTGCTGGAGGCTTGGTTTTGTTTAGAGAACTTGGTGTGCTTACTAGGGGGCCGGAGAAGTAGCCTTGCTTAATGTGACAGCATGTGCTACGACTGAATTATGGATATGATTATTATGCCGTTGTATGGACATTATTGATTTTAACCGGACAAGGGCATAAAATAGGAATATCGATTCAGGTTTCCTAGATAACACGCTGGCCGAAATTTTGGAAAATTACACGCAAATTCCTCACCCGGCGCCAAAGTTATTCCCAATAGAATGTTGCGGATTTCCTGTGGTAGCTAGGTCCTAACTATATATACCTACTGGCTATCGCCAGTAGGTTATATATATATATATATATATATATATATTCACTGAAAAAACCATAGGTTTCAGGAGTTATATAGTTAGGAATTAGCTTTTAAAAAACCTTTGAAATTCACTCAAAAAACTATAAGTTTTAGTGGTGTTATAGTTAGCTGGACATTTTACTCATACAAAACCATTGAAATTGCTCCTATATAGTTAGTTGTACTAACTATATTTCGTGCACCCGCAATCCACTGCTGATGATGTCACATATTAGATCATTCATGACATGGTCAGTGACATCACTGATGACATCTCAAATGACATCACTGATGACATCACTGATGACATCATCCAGTGAATGTGGTTTGCTTCGTTATTTAAATATGCATTATATATATAGCAATTTGCATTGAAGAATAAGTGGATATATATAAATAAATATTTGGATGGAGGATTTAGTAGCAGTGTAATTGACTGTTTACTTGACCAATTTATAATGTCTCACTAAATATAGTGGATAGTGACTAAACTGTGTGAATATCTGTATCACTTTGTCAGTTGTTGTGTAAACTGATTCTACAGTTGGTTACTAGCTATGTGAAAGTCTATATTAGTTATTGATTAGTTAACTGAGTATTTGTATGGGAGTGTGAAAGTGTGTGTGGTTCGGTGGGGGGTGTGTGACTGTCTAAAGATGTGTGAATAGTTGATTCAGTAGATATATGAAGTTAAAACTACATGTTCTAACAGTTGTTTGGGTGAGTGAATATCTTTATGGGTGTGGTGATGAACAAATATATTAATCAATGGTACAGGTCCTACAAACTAGAAAAATAAAAGGCAGTGTATGTGTCAGTTGTTGTATATAAATAAGTATACATAAGACACAATGATTGTGTGAGTGACTGTATGGATAACTGTATACTTGTAATAATGATTTTATAATTCGCTAAGTATGACTTACTATCTAAATGAATAGAAGAAGTGGCGTTTGTATAAGTGTTTTGCTAAGTAAATATGTAAGTATGATCCATTGTTTGCATAAGTGAGTAGGATGACTTCATATGTGAATAGGATGCGTGCTGTTGTTTAATGTCGATATAGATGTGTAAGTATTTTTGATAGTGTTCTATTGTTCATTGACAGCATGTATGAGTGAATCCATAGGTAAGTGATTAGATGTGTGTATACATCTATGAATCACTGAGTGGATTTTTAGATACTTGCATTGCTGTGACAATGGATTTAAATATGATACTCTGTGTTTTACAAAGAGTGATGAAAAATTGTAATAGTGTATGAAAAGGTGTATGTGATTGTCACATGGATGATGTCATCAGTGATGTCATCAGTGATGTCATTTGATATGTCATCAGTGATGTCACTGACCATGTCATGAATGATCTAATATGTGACATCATCAGCAGTGGATTGCGGGTGCATGAAATATAGTTAGTACAACTAACTATATAGGAGCAATTTCAATGGTTTTGTATGAGTAAAATGTCCAGCTAACTATAACACCACTAAAACTTATAGTTTTTTGAGTGAATTTCAAAGGTTTTTTAAAAGCTAATTCCTAACTATATAACTCCTGAAACCTATGGTTTTTTCAGTGAATTTCAAAGGTTTTTTAAATGCTAATTCCTAACTATATAAGACCTGAAACCTATGGTTTTTTCAGTGAATTTGCAAGGTTTTTTTAAATGCTAATTCCTAACTATATAAGGCCTGAAACCTATGTTTTTTTCAGTGAATTTCAAAGGCTTTTTAGATGCTAATTCCTAACTATATAGGGCCTGAAACCTATGGTTTTTTCAGTGAATTCGCAAGGTTTTTTAAATGCTAATTCCTAACTATATAAGGCCTGAAACCTATGGTTTTTTCATTGAATTCGCAAGGTTTTTTAAATGCTAATTCTATTAGCGGATAACGTTTTTATATATTAAAACGTTTTTTAAATCTCAAATGCCTGCTTTGCTAACATAGTTTTTAAGCACAGGCTCTTTTGTCTCTGGTGGCCATCTTGGGAGACTGCATATCAGAATTTTTTTAATGAAATATAAGAGGATTTGAGAAGTCACTCAAAATGTGCCCTAATTTTTCTTTCTTCAGCACTAATCATAATTTCTATGGCAAAATGAACCCCCTCATTTTGTTCCTTCGCAAATTAAATGTTTAAAGTGTTAACACTTTATTCCAATCAAGATGACTTCAGGTGTGCCATACTTTTGTCATAAGTAAGACTGTTAGCCCTCTAGTTGTTCTGTAGAACACTCTGGGACATTCTGTCATTGGGCTATAGTTGGGCTACATCTGGCTGATATTTGGGCTACATTTGTTTTTTTTGGTCTCTGGTGGCCATTTTTGGGCTACATTGGGCTACATTGGGCTACATTTGGGCTCTAACATATATATAGCCCAATGTAGCCCAATATATATTTTTTCAAAGTTAATTTTCGTAAAAAACCACTGGAGCACATATCTTGAGACATAGCAAAGGCTCATCGGCTACCAGTCCCTACAATTTTGCCAAGTTTGGTGGAAAACCATTCAGCCGTTCTGGCTAAAAGTGAGTCCAACCGCCCTATGGAAATTAACATGGGGAAAACACGTTTTGGGACCCCCCTTTTATCTCGGCCCCCGCTTGACGAATCCCCCCCAAACTTTCAGGGAAGGACCGGAGCGCCGCGAGGCAAAGTTAAAGAAAATTTCAGGAAGATTCCTCAACCGGCGCCAAAGTTATTCCCAATAGAATGTTGCGATTTCCCTATGGAAAACAATCCTAACTATATATACCTACTGGCTATTGCCAGTAGGTAATATATATATATATGTATATATATATCTCCAGTAGGTAGTTATAGTTAGGACCTAGTTTCCATAGGAAATCCTCAACATTCTATTTGGAATAAATATGGCGCCGGTTGACGAATACATGCGAAATTCTACAAGAAAATGGCCTGCTTGGCTCCGCTCCTTCCCTGAAAGTTCCGGGGAGATTTGTGATGCGGGAGCCAAGAAAAAAGGGGGGGTCCCAAAATGTGTTTTCTCCATGCAATTTTCCATAGGGACCTTTAAGACGGACTACAGCCCGAACTGCTGAACAGAAGTATACCAAATTTGGCAAAAAGGTAGAGTTTGGTTCGCAGATTATGCATTTTGTTAAATGTTGTAAATCCGTTCTTTAGTTTCTGAGAAAATCTAAAGTAAAATCATAGATATATCTATAGATGAAGTACCGTACGAGTACTGTCCGAGGATAGTGTGCGTACCATTGCGAGCAAGAGCTGCATGCTAATTGGCAGTCGACTGTCAACACTCCAAATCAGGAAGTGTTGGCAGCCATCTTGTGCCTTGGTAGACCTGAGGCACAACAAAGCAGTGAAAGAAACACGAAAAACACGCAAAGGGGGCAGCGTAGAAACACCCTGACCCCGTAGGCCTGCTCAGGGGGTCCCATAAGGACCCTCAAGGCAAAAAACATTTTTTTTTTAAAGTCGCGGTATACTCGTATGGTACGCGTATGCTATAAAAAGAAGAAAAAAAAACGAAGCCCGCTTTATTGTTAATTAGCCCCCAGGGGGAATGTTTTTATTTATAATGGGTGGCCCAGAGGGCAGCCCACTCCTCTGACCAGGCCTTGGCCAAAATACTCTGTAATTACATAACCAGACAAGAGGCACAGCCTTCTCATACATCATAGCCAAGACCTGGAAAGAACTCCCCCTCAGCATCAGATGAACCCCCATACTGAAAGCATTCAGGAACAGCCATAACACCTGCCTTTTTGAATGACGAAAGCTGCACAAATACCCCCACATACTCCCCCAGCACCTGGAAATCCTCACAGGTGAATAGTGAGCTCTATACATCTCTAATTGATTAATTCATACGCCACCACAGTTTGTGTTTGAGTGTTATGAACAGGCCCTGCCATTGCTTTGGTTGCCTGTAACTCTAATGGGTAGTGAAATGAGCAGTACTACCTTCTTTAATATACTCAGAATCTCTGATATTTGTTTGGTTTGGCTTCACATCTGAGAGCTACTTTTAGGGTGCTGGTGAGCTACCAGTAGTTCCCGAGCTAGTAGTTGGAGACCCCTGGTATATATAGTGAGTGGGGAATTGTAGTCCTGAAGCATAAATATAAAGGGTATCACACCACAAAATGCATAATACATAGCACTTTGAATTACTGCATTCCCTAAAGCCTGCCTCAGTTCATGAGTACATGCTTACTGAGTGAATGATTACATTAATATACGGTAATAAAGAGAATTTTAAAAAAGTTTATTAAAAAGGGAAGTTACCAGAATAATAAGTCGGAAAAAAAGGGGAATGAATGTTAATACTTTTATTAAAAAAATATTAACCTATAGAAATGCTTTATTAATAAAAACAATTTTAAATAAAGCATTTTAGAAATTATACGAAAGTTAAAAAGTATGGAAAAAGGCACATTTACATAAACATGTGACACGCTAAAACAGTGCAAATGAGAACACCTGTCAACTGAAAAACGTGACTTAATAGTGGGAGGAGCAATAAATTGATCTCATAGACTGTTAAGTAACCAAAAAGTATATAAACCACACCTGTGGGATGATTAGTTTCGTTTTAGAGACTGAATACGGGCGAAGAAACTACGAACAAAGGAATGCTGAGGAACTGCGGAAACATCTTCACATTATCTTTCATTTCTTTAGAGAGTACATATTGTTAATGTATATTTAAAAAAACATGAATCCATATGTACTTTCCGGAGGAGTTGGATGAATTTCTATGGAGGAAGGAAAGAATATCAAAGAGAGGTAAATTATCTGAATTGAAATATAGGTTATTTAATGAATTAGCACGTGCAAAGTCTTGATTAGGAGCGGTGTCATAATGTTCAATTTATCTTTCATTTCCCGAGAGGGATCATATTGTAAATGTATATTTTAATTTATATTAAACTGCATGATCCTTCAACTGGAGTTGATTGACTTACAACCAAATTTTTTTTGTATGGAAGTATTTCTTTATGATTGTAAAATATAGTAAAAACAAAACTCTTTATCTTCTATCTTCTATAGTGAAATTGGCCTAAAAGTATTTATATTAAGTAGTGCTTTTTGCAAATTTCACTCGTGAAGAATTGGAGGATTATCTTCGGGAGCACTTTTTTGAAAAAAAGTAATATAATTGTTGTTTTAAATGTTATGATTGTTAATTGTAATAATGATATGAAATGTACATAAAAAGAAAGATGAAGTAGTGAGGGAGTGTTTGTCGTAGCACTTCTATTCTACTTTATCTGAAAGTAAAAGTAGCCCAAACATTTATTAAAAGATGATGGGGCAACACTTATATAATGTACACATAAGGAATGAGTGCTTATGACTTTGAATAAGTCGAATAAAGATATTCTGACTGACTGACTGACTGAGTGCTTATGATAAAATAAAATAAATGTGGTCGAACGCATGATACCAATGAATGTAAAATAATTTTTGCATTTCACCCATATGATGAATATAAAAGGCTCAATAAAAATATTTTGAAAACATGAGCATTTTTCTTTCAAGGATGGTTTGAAAGCTATACATTTTATAAAAGAGCATAGTACTGCACGCTAAAGGAGAAAAGTCAGCACAATTATGATAGAATAGAAAATAGAATACTGTTTTTAAATACTTTTACAGTCAACAAACTCGTAAGCATAGTACACAGTTTAAGTTAAAAACACCCTAGCACAACTAGTTTTTGAAACGCATAGTAAAATAAAGTGTGTCACAAAATGAGCTACATACATGGTGACTGTATCGTAACGTCACATAGAAAAAATAAAGCCAATCAAAATTAGCATGAGGAAGGTAGACCTAAGTACACAACAGCCAATCACATTTTTTTCAAAAACATGCGCCCGTAAATGGATTGGTCGCTAATACATTTTCTTACAATGCTTCACAACCAATTAAAAAGAGGTTTTGAAAGTTTCTGTTTTTAACATACGAGTAAATAAGATATCTTTGAATGTACACACAGCGGGAGGGAATTATTAAAGATGACTTGCTTTCGCAAGACCCCGAAAGGCTTCTTCCAAAATAGGTACGCACTTTACTGCCAGACCCCATTCAATGATTATCCAGGCACTCAAGCCTAAACACGTCAGAAATCATCTCCTATCACTTTTTCTTCTTTTTAGTGTCTTGTGTGTGGCAGACTGGGTGACCCTATGTCCAGAGCCCTCGAAGGCACTGGAGACTGCTACGCCGAACAGCAGCTCCTGCAGTGTCCCTGAGCCACGCGACCCCCCTCCCTACATTTAAAAGCCCCGAGGGGAGGTGGTAAATTAGTCAAGACTGAATACGTTAGTATAGCCCACTCTGCTTACGCTACCAGGAAAAAACAACAACACTACATGGCCCAGATTTCCTTTGTAGTGATTTGTCAGTTCCATGTCTAGTTGTCAGAACGGCACACGCACTCCCTCATGGCTGGTATACACCCACACCACACCCGTCCAGCGCATACGTCACAACACACGTGACCCTACCAGTAAAAAAGACGGAGCGTACAATGCCCCCACGGTCCCGCTGACTCCTCATATCCTTCTGGAGACGGCATTGCTTTTACACATGGGGAGATGCTAAGTTGCTTGTGGAAATGCAATATTGTTTGGATTTTGAAAGTGAGGACAGATTTTACTGTTGTGTCTTTCAAAGTTCAAACTAAGTTTGCTATGGGAGGGCAGGACCCGCAAGACTTCCGCCCTCTTATAGCTGATAGCCGTATCCCGGGGGTAGGCACCCCGGGACACTGCAGGAACCGGCTCTGGGCGTGGTGGTTTCCAGGGCTCTCAAGGGCCCCTGTCACACACTACAGAAATCACCGGGGGGTGGTTGTTGCAGGGGTTTGAGGTCCACATACTTTTAATTTTGTAGGGGGGGCGTGGACGCGCAAGTGGCGCAAGGGGGTTGTAAATGTGGTACACAGTGTTTTGTTTTAGTTTTCTTTCCAATCTGTCTTGTAGAGGATCCAGGGTAAATATAACGGTTTTTGTACGGCCAGTACCTTTCAACGCTACCCTCAAACGGCTTTCTGCCTGTTACCATAGTAACAGTTCATGGAACACTTGCGTGAGCACAGAGGTTAGAAGTTCAGCACAATATGTTGCTAATTGGAATAGTTACTGTGTTAGAGATTTTTTTTTTCTCCATAGGAACCGTTAGTCGTAGAAGAAGTCAGTGGAAAAGTTTTGTTAGCGATTCCCTCCTGTTCGGGGAGAATTAGGGTAACGCAGGGCTCCAAGCGGGACTTTACGAAGCTTGCTCCTTATTGGGTGGGAATGGTTCACTGTTATCCGTGATATTGTGACACATTTCCAAAGGAGTAGGAGAAAAGAAAGTAGTAGAGGGCAGGTTAGGAACACTATTAACTCTGTACAGTGCCCATAAGGTGGTGGAGAGGGATTATGAGGGAAAATTTTGTTTTTAAATGTTTTAAGGGCCATTTATATAATTGCCGTTTGGTGTATAAATCACGGCGAAAAAATGACAGTGTCTTGCACTGTGTTTTTTTATCAAGTTTGCGGGTGACATACTTCTTAGGAATAGTGTTTACTTATAATGTGGTGTTTACTTTCCTGATAGGGAGGTGTGGTTGCGCAGCAAAAAAATCACTCTAAGTTTGAAACAGTTTTTATTAAGCAAATACAAATAAACTTTCTTCTGAAACTGTCGCTGTATATATGAAAGGGGTGACAATTAAAAATGGAATTTCATAAAATATCAGTTAAGCGTGGCTATATCCTTTTTCCTGCTATAGTTTGTAAAAGTGTTGCCCCACATTCTTGATGATGTAAGAAGGCATCAGTTACTTTTAAATAAAGTAGAATAGAACTGCTACAACAAACAGTCCCGCACTACATTATCTGAGATCAAGAGAACAAGTAAAAAACAGTTACATACAAGTGACTTCATATTACATAGAAATGTATGCATTATTATTTTTTCAAATTTGTATTTTGTACAATTCAGGAGCGTGCTGTTGTAGTGCTTAGAGGTTGCAGACTGTTCCGCTAACAAATCACATACTCACTAAAGAATATACAGGATGGTACTCTTATAATATATAGTACATGTCCTATTTATTCTTTACAGAGAGGGTGAATAGGAACCGCAAATAAGAATAGAAATTAGAAAATAACATTCTGAAATTTAGTATTAAATATTTAAAGTAACAAAGTATGCATGATAGCTATATATTTTTTCTTATGCAGTTACGTAAAATATGTTTATTGAAAAAAATATCTGATCAAGTACTTTTTAATATTTCAAAGTTATATTACAGATGGCGCTTAAAAATCCCCCATTCCTCTTCTGTAGCAATAGGACAATCTATCATAATATAACGATTGATACCATTGTTACAGTAAAAAGAAAAGGAAAATAAAGTTATGTATTTAACAGAACATCCATAATGAAATAATTTCGAGCAGTAATTATTTACTGAACTTCTTTTCTCCGGGAGGTGAAAAAGTTTGATCTTCATGGCGACGGGTCATAAACTTCTCTGAGATCATGACGGTGAGAATAATAATATATATATATTTTCACAGCACATGATCACAAGGGGAAAATAGACTGAAAACCGCAAGCTGGTAACGTTGCTTACTTATCGTTACTTTTTGTGAAGACGAATCGTGAATTCTACTAAGAACAACGTCACTGTTTATATGATAATATACATATTAACAGTGTGTGATCCCTAGGAGGAAACACACTAACAAGTGGAAGATGGTGACGTGGATTGTAAATGTTTAGGGTTTGCGTTGATGGGTCACCAACACCTCTCAATCGAAGTACAGTGTCAATATTATAATATCAAAAGTCACTATATATAAGCTGAAAGGAGCCCAAAAAGGAGCAATGTTTATTATAATCTATCTGTTTCTAAAAACAAGCTGCTGACGTTGCAGTGAAAAAGCGAAAAACATGCAATACCATTTTTTTCTAGATATAAATGTTTAAATATTGACAAATAGCCACAAATTATAACTAAGTACTATGCCTATGCCATATTGAAACAACTTACACCAGAATATGTTTGTTGACGTAAAAAGAGAATCCAATGTTAGAAAACGGAACCTGCAACACAAATTGGCGACTCAGAAATAAGTCGCGAAAACAAAACTAATTGCACAGTAAGTGTGGTTTATATAGTTTTTGGTTGATTAGTAGTCTACGGAAGGAAGATGTGGCTCCGCCTATTTAGATGGCACGTTTTGCAGTTTACACGTGCTCACGTTTTAGCTGTTTTACTTCTGCACGTGTTTGGAAAAGTTACAAACTGTGAAACTGTAAAGGTTTCGATTACGATAGTAACACGTATAAGGTATTATTATCTACATATGTTGGAGAGTTTAAAAAGTGTTTCTCAGTAAACTGTGTTCTTTGCATTTTCATGATTAAAAACATCTAAATAGAAGACATAAAAACAAATATCGTTAAAATTAGAAGAAAAAAAATGGATTAATATTTGTTATTATTATAGTTCTTAATTAAAAAAAAGCTAGCTTTTGTAAATCTTAAACCTATCCTCGGAAAAGTGTGCCGGCATTCGGGCATTGGGAAAATCAAGCAAGGTATTACTTACAGTGGGATAGTGGTGGGCTAAGATGTTGATGGACTATTGAATCAAACTGTGAATGGTGTTGTTGAAAGCCAGGTATTATAGGTGCTGTGTCATACTTTTATAACACTTATATGTTAATTACTGCTAATTAAATTAAAAATATTCTTAAATTATAAGTAGGGCTGCTTGATTTCTACTGAAGTTTACAGATAAATACAAACAGAAAATTATTTATTTTCCTCTTTGTTTTTATTTGAAACTGTGCATGAATACTGAAATTGGGTTATTTTTTAAGCGTTTGTAAATGCTGTCAATGTTGAGTAGTCGGGCAATAGGTCTGGTGTTCTAAAAGTAAAAGGGTCAAAACAATAAAAGACTTTTAGAAAAGATCCTTAAGGAGCAATATATATCCTAGTGTAATAAAAGTAGCCCATTTTAATATGAAGATTGTGTATAGTTTATCATGTAAAAGTGTTTACATGAGTGAAAACGTTCAGTCTTTCAGCCATGAGTGCATATTTATCAGCAAAATGAATGTGGAAATACACAGATTATTTTTTTTACAAAATCAGAAATATATATGTGTAAATAGATATACAAATATTTAAAAAATATATGGTTAAATATAGATGGAAATGTCCCAAAAATAAATACCATAAAACCTGGAGGTATAATTATGAGTAAAAAAACACTACTATTGAGTTTTTTTTGCAATAAAAAGTATACACGTGTTTTTAAATTTTACTTAAGAAACACTATAGGTATAGAGATATTGTAGTTACATATTGACATTTAACAAACCTTTGACATTCACTGAAAAAATCATAGGTTTCAGTTACGTTATAGTAAGAAATTATCATTTAAAAAACCTTTGAAATTCACTGAAAAAAACATAGGTTTTATCCACGTTATAGTTAGGAATTAGCATTTAAAAACCTTAGAAATTCACTGAAAGAACCTTAGATTTCACGCATGTTATAGTTAGCTAGACATTTCACTCATACAAAACCATTGAAATTTCCCCGTTATAGTTAGTTCAGCTAACTATAACTCACGCGCCCACAATGCACTGCTGACGACGTCACATATTACATCACTCATGACATGGTCAGTGACATCACTCATAACATCACTGATGACATCTCAAATGACATCACTGATGACATCATCCTTGTGAAAGAGTGGCAGACCTCCTCTCACCCGAATATACCCTTTGATAAACACATTGAAAAATAGAAACTAAAATGTTCAAAACAATGGAGATACCAATACCCGTTACAACAACGTATTCAGTAATTACAAAATCTACATACACATCCACTCATTCACAAACAGTTTTATATAGTCACTCATACATGTACTCACTCATCATATGTACTAACACCTATACATCCTGTTACACACTAATAGTCATCCATATAGTTACTCACACATATACTCATACATGCAAATATACTATCAAACATCAATTTACTTGCATATACAGCTATACACACACCACTACACTTACTTCTTCAGAAATGTACACATACTTACTCTCTTAAACAATCAATTATAGAAACCTATACTTATTCATACAGGAACTCTTCCAATCTCTCACTCTCACATATACTCACTTATATACATCAATACTTACATATACTAGATCAAAACATATGTAGTTACTCATAAATATTGAGACAGTCATTCACTCATTAACACACCCATACACACACTCATCCACCAATACAGTCCTGCACACATGCTGTCTTAAAAAAACATACAAACAGTGAGTCACTCATTCACGCATCTATACGCTAAGTAATTTCCCCCACCGAACCATACAGACACTCATACTGATACTTAAAAAAAACTAATAACCCACATACACACTCATGTAGCTACTCACCAACCCATACAGCCACTTATACACAAAGTGAGACACTGATACAGATATTTAAATATTTAAACATTACTCGTTAATACATGTATTCACTAAGATACACTTAATAAGTTAGTTATACAATCAATTTTACAAAAAAAAATCCATTTAGACACTTATTTACCCATTTATTCTTCTGTCGAGCTTTCGATATACATATATAAAAACCATTGAAATTCCCCTGTTATAGTTAGTTCAGCTAACTATAACTCACGCGCCCGCAATGCACTGCTGATGACATCACATATTACATCACTCATGACATGGTCAGTGACATCACTGATGACATCACTGATGACATCTCAAATGACATCACTGATTACATCACTGATGACATCATTGATGTGATAATACGATGCACCTCCTCACACTCTAATCTAACCTTTGATACACCCAGTGTTGAATACAGACTACCATTCCAGAAACCATTGACACACCAATACCAGGTACTACATACGCACTCACTGATTCCTAAGTCTACACACACATCCACTCATTCACCCATACAATCACTCATACATTCAGTCACTCATCAATACAACACTATTATATGCACTCATACACCTATACAGACACTCACACACTGCCACTCATTCATGGAGTTACTCACACATCTAGTCAGTCATGCAAAGAATCAATAACACTCCCATTTCCTCATCTATACAGTTATACACACACAATACCCTACTTATTCAAACATAGACTAACACATACTTACTCTCTTTTACAATCACTGATACAAGTACACATTCCATACAGTCACTTACACAATCACAGGCTCTCATGTATAGTCATTTATATATGCCAACTCTCACATGCACTGTGTTTTACATATGTACTTACTTGGACATGTAGCACTGTGATATCCATTCACTCACCAACACACCCATGCACACAGTCAACCACTCATGCAGCTCTTTCCACATGCACTCTTGAACCCATATACCAAGTGAATCAACTGCTCACACATCTATGCACAGAGTCACACACCTCCCAGCCACCCACACACACACTCACCCTCACATACAAATACTTGGGCAACCAATCAATAACTCATATATCCACTCATATAGCTACTGATCAACACATGCAGCAGCTTACACAACAACAGACATACTGATGCACACATTCAAACAGATTAGTCACTAACCAATGCATTCAGTAAGACACATTTAATCACTCACTCATACAGTCAGTCACATGCCTACTAAATCCTTCATCCAGACACTCATACATCCACTCATTTTTCAATATATAAAACATATTCTAACTTTACAGGAACACACAGACACTGGATGATGTCATCAGTGATGTCATTTGAGATCTCATCAGTGATGACACTGACCATGTCATGAATGACTTAATATGTGACATCATCAGCAGTGGATTGCGGGCGCGCGAGTTATAGTGAGTCCAACTAACTATAACGTGGGAATTTCAATGGTTTTGTATGAGTAAAATGTTCAGCTAACTATAACTGGTGTGAAACCTATGGTTTTTTCAGTGAATTTCAAAGGTTTTTTAAATGCTAATTCCTAACTATAACAAATGTGAAACCTATGGTTTTTTCAGTGAATTTCAAAGGTTTTTTAAATGCTAATTCCTAACTATAACAATTGTGAAACCTCTGGTTTTTTCAGTGAATTTCAAAGGTTTTTTAAAAGCTAATTCCTTTGTATATCGAGTTTGTAACCTACAATTGTTAGTGTTTTTTTATTAGCTGTTTTTTATAAGTATTAATTATTGTTAATTTATTTAAAAAAATATTTTTTTCAATGTATTTTTCTTTTTTTTAGAATTTTTTCCTGGTGCGCTCAGGGTGCGCGCACCGGTAAGCTTACCCGTATCATTTTGACTTGGAGCGCTCAGGGTGCGCGCACCGGTAAGCTCTCCCAAGAGCACAGCGAGAGCGCTATTTCTGCGTTCGTAAAAAAAAAATTAGGTATGAAAAGTAAATAATAATGCAAGACATTCAGTACCATGCTTATAAAAGTAGTATTTTTGATTTTCCGAATGAAAATGATTTTGCATTTCCGTAAAGCTACCAAAATGTCACTCAGGCGCGCCGCGTAAGCGCCCCCGGAAGCGCCTACGATCGCGCCGCGTAAGCGCCCCCGGAAGCGCTCCGGTGCGCGCAGCGTAAGCGCGCCAAGTCATGTGACCTTAAATTAACACTTTTGATTGGTTGCTAACATTTTTTTTACAAAGAATGAAAACCTCACCCGTTTCCTTCACTTCTTCTTTCACTTTTGTGACTGAAAGACCTGTTGTTTGCTGCTCAACCTTTTTGGGATTATAATGGCTGCTAGACCCACCAGTAGCAGTGAGGACTCAGATGGGTTCATAGAGGAAGAGGCTCCTCAGCCTAGAGTAAAGGAGCACTTCATTTGGAAGTTTTTCTCAATACCAGCAGATAAAAAAAAAGTTAATTCTCCAAAGGTGGAGTGCGGAATTTGTCATACTGTCCTTGCACGGGGTGACCCTACCAGGAAATTCGACCATGATTCGGCACGTTCAGAGGAGGCACCCCCATAACTATGCCCGGGAGAGTGTCAGGGCTCTGGCACGAGAGGCTCCAAGGGATGGCGCTTCTACTTCGACTGGAGGACCAACTGTATCATCGGTGAGGGGGCGACCAGAACAGCTAATTCAAAATATTCAGCCTGTTTTTGATGGCATCACAATCAAATGCAAAGATTGTGATGAACTACTTTGTTATGGTGAACAAAGTATTATGAACATTGTCCAAACAAAAGAGAACCACTGCTGCCGTCCCCATCCCTAATTTTGATTCTTTTTTTTTTGCTCCTGTTGAGCAGTTTGACATTCTCTGTTTTTGTTTTTGTTGAGAAAAAAACGAAAAAAAGAAGAAAAAAAGTTCTTTTTAGAACTACCTCCAATTCTCAAAAAAGAGCTGTATTCAAAAAATCACAAAGAGTAACTGAAGTGGAGTGCAGTGAGAGAGGAGAGGAAAATGAGTGAGAAAGCAAAGAAAGGGACGAGAGGGGAAGGGAAGTGAAGTAGGGGGACTGAAAGAAGGTGAGTGTGGGAGGTGAGTGAGGAGAAGGAGAGGGAACATGGGGAATGAGGATAAGTGAAGAAAATGTAGTAAAGGAACGGGGGTGTGGAAGGGTAAGAAAAGAGCAGTGATGTTGAGGAAAGAGTGGAGATACAGACTGGATAAAGGCAAGTGAGTGTGAGACAAGATGAGTAAGGGAGTGAAGAGACAGAGAAAGTGAAAGAAAAAGTGAGAGTAGAGGACTGAGTGAGGGAGGAAAGAAACATAAGTGAGGGAGTGTGGCTGTGTTATAGGGAGTGAGCGTGATAGAAGATGAGTGACAGACTAAGGGGTCAGAGAGAATGAGGCTAACAGAGAGAGAAAGAGGGAAGGGGAGTGTAGAAGTAAGAGGACAGAGGGATTGAGAGAAGGAGTTACTGAAGTGGAGTAAGGAGAGTAAGGGAAAGGAAAAGAGTGAAGGAGCGAAGGATGGGAAGAGAGAGGAAGGGAAGTAAAGGAGAAGGTTTGAAAGAAGGTGAGTGTGGGAGTATGGCTGAGTTATAGGGAGTGAGCGTGACAGAAGAGGAGTGAGAGACTAAAGGGACGGAGAGAATGAGGCTAACAGAGAGAGAATGAGGGAAGGGGAGTGTAGAAATAAGAGGACAGAGGGAGTAAGAGAAGGAATTAGTGAAGTGGAGTATTGAGAGTAAGGGAAGGGAAAAGAGTGAAGGAGTAAAGGAAGGGAAGTGAGAGGAAAGAAAGTAAAGGAGAAGGTCTGAAAGAAGGTGAGTGTGGGAGTATGGCTCAGTTATAGGGAGTGAGCGTGATAGAAGAGGAGTGAGAGACTAAGAGGACGGAGAGAATGTGGGTAACAGAGAGAGAGTGAGAGAAGGGGAGTGAGTAAGTTAGAGGACAGAGGGATTGACAGAAGGAGTTACTGAAGTGGAGTAAGGGGAGTAAGGGAAGGGAAAACAGTGAAGGAGCGAAGGATGGGAAGAGAGAGGAAGGAAAGTGAAGGAGAAGGTCTGAAAGAAGGTGAGTGTAGGAGTATGGCTGAGTTATAGGCAGTGAGCGTGACAGAAGAGGAGTGAGAGACTAAGGGGACGGAGAGAATGAGGCTAACAGAGAGAGATTGAGGGAAGGGGGGTGTAGAACAAAGAGGACAGAGGAAGAAAGAGAAGGAGTTAATGAAGTGGAGTAAGAAACTGCACATTTTAATTGGTTGTACTTTTGAACACTTTGAAAGTCACATAACATTCACCCATCCCCCCAGTGCTCATTACCCTGTTACCATGGTAACTCCCTCCTCACCCAGCACACAGTTCAGAAGTTCATCATACTATGTTGCAAAAAATGCAGCAAGGGTGTTTGACCTCTCAATCTACCAGCTAATCATGTGCAATGTTTCTTGAAATGACTTTTCCTCAACCATTGAAATGACTTCTTTAAAAAAAAAGCATGCACCCTAATTTTCAGTGCTGAATTTTTAGAAAGCACCAATCATTTTTTGTTTTTCAAGTGTACTGAATCTCAACCACTTTTTTACATAACTCCTACTTTCAAACTGCCATTTCATTTCCACAACTCATCTGAATACAAGCACATCTACCTTCAAGATGCCAAACGTCTGGTTTGTGGGTCATAGCTTTGTCCACTGGAGTCAAAAATACGCAGCTAACAGAGGTATTTACAACCTTGATTTACCAAATGTGGACATTGTATGGATTGGACAGAGAGGATTGAGAAGTCACCAATTGATACCATTGGTAAAATCCTTTATGCATTTACCACACCCTGACCTCATAATTGTGCACTGTGGTGGCAATGACCTGGGCACTTTGACTGGGGTAGGTCTGGAAATGCTTTTAAAGGACATCTTTGGGCAATTGATGTCACTTATTCCCAAAACTGCCTTGGTATTTTCTAATATATGCCAAAGGCAAAAATTGAACTGGTCCAACCAATTTTGTCCACTGATTGAGAAAGCAAGGAAACATGTGAATAAATCTGTTTCTGCTTTCCTCAGAGACTATGGTATGGGTACCATTTACCACAACAACTTGCGTTACAACATGCAAGACATCTATAGGAGAGATGGTGTGCATTTTACAGATGAGGGGAATAGAGTTTTCCTCTTGAATATAAGACTCTGCATTGGTACCTACTTGTAGGTACAAAAAACACCCACATAACACAACATCTCTTTTCAGAGCTACCCTACCTCTCAGCACTCTAAATTATTTTTTTACACTGTTTTTCCCTCTGGTGTGCTCAGGGTGCGCGTACCGGAGCGCGCACCTGGGAACGCACCCAGCGCTTACCCCGCAAATTTAAAAAAAAAAATAGTTTTTTTGCCCTTCAGGGTCCTTCTAGACCCCCCTCAGAAAACCTAGGGGGTCAGGGGGTGTCTACTCTGCCCCCTTTTAATTATTTCCCCCTTTCTTTTTCACCTCTTGTTCCTCAATTCTACCGAGACACAAGATGGCGGACTCTCCCGACTGTTTAGAATGTTGACAGACACCCGACAGCCAATCAGCTTTCCGCTCGCGCACTCCCGTAGCGCACCGGGTGCGCTCCCCGGTACGCGTACCGGTGAGCGCTCGAAGCGCGCCTATAGATATATATGTGTTTTTGAAGTTAATTTAAAAAAAACACACTGGAGCAATTTCCACCAAATATAGCAAAGGCACATCAGCGTACCAGTCCCTACAATTTTGCCAAGTTTGGCGTAATTCCATTCAGCGGTTCGGGGTGTAGACTTGCCGTCCTATGGAAATTAACATGCGGAAATTAACATGCCCAAAACACGTTTTGGGACCCCCCTTTTTTCTTAGCCCCCACTTCACGAATCCTCCCGAAGCTTTCAGGGAAGGAGTGGAGCGGAGCTGGCCAAAATGTTGGAAAATTACACACAAATTCCTCAACCGGCGCCAGAGTTATTCCCAATAGAATGTTGCGTATTTCCTATGGTAGCTAGGTCCTAACTATAACTACCAACTGGCACATAAAACAGGCCAGTACTATTGGCTTTGTCAGTGGTTGTTAGCTGCATAAGATACATGTGTAAAACAAACACTTTGTTGTAAATGATATTGAAGATGCTTCACTCCTGAAATTATGAGACTGTGAAAAAATGATAACGATCCATTAAGAAAGTTAAACGCTTTGTAAAATGTTTACTTTTATTCATAGTGGGCTTGAAAAAATGTCTAGAAGCTGCTATTATGGGAAAGCAGCAGCTTTGTCCATCTTCAGCAGATAAGGACTGTATACGTGTTATGTTTAGAATCTTAGCTCTGTCCACCACCCTTCTTCCCCTAGGGCATATGATTTCAGATCACTATGAAGTGATCATATCCAGGACCACTGAACTTTTAGGCGATTGTGCGGGCATGGAGATTTTTGCATAGTTGTAGATGTGCGCCATTTGCCACATAATCAATCATCTGCCGTACAAACTGAAGATTTTAACAAAAAAAGTTTGTTTCCAGCTCAAACGGTTCAAAAGTTAGTAAAAATGAGCTGAAATGGTCCAAAAGTTAGTAAAAATATAGTGACACATGTTGTGCGCAGTGGAAGGCCCTTGGCAAAGGTTGACTGCTCACTTTCTGTAGCTTAATGCTATATTTGAGTTTTAAACTGGTTCTAATGAGGTACAATTAAATCCCTGACAGTGATAACAAGTTTAACAAGCATTGGCATAGCCAACAGGTCTCGCCTTTAGGACCTTATAACGGTTTAGCTATGCAACAGTTGATGTTGTTGCACCAAGGATAATGTGCTGGATAATTAAACACTTATAAGGTCCCAAAGCCGAGACTTATTGGCTATGCCAATGCTTGTTAATTTGGCTTGTATTCTGTCTTCATGCGTTGTGCGTCAGAACCAGGAGCTGGGTAAAGCAGAGTCTATCTTCAATGAGTACACCATATTATTTTTAGGCCTTACAGAATTCCTGAGAGTATTTCTTGTGGGTTGAAATAATCTGGCACTGTGAGCTTTTTAGGTTTCATGCAAGCATGTATTCCTGAATCACAGTGCATGACCCAGTGTGTAGTAATTGCATGGCTCATCAATCCTTGGTGGGACAGCACGCAGGATAATGTGCTGCAAGGCTATTCACTTACAAGGTCCCAAAGGCGAGACCTATTGGCTATGCCAATGCTTGTTATCATTGGGGGTTCTTATCCCTTCGCCATGATCAAAGTGTGTAAGTATGCCACACAGAGCCCCAGTACGAGTTCCCAGTTATCTCTACAGGGAGATAATTGGGCTGGAACTAATAATACCGCATGGTGACTCCGGATGAGAATACGGGGATTACAAGCTATTTCCCCCGCAATGAAGACTAAAATATCTACCCGGTAATAATGGGGTCCAATTTAGTATGTTTTCCCCCATTTGGGGAAAACAATCGGCCGAAATCTGAAAACACTTCCCATCTGGGAAGAGAAAGTGTTAAATGTTATGGGAGTTTTTATTTTGTCCCATGGGGCAGAGTTGTGCATACAGGGACATGAGGAAAGGATGATTTTTCATCTGCACGGGGAGTTTCTTAAGCCAGCCCCTCCCTCCCAGCCCATCCATGCTGAAAGATGCAGTAAGACGGGGCGGGCACAATAGCAGCCTGAAGCCCCCGCGGCTGGCCAGATGAATGGGCAAATAGCTCGACCAGCCCCATGTGGGGGGTTCTAGGGGAAAGCACCACCCTCATCTCACTGCTGCAGCTTTTGTTACAGGTAGTGGGAAAATACTGGACCCCGTGACAAAAACTTCCCCTCTGGGGGCCAAAACCGGCCTTTACACTGCCAGCCCACCAGGGACGTACCTGGTGCCTGCCAGTGCCAGTCTGGTGTCTGGGCCCGTTTCGCCGGGCCTGTAACTGTATTGATTGGAGTGGAGTTTCAGGATCCGATAATACTGATACCAGTGAAACGAGAAAACCTGCAGTTGACCCCAGGGGACACTGCTTTGTGCAACTGGTAATGTGCTCCATAATCTAGAATCTTCAATAGGCTATGTTTACAATCGACACATTTTTAGGTCAAGCATTTGAGACCTCTTGTATATACTTTAGTATATACCTATATGTGTATGTACTTTGTGAGCTCTGCAGATCAGACCTAGGACTTGTCTGCTTCCGTTTAAGACCTTTTTTCTGTTCAACTTCCTCTAGTTAACTGTCTTGATAGAAAACGACCAGCTGAGGTCAGTAAAATACCAGAAACACTTTTTCATTCTCTTGATTCCAGTCGAAATTGTCTTCCACAAGCACCCATAGACAATATTATTTTCAAATCTTGTATTTTCAGTGATATGACCACCGAAGGCTCTGATTTTATATTAAATACAGACCTTTGGAGCATACCATTTTGCGCTGAAAAGCAATATTTCTTTCCATGTGTTCCCATGCCTAGCGTGTCACGCAGTTTGGTGCTTACTTTCCCTCCATGTTAAAGAACAATAGAAGTTTCGGCATCCAGGTTAATGTGCTTCATAGCTAAATACATTTAAGGTACCAAAGGCAAGACCTATTGCATTGCAATTGCTTGTTCTAGATGAGTAAATAATGCCTGGTTGACTAAATGGTACATTTAGGAAGGTTTGAACAACTTTCAGTCTCTAATGGAAGAAGAAATGCAGGTTGAGACACCCAGAGACTGAAAACCTTGAAGTACAACCAGATGAAAATAGAGAAACAAGTAATTCAAACGTATTTTCTGGACTGCAGTTTATTTTTCTAGTTAAAAAAGCACAATTCACAGGAGAACCATAAACAATCCTCCAAGGACTGTGCCATGAAGTATATCAGTGAACCAGTTGTGACGCTCATGGACTTACATGTTGTAAGATCTCTGCAGAAAGCCCACCTCCGGCACTGGCCATGATGATGCTGAAACTTCATGATCACGTTGGCCTGAGAGGCGCAGAACAAACCCAAATCGTGATAAAATGAGAATGAACCAGACAATCAAATATTAAGGTTTATTACCTGAATACCACTAAGACACTTATGCTAGAGAGGTGAAATCTTTGCTGTTCTTCCTAACTTTTACTTCTCTTTTAATTTGAGATTTACATTGCATAATCATTTCATAATCATTTCCCGAACACGTATCTATCTTCAGCAGGCTCACACTTGATATTGCTCGGTGATTCCAACAATTTCAAGGATCTGGCGAAAAATACCTCCCTAACAAGTGACACAAATAAGGAATACAGGGGGCATATTATCAAGAGCTGCGATAAAATTATCGCCACTTTAGCGGCAGGAAACTGCCAATAAAACGGCGACAATGGGCTTGATAATATGCCCTTGTGAATTCCCATAGCAGCCCAGGTTAACATCAGAACCTGGGCTGCTATGGGAATTCACAAGGACATATTATCAAGCACATTATTGCCGCTTTAGCGGCAGTTTCCTGCCGATAAAGCGGCGATCATTTTATAGCCTGTTCTTGATAATATGCCTTACAGATCAGCCACCACAACAAAATATCGGAAAACCCACTACAGACAGACCTCAACATCTGCAGTCTGTCTTCAGACAGAATTTCGTTCCGTAGCGAAGAATGCATGGTGATACTTTGTGTATGCAGAACCATTAACAGTCACTTTGTTATGAGCCTGATCCTTGTTGGAGATTCTTGGGTTTTGTGGGCTAGCTTATTGTATGTTTGGTGCATTACATGCATACCCACCACTGATCTAAACACAAAAAAACACCTTTTTTTGCCTTCATTTACACCTACAAAACAAATCTGCACGAAGTCACTATTACAGCCCTCATCACGGCCCCCATTTCCTCCTAGTACACTTTGGTGAATTCCATCTCTTTGTCTCCCTTCAGTATAGCATTACAGGGGCGACCTGGATTCCTCTAATATTCACAAAGCTTACTAAGACCATGAGTCACACCCGGCATTACATTGTGGTGAACACAATGCGGATGAAATGACTGAAAAAGAAGCCCCATATCTCTTCAATTTAATGGGATCATAAATCTATAAAGCTGAAGAACAATTCCTGATGAGAACTGACCCATTACCCTTTCCTAGTCAGCAGGAACAGCTGCTTTAAGAAATCCTAGAAACAGAAGGAAAAACCAGCTTTAATGATTGTCCAAGTTAGAGTCTTTTCCTCCTTTCCTGTCCCAGCCTGATGAGAGTATTGTGCTTTGCAGCTTTACTTAGAAGAGAGAGTCTGATCCGCTAACCTTGTGGTGCCAATTCGCAGATAAAGTTAACCTACCAAGTGGCCAGAAGGTGCAAGAAGGTGCATTGAGGGAACCCTAGGCTGCTAATATATGATTCTATAAAAGGGACTCACTGACTCCCATAACACTCATAGCACTCATACTGCACTCAAGCAAACCAAGAAAATTCACTTGTTGTTTAGGAATCACATCATTGAATTCATGCATATGCGTGGTATTTGTATATATAAAATCTAGAAAAATGCGGAGAAATGCTGTACAGGGTCAATGGCTAAGTTACAGTCAGGAGCTTAGGTTCTGTGGGCAAAAATAGAACTACATTATGATGTAGTGTTCTGCTAAAGCTGTCTCTTCAACTCTTTCTTAAACTGGTGCATGGTTGAGACAGTTCTGATCGGCACATGGATATTGTTAAAGTTCTTGGATGACTAGACGGAGGAGACTAGTCGGCATGTTTTTTATAATTACACCTTTTTACCTCCAATCTGGTGGTGTGTTGGCTGTGAAAGTGACAACAGACACTGGGAACGGTGAGCTTGTTGGCCAGATATGGAGGGTGCTCATGATGATGGTTTTATAAATGATGCAGCCAAATTTGGAGATTGGGAAGGCGGGCATGCGGAGCAAATGGAGATGCAACAGGAGGAGTGTTGCTGATGGGGAATATCAAATAAGTGATGCTTGGCTGTTATATGTTGTTATACCATATTTTTCTTTTTTTTCTGTAAACAGCCCTTCAGGACCTGTGGCTAGGACTGCACTCTATAAATACCTGTAAAATATGCAGTCATAAATAAGTAAATAATTAAAGGAGGTGGTGTTGTCATATTTATGCAGGCCCTGTATGAGAGGTCCTGAGGGAGTAGGATGTCCTTAAGGGGGCAGTTGGAGTCTGGGAGGGTGTGGAGCACAGTGTCACCATCATGGAGATGCAAGAGTACAAGGGCTTGAATCTCTGTTTTGAAATCACTTTCTGGGACTTTGTTTTTCACCAAATTAATTTGTTTTTTAAATAACAATTTTGTTAAATTGAAAGCTCAGAGTCATCATTGCAATATCATACTACAAAGCAAATATGGTAAATACCCATACATCAATAAGCATGTGTTACATAAACTAGACAGTTGGGAGATTATTGTTCATTGTGTCTGCACATCGCCATGTCTTCCGTTGGTGACGTAAAAATCTCTCCCCTAAAGGCGTTCCACCCCCCCCATTTATTGTTCCACTTCTTGGGACAACCTCATAATTTGTAGACCTCCTTCTCCGCTACCATGCATCTGTACATCTCCTCCACCCATCCAATCATTGAAGGCCATTTATCAGATCCCCAGAGCATTGCTATAGCTCTCTTCACTAACAGGTACCCCAATACCACCCATTGTTGCTCAATTTCCGTCAAATCGGTGGGTTCCCATATATTCAATATTCCCTGCCCCGGTGACAATTGGAGCTGTTTGCCCAGTGCGTCCATTTTTTCAGTTGCATTATTCCATAGAGGGTGTATCTCGGGAAAGCCCCACAAGATATGACAAAGGGTACTAACTTGACCACACCATCTGAGGCAGAGTGCGTCTGCCGGGCTGCCTATCTTGGCCAGAAGCACACCTGAGAGACAGGTTCTGTGTAGGATTTTTAGTTGAATAAGGCAAAAGCAATGATTTGTCGCTGTTTCCCTGGGGGACATTAACGCAGTCTGGCAGTCGTCTTCATCCAGTGGCCCCACATCTTTCTGCCACTGTTCTCGAGGAGTCTGGAAGGAGTCGGGTAGGTTGTTACAGAGCTTTCAATCGGTGCAAGAGGCAGACTTTGTCGGGAGCGGTTATGAAAGTAATCGGTCCTCTAAAGGGGAAGAGTCTGGCAGAGAGGATATATCTGGAATGTTGGTGAGAAGGACATGTCTAATTTGTAAATATCTAAAAACTTCACCCGGGGTAATCTCTTTCACGGTGAGGAGTTTGCCTCTGTTTATTAAGTCCCCTATATTAGTATTACAATAGTGTCCCATTTATCGAATCCTGTATGGTGACACAGCAGACCCAGTCACTGAGAGGACCAAAGAGGTGTGGCTTTTGTAAGTTTATCTGTCCATCCCAAGCGTTTGATGGTCCGGTGCAAGATAGTTACTGTTTGCGACGCAGGCCCCAAGTTACAGCCTCTTCGGGTCTTACTATAGAGGGTGCCTAGATAACCCCCTCATCCAGTTTGATAGCATTCTAGATGAAAGGCTGGATTAGATGGGGAGCCATTAATCCATTGGTTAGTGGCTACCAGTTGTGTGGCCCAATAATATTGGCGTAAATCTTGAAGGGCAATTCCCCCATCGTACCACCCTTTTGTCAGTTTCTCCGAGGGCAATGCGAGGCGTCCCTCCATCCCACAATAAAGTGTGGATCTCTCCCTCGATGGTGGTAAAATAGGTGTTGGCAATTGGGAAGGGACAGTTTTGGAGTACATATAAAATATATTGAGTGCCAGCATTTTAAATAGGGCAACCCTTCCCAGGAGAGACAAGGGCAGTGACCTCCAGTGTTTGACATCGTCTTGTAGCTGTCGGAGGGGGCCTAGAAGATTTTGGTCATAAAATATTTTTGGCTCTGGTGTAATATAGATTCCTAAATATTTGAACCCTTCAGTGGCAACTTTAATCGTGTATCCACGAGGTAGTTTAGGCGGGGGGCCATGTAAGACATAGAGTACCGACTTAGACCAGTTGATAGTGTATCCCAAATATTAACCAAAGTTAGTAATGACATTCAGCAGGGTGTTAAGTGACGCCCGTGGCCACGCCAAATAGATCAGGATATCATCAGCATATAACAAGATTTTATCTTTCTTATCCTTGCTCCATCGCAGTCCACGTATCGAGACATCACATCTTATCCATTGTGCTAGTGGCTCGAGAGTCAGCGAGAATAGTAGGGGGGACAAGGGACAGCCTTGTCTGGTCCCCCTCTGCAAAGCAAATGTAGGTGGTGTATGATTATTTACTCTGACTTGCCCTAGCAGTGCAGTGTATAGCAGTGCCACCCATTTTTTAAATTGAGGACCAAAACCAAACCTCATCAAGACATCAAAGAGGTTGGGCCACTCTATCGAGTCAAACGCCATGGCGGAATCTAATAACAATATAACCTCGTCTTCTTGTAGATATGGTTGCCTGCCAAGGACATTGTAGACTCTACAGATATTTAAGGCGGTGTTACGGCCTGGTATGAACCCCCAACTGGACGTCATGGACCAGTAAGGAGAGGACTGCGATCAGGTGGGATGCAAGAAGTTTGGCTAACACCTTGGCTTCTGAGCTTATTTGGGATATGGGCCTATATGAGCCACACTTGGTCACTGGTTTGTCCGGCTTATGAATGACGACAATAGATGCTTATCTTTGATCCAAGGAAAGAACACCTTGTTCCAGACTCTCCTCATACATGTTTTGTAGGTTTGGGGCCATTTTGTTTCCTCCCCTTTTTTTTACCTGTTTCCATTATCAATTGCCTAGGAAATTATGCACATATATTTTTTTCCCTCTCCTAGGAATTGAACGTATCACTGTTCAGGGGGTCCTTGTTGTTTACATTTTTTTTTTTGGGCCACTTTAAGGGCCATTCCCTTGAGAAATTTGATCAGGATCCCGTTGGGTTCCATTGCCTTCCTCGAATTATTAGCAAATCTGGCTTTACAGATTTTGTCTGCTGTTATGTCGGTATCTAGAGCTTCCCTGTCACTGTCTGAAAGTGTGGGTAGAGTCATTTCTTCTAGGAGCTGACGTGAGTCGTCAGAGGAGTTGACCGTCTTGGAGGTATATACTGCCTCCAGGTGGTCTGCAAATGCTTCCGCCACCTCTTGTGGGTCTTTGATGTCTGGGATCAGAAGGAGCCATGGGCTAATGACTATAGGGCCTCGGGTACTGTGTTGATGAAAGGTAAGTTCCACCCTGAGAGGGGAGTGGTCCGATATACCTCTTAGGAGTCCCTGGGGGTGTTGAAATTGGCCTATATCTGCCAGGGAAGTGATAAAATAGTCAATGCAGGACATACTTTTGTGCGCATTGGAGTAGTGCGTGAAATATACTGTGGTGGGGTTTAGTGTGCACCAGATGTCTGTGAGACCCATTGCTTGGGTAAAGTCGGCAATGTGTGTGCTTTGTTGGGGAGAAGGTTTCTGGGGGTGTTTGTCAAGCATCTCGTCCATAATCATATTAAAGTCTCCACCCAGTACTAGAGTATCTGGGGGAAGATCTATGAGAATTTTGCCCAAGTCTTGCAGTGCTAACCTACCCAGCGAGGGCGGAAGATAAACCAATATTATATTTAGGGATTTGCCCTCCTACGACGCCTCAAAACAGCGAATCTACCCTGTGGGTCAGTCCAGACATGGGTTGGTGATCCCCGTTCCCCTGGAGCCTGGTGTGAACCCAGCATGAACTAAGAGTTTGTACCCCCATCTATTAAGAGCCTTGCAACTATTTCCCACCAGGTGTATTTCTTATAATAATATCAGGTCAGGTGATTGCCTTTTAAGGTATTGTAGGACAACTCCTCTTTTTATCTTACTTCCCAGGCCATTAACATTCCACGTCATTATGGATAACTTAGTGCTTCTTGTATCTGTCATGTCGGGGGTGGGGTAGAACAGAGGAGAAATGTGGCGTGATTGTTAATATTGCATCCACCATTCCCAATCTTGAAGACCAATTTAGCTTAACTGTATTGATAAAGCCTCTCCCATCCCTCTCCCTCGAGTGTATGGACGATGTGTGCATTCTAGTACATGAACACAGCAGAATTAAGTTCACTTGGATGCTCTGTGTAAATATACCTGTAACATAGAAAACCCCTACTAACCCTCCTCCCCCACCCCTTACCCCCCTCCATGCCCCCCTGCCAGTGGAATTCCAACTTTCCACTTCCCAACTAGGCAGAGTGCCTGTCGTCCACCCCATAATGAATAGGGTGCCTGGCTAACCACCTCTACCACCCGCCCATGCAAAATGGTATGGTCATGGTATACTTAAGCTTCCAATTCTAGTCCGATCCTGTAGACATTTTTCTTTCAGTAGAGTTGTTGATTTTTCCGAGGCATAAGCTCCATAGGGGAAGGGTTGCCGCAAAGATGTGTTTGGCATTCACCCAGGGAGTTATTCTGTATAGGCCGCAGACTCAGATGTGGCCTGGTGGTATTTTTGGAAAACAAATAAGGTCGAGCAATCTGGTTCAGAGCTTCCCATCTAGGTCTTCTTCTGAGCGGTGTTCTTTTAATACCAAAGGGGCTTGTTGGTTAATGTTGAGTCCCTTGTTGTTGTGGATGTCTGACAGTTTTTCCCACTCTGCCTTTTTTTGGCTGTTTGGGGCAGTGCGCACTTAGGCCCTTGTAACTTTTTGAACACATAGGGTATCCACGGCAAATTTGTGTCCTTTTCTTCCAACATCATGGGGATTCTAAAGGTACCCTGGGTTTGTGGATTCCCCGGGAGGGGTCCCAGAAATTTGCCAAAATACAGTAAAATGTTTACTTTTTGGGGGGAGAATTGGAAAAAAGAGCTGCAAATGAAAACTAGACACCGGGGGGAATCCAGGGAGGTATGGCTGGCATAGATCCCCTACATTTTCTTACTCAAAATCCCCTGCAGACCTAAAATTTAGCTGGAAAAATCAGGTTTTCACACATTTTTGTGTGGGAAAGTTGTGGCATCACTGGGCTGATACAAATTTCCTACCTCCTTGTGTTTCCCCAGGTCTTCTGATAAAAATGGTGCCTCACCCATGTGGGAGGCCCAAGTACCCGCAACAGGCAAGGGCCCAAAACGTATTGAGGCGACATCAAAATTGCTTATCACAAAATGTTTTGGGCCTTTGACTGTCGCGGGTACTTGAGCTTCCCACACGAGTGAGGCACCATTTTTATAGGGAGACCTGCGGGAATGCTGAGTGGTAGGAAACTTGTGTCAGCCGAGTGATGCCACAACTTTCCCACACAAAAATTTGTGAAAAAAGTGATTTGTTCAGCAAAATTTCAGGTTTGCAGGGAATTCTGGGTAAGAAAACTTTGAGGGGTCCTCGCAAGACATACCTCCCTGGAATCCCCCGGGTATCTAGTTTTCAGAGATGTGTGGGTTTGGTAGGGTTCCCTATGTGGCCGCCGAGCCCCGGGCCAAAAATTCATGGGACCCCCATTGCTAAAGCAGGTCATTTTGTAATAGGCAATTTTGATGTCACCTCAATACGTTTTGGGCCCTTGCCTGTCGCGGGTATTTGGGCCTCTCACACAAGTGAGGCACCATTTTTATCAGGAGACCTGGGGGAACACTAGGTGGTAGGAAGTTTGTGTCAGCCCAGTGATGCCACAACTTTTCCACACACAAATGTGTGAAAAAATAGAGTTTTTTCAGCTAAATTTCAAGTTTGCAGGTGATTCTGGATAAGAAAACGTTGAGAGATCTACGCAAGCCATGCTTCCCTGGAATCCCCAAGGTGCTTAGTTTTCAGAAATGTGCGGGTTTGGTAGGTTTTCCTAGGTGGCCGCCGAACTCCAGGCCAAAAAGTCATGGGACCCTCCATGCAAAACCAGGTCGCTTTGTGATAGGCAATTTTGATGTCGCCTCAAGATATTTTGGGCCCTTGCCTGTCGCGGATACTTGGGCCTCCCACACGAGTGAGGCACCATTTTTATCGGGAGACCTGGGGAATGCTGGGTGGTTGGAAATTTGTGTCAGCCCGGTGATGCCACAACTTTCCCACACAAAAATGTGTGAAAAGGGATTTTTTCAGCTAAATCTCAGGTTTGCAGGGGATTCTGGGAAAGAAAACGTTGGGGATCCACGTAAGTCATACCTCCCTGGAATCCCCAGGGTGTCTACTTTTCATAAATTTGAGAATTTGGTAGGTTTCCCTAGGTGGACACTGAGCCGCGGGCCAAAAAGTAATGGAACCCCCTTGAAAAACCAGGCCATTTTCTGATAGGCAATTTTGATGTCACCTCAATAAGTTTTGGGCCCTTTCCTGTCGCGGGTGCTGGGGCCTCCCACACGAATGTGGCACCATTTTTATCGGGAGCCCTCGGGGAATGCTGGGTGGTATGAAATTTGTGTCAGCCCAGTGATGCCACAACTTTGCCACACAGAAATGTGTGAAAAAAAGTGATTTATTTCAGCTAAATTTGAGGTTTGCAAGGGATTCCGAGTAAGAAAACGATGGGGGATCCATGCAAGCCATAACTCCCTGGTATCCCCCAGGTGTCTAGATATAAAAAATGTGTCGGTGTGGTACGTTTCCCTAGCCGGCCGCTGAGTACAGGGCCAGAAATCCAGGTGACCCCCTTGCAAAACCAGTTCCAAAACATTTTGTGATAGGCAATTTTGATGTTGCCTCAATACGTTTGGGCCCTTGCCTGTCGCGGGTACTTGTGCCTCCCACACGAGTGAGGCCCCATTTTTATCGGGAGACCTGGGGGAATGCTGGGTGGTAGGAAATTTGTGTCAGCCCGGTGATGCCACAACTTTCCCACAGAAAAATGTGTGTAGAAAGTGATTTTTTCAGCTAAATGTGAGGTTTGCAGGGGATTCTGGGTAAACAAATGTTGGGGTATCCACACAAGACATACCTCCGTTGAATTCCCCGGGTGTCTAGTTTTCAGAAATGTGTGGGTTTGGTAGGTTTCCCTAGGTTACCGCCGAGAAACTCGGGCCAAAAATGGATGGGACTACCCTTGCAAACCAGGTTGTTTTGCCTCAATACGTTTTGGGACCTTGCCTGTCGTTGGCACTTGGGCCTCCCACACAAGTGAGGCACCATTTTATTGGGAGACCTGGGGGATTTTTTTCATCTAAATTTCAAGGTTGCTGGGAGAAAACGTTGAGGGATCCATTCAAGTCATACCTCCCTGGAATCCCCCAGGTGTATAGTTTTCAGTGATGTGTGGGTTTGGTAGGTTTCCCTAGGTGGCAGCCGAGCCCCAGGCCAAAATGTCATGGGACCCCTCTTGCAAAACCAGGTCATTTTATAATATTTAATTTTGATGTTGCCCCAATAAGTTTTGGGCCCTTGCCTGTCGCGGGTACTTGGGCCTCCCACAAGAGTGAGGTACCATTTTTATAGGGAGACCTGGGGGAACGCTGGGTGGTAGGAAATTAGTGTCAGCCCCGTGATGCCACAACTTTCCTACACAAAAATGTGTGGAAAAAGTGATTTCAGCTAAATTTGAGGTTTGCAAGGGATTCTGGGTAGGAAAACATTGGGTGATGCACGCAAGTCATACTTTCCTGGAATTCCCCAGGTGTCTACTTTTTAGAAATGTGTGGGTTTGGTAGGTTTCCTTAGGTGCCTGCTGAGCACGGGCCCAAAAACCCAGGTGACTTCCCTTGCAAACCCAGGTCATTTTGTGATAGGCAAATTTGATGTTGCCAAAATAGGTTTTGGGCTCTTGTCTGTCACAGGTACTGGTGCCTCCCACACGAGTGAGGCACCATTTTTATTGGGAGACCTGGGAGAACACTGGGTCATAAGAAATTTGTGTCGCCCACTAATGCCACAACTTTCCCACACAAAAATGTGTTGAAAATTGATGTTTTTCAGCTAAATGTGTGGTTTGAAGGAGATTCTCGGTAAGCCATACCTCTCTGGAATCCCCCGGATATCTAGTTTTTAGACATATATGGATTTGTTAGGGTTCCCTAGATGGCCGCCGAACACAGGCCAAAAAACCCAGGTGACCCCACGTGCAAAACCAGGTTGCTTTGTGATAGGTAATTTTGATGTCGCCTCACTTGGTTTTGGGCCCTTGCCTGTCGTGGATACGTGATCCACCCACACAAGTGAGGTACCATTTTGCTCAGAAGACTTTGTGGAATGCGGGGTGAGTGTAATTTTGTGCATCCACACAAATTCCAGAACTTTCCACCACATGAATGTGAGGAAAATGTGTTTTTATACACATTTTGAGGTTTGCCAGGGATTCTGGGTAACAAAACCTGGTGAGAGCCACACAAGTCACCCCATCCTGGATTCCCCTGGGTGTCTAGTTTTAAAAAATTTATAGGTTTGCTGGGTTTCCCTAGGCACTCTGCAAAGAAATAGTCAGTTGTCACTGAGAAAATGTGGCATGCCGACGTTGCGTTTTGGGACGATAAAAATGGTGCCTCACTTGTGTGAGTTGGCCTAGTGCCCGCGACAGAAAACAGTCCAAAACACAACGTGGACATACCACATTTTTACAGTGAAAACTGACCCTTTATTTTCAAAGCATCTAGCTATGGATTTTGAACCCAAGCTCTGCCTGCACCTAGGTAAACCTAGCAAATCTTACATTTTCTAAAACTAGACACCCAGGGGAATCCAGGATGGGGTGACTTGTGTGGCTCTCACCAGATTCTGTTACTGAGAATCCCCTGCAAACCTCAAACCTTTAAAAAAACCTTTCCCTCACATTTATGTGATGGAAAGTTCTGGAATCTGTGTTTATCCACAAAATTCCACCCACCCCACATTCCCCAAAGTCTTCTGATAAAAACGGTACCTCACTTGTGTGGGTTGGAAAAGTGCCCATGACAGGAAACGGTCACAGTGAAAATGTACCCTTTTTTTCAAAGTGCCAAGCTGTGGATTTTGAACCCGAGTTCTGCTGGCACCTAGGGAAACCTAGCAAACCTTTACACTTTTAAAAACTAGAGACCCAGGCAAATCCAGGAGGGGGTGTCTTGTCTGGCTCTCACCTGGTTCTGGTAAGCAGAATCCTTTGCAAACCTTAAACTTTGTAAAAAAACTAATATTTCCCACATTTATGTGATGGAAAGTTCTGGAATATGCGTGGGTCCACAAACTTCCACCCACCCTACATTTTCCAAAGTCTTCCCATAAAAATGGTACCTCACTTGTGTGGGTGGGCCAAGTGCCCAAGACCGGCAAGTGCCCAAAATGTATTGTGGAGTCATCAAAATTACCTATCACAAAACAACCTGGTTTTGAAGGGGGGGGCACCTAGGTGTTTGGCCCCGGGCTTGGTGGCCATCTAGGGAAACCTACTAAATCCACACATTCCTGAAAACTAGATATCCTGGGGAGTCCAGTGAGGTATGGCTTGTGTGGTTAAACCAACGTTTTCCTACCCATAATTCCCTTGAAACCTCACATTTAGCTGGAAAAAATATTTTTTCAACTCATTTTTGTGTGGTATCACTGTGCCGGCACTAATGTCCTACCACCCAGCGTTCCCCTTGGTCTACCGTGTAAAATGATACCTCATTTGTGTGGCTGTTCATTGCAGAATCGGCTAAACATGTCCTTTTTAAAAAAAAATAGCGCTTTGAATTCGAGGTGCTAAACCCTCAGTCCCTATGTTTTTGGCCCTTCCCAGTCACAGGCCCTTGGCCCACTCACACCAATGAGGTATGATTTCACTCAGGAGAACAAGGGAAACGCTGGAAGAGTCCAGGGAGGTGTGACTTGCATGGATCCCTCCCCATTCACCTACCCAGAATCTCTTGCGAACCTCAAATTTAGCTAAATAATCTAATTTTCCTTACATTTCTAGCTGGAATAACCACACCGGTACAAATGTCCTACCACTCAGCATTTCCCTCAGTCTATCAAGTAAAATTATACCTCACTTGTGTAAGTGGGCCAAGTGCTTGAGACTGGGAAGGGCCAAAAACATAGGGAATGAGGGTATAGCACCGCAAACTCTAAGCGCTATATTTTTAAAAATACGCTTTTAGGTGATTCTGCATTGAAGACTCACACAAGTGAGGTATCATTTTTATCTGGAGACCAAGGGGAACGCTTGGTGGTAGGACATGTTTGCCGATGCGGTGATCCCACACAAAAATGTCAGGAAAGTTTGATTTTTTAGCTAAATTTGAGGTTTGCAGGGGATTCTGGTTAGGAGAGCGTTGGGGATTGATGCAAGCCACACATGCCTGGACTGCCTCTGGTGTATAGTTTTCAGAAATGTCTGGGCTTGATAGGCTTCACCTAGAGGGCCCCCGGGACCAAAAACTCCTGTGGACCCCCCTCCCAGCAAAACCAGGTTGTTTATTGATAGATAATTTTTTATGTCTCCTCAATAGGTTTTAGGCACTTGCCTGTTGTAGGTACTTGGCTCACCCACACAAGTGAGGTACCATTTGTATCAGGAGACCTGTGAGAATGTAGGGTGGTAGGATATTTGTGAATTCTGGGTTGTTGGAAGTTTGTGCCTCCTCACAGATTCCTGAACCTACCATCACATAAATGTGATGAAAATGTTTTTTTTTTTTTTACAATGGTTGAGGTTTGCAAGGTATGCTGGGTAACAGAACCTGGCGAGGGCCACGCAAGTCACCACATCCTGGATTCCCCTGCATGTCTGCTTTTCAAAAATGTATATGTTTGCTAGGTATCCTTAGGTGCCACCAGAGCTAGGGTCCAAAATCAACAGGTAGGCACATTGCAAAAAAGGGTCACGTATCACTGGAAAAATGTTACATGTCCACTTTGCGTTTTGGGCCATTTCCTGACACAGGTAGTAGGCCTGCCCACACAAGTGAGGTACCATTTTGATCGAGAGACTTTGGGGAATACTGGTTGGGTGGAAGTTCGTGGATCTGCGCAGATACCAGAACTTTCCATCACATTCACCCGTCACAAGATGGGTTCTTAAAAAACAGACTCTCTAGTGACAATACTTGCATCCTCGCTCATGTCTTAGAGAATGCCAAACTCACTGACTCACAAACTGTCGCTATTACATTGGACGCAGAGAAGCCATTCTACAAAGTTGACTGGGCCTACTTGGAAGCAACACTAGACAAATTTATTTTGGGTGAACATTTTAAACGCATGATAGCGGCACTATATTTTAACCCCTAGGCCAGAGTAAGAGCAGGAGGATGCCTCTCATCCTCCTTCAAACTACATCAGGGCACAAGGCAAGGCTGCCCTCTCTCTCCCTCTCTATTCCTCCTTGCAATTCAACCTTTCCTTTTCCACCTTAGGAACAATCAACAAATCACAGGTATTCGCTTCAATGAATGTACGGTTAAAATTACTGCTTATGCCGACGACGTGTTGGTTGTCTCTGAGAATGCGGAAGCTGCTATCCCCGCACTTATGTCCTCAATCGATGACTTTGCTAGAGTATCTGGGTACAGGTTGAATATAGATAAGATGGAGGTGAAACTCCTGAACAACCTCGGAAGGAAAGAAATTATGGATAACTCTGGTCTCTTATGGCATCCTAAGTGCTTTAAATACCTAGGCTTTGGTTTCACGAAGGACCTGATCACTACCCTTCAGACCAACAAGAATGCCATCTTCAAAAAAATCTCTTCCTTGTTAGATGGCTGGTCACCTACATTTTTAATGTGGTAGGGAAGAGCTGAGGCATTAAAAATGATGATTACTCCTCTTGTCAACTATCCAGCCAGCATGTTACCTATGACGTTCTCAAATGATTTCCTATGTAAAATCTATAAGCTTTTTAACACTTTCCTGTGGCAAGGTTGGACACCTAGAGTATCTATGAAAAAACTTCAATTACCAAAAGACAATGGTGGTCTGGGCCTTCTGAACTTCAGGAACTATCAAACCGCATATCTCTGTAAACAGGGATCTAACTGGCTGCTTCCGCCGACTGATTACACACCTGTCTGGTTGGACATAGAAAGATCAAACATCAATGATATGCCCTTGCCTGCTCTCCTCGCCATGGATATAGCCTCCCTTCCTCACTCAAAGTACATTTTGCTCAATACTAAAAGAGCCATGCTATGACTGGAACACCTCTCCACAATAAAAACAAATAAATCTAACCTGTCCTCTCTCTGGCGCAACCCGAGTTTGAAGATCGAAGGAGGGATGTTCCATTGGGAACATTGGTCCAAAAACGGCATAAGTCTAGTAAAAGACCTCTATGAGGGAACACTTCCCTTGTCTTTCTCCACACTTCAGTCACGCCACGGACTACATCCGATAGATTTTTATAACTAAAATCTCTCCTCACGGTGCGCTCTATCAAACCCTCCGACCCGCCAATACTCTCAAAGATGTCACAGCTGCTAAAGTCAGGACACACAGTTTCTAAAATATAAACTCCTATCACCTCAACCTCGCAAATCTCAAAAGAAATGTGAAGAAAACTGGGAATCAGAAGACAACTCTAGCAATATCCCATTCGACTGGGAAAATATACATATCACCCCCTTTACGAATAAAATCTCCCCAATACAATCACAAACCAAAATGATCTCAATAAATAGGACAAATTGGACACCAGAAGGATTTTTAAACTTAATATCAGTGAGAGTCCCACCTCCTGGAACTGCAACTCTCACATCGGTAACCTGGCCCATATGCTCTTCAATTATCCTCCACTAAAAGTATATTGGTATAAGATTCATGAATGTACAGGCAGGACTTTCAACGTAACCTCTCCTAGGGAATTTTCCTATGTTATACTAGGCACTCTGGACCCTAGGATCTGTGGTAAATAAATAAATAATACCCTATTTTTGACTAGGCATATATCATAACAGATAGCTCAATAAATAAGAGTCAAGATTCGAGGTAGTAGGAGTTTCTGCAGGTTTATTACAGCATAAGGACAGGATCAGGACAACCTGCACGGGAACAGAATGACAAGGCTAGAGTGGCCCGGCAGCTGCCGGGGCTGGGTCTGGGATGAGCGCGCTAACTTTTCATAACAATACATGAACTTATATACATAGCGCAAACACATAGCATTACATTGCAGTAGGCGTAGCAGTGGGTGGAGCAGAAGGCGTGACGCGTAGCAGTCGCGAAAGATAACAGTAAAAGTAGGTGTAACTGGGCGTATACATAGACATGTGGTGCAAACGTAACAGAATATGTCATGAATGGGCGGAATCATTGGAGGGGGCTACCTAAGGAGCCGGGACCTCTAACCTAATGGTGCGCGTAAACTGGCAATGACGTATTACTAGGAGAAGCTGGGGGCTATGAACTCTGTGCTAGGAGCAGAGACTAAAGTCTGGAGGGTCGGAGCGACATGTACCTAAACCCTATCTGGTATCTAATGTTTAGGGAACATGTTGATATAAACTAGAAGTCATGAGGGGAAAAGGCTAACTTGATTCTAAGACTGGACCATGCATTATTCTACATGTAGTGCGTGATGAAGAATACTAAATGACCATTTAAATACAGTATTTCTCTAACGTGGAGCCGTATAGGCTAGACAATGACGGAAACTATTGATGCAGTTCAGTAGCTTAGGAATGCAGAGAAGGAGGACTGAACTGATAACTGGAACTATAACACACTCTTGGCAGACTCAGAGGCAGAGCCAAGCTGCACCGGGCACTGCGAGGCAGGAAGTAAGTGAAGGGTCGAGGATACAGGTGGGGGCTGTATCGCTCCTTAGCGAGGCTTCAGGAGACAGGAGCTGAATCTGATGTCCAGGCCCTGTTGAGGCCTAGGAACGGGGACTTTATAATGAAATAACGTGCACACTGGGGGACGTGGCAACGTAGCTTTACATAGGCCTAATATTCGTAGTATTCACGAGGACTGGAAAATGACATACCAGAGGTGGACACAACTATAATTGCGTCATTAATCGGACATGGGGAATAACATATGCATATTGGTCATGCACACATAACATATGATGGATGAGGCGTAGGGACACAGAACATGGCAAAATTTACTTTTCCACATTCCCTCCTTGTCACTACGTTTCCATCAGGAAACATCAATATTCATGATACCATCTATCATTTCATACAGTATCATTTGCTCGTCTCGAATTGTCTTGGAACGGGATTTAGAACGGGGCTTGGGACTAGGAATACAAGAGGTAGCACAAATGCCGCAAATCGCAGGGCCACATTGTATACAGAGGCAGCAGCTGAATATGATCGCTACTGCAATACCTAGAAAGGACAGGACTTTCCATCCCCAGGCGGAAATTATATTCCAGAACCAACCGGACCATGTCCAGGTGCCTGGATCTTGGTGTAACAGATGGGCAATTTTATGAAGTCTGGTTATAGCTGAATAAACAGACGGCGCGTTATTAGGAATGAAAATGCAGCAACTAGATCCGAGAACTCTACAGGCCCCGCCCCTATCGGCCAGTATGACGTCAAGGACGAGACGATTCTGTAAAACGACAATTCTCATAAAGGATTGCTCTTCGGTTAGGTTACCTAGAGCGGAGGCAGTCTCATCTACTACTGCTTCGAGGGTTCTTGTTAACCTACGGATTAGCTTACTATTTACAACTGTACCTAAATAAGGGAAGACACCTTTATCAATATCAATAAATTGCTCTGCGGCGGTTTCAGTATAATCGACAATCGGGAGATTTCTCTTGTGTCTAGTGTGTACTAGGAAGGAATTCCTATGGTAGTCAGGTGGGGCTAGAAAAACAGGTGGCAGTAGGAAAGCAATGTAACAGGTTCCCTCCCAATCGAGGGGCAGACGAACATATGCAGTTTGACCACAAACAAAATATGAATGACGTGAAGCTTTGAAAATAGATTTCCCACTGTCACTATACTGGATAATAGTAGTACAATAACTATGTCCTACATGTACAGAACCATGACTACGGACACATAATTCGCCTTTGACTGGTAGTACTGAAATAGCAGGTGAGTCTGGAGTAGTATCAGACTGAACATTCAGGACCATGAAATTCGACGAATAATTACCTAAATTATACACTTCATTTTCTAGATCTAAACCTGTTCTGTGGGGGAAACCTTGCTTGTCTGGGAAACATGTACTGTTAAGAAAAGACATATCTGTTGAGGATGACGTTAACGTGGACCATGCTCCACACGAACCGTTATGTGAAAATGGATAAGGAAAGAGTGGCAGAACTCCCTTCGGTGTCTGGAAAGGGGGGAGTCGACCACACACCCAACAATTAGTGGCATTGCTGGTCTGGTGTGAATAATGTAACATACGGATAAATGAATTATTACGCATAGCGAGGCGGTAAGAATATTCATGAGGAGGCAGATCACTAAACGTGTGCTCTGCTGTAACATTAGCAGACTTATTTACATGAGGAATTGGAAAATACAGGAAAAATGCGTAGCTAGTGCAAGAAATCATAATGCTGATGAATAATATGAAACTTAGAAAAACGATACATTGAATTGAGTTTTGACTGACTCTCTCACTATGGGGGTCTATTTTATACATGTCAGAAACAGTCTAACCGTTTCACCTAGGGGAGGACTTATACAATCAAACTGACTGACTTACTAGACCGTAGTTTTTGCTTATACTCCTGTTGCGGAGTTTTCTCTAACAGGGAAGGGGTTGTAACAATGTCTTTTGCGGGACAGTCCTTAAGAGCAATGTCTTGGCAGTCTTTAAAATCCTGGGACTCCTTGGAAATGTTTTTAGAAACGGGTTTCAATCCATTGAAAAGTTTTACATGAGAAAGGTGGACCCACCCCTTCCTGCCTTCCAGCTTGACGGCAGTACGGGTGGTCAAAAGGACCTGACGTGGCTCCTTCCAACGAGGTTCCAGCGGACTTGATCTGTCAAAATTCCGGACCATCACAAGGGAACCTGGAACGATTTCATGCGGTGCCACCTCGGTATTGTCTGGAAATGCGGCAGCAACCTGTGAACGACATGAGTTGAGGGCAGACATCAAGGAAGCTAGGTAATCTGTCAACATATTACATGAAACATCGGTAATACTTCGGGGTCTAGGAGTACCCCACATGTTAGGGGGGCGGCCGAATACGACCTCATACGGGGACAGACCTGATCTAGAATGTGCGACCATACGCATATAAAATAAAGCGACTGGCAGAGCTACTAGCCAGTCCACACCTTTTTCTTTACAGACTTTTGCAATACGGATTTTCAGGGTCTGATTATGTCTCTCGACTAGACCGGCTGCTTCGGGATGGCGTACACAATGGAACTTCCACTGGTACCCTAACAAAAGGGAAACGTGCTTCATGAGTTCAGATGAGAATGGCTGACCGTTATCAGAATATACGACTCTAGGAAGTCCATACCTAGGGAAAAATTCACGAACCAACTGCTTGGCAGTGGTCGCGGCTGTGTAATCTGGAACTGGATATGCTTCGGTCCATCTGGACAAAGCGCATACAACTACAAGGACATACTTGAAACCTCGACATCGCTCCATCTGAATATAATCCATCTGGAGGACCTCAAAAGGGTGGTCAGGGGGCTGGAAACCACCTTGTTCCACCGGGACACTTTTACCTGGATTAAACTGACAACATATCATACAGGTGCGGACTTTCTGCTTGGCTGCAGCTCGTAAATGCTTGTTGAACCAAATGTTCTGGATACTGTCTAACATAGCTTTTTCTCCTAAATGTGCGGGACTATGTGCGGTATTGATAATGACTTGAACCATAGAGTCGGGGAGAAACCATGTGGCTCTACCCTTCGTTAACCATCCTTGATCTGTCTGGACCCCTCCTTGTTCAGACCATTTCTTGATTTCTTCGGGAGTAGCATGTAACTGGATATCTATGACATCTTGAGTAGGGTCCTTAACTGTCATGCATGTAGTCGGATCTGGAGTATGTGTCTGATTAACTGGAATGTCTGGAGTCTGTGCTGTAAGCTTGGCTGTGCGATCTGCTAGATCATTACCTTGGGAAATAATGTCAGTAACTTTCGTATGTGCTTTACATTTCATGATAGCAACGGATGTCGGTAAATGTATGGCATCTAACAGGGCTTGAATAAGGAGACCATGCTGAATCTTGGTTCCATGAGAAGTCATAAAACCTCTCTCCTGCCAGAGCACTCCGAAGTCGTGTACAACTCCGAATGCGTAACGTGAATCTGTGTAAACATTAACTTTCAGGTTCTTGGCGTGTATACAGGCTTGTGTCAGAGCAACTAGCTCTGCTGCTTGAGCGGACAGGGTGTCAATACGGTGTGTTTCAATAACTTCGGTGTCGGTAGTCACTGCATACGCGGCGACTAGTTCTCCTGTACTAGTTCTCATACATGAACCATCCACATAGAGTGTCAGATCGGGATCTGGTAACGGAATGTCTGTCAGGTCTTGTCTTGGCTTTGTCGTAATGTTAACTACTTCCACACAGTCATGTGGGTCAGGATTCAAACTGACTGATGGTAACAGTGTAGCAGGATTCAGAATGTTGCAGCGTCTAATTTCTATGTGTGGCTGAAACAGTGTCAATTCATAACCTGTTAAACGTGCAATTGTCAAGTGCTGAGTTTGTGTTCGGTTTAAAAGAACTTCCACGGAATGTGGAACTTGTACTGTCAGGGAGTGTCCTAAAACTATGGAATCACTTTGTCTGATAGCTAGTGCTGTGGCTGCAACTGACTTAAGGCATGCAGGCAACGCCTGGGCGACTGGATCTAGTGTGCTCGAAAAATAAGCACAGGGCTTGTATTGTCCTGCTTGATCTTGTGTAAGAACAGATAATGCTGTACCTTCACGTTCAGTAACGAAAAGTGTAAAAGGCTTACTGTAGTTCGGTGTAGCTAGAACTGGAGCTTGACATAGGGCTTTCTTTAACTCGTTGAAACTAAGTGTATGTTCAGATGTCCAAGGGAGGACAGTCGATACGGCTGCCTCCTGTGTCGTTAACTGTATCAGTGGCTTGGCTAGAAATGCATACTGGGGAATCCATTGTCTACAATAAGAAGTAAGGCCGATAAAGGCACGTACCTCCTTCTGGGTTCTGGGCTGGGGAAGACTCGCTATTAACTGGATACGGTCGGGTGTCAACTGCCTACCCCTCTTGGACAGTAAGTGTCCTAAGTATACCACTTGCTGGACACAGAATTGAAGCTTCGAAGGTGACACCTTGTGCCCCATCTCGGCTAGGAAATACAGAACTGTAAGGGATGCTCGCTCGCATGCACGTTCAGAACGGGCTGTGATCAGTAGATCATCGACATACTGGAGCAGGGCAGTGTCCGTTGGCATGTGAATGTTGTCTAGTTGTCTCTTAAGTGCCTGACTGTAAATACTAGGACTTTCTGTGAAACCTTGAGGAGCGCGTGTGAACATATAGCTCCTTCCATTTAAACAAAATCCGAAAAGAAACTGGCTGTCTGGATGAATTGGAACACTAAAAAATGCATTCTTGAGGTCTATGACAGTGAAGAACGTGGCTTCGGAATCAATAGCTGTCAACAGGGAAGAGATATCTGGGACAACTGGGTACTGTGGAATAATACATTTATTAAGCTCTCGTAAATCAATCACTAATCGATATACTGGAGGTGCATTTGGATCAGTACGTTTCATGACTGGAATGATCGGAGAATTACATATGTTGGAGTCAGTTTCTACAACTACTCCTTGAACAATGAGCTCGTCAATAATTTTGGATAAGGCTGCTACAGCCTCAGGTGGCAATCTGTACTGTCTGATTCGTGGTAACACTACACCTGGCTTGAGAGTCACACGATAGGGTGTGATTTGCATATAACCTACATCTGTTGGACCTTGTGCCCATAGATGCTGCGGAACATTAGACAGTCTGGAATCAAAATCTCGTAATACATAGTGACCCTTAAAGTCACGTAGGAACAGACGTATTCCCTCTGGGGAACAGCAAATAACTGCACCTAATTCTTTCAGTGTCTTAATGCCTAATAGATTTTCTGGACATGACTTAGTAAGTAACAGATCAGTAGTGCGGGACAATGGACCTACTTCTAGAGTAACTGGCTTTGAAATCTCATTAACTATTGGTTTTCCTGAAAATCCAAGGGAAACATTTCTTGAGCCTGAGAGCGGAGCCCCTGGAACTTCGGCATGACTAATTGTGGTCCTACTTGCCCTTGTATCGATCAAAAACTTTCTGTCTTTCCCTAATACTTGACTGTGAACATAGGGACCTTCTTGATCTACAGGTATCTCGATGAGAGGCAAGCCTACCTCCCTCTCTAGGCTGTTTCATGAATATGGCTGGTACTCTGGATACTCGGACTGAGCATACTGGTACATCTGCGATGTGACATGCTGTGTTGCAGCAATAGGCTGCGGTACTGTAACTGTCTGTGGTGCATTCTGTGACTGAGGAATCTGTGAAACTTGTTCTTGTCTAGGCGGACGTGGTCTTTCTTTAGTCTTACCAGTAGCTATGTTATGTTTCAGAACTGCACACTCGTTTATAAAATGACCTGGCTGTTTACAATAATTGCAAGTCCCTTTAACGGGAGCTGCAGGATGACTGGCTTGATTCGGACCCCTCTTCTGACTGTCTTGAGGAACAGATTGTGCAACTAGCACTTTCATTTTCGTGTCTTTCATACGTTTTCTTTCGTGTTCTTGCTCTTCCCTGATTCTATTCTGGTGATACTGGAGCATCTGGAGCATCTGGGACGGAGTATTAGCTTGCCAAGTGCTTTCAACTTTCAAAACTCGATTTTTAATTTGTGGACTTGAATTCTCGACTAATTTAGTAACGAAAAGGTGAGGGTATGACTCACTACTTGTCTTGAGACCACTGTTGATACTGAAACATTTTTCAAATCTAGAATAAAAATCACTAATATCTTCATCTTGTTTCTGTTTACAGGCTGAGATTGCATCCCAGTCTTCCTTTCTCGTTGTCAATAATCTGGGTAAAACTTGAATCAATAATTCTGGTAATTCTTTACATTTATCTCCAAGACCGGTACCTGGTACTCGTGCCTTGTCTTCAGCTTCTAGAGCTGTCCAATCGATCTTTTTCTCTCCCACCTCCCATTCTTTTTCCTTTAACTTTTCATACACCCCTGCGGGTAACAGGACCTTTAACATTTTAATGATATCTGGGTAAGTATATTCTCCCATACGGAGCATGTCTTTTAATTCTCTATGGAACCCCGCTGGATCTTTGTCATGACAGGGAATTAATTTCTTCATTTCAAGAAGTTCCATCTTTGATATTGGAGTGTATACAAACACTCGTTGCATTTCGCCACCCGTCCCTCTAACTGGGTGGACTTCCCGTAACGGATTCTGTCTGTCTATATAGAATGGTTTACTTTCTGGGGGTGAGACATGAACAAAATGCGGGTTCAGAAACGTTCTATATTTGTGGCGCTGTTCTAGAATGACACTAATTAAATCGGTACCTAGACCTTTCCATCTATGCTGGAGTAACTCGTTCAGGATATCATGTAACGGACCTGGATCAGAGTGTTGACCCTCATACAGAGTAATGAGGTGCTGGATCATATACATACCCACCAGTCGCTGCTCGGCTGGGGGCAGTTTCAGAAACATTTGTGCCACTATTTCGTCTGGAAAAGTGGTAGAATCAGTAATCCATCGGACGGCTGATCGGGCTAGTTCTTGTTCATGCATAGTACTTAATTCACTATAACCGATTCGTGATTTCAGAATATGATCGGTAGCTTGAAATACTTGTTCTAGAGAACCTTGTTCTGGTGCTGAATGATGAAAAATAGACTTGGGTTCTAGGCGTAAATGGCGATCTGGAAATCTAGATTTTCCTACATACGCTATTCTGGCGGGATTCTCGTCCTCTTCTTCTTCGGGATCAGAGATACTTTCTTTCTCGCTTACTTGTGCTGCTTTACGCTGTTCGTGTATCTTTATTATCTCTTTACGGATTTTCTTGTACATACTCTCCATAGCACCGACGGTCTTGTGCTTACCCTCGGCTATATTATCACTCCACCTTGTCAGGATTCTCATTTCGGCGGAATCTTTAGACGGGTAATCTTGTTCTCTTATTAGACAATTGATCAGGAACTTTAATATCATGAGCTGGATCTCGGCTTTCCTTTGAGACATAGTCTCGCTAATACTTTCTGGATCATCCCCTGTACGGATGAAACGATATATTCTGTCTAGATCTTCTTTCATATTCGGTAAGGTGACTAGACACTCGGCCACCTTTCTTACGCGGAATGAATATAAAACCATATTATCCTCGCCTGGGACTGGATCATAGCAACATTCGGCAAGGGATTTTCTTATTTCTGCAACAGACTGATATCTAGGCGTACGCTGTGATGCTTGTGCATGTAATTCGGCTAACGTTAAACGCTTGTGTGGCGGCGGGGTTTGAGGAGGACCTCCTCATGCGGGCCCTAAACTAGAATCATCGACGGACATTTTTCATGGCGGAGCGGGAAGTTGAAATGCTGGCTGGACCGGGGGTACCGTAGCAGGTACTCCGGTGTCTGGAAGAGCGGGAAGTGCCTGATTTACAGGGACTGGCGGAGCGCGAACAGGATTTGTATATTCTGGGACTGTGTCGTCCAAATAGGACGAAATAAAAATATCAGCTGCGGTCTGTTTGTGACGTAGCTTGGTCGGAACTAATGGTGGCGGGAAATTACTGGATGCCTCTGGGGTCGCTTTTGGCAAGCCCTCGGCAAGAAGAGGATACATACCCTTAATAAGGGCATGCCTCTGTCTGTCTGACTGTTCGGCTTTGACTTGTTCACCTATCTCGATTAATTCTCTTTCTTGGGCTCGTTCTTGGGATCCTCTACTTAACTCTGACTTTCTGACTTCCTTTTCGGTTCTTCTATGCGCTTCTTTACGCCATAACTCGATGGCATCTTTCTGTGACTGTCTGGCTTTCTTTTTCCATAATGCTTCTTCTACTCGCATGATACATTCGGCATCCCATGTACCCGATACGGGCCATCTATACTTTTCTTCTAACCGTTTGGTATACTCTACCCATAAATCTAGATACAATATGGCGCTTATGCCATGTTTCTGATACATAAAATGACCTGGACTGTCCCTAGGCGGAACAGGAACTGCTGCTTCCAGCAGACCCTTTCTAGTTTTTAACTGACGTAACTTGGAAAATATAGGCATGACTGAACTGTAATCTGGACACAATACAATACACAATAAACACGAAATCACGTCACACTCATACCACAACATTACAATACATGAAGAACATTATAAATAACAGTTTGAACAGAATATTACCTGGAATACTGAGAGCAGAAATACAAGAATTTTCTCGAGAACGGAACAGACTAGAATTACTGGATGCACTGCTGTAACAGTACGGAACATACCGGTCCCATAAAGGAACGCATCAAGACCCGTATCCACCTAGGTGAACACTTCGTTTGTGAGTCTGGGCACCACCAACCCACGGACCAGGAGTCAATTTAGATTGGTCCTGTCTAGATACTACCCCAGCAATGGTACTCACCGGGCAGCACGGAACGGAAGGCCTTGGACTGGACTGGACTGCTACGACGACGGACGGACTTCGGACTTCAGTTTCGGGTGGGCCTCCGGATACCTCGGACCTTGGACTCTCGGCTTGGGCTCTGGTCGGGACTCGCCGCGTTCCTCCACCGTCTCGTTTGGATGCTGGACCGCCTCCTCCGTCTCCTCCGTGGGCCTGAGGGATACTTGGAGCAGAAATATCTGCCAGTGCACGGTATGGTTCCGTCACGACTGCAGAGGGTCAGGGGGTCGGCGTGGCTTCACCGACGCGTGGGGAAAGGGCAAGTCCCTATTCGGGCGCCATTATGTGGTAAATAAATAAATAATACCCTATTTTTGACTAGGCATATATCATAACAGATAGCTCAATAAATAAGAGTCAAGATTCGAGGTAGTAGGAGTTTCTGCAGGTTTATTACAGCATAAGGACAGGATCAGGACAACCTGCACGGGAACAGAATGACAAGGCTAGAGTGGCCCGGCAGCTGCCGGGGCTGGGTCTGGGATGAGCGCGCTAACTTTTCATAACAATACATGAACTTATATACATAGCGCAAACACATAGCATTACATTGCAGTAGGCGTAGCAGTGGGTGGAGCAGAAGGCGTGACGCGTAGCAGTCGCGAAAGATAACAGTAAAAGTAGGTGTAACTGGGCGTATACATAGACATGTGGTGCAAACGTAACAGAATATGTCATGAATGGGCGGAATCATTGGAGGGGGCTACCTAAGGAGCCGGGACCTCTAACCTAATGGTGCGCGTAAACTGGCAATGACGTATTACTAGGAGAAGCTGGGGGCTATGAACTCTGTGCTAGGAGCAGAGACTAAAGTCTGGAGGGTCGGAGCGACATGTACCTAAACCCTATCTGGTATCTAATGTTTAGGGAACATGTTGATATAAACTAGAAGTCATGAGGGGAAAAGGCTAACTTGATTCTAAGACTGGACCATGCATTATTCTACATGTAGTGCGTGATGAAGAATACTAAATGACCATTTAAATACAGTATTTCTCTAACGTGGAGCCGTATAGGCTAGACAATGACGGAAACTATTGATGCAGTTCAGTAGCTTAGGAATGCAGAGAAGGAGGACTGAACTGATAACTGGAACTATAACACACTCTTGGCAGACTCAGAGGCAGAGCCAAGCTGCACCGGGCACTGCGAGGCAGGAAGTAAGTGAAGGGTCGAGGATACAGGTGGGGGCTGTATCGCTCCTTAGCGAGGCTTCAGGAGACAGGAGCTGAATCTGATGTCCAGGCCCTGTTGAGGCCTAGGAACGGGGACTTTATAATGAAATAACGTGCACACTGGGGGACGTGGCAACGTAGCTTTACATAGGCCTAATATTCGTAGTATTCACGAGGACTGGAAAATGACATACCAGAGGTGGACACAACTATAATTGCGTCATTAATCGGACATGGGGAATAACATATGCATATTGGTCATGCACACATAACATATGATGGATGAGGCGTAGGGACACAGAACATGGCAAAATTTACTTGTCCACAGATCACGGACGTAAATGATCGGTACCTGCTGGATCTTATGCTCACTTTAGCGTGTAAAATTGTTTTTAAAAAGTTGAAAAACTCCAAAGAAGTCTCATTTAAGTTGTGGCAAGAATTGATATCCGTCCTAAGAGGAGCAGATAACAGTGCTCTTCAAGCCTCTCCAAGGCGTAAACCACACAGGAAAATGTGGAAGTCCCTTGATGCCTTCTCTTTCTCATACGATCCTCCTTGAAAAGCAGACTCATTTCCACATATCGTAATTCTTAATGTAGACTTTATTCTTGATGATACTCCTATACTGTGTTATACTTATCACTAATACAGTTGTGTAGCCTGTAATTGCTTAATACAGTTGTACTGAAGTATACTCACATCCCTTCTTATGTGATAACAGATGCCTGTCCAACACCGACTCTCTTTTACACTAGGCAATTCTTAATGTTTGGGTTATTCATAATGATATTCCTGTACTACATCGTACTTTCCCCTTCTGAAGCTGTATAACCTATACTTGCTTATAATTGCACTGCAAAGTGCTTCTACTACCAGTTGTGTAATACCTATGCTTGGCTAACCGCTTGTACATCACTGCGACGTCAATGGACTCACCATGCCAAGGCACTTGAGGAACCTACCTATTTACTTAGTTATTTATTATTATTTTCTTTATTTACTTTGTATTCTTTGTACTCTTTGTAATTGTGCTTATCAGTTTGTAAAATTTAAACGTGAAATAAATGTAGCTCAGATGTCGTGCTGCAACTTCATTACCCAGACTCTGGTTGAGTCTGAATGCCTACTGTTGGGGAAGGGTGGTTACGGGGGGGTGTTGGGGGGGGGTTGGGAGGGGGGGTTGGTAGGGGGTTGCAGAAAAAATTAAAAAAGAATCAGGTTTATTAGCAAGAGGCTTTTTGTTTAGGATTTATTGTCAATGTTGTCAATATTGCCGTATTCATTTAACTAACTCGAAAGTAATTAGAAAGGAGCTAGAGCAACACGTTAAGCAATACATGATGAAAGTTTTACAGCTAACTGTTCCTATAAGCAATGGGTAGGTTAAGTGTCCAAACATGGAATGTAGGGGGTCTTCTGTCCGGCGATAAACAACGTCGATTGGGCGAACTAATAAATCTAAACCCTGTAGACATACTTTGTCTCCAAGAGACACACCTGCCCTGGGCCAAGAGATCCTCACTGAGCCTCAATGGGTATAATCTGTTGATAACATCTACCCAATCATCGAATATAAGGGGTGTAGCAATCCTAGCGAAAACACGTCTTGGTTTGGGAGTACATCATCTTTCAGATCCCCACGGCAGATGGGCCATTGTTAAACTTGCAATAGGTATCACTATTTGCACCATTTACGCTTCCAATCACGACGATCCCGCAGTTTTTGAGGTGCTGGAATACGACCTTGCCACTTGGCAGGGCCCACTAATTTTACGTGGCGACTTTAACATATCACTTCAACCTGTGCTCTGTAACTGCTTTGAAACAGAAATATGTTGGTCGCAAACCAAAGGTATATCAGGCTGTCAAAAAACTGGTAGATAGCTTCGGTTTAATTGACGTGTGGGTGCAAAATAATCCTCACGACCCAGGTTATACATACTTTTCACATCCACACCAAAAACACGTCTGGATTGATTATATGTTTGTTTCCAGTGACCTAGCACCTCAATCATTAATTAACAAACCTCCGAAAATAATCTCAGACCACAACGCACTTGTTCTCCTGATCACATTTGGCGCCTCATTTACACAACGTCGGCCCTGGTCGTTTGATCGGAAGCTTTTGTCCAGTAACGAGTACATTACTTTTATTTAAAAATGGACGGAAGAATTTTTTAATATCAACTGGTTTAGTGCCTCAAGAAATACCGTGTGGGATTGCTTTAAAGCCGCACTTAGGGGGAAAACCATTAGTTTTCAAAAAAAGGCCAGAAAGCAACTAAGAAATGAATATGAGGTAAAGGTTTCAGCCCTGGCTAAAGCCGAAGAAGAGCACACCCTAACGATCTCGCAGGGACAAGATGCTAGCCGCTTGATGTATCAAGTAGCAGTATTGAAGTCGGAATTAAATACTAGTCTCCGCCAAAAAGCCGCCCAAACGTATGGAGCCCACAGGAAAAAAGTTTATGAGAGTGGTGAAAGGGTTGGCAGACAGCTGGCACTCCGAACCCGTCACAAAAATGTAATAAATAACATCCCATCAATAACAGATAGCGGGCAGACTTATACCCAAGCGGCAGACATTATCTAGCGGTTCCAACAATTCTACCAAAAATTGTATTCTGAGGAAATGATTGTAACTGAGAATGACATAGAAGGATATCTTGATAATCTTCTCAATAATCCCGAGGCTGTGAGGCTGTTAGATGACATCACCAGGGAAGAGCTAGAAAGTGAAATTACACTTGCCGAGGTGATAGCTGCATTATCTTCACTAGCGCCTGGCAAAGCGGCGGGCCCAGATAAACTGCCAATTGACCTCTATAAAATTTTAGGTCATCAATTATGTCCCCTTCTTCATCATTTATTTCTAGGGGTACAGTGGAATGGGGTTTCCCCAGAGTCTTGGGATGATGCTAATATAATTGTTTTTCTGAAGAAAGTGAAACCCCCCGAGCAACTAACCTCGTACCACCCTATTTCTTTAATCAATTCAGACTCCAAATTGTATGCCAAGGTGATGGCTGTCAGGCTCAGTGGGGTCATTGAACACCTTGTCTCTCCGTAGCAGCATGGTTTTGTCCAGGGTAAGGGGACCACTGACCATACACGCCGGGCTATAGCCCTGTTCGATGCCATGTCTGTCGCGGGGAGTCGGATGTCAATGATCCTACTGGACGCTGAGAAAGCCTTCGATCGCGTCTCATGGAAGTTTCTGTGGACAGCCATGTCTCGTAACAATTTCGGCCCCAAATTCGTGAAATCAATCAAGTCTATGTATTTACGCCCCAAAGCTAAACTCCAAATGTTAGGATCAGAATCTGGATACATCAACATTGCAAGAGGCACCAGGCAGGGGTGTCCATGTTCACCCCTGCTCTTTGCTTTGTATATCAATCCGTTAATTTTGAAATTTTTGGAGAGTAATATTATTAAACCAGTGCTCAGTGGTCAATTTGAGACAAAAGTATTGGCTTATGCCGATGATATCGCGGTCATTACACCTGACCCGATTGAGGCTATTCGCGAAATCGAGAAGTTGACAATAGAATATGGTAATTGCTCGGGATACTCCCTTAATAGAGAAAAGACAGTTATTCTGTGTACCGACAACATTGTATGTTCGGATCAAAGGAGAGCCCAGAAGGCCACCTATCCTGGTGTAACCATTTGCTCTAACACTAAGCTATTAGCGAAGCTTAATTTTGATCCTCTCCTTGATAAGATAAAGAGGGATCTGGACAGGGTAAATGGTCTTCACCTTTCCATTATAGGCAGAGCCAATTTCTTAAAAATGAATGTGTTACCCAGATGCCTATATTTATTTCGAGCGATTCCTCTAGCTGTAGAGCATAAAATGTTAATACTGATTAATTCTCTCATGTCCAAATTTGTCTGGCAGCATGGCAAGATCCAGAGATCCCATAACCTCCTGTCTCTCCCACTCCATAGAGGTGGGCTTACAATACCCAAAATTATTTTTTATCATTGGGCAGCATTTCTTAAACAACTCACCCCTTTAATTAACTTCCCAACCGAAGAAAGTATGATGGATATTGATCTAATACCCTCAATTTATGAGCTCCTACTTGGCCAAGATGCTAAAGGTTTACTTCTAAAACAAACTGAGGCAAAGTATTACAAGAAATTTAAGGGAGAAATCATAATTAGTGCCTGGAGAATCTGGGATAAAGTTACCAAACACATGCACATTGGGAAAGTTAATCGGTACACACCTCTGTGGCACTCAAACGTAACACATGGTCTTGAGTTTGATCTTATTGCGAGGAAGTGGGAAAGGCTGGGTATTAGAACTGTTAATGATTTTTTGTTCAAATGACTTTGATACAACCTTTTCTGATTTGAAACTCAAATAGGATTTGTCTAACGGAGATTTTCTTAAATTTGCGCAAGTATTTGCTAAACTTAAAGCTAAAGTGTTTATAATTTGTTTGTCAAGAATTGAAATTATTGATGTTATGTTTAGAGTAAATACTAGAATAGGAACATTTTACAATATTCTTTTGACTAAAATTCACGATGACCTTGAAAAAACCGAAACAAAATGGGCGGCTAAATTGAGCAATCCTAATGTCGACATAGATAGAGTTTTGGAGCTGAGCCACAATCTTTTTATGGCTAGTAATTTGAAAGCACAGCTTTTTAAAACCTTATTTGACCTTTATTATACCCCGGACAAATTGTTCACCTGGGGCAAAAGAGAGAATGACTTGTGTCCCAGATGTTCACAAGGACCCGCGACCCTTATCCACATGTTTAGCAATTGCTCTGAGCTGGTCTCAATAAAAAATATGATCTCAGCCTTTTGGGAAGAGCTATTTGGTCATAAATTACCCGAGTCGGAAACTCTTTTTTTATTGGGACATGATAACTCTTTAAAACTATCAAAAACTGAAGAAAGATTGCTATTTATTGGCACAGCTCTATTAAGGTTAATTCTGTCAGCTCGCTGGAAAGAGCCCAACCCCCCAGCTTTCAGATGTGGCTAGCCCGCTTTTTAGCGGTTTATAGTTATGAAGTGGCCATCTATGATACTAGAGGATATAAATCAAAGAAGAGGGGGGATGCAATTTGGCTGCCGGTCACTAATTGGAAAGCAGGCCTAACCCCTGCTTCTGGGAGTATTTGATTCGGCTGATCCCATTAAATATTGTTAATAATTCTGCTGGACGAAATCTATACATCTTGCCCCAGTTAATACTGTCTCTCATTCCTTTTATTGCCCTGTTGTTTTTTGTTTTCTTTCATCTAGTTAAGTATTTCTCAAGTGTTTATGCTGTACTCATAATCATTGCTCTATGTTTTTTGTGTGTTGCTATTCTGTTTTGTTTGTGTTTTTTTAAATGTCTCTTGCTGTTCCTGATTCAAATAAAATAGTTTTTTTTTTAAAAATGTTTTTTTTAAAGAAAAGAAATGCGAGGAAAATTAATTTTTTTTAAAATAAAGTTTGAGGTTTGCAAGGGATTCTGGGTAACAGAACCTAGTGAGAGCCACACAAGTCACCACATTCTGGATTCCCCTGGGTGTCTAGTTTTCACAAATGTATACGTTTGCTAGGTTTCCTTAGGTGCCAGCTGGGCTAGGGTCCAAAATCCACAGCTAGGCATATTTCCAACAAAGGGTCCGTTTTCACTGGAAAGATGTGATGTGTCCACGTTGCATTTTGAGCTGTTCCCTGCTGCTGGCACTAGACCTACTCACACAAGTGCAGTACCATTTATATTGGGAGAATTGGGGTAATACTTGGTTGGTGAAAGTGTGTTGCTCCCCTTAGATTCCTGAACTTTCCATAACAGAAATGTGAAGAAAATGTGTTTTTCTAAACTAAGTTTGGGACTTGCAAGGGATTCTAGGTTACAGAACAAGTGGGAGGCATACAAGTCAGCCCATCTTTGATTCCCCTTGGTGTCTAAATCTCAAAAATGTACAGGTTTGCTAGGTTTCCCTAGGTGCCAGCTGCACTAGGACCCAAAAACCACAGGTAGGCACATTGTGAAAACAAAGTCAGTGCCTAGTGGGCTTTCTGCTGCCTGGGAGTGGGGGGAATCGGGGGCTATTGCCCTGATATACTCCCAAGGGGTCAGAAAGAGTGTGGCTATTTGTTTGGGGGTTGGGGGCACATTGGCATGCCCATTCTGGGCAGACCCACCCCTAAGTACAAAATAATCCCTGGTGCCTAGTGGGCATTCTGCCCCCCACGGGCGGCAGTTCAGAGGCTGTAGCCCCCACCTGCCTGCTGTAGGGCAGAAAGACTTTATTCTTTTTTTGGGCGCAAAGGGTGGAGGCATTGGCAGGCCCATTCTGGGCAGCCCCCACCCCTGGCCTATAAAAAAGGAATCCCTGGTGTCCAGGGTGCTTACTTCCGCCCAGGAAGCAGATAAGGGGCTTTTGCCCCCTCTGCCTCCCAGTGGTGTAGAAATACTATAGCAACTTTTTTGGGGGAGGGGAAATTGGCATGCCCATTCTGCGCAGCCCCCCCCCACTAAAAAAAAATAATCCCCATGCCTAGTGGGCTTTCTGCCCCACCGCAGTAGATCAGGGGCTATTGCACCCCTCTGCCTCCTGGGGGGTAGAAATACGATTGCCTTTTGGGGGGGGAAGAGGTGGGGGACTTACCATGCCCATTGTGAACTTTCCCCATCCCTGGCCTATAAAAAATAGTCTCTGGTGTCTAGGGTGCTTTCTGCCCTCGGGAGCAGATTGGGAGCTACTGCGCCATCTGCCCCCAGGGGGCAAAGATTCTGGTTAATTGAGGGAGCATAGTCCCTTGCCCAAGGGGCACTCACCCCTCCGTGGTGGCTAGTGGGTAGAGCCCTGCTTGGGGATCGATCGCCCTCCTGGGGCAACTTCAAAGCAGGGATCCACCAGTAAGTGGTACCATTGGACAAGAAAAATTCTCCCCTTTCCAACGACACCTCTCCCATGTGTTTCGGTGCTCGGGGGCTGAGGTAGCCCCACGAGCACTGAATCAGTGAAACTGAAACTAAGTTTCAGTTTCGTTTTCAATGTAATGACAACTTTGCGCCATGTGTGTACGCAATAGTCATTACATTGAAAGAAGGAAAAAGCCTAAGGAGGTTGGGAAATCTCTTCCCCACCTCCTGAGGCAAAAATAAAAAAAGGAAATCCCTCTGCTGTCTGCAGCATGGAGATGTTGTGCCCCTGTGCACATGATAGAATAGTTCCATCATGAGCACTGGTGCTCATGACGAAACCATTCCGTCATAAGCACCAAAAGGGTTAGGAGGTTCTACTGCAGAAACTATTTCTTTAGCTATACAACATGAACTAAACTTGATTTTTCCAGAGCAGCCTGAAAACAAAAACTGATTGCACAAAGCTATGATGGTGGTTCAGTAATGAATGGAATTTCTGGTAGAGTACACAAAAAATTTGAGCTGTGCACCTTAATGCCCATTATGTGCAGTTATGCCCACCAACTAAATCTTATTATGCTACAAGCAGTAGGAAAAATATCTGGTGCACAGATTTTCTTTCTCGATATAGGAGGAACGGCAGCATTCTTCTCACGTTCCCCCTAAAAAATGGAAGTACTTCAGTAGATTGTGACCAGATGACTTACAAAGGGAGCCCCAACTTGTTGGAATATCACATACGTACAATCATACTAATATTCAAATAGTTGATCTTGAGAAATGTTCAGACGCCATAGAAGCCAATGCTGACTATTTAAATTCTTTTTATTCTGTTTTTATTATACAGAAAAAAAGGTATAACGTGAAAACTTCCCACACGACATAACCAGTACAATCTTTGGCATATTAATGAAGTACGATAAAATCAGTGTCACAATACAGTTTCTTATAGTCGACGGCCCCCATCGCATCCAATCATTTTAAATCTACGTTTCAGATATGCCAAAGTCTCAGCAGGCTCCTGCGCGCTACCCTCAGGACTTTGCATTCAGTCATTAGCTGGTTCGGCCATTGTAGCGTCTGCTGTTTCTGATTGCACTCAGAGGTGTAGTTTCAAAGGGTTCCAAATGTCTCGTGGGCGGGATGAATGCGCCAATAATTCAGCATATGTATTCAGTTGATCTTGACAAAATATGAGGTCATTTAACCATTCTTTAAATTTGGGGACTCTCCCTCTCCCCATCTGCAGGCCACCCTATGTTTGGCCAGCAAGAGCGCAAAGGAAATGTATTTCCGGAATGTGACAGTGAGTTCCTTGGTATATCCTAGTACTGTAATAAGAAGTGGGTCATCAGGTATGAGCAACCCGGTCATCTGATCAAGCGCCTCTAATACTTCTGCCCAGTATCACAGGACGGGAGCGCAGCCCCGAGCAAGATGACGAATATCTGCACCCTCCCACCAATGCTGAATTTGAATTCAAAAGTTGGAATGAGGCCTGTGGCTTTGCTAGAACATTACAAGACAGGAAGAGCCTGTATTTTCTATTTTTTGTTTCATGAAATAATGCCTCATGTTAACATACTATATAACTAGGTACAAAAATGTGAACTAGATACGGTCTTTGTGGAAAGAGCTCCCACTGACATTTTCACCAACATGAACTAAGTCAGAGAAGGGGTTGACAATATAGATAGCAGACTGCCAAACGATTCTAGTTTCTCGAACCGCAGAAAAAACAACAGAAGTCTGGTCTGAATGCAAAAGAGGTATGTGAAACTATAATTGTTCAGGCAAAGGAACAATTTTCCTATACAAAGCATTTGGTGAGTGCCACCTTACTGCAAAGTTAACAGTTTGCAAAATATGATACTTCCTTCCCCGAGCACGCACTGAATGAGGCTGTAAAAGCTTACCTTGTGCTCAACAAAGAGGATCTGAGAACTGAATTTACTGTACTATAAGCAATGCCTGTGTATCGGGAGGCCATTGGTGCCATTTCTTTGCTAGCTTTCATTCAGAAACTTAAAATGGAAGTCACTTACAGAGACAGTGGCTTTACTAAAAATAGCCATTACCACTCCTATGACAACATCAGAGGCAGAACTGTGTTTTTCCCCTTTAAACACAATTAAGAAATTCCTCGGGAACACCATGATTGAGGAAAGACTGAATGCTTTGGTGATGCTCTCTATAAAGAGAGACCTTGTGAAAATAATCCCAGACTTTAATGTTCAAGTTATTGAGATGTTCGTAGCTAATAAAGAGAGGCATGCTGATTTTCATGCTGAAAGAGAGCAATATGTTAATCCTAAAGTTTCTTGAATAGTTTATGACCATTTCCTGAATGTTGCTAGTTTGTGACCAGCTTAGTTGTTTCTCGTCTGCTCACAGATATTGGAGACACTCAAATTAATGGTGTATGCCTGACTTCAATCTGTCTAATGTTTACTTTATGGTTGGTTGCTCTCAATGAGATGTACAGTGCCTTGTTGGGTGCCCTTCTACCTGTTAATGTTTATTCCTTGCTTTTTTACCATGTCCAGTTCGACAAATCACAATAGCTTATAATTACTCAGTATACTTAGTTTCTAAAGGTATATCGATAAAGAAAGAAATATGTGAGGTACGCAGCATTGTTATCTCGAAGTCTGTTATGAAGTTCTGTGCTTATATTGATAATCAGATAGCTACATTATTTTCATATGAAACTCTTTATTGATGTCATAGCTACAGTTCCACAATTGCTTCTTGCTTTCTCAAATTTGCCTGAAAATGCACCATTTGCACGCTCTTTTTTCAAATTTTTCTCGGGGGGAGAATCCCCCCATCCTCTGTTAGGGCAGCCGCAGTACACTCAGCAGCGACTTTTATACCCCACCACTTTCAAATGTCACCAGATGCCACTGCTCCAAAGGACACACACACCCCAGCGAGAAGATAGAAGGAGAGTCAGTGCCTCAAGTAAAGCCAAGTCCAGATCCAAATGAACCAAGAGCGCTGCCCTAAGACAACACAGTAGGCCCATTGCAAAACTGGGGCAAAACTAGGACAACTGGAATTCTGAAAATACAAAAAAATAAAACGCTTCAAAATAAATCAATACCAAGATGAAGCTGGCAGATAAATGTACCGCTTTACCGCTATCTGCCACAAAAACTGCCAATGGTGTTTGCTACCCAGCTGGGTCCCTGTTACGGCTTCCGGTATCTTAACTCTGAATTCCGATGCTTGTGCCGGTGCAGTGTTCCAGCCGGCAAGAAGTTCAGCGGATATCGGTGTAGCTGCCTTCCCAATTCGTCCCCTGCCTCCCAGTATGTGATTCCAGTGTTCAAGCCAGAGTGGCATTGGAGAAGGCTAGAGAGGAAGATATTCAGTGGCAAGAGATTCAGCATCTAGGAGGACAAGCGTGGGGCCAGTGGGCGGACACAAGCATGACCGGCACCTTCTGTAGCAAATCTTCACTCATCTCATGAGCCTTTGCACTGAAGCCTATCCAGTTATTTGGTCACTGTCCACTTGATAGCAACTCTAAACCAGCTATCAATAGATGGCTCCTTTTCTTGCAACCAATTTACCACAATCTATCTTTTAGCCAGTACTAAACAAAGGCAATGAAATGTATACCTCATCTTCCCACTGTTAGGATTGCCAGGTCACCTCTGAATATAGTGTTATATTTGACATTATACAAGTGTTCCAACCACAGTTTGTAACTTTAATATCACATCTAACCACTATTCCTTCAATGCTTCAATGTCCCATACCATTTGTTGTACTTGTCCCGTCCCCATGATATCTTACACACATATACTCACTGGAAGGTTATATTTATAGATGACATTCGGTGACAGGTAACAAGCTAAGTGCTGGATGAAAAGTTATTAAGTGCAAGAATGGACGGATCAGTGACTGTATTTTAAGATGACAAATGTGATTTCTATTTTTGATACAAATGCACAGTGTAAATTCATAGATTAACTGAAACATCATGTAGTGATCTACTACCACAACACTTTCACATTCATAAGAAAAACATTGAAATCCACTATTGATATAATGCTGGTTCTGGTATAATCTTCACAATAAAGTATATTTTGTGGCTTTCTTAAATAGACAGAACCACTGGCTTTGCTAATGCTTGTTCTAAGAGCAGGGCAGAATGGTGGGCCTAGGAAAAAGGAAGTTTCAGCCTGGCCTAGCATCATATCACAGACATGGATGAGACACTGAAGCTGTTGTGTACACCCTGGGTGACAAATTTGCCACGTGCAGGGATCAAGGCAGTTATGGCAAACTTCTTTAAATCTTTTGTACCTCACTGTGAAATCTGCCACTCTCAAAAGGAACCACTTTTTTACCACCTGCATGTGTTGTTGGACCCCTTTATTGACTGCAACGATTATGAAAAATGCAAGCATGTGAAAGAGAAGGGGTTTACATGATGCTAAATATATACACATGTTCGTGGACTGCCCTGCTTTCGGGTCCTTCTGGCAAAATGTGCATGAGGCAGTGCTTTAAATGAGCTGGTACTCACAGGTACTGATTACCAGTACTTCATATTTTTATCCCTTTAAGTACCGGCACTTCTCCACCACCAAGGAGAGTACCAGTACTCACGACTGGTATCAATCATGTTTATTGCAAGTGCTGCTGAGGATCTCAGGGTGAAGCCTGTCTCCAAACAGCCAAAGCTCCCATGCAGCCCATTTCTGAGCCCCTGCTGACCCATTCAGGCCCTGCTCTGTCAATCACATTTACACTATTGTATGCATTTGTGTGCACACACTGGAATCCAGGCAACCCGCTGAGAGCAGGATTAAGGAAGCGACTGAACTAAGGACACTTGTTGAGTAGCTGTGCACTCTATAAATGCTTTTTATTCATTCATTCTTTTGTTCATTTATTCAAGGAGTTAAGAAAAATGTATTTTATTCTGAGTGAGTCTTTTGTGTGAGTGTTTGACTGCTTGTGTGTGCATTTGTGTGTTTACAACAAAGGAGGAGAGGGAATCTGGACACTCTCAGAGGGTATTTTCAAGGAAGTCTGAGGAATGCTTTGTAGAGTCATGTGTGCTTGCCCCTGTGTGTGTGTGTGTGTGTGTGTGTGTGTGTGTGTGTGTGTGTGTGTGTGTGTGCGTGCGCTCAGAAGAACATGAGTATTGAGACCAATGAAAACAAATAACAGTATAGCATCAAGAAGCTGCACTAGTTAAACAGGTTTTGGCAAAGCCATTAGGTGTGGCCTTGTTCAAGGTGGTACAATGATTAATTCAAAAAAGAATATTGCAATCATATGACACAAATAAGAAATATATATGTATACATATATTTTTTAATTCAAGCATTTATTTTCATTGGCAGGTTTCATTCATTACAGCGTTCAGTACAGTAGTATCACAGTCACTGGAGTAATGCAGCAGGAGAGGGCCACATTATGTGGCAGGTTTCAGTTAATTATGGAGCAAGAAAAGGCAACTTATGCTACATAATGCAGGACAATTTGTAATCGTTTTACTTCATTATTTAGTTATTTTTAAACTTGGTAATGGTGCCTGGGCATTGGTGCACCTCTCTAGTACCAATTTAACCCCCAAATATAACAAAGAGCAATGGATGTATGTCATTACAACGCATGCTTTCACAACGCATGCCATTACAACGAAACTTTTACAACACAGGATCCATTACAACGCATGCCATTACAACGCATGCCATTACAACATAGCTGCTATTACAACGCATGTCATTACAACGTAAGTATGGGTAAGTAATTTATATTGTAAGTGTTGGATAGTCTAGGGGTTAAAATTACTATTCTATATCCAGGGGGGGCGTAATAATAGGGTAAGTGTTGGATGGTGTAGGGGTTAAAATTAACTTAAAATACTTACCCATACTTACGTTGTAATGGCATGCGTTGTAATAGCAGCTGTGTTGTAATGGAATACATTGTAATGGCATGCGTTGTAATGGATCATGCGTTGTAAAAGTTTTGTTGTAATGGTAGTGCGTTGTGTTAGTTGCGTTTTAAAGGATGTTTCCCAGAGCAACAGAAAGGTGGGCAGTCCAGTTTAGCAAAGGGCCTTCAAGCACCTGGCAACAGTTGTCGCTGCATTTTGGGAAACATCCTTTACCACGCAGATTTTACTCCGCAAGGCTTTAACAACGCGTCCATTACAATGCAAGTCATAACCACGGCTTGCGCTGGAGGGTGCTAGAGGATTAAGAATAGTATATTTACTATTCCAACACCTTCCCTAGTGTCCACGGGGACTGGTGTTAGAATAGTAAATTATACAATTCTGAATCCGCGCCCCCAACGCAAGTCGTGGTAACGACTTGCGTTGTAAGGGACACGTTGTTAAAGCACGCGTTGTGACGGTACGCGTCGTACCGTCATACATCCCTGCATTTTTATTAACTTTTGAAGTGTTTGAGCTAGAAACAAAAGGTTTTCTTTTTTTAAATCTGAAAATCATGTGGCAGATGATAAAATATGCAACAAATGCGGCAGATCTATAACTATGCAAAAACTACTGCACACTTGCATAATTACCGTGGACCTGAGTATTATCCATATACAATCACAGAACAATAAGTATAAGCATAGCATTAATAGATAAAAAATAACATTCTCTTACCTGCCCAAGGACATAAACACCATGCAGGCTACTTCCAGTGAGCCTCAAAGTTTTAAAGTGAAATATTAACTAGTCATTTTTGAAAAAAGAGTAAACAACACACTCACCACTCCCACTCCTCCCCTACCCCCGCCTTCCAGTAATTTACATAAATATCAGGAACGGATATCAATTTATTTCAATAACAGTTCCAGTTCATGTAGTCATGTGATCAGACATTTAATGTTAAGCCAGCAAAGTCAAACCACCCTCCTCCCCCTCCCTGTCAATCACTCCTGGGCCATCTGCTTAAAGGGGTTCCAGTAGTGCCTGTGTCATAGCACCCTAGGCCAGCAATGCATCAGTAGCCTCTGCATCCCTTAGCATTTTTTTTCATATGAGCCTCAGTCACCAGAATTTGTGATGGGTCAGGGGCTTCAGGAAAATGTGGCCCTAATTTATGCATTGTGGCTGCTACTTTGGTGTACTGCAAAAATGTAACCCTCCTATACCAAAGGATTCCATCACCTATTGCATAGTGATGAAACGCCCTTCCAGTTAGAGGTCAGATAACATAATGCATCCTCAAGCCTGCCACTTATCGATTGCCATGTGGTCAAAAGGGCGCATAACCCAAATATCTAAATCGGAGGCATAGGGCACCCAGTGGATTGTTTGTTTGACCGTCCTGTCCCAGAGCCTACCCAGGAGACAAATCAGGTGTGGGAAATGGTCTGGGATATCCTGGCCATGTAACATCACCTCTCACGCCCGTCATGCGTTCTCTCGAGTAAGGACCTTTCCCAGTTTGGGTCATCATTGAGCCGGTGCACCACATGTTGCAGCTGGGTTGCCAAATAGTAATGCTCCAGCTCAGGGACCTCCATAGCCCCTTTGTCCTGTTGCCTCTTAAACGGTGCAAGGCCAACTCTATGTCTTGTACCAGTCCATAGGAGCTCCATCAACAGGCAGTCTAGCTGCAAGAATACTTCCAGTGGAATTTCATACATGGCCCCTTGCAAGACATAGAGACACCTAGGCAAAACCACCATTTGAATTAATGCTATATCAACTTCAACAACAACTTAAGAGTGTTCCAGATTGTAATTGAGGAGTGTAGGTTCTGAAGTGACCCGCCCATGTTTAAGTCAAAAGACCGCTGTACCCCATGTGCCATTTGCATGCCCAAGGACTTGACGTTATCCACCCTCCAGGGCAATCCTTCCTCTAGAAGCTGGTCAAACATGACTGCCGTCAGGAGTCTTAACAGGAACAGGGCCGATTTTGCACTACTAACCCTCAATCCTGAGTGTTCCCAAAACTCCTGCATTACGTTGGGTAATATTGGGTCTTAGATATTTGGTTGTCAAAGATAAATCATTGCATCTGCAGTGTAGAGAGAAACTGTGGGGCATATTACCAACAACTAGCGATATTTATCGCTAAATGGGCTTAGCGAGTTTTTTTTATCGCCAAGCATCGCCGGATATTATTGCAGAGATAACGTGCTATTAGCAACATTTATCTCTAAACGGATCAAATATCCGGCGATAGCGGCGAAATGCGTGAATAACGCTGAGAATTCAGCGATATTCACGCATTAAAGCCAATAGGGTCTTAGCCATAATATCCACCTCCCATTGGATATTATGGCTAAGAACTGGTCTTAGCAGGCGTTAGCTTTTGGAGATATTGGCGCCTAGTGCAAATATTTCCATCGCTACGCCTGCCTTTCTAATAGGCGATAGCGACGTTAGCGACTGCTTTCAGTTGGTAACTGGTTGGGTACGCCCACTTTGCATGTCATTAGCGATAAATATCACTGACATGCAAGCGGGCCCCAAACCGCTCGCTATCGCCTAAAAGCTGTCTCTAACTGCTGTCAGCGACAGCTTGCTAATTGGGCGATAGAATTATTGCCGCTTAGCGGCTGAAAACGGCCGCTAAAGCGGCGATAATCTCTTATCACCCACCTCGATAATATGTTCCAGTGTGTCCTATAATACCGACTTATATTCTCCATCGATGCAGGACTTGTCTAAGTCTGCAGGCAAAGGGCTTCATTGTAATGGCAAAAAGCAATGGGGACAGAGTACACCTATGCCAAGTACCTCATTGTAAGTCTATAATTTCCGAGACACATCGGCCCATTCTGACCCTCGCCCTGGCGGATTTATAAAGCAGCTGGACTCATTTAATATAGGTACAGCTGAGTTCAACTCTTTCTAGCACTTTCTAGAGATAGTCCCATCTCACGGAGTTGAATGCCTGTTCAATATCAAGAAAGTGCATATGAGTCTTCATTTAGTTCTGGAGCGCGCAGAACAAGGATCAGTCAGAGCAGGTAACACAGCATGTTCCTCCGAGGGAGAAATCCCAACTGATCCTTATGGATGGTTTTCTGGTCCACATTTAACATGAAAAGCAGTCTGTAAGAGGTTACATCCAGAGGGTCCCTACCTGGTTTTGGCAGCATTACAATTAGGGCCTCTCACATAGAATCTAGAAAGGATGCCTCTTTCAAAGGTCTCTGTTCATGCAGGTAGTAGTTTATCACACAGGGTGTCAGGGAAGAGTTTACAGAGCTCCACCGGAAGCCCATTATCCAATGGCGCCCTAGCCGACTTCAGTAACCTCACTGCCTTCAGTATTTTCTGTTTCTCCACAAGAACATCTACTTGCTCACGGTCCTCAGGAGAGAGATATGGCATCGACAATTCTAGGCGATAAGTGGATAGGGTATTGTCTGCGGCCTCACATGAGGCCTCCTTACAAAACCTCAGGCAAATGTGATGCAAAGCCATTATTGATGACCAACTGAGTGTTCACAGTCCATCCCCTATGATCCTGAATCGCTAGTATGGATATTGCCTGCCTTATCACCCTCCAGGTACAGCCAGACCAATGCCCACACCACATCTTCAACAGAGCCGGAAAGTGATCAACATCTCCTTCGAGACAGCAACCTTCCCGGAAAGCTGGAAGCATGCCCGAGATCAACGCCCTGCTCAAGAAGCCCAAGGCGGACCCCAACGACCTCAAGAACTTCCGGCCCATCTCCCTGCTCCCGTTCCCGGCGAAGGTCATAGAGAAAATCGTCAACAAACAACTGACCCACTACCTCGAGGAGAACAACATCCTGGACCTGTCCCAATCCGGGTTCCGAAGCAACCACAGCACTGAGACTGCTCTCATCGCCACCACCGACAACATCAGGACCCTCTAAACAATGGAGAAACAGCTGCCCTCATCCTCCTAGACCTATCAGCCGCCTTCAACACAGTCTGCCACCGCACACTTCAAATACTCCTCCATGAAGCCGGGATTCAAGAGAAGGCCCTGGACTGGACCACTTCCTTTCTCTCCCCGGCAGATCACAGAGCGTCCTCCTCCTCCGTTCCGCTCCAAAGCCACCGAGATCATCTGCGGCGTACCCCAGGGCTCATCCCTTAGCCCGATGCTGTTCAACATCTACATGGCCCCTCTCTCCCACGTCACCCGTCAACACGACCTCAACATCATTTCCTATGCTGACCACACCCAGCCTATCCTCTCCCTCACCAAAGACCCTCTGACCGCCAAGGCCAACCTCCATGAAGGAATGAAGGCCGTCGCAGAATGGATGAGTAACAAGACGACTGAAGTTGAACTTGGACAAGACGGAGATTCTCTGTAAATATCCAATTTCCAATCAATTTAATGAAGATCAAATAACTTTATTTGAGAGTCAAGGTAGATACCTCCAGCACAGCTTCACAGATCAACTCCTATAATCAAAAGCTAACATTCCATCCTAGCAACATAACTAACATTCTAATTATGACATGCAGAAGTACCAACTCTACACATCTCCTTACTTAATATATATTAAACAATATTTATATATTTTTTACATATAAAATAAACTTGAATGGATAAATACATTTCCATTTTTCACATTCCAAGAACATCAATTTTCAGAAACATATACTGGAGCACGACATTTACATACATTTCCAGTACTCCAGGCTGATCTATCCGATAGAATAACAACATTTCTTTTTACAGACTTCACTTGCATCGGTGCAGAAAATTTGTAGCCACCCTTAGTAGTTACACCACCACATTTTATGGTCACCCAGTCACCAACTTCAAACTCATTATCTTTCACACTCTTCTTTTCATTATAATACTCAGCAGACTCAGTTTGCATTTTAAATACTTTATCTTCCAACGCAGTTCTGTCAAACCACACACAATTTCACTTTCAACCATCCAGGAACCTCTTTGACACCAGGTTTACATCCCTTTAAAGATATAAATGGTGAAAATCCTGTTATCGAATGTGGTGTAATTCTATAAGACCACACCAACTTTTTCAATTCTTCACGTCATGATAATCCATTAGCTAGGGACAACTGGATATTGTCCATAATTAGTCGGTTAATTTGTTCCATCAAACCATTGGCTTGTGGACTAAACAAAGCAACTCTCTCATGAATAATCCCAAATCTAGAAAGAAATTCCTGCATTTCTCTCGACACCAGCTGAACACCATTATCTGACACCAGTGTCTTAGGTATCCCTTCATTCATAAACACTCTTTCCATAAAACCAACAACTCTTTGAGTATTTATAAATTCTGTGCTTTCTACTACAAACCACTTGGAATGGTAGTCAACAATGACCATCAAAAACGTACTGCCAGAACCAAGCTTAGCAATTGGCCCCAGAAAATCAATTGCCACTCTTTCCCATGGGCGTTTAGGAAAATATGTACACACCAGTGGAGGTTGCCTTATAACTTTTGTTTTATCCGCTTGAGCACAAGCATAACACTCTCTTACTGCATCTTTAATCTCTCTATCCATTTCAGGCCACCAATACGACTGTCGGACCCTTCTCTTAGTCATGTTTCTGCCTAAGCGTCCCTCATGAGCAATATTTATAATTTTCCCTCTCAAACTTACTGGTGGTACAAATTGATATCTTCTCAACAATTTCCCTTCACACACACTCAATTCGGCCTCTACATGGTAGAAACTTCTGAGTTTAACATCTTCAATATTCTTTTGATGCCACCCATGAGAAACGCAAGTAATGACTTCTCGCAGAAGTTCGTCATTTGACATAGCCCTTGTCCATTCTTCCTTGCTAAAAGCATGTTCAACTCTTCTAATCCTCTACCTCCTTTGAAAAGATGAACTAACGGTTTATGATCAGTTTGCACATTAAAAGGAAGACACCATACAAAGTACTTAAAGTGCTTGATCCCCCAACAACACGCTAAGGCTTCCCTCTCTATCACAGAATATGATAATTCTGCATCTCGCAATTTTCTGGAAGCGAATCCAATAATCTTTTCCTCACCATTGCTCAACTGAGTCAAAACAGCTCCAATCCCTACTGCACTTGTATCAGTTGTAACAAATGTTTTATCCTTAACGTTAAAATTGCCAAGAGTAGGAGCACTAATGATACTTTTTTTATTATTGTTGAATGCCTTATCACAACCTCCATTCCAAGTGAAAATAACTCCTTTCTTCATCTGCAACCTCAATGGTTCAACAATATCTGTAAAACCTTTGACAAATTTCGAGCAATATTCCGCAAGTCCTAAGAATGACTTAAGTTGATCCTTATTTTTTGGGATGGGAGAGTCTCTGACTGCAGCAATAATACATTTGTTAGGCTTCATACCATCTTTGTAAATTTCATGTCCAAGATATGTTACACTATCCTTTTTCATCTGATATTTTTCTTTCTTTATAGTCAATCCATTGTCATCCATCCTTTTCAACACCTCATTCAGAATGATATCATGGTGCACGTTATTTTTCTCCATGACCAAGACATCATCCTGAAAACATAAAACATCATTCATGGCTCCAAAAATCCTTTCCATCACTCTGAAATACCACAGAGGCGGATGCTAGGCCAAAAGGCATCCTACAATATCGAAATGCCTCTAACGGCGTAACAAAGGAGGTAAGATGTCTTGACTCACTCTCCAAATCTATCTGATGATACGCTGAGGACATGTCTATTACACTGAAAACAGTACCACCTCCCATAGCTGTAAGCATTTCCGAAATATTTTGCAAGAGTTGCCTATCCACCCAAATGTTCCTGTTTAAATCGCGCAAGTCCACACACAAAAGAATTTTGTTCCCATCTTTTGGCGCTTCGACAATCGGAGCCAACCATTCAGACGCCTCAATTGGTTCAATAATTCCTTGAGCAAGAAGCTTTTTGAGTTCACATTGCAAGAGCTCTCTCATCGGATGGGGAACATTTCTAACCTTGTGCACCACTGGAACAGCATTTTTCTTTAAAATAATTTTGTGCGAGAAGTATTTAATTTTCCTAGATCATCAGAGAATACTCTTGAGAACTTCTCAAATAAGTCATTTTGATAGACAGAATAAACATCATGCACAACAGTAGACATAACAGGTTCTTCAGCATTAGGGTTGAGGATAATATTTAAATCCTTTTGATGGCGCCAACCCAACAAATTCAAACCTTGTTTAGTCAAATACACCCTTCCATAAACTTTCTTTCCTGTAAAACATATTACCATCCATTTGAGCCCAATTATGTCAATGGTTTTTCTCCCATACCCGGCAGCTCTTATGTCAGGTTTACTTCATGAATTAGTATCAGATTTATCTTTCCATACTTCAGAATACATCTCCATGGATAACAAAGTGTAAAGACTACCCGAATCTACAAGCATATTAACATCATATGAATCTAATGTTATGATGCAATGAGGTTTGGTTAATAATGAAGTGCTCTCCCTAACTACATCACAATCCAAAATTGAGTGCTCACAAACTGATTCTGAATCATTATTGTATACCTGATCGTACTCAGTAGTGTCATTGTAACCATCAACACACAGCATAAGCTCACGCATATCATCAGAAACATCACTCACTTCATTTACTTGGCTTGATTGAGTTTGTCCTGGTTGTATTTTAGTCCTACACGCCTTAGCAAGATGTCCCCTTTTTCCACAAATCCTACATAATGCATTTCTCGCAGCACACTTGGGACTAGAAGCAATGTGACCAGGTGCCCCACAACGGTAACATTTAACAATTCTCATGTCAAATTTTGACATATTATTATTACCAACAGATCCGTCAGATTTAACAGGATTTTTATAGGATTTTTTTCCGTTTGTTTAACTAACTTAGTTTCATCAATATAAACTTGTATTTCACAACTCTTACTGCTCTGATCCTTAGTCAATGGATCACTACAAACTTCCATTTCCTTAATCCACATTTGGGTATGTTCTAAGCCTTTAGCAATTTGAATTGCTTCTTCAAGAGGTGGATCTTTAATGAGTAATTTCTCTTGTATTCTCTTAATGTTGGTACATCTTACTATTTGATCTCGAATAAGAGAATCAGCTAAGTTTTCAAATTGGCATGTAAGTGATAAACCTCTTAACGCAGCAATATAGGTACCAATATCCTCATCAATTTTTTTGTTTGCGACTAAAAAACGTATGTCTCTCAAGGACCACATTCACTTTAGTAGTAAAATGCAATTCTAACATTTTCATTGACATTTCATATACATTAACCGCATCGGTGCGGCGCATTTTCCCGCTGTGCGCTAAGGAATGCAGAATCCCGCCGTTCATGTCGAGCTCAGCTCGTCATGAGCGTTCAATAGGTGTACCTTATGACGAGCTGAGCTCGTCATGAGCGTCGAAGGGGTTAATGGGTTGACCATCCCCTGTTCCCAGAGAAATCTCAGGGTAAATCTTCATATAATCGACGCCCTTCAACTCCAAGATGATGGAGTAATACAGCTTGTCTTCTTATGGGTCCATATTTATCTGCTCCAGTAGCTAAAATATAAGTAAAAAATAGTTTTCTTCCAATCCTTCCAAGGAATCGCTGGATCACCTGGAGTAGGAAGAAAACTTGGAGGAGCAGACATGGATTGATCACCCATAACAATAAAAATAAGAATATATACAATACAATGTACCTGGAAGAGAAGTGTTGATTAAGAAAACAACAAATCAAAACAAAGAGTTAATATAAAATGATAACATAATAGTTTAAAATAACAAACCAGAATATTTGATGCCTTCTATTTATAATTCCAGAGACTTCTAAAATGAAGAAAATATCAGTTGCTGTCCTCTCCAGTTCAGTACCTCCAAAACAAACAATATCTCTTGTTGTCCTTTCTAGAACAATACCTCCAAAACTGTAGAAAACTGTTCTTCAAATGTTCAAATCGCGATCGTATTTTGATAAAGAGATCGCAAAACAAATGTTTTTTTCTAATGAAAATCCGCCCAATCTCTTAAAATGGCTTCCAAAAGAAACAGTTGGTTCAATTTCTGTGATAATTAGGGCATGTTTCGAAGAGAATTCAATATGGCCACCAGAAGAAACACTTGGGGGTCCATTAGGATGTCGGGCGGTGGCACCACCGCGGTGATGGCGGGCGGAAAAACAGCTTTTTCCACCCGCAAGCAGCGGTACTCACGTCTGCCACATTAGTATAGCAAAACATAGGTCATTTCCCGCCCGCCGCGGAGCGACGTGCACCGCCATCAAAGTGCGCCCGCCACCGCGGCGGCGAGAGCCAATCGAGACCCACCACCGTGCCGAATGACGTCCGCCCCGCTCGACAAATTAGGATGGCCCAAACAAGCAGACGCACCGCAGCGGAGACACCGCCCAGCTTGAGCAGGTGGAAAGTCGACAGCAGAGTGCGAATGCCGAGACCCAGTCATGAACGCCATGGACCCAGCCCTCTATATGCATCCGGTGATGTACCTGCTGCAACACTATCGTCAGATGGGCCGCCGCGGAAGACGCCGCAGGTACGCAACTACACAAATGCAACACACAACACACATGCCGACACAGGGCCCAATCACCACACAGACACCCTGCTGGGGGACACAACACATCCACAAGGGCACCCACACATGACCCACCTGACAACAAGGCACCCCTCTGCATCTGGAACACACATCGTCCGCGAACCAGCAACAATGTCCCGGTCATGGTCACGTCACCGCCGCGGTCAACACATGCGCACTATGCAGAAGGCAGGGCCACTCCAAGGCATGGGCAGGGCACAAACACAATAGGGACACACCAACCCCAACCACGCATCAACACACACCAACAAGTCACAGTACAGGTGCCCATCCCATGCACCCCCATGCACACCAACAAGCACTGCAACAACAAGCACAATACACACTCTCTGCACCACACAACACACAACCAGGGAGACAGCCAATGCAGGAGTGGCTGAAAAGGAACACACAACACCAGTGCCACACACACCCAAGGCTCACAATCCCTCCCATCACATACACACACAAACAAACACAAACCCTGGGTGTAGCCACAAACACAACACACACACAGGGATGCCTCAACAGATGCCTGCACAAGAACAACACACAAACACTACAGGAACACACACTGAACTCCAACACAAACAGACATACCCTGTCAGCCAAACTGGGGAAAAGCAACAGGAGCACAGACACAACAGGAGTACACAACAACGTCACTCAGGAACAAAACACACACACCATAACACAAATCACACAAGAAGTGCATCTGGACAAACACACACTGCCACATCAAATCGACCACAGATGCACATGAATCACCAATCAACAAACACCACAAGACATCAGGGGATACACATCAGGCAATGCCAAGGCCACATACACACAGCACTGCATGCACAACAAGCAGTGTGTGCATAACAAGCACAACAGCCACACACAAACATGATTGACACAACCTCATCACACACACCATAAATCAGCACTGCACAAATACAATAGCACACCCAGGAACTGAAGCAATACCACAGCCAACACCCACACATCCAACACAACAACTACACATGCACCACTCTGGGATACAAGAGCCAAGCCATCTACACCAGAGCACTGGCCTGCACACACAGCTGAAGTGCACATGACCACTACAGAATGACTAATAGCACACGGACAGCACACATAAACCATTGGGGCAATGTCCAGAGTGGAACAATACTTATGGCCCAAGAACTGATGTGGTACTCTGTGTCTCAGCCACGGATTCCTCCTGCATACTTCTGTCCCCCTCAGATGCACTGATGGGCTCTATGTCACTGGCCTCCGGTGCAGCTGTAGTGCCACTCTCGCCACCACTGGTTTCTGGCTCATGCTCCACCGTGGTCTCTTGCGAATCTGCATGAGAGAGAGGTACAGGGTTGTGTAAGTGTCATCTTCTGGTCACACGAATTACACGCAATACAGTACAGGAGAGGCCCAATCTACATGGAAACCACCACACCAATGACAGACCTTCAGGGAACAGGAGGGGAAAACAAATACATCTATTAGGTCATTACAGTCCAAAATGCCAAGTAGGCCATAGCAAGCACCATGTGGTAACCTGGGGCACATTGTTGTCAGATGTGTGGGCCTTAACGATCATGGTGCATGCAAAGTAGGCATACATGAAGTCACACTCAGAAAATTGACACTGCAGTTCACCCCATTATGGATTACCCACACTATCCCAATGAAGAATGACCACGTGGAGCCTAACCCATCTGGCAATGCGAAAGTACAGCAGGGAGTTTCAGCTCAGTAGGGCAAGGGTGGGACAATGCCTGATACAACCACACATCACAGCAGCCACTCACATTACACAGCACATCACAGCAACGCACGCACATCACATGGGTCACCAGTGCCACAGGCCCTGTACACATGCATCCACTCCCAGCAAATGTCACCCTCCTCAGATACTCACCACCCCTGCCTTGCTGCCGATGCTCCCTCAGATGTGCATTTAGGTCTGGATGAGTCACTGCCAAGATGCGGCCCATCAGTGGAGTCATGCTGCACCGTGCCAAACGCCCTGTGCGTGGTAGCAACCCCAAGGTCATCTCTGCCACTTGCTTTGCCAGCCAGCTGATGTCGTCCCACCTCTTGTGACAGTGGGTGCGTCATCTGTTGGAACCCCCCTGGGCTCGCACCTTTTCTGAAATGGCCCTCCACAGGGCCTTACACTGGTGTACCTTGAGCTGCAGGTATGAGAGAAAAGAAGGGTAAATTTCCAGTTACACAATGTCAGATGCCAACATCTATCAGTACAGTAGCAAGACACAGACTGAGGACTAACTGTAACCTCCCTCCCTCACAAGGGCACTATGCATGGCCCAAACATTTGTGATTGCATGCACACATTGGGGCGTGTAGGCTCCATGATATTCTCACAAATGCATGATGCCTCAACACAATATGCATCAACAGAAGTGTGTAAGTCTGAAGTAATCCAGGGCACAGATGGGGCATATCTACTATTCAGTGTGAAGGAATTGGAGCAAGGAGCATGTAAGTCTGGTGATGTTTAATCTTTTGGGTGGGCAGGCACTGAACCTACTCTCTGGGTCACACTGACTCAGACTACAGGTGCACACAGAAATATTCACACATGCAAATACTGTCCTGGCACCTACATGGCTATCAACCGTTGGCTCTGTATGTCTGACAATGTAACACACACCACTCACGCATACCAGTCCAGGCATGGAAAAGAGTGACATTGGGACACACACACTCCCTTGCCCTAGTGACAGCTTGTCTGTCAGTGTTTCACACAACCCACACACTCAGGCATATACTGCAGCTGCATAACTACACGTCTGACACCCCCTGCCCTACAGCTACCTTCATGGTGACTTACCACTACATTGGGACCACCAAACAGCCTTGGGTACTGTGCCAGCACCTCGTCCACAAGGACCTCCAGCTCCTCACTTGTGAATGGACTGGCACTGATCTTCTCTGTCCTTGCCATCCCTGTAGACATGTAACACCTGTGGTGGAAGTGAGTGTTGAGGGGTCCCAGGCAGCATCAGGAGAGGGTCCCAGGCAGCAGCAGGAGAGGGTCCCAGGCAGCAGCAGGAGAGGGTCCCTGGCAGCAGGCACTTCAGGCAGCAGCAGGAGAGGGTCCCAGGCAGCAGGCACTTCTGGCAGCAGCAGGAGAGGGTCCCAGGCATCAGGCACTTCTGGCAGCAGCAGGAGAGGGTCCCAGGCAGCAGGCACTTCTGGCAGCAGCAGGAGAGGGTCCCAGGCAGCAGGCTCTGTGAGCAGTGGAAATGTGGGGCTCACTCCCACAGATTTAAAGGCCCCTGGGGTAGTCTGGAAACAATTGGTTGTCCAGGTCTGCCTCTTTCAAAACTATCAAATGACCGCCTCCGCTGTGGTGGAGCACACCTTCCGCGATTTTCAAACCTGCATCATGCCACCGCGAACATCGCTCCCATTGGATGTAGGCAATGCTCCATGGCAATGATGCACCACGGGTGCCCAGGGTGCGCTACCTCGATGGTGCATCATTCAAATGCATCCAATGACCGCCTCCGCGGTGGCGGAGCACACCTTCCGCGATTTTCAAATCTGCTTCATGCCACCGCGATCATTGCTCCCATTGACTGTAGGCAATGCTCCATGGCGGTGATGCACCGCGGGTGTGCTAACGCGATGGTGCATCATTCAAATGCATCCAATGACCGCCTCCGCGGTGGCAGAGCATGCCCACCGCCATCTCCACATGTCCATATGCCAAAAGCTACCACACTTGTGAAGAGGGTAGTGCTGGCGTCACACCGCTGGGGCCAGGCGGTAGGTACCGTGATTCATGCTGCAGAGCATGCCCACCACCATCTACACATGTCCATATGCCAATGGCTACCGCACTTGTGAAGGGGGTGGTTCTGGCGTCACACCGCCGTAGCCAGGCGGTGGGTACTGCGATTCATGCGGCGGAGCATGCCCACCGCCATCTACACATGTCCATATGCCAATGGCTACCGTACTTGTGAAGGGGGTGGTGCTGACGTCACACTGCTGGGCTCAGGCGGTAGGTACCATTATTCATGCGGCAGAGCATGCCCACCACCATCTACACATGTGCATATGCCAATGGCTACCGCACTTGTGAAGGGGGTGGTGCTGGCGTCACACCGCCGTAGCCAGGCGGTAGGTACCGCAATTCATGCGGCGGAGCATGCCCACCACCATCTACACATGTCCATATGCCAATGGCTACCGCCCTTGTGAAGGGGGAGGTGCTGGCGTCACACCGTCGGGGCCAGGCAGTAGGTACCGCGATTCATGCGGCGGAGCATGCCCACCACCATCTACACATGTCCATATGCCAATGGCTAACGCACTTGTGAAGGGGGTGGTGCTATCGTCACACCGCCGGGGCCAGGCGGTAGGTACCGCGATTCATGCGGCGGAGCATGCCCACCGCCATCTACACATGTCCATATGCCAATGACTACCGCACTTGTGAAGGGGGTGGTGCTGGCGTCACACCGCCGGGGCCAGGCGGTAGGTACCGCTATTTTCGTGACCTATAATGGCTATGTCAATCAAGGACACTGTATCAGTACCCAGCAGCAACATGGTGAAGGGCACATCATTATTCACACAATGCCATACTTCCATGTCATCCAGAGGTGGACGCATGTTGTGTGTGACACACTTAGGTCTGTGGTCCCTGCCATGTTAGTTATGCATTTGATGGCTGATGATGCTTGACACTCTTGAGCTGGTGTCAATAATGTAGTAGAAATCAATTTGTTGTGGGTCAGTGCTGACCTTGACAAAGCTTGTGTCACTGTATTGTATCGTACCAGACTGGTGCTTTCACAACAGCTCATGCACACAACTGAAAGTTTTCCTGCTACTGTGATCATTGTGTTGATGGATGTGTGCAGAGTTTACATGATGCATTGAGGTGTGACAGGTACAGCAGATGGGTATGATACAGTCATGGTTATTTGTAACACATTGGCGGATGTTGCAGCACCTTGTTGCGTGCACATGTGAATTGTGTGGTTCAGTATGTGTGCATTCACATTCCCCTATGTGTTTGTGGCACTTGTGTATTGTCAGTGGAGAGGTGTGCCCTCTGTGTGTATCAAAAGGCCACCCATGTAACCTGGTGTGCCATGAATCTCTCTCAGGCAGCTTTTGTTTTTCAATGACATCATTGATGGTATGTGCTGTGGCCATCTCATAATAGTTGTCACTGACATTTTCAAATTTACATCTCAATAGGAGGAGGCCGAATCTCCTACGTCACCTGACAGTGCTGGAGGACATGGAGAATGAGGCAATAATTCGGAAATTCCGCCTGGATAGACCAACACTGAAGATTTTGTGTGATCTATTGGAGCCCCACCTGCAGCCTCGCCGTCACTATCCAACTGCATTCGCACCCACATACAAGGTGATGGCAGCACTCCACTTTTTTGCGACAGGTTCCTTCCAGGAGACCGTGGCTAGCACTGGAGAGATGTTACAGCCCATGTTCATCCAGGTGCTGATGAATGTTCTTGCAGCCATGATGCTCTATCGGAATCGCTACATTCATTTCCCTAGGGGAGGAGAATTGGCTGGTGTGAAGGGTGACTTCTATCCCCTCGGGCGCATCCCACATGTAGTTGGTGCCATCGATTGCACCCATGTAGGTCTGGTGCCACCACAGGCGTCGGAGCACATTTATAGGAACCGCAAACATTATCATTCTATCAATGTGCAGGTGGTGTGCCTTGCGGACATGACCATTTCTCATATGTGTGCGAAATATCCTGGCTCGGCGCTTGATTCGTACATCATGAGGAACAGCATGGTGCCACGGATGATGGAAAATCTTCTTCCCGAGCATGCTTGGATTGTGGGTGAGTATGCCTACTGATATGGCGTGCTGTGTGTTACCTGCTGCACTCTGGCTGTGCAACATTGCAATGGGTGTTTGCCATTCACAGGTGACTCAGCATATCCCAGTAGGCCATGGCTGTTGAGCCCCCTCAGGAATCCCAGGACCCCGGCTGATATCTGCTACAATGAAGCCCATGGCAGGACCCGACGGGTAATTGAATGGACTTTTGGCCTGCTGAAGTCAAGATTTCGCTGCCTTGACAGGACAGGAGGTGCACTGGCATACTCGCCTGGGAAGGTGTGCAAGATCGTTGTGGCATGCTGTATGCTGCACAACCTGGCCATCCACAAGGGGGTCCACCTGCTCCTGTACGAAGGTGAGGAACCAAGGCCACCACCTGCTGAAGGACCTGAGTCCAGTGATGAGGACAGTGGAGAGGAGGAAGGAGTAGACCTGCGCCAGCAGCTCATCGGCCTGCTACTTCACTTGAAGGTGGGTGACGAGGTACGACGTGTACATTGTCTGGTGTGGTAGCTGTTGTTGTGAAGGGCTATGCGCAGATGTAACAGACAGGCACACGTTCAGTCCCCTGTGTGTGGTAAAAGTGACATTGACGTTCCATATGGGGACGTATGCTAGACCCTATTTGTTCACACCTGCAGCCCATTGTCTAGTATGCCTGAAGTGTCTTGTGTATGTTTTGTGTAGTTTTCTGCCTGTGATGCCACAATGAGACCAGTGACTGTTGTTCTGTTGTGTCTCCCTAGGTGCTACAGAAGAATCCTGCCCTACATACTGTACATCATTTGGACACATCATGGACATTGTCAACACTGTAAATATTGCACTAAAACGATACTGCACAAAATCTGGTGCATCGGGTATTTTATTCGGAAACTGAACATGTGATTTGTGCGGGAATATTTACATGAAGGTGGGGAATGAGCAGTGAGTTGACACTGCCATCCTGCGGCACAACAGGAGGGGACAGAGGTGGTGGTTGGGACACAGACCTGTCCCTCTGCAACGCCACTTGCTGGCCCATGAGGTCCACCATCTGTCTAAGGCGGTTGTCGATGGACCTCATCAGCAGGATGAGCTCCCTTAATAGTTCATCAGGCCGGCCACTTTGTCCCTGGACCTCTGGGTATGCCTCCACAACTCTGGTGAAGTGGTCCAGGGATGGTGTCCACTCCTCCCGAGGTCTGGTGGTGACCCTGGCCCTCCCACCTGCTCTGCTGCCACGTACCTGTTGCCTCGCCACTGTGGGTCCACGCACAGTCTCCTTGTCCTCCACATTTGTTGCTGTGGGCTGGTCATCCCCTGGGACAGGGAGGGTGCTGCAGGTGGTACTGGTGGTACTAGTGGTGGTGGCGGTGGTGGTGGTGGCAGCGGTGGAGGCAGAGGCCGTGACAGCAGTGGTCTGCTGCGCTGTTGTTGCAGCAGACGTGGTGGTGGGGAGGATGTGGGCCTGGGAACTCTGGGTCTGTGGCACACCAGATGGGCCGGCGCGGAGCTCATCGTCCAAACTGTCCTGGGAGTCAACATCTGAGAGTCCATGTGCCGGGGGTGGAGACTGGCTCCTCTGGTCGTTGGTGTGGTCCTCAGCAGTGAGTTCTTCATCACCTGTGGAGTAGATGGGAAATGGTCAGTGTTGGGCACGTGCAAGTATTGTATCATCTGCGTATCATCGACTGTCTGTACACTACATAATTATGAAGTCTCCAGTAGTACAATTCATGGCAACACTGTGTGTAATTTCATATTGCAGAGGAACATCATTTACTCATACATGTTGGATGTCAATGCATTGCATGCAATTGTTGCTGTGTTTAGGGATGCAGGTCTCCCACACACACACACACACATCAGGAAGAGTTAAGATGGCTACCTACCTGTTAGGTGAGGGTGACGAGTGCAATGACTGACACATGCTCGTGGGTGGGGGAGGCCTCCATGCTGCTGGAGTGTGGGCCAGGGGGCATGGTGGGAGTAGGGATACAGGCCTCCCACCCCCAAACAGTGCTCCAATACAAGATGGCTACCGACCTGTAAGTTTGTTTGTTGAACTGTGCAATGGCTGACACTTGCTCCTGGGTGGGGGAGGCCTCTATCCTGCTCAGCTGTGGAACAGGGGGCATGGTGGGAGTGGTAGTGCAGGCCTCCCTTCAACAGACACACATCACAAGCAAGATAGCTACCTACCTGTTAGGTGAGGGTGAAGAGTGCAATGGCTGACACATGCTCCTGGGTGGGGGATGCCTCTATCCTGCTCAGCTGTGGGCCAGGGGTCATGGTGGGAGGGGTAGTGCAGGCCTCCCTCCCCCAAACACCCTTCCATTGTAGATGGCTACCTACCTGTAAGTTCGTTTGTTGAACAGTGCAATTGCATGGTGGGAGTGGTAATGCAGGCCTCTCTCCAACAGACAGACATCACAAGCAAGATAGCTACCTATCTGTTGGGTGAGGGTGAAGAGTGCAATGGCTGACACATGCTCCTGGGTGGGGGTGGCCTCTATCCTGCTCAGCTGTGGGACAGGAGGCATGGTGGAAGTGGTAGTGCAGGCCTCCTTCCAACAGACAGGCCTCCTAAGCAAGATGTCTAGCTACCTGTTGGGTGGGGGAGGCGTCTATCCTGCTCAGCTGTGGGACAGGAGGCATGGGGGAGTGGTAGTGCAGGTCTCCCTCCCCCACACACCCTCCCAGTGAAGATGGCTACCTACCTGTAAGTTTGTTTGTTGAACAGTGCAATGGCTGACACTTGCTCCTGGGTGGGGGAGGCCTCTATCATGCTCATCTGTGGAAAAGGGGGCATTTTGGGAATGGTAGTGCAGGCCTCCCTCCCCCAAACACCCTCTCAGTGTAGATGGCTATCTACCTGTAAGTTTGTTTGTTGAACAGTGCAATGGCTGACACTTGCTCCTGGGTGGGGGAGGCCTCTATCCTGCTCAGCTATGGAACAGGGGGCATGGTGGGAGTGGTAGTGCAGGCCTCCCTCCCCCAAACACCCTCCCAGTGAAGATGGCTACCTACCGGTAAGTTTGTTTGTTGAACAGTGCAATGGCTGACACTTGCTCCTGGGTGGGGGAGGCCTCTATCCTGCTCAGCTGTGGAACAGGGGTCATGGTGGGAGTGGTAGTGCAGGACTCCCTCCCCCAAACACCCTCCCAGTGAAGATGGCTACCTACCTGTAAGTTTGTTTGTTGAACAGTGCAATGGCTGACACTTGCTCCTGGGTGGGGGAGGCCTCTACCCTGCTCAGCTGTGGAACAGGGGGCATGGTGGGAGTGGTAATGCAGGCCTCTCTCCAACAGACAGACATCACAAGCATGATAGCTACCTATCTGTTGGGTGAGGGTGAAGAGTGCAATGGCTGACACATGCTCCTGGGTGGGGGTGGCCTCTATCCTGCTCAGCTGTGGGACAGGAGGCATGGTGGAAGTGGTAGTGCAGGCCTCCTTCCAACAGACAGGCCTCCTAAGCAAGATGTCTAGCTACCTGTTGTGTGAGGGTGGACAGTGTAATGGTGTTTGGGTATTGCAAGGAATTACTTCTCAGTGTGTTGTTTGGCATTTGTTTGTACTTACCAGCCTCCGCTCCCCCGGCTACTCCTGTGAGACTCTCAGGCAGCAGTATGGCAAGCACCTTCTCCTCCCATGGTGTGAATGTTTTCGGTGGGATGGGAGGGCCACTGCCAGTCTGGTTAGCCAGCGTCCAGTTCTTACTCCTCCTCTCCTTGACAACCCTTTTGAGATCAAGCCACCGCTTCATGATCTCCTTCTTGGATCTTGGGGTGATCCCTACTGCATTGACCCTTTGTACTTTCCTTTCCCACATTTGTGTCCTCGTGGCTAATGGTGTCTGTTGGACCAGGCTACCAAACAGTTGTGGCCCTACTCTCACTATCGCATTGACCATGACTGTCAACTCACTCTCGGTGAATTTGGGCATTTTTTGTGATGTCATTGTGTGTGGTGGTTGAAGTGTTTGTGGGTGCAGGGGTGTGGGTGCAGGGGTGTGGTGTTGAGGTGTGAGGTGTGTTGTGTGCTGGGGGATTGTTGGTGCTGGTGTAATGGTGGTTGTGATGTTGGCGGTGGATGTGTGTGTGCTGTGCTCTTTTGCCTCTCCTGTCAGATTTGGTGTATGGCCTTCTCTTCTGGAGTGTTGCAAAGGATTGTGGTCAGTGAAGAGGGTGGCTTTATACTCAGCTGCGTGGGAGTGTCCAAGTGGAATTTGGGTGTCAGGTGTGTTGTGGGAGTTGTTCTGTGCTTTTTTATTTTAATTTGCATTTATTTCTTTTATTTGTATGTGTGTTATGTATTTGGGGGCATGGCTAATTTTATTTGTGCAATGTTTGGCATCACTGCGGTTTTTTGGCATCGTCCGCCATGTTTTTCATGTCCCGTCCGCTGCGGTGGCTATGCTGCAGCTCTTCCGCTATTTCTCCCAATTCACTCCTGTGTGCGACCGCGGCGGTCGGTAACAGCGGTTCCGACCGCGACACCCTCGGGGATATCCTAATTTCCCGTGCGGTGTGTCCGCTTTCCTTGCGGCGGGTTGTTGCTTTTCTGCTGCTTTTCGGACCGCAGCGGTCGGTTTTTAGCCGTCACCTCCAGCGTCGGATGGCTTTGCTTGGCCCGCTACCGCCGCGGTCGGTCTTTTGTGGCGGTTGATCCTAATGTCGCCGCTGGTGTATTCGCGGTGCAGGCGGGCGGTTGGTTTCCGCCTCCATGGCGGTCGGGGTGGTTTTCCACCCGCCATCCTAATGGGCCCCTTTGTCTTTTTAAAAGGAAGTAGAGCTTGTTTCGAAGAGAATTCAATATGGCCGCCAGAAGAAACACTTGGTCTTCTTTTAAAAGGTAGTAAAGCTTGTTTCGAAAAGAATTCAATATGGCCGCAAGAAGAATCACTTGGTCTTCTTTCTAAAGGAAGTAGAGGTTGTTTCGAAGAGAATTCGGTCAGAAGTAAGTTTTGGTCCTCTTTTTAAAGGAAGTAAGGCTTGTTTCGAAGAAACTTTTCACCACGAGCATGCGCCGAAGAGAGTAATATTGCGAGCAGAAAAATGACGAGTATCGTAGAGGGCTTGTTTAGGTAAACGTTAAAGTGTTTACTCTTAAGCAATTCACGACGTTTAGCAATGGAAACTTCATAATTGAAATGTGAAAGATGCAATTTCAATCAAACTTTTGTTCCAAAACGTCGGAAGACTGAAAATTATTATATAATCAGTTACAATGTAGTTCGAAAAATGTAGCCTTTCACACTCTTGATATTCCTCACTAGATATTTCTCACGCAAGCATGTAAATCCTCAAAGTTTCTGTATTAAAACATCCAGATTGTTGGATTCAAACAATCTTCACAAGTTTTTGTAAATATTAAGGAAAAATAGATGTTTTTTTCCTTATTGGAGAATCCAGATTTCCAATTTCGAATTAAATTTTGGCAAGTGTAGTAAATATTTTCTTTTGTCCACCAAATTTTTACTCACAGTATATCCAGAAAAAGGTAGGACACGATTTCAGCAGTTGTAGATTCCAACTAAATCTCAACAAGTACATAAATCTTCAATAAGTCCATAAATCCAGGGGTGAAGGTATTCAATGTCTCTGCCCCCTGCGCAGAGAAGATCACCTCGTCGCCAATGGAATGATCCAATTTCCAGTCAATTTGATGAAGATCAAATAACTTTATTTGAGAGTCAAGGTAGATACCTCCAGCACAGCTTCACAGCAAACAGATCAACTCCTATAATCAAAAGCTAACATTCCATCCTAGCAACATAACTAACATTCTAATGATGACATGCAAAAGTACCAACTCTACATCCTCATCCTCGGATCCACCCCCTCAGCCTGGGATGACACATGGTGACCAAACACACTGGGAACAGCACCAACAACTACCGACCAAGCACGCAACCTGGGAATCATCCTCGACTCCACCCTCTCCATGACTAAGCAGGTCAACGCCGTCTCCTCCTCCTGCTTCAACACCCTCCGCATGCTCTGCAGGATCTACAAGTAGTTCCCCACTAAAACGAGAAGAACAGTCACCCAGGCCCTAGTCAGTAGCAGGTTGGACTACGGTAACGCAATCTACGCAGGAATCCCGGCCAAACTCCTGAAGCGGCTTCAATGCATCCAGAACCCCTCGCCTTCTACATCCTCCACGCACCAGCTCCGCTCCGCCGGCCTCGCCCTCGCAGCGGTCCCCCGCATCCAACGAGCGACCTCCGGCGGCAGATTGTTCTCTTTCATCGCCGCCAAGACCGGGAACACCCTCCCCACCCACCTACGGCAGACCCAAGACCTGCTCACATTCAGAAGGCTTCTTAAAGACCTGACTCTTCGAGCAGTAGGAGCAACCTCTCACCCCCAGTGCTTTGAGACCCCCACGGGTATATAGTGCGCTTTACAAATACTGTGATTGATTGATTGATTGAAGTACCAGCATCAGCACCCTCTATTACATGTGTGGTTTTCTAACTGGTCCCACAGTTCACATACCTTGCGGTGTTGTTTGTCTCAGTCTCCCAGTGTCTCCGGATTATCTGGCAGTGCTCTCTCATGTGATTCTAATCCAGCCTCCTGCTGTGTTAGGTCCTCTTCCAGAGTTCGGCGAAGACCGGTTGTGGGGGCCATACAAACTCCTCTCAACACTACCTTCATTGTGTTCCACTCCACCGTTCTGCCTCCAGCACTATTCCAGTCATGCTCCAGAAATTGGTCAAGAGTTTCCCCCAGCGTGCCCATTAAAGCTTGATCTGTCAAACAAGTCAATAATAAGCCACCACAAGGACACCTTAGGTAAATGTGGCTTCAGGGAGTACAGAACCAACAGCAGTGAATGATCTGAGATATAGTGGGCCAGACAGTGTACATCCTGTACCTAATGTGCCGCAGCTTCATGGATGAGGAAGTAATCAAGGCGACTATGTGTATCTGTCGCTGGTGTAGGGCATGAGAATGCATGTATGTCTGGTTTATAAAACACACCAGATATCAACCAGGTTTAAACTTTTCATAGTATGGCAAAGAGCCAAAGTCATATGGGGTTTAGTGTTAGAACGGGGAGGAGCTCTGTCGATCCGACCATCCAATACATAATTAAAGTCCCAAACCAGGATAAACTTGGTGGGACTTGGGCAGCTGCAAGCACCTTAAAATAAAAGGTCCGAATATTGGTATTAGGCACTTAGATATTGACTAGATAGAGGTTGTGGGCATCTAAAGAACCTTCCGCAATAACATATCAGCCTTCCTCACCACGGGTTACTCAAGGCTCGCTTTAATGGCACCAGTGGAACTACCCACATCAGGGTCCCCCTAGAGTAGCCAGAATAGGACGTGGTATATATCTGCCATCTCCAGTGCCTCTGCAGACTCTTAATAAATTCACCCCATAGGTGTGTCTCCTGGAGGAAGGCTACTGCTATATTGTATCTGCGTAGGTAAGCATGTACTCTATTCATTTTCTCAGGACTATTCACCCCCTGCAAATTACAAGTCAACAGTTTATACATGCTTCCCCCAATCATGCTTTATAAGAAGGTGTGGTGTGACTATCTCCTCCGGAAGCCGATATAACCGAGGAACTAACTATTCATTTCTGTAATACATGGAAGCTCTACCCTTGAAAAATAAAACATTGAGACAATAGAAATTAACACTAGTACGATACACCTCCCCAAGACCCACTCTCATACAGTAATCGACCACCCGCCCAACACAACCCATACACAAGAGGAAGAAGACCCCGCCCCAAGCGCCCTCCCAACCCCCATGAGTTCAACTAGTGAAAACATATTTCAACAGTGGTCAATGTGACTTTTGTCCAGGGAGCCCAGGCCAACACAGATTGCAAGCTCACAAGAAGCTCAGCAATCCACATCGGCCTAGTGCCCAGGCCAACCCCATCAAGGGTAGTAGTATGCCAACTGTAGCCACAGTGCAAAACAAGACTAACGGATAGCATATACGGTAAAACCAGCCAAACTGATAGCATATATGGTATCATTATTCGTCCCCATATACAGGTAAACTGAATTATACACCACCAGGAGTCTGGTGTTCATTATGGGATGTACCAATATTTAACCCACAAGGAGCAACAGTGACCCTCAGACCACTATTCTTTGCTCATCCTGTCTCAGCTCCATCACTTTGGGTCTCATGGACCAGGCATAGTGGTGAGAAGGAGTTTTACGTAGCCAAAGGCTTGTTGTCTCTCCGTAGGGTTCCGTCTGGCAAACCAGGCTATGATCTCGTCCCACTAATTCTGCAGACCTTTGTCGACTGACAGGTGCGAGATGTCCTCAAGCTGATGTACACCATCCTTGATGTCTCGGCTACCTTTAAATTTGACGATGTCTGCCCTAGTCCCATTCCCATGGATTCCAGTCAGTCTGCCGCCTCCCTGAGGATTTGTGGCAAAACACTTTGCCCTCATGTTGGACGTACAGCCGTGCAGGGAAAATGTGACTGTATTTGACATTGTGTTTGTGTAATTGTCTTTGAACAGCCAGGAATAAATTCGCAATCTCCTGGTATAATCAGGGAATATATGGATGGCCTTGTCACCATATTGGGGGGGCATGCGCACAAACCTGCTGAGGAATGGGTCCCTGTCACTGTGATTAAGAAATTGAGCAAATAATGCATGTGATGGCACGCCAGGGTTGTGTATAGGCACCAAGGCCCGATGCGCCCGTTCAATGGTGAAAAATTTAGAGAAGCCCTTAGACTTTAGCTGTGTGGTTATCCACTGCCAGGCCCTCCTCCTGCTTGGCAAACCCAAGACAGCGCAGGGTATTCCATCTGGAGGGCCCTTCTGCATCTTCCAGACATTCCTTCACATGCATTGGGCTACATTTTAGGCCCTCAAACATTGCCTGAATCGCTTTAACCTGCTTCAGGAATGTAGTGGCCTCTCCCTCAGTAGAAGTAACTCTATTTGCCACTCTGTGCAGGCCTAATCGCAGGTGCTTGGTGTCCATGGCTATACAATTCATTTTTGTTTCGAGCTCTACCCTAAAGCCTTGTATGGCTGACAGAATATAAGAGGTGTGCTGCGCAGGGTCTTGGTGCCCATGACCCAGCTGGTCCCCTTGCTCCTCTGATAAGAGGCCAATGACAGTATACTGTACTATCTTATTGGACTGGCCATCCTTAGGAACTTTATCCCTGACCATCATGGAGATTACAGTGAGACACCACTCAGCTTGGGTGACTGGCAACTTCAGCAGCACTCCTCCAGGGGGCATGTGTCCACCCCGGGTTACTTAGCCCGAAGTGAGCAGTTTAATATGTCCCTAGATGACACCTCTGGGGCACCAGCCAATAGCCCACCTAAAGAATTAGGAAGTCACAGGGAAATGCCTGTCAAAAGGCAGGGTAACACACTGGCATTCAGGGCCTGCTTTAGGCCTCAGTCTGATGTCAGGTAAAGCATGCTATTTCCAGTCTCACAGCACAAATGTGCAGCACACATGGAAACAGTAAATCACCTTGAATGTGTGTTCAAGGACAGGAAGGTGTCCCATCCTGCACATAAACAATGTTTTTTTTAACATGACGATGTGCAACTTCCATCTGTGCTGCACAATGCAGCATACATAGAAGTTACAATTCGCCATACTGGATTGTTCATGTGCAGGAAGGGACACCTTCCTGAACATGAACAATCATTCCCTCACAGCAGACACCATTCCACTAAGGTGCAAGGGTGCATGCATTGGCGCTAGGCAGCTGAGTTTACCACCAGTGCCAGGGAAAATGCAGGGATGTGCCATATCATTGTAAATACAGCGCATCCCTGCATTTTCCAAATGGCGGAACATGGCGTTAGCAATATTTGCTTAATGCCAGGCTTCACCATTCCCTTGTAAATATGCCCCTAAATGCTTCTATTCGTGAGCTCCTCCTGATCTTTTTGTAGCCTGTGTCCTGTGTGGAACAAGGCACTGGACATATATCTGAAATGGCAGAGACAAGGACAGAGAGGACTGAACCAAGACCACACATCACTGGCACAGGATAGTACATTGGTGGCCCGAGATCACTCAGTGGTGGCCTAAATCACAGCGGTTACAATAGACAAAGTGGTCCTAATGAGAAAATTCTGTTAAATTCAACATAAAGAGCCCACAAATCTGAAACACGCAAGATTTGAATTCAACATTTTTATGAATTATTTTATGAATTGGTCAGTGTGTGCAATTCAAAACGAAAATAGTAGAATTCCAGTATTAATGTAAACAGTTCCTGATAGGAGGTAGTTGCTCTGTAGTGAATCAGAGGAAGTGAAAGGTAGAGTGCCCGTGATAGAGTACGAAAAATGAAAAATGGGAAAAGGAGGACAGAATTTACAGCATTTTCAATTTTTCACATGTACAACCTGTCCATATAATTTTTATGCAATAAGGAAATAAGGAACTCCACAGGCTGTGGATGCAATAAATGTCAAATTTGATAGTGCACAAGTGGATACATGTATCAGTACAGGTCAAGGAATATTTCAAGTGTTGACATTTCGACCCCACAAGGATGAACAGGGCCAGTTGTCCCTCAGGACGGGGTCTTCATCAGGACAGGGGAGCAACCTATGTGCCACCATTGAATAATCAGTGGGGTCCACTCTGTGGACTTGGGAGATTCTATACAGAGGAAGATCACAGCCTCTTTAATGGGAGTGGCTGTGTTGCGATAGACTGAGCGCCCTTTTAGGTCTACGATTTGCTGACGGTGCAGCCTAGTCCAGGATCAGCTGACTATGCCCATATTTAATGAAGGAATCAAAAGTGGTTCAAATGTGGTCTTTACAGAGGCTCTGTAGTGTTCATGCATTGATATACGTCTAAGTGCGTCTGCGGAGAGCTCGGGAATACAGAATGAATCGAAAGTATCTCAAGGTGGATCTTGGCAGATGTTCAGTGGTTTTCTGGCAATGCAACGTGGGTAAATTTAAATCACACAGTGCTGAGCAGAGAGCACACATTTCTGGCCAAAGACCAAACAGCATAGGTCATGATCACTTCAATTGCAATGAGCTCTATATATATTTTAGTGGGTCGTAGCAGCAAACTGCCTATTAATTACTATTTGTATTTTACCACATGTGCTGAGGTAATCTGCACATATGGGAAATTAGAAACTACTAACAAGGACAATGCATGTGCAAAATGAATACTCAACAGATGGCAGAAGTGCCTTTGCATCATGTCTCAACCCTAGCCCTACCCACAGCTTGGCTCACTAGCCATATCCCTAGCTCAATTTGATGAGTACCTGCACTTATTTTCCCTGTTTAAATCACTGGTGTGAGGTACTGTCAACTGTACAAAAATCTAACATCCAGGTAAGCCCCATCTTGCTTCTTTCTGGCATGAATCTAACAAATTTAAGGGGAATGTGGTTAATGCACATTTGATCAGGTTGCTCCTTTACATGATGTTGCTGGGTAGAAAGGAAATCTGAAGGAAGATGCTACAAGAAGACCCTCCCACTACCACCCCCACCACCACTATGGATGACTGTCTTAGAGTGGTTAAAGATATGTATGCTATGACGAAAGCAATGAATGCAGGCAGGTCTAACAAGTTGTGGGTGCCCTTTGAAAGATGGCTGAATGTTACAGAACAAGCTAATGCGGTACAATGATTATACCTGACTCCCATGATAAATACATTTGGTGGAGATGAGAACATTTGCACTCACTAAGTTGAGTATTACCAGGGGATGAAGCTCCCTGGTAGAAATCGAGTGGAATGTCTCACACGCTTTTTGGTGATATGAGGGCAAAAAAAATGCTTGTTCTAAAAGTGACACTTCCTCTGGCCATGCACAGATGTACAAAAAGAACAATTGATGCACAGAATGCTGATCAATGTCAAACATTCACCTCAGTACACAGATAGGGGTCTAAGTCCATCATTAGTTTGCTCCCCATGCCATTCCAGTTTAAACCCAGCCATATACAAATCCGTCTTGACCCTGCTCCCCATAGGAACAGTCTAGACTGGACTGCCAGACCAGGTCATCCCTTGACCTGAAACAAGCATCCTGGGACCAGTTTTGGGGGTTTAACCCTCATCAGCCAGGCTAGCTTGACTCCAGTGGCATGGACAGCATGGGAACCATGTCAGGATACACCCATCAAATCGGGATGACAACTACAAAATGAACATTTGATGGACAGAATGCTGATCAATGTCAAACATACACCCCAGTATAGAGATCTGAGCCTAAATCAGTTGTTTTTTTGGTCCCCATGCCAACCCAGCCATATGCAAATCAGTCTTGACTGTGGTCCCCATGGGAACAGTTCAGCCGAAACTGCCAGGCCAAGTCCTCCCTGGACTGGAAACAAGCATCCTGGGGACGATTTCAGGGTATCACCCCTCATCAGCCTGGCTAGATTTAATCCAGTGGCAAGGAGAGCACCGGACCCACACCTGGGCATACCCGTCCCACTTGGGGTGACAAATGCAAAAAAGAACAATTGATGGATAGACTGCTGAACAATGTCAAACAATCACCCCAGTACAGAGATCTAGGCCTAAATTAATTTTTTTGTTGCTCCCCATGCCATTCGAGTTTAAACCCAGCCATATGCAAATCAGTCTTGACTCTGCTCCCCATGGGAACAGTCCAGCCCGAACTGCCGTCCCAGCTACTCCCTGGACTGGAAACCAACATCCTGGGTCCGGTTTCGGCATTTCACCTCTCATCAGACAAGCAAGGTTGACCCCAGTGGCATGGAGAGCATGAAACCCATGTCTGGGCATACCGTCCCACTCGGGGCGTCGAATGCAAAAAGAACCATTGATGGACAGAATGCTGATCAATGTCTAAAACTCACCCCAGTATAGAGATCTGGGCCTAAATTCACAGTTTTATTGCTCACCATGCCATTGCAGTTGAAACCCAGCCATATGCAAATCAGTCTTAACCCTGCTCCCCAGGGGAACAGTCCAGCCCGAACTGCCAGGCCAGGTCCTCCCTTTACCAGAAACAAGAATCCTGGGACCGGTTTGGGGGTTTCACACCTCATCAGGCTAGCTTGACTCCAGTGATGACTTTTTACTTTCGTCGCCCTAGGTGGAATAGGTATGCCCGGACGTGGACCCCGTGCTCACTGTGCCACCGGATTCAAGCTAGTCTGGCATATGAGAGGTGATACCTCAAAATCTGTAAAACTGGGCCAAGGAGGGCCTGGCTTGGCAGTTCATGCTGGACAGTTCTCTTGAGAATCTGGGTCGAGAATGATTTGCATGTGGCTGGGTCCAAACAGGGGTGGTGTGGCGAGCAAAAAAAAAGCGAAGGATTCAACATAGATCTTTGTGACTTGCGGTGAATGTTTGCATTCTTCAGCATTCGGTCCATCAATTACTCTTTTTGCACAAACTAATGGATGTACCACAGAGAAAGTTGATTGATTGACATATCAGACTCCTCTTTGAAATGCAATAAATCATGATAGGAATGGCTTTGAAGATGATTAGCAGTGGGTGATGTGACACTTATCTGAGTACACTAAGGAGATAGGCACTGGGGAAAACCCTTCCCAGGCCTTCAAGTATGTGAAAGTATCAACTCCACTTAATAAAAGTATTTTAGGTGCTCTTGTGGCCCACCTAGCACCTGCCACCTGAGCACGTGGGCACTGGCAGTCGCTATATGTCGCCCATCAGTGCCAACAAAGCCATCCTGAAACAGTACACAGGGCCCGTCATTTACTTTGTCATGGTTGGTGAGGGGGCGAGCAGACCCCATGAGGGTCTTTCGCTTCCTGGTCGTACAGTCCTTTAGCGGTCTGATGCCCGTATGTTCCTCTTCGGTGCCTGTTGGTGGCTCAGGGTGTCTCCGATAATGTTTTTAGATGGCGCCGCCACAGACTGTATTTAAGCCCGGCAGCCTCCTCTGGTTAGAGCGCAGGCGGTCTTTCTCTTCACCGGTGACCTGAGCACTTGCTGTTGTCACCGTCGACCCGTGGCCTGCCAGAGACTGTCTCAAGATGAAGGCTGTCTTCCTCTTGGCTGTGTTCACAAGCTGCTGTGAGTACAGTGCAGGTGGGCAGGGCTGTGGGGAGGCTGCGCTAGAGCTGTAAAAAAAACGCAGGAATAATATCAGCCTTTATCGAGCAGTGCGTGGCAGGATGTGACGGTTATGAAGAAATACAGGGCTCTCCAGAGAAAAGCAGTGTTTGCAGAAGATTAGGCCTCTGTGTAGGAAATAAATGTCCTGTTAACCTCTTCACTGCGGGGGTAATTATTAGGGGTGTGCGTAGTACGCGGAGTTGCGCTACGCGAAGGCGTTGTCATGCTACGCGAGCTTTGCAAGCATGCGTAGCAGCTTGTTGGACCCGTTCGCGAGCCATTTTTCTTGCTCGGGAGCGCGTTGTGCGTGTTCGGGGCGCTGTCTGTGTGCTCGGGGGATCGAAGTGCACGAACGTACCCATGCGGTGGGCTATGGGCGTGGCCATCTTGTTTTTTCAATTGTCCCGCCCGCTCGAGTTGCCTTATTTCCTGTTCTGGGTCACGCATAACGTGATCGCGTTGTGCAAGTCATGTTCGGAAACGCTATCTACTTGTTCACGCCGACAAGTGCGTGTTAGCGAGAAATATCGTGCAAACCCACATGGTCGCGAAGGGCGCGGCCATCTTGTTTTTCTCACTCTATGCTATGGTTCTGGACCTGGTTTTCTATCCAGTTTTTATCTTTGCAATCTTTACTTATTTTCACAGTTGTTCTGAAATTCTTTACTTATCATCTATCTCTCTTTGTCCCTAAGTTTATATTTTGCGTTTTATTTCTACTTTTACAACTTTTTTTTTACTTTTCTACTGTTTTATTTTACTTCTTTCTTTAAGCTCCTACTTAACCCCCTAACTTTTTTCCTTTTGTTCTAACTTTTCTTTTCCTCCTCCACTCCAGAACCATGGCAAAGGGCAGCAGCAGTACCGGCTCGAAGGGCAAGGTGCTAGCGCCCAAGAGCCGGCTGCCTTGCGGCAGAATGCGGCCTGCAGGGGTGCAGGCCCGACAACTTTTCAGGGAGGCGGAGGTGGCCGCCCTGTTTTTTTTCGCCCAGCGCCACCTCCCCTGACCTTGGCAGCAGGCGGCAGGCCAAGCTCCGGGTACCTTACCCAGGAGCGTCACCGCCGGTGGGCGAAGGTGCACTGGGCAGTGTTTGGCTGCTCGGGGATCCGGCGCACCCACCAGCAGCTCGCCCACGGTGGTCTGACATCCTGGACTGGGAGCAGGACCTGTTGGAACTGCTAGGTGTCGAGGTCTTGGGGCTTTGTGAGTAGCTAGTAATATATAGTAGTATAAGTATTGTGTATAATTCTTGGATGAATAACACAAACCATTACTGGTGCGCTTAGTTACATTGCAGATCAATTCCGTTCCAAAATCTTCTGTGATTAACTGACACAGGTGCTGCTAGGCACTTCTCTTACTTGTTTGTAACTTTGCGCTAGCTTGGGCTGATTATTGATGTTAGAGTTTACTTTAGAGAACTGAAGTTAGTTATTGCTAGAGTCTAGTCCTTCTGTTGTCCTTCTGTGAAATAGTGGTGGATGGATTATAGGTTTTCTTAGTATTAGTTAGTTCCTATTTTTTTGTGGTCTGCGCGACGCCTCCTCTGTCACTGAATGCTTCTTACCCCAGTCCTCCATACAACCTTTTTGTAGTTTGTTTAGTGAGTGGTAGGCTTAGCAATAGCATTGTTGCTGAGTCAGTAGCAGAACAACATATGATATGAATCAACAATTTGGTGTCTGCACTAATTTATGCATGTGTCCTCCACCGCATCTATGCATTTTTGCTGTCCATAATAAAATGGAAATGCCGACTTACTGAACAGTTGGCCCGTCTGGAATAGTTGGTGTAGGTCAGGTGGTACTGGCTTCGTTAGTTAGTATTCTGCAATCAGAATGTTTATGGAACATTTGATTAGTGTTCATATAAGTAGACGGTCCGTGAATCCTGCAAGCCAGTAGTAATTTAGATAGGTCAATTTTATTGCAGTTGTTGTTTCTAAAATGTTTGAGCGGTTTTTAAATGATTTATTTGTTTCACAACACTCAATGTTTTTCTCTTCCTTTATTATTTCTTACATGATCAGCACCCAGGGGCAAGAAGACGGGGTCTGAGTCGGCGGGACAACCACCAGAGCGCTCCTCTACCGAGGATCCTCCTGAGGCCCCAGTAAGTCCTACAGTGCTTATATTATTAACAAATATATTTCCCTAACTTTTTAACGCACCTTATTTTTTCAAACCTATTAATTAAGCTTCCTAATTTAATTTTAACAAAAGCTTCTTTTATCTTCATTATGTTTTCCAAATTTTGGGTATCCCTGCCTTTCAGTTCCTTCAAACCGCCTCTGCTATGACTCTCTGTACTACTACTATTAGACTGTCTGTAGCTAAGCTTGCCCTGTTGGCCACTCTTTAGTTAAGGTATTCTTTTGAATAAAGCTGTGATAGAATAGCTGTAGCCACTGGGTCCACTCTTGTCTTTTGCATGTCCTCTGTAATCTCTAGGCTTTGTCAATTCCTACCAATAAAATGCGCAACCAGACATTTGTCTAGTATTTTTTGTTAGGTTAGTATACTACTACTACTGTTGTGGGTATTCTCTGCACAGCCACATACAGAACTATACACAAGAAAATAGGATGTTGGGGATGGGAGGTTGGACCTTACTTACACCTCAGTCACAGAACTCAGAAGAACCCACAATTCACTGACCGACTAGCTATAGTGTCTCAGTTATTAGTCATTTGTCCCACTCCCGACCCCCACACGAAGATACCCAATGATTTTATTACAAAACCCAGAGCATAAGTAACACCCTTTCGCTCACTCACTCGTGTAAGTCCACACCACCACAGACACTTCAAATATACCACAGAGTCTATGTGCAAGTTCAAAAGCTTTATTTTTTTTAATAATAACAAGCTTTGTAAGTTGTTCCATGAAATACATCCAGCTCCACCATTTAAAATAAAGAAGATTAAAACTATACATTTGTACAACTAGTGCACGATAGAGAACTGTGGGAATTGTGGGAGACCCTCACCGTTGAACGTATACTGGTTACATATGCATCTTTCGTAAGCTCTGCAAATCTCTGGTTCGTAGAAGGCAATCTTCTCATCTGCCTATTATGAGAAAAAGGGGGCATGTTAGACAGTATGAAATACAATTATGCAAGCTCTTCAGTTGTATGCAACACTCAAGTGGCCTCAAAGACTTCTTACTGCGCAACAAACTGCGAGGTAACATGCGCAAAACAGTAGACATGATTCTAAAATGGTTACATGACTCAGGCTAACTTTCCAAAGACTAGAGTAGGAGTAGAGATGAGATGACCCTAGGGACCATATAAGAAATTAATGCTAATGTCTGTCTACTGACTCTGCTTTAGTACGCAATTTGGACTAGTGATGATTTATGTTGTACTTAACTGTTTTTTCAATCTTCCTTCCTGGTGGAAAAAACTAGTAAAATAGGGGGAGGTGTGCAGGCATCCAAAAAGGTGTACTTGTTTTTATAGGTGCACAACCACTCCCAACCACCAGTGCCGACGGGGCCAGCGGCTATGCTAATGCTGCCATTCAGGAGGGGGCAGGAGCTGCGGCACCTGCAGGAGCACCAGTGGGGGAGAAATCGTCAGCGGTAAGAGGTGGTAAGTTATATTCATTACTTATTCGCATTACTAGGTGGAAGGGGAACATTTCCCTCACTGTACTCTGAGACTTATGAACTTGAAGTTGTACTGGACAATATACAACGGTTGAAGAAGACACCCTTTACTTGGCATTACCAATGCATTAGCAATAGCATTACCAGCGTGAGTTGAGTAAACAAAGGCCTCTTCTATCAGACTCCAACTCAGCTGTGAAAGTTATGGAGAAGACTAAAAGTCAGATCAGATGACCTTAATGGATGTTTTGAACAAAAAGGGAAAGAAGTGAACTAGGGTGGAAGGAGGAAGGACGAAAGAGATGTAATACGACTAGCATAGAAGGATACTTTGGAAGTAGCATGCAGGTGGCTGACAGGAATCGGATGCATGGGTTGTTGAAGGATGGGTGGAAGGTGAAAGAAGATGGCTGCCTGGGTGGGCAACACAATATGGGTGGATATAGTGTATAGCAAGAATCATCAGCGGTGTTAGTGTCAAACCAAAGCCAAGAAAAGGAAGGAAGGAGTGGATGCATGGGTGGTTGTTGGTGAAAGTGAAACCAGCTAAGGTTTGTAAAGCGATACCTAATAAAGAATGATAGACATTTACTTTAATGGATGGATGCCCCCAGGATGTATTGGATTCATCATAGGCGGAGACTGTCACTGGAAGCAGAGTCTTACTTTGAAAATAATCTAAAAGGAGATATGAAAAAGATTGGTGTTCTTCTGTGTACTGAAGTCCACCCATAGTACTAGGGCAAGTATAATGCCGGGAAAAAACTCCAACAAATGTTAGAGGCCGGGGAAGCAGGAGGATAGATACTTACCACCAATTTTACATACTGCGCTTGCTAGTGCTACCGTGCCACTATGTGTTGAAATAATTTTGTGTTACTGATTTGCTAAGAGTTTCGGTTACAATTCTGTTTCTTTCTTTATAGATACTCCTTCCCAAAAACCATCCCGGAAGGAGTTGGCAGCCAGGGCCTAGCAAAAGAAACTGCAGGCCATCGTGGAAGAATACAGCCGGCTGGTGGCTCAGGCCGAGGAGGAGGAGGAGGAGGCGGTGGCAGCAGCTGCTGCCTCTTCCAATGCCCCGGGCCCCAGCCAGGCCCCGCCTGCAGGAGTACGGCACAGTGGTCAGGCAGCCGCCCACCACTGGCATTTCTCAACATCTGCCGCCCCCCCACATCATGGATACAAATGTAGGTGCCGTGCATTTCGGCAACAGCTTCTCCTCCGGGTGGCAAAGCTGGAGGACCAATTAGAGGAGCGTGTGAAAATACTGGTGGACAAATACCTCAAAGCCCGCCGATTATAATGGATCCTGTTAATTTGCCCCTTTTTTAATACTTTTGTTGGTGGGTGGGAATTGGGTGTTGGGATTTTTGTGGGCCATTCTTTGGACTTGGACATTGGTTGGAGTTAGGGAGAGGGGTGGGTGAGGTGTGGGATAGGATTTTTTTATGACAATAAATGTATTATTTTAAACGTACACATATGATTTTAATGTTTTGTGGTGGGGTTACTGTTTCACGAGTTAATGTACGTCACAAGGTATACTTGCCGATGCAGGGCAGCGGCCAGTGTTTGATTTAAATAATTTATTAATTGGCCAAATTTGTAACATGCAAACAGATAGATGCGGTACCCCTCACTGAGTTATATTTGTCCTATTAGCACTACCAGTCTCTCCTCCTACTCCATTATACCTCCCAGTAAAACTTATCTTCCCTGTGATTGATGATGATTAAGTTCGGCAGAGCAAGGGCTGCATGGTTTCCCAAGACAATGGAAAAGATGCCGTGGTTGTGATGGCAGTAGTAGACACTGGCACTAGCATTTGCAAACAAAAACAAAGAGACAGTCATTTGCCTGTGAGAGACTGTGGGAGTATTAGAAAAGTACAGTACATAACAAGACTGACAAAAAACAATATAGCAACTGCTAAACTAAAAGAAAATAATGGTGTCGGGGACAGCCTATTACAAAAATATAAGAAGCAGTTCAACTGTAGTTGTGTTGAAGGAGTCACTTAAACACAATCCTAATTCGTAAACTTTAAAGCAGTAAAATTAAATCCAAACAATGCCGGCAATTAATAAAATGTATTCGGTGGGTCCCTTTGGAAAATTAATTGGCTTGTACATACACTGAGCATGGGTGGGCAAGCAGAAGAAGATCCTTGCCCTGCCTCGTTGACATTTAATTAGTGTTGCTTTCACCACATCTGCCCCAGCAAGCGTGTGATCAATTGTTGGTGTAGATTTAATGTAGTCACATCACACATCAATATAAAACCCCACAGCCCGGGGGAAGAGGGTTAGGATTTGATTAATGGATGGGATCGGGGGTTTGGGGAAAGGTTTGACAAAGAAAAACAGTACGCATGGAGAGAACAAAAGCAAAACAATGAAGACGATGATTGATGATCCACTACCCAATAAATCTAAAATAAAGGTAGAAAAAGGAAATGCATGCATGATGAAGATAACTTGATGGTTAATAATGAGTAGTACTTAACTACTACTACACAATTCGACAGTACAAGGAAGTATTTATTATATATGACATTTGCCTTGGCTGTATGCCCTCAGAGAAACCCTAATACCTGCTGTAGTGGGCTGAAAGCTAGCAAAGAAAATTAAGAAATAGTTTTAGGGAGCAATTACCAAACTAAGTCACATAGTCATAAAATGAATGAAGAGAAAAAAGGAATCAAATTATTAAAAATACGAAAATGATACTAAAGTTGCTGTATTATCCAGGTCCAAATGTGTAGTTGTATCTCATCGTTCATCTTGGTCCTCCCTTCCAGGGACACTCTGAACATCATTCTTGGGGGCCGCTGGCTGGCTGATGAGGATTGGGAAGTTAAGTGTGAGTTGTTGTTCCAAGTATAATAGCACTGGGTAAAAGGCCGGCCTGTAAGTTTTGATGGAAAAAGAAAAGGGGTATTACAAAAGAAATGAATGAAAAAATAAAAATCAATTACGGTGTAGTGCAAAAAGACAAGACTTGTGAGCGAGAAGACTTTCAGACTGAGGCGGCTTCAATACATTGTGTCCACTCTACTAATTGCACAGCATTAATCTAGAAGGACAACAAAATAGGAGCCAGCACAGAACAGGTCCATGACACCGGGCCGTGAGTCCGTGACCCAAACTCCATTTACCTTAATTTTTGACAGAGCCAGACAAAAGGCATATACATACAGCAACCTAGCATTTTCCCAATCAAGTGACTAAATCAATGCGCCACTGTCAGTCATCATACCACTATTCTATTCCACCACTGAATAGACATGTAGCCTAGGTCTGCTGTGGTTCTTGTTGATTGGTTGTGTTTACCTTGTATTCCACTTCCTGCAACGTATTCCATCAATCATCTCAGATCCAACTGACTGACAGCGTGCAAAGATAGTATGGTGGTCATCATCATCATCAATCATCATCAGGTGTGGTACGTGTACAACAGACCAACAGCAACTCAGTCTGTAGTGATAGACTACGATTAAGTAAGTCCAGACTGCACCTGCAGTAGTAGGAGTACAATTGATTAATATTATTAAACAACATGGAAACATTGACTATCACTTGAGTCACAAGTACTTTGTTATTATTTAAAATACTAGTATAGTTCTACTTCATGCACATTTTCTCAGAGTCAGCAAGCATCCAATGAAATGCATGGCATCATTTATTTCATATACCTGTCTTGCTCTTCTCTTTGGCTGCCAGATCAGAGATGCCGAGCCTTCTGAAAGTGATGACGAGTTTACTTTAGTTTTGGATGCCTGCTCAAGTTCTGACAGTGAAGAGTTGTGTATGCCTGCAGACAGAGGTGGTAGCTTAAAGACAGTAATGAGTTTCAGATTGGAAACAAAACAGAAGATGGCTATAGTCACATATGTTTCACTTGTTATGGAGGGACTGTTAGAGGCTACATTATTGTACTATTCTCCATCTACATCCAATGTCTGGCAAGATGGAAATGTATTTAGGGCGAGTCAGGAAGATGGAACAAGACTCTGAGAAGTGGAGTGGGCAGCTAAATGCACAGACGTGCAACTCCAATAGGTAAATAAAAATAAGAGACGGTGGTGATGGATTTGTTGTGGTTTGATTTGAACCAGAAAGACAGATATACACACAAATAAAGGAAGGGAGAAAGTAACAATTTGAAAGACTAGTTGTCAGGGAAGAGGAGCTCGTCTTCAAACCCTGGTGGTTCGGACAGAAGTAGGTCATGTAAGCCACTAGTTATGTCTTCGGACTCGCTCTCCTCTTCCTGCTGTGATTTACGTATTTTATAGTCTGGTGGTGTGAACTGCTGATTCATTTTGATCATGGTTAACCTCTCCACGCTTTTGGGCGAGAGACTGGTCTACTCCTTTTCACAGTTACAATGGCACCAGCAGCACTGAAAACACGCTCAGAAGAGACACTTGAGACAGGGCAAGCCAGATACCTTATCGCCAGTCTGCTAAGCACTGGCCATTGGCTTCTTTTCCCATACCAATACACCAATGGGCTTTGCTCCATGAACACCTTTGTTGCCAAAAGAGGCTTGGCCTCTTTTGGCTTTGCGACAGCAATGGACTTACCCATCCCTTTCTGTAGAAACCAAGCAGCTATTTTTTTGGTTGTGTCTGATGAATCAGATCCTGTTGGTGCTGTTGTTGTTATTGGTAGTGTTGGTGACTGCTAGGAGGCAAACACACTGCTCTCATGCTCTGAAGAAGAACTTGACTCTGGAGGATGCCCTGTAGTACTTGCACTGTCCTGGGCTGGCACTGGCAGGCCTCTAATTGAGAGCCGTTCTTTTTCTAAATCAGTTGCTTCCTCAGCTAATAAAGTTTTGTACTTGGCAACATCCCCTTCTGAAAAAGGAATGACTGCATTACTGTTCACAAATAATTTGTACCGTGGATCCAAAATTGTGGCAGTGATATAATGTCGATGGGATACAATCTTATTTTGAATCCTTGTATTGTCAGATAAGCGGGCGGCTAAGGCGTTCGCCAAATAACATGCGTCTAGTTTTTCTTCCACACCTTCGTATGTCTCAGACACCTCCTTCAGCTCTTGCTCTAGCATGTACAACAATGGGATAGCTTGGCCTATAGTACAGTCCTCCTTGCTGACTGCATGTGTGAAGACCTTAAAAGGAAGTAGCATCTCTGTCAGGCATTTAATGTCCCATTGCCACATCTCAATGGTCATGGCTTTAACAGTAGGATCCCCTAATCTTCTTGTCATGACATAAGCATTAAGTGGTATGTTCTGCTCAAACAGATGATCAAGCATGTAATAAGTTGAGTTCCAACGTGTTGGGACCTCCTGTATGAGTGCTTTGACTGGCATTTTTTGCTCACGTTGAATGACACATAGTTGCTTCCGGGCTTCAATAGAATGGTTAAAATGTGTGCATATTCTTCTGCAGGTGGTCAGTAAGTTGCTGACTTTGCTTTAATTTTTCAGAAAGTCTTGAACAACAATGTTAATGCAGTGTGCCAACCACGGAACCCTGAAATAGCCACCAACTTTCATGGCCTTAACTACATTACTGTCATTGTTGGTGGCAACAAAACTAATGTTAAGCCCTCTTGGTCACTGCCATTCAAAGACCTTGCTGTTAAATTCAGCCAAAATGTTTGCAGCAGTATGAGATTTCTCCATAGCAAACATGGCTACAGTTGCATGTCTGCGAGTCACATTAAAAATCTCAACAGTGTCAACGCCTGCAGATAGCTTGTCTCTAACACTTGAAAAAGAGATCCAGTGTGCAGTGATGCACATGTAATCAGTGGCTTGGCAATTGGTCCACATGTCTGTTGTCAGGTGGATACTATGAACAGCACTCTCATGTAAGGCTTGTCCAAGCAATTCCATCACGTCGTGGTGTAGTGCTGGAACAGCAACTCTGGCAAAATGGTAGCGGCTGGGAACGTTCCATTTTGGGCAGATGGTTGTCACAAATTCCAGAAAACCCACCCCTTCAACAAAAGAAAGAGGGAGAAGGTCCAGTGCTAGCATTTTAGCAAGCTTAGCATTGTAAAAATGTGCTATTGGGTGGTTTTGCTCGTACTTTCCCTCCTGCCTAAACATGCTAAGAATGGTACGCTGCTTGGTATTTCTTCCGGTTATGCTCGACGCAGCACTTTGCATCGCACACTTGACAGCAGTACTCCTTTGTGTCTCCGGCTGACTCTTACTCTGGTGAGATGTTGCTGATGCGGAGGATGTGGGCTGTACCACTTCAGTGCTGGGGACAGGGGTACTTTGTGTACCACTACCAGATAGAATGTCTCCCTCTTCTTCTTCCTGTTCGACCGTGAATGGACCTTCTACTAGTTCCCCACCAACATCAATGGTTCCTGTTTTTATGCTACGAATGTGGTCCTCCCACTTTATGGCATGGTGTTTTTTCAAATGGGCCATTTGGCCTCCGGTACCATAGTTTGTACCAAGCTTACCACGACTAACATAGGAATGACAAATGGAGCATATAGCAATGTTGCCCTCCTTTGCGCTAACCATAAAGAAGACCCACACTGGGGAGCTTAACTTTTGTCTGCTTCCAATGCGGGATGAACTGGAGGGTGTGTGTTGAATTTGACTATGTGGCTGCGCAGTAGTACCACTACCTACTTCTGCTGAGGTGGTGCTTGTGATGGATGTAGGACGCTGCCGTTCCTTTGCTAATGTAAAAATGACAGCTGGAGGTTGTTTTGGTGTTGCCTGTGTTGGAGGTATGCGTGCTACATCCCTACTAGTTGCAGCCATTCGGGATAGGGTTAAAATGAAGGTCTCCATGACCTCGGGGCCAGGAGTGATGCCTGTGATGACTGGGTATGACTCATCATCATCATTATCCTGCTGTTCTACATCAACCTCCATAAGTGTAAGCTTTCTGGAACCTTCCTTTTCCCTAGCCTTGTCTTGGGATGTCTCTCCCTCTCATGCTCAGATTGTTGTGGCTCCCAAGTGAGATCTAGACCATCAGAAGGGATGCTTGGTGAAGAACTCGATGGACTAACCCTCCTTTTCCTTGGTGGGGATTTGGAAGACAATAGATCTCCTGCATGAGTGGCTTCCTCTTCTTCTTGCTCTTGCATGAGGCTAAATAACCTGAACTGCACCAACTTCGGGAGGAACAACAACTACTATTACGGGCGGTGGTTGTAGTTGTTGTCAGATTTACAAGCAATCTTACCTGTAGGATGCCTGTTAGATGATTTCGCAGAGACATTATAGACCAACTTCCTTTGACTCTAATTAACACCTAGTGATGTAGTAATATAACACTTAAGGTGATTAAATAGAATCTAAGGAGGAGGGCTGGATTGGGGACGCTACCTGTTCCTTAATTGTTGACCTGCGAAACAATAAGGAGACTAATGTAACTTCAACTCCTCTTGATGATTAAGTAGATAACCTATACTAATAAGTGATGCTCCTTCTATCTAAACTTAAAGGGGATCCTACCTGCGACTTCTGGAATGAGGCGTCGTGTCCGAGTTGTCGTTGTGAAGTAAAAAGTTGAAGGTGTAGTTAGCTTTCTTCGTGAAGATCAACGAGACAGTCTTAGGGAGAAGTCTGTAGTCCTACATGAAAATGTAAAAGTGGAATAAGTTACAGATTTTTTCTACACCTAGAAACTTCCACCTTTAAATTGTATGTTTGAACATTCCATCCCCTTTGACACTTACTCTTTCAAACCTTCTTGATTTTTTCATTCTTCACAACCTAAATGCTAGTGGAGAATTATAAATATAACAACAAATCTCTAGAAGCAGTAACAAAAGCCTAAAACATATATGTTCTCTTAATTTGACCAAAGTGTTCAAAAAATAAATCTTAAAAGTCTTATTTCTTTTTCTTTTTAGATAACAAACAAGAATGTTCTTCACCAAGATCCAATGTCTGTCCTAAAATTGTATCAGGTAAATATATATCTTTGATTGGCTGCTTGCTTGCGTTGGGCGCCTTCTTTAAGTAGAAAAAATGTTCACTTAGCTTAAAAATGCTTTTTTCTTCTTTCGTTTTCAGCCTTTGAAGGTCTCCTTGTATTTCGTTGATTGCAGGGCGTTGCCTCGTCAAAGGATTCCCAGGATGGCAGGACAGGTGAGTCTTCTCGAGTGAGCAGTAAGGCAAAGCGTCTGGTAACGTCAGGTGTGGCTATTTATACTTGTGCCACACCAGAGCAGCTGCTGACGCACTGCGCACATTTTCCTGTGTGCATGTACGTTTCTAGGCTGTTCTTTCTTTTGCTTGCCGGCAATGTTTCGGCAAACTCTCTCGTCTCCGTGAACTAAACCCAGCGACCACTAACAAACCTCCCAACCAAGCACAAATGAAACCCAGCGATTACCAATAAAGCTGTACAATTAACCATGAATACTTTGCACAATTACAAGGCCAATAAGTCATAATAACTCGTAAAACAGCCATGGCACAAATCAACATATAAAATAAGTAGACTAGTTTTCATTACATATGTTACATAATCATTGGTGTGCTGGATGCACGGGACAGGGGTGGGTTTCATTGTGGTATGAGTCCCTGAGGAGCATTCGCTCTTGGGTGGTATACTGGGCATCGTGACAGTTGTTGTTGTTGAACAATTACTGTTGCGGGCGGTGGTTGTGGTTGTTGTTCACCACTTATCTGCTGTGTTCCCTCATGCTTTGATTGTGTACTACTTTGAGATAGCAATAAGTTTAGGTCAGGCTCAGCATCACTGCTTTCCACCATTAGGTTGACTACCTCTTCCACACTCATCTGCTTGGGCCTGGGTTGGTGGGTTGGGCCCACTGATGCAGAGGTGCTGGCCCCAGCTTGCAACCCGGACACTGCTGCAGGCGTACTTTTTGGTTCCCCAAAAAAGGTTTTGGGGTCAACACCAGACTTAAGTGTCACTTCCTTCTTCTGTTCTTCCTTCTTATTCTCAGCAACTTTCTTGGTCTTGGAGGACCTGGTACCTGCTTTCTTAGGGCCCATCTTCTTCAGATGTCAGCAGCAGCACTCAGTTGCACAAGTTGCAGAGATGTCTGGTGAGGTCACACCACACGTCACGTTACATACAACAGAAGGACGTCAGTCTGGCAGTACAACGGGCGATGAGTGATGACAGACACCTCCTCCTCAGTCTTTTGTGCACCTACAAGCAAAGAAGGCAGAAGAACATCAGTCAAATGTGGAATTTGTTGCACTTTTATTGTAATTACTAGTAGTATTAGTACACTCAGTAAGAGTAAAAATAGCAAAGAACTAAAATACAAATGTAGTGGAACTGGAACTTGTTTATCCTGAGTTTGTGCATCATGTCAGATGGATGCAGCATCAGTGACCTGCAGCAGATAGCAATGGGGATGTGTAAACAGTAAGCCAACAGAAACAATGGAAAGACACATAGGCCTTTGTGGCAAAAACAAAACAGCACACTACCACTACCACTGCCACGGCTCCCAGCCACATGGTCACTCATCACAGGCACATGGGTAAAGCCCAGAAAACACTCAAGCAGGCCTATATATCCCTATATGGCCAGAAAAAGGAGGATGCCTGTTACACATCACAGCTTAATGCAAAAAAGAAAATCCCCATGGCTAAAAGTTGGAAAGTTACACAACAAAAACACATACAACAAAGGCATTTAACACACACCCAAAAAGTTATCTACACCCCAAACACCACATTTGGAAATTCAATACAATGCCATCCATGCCCTAAATGATGTTAAATTCAACAGACAACATAGAAATAGCTACATCAAGCACCCCCGCTGGCTACCTCTGGCTACCTCTGGGACTCTAGAGCTACTGGCAGAATAGGCCACAAGTTGAGGCCTATGGCAAAAGCACAGTGGAAGGTCACACAAAATGGCCGACACCACATGGTCAGCCCACCCTCAAACAACAAAGTACATACAAAGGACAGGAACAGGAAGTTGAGGTCTCTGGGGAACTTCCTTTCTCTTTTAAAAAAAAAAAATGAACAGAAAAATGAATGACTCCATGCTCCAAAAACTACAACCAAATAACAACCTGAGGAGTTATTTTAGCAAAATGAACAAAATCAACAATTTCGATAAGGTTTTATGCAACTCGAGACATATTACTCGTGAGATTTCAATTTCGGCATGTTTGGCAGCGCGAAATGTACAAAACGTTATCGCGTGCCCGAGCACGCAGATTGAGCGCACGAAGAAGACAAAAACTGTAAGGTCGTGTTGCCGCACTGTGCAAAGTTACCAAAACTACGCACGCTGATTTCCTAGGGTTACTACTGGCAGAAAAATCCATATTATTTAACACACACCGAAAACCTGAAATTCCACACCAAAAAACGCATTTTGAAATACAATCCAAAGCCATCCATGCCATACATGATGTTACAAATTAAAGAAACATCACAAAAACAGTCGATTAACTTTCATGCACCCATGATGAATCCAGTAGTACCTCTGGGCTACTGGCAGAGTAGGCCACAAGCTTGGAGGCCTCTGGCAAAAACACAGTGTCTGGAAACACAAAATGGCCGCCACACATGGCCAGGCCACTCAACAGAAAATAAATACAATGAACTCAAGTAGGCCTACACTAACTACATGAACTACTAGGGTTACCTATTGGCTGAAAACTGAAAAGCCAATATGTAATTACACACAAAAATTGAAATCCCACTGCAAAAACAGAGTTTGCAATTGAATCCAATGCCATCCATGATGTTTAAAAACTTGAAATGTAACAGACACCACAGAAACATGGTTGGACCCATGGGTACCTCTAGGCCTACCGGATGAAATTTCAAAGAAATACAACTTGGCCCCTCATAAAAGTACAGGCCTCCCTCAACAATAATTTTTAACAATATTGAAAAGCCCGGAAAACTGTAGTTCAAATCAAAAAGTCCTCATTAAATCCAATCAAATGCTATGATGCAGCAGACATACACAAAAAGTGATCCTTCCAGCTCCAAATCCAAATGAAAGTGAACAGCACATGGACAAAGCACTGGGAGGAGCCTGGTGGACAGGAACAGGAAGGTTGGAGACTCAGGGGCACTTCCTTACTCTTGAAAAAAAGAGTAAAAGAAAAGGGGAGTCCTTGCACAAAAAACTACAGCCAAATCACAATCTGATGGCTTTTCCTGAGCAAAATGATCATTTTCGAGAAGGTTTTATCATGCTCAAGAGATATTCTGTGCCAGATTGCAGTTTCTGTTTGTTCGGAAACGCGATCTTTCCAACATTGCGCCGCAAGGAAGATCGCGCGTCCTAATGACGTGATCACGCGTCCAAATGACGTGATCGCGTTCGTACAGTCTCGCAGGATTATGCGGCCGGATTCCAAACATCGTGGCACACGCAACCGGGAGAGAAAATCGGGAAGGCGTACGCAGAACCACGGTAAGTCATTACCGCGCACGCGAAAATACTATTGAGCGGGCGGGGGACAAAAACTACTACGCTACGCTGTAGATTGCGAAGTAGGCGACAACTTCGCATTCACTGTGAAGCGCGAAGTTGCCGCTACTTCGCAGACTCCGCGAGCGGAGCGTAGTTCACCGCCCAGGGTTAGTAATTATCCCACGGTGCGGAGGGGCGGGGGGGAGCACAGTGCCGCGGTCCTCGTGACAAGCCCAGCTTGTCATGAGTCATAGTGGAGCTGTGCTCATGACGAGCTGGGCTCATCACAACTCCGCCCACTGACTAATTCATCCGCACAGGCGAGGAATCAATCGCGCGTGGGTGGAGCGCAGCCGTTATGACAAGCCCAGCTCTTCATGAGCACAGCTCCGCTGTGATTCATGACGAGCTGGGCTCGTCGTGAGCGCCAAAGGAGTTAAGTTTCACTGTGCTCCGGCAGGCCTGGCTCTGTGATGGGTAAGTATTGGTGCAGGTGCCGATATCTCTCCGGAGAGTGCCATGGCTCTGTAAACAAGCACACATCCCTACAGGGGCTCGTTCTGTAGGACTACAAGGGCTTCACAGGAGGTCACTAATCTCACCTGGAAGGCAAGGGCTAAGATAATTACAAGGGCAGGTCTCATCTCTGCACAGCAGGAAGGGGCTTCTGCAGGACACCATGGCTTTTAGATTGTAGGAAACAGTTCTGTGCAGCATGCCACAGCAGGGTGCGGGAGGACACGGATCTATCTCTATAGAGGTTCCTCGTTTGATTACCTGTGGCTCTCTGAATGCTCTTCACATCTCGAAATGGCCGGGAATTTTAAAGTTTTAAAATATATAATCAACTTAATATTTTCTAAAATATTCTCTGGTTCGTGCTTTTATTTTCTACGTTTATATTCCTAAAAGACAAATTAATAATTAGCAGACAATAATTTTTGGGATATTTTCTTTTTACATTTTCTAAAAAATATTATATTGGAGTACAGTACATCGGACTTACACTTTTCAATGCCCATCTCTTTCTGTACCCCATGCATACCCACTGAGAGGACACATGTCGAGTGTGATACCTTCAGCTAGACCTGGCTTTGCAGCTAACTACTCTAGGCAAACAAAATACAAAATTGGCACAGTAGTTGCTGTTGACTTAAAAGTGTGTACTAACGGAAAATGACGCACATGGTACAGTGCCACTTGGCTGCTAAGGACCCATAGCATCTGCACGTCCTGCTAGATCACAAGGCTCTGTTAACTCTCAAACAGTAATCTTCAATTAAAAGTTCAAGTTGTTTTTGAGCTGCCTCCAGGGAACTTGTTAGCAGAATCCAAGTTTATACCATCCATTGATATTACCAAACTCTGCACAGTGCACCCTCAACCAGAGAGCTAACGGCCTGTTCATGATCACTCTGGTCTTCCTCAAAGACCACAATGTAGAGTCCATAGAGCCAGGCTTAGGGTGCACGTATCTGTGATGGCACAGAGACAGAGAGAGTAGTCCTGGAAGTAAAGCTTTACCCTCCTCCATCCTGTGCAAATCTTCCAATCCCTCTCCATACTCATGTTTGCAGACTCCATGTCCAGTCAGGCCTGAGCACCCAAGCATTGCTTCTCCCTGTGAGACAGAAGACGTACGTCATGGTATGCCCATGGATTCCTAATATTTATTTATTTGTCGTAAAAAAAAATTCATTATTTGCACATTTTTAGGTTGAGCCTAGTCCAGCGCGCATGCTCTGCTCCGTAAGGCCTTCAGTATCGCCTCACTGGGATGAATCATGCCTCTTGCCCCTCATTTGTTCCTTTGCATGCTTGTAAAAATTCATTTGGTTTCATTGGTCAATCATTACATTTGTCCTTCCTTTCTGTGGGTGGTTTCTCTCCCTGGCGACTGGCCCTGTTACAAGTATAATTGGTCCTTTGTTATCGCGTACATTTTTTTTGCACTTCTTTTTTTGAGTTTCAGTTGGTGAATCCTGATGGTGGGAGCTATATGGAATAGGTTGCTGTACATTAAACCTTTGTTGCTGCATTTGTGTAATCCGCGAAAATACTTGGAAACCGACAGTGGGTTGCTCTGCATTATTCCTTCATCAGCATGACACAGTGCTTTATCTTTAAACATGGTGGTTTCGCCAGGACATACTGGGCTATGCACACTGCAGCAGATTCAAAAATACGTCTCTCGCTATTTAGGAGAGTCCTGGTTAAATTGGTGTGTGTTTCATTCTACTCCCCCCGTACCATCCCTTGTATACTCTGCTTTCCCAGTTGGTCAGTCTGGGGTGTATGAACAATTTTCGAAGCATCACCCTATACCCCTGGAGATATGTGTATCCTTCTGGTACATTACATATAAGAAGGTAAAACAGAAGTACTGTGCTACCATTTAGTTTGAAAGAAACACAGTCTTCATGTTTATACTAAATAGCATTCTAAAGGCAACACGTAATCTTTACATTTGTCCAAGTTGGCCACTTTTAATTAGAATGTTCAATTTTATATAAATGTTCACTGCACTTTCTCTAAGGCCCTGCACTCACTCTAGTTTCGCTCCGATATAGCCCCGGCCACCATTCTTTGTACCACAAAGAAAACACTATCATGGATCTGCTTCTTTTCCTCTAGGATATGTTTGCACTAAAGTGGGGCTCTGTGCATGGACAGAATCATCAGGCAATAAACCTCCAAGCTGCAGGAATACTCTCTACAGGCCTCCAAGGGCTTATGCAAAAACCACGCCTACTTCTTCTAAGAAAAAATCACCAAGATTGATCTCTTACTGGACATCAACTTCAACCCCGTCTGCAAAAGCCTGCCCCCAGTGACAGTAGACAGCACGCTCAGGCACCCCACGAAAACCTGGAAGTCCATCAACCCCATCCCGAAAACTATGATCCTCAAATTGATCTCCACCTCCAAACCAGCCTCTCAAGTCCTTGACCAGATACCCACCCAATTGTCCCAAAAACTGAAACTCTCCATAGCCCCGTTCTGGTGCAAGATCAAAAACAGCTCCCCGAGAACCGGCATCATACCTGAATGCCTCAAAGTTGGCCAAGTCAGGCCGCTACTAAACAAACCAGGCCATGACTCCAAGTAACTGAATAACTTAAGACTCCTCGCCAATCTCCCCCTCCTATCCAAAATCCTTGAAAAATGCATCCTCCAACAACTGACTCCGCACCAATCGGGTTTCAGAAAAGGCTATAGGACAGAGAACGCAATCCTTAACACCACAGACGACATCTACAAATCCCTCAATACCGACCAATGTTGCCTCCTCATTCTCCTAGACCTGTCGGCAGCCTTTGACACGGTTGATCACCAACTTCTCATCAAGGCTTTGTAAGAATGGGTTGGTGCTGATGAGGTGGTCCTACATTGGTTCTCCTCCTTCTTACACAGCCGCTCACAAAGCATAAAAATAAAAAACTTTACCTTCGACCTACACCCCGTCAACAGGGGCGTCCCCCAAGGTTCAGTGCTCTCACCTCAACTGTTCAACATATGTATGGAACCCCTCACCATCCTACTCAAAAATGCCATCTTCCCTTTCCACCCCTATGCAGATGACACCCAGATCTTTCTAGAAACCTCCTCCTTAGATGACATTCACAGACTAAAGGTCACTCTAGAAGAAATCCAACATTGGCTGTCGCTTAACCACTTAAAACTCAACCAAGAAAAAACCGAGATCCTTCTCATCTCCAACAAGAAAGAGAACCCTCATATTTCAGACTGGCTAAAAGCTTTGGATGCTCTTAATGGCAATCAAACTCTGACCCACTCCGTAAAATCATTCGGAATCTCCCTAGACTCTAAACTCGACATGGCCAAACACATCAAGAACTCCGCAACTAGTCCCTTCGTCAACCTGAAGCTAATAAACAAAATAAAACCATTCATCCCAACCAAAATCCTCAAACAAACCACCCAATCACTGGTGCTATCCAGACTTGACTGTGGGAATGCCACCCTCACAGGTGCAACAAAATCTCACCTAGCTCCCCTCAAAACTAGTCTCAACGCAGCAGCTAGAATGTTCACTGGAATCTGGAAATATGATCACATTTCACCAGCACTCAGAGATCTAAAATGGCTCCCAGTCAAATTGCATGCCAGTTTCAGAACTGCCTGCCTCATGCACAAAGCCCTGCACACAGCACAATCAGAGTATTTGGCTGCTAAACTCAAGAGGGATGATCAGACAAGGAACCTCAGGAGCTCCAGCACCTTACCACTCATCCCTACGAAAACACGCAAACAAAATATTGCTGCACGGTCCTTTGCCAGAAACACGCCCTAAATATGGAACACCATCCCAGTTGGTATCAGGACTATCTCGTCCTTCATGAAATGTAAAAAACACCTAAAAGTTCTGTTCCTAACCGCTCCCTCCCGAATGGACAGCTGCCATCTAAACGCAAGTTTCTGCTCGCTGTCTCTCCCAGACATTGTTGCTCTAAGACTTATCTCCTCCCTGCTATTTGACCCCTAACTGCTCCTCCCCCCCCTAAGTGGTTCAACCCAAGACAACGTGCACTCTATGAGTTTTTGTCAGGACTCACAGATTACCTCAATGCTGCTCAGCACACTTGGACTTCCGAACCTATATGTGGAATACTGCTCTAGTGTATGACTCTTGCTCAATAACTGTTGTGAAGCGCTCCTTGACCCTCGGGTCAGGCCAGCGCTATATACATTTCTGTAATAAATAAATGTTTGCCCATGGTGCCGCCACTTACTCATAATCACAAGGCTGAGCACTCTGGAGGGTCCACCTGCTGCAGAACCCTCTCATGGACAATGTTTCACCAGACTTTCTTGGGTCTGCTCTGAATGGCAGAGGAGGGCCGAGACGCCAATAGCACTCCCACAGTCTAAAGGCAGGTCATCAGCTGCCTGGCACCAGATTTAAGTTCCTGGCACAGCATCAGGTGAGAGCTAACATAAAAATATTTGATAAAGAATCCTCAAATAATGATTATGATTATTGTAAAAATATTGCACACATTGAACTGGTTTTCTGTTTTGTATTGTTAGTAATTTGCTTCCTAATTGACACCTGAGAGACAGAGGGCTTGCATATTGAAGCAATAACTGGGTCCAGGTCATAGAAAGGTGATCGGTTGCTATAGAAACCACCCTGGGTCCAGCAAAGTTGTTTTTTGAATTTCTAGTGACATTAAAACAGAGCTTTTTCTGGGTCCAGCCAGCACTCGACTCTTAGTGCCAATATCGACAACACCCAACCAGCAAACACAGTAATACCAGAATAAAGAACACACAAGACACATTGGTTGTTGGAGAAAACATTGCTGCAGGTTTATTTTGCACAAGAAATATGCCAACATGGTGGGTCAACTTATGAGTGATCCAAGGGCAGGCAGCCTCTCTGCTTCCTGCCCACCTGATAAGCCAAATTGCATCGTGACATAAACAATCGGTGCTAACCATTTTGGCGTGACATCGGCATAAAAAAGGATTGCCAGCTGGGCAGGAGAGGTAGATATACTTTCCCCCCCCGCCCACTGGCACACCGGAAATGACAGAGTAGTGCTTGGACATCCGGGAGGTCCAAACACTAGCCCTGTTATGTTTGTGCAATCATGTGGCATTAGGGTGGCCGACTTCTTATGGGGGCCCCCTGCGTTGGCCGCGGGCAGCCTCATTACTCCTCCTGAAGTGTATTAGCCCTGTGATATTGGACACACTAAACTCTGTACTCCTCCTGACGTGTATCAGCCCTGTGATTTTCGACACACTCGACTCTTTACTCCTCCTGAAGTGTATCAGCCCTGTCATTTTGGACACACTTGTCTCTTTACTCCTTCTGAAGTGTATCAGCCCTGTCATTTTGGACACTCTTGTCTCTTTACTCCTCCTGAAGTGTATCAGCCCTGTGATTTTCGACATACAGGTTAGCCTTCACTCTTAATAGTGCTCAGCCCAGTGCAGGAGAATAGGGGCAACACGTTTTCTTGGTAACATGCTTTTCTTTTACAATTTTATATAGCGTGGCCTCAATATAAAAGTATTGAACCTCTTTACACGAGCACTAGTTACATTACACAGGCTCACATTACACAGGCTGACAGTCACATAATTATTTTTCGAACATTAAATTTTAATATAACCTTGACTGCAAACTGTGCCAGTCTGCCAAACTATCTGATCAGTGAAGTAGGAAAGGTAAGAGGCACACTTTAGTAAAGACTTTAATTACCCAATTTGTAGATTAAGCTAGCATACCCAATCCCTTAGTAACAACTTTATACACACAATGCTCCTGGAGGCCGGCGCCTAACCAACCAGTCCTGAGTGAATGTTGTGGAGGCTTCACCCAAGATCAGCGATGACAGCTGGTGCAACAGGCACCATTAGCATGAGGGACAGTCCGGCCGCCAAACAGCCAAATTTGTGGCTTGCTCGAGGTATGTCTGGCTATCAGTGACTGCTGCTTTTACCAAAGAACCAGCTATTTGAAACAGTTTAAAACCTGAGAAATATAAATGAGTAATTCTGTATTCACTACATTAAGAATCATATTGGAAATGCAAAATCAGTTAGCGGTCCTCCATTAAAGGGAATTTAAAGCAGTTTCTAGGTCTTTTGTAGTACTTCTCACTTTTCAGAAGTAGTAGTTTCTGATATTGATCTCTTTACATGGACCTTATTCCTCGGTTTAATTTGTGGGAAACTGTCACTCAAGGTGTCACACATTTGAAACTACAATGTCACTCATAAACGCAATTAGTCCTTGGAAATGTCACACATAATTTGAAAACTTGGCAGCCATGTGGGTGTGATTTCTGATATTTATGTTTTCCTCATCTTTAGTACTTTGTTTTGCTCGCAACAAGGTGTCACTTATAGTCGTTGAATGTCATTCATAAATACTCAGAATTTATTAAAATGGGATTTATTTAATTTTTATATTAATGATCTAGATAGCGTTTTACAGGAGGTGGGGGCTGACTGCCCCAGAGTAGGACACCAGGGTATTCCGGTCCTATTATACGCAGACGATGCGGTCCTCGTATCTTGGACCGAAAGAGGCCTACAAGCTCTTTTGACTGCTTTCCAGTCCTTCATGACAGACAGGGATTTAACTATAAATAACTCTAAATCATATATCATGCAAGTAGGTAAGCCACCTAGCGCAATTTTCAATTTAATGTGGGTGGTGCAATAATTCCCATATCTAGCACATTCTCCTACCTCGGAGTCCTATTTGATAATAAATTAAACTGGGGCCCGCATGTGTTAAAAAAAATGGGGATGTTGCAAGGGTGAATGCCTCAATTTTTAATTTTGCATCTAAATTGGGGAAAAAGCCTACTGGTGCAATGTTGCAACTATACAATGCTAAATATGTAGCTATAGCAACATTTGGCAGCGAAATTTGGGGGTATATTCGGGGAGAGCACCTCCAGATTGTGGAGAATAAGTTTTTAAAACGACTACTATGTCTCCCGCAAGGTGCGTCCAACCTAGCTGCTCATGAAGAACTGGGGGTCCAGTATGTCAGTGTCATTTTTTCACTCCGTCCACTGTCTTGCTGGTTAAAATTATGGTTAAACCCTGATATTCCGCTGACGCATATGATTTTAAAAGATTGCATGTCTATGGATAACTCATCCGCTATACCCTGGCTGAAATACTTGCAGAAAAGCTTCCTGAGCCTAGGGCGGAATGAGCTATTTGAAACCCCTGATTGTATTACTATGAAGGACGTGGAAGTAATCAAAATGACATTACTCTTGGAAAGGAGAATATCGAGGGAAGCCATTGAGGACCAGAAACCGAGTGTTAGAACATATGTTATGTTAAAAACAACTCCACTTATTGAACCTTATTTAATGGGTTCATTGACCTCCTATGAAAAATTGTTATTAACCAGATTCCGAAAGAATCATTTTTATTACTTGCTTGTTAGGCCACGAACAATCACTTTTAACAAGGAAGCAGCTCCCTGCGGCTGCGACGGAAAGTCTCCGCAGGATATGCTGCATTTTATGTTTTTATGTAAATTTTATGAATTTCCCCGTAAACACTATCTGGTACCGCTTTTAAAGAAATTGAATTTTTGTCAGATCAGACCTGCTATGATGTATTTACAACTATTACATAGCGATAGTATTCTTTTTGTATTCGAATTCTTGAAATCAATTGTAAAGTACAGAAAATGCTTGGATTTGTAATGATTTTTATTTAAATCCTTTTGCACATGCACTTATTCACTTTAGTATAACCTGTGCTGCTATACATTGCTGCTAGCCAGGTATTATTGTACCTTATTAAGGATTCTTATTTGCTTTTTTAAATAATGAATTTTGGATTGCTGTATTGTACTTTTGTGGTTTGCAAACTAAACCGAAATAAAGTTTTTTATTGATTGATTGATTTTAAAATGTCACACATAAGCAATCTGAAACTTTGGCAGCTATGGGACTGCTTTGCTTTAGACTATTAAACTCAACTGTTTGGCCACAAACCTGGTCTGAACTTTGGTCATGTGTTTTAGGTGAACTCAGAGATGAACCAATTTGCTCCCAAAGTAGGTTCTGGGCAGTGTCCGTCAAGGGAGTCAGCCCTCTCTACTTTGAGTAGATTCTACATAATTTACTTATTCAGCCTCCTGAGTATGGCCATTGCTCTGACTGTAATACCTTTCTATCGACTTCTGGAGCATTGCCTGTGTGGAAGTTGCTGCCCTGTGGGAAGCCCCTCAAATGTGCTCCCGTTTTGAGCAGCCTTCTTATTTTTGTTGGGGTCTATGCTTGGCCTGATATTCGGTACTATTTCTCTGTGCCTGACCCCATTTTTAGGTCTCGCCTTCGCAGCACACATGCGCTGCAAAGGAAAAAGACCTTTTCCGATCGCTTAGGCTTTTCAGCCAAGCATGTGCACGCGTTCCATTGCCTTCAATGGCAACGCGTGCACGTCAGCAGATCCACTCGCTGGAGCTTGCGGCCCATCTGGTCGCAATTAACGCTCCCGCGAGTGAATCCCTCCCCCCTGCTGCCGCACGAGCTATTGTTTATGGGACTGTTTCCTGCGCTGTCAGACACGTGCTTTCTCGGTGAAGGTGATCAAAAAAAACACTGTGCTGCTTCCTTTAGTGTGAGACAGACCACTTCACTGCATTCTCACAAAATACGGGTCTGCGGGTCATACCGGGAAAATACTATCATTGAAGGGTTCGAGATACTGAACACGGCAAAAACGAAAGAGATTGGTTTAAGTGATGCAGCGTTTACTTACGTAAATTGCAGCATCAGCTGACGACCGCCGGTGTTTACCCGCAGCACTCTCCCTCCTTTTAGACGGCTCTGGGAGTAAATGTGGTAAATGTAGCCGGGGACGAAGAAACTGGGTTCTTCTATCTTCCTTCTCTCGCACTGAGGATCGCTTTCGTTGGCACTTTTTGGGACACCGGAACGTGTGCACATGGGCAGCAAAGAGCGAGGAACTTGCAGCCTACTAGTCCATCCCCTCGAGTGGAGTCGCTGCTGGGAGGGAATCTGCACAAAGTTTTTAGCCGACTTAGCTCAGCCTCTGGAGAACTGTGCACCGCAGCTGCCGTTCCACTTCAAACGAGATACGGCGAGGAGAGGCCCCTGCCACTGAGCAAGGCTCCGGCAACTGTATGTATGTATACATGGCTAGCGCCAAGAAACAGTGCTGCAAAGTGTGCAAGATCAAGGGTTCCTTATCGGAAACGCCGTCGCGTTCCCAGCACAGACCCTTTGTTCCTCTCATAGAGACGCATGTGTCATGAGGTGTCCCATCAGGGCTTCCGTTGTTGCACATGTGTAATCTCCTTACGGGGATAAGGCAGCAAGTTGCTGCTATAATGAAGAGCCAGCCAAGTTACTTGGCGCTTTATGATTAACACATGGCCGTTTTTGTTTAAAGAGCATTGCCTTTAGATACTTTGAACTGATATACGGGAGGCAGGTACAGTGCTAGCTTGCTCCAGTGTTCTTAACTGTACGTGTATGTACTGTGTACAATAATCATGTATGGGGGAGGTAGATTGTGTAATTCCTTTTTTACTACTGCACAGGTTTCCTATTTGTTTATAAGGTGTACATTGTACAACGCTTTCCCACCCCTTGCCAGGACCCCAGATGTTCAAGTGGCCCCTTACTACTTCTGTGGCACATGGATATGAGAAGGGTGTGGGCTGAAGTATTATCTATTGTTGTTGAGTTTTGCTGCCGTGCATGTGTATGGAGCACAGTGTTTGGGCTAGTAGTTGGTGGTCAGGTCTAGTGTGTCATGTGCTCAGGACAGGCTGATTTCTGTGTCAACTCAATAGGTGTCACCCGGGTTCTTGAGATTGTCCATGATGTATATTTATCATGATTTAGTGCTTCTTTTAGGTGTGAATCTGTGCCGTCTATCTGACTGTAACCTGTTTTATTCTATGAAGGTTGAGATCTGGGACGGGGGCGTGGCTTGAGCGCCGACCGGGATGGCTGCGTGAGCGGGCCAGAGCAGCAGCGGAGACCGAAGCGGCGAGCGGAGGTGGGTGGCGCCCCTCCCCCCCCTGATTCCCCGGCCGGCTGGAGAGCTGGGCCCCGGCTTGCGCTGGGCGGGCAGGGCGCGGCTGGAGCGAAGGGCCGCCGGGCCGTTAAGCCAGCCGCAGCGGAGGCAGCAGAGACGCAGCGGGAGGCAAGGAGTACCGGAGTGCTGCAGTGGGAGCTGCCAGTGGCGTCCCGAGGGGCGGATTGGCCGAGTGGCGGCTGGCGGACTGATCGCCGATGCAGGGCCCGCCCGGGGGCCGGCAGGGGTGCGCTGGGCCTGCGCACTGATATTTCGGCCCCAACGAGTGCTGAAGCAGCGGTGGCCTGCGTTCTGTGGCCCAGTTCGGGACATTGTGCACTGCTCCGAGTGAGTCTACGCTGGGCGCCTGGGGGTGAACACGCTACCCGGCGGGGAATAGCAGGATCTGCAGTGGGGCCTGGGGCGAGCTCCCACGATCAACCCAGTGTTTGCCAGGGGAGTGCTCTCTTGCGCCAACGGCTGCCTGTCCCTACTTGAAGAATCTGGGTGGCACCGCCCGCCGATTGCGGCCGACCCTCTCCTGGCGCGGGAGGTGGGCTGAAGAACGCAGGCTCGGCGAGGACGGCGGGTTGGGACGGAGCCCATTCTGGTGCGGCTGGCTGGACCTGCCCGGGGACACGAGCTTCTGGCTGCCCGCCATCGCAGGAGGGCGTGTGCTCCCTGGACCTGGGGCGCACTGTAATTGTTGAGGGGCCTGCACCTCTGGACTGGAGGTTACCGGCTGGGAGTGGTGGAGGGGAAGCTGGCCCCGCATGGTCGTGTTTGGACAGGACACTGGAGAGTAACGCTCCTTCGGATATACCATTGGACATCACAGGGCGAGCCTAGGACCGAACTGTCCGGAGGGACCGCCACCATTGGCTGTCTTCAGTGGGAACTGCTTGCTTAAGATGGCCGCGCAGGGAAATGGCGTCGTGGCGCCGCCTGAGCGTGGAGGCAAGGGATCTGAGGACGTGGAGGGCGATATCACGACAGGGCCGTCACCACAGGAACAACGTCTGAATCTCCGCCTTGATGCTATCTTGGCCGCGATCACTGCCACAAAGGATGAACTACGCCAGGACATAGCACAGGTGGCGACGGGGCTTGGCCTACTGAGGGCGGACCACGCCAAGCTCTCGGACAGAGTGAAAATCAATGAGCAACTGCTCCAGGAGCTGAAACCGGCAGTGGTTACCGCGGAACATAAACTTGAGGACGTTCTTCATAGAGTGGCGATCCTGGAGCGGCGAGCGGAAGACGCGGAAGGACGTAATCGACGGAACAACGTGCGGGTGGTGGGGCTTCCGGAGAAGATTGAGAAAGGTGACGCAGTGTCCTACATGGAGGACTGGTTTCGAACAGTGGTGGCACCGGAAGGCCTGTCCCCCTTCTTCTCGCTGGAACGGGCGCACCGGGTGCCCGCCAAGCCACCCCTGGAGGGCAGACCACCCCGACCGATGGTGGTCAAACTGCTGCACTATAAAGATCGGGATCTGCTGATCCAGCGGGCGAGATCCCTGGGGCCCTTCCAGGTGGATAACAGTAAGGTGACGATTTTTCCGGATTACACGCAGGAAGTGCAGAGGGGCAGGGCTTCCTTCCTGTCGGTGAAGAAGGAGCTAAGAGAAGAAGGAATCCAATACTCCTTGCTTTTTCCGGCCAAGCTACGGGTCATAGTTGATGACCGGACTCATTTTTTCCAAACGCCCGATGAAGCATGGTCCTGGCTGGAACTGTATCGTGCGGGGACTGATCGTGCACACAGGCCTACCAGGGATCGACAGCAGCCGGTCAGGGTCAGGCAGTCCCAGCGTATCCGCTCCAGGAACAGGCGCCAACGAGCTGAGCGGGAAGCACAAATGCTGGCCGATAGACAGAGTGCGTTGGAGGCCACGGCTAGCATTACGGGGTCACAGCAAGAAGACGCTTCCAGAGGCTCGGCATCGGAGGAGGAAGGAGTGAAATCCGGTGACGAGGACTCAGAAGCGGGTGGAGGGCTGGGACCGGAGGTCACCCCACAGACATCAGATGGTATCTTTAATGGATGATGCTAATGGCTGCTGAACACTTTTGGGTGGCCTGAAGGGGCGATTGATCCTGACCTTTATTTGCCTACCAGGTATGGGGCTGCACTAGCAATATGGGGCTGTGGGCGCGGGGTGGTTGCTCTGTCGTCCTGGTTAGGGGCTCCATAGCCCTCAATAGACCCTTAAGGTCTTCTGTGGTGTCGACCACAGGTTAGTGTGATGTGTTGGGTGTTTACGGTTTGGAACGGGGCTGAAGCTGGGTTACTAGGCCCTGTCCTGGGGAGGGGGTTGGGGGGAGTTGGGGTACATGTTTTGAAGGGGATGCACCATTGCTGCAATGCGGGTCACACATATTGGCATGCGCTACTGTTGGGATTGATGCTCTATGGGGACGTTACCTAACCTGAAATGTATCACATGGAATGTCCGGGGTCTTCGAACTATGGTGAAGCGCCACAAGGTGCACGCCTACCTGGTGAGGCGGGGTGTTCAAATAGCGATGCTTCAGGAGACGCACTTGACGCAGCAGGAATGTGGAGCGTTGCAGAAGAGGTGGAGGGGTCAGGTGTTTGGCACGACTTATTCGGCATTCGCCAGAGGGGTATTGATCTGGATTAGGGCGGGCACGCCTTTCCAAGTCACTAGTCAGAAGATAGATCCAGAGGGCCGCTATGTGGTAGTGGAGGGGCGGCTACATGGAAGGGAGGTGGTGCTGTGTAACATCTATGCCCCCAATGCTGATCAGGCTCGTTTCTTCGAGGGTTTATCGCGATCACTGGCGTAATATTTGGCAGGCCCCGTACTGTTGGCAGGGGATTTTAACTCCATTACTGATGTGCTGATGGACAGATCGCACCCGCCCTTAGTTGACTCCCCTGTGCGCCGTCTAGCGTCCCAAAGGCGGGACTGGCAGGATAAGTGGGGTCTGGTGGATGTGTGGAGGGCGCAACACCCCGAAACTCGAGATTACTCCTACTTTTCAACGCTGCATGACCTCCATGTTAGACTGGATTCAGTGCTGTGTAGCGATGCATTGGCGAGGGTGGTAACTGGCTCTGAGTATTTGTCCAGGACCATCTCGGACCATAACCCCCTGTTGATCTCTATGCAATGGCAGCTGGCGAGATCGGCAGTCCCTACGTGGCGACTGCGTCCGGAGACGCTGGAGGACCCGGTGTTTTGCGACACGGTCCGCCAGGGCATAGACGGTTATTTTGAGGAAAATGCTGGATCGACAGCGGCTAGAGCGATTGAATGGGACGCAATGAAAGTGGTGGTGAGAGGGGTGTGTATGGGGAGGTTTCTGACCGTGAGAGGGGCGGTGCTGAATGACCTTGCGAAAGCGGAAGAAGTGTTGAGAGGGGTGGAACAGCAGAGGCCCGAGAGGCCGGAGATTCAAGACCGATTGTTGCGAGCCAAGGAGAATGTGGCGACTGAGACGGAGAGGTTGCGGTGCTATGATTACAAATTATATGCTGTGAAAGTGCATGAGGAGCGGGATAAGGTGGGCACGCTCCTGGCGAAGCTGGCTGATCCGAACCCTAGGGGGTGCCCGGTCCTGAGTGTGCGACAGGAGGACGGGGAGGTGGTCTACTCGCAGTCAGCGGTCCTGGGGCGCTTCCAATCTTACTATTCAGGACTGTATGCCAGCCACCTCGAGGCGACGGTCACGGAAATAGGGGATTACCTGGAACAGATTCCTTTACCGTTACTGGATGGGGAGGAAGCCCGGGATCTAGGGGGGCCCATCACCCTGGCGGAAATCAAAGGGGCAATTGCCCATATGGCACGGAACAAAACCCCTGGGGTAGATGGACTGCCGGTCGAGTTCTACGCTAAATTTATGGAGGTATTAGCACCCAGGCTGCAGATTGTATTTGAGGAAGCGAGACAATTGGGGCGGTTGCCCGACTCGATGAGGGAGGCGCTGGTGGTGCCGCTGCTGAAGCCGGGCAGGGATGCATTGGATGTCTCTTCTTATCGTCCGTTGTCTATGCTGACCGTAGATTACAAGATCTTGAGTCGTATCCTAGCTACCAGGCTCCTACCGCTGATGACCTCCCTGGTGCATGGGGACCAGGCGGGCTTTATCCCGTCTAGGAACACTTCGATGAATGTTCGTCGGCTGATCGGGGTTATAGATAGTGCAGCTGAGGCGGAACTGGGCCCAGTGGTGTTGACGGTTGATATAGAGAAGGCGTTTGACAGCTTGGAGTGGGATTTTCTGGATGGCGTGCTGTTGAAGTTCGGAGTTGGAGAGGGGTTCCGGCGTTGGACAAGAGTACTTTACTCCTCGGCTAAGGCGCGGGTACGGCTGGGGACCTTGGTTTCTCAGGTTTATCCGGTTGGCAGGGGCACGAGGCAGGGTTGCTCGCTTTCCCCACTGCTCTTTGCCCTGGCTATGGAACCGCTAGCGGCGCAGGCTAGATCAGGCATTCTTTACGAGGGAATAGCACAGGGTCCTGACTCGCACTATATCTCGCTATATGCCGACGACCTGTTATTGTACTTAGCGGACTCTGGGAGGGCGTTGGAAGGCGCAGTGGACATGTTGAGCAGGTTCGGGAAGCTCTCGGGCCTCAGGGTGAACTGGACTAAGACCTGTGTGTTTCCGTTGCGGAAGACCGCGCACTGCCCACCGCTTACGAGGCCGGTAGTGTGGGAACCCTCTTGCTTTGTTTATCTCGGAGTGCGCATCTACCATGACACAGTGGACCTCCTTGAGGGGAATGTGGGGCGCTGCATCCGGGCGTTGAGGGGTAGTATGGAATTCTGGGCGTCCCTTCCGCTGTCAGTGCTGGGTCGTGTTGCGCTGCTGAAAATGGTGGCTCTCCCGCGGTTGCTCTATTATTTTAGAACATTGCCGATATGGATCCCGCAGAGGATCTTTAGGGAACTGAGGACGTTGGTGACTGGCTTTCTCTGGGGCCAGGGTCGCCGGAGAGTGGCGCTGACCACCTTGATGAGACCCAAATGTGAAGGGGGGATGGCAGTCCCCAACTTTGAGTTATACTATTTGGCGGCGCAGCTCCAGATCCTGACTCAAAATGTGGCCAGGGAATTTAGGGGGCCTGATAGCGGCCGGGGGATTGGCGTTCAGAGGCATGTCTTGTCGGCTATCGTGATGCAACAGAGACTGGCTGATAGGGGTCTTACGATGGAGGAGAGGACGCTTAGATTGTGTTGGATTCGGCACCTGAAGAGGGCTGGGAAGCTCCGGCCGTATGCTCCGGAGATTCCACTGGGAATGCTGACTGCCTTGCCGCATGGCGGTGATTGGTCCCAACTGCTAACGTGGGAAGACCTGGGTTTGCAGATGGTGGGAGACCTCTATGTGGACGGGACGCTAGCCCCATTCCAGACTTTACAAGATCAATTTGGCCTGCCGAATGGTACCTTCCTGTTGCATGCGGCGGTTACCGCTGCGATGCAGCGGCATTGGGGAACTGGACTGGTAGAACCGGAGCTGACGATGGCGTGCCAATACGTGGTGATGGCCGCGGGCACCGTCAAGGCGGTGACCTGCCTCCACAACAGAATGTTGAACAAGGGACTGGTGCCTTTGGTTGAGTTGAAGTCACGATGGGAGGCCAGCATAGGTAAACAAATCCCAGACGCCGTATGGGCCCAGGTGCTGCACAGGACCTGGAAAGGTACAAGGAACGCGAGGTTCCAACAGGTGCATTTTTTTGTTATTCATCGAGCGTATTTGACTCCGGAGAGGTTGCGTCGACACTTTCAGGTGCTTGACGCCGTATGCCCCAGATGTCTAGTGCCTGCGGTAGATCTGGACCACATGCTGTGGGGGTGCCCAAGATTAGGGAATTACTGGTCTGAGATAGGAGACATCCTGCAGGCGGTTACGGATCGGGAGGTGGACTTTGACATGGCTGCATGCCTGCTTCTTTGGTTCCCGCACACCAAAAAGACCAAGGTGACGAGCAAATTCATTGGGTTGGGTTTAATACTGGCACAGTGGGAAATCACTTGGCACTGGAAGTCTAAAGAGGGGCCGTCTGTGCGGCGATGGAGGAATGAGTTGCTGAAATGGTCGGGCTGTGAGAGTGTGTTAAGGATGCGTCAGGCAACTAGAACTGGTAACGAGAAATGTTTGGAACTGGCCCGGTCCTGGGAGCTGGTGGTGCAAGCTTTACGGGACTACTTAACAGAAGGCGAGGAATCTGATTAGATATTGGACGGGATTCCATGGAACTGTTTGAATGTCAGAACTTCCTGGTAGTTGGCACCCTAGAGCAGGAGAGGAAGATTGGAGCCCGCATTAGCAGCAGTTGGTGGGGAGGGGGGGACATTGGGAGAGGATCATGGGAGGGGAGATTAGCCGGCTCCGCGGCAGCCTCCCGGAACCGGGGGGCCCTGGGAAGTACTCATCACGGTTGGGAGAAATACTGGTGGACTGACCTAGCGCGGGCTGGAGTGGGGTGAATAGGTTGTTATGGGGTAAAAGCAGTCACGATATGTTGCATTCGACCTATGGCCCGACCAGGGCGCACACTGAGGTGCCTCCAGTGAACTGATTCATTGATACGCCGCCCTGCCTCCGGGATGTGGGCTAATCGGCTGTGTATGATGTTACTATCGGTCTGAATGTTGAGGGCCATCAATGTATAGGTTGGCCTGTTGATCTTGGATATTCCTGATTCTGCAATAAAAATATATTTAAAAAAAAAAAAAAAGGTTGAGATCTGGGACAAACTGCCTTGTCAATGAATTTCCCTGGTGGGAGGGACCTGGTAATCCTTTGGAATTGGTCTGTAGTTTGCAGATTCAGCCAGGTGGAGTCCGTAATTCTTTAATCTTAATTTAATGCATTTTATATTATTTGTATTAATGTATTCTTTATATATTTGTATAGCACGACACATCACCTAGGACTCTTCAACGTGCTGTACACTTTATTTCATTTTAGAGTTAATAGGACACCGCTGCTGGTGCGATAGAAAAGATGTTCAAATGGTTCTATGTTCTTCCATATTAAAATCTGCAACCATTGCTGTTTTTGTAAACTTCTGAACTCTGTGAAGGGAAATTGCAAGTCTTCTTTTTTTGCATATAGAAATGTATCCATTTGCGTGCAGCTCCGCATCCCAGCAGTCGCACACGTTGATTTTAGGCCATGTTTGAATTGGCATATCTGACTGGTTACACCCGTATATTTCACTTTCGGTGGGCCTCTGTGCTTTGGGTGGGAGGCAGACTTAGAGACGTCGGGCTTTGCAAAACCAGGTTTACTGCTGCCTCATCAGAGAAAGTATATTGCCAGTAATTAACCATATATTGTAAGTTTCCGTCCTGAGGGTGAAAATAAAAAAAATATATATAATCTTAACTCTGGAACAGTACCACCCTTCACTGCATTTGATTTAACTTCAAAGAGATTCGTGTTAGTTATTTCACAGTCATCTCATTTCAGAACTGCAGCATTTTCAATATTACATACACAACAAAGCCGTAGTTGTTGCTTTATTTTCTTCTTATGCAACTAACAACAATTGACAAAGCCAATAGCCCTGGTTTGTTGTAGGTATAATTTTACTTGTTGCATCATATGACTGGATACAATGACAGAAACTGCAACATACCAGTTGGGCAGCACACTATGCTAAGCACAGATTTATAGCTTTCATGTTTTTAAGCCAACCCTTTAATGACATAGGCCACACCTCATTGTTTATCCCACTCATAGCCCTGTTTGAAATCACTGTTAAAAAACAAACATTACAATTTAAAAAAACTGCAAACTAATCACATAATTCCCATCTCTGTCTACATTTCCAAGCAAGTCTAAAGAGTGTCGAAACAAAGGGAGCAGGGAGACTGGAACCAAAGAGGGGCAGCCACAGTGGCATCTATTAACATGGACTGGCAACAGAGATCCATTCGTTTTAATGGCAGCATTGCTTAAACAAAGGCAGAGCTGAGCAGTGGACACCTACAAAGTCATTCTTTGCAATGCTGCCACCTGGTTGAAGTCCCGCAGTGACTCCCAGCGCCTATTACCGAATGCAGCAAGGACTTATGTGGCTTTAGGTTACTAATACGGCATGGCCAACTTTTCCATAACCATATAAGACTAGCCGTCTTTGCAGTGTGGTACTTTTCTGGTACATAAAAATCCACGGACAACGATATAAGGTTACTCCATTTATAACAAAGCCAACAAGCAGTTGCAATGCAATAGGTCTCGCATTTACAGAGTTTGGGCTATTGGCATTATAAATGAAAATGCCTTTTATTTATGCTTTATTTTTTAAAACATAAATAAAAGGCATTGTCAATCACAATGCCAATAGCTCAAACTCGTGCAAATGCGAGACCTATTGCATTGCAAATGCTTGTTTATTTGGCTTCTATTTTGTCTTCATGCGTTGTGTGTCAGAACCAGGAGCTGGGTAAAGCAGTGTATATCTTGAAAGAGAACACCATATTATTTTTGAGCCTTACAGAATTCCTAGGAGTATATCTTGTGTGTTGGAATAATCTGGCACTGTGAGCTTTTTAGGTTTCCAGCAAGCATTTATTCCTGAATCACAGTGCATGACCCAGTGTGTACTAATTTCAGAGCTCATCAATCCTTGGTGGGAAAGCACGCAGGATTATGTGCTGTATGGCCAATCACTTACAAGGTCCCAAAGGAGAGACCTATTGGCTATGCCAATGGTTGTTATCATTGGGGGGTTCTTATCCCTTCGCCATGATTAAAATCTGTAACACAGAGCAACAGTACAAGTTCCCAGTTATCTTCATAGAGAGATAATTGTGCTGGAATTAATAATACCGCGTGTTGACTCCGGATGAGAATACGGGGATTACAAACTATTTCCCCCGGAATGAAGAATAACATGTCTACCCGGTAATAATGGGGTCCAATTTCGCATGTTTTCCCCCATTTGGGGAAAATAATTGGCTGAAATCTGCAAACACTTCCCAGCTGGGAAGAGAAAGTGTTAAATGTTATGGGACTTTTTTATTTTGTCCCATGGGGCAGATTTGGGCATGTAGGGGCAGGAGGAAAGGATACATTGTTCATCAGCACAGGGAGTTTCTTAAGCCAGCCCATCTCCCTCCGAGCCAAGCCTTGCTGAAAGATGCAGTAAGACGGAAGTGGGCACAACAGCAGCCTGAAGTCCCCACAGCTGGCCATATGAATGGGCAAATAGCTCGACTAGCCCCATGTGGGGGGTGCTAGCGGAAATGCAAATGTTTCTGTCACCCATTCTCCTATGGACCACATCCCAGCTTTTTGATAAATCAATTCAATTCTTCTTAGTTTATATCCTCACTCCTTTTGGCTCCTTTCAGCTCTGAAAATGTAAATGGCCCAAAACACATGAATGCCATGCGAGCCCTGAAAAGCAAACCTGCCCTCTCTGACATAACCACCCAGAGCTGTCCTAGCACCAGTTAAAACAATCTAGTATCATTAGTCTCCCCAACCCTCCCCTCTCCCTGTTTCAACCTTTTAACTTCCATCATCCCATTTCACCTGCCTAAAGTCGAATATACTTACAAATACTTATCGTAAAAAGCTACCCTGCCAATTTTCCCAAAAATTTCGTTCATTACACACCTTAGTCATGGAAAAAAGAAAACACCATATCCTTTTTCTGCTTTCACTCCTTGTAGTCCAAACACAGTGCCCTACTACTCCATTCTCCAGAAAAAAGCATCCACTCTTGATGGTGTGACTTTCTTGATGAAGCTGTGACTGGTCCTTCAATGAAATGTAATATTTTCACCCTTCTAACTCCTGATTCCTGTGCATTTGGATCACTGACAGAATATTGGAAACAAAAATACTGTGTGGACAGAACAATGTGTCAAAAATGTTGAGGACAAATATATCGAGAAGGTAAGTGCAAATAGGTAAATATAGATTTACTATTCCTAACTCAACATTTACACACCTTGAAGATATATATACATCATCAAGGTACATATATGTGGAGTTATATATAGTAGAAATGTGCTTATCTATGGAAACTTACCTTCACAATATTTTTGTCCTCAATATTCTTGACATGATATTTCGTCCAATTATATTTTTGCCCCAATAATCTGTCTAAATACAGCTCATCATCTTCATCAAGACAGCATTTGCTTCTGGTTCCAGCCCACATAACCTCTGCCACTGTGAGTGAGGTAATTCCTACCTGATGCCATTTCTGCACACTGGGGTTGTTCCTCACGATAAAAGCAATGTTGTATTTCATACATCCCAACATGAATATGTGTGGAGGCCACAGACTATTTTCCTTCATTGATGCCTCCCTGCTCACTAGTGACACCACTGCCTCATTGTTAGAGTTAAAGGTCGCATTTTTGATTGCAAAAATCTCTCTCCCCCACAATGCAAAAGCCACCACAACTAGAAAAAAAAAAAAAAAAGCTGCACTCCTCTGTACGCACGACTACTTCTCTAGCAACATTTCAGCAAACAACTTCCCTTCCACTGTGGAATAAAACCTGCTGCAGCTACTGCATCCGAAAATAACCCGACTCAATATTAAGTTTCCTCCCCAGAGAACCACATTCAATTCAGTGCCCATAAATGTAAGCCTAGTCGTCACCACTTTTGCTTCTCACTTGTCAAAGGCATGTCTTATTCTTCCATAAGGCCCAGAACTGTTCCTCAATGTCTTCCCACATACAGACCCACCTCCTTTTTCTGAAAGAAAAGAAGGCATCCAGGCGATGAGCCACTTTCTCTGGCCCTGTTGCAATATTGAGAATTCGGTGTTAGAAACAACTTACCAACTAAAACAGTGTGAATGATATGGAGAAATGCATTAACAACTGCTTGTTCACATGAATGTAACCTGCAGTCGCCCTGTCTAACAAAAATAACAACTTGCAGGTGAACAAGCACAAGACAAACCACTGGCTTGATATAGCACTTTCTATTTACACCCCTGCACCACAACCAGTTCACAATGTTAATATCATGATGATTTACATAATGAACAGTGTGGTCTTCCTCAGGAACAACTTCTTTAACTGACTCGTCCTCTGGCAAAGACAAGAGATCCTGTAGTCCACCTCAGACGTTTCTTGTAGTCCAACTGAAAGGTCCTGTTCCATACATCTAAGGGTCCCACCACCCTTTCTCATTCTGCTTTTTTCTCCTCATATCTAGCTTGGCCAATGTATTCAGATTCTCTGCTGAGCAAGTTTCCTTTGTTTCTTTGTATTGCTTCCTAAACCACTATCTGTGCCCCTCCTGTAAAACTGATGCTGCCTCCCTATAGGAGTAAAATTCCAACCAACACTCCAGCTACTTATCCTTAACTGGGGTACACAACTTTATTCATAGCCCCTTGATTTTCACTACCCCAGCTCTGCTTCCATGTGCCTCATTCTCCCAGATGGCCAGAAGGTTGGAAGACCGAGTTCCTTACACTGAACTTTACATGTGAATTCCTGAATTTGCACTGCTTTGTTGCATAACCCTATATTATGCACCGAGGATACACCACCCACTGGTCCTCTTATAGCCCACATATTCCAGATTGTTTGATATGGCCATGAAACTGACAAAATTGACTGGAGGGCTAATCTACATGTTTATCACAGGCTCAATGCTTGTTGACACCATTCATTTCCGACGCATGGCTGGATTGGCAATTATGCAATTTGGTTGCCTTATTACAGGCTAGGAGGCTGCTCAGAGACTGAAAGATTTCCATAACCCGGGTTTTGAATAATCTCACGGAGGCTATGCCGGAGTACCAAACCTCTGGATAGTCGTAGGTGACCACACCCGCCCGCGATGTCGATTTTCCGCGTTTACCTGGCTAGTGTGTATGCTGGGACCGCTCCAGTGATTGCCGCGAATGCTGCCGTTTGAGATTCAAAAGCCGCGGCTGAAGTAGAGAGAGGAGGCGGCTGCCCTTTTTTCTGAAGAATTCTTCTGTTGTGACCCTGCTGGATATGGATATGGCATTTTGGACATAAGCGTGGCGGCGGGGGCGGAGAGGTCGGGGAAGAAAAAAAAGAAAAAGCCAAGGAGAGTGGTTTTCCAAAGCAGCAGTAAACACGAAATCGGGAAAAGGCCTGGGCAGTGACGGAGCTCTAAAATGTCTGGAGAGAGCCAGTAAGAAGCTACCAGGTGACCTGCGGCAAAAGGAGGAGGAGGGCGGTGATCCGGTGGACCGGGGCTCTGAAGCGCAGAGAATGGGTAGAGGCCAACAGGTGAGGAAGGGCAGGAGAATAGAGGATGAAAGGCAATGCCTCCAAAGAGATATAAAAGGGGCATAAAGTGCAGCAGTATAGCTGTAAAAACGAACAATTGGTGCATTTAGATGAAGAAAAGTTTTTGCTGGCTGGTAATATAAGGCTCTTGGACATTGGACATTGGAGTGGTGTTGCCGCTGCGTGCCCGCTGGCTCTTCCTTACGATTACAGTCTGATTGATCAGGTTAACATGGGGAGACGCGATAAATTGGGTCGGTTGGTATCCAGAGGGGATGCGACCATTGGCCTAAACATAAAAACACGGTTGGCTAAGGCACAGAATACAAATCTGGCAGTGGGAGGTAGTAAGCCAGGAGTAATGGGGGAGTCTCATCTGCATAATTCCAGCTTTGAGATCTCAGAAGAGGGGGAGCTAATGTTGAAAGCAACAACAGAGTCTCCCGGGATGCTTACGGAAGCCAGAACCCCCCACAACATCTGCTAGCAAATCAGGAGACATTGCAAATAGATAGAAGCATCTTCAAAGGGCAAAATTGGCCAAAAGGAGGAAGGGGGTAGAAATAAGTTCCCCCTGTTTGCGAAAAAATGGTACAGCCTACCCCCTTGCAGCCCAATCTATCTCCATCTCAGAATACTGCTCCTGATCTTACCTCTCCTCACCCGTTTCCGTTGGACTTAAGTTTGTCAGCTTCAACATCTCCAGAAATTACGATGGTGGGGCCAGGTACTTTACACAATCAAAATCTGCTACCTTCACCCTCAAGCTCAACCCTCATCACTCTGCCGCAAGAACTAGAATCGAACCTGCCAAATCCAGCCTCTCCGGCCTCTCCATCTTGCAGTAATTTGGTGTTGCAAGCTTCAGTTCAGCCTTCATTTCCGCTTATCCAGGCGAATCAAGAGCAGATATCAAATGAGAACAATCTGACCCCTTTCTAACAAACACAGGCCATACAAATCCACAAAGTGCTTCTCCCCGAGCACAATATGGAATTGTTGAATGCTCTAACTGAGGGTCTAACAGCAGTGACTGGGACTACTAAACAATTGGAAATCAAAATGCTGCTCAACCTTATCCTTGAAGAGATTAGAGCTATGAAGAAGTCCCAAGAGAATGAAATCGCTTCTCTAGATTCCAGATTAAATAAAATAGAGAAGGCAGTCACATGCCTTCCGGGCAGAGTACAGGAAGCAGAGTCACGGATCTCTCAGTTGGAGGACCAGATGTCGGGACTGCTCACTAAAGTGCGTGATGTTAATAAGGATAAACTTCTACTGGAAAATAAACTTGAGGAGTTGGAGAACCACTCTCGGCGATCAAATGTTCGCATTGTGGGTGTACCAGAGAGGGTGGAGGGAGCTCAGGTACCGCAATGGGTGGAGTCCTTTATTAAAGAAAAGGTTCTTCCACATTTCAGTGGAGACTTGACTATTACAAGGGCCCATAGAGTCCTGTTTCATCCTTTACCAAGTTCAAGCGATCCACGTACGATATTAGTTAATTTTTCAGATTACCGGATTAAGGAGAAGATCCTTACTAGGGCCATACAGCAAAAGCAGTTTCCAGTAAACGAAACGTTGAACTGTAGGTTTTTTCCAGATATGTCGGCAGCTGCAGCCCGGAGACGTAAGGAATTTGTTAAATTGCTTTCTTTATTCAAGGCACAAGGAGTGCAGGCATCTATTGCCCAACAGTCTAAATTACGCGTCCTTGTTAAAGGGAAGTTCCACATGTTCACCAACATAGATGAGGCACAGGAGCTCCTCAAGGAAATGTCAGGGCCTCAGTAAGGCGGTTGACATCTGTTTCTTAGCTGAAAGGTTTGATGAGGGGTGTTTGCGTTTTGTTACTTTCTAGGATTTGAAAAAAGGAAAGATGAGAAAATAAATCAAAAAATGAATCTAGCAAGCTTTTAAAGGCTGTCATTTCTAGCCTGATTAACTATAAGATATAAAATACCACGGGGTGAGGGTTAACCTGGGTGCAATCACATGGCACCCCTAAAAGTAGCAGGGGAGGGTAAGTGGTGGAGTGTGTGGGGAAGCAGGGGTTTCACCTCTTGGGGGGAGGGTCGGGGGGTAGGAGAAGGGTTAGGGGAAGTTAAAAGGTTTAGGTGTAAAATGAGCAGTAAAAGGGGTGTACCAGTTAGAGAAATTGAGAATTGGTGGTATATGTTTGTGGTCAGGTTTGAAAAGAAAGGGAAGAACAATGATTAATAGGAGTGGCATTTTATATGTTAAAGTCAATGGGATATTAAATAGGTCTAAATACGGAGCATTAATCAGGTAGTTAGTTTCCCGTTCCCCAGAGGTCCTGTTTTTTCAGGAAACTCATTTGAAAACAAAGTTTCCCAAATTGTATCTTCCCAGGTATTTCTCTCATGTGTTTTTTGCCTCTGCTGGGCTAGCTAAAAGAGGGGTGGCAATATATTTCAGCCGCAATCTTCCTTAGGAATTCGGGCAAATTAGGAAAGACCCGTATGGGCGATGGATCTGGGTCGAGGCTAAGTTGAATGGTACAACGCTAAATTTAATAAATTATTATGGTCCTATAGTTGGTGATACTATCCCATTGCTCAGGATTACCAAACTACTCAGAAGGATCCCGGGGAAGATCGTGGTTGGTGGAGATTTCAACTTTATTCAAGATTTGAAGAAAGACACTTCAAATAAAAACAAAAAAGAGTTGAAACCCCAGCCTAAGAAAGTCTTAGAAGCCCTAAAGCAGGAGCATTTACTAGTAGATCAATGGCGGTTCTGCAATCCCTCTGCGGCTGAATTTACATGCTATTCCAATCAATTTCACACGGCCTCGCGGATTGATTTTATCCTTAGCTCACGGTCCCTAAGGGTTTTAGACACCTCTATAGGGATCAATCCCTTTTCTGACCATTCTTTAGTTGCAGTCGAGTTTGAGATCGAAGGGGGAGTAAAGGCTCAATCCAGGTGGCAGATGGATCGGCTGCTCCTCCAGGACTCTATGTGGGTGGCTTCAACTAGGTAATGGATGCAGGAGTTTTTTAACCGGAATGAGGGCACAGCAAAAATGTTTTCGGTCTGGGGAGGTTTCAAGGCAGCCATTAGAGCAGAGTTATTCAAACTGTGGGGCGCGCCCCCCTGGGGGGGTGCGACGCCATCTCAGGGGGGGCGCGCACTCCACCAGCACCATAAAATGTCACCTTTCATTGTTTTCCACGGTGGCGAGGCAGAGTGGAGCTGCAGGGGCCCTAAGAAGGGGTGAAGACTATCAACACCTCATTAACATGTCAAAAGGTCTTTAAAAGACGGGAAACACCCATTACATCGATGTCAAAAGATCGCGGTGCCATCACACCACGACTTTACATCGCAGTATCGTTTGAATCGCATGCATTCACTATGCATGCGACAACGGCGCGATGCCGTTAACATCGCATGCGATTACAACGCTTACCGCGACTGTCAACTTTTTGTAATGCGGTGTCAAATGCCAAACACAAGCACGAGGCTAGGTTCCTGCAGTGTCAACTTATTGTAATGCACAAGAGGTTCCTGCTCTGGTTGAGGCTTTGGAAACATGCAAGTACGGCATGAAAAACAAAACACAAGCACGAGGCTTTGTGAAATACCTATAATTATGCATGAAATAAGTATAATTCTGCATTACAATATTGTGTGCCAAGAGGTTGGTGGTGGATGTATGGGTGATGGGATGGATTGATGGATGGATGCCTGATGGATGGATGGGTGCATGATGGATGCATGGATGGATGATGGATGCATGGATGGATGATGGATGGGTGGATGGTGTATGGGGGATGGATGGATGAATGATGGAATATATGGATGGATGGATGGATGGATGCATGATGGATGGATGCATGATGGGTGGATGGATGGATGGATGGATGGATGGGTGGGTGCATGATGGATGCATGGATGGATGATGGATGGGTGGATGTATGGGTGCATGGATGCATGATGTGTGGCTGGTGGATGTATGGGGGGATGGATGGATCGGTGCATGATGGGCGGATGGGTGAATGATGGATGGATGCATGATGGATGGATGGGTGCATGTGGATGGATGGTGGGATGGATGGATGGATGCATGATGGGTGGATGGATGAATGATGGATGGATGCATGATGGATGGATGGATGGGTGCATGATGGATGCATGGATGGATGATGGATGGGTGGAAGGATGGGATGCATGATGTGTGGGTGGTGGATGTATGGGGGGATGGATGGATGCATGATGGATGGATGGATGGATGAATGATGGATGGATGCATGATGGATGGATGGATGGATGGGGGCATAATGGATGGGTGGATGGGTGGGTGCATGATGGATGGATGGATGGATGGATGCCTGATGGATGGATGGGTGCATGATGGATGCATGGATGCATGATGGATGGATGGGGGCATAATGGATGGGTGGATGGGTGGGTGCATGATGGATGGATGGATGGGTGGGTGGATGGATGCATGGATGCTGCGATGCCAAACACAAGCACGAGGCTTTGAAAACATGCAAGTACGGCATGAAAAACTAAACACAAGCACGAGGCTTTGTTCCTGAGGTTGGTGCGATGCCAAACACAAGCACGAGGCTTTGGAAACATGCAAGTACGGCCTGAATAAATGCGGTGAAATAAAAAATTCGGTGAAATAAATGTAACTTTACAGTGCTTCTCGTGGAGAGCATAGTCTTTGAATGGTACTCATTTTATTGACCACAGAAGTTTCTTTGAGGAGGCTTTGCAAGAATTAAGTGGAGAACCCGTTACAATTTGCACACATTTTATCTTGAAAAATGTCGTTTTGGACTGTGTAGTAAGCCTCTGTCATTTCACCGCACCAACTCGCAAACCTGCAGTTTTCTAAATACTCTTACTGTGTTTAACATTATTAGCCAGGTATGGACTGGGAAATGCGGATGACGGTCGATTATGTAGAATACCAGGTTCCAGAATTTTTTGTCAAGTGGTGGGGGGGCCCGACATCTAAATAAATTCAGCTGGCGGGGCTCAACCTAAAAAAGTTTGAAGACCTCTGCATTAGAGGTTGTATGATAGCACGGTCTGCCGTGCAGATGAGAGAGAGGTGCAATAAGATCAATAAACTTCAGTTGGACGTGTCAAATACTTTAATTTCTAGAGGTACTTTACCTAAGGGGGCAGATGCTGTTTTACAACTGGAAAGGGCTAAAGCTTCTTTAAAAGAGTTTTTTTTACTCGAGGAAATCAATAGCTCTAAAACCTACCAGAAAAATATATATGAGGAGAGTCAAATGGTGGGGAAGATGTTAACTGGGCAGACAAAAACTAAACAGGAGAAATCTATAATTATGGGGATTATTGATCCAAAAACACAAAATATAGTCAGAGATGAGGATGATATAGCCCAAGTGTTTTTGGACCATTACTCTCAGCTATATTCAACGACATATGAGGTGGGGACGGATCGTATTCACAGATATTTTGATGACGTTCAGCTCCCTGCGGTATCTACTCATCTGTCGGATAAACTTGAGAGTGAAATTTCAGATTTAGAAATTCGGGATACAGTAAAATTAATCGCCGGGGCAAAAGCAAGTAGAGCCGATGGGCTCCCAATTGAATTTTATAAACTTTTTGTAAAATAATTGACTTCCTTCTTGGCTAAGCTATTCAAGGCTATTAGATTGGGAGAACAGGTCCCCTTGAGCTTTAAGGAATCCATCATAGTTAGTTTTGTCAAAAAGGGGAAGGATGAGAAAGATGTCAATTGGTATAGGCCAATCAGCCTTCTTAATGCTGATTTTAAAATTCTGATGGAAATATGGGCCCAGCGCTTCTCCCCGATTGCCCAGACATTAATTCATGCTGACCAGTCTGGCTTTGTCCAGGGAAGATCGATGGGCTCAAACACTGGGTACTTAATACAGGTGTTAGACTATGTATCTAATAATAAAATTCCAACTTTAATTTCAATGGTCGACGCCGAAAAGGCTTTCAACCTGGTGAATTGGGATGCTTTATTTATTGGTTTGTTAAAGTTTGGGTTTTCTGAGGGAAAAGTAAACATGTTAAAAAACATTTACCACAATGCACAAGCAAGGGTGGTGGTCAACGCTAATTCGATAGGGACAGTGAACATTAATAGAGGTACCAGGCAAGGGTGCCCGATGTCCTCCACCCTGTTCACTTTTTTTATCGAGCCCCTAGCAGGAAGATTACGTGGAAATTCTGATATTAAGCCACCCATACCAGGAATGGCTAAAATCAAACTATTCGCCGACGATATTTTTTTATATTTACATCCTGATAGATTACATTTGGATTTAGCATTGGGCGAATTTAGTAGATTTGAACTGATTGGTGGATATAAGATTCAACAGAACAAAACCGAGGTATTAGTAATAAATTCGGATTGCAATTTTCTACCTGTAAATCTAAGAACACAAGCCCTAAAAAAAGAAACAATCAGATACCTGGGTATTTATGTCTCCAATCAGTTCGATCAATTATTTAGCTTGAATTATTCGACAATGTTCAATAAAATTAAAAATTTGTTAGAGAAATGGACTTTATTGCCATTGACCTTGATTGGCCGGGTGGCCTTGGTAAAAATGTTGATTCTTCCTTTATTGATCTCTCTTTTTTCAAACGTACCGCTTAGGATTAATTCCCAGTACTTCAGAGAGATCGATTCCATGATTAGGGGTTTTGTTTGGAACAAAAAAGTCTCTAGGGAAAAGTTGACTATACTTCAGCTGGAAACTATGCAAGGGGGTCTAGCTCTACCAAATACACGTATGTATTATATGGCAGCGATAATGGACCTCACAGCACGTTTATTGAAGTCCAATGGTTTATTTGACATGTTTTTTTATAAAAAAATGATTCAGGAGGGTGGATCTCAAGTTCCGATCTTTTTAAAAACAGCAAAATTACCAAAAAAGACCAGGTATAAGACTGATCGGGATTTTGCTTATAAATTGCAATCTTTATTCAAGCAGGGAGGGGGGGTTGGATTGCATTACTTGAAATTAGAGGAGTGCAAGAGTATGGGGCTTCAAATTCAGTCGAACAAACTCCAAAAGTGGAAAGACCTAGGCTTTGGAAATGTAGCTTCCTTTTTCGTAGCACAGAAACGTATTACCTGGCAGGAAATTATGGTCAGATCTGACAATAAGTTAAAATCGGGATTTCTTGAATTTCTTCAGATTATTAATTTTATAAATAAATACTATTTATTGCCAGGCATAACACTGATGGCTACTGCTTTGTATAAAATAAGATTAACAGGAATAGGCAACAGGTATAAGTTTCTCAGAAAGGGTGAAGATTCTCCCCTAGTTGATGAAATCCTGGTTAAAATATCTCAGGAAACGAACTGCTCTTTTTCAAGACAGGAATGGGAACGGATCGCCCAGTTAGATAGCAAGACTCTTCGTGCTGCCAATTTCAAGAGAATGTCTTTTACATTGCATTGGTTGGCCTATCTAACTCCCAAAGCACTAAATAAATGTTTTTCAGGAGTAGAGAATAGATGTTTTAGATGTCAGCTCCTGGAGGGGGGAGATTGGCTCCATACTTTTTATACATGTCCCAAATTGGATAAGTTTTGGTCTAAAATTTTCACCTCAATTAGCCAGGATATTAATAAAGTAATTGAACCGGAAGCTTAGATCGCGCTCTTTGGCATTTCAACTAAAAGAAGCAATTTGTCTCGGTCAGAAGAATCTTATATGGCAATTTGCACTTCAAACCTCCAGTTTTAAAGTATTGGTATTAGGGAGCGGTCCCTAATACTTGAAAACTGGAGGTCCTAGGAGATACCATCCTATTTTAAATGGGGGAATAAAATGAGACGGGCTAAATATTTTGGAGAGGCATATGCCAAAAGAGTTTTGATCCACGAGAAAATGTATTAAACATTGGAAGTATTATAACAATAGCGAATTCTTAACCTCCATGTAACATTTTTTTAGTAATAATATGTCAAAATTGAAATATGCGTTTGTCAGGGAAAAATGAGTTGTGGCGACCTTTTGTAATTATGCATTTTATACTTTTTATTTCTTCACAGTATTGGGGTACATTATACATTCAAGCACTTTAGCACAAGACACTTTATGTATAATACCAGCTTAGGCTGGTTAAGTTAACATCCTTTTTTGGATCCGCCATTGCACAAATAGTTCTGGACAGATTATAATGGTTTGAAATAGTCTAGTGGAGTATTGTGATTGGGAGATATTTGAGCACTTAAGCACTTTTGCACAAGACACTTTATGAGTGCTAACAGTTCAGGCCAGACATGTGAACATCCTTTTTTTTTTTTGTTTGCGTGCCAGGAACTGGTATTATTAGTTTAGGCCCGACAACACTTGAATTATGGGCACTGATTACTGTGATTGGGAAATTGTATTAGGAAATAGAATGCATTTGGCACTTTTAGGTGATATATTTGCTGCTTTGTGCAAAAATGAGTATTCTTGAATATATGATGAATTGGATTTTACTTAACTTCGCTCAAAGCAGTTAAAAAACCCTTGTAAAGGTATTATTCTAGATACAAATGTATTTTTTTCTTTGTTTGTCCCCCGCTTAATAAAAAAAAAGATTTACATTACCCGAAAATGTAGTCCCCTTAGAGTAGATAGTTTGGACAATTTTGTCAGGGAAGAGTTTAGTATCCATATCAGGACTGAAGCCATGTCTTCCGTTGGTGACGTACAAATCTCCCCGCTAAAGGCGTTCCACCCCCCCCCATTTCTTGTCCCACTTCTTGGGGCAACCTCGTAATTTGTAGACCTCCTTCTCCGCTAACATGCATCTGTCCATCTCTGCCACCCATCCAATCCCTGAAGGCCGTTTATCAGATCCCCAGAGCATTGCTATAGCCCTCTTCACTAACAGGTACCCCAATGCCACCCATTGTTGCTCGATTTCCGTCAAATCGGTGGGTTCCCATATATTCAATATTCCCAGCCGTAGTGACAATTGGAGCTGTTTGCCCAGTGTGTCCTTCATTTTTTTAATTGCATTATTTCATAGAGGGCTTATCTCGGGACAGTCCCACAAGACATGACAGAAGGTACCACACCGTCTGAGACACAGTCCGTCTGCCCGGCTGCCCATCTTGGCCAGAAGCACACCTGAAAGATAGGTCTGTGTAGGATTTTGAGTTGAATAAGGCGAAAGCAATGATTTATCGCTGTTTACCTGGGGGACATTAACGCAGTCTGCCAGTCGTCTTCATTCAGTGGCCCCACATCTTTCTGCCACTTTTCCAGAAGAGTCTGTAAGAGTCTGGTAGGTTGTTACAGAGCTTTCAATATGTGCAAGAGGCAGCCTTTGTCGGGAGCGGTTCCAAAAGTAATTGGTCCTTTAAAGGGGAAGAGTTTGGCAGAGAAGATATATCTGGAATGTTGGTGAGAAGGGCAAGTCTAGTTTGTAAATAACTAAAAACTTCACCTGGGGCAAGAGAGTGTTTGGTTTGCAGCTCTTTGAAGGTGAGGAGTTTGCCCCTGTGTAATAAGTCCTTATATTAGTAATACCAATAGTGTCCCATTTATCAAATCCTGTATGGTGACACAGCAGACCCAGTCACTGAGAGGACCAAAGCGGTGTGGCTTTTGTAAGTGTGTCCGCCCATCACAAGCGTTTGGTGGTCTGGTGCCAGATAGTTACTGTTTGCGACATAGGCCCCAATTAACGGCCTCTTCGGGTCTTACTATATAGGGCGCCTAGATAACCCTCTCTTCCAGTTTGATAGCATTCTAGATAAAAGGCCAGATTAGATGGGGAGCCATGAATCCATTGGTTAGTGGCTATTATTTGTGTGGACCAATAATCTAGACGTAAATCTGGAAGGGCAATTCCCCCATCGTACCACCCTTTTGTCAGTTTCCAGAGGGCAATGCGAGGCGTCCCTCCATCCCACAAACAATTGCAGACATCTCCCTCAATGGCAGTAAAATAGGTGTTGTCAATTGGGAATGGACAGTTTTGGAGCACATATAAAAATCTAGGGAGTGCAAGCATTTTAAAGAGGGCAGCCCTTCCCAGGAGGGAAAAGGGCAGTGACCTCTAGTGTTTGAGATCGTCTTGTAGCTGTTGGAGGGGGCCTAGAAGATTTTGATCATAAAATATTTTTGGGTTGGGTGTAATATAGATCCCTAAATATTTGAAACCTCCAGTGGCAATTTCAATCATGTATCCATGAAGTAGTTTAGGAGGGAGGCCATGTAAGACGTAGAGTACCGACTTTGACCAGTTGATAGTGTACCTCTAATATTTACCAAAGTTAGTAATGAAGTTGAGCAGGCTGTTAAGTGATGCCCATGGGGAAGCCCAATAGATCCGGAAATCGTCAGCATATAACGAGATTTTATCTTCCTTATCCTCGCTCCATCGCAGTCCACGTATCGCAACATCACGTCTTATCCAGTGTGCTAGTGGCTCGAAAGTCAGCGCGAATAGTAGCAAGGACAGGGGACATCCCTGTCTGGTCCCCCTCTGTAAGGAAAATGTACGTGATGTATGATTATTTACTCTGACTTGCCCTAACAGTGCAGTGTATAGCAGTGCCACCCATTTTTGAAATTGAGGACCGAAACCAAACCTCGCCAAGACCTCAAGAGGTAGGGCCACTAAATCGAGTCAAACACCATGTCGGCATCTAATGACAATATAACCGAGTCTTCTTGTAGATATGGTTGCCTGCCAAGTACGTTGTGGACTCTACGGCTATTTAAGGCAGTGTTACGGCCTGGTACGAACCCCAACTGGTCGTCATGGACCAGTGAGGGGAGAACTGCGATCAGGCGAGACGCAAGAAGTTTGGCTAACACCTTGGCTTCTGAGCTAATTAGGGATATGGGCCTATATGATCCACACTTGGTCGCTGGTTTGCCAGGCTTAAGAATGACAATAGATGCTAATCTTTGATCCCAGGGAAGAACACCTTGTTCCAGACTCTCCTCATACTTATTTTTTAGGTGTGGGGCAACTTTAAGGGCCATTCCCTTGAGAAATTCAATCGGGATCCCATTGGGTCCCATTGCCTTTCCCGAATTAATAGCAAATATGGCTTTACAAATTTCGCCTGTAGTTATGTCTGCATCTAGAGCTTCCCTGTCACTTTCTGAAAGTGTGGCTAGAGTCATTTCTACTAGGAGCTGACATGAGTCGTAGGAGGAGGTGACAATCTTGGAGGTATATACCGCTTCCAGGTGGTCTGCAAGTGCTTCTGCCATCTCTTGTGGGTCCGGTATCTATTTTCTGTCCTCTAGGAAGAGTTCAGGGACCCATCTAGCCACCTGATCTCGCCGTTCTAGCCAAGCCAGCATTTTCCCAGCTCTTTCACCAAGCTCGTACACTCTATGGCGGGTGCGGAGGAGTCTTGCCTGAGCTTTTTCATGAGCAAGGGCGTTATACTCCAGTTGCCTATTCTGGAGATTACGGGCTGTAATTTCTGAGGGGAAAGTGTTATGTTCTGTTTCCAGTTGGAGCAGGTCCCTTTCTAATTGAGTCAGCTGCGTATCTTGGTTCCTGAGATACCCGCACTTCAATGCCAATGCTTGCCCCTTAATCACTGCCTTATAGGCCGACATTTTCATTGAAGTAGTGGTCTGTGTATTCCGCAAGGTCATCTTTGATGTCTGGGGTCGTAAGGAGCCATGGGTTAATGACTATAGGGCCTCGGGTACTGTGTCAATGAAAGGTAAGTTCTGGCTCCAAAACTGTAATGCAGCCTCCTGCACTGACTCAGTTGAAATGCGAGGAGTTAGCCTCCTTCTTCATCCTCAAAGTCGACAAAATCTATCAAGATATTGTATTGGAACAGGAATCACATCCCACCCTTACCCATCCGTCACCACCCCTTCTTGATTTGTCACAGGTTCCTACTAATCAAACGGACGTCTCCAAGGACACATATCACTCTCTAAAGGCATGGCCCCTACTCACAACAGATAGTGTAATCTCACTCCTAAAGCACATCAAATCTGGATCTCTGAAAGATCCACTACCCGTTTCCATACTAAAACAATTAAACACCTCTGCAATATCTGTGATTACCCAACTCCTCAACGCTTGAATAGAAGAATCCGCCATCCCGCCAACATGGAAACATGCAATGATACATCCTCTGCTTAAAAAGGCGAACACAGACCCAGAGTTGTCCAGTAATTACCGTCTTATATCTTTGCTCCCTGTACTGTCTAAAATCTTGGAAAAACACAATCACGCTCACTTAACGCAGTATGCCACAAAACACCACCTTCTCCAATCCTTTCAATCAGGTTTCAGAGCGGGCTTCTCCACTGAAACCACCCTACTTGGGGTTATGGAAGGCATTCATCACCATCTGGGCAACAGAGAAACAGTGGTGCTCATTCTTTTGGATTTGAGCGCCGCTTTTGATACTGTATCCCACATAGTGCTCATAAACGCACTCAAAATACAGGGTATTGAATGGTCTGCCCTAAACTGGCACACCGCCTTCCTCTCCAACCCCACTTTCCAAGTTTTTTCCCAAAATGCCTGTTCGGAAGTCCACTCTTTTGCCCATGGGGTACCACAGGGATCCATCCTCAGCCCTTTACTGTTCAATCTTTATCTAAGACCACTGGCTGAGATGGCAGAGAAATCCAGTTTATCCATGTTTTCCTATGCCGATGATTCTCAAATTATTTTTTCCCTATCTGTTCATAACACATCCACCGCCTCAACTCTAAAGATTGGCCTAAATAACATAGCATCATGGAGGCAAAATAATTTTTTTTAATTGAATGGAGTGAAAACAAACAGAGGTATTTGTGTTAGGAAAACAGAAAGATCTATGGAGCTAGCAACATTGGCCTAGCAAAATGGGCATTCTTCCATTGCCCTCACCACATGTGTGTAACCTAGGTATCACAATAGATGAGACCCTTAGTATGCACCCCCAATCAGTCAAAGTCGCAGCCACCTGCTTCACCATTAGTAAATGGCTGAGGAAAATCTGTTGGATGCTACCAGAAGCTACAAGAAAAACCGTAGTCAATGCCTTTATTACATCAAGGTTTGACTACCGTAACATGCTCTATGTAGGAGCTAACAAATTGATAATCCACAGCACTGCAGATGGCTCAGAATGTCGCAGTCAGATTCCTATATGGGGTCTCCAAGACCATGTCTATCTCAACTCATCGGCGAAAACTTCACTGGCTGAAAATTGAGAGTTGTATAAAATTCAATACGCTCACCTATATGCACAAAATTAAATCCAGAAATGCTCCCAGCTACCTGCTTGACCTGGCTAAGCCCTACACTCCTTCTCTCAATCTTCGATCAGCCACTTATGGCAGATTTGTCATCCCGAAATTCAAATTAGCCCGGGTGGGCGGCAAATCCTTTTCACACCTAGGACCCTCACACTGGATTTCCCTTCCCATCGCTCTCCGCAATGAGACAAACTATGCCAATTTCCACAAGTCGCTAAAAACCTGGCTGTTTGACAAATAAATCACGCTCTGTCCATCTCGCCTTGACCTGCTTTATGTGCCGGGAAACCCTTGTTGGGTAGCTGTTGCGCTTTACATTTTTTAAAACTAAACTAGGCCCTGAGAGGGGAGTGGTCCGATATACCTCTTGGGAGTCCCTGGGAGTGATGAAATTAGCATATATCTGCCAGGGAAGTGAGAAAATAGTCAATGCGGGACATACTTTTGTGCACATTGGAGTAGTGCATGAAATATACTGTGGTGGGGTTTAGTGTGCACCAGATGTCTACGAGACCCATTGGTTGGTGAACGTCTGCCATGTATGTGCTTCGTCGGGGAGAAGGTTTCTGGGGTGTTTGTCGAGACTCTCGTCCATAATCATATTAAAGTCTTCACCCACTACTAGAGTACCTGGGGGAAGATCTATGAGAATTTTGCCCAAGTCTTGCAGTGCTAACCTACCCAGCGAGGGCGGAAGATACACCGATATTATATTTAGGGATTTGCCCTCCCACGAAGCTTTCAAAACAGCGAATCTACCCTCTGGGTCAGTCGAGACATGGGTGGGTGTAAGGGCGAAAAGTTTGCGTGTAAGGATCCCCGTTCCCCTGGAGTCTATTGTGAACCCTGCATGAACTAAGAGTTTTTACCCGGGGGCGTGGCTGGCCACCTAAGATGGTGGTCGGATCCCGATAGAGCTCAGGAACCCTCGGGAGGATCAATTTATCCTGCTCCGCAATCCCCAGTCTACTAGCGATTTGGGGAACCACTACTGCAACGCTAGAGTCCCGCGCTCAGCCGCATACCTCCTACGGCCCATGGAACCGTGGTGCTGTGGAGTTTGAAGAACGGACCTGCTCACTGCTGCAGCCGGATGAGGGCCAGGACCTGCTGTAGGACACGTACTTGTGCACGACGCAGGCTTCCCGGCGAGCTGCGGTGCGAGACCAGATAAGCGACGAAAACATCGGTAATGGTGCGGATCCTGGCCTGGCATCCTAACAGCCATGTGCTCCCAGCAATTGCTTGATACCATATCCCCGGTGAAGCCTGCGCGGCGGCAGCGACGGGCCATGAGTGAGCTGGCACCCGCTTAGCAGTTCCCGCGAGGAGGTAGCGGGCGGCCGCACGGCTCAAGACCGGTGCCACCCCGGAGGGTTCGGCGTGGAGCACCTGATGGACCCGCCGGGACTGATGCGGTGAGGTGCAGTGCCCATATTAGGCCATAGACTTCTCACCCTTGTGTCAGACCTCACTGCTAGAGCGCGCTGCTGGGGAAACCCCCCTCCCCCTCCATGCGATAAGTGACCTGAAATGACCTCAATGCTGACCATATGCCAGATATCCTTGGGGCAAGATTAAAACTTGCGAATGGTCCCATCCCTCATTTGCAACAGGCTTCCCATTCCTCCTAATGTTGAGCAACATTACAGCAAGGGTCCTGCCCTTCATATGGCTGATCCCCGCTGGGCTGCTATAACATCATGCGTATACCCTGAAGCTGGGCCCGCATCGTAGACACAGCATCATCATATCGACCGGAGCGGCCTGGAGAGCCTTGTCAGGCACCATGACCCTCGGCATATACAGGGAGAGGTCTTGCAAGCTGAATCCGGATGGTAACATCGACAAGTAGGGCTCCCTGAGATACTAGCTACTACCATAAGGCTCATGGACACTCCACTGGCGTGACTGACTTTACCTATTGTCGGGGGGTCCTTTTGTGGGTCGGCATTGCTTGCAGCTCTGTGGAGGGGGTGCCTTTTGCTGGTTCTCAGTGGGGCACCCCGTCACCCGGCTCCCTTTCGGGCTGCGGGGGTCCAGCGTTGCAGCACTCTTTGACCTACTAAGGGGAAGACTGGCTCCGCACCTACATCTACAAGCAGCAACTACATGGGGTCCCATCGACAGTCACCCTAGTCACTTACCCGGAGGAGGCTAGCCCACAGCGCTCCTATAAGCTTGCACCATGGGCAGAGTCAGAACGAAGACACTAGAGGGTCACCAGGGGTCCGCCCCCCCTCCACAGCGGCAGAGCTCTCAGTCGACCTTCCTCGCCAGGAGCAGCTTCCTCAGAGCCTATGGAGAGTACACCTGACAAATTGGACTTAGTTCTTAAAGAAATCCGTGATTCCAGGACGGCGCTGGAGAGGCAGATCGGAATTCTCACCACAGGCCTCACGTTGCTTATGGCGGACCACAGGAAACTGTCTGACACTGTCAAGGAACACGGACAATCCCTCGAAGATATGGAGTCTCGAGTCGCAGAAAATTCCTCAACCATACAACAGCTACAGCAACAGATGGCAGGCCTCCTCGATTGAGTGGAAGATGCAGAGGGCAGGAATAGATGCAACAACATATGCGTTATTGGCCTACCGGAATGCAGTGAGGGTGCGAAGGCGGCTGAATTTTTGGAAGCATGGTTCAGGGACCATGTCGCGCAAGAGGGGCTCTCTCCGTACTTCTGTGTTGAACAGGCCTACAGAATACCGACTGGACCGCCCAGGCCAGGTGCACCAGCTCGTCCACTTATAGTGAAAATCCTGAATTATAGGGACTGCGATGTCTTGCTACAGAAAGCAAGAGAAAAAACTCTGATCCAGTTCGAAAACCATCGCATCTCGTTGTACCCCGACTACACCGTCATGGTTCAAACGCAGAGGTCGTCCTACCAATCTGTCAAAAAGAAGCTACAGAAAGCACAACTCAAATACACACTTTTATACCCTGCCAGGCTGAAAGTCATTTACGACAAAAAACTCACTTCTTCGAGAGCCCAGCTGACACTGAGGAATGACTTGAAGTTATGTGCCTTGGCTCTAGCCAGTCCAGCCACTCAGACCTATATTCACAGAGCTCTGACAAACTGCCGAAGCCGGGCTCTCGCAGGTCCCAGACATTCAACTGGGACAAGGGTGGCGAGGGGCCATCACATGAACAACAATGACATGACCAGGAAGGAGCCCTTGCTGTGGCCCGCGCATTTCGAGAAGACTCCAACAAAATCCCCACGGACTGGGGGACAGCCCCCTGAATTCAGATTCGGAGCACAGTATAACTCTATGCCCTACCATTACACCCTGAGCAGCAGACAACATAATGGATAATTGAAAACTACGAAGACTACTCGAGGAACATGGGCATATCCTAGGACTGCTACGCTATGAACGCATCTGCGGACTGGTAGGGCCCAATCCCTGGCGCCCTCTGTATCCTTTTTCTTTTCTCACACTTTTACATTGGAATACTGTCATTTTGTCATTATCTCTATGTGATTATACAAGGTATAGGTGGTTGTTGGAAATACATACATGGACGGCCTATATCTTCAAATGGTTTGGAAACTGTTTTGCAAGGTCTCTGGTTGAACTTTACATGAAAATATTTACTGCGCAACTACGGTCTTTGACATGTCTAAGTATAACTCCCCCTGTGGGGTCCCGTAGAGCCACTGGGAACCCGACCTTTTAGTAAACAGGACCATGGCTGATGGCAGCAACCCCCTATAAGCGTACGCACTGCTATATATTCTGTGATTATTGTAACCTGTTGTTGGGCCCAGCATAGTTCGGGTGCTGAGCCATGTTTTGTTAGTGTTCATGGGGGAAGGGACTCCTGGTCGATCTCTGTATATTGGCTCTGTGTAACTTGGAGCCACACCCTACATACAGTTGCATGCCCAGTACAGCTACTACTTTAGGGTCTAACAACCTAACCACTTGGAATGTACGTTGGTTGGGGGCGATTCAGAAGAGACACCGGTTACATGCATATCTCCTTAGGCGTAAAGCCCACATAGGTTTCCTACAAGAATCCCACGTAACCGACTCAGAAACGCAAAAAACAGACAAAAAATGGAGGGGATAGATATATTCCACTAATTATTCGCCATTTGTAAGGGAAGCAACCATTTGGGTACGCCACGGGGTCCCATTCACCGAGCTGGAACGCTGGGTCGATGACCAGGGAGGTACATTCTGTTGAAAGGCACACTGGACGGATCCCTAGTGATTCTAGGCAGTGTTTATGCCCCTAACTTTGACCAGGGCCATTTCCTACATCGACTGGGGGTGGCGCTGAAAGGATAGGATGGTGTCCCCCGGTTGCTGGGAGGTGACTGGAATGCGGTTTTAGACACTATCCTGGACAGATCTCACTCCCCCCCTACACGCCAGTAAACTAGCAGACCTGTTTGCTACCTGGGCTGATGGATGGACACTTTCAGATGCATGGCGATGTCTACACCCTACTCATAAGAAATACTCATTTTAATCACCGGTGCATGTCCTCCGAACCGGAATCGATAGATTCCTCTGCTCAAATTCCATTACCACGCAGGTCTGCCAGTCCACATACATAGCCAAAACCTTCTCGGACCACAAACCCCTAGAGCTCACACTTAACTGGGGTAAGGTTCCAACTCCAGTACCCACCTGGAAATTACACCCACAATTGTTGGAGGATGCCCCATTTCGAACAGCCCTTTCCAACACCATAATTAATTAGCAGGCTGAAAACTCGAACACAGCCTCCACTAATTTAATTGAATGGGATGTACTAAAGGTGGTAGTACAGGGGGCGTCAATAGGACAGCTAGTGGGGGCCTTTTATGAACATCTTAGTACACTCTATGCTGTGTCTACACCTGAGGAGAACCATTCTATTATAGAATTCTTGCAAGATCTTCCCCTTCCGGTACTCTCAGAGGAGATACAAAAAGGAATAGATGGCCCCATACACCAATAAGAAATTAGAGCTGAGAAAAAAGGTCTGAATCATAACAAAGCGCCTGGGATAGACGGGTTGCCTATTGAATTCTACCATACATACTCAGAGGCTCTAGTCCCCACGCTGGAGTCATTTTACAAGACTGCCTTTGAGGCGGGCCACGTACCATACTCCACCATGCAAGCACTGGTCACATCATTGCCCACACTGGGCCGTGATAGCCTGGATTTGTCCAATTACAGACCTCTTTCCCTGCTAGCGACCAAATATAGTATTTTAAGTAAGGCTCTTGCCAACCGAGTGCAGCCCTACCTTAATGCACGCATACATAATGATTAATGCGGATTCTTACTGAACCGTAGCACGTCCCTCAACAAGAGGTGGCTACATTATGTTATGCAGGCCACCCCCCGCTTACCGGCAAGCGGGATGCCTAGCACTAGACCTTCGGCAGGCCTTTGATTCTCTCTCCTGGGATTTTATGTTTGCGACTCTACAACGCTTTGGGTTCCCGGACACATATCTTAAATGGGTATGCCTGTTATATACCTCCCCCACTGCTCGAGCCCGTACAGGCCATTACATCTCAGACCAATACACAGTCCACAAGGGTACAAGACAAGGATGTCCATTGTCTCCCCTGCAGTTCGCCCTTGCGCTGGAACCATTAGCGATAGCGCTTAGACGATCAGCAGATCATCCCGATATAGATATTGATGGTGCGGCCCACCTAATCTCCATTTATGCAGACGACATCCTATTGTACTTACGTGGTCTGAAGGCTGAGAATACTCCCCTTCCCGATACTTTTGCTACTTTTGGGCGTCTCTAAGGTCTGGCCATAAACCCGGGAATGTCTGTGGCTTACTTTTTTCAGGACACGCTACACCCAACCAATCTATGGTTTGGCGAATACGCCCTACCAGTGGCTGCCACCACCTTTAAATACATAGGCATCCAAGTTTACAGAACACAGGTGGATCAAATTGAGGGTAATATACTACGGGCTGTAGCGACCCTTCGTGCCAGTGTGACCTTTTGGCCTTCTCTGCTGTTATCAGTGATGGGGCGGATTGCCATCTCAAAGATGGTGATGCTCCCTCGCCTATTATACTACTTTGTGAACTTGCCTGTAATAATCCCACAGTCTATCTTTAACACATTGAATACGATGCTGGTGGACCTCATATGGGGTGGGGGCCGCAGAAAGATGAGCTTACGGAAACTTCAACTAGAGACCCGGAGTGGCAGCCTGGGAGTCCCTGACTTCAAGGCCTACTACGACGCTAGTGAGCTCCAGTAGTTATCTTACTGGACAGCCGGGAGGAAACTACAGGATATTGGTTATACACTCAGGGACTTAGACCAGGGTGCACTACACTCCTTGCTCTTACCTAAGGCCAAACCCCTCGTGAACAGCCCTCCCCTATTGAGGACGGCTCTACACTGTTAGAGGAGAGCGCTGTTGTATACTTCTTCGACGGCTCCCTACTCGACGAACATCCCCTTTTGGGCATTCTTACACCGCAGGGTAAGATTAGAAGGGCCAGAATACATGAATAGGGGTGGAAGACGTTAGGGCATTCTTTGGAGATGGCAGCTTGCATGATCACGATTCCTTTATTCAGGCTACGGGAGCACCAACACGCTTATACCTACTACACGCTACTGTATCCCATTACATAAAGACCACATGGGCCCCACAACGCAGTGAACCATCACAACATACTTTGGTACATCTCTTATACTACATGGGGAATGGGGGACACTTGGTCCGATGGCTCTACACGGGGATACGGGCTCATGCCGCAACCACGCTTACGTCCCTTAGAACACAATGGTCTGAGGATTCCGCGGAGGAACTTACTGACAAGGCTTGGGAATGCATGCTCAAACACCTGAAAAAAGTCTCCCGTAATGCAAAGCTGAAGTTTATTCAAACGATGGTCCTTCATAGGTCGTACCTCACACCCCAGAGGATTCATCATATGTTTCAGGGCGCTCCACACTGCTGCCCCCGTTGTAAGGGAGACAAGGCAGACTTCCTGCATATGCTGTGGTCCTGACCCCGTCTCCAGGACTACTGGAGGTGAGTTTGGCAGTCTCTGGGCAAAGTCACACAAATTACTGTCCCGGACTATGCCCTATACTGTCTCATAGGCCATCTTAGACGTACAAGAGTACACAAGGTACGACTGAGATTCCGAGACCTAGCCCTTATCTTGGCAGTGAGAGCCCTCACCATGAGGTGGAAATCCCCCTGGTGCCCAGCTGTATCCATCTGGCAAGAGGACACAATACAGTGGGGTAAAACTGAGGGTGCTGCTCTCAGGCGGGAGGAGGAGAGAGGCCTACTGAAGCAACCCATTTTGACGGTGTGGGAGATCATGCTACACGCTTTTGAATTACTTGGATTATGGCCCCCACAGGGTACCCCACCCCCGTAACCTATAAAGCCGCTTTGCGACTATCTAACATTAGGTTGAGAGACTTGGACCCATACACTACGACCTGTGGGCGCGGCCGACCCCTCAGAGTTACACTGCTAGCATCATCCTCTGATTACTATGGTTCCTAAACATGGAACGGCCAGGAGTGGGGGCGGGAAGGTTAGGGAGGGAAAGGTTATGGTTGTGATGGTTGTTCTCATTTAATTGGAAATGTATATGCTTTATACTGTATCCTTACTCACACAGTTGCAAGGATACGGAACTTATGTTGTCATCGGGACTTTTTGCCTTTCATTTCCTACCAACTAATGTGAACAGGGCATGGTAGATTCATGCGATGTATATGCTGTATCTGTTTTAAGTACAAAAGACCACCTTTCTATTGTATTCATTGCACTGGATGTCAAGGTCATCAGTAAAGTATGTATAAAAAAAAAACTAAGAATTTGTACCCCCATCTGTAGTGTAGTTCCTATAATCCCAATAGGCTCCGCTCAATGGAATAATAAATCCTGTAGTTTAGACGTAGGACTGAGATCGACTAGGTCTCTACCGAATCTATTAGACTTAATTGTGAGTGCCAGCTAGCTCATAGGTCACCAGAAACTTTCTCGAATTCACATGAAGGGATTAGTTTCTGACAACCCCATAAACATGACAACTTTATTTCCCCAGGATAAGAAACGTATCTCTAGAGTCGCGGAAACAATAGATAGCTATTTTACTCAGTCAATCGTGCATGCTTTGTTTCACCAGAGGTGCTAAGAAAATAGAGAGACAAGCGTTTTCAATAAAAAGTATAGTCCCTAGCTGCTGAAGGCGGGTTTCTCTAAGAAATCGTTGTTGGTTCTTGGAACTTTGGGCTGCATAGGCTCAGTCTAAATATGGTAAGGATTTCTATGCCTATATAAGGATCGGATAATCTATACCTATATAAGGGCATGAATCGGGAAAAATTACACTAGGTCCTAGATTCATTTACAACACCCACTCCACGATTTTAAGTTCAATAAAAGTAAATGTATAAGCACTGAACATATCTAAAGCTAGTGTTTACAGTCCCACCCAAAATACAACATACAAATTGCATTTGAAAAGGCTTGTTTAAATGTAACGAGTATCGACTAATATGAACAAACAGCTCTCTATAGACATGACGCATAGCATGGGCACACACATTCTATCATTTATAAAATACAAAATCACATTCATGAAGCCTTTCTGAAGTTTACAGAAAGGAAACATTATTCATAGCATAATATTTAAACCATTTTTGTTCTTTAGGACAAGGCTAAATCTTGTCATTAGGAAGTTTTCAAAAGAAATCTTGTTCTCTAAGAATAGTTCTACTTTAAGCAGATTACTCTGTGCCAAAAAGTTCTATTTTGGAAAAAGTTCAAAATGGTAGATGGTTTGTTTTGAAAAAATGTTGGTCGAATTTCAGAGTTCAGGGAACGCTGTGTGTATGAATCAAAAGTTATTCTCAGAGTCAGGAGAAAACATCAGATCGTCTAGGCTGGCAAAGAAACCGTCTATCGTAGTAGGTGAAAGTGGAACCACTTCAGTTAGCAGATCAAAAGTGAAGAAGTGTGGATCATTGCCGTCAGCGTTTGATGCATTAGCAATGTCCGCAGTAGGAGGTACCTGTATGCTTGTAGTGTCTTATATCTCACCCTCAGTTAGACTTGCCGGGGAGACCTCAATGAATGCCGTCATCACAATAGGCAGCCGTTGGGGGCAACACGATGCATGAGCGGTTACCTGACCTAGCAAAGCGTCAACATCCGATGGCAGTACTGATGGAAGTGTAAGACAAATGTCCAACACGCATTCCTGACCGCAAAGCAGGCATCGTAGAACAGGTAAGATGCAATCTCGCCAGATTGGTCTGAATGATAGAAACCAGGTTGTATTCAGATCTCTTAAACGAGCCAAGCCAAGAATCTGTGAAATTCTCTCACGATACCTCATGGCAAGGAGGCATTGTTCCATGGTATTCTGGGTATAGCTGGTGACCGGACTTGCCATATCGGAGCAGAAGATATAAAAATAGAATTCCTGCTACAAGTCCCAAGATGAGAGGCAGGCCGCCGAACACAGAGTGCACAAAATTTGGAAAAATGCCGAGGACTGCTGTAAATGGTGTTAACAGTCCCGAAAAAATCGTCTTAAATACATGTGCGATGCCGCTGGTATCGGACATATTTAAGATTTGACTTAACATTTCTGCGAAATGTACTGGGCAGTTTGTTGATAATAATGCATGTATCTCTGCAAAAGACCTTGCAACTTGCAGATCATACATTTCTTTAGACGATGTCAGTGGCACAGTTTTTTGTAAAAGAATGACTTTCATTCTGCTTAAAGTATCAATTCGTATAGAAGAGATATTCAGTGAAGGCCAAAATGCCATACCCCTGTCTGTCTTGCACGTTGGATACAATACTTGCGTACAACAAGTGACCATGGATGAGACACTGACTAGATACGCTTTTCCTGGCAACATGCCACAACAGCTGTGGTCGTTGAGCATAACGTAACTACCATTGGATAGCTGCCTGAAAATTGGTTCTATCACTGTGGAGGGTGTACCGTGCAGGTGGCATGAAAGGTTATTTGCTGAACTTTCGCTGGCTCCGTGTAAATTAATACCTTGGCACAAAAGTGTACCACTTAGTGAGTTCTTACAATTTTTACCACTAAGGAATACCTCCTTTCCCCCATTCCAACATTTGTGTGTGTATGGTAAAGTCCAGGTCGACTTAATGTATTCTTTACCCAACCTTTCATACAGGCCCGCTGGTATATGCTGTAGACAATACTGAAATTGGAAAATCGTCACTGGTATCGTGATGGTGCCATGTATTATCCATTCAATTACAGGCTTCTCAGAAACTGTCAATGGTAATCTTTCCAGTTTTTCAATGCTCAGTATCATATAGTCTGCTCCTTTTTGTGCCAAAGAGATTTGTTTATCTATGTAAGGTTAAACACAGTAAACAATGACGTGGTGTTGATTACACGCCATGGCACATAGCCTGAACGGAGATTTTGCAACGTCCAGCCTAGCAGCATTATAGAACGTATTTGAGACTGGCCATGTTGTAACATTAGCAAGTCTTGCTCTAATATGTCAATTGCAGATGATACGATGCTGTCCAAAGAATAAATTCTGGAGGACAGAGTCGTTAACCCATTGTCCACTACAGAGAGAGCTTTCTCTAAATTAATACGATCAATTTCTTGTATTCTTTCTGCAGTTTCCATTTGCGTTATTTTCCAAGCTTCGTTGTACGCAGCGTATATACCGGCGTATATGAAATGTTTTTGACGTGGTTTGCGAGGCCCCATTAAGAAATCTCGCAAATCATTGCCGTCTTTAAGTAAAGATAAGTGTTGTTTGATTTCTGGAAGTGTAGAGTGTAGCCACTCAAGGCATAGCTTTCCTACACTGTAGTTACTATCCCTGGATGTTGTCTCTGGGAGTATCTTGGATCTGGCCTATTCACTGTGAACCCTTGTGTTTTGTTCAGGAATTTATCTTGAGTGTTATTCGTGTCTGTGGGCCAGACTAACCATTTTTTCCAATCAGGATTAGTTCTGTTTTGTTGTAAACTCTGTTTTACGTCCACCTCCTCATCCGAAGTGTTATTAGTGTCCGGTGCGGGCTTTGGTATGGACGGTTTATTTAAATCTTTTATCTTAGCCAAGACAAGAAGTTTGTTGAACAGTGTCATTTAAAAACATTAGTTGTTCTGGTATAATGCAGGCTCTCAACAGGGCTTCTAAACGTTGCACCTGCTAATCTTTTGTGCCCCAGACAGTTTTTGTCTCAATGTTGTCTTTCCAAAAGTCAAAACCTAATGTAGACAGCTGAGCATAAAAGTTTGCAGAATATATTTGTTTAGTATTGGTCAGCATTGTTTTCATTCCTGTCTTATTCTCATTTCTAAAATAAAAAGTTTCTGGATTTGTAACATTAAATCCTGAGAAGTACTGAAACTTTTCATAAAATGTTTTTGAGCTGCCCTTTGGCGGCGTTGGACAATGTTCCCATTGATTATAAGTAAAACCAGTTCTTGGACTTGCAGATTTATGCAAATAATGGTGACCATAGTGATTAAAACAATACATTTGTTCATAATCTGATTAACCTTCTAGGTATTCATGTTCTGTAAATTTAGCTGACATTTCTATATCTGTCATCATATTGTTAACAGTTTCAAAGTCCCAATCATCTAAAAATGTGCTGGATGAAACAAAGTCACTCAAGGAAACCATAAACTGGTGTGGAATCTTCAACAACTCCACCGGGCCATAGATGTCATAATCAGTTCTGTCTCATGCTATACCACCAGGTATAGGAATAGCTGTGATGTTTACTGATGACAGGTCTCTTTTTTCACAATGTGATGATTTGTGAGGTTTCAGGAGCAAGTTGATTTTGTTACTTGCTGTGTCCTTTTTACTGTATTTTCCATCTATCATCTTTCCCAAACTTAAAACCATTATGAGCCAGAGCAGGAGGAACAGTACCCCTAACAGAATCGGAAATTCAATCCATGGTGAAACCAGATATGTTTTCTCAAGTTGATGAAAGAGTTCTGTTAATTTTTCTTTGAAAGTTTTATCCACTGGCTTATCTTCAGGTTCACTGAGATCCTCAGAAAATGTATCAAAGTTGATGAAATATCCAGAGACAGTTCTGTCAATTGTTGGAATTGTATCAGGATTGTTATTAATCTTTGGAGTTGCTTCTTCCTTTGTCATATTTGTATAGTCAGAGGCTACATCATTGTAGACAGGTGTTTCTTGACAAACTGTTATTTGGGTATCAAGAGGCACTAGTTCCATTGTTTTGTTGCATAGTCCTTCTTTTCTTACTGCAGGTTTATCAAAGGTGATAAGTCTTTCAGTTTGAACCTCTTGGATTGTAGCAAGATTTGGTCATCTGCTACTTCTTGGGAGTCCACTGGGCCTACTACTTATTATCGGCCACATGATGTGGTTTGACCAGGTCGATGGACACAACTCTGTTCACCCTTTTACCAGCAAGGGGCGGTAGTACTACTGATCTTGTTCCTTGGATTACCAAGACAGGTACTGCTTTTCTGTAAGAAGGCCCAAATTCCTTCTTTACCGCGATCTTTTCCCTGACTAGATCCTCAATCTTTGGAATCCAGACAGGTCTTGCTGGGACAGGTGGTTTTTCTTCAGTGGTTGTTGGCTTCTGTATTGTGTTACTCAGACTTCTTCTTGTTTCATTTAAGTCCTGTAAGACAGCCAAACAATCTTTGACATCAAAGGCTTTTTGTTCCACCACTGAAGTTTGACAATCGAGGTCTTCGATTGACATTCTAGTACCAAACAGTAATTCATATGGAGTGATTCCACCCAGAGGATTTCTTGGCAGATTATTAAGACTACGTTGGACACTTATTAGATGTTTGACCCACCCATCACCCGAACCTAATACCCTAGCTATTATGGATTGCTTTATGTCACGGTTTTTTCTTCCCACTGCCACATTACCCTCAGGATGGAAGGAACTAGAATACCGCAATGCAACACCCAAGCTAGCCATGGCCTCTTTGTAAGCTCTAGAGCTAAACGCAGGACCCTGGTCAGAGTGTAGCGTGCCGATTGCATATGTGCCGAAAAAGACTCGCAAATCCTTTATAACAGTTCTGGCGCCAGCCGAGCGCTAGGGCCACATCCAAATAAATCTTGTGCGAGAATCCACTGCGACCATGATATATTTATAGTTACCATCCCTTTGTACAGTGGTCCAGGTAAACACATGCTAGTGGTTTATCTGAAATCAGAAGGGGCGTCTCTGCAGGTCGTTTCACTGTCAAAACTTTTATTTTTTGCAGATTTCAAATTCTAGAACATAACTTCTAGTTTGTTTCCTCATTTGAGGCCACCAATATCTTTGTTTTAATAATGATACTGTGTCGTAAATTCCTGCGTGTGTAGATGCCAGTCCTTCGTGTGCTGCTAAGATCAGTCCTAACCTATGTTCCATTTTTGGAATTGCCCTATCCCCCACTCCAAGGATTCGAGCAAAAGGAACATTATTCGCATCAGTTATATTGGAGTACTATACCGGAAAGCCTTTCGGGAGTGTCTTACCACTGTCTTTAACTGAAGCAGTGATAGCTTGCATTATTTTGCTGTCTATTTTTGTTTTTGACCGAGTGATCGCAGCTACGGAAGCCGTTTGCACAGCTGCCCTCGTGGCTTCATCAGCCAATGAATTCCCTGCAACGTGAACGCCATCACGCTGATGACTCAGTGTATGTATCACGTGAGTCTTTTGTAGTTCTTTCTGTAATAGAACTACTTATTCCCAAAGCGTTTTGTGCTTAATTGTGCCACCTTTTGCATTTTTAAACCGTTTTGAACCCAGTTCTGCAACTGCTTGTTGTAAGATTTAACGCAGAAATATGAATCGCACACTATTAGTGTGGGGAATTCGCAATCAGTATTTTCAAGCGCCATCTTGAAAGCCTGTAGTTCAGCTCGCTGAGCTGTACAGTCTCCGAGTGATTGAGTTTTATTGACCATAGGTCTAAATTTACCTTCGCGCCAGCGGCCTGTAACAATCGCCCACGCAGCACTATAGGCTTGTTTACCCCCAATTGCGGGCTGTGCTGAACCGTCTGTATAGATTATACATCCGTAATGTTCTAGAGGCAGAATCTCGGTCGGCAGAGGACATTCGTATTCGTATTGTAGGATTTCTTGTGTCTTCAAGCAGGGGTCAAAAACGTATTCAACCTCTGATGCAGCAAGAGAATTAACCCATTGTATCCATCTCTGATGTAAAGCCTTAGCATTTGGAATGCTTGCTTTCATCACTGCCTCTAAGGCAGGTACAGGTGTAACGATCATTATGCGTTTACCCTGTGCGAGTGCTTTCTCTTTTGCTACTGCAGTTTGAACCGCTGTCAGAATTTTTTCTGTAGAAGTGAATTTTATTTCCGCTTGTGTGTACAAGTGTGATTTGTATGGTATTGGTACCTTTTCACCTTCGTTAAAGGTTAGGTATGTGAATCATCATCTTCCTGGGATGATTCGGATCACAAGATTGCGCGCATTGTCGCGTGTTTCTAACTGTGTTTTTGCTAACATGTCTGTTTGCACTGAACGCAAAATTTCTGTGTGTTTTGAGTCCAATTTGTTGGTTTGAAATCAGGTTTGATTAGATCATAGAGAGTTTTAACCCTTTCTGCGTAATTTAAAACATAAGTTCTTCCGAAATTCAGGAAACCTAGAATTGACAGTAAGTTTGTCAGCATCTTTGGAGGTTGAAGCAGCGCACATTTCTCTAGAAAGTTTGCTGCCAGGCTTTTGCCTTTACTTGATAGCTCATATCCTAAGAATAGGACATTGAGGTGGGCAATTCTTGATTTCTTAAAATTGAATTTGTACCCTTCAGAAGCCAACCCGAATATTATGGTGTTCACTCTTTTCAAGTGCACGTCCAAATCATTGTCTGTAAGATAGATGTCATCGACATAAGATAATGCCTCATCATCATATATTTGTAGTAACTCTGTTACTCTGGCTGAAAATAACCCTGGACTATTCTTGAATCCTTGGGGGGGACGGCAAAATAGTCTCTGTGTCCCCATTATTGAGAAAGCGGTCAAATGCCTGCTTTCAGGTGCAATATTTTGACAGAAAAACCCATTCGAAATATCTAATGTGGTTTTATATTTTTTCCGCACAATGTTATTCATCAGTGCTGCACTATGTGCATTTTGTACTACAAATGTTTTGCAACAGGAGTTTAGATGTCTGTAATCCAAAACTAGACAATATGAATGGTCTGGTTTGGAGACAGGAAACAAAGGATTGTTCATTGACGAGGTGCATGTTTCAATCACCCCTTGGTAATCAAGTTGATTTAAAATCTCCTTGACTTGTTTTTTAGCTTCTTGCTTAACTGGATACTGCCTTTGGGCTGTAGGTTGATTTTGAACTGGATTTTATGGTGAGGAGAGTCCTCATCCCTTCCCACGTGATTCTTATATAATTCTGGAGCCTGAGCTACTGCCCATTTTCTGGCATATGTATATTTTTTATGAATGGGAATGTGATTTGAGAAGGCTGGTATAATTATCTCTTCGCCATGTGGGCACTCCCTGACAAATTCAGGTGGCCAGTCTTCTTCGACTAGAAGAGTGTCATAACCCTTAAAAAACTTCTCCCAAAAGAGTGCCTTTATTTTTCTAGGTATGTCCCCCTCCATCCGGAGTGTTACTTCATATAACTTGTGCGGTACACTAACCCTGGTGTCGACAGTTTCAACTTGAATGCATTCATTCAAGTCCACTGTCTCCAGATGATCCATCCGGATCTTGCGAGCTATGGTCACTTCTGCTGTGCTGTCTAGCATTGTCTGGGCCCACTCCCCGTTCTTGAGTTGTGTTCTCAAGATCCCCGGCATGTCTGATCTTTAAACTTGCTACCTTTTTTTTTTTTGTGAATTGAGTTTTCATATTTTTTGGAACGTGCTGTTCGTCTTTGGACTTCACGGGTTCTTCTTTTTGTTCTGATTGTCCTCTTCTTTCTGATTTCTGTGAGGAAGTCTGAAAGGTACGAGAGGAATGTGTATGAGTATCTTGATATCTATCAGGTTTTCTTAAGTTATCCTTATTTCTGAGGTTGTACCTCTTTTCAGAGGGCTCCCGTTGGGGAGACCTACCTCCCAGTTGGGGAGATCTTCCTCTGGACTGAGAACGTTTCTCTTTAGGAAGTGTCTGTTTAGTGTTTTCCCATTTCTTTTTAGGAGTAGTGAGATTATTTTTAATAAAAACCTTTTCAGGATTTTCAGTTAGTTGGGGTTTTAATGGTTTCCCACCCAAACTATCTCTACCTAGTTCTTCATATGACTTTTCAATAATTCTTGCAAGCTCATATGGTTGATCTGTTATATCTGTTTCTTTTAATATCTGGCGGATTGCCACGGATGCTGCTTCACCTTTAATGTTGGCTAATAGCATAGCCGAGACCTGTTTGAAATCTTTCAGTAAATTCATAGCTAGATTCAAGGCTGGTTCTGGACCGTATTCATTTTGAATCTGTCTTAGGACATCTGGTATTACCGCCATAGATGGAACACCATATGTTTTTGTGTAGATCGAAGCAAAGACTGTACCGAAGTGTCGCAGTCCTCCACATGTGGTGCTATCCCCATTGGTAAACGGATTGTCAGAATTCGGCGTTTCTCATGAGGTGTGGTACTATCAGGGAATACTGCCTCAATCTGAGTAATTTTTTGTGCTAACCAAAATGGAATTTGTTCCCTTTTGGCAGGCAATTTACCAATGACTGATTGTATAGCCTGTGGTGTGATTTTGTTTGTGTTCCCCTGGTGAGGAGTGTGTTGTGGAATCCTTACAGTAGGTTGGACTGTTAAGGTCCGCATGACATATTGAACCAATTGTCTATGTATTTTAATGAACTGTTTTAGCTGAGCTAACAGTACTGGACCTGTCCTTTTTTCAATGTCAGGATGTGGTGTATAGCGGGCTAGTACCGGCCATGTTTCTCCTGGTCTACCTAGTGGACCGAGCCTGGTAATGTGATTTTGATGTTGTAGGGCGCCTTTAAACCAGAGCTTATGCTCTTGGTAAGTTAATGGAATTTTAATGTCCTCGTAAGGGAAGTATTCCTCTGGAGGTTCCTCTACTTTGTAGTAGTGGAACTCGTGTGTTCCTCCATTTGCTGGAGGAAAGTGAATCCATGAATAGAATACCTCTGTCTGCCGATATTCATGTGCCTCTATAACAGAGATTACTTTACCACCTCTTGATGATACTCCATTATTTATGAGTTTGTAAGTTATAGTTTTCCTTACATTTACCGGGATGTTACATCTGGGTCATTCTGTAACCTATTTCTTTCATCTAAATCTGCTTGTGCTGCTGCTGCAGCTATTTCTTCGTCACCAATCATTTTTTACTGACTGAAGACTTTGTAGAACAAGCTTCAAGGAAACAAAGATTAGGTGCACAATATTTTGGAACACTGTATCCTTCAACGTAGGATTTTCCGTCCTACTCAATTTTGGCGAATATTAGCCTTTCACCCACTCCAGACGTCTATTGGAGTTTTTATGGGAGAAAGGGGTCTGTGTGAAAAGCACGACTGAGTTACTCTAGTATCTAGTGTTAAATTATCACCTTACCAAACGTTGGGCGCCATGTAGTGTAGTTCCTATATTCCCAATAAGCTCTGAGCATTGGAATAATAAATCCTGTAGTTTAGACGTAGGACTCGGGTCGACTAGGTCTCTACTGAATCTATTAGACTTAATTGTGAGTGCCGGCTAGCTCAGAGGTCCCTAGAAACTTTCTTGAATTCACAAGAAGGGATTAGTTTCTGACAACCGCATAAACATGACAACTTTGTTTCCCCAGGATAAGAAACGTATCTCTAGAGTCGCGGAAACAATAGATAGCTATTTTACCCATGTAATCACAAAAAGGAATCTGATGGTCAAAAGATAAATAACAGAGTTAAAAAGAGAGAGAAAAAGGCACTGGTCATGTATCTTACTGTCTGAAATGTTCTATCTAAACAGATATACAAGTTCTAGACCCAAAGAGGTGACTATTGGATTTCCATCAAATGCCCTTTGTGGCCAGTGTCATCATTTGGAATTCTAACTCCCCTGTCACAGAGCCCCATTAGATGAGGAGGTGACTCTGTGATAAGAGCGTAATAAACAGAGAGCCAGAAGACCAAAAAGTCACAATCGTGTGATGGTAAACCTGTGTTCTTAAATACACTGGCCTAGTATAGTGCAGTGCAAAGGCAAATGAAAAGTTTAAAAAGGATACGAGGGCATACAAGAACCTTTATTAGAGTATGCCTCCATACCTATTAAAAATAGATGCAGGAGCGGCTGTAAACAAATATACCGCTGATTTATGGTCAACTAGTTTCAGCCAACAAAAGGCAAAGTCGCAGTAGCTCGGGATTTGGTGCCGAGATACCGACGGATAGGGCGGGGTCTCCTTAATACCTGAGTCTGCACCAGGTGAGGTGAGGCTTGGACCTCATCCAGGGCAGGTGTGGAATTCACCCTTCCTGTATGGAGGTACCGTGTATGTTCACAGTGTGCACATTATCTGTTTTACTATATTTTTACCAATTGCAGTAGCTATAATTGTGAGAAGGTCCTGAAGAAAGCCAGGGCGACTTTGCCTTTTGTTGGCTGAAATTAGTTGACCATAAATCAGCGGTATATTTGTTTACAGCCGCTCCTGCATCTATTTTTAATAGGTATGGAGGCATACTCTAATAAAGGTTCTTGTATGCCCTCGTATCCTTTTTAAACTTTTCATTTGCCTTTGCACTGCACTATACTAGGCCAGTGTATTTAAGAACACAGGTTTACCATCACACGATTGTGACTTTTTGGTCTTCTGGCTCTCTGTTTATTACGCTCATATCACAGAGTCACCTCCTCATCTAATGGGGCTCTGTGACAGGGGAGTTGGAATTACAAATGAAGACAATGGCCACAAAGGGCAGTTGATGGAAATCCAATAGTCACCTCTTTGGGTCTAGAACTTGTATATCTGTTTAGATAGAACATATCAGACAGTAAGATACATGACCAGTGCCTTTTTCTCTCTCTTTTTAACTCTGTTATTTATCTCTTGACCATCAGATTCCTTTTTGTGATTACAGTTATTATGTGTGGGGGATTGAATGTGATATAGGTCGGTAAATATGTTCCCTAGGACCCTCTTTCCCTTGTGGAATTAAGTGTAGCAGCTATTTTACTCAGTCAATCGTGCATGCTTCGTTTCACCAGAGGTGCTGAGAAAATAAAGAGACGGGCGTTTTCAATAAAAAGTATTTATTGAACAGTCTTCTTTCTCAAGCATAAGAAATGTACTGCTACAATAGTAATACTGGTTATAAAGTACAGTGCATATAATATGAAAAGTATTATAAAATAGTACTGTAAAAGCATGGTATGGTTTCTAAGCCATATAGAATAACATATAATACATACAGTGATAAAATGACTAAAAGTACTCAACTGGTACTTCTAAAATACGCCTACCCCGGTGTACCTAACCTAAGTCTAGTACAAGGGAAGAAGTAAGTGAGGAGTAGCTTAAATTTAGTATTTCTCTGCCAAGAGTCCGTCCAAGAATTCTCTAAGGATCTAATCAGCTCTGTACCTTGGTTTAGAATGAAGGAGGTCTTGTATCTCTCTCTCAGGGCTCGATTTCCCAGCAACCCGCAAGGGTAGCCTGGAAACACTGGAGCTGGATTTCTCGGCAGGAGAAAAGACAGCGTCTCTCAGTGCGTCTGCTGGAGGGTCGGCTTCCTTCGGCACTTGCTGCTGTAGGGCGTCGGGCAAGTAGTTAGTCGATCTGCTCCAAACCAACGTGTGTTTGTCTGGGCAAATCTAGGCATATTTATACTTTGAAGGTGCCGAGTTTGACGTGTGATTGGACTTAATAACGTCATCAAAGACTCAGTTCTTCGAAAACTCCATGATTTTCTAGATAAATTAGTATTCAGGCAAGGAGAAGTCCCTAGCTGCTGAAGGCGGGTTTCTCTAAGAAATCGTTGTTGATTCTTGGAACTTAGTGGAAGTAGCAATGCCTTATTTGGGCTGCATAGGCTCAGTCTAAATATGGTAATGATTTCTATGCCCATATAAGGATCGGATAATCTATACCTATATAAGGGCATGAATCGGAAAAAATTACACTAGGGCCCTAGATTCATTTACAACACATCTATTAAGAGGCTTGCAACTATTTCCCACCAGGTGTGTTTCTTGTAATAATATCAGGTCAGGTGATTGCCTGTTAAGGTTTTGTAGGACAACTCCTCTTTTTAGCTTACTGCCTAGGCCATTAACGTTCCACGTAATTATAGATAACTTAGTGCTTCTCGTATCTGTCATGTCGGGTAGTGGTGTAGAACAGAGGGGGAATGTGGCGCGATTGTTAATATTGCATCCACCATTCCCAATCTTGAACACCAATTTAGCTTATCTGTATTGATAAAGCCTTTAAAATCCCTCCTCTTGAGTGTATGGACGTTGTGTGCATTCTAGTGCATGAACAACGCAGAATTAAGTTCACTTGGATGCTCAGTGTAAATACAACTGTAACATAGAAAACCCCAACTACCCCCCTCCCCCACCCCTTACCCCCCTCCCTGCCCCCCTGCCAGTGGAATTCCAACTTTCCACTCCCCAACAAGGCAGAGTGCCTGTCGCCCACCCCGTCATGAGTAGGGTGCCTGTCTAACCACCTCTACCCCAGCCCATGCAACATGGTATGGTCATGGTATACTTAAGCTTCTAATTCTAGTCCGATCCTGTAGACATTTTTCTTTCATTAGAGTTGTTGATTTTTCTGAGGCATAAGCCCCATAGGAGAAGTGCTGCCGCAAAGATGTGTTTGGCATTCACCGAGGGAGTTATTCTGTATAGGCTGCAGACTCAGATGTGGCCTGGTGGTATTTTTGGACAACTAATAAGGTCCAGCTATCGGGTTCAGAGCTTTCTATCTAGGTCTTCTTCTGAGCGGTGTTCTTTTGATACTGAAGGAGCTCGTTGGTTAGTTTTGAGTCCCTTGTTGTTGTGGATGTCTGACAGTTTTCCCACTCGGCGCCAGCCCACCAACCATTTCCAGGCTCCCTCTGGGGACTAAAAAACATGAATTCCCCTCCGATTCCACTCAAAGTTTGGCTGGGAACATCATGGAGTATTTAATGTCTTTGTCGCAGAGGGCTTTTTTTTTATATTTCTTTTTAGTAAGTGAAAAAACATAAAGTAAGGATCAACATCAGGTGCCATACATCATGAAACAACAGGATAACATACGAATATATAACGCAGAATAAACGGAAAATCAAACAGATCAGAACTGCCATGCATTGTAAAAACTTTGCGGCTGTGTAAAGTGCGAACGTTCGCCAAAGCCCAGTGCGAGCATTAAAGTCCACTTACTCCACCCCAAGAAAGCAGGATAATCATTGGGAGATAGCTCGAATGGAGGGGAGATTGAAGTGCAGCAATTCAACGGAGCTCGGCAACGACTGAAATAAATTCGCAACAATATAAAACTCAACTCCTTGCTAGGAGCAGTTCAATCAGTACGGAACTCAGATCCCGTCTATCCACATTACAAAAATATGTTTCGATAAGGCACCCAACTCCAGGATTCTGATAGGATTGTAAGAACCTAAAAAAAAAAAACACAACATTACGAACAACCCTTCCCCCCACCCTGCACCCCTGCATGTAGCTTTTGCCTAACCCCAACTAGCAGTGTGCCTGTCGCCCCATCTAAACTAAGTTTCTAAATGTAGAAAATGGAGGAGGAGCATTCCCGTCAGGGCCCCCGGTCCCCCCTCCCCCCCACCAGAGCTGAGCAACCCCTATACCAGTATTTACATTTTACGAATAAAATTTTTCAGTTGAACACCGGGGAAGCTCAACGAAACAGCCCACCCACCCTCCCGTAGGTACAATAGTAGCAAGTCCCACTTTCACCGGCACCACAATTCAAGGTCTAGTCCATCAGTTTCAGCCTTGGCCCGTACGATCAGTCGTGCGAAACCCCTCCGGTCGAACAGTCACCTCCACAGAATAGTTAAAGTGTGCATAGAGTTCCACAAAGTACATCTGGAGACAAATCAATAGTGTGAATGCATTGAGAACCCCATCTCCATTAAGAATACCCCTCACCGACCTCAGGTCCCAACGTTGGTTCCATCGCAATCGTAATAAGACTGCCGGTGAGGGGATAGACACAGTCTCAAGTCCATGATTATTCCAGACAGAGGGTTTTCGGGAAGGGAGCACCGACTGATCGGTCCACAATAAAAGGCGATGATATGTACAATGATCCGATCGGAGCATCAAGGGCACAGTTGACGGCTGCCACAACACATAGTAGTTGTGACACTTCACGCTGCACAAGACAGTCCTCTTCCGATGGCATGGCCAGTGCGGGTGGTACAGCACTCAATAGGTCTTCCAATGGAGTAGAGTCCGGTCCAACTTGCCCTTTCTCAAAAGTGATATCAATCATTTTATGCATAATGGCCTCCACATACGATTGGAGTGCCCCGATGGCCGCCATTACAGTTCTCAGCGATGGTTCACTTTCGGCCCGTCCCATCTCTCCGCACACGATGTCGACCATGGGTACTTCCGCAAGAGAGCTTGGTCCCTCTGGGTACTCAAAGAGGTACGGACATCTATGGAGGGCGACTTGTCAATTATCACTGGAGCTATGCGCACTCGCTACCGCGGGGTAAGACCCCGACCCAGCGAACACCGGAGGGGGCAGACAGCGTCCCCGGGAAAGGGCCACCGCCCGCAGCTTCAGTCTTGCATCGTCGCCACTCCTTCGATGAGATAAACTCAGGAGACTGCCGTCCAAATCGGGCATGAACCAACCTCCACAACGGTGGACCGGACCCTATCGAACCCTCATGGCCGATGTTGTTCAATTCCAACCCAGCTATGCCAGCACTCGAGGCCCCGGTTCCCAAGCCGGAGAAGGCCTCAAACTTAAGTTTGACGTAACTTCGTCGTCGTAGCCGGTAAAATGTCCGGGACTGCACCGTCAGACTGCTCTTCGGTTCATCCACAGGGAGGGCGCAAACACAGGATTTAGTACAGGATCATCTGGCAGGAGACTGAGGTCGGCGGAGCCGGGAGCCTAAGCAGCCATCTTGGTTCCTAGCGTAGCTCCTCCTGCAGAAGGCTTTTTTACCGCTGTGAAGCTGCACCTCTGTGCCTGAACCTTGAAGGTGATATTCGCATTATCTATCTTCACCGATGGTCCAGTCCGCGCCGTCTGTAGGATGACGTTCCTGTCTCTAACGATAAAGACTCTCGCAATTATGGGTCTGGGGGGGGGAGCAGGCCTCGGACGCCCTCCAGGGACTCTGTGGGCCCTCTCAATGGAGAAATAGCTAGAGCGACGCTTAGGTTCGTGTTTGTTGATCACCACGTCCTCCACAAAGTGATCCACTGCTTGCCCTTCCGATCTTTTAGGAACTCCCAGGATACGGATGTTGTTCCGCCTTGCCCTCCCTTCATAATCATCCAGGAGCTCCTCCATTATTTTCTGGTGGTCTTGGAGCTGGCTTACTAGTTGCTGTCAAGAAGAGGTTTTGGACACGAGGCAGGGGCGTAACACAGGGCCCAGCAGCCCACGTGTTGCGGGAGGGCCCCCCTGCTCCAGGGGCCCCCTCAATCAGTGGAGCAAGCAAGCCTCTTTATGAATTAAATGGTGCAGGGCCTCTTCATTAACTAAATGGTGCGCGCACGGGCCAGGGCCAGAGTATTTCATCAGAACAGGAGATGGATTCCTGCCCCGGCGCGGATGATGTCACATCCTGCTGCCGGTTGTGGGAGGCTGGCTAGAGGTATTTGCGGAATCGCGGCCAATCATGGCACTCACAGCAGACCTGTCTGCTTACACCGTCCCGCCGCATGATGCTCAGTTATCAGAAGAGGGGCTGCAATTAAAATCAAGCACCCCCCCTACACACCAAGGAAAATTAATTTGCAGAAAGATCGTCCTCCCCACAGAGAGGCAAGCCAGGCCGGTAAGGTTTTTTTTCAAGTGCTAACATGTGCTGCAGCTTGTGCGCACCGTAAACATGGGCATCTGCAATGTCCTTAAAAAGTAACTAGCAGAGCATTACTTATGAAAAGAGTGATCAGCGGTCCACTGCTGGCCTCAGGTTTGTTCCCCTCGCTCACTGCTGAATATATCGTGTTAAGTGGTGTGCTTCCTTTCATGAATTGAGTTGGAATGAAATGCGATCGGGAGCCTCAACATTTAAAGACATTTTATTTCATCAATACTGAAAGCTCTGGGGGACGTGATTCCCTGGGGCATATTTACGAGTTCTGGCGCATCTCTGCATATCAGCAGAGATACGCCAGAACAAATGCGTCATGCAAAACTACCCTTGCGTCACGGCAGATGCGCCGCATTTACAATGCGGTGCGCCGTGGTGCAAGGGTAGGCAGATGCGTGACGCATCTCGTGAGGTAAGGGCGGCGCATCGCCGGAGTCGCGTCGCAAGTAAACGCAACTCCAGCAATGCTCAGGGCTGCCCAATACTTAACATGCTGCATCAGTCCTTACGCCTGCTTGAAGCAGGCGTAAGGAATTGACGTAGCAGCGTCGAGGAAGTGCCTGCGTGAAATCTTGTAGATTTGACGCAGGCACTTTTGCGAGGCGCACAGGCGCCGGAATGCCCACCCTGCGTAGAAACACCCCCATTGTGGCGCTGGGCTTTATAACGTGACGCATCTCCTTAGATGCGTCATGTTGTAAATGCCTCGCATGGATGCGCCACGTTTACGCCGCTGTTGCGTCACGCAAGGCGGCGTAAACGTGGCCCAAGGGGCTTGTAAATCTGCCCCCCTGTATTTATTGGCAGCCAGGTGCTTTTCGTTCAGATTAAAGGTACTGAGGCTGCTGGCGTCGCATGTATTGAAATACAGATGCATTTTAATTTCAAGTAACTGTGTGCTTAGGGTTAATTATAAAGCGCTATGATGCCCCATAGGGTCTTGTTCGTGCTATAGAGAATGGCAAAGTAAAATAAACTTCTATTTGGAGACTGAACCTCAGAATGCTAAACTTAAGTACCATGAGGCCTGCTTCGATAGATAGCCAGACTAGGCCTGCTTGAGCAGCAAAAGCCTTAAACTAGAGCTAACAGTCAGGGACAGGGGTCTTGTGCACACAGAGTCTGAGCCATGGGGCTGGATGACAAATCTGAGACGTGCTGCACAGAGTTTGAGCCCTGGGCAAACTACATGCAGTCTGAAACTTGCTGCACACAGACAGCCACCTGCATGTAGTCAGAGTCTGAGAGATGCGGCCTCAGGCATGCTCTCTAAAGTCTGCTGCACCCAGTTATACTGTACCGAACACACAGAAGCAAGACTCCATCTGCACCCATACATCATAGCACACAGTTCACTGTGCACACAGATGCAAGCCTCCTGCATGCACAGAGCAACATGCACTGCTACACTGTACACACAAACGCAAGCCTCTTGCACCCATACAGCATAGCACACAGTTCACTGTGCACACAGACGCAAGCCTCATGCATGCACATAGCACGTGCACAGCTACACTGTGCACACAGATGCAAGCCTCCTGCACCAATACAGCATAGCACACAGCTACAGTGTGCACACAGATGCTAGCCTACTGCATCCATACAGCATAGTGCACAGCTACACTAGGCACACAGTTGCAAGCCTCCTGCATGCACATAGCATTGTGCACAGCTACACTGTGCACACAGATGCAATCCACCTGCATGCATTCTGCCCACTGCTACACACAGAATGAACCTGCAGTCTATTATACATAGAAAGTAAGACCTGCAGCCAAAAGGGGTAGCGCAATCATTGCTGGACAAATTGAGATCTTCTGCACACGGGGCCGAGACCTGATGTGTGCAGCGCTCCGAGTCATTCAGAGATCGAGGGCACACCAAACTCAGCAGTCACTAGTCTGTCTGCAAAGTTGTGCCAATCATTTAATTTACTTTTATAGGAGCGCATGGGTTCTGATATTATGAAAATGTCACACATGACAATCTGAAATCTTGGCAGCTATACAGATGTCTCCGCATCTGAACATCTTCAGGGTGGGCATAGGGTGTGGCTGGTGACCAATGCCATACAGTCATGCGCATTGCGCAGCAGCGCAATTAAAGGTGCACGTGACGAGTGAAGTGAGGCATCCCAGGACCCAGCCAGACTACTGAGAAAGACTGTCACCATGTGGCGCCCCTGGCCATACCTTAATTATTACTAGCCCCTGCCTGGCTAGCCTTGCCTTTGCCCTCTTCTACTGCCCGCTCGCACCTGCCACTGAGGCTGCAGGCCAGGCCTCAGGTGAGTCTGTTCGAGCCGAGGCAGGAGTGGTCCGTGGCAGCGAGGAGTCTCAGTGGGTGGGTGAGGTGGGAATGAAGCCATCCGCAGCTTCTTTCTCCCGAGCCCCTGGACGCATAATCTTTCTACCCCTTTAAATCTCCATCTCCTTAAACCCTTTATCACAGTAGCCCAACTCGCTTTAAAATACATTTCACCCATTAAGTCCTCCATTCCCTCGGTAGTGTCTGCAGCCAGCCTCACCCCCACCTCATACAATGATGGCTTTAGATCATGGTGTAGCACATTCTCGCCACATGCCTAGGAACTAGATACTTTGGTGGTGAATGAGGAGGATGTGGGTAAAAGTCCAGAGCAAGGGTGTGTGCAGTGCGAGTCTTTCCTTGTACAGTACCTTCGTACAACGAAACTAGGACTTGGAGTTTTAGCCATCCAGGAACTTAAGAACCCTGCCCCTACACCTGTGTCTCCCCCCTTCTCCCCCACTATGGATTCCAAAGCAAAGTGCTAAATACTCATGTATAAAGGGAGGTGCAGGGAGCTCCCACAGGGACAAACACATTCAATAAATCAATCAAGAAATTTGTATAGCGCGCTACTCTCCCTGAGGGTCTCAAGGCGCTTGGGGGAGGGGGGGTCCTCTACTGCTCGAATAGCCAGGTCTTGAGTTGCTTCCTGAAGGAGAGGTGGTCTTGGGTCAGACGGAGGTGGATGGGGGAGGGAGTTCCAAGTCTTGGCTGCCAGGTAGGAGAAGGATCTATCTCCCGTGGTGGCTCTTCGGATGCGTGGAACGGCGGCGAGGGCGTGGCTGGTCGATCGTAGCTGGCGGGTGGGAGTGTAGAAGGTCAGGCGGTTGTTGAGGTACTTGGGGCCCAGGTCGTGGAGAGCCTTGTGTGAGTGGGTGAGGAGTCGGAATGTGATTCTCTTGCTGACGGGGAGCCAGTGCAGGTCTCTCAGGTGTCCGGAGATGTGGCTGTGTCGGGGGATGTCCAGGATGAGTCGAGCGGAGGCGTTCTGGATGTGTTGGAGTCTTTTCTGTAGTTTGGCTGTGGTTCCGGTGTAGAGGGTGTTTCCGTAGTCCAGTCGGCAGGTGACGAGTGCCTGGGTGACCATCTTCCTGGTTTCGGTGGGGATCCATTGGAAGATCTTTCGGAGCATGCGGAGGATGTTGAAACATCCCACGCATTGAAACATGACGATGACGATGACGGCGTTGACTTGTCTGGTCATCGAGAGGGAGGAGTCCAGGATGAAGCCCAGGTTGCGTGCGTGGTCCGTTGGTATGGGTGCGCTGTCCAGGGCAGGGGGCCACCAGGAGTCATCCCAGGCAGAGGGTGATGATCCCAGGATGAGGACTTCCGTCTTGTCTGAATTCAGTTTCAGGCGGCTGTTCATCATCCACTCGGCTACGTCTTTCATCCCTTCGTGTAGGTTGGCTCTGGCGGTGGCGGGGTCGTTGGTGAGGGAGAGGATCAGCTGGGTGTCTTCGGCGTAGGAGATGATGTTGAGGTTGTGTTGGCGTGCGATGGCCGTGAGGGGACTCATGTAGATGTTGAAGAGGGTGGGGCTGAGAGATGATCCTTATGGTACGCCGCAGATGACTTCGGGGCGATCACTCAGAGCTTCGGATATGGTTGGGGGTCACACATTCAGTCACATAGAGACACAAATGCTCCCTAAAAACCCTAAAAGGTCTTCCAAACACCCTGCCTTCAGATTAGTTGGATCAGCACATAACCTGACCTCCCCTGGTGGTTTCTCTCATCAGGTATCTAGGCCACTCCATATGCGAGTCCCTGTGGGGTCCTTACCATTAGGGAGGCTACCAGCAAGGAGAACAGGGAATCCTCACATTGTCGGCAAGTGCAATCATGTGTATCATGATGAAGTTAGCTCTGCCTTCTTAAGATGGCGGATCTAGGGAATGTCTACCTTTTATGCCTACTTCTAGGATACCAGTGCTGGTGCTCCTGAGGCTTATTGCAACCGCCCCGGAGAAGTGCCAGGGCTGTCTTCAGGAGGACACTGCACCTTGCACCACACATTGCCCCTGCCAGCGCTGCCAATGATAGTGACAGCACAAGTACTAACATTCCCACTCTTACAAGTGTGACATTTCCGGCTGTTTCAGGCCTCAAAACTATAAGAATTTCTTGGGTGGCAGGAAACATTTGACTTTAATGTATATTGAGTTAATAATTAACTGTTGTTGGGGTCATCTCAAAATTAGCCAGACAGCGCCACCGTGCGGCAGACTGTCACAGGGCCCGGTGCTGACAATAAAGTGCTGATGCCGAGCACTGAAAACCACTGGCTCAAATTAAGCACTGGTTTGGAGGCTCTAATGGTGACCTACATGTCACACCCATGTAAAGTGTGCATCTCGGGGTTCTTGGAGTGATCTGACCTGCCCATGTCTGGAATGGAGTAGGGCTCCAAACCGCCTCAAGAGATCTGTTACTGGCCTAGAGTCCTCCTGTCCAATTCTTGAAGTCTTCATGTCCTTCCCTATCCTGGGGTGACCTACCACACAAGGTCTGCAGCCCTAGGTGTGCAGATCACTCCCTCCTGCTTAGCCTTCCTGCCTCTCACTGCTCACCCAGGAAATACCACCCAGGCAGTGTTCAGAGGCACGCATCAATGTGCCTGGCCGTCCACTCTCTCAGCCTGGGCTTAGTTATCCCACCTCCATTAGGCCGTGTTAAAGAAATTCTACGCGCACAGCAATTGAAATCTTAAAGGGGTTATTAACAAAAGAAATGTAACAGTCTATAAACCACAGATTCATTCAGCCAGAGAATTCGCTCGCAATGTGTGTTGGAGCAAGCTCTGCAGCAGTTTAGAGAAAGGACACACAGGTCTGAAATAAAGGCATTAATGCAAAGGAGCATACACATGTCTGAAGACACAGATCATGAGAAAGGAAGAACATTATCTTTAGAATGATGCGTGTATGTAAGCATTTCCGCTGAGCAAAGTAATCAATACTTTTTTGTCTCAGGAGCCGAGATGTCAGGAGGAGGCTTGAAACACAAGAGATGGGCATTTCCTTCAGACATGTTAGTTTGAGCTGAAAAATGTCTGAAAGGAGATACAGTTATGCTAATCAATATCATACACCACCTCTCTCCTGTTTACCAGCCCAGCATCATCATCTTTGTTGTAGCACATTCTGATGACAAAGTTATAGATGGAGCTACACACCTATAGGGGCAGCAATTACATGTTATGGTACGTTATTTATGTTAGGAATTGTATGATGTACAAATGTAAACTGTTTTTATTTCTGTCATTTCAATAAATTTATGTGTATCTTATGTTTAGAATTGTATTAGTTCGTGATTTTATCCTTGGTTGTTTTATAGCTAAGTCGTAGCTTATCCTGTATATGTCTCAAGGGAATTAGTTTATTTTTTGGGTCCAATACCCTATTTCCCTTGACCAACTCAAGGGGTTCCTCTCTCTCTTTACAACGTTATTTATGTTTACATTATGCATTCAATGGAAAATATGGCCCACGGCCCAAATGCCATGTCTGTGCTTAGTTAAATGTAAGCAAAATTTTCTATTTGATGTGTTGTGTTGGAATTTTGTGTGTGTTCCATGCTATTGAAAAGTGCTCTTCGGGGCCACATTGCAGCCAGCTGCATAGTATATCTGTGCTGTGTGGGGTGTATGCACGGTCTGTCCAGAGCGTTCTGTTCAATGCTTGAGTGTGTTTTAAACTGCTTACAATGCTCTTGGGAGCGGAGTGCCATCCATCTATATGGTATTTCTGAGCTATGCGCTATATAAGCTCTACCCAGTGAGCGCTATTGCATGTCTGCGTGTGATGTACATTATTGAAAAGTGTTGTTGGGTGCTACAGTGCACCACAACAGTCAGCTGTATGCTCTATCTGAGGTGCACAGTCAACATACCTTTGTAAACTGGTTACCGAGGCTTCGTTTTTTTCTTGTTTCAGTACCCCTTGGGTCCCCACTCTGCCTATTCCTTGCATTTGAAATTTACATTTACTACTGCAGTGTGAGAAAGCATTTCATGAAAAGGAATATAAAGTAAGGTTGCCAAAAGAAAAATGCCAGCTATGTGTTTAAAAAGCCTGGAAAGACCTCGTCTTGGCACTAAATAGGGTTATAAATAAAAAAGTATGTATTCATTTATAATGTGACTTTTCTGTCTTTGTTCCCTTTAATTATCAGTCATGGATCTCATCATTCAGGCAGCCCTAGAACACAATTGAAGTGCATTCTATTTATATTTGCTGTTCAAAGTATGCACAGATTAGTGCTGAAAATACGGCTTTAGGTGACTGCTTATTTTTGTCGGTGGGGCAAAGTGGTAGGCAGTGGACCGGGCCGCTGGGGGGGCCCCCTCATTGTGCTTTGCAGGGGGGCTCCCTCAGGTTTTGTTACGCCACTGACACGAGGGCGTTCATTGTGATTTTTATGCCTTTGACTATAGAGTCTATTTTCTTTAGATCTGCCCTTAAGAGAGTCACCTCTATGTTTACAGAATCTATTCGAGTCTCCAGCGAAGTTTGAACACTGGCTATAGCCTCCATGACGTCTTCAAGAGTGAGAGACTTGGCTGAAGGGCGAGGCTGTGACATTTTGGGGTCTTCTCCTGTTGCTGTGTTGGCGTCTTCTCCAAGCTTGGACCAGGTGAACTTCGCCAGCTGTTTCTGTAGCTGGGATTAAAAACCTTTATTGGTGGTCATCTTGGGTGTGTAGGAGACAGGAAAGCATGAGGATATTGAGGGACACTCCTGTAGTTGCCACCCTCTTTGCGGAGGAAGAAGTCTGTCGTCTGCCGGCCTGGTGGCATTCCAGGTGAGTCTACTGGATTTGGAAGGAGTGTGCTTGATCCCCGGCAGCATTATGATTCAGTCCCACTCTCAGAGCTCTATGTATGGCGGCAGTAAGTCACGATGGGAGGTCTTCCATGCAGCAGGCAAGATGTAGGGCACTTCACAGGCCGGTCATGCAGGAGGGGGCCTCTTTATTCCCCCTCTTGGTGTGTGCTGAAGTCCGTCAATTTACGACATAGTATTGTCCCCCTTCTGTGGCGGCAGATCCAGGGGTCCCGGAGGGGGCGTCTAAAGTTACTTTAGGCCTGTCTTGTGGAGTGTAGCTGAAGCCGCAGTTCAGGAGGGGAGGAGGCAGGCAGCCCGTTGCCAATTTGTCACCCGAAGCGGCGTTGGTTCTGGGACATCCACGTAGGTTGTGGAGTATTGTGGAGTATATGTCAGTAGGCCTCAAAGCAGGTGTCTCAATTTCTAAGGCCTCCCAATGTCAGCACACTCCCCCCGCAGGCATAGTGCTGAGAATCTTTCAGACAGAGCGTGTAATGGGGAGGGCTCAGTGTCAGTAGCACCCGGTACAGTAACTCGGCTCTGTCTTCATCCTCCCCACCGATCCCCCACTGATCCAAACAGCAGGGAGGAAGGACCAATCCACTGTGACCTCCCAAGCAACCCCCTCAATTTTCCTCCGGCCGCTCAACTCCTCTCAATCTGCAGAGAGTGACAAAGGTGTCAATGGCACGTCTACACCCGCCCCTAGTGCTCTGCCGACTCTCCTCACCTTCGGTAGTGGCTGGCTCTCAAAGGGTACACTGGTTCCAGGGATGACTCTGTGATGTCGTGGAGAGGCCGCAATGCCGGGGACCTCTCCTTGTCTGCAAGACGGTTCAGTCTCTGCTTCCCGCAGGCCGCTATCTTGGGTTGTCCGCCTCTTCATGCAGCAGCGCTCGGACCACACTGCCCCTCTGATACCACTCAGAGGTCACCCGCTGGCACCGTAGCCTGAATCAACAGCTACCATTACCTCCAGGGCCGTTCTGTCATGGATTGCTGCAGCCGTCTGCAACATTGTTTTCTCAGGCCGCCATTTTGTGTGTTCTGGGCGTTCTGAGTCAGCCGCTCTCTGTAGTCTCAGTGAAGGTGCTGCTCGATCTATGAACAGCGCACGTTTGCAGGATCGGGTTAGGAGGAGATTCCCGACATAGGAGGGGGATCTACCTCATAGCAGACTGAGAAATTTGCGTATATTAGGACGAGGGCTATGGAGCCGCCTCAGAGAGTGACCTTTCCTGGCAGTCGCTCTAAAATTAGATTTAAATAATGTGACAGGCTATTCTAGGTAGCTTTTGTGGTGCACCCTTGCAAATGTCTGAAACCAGATGTCCAACATTGTATCATCATCTACTCCCTATATATCTATTTGTGCTCTTTCTATTAGAACCGTCATTGTCCATAGTTCCTTGTGTACCTACTTAAATGCCTCTTACAATTCTCCTTTCTCAATGGTTTCATTATTTTTAAGATCAAATATGAACCCAGTGTCTTTCTTGCCCCATGTATGACATGATTGCTTCCTAAGCCATCAGCCACTGCATTCACCTCCAACGCTTTAGCCTCCCTCATTTTGTTCCCTCTATGGTATCCACCACTCTCTCCTTTGCTTCGCTTACACTACGCCAATCCACTTTACTGCCCTTTAATATTTCAGTGCCCACTCCTCTTTCCACTGTCCTTCTCAAGCTATACAACCCAATATCCACATACAGTATAACATCCTTAACTCCACCTCTACCTTCTTTGTTCACTAATCCACTGCTCTACTGCATTCTGCGTCACCTTCCCATACAACCCACCATATCCCTTTACCTGTACACAACTCAGCCACCCACTGGCTATACAACTAAATCCTTCTTGCTGACAGCCATCTGTGCTGGCTTTCCATTTCATCCTTTACTTTCATGGTTCCCTGCTCCTCTTGACAGCAAGTGTGAAGAAAACAGGAGCGAAAAACCCATCAACCTTGCTGGGATTGGGGTAAGAAGATATATACAAAAAACAATATCCCAACTGGTATTATTCATAGACAATTAATTAGGATATCTATACAGTATTATCCAAAGGAAACAAGGAGACTCGATTCAGTTATCATATATATTCAAAAGATCATTTATATCAATTTATCAAAAAGGGATTTGGAGACAAACGCAATTACAGTTAATAGCAGCACTGCAATTATTCAATAACAAATAACAGCCCAGGGTTGTACTAGGTGCACGAGTGCAAAGGTGGGTGGCACTACGGCGACGCAAGTGACAGTGAACAAACAGCGTGGACGGCGCAAGGTGAAATGTGAAGAATTATATACAGTGCATGAAAACAGTATAAAATTCAAACAGTTCAATTTCCAAATTCTCTGTTTTCTGACAGCCACTGGATAAAGGGCGCCTAAATTATCGCTGGGAAGTCTGACAGCAAATCATAACTGTTTGTAACCTGGCCGCTTGTCCTCTGCCACCTAGATCATCTCTGCCTCCTGCCATCAACCAAAACTCCCACCGTCCACCCTGCAACCTAATGTCACCTTCTACCTGCCTCATCCCTCCTGTGTCTGATCTACCCCTCCATTTCACCTTTGTCGGCCTCATGGAGTTCATAATCTAGCTGTTCTTTCTGCCATTCAAATTATCTTCCAACACCTTCTGCCAGATCATATGCCCACCCCATTTGTGCCTGCAACATCCTGTCACCAACACACCTTTCAGAAACATCACAAATTCTCTCACCCACAATGCTGCGATCATAAAGGTCACACAGGACCCATCGCTCTCTTATTTTCATTGCAGTGAGTGGTACCATACTCTACAGATGTCCGAAACACCTCTGCAACTTCCAACACTGTCATGCTTACCCTCTCTCATGTCTTTCCCTTTTCCGATTGGCCTCTCTCCTCCGCAGTCACTGCTCACCTTCTTTTCACCTTCATGCAACAGGAGACCCACAGCACCAATTGTCAATGTCCTGCTACACTCTTGCTCTCTGCTCTGACGTCCATTCCCTGGCACAAGCATGTCTCATACATGCTCATAACACACCTAGGTGTTGCTTGTGACTGTTCTCACTCCTTGCCACTGCTCTTCTTGACACCACTTATTTCTCCTCAAAATGTTTTCCACATTGCTGCACTAACCACCTGAGGGGAGACTGCGTCGTCTGTACTTCCTTCCAGTCCATCATTGACCATATGCTGTCTTCCCTCTGCAGACCTTGACACATGCTTTCTCTCTCCATTTAGCCAGACCTGAAGTCTCCTTCTGCAGTCTTTTCCCTTCTTCTGTCCTTGAATTCTAACTGCTCCTCTCTTTGCCTCAATCCACGCTGAAGATCTCCCTCTATTGACCCTCGCTATCCCTCCAGGATCATCCTCTTCCACCCCGCTGTCGTCTTCCAAGCAAGAGATCATCGTACATAGACCCCACTTCCAGACATATTGGATAAAGCTCTGACCGCGTAAACCCCTTTCCATTTACACAGGTCCAAGCACCGCCTCTCAGACCCTCCCCAGCGAACCTCGTCCTAAGAGACTAGCCTGGGAATGGCTATCTACAGACTCACCTGCGTCCCCTCAGGCCGACCTCTGCCCCGACAAGTCCATCCTCCCCCATACACGCCTGAATTGTCTCTCAAGATACCCTGGTCTGAGCTGTGCGCGTGCAGATGTCTCCACACGCACTCAGGTCGAGCTGTTTCCCTTCAGACAAATTAGTAAAATAAGGAAATGCTTACCTCCTGTAACACGGATAATTTTTAACCAAAATGATTGGAAATTACGCGAAATACAATTGGCAAGTGTGTTGCTTGAAAGTTGTACACAATTCTGAATACAACACGTGAGATACGGGTGCAAAGATCGTTCAAGCAGAAAACGGCTTTCGCCCCACACAACAGATTCATGTGAGATATTTTCTATACAAACCCGTCCCCCTCGTAGAACATTATGCAAAAAAAGAATAAATGCTAAAAAAAGCAAACTTTTGCATAAATAAGTGAAACTCTAAACTTATCTATGAAGCAAATTTACTCCTGTTTAACAAAGATTTCACCTCTGCCTGCTTTCAAACTGACTGTGTTGTCCTCGTTTCTTTGCAGTTTGTCTTGTGGCTCACGGAAATATTTTTACTTTGCTAGTATGATTAAAAAGGTGACTGGGAAGCAGTGGCATCACTAGGGTTGGTGTCACCCGGTGCGGGTAACTCATGGTGTCACCCTCTCACGACCTACCGCATGGACCTCCTCCGCTCCGAGTCTGCCAGTGGACACAGATGGCAAATACGGGACCATACAGAATCCTTAGTAACGTTTGTAAATTTAGTTCCTATATTTCCTGCATTTTTATATTGAGAATTTCATCCATGTAGTGCATTGCTACATCATAAATTAATCCTCAACATAAACAAAAAAACAGATCAAACAAACAAACCATTTAACTAAAGTCAGTAGGCAAGTGTTAAATTTGTGTAGTAAAGTCAAATCCATCTGAAGAGGCCAACTCACTATCAGGATAGCAGTGTAAAGTCATTGCAACCTGGCTGGAACAGTGGATAAGAGTGCAATGAGTTAATGGCTGCAAGATACATTTCTGTTGCAGCTGATATTTCAGGATACAGGGCACAACACCGGTGTCCTGAGAAACAATTTCAAGTTTTCAAGGCCACTTAAGTGGGTAAGGCGAGTACAACCTGGCCTATAGACCTTAATTGGGAGACTCTCAAAGGAAATCGGCTGGTTTAAATAAAAAATAAATTAATAAAATGAGTTGCCGTTTCAGAGGATCCTTTCAGGATTCATGGAATCTTGACATCTAAATTGGCATCTGTTGTCCTCAGTCTTTGACTGAGTACCATTTACTGCAGACACTATTTCTGGTTTCAATGTAATGAGAATCCTGAAAAAGATCCATCAACCAGGCAAGCTTTACGCCAGAGTACCGCAAACCCATGGTGAACTTCAACCCATAACTCACCATTGGGGGTTTGCCATCATAGGTTAGGACCACAGAACCTCACATGGTGAGGTATGGGTCACAGAAACTTGCTGTGGGTTTGCGATACTCAAAGAGGGTTCACTGAACTCATGAGCCATGCTGGGGCAGTGCCCAGCATCAATGCACAACTAGGTTTACCTGCATGCATAGGGTTGGTGAACAACCTTTATAACGCAACTTTTAGCACGCAGTGCTATTACAACGCAGACTTTAAAATGAAAACCATTACAACGCATTACACTGGGGGGGCGCTCTAGGATAGGGAATAGTTTTAATTTACTATCCAACACCTTCCCTAGTGTCCATGGGGACTGGTGTTGGAATAGTAAATTGAACTATTCACTATCCAGCACCCCCCAGTGTAATGCGTTGTAATGGAATGCATTTTAAAACTTGCGTTGTTACAGCATGCGTGGTAAAAGCATGCGTTGTAACAACGTACATCCATAGGGTTGTATGCAGGGCCTAGTCCTGGCTGTGCGCAATTCAGTATGTCATTAAAAAAGTAGGATATTCACTGGAAAAAACACAGTTATAAACTGATTTATACTTCGGTCTCAAAGACGCAAAACCACTAAACCTTGCAGTTTTGGTATGCAATGCATCCCATAATTCACTCCACCCCAAGCAAAACAAGCATTTAAAATAAGACAATAAAGAAACGGTGACTAACAAGCGCAAAACCTGGTGAACGACTTGAGTTATGGCATATTTCACTGATTTTGCTCTATTGGGCAAGAAACATAATTAAGGTTCCTAACTATTTTTTTCATTGAGAGAACACAAACAGATGTGTGTGTCCTGGAACAGTAGTAAGTTTGCTTTGCCATGAGGTGGCATGAAACGGTCCCACTGCCACACACGTCAGTCCTGAGACATATCCAAAGTGGTAGATAACCCAAGGCACAAAGAAGCTGGAAATGTAAGGACCATACCACTCTCTTTAAGTCAGGGTGTTGCATTTTGTCCAAGAAAACTGTTATAATGCTTTTTGGCTAGGTAGCATGCCAACAGGTCACCACCACCCCATGCAGGGTCAATTTTAAGCACGCAGCAGGCTGATTCTCATTTTTGATCCAACTAAATTGATTTACAAATGTTTTAATGGCACATAGGATCCCTAATGAAAATCACGAAGACATCAATCTGGAAACATTTGTACAAGAATGGCACATTAAATCTGCCAATAAACGCATGCACCATCTGTGCACACGGGCATATCGCCACCATGGAACAATTGAGTCCAAATATAGAGAGGGTAAACATTGGGACACAAACTTTATACCGCAGTAAAGATTTCACACAGGCTCCCATTCCCATGAGAGGCAAAACAAAAAGAAAGTCTGCTAAGTTGATGAATGAAATACTACACAGTTTCTCAAAAGCCTTATACTAGCACCGTCATGTTTTCCACAGACGTATCGTTGACAGACACCTCCAACAAAATAGCGAGTTACTTTTCTCAGGCTTTGCAAAAGCAGACATTTTTTTTTTTTCAAAGTATTTTTTCATTCCTCTTGCGAGAAACCCCTTCACTGGCATCTTCCCTTATGCATGCAGTGGTGGTGGTAGAAGGCAAAATGATGGGGCCCCTCAGTAGAATGGGGAGAGGGGGCCCCGAGACACCCCCTTATCTCACTAATATTCATTGGCATGTGACCCTCGTTGAAGGGTGCAGGAACTGGCCGCGCGGCGCATCCGCATCGCACCAGAGACCAGCATCATCACATGCATCTGGTGCGTGCGTGCGTGCGTGGCGAGGTGCTGCTGCAGTGAGTAAACAAACTCACTGCACTGACTGCAGTAGTACAGTAGCAGTAATTTATTTTTTGGGTGGCGTGTGCTTGAGGCTTGTACGCACTAAGCCCCAGCGTAACTGACCAGATTGGTGTCACCCCAGATGGGGTGACACCCGGTGCGGTCCGCACCCCCGCACCCCCCTAGTGACGCCACTGCGTGCTTGCGTGGCGAGGTGCTGCTGCAGTGAGTAAACAAACTCACTGCACTGACTGCAGTTGTACAGTAGCAGTAATTTATTTTTTTGGTTGGCGTGCGCTTGAGGCTTGTACGCACTAAGCCCCAGCGTAACTGACCAGATTGGTGTCATCCCAGATAGGGTGACACCCGGTGCGGTCCGCACCCTCCGCAATCCCCTAGTGACGCCACTGCTGGGAAGAAGGCAATTTCTGCTTACACTACCTATGGGTGTTACTGTGGCCTGGGAGGAGGTGGAGGACCGGTGGATGCAACAGACCGGTGAGTAACCACAGCACGATCAAATGAAGTTCTATTTCTGAACTAAAACCATCAAAAGTTACTCCATAAGAAGGCAACTGTGTTACATCTTTGGAGATCATCAAATACTGTATTTCTTGTAATTGGGTCATAAACAGCATAATACAGAGGACGGATGCTTTGAAGACTCCGTGTGATGTTGACACAGAGAGGATGTCAATCTTTTGTTGTGAACCTAATCAGACACCCAGGATATTTCGACATAGATTTGAAAATTTTGCGGCACAAAAATGGAAATTTTGCGGCATTTTATTTTACTCAATCATTCCTTTTCAGCCTTAAATCAATATGACCTGGTTTAGCAGGGTATTTAACTTTGAAATAGGCATTATAAACTGTCTGAGAGTTTTTTGTGCTATATTCTTCTTTTTGGTAACATTCTGGAGCATAGGTTCAGCCAAGCACAATAGCACAGGGAGACCCCAGAGCAGTGCTTTTAATGGGTAAAAATAAGTGCAGGTACTCATTAAAATAGAGGTGTGGCAAGTGGGCGGGGCTAGGTGCGGGCTATGGGCAAAATATGATCATACATTATTACTTCTGTACCAGTTGCAGCACATATTAAAACACATGAGAAGTGTGTTTCTGTAAAAAAAAAAAAATAAACAGATTAACTCCTTACAAAAGATAAAAGTCATGATGGCACTTTTCCCCGAATGGTTGCTCGCACCTGATTTACAGTGCAGGGTCTGTCTAGAGAACCTGTCCTGTTAACACAGCGTGACACAAGCCCTCTCAACCCCCTGCAGTGTGGCCCATTCAAATGGGCGCTGCTGGAATCTTTCCCAGCAAATCGGCAAAAGGCTGCTTCAGCCGAGTTAATTACCAGCTCCTCTGAAGCAGAGTGGCCTCTGCCCTAGAGGAGAAACCTGACCTGAGCCTGCCGTGCTGTCGATCATGGTACCGGTACTCTCTCTGGCTCCAGAGTAGTGCCAGTACTGACAGTGAAAAAATTTGGCAGGGCCGGTACTCAGTACCGGCGAGTACCGGTCCATTTAAAGCACTGCCCCAGAGACACCCCTGACCATGAAGACGTCAGAGACACCTCAAACCATAGAGATGGCATAAACACCCCTGGCCAAGGAGACTTCAGAGACCCACTTACTATAGAGACGGCAGAGACCCCATGACCATTGAGATGTGGGTCGGTTTCTACGAAGCTCGCACATGCTGTGCAAATGTTTTTAAGCACCGACGTCACTTAAACTACCGACATCAGCTTAGCTCTGAAATGCCTCAAAAGGCAAATGTTTGGAAGCGCAAATGTCACTAAAACAGCAGGCATCAACTAGGAGATGGTCCAACAAGCAATCACCACTGAACACACAACATGTGTGTGTACAGACAATAGGAACTCCCCATTTTTTACGATCTGCCAGGTGACCATTTTTCGCAGCCACAAATGGAAATATTGAGGCCATTGTGTTTCTTATCTGATTTTGGGAATCAAAATCGCGAGCTGCGGGAGCATCTGATTTAATGTTTTCATATAGAGTGTTGAAAAATGACTCACTGGGCGTAGTAACTAAGTGAAGCAGCTTACAAATACTACTAGATCCAGAGAAAATATTGTATCACAGTGAGGTGCAGAATCGAATGCTTGAGTGCAGACTCAAGATGTATCACAATGATGAGATCCAGCAAGACCCAAACACGTCATAATATTTGCTATTGTATTCGCTATGACCCTGTGCAAATTAGTAAAAGAGTGAGTGCAGGCGTCCAAAGTTTTCTTTGAGAACCCGCTGCCTATGTTTTTTTTTTTTGTAAAACTCTTTATTCGTGACTGTCGCAGGGTGGTATACATTACTGTACATAGTCACATCATTTTACACATCAGTCTTTTCCATTTTCCTTATCAGAACCTTTACATAACATATCTTTACCAGCATGAATCGTTTCCCTCATCCAATCTCGGATCAGTCTCAGTGGTGAACTCAAAACATCAAAATCTTGACTTACATAATATGATAAACCCCAACCGCCCTCTATCACCCACCCACCCCCCTCCCGTCTCCTGGTTGTCCTTTCTCGTACACTCTACATTTCGGTCCAATGTATCTCAAGCTATCCAGAAATAGGTAAATGTTCTAGGCCCGGTCCGGCCCTTGTGAATGGTACTGATGTTCGTGGGCCCCAGCCGCCCTCCGCTATATGTATGTGTTCACCCCTCCGGGTCTCCCACACCCTCCAGATCCACCTCTTCCAAATCAATCATCATTGAGTCCCAGTCCTGTGCTATGGGGTATTTGCGAAGGCCCTTGTTCTCCTCCCCTCGCAACGCCGTGGATTCGGCCTTGCCCCATTTCAGCAAGTCAGTCCGCCACATGTTTACCTGCGGGGCCCTGGGCGATTTCCACCTCATAGTGAGCACCCTGATTGCCAGTACGAGTGCCAGATCCGTGAATTTCAGTTGTGCTTTGCGTGTTTCGGGTCGTTTTCTATTCCCGATCAGGCAGGGTAATGCCCCCTCCGGGATCTGGAGCGCAGTTATGGAGTGTAGCGTGTGTTTGATCGTCCCCCAGTAAGTATGTAATTTCGGGCATGTCCAAAGCATGTGAAGGATATGTGCTTCAACTTGTCGACATCTCGGGCAGCAATGTGCGGCGGTAGGGAACATCCTATGAAGTCTCTGGGGTGTGAGATATGCTCTATGGAGAATCATGGCCTGTATGAACTGAAACTTAAGATACCTAGATACTCTTCTATGATGTCCCAAAATTATTTTCCACTCCCCGTCCGTTACGCTTTCCCCCGAGTCCTTAGTCCAAATTTCCCTAAGTGCGGTGATCAGCGACGTCACATGTTCCCTGATACCAACATACAGCCATTTCACCAGATGTCCCCCTGTGCCCATGTAATGTAGGAGGTGCACTAATTCGTGTTGTTATGGTTTCGTACGGTGCGGAGCCCAGGCCCGCCGCACGAAGTGCGCCACTGAGGCGTGTAACATGTATAAGCGCGGAGGCGCCCCCGTGGCCCGCACAAACGAGACGTGATCCAGCATGGTATCATCCCCAAACAAGTCTCCCACTCTGTCCACCCCGGCCTCCGTCCAAGGACGTAGTCTGCGTAACGTTAGGGTCCCCTGTGGTGTCGGGAGTCCCAGTAGGGGTATGTTGTCTGCATATGGAGAGGTCCCAGCCGTGTATGACAGTGCTTTCCTCCAGCAGGTCAGAGCCACATGCAGGAGGGGGTGGCAGTCTCTGGGAATCCTAGCATTGGGCAATAGGAAGGAGTGTAATTCACCACGTGCTAATTTGTCCGCCGTGAAAGCTATCTCATGGAGATCCCTGCCCGCCACCCATCGGGTCAACCATTGGAGCTGGCTGGCATAGTAATAACTCCGCAGGTCCGGCATGCCTAGACCTCCCCGTCTGGTGTGTAGTTGCAGTTTTTTAAGGCTGATTCGTCTTCTCCCCGAGCCCCATATAAGGGTGATCAGTAATGTATTTAGTGCGGTGAAAATTTGTCGCGGGAGCAGGACCGGCAGGTTTACAAAAAAATACAGTATGCGGGGGAGCAGGACCATCTTCGAGACCGCCACTCGTCCCATAACTGATAAGGGTAGGGACGTCCAGAAGCCTATACTACTCCGCAGGCCAGTAATGGCCTTCCGGATATTACCGTCAATTTGGGCCTCCGGGTCTCTGTATACATTTATTCCGAGATATTTAAACGTGGTTGGTGCCACTTGGATTTCACAGGCGCCGAACTGTATGTGGGGGGGCTGTTGTCCATCCCGGAAAAAGAACCCTAAAGACTTTCCCGGATTTATAGCCAAGCCAGATATGGTCTCGAATCGTCTGAAGATAGACGCCAGGTGTGAGTGGTCCGCTCTCAGGTTCCGGAGGAACACTAAGATATCGTCGGCATATATAGAGACCATGTGGTTCGCACCCTCCACCGGTATGCCCTCCTCCCCAGCCCTATTGCGGAGCGCAATGGCCAGGGGCTCCAGTGTCAGAACAAACAGCAGCGGCGACAGTGGGCAGCCCTGTCTGGTGCCCCGGTGGACTTCGTAACTGTCAGATGTGTGTCTGCCCGTGCGCGTTCTGGCGGTCGGGCCCGTGTACAGTAGGCGGATCCATTTTATGAGGGGCTCCGGGAAGCCAAAGCGATGCAGTACTTCGAACATGAAGTCCCACGTCAGGGAGTCAAACGCCTGGCGGAGATCCAGGGCTATACAGCCAGCGTGTGGTAAGGTATGAGGGGTAGTCGTCATAAGGGCGTGGAGGCGCCTCGAATTTTGGGAGGTACTTCTCTCTGGGAGGAAGCCACATTGATCAGCATGGATCAAGCCAGGGAGGTGGTGCTGGATCCGCATGGCAATAGCCTTACTAAGGATCTTATATTCCGTGGCGAGCATGGATAGGGGCCTGTAGTTACCCACCTCTAGGGTGTCCCTACCGGGTTTCGGGATAGAAATCACTAAGGCCTGCATGGTGGTAGCCGGGAGATGGCCAGTCTCGTATGCAATGTTATATATTTTCTCCAGTACGGGGGCCAGCACGTCAGCATATGTTTGATAGAACTCCCCTGGCAGGCCGTCCATGCCCTGGGTCTTGCCTCGGTTAAGTGTGTGAATTGCTGTCTTTATTTCGTGCTGTGTGATAGGCCCAGCTAGGGCCGCTTGGATTCCCGGGCCAACCTTGGGAGCGTGAGCTCGTCCAGGAAGTCCGCCATGTCGTCTCCGGCCTCTACAGGGGGTGGAGCATAGAGGTTCTCCAGGTGAATCTTAAACACCTTGTTAATTCCTAGCTGTGTATGCACTTGTTCGCCTGCTACGTTTCGGATAGCCGTTATTGTAGGGCTCTCTGGGGCATCCCTGACCAGTCGGGCAAGTAAAGCACCAGATCTGTCCGCCTCCGCCTGTTGGCGTTTCAGGTATGTCCTATAGTCCATCACCCTCAGGGTCTCCAGCAATTCAGCATGCTCAATGTTGCACAATTGCAGATCAGCTTTCCTGTCGGGATCCTGCCCTGCCGCATTTTCAAGGTCTCGCAAGCGCTTTTCTACTTCGCATAATTTATCATGGGTTTCCTGTCTAGCTCCCACTAGTCCGCCTATAGCAGCCCCCCGAATTACAGCCTTCATTGCATCCCATACTATTAGGTTCGAGGACGCCGAGTCCCAGTTTGTGGCAAAGTAGTCAGTCAAGGCGTCAGCTATATGTGATCTAAATGGGCCATCCTCGAGCAGCGTGGGATTAAGTCTCCAGGTAGGGACTGGCGAGGGTACCTTTCCCCAGTGTAGATCAAGTGTTAGTGGTTGGTGGTCTGAAAACGTTTTAGCTAGGTAGTCCGATGTGACGCATCTAGCCGTGATGGAGTTGGAGCACACAAATCTATCTAATCGGGTATGTAGGTTGTGTACGGGGGAGTAGCATGAGTATTCTCTGTGTGTTGGGTGCAGTGCGCGCCAAGTGTCCGCCAGCCGCCAGCCTTGGAGCCATGTCCCAAAAGACTCTGATAGTTTATGTATTCCCGCCGCCTGGAGGGGGGGTGTGATCTATCAAGGGTCACATCTAAGATCATGTTCCAGTCACCCCCCAATAGCCAGGGGACATCCACCCAGTCCGCCAAAGCCCGGCCCACTGCAGTAAGGAATCTATCTTGGTCCACGTTCGGGGCATAGATGCTGCCCAAGACCACCACCTCCCCGTCCAGGGTGCCTCTCACCAATACATAGCGCCCTTGATCATCTGTGCGTCTCTCTAGTTCCACAAACGGAGTGCCGTGACGTACCCATATCGTGGCCCCCCTGGAGAAGGCAGAGTATGTCGTGGAGAATATAATACCTCTCCATTTCTTCCGCAGTAGGAGTGTCTCGGAGTGTGTCATGTGTGACTCCTGAAGGAACACTATATGTGCCTGTTGTCTAAGCAAGAAAGCGTGCACTCTGCGTCTTTTCTGCACCGCCCCCAGTCCCCTCACATTCCAGGTGATCAGCCTATACTTTCCCTTAACGTCAGCCATATCCATCTGTATATGTCGCAAAGAGTGTTCCCATATGTCCAAGCAAGTGATTCTGCATCGTCAACCAGGAGACAGTACCCTCCCTATCCCAAACCCCAACTGTGTAGGCGCAGCCACTAAACCCTACTGTACCAAACCGTAAACTTGTAAACGTAGTTAAACAGGTAACGTTGCATACGCTAGTGGGGGGTCGACCAAGCAAGTGCCGTGTCCATAGAACCATACTCGGTCAAGCCGCCGGCTCAACGGCGCCGCCGGGAGAGTTCTGTCATATTTGCTCAGTATATGTAGCCACGTCTCGTGGAGGGGGGGGAGCAGAGGAGCAGGGGAGGGGAGGGGGGAAGAAGACTGGCCACTTTCTGATACTGACAGCAGGACATAATAAGGTGTCCCAGGGGCACAGGAGGTGCCCGGGTCCTATCCCACGAGTCTTGGACAGATGTCCTTCTCCTCCCCTGAGGCCAGGCCACCTAGTGTAATCCAGCAAGGGAAGGGCCCCATATATAATCAAAACAACATAATGTCCCTCTTCTCTCACCTCCGCCACCCCCCGGTTCATACAAAAAAGGATATCATGATGTATTCAGGCCACAGGTCGGAGCCGCAGGAAGATTTATTCTTGGGCATTATCCATAAGTTCGTCCGCAGCTCTGGGTGTCACTGTCGGGAATAGGATCATACTGTTGTCCGAGTCCGAGTGGATGGTGCTATCCTCAGTGTCCGTGTTGATCGTCTCTCGATCCTCTCTGAAGGAGCCCACCTCTGCCACTGCATCATTTTGTCCCTGCTTCTGTTGGTGGGCGGTAGGTTTGCGCTGTTTCGGGTGATTGCGTCGGGCGCCCTTCCCGGTCCCTTCCTGATTCGAGCTTTCGTTGGACCCATTATCCGTAGAGGTCTGCGTCGGGTCCAGATGGTCCCCGATCGCCATTGTGTCCATCCAGTCCTCCACGTCGGCAGGGCTTTCAAAAAAATGAGATTTTTTGCCATGGATCACTTTCAGGCGCGCAGGAAATAATAAGGCGTAGCGCAGCTTTGCCTGTTGGAGTCTCTGCTTTACCTCATAGTAGGAGGACCGCTGTTTCTGCACTTGAGTGGTGTAGTCCGGGTACAGTGATATTCGTTTGTTTTCCCACTGTATGACCGATTTTATTCTGGCCTGGCTCAGCAGCATGTCTCTGTCCCGATAATTTAGGATCTTGACAATAAGTGGCCGTGGTGTTTGTCCCGGTTTCGGTTGGCCAGTTGGGATCCTATGAGCTCTCTCTACACAGAAGAACGGTGACAGACCCTCAGAGGCGACGTTATCCCGGAACCATTGTTCCATGAACTCCGTTGCACGGGATCCCTCGCTTCTTTCCGGCAGGCCAATAACGCGGATGTTATTGCGTTGATTACGCCCCTCTGCATCCTCCACGCGTTCCATCAGGGTTTTTACTTGACGTTGGATCAAGTGTATGGAGTCCGTATGTTCCGCCACCGTCGGTGTAAGTTCCGCTAACGTCAGGCTCTGATCTTTGACTTTATCCGCTAATTTCTCATGATCTGCCTTAAGCAAGGAAAGGTTGGTGGTGAGGGTGCCCATCTGTGCCTCCATCACTGTCCTGGAGTCTCTGATCTCTTTAAGTATGAGATCTAACTTGTCGCCTTGCTGGCTCTCCGAGGCGGTGGAAGTCGATATCAGCGGCGCAGGGCCTGCCGGGTCCGCATCCAAAGTGGGTCCTGTGCCCGTCCCCTCCTTGCCCTCCACAGCCTTCACCCCTTTACGCCCCATGGTAGACTTCGGGCGTCCAGTTGGCGGCAGGGGTGCGTCTCAGGGCGAGTTTCGGCCACTCGGCGTGTGTTGTACTTCCTGGAAGTGTCCCGTACGGCCTCTCCTATCTCTCCCTCCCGGGGGCATCAGTTGCCAATGGGGTCTCCGCAAATCCGCAGAGTGGGGGGTGCCGTTTCCCACCTGGTCTAGGGTAAAGAGGCACCCAGTCCGTTTCCAGTATCAGCTCCCGGTAGGCGAAATGTTTCTCCCCCCACCAAGCTGGGTCCGGCGGTCCAAGATCGACAGCAGGATCGATGGGGCACCGTCTCAGGCTGGCTCCCAGTTATAAAGAGGCAAGGGGAAGGCACAGGAGGGCCGGTCGATGGCGTATGGGTGGTGGTGCCCCAGGGGCGGCTCCTCAGGGCCCGTTCACGTCCCAGTCACCGACCCACCTCACGGAGGTAGGGTCTGTGCCACTTCGGCCCTGTCACTCCTCAGTCGATCCCTCGGGGCTCCACAGCAGGGTCCGGTCGCGGGCTCATGGGTCCCCACCCGCCCCAGTCCGCCTCCACTTGCAAGCAGTGGCCCCGTGTGCTCTGCACAGTGTCAGGCCCCAGGGTCTCCCTCTTCTCGCTCCTAGGCTCCTCACCTTCAGTCACTGCGGGGAAGCAGCGGGCCCGGCGGGGAGAGCCCCAGTCGGCAGGCTCCGCCGCCGGCGCAGGCAGTCGGTCCTCAGCGCTCGCGCCTCGGAGCCCAGGCCGCAGCGCAGGGGCCGTTCACCTTCTTCTCCTCCCCCGCTGGTAACCGGGTTCTCAGGGCGCCGTCCGCAACATTCAGCCTCTGTGGGGACAGGATCTCCGTCGCGGGGGTCCGTTTCCGGTTTGCGGAGGCTCCACCGCACCGCCGCCTTCCTGTCTCCGCTTCCCGGGCACCTCTGCCACTCGAGCCCCCGGTCTGCAGCGTGACACCAGGCCCCAGACTCGGCCACGGCGTAGCTCTGACCCTCTTGCCTTTAGCCCTCCAGGATTTACGGCGGAGTATGCAGGGGGTCTCAGCTGCAGAACTCGGCCGTTTTCAGGCGGAAGCAGCCCCTCGGCGTGGGCTGCAGGATAATCACTCCCCTGGCGGCTCCGGAGCTCTAACAAACTCCGTCCGCCATGATGGCCTGCTAGCCACGCCCCCCACCCGCTGCCTATGTTGTTGAATGTTCTGGGTGCCGAATGTCAAGGCAGTCTTTTCAATTCAACCTCCTGTCTCTCATCCACTACCATATACTCAGTGTGCCTCCACCTCAATTCTGCATGCTCTTTTTAATCCCTGGCTATTATCACTGTTCCCATCTCTCTTTTACTCGTTCAAGCCACATTTCTGCCTTTCTCGCACTTGTTCTGATGATGATGAAGAACACGTACCACACCCATAAAAATGAGTACCAGTGGGGCCACATGCACCACTGCCCAGGTTAAGCATTAGTTTAGCCCTCCTTTTTGAAACAGGTCGCTTTTTCCAAAACATGGTGATTTAGACATTTACCTTCATTTTGTGTCACACCCATATTTGTTGAGTGTGACACATTGTACTTATGAAAGTTTGTACCTAATACAGGAATAAAAAGGCTAGGAATGCCACCTGCGGAGGTTCTGATTATGATAATGCTGAAAAACCGGTTTTGGGGCAAAATTTATTTTTGCACCCAAAATGCAATTATGAATTACGGGCAAACTGCATTCAACTAATGAGTTTGTGTCTGCAATTTGTATCAGGATAACAATGGTATAGACTGGTATAGACTGCAAGAGCGGATTGCTAAAAAATGTCACTTAGCACACCTATTAATTGGTAGAATCTTAAGCAAACGGTATTCTAATCCACAGCCCTGAAAATGCAAACGTTTATTAGAAGCAAACTGCGCCCTCACTAATATGTGCACCCCACATTAACTAAAATTAACAGGTGTACAACTTGCATCTGCATTTTGGGGGTAATCTGCTGCCCGGTGCTAGCGATGTGGTACTGTAGATGTGGCACACCATACCACCCGATAGATATGAGCATAAAATAGAGCGAGGCAAAAAGGTTTAAAGAAAAAGGCCAGCTTCCTCCAGCATCAAGATGCCACTGTGATCTTAAACGAGCATACAAATGTACACCGATCCTATACACTATAAATGTTTATTAAAACTTAAGGCAACCTGGAAGATAGAATAGCTCCTTTTGAGCTGGGAGCCTCTGCTTATTTTACTGCTGTGGGTAACAGAAATAAAATATTATATGTGCTGGTTAGTGCAGTGCAGATACGGTACACAGCCAAAATATCGAGTTGTAAATATCGACCTACACAAATATCGAGTTAGAAATATCGAAGGTAAAGAATATCGATGGACAGAATATTGACACTAAGGTAAGTAATATCGATTTTTTTTATATCAATGTAAGTAATATCGAAGTCAGTAATATCGATATCAAATATATCGATGTTAGTAATTTTGATGTTACTAATATCGATATTTGTACTGTTGTTATGTATTTTAGTATGTATTTAATATGTATGTGTTATATGTTTTTTGTTAAGTATTTTACTTTTATATGCGAACTATTTTCATATATTTATAATGTTATTTTTAAGTCAATTTTATGTTTTAGTACCGGAGCGGGTTGTGGGTTTATAGGGGAATAGGGTGGTAAGTAATTTAATTATATTAAATTAATTATTACTTTTTAGGAATTATAAATTAATTGTAATTAATTTTTGCGTTTAAGTTCTTTTATAGGGGAATTGGGTGGGAAGTATTTTAATTGTAATTAAGTAATGAATTATATTTATTTATTGGTATTGATAATTATTAATTGGCAATTAATAATTTTATTTGTTACTTAATTGTTTAATTGGTAATTAATATTTGTAATTGGTTATTAATTTATTTAATTGGTAATTAATGTTTGTAATTGGTAGTTAATGATTGTAATTGGTAGTTAATGTTTGTAATTGGTAATTAATGTATTTAATTTGTAATTAATTTTTGTAATTGGTAATTCATTTATTTAATTGGTAATTAAAACATTTTTTATTGGAAATTATTTGTAAATAATTGGTAATTAATGTGTAATAAAATGACTTTTTTGGTATACAAATAATTTTATTGTTTAATGTTTTCTAATCGGTAATCAATTATTAATAATATTTGTTTCGATTTTTACAGTATTTTATTGCTTAATATTTATTATTTGGTAACTATTATTTATTAATTGATATTTATTGTTAATTTATTGTTAATTATTTATTCAAATCTATTTTTTTATATTAATGGGTACTTTTCAATGATGTTTAGTTATTTAAAAATTAAAATATTAATACATTTAAATATGAAAATTATTTCTTAGTATGTTATATTTAATTTTTATGGTATCCAATGCTTTACTTACTGTTGTACTCTCTGGAGTGGGAATAGTAATTTTTACCCCTAAGCTATCCAACGCTTTCCCCACTGTTGCACTCTCTGGAGTGGGAATAGTAATTTTTACCCCTACGATATCCAACGCTTTCCCTACTGTTGCACTCTCTGGAGTGGGAACAGTAATTTTTACCCCTACGCTATCCAACGCTTTCCCTACTGTTGTACTCTCTGGAGTTGGAATAGTAATTTTTACCCCTACGCTATCCAACGCTTTCCCTACTGTTGCACTCTCTGGAGTGGGAATAGTAATTTTTACCCCTACGCTATCCAACGCTTTCCCTACTGTTGCACTCTCTGGAGTTGGAATAGTAATTTTTACCCCTACGCTATCCAGCGCTTTCCCTACTGTTTCAATCTCTGGAGTTGGAATAGTAATTTTTACCCCTACGCTATCCAAAGCTTTCCCTACTGTTCCACTCTCTGGAGTGGGAATAGTAATTTTTACCCACCCGCTATCCAACGCTTTCCCTATTGTTGCACTCTCTGGAGTTGGAATAGTAATTTTTACACCTACGCTATCCAGCGCTTTCCCTACTGTTTCACTCTCTGGAGTTGGAATAGCAATTTTTACCCCTACTCTATCCAACGCTTTCCCTACTGTTGCACTCTCTGGAGTGGGAATAATAATTGTTATCCCTACGCTATCCAGCGCTTTCCCTACTGTTTCACTCTCTGGAGCTGGAATAGTAATTTTTACCCCTACGCTATCCAATGTTTTCTTTACTGTTTCACTCTCTGGAGTGGTATTAGTAATTTTCATATCTATGCTATACAATGTTTTCCCTAATTTTGCATTTTCCTGCGTTGGAATAGTAATTTTACGTTTTACGCTATCCAATGTTTTTAATACTGTAGTTTTTTTGGACTTTAAATAGTAGTTTTATTTATTATTTAGAATGAATTTAGATAATGTATTATGTTATTAATTTAAAAAATATTGAAGGTATATTTAATTTTTTTAATTTATTGAACATAATTATTAACTTTTTTATGTAATTATTTTATGTGTGGAGATCTATTAGTAATTTATAGTAGTTTTTAAATAATTTATAAGTAATTAAAGTAATTATTAAAATGTATTATTAAGTAAATATATAATATATATTTTACATATGTGTTTAATTAATGTTATATTATATATCTATTATTTATTAATTTTAAACATTACTAAATATTTTAACAATGTTTATTTTATTTATAAGTATTATTTACTTTATTTTACACATTATATTTTAACAGATATAAAACGATATTTTTAATTACGATATTTTCAACATCGATATTTTTGTTTCGATATTTTTGTACTTACCATGTTGTAGATAGGATGTCGATATACTTGCCTTCGATATTCCAGCGTAGATGTTTCTGTAGGTCGATATTTTGTCTGTCGATATTCTGTCATAGATCCTGCAGATACACAGCCTGCTGATGTGTGTTCAAAGTTCCAAGACCTTAGTTGCATACAGTGCCTGATGCTAACACATTTTACCCATTAGCAAATAAGATTTGTAGAGGTGGCATTGCATGGAAAGAATATTTTCACATTTTGTATTGCATTTTCACATGGTGGGCATGTGTTTTTGGCGTTTTATGCACTGTTGTGTTTGTATGTGTAGTGCGGGCAGGCCACATGGAACTAGGCCGCAGCAGCACTTCAAGAAAAGAGTTACACTTAGTCACTTTCACTCTCTTGGCCGGAAGACCGCGAGCGGTCTCCAGCCCTTTATTTATCCCCTTGGGTCGAGCCCGTCCCGAGGGGTGTATGCATGCATGAAAGTGGTTACTTTGTAGGGGAGAGCCCGGGTGGCTCTCTACATCCCTCCTTTCTTTTGGTACCTGACCATCGCGTCACCAGGTTCATGGAGACGTATATACAAAGTCTTTCAGTCTTTGACTTGGCACAGCGTTCGGCCCGAGGCCATATTTCTGAACGGAGGTCCGTTGTCTGACTTGACTTACTCGGGCAGCCCCATCATTGCAAATGTCTTGTCTAGAACTCTCTTTACAAGAAAGAACACAGTTGTCGCCTCCACCTCCACAATAAGGAACTTCGAAAACGAGTCTACCATCCCCAGCATGTGACGTCCATCGGGGAAGGTCCCGAAGTCCAGGCTGACTTTTGCCCAGGGGGTCTCACTGGGTTCTTCGGTAATCACTGGTGCTGGTGCCGGATCTCCCCCTGTGATTGTGCAGGCATGGCACTGTCTCACCATCTCTTCTACCATGGAGTCCATTGCGGGGAACCAGACCTTGTTTCGAAGCTTGGCCTTCGTCTTGGCCACCCCTGATGGCCGAAATGTGCTAGCGTGAGAATCCACTTCTGCAGCCTTTCTGGAATTACGATCAGGTGTCCTCTCAGAACAACCCCTTGCTCCCCCACGCTGAGTTTGTGGCGCACTTGCCAGAGCTGTTGTGCGTGGCTGATCTCCATCCGGAGAGGGCGGGTTCCATCCATGAAGTGTGCCCATCAGTTGTTCTCCAGTGCATCTTTCACCCGGGACAGTGTCTCATCTTCATTGGTGGCACAGCCGATCTCCTCGTGCGTAATGGCTGTGGGGCACTCCCCTTGTGACACCATCTTCACGAATGCTCGGCATTGCATGCATCTGTTGAAGGTTCTGGAGACGACATGGACTCTGGGTGGCGTGATAAGTATTCGGCTGGGTTGTGGGCCCCAGGACGGAACTCGACCTCAAAGATGTATGACTATAGCCGCACCACCCATCGCTCAATTCTCAGGGGCGCCAGTCTGAATGAACCTGAGAATAGTGGAAGTAAAAGCTTGTGGTCGGTCACGACATGGAACACTTGGCAGCACAGGTAGACGTGAAAATGCGGACACACCCACATAATGGCCATGGCTTCCATCTCAATTTGGGCATATCTTGTCTCTGTGTCAGTGAGGGCCTTGATTGCGTAAGCTACTGGCCTCCAGACCTCGGGGTTTTGTTCCTGAAGGAGGACCGCTCCCAGACCCACTGGGCTGGCGTCAATGATTAGTTCAGTGCGCCGCCCCGGATGGAAGTAGCAGTGGGCGGAGCAGTGTCCCTTGTATCCCCTCCATGATGTGAAACCTGGTTTCTGTGGTGTACTTTCCACTGGCGACCCCTCAGAGAGGAAGTGGATCGGTCCCTCCGTAAGTATAAATCCGGGCACTGGAGGGCCCAAGCGGGGGTCGTAGTGACAGGCCGTCATGTTGCTCTGAGTCTATCATGTTGACAGAGGCGTCGGTGTCGATGAGGGCTTGAACAGCCATGCCTTCCACTGAGATGGAGCACATTGGAGGTGGTCTTCGGCGACTGTCCTTCCTATGACATACGACACCACAAACACTTTGTCATCACCGTCTTCAAAAGCAAGCCTCCATTGCCGATGGAAAATCGTCAAGAGAGATCTGGCGAACGCGTTGTGACATGCTTCTTGGCTTCAACGGAGTCTGTCTGAACCGTCTGCTGCGGCACACTTTGGCGTAGGGATTGAGCTTGCCTCAGCGGGAGCATGTCTTCCCCTTCACCCCACAGACGGTTGTCGCTGAGTGGACTTCTCCACAGTAACCACACTGCCCTCCAGGTGCCTGTCTTGGTACTAAACGAGCTGTGCAGGGGCGCCTTTGGATTGCCTCGACCCTCTCTTCTTTGATCGGCGGTGCCTGGTCGCAGGTGAGGCGGCGACTGTTGTGTGTAAGGCAGCCTCCATTTCCTCGGCTCGGACGTCCAACAGCTCATGGGAGCGGGCCAGGACAAGTTTCTCGTCCAGCGAGATCCCCGGTTGACGAAGGATCAGGTTCCGCAGGAGTTTAGAGCAGCATCCCAGGATGATATGGTCTCGTATCTCATCCCGGTGATCCATGAAGGTGCACATGCTGGCCAGCCGGCGCAACATATCAACAGACTCCGAGCCCATCTGCGATGCCCTCCGGAACTTGAACTTCTCGAAGTCGGGGTTTAGTTGGGGGTCAAAATCCCTGTTAGTGCGGCGACCGCTGCCTCGTAGTTGTCGTCGTTGCCCGTGTTGTAGAGCGTTTCGAAGAGGTCTTAGATTTCTGAGTCTCCGTAGTAGATGAGAAGCGACCGTTTCACGGTGCTATCAGTCTCTCTTTTTCCTTTGAAGTAGTGGTTGAGCCTTCCAACCCACATGGGTGGGTTGGACTGCTCATCGGGGCAGAGACGTGGCAGGGTCTGAGGCTTCACTGAACGGTGGTAGAGGTGCAACAGCCATGTGGTTGTGCCCTGCGGGTGGTGCATTGGTACCCCTAACTGGATTGCTTCCCCCGCCTGCTGGCTGGCAGGGGCAATCGTCAGTGGGTTGCTCATTGTAATCGTGCATCTGTGCGCAGGTGTGAGGGTGTGGCTTAGGCCCTGGAAGTCCGTGAGTGGGGGTGCGTGAGATTGCGTGACCACGTGCACCGGACTGTTCTTTGGCCTTGATGGCGTACAGGAGGTGTCTTGTTTCTTGGCGCTGACTGGCAGGGGATTAGCGTAGGCTCAAGACCCTTTTCTGTACTGAGCAGCTTTGCTAAATAAACCAGTGTGCCCTCCTCTCTTTTCTTCTTTCCTTCAAATGCCAGCGGCAGGTCCTCTTCACACTCCTCCTCCCTATCCTTTAGGTGTGAGCAGGCAGCCGGCGGGACAGCACTGTTTAGGGGCCTCGCAGCCATTCAGGCCTTTGTGGGAGATGGGGCCTAGCAGATAGGCCCAGACTTTGGCATGTGGTGGTGGGGGAGGCGGGAGGCAGGACCACGAAGTCCTGGGCTGGCGTACTCAGCGCGGTGAGCAGGAGGGGTGCCCCTGACACTGTGGGGAATGCGGCAGGAAGACTCTCGCGCGGCAAGCACTCACCCCTGTCTACGCGGCCACAGCGAGCGCCACTGGCTGAACGCGCTCCTGCTTGACAGGGAGACGCCTGGGTGGGCGCAGGCACATCGACACTTCGAGCAGGGGCAGGCAATACAGGCCGTAGACGCCGCGCAGGTTCACAGGGTCACCAGGCAGCTTCTGCCGGCAGACGGAGCAGAGCAATGCAGGTGGGCTCCGTGAGCACACAGCAGGTAGCAGGTTGCCGAGCGGGTTCACTTGTCCTGTTATGTACAGGTCTCAAACTCTCGGCACAGAAGACACGGTCGAGAAATACCTGCAAAGGGGAAATGTGTATTGTATTAATTCTTCCTAATAAGTGCCCAACCTTTCCCTTCTTTCACCTCAGCTTCCCTTTCGGCCCTTCTTTTTGTATAGTGACAACATATCCTAAGACATCACGTTCCTATGCTGAAAGTAGAAATACTTGTTAGTAGTTATTTACTGTAATCAGTGTTGCCTGATTTTTTCACAACTTTCATGCCCAAAAGCAACAGAAAAGTAGCCCAAAATAGCCCAATGTTGCCACTCCATTAACGTACGTGTAGCCTGACTAAAACATTCAAAAATATACTTCTATTTCAAGGATTATATGTTTAGTACCCATATTAATCAGATTACCCATATTTTGTGCACTAAAATCAAAGTTGGCCAGTCAGGAAAACTGTCACTCACTTGATATCACATAGTGTGGAGCAAGCTGCCCCAACTTTTTCTGGGTCCAATTTTGAGGACTGCAATTGTGGAAACATTCTTCTGGAGAAAGGTGCTCTTCAGCATGAAGTTCCATTTGCATACTCACGTGAGGCCTCCCAGAGTAACAGCAATTTAGGCCAATGCTCCATAATTTTTCACACTTGTTTTAATTCTCCAAGAGCAATGCTGAACATCTCTTTATATATGCAAATTATGTATGTTTCGTCCTTTTTGGTACTCATCAGAAGAGAGCAGTCCGTGGCATGGGGTGCAGAGCTTGCTGCTTGATGTTCCCATGAGCTAATACCCGATAAAGTGCAAGTGCATTCTGCAGACTCACAGAAGAATCTCCATCTTCTGTTCTTTGCAAGGCATCAGTATGGTAGATCCTTGTTCAGACAGTGGAAAGTTAAATGTTTACAGCCTTAAAGACGTATACTATCATTACTGCAGTAGGTGCAGTGCCACAGGGGTCCGTGGGTGTGAGAGGGCCTACTTCACTCCAATTAGGGGTGAGAAACCTTTCCTCCATGAGGGCGCCCATCTCACAGACCACAGTGGTTGCATGAACCTACCTACCTTATGACCCTTCTGCTTACAGGAAAGGGTGTTTTAACCCACAAACTCACCATAATGTGAAAGGAACACGAACACAAAACATAAACCACAAATGAAGCTTTGCGTGTATTACAAACCTGCCAAATAAGCTAGGAACTACTAAGACACTAACAACGAAGTATGGACAATTTACACTTGGACATTCACATTACCAATATAACCACCTCCAACAAATGTGAGAACAATTGAATTCCAATGCTTGTTTCACACATCTAGCACGGTTTTGTGTGTGAGGCAACATGAAGTATTGTGGCCTGATCAAAGAAAAATGGTAGGAAGGTGAAGAAAAATGGTACCAAGGTGCCTGCAGGCGATTCATAACACCAAGGTTTCAGATTGCTTAAGTGTAACATTTTCACAATTTTGAGTAATTATGAGTGGCATTTAACGACTACGAGTGACACTTTCTCATGAACAAAACTCAAATAAAGAAGATGAGGGGAACATACAAACATCAGAAATTCCAGCCATTCCAGCAATAAGAAACTCTATGAAGATCTTAAAACTGTTTCAAAGCACCAGAAATGGAAGGACACTATCCGATATGGAACATATGCCCACATGCATCATTGTCAATTGCATTCTCAAACGTTGCGAATCGCAATTTTCGGCTGTTTTCGAATGCAATTGACAAAATTGGGATGCATCATGTTTTTCGCAATTTTAGGAATCGCAATCATGTTGCGATTTCTAAAATTGCGATTGCATTTAAGAAATGGCAATTTTAGATTTCTTAAATGCAATGCATGAACATTTTTTATTTGAGAATTTGCAAATAGGGAGAGGTAAATTACCATGAAGTTGACCTTCATGGTAATTTGCGAAAACTTTCAAAAATGCACAAAAGTGCATTTTTGAAAGTTTCATTTTACACACACACATGCCCTTGGGGCATGTGTGTGTGAAAAATGCACTTAAAGTTATATTTCAGGGGTGCATTGGGGGGTCCTTTGGACCCCCCCCTGCACTCTTGAAATTGCATTCTCAATTTGCGATTCACAAATTGCTAATCGCAAATTGAGAATGACTTCCCATTGATTCCTATGGGCCTCTCGTCCCATAGGAATCAATGTGAAGGGATTCCTTAATTGCGATTTGCAAAATGTGAATCGCAATTAAGGAAATTTAAGGAATCGCAAAAAAATTGCGAATTCTTAATGCATAGCCGTTTGCGATTTCTTAATTGCGATTCCTTAATTTTCGTAATTAAGAAATCGCAAACGGCAACAATGATGCATGTGGCCGATAGACTGCATAGTTGCCACGTTTTAAGAGTGCTTAGGTTAGTCATTTTCAGGGTTTAGGAGTACTTATGAATGACATACAACTACTAATGGAATGACACTAAGAGTGACACTTAGAGCAAAATCAAGACATTAAGTACATGGAAACAGATTAAAGAAAAGGAATTGCACTGATTTGAGCAAGGACAAACTATAAAAAAAACTGCTGCAGTGCACCTGATCCTACTGTAAAATGATTGTATGCCCACAATCTACTCATATTCTACATGATTTTACTCTTGTGAACACTATTACTGCTTGCAAAACCACAGACAAATTGCACGAACATCGTGATGGGAAGCTAGTCGATTATTTTGTATGATTTTGCCTGGGCCCTGCCAGCGTCGCAGCAATGTCCTTGCGGGGGCCCAGCAGGATTTTGAACAACCTGATCCTGTCTGGTGCTAGTCATGCGCTGACCAGTGACAGAGCCAGGCAGGCTGCTGAGGCATGAGTGCATTAAAAGGAGCCTGCCCTGCCAATAACCAAGTATTTCATACTGTGTGCGGTGCCTAAGCCTGTTTTTCATAATCATCAATGTTATTGTTGAGTGTGACTGATGTGCACACATCTGTCACCACAGCATCCTCCTTGCCCTGTATTTTAATCACAACATCCTTTGTTCCACTCTGTGTGCTCATCTGCACCTTCACCCCTCTAGTCATCCCTCTTTTTTCCTTTTGTTTTCATCAACCCTTCCTGCCCCCAGTGTTGCACCCTGTGTGCTCATCTGCCACTCCTCGCCTCCCCTATCACCCTCTGTTCTCACCCTTTTCCTTGCCTGGTGTTATCTCGCTCTTTTTGTCCCCTGTGCTCCACTTCTCAGTGCACACATCTGCCACCCTCTGTTCTCGCCCTCTCCTTGTCCTGTGTTTTCATCACCCCTTCCTGTTCGCTGTTTTCCACTCTGCGCTCATCTGCCACTCCTCGCTGATCCCTGCACCCCTCTGTTCTCATCTCTCTCCTTGTCCTGTGTTTTCAGCACCCCTTCCTGTCCCCTGTTTTCCACTCTGCTCTCATCTGCCACTCCTCGCTGCCCCCTGCACCCCTCTGTTCTCATCTTTCTCCTTGTTGTGTGCTTTCATCACCCCTTCCTGTCCCCTGTTTTCCACTCTGAGCTCATCTGCCACTCCCCACTGCCGGCTACACCCCTCTGGTCTCATCTCTCTCCTTGTCCTGTGTTTTCATCACTCCTTCCTGTCCCCTGTTTTTCACTCTGCGCTCCTCTGCCACTCCTCACTGCCCTCTGCACCCTCTGTTCTCTCCCTCTCCTTGTCCCGTGTTTTTATCACCCCTTCCTGTTCCCTGTTTTCCACTCTGCACTCATCTGCCACTTCTCGCTGCCCCCTGCACCCCTCTGTTCTCGCGTCTCCTTGTCCAGTGTTTTCATCACTACTTTCTGTTCCCTGTTTTCCATTCTACGCTCATCTGCCACTCCTCGCAGACCCCTGCACCCCTCTGTATTCACCCCTCTCCTTGTCCTGCGTTTTTATCACCCCTTCCTGTCCCCTGTTTTCTACTATGTGCGCTTGTCTACCGCTCCTCACGTCCCACTGCACCCCGCTCCTTGCCATGTATTTTCATCACCCCTTCCTACGCCCGTGTTCCACTCTGTGTGCTCATATGATGCCCCAGTCATCTCTCTTATTGCCCAGTGTTTTCATCACCCCTCTGCCCCGGCTCTTTCACAACTACACTAAGCCCTGCAGCTGGAACCTCCGATGTTACCATACCTGCTGCTGCTGCACACACATGGGGGTGGGCCATTAATGTGCCTGACCCACCCATCATTAAACTGATCTGACCCAGGATTGGGTCAAACGAACTCCAAGGCAGGTTAGAACATTACTGGGGGCAGGTCAGAGGTCACTGCAAGTCTTGCAGGACACTAGCTGGAAAGAAGCTACCCTGCCCACGCCCCACAAATATTTATGGCCCTGCCGGTGTTACTTGCGGGCAGGGTCCACAGGGCACAGAGCCACAGACGCACCTAAAATTAGGAAAGATGTGCGGCTGCCCGAGGCCTCCGTAGGGGGCCACTCAGGAGGGCGGCCCTCTAGTGCCATTAGGCTTCCCTCCTTCCCCCCCTTTTTCCACCAAAGGGGGGGGTTGGCTAAGGGAGGAGTTTCCTCGGGGGTTGTGGGCGTGCTATGTCACGTCCGGTATACCAGGCAGGGCAAGGGGTACATAAGTACCCCTCGCCATGTTGTTCAGATGATCAGGACATGACATGGTACATTGATCAGATCGAGGACACAGGACAAGACAGAGACAGGATCAGGACGGATGATGAGATGAGAATCAGATCGACCAGCTGATGGCAGCACCTGATTAGAGCTCTCCCTCCCTCGCTCTACGCTCTCTCCCCACTCCTCTAAGGTGCTGGGCCTGCGTTCCCTGGCTTGACCGGGGCCAGGCTGCGCACCAAGGAGGGGAAGGAGAAGGGCTAGCCCCACTACCCAGCTTGCTCCTCTTGGGGGCTGGGCCTGCGTCTCCCTGGCTTGACCGGGGCCAGGCTGCGCACCAGAGAGGGGGCAGGCTGACTGCCTGAGAATTCCAAGGGCTTCCCCAGACCCTCCCCCAGACCCACATTCCTGGATTGACTGCTCCTGCCGTGGCCCGTGCAGGGCGTGCAGCCTACCTGTGAGTCGCAGCTGGATCAACAAAACAGTGAGTACCTGCTTCAATTGCACTGATGATTTGATTCTGTGTTTTTTCACCTGATAAACACTGTCATATTCTCTTGCATTGCTTGCATTTATGATCTTGCATCAACTGAATTTGTGGTTTTGTATAATTTGCTTCCTGCGCTTCTGACCTGCTAAACGCTGTGCTCTTCTCTTGCATTGTTTGCATTTGTGATTTTACATCAGCTGACTCTATGGTTTTGCATAAATTGACTTTGTGATACTCTGGATCTTGCGACTCCCTGGCAAATTGTTTGTGATTTTCAGGTTTTTCTCAGCAAAAGCTGAGTGTTACTATACCCGTAGAAGCCCCATAGCTACTACCCTATGTCCGCCCAAGGCGACCCACAGCCCCCCCACCAAGCAGCATCAACCATGGATGCAGACGTCGGGGATCAACCCTGCAACACCAGAGACGACACAGAATGGCGCCTTCAGTCAAAGAGAAAGGGGCACGACTCAACTCCAAGCACACCGGAAAAATTCACAAAGCTTGCCCGCGCACCTCTCATTAGCCCTACAATTGCAACCACAAACCGCTATCAGGTTCTACAACATACCATGGACTGCGACGCCAACCCTCAGGACCACGGGGCAGCTGAACCAGGGACCTCTTCAGGTCCCACAAAAAGATTACGGATCCCCCCATCATCCTGAAGAACTTAACCACTCACAAGGACCTTGTGGATCTACTGGACGAACATTGCAACTCCTCCTACACAATCAAGCCCAGGCAAGACCACGCCAAGATTATGCTCACCACCCCAGATGACTACAGGAGTGTGACCACCATACTTACAGAACAGAAAATGGAGTACCACACCTTTTCAATGACCACGGCAAAAGCCCAGCGATTTGTAATACGGGGGCTCCCAGCTAATGCATCACTCGGGCACATCACTGGGGACTTAGCTGAACTTGGTCTCCCAGTCAAAAATATTGCACAGATTTCCTCTCCAGCGGACAAGAACAAGAGATTTCCCCTATTTGTTGTAACCCTGACCCCAAGACAGGATGGGAAGCCAGCAGACCTCTCAGCAATCACACGGCTCTGCAGCTGCATTGTTACCACAGAAGCACCTAGAGGGAAACGAGGACCAGTCATGTGCTACAACTGCCAGCACTTGGGGCATACCTCTGCTTTCTGCCAACAGAAGCCAAAGTGTGTACGCTGTGGAGGCGAACACACCTCTAACCAATGCACAAGGAACCGGGAAACCGAACCAGCAATATGTGCCAACTGCACAGGACCCCACCCAGCGAGCTACCGCGGCTGTCCCTACCTGCAGAAGGCAAAGCAGGTTGAACAACGCAAACCACCCCCACAACCACAAAGGTCTTCCCAACACTCAGCAACAGACCAGCATCAAATAAAGACCTACAACCGCAGACCTGCATTGGCACACGGGATCCCAACCCCCAATACAACCGACAGCAGTAGTGATGCACACGTGGATGGAAGGACATATGCGGACGTCACGGCACCTAAGCAAGTCAGCCCACCTCCAACAACCACACCGGGACCATCCTGTGGAATAGGCTCAACCATCAACTGGCAGGAACTCATTGTGAAGGTTGTGAAAGTAGTCGCAGACATGGACATCCACCCCATGGTGACAATGGTGGCGAATATCATTGTCGGACTTTTCCCAGGTGAAGAAAGCAACTCCCATGGCAGCACAAACTAAAAGAAACTCTCTCTTCGTGATGTGGAATGCTAACAGCATTCAGAAGAAAACAGATGAACTCCTACACCTGATGGAAACTAAGGATGTGAGTGTTGCGCTTATGTCTGAGACTCATCTCCAAGGAAGCCAGAAGCTTAACCTAGCAAACCACAGGGTGTTCCGCACAGATCGCCCCAATGGAGCCAAGGGCGGAGGAACAGCAGTCATTGTCAGCACAAAAGTGAAGCACCACGAGATTGTACTACCACCAGTGGGGAGCATTGAAGCAACTGGCATACAGATCCAGACACCAGCAGGCCCTCTACGGTTGATTGCTGCCTACTCACCCCCAGAAAAGGTACAACCAAAAGACCTAGATGCCTTACTAGATCCAAACATCCCAACACTAATTGGAGGAGACCTTAATGCCAAACACCAGTGCTGGAACTCTTGCACTGCAAACACGAAAGGACACGCTCTACTTGCCCACTCCAGGAAGAAGGACTTTGTAGTGGCAGGCCCAACTTGCCCAACACACTACCCGGGTGTTGCACGGCACAATCCCGACGTCCTGGACATAGTTGTCATGAAGAACCTATCACAATCTATGGAGCTTGAGACTTTGACAGCGCTGACATCTGATCACAACCCAGTATTGATCACAGTTGGAGATGTGATTGAAAACCAACAACAGGGCACCAGGCACAACTACAAGAAGGCGGACTGGAGTCTCTAGAGAAGCCTGGAGGAGACACTGGCCCCTGGCCCCATACGCTGCATTGAAGAAATTGACCAGGCGGTCCACCACTTCACAGATGCAGTCCATACTGCCATTGAACGCAGCACTTCCCAGCAAGAGCCCAAACGCTGCACCATCTACGACCTTCCGAATGGCATCAAGAAGTCAATAGCTGTCAAAAACAAAGCCCGGAGAGAGTGGCAAAAGTACCGCACCCCCGACCTGCTGAAAAAATACAACGAACTGACAAGACAGCTGAAGATGCAAATAAGCCAGCACAGAGGTGAGAAATGGGAAGCAGCAACAGCCAACCTGAAGGACTCGGACAACTCTCTATGGAGAATGACCCGTCGCTTACCTGGAAAGAAAGAACAAAACCCACCCATACAAGGAAAGACACACCTGGCATGCAGCAACAGGGACAAGGCTGAGGTCCTCGCCAAGACACTGGAGGCATCCTTCAGGCCCAACCAGGCAAGCAAATTGGCAGCAGAAGTCGAACAAGAGGTCACAATGCACCACCTAGAGCACCCGTCAGAAACCAAAGCTTCAACCATTGTGGAATGCTCAACAGGTGAAGTCCTAGCCCTAATAAAGAAACTAAAAAATGGCAAGGCTCCAGGAAAGGATGGAATAACAAACCAAGCCATCAAGATGCTCCCAGATGCTGCAGTGGATCAACTTACAGAGATATTCAATGCGTGTATGCAGCAGCAGTACTTCCCCAAAGCCTGGAAAGAGGCAAGAGTCATTGTTTTCCCTAAAGCTGGAAAACCACTACGAGACCCTGCAAACTACCGACCCATAAGTCTGCTATCAGGCCTATCAAAGCTCTTTGAAAAAGTTATTCTCGCTCGTCTCACGGACTTTGCCTCAAGTGAAAACCTCCTCTCCAAAGAACAGTTTGGGTTCCGGAAAGACCACTCAACAAATCACCAACTTCTACGAGTTGTGGACATCATCAGCCATGGATTCAACATCCACACGTCTACAGGAGTAGTCTTCCTGGATGTAGCCAAAGCATTCGACCGAGTATGGCACAAGGGACTGCTTTACAAACTCATCAAACTCAAGTTCCCAAGCTACCTGGTTAAACTGCTCTCTAACTACTTGTCAGGACGGACCTTCCACGTGACGGTACGGGAGGAATGCTCAACAACACGCCCTATCCTCGCTGGAGTGCCTCAGGGATCAATTCTCGGACCTTTTCTCTTTAATATATTTACCATCGATATCCCCACAGACTTAAAGAAGACTGATCTGGCTCTTTACGCTGATGATGTTGCAGTCATCTCCCAATCCTTCAGCGAAATAGAAGTGGCTAAGAACCTTGAGGCATCACTCAACAGTCTCTCTGAATGGTACGGCGACTGGCAGATCACCCTGAACACAAGGAAAACCACAGCAACATTATTCACCAGGAAGCTGAACAGGAAACATCCACAGATCCTCCTCAATGGGGATGAGATCAAATAGGAAAACAGCAGCTCCTACCTGGGGGTGACTCTGGACTCCAAACTCAGCTGGAAAAACCACATAGAGAAGACCTGCCAGAAAGCAGCAGCCAAACTGGCTGCAATATACCCACTCCTGAAGACCAAGTCGATGCCCATGCAGAGCAAGGTGCGAGCAATCACCGCAATAATTCGACCAACTATGACATACGCTTCACCAGTCTGGAGTGGCTGCCGCCCGCAGCTTCGGGAAGACCTACAGAGACTACAGAGCAAGGCCTTACGGTTTGTAGCAGGTGCACCTATGTTCACATGAACAGCAGACCTCCACAGAGACCTGGGCATTGAGATGTTGGACGACCTCTCCTCAAATTCAACAGGAAATTCTACAAAGGACTAGATCAAAAGGAAAACCCACTCATCAGGAAACTCGCAGACATCTCTACAAACCCATTTGACCGATACCCACGTCCCATTGAAGCGCTAAACTTGCGAAACTGAAACAGCAGCGCAGCATCCAAAATCTCTTCACTGCCTGAAGGCAAACGCCGGCAGATACGCAAAACTCACCGCTGCCAGATGGCATAATCGCCTCGGCAAGCAACCAAAACCCTTTCACTGTCTGATGGCATAATCGCCGCGGCAGGCACCCAAAACTCAACACTATCAGAGGGTACTTGATAGACAAAGACGAGACTCTCTGAGGAAACATGCTGACAATTCTGCAAACTCAATTGACCGCTACCCGCGGCCCATCACTGAGCTGACCATGTGATACAACCTCAACTGTGACAAAGCGTCACACATCAATAAGACAACCTAAACAGCGACTAAAAAAATTCGAAATGAATGTGGAGTAATGAGGCTACTGCCTCGGTATCCAAAAACTCACCACTGTCAGAAGGAATCTGACAGACGAAGACAAGACAGAGCACTTTTCTGCCTCTTCTGCACCAGACGCGTTGGGGAGAGCAGGGTTGGGGCACGCGGGCGGCAGAAGCCTCTTGCTGGAGGGGAAAATCTGGACCCCCTCCCCCCCAATCCTAGGGTAGGCCCCACATTTAAAGCGCCTACATTAATGAGGCGTATTTGCAGCAAATCTTTCCTGGAGGACTGGGAATCCTGCCATCCGCTCCTGGGCCCCCTATCCTCGGCGTGCTAAGTCGCGGCCTGGCCAGCCAAGCGCATTGTGCAGTGCTATTTCAAGGTGACCACGCCGTGACTCACTCTAGGGGGGGGCTGGGAGACCCCAATGCCTCCTGTCCTCACTGTGCACTGGGGCCGCGGCCCGAGACCAAGTGGCAACGTTGAGGTCCAACCCAAGGAGACCTTGGTGCGGCTCTTTGGGGGGGGGAGGGGGGTGCAGCCCCCTCCTTCCTCTGTTCGCAGATTGCAGGCACCGCGGTCGAGGAAATGTTCGAGGTACTGTGCCTGTCCAATTAACCAGTATCATTGCCGGCAGGGTGGGTGTGGATTGGTGAGGGGTTTGGGGATGGGATATATGGGCCGGTTTTCGTCCAGATCCCGTACGGGTTCTGTGGAACGGTCTGTTCTCTGGTGCTCGTGCTGGAGGCCATTGATGTTTGTTCGGGTATATTTTAGTCAGCAAAGAATAGGCGACTCTAGTAACAGAGGGGTAGCAAGTGTGTAATGACCGGCCTACCAACTTCGTCCCACTGTAGACAATACTGTAAGGGGTGAATTATTGGCTTTTATGCTGGTGATTTGTGTTATGTATTCGCGGCGTTGTGGCCGCCCGCCCGGACCCCGCCTACCCTCGGCCTCTCTTTGTGACCTCTACACTTTTGAAATGCAATGGTGGGTTTCCGGGAGGCCTTGCAAGAGCGCTGCGTTTGGGGGAAAGTCACCCGCCTCACTCCTCATGCTCGCAGTGAGCTGTCGGTGACCACTCACAGTGCTGTGGAATTCTGCCCCTGGAGCCCCCTGCCGCCATCCGGAAGGGCACACGACGCGCCCTCAGTGGGGTAGGGAGCAAGTGCTCAGCTTTGCTGCCAAGTAGCGCTAACGCTGGCAGGCATTTCTCTCAAGGCTCTAGTTTTTTCGGTGTGCAAGAGGCAAGGCAGGGGTGCACCCTCATCTGCATGGCGATGTGCTCTGACGAAGTCCCCCACCCTCACAACTCCGCCCGTTCTCTAACGAACATTTGTAAGGATCGTCCTGATGCGGGTGGGGACGTGCCGCAGTTCGGCGTCCCCGCTCTATATTCAATTAGAGGGTGTGCCCGCGGTCGCAGGCAGCTTGCCCTGAATTCGGGGCTCAGATATGCAGGTTTTCAATTGTGGAAAGTGCTGCTAAAAGAATTGGGAGCCATGAGCGAAAAGGGGTCCGACTGCCCATTTGTGTTTTTTGGAGGAATGCTCCGACTGCTATAGCCGGTCTCCATGGCAGCGTTTAGGCGGGAGAGGCTCCGTGGCTCACTGGGGCGGCCTCTGCAGCACTACAGACCAGGGTTCTGGTCTCAGAGGTGTCAGAGTGCTTCACAATAGGAACAGTAAGGATACACGAGGAGAAAATTACAAGTGAACAAATTACAAAAGCAAACGTTATGTTACATGATGCAATAGTGACAACTGTGAGAAAATACAAGACGTAGCAAACATTACATTGCAGGAGAAAAAAGGATATGTGTGCAAGTTACAAAAGCGTATAAGACACAAAAAAAATTGCGCTTTGAGGCCTGTAAGGTAGCGCATGTCGTGAGAGTAACAACTTAATTTAGCCCTATTTTGCATTTACTGGCGGGTATGGTGCGGTCCCCTCTGGGGGGTGAGGCATCGGGTTACAGCGCTTTAGGCCCTGAGGGGTAGCGCTTCATTGCGGCAATAAAGGGAGCGCAGGTTTAGTGTGGTGAATGGACGGCCTCTACACCGCGGCAAACCCGTATGGGGCTGGGTCTCCTCTCTGCCCCCATGCCGCGAGGTTGTCCCGGCTTCCTGCAGGCTCCCGTCAAGGTCCCAGGCCACCAGCAGACCAGATTCCCACCTCCACGTTGTTCTGTCATCAAGTGCCACGTTCGCTGTGTGGCGTCGTGAACTCGGACACACAGGGGGAGTGTGAGCGATTTCCTCATCGTCGACTTTTCCTGGTGCCGGCCGTGGCCTGTAGAGGCCAAGTTAATGCGGCACACGTAGTGATGAGCTAATGGCATTACTAGAAATTGCCTAAATAAGGTTGAAGCTAGAGTGTAGTTATATTTAGACCAGGGTGTCTGGATCTCTCAGGAATTCTAAAAGAGGCTTTAAACTTGTGGAAGCGTTAATGTGAAACTGACATAAGGAGGTCCTGCCACTTATGGACATCTTAATCCCGGCATATCTCGCGAAATGGAAGGTGCGCCGAGTTTGAGCCCCAAGTCGACGGGAGGGAAGATGGTTTGTCGGTTAGAGTGACGTTGATGCTGGAGACCAGTGCTCGAGCCTCGGGGTTATGTCCACATACTGTCACTCTGGGTAAATCATTTATTCTCCTCATACCTGTATGGGTAATGTAAATACGGTGCTCTTGTGAGGCGCTCCTTTACCTTCCGGTCGAGTTCGCACTATATAAATATGATCTCAATGCTGCTCTCCATTCTGTGTTAATTATAATAGGGAATTTTAGGGGAGTCTCCTGGGTGATTAACAACAATTTCTTGGAACATAATGCCTGTCAGAGAAATAAAAGCTTTAATTGACTGATTCCGAAGATGCCCTCACCACCGCCAAACACCTACACTTCCAGATCCACACCGAACCCAAGACCACCCTCAGAGAAACCCTCATCTACAGACCCCCGGGCCCACGCACACAATTCAGTGAAGCCATCGCCGACTTCATCAGCCCACATGCCCTCGCCTCATCATACTATATCCTCCTAGGGGACCTGAACTTCCACCTAGAGAACAACAATGACAACAATACCATCACCCTGATCGACAACCTCGCCAACCTCGGACTCAAGCAACTGGTGAACACCCCCACCCACTACGCCGGCCACACGCTCGACCCCATCTTCTCCGCCAGCAGCCACGTTGCCTTCAGCCACTCCACCGGACTACACTGGACTGACCATAGCTGCATGCACTTCACCTTTAAGAAGACCACATCCCACCACCGCCCGCAACAGATCCCCTGTGGATGCTGGAGCAAAGTCACCACAGACCAGCTGACCACCTCTCTGAGCCAGAACCCTCCAATCAACATTACTGACACCAGCGACGCAGCCCGCAACCTCACACAGTGGATCGTCAATTGCGCCGAAGCAATTGCACCACTGAAAAAAAACCCAGGCAAGCCCGGCAACAGGAAAACAACATGGTTCACCGACGACCTCAAAGAATCAAAGCAATCCTGCTAAACCCTCGAGAAAGCCTGGCACCGCAAACAGACGAGAGAAAACATGACAGCCCTCAAGAACGCCACTCGCAAACACCACCAGCTGATCCGCACAACCAGAAAGACATTGTTACAAGAACGGCTGGACAACAACACACACAACAGCAAGGAACTCTCCAGCATCGTAAAAGAGCTCTCCAACCCCAGCGCCAGCAGCAACGACATCACACCATCGCAAGACCTCTGCAACTCCCTCGCCACGTTGTTTCACAGCACGATCGCCAATATACACGACAGGTTCGGTGCCCAAACCCCACACCCAGCCACCTACAATCACCGTCAGCGCTTGGACTCCCATCAGCACCGAAGACACTGCCCACGCTATGAACACTATTCACTCCGGATCTCCCTCCGACCCTTGCCCTCACCACATCTTCAACAAAATCGACACCATCATCGCCCCCCAACTACGGAACGTCATAAACAACTCCCTCACGTCCGCCACCTTCCCAGAGAGCTGGAAGCATGCAGAGATCAATGCCCAACTGAAGAAACCCACAGCGGACCCTAAAGACCGCAAAAACTTCTGCCCCATCTCTCTTCTTCCCTTCCCTGCTAAAGTTATCGAGAAGATCTTCAATAAACAGCTGACCACATTCCTCGAGGCCAATGGATCCCTCGACCCATCCCAGTCCAGATTTCGAGCCAACCACAGCACCGAGACCGCCCTCATCGCAGCCACCCACAACATCGGGACCCTATTGACAACGGAGAAACAACCGCCCTCATCCTCCTAGACCTCTCAGTTGCCTTTGACACAGTTTGCCATCGTACCATAATATCCCACCTCCACAACGCCGGGATCCAAGGCAAAGCCCTAGACTGGATCACCTCGTTCCTTTTCGACAAAACCCAAGGAGTCCGCCTCCCTCCCTTCCACTCCGCGGCCACCGAGATCATCTGCGGTGTACCCCAAGGCTCATCGCTCAGCCTAACCCTCTTCAATATCTACATGAGCCCCCTCGCCACCATCGCACGCAAACACAACCTCAACATCATCTCATACGCCGACGACACCCAGCTGATACTCTCACTCACCAAAGATCCAACCACCCCCAAAATCAACCTCCAGGAAGGAATGAAAAACGTCGCTGAATGGATGAAACTCAGCCGTCTGAAACTGAACTTTAGACAAGACAGAGGTCCTCATCGTCGGACCAGCCCCATCCGCTTGGGACGACTCCTGGTGGCCCACAGCACTAGGCACCGCACCGACAACCACTGACCACGCACGCAACCTGTGATTCATCCTGGACTCCTCTCTCACGATGACCAAGCAAGTCAACGTCATCTCATCTTCATGCTTCAACACCCTGCGCATGCTCCACAAGTTCTTCCGGTGGATCCCTGCCGGAACCAGAAAGATGGTCACCCAGGCCCTCGTCACCAGCCGGCTAGACTACAGAAACGCCCTATACGCAGAAACCACAGTCAAACTTCAGAAAAGACTCCAATGCATACAGAACGCATCTGCACAACTCATCCTCGACATCCCCCGCCACAGCCACATATCATCCCACCTGAGAGACATGCACTGGCTCCCCGTCAACAAAAAGATCACGTTCAGGCTCCTCACCCACGCACACAAAGCACTCCACAACATAGGTCCCAAATACCTCAACTACCGCCTTACGTTCTACACTCCAACACGCAAACTACGCTCCGCCAGTCTCGCCCTCGCCACCGTCCCACGGATCCGCAGAACCACCGCCAGAGGAAGATCTATCTCCTACTTGGCGGACAAGACGTGGAACTCCCTCCCCACCCACCTAGGACTGACCCAGGACCACCTCACATTCAGGAAACACCTCAAGACCTGGCTCTTCGAGCAGTAGCGGCACTCCCCCTCCCTCCCCCCAGCGCCTTGAGACCTCTATGCATGAGTAAAGCGCTCTACAAATGATTGATTGATTGATTGACTGATTGCAAGACTTATTGCATGTGCTAGGTAACATTGGTGTACTTCCAGGGTGTGTCTTGTATAGCATTTACGCTTTTGAGGATTGGGCGACGCACGCATTGGAACGTGACCGGGGTACAGCGATGACTACGCAGCAGTGGTCAATGGGTCAGGAACGCAGGGCTCGGCCCTGAGTGCATTAACATTTGTCTTTCTATTTGCAGGACGAAGAGTCAATCGCTATGAGGCAAGGATGCAGGTGGAAAAGCAAATAAAGGGATGAACAGCGGGGATTAGTAGCAGATATGGGTCAGAGGTCGGCAGGAGGGGGGGCCAGGGAGATAGCATCTGGCCCACAGTTTGGGTACCAGAAGCATAACGAGGAAGTACACTGATGGTTCACGAACCTAGCCCCCATCCATCCTCACACGCAGAGGACTAACCGCACCGAATTTGGCACACGTTGCACCCCATGTCCTCTTACATAACCACACGTTAAGTAAGTAGAAGGGAAGGAGGGGTCACAGAGCCTCTGCACAGCAGGAAACTTAGAGGTCCTCTCTAAGTGAACAACTCTGTGAATCCACTATGCTGATCCAATCAATTTTCCTCAGATTGGTCTTCCGTGTGATGGCGGAGGTCAGCATGGACAGCCTGTGCTCCCCTCCCCCCTTTTCCCGGAGGCATCCCAGGTGGAGGACTCGATGCCGGGCACTTCACAAGATGCGAAATGGGCGAAATTTCTTGCAATGTTCAAGGTTAAAGGCCTGGCATGGGCTAGCAGCATCATGAATGCCCCTGAACAGGAAGACTCTGGGATCATCTGCGATTAATTCCCTCCAGAACTGCAGCCCAGCACAGAGGCGGGTCCCCCTAGACCCAAGCGGGTCCGCAAGCCCACGATCAGGGATTTCCCACAAGACCTGCTGCCGCCACCTAGAAGCAGAACAGTTCTGACCCATGAGAAGGTCACAACAGCATCTGTTGTTCCCCCGCCCCTGGGGCCGCCCACCCCGACGGACGGTCCCGCTGCCCAAGGTAACCACGCCACTAGGGACTATCTGGCTAACCTCTTGGACGCTATGATCAATTTCATGTCACGGTTACAAGCGGACACTGTTGGCCTAATCCCAGCGCATTTGGGCAACAGCGTAAGGGGAAAGGAAGGAGCCTCGTTAGCGGTACAAAAGGGGGTGGTGATGGACGGAGCATCTGAACCAATCAAACACACACACCCAGTCAATTGATCTGGGTTTGATCCATCACCGTTCTTTAGCCCACTCTGCCACCCCAGTTCAGACCGGGCTATATGCAAATCAGTCTGACCCTGTGCCTCATGGGAACAGTCCAGCCCGAACTGCCAAGCCACGCCTTCCCTGGACCGGAAACAAGCTTCCGAGGACCGGTTTCTGGCATTCCAGCGTCTTCAGCCCGGCTTGCTTGAATCCAGTGGCATAGTGAGCAAGGGACTCACGTCTGAGCATACCCTGCCACACTTATGGCGGCCAAAGCGGTACAAAAGGGGGTGGTGATGGACGGAGCATCTGAACCAATCAAACACACACACCCAGTCAAAAGATCTCGGTTTGATCCATCACCGTTCTTGTTTCCGGTCCAGGGAAGGCATGGCTTGGCAGTTCGGGCTGGACTGTTCCCATGAGGCACAGGGTCAGACTGATTTGCATATAGCCATGTCTGAACTGGGGTGGCTGAGTGGGCTAAAGAACGGTGATGGATCAAACCCAGATCTTTTGACTGGGTGTGAGTGTTTGATTGGTTCAGATGCTCCGTCCATCACCACCCCCTTTTGTACCGCCTCGTTAGCAGCAGCGAATGTAGGGTCAGCAGGCGAGCCAGTGGGACAGATGGGGGTCACTGCGGCTGTGGGTATTCCAGCAACTACTACTTCCGGGGGGCAAATCACTGTGTCAGCACCCTTCTCGCTCCTCCCCCAATCATCCAGCCAGGTTCAGCCCCCTGTGAACATCAGTGCAGGGGTCACTCCAGTAATGTCCACCATTGTACCCGCTCCCTCAACCTCCATGGTCCAACAAGTCACCACCGCCCCGCTGCTGTCTGGGCGATGCTCACTGGGCTGGCAGGTGCCCCATGCAGGCAAAGAGGGGATTTAGAGGAGGGATTTTATAGACATTTTTACCCTGCTCATGTCGGGCCAAGAGGGCCTGGACGCCAGGAAGATAGGGGCAAGCGATAAGATAAGAACATTACCAACTGGCTTGAGGCTTTTTCCATCCTAGCTCCTGTAACAATGGAGACATTACCAGAACAGGGCCCTGGGCTAATGCAGTATTCCATGTCAATAATCATTGAGGCTAGGAAGTGGGGAGGAAATGGCTGGCTGAACTATGACAGGGAGTTCAGGAGGATGATGTCCCAGTGTCCGGGGATGGGTTGGGACCAAAAAGAGGTCCATCTATGGAGGGAAAATATGGGGGCCCGGGCATGGCAGAGTATGGGCCCCCAGGTAAATACACAAGCAGGACGGGCCCTACCCTAGGGATCCTTTCATGCGGGCGCAAGGGGTAAATAGGCATTTCACGAAGCACGCAGGGGGGAGACAAAGAGAAGGTTTCAGCAGGTCCCCCCACAGGCACGTGCTGCCTTTTTAACAATGGATCATGCTCCTGGGGTAGGATGTGCAAGTTCCAGCATGCATGTTATAAATGTTGTGGGCCTCACCCTGCGATTTCCTGCCACACTAAGCAGGGTACTCAACCAGCCAGTAAAGGCAGGCAACATAGTTGAAGCTACATGATTACCAGTATCTCTAGTTTGCCCCCCACCAATCGCCTACTCTTGCCCAATATTTTGTCCCTGCGAGCGCTTCAGACCGAGCAGGGTGCACAGGAGTGGCCCAACGCCTGCCGTAAGAGTTGCATCACCGCCTAGATCACCGTCCCAATGCTGTTCCCCGCCATTAATGCACTTCACCTGTGGCCAGAGAACCTGTCAGACAGAAAGGTCCTATTCTCGCTGGAGAATCTTGGAGTCAAACAAGAGTTGAGACCACTGGGGGAACGGTCCTTGGCACCAGGTATTAGTAAAATGTTCAAAACCACAATTGGAGCCAAGAGGGAAAAACAGACAGGATCGCCCTCCACTCAAAAGTTATAGAACAATCAAAAAGACCCTATCCATTGTCTAATACGCTCCGACTGAGCGGTTACGTAGAAAGCTATTGGCTAAAGGGAAGGTATGATCTCACGTCTGGAGTTCCATACATCTTGTCCATCCCTTAGGCAACCGGTATGATCAACCAGGTGGTCTTTGGTAAACAAAGAACAAGTGTCCAAAGTGGAGTGGCAGCATATAGTGCAGCCCTGATGAAACTGTCTTAAAGTATATGGCAGTGAAACATGTCGGCACTGGCACTAGGTAATGGTATGCATGACTAGCTACCAGCCTTTTTATTGATACAGCACCTAAACTTTTTCCCTATGAATAAAGTTGGTTAAGGGAACTGGTTGCTGTGTGTTTTATGCACTTTTTTATGTTGTATGTTTGTCACTAGCAGACTGTTTCTGCTTTTCACATTTTGTCACATATTTGTGTTGTTTGTGTTTGGACACTTTCCTCTTTTTCTTTGAGAATCAAGTGACTACCGATGATGAGACAGGGGCTTGTCTGGAAATTACATACCAGTTACCCCGGTGGTGGTGTTTCCGTGAGGTGTCACTTGTTTTTCACACATTTTTTCTGATGAGAATGTGATCCCACACCTTGAGGGTGGAACTTGGTGATAGACCTAGGTGGGCCATACGATTGGGTGTTCTGTGTTTCTGCCAAGGAAATTTGGTTTTTTAGGAATCTGGGCGCAGAGCAGTATAAGTACCCCCATAAGTTGTGGTTGGCTTTGGAGTAGTTATCAGTACGAAATGACTGTTCTTTCTCCCTACTGACTTCTGTTGACGCCCCTGGATAGGGTCTTTTTGATTAGTAAAATGTTACCTGGCCCAGCTGGCCTCAGTCAACAAAGTGTCCGATGCCTTTGGCTTGGCTGGGTTACCCAGGGGGGGCAAAGTACAGGCTTTTGTAGCTTGGGCCAAGAAACAGGGTAAGAGCCCCTCCTGGGTATGTGAACATTTGGCAGCAGCCTGACACGATGTTAAGTTGTTGGGAGGGCAGGACCCAGCTAAGTATGTTACCATCAGGGCGGGCCTGAAAGGGTGGGCAAGAGAGGCGCCTAGGGTTTCTCACAGCAGGTCCCCACTTGACTTCACAATACCACAGGCCATGCTGGAGTTGTTACCCACCCGCCCTTTGAGGCTGCATTCTGCTTTGCGTCCTCGGATCTATCCGCAGTAGTAAGCTAGTGGCTTTCTCTAAAATGGACAGTTCAGGGGACGCGTTGGGCATATCGGATATTGGTTGGGAGGACAGGTTGACTATCCACCTCAGGAAGTCTAAAACAGACCAGGAAGGGAAGTGTGTGGAAGTGGTGTTAATGCCATTGGGACACCCCAGATACTGCCTGGTCTGCAAGGTCAGGGAGTATGTAGCACTGCTCCCAGTGGTACCGGCCCATTTATTGATCCATGCAGTTGGGGGGCCTCTAACCAAGTGTAAGATGGAGCGTATTATGGGGGCACGCTTGTACAGGGCTGGCCTTCACACTATATCCACCCTTGAAGGCGTCTGTGTTGCAGGAAGTAGTTCTGCAGTGTTGTGTGCTAATATGGTTTGCTGCATTTTGCAGTGTTTGAGTGCAAAGGCACAATGGCTTTGAATAATAAAAATACTCAGTTAAAACGTGTCCTTTGTTTTATCACGCAAATGCACAACATGCATTTTTTTACATTGCCGCGGGTTCTGCTTACACCACCGCCCGCCGCAATGTAAAAAATGCGGGATGCGCCCGCCAGTGTGGAGGGTGCATCCTAATTTTAATGGCGGGCCGGCCGCCCCTATGGTGGGCGGTCCCTTTTGCCATTGCGATGACGGGCGGACTTTGTCCACCCGCCATCGTAATATACCCCTTTATCTCCTATGTGAGTTCTTTACAGAAAGCAATCATGTTGCTGTTTTGCCCACTCAGTGCATTGTATTGTAGGCAATAGACCCCTCTCACAAAGGTAAATAAATATACACGTGGGCCTCATTTATGAGGCTCCTTGTGCTGCCAGAACATCACTTTTTGGAACATTCCGTGGGGCAAGAGCCTGCATGATTTTTATCAGGCAGCACAAAGCCACTTTCTCTGGCGTAATGCTGCCTTGTAAATATTGTCCCTTTAACGCAATTTTCTGTGTCAAAGGGACGTGCTGGAGGCATTCCCAGCAACATCCATAGACCAGCCCAGGAGCAAGGCCTATGGTGCTGCCCTACAGCGAAAAAACTAATAAATGAGGCCCATGTATATTTATCATATGTATAATTATTTCTACTCTTAAAAGTAATGTAATACTTCACATTTTTGCTATTTACCATTTTCTAGTGGAGATTTATACCAAGGTGTAAACGTACATGTCTTCACCCCCTCAAATTACAACCGAATTTACTACTGTAAAGTTACTGCTATCGACCTTTCACCTATTGGTGAAGATTTCTACCACTGAGGTGGAGATCCCGCTATGGGAAAGTATAGGAAATACCACGAAAGTTTAGCATTAAACAAAAAAAAAATTCGAATTAAGAATATTAATCTTCATACTTTAATATATTTATTATGGACCAGGAAATAATAAAACAAACTGTACGCACTTTCAATTACAAGTTTAAATATATATATTGTATGATAAAACAATTAAAATATATTAATTTAATTTATAGATAATAATTATAAAACAATAATTAAAAAAACATAATAACTCCCCTTTAAAATCTGCTTTAACTGCTGGTCAGTACTTACATGAGATTACCATTCTCATTGTGACATTACTATGTCACTGTGTCATTCCGAAGTTACATTAGTATAGTGGGATGTGTTTTGTGCTTTGCATTGACTTCAACACTGTTAATACTGTAACTATATATTAAATACATGAAAGAGTAATATAAGGTTGTGTAAATAAAGCCTTGTTTAGACAGTCGTACTTTATTGTGAGTGTAGCAGATGTGTGCATTACACCTAGAGCCATTCTTCAGTTTAGCCTCAGAATGTTTGTGCACTTCTGCCCAGGAAGTCATGGATGCCTAGGTGAGATGCACTACATATTGAGGACTTATTACCTTGACCACTAATTACCAGTTATTCTGAGATTTCTTTCCGTAAGGGAGCCGCATGGCCCCTGTAATTGTACCATCTGGGAAATGCAGCCTTTTTGTAGCTACAGTAGGTTTCTGGAAGGTGATTTCTTCCAAGTGGTCAGCATCTGAATTTCGCACTAGAATGTTTCTTTAAAATGTTTAGTCTATACCAGTATATGAGATTTAGTTGAGAAGTGTGTATACTAGGCAGGAGCATCTTCCTTGATGCTGCAGTTAAAAAGTAATTAAATGCCATGATGCCGTTGTTGTTCAAATTATTATATTGAGCTAGGTTGGGAATTTGTTACAAGGGCCACCAGAAGGCATTGGACTCTCAATGCCCCACCCAAGGGGCATTGAGAGCTCCAATATAATCGACAAATCCATTAGCACGTGTTGCCCCTTAGTGGCTTGTGCTAAGATTAATGTTGCTCCCCTAACGGATAGGGGTATGCTGGTGTTAGGTTCAGTATATCAACATACATGTTTGATAATATGATTGTTGTGCTCAATTTGTCATTCTTTGGGTTTTCTTTTCTAAGGTGCTGTCGAACTCATGACTGCCGCTATACAAAACTAGGGGGAAGAGGATGCAAACCAAAGGCTGACAGCTTCAAGTTCAACATGAGCGGTGGGAACGTAGCATGTGGTGAGAACTTGTGTTTATTTATATTCCTCTAACATGAGGGGTTTTGGGATACTGAGCAGGTGCCTGTTTAGAGGTAAAGAGGTATAGGAAAAAGAAAAGCCTGATGTATATGGAATTGGCTGGTTCAGAGAGTGGGCTTCACAGGAAGTGACACATTTGGTTGTAGTCCTATATATTGACTACAAAAATACCAACCTAAAAAGATACTGATATGGAAATGTCTACTGTCAAAATATCGATTTTCAATACTGATACTTCAAATCCAAGAAACATCTACTACCAAGATATCAACAAACAAAAATATAGTCTTGAAAATATTGACTATAACAATATAGACAATCAAAATGAATATTTAAATTATCCAAGAAATTAACTAAAAAAATAATGTGTACCACAATGTATATAACATAAATAATATATTATAATTAAATACAAATTAAACGTTTTACTCATTTTTAATCATTTGAAAATAGATCTATGTCTCTAATACGTTTCTACTCAAACATAAAATAAATTAATTTATTTGAATTTTTTGGAAACAATTAGAAATAATAGAAAGAGTTTTCAAAACGATAATAAGGACACATATAGTAAAGTAAAGTCCACATTTGTAAAGCGCACAATCACCCGTAAGGGTCTGTAGGCGCTGGGGGGCCGTCGGGAAGATTAAGCGAGCTATTGCCCAGAGTCACATGGTGCTGGGCTAACCTGCCGCCGGAGCCGGGGATCGAACCGTGGTCCCCAGATTCCAGCGTCAGTCGCCCTGGCCGCGGCGCCACACCTCTTCCCATATCAAGTATGTAAAATAAATGTAATCTTTTAACATGTTTCTTCATCTAACAACATAAATACAATTAATTATCATGACAACTCAAGTATATTTTTATTAAAAATAACTATTATATGCTGAAGAATTTAGAAAAAAGTAAATATATTTTTTTCAAATACATATTGTGTAACAAAAATGTATATATATATGCAGATATATACCCAATATGCATTCATTAGATACTATTGTATTAAATATTACATGATTTATAATATTTAATACATAAACAAGCATTACAAAGATATTAATAAGTCAAGGCTCAACAAAAGAAGCCAAAATACAGTTTTAATATTGCCTAGATTATGAAATATTTATTATAATCTCGATTTAAAAAATATATATGTCGATTAGGGATTACATGTATTATTGTAACTCCAGTCGTAACAAACATTGGGGAATGCATATATAGCAGAGGGAGAAACATTTACTATTCTAACTGCAGTATTACTAATGTTTGGGAAGGTCATATATGTGGGTCAAGACACATTTACTATTCTAACCCCAGTTCTATAAACATTAGGGAAAGTGTTTGTATTTGTAATGTAATGTATGTATACTTGTAAAGCGCACTGTTACCTCGTTACGTGGTGTCCTGGCGCTGTATACCGCTGGGGAACCCGTCCTGGCTTTCCCTGTGAGAGGGCACCCCAAGGTGAAGTCAGGCATCCCCGGCGTTGCTGGGGCCGTTGTAGAGATTAAGCAAGCTATTGCCCAGAGTTGCAGAGTGGGACCCATGGTTAGCGTAGGCACCTAAGCGAGAATTATCGAGTCCGCGGACATTGACCCAAGACCCTGCCGCGTCGGGAATTGAACCTTGGTCCCAGGCCGACCTCTGCTTCAGGGTCTGCCGTTTCTAACCAGTGAGCCACACTTCTCCACTTGTGGGTGTCAAATATACTATTCTAGTACAAAACCTGCAAAAAATTAGGTAAGTGCATCTATTTAGAGGTATCAGATTTAGCATTCTAACTCTCCTCCCTCTAACATTGGGGAAAGTGTAGATAATTGGGGAAGGTCACATTTACTAGACTAACTCCAGTCCTGCAAACTATGGGGATAAAACATGGAATTTGAGTCAGTGATACATTTATTAATCTAACTCAAGTTCTACATAAATTGGGGAACAAAAACATCAATGATGTTCTGGAGCCATACCTAAAGCACAAGACCACTTGTTTGGTGGGCTAGTGATGTATTGGTGAAATACTAGTGCTCTTACATGAGACAGAAAATCTATGTCCCATTACTACCAGTAAAATGCGGCTATGTTAGCATTGTGGAAAAAAGTACAAAAAGCTGTGATAAAATCAGTGCTTAAATTGTTAAACAAATAAGTGCCAGGACCCTCTTAGGGAGTCCACCACGCATGCACCACCCATTGCCACTGCCAGAGCTGCCAACACAGTCCCTACATAACTACTAACCATCACACTGCTACAAGTGTGACTATTTACACTGTGCGAGGACTCCAAAGCTAAAAGAATAGCTTGGGCTGCAGGTATTAGTTGTAAAAAAAAAAAATGTAAATACATATTTGTAAAGCGCAAACTACTCACCCTTTAGGGTATCAAGGGACTGGGGGCCGTCATGGAAATTAAGTGAGCTACTGCGCATAGTCGCATGGTGCTGAGCTGCCGACGGAGCCGGGAATTGAACGATGAACACTGTGCTCTGAAGACAGCTGCTCTGGCCGCTGCACCACACCTCTCCACAGCTGTGTTTAGTGTATATTGAATTTATAAACAGCTGTTGTTCTGCTCCTCATTAAATTACACAAAAAGAGCCGCCATGTGTCACCTGTTATGAGTGGTGGGGCTAACAATTAAGGGCCCAATTACAATGCGGTTTGGAAGGCCTCCTAAGGGCATTTGTTCTGTCTGAATCGGATCATAAATGTGTCTTCCTGACCGACTCGGAAAGGGTTCCTACCCACCGAGTAGAATGCGATTTAGGATTTGAGAATGACCGAGCTCTACACAGCAGATTTGTACTCCTCTACTGGTCGTGTGACTTGTGTTTCCTAATGACCGAGTATGATGCTGGATTTGGACAGCCTTTCTGAATCGTGCTGTCTGACTCAAATCCGCCGTGAGGATCAACCTTTGGAATCCCATATTGGGCTCCCTGCACCCAGAGCCTTCCAATCGGAATCCGTGTGGGTACCCAGGGGTCGCCCCTTATCAGCCATGCACAGTGTGGCAGGCACCATGGGGTGCCCACCATGGGGTGCCCGATTTTCCCCAGCCACCCATTTCTTCAATGGGAGCCTATGCACTCAGTTGGAATATAGGCTGTCATTGGATTCCGGCCAAATCATATCTGGAAGCATCAGGATGCATTGTACTTGGTCAGTCGGACTCTCCCGAACTGAGTTGGTTGGAACCCATTCCCAAGTACATTCAGTCGGGAAGATTTCTAAACCCCATCATAATCGGAACCTAAGTGCTGGTGCTGTGCACCGGAAACCACTGGCTCAAATTAAGCACTGGATAAATTGTTGTCACACTCTATTCCACATTTTAGTCAAGATGTATCTAAATCAGGCTGTAATACATATTGGTAACATCATGATTTCCCAGAAATCTAAAGGAGTGCTTGAGTTTTTAAGAAACTGCTACTGAACTCATTAAGTGAAGATAAAGGGAAAATTTGCACACACTAGATATTTGTCTGTACCTCGCTGAGTTCTTTCAAATTCACAGTCACTCTTCCTCTTAACATTACTAGGAGTAATCAAGAGTAAAGCCTTAATTTATAGAGAAAGACAAAAGAGTGTGGAGCAAATGTATAGGTTGCTTCCAGACATGGTACAATCTGCTTACAGGTTACCTGAGCAAAACTGTTCTGCGGCTTTTGAGCCCACATCTCTGTTATCCTCCATGGTACAACTTTACCAGGATACAACTCTAGCTGTTTTATTCTGGCCAATGCATTTAGCTAGAACAATTCAAAAACTCAATTGCTTTTCCATTTAAGATACTTCAATTGGAGTGAAGTAATTTCTTGGAGATGTAGAACCACCCGTCTTCTCAAGAGTCAGCCTATGCTTAAAGCATCTGCTGTCACTGGGCGCTCCAAGCATACTCAAAGTATCTGCGGCTCATGTTATGTTATGTTATGTTGAACACATTTATATATAGCACATGGCTGCTCCAGCAACGGGGCGTCCCAGCGCTAGCAGATGGGTGGCCAGAGGGAAAGGACTAGATGGTGGAAAAAAGCCAGGTTTTAATCAATGTCCTAAATGCTCAGTGATCTTGTGTGCTCCGGGCAGCAAGTGGAGGGGAGTTCCATAGGGCAGGGGCCATGACCTTGAAAGAGCACCCCATGCTCTATGCCTACGTTAACAAGGAGTACACGCAGATGCAGGTCAGCGGAACGCAGAGCTTGCAATGGAACATATGGAGCCCCTGCAGAATTTCCGGACCCTGGCCATGTAAGATCCTGTGTGTGGCACAGAGAGTTTTGAAACCGGACTTTGTGTTCAATTGGCAACCAGTGGAGACAGCAGAGAAGATTAGAGGTGTGACAGTACTTTGATAGGGCAAAAAGGATGCCTGTCGCAGCACTCTGTGCCCACTGAAGTCTTTTAATTACAGTTTTATTCACGCCAAGTAGGAGGCCAATTCATTAATCTAAGAGCTACTGAGCTACAGAACAATCATTTGGCGGGTGGATGCATCAAAGAACCCCAGAATGGGTTTAAGGCCGCGTAGGAGGCCAAAGCATGTCCCTGCTACTTTTTTAGCATGAAGCTCAAATGAGAGGGCATTGTCCACCAGGACCCCTAAGTTCTTGACTGCAATTTTTGGTTGGGCTGGGGTGCCCAGAGCTGTGGGCAACCATTGGTAATCCCATTTATGGGTATCACGGCCAACCAAGAGCACCTCAGTTTTAGAGGAGTTAAGTTGTTAGTAGTTGTCCGCCATCCAATCCGAAATGGCCAGGACATCTTCACGGAATTTCAGTTGGCCTTGATCAGGGTTGTTGGAGAAGGTAAATACCAACTGGGTATCATCAGCATAAGATACCATATTGATGTTCTGGGCTTTGGCCAGGAGGGCGGACATACTCATTAAACAGCATGGGGCTCAAGGCAGACCCCTGGGAGACTCTACAGCTGAGGGGGTAGATGCTGAACAGGTAGGGAGAGGCATAGACTTGAAGGAGTGCTTAGACAGAAAGGACGCACGCTAGGCAAGGGCCTTGCCTCCGAACCCGATCCCCCTAGCTGTTGAAGCAGAATCTTATGTGAGACCGTGTTGAAGGCTGCACTGAGATCAAGTAAAATCAGTGCTGAAGTGTTATCCTTGTCTAGCGTGGCCCACCGCAGCTCTGTGACTGCCAGAAGAGCTGATTCCGTACTGTGTTTGGGCTGGAAACCATTTTGTGATCCATCTAGAATCACATTAGTTTCCAAATATTTAGTCAGGGTAATGTTAACATGGGGCTCCATCACCTTAGCCAGATATGGGAGCAGAGAGATTGGCCAAAAATTCTCCGGCAGAGACATCTCTAATGGGGCTTTTTCAGCAAAGGAATGACGTTAGCTGCCAAGATATCCATGTCTTTAAGAGACAAGGATGGCAGACCCTGTAGAGAATGAGAAAGGTCTGTCGAAGAAGAGATCGCTAAAGATTTGGAGGCTCCCATCCTCATGTTAAGTGCATTGTAGATGCATTCTACCTAATTAATGAAATACCTCACCAGTAATTTGCATTGGGTGTTAGAGGATATGGTACTATTAGTTCCTGTAGAGGGTTTTATCATATCCTTCATAAGGGCAAAACTAGTTTTAGAGGGGTTGGGGCTTGACGAGATCAGGTTGGCATAGAATGAAGCTTTGGTCTTTTGAACTAGTTTGTGGTAGGCTTTAACTGTATTCCTATAGATATTTTTTGCAGTACCATCATAGGTACGCCTCCAAGCTCGTGCCAGAATTTTACAGTTTTTCTTTTCCGACATCAAGGTCTTGTTGTACTAGGCGTGAGTTTGCATGCGTTTAGCCCCAATCAGTTTCTTCGGGATACAATGGTCAAGTGTATTGTTAATCCAACCCCTGAAGGCTCTGTCAGATGCCTCCAAGTCAGTGAGCCATTCTGGGCAAGACGAATTTAAGGTAGATACAAAGGTGGACACGTCCAATTTGTGCAATTTGTGGACACGTCCAATTTTTGCCAAGGACGCTTCATGGAGGACTGGCAGGAGGTCCGCATAGGAGCGCCTACAATACTGAGGCACATACAAATGAGAAAGTGATCTGTCCAGGTCAGAGGGAGGGGTGTGTAAACTTCCAAAGACTGGAGATTAGAGAATATTGGATCAAGTACGGGGCCACCAATGTGTGATAGTCCCTCTACTAATTGAGTTAGTTTGCAGGCATCCATGTCTCCCAGGAAGTTGAAATCTCCTGGGAGTCATTGCGTTCCAAATGTAAATTAAGGTCACCTATAATGTTCAGATTGGCTGTTCTAGGACAAAAGTAGATGCAGTGCATATTAAGGTTTCTTGAAAGGCCTTGGCCGGACCCGGCTCATCACCCTGTGTGCTAATAGAACACAGAAATTTGTATCCCTTCAATCATCCAAAGCACTTAAAGACTATACTACTCTTAAAACACATGTTGTTTGCTGCTATGGAGACCAAAAAGAGTAGGATATACCTCTCTGCTTTGGAATTCATTACCTCTGTCAAGCGCATAAAAAAGACTGATGTGGTGTAGACCCAGACAACAGGGCTTACCAGGCTGCCTGTCCACATCTCCACATAATAGTGCCAGACAATTATGGTTTTAAAAAAAGTGATGGATGGAATACTTGAATAAATCTAACTCTCTCGCAATTCCTTGGGGCTGCACCCCAATTCTTTGTTTTTCACCCACCGTGCCACCTCAGTTTTCACCCATCCATATGCAAATCAGTCCTGACACTTATCCGATGGGAGCAGGCTAGTCTGAGCTGCCACGCCAGCCTCTCCCTGAACCCAAACACCAGCAGACTCGTCCAGTATGGACTGAACTGTTCCTATTAGAGCAGGGCCTAGACTCGAGTGCATAAGGCAAGTCTCTGTCTAGAATGGCAGTGGGCAAAAGAAATGGTCTGGAATGCAGTTCAGAATATTTGCCAGTGGCCAAGAGTAATTCAAGCATTTGTTCCATTACCTTAATGTTTTTGCAGCAGATGTCAGCAGATGTCCTAAGTGCGATATGAATGCCCAGACATGGGTCCCATGCTCACTGTGGCCTAGGACTCAAGTTATACCTCACTGATGAGGCCTAAGTAGGGAAAAACCGGTCTGGGGTTGCTTGTGTTCCCTTTGAAGAGAAGCTAGACTGACAGTTTGGGCTGGACTGTTCTTATTGGAGCAGGACTAAGACCAGTTTGCATGTGGCAGAATTCTGTCTAGAATGGCACAGTGAGTGAAAAATGATGGGCTGGAATGAGGCCCAGAGCAATTGTCAGTGACTGAGATTAACTCAAGTATTCCTTTCATCACCTTGTTGTTTTTGCTGTACATGCCCTAAGTGTGACAGGTATGCCCAGACGTAGGTCCTGTATTCACTTTGCCATAGCATTCAAGCTATACATTATTAAAAAGTCCTTAGCAGGTTGAAAACAGTCTGGGTTTGCTTCTGTTCCCATTTGGAGGGGACCTGGTCTGGCAGGTTCTTGAGAGGGCATCCCTTCAATTGCATAGGGGCATGGCCCCATGCAAATGAGGATATAATTTTGCCTCTGTGTCAATGCCTTTAAACGGATGCAGGCTCACATGCAAACAGGCCCTTCGAAGTCCATCTGACAGTGTGCCACACTGTTAGTTTACCCTTGAGGGCAGCCTATTGGTGGTGCAGAAAAAGGCGTCCCGTTAACCTTCCATACATCCCACTGCCGACGGATGCATTCACTCACTATCAGTGGCGGCACGCCGAGGGAGTGCTGCGGGACGGTAGGGCGGGCGCAATGTAAATTGTTTTATTTCTTTATTTACTTAACTCCGTTCTGCTGTTTGCCAGAGTTTACTACCCCCACCCTTCCCCTCCCCCACCACACTGCCCCGCTGCACTCCCTAGGCGAGCCGCCACTGCTCACTGTACCTGTCTGCGTGGAGAATTCTTTCCCTTCTTTGAAGTGCAGGTGGCTGCCTCTTGCACTGTGAAACACAAAGAGGCTTGGAAGCAGCTGCACCATATTTCACTGAATGCCCAAGGGCAGCGCATTTATGATAATATAGCGCACTATCCCGGTTTGCCCGAAGCACACCTTTTGAAATGTGCATCATGGTACAAACTGTAACACTGGACTCTATGGGGCACAGAGTATGGCCAAACAGTATTGGTAGTCTGTCTGACTTGGTGAGGTCTACAGTTTGTCATTCATGGTGTTGCCTATCAGTTTCTCTACGCAAGATCTTCCGATGGATCCCCACCGAGACCAGGAAGACGGTCATCCAGGCCCTCGTCACCAGCCGACTGGACTACCGCAACTCCCTCTACGCCGGAACCACGGCCAAACTCCAGAAGAGACTCCAGCGGATCCAGAATGCCTCAGCAAGACTCATCCTGGACATCCCCCGACACAGCCACATCTCCGGACACCTGAGAGACCTGCACTGGCTCCCGACCAACAAGAGAATCACGTTCCGACTCCTCACCCACGCACACAAAGCCCTGCACAACCAAGGCCCAAGATACCTCAACAACCGCCTCAACTTCTACACTCCCACCCGCCAGCTGTGATCGACCAACCACGCCCTCGCCGCCGTCCCCCGCATCCAAAGAGCCACCACAGGAGGAAGGTCCTTCTCCTACCTGGCCGCCAAGACGTGGAACTCCCTCCCCACCCACCTCCGCCTCACCCAAGACCACTTCGCCTTCAGGAAGCAGTTGAAGACCTGGCTGTTCGAGCAGTAGCGGACCCCCCCCCCCCACCACCTTGAGACCCTCCGGGTGAGTAGGGCGCTATATAAATGCCTTGATTGATTGATTGATTGATTGATTGATTTCTCCTGTTGTCATATTATCTTTCACAACTGCCAATGAGTGCACTGTTTTGCAGGTTTTAGTCTCACTCATAGTGCTATTTGTCTTCCTTTTTCACAGAGATTTTATCACGTCAATCCTTCCACTAGAAGAGCAAAAAATCCCCTACAGAACAGTTAGAAAAAAAGAGATGTCAAACCAAATGCATGTTGTTTCTCAAATGCTCAGGTTCAGTAGCACAGATGAGGTAGTGCACAACATATAGAGTACATACAAATGGAGATTTATTTATTTATTTACTTTGGGAATTTGTAGAGCGCAGCTATCACCTTAGAGGTATCCTGGCGCTTAGGCTTCACAAAGTGGCAGACAAGAATGTGGCAGGGGGAAGGGGGTCCAGCAGGTTAGACCTTCGGAAACAGCCAAGTTTTGACACGTTTCCTGAAGAGAAGAAGTTCCTCGGTTTGACGGATCTCCAGGGGCAGACTGTTCCAAAGCTTAGCGGCAGCAACTCCGAAAGATCTGCCCCCCACCCTGACCCTTTTAAACTTGGGTACTTTCACTAAACAGGCAGTTGCCGAGCGGAGTGCTCTGGTAGGAATATACCAGGCAAATTTGGCTTGCAGAGAGCTAGGCCCAAGTCCATGCAGGGCCTTAAAGACAAGGCAGAGGGATTTGAAGAATATTCTCTGCCTCAGCGGAAGCCAATGAAGCTCAGCCAACGCCGCCGAGGCAGAGGATCTTCTAGGCCAGCCCAGAGCAAGCTTGGCGGCGGCCGACTGTAATCGTTGAAGTCTGTCTAGCAGCATGCCCGGTGAATCAAGCAGGAGGGCATTGCAATAGTCGAGTCTGCTCGATATGGTGCATCTGACCACCAAGGCCCGGGCCTGTAAGGGAAGTAGAGGTAGGATCTTTCGAAGAGGCCTGAAGAGGGCAAAGCAGGTGGACACCGTTTTCGCCACCTGAGCTTCCATGCTCAATTTATTGTCCAGCATGACGCCCAGGTTACGAACAGTGGTGACCGGTTGAGTTTTTGTTACTGTTTCTGGAGGCCAGAAATTGTCCGGGAAAGGACGAGGAATCCGGCCCCCAGCACAGAACAGCACCTCAGTCTTGCTGGCATTGAACTGCAGGGAATTACTATGCAGCCAGCTAGCCGTATCACGCATGCAGTCATGAAATGTCTCCAGCGAGATCGATTCCTCACCCTACCACGACAAGATGATTTGGGTATCATCTGCGTAGGTAATAGCGTTGATCTGATTTATCAACGTGATCAGAAGTTTCAGATACACGTTAAATAAAATAGGACTAACTGCCGAGCCCTGCGACACCCCCTGAGGCACCAGGGTGAACTCAGATTGAAAAGGGGGGAGGGACACCGCCTGTTTCCTATTAAATAGGAAAGAACGAAACCATTGCAGAGCGGTACCCCCTACCCCGGCCTCACTCAATCTTTCCAGGAGGATCCCATGATTAACTGTGTCGAATGCGGCAGACAGGTCAAGCAGGATCAAAGCCACTGCCTGACCTCTGTCTGCACGCATTCGGAGATCCTCCATTGCAATGAGCAAAGCCGTTTCTATCCCATGGGCTGGGCGAAAGCCAAATTGGATTTCGTCCAGGAGTTGATGTTGCTCCAAATATTGAGAAAGAAGCGAGCTCACCCAGCGTTCAGTCATTTTTGCAGGGAATGGTAACAAGGAGATTGGTCTATAATTTTGAAGACACTCTGGATTAAGGGATAATAAGCACATAGCAGTGGACGTGGCTCCAACAATCTCTGTGGGGACATCCACCAGTGGTTCAGCAAAAAGGTGCGAACTTGCAACTTAAAAAAAAACTCGAAACCATCCCTGTTTTACAAATGTGCCAATAGGTCCATCACTATATGCTCTGGTCCTCATAATGATTAAATTGGCATCCTAATGCTCTTTCAGGATAGTGAGCAGTCAAAATATCTAAATTTTAATATCGACCTGCACTAATATCGAGTTTTTGATATCGTAGGGACAGAATATTGAAGTCAAGAATATCGTTGACCAGAATATCGACTGCAAGGTAAGAAATATTTATTTATTTCATATCGAAGTAAGTGTGTTATGTATTTTAGTATGTATTTTATATGTCTGTTTAACTTTTTTTAATGTTTTTTCATAAATTTTAAATATATGTATTAAATGTTTAGAAAATAATTATTTTTTTTAAAAAAAATATGCATTTTAGTATCAGAGTGGGTTGTGAGTTTATAGAAGAATAGGGTGGGAAGTAATTTAATTATAATTAATGAATTAATATGTTTTTATTTATTGTTATTGATTGTTAATTTTATGTTAATTAATTATTATTTGGTCATTAGTTTTTATTAATTGGTTAATTTATATTAATTATAGTTATTTTATATTAATTTGTATTTATTGTTAATTAATTTATTTTACATTAATTACTAATTGGTAAATATTTTTTATTAATTGATAATTACATTCGATTCGATTCAATAAGTTTTATTCTGTTCAGATAAAACAACCATAAAAGCACAATACAAATAGAGTTGTTAAAATCCAATTACAGTTCATTAGATAAATGGAATACATTCACAGTAATTAATACAGCTTAAAACAACATACTTTTCCTAATTAATTATGTTATTTTTAATGTGTAGCAGGTTGTGGGTTTATAGGGGAATAGGGTGGGAAATAATTTAAATATAATAATTAATTACTTAATATGTTTGTATTTATTGTTATTGATTATTAACTTATTGTTAATTAATTAATAATTGCTTAATTTTTAAATATATTATATTATTATAAATAATGTATAATTTATCTTTATTTTTGGTATTGTTAATTACATTAATTACATTATTGTGAATTAATTATTAATTGGAAATTAATTTGTATTACTTGATTAATTGATAATTAAATTATTTGTGTTATTTCTATGTGTAGCACATTGTGTGTATAGGGGAATAGGGAGGGAAGTAATTGAATGTTATTTAAGTAAATATCAATTTAATTGAATAGATATTTAATATTTTGTTGTTAAATATTTATTAATATATTATTTTATAAAAAATATTTAATTGATAAGTATGTTAATTTAACTCGTACGTTATACAAAAACAAAAGGGAAGGTGCACTCCGATGAAGTCAATATAGCGAAAGGTATTTTAAAAGTCTCTTCTTTATTCAACATCAAAGTTTTCAATCGTCGAAGGCACAGCCAATGCGTTTCGTACCCCTTGTGCCACGGGAACTTCGTCAGGGCAAAACAGTATATTTGGTGTGAAGCCAAACGTCACGTTTATACGAGAATAATCTATTCTGGTAGTGAGCGTCCCAATAATGCAGAACTTTTAAAACGATTCTGAGGGTACCACATTCATGTTCACCAGGGGTTTCATCATTTGTTCTTAATATTAATTGCGGATAAGCGCCAAAATTGCTCGCTGATCTGTTGGGATGAAGGGTGATTGGGAAAGTCGAAATAAGGACCTTGGTGAATAAAAACTGCAGACCCAGGAAAGGAATAAGGAGTTATATTTTCTCCGCAGAAAAAGTACCTCGCTTCAATCGGGCGAGGTTCCAAAACCAAATAGGTTGAGGGCCGTTCCCAGAGTGATACCTCCAATACGTGCAGCAATCAATAATAAACACAGATGCAGCACCTGTAGTCGGGCACCGGAGTCGTAGATCACAAAAAATTCGAGACCTTTTTGTATACCGGTTTAATTTAGACATCCTTAAACAGCGGATGTTGGAAGTGACTGCACCACCTGATATTTGGAAGACACGGAACTAATGTGCTTGACCTTGGTCTGCTCTTTGTGCTTTCTTAGTGTTTAACTCGTACGTTATCCTACACTTTCCCTACTGTTGCACTCACTAGAGTGGGAATAGTCATTTTTACCCCTCCGCTATTCAACACTTTCCCTACTGTTGCACTCACTGGAGTGGGAATAGTAATTTTTACTTCTCCCCTATCCAACACGTTCCCTACTGTTGCGAATAGTCATTTTTACTTCTCCCCTATCCAACACGTTCCCTACTGTTGCACTCACTAGAGTGGGAATAGTTTTTTTAACCTATACGCCATCCAACACTTTCCCTACTGTTGCATTCACTGGAGTGGGAATTGTAATTTTAACCCCTACGCTACCCAACACTTAACCTACTGTTGCACTCACTGGAGAGGCGAATAGTAATTTTAACCCCTACGCTATCTAACACTTTCCCTACTGTTGTAGTCACTGGAGTTGGAATTGTAATTTTATTTCCTCCGCTATCTAATATTTTTTATATTATTTTAGGTAATGTAGTGTATAATACATTTTAAAAAGATTGAAAATAATTTTACTTTTTTAATTTGTTACATATATTTATTTAATTGTTATTTATATTATTGTTTTATGTGTATAGAAGTATTTATAATTTATAAAAAAATAAACAATTTATATGTTATTAAAATAAAAATTAAAACATATTAGTAAGTATATATATTATATCTTATATGTATATGTTTAATGTCTTTTTTATTTATATATATTTCTTATAATTTTTAAGCATTTTAAAATATTTTTAACTGTTTATTTTAATTATATGTGTTATTTACTTTATTTTACAATATGTTTTTTAACTTAAATAAAAAACGATATCTTTAACAACTATATTTTTGACATCGATATTTTTTTCCGATATTTTTATACTTACCATAATGTGGATGGGATGTCGATATTCTTGACTTCGATATTTTTGCTGCAATATTTTTGTAGGTAGGTATTGTGACCTTCGATATTTTGTCAGTGATTCTTTCAGCATAGGTTGACACAAGTTAAGGTCTTGAGGAGAAGCAAACGTGCTAAAATCCGAGTTGTATTCCATTGTGGGAAAAAATGGTCCACAAGGTACACTAACATATAGCTTTAAGTTAAGGCTGTTGTTCAAACCATGTAGTCTGTGTATAGCTCTCAGTTTTCACATGTAACTATACTACCGAACACTAGGTGCTGTACTACAAACCTGTTTCATAGAGTACTACAAGGCCCCCTTACTCTCTTTAACTATTCTCATGGTGCTGTTAAAAGAAACAGGAGAAGAGGAGGGCAGTACAATGCACTGTCAAGAATAATTAAATCCGAGTAGTTTTCAATAACACAAAGGGAGGGCATTATTTAAACATAGAAATGTATAGTTCACATCAAAAGCTAATACTGATATATGTATGAGTTGGAAAATGGCCTTCTCTGCAGAGTCCCCCCAAACCTCTTGCCTTTGTCTTTGTCTTCTTTTTTTTCTGACCTTGTTTTTGTTGTCTTTAGGACTCTACCATTGCTAACCAATGCTAAAGTATATGTGTTCTGTCCTCCAAACATGGTAACATTGGCTCATATGGAATTGGCCTATTTAATTTACTTATAAGTCCTTCGTAAGGTGTACTACATGTGCCAGGAGCCTGTTAATTAAATGCTACTAGTGGGACTGCAGCGATACTGCAGCACTGCTTGTGCCACCCACTTAAGTAGCTCTTAAACCATGTCTCAGGTCTGCCACTACAGGATCTATGTGTGCAGTTTACTGCCACTTCAACTTGACATTTAAAACAACTTGCCAAGCCTTCAACTCCCCTTTGTGTATATATAATTCACCACTAAGATAGGCCCTAGGTAGCCCTAAGGGCTAGGTGCTATATAAAAAAAAGTAGGACATGTAACTTTATGTTTTGTATCTCCTGGTAGTGACAAACAGGTACATTTATTTTCACTACTATGAGGCCCACTTGTCTCATAGGCTAGTATTGGGAATTCCTTAATACACTTTTAAGCTGTAATTCCTGATCACAGAGGAGTAGCTTTTTCATGTTTCATATTTTTGGAATTATAATCATAAATCCTCCTCACTGGTGAAGTTGGATTTACCATTACTGTTTTAGAAATACCACTTTTAGAGCATGAACATTTCTGTGCACTATTTTCTCTGTGTGCCTAGCAGCCTGTCTTCAAATACCTGTATGCGGTGGGTGTCAGCTACACTTTGTTCATTCCCTCTAGACAGCCACAACATAGGAAGGATAAGTGTGTCCGAGTACCCATCTACATCTGCATTCTGATTGGCTTGCCTTGGCAGGATGGAAGGCAGGGGCTAACACTGCACTTGAATAGGCAGTGTCCTGTCCCCACACAAAGGATGTATTACCCTCCACGATAGCCTGGTAGAAAAGATGGGGTTGAAAGGGATACTAAGCACTGCAGAGAGACTGCTTTGAAGTCACCCCCCACATCAAAAGCACTTTTGGGTATAAGTACTAGGGGGTTTAAAAGAATTTCAGGCAGATCACCACCTCACGCATGGCGGTGGCAATCCACCCAACATTCTCCTCCGCCCTCATTCCATTTTCCCCCACCACATTAGTATGGCGGGGAACCCAGCGAACAGGAAGACCGTCTGCCGTTTTCCCGCCAGTCAACTAGTCGACTGGGCAGAAAAGGGCCTGCATATGGTGGCGTGTCTGCGAGACACCGCCATCCATATTACTATGCTTGCGGTGATGTGCCTTTCCATGGCGGCGTTGCTGTCATGGAAATGCATGTTGTTTCTGCATTCAGGCGCCCCGTAGTGGAGCCCCAGGGTATTGGGGGTGGGGGTACACATGGGGGTACCTATGGTACCCCCATCATTTGCATGCACAACGTGGCAGGCACTGCGCTGTGCCTGCCACGTTGTGCCTGCAAATGCACACAGTGCAGCCACAGCATTGTGGCGGGCGGTGCTCTCCTACAGGTACCCAATGTAGCCTGTAGGAGAGTAGGGTCTGCTTCCTATGGTCACCCCCACTTTTTGCTGTGATTCTCTGTTTTTTTTACTCTAATGTCGCTGTGGGCCTGCTAATCAGACCCACAGCCCAGCTGTTCTCTCTCTAAATTGATACCATGCACTTTAGGTGCATACCAGATTGGTTACTGGGTAACCCTTGGGAGCCCCTGTATAGTGTACCATAGGTAAGCATGGGCTGAAAATTGGTTCCGCTCGCAGAATTTGCGGATTTTCCGCTATTTCGCGATCCGCGAATCTTGCGAAATTGCAGTAAAATCCGCGAATCAGCGGGGACGAATTTTCAGCCAAGCACTTACAGCAGTGGTCTTCAATCTGTGGGGTGCGCCCCCCTAGGGGGGTGTGACACCTTCCCAGGGGGGGCGCCACTCCACTTCAATCTGACCTTTGTGCCCTGTAATCGTCCGTCTGCCCGTGCAAGTCTTCTTGAAGCACTCAGGTATGTGAAAGGGGGAGGGGGGGAGATCCATGGGGCAGGTGGTGCCCGTTCTTTTGTTATGTTTACTCTCCCAGGAGGGGGTTAATCACAGAGCTGACAGCTTCAGCTGCAGTGGGACACGCTTTTGGTTTTAGCAGAGGAGACCCCTCACCTCCCACTGCACCTGAAGCATGTCAGCTCTGTGAATTAATCCCCTCCTGGGAGAGTTAGCTCTTCCCAGAACAGAGACAAAGTTTCCAGGGACATAATGCTCAGTTTGCTACCTCTTGTATTTGTTTGCTCATGATTGGCACTTTTGCCTCATGTTATTTAGCGTTTGCTTTTGTAATTTGTTCACTTGTAATGTTCTCATTTATCAGATCTGTTCCTATTGTGAAGCGCTCTGACCCCTTCGGGTAAAGTCTGCGCTATATAAAAACGCATAAATAAATAAATAAATAAATAAATAAATAAATAAAGGGGTTTGGTGGGGGGGGGCTAAAAGAGGCAGCTCTATTCTACAGAGTCTTGCCCTCATGACCTTGAATCCTTTTTAAACACAATGTTGTAAATATCGTTTTTCAATCATTCATTTTTAATGTGTTAAAGTCTATTACATACATTTTGCAGACAAAATGTTTTTATGCGTCATGCGACTTCCATATAAAAAGTTTATTTTAGATCAATACATGACCTCACATATGAGAAATAGAGATGGTGACACATTATTTACAGTAATATTAGTGAACTGCTGTTGTGTTACATACTGAAAACACACATCACTGTCCCTGAATATCCAATGTACACACATTTAGTATTTGACCAAAGAAGGCATGAAAGAGCTGAGACTAGATCATAAAATCAAAGCTGGTCCGAACAGGGGCCCCAAAAATACATTTGGCCCACAGGCCCCAAAATCCTTAAAACGTCCCTGAAAGTTTATTTTAAAATTACACAGGCAGGCGCGCAAAATGCCAGCCAGCCATGTGTTTAAACAGCTTTCAAATTGCTAAATATGATTATAAATAAGAAGTATGTCTTCATTTGTAATGTTAACGAGCTCCCGGTCCCCCTTCTTTTTGTTGATTCATTTGTAATGTGCCTTTTCTATCTTTGTTCCCTTTTATTATCAGTCATGGATCATTCATGCAGCTCTAGAAATCAATTAAAAGTTCTTTCTATTTATATTTGCTGTTCAAAGTATGCACAGACAAGTGCTGAAAATACAGCTTTAGGTGACTGCTTATTTGTATACATCTGTGACATCAAAATATGAGCTAGCAGCCGTAATCATAAGACTGGAAGTTTGTTGAGGGATCAGCACATTATTTATTTCCTCCACCCTGATTCCTGGTTACTGCCATAATATCAATAGTTAAACACATTTGAAACCCTACGCTGCCGTCAATAATATGCTGAGTTACTTCAAGTGTCTGGGAATGAACCCTGCATTCAGACCACTCACTCCTCATTCTCGCCCTTCACTTTCACTCTCACCCAGCACTCACACTGACCCTGATGCACTCACGCCATTCACCCACTTACCCTCCACTCACAGCGATCACAATGCACTCACACTGATCACTATGCACTCACACCATTCACCCGCTCACCTTGCACTCACACTGATCACCATGTTCTCACACCATTCACCCACTTACCCTCCACTCACAGTGATCACTCTGCACTCACAATGCACTTGCGCTTTTCACCCTGTACCTCAGCCTGCAGTCACACAAGCACACTACTCAACCTGCACTCATGACACTTCACTCACCTGTCCCCCTCACTGTTCAATCTGCAATCTCACTCCAGTAAGCCCACCACTATATTCGTCCCACTCTGCACTAACATGCGCCCCCAATTTTATCTTGGAAAGTGGTGTATTGAGCTGTGTAATAAGCCTCTGTCATTCCACCACACCCACCTACTCACAAACCTGCAGTTTACTAAGCACTCTTATTGTATTGAATGTTATTCGCTGAATATGCCCGGAATGTGTGCGTGGCGGTCGAGTCCAGAAAGTTCTGTCAGGTGGTGGGGGGGGCCCAACATCTAAAAAAAATCAGCTGGGGGGGCTCAACCTACAAAAGTTTGAAGACCTCTGACTTACAGAGTTACAGCAGCAGGTGCAAAAGTTGAAGGTAATTTTTTGTAACCTTTTACAAAAGGGTTACAAAGAAATTAACTTCAACTTGGGCACTTTCTGCTGTAAGCCTGTAAGTGCTTCCTAGCGCCTCGTTGCCTACTTGCAACTATTCTCTGACCCTGCTCTGACCCTTGAAGCAGGGTCAGAGAATAGTTACAAGTAGGCAATGAGGCGCCTGTCACGAAAATTAAACCTCAACAGGAAGCACTGACAGATATAAAAACAAGCATTTGCAATACAATAGGTCTCGCATTAGGAAAGTTTGAGCTATTGGTCTTGTAAATGACAATTTTTTTAATTTATGTGTTGGTTTTGAAAATAGCTAAATTAATAGCTTTGTTATTTACAATGCCAATAGTTATAACTTTCGCAAATGTGACACCTATAGCATTTGTAATGCAACATGTTTTGTATTTACGTGACTTAGCTCTATTGATATTACAAATTACAATGGCTTTTAACTTTTTTTAAATAATTAATACTTAAATAAAAGTGATTTTAATTTATAATGGCAATAGCTTAAACTTTTGTAAATAACTTTTGTGAAGATTATGTTCAGTGTATTTTATTGTGATGAAAATCCAAGAACAGAAGTGAAATATTAACATCTTTTTGTGACATTTGTAATAAAGTTTGAAACATTGAGAGAACATATTTGAACCAGTTGTTGTTGAATGGTGCGCAGATTGATGCTGGAGTGGCGCTGAGTGGTGCTGTGGTGGTGCTGAGTGGTGCTGTGGTAATGCTGAGTGGTGCTGTGGTAATGCTGAGTGGTGCTGTGGTGGTGCTGAGTGATACTGGGATGGTGCTGAGTGATGCTGGGGTGGTGCTGAGTTGTGCTGTGGTGGTGCTGAGTGATGCTGTGATGGTGCTGAGTGATGCTGTGGTGGTGCTGAGTGGTGCAGAGGTGGTGCTGAGTGATAATGTGGTGGTGCTTAGTGATGCTGTGGTGGTGCTGAGTGATGCTGTGGTGGCGCTGAGTGGTGCTGTGGTGGTGCTGAGTGGTGCAGAGGTGGTGCTGAGTGATAATGTGGTGGTGCTTAGTGATGCTGTGGTGGTGCTGAGTGATGCTGTGGTGGCGCTGAGTGGTGCTGTGGTTGTGCTGATTGGTGCTGTGGTGGTGCTGAGTGATGCTGTGGTGGTGCTGAGTGATGCTGTGGTGGTGCTCAGTGGTGCTGTGGTGGTGCTGCGTGATAATGTGGTGGCGCTGAGTGATGCTGTGGTGGCGCTGAGTGATGCTGTGGTGGCGCTGAGTGGTGCTGGGGCGGTGCTGAGTGATAATGTGGTGGTGCTGAGTGATAATGTGGTGGTGCTGAGTGATGCTGGGGTAGCGCTGAGTGATGTTGTGGTGATGCAGAGGGCAGAAAGGCACAAAAAGCAGTCTAACAAAGGGCAGAAGGGCAGAAAAACAAGGGAAAAACGAGTCTAACAGAGGGCAGAAGGGCACAAAAAAACAGTCTAACAGAGGGCAGAAGGGCAAAAAAAACGAGTCTAACGGGGCAGAAAGGCACAAAAACGAGTCTAACAGAGGGCAGAAGGGCACAAAAAATGAGTCTAACAGACGACAGAAGGGCACAAAATCAAGGGAATAACAGAGGGCAGAAGGGCACAAAAAACGAGTCTAACAGAGGGCAGAAGGGTAGAAAAACAAGGGAAAAATGAGTCTAACAGAGGGCAGAAGGCCACAAAAAACGAGTCAAACAGGGGGCAGAAGGGCAGAAAAACAAGAGAAAAACGAGTCTAACAGAGGGCAGAAGGGCAGAAAAACAAGGGAAAAACGAGTCTAACAGAGGGCAGAAGGGCACAAAAAACGAGTCTAACAGGGGGCAGAATGAATCCCGCCCTTCGTGTTTGTCCACGAAGATGCCACCTTTTTGTGCAATACCTCTACTCAACTGGAGTACTTTCTACTGTCTAATCAGTAAATGCTCCCTTGTTGGCTAAATGTATAGGGGCAGATTTACAATAACTGGCGCATCACCAGGGATGCGCCAGTTATTGTGCGCCGCAGATCTGTGCCGTAAAAGCAGCGCATTGCTGGAGCTGCGTCGCGCTTGCGACGCAGCTCCAGCAATGCTCTGGGGGGCCCTATCTCCCCAATGCTGCATCAAGCCTTGCGCCTGCTTCAAAAAGGTGCAGGGTTTTGACGCAGCATTGGCCTAAAAGTGACTGAGTGAATTCTTGTAGATTTCACTCAGCCACTTTTAGGAGGCGTTCCTGCGCAGGAACGCCCTCCCCTGCACCGGAACGCCTCCTGATGGCGCAGGGCTTTACAACGTGACGCATCTCTCAGATGCGCCACGTTGTTAATACCCAGCACCATGGCGCATCTTTTGTGCTGCCGCTGCGTCACAAAAGGTCTCGGTAGAGGATTGCAGTGGTGAACCAGAGGGTGGCAGTGATGAACCAGAGGATGACAGTGATAAACCAGAGGGTGGCAGGGGTGGACCAGAGGGTGACAGTGGTAAACCAGAGGGTGGCAGTGCTGAACCAGAGGGTGGCAGGGGTGAACCAGAGGGTGGCAGTGATGAACCAGATGGTGGCAGGGGTGAACCAGAGGGTGGCAGTGGTGAACCAGAGGGTGGCAAGGGTGAACCAGAGGGTGGCAGTGATGAACCAGAGAGTGGCAGTGGTGAACCAGAGGTTGACAGTGGTTAACCAAAGGGTGGCAGTGGTGAACCAGAGGTGCTGAGGCGCGAACATGCAAAAAACCCCACGAACATGCAAAAAAACAAAAACCCGCAAATTCGCACAAATTCACAGATTTTGCGGATTGCCAATTCGATTTCGCGCGTATTCGCAGAACGCGAATTCACAAATTTCGCCCATACTTAACCATAGGTACCCAGGGCATAGTTGCACCCTAGGCCTACCAGGGGCTGCAGCATGTATGGTGCCACCCTGGTGTGCCTTCCAAACTGACACCACAGGTCTGTTCACACAGCCTGGGTAAGGTGGTGTAATCACCCCTTACTTAGATATAGTATACCTATATCTACCTGTACATATAGAAACATATACACATATAAGCCACTCCTATGGTAGACCTCGACAATCCTGGAGGCAGAGTGCTTGGTTTTATGTGAGAGGGTGCTCTGGCATGAGCTGATCCCCTCTGCAGCTTTCGGTACCATCTCCTTATAGGTGTTCTATGATATAGCCCTACCATATACTCTTAAGTGTATCATAATCCTTGCGGTTAAAGCTAACTTTGGTTTGGCTTTATCAAAACATATTGTGTAAGGTGTCAAACACTTTGGAATGCTATCCCCCCCCAGCCAATTCTGGCGGCGGGGGTAGCATTCCACCCTTCTAGAGGGAAAAGACATGTAGTTTCTGCTTTAGCCGGTTAGAGTTAAACAGAGCCGCAGCATCACAAAATGGATGCTTCTGCCACAGACACGAGTCTGACCCCTGTTGCTGGGGGAAACTCCAGCAAGGGCGGCCTGGACAATAGGTTTCCTGTCCAGGGAGGTGCCAGCACCTCCCCAGACAGGGTTTTTGTGCATTGGGGCAGGGAGGGCTGCATTCAGTGAATGCATCTAGACACTACCTGGGGCACACAAGGTGCTCCATGCATAGCCCAGTTCAAGCCAGTTGGTGGGGCACTCCACCCCCTTCTCAGGTCCACCCATAGGAGGGACCTAGTCAGGTATTCCAGCCCCCATCCTTAGTATAAGTGTAGGAGCTGTGTCCCCAGGACTTTAGATTATCCTGGACTAATCTTTGAAAGACATATCTTGGACCTTCAACATTCCATTCTGACTGGAAGACGGAAGACATCTCCCTTGTGGGCAAGAGTGACCACCCTGTGCAAACAGGCACCAACAGCAACTTTGCCAGTCTGCAGTTTCAAGGCTCCCGTTGGAACCCGAAGACTCTGTGACTCAAGAGCTAGACTTCCAGACTTCTCTCATCCCGATCCACATCCACAGCAAAGCTGAGACACGTGGCGGTCACAAGAGACGTGGGACTGGACATCTTGGACATCCTGCATTTTGCTACCTGCACTCCTTTCCTGAAGACTTGGTAAGTTGTGCATTGGCATACAAGAAGCCCCAACCCTGAGCATAATTTTCACTGAAGCTCAGGCCCTCACACTCTGTGAGTGTCCCGTGGGCCCCACCTTCACATTTGTGCTCCACGCATCTTCCCAGTTCCTTGCTTGTTTGCTAGTGAGCCCCCTGAAGATGCCATCTTACATCTACTTTGCTTTTCTGGTTGCTCCAGTATTGCTTCAGCTTTCCTAAAAAAGAGAAATGCCACAGACCTTGCTGGTCTGCAACAGAGCCAATCTCAACATCCTGCGTGGGTTACGATTGCCAAGGCTTGTTGGGTCCAATCCGGATACCGACACTGCAGTCATCTAGATCCATTATGGTACAACTGGAATCCAACTCCTGGTCATCATCGATGCCTCCTGGACCTCGTGGCTGAAGAGACAAACTCACCTTCTTCACCTTAAAGCACCCAACATCACCTGGTTCCTTCCTGGTCACTGGCTAGTGACCCAGAGTCTGTCCCCTCTGCTTTTAGGTTCTTCACATCTCTGATCCACCCCTGGATCAACCCGGACACTTTTCCTCTGGTCGCCTGCAGTACTTCTTTGCAGCTCTCCATAGAAAACGATGACGAAACCAGACACGAAAAGACACCTATGCATCCGGCTTCCCTGGGCGAGTTAACACCAGTACTCCAATGCTCCCATGGGGCTTGACTCTCGAAGTGTCCTAGTTTAAAAGGGTTCCTTCCTAGTCCATCCGGAAGTGTCCTTAAACTGTAACTTTGTAACTTTTACGAACTCCATGGAAAGTCATGTTGAACCCGCGCCTGTGTTTAGACACAGCACGCGGCTCCCGTGGGTCCCCTACTTCCTAACCTTTGGTTGCTTAGGGTAGCCCCAGCGATTCTACAGGCCCTAGGCCTGCTTTCTAACTCTCATGTGGTACTTATACCACTTTCTTAGTATATGGTTTGTGAGGCCCCTAGGGCATAATGTATACTGTGCAACTTATTGTGTATTAACTGTGTGACTTGTATTATATTTTTATCTCTGACCTCATAAAGAGTGCAGAGGGGTTGTGTTTAGAATAAATACATATATATTTGATATACACCTTGTGTGGGGTCCTATCATTTGATATTCAAGGGATTATATATGGTAAAACAACTTGCTTAACTCGCCTACAGAAGTCTTAGCCTGAAGACTGCTGGTTCATGCTACCACTAGGATAGCTTTCTATAAGGTTGACTTTACAACCACCATCAATAATGGTCGATTAGACTGGTGCAAGATCCCACTAGAACTAGTGGACATCATATGCCAGGCTAACTTCTCACATAGCCTTTTTAGGGCAACTTCTTCTAAGCACTTTAATGAAGATATTCCTTTAAATTTCAATATCTCAACTTGTATACATTGGATTTTTGTCATTCTGGTCGTTTTTTGTTTATAATATAATAATCTATGTTTATAAACCTATGTGAAGTATTTTTGTGGTGTATTTGTTGTGTCATAATGTACACATTGCCTCTTTGCATAAACCTGACTACTCTGTGCCAAGCTACCAGAGGGTGAGCACAAGTTATCTTCTAGTGTGTATCTAGCTTATCCAGAACCTGAGTGGTGGTTCCTGCCTGGCCTGGGTGCATGCCTCAGCCAATCAGGAATTATATATATATTTTTTTTACTTGGCTATAACTTTGGCATTTTATGAGCAATCCTCATGAAATTTTCTATAAAAAAAAAGTGTCAAGGTAGGTTCTGGAAAGTTTGGGGGTGATCTGTGCAGACGGGACTGAGAAATTGGGAAACAAAGTAAGGGTGCATTTGTAATGTTAATTCCCTTAGGAACCTTTAGCCACACCTACATCCCAAACTGCTGAATGGACTTACACCAAATTTGGAAGGAAGGTAGATGTTGGATCAAGAAAGTGCCTTTTGGTGATTTGGTGTAAATCCTTTCAGTAGTTTTTGAAAAGTTTAAGTTGACAATTGTAGTGATATCTCAGGTCGCAGATATCTCGCAATGATTTTGGGATTAATGAGAATGCTGTGATTGGCAGGAAGCAACATGAACAGAAAGTTGCAACACCCAATTTATCTATCGGGAAATGTTCCCAGAGCTAACATTTTCTGTGGAAGCAAATATAAGGGTGGAGGTACTCTGACCCCATGTTACAGAAATGTAAGTGTTAGTGACACAAGTTGTGTCCAAAATACATTTTTTAAATTGTGGGAGATATTTGTGATGAAATCGCCAACATGGTCCTCCCATGTGCAGTCACGGGGACGTCTTGGCTATTGCAGCAACACCGCGAATATTGGTGGAAATATAAAAAAATATATCACTGAATCATTAATGCACATTGTATTATATTGAGATTCTGATAAATAAATATTTATCTAGTGTGATTTTTAGAATTATTTATATAGTTATAATTTTTTTATTTGGTGGTGGCTATTGAATTCCTGCTTTTGATTTGCATTTTTTTTCGACAAATTCATGGTGGTTGCAGTTACCGACAATATAGCAATCTCCAGGCTCACCACAAAAACAGGCATGGTTGTTCTAGGAATACATTAGAAAAACATGAGTTTGAAGCATACAGTAATAAGCTCCTAGGGGCCCATTAGGATGTAGGGCGGATTGCTACCACCGGCATGGTGGTAGCGATCCGCCCTACATCCTAGCACACCTGCCACCCATTTCCCCCGCCACCTTAGTATGGCGGGGTACCGCAGCGGACGAGAAGACCGTCCACCGCTTTTCCGTCCAGTCAACAAGTCGACCGGGCAGAAAAGGGTTTCATATGGTGGGGGTGTCTGCTGGACACCGCCATCCATATCTGGATGCAGGCGGGAGGGAGCCTTTCTGTGGCGGCATTGCTGCCACGGAAAGGCAAGCTGTTTTTGAGTTTTTGGCCTGTCACGGTGCCCCCAGGATGTTGGGGAGCCTTCATGTGCATGCCCAACATGGCAGACACTGCGCGGTGCCTGTTACGTTGCTCATGCACATGCATGACATGCATTTTTGGCATTGCGGGCAATGTTAAAAATGCAGGATGCGCCCGCCAGTGTGGTGGGCGCATCCTAATGTAACTCACGGGACACCCGCACATATGGTGGGCGGTCCCTTTTACCGCGAGGAAGCCGGGCGGACAAATACCGCCCACCATCCTAATGATGCCCCTAGTGTGTAAAATACTGTAATGTGTGTGCATTAAGCATAGGCGTAAAATCAGTTCCACTCGCGGAATTTGCGGATTTTCGGCAAATTCGCGATCCGCGAACTCTCGCAAATTTGCTGATAATTCGTAAATTCGCACGCAGCGATTTTTTTTTTCTTGGTCGCGCTTGACAAATACAATATTGCGGCGCGCGGCATTCACTTACCGTCATTCAGCGTTTGAAAAGTTGTTTTTCTCCATGTTTGCGTGTGCTGCGCCATTTTGGATCTTGCTGCGTGATCCCGTGGGAGTTTGTCGACCGCGATTACGTCATCGCGCCCGCCACCTTGCACAGCGAGAGTTTGTCAACGCGAGTACGTCATAAAGGCTCGTGATCACGCATCGTGGGAGTAAACAATTGCGAAGACATAGATGCGGCGGGCACCAACAATCTCGCGCTCGCGAAATTGCAAAATTTGCAATTCTGCACAAGAAATCCACCAGCAAGCAGCATAAACCTTCTGAAAATGATGATTTTTATCAGAATAACTCCTAAGGTTGACATTTGCATGCACTTTTTTTTGCAAGGAGTCCATTTGGGGGGGGGAGGAAGGAAGTGCCCCACAGTCTCCAACTTCCTGTTCCTGTCCAGCAGGCTCGTCCCAGTGCTTTCTTCATGTGCTGGTCACTTTCATTTGGATCTTGACCTGGAAGGATTACTTTTTGTGGATGCTGCTGGATATTTGGATTTGAGGCCTTTTTGACTTTCTTTGGATCACTTTTGGATTAGAAATCAACTTTCACAAGTAAGTTTGTTTGGGGCATTACAGTTGCTGCAACTACAATTTTGGAACTTTTTCAGAACATTAAATAAAATATATTGTGGGTAGCCACAGTATCCAGTAGGACCAGGGTTAGTTATGGGTGCATGATACAACTGTTTTGTTGAATTTAAACATCATTGAGGGCATGGATGGCCTGGGATTGTGCTGAATTTTGTGGGTTTTTCCGATTTTCTTGGGCTGCTGTTGGGGCCTTTTGCCCAGGGGTAGTGAGTGGTGCATGGACTGAGTCTGTCTGTGGGGTCTCTTTAATGTAAACATCATTGATGGCATTGGATTGTGCTGATTTTTGTGTGTTTTTCGTTTTTTTTGGGGTGTACTGTGGTTTGGGGACTGGCCATGTGGGTGGTGGCCATTTTGAGTGCTGGTACAGGCAGGCCCTGGCTATGTGTTTGGGGTGCAAGGGGCCATTTTGAAGACAGGCAGTGTTCTGAGGCCTGCACCCATTTTGCATAGCTTTCATCCATTATGCCCAGGGGTGGTGAGTGGTGCATGGGCCTAGTTTTTCTGTGGGGTGTCTTCTTGAATTTAAACATCATTGAGGGCATGGATGGCCTGGGATTGTGCAGAATTTTGTGGTTTTGTTAGATTTTTTGGGGCTGCTGTTGGGGCATTTTGCTCAGGGGTAGTGAGTGGTGCATGGACTGAGTCTGTCTGTGGGGTCTCTTTAATGTAAACATCATGGATGGCATTGGATTGTGCTGATTTTTGTGTGTTTTTCATTTTTTTTTGGGGTGTACTGTGGATTGGGGACTGGCCATGTGGGTGGTGGCCATTTTGAGCGCTGGTACAGGCAGGCCCTGGCCATGTGTTTGGGGTGCAAGGGGCCATTTTGAAGACAGGCAGTGTTCTGAGGCCTGCACCCATTTTGCCTAGCTTTCATCCATTATGCCCAGGGGTAGTGAGTGGTGCATGGGCCTAGTCTTTCTGTGGGGTGTCTTCTTGACTTTAAACATCATTAAGGGCATGGATGGCCTGGGATTGTGCTGAATTTAGTGGGTTTTTTCGATTTTTTTGGGCTGCTGTTGGGGCTTTTTGCCCAGGGGTAGTGAGTGGTGCATGGACTGAGTCTGTCTGTGGGGTCTCCTTAATGTAAACATCATGGATGGCATTGGATTGTGCTGATTTTTGTGTGTTTTTCGTTTTTTTTGGGGTGTACTGTGGATTGGGGACTGGCCATGTGGGTGGTGGCCATTTTGAGCGCTGGTACAGGCAGGCCCTGGCCATGTGTTTGGGGTGCAAGGGGCCATTTTGAAGACAGGCAGTGTTCTGAGGCTTGCACCCATTTTGCCTAGCTTTCATCCATTATGCCCAGGGGTAGTGAGTGGTGCATGGGCCTAGTCTTTCTGTGGGGTGTCTTCTTGAATTTAAACATCATTGAGGGCATGGATGGCCTGGGATTGTGCTGAATTTTGTGGGTTTTTCCGACTTTCTTGGGCTGCTGTTGGGGCCTTTTGCCCAGGGGTAGTGAGTGGTGCATGGACTGAGTCTGTCTGTGGGGTCTCTTTAATGTAAACATCATTGATGGCATTGGATTGTGCTGATTTTTGTGTGTTTTTCGTTTTTTTTGGGGTGTACTGTGGTTTGGGGACTGGCCATGTGGGTGGTGGCCATTTTGAGTGCTGGTACAGGCAGGCCCTGGCCATGTGTTTGGGGTGCAAGGGGCCATTTTGAAGACAGGCAGTGTTCTGAGGCCTGCACCCATTTTGCATAGCTTTCATCCATTATGCCCAGGGGTGGTGAGTGGTGCATGGGCCTAGTTTTTCTGTGGGGTGTCTTCTTGAATTTAAACATCATTGAGGGCATGGATGGCCTGGGATTGTGCAGAATTTTGTGGTTTTCTTCGATTTTTTTTGGCTGCTGTTGGGGCATTTTGCTCAGGGGTAGTGAGTGGTGCATGGACTGAGTCTGTCTGTGGGGTCTCTTTAATGTAAACATCATGGATGGCATTGGATTGTGCTGATTTTTGTGTGTTTTTCGTTTTTTTTGGGGTGTACTGTGGATTGGGGACTGGCCATGTGGGTGGTGGCCATTTTGAGCACTGGTACAGGCAGGCCCTGGCCATGTGTTTGGGGTGCAAGGGGCCATTTTGAAGACAGGCAGTGTTCTTAGGCCTGTACCCATTTTGCCTAGCTTTCATCCATTATGCCCAGGGGTAGTGAGTGGTGCATGGGCCTAGTCTTTCTGTGGGGTGTCTTCTTGACTTTAAACATCATTAAGGGCATGGATGGCCTGGGATTGTGCTGAATTTAGTGGGTTTTTTCGATTTTTTTGGGCTGCTGTTGGGGCCTTTTGCCCAGGGGTAGTGAGTGGTGCATGGACTGAGTCTGTCTGTGGGGTCTCTTTAATGTAAACATCATGGATGTCATTGGATTGTGCTGATTTTTGTGTGTTTTTCGTTTTTTTTGGGGTGTACTGTGGATTGGGGACTGGCCATGTGGGTGGTGGCCATTTTGAGCGCTGGTACAGGCAGGCCCTGGCCATGTGTTTGGGGTGCAAGGGGCCATTTTGAAGACAGGCAGTGTTCTGAGGCCTGCACCAATTTTGCCTAGCTTTCATCCATTATGCCCAGGGGTAGTGAGTGGTGCATGGGCCTAGTCTTTCTGTGGGGTGTCTTCTTGAATTTAAACATCATTGAGGGCATGGATGGCCTGGGATTGTGCTGAATTTTGTGGGTTTTTTCGATTTTTTTGGGCTGCTGTTGGGGCCTTTTGCCCAGGGGTAGTGAGTGGTGCATGGACTGAGTCTGTCTGTGGGGTCTCTTTAATGTAAACATCATGGATGGCATTGGATTGTGCTGATTTATATGTGTTTTTCGACTTTTTGGGGTGTATAACTGATGTTCCTTTGTCTTCCATTGCTTTTAGGTGCACAAGAGAACCATCAGTGCCCGGAAGAAGTCCTGCGGCGGTGTGTGCAGCACAACGTCACGTGTGGCCACAGACAACTCTGCAACTTGTGCAACTGCGCCCTGCTGTTCTGAGTGACATCTGAAGAAGATGGCCCCAAAAAAAGTTGCCCGTAGCTCCTCTAGCAAGAAAGTTGCCAGTAAGGAGCAGAAGAAGCAACTGGCGCCACTTACCAAGGAGACTCGTGTGATGACCGCCAAATTTTTGGGGAAAAAAAAGTACGCCTGCAGCAGCAGCGGGGTCTGCTGGGGACCAAGCTGGGAGCAGCACCTCAGCTCCATTGGGCACGGTGCCACCACCACCACGCCAACTTAGGTCCAAGCCCTTGAGTGCTGCAGAGGCAGCCAGTATAGTTGTTCAATCACCATCGACCAGTGATGTTGGCTCATCGCAAGAAAGTAGCAGCAATGTCCCTCAATCAACACAGGTTGTTGTAACTCATCTGACGAGTGTTCACCAACCACAGCCACAACAACAACCACATGTGCAAGTACAAGCCCAAGTACATGTGGAAGGAGAGGCGCAAGCAGAAGTGCATGGAGCGGCACAAGTGCCCACAATAGTTGTTCCTCCCGAAGTAGGGGCACATCAGGAAATCGACATTCAAGCCGAGGTATCACATGAGGAAGCCACTCCTCCTGATGATTCATTGTCTTCCAGATACCAAACAAGGAAAAGATCAAGGATGGTGTCTACTTCTTCTTCAAGCCCCCTTCTTTCAGATGATATGGATGAAAATTGGGAACCACCACTGCCATCTGAGAGTGAGGCACACCATGATCTGACAAAGGTAGCTAAGCGTAAAAGGTAGGTCCCCGAAAGTCTCAGAGTTATGGAGTGTGATGATGACGCTGAAGAAGAAGTGGCGTATACTCCTGCTAATGAAGACTCTCCTCCTGACGACGACGCAGTCATCATAGGCGTCACTCCAGCCTCAGCGGGCATGCAGCAAACAGACATTTTTACCCTATCCAGAAATGCTGCTGAGCGTGATGATGGCGACGTGACAACGGGACCACAACAAATGCAGTAAACTAGTACACCACCACCTACCGCTTCCATATTTTCTCGCCAGAAGGGACCTCCATCCACCTCCACCTCAATTAGTGGTGATGCAAGTGCACAACGTAGTAAAGTTCGGCAACACACATCCTCCACTTCATCTGCCATTAGCAGCATGACCAGCAGTATCGCCTCCTCCGCCCCCCACAGAAATTTGAAGTCCGCTGTTTGGGACTTCTTTAGTGTTTGCACAAAAAGGGAAAACATAGCCATTTGTAGCATTTGTAAGCTTGCAGTTAGTCGTGGTAAGTTTGGTACCAACTATGGTGCCGGAGGCCAGAGAGGTCATCTTAAGAGACAGCACACTGTCCAATGGCTTGCGCACCTAAAGGAGATCAAGGAAGCCCGAATTGGAAGTCAACAAACTGTATCCGTTGATGTTTCATCTGATGATGACGAGGAGGAAGAAGCGTCAAACATTTCTTCACCTACACCCAGTACCCCTGTCAGCAGCACACCCCCTGTGCGCCACACTAAGAGTGTGGGAGAGACACCAATGCAAAAAACTTCATCACCGAGCGTAACTGGGTCAAAGGAGTCATCATATGCCCGTAAAAAATGGTCCAGCCCACCATTAGAAGCATGTTGTTATCAGATGCGCCATTTGAACGTAACCACCCAAGGGTGCGTCTGTATAACACTAAGCTGGCTAAAATGCTAGCGCTGGACCTTCTCCCTTTTCTTTTGTGGAAGGGGTTGGTTTTCTTGAATTAGTGGCAACGCTCTGCCCTAAATGGAAGGTTCTTAGCCGGTACTATTTTGCCAGAGTTGAGGTTCCAGCACTACATGCAGATGTGCTGGAGGCGATTGGGGCAGCTTTGAAGAAGAGTGCTGTTCACACTATACATCTGACAACAGACATGTGGACCAGTGGCGCAGGCACTGATTACATGGGCATCACTGGACACTGGGTCTATTTTTCAGGAGTTACAGCAAAGCTAAGGGCAGGTGTTGACACGGACAACGTTTTTAAAGCTGCTCGGAAACATGCAACACTAGCCATGTTTGGCATGGAGACAAGTCATACAGCAGAAAACATTTTGCAGGAGTTTAACACAAAGGTCTTGAAATGGCTGTCCCCCACAAAAAGCATGATTGGTTATGTTTCCACGGATAATGGCGCCAATGTAGTTAAGGCCATGGATAAGGGTCAATATTTCAGAGTGCCGTGTTTGGCGCACTGTATAAACCTGGTTCTTAAAAAATTCTTGAGTGAAGAAAGTCCAGTGTGCGAGGTACTGACCACCTGCCGAAGAATGTGCACACATTTCAGCCGTTCTTTTAAGGCTCGGAAGCATCTGAGGGGCCTGCTACATGAACGTCGATTGCCAGTGAAAGCACTCATCCAGGAGGTGGCAACACGTTGGAACTCAACGTTCTACATGCTTGAGCGTCTGTATGAGCAGTTTATGGTACTCGATCAGTATTTCCTTAAACTGGGTACAGCTGCAAAGGACCTGAGGTTACATGCGGAGCAATGGGAGCTAGTTAAAAGCCTGACAGACATGCTTCGTCCTTTTGAGGTCTTCACGCGTGCAGTCAGCAGGGAGGACTGTAGTTTGGGAAAAGCTGGCCCATTGTTGCGCATGCTAGATCACAAACTGAAGGAGGTGTCTTCTACGTTGCAAAAAGATGAAGAAAAGCAAGAAGCTTTTCATTTGGCAGAGAAATTATTACAGCGCCTACTTTGCAATGAACGTTTTCAAAAGATCAACACAGAACAGCATTACATTTGTGCTACTATTCTGTATCCACGCTACAAAAAGGCACTGGCAGCCAGAGCATTGTCTGCTTTTGGTGACGAAGAAGTTTCAAAGTACAAACGTTGGCTAGGTCTGTCAGCCATGAGGTTTGAAAGAGAACGGCGGGAAACTGAAGGAAAAGGCAGTACATCAGCATCAGAAGGCCATCCGGAGCCCAAAGAATCCACTCCTGCACCTGTGGCTGTGGCAGAAGTGACCTCTCAGCCGTTAAAGACACCAGCAACCGGATCATCTGCACCAGACACAACAGGAACATTGTGTGAAGAAGACAATTGGCTAACTCAGCTTTGGTTTGCTTCTGAAAAGGTCCCAGCAAAAAGTAAGCAAAGTGGAGACCCACTGCAGAACGACCTTGAGTCGATGGTGCAGGACTATCTGAATGACCCAACAGAGGTCTATATTCATGATGACCCATTGGCGTATTGGCATGGGAAAAGAGAATTGTGGCCAGAGATCACCAACCTGGCTATAAATTACTTGTCTTGCCCACTCGCAAGCGTGTCTTCTGAACGTATTTTCAGTGCTGCTGGTGGCATTGTAACTTGCAAAAGGACCCGCTTCTCGCCGAAAAATGTGGAGAGGTTAACAATGATCAAGATGAATCAGCACCTGATACCACCAGATTACAAAGTACGAGAATACACGCCGGAAGAAGACGAGGAGGACACCAACTTAGATGAGGGAATTTCTTCTCTGTTAGGTGACCTACTCCCGCCTAAATTCGCAGAGTATGAGGACGAACTCTGCTTCCCTGACACCGAGCCCTGAAAATGAGCCAATGAATCAATAACTTTCTTTTTCGTCCTTATTCACTTTTATTCCTGTGTGTATGTCTTTCTTTGTTTTGCAAAGTCAATATAAATCAAAAATTTAATCACCTAATCAATCACAAAAAGAAGCCCATCAGCAGAACTGTCTTCACTTATTTGCTTATTGATTTGAAGGTGCCGCAGTCTGCATTCCTCAGGTTCACAAGTTCACAAGAACATGCTCCTCTATCCTCCTCCTCCAGACTCCTATTTCCCTCAAAGCAGATGGCTGGATTACGCCCAATGAAGAAAGACTCTGCACTTGTGGGGGTGTTCTACTTCTTTGCGGGTGAGTTGACGGCTCTGTGGCCATTGGTGGGAAGGTCTAATACCGGATAAAAGTGGTTTGGAGAAAATCTGAGCAAAAAAAAGTTTTTGCCTTTTTGCTCACTATCATGTTTTCGGTGGCCTGTTTGGGGGGGTTCCTGGTGTTTGTGGGTGGGTTTTGGGGTCTGGTAGCAACGCTGGCACAGTCTAATTTTGATTGCATTTGTTTTCCAGGACATCCATGGTGGAAAAGTAGAGTTATGACCTTGCTGCACAGCGCGTTTGGACAGAATTGAAAGAAGGCTTTGCTTTTTGCCTGTTTGGGGGTGTTGTGCTTTTTTGCGGGTGGGTTGGCGGGTCTTGGGGCATTGCTGGGAAGGTGTAATACTGGATAAAAGTGTTTTGGAGAAAATCCATGAGGAAAAGCGTTTTTGCATTTTCTGACATTTCGCTAACTACAGCGTTTTTGGGGGCCTGTTTGGGGGGCTTCCTGGTGTTTGTGGGTGGGTTTCAGGGTCTGGGAGCACTTCTGGGTATGGATAGTTTTTATAGCAAGAGGTTTGAAGAAAATCCATGGAGGCAGAGGGGAGTTAGGGCCTAGCTGCAGAGCGCGCGCTGAGTGATTTTGGAAATTTCCCCAAAAGTGACTGTCCCCATTTTTGTACTTTTGCTTTTTGGCTGTTTGGGGGGCTTCTACTTGTTTCCGCCTGGGTTGACGGGTCTGGGGCCATTGCTGGGAAGCTCTAATACCGGATAAAACTGGTTTGGACAAAATCCATGAGGAAAAAGTTTTTGCATTTTCTGACATTTCGCTCAATGTAGCGTTTTCGGGGGCCGATTTGGGGGGCTTCCTGGTGTTTGTGGGTGGGGTTCGGGGTCTGGGAGCGCTGCTGGGTATGGATAGTTTTGATAGCAAGAGGTTTGAAGAAAATCCATGGAGGCAGAGGGGAGTTAGGGCCTAGCTGCAGAGCGCGCGCTGAGTGATTTTGGAAATTTCCCCAAAAGTGACTGTCCCCATTTTTGTACTTTTGCTGTTGGCTGTTTGGGGGTCTTCTACTTGTTTTCGCCTGGGTTGACGGCTCTGGGGCCATTGCTGGGAAGCTCTAATAACGGATAAAACTGGTTTGGACAAAATCCATGAGGAAAAAGTTTTTGCATTTTCTGACATTTCGCTCAATGTAGTGTTTTCAGGGGCCGGTTTGGGGGGCTTTCTGGTGTTTGTGGGTGGGGTTCGGGGTCTGGGAGCACTGCTGGGTATGGATAGTTTTGATAGCAAGAGGTTTGAAGAAAATCCATGGAGGCAGAGGGGAGTTAGGGCCTAGCTGCAGAGCGCGCGCTGAGTGATTTTGGAAATTTCCCCAAAAGTGACTAAGTCTCTAATACCGGATAAAACTGGTTTGGACAAAATCGGAGGCGAACATTTTTTGCGTTTTTGCTGACTTGCTTGTCTTTGAGGTGCTCTTTGGGGGCGTTCCGGGTGTTTGTGGGTGGATTTTGTGGTCTGGGAGCACTGCTGGCACAGTCTAATTTTGATTGCATTTGTTTTTCAGGAAATCCACGGTGGAAAACGGGAGGTATGGCCTAGCTGCACAGCGCGTTTGGACAGAATTGAAAGAAGGCCAAAAAATATTGTAAGTATGAGATTTGCCATTTTTGCTTTTTGCCTGTTTGGGGGTGTTGTGCTTTTTTGCGGGTGGGTTGGCGGGTCTTGGGGCATTGCTGGGAAGGTCTAATACCAGATAAAAGTGGTTTGGACAAAATCCATGCTGAAAAGCCTTTTGCATTTTTTGTAACTTAGGGTTCGTTAGGGTTAGCACTAGCAGCAGTATTCCATGTGTTTTGGGGTGTTCTAGATTTTTGCAACTGGGTTCTGGGGTCTTACAGCACTTTTGGGAATGTGTAATCTTGGTTGCAAGTTGATTGAAGAAAATCCATGGTGGCATTTTTTGTAACTTAGGGTTCGTTAGGGTTAGCACTAGCAGCAGTATTCCATGTGTTTGGGGGTGTTCTAGATTTTTGCAACTGGGTTCTGGGGTCTTACAGCACTCGTGGGAATGTGTAATCTTGGTTGCAACTAGTGGTTTGAAGAAAATCCATGGTGGGAAAGGGTGGATTTTGCCTAGTGAAAGAAAGCGTTTGCCACTATTCTTAACTTAGGGCTCGTCGTTAGAGTTAGCAGTATTGTATTGCATGTGTTTGGGCGGGGGTTATTTTACGACTGGGTGGGGTCTTGGAAAACTTGTTGTAATGTCTAATCGTATGAACATAATCCATGGTGGGAAAGGGGGGTTTTGGCCATACTTTCTGAGTGCGTTTTGACACGATTTGAAATTAGGCCTCTGTTAGGTAGCAGCAGTATTCTGCACGTTTTTGGGAGGGTAATGTGGGGTGTTCTAGATTTTGGGGATTGTCATCTCTGAAAGTGACAGTATAATTTTTGCACTACACAGCGTGCCTTACATATTTTTTTCTCCGAGGTGTCTTTAACACTTACTGTTGTATTTTTCCATCATCAATTACAGGCAGGCTTTTACCCTGTGCCATCGATGTACTACTCAGGCGTACAATTAGCGATCCGCAAATCCGCATCAGGCAGGCAGTGGACACTGGACTGTTTGTCTGGTCACCAAGATTGATCGACGGAGCATCCGATGGAATGAAGTAGTACCGCGAGTAAGAGGAATGGCTGGATGCATCGACTTCACAAATTCAACGGGACCACTACAAAAAACAGTAACAGTATCCAAAATTCTCCTTATCTTTTCAATGATATTCTTGTGAACTTGAACTTACTTCTACAAGTGTGACTCTGTGCGTTTGTTTGATCTCTGCTTCAAATTCATCCCTCAAGCTATTTGATACGTCTTTGCTATGTTTAACACTAATTTAATGTTCTAAGTGTTTATTGTCTGAGGGCAGAGAGGCAAGTGAAATTGCATAATGACTGCAGCCCTGTACTGCCAAGTTTGCTAACTTGTTCCTTCGTAGTTACTAGTAAGTTGCAGTAAGTAGTAGTACTACTTTTCAGTAAGCTAACCATCCATTTACCAACAAACAACTTCTCGCATGCAGAAGTGCACTTTCTTTATGTCCCTTTAAAGGTTTATCGATATCTTCAAATCCAAAGATTTGTTTATCTTCATTTGTTGTTTTACTGACCATGTTGTGTTTTTTTCCTCTCTACCAAACTTTCCCAAAAAAAGAAAACCCCATTCCCATCCAATTTTCAAACCCTAACCCTCTTCCCCCGAGCTGTGTGGCATTTCATTGATGTGTGACTGACAACAACAATAAATTCCACACACTTGCTGGGGAGGATATGGTCAAAGCAACCAGAAGTTCATGTGCGCGATCCTGGATTGATAATAAGAACATCCTCCTCCTACACGACGTGAACAATCTAATGCTTAATGCTTACCTTACGTTGGAACTGCTTAGGCTACAATTTAGGGCACTGTTCTGTACCGTACTATCAATTGCACTGTTTCTAATGCTACGCTCAGGCCACTCAATGTTTAATTTCCTCTTTTTTTCATATGGTGACTGCCAGTGTGTACCACTACTGCTACCAGCACAACAATGATATTGCATCCGTTGAGGATTCAAGTCAACAACCAACCTTATTCACCAACCGTGATTCGCAAATCACAGGTAAGATAAGCACATAGAATAAAGGGCTAGGACTAAGTTTGGAGGAGAGCAGAGACTAACAGTACTACTAGTAAAGTACAGTAGTAGGGCCACTGAATTGACTAACTCGGTTACTTGCATTTTGGTACATTTAGGACAAGATGTTTCATTCATGCTGGTAAGTTTGAAAAACCAAACGTCCAGTAACCACCGCCAACCCCCACACAAAATATTATGAGCGCGTATACTGTGTTTTTGAATGAAAAATATAATTATTGAGAAATATAAATTATGGATGTTGTTGTCGTCACAAAAATAGAATTACCCCAACTCACCCCCTCCCTAAGCAAACCAATGTCCAAAAATCAAAAAGTACCCTTTCCCAAAAACTCAATTCCCACCCCCCCAACAGTCTTTAAAAAAGGGACAAGGGGCAGTCACTTCCTCCGGTGGCATTTAAGTTTAGAGAGCTGGTGCTGCATGTCCCCCTGCTCTTTGCGGAGGTCCTGGACCTGGCGCTCCAGGTAGTCCACTCGCTTTTGGAGGCGGCGCTGGCGTACCATCCAGGCTCTGGGGGGGCAGCTGGTGTTTTTGCTGCTGTGCGGCGGCGGCGGGAGGCTGTCGGGCCACGGCTCCGTTTGGCTGTGGGCTTGTGGCTGGTGGACCTGGGGGAAGTGGAGGAGGATGTGGAGGTGGTTGTTGTAGTTTCCTCCTCATGCTCCCGAGCCCACAACCGTCGATACTCGACACAAATAGCCTCCAGCTTACGGGCCCTGCCCGGACAGCCATCTCCTTACGGGTGAGATTTTTGGGAGTAGCATCTATGAAAAAAGAAAGAAAAATACTGTAGCCAATAGTCTTTAACATAAAGTCAAAATAATTCAGCAGAAAGTTGACACTCAGTAACACCAGCATAAGTAACACCAGCAAGTAGCAAACACAGTATAACATTTTTAAGATAACGGACCAGGTTTTTTTTGATTGACGATCCACAACTGGCGCCTCCCGTATGTGACATTATTTATAATTTCTAACCACTATTTTGAGGGTGCCCCGGATAGGAGGAAGAACCTAAACCTCCAATTAGGACCAAGATCCAAACATAATTGATACAGCAGGTATCTGTGCACACGTCGCCTTTTACAGAGTAAATGCTGTTGGTAATCAAACAACACAACCAGACAAAAATGTGGAAGTAGTCTTGATAGAAGTTTTTCTTCAATTCAGATTTCATCCACCATGCCCAGCCAACACGTGTTTCGTCAGGGCTAGTAGCCCGCGACTTCATCAGGGCTCCCGCGGGCAGCGGTTCCAAAGCTATTGCCACAATGGCAATGGCTAGGTGCTCTCAGCCGGTTCTAATTCCGACCCGGCTACCGGGTACTGTCGAGGTTCTAGCTGATTCGTCTCAGCCGTCCGTGTGATGGTTAATACCAAAGATGCGACACACCATAGGAGTATCCGTGTGAGCGGCAGGTTAAGAAGACGTACTGCTTTCCGGCGTCTCTGCGTGTAAATGCGGAAGTCATTTACAGTTTACACGCGAAGACGCTGTAAAGCTGAGACGGCTGAGACGAATCAGCGAGAACCTCGACACTACCCGGTAGCCGGGTCGGAATTGGAAGCGGTTGAGAGCACCTAGCCATTGTGGCAATAGCTTTGGAACCGCTGCCCGCGGGAGCCCTGATGAAGTCGCGGGCTACTACCCCTGATGAAACACGTGTTGGCTGGGCGTGGCTGATAAAATCTGAATTGAAGAAACACTTCTATCAAGACTACTTCCACATTTTTGTCTGGTTGTGTTGTTTGATTACCAACAGTCATAAATATTAAGACTCGCTCGTCCTTCGTTTCACCCTTCTTTAACTTTTCGTTCTTCACATCCCTAAACTTCATCTGATATGACTTGGCTTCACAAATCACAATAAAAATTGGCCAGCTGAGTTGAAGTGAAATAGAGGGGGCCAATGGTTCCCAGAGAAGTACCGCAGCTAATGCTATTAACAGTCAAGGTTGACTGTCTTGTACGTGATAGTCCAAAAAGTAGTTCTAAATTAGTAAATGTTCTGGACAGTACAGTGTACTTATACTAGTGTACTGTGTACTACTGTACAGTACATCATACACTCCTTTGCGAGGCTACTCAAAAATATTTCAATAACTAAGAAGTATAATACCTTACCACCGTCCGCCGCCGCTGAGTCTTCCCCCCCAGCTCCTCCTGTTGGCGCTGCCCCATTCTGAGTGGACCCCTCCGCACTGCTGGCCCCGGCACTGGTTGTCATCTGTGCCGCGTCAGATGTTGTGACGTCTAGGAAAAACAGGTCATATTTTCAGATGCCATACACAACCCCCTATTTTGTCTTGTAACGGAAGAAAATGTTACATAACACATTTTTTTTATAACTGGGATTGAAAAAAAATAGGGGAGGGTGTTTTCCTTTTATATGCTTATTCCATTAAATGCTACACTTGTTCTTATGACAACTGATGAATGCTTGCTTAACGGGCACCATTTTTCTCATTACAGAAAGAAGATTACATTGCCCTTCTGCCAGACAATTCTCCAACTACTAGTAAGTCATCACCAGCAGTACTGTGTTTTCATTTCTTAATTGAAAATAAAACTTTAAAACTAACAAACACTGTGTGTTTTTTGTTTACGAGTGAGTGAGCGGAAAGGTTTGAACTACTGCACTTGGCAGTCATGTTTCAGTGACTCAGATAGGCCGGGACTCGGGGGTAGTCTCTCTTCTTCTGTTCTTCTGGGTCATAAAAATCATTGGTCAGACATTCTAGATAGTCTGTCAGGGGATTGGGGGGTTCAACTTCTGTTCGGACTGAGGTATGTCGAAAGACGAACTGCACCTATCATCTTGTCCATACTTCTTTGTGTGCAGAATAGTCCCTGAAACACTAGCGGAATGGGATGTGCTCCTCTGAAATCAAAAAGGACACTGCTACCGTTTAGTTGGTGTAAACAATTACATTTTGTTGTTGCAAATTGTCAAAGCACTTACATTAAGAAGACTGGAATAGACAGCAAGGGCAACCCAGAGGACTACACTCAGTGCCTAGAGCTATTGCTGTATCAGAGTTTTGTTTCACACCGTTTGCCGAATGGGCAAGCTTAGCTACCTACACAGACCGACTCATAATTGTAAATAGTAGTAGCACAGAGAGTGATGGTAGAGGCAGGATAAGAATGTAGAAAGTAGTCTACATTAGAAGAAGATCCAAGACTATTTTGTAAAACATAGAATTATTAGGAACCAGTTTATAATAAATAGGGGCTGTAAAAGTTAGGGAAGTATAAGTATTTAGATAACAATCAGACAACTTACTGGGGCCAGCAGAAGAGCCTGGAAGGGACTGCTCCTGTCCAACTTCTGCCACCGGAGTCTCTGTCGCCGTCGCCTTGCCCCTGGGAGTTTCTGCTGGTGATCATGAAATAAAGAAACACAACATGGATGATTGTTTTTTGGGAAATATTTGATTTCTTTGTACTCAATCTAAAATTTTGTCGGGGAAACAAATTAACATCAATTGCATCTGATCTGGTCAACTAAGAGGATAGTAGTACAGTATTGCAGGATTCGCAGACCGTCTAATAGGAAAGTTCTGTAATTCAATAACTACATCAACAACAAAAAGGTTCTACTACGACTGCCATCACTCAGCAGCACGAGACGTCCCGTGACAGACACAGTCCGTCATCATGATTGCAGACCACTAACAAATGTCCTAGAACAAGTAATAAATAGTATACTCAATGTATCAATCCACCACTATCTCTTCAAAGTGGCAGCAGCAGGAGTACAAAGAAGGACTAGACTTGAGTCTACTGTCTCTAGCATTACGTAGTACTGCTCTCAAATGACTAAAAAGTTGCAAACAAGTAAGCATAGTATCAACGCCAATAACCAGGCGAGCACCTGCAATAACAGAAGCTATTTAAACATTAATTTACCTGCAATGTAATCTAATCAGCAGCATTCGTACTCTTCAGGAAAAAAATAGATTAGCAATATAACAGAGCAGAAGGAAAAAAAGTAGTTATTAAATAGCTACTTACCAAGCCCAGGGATCTCCACACCAAGCAGGTCGACAAGGTCATGCTCCCGGTCCAAGATGTCACTCCACCGGTGCGTCACTTGGTGGTAGGTGCGCTGGACCCCAGACTCCTTATGCATGCGCCGGCACACCGTGTCCCACAGCTGGCGACGCTCCTGAAGGCCGTAACCGGAAGCAATCCGCCCACCTGCTGCCACGGTCTTAGGGAGGTGGACCTGGACAAAAACCAGCAAGGCGGCCACCTCCACCGCAGAAAAGATCTCCCTGGGCTGCACTTCCTCCCCCCTCCAACGCCCGCAGGGGAGCCTGGTACGTGGGGCTGGGCCCTTCCCCTTGCCCTTGTTGCCTCCCTTAGCCATGGTCCTGGGCACAAGAAGAAGGAAAGAAGAATAGGTGTGAAAAAAAATAAGAGAGAGAGCAAAAGAAATAAAGTAGGTAATAAAGTAACAAAAAGTAAAAAAAACACAAAATATAGATGTAGGAAATTGAAGAGAGAGATAATAAGCAAAAAAAAACAAAAAAAGTTCAGAAAAACATAGGATTGCACAGATGTAAGGTGGATAGAGAGGTAGCATGCTCAAAACCATAGCAGTGAATGAAAAACAAGATGGCCGCGCCCATAGAGGACCTCGTGGGTAAGTTCGCACGATATTTCCCCCGCGAGCACGCAGAAACGCTCACAAATACGTAATCGCGCGCAGCATAAGACGCGAACTCGCAACAAGCGGCCGGAAACGGAAACACGTCACACAAACAAGATGGCCGCGCCCGTACATGACCGCATGGGCAACCTCGAAGTCGGTGCGCTGCAAGCGGCCCGCGAAGAAGCAAAAAACTGCCCGAACACGCAAAAAAAAGAAAAACCGCCCAAACATGCAAAAAAAAAGAGAAATCAGCAAATTCGCACGAATTTGCAGATTGCAAGTTCCATTTCGCGTCCCGCAAATCTCGCGAAATGGAAGAAAAACAAATTTTGGAAAACTGAAAGCACTTAGCAGGTGCAAAAGTTCAAACTAATTTGTAACCATTCCCTGTAGTGCTTCCTGAGGGGCCCCTCCAGAGTTCAGTTGCCTACTTTCAACTATTCTCAGACCCTGCTCCGACCATCAAAGCAGGGTCAGAGAATAGTTACAAGTATGGCACGTTGCTCCTGTAAAAAAAATAACTGCAACAGGAAGGTCTTACAGCTAAGGAAGCAGGTGCCAGACTTGAAGCACAAATTCAGTGACACATTAACCAGCCCCAAATTAAATCATCTCAGTTGAGGCTGGGAAGGTGTGCTTTGCTTTCCCCCCATAATCTACAGTGGTGAACAAGAGGATGGCAGTGGCAAACCAGAGGGTGGCAGTGATGAACCAGAGGGTGGCAGCCTTGAATCAGAGGGGGACAGTGCTGATCCAGAGGGTGGCAGTGGCAAACCAGAGGGTGGCAGTGATGAACCAAAGGGTGGCAGGGAGGAACCAGAGGGTGCTGTGATAAACCAGAGGGGGACAGTGATGATCCAGAGGTTGGCAGTGGCAAATGAGAGAGTGGGACAGTGATGATCCAGAGGGTGGCAGTGGCAAACGAGAGGGTGGCAGTGATGAACCAGAGGGTGGCAGGGATGAACCAGAGGGTGGCAGGGATGAACCAGAGGATGGCAGTGATGAACCAGAGGGTGGCAGCCTTGAACCAGAGGGGGACAGTGATGATCCAGAGGGTGGCATTGGAGAACCAGAGGGTGGCAGTGATGAACCGGAGGGTGGCAGGGATGAACCAGAGGGTGGCAGGGATGAACCAGAGGATGGCAGTGATGAACCAGAGGGTGGCAGCCTTGAACCAGAGGGGGACAGTGCTGATCCAGAGGGTGGCAGTGGCAAACAAGAGGGTGGCAGTGATGAACCAGAGGGTGGCAGGGATGAACCAGAGGGTGCTGTGATAAACCAGAGGGGGACAGTGATGATCCAGAGGGTGGCAGTGGCAAACGAGAGGGTGGCAGTGATGAACCAGAGGGTGGCAGGGATGAACCAGAGGATGGCAGTGATCAACCAGAGGGTGGCAGTGATGAACCGGAGGGTGGCCGCGATGAACCACAGGGTCGCGACCGTTGCGACCACACAAGTAAGTTCGCGTTCCCAAACTTGTACAAACCCTCGCGAACTGGCAAAAACAGCAAATTCGTAAATTCGCACGAATTCGCGAATTTTGCGGATCGCAAGTTCGCAAATTCGCAAATTCGCGGACCGCGAGTTCGTAAAATTCGCCCATGCTTAGTGTGCATATATGTTTTTTTCACTTGATGGAAAAGGTGCTATAGTTGCAGTTAACGGTGTCTTCACAACTTCCCGAATAATTGCGAAAATGAAAAATAGGCCTTAAAGATCGATTTTAAAGAAGCGTAGTACAAAACATGAGTTTAAACATATTTTTAAAGAAGCTTGTATGTAGTGATATGTGTAGAACTTTGTTTAGAATGGATTTTTTTAGTTAATATTTTTGGATGTGCTGGTGGCTGTTGAATGTCTTCTTTTGTTTTGTGATTTTGTGCTGTATTCGCGACCATCATGATGTAGTCATGAACATCTCCAAAAATTGGGATTAAAAGGATCTTTTAAAAGAAGATTAACAATATTTCGGGTACTAGTATGGCTCTACCACAGCCTTTGTGTTGAGCGTGTGTATATGACAGCTACACATAAGATCGGATGCAGACTTTCTCGTTACTTAGAAACACCCTGTTGCCTTTTTCTGTAAAGTGCACTCCATCATTTCTATAAATTCGATGCATGTCAAAACACATAGGGGTCGATTCCGATTTGGGAAACGAATCCGTACGACGATTCGAATTCGTAGCCGTTTCCGTACGAATCGTACAAATCTGTACGAATCGCGTAGTACGATCCGTAGTTAAAAAATACGTCCGAATCATTGCGATCTGTACGAAAAACTAGGTCAAATTTGTACGACATAGAGCCGCACAGTGAACCGTACGATTCGTAAACATGCCGAACGACCCGCCAAGTACGATCCGGACCGGGGACTGAGAACGCGATTTGTACGGAAAGAGGTGAATGAGCAATTCATATGGAGAACCACACATTCACATACGCACCGTATCCCTGCCATCATGGGGATACGCACCGTACCCCTATGCTCTGCACCCCTACGCACTGTACACCTACACACCGTATACCTATGCTCCATACACCCATGCACCGTACCCCGATGTACAGTACCCCGATGTACCGTTACCCGATGTACCATACCTCTTCGCTTTGTACCCCGACGCACCATACCAGTTCACACCGTACCCCTGCGATCATAGGGTGCACTCGCGAACCTAGGGGGGTCCGTTTTGCACGCGGTTTGAGTTGAAATGTGCTTTTACAGATGTTTTAAAGTCCCGTAGAAAAAGAGTCATACGGAGTGTCGTCCTGACGAATCGTACTTGGTGGTTCGTAAAAAGCTGCTTCGATCCGTATGAACGTCGCGTCATATGGTCTTTCGGACGATTCGTACGGAGATCTGCGTTAGGTTCGGATTGTAATAGGTCGTAATTACAGGGGCATTGAAGGTGTATGATTCGTATGGGAAAAATGCTCCGTACGGCGATTCGTAGGGGATTTTACCGAATCGGAATCAGCCCCTTATTCCCTTATTGTTGTTATATGTACAGCCCATTCAATGGTCTCTGAGGATTGCAGAAACTGTTTTTTCAACATGTTTCCTAGCTTTGTCAATCTGTGGACAGAATTGATTTGACAAGAGTACAATAAGACAGTGTGAGTGAAAAGCGACATCAGTTCTGCCAAGGTATCTTTCATCAGGATTTCCAGCGCTCTCCCAGTCAATGTGCATAGATCATTGCCACCACAATGCACATTCATAAGGTAAGGAGCTTGGCAATCCAACATGGTTTTAACCAAAGCCAGCAGCTGATGGAACTTTTTTTTTTTTAAATCTTTTTATTATCAGCATTAAACATGGACATATACAAATGGGTTCATTGCATGAAACTTTAACCCTCTCTGGCCAAGCCAAGTAATTTACACTTTTGGCAAACCCAAGTCTCTGTCAATACCTCTCTTTTTTGCTGCCTCTTTAGCCCAATAGACATAGCTGTGGCCTACAATCCACACTCTAAGCATTTTCGAGTGAAGGAGCAATATCAGATAGGAGAAGGCTGGAGGTGAAATAGGTAGTTATCCAAATGCAAAGCAGTTAAAATGGAGGAATTTAATTTTTTAATTTTTATATATTTCATTGGATGCTGTCAGTATGTAAGGGTCAGTATGTAAGTGAGTAAAATTAGGTAGTACGGTGGATGCTTTAACAAGAATTCATATTATTGGTTGTTGTTTTAAAAAAGAAATGTGTAGTAAATGTCCTCTCCACTGTTCTTCACTCGATAGACTGTACCATGATACCTGTGACATCATAGAATGCCTGGGAGTCCCTCTGGCTCACAGTGCCTCTCGCTATCTTACTGTGGGAGTTGGTCAACTCAGGCTGAGCTGCTAACAGCGGGCTCCTGGTGGGGTTTCTTTATCTGTACTTCTTAACTTGACCTATCAACTACGCTTGGAAGAAACTTACAATAAAGGATTATAACTTACACAGTTGGACTGTGCATCATTCATTTACCACAACTTGGCGACGTTTTGAAGAGGATGAATCTACGTGTGAACTAAGGAAGATTCTACAAGAAAAGGAACTAAAGACATTTTGGAATTATACATAAGCAGAAAGGTAACGCCCGGCTGACCCCACCAGTGTCCTGTTTCATCTTGGACAGCCTGCACCTGGGCGTTTGTTTGTGAAGGAGCCAACTGCTTTGAAGGAACCTATTGTCACCTTGCTGTCATCTGGATTGTCTCCAGCAACAAAAGCGTCTGAAACTCAGCTGGCCTGATCACCCTTCTGTGTTTCCTTGATTTTTGAACCTTGACAGTTCGCAGTATGGGCACGTCTTATCCCAAGAGCATGTGATGTGCCTACTTTCATGGATTTGCCCAGCGCTAGCAGTACCCTTCACAACAGCTACCTTTGGTGAGTGTGTCATCAGTAAGTCAAGGACCACCGGTGAGTGTTTCATCAGTAAGTCAAGGACCACCGGTGAGTGTTTCATCAGTAAATCAAGTTTCTCTTTGTGATTCTGATGTACTTTAACATATCGCTCTGTAGGTGAGCTAATTTGCATTTTTGTAGAAAACGTATTATATCTTACTGATGAATGGGGGACATTTCAATGTTTTTTATGCACTCATGACATCGTTTTGTAATGACAGTTGAACCGCCACTTCTTCAAATAAATCTTCAGCTCTTGCGCATACATCTTTGACGCACTCATTCTTACCTGTCTCGTGGTGCCGGCATCTTTCTTCTATGACGTCTGCGCCTCTGCCACAGCTCGCTGCTGCTGCTATGCGACGTTGGTCAGCACGCCTTTACTGTGAACCTGCCGGCGCGGACGTGACAGCGTGCTGCCATTTTGCATTGAGTCAGTGCGCAAGTCTGCATGGTCTGAGTGCGTCTGGGGAATTAATCTTTGTCTCCCGGGTCGCTCTATCTTCTCCTGTGGTCCCAGTCAAACAGTTTTTTTTTTTTAAATGCAAACAGTTCGTTCGCCACACGAAGGACCGAAAATTTGTATCAACAAAGAATGGATGGATTACGTGACTTTTCAATCTCATGGCTTTACTCATTATATGAACGCTGCAAGTCTTCAAAAAATTCTCAAGTCTCAACTACGTCGTATTGTACATGCAAAGTTTGTCACTACCTGCAGCAGTCTGTGAGGATCTCGGGTGAGAAATCTCTCACCGGAGCTAATGTTATTTAGTGTATTTATTTGCGTAGCTGTTGCTTATCACTGCATATTATTTAACATAGTCTTGTTTTGGAAAGCGGTGTGTGTGTTTTTAATATGCCAAATTTGTGGTGCTCTTATGGATAGTGTGTCGTGGTTTGGTGTTGTTGGGTAGTCAATGTCCATCCATATATTTTTTGTCAGGGTTGGTACCCTGAGGTGTACCCTATCTAGGGGAGGTGGTGTGTGTGTGGGTAGTCAATGCCCATTCGTCCTCTCAGAGTTGGTATCCTGTGTTTGCGGGTAGTTCATGCCCCAATTTTTGTTCCCATGATTATTGTCCTGTGGTGTACCTTTTTCAGGGGATGTTGGGTCCATGCCCCATTTTTTTTTCTTCCCAGGTTTATTGTCTTTACCCTGCGGTGTACCCTTGTCAGGGGAGGTTGGGTGTTTGCGGGTAGTCCATTCCCCATTTTTGTTCCCAGGATCACTGTCCTGCGGTGTACCCTTTTCAGGGGAGGTTGAGTGTTTGCGGGTAGTCCATCCCCCATTTTTGTTACCAGGATTACTGTCCTGCGGTGAACCCTGCTTTTGGTGGAGATTGTTTGTGGACTATGTTCTTGGTGAAGTCTACCTTCTTGCAACTCGTGGCCAGGGTTTCACGTTGGTAAGATTGTTGAGCTGTGAAATAGTGTCAGCATGTCCTCATCAGGGGAAGTTTTTTTTTTTTTTTAAAAAAGGGTATCTTTTCTTTGGTGAATTCTTGTGAAAGGGGTTTGCTCTCTTAGGGTTATATTGAGTGAATCTTACTCCTATTGTGTCTCTCTCGAGCATCTCAGTCTACACTCATTTTTATTTCTAGGGTGTTTACCCTCTGGTGTACCCATGTGTGGGGAGGTTGTGAGTGTCACCAGCTAGCTTAGCTGTTGGTCTTGTTTTTTCGAAACCATGCTGTTTCGTTAAGGAAGGGGAATGAGGCATATAGTGACAACATTTAGTTTTCTTTGTTCATTTCTCTGCTAATGATACCTCATGCTAACGTTATCTCATGTCGTACATTATTACATTTGGTTCATCTCAATTTTGTACTTTCCTGCTGATGTTGCATTTGAGGTATTTTGCGTATTGTTTCTCTATTCTGTTCTTATTCCATAAGGGAAGAGGATGTGTAGTAAATGTCCTCTCCACTGTTCTTCACTAGATAGACTGTACCATGATATCTGTGACATCATAGAATGCCTGGGCGTCCCTCTGGCTCACAGTGCCTCTCGCTATCTTACTGTGGGAGTTGGTCAACTCAGGTTGAGCTGCTAACAGCTGGCTCCTGGTGGGGTTTATTTATCTGTACTTCTTAACTTGACCTATCAACTACGCTTGGAAGAAACTTACAATAAAGGATTATAACTTACACAGTTGGACTGTGCATCATTCCTTTACCACAAAATGCAATACAGACATGGATTTGCTTTTGAATCTGTGGTGTAAACCACACCTGCTGCACCTTATTTGGAAGTAGCATGGACCTTCTAGAATATGCTTTGAACTTGTGACCGAATGATTCTACTAGGTTGCTACACACAGTCAGCTAAGAGTGTATTGGGGGAAATGTGTTAAAGAGGTACAACATTTTTTTCACACAGTGTCTTCCTATAGTTATTAAGAAAATCATTTTTATTTAGCGTTTCCCATTTTTGTGAAGACAGTGGAAGTGGCGATGAGGTCAAGAATCAGGGATACCGCGTGTTTTTCAACAACTCTGAAACATATATATAGAGATATTGTGAACAAGTTTCATTATAACTGTTCACTATTAAAGTATTGATAGTTCTGATTTTGTTTCAATTTTTTTTAAAAACTACTTTAAACTTATATTTTGAATTTCCACTTCCACGCAGTAACCACGAATATGTTGGTCACCTCGAATATCACAAGACACGAAAAGCAAGGAATATTATTGGATAATATACTTTTCTGCAAAATGAAAAGGGAGTAAACACACACTTCTTCTTGAATCTTCTTTCATAGAACTTTATTCCGAGCAGGTCGATCGAGCTATGTGTGAGAGTTTGTGGTCTTTTTGTGCTTCAAAAGTGGCAACACAGGAAAGAGATAGGGTCTGAAGGAACAACAGCAGGACCAGGATGTGGAGGAGGTGGAGACTGAAGATTTAGAAGAAGAGGGGCATCTACAAAAGAGAGCTAGTGTGGTATGGAATTTTTTCAAAATCCCATCTGGGGAATTGAATGCTGCTGCATAACAAGTGCAATGTACAACCTGCAACAAGACCCCCTCTAGAAGGTTAAACAAAACATTTTCATGTGGGACTAAGTCCCTTCAGAGGTGCAGACTACTACAACAGATATGGTTCCAGGGTTTTTAGGAATGGTCACGTACCGCATGGACTGTAGTGTTCTTATAAGTGCTGGTGAGCAGTGTGTTACATCTATTTGCAATGCTGCGATAAAATCATGAATACTAATTTCTTTTCCCTTTGTATATTTTTTGCATATTTTTCAGTTCAGGTTTGTAATTTCTCCTGTTCCAGTTGCCATTTTTGATATCATAAAAAAGAACAACTTTTTTACAACTTTCCAAAACCACAAAAAAAATCAAAACCGAAAGAAAGATTTCTGTTGGAACTGCCTTTTGCAGTTAAAAAAAGATAAAGTATGTATGTATTTTGAAATGAGTGTATCAATGGTGTGTGGATGCATGAATGAGTGCATGACCAGTGCATGCGTGTTAAAATGAGTGCAGGTGTGGTGTCTGAGTGAATCTATGAGTGCATGGGTAGTACTTGGGTAATTGTATGATTGCATGGGTTGTACCTGGATGATTGAATCCATGCATAGGAACTGCCTTGGTAATTAGTTGAATGCATGGGTTGTGTGGGTGAGTGCATGGGTAGTGCCTGGGTGATTGGATGAGTGCATGGGTAGTGACTGGGTGACTGTATGAGTGTATGGCTAGTACCTAGGTGATTGTATGAGTGAGGAGTAGTATCTAAGCGATTGGGTGAGTGCATGGGTAGTGCCTGGGTGATTGGATGACTGCATGGGTAGTGCCTGAGTGAATGGATGAGTGCAAGTACAGTGCCTGGATGATTGTATGAGTGCAAGTACAGTGTCTGGGTGAATGGATAACTGCAAGTACATTGCTTAGGTGAATGGATGAGTGCAAAAACAGTTCCTGGGAGGTTTCATGACTGCATAGGTAATGCCTGAGTGATTGCATGAGTACAAGTGCAGTGCCTGGATAAATGGATATGTGCAAGTGCAGTGCCTGGGTGAATAGATGAGTGTAATTGTAGTGCCTGGGTGAATGGATGATTGCAAGTGCAGTGGGTGGGTCATTAGATGACTGCATGTGTACTGCATGGGTGAATGGATACATACAAGTGTAGTGTTTGGGCGAATGGATGACTCCATGGGTAGTGCATGAATGATTGTATAAGTGCATGTACAGTGCCTGGATGATTGCATGACTGCATGGGTAGTGCCTGGGTGAATTGATGAGTGCAAGTGCAGTGCCTGGATGATTGCATGAGTGTAAATGCACTGCCTGGGGGAATGGATAAGTGCAAGCTCAGTACCTGGGTGAATGGATTAGTGCAAGTGCACTGCCTGGGTGATGGGATGAGTGCAACTGCAATGTGTGGGTGAATTAATGAGTGCAAGTGCACTGCAATGGTGATTGGATGAGTGCATGGGTAGTGCCTGGGTGATTGGATGACTGCATGGGTAGTGCCTGAGTGAATTGATGAGTGAAAGTACAGTGCCTGGATGATTGTATGAGTGCAAGTACAGTGCCTGGGTGAATGGATAACTGCAAGTGCATTGCTTAGGTGAATGGATGAGTGCAAAAACAGTTCCTGGGAGATTTCATGACTGCATAGGTAATGCCTGAGTGATAGCATGAGTACAAGTGCAGTGCCTGGATGAATGGATATGTGCAAGTGCAGTGCCTGGGTGAATAGATGAGTGTAAGTATAGTGCCAGGGTGAATGGATGATTGCAAGTGCAGTGGGTGGGTCATTAGATGACTGCATGGGTGAATGGATACATACAAGTGTAGTGTTTGGGCGAATGGATGAGTCTATGGGTAGTGCTTGCATGATTGGATAAGTGCATGTACAGTGCCTAGATGATTGCATGACTGCATGGGTAGTGTCTGGGTGAGTTGATGGGTGCAAGTGCAGTGCCTAGATGATTGCATGAGTGCAAATGCACTGCCTGGGGGAATGGATAAGTGCAAGCTCAGTACCTGGGTGAATGGATTAGTGCATGTGCACTGCCTGGGTGATGGGATGAGTGCAACTGCAATGTGTGGGTGAATTAATGAGTGCAAGTGCACTGCAATGGTGATTGCATGACGGATATTCACAGCGTCAGCCAGAGACGCTTTAAGAGGCCCCATCTGTCAAGTGGCTGTTTCATCACTGGCATCTGCGTGAGCAGTTTCTTTCTTTGTAGCCGAGGTATCGGATTGCAGCAGCCCACCTCTCCAGCACGAGTGAAGCAGAGTTTGCTGCCAGCTGTCAGCTCGTGACTTCACGGAAAGGCTTGGATATTATTTCAGCCTATGACTCGGCGAACTTGTGCTGTGACGGTGAAGATGTATGCGGGGACCCAGGGAAGCCCGAGGACTTTATTCTGCTACAGCAACAGTGCGCTCCACTCTGCAGTGCGCCATAGCCACATGGACTTTACTCCTTCATTCCCCTCGCAGTACCAACCCAGGGATGTTGCATTCTGGGTGCTGTAGTACCGACAGCACTACAGCAGGTGAGCGATCACATGGCAGGGGAGGTGCTTCCTCTCACAAATGGGAGGTCTGCAGTTGGATTTAAAAGTGGAAGCGTGGGACTTTTTGTTAGTGCAGCAGTGGCATCTGAGGAAGACTATAATGTTGAAATGCATCATGCCGTACCTGCGTGTCTATTAAAGGCTTGTTTCCTGAGTTCCCCGTGTGGCCTCTTCCTACAGTGTTGCCGGAGGTTGTGTGGATGTATGTATATATATTCACTGAAAATACCACAGGTTTCAGGGACGTTATAGTTAGTTGGACATTTCACTCGTACAAAACGAGAGAAATTTGGCCGTTATAGTTAGTTCGGCTAACTATAATTCATACCACCGAAATGCACTGCTGATGACATCTCATATTACATCATTCATGACATGGTCAGTGACATCACTGTTGACCTCACCGATGACATCTCAAATGACATCACTGATGACATCATCCAGTAACTGTGTTTCTATAAAGTTTAAATATGTTTTATATATATATATATATGCATAGGTGTATTGAAGAATGAGTGGGTGTATAAGTGTCTGGATTGATGATTTAGTAGGTGTGTGACTGACTGTATAAGAGAGTGAAAACAAGTGTCTTACTGAATGCATGGGTTAGTGACTGGTACAGACAGTCACACAGTTTACTTTGTCGATTGGTGTGTAAGCAGTTGCATGGGTTGGTGAGTAGCTAAATGAGGGTTATTGATTGGTTGTCTGAGTATCTGTATGGGTACCCGAGTGTCTGTGTGGGTGGGGTGTGTGACTCTGTGCATAGATGTGTAAGTGGATGATTCACTGGGTGTATGTGTTGAAGAGTGCATCTGTGAAGGGCTGGATGGGTGGGTGAGTGTGTGTATGGGTATGTTGATGAGTGAATGGATGCCTCAGTGGTACATGTGTGAGTAATTGCCTATGTGAAAGGCATTATATGTGAGTGTAGGAGTGTATAAATGACTATATGTGAGAGTGAGTGATTGTGAGAGTGGCTGTATGGATCAGTGTGTGCTTGTATTAGTTATTGTATAAGTGTATAAGTATGTGTTAGTATATAGTTAAAAAGTGAGGTTGTATGTGTATAACTGTATAGATGAGTAAATGGGAGTGTGATTGATTGTTTGCATGAGTGACTAGGTGTGTGAGTAACTCGATGGATGAGTGGCAGTGTGTGAGTGTCTGTATAGATATGTGAGTGCATATGATAAGGACTTATTGATGGTTGACTGCATGTATGAGTAGCTGTATGGGTGAATGAGTGGATGTGTGTGTAGACCTAAGAATTAGTGAGTGGGTATGTACTAACTGGTATTGGTGTGTCTATGGTTTCAAAAATGGTAGTCTGTATTTTAGAGTGGTCGTATCAAATGGTATATTAGGGTATGAGGAGGTGCATCAGATTGAATCAGATTATCAAAGTAGATGATGTCATCTACATTGATAATCCCCCAGCAACACCCATTGCACACTTTAACGCAGAAAACTGAGTTGAAGGGACCAATATTTATCAGGCAGGAATAAGCCAATAAATCTGGCTTAGTGCTGCCTAATAAATATCACACAGGGTTCAGCGCCAGGGAATGTCCAAAAAATGACGTTCTGAATGCGCAAGGAATCTCATAAATGAGGCCCAAAGTGTCTACAAAATGAATGTGCTCCTAATGCATCATGGGTGTGTAGAAGTATTGAACACATTAAAATTTTGCACTGAAGAGTTACCCTGTTTGGAGGTGACAGTTGACAACTTGTGTCTATTATGTTCAACAAACGTTTTGGGCTCTGCATAAAAAGTTTGCAAGAGGGAGAATATTCTACATCCAACATTCCAAAAATAGTAAGCAGCCTAGCGTTATTAGACAGAATCGTTTCAGCATGATATACATAACATAGAAGATTGTGTGCACCAGGCATTCTATGTACGTATGCTTCTTTCTTTTCAGAAGAAGTACTATCTGTAAAGTTTCACCACAGTATGAAGGCTGCAGACAGTATGAACTTTAGCACCTTCAGATGTGCTTATTTGAAGCAAATAGTGTCTTGTTTGCCAAGTGTTGCATAGAGTGTATGTTGTTCTTAGTAAATAACTTTAAATAATCTGTCGTATATTTCACATGAGTCTTTCCCTGTCTGCAAACAGTGTGTTACAGGGTAAACTCTCTCCATAGAGTGAATACTATTTTCAATACCAACTTCTCTCCTCCTCTCAACTTCATTTCTCATTGTGGGTTTACTGAATGTCAGGGGTTTGATACAGATAAAAGGAGTCCGTAGTAGGGCATGCATTTTGGACAGACGTGCAATATTTTTAAGAACTTGGGGCTAGATGTAGGTAATTGTAAATTACCGTTTCGAAAATACCGAATTTTACCGATTCGGTATTTTCGAATCGGTAATTGTTATGTAGATACAAAATTCAGTAAAAAATACCGAATCGGTAAGATTCGGTATTTACCGAATCGGTAAATACCGATTCGGTATTTGCCATTCATTCCTATGGGCCTCCAGGCCCATAGGAATGAATGGTAAATACCGAATCGGTACTTACCGATTCGGTAAAATTGAGAAAAAGTCAAGGGTGGCAGGGTGTCACTTTGACACCCTGCTGCACCCCTGATTAGTGCTTGTGTGCACATGTGGCACACATACATGCCCTAAGGGCATGTATGTATGTCTGTCACATGGCACAGGTGTAAATGCACATATTTGTAGTTACATAGGAATTCGTTATTTACCACCAACTAATAGTTGGTGGTAAATAACGAATCCTTAAAGCCCAGAAGCACTGTTTACAGTGCTTCCTACATCTCATTTACCTATTCTGTAAATACCGAATCGGTAAATGTTGATTCGGTAAATACCGAATCGGTAAAACAGCCTCCCACATAGGAAAAGTCTATTACCGGTCGGTAACGGCCGAATTCGGCCGTTACCGACCGGTAATGGCCTACCGACATCTAGCCCTTGGCTTTCTCTGAACAGTTGCATAGAGATTGAACACAGTATGCAATGAGGAATTCCCATATATCTATCGTTGATTGTTAATGTGAAATACGCTACATGTAAAGTGTACGGTTTAGGATCAATGTTGCACACAACCAGTGCTTTCTGCCCCTGAGGGAGGTTTTTCTGTAATTGCATTAAATATGCCTCATATTCTTCTGAGCAATTTTGTACTTATTTTCAGAGCTCCACAGTTATGCCCCTTTATAAATTAGTGTGTACAAAAGAAGCCTTCATGATGTCATCAGTGATATAATCAATGATGTATTTTGAAATTGTATCTGTGATGTCAAGAGCAATTTAATATCTGAGGTCATTAGCAGTGCATGGCATGGTGTTAGTTATAGTCACCTAACTATAATGTTACTTTAACCTTGTTTTTTCAGTAAATTGATCCGTTTTTCTTTTTTTAAACAAACACAGATCTTTTTATCACACTACACTGTAATATTACTTTAACCTTTGTTTTATAGTGAATTTCTAGGGCTTTTTTTACGTAAACTAATATTTAATTACCATATGTAAATCCAACCCCCCGCATGCAGCTAACCTCACGCTGTGCATGGCATTCAGCACACATTTGCTGGGCTAAGATCTACATTCCTGCCAAATTTGATGTAATCACATTCAGCAGTTTTTGCTGTAGCTTTTCTTAATAACTGCATGGAAAATGCATAGGGATTTTGTGTTTTGGGACCCCCTATTGTCTTGGCCTCCTCTTGACGGATCACCTGAAGCTTTCCATGCACAAATTAGTCAAAAAGTAGCACCTTTTTGGAAAGTTTTTGAAGATTCATCTAATGGGCCAAAGTTATTAACAACACAAAAACACTTTTCTTTTGGAAAAGCTGACCGAACTTTAACTACCTAGTGGTGACTACCACTTGGCAATATATGTATAAATATCATTGCCTTTCTCAATGCATTCTGTGTGGCAACAAAGGAGAACTATGCAGTCTTGGTGAAGTACTCAGATTTTTGGCCACCACCACTGCAAGTTTTATCCATGATTAGGTCCCAATGGTGAATCCCACATATTTATAATTTTTCACAGTAAGTTTCCAAACAACCATTAAGTAATACCCCCTCAATGGGCCTGAAACATGGGTGCAGCAATTACAAAGTTTTCGGTTATGGGGGTGCACTCCTAATCATCCACCTGCTTGTTTTAAATTGTTGATTAATGCTACACTACACACTGCTGGCTAAAACAGTAAGTATTCTTCCGTCAAAGTTTCGCCCATGTGGCTACCACATCACCCATGAAAGCAATTCCTTTTTGACACAATAATTAACAACATGTGTCCCTCGACACAGCTGCTAAATGCTGAATCACTTGAACACACACACCGGCGTGGGTCTGATGGCCCCATCCACATGTTAAATAACTTCGCCACATTTTCAACTTAGGAACTGCCGAACTCTCGAGTGATGGGTTCCTCCATAAATTGTGAGGGTGGCCTCATGTTTCAAGCATTACCACACATCCGAACAAACGGCACAGAGCACTCAGCAGGTTCTCTAATGTTAACATGGAAATGACAGTTTTGCCTCTTCATATATATCCTGAAAGGCTCTCCTTGGAGGATTCTGTGTGTCAACAAAAGAGGACTACACAGTCTTGGTGAAATGCTCTGATTTTTGGACGCTATCACTGCATGTTTTATCCATGAATAGGTCCTAATGGTGCTACCTATGCTTTTATAATTTATCACAGTCAAATTTCCAATAAACCATTAAGTGATAAGCCTTCAATGGACCTGAATTATGGGTGCATCAATTACACTGCACACAGGTGGCAAATAAAGCAGTCTTTCAAAGTTCCAATGATGTAGGCTGCTTCATCACCCATGAAAGCAATGACTCTTTGCCACAATAACTACCAGCATCTGCCCCTCATCATAGCCGCTAAATGAGAAATCACTTGCCACCTACCTGCAGACGTGGGTTCGATGATCCCATGCCCATCAACATAATCTCCCAAACAATTTCAATGGATGTGCCTCCCAGTCTGACTGCTACGATTCAGGCAGTGCACTGTTAAACAACTTGCCATAGTTCCACCTTATGAACTGACAAACTCTTGAGCGTTATAGTTATCTCAAGTAACTATAACTTGTGCCCTAAGGTAACGATAACTTTTGCCACGGCCACTTCTTATCAATAATTTCATTGCAAATGTGGCAGTGATATTATCAATGTCGTAGAAGATCTTGTGAGTGATGTAATATGTGGGGTAATTAGCAGTGTATGGCGATGGAGCAATTTACAATTACTTGATATAACTATAACTGCTGAATTTCTGTGGTCTTTAGAGGTTAAAAATGTCACGTTGAGCTGAACATTTCACCTTACTATAATGTAACTTTAACCATTGTTTTATTTCAGTGATTTTAAATGGATTTTTCTACTGTTAAGCAATAGTTTGCTACCATATGTAAAGCCAATCCCCCTCCACGCAGGCCTTTGGCACATTGGGATTGGGCACAGGCAGCCAACCCCATGTAGGCCCCAGGGACCCGTCCTCCAATGCCAGAGTTGGGTGCCCCAATGCCCACTTGGGGTACCCATATATGATGTAATGGGGAGATAGGGGGAGGCCCAGGGCCCCCTCAGCCTCAGCAAGCTCCCCACATAGTGCAGGAGCTAACACAGACACTTCCCCAGCCGGTGGGAGATACCATTTATGCTTCTCCCTCCATGTGGGAGCGATATGTGTTCTGTTTCCCTGCCAGCACTCCTGCAGACAGGGAAACGGAACACAAGTCTGCTCCCAGCTGGTGGGAGCATTTTTAAATCTCCCATCTGCTGGGAGTGGACTTCATGTTTCCTTCCAATAGGCGGGAGGTTTAAGCATGCTCCTGCCAGCAGGGAGTCATCATATGTTACCCTGCCGCTGTGGTCCACTAAGTTGGCCGCAGGGGATGACGTCCCCGGGATCACATTTGGCTCAGGGAGGGGGGCAAATGCCCCATCCTGAAATAAAATGGCGGAGGATGGTGTTGATGGGGTCATTTTGGGCCTGGGGAGGGGTTGTATGCCACCTTCTACTATAATGGCAAATCTCTGGCATAACCATTATCTGTTTGCATCACAGCCAGGCTCTGGCCCACCCCAGGGTTATTTTTTGGAAATGGGCGGGAGCCAGCACTTTTTTATTCATTTTGCTGCAGATTCACAATTTGTTTTTTCAAAAGGCAAATTTGTTGGCCCAGCTCCCTAAACCCAAGTCCTAAGATGGCTGCCACCATTTTCTGGTTCAACTTGTGCCTTAAGGTAACGATAACTTGTGCCCCCACCACTTCTTATCAATAATTTCAGTGTAAATGTGGCAGTGGTATTATCAATGTCTTAGAAGATTTTGTGAGTGATGTAATATCTTTGGTAATTAGCAGTGCATGGTGATTGAGCAATTTACAGTTCCTCGATATAACGATAACTGGTGAATATCTGTATTCTTTAGAGGTTAAAACATCACGTTGTTGTTGAACATTTCACCTTACTATAATGTTACTTTAATCATTGTTTTTTTCAGTGAATTGATAGGGTTTTTACTAACTTTAAGTAATAGTTTCCTCTCAAACGTAAAGGCAGTCCCCCTCCACACAAGATCTTTGGTGCTGTGGGATTGGCCAGAGGCAGCCAACCCCAGGTAGGCCCCAGGGACCCAATATCCCGGTGTCAGATTTGGGTGCCCCAATGCCCACTTGGGGTACCCACATTCAGCATGGTGGGGACATATGGAGAGCCCCAGGGCCCCCGCAGCCCCAGCAAGATCCCCACATAATACAGGAGCTAACTCTGACACTGCCCCAGGCCGGTGGGAGAAACTATTTATGCTTGCTCTCTCCAGGTGGGAGCAATATGTGTTCTGTTTCCCTGCAAGCACTCCTGCAGACAGGGAAACAGAACACAAGTCTACTCCCATCAGCTGGGAGCCTACTTCCATGTTTGCTTCCATTTGGCTGGAGGTTTAAGAATATTCCTGCCTGCATGGAGTAAACATATGGTTCCTGCCCGCTGTGGTCCACAAAGCTGGCCCCAGGTGATGACATCCCCAGGACCATATTTGGCTCAGGGAGGGGTGGGGGCACACACCTCTATCCAGTATTAAAATGGCAGAGGATGGTGTTGATGCAGTCTTTTTGAGCTTGGGGAGGGGGCTGCACGCCACCTTCTCCTATAAAAACATTTATGAAACACTTGCACTCACTTGGTGATGTCATCAGTGATGCCATTTGGGATGTCATCAGTGATGTCACTGACCATGTCATAAGTGATGTAATATGTGAGGTCATAAGCAGTGAATTGCGAGGGAGCAAGTTATACTTAGCTCAGGTAACTATAACTGCTCAATTTCTGTGGTTTTGTATGTGTGAAATATGAGCCTAACTATTACATCCCTGTAACAGTTGGTGTTTTCAGTGAATTTTAAGTTATTTAAAATTCTATTTCCTAACTATAACATCCATGTAATCTTTGTTTTTTTCAGTGAAATACTTTGTTTTTTTAAAGTTATTTCCTAACTATAATGTCCCTGTACCTTTTGGGATTTCTTTTGTGAATGTCAAAGGTTTTGGTTTTTTTTACTTTTGTTTCTGAACTTTAACCTTTGAGACTTGGTTTGTGAGTGGCTGTATTATTCAATGAGTGGGCTTGTGAGTGGCTGTATGGGTCTGTGAGTGGGCTTTTGAGTATCTGTACAGGTGTATGAGTAGGTGTGTTAGTATTTTTGAGTTTGTGAGTAGGTGTGCCAATGGCTTTTTGGGTCTGTTTGTGGGAATGTATGTGACTATATAGGTCTGTGAGTGGCTGGGTGAGTAGCTGTTTGGGTGTGTAAATGGATTTATGATTAGATGTATGGATCTGTGAGTGGGTGAGGGAGTGGCTGGATGGGTGTGTGGCTGGTTTTGTGCATGTGTGTGTGTGACTGAGTGGCTTTATAGGTCTATGAGTGGGTTTGTGAGTGTTTATATGAATATCTATGTGGGAGTGGGAATAACTGTACGGGTGTGCGAGTAGCTGTGTGGGTCTGTGTGTGTGTCAGCAGCTGTGTGAGAGACTGGACCAGAACAGAACCTAATAAGATCCTTTATCTAACCAGAGTCCACACTTTTACGTAAAATGTCTATCTACCTGGAGTAATTTGTATGGGCTAATTTGACAGTGCTACCTAGTTGGGTAAATGTCTAGTGCATAATCTACACTACAACTGCATAACAGACCATGAGAACATGTCTCCAGTTACCTATCGTGCATGTAATTTCGAAAATGTGATTGTTCCTTGAGGTTTTGATCCACAAATCGGTGAGAACATGAATCCTTGATAGAGAAAAGATAAAAAAAGAAAAGAAACTAGAAAAAACAAGGGCACTTCTTCTTAACTTTATGAAGCAAGTTCTTCTTGGTTTGGTGAAGATGTCCTCGTATTCATCTGCATTAAGAACACATCACCATATTCAGCTAGAAACAAACTTAGGGGCCTTTTGGTAAGCTGTCCATCAACATGGGAAAAAGAGATAAGACCTTTGTAAACTGCTATGGAAAACGGGACAGGCCAAAAGGGCAGAGCTTGTAGATGATTTTGGGCATTTGTATACTCAGGGTAATTAAAAAGGAGAACCATGGACTCTGCTCTCTCAGGAGACAACAAGAAAGAATCTACTTGCCACAGTAACTAAAGATCATGTTGTGCTACAATAGATCAACGATGCATTCACATCCATTAAGGTTTCAGATCGTTTTTAAACATGGAATACGAGAAGAAACACACCTGCTTTGCCTTCAGCATGCACTTAAAGCAAGGATCATTTGTGCTTTACAGAAGTGTAGCTGGAACTGTGGTGTGTGCTATGTTTATATTTGTAAGTGTTTCACGTTGAGGTTTAATTTCTGTGAAAAAGCTACCCAACTGGAGTACTTTCTACTTGTTGATTAGTAGGTTCAACTGCATTCTATTACAGAATGGGACCCCATCCCTCAGGGCCTGGCTTCTTGCTGCTGGGTGCCCTGGAGCTCACCCAGGGTACCCATTGTGGGGTGTTTGGGACTTTGGTGAAGCCTTGTTGTCTTCCTCCGTCCCTGCACTACTAGTTATTAGTAGGGCTAACCTATTCTATTACAGAAGGGAAGGTGGGCAGCACAGCCCCCCTCCCTGGGCCGATTACAGCCCCAGGGACCACATCACCCAAGGCCAGCCAACAATCATTGGGCTGTGCCATGTTGGGGACCTTGGGAGCCTCAATGTCCCCCGCATTCCCCTGCGGTCTCTGCCCGCACCCTGCCTCCAGGATAGGCTGTCATTGTTCCTGCAGACATGAAGCCACCCAAAATGCTGCTCTCTACCTATGGGAGCAAACCTTTCATCTGTTTTCCTGTCTGCTTGATAGCCAGCAGCAAAGCAGATGGAAAATCGGCTCCCAGCAAGTGGGAGCAGTTTTTCTGCTTCTAACCACAGGGAGCATACTCACTGTTTTCTCTTGCTTGGTAGGACATAAGGAGCTGGCCCAGGGCCATTAATGGCTTGTGCCCCCCTTCTTTGTTAATACAGGGCCTGCACTAGGAAGGTGGTGGTCCCGGTACCAAAAAAACCTTCCATACCTTTAGATTTTTTCCAAGCCCCAGGGAGGTTGTGGTCATTAGGGCTGTAAGGGGTTCTGGAGGGGGGTCTTTGTGAGCCCCTCCTTTGATGGTAATGTTACTGGCCTTGCTCCGGGGAGGTGGCATTCCCTCGGGCTGTAAGAGGTTATTGGTAGAGGTGCTGAGTGCTTCCCTCCCCAAAATATAAATTAAAATATGCCCCGGAACCAGGCTCACCGGGTCCTGAAATACAAACAAGAGCAAGAAACTGAACTCATTTTTTAAAATATTTTCATGCAAATTCGCAAATGTATTACAATTTTTGCTGTAAATTTAAAAAAAAAAAATTTGGACCATGGCGGGGTTCCTGGGGCACCCCACCATCCAGCCTAGGGGGTCATGGTATTCCTACCCTGCCCCATTCTCTCTTTTATCATATTTTTGATTGGGGCTTAGCTGTATCCAAATCCCAAAATGGCTGCCAACATTTCCTGGTTGGAGTGTTAGCAGTCAATCAGAACTCTGTGCGAGATCGGTTAGATTCATGGACGGTCCATGTCACTAGATATCTATATTTCTTTTAATTTTATTACCTCAAACACTTCTGAACAGATTCTCACCAAATCACAAAATGGCTACTTTTGGACCAAGATCTAGCTTTCTGCCAACATGTGGGTAATTCCGTCCAGCAGTTCAGGCTGTAGTCATCTCTAAAATCTCGATGAGAATGAACATGGGAAAGACACTTTTTTATTTCCCTTTTTCCCCGTCCCCACTTGACAGATCACCCTGAAACTTTTCATGCACAACTAGAATGACAAGGTAACTTTTTTGATATTTTTGTGAAGATTCATAAAACTGGGGAAACTTACTTCAGCGAGGAGACCGTGAGGGGAAAGGACCCTTGCCACCTACCAGCACCGGAGCATTTTTCTGCAGCAACTGTTCGCCGGACCCGCTCCGCGGGTCCCGCTTCACCAGTGACTGTCTGGGGCTGTGGAGGCACAAACGGGGCTGCGAGCGCAGAGCAGGGACTCCAGTGTCCAGGAGCCCCTGCGTGGTCAACAGCCATCACCTGACCCGCTCTCCCCGGAAGTGCCACCCACACAGTGCGGGACTGTGATAAATCAGCCCCCCTCCCTCCAATAGGTGGAAAACTTACTTCAGCGAAGAGACCGTGAGGGGAAAGGACCCTTGCCACCTACCAGCACCGGAGCATTTTTCTGCAGCAACTGTTCGCCGGACCCGCTCCGTGGGTTCCGCTTCACCAGTGACTGTCTGGGGTTGTGGAGGCACAAACGGGGCTGCGAGCGCAGAGCAGGGACTCCAGTGTCCAGGAGCCCCTGCGTGGTCAACAGCCATCACCTGACCCGCTCTCCCCGGAAGTGCCACCCACACAGTGCGGGACTGTGATAAATCAGCCCCCCTCCCTCCAATAGGTGGGAAACTTACTTCAGCGAAGAGACCGTGAGGGGAAAGGACCCTTGCCACCTACCAGCACCGGAGCATTTTTCTGCAGCAACTGTTCGCCGGACCCGCTCCGTGGGTTCCGCTTCACCAGTGACTGTCTGGGGTTGTGGAGGCACAAACGGGGCTGCGAGCTCAGAGCAGGGACTCCAGTGTCCAGGAGCCCCTACGTGGTCAACAGCCATCACCTGACCCGCTCTCCCCGGAAGCGCCGCCCACACAGTGCGGGACTGTGATAAATCAGCCCCCCTCCCTCCAATAGGTGGGAAACTTACTTCAGCGAGGAGACCGTGAGGTGAAAGGACCTTTGCCACTTACCAGCACCGGAGCATTTTTCTGCAGCAACTGTTCGCCGGACCCGCTCCGCGGGTCCCGCTTCACCAGTGACTGTCTGGGGCTGTGGAGGCACAAACGGGGCTGCGAGCGCAGAGCAGGGACTCCAGTGTCCAGGAGCCCCTGCGTGGTCAACAGCCATCACCTGACCCGCTCTCCCCGGAAGCGCCGTCCACACAGCACCAGCACAAAAGCAGCTTGCTGCCCGCGCACACTGGACGCGCGCGGGCGGGCGCCCGGGTAAGCCCGGGCAAAGGGCGGGCCGTTTGAGGCCGTTCGAGGACGGGAGGGACTGAACTCCCCATTGTCGCCATTCCTGCTGCTTTGCTATAGTTATTTTGTATACTTGCCCTCAACGGTCCCAACAGGAACCATGTGTTCACGTGCAAGCCGTAGTAGGGCTGCTAAAGGAGGGAAGATGTTGAACGGGACCCTTGATGACTTTATTACCAGGACCAACACAGCCATTGATATTGAAATCACTAAAATGCAGCAGAGAGTCTCTATAGAACTAGATGCAGCTAGAAGATTGTCCCAGGATCTAGCTATGTCAAAGAAATCATCCCTGGGCCATATTGCATCTGCTAAAACCCCCGAGGTCTCGGCTAGCCCGCAGCCATTAATCACAAAGGCGGATATCCACCATACTATAGCTACAACTCCACTTGCGCAAGCCACTACCCCAGGGCCGGCCCCTTCCCATGCTAACCAGTGTCCCACGATGAACGCACCTGCCCTAGACTTAGGAATTCCTAAAACCACTGAGTTGTATGGGAAGAACGTGTGTGCCAGCCATAAGGATGTAGTCCAAAAAAGGAAACGCAATGCAAGATCTGCCTACGCTAGGAAGAAGGCCAAAGTTGCTAGGGCTCAATTTTTTAATGATAGAAGGCCTGCTGTAGAAAGCGGGGTAGGTGGAGACGAAGTCCAAGCCGATGCACGTTTAAGTGGCGAGGAGAATTGTTCGATCATAGATATAGTTGAGCTAGATACTACAGAAGGGGAGAACCATCCACAAAATGTTGCGGGGAGTACCGGGGGACCCACACGTGAGGTAGAGGGAAGCGATGAGGAATTCTTAAAAATAGTATGGGAGACCTTAAAAAAGCTCTTAACCCCCTTAGAACTTAGACTCTCACGCATAGAAAATCATCTTCTCGAGATGGATAAGAACATTGTAACGCTAGCAAGCCTTAGCTTAAAGCAAAGCGAATCTATCATCCCGCTGGGGGCTGAGAAAATTGTATCGACACCAATTGTAGACCCACCAGCACTGCCCCCGACTAAACCAATACCCAAACCACGTCTAAAGGCTTACGATCCCATAGTCATCAATCCCCCAGTTAAGGCACCTAAACAACTCCCCGCACAACTAATACCACCTCTAAAAGAAGCTACTGCCCCGAGAACAAAAAATACTATGACCCATCGAACAAACTCACAGGGTCCACTAATCGTAGAGAAATTTCGTGGCGGCTTTATAGACCTCCCCCCAGATGCAAGACCTTATGTTGTGGTGTTAGCTGGAGCTCCTGTAATTGAGACCCAATTCCAAGAAAATCTTTGGTCCCTTAAAAACAAGGTAATTCATTGGCTGAATGCAAATAGGCCGTTACCTAATCACCTGAGAAGCAATATTTTAATGGTGCGAAGGGTCCCTTGGGTAGGCCCATCACCCAAATCCATCCCAGGTGATTGTATTGTCATCTCGTTTGAAGACCCACTTACGGCACAACACATATGCTCATGGAACGTACGTGGTGAGAACTCGTCTATTGTAGTCAGACCACTCACCTTCTTCTACCTCCCTCGGCCAAGCCCAAATCTTGGGGGGAATTGGTCACTGGCCCGAAACCCTGTTCGGGGAGGGCCAAGAGATGGCTGGCTAGGCTCCAATAGCTGGTGGAAAGAGGTACCAACCTTTAACAGGTTTGGTTGCCTATATGAGGTAGATTGACTCCCTACGAAAATAACACCCGCATCTGGTCCTGAATACATACCCCCTTTGTTGAGCACTGAGTCTATGTCTCCCAGGGGTACCTTATGGAATATTCCACCTGTAAGTCCAGGATTGGGCTCAAGGAGGACAGTGTATGGCACTTTGGATTCCAACTCTCCCCTAAAGCATTCTACTAACGCGATGAGCAACCTTTCCCAAATTGCGGCCAATGCATTATGTAGTTTGCCCGAGTCTACGCGGGTGACAGTGCCATTGGATGTCGCAACCCGTATTAAAGGCATCCCTGTTAGTAGTCCCGATCTATCATTGATGGCGACCGAGGGGGACTCACTACCTTCAACTATGGTTGGGGTCTCTAGTTGCACTTCTGACCCCCCTGGGACTGTTCCTGGGCCAGTAAGAGGGGATGTTGGCGGTGCAGTATTGAAGGTGGTTAGCTGGAATGTAGCGGGCCTTGCCCGGAACATCGACATACCCGAATGGAACTCTTTTGTTGAATCCTTCGGGATTTGCTTATTCCAGGAAACCTGGTGCCTGGAACCGCGGAACAAGGTGGGCTATTCCACCTACTTTGTGCCTGCGGTCCAATCACTTGGGGGTAAAGGCCGTCCGTCTGGTGGCTTATTAATTTGGGCTAGCATCTCCCTGGGTCTAAACATCAGGACCATACCAACTAAATCACCTGACCTCCAGAGAATCTCAATTAAGGGGTCTGGGGGGAGGAAGCTAGAGGTTTTTAATATCTACGTCAGAGGAGCAAGGGGCGGCCCATCAATGCTTCCACTCACAGGAATTGATGAGGAACGTGGATCCTGTAAGGCAGAATCCTTTGTTTTACTAGCCGGGGATCTTAATTGCTCTTTTGAACCACTTGCTAGCGAGGATATACTAGGCACCGGGGAAGATGATGTTAGGAGAGGTATTACCCCCCTCACTCTTACACCTATTAGAAGTTGGACCCAAAGTGCCATAGATCTTAATGCCCTCTGCTTGGAACATGGCCTCAGGACAACTAACGGTAGATCTCAGTCTGATTCGCTTGGGTCACACACCTTTAACAGGGTGGGTTATTCCTCGCGCATTGATTATATACTCCTGAACTTCAGGCTCTGGGCTTACCTAATTGATATGGTGGTCTTACCAACTATAGACAGTGACCACAATCACTTAGCATTGACCCTGTCCATACCTTGGAAGGATAAGGTACCATCCCTGACCCCACATGCATGGAAAACAACGCATGAAATACGCCCCTCCAATTGTGGTAGGTGGCTGAAATGGAACAAAATTGCCGTCAATGAGGGAAAGATCTCAGAAATAAAATCCATAATGTCTAACGCTATGTTGCGCTTAGACTCTCAGGACTATAGTAAGCATGACGTTCCAACCTTGTTTTCTGAAACCACTGATGCACTAGGCGAATTGTTCACGGTTTGCCCAGCAGGCTTGAGGGGCAACACAAGAGCTGGGCCTACGGGCCACGCAGGATGGTTTTCCTCTGCCTGCCGCTCTTCCAAACGGGAGTTAATTAAAGCGGTTAAAGCTAAGGATGGTGGCCAAATTAGACTTGCTAGAAAAATCTACAGAAGGGCTATATCGAAGGCATGGGGTGAGCACGAGATACAGTTCTGGAATGACCTAAAGGCGGCTAGCTTTAGGAAAGACCCAAAGGGTTTCTGGGATCTGTTGAGAGCAAGGGACAAACCCGCAGACTCCCTGCTAACATGTAATATAACTGGTGAAGTATGGTTTAACCATTTTTTCCAGCTTTATTCCCAACCAGTGGGCCCGACTACTAGCACGATGTTACAGCCCCTTAGCGAATATGCAGAACCCAATGAGGACAACCTCTTCTCGCCTAAGGAAGTAGTGGGGGCGATCAAGTGCCTGGTCTTAAACAAGGCTGCGGGACCTGACGGCATCCCAGGCGATCTGCTCCGGGTCAACCCAGAAGAGTGGTGGAGACTTATTGCTTCCCTCTTGAATACAGGCTTGTATGGGGGGAACCTTCCGGACTCATGGAAGGGTGCTGAGGTCGTCCCGATTTTCAAGAAAGAAAGTCGGAACGACCCTGCTAATTATCGCCCCATAAGCCTCCTAGACTCCACCCAGAAGGTGGCAGGCAAGGTAGTCCTAGGAAGGGTCTCACAGTGGATAGAGGAGAAGCAAATTCTCTCAGACTTCCAGGCTGGTTTTAGAACCGGCATGGGGACCATCGAACAGTCATTCCGGTTACTGATGATTTACTGGAAAGTGGTTGTACTGGGCAAGGGCAGTCTGTACCTTGCTTTTATAGATTTGCGGACTGCCTTTGACCTGGTCCCACGTACCCATCTCTGGAGTGTGCTTGATGCTCAGGGCATTCCCCCTTATTTACTTAATATGCTTATAAAGTTTCACGAAGACAATTTTGCGCAGATCAGGTGGGGTAATCAGGGCCAAAAAACATCACGCATTCCTGTAAATAGGGGTGTCCGCCAGGGATGTGTGCTAGCCCCCACTCTGTTCTCTTTATATGTTAACGGAGTGGTGGAGCACCTATTAAAACATCCAGCAGATGCACCCTCCCTGGCTGGCAGGAAAATACCCACCCTACTATTTGCAGACGATACCCTCCTGATCTCCAAAAGTCCAGCAGGCCTGCAAAGTCTCCTTACCAGTTTTAAGACCTTTTGTGATCTAAGGGGACTTGCCATCAATGCAGGGAAAACCAAATGTTTGGTCTTAAACCCGCCAAAGAAGTCTATCAATCCACCTTCCCTGGACTCCATCCCACTCAAGAGGGTTAAGGAGTTTGATTACTTAGGCATCCGCCTTCGTGATTCCATGAGCTGGAAATCCCACCATCAAAATATGCTGTAGACCCACAAGAGGGTGGTGGGAACCCTCCTTAAGGAACAACGCGCTTCGTCACTCAAACCCATTGCTCCAGTACTTGATATTTATAGGGCTAGAGCGGTGAGCGCAGCATTGTATGGGGCAGAACTGTGGGGCGTGCAGAACGTAGATTTCTTGTCCAGATCAGAAAATAAATTCCACAAAGATCTTATGGGCCTCCCGTATAGCACACCATCCCTCCCACTTCTTTTAGATATGGGCACTCGACCCATTAGTGATCTGGCGAGGCTGCGCCCCCTCCTTTTGTGGGTACGCATTTGGAGGATCCCAGAATTGTCCAGCTATGCAGAGGGCCTTAAGGAACTTCTTTCGTCACCTGGTTGGTCCAAGGTTCGCTGGCTAAAGGAAGTCAAGCGTCTCCTCCTTGACCTGGGTCTTGAAGATGCTTGGTCTAGCAGATCTGCCCCACCCAAGTCAATCATGAAGAAGTTATACTGGAGCTGGGTGTCTAATGGCAGAAATAGCAAGGCCAATCTTTGTAAAACAACTGTGGAATTTCTGATGGTCGAGAATGTGCCCTTATGCGAACCATATCTGGACATGATTTCAAAAACCTGGGACAGAGCGTTATACTTTAAATTCAGGGTGGGCTTACTTCCAGTGGGGAAACTAACTGCCAGTTGGAAGGTTCCGGCTCAGACGACCCCCTATTGCCCCTTCTGTGTGAACAGGACTGAGTCAGTTCCCCACCTACTCTTTGAATGCCCAGCCTATGCAGCTCCACGCTGCAAATGGCTGAAGCCACTCTGTAGGAGCCTTGATACTAGATCGCATAAGGAGGCACTACGAATTTTAAGATCAGATCCTCGTCCCCTGTTTGCATGTGGCCTGGCCAAATTGTTTGGTTGGGCATGGCGTGGTAGATCCTCTAGGCTCATGTATCTCGCTTAATTATCTATTTTAGCTTGCTCTTATGTGCAAAACCAATGTTTTTCTATCATGAAATGTATGTTTTTATTTATGCACTGAACTTTTCACTGTTTTTATTCATTTTTGTACCGCTTTTTAAGATATATGAATGATATCGAAATAAAGCTTGTTACAACCAAAACAGTGCCTTACTTATAAGCAAGTAAAAAAATGCTTTTCCTATGGAAACAAGGTCCTAACTATAACTACCTACTGGCGACTGCCAGAAGGTAATATATTTGTGTGTGTTTGAGTATATGTATATGTATATCTATGTATAAAGAGAAACCGCACTTATCGGTGGCACTTGTTTCAATTTAATGGATTTTAGACATATTAACCATGATGTCAGCCGACATGCTGCAAGACTGAGAGGCAGCAGCAACTGAAATGTTCAGTGATACGCCATCATCTGTCACATATAGGCAAATAAGCAATGGAATACCAAGCAGCAGTACACATAATGTAAAAGACACAATGAAAGAACTGGAAAAACTAATGAAGCAAGAGCAGAGTAAATGGTGGGAGTATAGATCCCTGCAGTGGTACTTGGATGTAGGTAGAATTCCAAGGGGCCTCAGAATATTAAATACACCAAGCTATGAGAACCCAAATCCAAGTATGATAAAGGAATGGGCGGAGTGTAATTTGGAATCATCAAAATGACTAGTACATATCCTAGTCAAATATGCCAAAATGGACAGAGTGGAGTTACAGAATCAGATTGACACAATTAATGAGGAATTAAGAAGCAAGGGGCAAATGGACAAAATAAAAAAAATGTGTGAGGAAATGACAATTAGATTGCACAAGAAGGAAGAGAAAATATTAGAAAGGAAAATCTACAATTTCCAAATGGAAAAGACACACTCTGAAAATCTGTCCAGATTATGTTTTTGAAAAAGTATGATTCGTTAAAAATTTCCAAATTTAAACCTAGGGATGGACGGGTCTCTGTTGGTATATCTACCAACAGAGAAAGATTCTTAAATACTTTAAATTCCGATTTAAGCTCAGTTGTGGAAAGTGAATCTGAGTCTGACCTAAGACGCCCCAGAGACGGACAGTTGCCACAGAAGCTCTCGCTTGCAGAGGAATTGGATTTTTATGCCAATATCAGAGGCAAACCCTCCGCTCAAGCACCCAGAGAACCAGAGCGGAACAAACAGAATCATCAAATGCAGGCAGAGGATGAAAGCGAACAGGAAACAAATCCAATGCTAAAAAGCAAACAATCAGCAGATGGAAACGCAAGTAAATAAAAACTCACAAACCAGTCAGACCATTATTAACTTGGCAAATATTAATTTAATAAAAGCGTGAGAACAGCTTTTAAGTCTAGGATTGTCCTATTGCACAGAGAGAAATTTTAATTATGCTAGAACAAGGATGGATGTCTACATATGTGTCAGAAAATTGAAACAAAAAAAATACCATCTACTAAGGAACAAAAGCAACATGGCAAATAAAGGGGACGATGCGAATGTCCAATGATCAGCATTGAATTTGACAATGTCAGACATGTCTCTTCTAAGGGATTTACACAAACTGGTGGAAAAAAGACCTTCCTGCGGTGCTGCCCTACAGCAAAAGAAAAGAGACGGAATCAGATACAGTGCATTCCTGTCCTTTTCCCCTGCGAGAGCGCACAATGAGCTGCTGTGCCACCAACGCAGGCACCTTTGCACCATAATGCAAGGGGGCCTGTGTTGCGGGGATGAATATTGTGTCTCCCTTACGGCTCCTCTGGGGAGGCGTAAGATTTTGGTGCTGCCTCAGATTTACAATTTCGCGTAAAACTGAGGCAGTGTCAGAAATCCATGGATGTTGCTGGAAACGCCCCCAGCAACACCGACTGCACGCACCTTTAATGCAGAAAACTGTGTCAAAGGAACCAATATTTATCAGGCAGCAATAAGCCAAAAAAAGTAGCTTAGGGTCATATTTATCAAGTCTTTTTCCCGTTTGCAAGCAGGCAAACGTCTCAGAATTGGCTCGTTTGTGAATTGGAAAAAAGCTTTTGGGATGTATCATCCCAAAGGGCAAAATAGACAAAGGCAAAATTTGCGATTCTCTATTTTGCAAATGGAATTAAGGAATTGCAAATTGCGATAACTTAAATGTAATTCTGGAAGCACCAGAAACTTGTGATTTGGCCTTAAGGAATTGCAAATTACGACCAACTTCAAGTTGGTGGTTATTTGCGATTTTCCTCAAAAAGGCACTTTTTTGATCTTTTAAAAGTGCCATATGTCGCACATGTATGTGCGCAAAATGGGCACACAAGCCTATTTCAGGGGTGTAACAGGGTGTCCTATTGGCACCCTTGCAACCTTGAAATTGCATTCTCAATTTGCGATTCTCTAATTGGTAATCGCAAATTGAGAATGTCTTCCCATTTATTCCGATGGGCCTCTTAGCCCATAGGAATGAATGGGAAGGTATTCCTTATTTGCGAATCTCAATTTGCGATTCACAAATAAGGAATATGTAGGATTCCCAAAATTTTTAGCAAATCCTATATACATTGCATTTTGCAATTATTTAATTGCGATTCGCAATAAAACGCCAATTTGAGAATCACAAAACTCTTTTTTGATTCATATGGCCCTTAGTGCTGCCTCATAAATATCACCCAGGCTTCTGAGCCAGGGAATGTTCAAAAAGTGACGTTCTGGAGACGCAAGAAGTCTAATAAATGAGGAACAAAGGCCCACATGCATCAAACTGATTTGCATTCGCAAACGGTGTGAATCGCAAAATTCGGCCGTTTGCGAATGCAATTCTTTGTTTTGGGATGCATTAACCTTTTTGGCTTTTTCGCAATTTAAGAAATCGCAATTTATTTGCGATTTCTTAAATTGCGATTGCATTTAAGAAATCGCAATTTTGCGATTTCTTAAATGCAATGCATCATCTGAAAAAAATTGCTAATTCGCAGATTAGAAGTGTTAAATTAGCATGAAGTGAACCTTCATGGTAATTTTAGAAAAGTTTCAAAAATGCACAAAAGTGCATTTTTGAAACTTTCATTTTACACTCACACATGCCCTTGGGCATGTATGTGTGAAAAATGGACTGTATGTTACATTTCAGGGGTGCAGGGGGGGGTCCTTTGGACCCCCCCTGCACCCTAGAAATTGCATTCTCATTTTGTGATTCCTTAATTGCGAATTGCAAAATGAGAATGCCTTCCCATTGATTCCTATGGGCCTCTAGGCCCATAGGAATCAATGTAAAGGGATTCCTTATTTGCGATTCGAAAAAATTGGGAATCGCAAATAAGGAAAAATAATAAAATACATTTTCGCAATTTAGGAATCGCAAATACCATCAATGATGCATGTGGGCCATAGTGTTTACAAAATTAATGTGCTCCTAATGCATCATAGGTGTGAAGAAGTATTGAACACATTTAAATGTTTGCACTGAAGAGTTACCCTGTTTTAGATTTGACAGTGGACAACTTCTGTCTATTATGTTCACCAAAAGTTTTTAGGCTCTGCAGAAAAAGTTTGCAATAGGGAGAATATTCTACATACAACATTAAAAAAATTGTAAGCAGCCTTGAGTTATTAGTCACAATCGTCTCAGCATGATATACCTAATATAGACAATTGTGTGCACCATGTATTCTATGTACGCATGCTTATTTCTTTTCCGAAGAAGGACTATCCGTAAAGTTTTCACCACAGTATGAAGGCTGCACCTTCAGGCATGCTTATTTGAAGCAAATTGTGTCTTTTTTGCCAAGTGTTGCATAGAGTGTATGTTGTTCTTAGTAGATAATTTAAAATACTCTGTAGTATATTTCACATGAGGCTTACAATGTCTGCAAACAGTGTGTTACAGGGTAAACTCTCTCCATAGAGTGAATACTGTTTGCAGTACCCTCTTCTCTACTCCTATCAACTTCATTTCCCATTGTGGGTTCACTGAATATCAGGGGTTTGATACAGATAAAAGGAGTCCATTGTAGGGCATTCATGTTGGACACATGTGCAGTATTTTTAAGAACTCGGCTTTCTCTGAACAGTTGTATACAGATTGAACACTGTATGCAATGAGGGTTTCCCATATATCTATGGTTGATTGTTAATGTGAACTACGCTACCTTGAAGTGTATGGTTTAGCGTCAATGTGGCACATAGCCCAAGCTTTCTGCCCCTAAGGAAGGTTTTTCCGTGATTGCATTAAATATGCTTCATATTCATATTCTTCTGAGCAATTTTGTACTTACTTTCAGAGCTCTAAAGTTATACCCCTTTATAAATCAGTATGTACAAAAGAAGCCTTGATGATGTCATCAGTGATACAATCAATGATGTAATTTGTAATGTTATCTGTGATGTCAAGAGCGATTTAATATCTGAGATCATTAGCAGTGCATGGCATTGTGTTAGTTTAAGTCACCTAACTATAGCGTTACATTAACCATTGTTTTTTTTCAGTAAATTGCTACATTTTTCTTTTTTTAAACAAACACAGATCTTTGTATCACACTACACTGAACTGTTAATTTTAACATTTGTTTTACTGGGAATTTCTACGGCTTTTTTAATGTAAAATAATATTTAATTACCATGCGGAAATCCAGTCCCCCACAAGCAGCCAACCTCAAGCTGTGCATGGCATTCGGCACAAATTTGCTGGGCCAAGATCTAGCTTCCTGCTAAATTTGATGTAATCACATTCAGCAGTTTTTGCTGTAGCCTTGTCTAAATACCTGTATGGAAAATGCATAGGGATTTTGGGTTTTGGACACCCTATTGTCTTGGACTCCTCTTGATGGGTCACGTGAAGCTTTCCATGCACAAATTAGTCAAAAAGTAGCACCTTTTTGGAAAGTTTTTGAAGATTCATCTAATGGGCCAAAGTTATTAACAACACAAAAACACTTTTCTTATGGAAAAGCTGACCTAACTTTAACTACCTAGTGGTGACTACCACTAGGCAATATATGTATATATATAATTGCCATTCTCAATGCTAGTTAAAGCAGAGATGACAATTTCATCTCTTTGAATATATCCTGAAACCTATTATTGGAGTATTCTGTGTGGCAACAAAAGAGGACTATGCAGTCTTGATGAACTACTCAGATGTTTGGCCACCACCACTGCATGTTTTATCCATGATTAGGTCCCAATGCTGAATCCCACATTTTTATATTTTTTCACAATCACGTTTCCACAAAACCATTAAGAAATAAGCCCTCAATAGGCCTGAAACATGGGTGCAGCAATTACACCGTTTTCAGTTATGCGGGTGCACCCCTAATCCTCCACCTGCTCATTTTAAATTCTTGATTAGTGCTACACTGCACACTGATGGCAAATACAGTAAGTATTCTTCTGTCAAAGTTCCACTCATGTGGGCTGCCAAATCACCCATTAAAGCAATGCCTTTTTGACACAATAATTAACAACATGTATCCCTCGTCACAGCTGCTAAATGCTGAATCACTTGGACACACACACACACACAGGCATGGGTGCGATGGCCCCATCCCCATCCACATGTTAAACAACGTTGCCACATTTCCAATTTAGAACTGCAGAACTCTTGAGTGATGGGTTCCTCCGTAAATTGTGAGGGTGGCCTCATGTTTAAACATTACCACACATCTGAACAAATGGCACAGAGCACTCAGCAGGTACTCAAATGTTAATATGTATTCCTAGCTAATGCCTTTCAGCCAATTGCCTTTCTCAATGCTAGTTCAAACAGAAATGGCAATTTTGCCTCTTCACATATATCCTGAAAGGCTCTCTTTGGAGGATTCTATGTGTCAACAAAAGAGGACCTCACAGTCTTGGTGAAATGCTTTGATTTTTGGACGCTATCACTGCATGCTTTATGCATGATTAGGTGCCAATGGTGGTACACATGCTTTTATTATTTCTCACAGTCACCTTTCCAATAAACCATTAAGTGATAAGCCTTCAATGGGTCTGAATCGTGGGTGCATCAATTACACTGCACACAGGTGGCAAATACAGCAGTCTTTCAAAGTTCCATTTATGTAAGCTGCTTCATCACCCATGAAAGCAATCACTCTTCATCACAATAACTACAAACATCTGCCCCTCATCATAGCCGCTAAATTTCAAATCACTTGGCACCTACCTGGAGGATTGAGTTCAAAGATCCTGTGCCCATCCACATAATTTCCCAAAAATGTTCAACTGGTGTGCCTCCTAAGTCTGAATGCTACGGTTCAGACAGTGCACTGTTAAACAACTTTGCCATAGTTCCACCTTATGAACTGACAAACTCTTGAGCATTATAGTTATATCAAGTAACTATAACTTGTGCCCTAAGGTAACAATAACTTGTGCCCCGCCACTTCTTATCAATAATTTCATTGCAAATGGTGCAGTAATATTATCAATGTCTTAGACGATCTTGTGAGTGATGTAATATGTGGGGTATTTAGCAGTGCCTGGTGATGGAGCAATTTACAATTACTTGATATTACTTTAACTTGTGAATTTATGTGTTCTTTAGAGATTAAAAATGTCATGTTGTTGCTGAACATTTCACCTTACTATAATGCTACCTCAACTATTGTTTTTTTACAATGAAATTAAATGGGTTTTTCTACCTTTAAGCAATAGTTTGCTACCATATGTAAAGCCAATCCATCTCCACGCATGACCTTTGGCATATTGGGATTGGCCACAGGCAGCCAACCCCAGGTAGACCCCAGGGACCCCGTCCCCCGGTGCAAGAGTTGGGTGAACCAATGCCCACTCCGAGCACCCTCATACCACATAATGAGGACATAGGGGGAGCCGCAGGGCCCCCGCAAGCTTCCAACATAGTGCAGGAGCTAACACTGACACTGCCCCCGGCCGGTGGGTGAAACCATTTATGCTTGCTGCCTCTATGTGGGAGAGATATGTGTTCTGTTTCTCTGCCACCACTCCTGCAGAAAGGGAAACAGAACACAAGACTGCTCCAAGCCTATGGGAGCATTTTTTAATCTCTCATCAGCTGGCAGCCGACTTCCATGTTTGCTTCCAATTGTCAGGTGGTTTAAGAATGCTCCTGCGAGCAAGGAGTAATCATATGTTTCCCTGCCCGCTGTGGTCCACTAAGTTGTCTACAGCGGATGGCATCCTCGGGACCACATTTGGCTCAGGGAGGAGGTGTTGATGTAGTCCTTTTGGGCCTGGGGAGGGGCTGTATGTCACCTTCTCCTATAATTACAAATCTACCTCTGGCATGGGACCTCCCCCCCATAACCATTATCTGTCTACACCACTGCCAGGCTCTGGCCCAGCCCAGGGTTATTTTTTGGAAATGGGCGGGAGCCAGCACCTTTTTTTCATTTTGCTGCAGATACACAATTTGTGTTTTCAAAAGGCATATGTTTGGGCCCGGGTCCCTAAACCCAAGTCCTAAGATGGCTGTCACCATTTTCTGGTTCAACTTTTGCCCTAAGGTAACGATAACTCATGCCCCTGGCACTTCTTATCAATAATTTCAGTGTAAATGTGGCAGTGGTATTATCAATGTCTTAGAAGATTTTTTGAATGATGTAATATGTGGGGCAATTAGCAGTGCACGGCGATGGAGCAATTTACAGTTACTTGATATAACCATAACTGGTGAATCTCTGTGGTCTTTAGATGTTAAAATGTCACGTTGTTGCTGAACATTTCACCTTACTATAATGTTACTATAATCATTGTTTTTTCAGTGAATTGACAGGGTTTTTTCTAATGTTAAGTAATAGTTTGCTATGCAGACGCGTGTGAGGTGGGGGTATTGTTTTCCTGTGTTTCTACCCTGCGCTAGCTGTTGACGCTTGATGCCGCAGACTGCCTGTTTTTAGAATCGCTTCAACTGTCACCACTTACTCTGTGCACCATGTTGTTTTTAAATATTAAATTAAAATATCCCTGAAAGAAACACCCTTCTCTAAAGGAATACCTGATTCACAAGTATTCCTTCTCCAGGCTCACTTCTGGCTACTTGCCTGGTCCACTGCGGGTCCTCATCTCGATTGCGTGGAGGGAAGCCATTTACGGGTAGTCTGGGGGTTGGTGCTCTAGTCTCCTCCCTATTTTTAGAAATATAAGACCATGCAGAGCCGAGCGTGCAGCGGACGCGTGTGAGGTGGGGGCATTGTTTTTCTGTGTTTCTACCCTGCGCTAGCTGTTGACTCTTGATGCCGCATACTGCCTGTTTTTAGAATTGCTTCAACTGTCACCACTTACTATGTGCACCATATTCTTTTTAAATATTAAATCAAAATATCGCTGTAAGAAACACCCTTCTCTAAAGGAATACCTGATTCATCAGGATTCCTTCTCAAGGCTCACTTCCGGCTACTTCCCCAGTCCACCGCGGGTCCTCATCCCGATTGCGTGGAGGGAAGCCATTTACAGGTAGTCTGGGGGTTGGCGCTCTAGTCTCCTCCCTATTTTTAGAAATATAAGACCATGCAGAGCCGAGCGCGCAGCAGACGCGTGCAGCGGGCACGCCGTCGGTGCGCCAAAGGCAAGCCGGTCTGTGCCCATCCGCGGCCAGGGGCCACAACCCCTGCTCCTTTTTCCTCCACCCCAAGGTCTTATAGCCCAAAAAAGCTCCACGAACTAGGAAAATAGTTCCAGCACCATGCTATCATTCTTGGAATCCTGCACACCCGCACATAGTCTGTCCCCATTGTGGTTTTCAGTTCAATAGTGCAATACCAATAAATATAATCAAAAATCAGCATAATATGCTCCTCCTAAACTGTAGGTCACTCCCAAAACACTCCTTGGAAATTCACCTACTTATAGAAGAACTCAACCCATGCGTCGTATACCTAACAGAGAACTGGCTTTATGCCAAATCTGAACCGGATCTGGTTCAGGCCATTCTCCAAGGGTATCGAATTTTGCACCTAGATCGTAAAGTGGGGAAAGGGATCATTTATAGGAACTGCTATCAGTGTCACAGCTCCTCCAATCTGATAGCGGATTGTGAAAGTCTCTTGTAATACGTTCTCGGGGGTTCTCCTATATCATCCACCTGAAACCTTAAGACAATTTGCCAACAGCCTCCCTTCCATCATAGCCAGCCTAGCATGTACTCCAGCGAACTTCACACTATTAGGAGACCTCAATATCCACTTCGATAACATCACCGCTCACACTGCCCTAGAACTGATAGTGAGCCTCTCTGCCCTGCAATTGATGCAACTTGTACTTGATCCGGCCCATATTAAAGGCCATCTAATCGACCCCGTCTTCAGTAACTGTATAGATCTGACCGTGGGAACTCCCTCCCCTCTCTCGTGATCAGACGACCTTTTGATTCCTCTAGATACAACTAGGCCATCTAATAATCCAGACCCTATCTTAGCCAATGAGGAATATAATAGTTGGATTTCTAAATCTCTAGACTCAGTACTCCCCTTGGAATGTGCTGAATCTAAGCACAGCACAAAGACCGCCCGTGGTACTCTCCTGGATTGTGAGAATTGAAATGTAAATGTAAAAGATTAGAAAGGAAGTGGAGACTGGATTTCTCCTCCTCAAGGAAAACTGCCTACAGAGAAATGCTTAGAATCTACAAAAACAAAATCAAACTGGCACAATCAGCTTTCTTAGAAGGAAAAATCAACGCAGCAGCCTCCAAAGCAAAAGAGATCTATCACATTGTGAGAACCCTCCTTAAGCTCCCAGAAAAGCCATCCGACCCCACTAATACACAGGCCTGTTGCAACAATTTGGCTGATTTCTTTTTCCAAAAAATTCATATTATCTGCACTTCTTTTCCCCCTACCCCTACTGACTCTCTGCTGACTATACCCTCTGCTTTAGATACACAATCTCAGGCTATCCTTGAGTCCTTCCCCGCTCTCAACCTCACCGCATTAGAACCTATTTTGCGCCAGTTAAAATCAGGTTCCCCTAATGATCCAGCCCCTCCACGCTCTCTGAATTTAGCTACCCACAAGATTCTTCCGACGGTACTCAACTTGCTTAAAGCGTCCCTATCCACAAGCTCTGTCCCTCCCCCTGGAAGTGCGCCATGGTAAAGGCCCTTCACAAAAAGCAAAATCTAGATTAGGGAAATCCCAGTAATTACCGACCAATCTTCCTACTCCCCTGGCTGAGCAAGATCCTGGAAAAGTATGCCAACAATATACTAGTAGAGTGCCTCGAGGCCAATCACCTGCTCGACCTCTCCCAAACTGGATTCCGTCCCATGCATGGGACCGAAACCTCGTTGCTTGCAGTGACGGAGGAGGCAAGGAAGATCTTAGATATGGGGGATCGGCCGCTATAATTCTCCTTGACCTTAGTGCCACCTTTGACACTGTAAACCACAACATCTTACTTCAGCGGCTGTCCAGCATAGGGATCTCAGGAAAAGCAATTGCCTGGCTTGGATCCTTTCGCTCTGATCACTCTTTTCAAGTGTTTGAGGGTAACACTATCTCTCCGAGCAAGCCTCTTAATTGTGGTGTGTCGCAGGGCTTTTCCCTGAGCCCTACGTTATTTAATGTATACATGGACCCCCTAGCTGATATAGTCCGTATGTATGGAATAAAAATCATTACCTACGCTGACAACACTCAGCTAGTGGTGGCTCTCAATCAATTGCACACCGCGCCTAACAACCTCAGGGTCTGCCTGGAGGAGGTCTCTAAATGGATGACCTCATCTTGCCTCAAACTCAATGGCGAAAAAACTGAGGTCATGATCCTAGGTAATCCCCACTCGCCCATGATCAAGCCACTGTGGCCCACCTCTCTCGGCCCTCCCCCTACACCAAAGGACAGAATCAAGAGCCTAGGTATTTGGCTGGATAAATCTCTCAACTTTAATATCCAAGCAGCTAAATTGTCAGCCATCAGCTTTGGCCTACTCAGGCTTCTGTAGAAGATTCTTCCCTTACTGCCTTTCCAAGCCAAACATATTAAGATTCTGGGGCTTGTTCTATCCAGGCTGAATTTTGGGAATGCCTTGTATCTGAGGGCCCCACATACCACTCTGAACACGCTCCAGATCATACAAAATTGTGCGGCACAAACACTACTTCAAATTCCCCGCCGAGTCTTTGTGAAATCTGGTCTGAAGAGCCTTCACTGGCTTCCGGTCAAAGAAAGAATTGAATTTAAGACCCTTTAGATGACTCATCAAGCATATTGGAAAACTGGTGCTTTCATCAATCACTCACTGATTACTCCATATTTATTTTATTTATTTGTGGGTTTATATCGCGCTTGAATCGACTCCCGGAGGAGTATCTCTGCGCCCTAGGAACACCACAAGCACAGTCAGGGGGGAACCAGAAAGAATTAATATTGAAACAGAAAGGTTTTAAGCCGCTTCCTAAACACCAGATATTCTGAACATTGTCTAAGAGCTATTGGGAGCCTATTCCATAATGGAGGCCCAGCAACCGATAGGGCTTTACCTCCATGTCTGGCCCTCTTTGCACGGGGTACATACAGTAAAGACTGGTTGCTGGATCTGAGGGAGCGTACAGGGGAGTAAGGTATGAATTAGTTTTTTAAGTATGCAGGGCTTAATCCGTTTAGACTCTTGTGGATTAGGCAGCATGTTTTAAACTTAATTCTTTGCCGGACCGACAGCCAATGTAGTTTGTCCAAAAGAGGTTTGGACGCAGATCTTGGAGGGGCGTTCAAGACCAACCGGGCCGCAGTATTCTGTACCACTTGGAGTTTGGCCAATACTCCCTCATTTACAGATAACAGTAGGCCATTACAGTAATCGATATGGCTAAGGACAAGAGCCTGTACCAATGTTTTCCTGATGCAGTTAGGGAGTAGGGGAAACACTTTGCGTAGAAGGCCAATGACGTGGAAACACATATAACCCTATCAGACAGCTCAGATCGTCATCCTCTCTCCTGGTGACTGTACCCAGGATTAAGAGAGCCAGATGTGGGGGTCGGTTGTTCTCACATAATGCTTCAATACTCTGAAACTCCCTTCCTTATCACCTACGTCCAGAGCCCAATCTACTACCCTTTCGCAAAGAACTAAAAACACAGCTTTAAAAAAAAAAAGGATTAAATCTCCTATACAGCCCCTACCCGCACAGTCTGCAGCACTTGGATGCCTCAGGGTAGCTATAGCACTTTATAAATGGTCTTTTCATTTAATTTCATATGTAAAGGCAGTCCACCTCCACGCATGATCTTTGGTGCTGTAGGATTTGCCACTGGCAGCCAACCCCAGGTAGGCCCCAGGGACCCCATTTCCCGGTGCCAGATTTAGATGCCCCAATGCCCACTCGGGGTACCACATTCTGCATGGGGGGGACATAGGGGGAGCCCCATGGCCCCCACAGCCCCAGCAAGCGCCCCACATAGTGCAGAAGCTAGCACTGACACTGCCCCAGGCCGATTCCAGAAACTATTTATGCTTGCTCCCTCCAGGTGGGAGCAATATGTGTTCTGTTTCCCTGCAAGCCCTCCTGCAGACAGGGAAACAGAACACAAGTCTTCTCCCATCAGTTGGGAGCATACTTCCATGTTTGCCTCCATTTGGTGGGAGGTTTAACAATATTCCTGCCAGTGGGAGTAAACATATGGTTCCCTGCCTGCTGTGGTCCACAAAGCTGGCCTCAGGGGATGACGTCCCCGGGACCACATTTGGCTCAGGGAGGGGTAGGGGGGCACATGCCCCCATCCTGCATTAAAATGGCAGAGGATGGTGTTGATGGGGTATTTTTGGTCTTGGGGAGGGGGCTGCAAGCCACCTTCTCCTATAGAAACACTTACACTCACTGGGTGATGTCATCAGTGATGCTATTTGGGATGTCATCAGTGATGTCACTGACCATGTCATGAGTGATGTAATATGTGAGGTCATAAGCAGTGAATTGCAAGGGTGCAAGTTATACTTAGCTCATTTAACTATAACTGCTGAATTTCTATTGTTTTGTACATGTGAAATATTAGTCTAACTATTACGTCCCTGTAACAGTTGGTGTTTTCCGTGAATTTTAAAATATTTAAAATTATATTTCCTAACTATAACATCCATGTAATCTTTGATTTTTTCAATAAATTACTAGGGTTTTTTAACGGTATTTCCTAACTATAATGCCCCTGTACCCTTTGGGATTTCTTTTGTGAATTTCAAAGTTTTTTAAAACTTTTGTTTCTGAACTGTAACCTTTGAGACTTGGTTTGAGAGTGGTCCTATTGGTCAATAAGTGGGCTTGTGAGTGGCTGTAAGGGTCTGCGAGTGGGGTTTGAGTGTCTGTATAGTTGTATGAGTAGGTGTGTTAGTAGTTTTGAGTTTGTGAGTGGGTATGCCAATATGTTTTTGGGTCTGTTTCTGGGTATATATGTGACTGTATAGGTCCATGAGTGGATGGGTGAGTAGCTGTTTCAGGTGTATGATTGGGTTTGTGAGTAGATGTATGGGTCTCTGAGTGAGTGGATGGATGGGTGTGTGACTGGCTTTGTGCATATGCTTGTGTGTATGTGAGTGAATGGCTTTATAGGTCTATGAGTGAGTGTGTGAGTGCTTATGTTGGCATCTACGTGGGAGTGGGAGTAACTGTATTGGTGTATGAGTAGCTGTGTGGGTCTTTGTGTGTGGCAGCAGCTGTGTGAGAGATTGGACAAGAACAGAATCTATCAGGATCCTTTATCTAACCAGAGTCGACAGAGTAATTTGGATTGACTAATTAGTAGTGCTACCTTGTTGGGAAAATATCTAGTGCATAATCCACACTACAACTGCATAACAGACTATGAGAACATGTCTCCAGTTACCTTACGTGCATGTAATTTCGGAAAAGTGATTGTTCATTGAGGGTTTGATCCACAAATCTGTGGTAAAATGAATCCTTGATAGAAAAAAAGAAAAAAAAAGACAAGAGTCTACACAAAACAAGGGCACTTCTTCTTAACTTTATGAAGCAAGTGCTCCTTTGTTTGTTGAAGATGTCCTCGTATTCATCTGCATCAAGAACACATCACCATAATCAGCTAGAAACACACTTGGGGGCCTTTTGGTAAGCTGTCCATCAACGTGGGAAAAGGTGGTAAGACCTTTTTAAACTTCTGAGAAAAATGGGACGGGCCAAAAGGGCAGAGCTTGTAGATGATTTTAGGAATTTGTATACTCAGGGTAATTAAAGGAGAACCATGGACTCTGCTCTCACCAGGAGATAACAAGAAAGAAACTACTTGCCACAGTAACTACAGATCAGGTTTACTACAATAGATCAATGATGCATTCAAATCTAATAAGGATTTCAGATTGTTTTTAAACATGGAATACGAGAGGAAACACATTTCCTCTGCCTTCAAAATGCCCTTAAAGCAAGGATCATTTGTGCTTTACAGAAGTGGCACTGCAACTGGGGCACGTGCTATGTTTACATTTATAAGTGTTTCTGTGAAAAAGCTACCGAACTGGAGTACTTTCTACTTGTTGATTAGTAAGTGCTACCACATTCTATTACAGATGGGGACCCCATCCCTCAGGGCTTGGCTTCTTGCTGCTGGGTGCCCTGAAGCTCACCCAGGGTACCCAGTGAGAGGTGTTGGGGCCTCGGGTGAGCCTTAATGTCTCCCTCGGTCCCTGCACTACTAGTTAATTAGTAGGGCTACCTCATTCTAATACAGAAGGGGAGGTGGGCAGCACAGCCCTCCTCCCTGGGCCGATTTCAGCCCCAGGGACCGCATCCCCCAAGTCCAGCCAACAATTATTGGGCTGTGCTGGGGACCTTGGGAGCCTCAATGTCCTCGGCAGTCCCCTGCGGTATCTGCCAGCACCGTGCCTCCAGCACAGACCGGCAGTGTTCCTGTAGACAGGACACAGCCCAAAATGCTGCTCGCTGCCTATGAGAGCAATCCTTTCATCTGTTTTGCTGTCCGCTTGATAGCCAGCAGCAAAGCAGATAGAAAATCCACTCCCAGCAAGTGGGAGCAGTTTTCCTGCTCCTACCCAATGGGAGCATACTCACTGTTTTCTCTTGCTTGGCGGGACATAAAGAACTGGCCCATGTCCATTAATGGTTTGTGCCCCCCTTCTTTGTTAATACAGGTGGTGGTCCTGGGGCCAAAAAGTCCCACCCTCCCTTTAGGTTTTTGTCAAGCCCCAGGGAGGTGGAGGTCATTAGGGCTATAAAGGGGCTATAAATGGTTCTGGAGGGGGAGTCTATGTAGCTTCCCTCCTTTGATGTTAATGTTACTGGCCTTGCTCCGGGGAGGTGGAGTTCCCTGGGGCTGTAAGCAGTTATTGGGAGAGGGGCTGTGTGCTCCCCTCCCCAAAATATATATTAAAATATGCCCCGGGACCAGGTTCACTGGGTGCTGAATTACAAACAAGTGCAAGAAACTACACTCGTTTTTTAAAAAGATTTTCATGCAAATTCGCAAATCCATTATAATTCTTGCTGCAAATGTAAAAAACAAATATTTTTGACCATGGCAAGGTCCCTGGGGCACCCCACCATCTGGCCTAGGGGGCCATGGTATTCCTACCCTGCCCCGTTCTCTCTTTTGTCTTGTTTTTGTTTGGGGCTTAGCTGTATACAAATCCCAAAATGGCTGCCAACATTTCCTGTTTCGAGTGTTGCCAGTCAATCAGATCTCTGTGCGAGATCAGTTAGATTTGTGGACGGTCCATGTAACTAGATATCTATATTTCTTTTTCTTTTATTAACTCAAACACTTCTGAACAGATGCTCACCAACTCACAAATGGGCTACTTCTGGACCAAGAGCTAGCTTTCTGCCAATGTTTGGGTTATTTCATCCAGCGGCTGTAGTTATCTCTAAAATCTCGAAGGGAATGAACATGGGAAACACACTTTTTTTCCCCCTATTTTCTCAGTCCCCACTTGACAAATCACCCTGAAACTTTTCATGCACAACTAGAATCACAAGGTCACTTTTTTGAGATTTTTGTGAAGATTCATAAAACGGTGCTTTATTTATAAGCAAGACAAAAAATGTTTTTCCTATGGAAACAAGGTCCTAACTATAACTACCTTCTGCCGACTGCCAGAAGGTAATATATTTGTGTGTGTTTGTGTATATGTATATCTATGTATAAAGATAAACCACATTTATCGGTGACACTCGTTTCAGTTTAATAGATTTAAGACATATTGACTATGATGTCAGCCGACATGCTGCGGGACCGGGATCAGCAGCAACTGAAATGTTCAGTGATACGCCATCATCTGTGACAATTAGGTAAAGAAGTAATGTAACAAATAATGTAAAAGACACAATGAAAAAACTGGAAACACTTATGAAGCAAGAGCAGAGTAAATGGTGGGAGTATAGATCCCTGCAGCAGTACTTGGATGTAGATAGAATTCTAAGGGGCTCAGAATATTAAACGCACCAAGCTATGAGAACCCAAATCCAAGTATGATAAAGGAATGGGTGGAGTGTAATTTGGGATCATCAAAATGACTAGTGAGGTCCTAGTCAAATATGCCAAAATGGACAGAGAGGAGTTACAGAATCAGATTGGCAAAATGAATGAGGAATTAAGAAGGATGGGGCAAACGGACAAAATAACAAAAATGCACAAGGAAAGGACTATTAGATTGCGCAAGAAGGAAAAGAAAATAAAAGAAAGAAAAATCGACAAATTCCAAAGGTGTTAGGAGTCAGGTTTCATGTATCGTGTAAACTGCATCTCCCAGAATGCTCAAAGAGAGATGTTGGTTGTGTGATATCCCATACTGCTTTAGGATTGGTCATATGACAGGGAGGTTCTTAAGCCTTCAGCTGCTGTGCCTCAGTGCTTGGCTTTCTTCCATTTGAACCTGGCCCTACCCCTTGCTTGGATTCCCTGTTTGGATTACCTGTTCTAAACTCCTGTTTCTGGATAGTCACGGGTGTCTCAGAGGCTGCGGGTGCTTCAGAAAACTTTATTCCTTTTTGGTATTTCCCCGAGCGCGAGGACGCGCTTATATTTAAAACTGTGCTTTATTTTATTTTTTTCTCCTGCTTGCAGGCTATGCCTTAATCAACAACAATCTACAGTGCGCTGCACTCCATAACGGAGAGTTTTTCTTTTAAATGGACGCGCAGCCATTTCATTTTTGAACAACGCAAGGATGTGTTAATTTCCCCTCACGCTGCCGTCTCGCTTGCAGGACATGCTACTTTCCACCACTTTCTTGCCTCCCCAATAGCACATGAGGCACTGAGTCAGCCTCTATTTGTTTATGTCATTTTTGTTGGCGATAAAGTTCTGTTGGAGCGTCAAAGCGCTCAAAATCAGCTGACTTGTACCGCTTATTCCTTTTACAGGGTGGGCTTACTTCCAGTGGGGAAACTAACTGCCAGTTGGAAGGTTCCGGCTCAGACGACCCCCTATTGCCCCTTCTGTGTGAACAGGACTGAGTCAGTTCCCCACCTACTCTTTGAATGCCCAGCCTATGCAGCTCCACGCTGCAAATGGCTGAAGCCACTCTGTAGGAGCCTTGATACTAGATCGCATAAGGAGGCCCTACGAATTTTAAGATCAGATCCTCGTCCCCTGTTTGCATGTGGCCTGGCCAAATTTTTTGGTTGGGCATGGCGTGGTAGATCCTCTAGGCTCATGTATCTCGCTTAATTATCTATTTTAGCTTGCTCTTATGTGCAAAACCAATGTTTTTCTATCATGAAATGTATGTTTTTATTTATGCACTGAACTTTTCACTGTTTTTATTCATTTTTGTACCGTTTTTTAAGATATATGAATGATATCGAAATAAAGCTCGTTACAACCAAAACAGTGCCTTACTTATAAGCGAATCAAAAAATGCTTTTCCTATGGAAACAAGGTCCTAACTATAACTACCTACTGGCGACTGCCAGAAGGTAATATATTTGTGTGTGTTTGAGTATATGTATATGTATATCTATGTATAAAGAGAAACCGCACTTATCGGTGGCACTTGTTTCAATTTAATGGATTTTAGACATATTAACCATGATGTCAGCCGACATGCTGCAAGACTGAGAGGCAGCAGCAACTGAAATGTTCAGTGATACGCCATCATCTGTCACATATAGGCAAATAAGCAATGGAATACCAAGCAGCAGTACACATAATGTAAAAGACACAATGAAAGAACTGGAAAACCTAATGAAGCAAGAGCAGAGTAAATGGTGGGAGTATAGATCCCTGCAGTGGTACTTGGATGTAGGTAGAATTCCAAGGGGCCTCAGAATATTAAATACACCAAGCTATGAGAACCCAAATCCAAGTATGATAAAGGAATGGGCGGAGTGTAATTTGGAATCATCAAAATGACTAGTACATATCCTAGTCAAATATGCCAAAATGGACAGAGTGGAGTTACAGAATCAGATTGACACAATTAATGAGGAATAAAGAAGCAAGGGGCAAATGGACAAAATAAAAAAAATGTGTGAGGAAATGACAATTAGATTGCACAAGAAGGAAGAGAAAATATTAGAAAGGAAAATCTACAATTTCCAAATGGAAAAGACACACTCTGAAAATCTGTCCAGATTATGTTTTTGAAAAAGTATGATTCGTTAAAAATTTCCAAATTTAAACCTAGGGATGGACGGGTCTCTGTTGGTATATCTACCAACAGAGAAAGATTCTTAAATACTTTAAATTCCGATTTAAGCTCAGTTGTGGAAAGTGAATCTGAGTCTGACCTAAGACGCCCCAGAGACGGACAGTTGCCACAGAAGCTCTCGCTTGCAGAGGAATTGGATTTTTATGCCAATATCAGAGGCAAACCCTCCGCTCAAGCACCCAGAGAACCAGAGCGGAACAAACAGAATCATCAAATGCAGGCAGAGGATGAAAGCGAACAGGAAACAAATCCAATGCTAAAAAGCAAACAATCAGCAGATGGAAACGCAAGTAAATAAAAACTCACAAACCAGTCAGACCATTATTAACTTGGCAAATATTAATTTAATAAAAGCGTGAGAAAAGCTTTTAAGTCTAGGATTGTCCTATTGCACAGAGAGAAATTTTAATTATGCTAGAACAAGGATGGATGTCTACATATGTGTCAGAAAATTGAAACAAAAAAAATACCATCTACTAAGGAACAAAAGCAACATGGCAAATAAAGGGGACGATGCGAATGTCCAATGATCAGCATTGAATTTGACAATGTCAGACATGTCTCTTCTAAGGGATTTACACAAACTGGTGGAAAAAAGACCTTCCTGCGGTGCTGCCCTACAGCAAAAGAAAAGAGACGGAATCAGATACAGTGCATTCCTGTCCTTTTCCCCTGCGAGAGCGCACAATGAGCTGCTGTGCCACCAACGCAGGCACCTTTGCACCATGATGCAAGGGGGCCTGTGTTGCGGGGATGAATATTGTGTCTCCCTTACGGCTCCTCTGGGGAGGCGTAAGATTTTGGTGCTGCCTCAGATTTACAATTTCGCGTAAAACTGAGGCAGTGTCAGAAATCCATGGATGTTGCTGGAAACGCCCCCAGCAACACCGACTGCACGCACCTTTAATGCAGAAAACTGTGTCAAAGGAACCAATATTTATCAGGCAGCAATAAGCCAAAAAAAGTAGCTTAGGGTCATATTTATCAAGTCTTTTTCCCGTTTGCAAGCAGGCAAACGTCTCAGAATTGGCTCGTTTGTGAATTGGAAAAAAGCTTTTGGGATGTATCATCCCAAAGGGCAAAATAGAGAAAGGCAAAATTTGCGATTCTCTATTTTGCAAATGGAATTAAGGAATTGCAAATTGCGATAACTTAAATGTAATTCTGGAAGCACCAGAAACTTGTGATTTGGCCTTAAGGAATTGCAAATTACGACCAACTTCAAGTTGGTGGTTATTTGCGATTTTCCTCAAAAAGGCACTTTTTTGATCTTTTAAAAGTGCCATATGTCGCACATGTATGTGCGCAAAATGGGCACACAAGCCTATTTCAGGGGTGTAACAGGGTGTCCTATTGGCACCCTTGCAACCTTGAAATTGCATTCTCAATTTGCGATTCTCTAATTGGTAATCGCAAATTGAGAATGTCTTCCCATTTATTCCGATGGGCCTCTTAGCCCATAGGAATGAATGGGAAGGTATTCCTTATTTGCGAATCTCAATTTGCGATTCACAAATAAGGAATATGTAGGATTCCCAAAATTTTTAGCAAATCCTATATACATTGCATTTTGCAATTATTTAATTGCGATTCGCCATAAAACGCCAATTTGAGAATCACAAAACTCTTTTTTGATTCATATGGCCCTTAGTGCTGCCTCATAAATATCACCCAGGCTTCTGAGCCAGGGAATGTTCAAAAAGTGACGTTCTGGAGACGCAAGAAGTCTAATAAATGAGGAACAAAGGCCCACATGCATCATGTGTGAAAAATGGACTGTATGTTACATTTCAGAGGTGCAGGGGGGGCATTCTCATTTTGTGATTCCTTAATTGCGAATTGCAAAATGAGAATGCCTTCCCATTGATTCCTATGGGCCTCTAGGCCCATAGGAATCAATGTAAAGGGATTCCTTATTTGCGATTCGAAAAAATTGGGAATCGCAAATAAGGAAAAATAATAAAATAAATTTTCGCAATTTAGGAATCGCAAATACCAACAATGATGCATGTGGGCCATAGTGTTTACAAAATTAATGTGCTCCTAATGCATCATAGGTGTGAAGAAGTATTGAACACATTTAAATGTTTGCACTGAAGAGTTACCCTGTTTTAGATTTGACAGTGGACAACTTCTGTCTATTATGTTCACCAAAAGTTTTTAGGCTCTGCAGAAAAAGTTTGCAATAGGGAGAATATTCTACATACAACATTAAAAAAATTGTAAGCAGCCTTGAGTTATTAGTCACAATCGTCTCAGCATGATATACCTAATATAGACAATTGTGTGCACCATGTATTCTATGTACGCATGCTTATTTCTTTTCCGAAGAAGGACTATCCGTAAAGTTTTCACCACAGTATGAAGGCTGCACCTTCAGGCATGCTTATTTGAAGCAAATTGTGTCTTTTTTGCCAAGTGTTGCATAGAGTGTATGTTGTTCTTAGTAGATAATTTAAAATACTCTGTAGTATATTTCACATGAGGCTTACAATGTCTGCAAACAGTGTGTTACAGGGTAAATTCTCTCCATAGAGTGAATACTGTTTGCAGTACCCTCTTCTCTACTCCTATCAACTTCATTTCCCATTGTGGGTTCACTGAATATCAGGGGTTTGATACAGATAAAAGGAGTCCATTGCAGGGCATTCATGTTGGACACATGGGCAGTATTTTTAAGAACTCGGCTTTCTCTGAACAGTTGTATACAGATTGAACACTGTATGCAATGAGGGTTTCCCATATATCTATGGTTGATTGTTAATGTGAACTACGCTACCTTGAAGTGTATGGTTTAGCGTCAATGTGGCACATAGCCCAAGCTTTCTGCCCCTAAGGAAGGTTTTTCCGTGATTGCATTAAATATGCTTCATATTCATATTCTTCTGAGCAATTTTGTACTTACTTTCAGAGCTCTAAAGTTATACCCCTTTATAAATCAGTATGTACAAAAGAAGCCTTGATGATGTCATCAGTGATACAATCAATGATGTAATTTGTAATGTTATCTGTGATGTCAAGAGCGATTTAATATCTGAGATCATTAGCAGTGCATGGCATGGTGTTAGTTTAAGTCACCTAACTATAGCGTTACATTAACCATTGTTTTTTTTCAGTAAATTGCTACATTTTTCTTTTTTTAAACAAACACAGATCTTTGTATCACACTACACTGAAATGTTAATTTTAACATTTGTTTTACTGGGAATTTCTACGGCTTTTTTAATGTAAAATAATATTTAATTACCATGCGGAAATCCAGTCCCCCACAAGCAGCCAACCTCAAGCTGTGCATGGCATTCGGCACAAATTTGCTGGGCCAAGATCTAGCTTCCTGCTAAATTTGATGTAATCACATTCAGCAGTTTTTGCTGTAGCCTTGTCTAAATACCTGTATGGAAAATGCATAGGGATTTTGGGTTTTGGACACCCTATTGTCTTGGACTCCTCTTGATGGGTCACGTGAAGCTTTCCATGCACAAATTAGTCAAAAAGTAGCACCTTTTTGGAAAGTTTTTGAAGATTCATCTAATGGGCCAAAGTTATTAACAACACAAAAACACTTTTCTTATGGAAAAAGCTGACCTAACTTTAACTACCTAGTGGTGACTACCACTAGGCAATATATGTATATATATAATTGCCATTCTCAATGCTAGTTAAAGCAGAGATGACAATTTCATCTCTTTGAATATATCCTGAAACCTATTATTGGAGTATTCTGTGTGGCAACAAAAGAGGACTATGCAGTCTTGATGAACTACTCAGATGTTTGGCCACCACCACTGCATGTTTTATCCATGATTAGGTCCCAATGCTGAATCCCACATTTTTATATTTTTTCACAATCACGTTTCCACAAAACCATTAAGAAATAAGCCCTCAATAGGCCTGAAACATGGGTGCAGCAATTTCACCGTTTTCAGTTATGCGGGTGCACCCCTAATCCTCCACCTGCTCATTTTAAATTCTTGATTAGTGCTACACTGCACACTGATGGCAAATACAGTAAGTATTCTTCTGTCAAAGTTCCACTCATGTGGGCTGCCAAATCACCCATTAAAGCAATGCCTTTTTGACACAATAATTAACCACATGTATCCCTCGTCACAGCTGCTAAATGCTGAATCACTTGGACACACACACACACACAGGCATGGGTGCGATGGCCCCATCCCCATCCACATGTTAAACAACGTTGCCACATTTCCAATTTAGAACTGCAGAACTCTTGAGTGATGGGTTCCTCCGTAAATTGTGAGGTTGGCCTCATGTTTAAACATTACCACACATCTGAACAAATGGCACAGAGCACTCAGCAGGTACTCACATGTTAATATGTATTCCTAGCTAATGCCTTTCAGCCAATTGCCTTTCTCAATGCTAGTTCAAACAGAAATGGCAATTTTGCCTCTTCACATATATCCTGAAAGGCTCTCTTTGGAGGATTCTATGTGTCAACAAAAGAGGACCTCACAGTCTTGGTGAAATGCTTTGATTTTTGGACGCTATCACTGCATGCTTTATGCATGATTAGGTGCCAATGGTGGTACACATGCTTTTATTATTTCTCACAGTCACCTTTCCAATAAACCATTAAGTGATAAGCCTTCAATGGGTCTGAATCGTGGGTGCATCAATTACACTGCACACAGGTGGCAAATACAGCAGTCTTTCAAAGTTCCATTTATGTAAGCTGCTTCATCACCCATGAAAGCAATCACTCTTCATCACAATAACTACAAACATCTGCCCCTCATCATAGCCGCTAAATGTCAAATCACTTGGCACCTACCTGGAGGATTGAGTTCAAAGATAAATAGGCAGCTCTCAGACTATTTGGAAAAATATGGTCTCCTGAGCGATTCCCAAACTGGTTTTCGCCCGGGTCAGAGTACAGACACTGCCCTTCTAGTTGCTACTGAGGAAGCAAGATGCATCTTAGATTCAGGGGGATCTGCAGCCCTGATCCTCCTGGATCTAAGCGCTGCATTCGATACCGTCGACCACCCAATCTTGATCCAGCGCCTTGCCAAGTTGGGCATTACAGGGTCGGCTCTTAGATGGCTCGAGTCCTTCCTTGATAAAAGATCGTTTAGGATTTGGGAGAATGGTTCAATGTCCAAACCCGTCCCCCTGCAGTGTGGGGTGCCGCAGGGCTCCTCCCTGAGCCCCACACTGTTCAATGTCTATATGGCCCCGTTAGAGGAGGCAGTAGCCCCCTTCGGGATCAAATCTATTAGTTATGCAGACGACACTCAACTCATCGTCTCGCTGTCACAACAAAGGGGACACCCATCTGATTTGTCAAGTTGCCTGTCAGCTATCTTTTCTTGGATGACTGCCTCCAAACTTAGACTCAATGGAGCGAAGACCGAGATTATGGTCAAGGGTCACCCACTCCCATCTCTGTCCTCCGACCATTGGCCTCCCTGTATGGGGGACCTACCACCCCCAAAGGAGAAAGTTAAGAGTCTTGGGGTTTGGTTTGAGCCCCAACTCACCTTTATGACCCATGCGCAGAAGGTGGCAGGAGGATGCTTTGGATCATTGCGGGCCGTAAGGAAGGTCCTCCCCCTGCTTCCTTTCGAATCGAGAAAACTTCTGATCCAGGGCCTAATCCTGGCCAGATTGGATTATGGCAATGCCCTCCTCCTGGCGGCACCTCTGGCCACGATTAACATCTTACAGCGGGTTCAGAATGCCGCAGCAAGGCTCCTTATGGGAGTCCCCAGATGGGTTTCAGCTAAACCCCTGCTTAGAGCCTTGCACTGGCTCCCAATCCAGGAGCGAATTTCCTTCAAATCACTGTGTATTGCCCATAAATCCCTCCAAGGTAATGGCCCCCAGCCCTCAGGGGACTGATCCGTCCTTACAAAGCCACTCGTGCCCTTCGATCAGATGGAGAAAATCTGGCCGTCACTCCTAGAGTAAGGAAGGCCCGCACGGGAGGTCGTCGCTTTTCGCTGAATGCAGCAAAAAAGTGGAATGCCCTGCCCAGAGCCCTACGGAAGGAATCTTCATACCTTAATTTCAGAAAACTACTTAAAACTTTCCTTTTCCCCAAAGCTCCCTAATCTTTTCTTCCTCACTCGCTCTGATATCGACTGTTTTAGCGCTGGGACGCTCAAGGGCAGCCATGCGCTCTATAAATCCAATTCCATTCCATTCCATTCCATTCCAGATCCTGTGCCCATCCACATAATTTCCCAAAAATGTTCAACTGGTGTGCCTCCTAAGTCTGACTGCTACGGTTCAGACAGTGCACTGTTAAACAACTTTGTCATAGTTCCACCTTATGAACTGACAAACTCTTGAGCATTATAGTTATATCAAGTAACTATAACTTGTGCCCTAAGGTAACAATAACTTGTGCCCCGCCACTTCTTATCAATAATTTAATTGCAAATGGTGCAGTAATATTATCAATGTCTTAGACGATCTTGTGAGTGATGTAATATGTGGGGTATTTAGCAGTGCCTGGTGATGGAGCAATTTACAATTACTTGATATTACTTTAACTTGTGAATTTATGTGTTCTTTAGAGATTAAAAATGTCATGTTGTTGCTGAACATTTCACCTTACTATAATGCTACCTCAACTATTGTTTTTTTACAATGAAATTAAATGGGTTTTTCTACCTTTAAGCAATAGTTTGCTACCATATGTAAAGCCAATCCATCTCCACGCATGACCTTTGGCATATTGGGATTGGCCACAGGCAGCCAACCCCAGGTAGACCCCAGGGACCCCGTCCCCCGGTGCAAGAGTTGGGTGAACCAATGCCCACTCCGAGCACCCTCATACCACATAATGAGGACATAGGGGGAGCCGCAGGGCCCCCGCAAGCTTCCAACATAGTGCAGGAGCTAACACTGACACTGCCCCCGGCCGGTGGGTGAAACCATTTATGCTTGCTGCCTCTATGTGGGAGAGATATGTGTTCTGTTTCTCTGCCACCACTCCTGCAGAAAGGGAAACAGAACACAAGACTGCTCCAAGCCTATGGGAGCATTTTTTAATCTCTCATCAGCTGGCAGCCGACTTCCATGTTTGCTTCCAATTGTCAGGTGGTTTAAGAATGCTCCTGCGAGCAAGGAGTAATCATATGTTTCCCTGCCCGCTGTGGTCCACTAAGTTGTCCACAGCGGATGGCATCCTCCGGACCACATTTGGCTCAGGGAGGAGGGGCACACGCCCTGTCCTGAAATAAAATGGCTGAGGATGGTGTTGATGTAGTCCTTTTGGGCCTGGGGAGGGGCTGTATGTCACCTTCTCCTATAATTACAAATCTACCTCTGGCATGGGACCTCCCCCCCATAACCATTATCTGTCTACACCACTGCCAGGCTCTGGCCCAGCCCAGGGTTATTTTTTGGAAATGGGCGGGAGCCAGCACCTTTTTTTCATTTTGCTGCAGATACACAATTTGTGTTTTCAAAAGGCATATGTTTGGGCCCGGGTCCCTAAACCCAAGTCCTAAGATGGCTGTCACCATTTTCTGGTTCAACTTTTGCCCTAAGGTAACGATAACTCATGCCCCTGGCACTTCTTATCAATAATTTCAGTGTAAATGTGGCAGTGGTATTATCAATGTCTTAGAAGATTTTTTGAATGATGTAATATGTGGGGCAATTAGCAGTGCACGGCGATGGAGCAATTTACAGTTACTTGATATAACCATAACTGGTGAATCTCTGTGGTCTTTAGATGTTAAAATGTCACGTTGTTGCTGAACATTTCACCTTACTATAATGTTACTATAATCATTGTTTTTTCAGTGAATTGACAGGGTTTTTTCTAATGTTAAGTAATAGTTTGCTATGCAGACGCGTGTGAGGTGGGGGTATTGTTTTCCTGTGTTTCTACCCTGCGCTAGCTGTTGACGCTTGATGCCGCAGACTGCCTGTTTTTAGAATCGCTTCAACTGTCACCACTTACTCTGTGCACCATGTTGTTTTTAAATATTAAATTAAAATATCCCTGAAAGAAACACCCTTCTCTAAAGGAATACCTGATTCACAAGTATTCCTTCTCCAGGCTCACTTCTGGCTACTTGCCTGGTCCACTGCGGGTCCTCATCTCGATTGCGTGGAGGGAAGCCATTTACGGGTAGTCTGGGGGTTGGTGCTCTAGTCTCCTCCCTATTTTTAGAAATATAAGACCATGCAGAGCCGAGCGTGCAGCGGACGCGTGTGAGGTGGGGGCATTGTTTTTCTGTGTTTCTACCCTGCGCTAGCTGTTGACGCTTGAGGCCGCATACTGCCTGTTTTTAGAATCGCTACAACTGTCACCACTTACTATGTGCACCATATTGTTTTTAAATATTAAATCAAAATATCGCTGTAAGAAACACCCTTCTCTAAAGGAATACCTGATTCATCAGGATTCCTTCTCAAGGCTAACTTCCGGCTACTTCCCCAGTCCACCGCGGGTCCTCATCCCGATTGCGTGGAGGGAAGCCATTTACAGGTAGTCTGGGGGTTGGCGCTCTAGTCTCCTCCCTATTTTTAGAAATATAAGACCATGCAGAGCCGAGCGCGCAGCAGACGCGTGCAGCGGGCACGCCGTCGGTGCGCCAAAGGCAAGCCGGTCTGTGCCCATCCGCGGCCAGGGGCCACAACCCCTGCTCCTTTTTCCTCCACCCCAAGGTCTTATAGCCCAAAAAAGCTCCACGAACTAGGAAAATAGTTCCAGCACCATGCTATCATTCTTGGAATCCTGCACACCCGCACATAGTCTGTCCACATTGTGGTTTTCAGTTCAATAGTGCAATACCAATAAATATAATCAAAAATCAGCATAATATGCTTCTCCTAAACTGTAGGTCACTCCCGAAACACTCCTTGGAAATTCACCTACTTATAGAAGAACTCAACCCATGCGTCGTATACCTAACAGAGAACTGGCTTTATGCCAAATCTGAACCGGATCTGGTTCAGGCCATTCTCCAAGGGTATCGAATTTTGCACCTAGATCGTAAAGTGGGGAAAGGGATCATTTATAGGAACTGCTATCAGTGTCACAGCTCCTCCAATCTGATAGCGGATTGTGAAAGTCTCTTGTAATACGTTCTCGGGGGTTCTCCTATATCATCCACCTGAAACCTTAAGACAATTTGCCAACAGCCTCCCTTCCATCATAGCCAGCCTAGCATGTACTCCAGCGAACTTCACACTATTAGGAGACCTCAATATCCACTTCGATAACATCACCGCTCACACTGCCCTAGAACTGATAGTGAGCCTCTCTGCCCTGCAATTGATGCAACTTGTACTTGATCCGGCCCATATTAAAGGCCATCTACTCGACCCCGTCTTCAGTAACTGTATAGATCTGACCGTGGGAACTCCCTCCCCTCTCTCGTGATCAGACGACCTTTTGATTCCTCTAGATACAACTAGGCCATCTAATAATCCAGACCCTATCTTAGCCAATGAGGAATATAATAGTTGGATTTCTAAATCTCTAGACTCAGTACTCCCCTTGAAATGTGCTGAATCTAAGCACAGCACAAAGACCGCCCGTGGTACTCTCCTGGATTGTGAGAATTGAAATGTAAATGTAAAAGATTAGAAAGGAAGTGGAGACTGGATTTCTCCTCCTCAAGGAAAACTGCCTACAGAGAAATGCTTAGAATCTACAAAAACAAAATCAAACTGGCACAATCAGCTTTCTTAGAAGGAAAAATCAACGCAGCAGCCTCCAAAGCAAAAGAGATCTATCACATTGTGAGAACCCTCCTTAAGCTCCCAGAAAAGCCATCTGACCCCACTAATACACAGGCCTGTTGCAACAATTTGGCTGAGTTCTTTTTCCAAAAAATTCATATTATCTGCACTTCTTTTCCCCCTACCCCTTACAGTCTCTCAGCTGACTATACCCTCTGCTTTAGATACACAATCTCAGGCTATCCTTGAGTCCTTCCCCGCTCTCAACCTCACCGCATTAGAACCTATTTTGCGCCAGTTAAAATCAGGTTCCCCTAATGATCCAGCCCCTCCACGCTCTCTGAATTTAGCTACCCACAAGATTCTTCCGACGGTACTCAACTTGCTTAAAGCGTCCCTATCCACAAGCTCTGTCCCTCCCCCTGGAAGTGCGCCATGGTAAAGGCCCTTCACAAAAAGCAAAATCTAGATCAGGGAAATCCCAGTAATTACCGACCAATCTTCCTATACCCCTGGCTGAGCAAGATCCTGGAAAAGTATGCCAACAATATACTAGTAGAGTGCCTCGAGGCCAATCACCTGCTCGACCTCTCCCAAACTGGATTCCGTCCCATGCGTGGGACCGAAACCTCGTTGCTTGCAGTGACAGAGGAGGCAAGGAAGATCTTAGATATGGGGGGATCGGCCGCTATAATTCTCCTTGACCTTAGTGCCACCTTTGACACTGTAAACCACAACATCTTACTTCAGCGGCTGTCCAGCATAGGGATCTCAGGAAAAGCCATTGCCTGGCTTGGATCCTTTCGCTCTGATCACTCTTTTCAAGTGTTTGAGGGTAACACTATCTCTCCGAGCAAGCCTCTTAACTGTGGTGTGTCGCAGGGCTTTTCCCTGAGCCCTACGTTATTTAATGTATACATGGACCCCCTAGCTGATATAGTCCGTATGTATGGAATAAAAATCATTACCTACGCTGACAACACTCAGCTAGTGGTGGCTCTCAATCAATTGCACACCGCGCCTAACAACCTCAGGGTCTGCCTGGAGGAGGTCTCTAAATGGATGACCTCATCTTGCCTCAAACTCAATGGCGAAAAAACTGAGCTCATGATCCTAGGTAATCCCCACTCGCCCATGATCAAGCCACTGTGGCCCACCTCTCTCGGCCCTCCCCCTACACCAAAGGACAGAATCAAGAGCCTAGGTATTTGGCTGGATAAATCTCTCAACTTTAATATCCAAGCAGCTAAATTGTCAGCCATCAGCTTTGGCCTACTCAGGCTTCTGTAGAAGATTCTTCCCTTACTGCCTTTCCAAGCCAGACATATTAAGATTCTGAGGCTTGTTCTATCCAGGCTGAATTTTGGGAATGCCTTGTATCTGAGGGCCCCACATACCACTCTGAACACGCTCCAGATCATACAAAATTGTGCGGCACAAACACTACTTCAAATTCCCCGCCGAGTCTTTGTGAAATCTGGTCTGAAGAGCCTTCACTGGCTTCCGGTCAAAGAAAGAATTGAATTTAAGACCCTTTGCATGACTCATCAAGCATATTGGAAAACTGGTGCTTTAATCAATCACTCACTGATTACTCCATATTTATTTTATTTATTTGTGGGTTTATATCGCGCTTGAATCGACTCCCGGAGGAGTATCTCTGCGCCCTAGGAACACCACAAGCACAGTCAGGGGGGAACCAGAAAGAATTAATATTGAAACAGAAAGGTTTTAAGCCGCTTCCTAAACACCAGATATTCTGAACATTGTCTAAGAGCTATTGGGAGCCTATTCCATAATGGAGGCCCAGCAACCGATAGGGCTTTACCTCCATGTCTGGCCCTCTTTGCACGGGGTACACACAGTAAAGACTGGTTGCTGGATCTGAGGGAGCGTACAGGGGAGTAAGGTATGAATTTGTTTTTTAAGTATGCAGGGCTTAATCCGTTTAGACTCTTGTGGATTAGGCAGCATGTTTTAAACTTAATTCTTTGCCGGACCGACAGCCAATGTAGTTTGTCCAAAAGAGGTTTGGACGCAGATCTTGGAGGGGCGTTCAAGACCAACCGGGCCGCAGTATTCTGTACCACTTGGAGTTTGGCCAATACTCCCTCATTTACAGATAACAGTAGGCCATTACAGTAATCGATACGGCTAAGGACAAGAGCCTGTACCAATGTTTTCCTGATGCAGTTAGGGAGTAGGGGAAACACTTTGCGTAGAAGGCCAATGACGTGGAAACACATATAACCCTATCAGACAGCTCAGATCGTCATCCTCTCTCCTGGTGACTGTACCCAGGATTAAGAGAGCCAGATGTGGGGGTCGGTTGTTCTCACATAATGCTTCAATACTCTGAAACTCCCTTCCTTATCACCTACGTTCAGAGCCCAATCTACTACCCTTTCGCAAAGAACTAAAAACACAGCTTTAAAAAAAAAAAGGATTAAATCTCCTATACAGCCCCTACCCGCACAGTCTTCAGCACTTGGATGCCTCAGGGTAGCTATAGCACTTTATAAATGGTCTTTTCATTTAATTTCATATGTAAAGGCAGTCCACCTCCACGCATGATCTTTGGTGCTGTAGGATTTGCCACTGGCAGCCAACCCCAGGTAGGCCCCAGGGACCCCATTTCCCGGTGCCAGATTTAGATGCCCCAATGCCCACTCGGGGTACCACATTCTGCATGGGGGGGACATAGGGGGAGCCCCATGGCCCCCACAGCCCCAGCAAGCTCCCCACATAGTGCAGAAGATAGCACTGACACTGCCCCAGGCCGATTCCAGAAACTATTTATGCTTGCTCCCTCTAGGTGGGAGCAATATGTGTTCTGTTTCCCTGCAAGCCCTCCTGCAGACAGGGAAACAGAACACAAGTCTTCTCCCATCAGTTGGGAGCATACTTCCATGTTTGCCTCCATTTGGTGGGAGGTTTAACAATATTCCTGCCAGCGGGAGTAAACATATGGTTCCCTGCCTGCTGTGGTCCAAAAAGCTGGCCTCAGGGGATGACGTCCCCGGGACCACATTTGGCTCAGGGAGGGGTAGGGGGGCACATGCCCCCATCCTGCATTAAAATGGCAGAGGATGGTGTTGATGGGGTATTTTTGGTCTTGGGGAGGGGGCTGCAAGCCACCTTCTCCTATAGAAACACTTACACTCACTGGGTGATGTCATCAGTGATGCTATTTGGGATGTCATCAGTGATGTCACTGACCATGTCATGAGTGATGTAATATGTGAGGTCATAAGCAGTGAATTGCGAGGGTGCAAGTTATACTTAGCTCATTTAACTATAACTGCTGAATTTCTATTGTTTTGTACATGTGAAATATTAGTCTAACTATTACGTCCCTGTAACAGTTGGTGTTTTCCGTGAATTTTAAAATATTTAAAATTATATTTCCTAACTATAACATCCATGTAATCTTTGATTTTTTCAATAAATTACTAGGGTTTTTTAACGGTATTTCCTAACTATAATGCCCCTGTACCCTTTGGGATTTCTTTTGTGAATTTCAAAGTTTTTTAAAACTTTTGTTTCTGAACTGTAACCTTTGAGACTTGGTTTGAGAGTGGTCCTATTGGTCAATAAGTGGGCTTGTGAGTGGCTGTATGGGTCTGCGAGTGGGGTTTGAGTGTCTGTATAGTTGTATGAGTAGGTGTGTTAGTAGTTTTGAGTTTGTGAGTGGGTATGCCAATATGTTTTTGGGTCTGTTTCTGGGTATATATGTGACTGTATAGGTCTATGAGTGGATGGGTGAGTAGCTGTTTCGGGTGTATGATTGGGTTTGTGAGTAGATGTATGGGTCTCTGAGTGAGTGGATGGATGGGTGTGTGACTGGCTTTGTGCATATGCTTGTGTGTATGTGAGTGAATGGCTTTATAGGTCTATGAGTGAGTGTGTGAGTGCTTATGTTGGCATCTACGTGGGAGTGGGAGTAACTGTATTGGTGTATGAGTAGCTGTGTGGGTCTTTGTGTGTGGCAGCAGCTGTGTGAGAGATTGGACAAGAACAGAATCTATCAGGATCCTTTATCTAACCAGAGACGACAGAGTAATTTGGATTGACTAATTAGTAGTGCTACCTTGTTGGGAAAATATCTAGTGCATAATCCACACTACAACTGCATAACAGACTATGAGAACATGTCTCCAGTTACCTTACGTGCATGTAATTTCGGAAAAGTGATTGTTCCTTGAGGGTTTGATCCACAAATCTGTGGTAAAATGAATCCTTGATAGAAAAAAAGAAAAAAAAAGAAAAGAGTCTACACAAAACAAGGGCACTTCTTCTTAACTTTATGAAGCAAGTGCTCCTTTGTTTGTTGAAGATGTCCTCGTATTCATCTGCATCAAGAACACATCACCATAATCAGCTAGAAACACGCTTGGGGGCCTTTTGGTAAGCTGTCCATCAACGTGGGAAAAGGTGGTAAGACCTTTGTAAACTTCTGAGAAAAATGGGACGGGCCAAAAGGGCAGAGCTTGTAGATGATTTTAGGAATTTGTATACTCAGGGTAATTAAAGGAGAACCATGGACTCTGCTCTCACCAGGAGATAACAAGAAAGAAACTACTTGCCACAGTAACTACAGATCAGGTTTACTACAATAGATCAATGATGCATTCAAATCTAATAAGGATTTCAGATTGTTTTTAAACATGGAATACGAGAGGAAACACATTTCCTCTGCCTTCAAAATGCCCTTAAAGCAAGGATCATTTGTGCTTTACAGAAGTGGCACTGCAACTGGGGCACGTGCTATGTTTACATTTATAAGTGTTTCTGTGAAAAAGCTACCGAACTGGAGTACTTTCTACTTGTTGATTAGTAAGTGCTACCACATTCTATTACAGATGGGGACCCCATCCCTCAGGGCTTGGCTTCTTGCTGCTGGGTGCCCTGAAGCTCACCCAGGGTACCCAGTGAGAGGTGTTGGGGCCTCGGGTGAGCCTTAATGTCTCCCTCGGTCCCTGCACTACTAGTTAATTAGTAGGGCTACCTCATTCTAATACAGAAGGGGAGGTGGGCAGCACAGCCCTCCTCCCTGGGCCGATTTCAGCCCCAGGGACCGCATCCCCCAAGTCCAGCCAACAATTATTGGGCTGTGCTGGGGACCTTGGGAGCCTCAATGTCCTCGGCAGTCCCCTGCGGTATCTGCCAGCACCCTGCCTCCAGCACAGACCGGCAGTGTTCCTGTAGACAGGACACAGCCCAAAATGCTGCTCTCTGCCTATGAGAGCAATCCTTTCATCTGTTTTGCTGTCCGCTTGATAGCCAGCAGCAAAGCAGATAGAAAATCCACTCCCAGCAAGTGGGAGCAGTTTTCCTGCTCCTACCCACTGGGAGCATACTCACTGTTTTCTCTTGCTTGGCGGGACATAAAGAACTGGCCCATGTCCATTAATGGTTTGTGCCCCCCTTCTTTGTTAATACAGGTGGTGGTCCTGGGGCCAAAAAGTCCCACCCTCCCTTTAGGTTTTTGCCAAGCCCCAGGGAGGTGGAGGTCATTAGGGCTATAAAGGGGCTATAAAGGGTTCTGGAGGGGGAGTCTATGTAGCTTCCCTCCTTTGATGTTAATGTTACTGGCCTTGCTCCGGGGAGGTGGAGTTCCCTGGGGCTGTAAGCAGTTATTGGGAGAGGGGCTGTGTGCTCCCCTCCCCAAAATATATATTAAAATATGCCCCGGGACCAGGTTCACTGGGTGCTGAATTACAAACAAGTGCAAGAAACTACACTCGTTTTTTAAAAAGATTTTCATGCAAATTCGCAAATCCATTATAATTCTTGCTGCAAATGTAAAAAACAAATATTTTTGACCATGGCAAGGTCCCTGGGGCACCCCACCATCTGGCCTAGGGGGCCATGGTATTCCTACCCTGCCCCGTTCTCTCTTTTGTCTTGTTTTTGTTTGGGGCTTAGCTGTATACAAATCCCAAAATGGCTGCCAACATTTCCTGTTTCGAGTGTTGCCAGTCAATCAGATCTCTGTGCGAGATCAGTTAGATTTGTGGACGGTCCATGTAACTAGATATCTATATTTCTTTTTCTTTTATTAACTCAAACACTTCTGAACAGATGCTCACCAACTCACAAATGGGCTACTTCTGGACCAAGAGCTAGCTTTCTGCCAATGTTTGGGTTATTTCATCCAGCGGCTGTAGTTATCTCTAAAATCTCGAAGGGAATGAACATGGGAAACACGCTTTTTTTCCCCCTATTTTCTCAGTCCCCACTTGACAAATCACCCTGAAACTTTTCATGCACAACTAGAATCACAAGGTCACTTTTTTGAGATTTTTGTGAAGATTCATAAAACGGTGCTTTATTTATAAGCAAGACAAAAAATGTTTTTCCTATGGAAACAAGGTCCTAACTATAACTACCTTCTGCCGACTGCCAGAAGGTAATATATTTGTGTGTGTTTGTGTATATGTATATCTATGTATAAAGATAAACCACATTTATCGGTGACACTCGTTTCAGTTTAATAGATTTAAGACATATTGACTATGATGTCAGCCGACATGCTGCGGGACCGGGATCAGCAGCAACTGAAATGTTCAGTGATACGCCATCATCTGTGACAATTAGGTAAAGAAGTAATGTAACAAATAATGTAAAAGACACAATGAAAAAACTGGAAACACTTATGAAGCAAGAGCAGAGTAAATGGTGGGAGTATAGATCCCTGCAGCAGTACTTGGATGTAGATAGAATTCCAAGGGGCTCAGAATATTAAACGCACCAAGCTATGAGAACCCAAATCCAAGTATGATAAAGGAATGGGTGGAGTGTAATTTGGGATCATCAAAATGACTAGTGAGGTCCTAGTCAAATATGCCAAAATGGACAGAGAGGAGTTACAGAATCAGATTGGCAAAATGAATGAGGAATTAAGAAGGATGGGGCAAACGGACAAAATAACAAAAATGCACAAGGAAAGGACTATTAGATTGCGCAAGAAGGAAAAGAAAATAAAAGAAAGAAAAATCGACAAATTCCAAAGGTGTTAGGAGTCAGGTTTCATGTATCGTGTAAACTGCATCTCCCAGAATGCTCAAAGAGAGATGTTGGTTGTGTGATATCCCATACTGCTTTAGGATTGGTCATATGACAGGGAGGTTCTTAAGCCTTCAGCTGCTGTGCCTCAGTGCTTGGCTTTCTTCCATTTGAACCTGGCCCTACCCCTTGCTTGGATTCCCTGTTTGGATTACCTGTTCTAAACTTCTGTTTCTGGATAGTCACGGGTGTCTCAGAGGCTGCGGGTGCTTCAGAAAACTTTATTCCTTTTTGGTATTTCCCCGAGCGCGAGGACGCGCTTATATTTAAAACTGTGCTTTATTTTATTTTTTTCTCCTGCTTGCAGGCTATGCCTTAATCAACAACAATCTACAGTGCGCTGCACTCCATAACGGAGAGTTTTTCTTTTAAATGGACGCGCAGCCATTTCATTTTTGAACAACGCAAGGATGTGTTAATTTCCCCTCACGCTGCCGTCTCGCTTGCAGGACATGCTACTTTCCACCACTTTCTTGCCTCCCCAATAGCACATGAGGCACTGAGTCAGCCTCTATTTGTTTATGTCATTTTTGTTGGCGATAAAGTTCTGTTGGAGCGTCAAAGCGCTCAAAATCAGCTGATTTGTACCGCTTATTCCTTTTACACTAGTCCCAGGATCGGCGGGTGGTTATTTCACCATTTTAGGAACTACCCCTTGGAGAATGGGCAGACGTATGGCTTAGGATTGTTTTATTTTCTTATCAAGCTGTATGACAGAATGACTACTACCCCTTTCTTTCTACTTTTTAGTTAAGCAAGAGACCTGCCTCTGGGACATTTATGAATCGTCTTCTGAGAGAACAACCAGTCTAAAACCAAGTAAGTGTGGGATGGTACACAACCTAAGTTCTCTGTTTAAGTCTTGACTGTGCTGTATAAACCCTAGACATTATTTTTTGGGGTTAATGGTGACTTTCTATTTCTTTGTCGTTTGAAAGTAGGACTCCCAAGTATAATTGGACTGGACCTTCTCCCTACTGGTTGTGTTTGGGTATTTTCTGATTGTCCTCCTTGATCTTTTCATTTTCTGGAGATATTTGCACTCCTCTAGTGTGTATACGTGGCACTGGGGGGGCTGTATCTCTGGGGAAGGGAGGGGCTCCCTCTTCGTTCCAGGGGAACGGGTACTTCTGCCTGGGAAATCAGTCTCCGCCCAACAGAACCCGACAATACACACTATGAAACTGGACAGATATTCATGTTTTCGAAAAAGTATACTTTTTAAAAAATTTCCAATTTAAACCTAAGGATGGACAGGTCGCAAGTACATCTACCAAAAAGAAAGATTCATAAATAATTTAAGCTCAGTTGTGGAAAGTGAATCTGAGTCTGACCTTAGACACCCCAGAGATGGACAGTTGCCATAGAAGCTCTCGCTGGCAGAGGACATGGATATTTATGCCAATATCGGAGGCAAACCCTCCGCCCAAGGACTCAGAGAACCAGAGCAGAACAAACAGAAACATCAAACTTAGGCAGAGGAGGAAAGTGAACAGGAAACAAATTCAATGCCAAAAAGCAAACAATCGGCAGATGGAAACGCAAGTAAATAAAAACTCACAAACCAGTCAGACCATCATTAACTTGGCCCTTATTATTTTAATAAAAGCGAAAGACCAACTTTTAAGTTTGGGTTTGTCCTATTGCTCAGAAAGCAATTTTAATTATGCCAGAACAAGGATGGATGTCTACATATGTGTCAGAAAATTGAAATTAAAAAATACCATCTACCAAGGAACAAAAAACAACATGGAAAATAAAGGGGATGATGCGAATGCCCAATAATCAGCATTTAATTTGACAATGTCAGACATGTCTCTTCTAAGGGATTTACAAGAACTGGTGGAAGAAAGACCTTCCTGCTGTGCTGCCCTACAGCAAAAGAAAAGAGAAGGATTCAGCCACAGCGCATTCCTGTCCTTTTTCCCTGCGCCAGCGCACAATGAGAGGCCATGCCACCAATGCAGGCACCTTTGCACCGTGATGCAAGGGTGCCTGCGTTGTGGGGATGAATATTTTCTTACAGCAAGGGAAACATTCCTGTACAAAAATAATCACAAGAGGCTTTTTCCTCTTTCTATGTGTGCTGTAGAATGCAGCACAGATAGAAAAAGATAAAACGAGGAGAAATAAAGATATTTCTCCTCGTGCCTCCCTCACGCCTCCTCTGTGGTGGTGTCAGTGTTTGGCGCTGCCACAGATTAATGCTTTCTCGTAAATCTGAGGCAGTGTCAAAATGCCATGGATGTTGCTGTGAGCGCCCCCAGCAACACCCCTTGCACTCCCCTTTAATGCAGAAGACTGTGTTAAAGGGACCAATATTTATCAGGAAGCAATTCGCCAAAAAATGTTGCTTAGGGCCATATGTATCAAGCCTTTTTCCTGTTTGCAAATGGACAAATGGGCAGATTCTCAGAATTGGCCACTTTGCGAATCGGAAAAAGTCTTTTGGTTTGTATAATCCCAAAAGTCCATCGCAAAATAGAGAATTGCTAAATTTGCGATTATCTGTTTTGGAAATGCAATTAAGGAATTGCAAATTGCAATTCCTTAAATGCAATTCAGGAAGCACCAGACATTTGCTATTTGGCCTTTATGAATTGCAAATCACCACCAACTTCAAGTTGGTGGTGATATGCGATTTTCCTTAAAAAAGCACTTTTTTGATTTTTATAAAAGGGCCATAAGTCGCACATATATGCCCCTATGGCATGTATGTGTGCAAAATGTGCACAAATGCATATTTCAGTAGTGCAACAGGGTGTCCTTTTGGCATCCTTGCAACCTTGAAATTGCATTCTCAATTTGTGATTCTCTAATTGGTAATTGTAAATTGAGAATGTCTTCCCATTCATTCTTAAGGGCCCCCTAGCCCATAGGAATGAATCGGAAGGTATTCCTTATTTGTGAATCTCAATTTACGATTAGCTAATAAGGAATATGAAGGATTCGCACATTTTTTAGCAAATCCTACATACATTTTGCGATTCTCTAGTTCAGATTTGCTAAAATTAGCAAAACGCTTTGTTGGTACATATGGCCCTTAGCGTTGCCTCATAAATATCACTCAGACTTCTGCGCCAAGGAATGTTCAAAAAGTGACATTCGGAGGCACAAGAAGTCTCATCAATGAGGCCCAAAGGCCCACATGCATCATTGTGTCTTTTTGCATTTCTTAATTTGCGAAAAATAAGGAATCGCAAATTAAGAAATGCAAAATGATATGCATCAATATTTTCGGTATTCTTGTGGGATTCGGTAAAAATCGCATTTTTTACCGAATCCCAAAGAAATACCGATTTCTTAACTTAATTTTCGCAATTTCCATTGATTCCTATGGGCCAAAAGGCCCATAGGAGTCAATGGAAATTGCGAGTGGCACTTAGAAAATTTCATGGGTGCAGGGGGGGGTCCAAAGGACCCCCCCATGCACCCCTGAAATGTACTTTTCAGCATAAGTTACATACACACATGTCCTAAGGACATGTGTGTGTGTAACTTTACAGTTTAAAAAATGCATTTTTGTGCATATTTAATCAATTTCGCAATTTACCACGAAGTTGAACTTCGTGGTAATTTGCACTTCCAATTTTAAAAAAAGAATATTTTTCTACAATGATGCATAGCATTTAAGAAATCGCACAATTGCGATTTCTTAGATGCTAATGCAATTTTAGAAATCGTAAAAAAGATGCGACTTCTAAAATGGCATGATGCATCCCAACAAGCACTTTTGCATTCGCAAACGGCCGATTTTAAGGAATCGCACCGTCTGCGACTGCAAAAATGCTTGATGCATGTGGGCCAAAGTGTTTACAAAATGAATGTGCTCCTAATGCATCATAGGTGTGTAGAAGTATTGAACACATTATAAATGTTTGCACTGAAGAGTTACTCTGTTTGGAGGTGATAGTTGACAACTTGTGTCTATTATGTTCAACAAAAGTTTTTAGGCTCTGCAGAAAAAGTTTGCAACAGGGAGAATATTTTACATACAACATTCTAGAAATTGTAAGCAGCCTTGCGTTATTAGACAGAATTGTCTCAGCATGATGTACCTAATATAGACAATTGTGTGCACCAAGTATACTATGTACGCATGCTAGTTTCTTTTCCGAAGAAGGGCTATCTGTAAAGTTTTCACCACATTATGAAGGCTGCAGACAGTATGAATTCTAGCACCTTCAGACGTGCCTATTTTAAGCAAATAGTGTATTTTTTGCCAAGTGTTGCATAGAGTGTATGTTGTTCTTAATAGACAATTTTAAATACTCTGTAGTATATTTCACATGAGGCTTTCACTGTCTGCATACAGTGTTGTACAGGGTAAACTCTCTCCATAGAGTGAATATTGTTTACATTACACACTTCTCTACTCCTACCAACGTCATTTCTCATTGTAGGTTCAGTGAATGTCAGGGGTGTGATACAAATAAAAGGAGTCCGTAGTAGGGCATTCATGTTGGACAGACATGCAGTATTTTTAAGAACTTGGCTTTCTCTGAAAAGTTGTATACAGATTGAACACAGAATGCAATGAGGGTTTCCCATATATCTGTGGTTGATTGTTAGTGTGAACTACGCTACCTGTGAAGTTTATGCTTTAGGGTCAATGTGGCACAAAACCCATGCTTTCTGCCACAGAGGTTTCTCTGTGATTGCATTAAATATGCGTCATACTCTTTTGAGCAATTTTGTACTTACTATCAGAGCTCTAACATATATACCCCTTTATAAAACAATGTGTTCAAAAGAAGCCTTGATGACGTCATCAGAGATGTAATCAATTATGGAATTTGAAATTGTATTTGTGATGTCAAGAGTGATTTAATATCTGATGTCATGAACAGTCCATGGCATGGTGTTAGTTATAGTCACCTACCTATAAAGTTACTTTAGCCTTTCTTTTTTTCAGTACATTTCTAAGATTTTTTTTTCAACAAACACAGATCTTTATACAACACAGCACTGTAATGTTTCTTTAACCTTTGTTTTACAGAGAATTTCTAGGTATTTTTTAACGTAATCTAATATTTAATTATCATATGTAAATCCAACCCCCCGCATGCACCCATCCTTATGCTGAGCATGGCATTTGGCACAAATCTCGAAAGGAATGAACACAGGAAACACAATTTTGTATCCCCTATTTTCTCAGCCCCCACTTGACAGATCACCCTAAAACTTTTCATGCACAACCAGAAGCACAAGGTCATTTTTTTGAGATTTTTGTGAAGATTCATAAAACGGTGCTTTATTTATAAGCAAAGAAGACAAATGAAATGCCCACAAACTTGTATCTTAATGATACAATTATTTCAACAAGACCAAATGCAAATTCATTAAACCTGGTCAGGTACTTTTATTTATACCCATCGCTTATATTTTTTTATATACTTTTTTTTAAGAACTTATTCTTGTTAGGCAAAATAAGATATACAATTATAACATGACATTACAAACTGAGCAAATTTGACAAAAAAACACATAAATCAAGAATACATCCAATTAACACAAAACATTGAACATTAAAAATTTCATTTGTTTCATCAATGTTTACAAATCAATTTCTTAATAGAGAAAACAAAGCAACGTTAAATCACAAGAGTAACACGGTGTGTATCTATTTTGGTAGATCACTCAATGATATATTTAACTCTTGTAGGTGTGCCGACGCGTTTCGGGTTCGAGTACCCAATTCTCAAACCCTCATCAGGGCTTTGTTATTTATCTGTATAGGATGCAAAAAAACAATAAAGTTTTATTGACAACCTGTACGCCTCAAATCTACCACTCCTAATTTATGAAATCATCAAAATATACCTGTATCTTTCAATCCGGCGAGCGGTGTTTCCATTAGTATCAAAGGGAGACGTTGTACTGTACTTCAAGTTTTATTTCTAAAAGAATAAGGCGCAAGCTATGTAAAGAATGTTAGCAACAACGCAGCGTTTTTTTGCGCTCAATGGCGCGTATTTTAGGTCTACATACCTCCATATGCACCATCCAACGCCTCCAGGAGGTGGGGAAGAGGTCGTGGTCACTGTGTCAGGGATCCCGATTCAAAAAAAAATTTGATTCAAAAGAAATTTTTGTATAGTCTTATTTGACTTTTTTATGAGGGGTCCGTCGATAAAGACAACGAGAGAGGAATTGAATTTTAAAATACAGGTACGCTTTATTTCATGGAAAACGACGTGCACAGATAGAGATTCGGGTATCTAAAACAAATTGGGCCCGTGCTGTTTGTAACTGGTCCTCCATTCCTGACAGGTTACAACAAACTACTATTGAGAGACAGAGAATTGAAACGTCCATTCAATCCGGGACACGGACATAAGGTATGGGACAGTTTGGTGATGGAAATGTATATCGATCCGATACTCATAAAAAAGTCAAATAAGACTATACAAAAATTTCTTTTGACCTGTCTGACTTTTTGCGTAGCCCCTCCTATTAGTTGTTTATTTTGTCCCCTTTTTGCCCCTCATACCCTGCTCATCTTTTTGTGTCCACTAGATTTTTATGGTGTTGGCCTGGGGGATAGATGCTCTTTTTGCCCTCATAGTTTTTCACCTTAGGCCTAGGTGCCTTTCCTGACAGGAATTCATTCAGATCTACAAAATGGTGGTATTCAACTGTCACAACTGTCACACCTGAGATCTGACCCATAGGATAGAATAGGGCATTCCAGAACCTTCTGGTCCCTTCTGGACCTCTGAGGGTCAGTCTATATAAGGCGGAATGCTGGGCAGCCAGTTTGTCTTTTTCAGAGTAGGCTAGCTGGAGTCAAGGCTGTAGCATAAGGCGGGGGTAGGATCATCAGAGGGTTGACCTCCCAGTGTAGGGACGCTCCTTACTGATTCACCACCCTTCTCCCCTTGTAGTTGCTGACCTGACCCTGCCTGAGGAGATCCTGGAGACCCTAGTCACCTATTCTCATCCGGTAACAGAGGAAAGAGTGGGTGAGGGAGGTTGTACTGGAGTGAAGCTCCATCCACTGCCCAGTGAGGAAAAGGGTCCTGGTGCAGATTAAAGGAGAGGGATTCCTGTGTGCCTTTATCAGAAGCCAAGAGAATTGAGAGAAAAGGAGGACTCATCAGGCATTTCAACCGAGCCCCCCCCTCTGTTGTTACCTGTGGTGTCGCTTCGCCTCATCAGGGGTAATGGGGTTGTCCCGGTCGGGGGCTAGAACCGAGTGCCTGGCGCAGTGACGCCGAGTGAACTGGCCGCGTAGTGAAGGCTGCCCCCATCTCTCTGAGGCTGGTGACTGAGGCATTAGGAACGCGCTGTGGAATCTCACCCCTGCACTGCGCAGGCCCTGCTGAGTGAACGCGGGTCCTGGAGCGTGGGCGGAACCGGAGGAGGAGGTCCCGCGAAGCTGAGCAGACTCTGTCCTTGAGCCTCTAGTCACCCGCGCATGCTCGGACGAGCCGCTTCTCTCACGGAAGGCGGAGTTAGCTCCTGTGGAGGAAGCGGGCGTGAGGCGAGCATCGGCTCTTCTCCGCTTGTGTGCCCCTCTTTCCCCGCTCTAGCTTCAACACGGAGGAGCTGTTTTAGCGGGTGAGGAGGGTCGAGGGGCCGACAGGCCGTGCCAAGTGCCCTGGTGTGGTCCTTGTTCCCCCCCGACGATCGGAGACTCAGGCCCGGTGGGCTCTGCATCGAGAAGTAAGGTGTGATTGAGAGGGGGAAGTTGAAGGCGATAGATTTTCCCATAAAAAGGGCAGAGGAGCAGAAACTATCGGTTGGCCACACAAGGAGTGAGCTAAAGGGGGCAGAACCCTTCAAGACTTCCACAAGGGTCATCTTAGATCTGTTGTTAAATGCTGACAGTATAATATTGGTAAATAACCCTCCTTGAGACAGCTCTAGAGGAGAGCTTGCACAGAATAAGTGGAGTGGGAAGTTTTAGCCATCTCTTCTTGGTGCCATAGGTGGGGGGGGATGGTAATAACCTCTATTAGAGGATCCAAGTCTAGCTGAGCTTGTAAGGTGTGCAGACACTGCCCCCTGAGAACCAATGTAATGTACTTTTATGCTGAAAAAGTTGAATTGTGAGATATCTTTGCAGCTTTGTGGAAATTGATAACTTTACTGTTCGAATGTATTGTAATGAACTGTGCTAACTAAGGATAAATAATAGAGAAGAGAACAAAGTAATATTTTTATAAAGCACACATATTTTCATACAAAAGTTGGTGTAGTGTTTCTTTTTGAGTGGATTTGCTGTGAGTTACTGCTGGGTGGTATGCAACCTTTACACATGAGCCTCTATTAGGGACTGTCTTACCCTAGGCCAGGCTACCCTAGGTGACATGACAACTCTAGGTCCAACAATTCTTGATTTATGTGTTTTTTGTCAAATTTGCTCAGTTTGTAATGTCATGTTATAATTGTATATCTTCTTTTGCCTAATAAGAATAACTTCTTAAAAAAAAAGTATATAAAAAAATATAAACGATGGGTATAAATACAAGTACCTGACCAGGTTTATTGAATTTGCATTTGGTCTTGTTGAAATAATTGTATCATTAAGATACGAGGTTGTGGGCATTTCATTTGTCTTCTTTAGTATAACGGTCCAGCCCACCCTCAGTCCCGTTAAGGACCTAACTCCTTTGTGTACCTTATTTATAAGCAAGACAAAAAATGTTTTTCCTATGGAAACAAGGTCCTAACTATAACTACCTTCTGGCGACTGCCAGAAGGTAATATATTTGTGTGTGTTTGTGTATATGTATGTCTGTGTATATATAAAGATAAACCACATTCATCGGTGACACTCGTTTCAGTTTAATAGATTTAAGACATATTGACCATTATGGCAGCCGACATGCTGCGGGACCGGGATGAAGCAGCAACTGAAATGTTCAGTGATACACCATCATCTGTGACAATTAGGTAAAGAAGCAATATAATACCAAGCAGCAGTACAAATAATGTAAAAGACACAATGAAAAAACTGGAAACACTTATGAAGCAAGAGCAGAGTAAATGGTGGGAGTATAGATCCCTGCAGCGGTACTTGGATGTAAGTAGAATTCTAAGGGGGCTCAGAATATTAATCGCACCAGGCTATGAGAACCCAAATCCAAGTATGATAGAGGAATGGGTGGAGTGTAATTTTGTATCATCAAAATGACTAGTAGAGATCCTAGTCAAGTATGCCAAAATGGACAGAGTGAAGTTACAGAATCAGATTGACAAAATTAATGAGGAATTAAGAAGCATGGGGCAAACGGACAAAATAACAAAAATGCACGAGGAAAGGACTATTAGATTGCACAAGAAGGTAGAGAAAATAAAAGAAAGAAAAATCTACAATTTCCAAAGGTGTTAGGTGTCAGGTTTCATGCATAGTGTAAACTGCATTTCCCAGAATGCTCAAAGAGAGATGTTGGTTGTGTGCTTTCCCATACTGCTTTAGGATTGGTCATATGACAGGGAGGTTCTTGAGCCTTCAGCTGCTGTGCCTCAGTGCTTGGCTTTCGTCTATTTGAACCTGGCCCTACCCCTTGCTTGGATTCCCTGTTTGGATTACCTGTTCTAAACTCCTGTTTCAGGATAGTCACTGGCGTCTCAGCGGCTGCGGGTGTTTCAGAAAACGTTATTCCTTTTTGGTATTTCCCCGAGGACGCGCTTCTATTTACAGCTGTGCTTTATTTTATTTTTTTCTCTTACTTGCAATCTATGCCTTAATCAACAACAATCTACAGTCCGCGGAGGTGCTGCACTCCATATTGGAGCGTTTTTCTTTTAATTGGATGCGCAGCCATTACATTTTTGAACAACGCAAGGATGTGTTATTTCCTCTCACGCTGCCATCTCCCTTGCAGATTCAGAAAGGGGGTGGTGATGAACAGAGTGTCTGAATTAAGCATTTTGTCCACCATAAGCGTGGAAGGGTATACTCAGATGTGAGTCCCTTGCTCATTGCACCATCAGGATTCAAGCAAGCCGGGCCGACGACGCCTGAAATGGCAGAAACCGGTCCCCAGAAGCTTGTTTCCTTCCCAGTACAAGAATTGGCTTGGTAGTTTGGTTTGCCCTGTTCCCATCATGCACTGGGACAGGAACAGACTAATTTGCATATAGCCAAGTTCTGAGCTGGGATGGTGCAGTGAGCTAAAAAACGGTGATGGATCAAGCCCTGATCTTTGGACTGGGTAAGAGTGGTCTGCTTAATTCAGGCACTCTGTTCATCACCACCCCCTTTTCTGAATCATTTTGTCCACCATAAGCGTGGAAGGGTATACTCAGATGTGAGTCCCTTGCTCATTGCACCATCAGGATTCAAGCAAGCCGGGCCGACGACGCCTGAAATGGCAGAAACCGGTCCCCGGAAGCTTGTTTCCTTCCCAGTACAAGAATTGGCTTGGTAGTTTGGTTTGCCCTGTTCCCATCATGCACTGGGACAGGAACAGACTAATTTGCATATAGCCAAGTTCTGAGCTGGGATGGTGCAGTGAGCTAAAAAACGGTGATGGATCAAGCCCTGATCTTTGGACTGGGTAAGAGTGGTCTGCTTAATTCAGGCACTCTGTTCATCTCCACCCCCTTTTCTGAATCATCTCCCTTGCAGGACACGCTACTTTCCCCCACCTTCTTGCCTCCCCAATAGCGCATGAGGCACTGAGTCAGCCTCTATTTGTTTATGTCCTTTTTGTTGGCGATACAGTTCTGTTGGAGCGTCAAAACACTCAAAATCAGCTGACTTGTATCGCGTATTCCTTTTAGACTAGTCCCAGGATCGGTGGGTGGTTATTTCACCATTTTAAGAACTACATCTTGGAGAATAGGCAGACGTCTGCCTTAGGATTGTTTTCATTTTCTTATCAAGCTGGATGACAGAATGACTACTCCCCCTGCCTTTCTACTTTTAAGATAAACAAGAGACCTGCCTCCGGGACATTTATGAATCGTATTCTGAGACAACAACCAGTCTAAAAGCAAGTAAGTGTAGGATGATACACAACGTAAGTTCCCTGTTTAAGTCTTGACTGCGCTGGATAATCCCTGGACGTTTTTTTGTTTTGGTTAATGGTGTCTTTCTATTTCTTTGTCGTTTGAATGTAGGACTCCCAAGTTTAATTGGACTGGACCTTCTCGCTACTGGTTGTGTTTGGGTATTTTCTGATTGTCCTCCTTGATCTCTGCATTTTCTGGAGATATTTGCACTCCTCTAGTGTGTTTACGTGGCACTGGGGAGGCTGTATCTCGGGAAGGGAGGGGCTCCCTCTTCGCTCCAGGGGAACGGGTACTTCTGCCTGGGAAATCAGTCTCCGCCCGACAGAACCAGACAAACGGGACAAGACACACTATGAAACTGGACAGATATTTATGTTTTGAAAAAAGTATACTTTGTTAAAAATTTCCAAATTTGAACTTAGGGATGGACAGGTCGCAAGTACATCTACCAAAAAGAAAGATTCATAAATAATTTAAATTAAGATTTAAGCTCAGTTGTGGAAAGTGAATCTGAGTCTGACCTTAGACACCCCAGAGATGGGCAGTTGCCATAGAAGATCTCGCTGGCAGAGGACATGGATATTTATGCCAATATCGGAGGCAAACCCTCCGCCCAAGGACCCAGAGAACCAGAGCAGAACAAACAGAAACATCAAACTTAGGCAGAGGAGGAAAGTGAACAGGAAACAATTCCAATGCCAAAAATCAAACAATCGGCAGATGGAAACGCAAGTAAATAAAAACTCACAAACCAGTCAGACCATCATTAACTTGGCCCTTATTATTTTAATAAAAGCGAAAGACCAACTTTTAAGTTTGGGTTTGTCCTATTGCTCAGAAAGCAATTTTAATCATGCCAGAACAAGGATGGATGTCTACATATATGTCAGAAAATTGAAACTAAAAAAATACCATCTACTAAGGAACAAAAAACAACATGGAAAATAAAGGGGATGATGCGAATGCACAATAATCAGCATTTAATTTGACAATGTCAGACATGTCTCTTCTAAGGGATTTACAAGAACTGGTGGAAGAAAGACTTTCCTGCTGTGCTGCCCTACAGCAAAAGAAAAGAGAAGGACTCAGCTACAGCGCATTTTTTTGGTATGTATAATCCCAAAAGTCTATCCCAAAATAGAGAATTGCTAAATTTGCGATTCTCAGTTTTGGAAATGCAATTAAGGAATTGCAAATTGCAATTCCTTAAATGCAATTCCAAAAGCACCAGAAATTTGCTATTTGGCCTTTAGGAATTGCAAATTACCACCAACTTCAAGTTGGTGGTAATATGCAATTTTCCTTAAAAAAGCCCTTTTTTGATTTTTATAAATGGGCCATATGTCGCACATATATGCACCTACGGCATGTATGTGTGCAAAATGTGCACACATGCAGATTTCAGTGGTGCAACAGGGTGTCCTTTTGGCATCCTTGCAACCTTGAAATTGCATTCTCAATTTGCAATTCTCTAATTGGTAATTCCAAATTGAGAATGTCTTCCCATTCATTGCTGCGGGCCCCCTAACCCATAGGAATGAATCGGAAGGTATTCCTTATTTGCGATTCACTAATAAGGAATATGAAGGATTTGCAAATTTTTTTGCAAATCCTACATACATTTTGCGATTCTCTAGTTGAGATTTGCTAAAATTAGCAAAACGCTTTGTTGGTACATATGGCCCTTAGTGTTGCCTCATAAATATCACTCAGGCTTCTGCGCCATGGAATGTTCAAAAAGTGACATTCTGGAGGCGCGAGAAGTCTCAACAATGAGGCTCAAAGTGTAATCTCTCTCCATGGAGTGAATATTGTTTGCATTACACACTTCTCTACTCCTATCATCTTCATTTCTCATTGTAGGTTCAATGGGAAATCAGTCTCCGCCCAACAGAACCCGACAATACACACTATGAAACTGGACAGATATTTATGTTTTCGAAAAAATATACTTTGTTAAAAGGGTCCAATTTAAACCTAAGGATGGACAGGTCGCAAGTACATCTACCAAAAAGAAAGATTCATAAATAATTTAAGCTCAGTTGTGGAAAGTGAATCTGAGTCTGACCTTAGACACCCCAGAGATGGACAGTTGCCATAGAAGCTCTCGCTGGCAGAGGACATGGATATTTATGCCAATATCGGAGGCAAACCCTCCGCCCAAGGACTCAGAGAAGCAGAGCAGAACAAACAGAAACATCAAACTTAGGCAGAGGAGGAAAGTGAACAGGAAACAAATTCAATGCCAAAAAGCAAACAATCGGCAGATGGAAACGCAAGTAAATAAAAACTCACAAACCAGTCAGACCATCATTAACTTGGCCATTATTATTTTAACAAAAGAAAGACCAACTTTTAAGTCCGAGTTTGTCCTATTGCTCAGAAAGCAATTTTAATTATGCCAGAACAAGGATGGATGTCTACATATGTGTTAGAAAATTGAAATTAAAAAAATACCATCTACTAAGGAACAAAACACAACATGGCAAACAAAGGGGATGATGCGAAGGCCCAATGATCAGCATTTAATTTGACAATGTCAGACATGTCTCTTCTAAGGGATTTACAAGAACTGGTGGAAGAAAGACCTTCCTGCTGTGCTGCCCTACAGCAAAAGAAAAGAGAAGGAATCAGCTACAGGGCATTCCTGTCCTTTTTCTCTGCGCCAGCGCACAATGAGATGCCATGCCACCAATGCAGGCACCTTTGCACCGTGATGCAAGGGTGCCTGCGTTGGGGGGATGAATATTTTTGTACAGCAAGGGAAACATTCCTGTACAAAAATAATCACAAGAGGCAAATCCTACATACATTTTGCGATCCTCTAGTTCAGATTTGCTAAAATTAGCAAAACGCTTTGTTGGTACATATGACCCTTAGTGTTGCCTCATAAATATCACTCCGGCTTCTGCGCTAAGGAACGTTCAAAAAGTGACATTCGGCGGCACAAGAAGTCTCATCAATGAGGCCCAAAGTGTTTACAAAATGAATGTGCTCCTAATGCATCATAGGTGTGTAGAAGTATTGATCACATTATAAATGTTTGCACTGAAGAGTTACTCTGTTTGGAGGTGATAGTTGACAACTTGTGTCTATTATGTTCAACAAAGGTTTTTAGGCTCTGCAAAAAAAGTTTGCAACAGGGAGAATATTTTACATACAACATTCTAGACATTGTAAGCAGTCTTGCGTTATTAGACATAATTGTCTCAGCATGATATACCTAATATAGACAATTGTGTGCACCAAGTATACTATGTACGCATGCTAGTTTCTTTTCCAAAGAAGGGCTATCTGTAAAGTTTTCACCACATTATGAAGGCTGCAGACAGTATGAATTCTAGCACCTTCAGACGGGCCTATTTTAAGAAAATAGTGTATTTTTTGCCAAGTGTTGCATAGAGTGTATGCTGATCTTAATAGACAATTTTAAATACTCTGTAGTATATTTCACATGAGGCTTTCACTGTCTGCATACAGTGTTGTACAGGGTAAACTCTCTCCATAGAGTGAATATTGTTTGCATTACACACTTCTCTACTCCTATCAACGTCATTTCTCATTGTAGGTTCAGTGAATGTCAGGGGTTTGATACAAATAAAAGGAGTCCATAGTTGGGGTTTCATGTTGGACAGACATGCAGTATTTTTAAGAACTTGGCTTTCTCTGAAAAGTTGTATACAGATTGAACACAGAATGCAATGAGGGTGTCCCATATATCTGTGGTTGATTGTTAATGTGACCTATGCTACCTGTGAAGTTTATGCTTTAGGGTCAATATGCGTTTAGACAACAAGGGGAACCAAAGGATGCAGCCATGGACCTTGGGAAGGTACTTTATCAACAACAGTGGTCCATTGCAAAAAGTAAATTAAAGGAAGAACAATAAAATATAGACACAATCGAAGCTATATTTAGTAAATAGACCAGCCCAGCCGGGCGAGGGTCTGAAGTGTATTGATGTAGAAGTTCGTAAAACAATATTACAAGGTGGGGCACAAGCCTGTGGCCCACAGTTCACACTTACACAGTTACGTACGAACAAAACACAAGGGGCTTTTTAGGCAAAAAGCAGTTGGTTTGTGACCCTTCCAATACAATTTTGACAAAATGTCACAGGAAAATAAACCATAACACCTTTACAGTCTGATTACAGTCTTTTTTGTAATAGTATAAGGCGTTAGAAGGGTGTCGACGGCGTTTCGATTCGCTATTTTAGGTCATGCGAATCATCATCAGGACATGAATTTATGCCTAAGATTAGCCTTAATAGCCTGGGCAAGGAAGGGGAAAGGAACAATAATTACTGGGGAGCCCTGGTGTCAGGCCACCTGTAAGGGAAAGAGGGGGAGAAATTACACATAGTACATATAACATTTCGATATGTCATGCTTACATTGTGTTATTCCTGATAATTTGTGAACAACCTACATGCCGTTAATTGCTATTTGTTACCTTATAGTTGTTACACTGTGGATCTGTGCTAAAGGCATTAGCACAGTGATACCGGCAAGGAACATGGTAGGCCTGCTATACCTGGTGGTTTAACTGAGCCATTATGATGAAAACAGCGGAAGGGTGTGGTTGGCGTGTGGTCCAATTTAACAGTGATCGTGGTGTGGAAATGGTGGCAAAGGGTGAATAAGGGGAATCGAGTGGAATAAGGAACCTTCGGCAATAAAGGTGAATTTAAGATGGTACGAAAATTGAACAAGGGCGCGTCCTGTCACCACGCGCCCTTGTTCAATTTTCGTACCATCTTCCCTTACAGGTGGCCTGACACCAGGGCTGCCCAGTAATTATTGTTCCTTTTCCCTTCCTTCCCCAGGCTTTTAAGGCTAATCCTAGGCATAAATTCATGTCCTGATGATGATTCGCATGACCTAAAATAGCGAATCGAAACGCCGTTGACACCCTTCTAACGCCTTATACTATTACAAAAAAGACTGTAATCAGACTGTAAAGGTGTTATGGTTTATTTTCCTGTGACATTTTGTCAAAATTGTATTGGAAGTGTCACAAACCAACTGCTTTTTGCCTAAAAAGCCCCTTGTGTTTTGTTCGTATGTAACTGTGTAAGTTTGAACTGTGGGCCACAGGCATGTGCCCCACCTTGTATTATTGTTTTACGAACTTCTACATCAATACACTTCAGACCCTCGCCTGGCTGGGCTGGTCCATTTGCTAAATATAGCTTTGATTGTGTCTATATTTTATTGTTCTTCCTTTAATTTACTTTTTGCAATGGACCACTGTTGTTGATAAATTAGGGTCAATGTGGCACATAACCCATGCTTTCTGCCCCAAAGAGAGGTTTCTCTGTGATTGCATTAAACATGCCTCATATTCTTCTGAGCTATTTTGTACTTACTTTCTGAGCTCTAAATTTATACACCTTTATAAATCAATGTGTACCAAAGAAGCCTTGATGATGTCATCAGTGATGCATTCAATGAAGTAATTTGTAATGTTATCTGTGATGTCAGGAGTGATTTAATATCTGAGGTCATGAGCAGTCCATGGCATGGTGTTAGTTTTAGTCACCTAACTATAAAGTTACTTTAGCCTTTGTTTTTTTCAGTAAATTTCTACGATTTTTTTTTTCAACAAACACAGATCTTTATATTACACAGCACTGTAATGTTACTTTAACCTTTGTTTTACAGAGAATTTCTTGGTCTTTTTTAACGTAATTTAATATTTAATTACCATATGTAAATCCAATAACCCGCATGCAGCCAACCTCATGCTCTGCATGGCATTTGGCACAAATATGCTGGGCCAAGATCTAGCTTCCTGCCAAATTTGATGTAATCACATTCAGCAGTTTTTGCTATAGCCTTGTCTTAATACCTGTATGTAAAATGCATAGGGATTTTGTGTTTTGGGACCCCCTATTGTCTTGGCCTCCGCTTGATGGATCACATGAAGCTTTCCATGCACAAATTAGTAAAAAATTGGAGATTCATCTAATGAGCCAAAGTTATTAACAACACAAAAACACTTTTCTTATGGAAAAGCTGACCACTAGGCAATATATGTATGTATATATATATATATTCACTGAAAAAACCATAGGTTATACACCATATATAGTTAGGAATTAGCATTTAAAAAACCTTATTTTACTCACACAAAACCATTGAAATTCCATATATAGTTAGTTGCACTAACTATATATCGCGCACCCGCAATCCACTGCTGATCATGTCACATATTACATCATTCATGACATGGTCAGTGACATCACTGATGACATCACTGATGACATCTCAAATGACATCACTGATGACATCACTGATGACAACATCCAGTGACTGTATGTTTCTGTAAAGTTAAAATATGTCTTACATATTGAAGAATGAGTGGATGTATAAGTGTCTGGATGAAGGATTTAGTAGGTGCGTGACTGACTGTATGAGTGAGTGATTAAATGTGTCTCACTGAATGCATGGGTTAGTGACTAAACTGTCTTAATTTGTGCATCATTATGTCTGTTGTTCTGTAAACTGCTGCATGTGTTGATCATTAGCTATACGAGAGGCTATATGTGTTATTAATTGGTTGCCCAAGTATTTCTATGGGAGATTGAGTTTGTGTGGGGGTGGCTGGAAGGTGTGTGACTCTATGCATAGATGTGTGAGCAGTTTATTCACTAGGTGTATGAGTTCAAGAGTGCATGTGGAAACAGCTACATGGGCAGTTGACTGTGTGCATGAGTGTATTGATGAGTGAATGGATATCTCAATGCTACATGTCATAGTAAGTACATATGTAAAACACAGTACATGTGAGAGTTGGCATATATAAATAACTGTGCATGAGAGCCACTGAATGAGTGAGTGGTTGTATCGATCATTGTGAACTTGTATCAGGGATTGTATAAGAGAGTAAATATGTGTTAGTATATGTTTCAATAAGTAAGGTGTGTTTAACTGTATAGTTGAAGAAATGGAGGTGAGATTGTTTCTTTGCATGACTGACTGGGTGTGTGAGTAACTCCATGGATGAGTGGCAGTGTGTGAGTGTCTGTATACACTGAGTGTATCTAAGGTTATATTAGAGTCTGAAGAGATTTATCGTATTAGCACAAGAATGATGTCAAATGAGATGTCATCAGTGATGTCATCAGTGATGTCATTTGAGATGTCATCAGTGATGTCATCAGTGATGTCACTGACCATGTCATGAATGATGTAATATGTGACATGATCAGCAGTGGATTGCGGGTGCGCGATATATAGTTAGTGCAACTAACTATATATGGAATTTCAATGGTTTTGTGTGAGTAAAATAAGGTTTTTTAAATGCTAATTCCTAACTATATATGGTGTATAACCTATGGTTTTTTCAGTGAATTTTCAAGGTTTTGTAAATGCTAATTCCTAACTATATATGGTCTATAACCTATGGTTTTTTCAGTGAATTTCAATGGTTTTTTAATAGCAAATATCATAAGCTGTCGAATGTCAAGTACGTGGTAAGTAAAAACATTTTCGTGTTTATGCACACTGATCTGCTTTGAATGCTGCCCCCCACCCCTCATTTCTATTAGGAGTACTCTCTCTTTGCAGATAGTGAAGGGTAGTTAACGCAGCCCTTTGCCCCCTTTGTAATCCGTCGTGCCTGCTTCTCTCTCCATTTGATTGATTGTTCTCTTTGGTTCATTCTCTATTTACAAACAAGCACAGAGTCGCAATACTCTGTTTAGTCTTTGCAGATAGCGAAAAATCGTGTAAAAAAACAAAAGGAATCGAGCAAAATCAGTAGGCCACTAATGGGATCTCTTTTTGACCTCGCTAAAATAGAAACATTAGGAACAACCTGTTGAAAATAGCAATGCGTATGTACATAAGCGGCGTTCATTTGTGTTCACAGTACCCCTTGTTGATTGTTTCAATCGAGCATTGAATTGTTCGAAGTTAATTCTCTTAAGGATCTTCTCTACCTGCAAACGAGGAAGAATAGGAATATTCTCTCTCCCTTTGCAGATAGTGAAGGGTAGGTAACGCAAGCCTTTAACACGTCGTACCTATTTCATTCCTCATTGATTGATTGATTGTCCGAACATTGACTGTTTGGGAATTAGTTATTTTTGGAGGTATTCCCTGTTTGCAAATAAACGTAGGAAAATCTTTGCAAGTAGTGAAAGGGTACGTAATGCGGACCTTTCTCCCCCGTTGTAATCTGTCATGCCTATCTACTCCCCACTGATTGATGCACCTTTTTCACCCGGACCATTTACTAGAGATACGTCATCTGGCCCGACCAGAGAGCACCCCTAGTGAAAAGGACATATGCAATAATAACGAAGTGATCACTGTATCCTGTTAACAGAAACTTTACCATGAAACAACCTGGAAAGAAAAAAATAGGAAAACGAAAATCAGTAGGCCACTGATGAACATGAACTTTTATTAAACAACGAACAAAGAAACGATAACATAACATAATGATAAAACCTATTAATGTCCTAGAAACAAGAAAACGTTAAAATATGCCAGTGGTGAGAGACCAGAAAAACAGTAAGAGAAACCAAATCACCCCTCGCTGTCCCACCGCCTGCCACGTCAAAAAAATCGATAGACTAGGGAAAATGCAAGTCAGTAGAACATCCGCCCCCACTCTGGAAACTTCCAAGGTGGGGCAGGGTTCCGGCTACGCCCAGCCGGGAGCAGCCCATATAAGGCAGGTCCTGCTGCCACGCCTCGGCCAGGAGATCCTAACGTAGGGTGTAGCCGGAGGAGAGGCCGAGGCCAGCGGGACCCGACCAGGGGATTGCCTTTACAACGCTGAACAGTTGCAGGGGGGGGGAATGTCTCCTCGACCCTCCCCTCTCTCTCCCAGTCCGGCCGCGGTGGCCCTTGAGAGTTGCAGGTAGTCCCGCCACATGCTCTTCCGGTCCGGCCACCAACGGTCGGGGGGCCGAGGCCGACGGGATCCGGCTGCAGCCGATAAACCAAGAAACCCGTTCATGGGGCCAGAGCCAGGGGCGTCCGGCCGACATCCACCGGAAGCCCGGCCCGAAGACGGACGGGACACTTCTTTCTTTTATAATGGCTGCGACAACACTGGGGGGGATGTCTTGCACATGCCTCCGACCCCCCCCCCCCTCGTCCTCATCGCCTGGTCCGGCCATAACAAATCTCAAGCGAGACGCCGTGGGGTGCACTGGGAGGGAGAGACGGTGCGAACAGGCCTCTCCCGCCTCCCCAGGTGGAGGCTTCCCAGCTGCACCCTCAGCGCTCCAGGCGCCCGGAAAAGGGTTCTTCCACTGTGGCCATGCTGCAACGTCTCGCCCGGCAGGGTGGAGCCCGTCCGCTCATGTGACCCCGCGATCGCCGGTAGCTGCCAAACTCTCAAAATGGCGGTCGACCTGGCAAGAGCGGGCCCAGCATAAAGAAATGGCCCGGTCACTGGTTGACTCCACCACCGTAGTCCTCCACGACCTTGAAGATTCTAGAGGAGCCGCGGGAGTCTCCGACCCCCGATGGGGAATGACTGCCATGATCGCCCGTGGAGTGACGAAACTGTATCCGCGGGACGTCGGCGCTCCCATGCTGGCGCCAGCCTCACTTTGAATTACTAGAATCCTGCAGACCTCACTTCCGGTGAAAGCACAGTGTGACCCGGTAGGAAAAATTATTGCACCCCCTCCCCTTTTTGACTGATAGTTCAAACCACCGATCCTTTCCTTTGCCCTTTTAACGGAACTTTGGACTGCCTCCCCCTCTTTTACATTTTCTAGAGAAAACAAAACATTAACCACTACATTAGCATAGCAGTTGACACCAGAACTGTTTTCAAATTGAAAACCAACAACATCTTCAACAGAATCCTTTTTGTTTCTGCTGTGACCCTGCTACAGCACAGCCATTGTCCCCAGCAGTAATTCTGCAATGCCGGTAAGAATAGCTGTGGTGCCTACTGGACTCACTCACCCCCGCGGCGCCGTTATTTGCTGGGCGGCAACTTACTAGACATCACCTTCGTGACATCCAGATTTCAGCGCGTTCTGCTGCCTTGGAACTATTCGCACAACAGACCGCTACTGACAAGAATATTTCATTATTGGTGCTGTCAATTTCAATAAATCTATTGGATAATTCAAAAGAAATTGCCACGGTCTCTTCGTTGTTTAAATGTTTTTACTGTTTTTGTTTTCTTGTATATATTTATATGTTATTAAAGTTTTATATTCCTACTACTTTGTTGGAGTGCTATATATTTTTAATGTGACACATAATTGTAAAAACTTTGATGTACAAAGAGTCATTCCTGGAATCTTCCGCTTCAGGCTCGGTCCCCTCCCCAATCACAATACAGGATGGTTTTCAGATAGTAGGAACACGTGTGGTGTGACGGATCTCATCGGGTGTGGGCCTTAATCTACTATAACTCCTTTGAAGAGGGGTGATTCTTTACAGCTGGGGCCATAAACTACATCTGCAGGGCTAGCTGATAGCCTGGACAATCGGACACAGAGAAAGAGGAGTGTCAGAGGGTGCGGTAGTGAATAGGGCGAAAGGGAGGTGTCGGGCGGGCACAGAGTGTGATTCTCAGGGAAGAGCAGCGCAGATGGGGGGAGGTTTATTGCCCATGCATAAGACAGAGAGCGGTGGTGACCAGTGCCTAGGGAAGATGCTTGCGTGGGTGAGGAGCCATGCTACGAATCGACAGCGTGCAGAGAGTGGGTCTGGTCAAGACATCTAAAATGGCTGCCGTGCACGACAAAAGTGTGGCATTTCAAAAAAGGCAAGATGGCGCAGACAATGTTTTTCAACACTTCCTCATTTCCTTCGAATCGAACGTTAACAGACGTTGGGGCATATTACCAAAGTTAAGCGATATTTATCGCTAACGATGCTTACCAACCAATTTTTTACCACTAAGCATCGTCAGAAATTATCGAAGATAAACCTTGCTATTATCAAGGTTTATCGCAAATGCGATAATAAACGGTCGCAATGCATGAATATCGCTAAAAACTCAGCGATATTCATGCATTACCGAGCTAATGCTCTTAGCCATGTTGTCCACCTCCCATTGGATAACATGGCTAAGAACTGCTCAGGGCAGGTGTTACTTTTTGGAGATATTCGCGCTTAGCGCGAATATCTCCAAAAGTTGGTAATAGGAGATAGATATCTTGCATGTTGTAATGCAAGTTATTGTGGTATATGGAACTCATACCATAATCTCTCAGGAAAGCAGAAACTGATCCTTTTGGGACCGCCTAAAAAGGCCTAGGGGGTGAGGAGTACTCTACTTTGCCCCCTTTTCACGTTCCGAACTATTTTATTTTACTCTCTTCTGTAATTACACAAAATAGCAGCGATAAGATGCATCGGAGACACACAGTGAGAGAAAGGAGGCCGGAGATGAAGAAGAGATGTCAAATACACATTGGAGATAATATAGTGGCAGAAGGGAAGTAAATATGAGTAAACTTACCATGTAACATAAAAATGTTGCACTCTATACTATAAGTCTCATTTTATACTACAATCACTTCGCTACAACCTCATAAATTAAAAATAAAAATGAATAATGTCTCAAACAATTTTTGATTTCTAAATATAAATTTATTCTTCAGAATTTTCTAAATTTGAAAGAACTAGTAACATGTCCTCATCAGCAATGTCCTCATTAAAAGTCTCCAATGATGATTCTTGTAACTCTATGGTCTCCAAACACTCGATAAATTCGCCATCAAGAGATTGATCAAAAAAATCATTCAAGTCATCTCCTCCTTGTGACAATATTTCATTATTGGTGCTGTCAATTTCAATCAATGTAGTGGAATCATTCAAGTCATCTCCTCGTGACAATATTTCATTATTGGTGCTCTCAATTTCAATCAATGTAGTGGAATCATTCAAGTCATCTCCTCCTTGTGACAATATTTCATTATTGGTGCTGTCCATTTCAATCAATCTAATGGAATCATACAAGTCATCTCCTCCTTGTGACAATATTTCATTATTGGTGCTCTCAATTTCAATCAATGTAGTGGAATCATTCAAGTCATCTCCTTGTGACAATATTTCATTCTTGGTGCTGTCCATTTCAATCAATCTAATGGAATCATACAAGTCATGTCCTCCTTGTGACAATATTTCATTATTGGTGCTCTCAATTTCAATCAATGTAGTGGACAATTCAAAAGAAATTGCCACGGTCTCTTCATTGTGAGCCATTTTATTTTGAAATTGCTTGCTGTAAATTGCAGAAAAAAATAATCACTTTCATTTATCGTTTTTAGTAATACATAATATAAAACTAACTTTATCAAGTATTTAGTATAACAGAAGGACTGCAAATAAATAACAGAAAACATTTTTCAAATTATCTTCAAGTGTACAACATAGTTCCCCTTACAAATTAACAACTCACCTTTTCAAAAGTAGGAAAAGTGTTAGTACTGTGTAAATCAAACACCAGAAATTCACCACCAAAAATTCCTCACAAATGTACCTCAGACAGTAGTATCACAAAATGGCTGTGGTTTCCTCTCATTTGACATATATACATAACCAATTAACTTTCATCACACACAAATACAAAACCAAAGTAACATTTTAATTGGTTCTAAATTTCAACACTTTCAAATGTGTTTTCCCCATGCAATTTTCCATAGGACATTTACATACGTCTACAGCCTGAATGGCTGAACGGAATTACACCAAACTTGACAAAATGGTACATCAAACCTAAGAGGTCAGGAAGGATCTACTATGCCCCCTTATGGTCATTTCCCCCTTCGCTTTGGCCTCCTCTTGTCTCTCAATCCTACCGAGAGACAAGATGGCGGCCGCTACGGACTGTTTGGAATGTTGACAGACGCCGGAGAACCAATCAGCTTCGCGAAGCTCCGTAACGCGAAAAGTACGCGAAGCGGAGCGCTGTTACAGATATATATCTTTTTTTGAACGTTAATTTCTCAAAATCCACTGGAGCACATATATTGAGACCTAGCAAAGGCACATCGGGCTACCAGTCCCTAATATTTTGCCAAGTTTCGTGCAAATCCATTCAGCCGTTCGATTATTATTATTTTATTTTTTTTTTGCCCCGCGGAGCCCTTTTAAAACCTCCACATCAAACGTAGGGGGTCAGGGAGGATCTACTATTCCCCCTTATGGTCATTTGCCCCTTCGCTTTGGCCTCCTCTTGTCTCTCGATCCTACCGAGAGACAAGATGGCGGCCGCTACGGACTGTTTGGAATGTTGACAGACGCCGGAGAACCAATCAGCTTCGCTTCACAAAGCTCCGTTGCGCGAAAAGTACGCGTCCTGGAGCGCTGCCCGGTCCGCTGTTACAGATATATATCTTTTTTTAAACGTTAATTTCTCAAAATCCACTGTAGCACATATATTGAGACCTACAAAAGGCACATCGGGCTACCAGTCCCTACAATTTTGCCAAGTTTCGTGCAAATCCATTCACCCGTTCGGGCTAAAAGTGAGGCCAACCGCCCTATGGAAAACTCAATGTTAAAAACACGTTTTGGGACCCCCCTTTTTTCTCAGCCCCCCCTTGACGAACCCCCCCAAATTTTCAAGGGCTGCTCAGAAACAAAATGTTCCATTTTCCTGAAAGTTTCAGCCAATTCCGTCCACAAACGCCAAAGTTATTAGACATAGAATTTTCAAAAAACCCATAGAGAAAAAATCCTAACTATATATACCTACTGGCGACCGCCAGTAGGTAATATATATATATATATATATATATATATATATATATATATATATATTCACTGAAAAAACCATAGGTTTCACACCAGTTATAGTTAGGAATTAGCATTTAAAAAACCTTTTAAATTCACTGAAAAAAACATAGGTTTCACACCAGTTATAGTTAGCTGGAAATTTTACTTGCATAAAACCAATGAAATTCCCACGTTATAGTTAGTTGGACTCACTATAACTTGCGCGTGCAATGCACTGCTGATGAGGTCACATATTACATCACTCATGACATGGTCAGTGACATCACTCATGACATCACTGATGACACCATCCAGTGAATGTGTGTCTTTCTGAAAAATAAATATGTTTTATATATGTATATGTAAAAGTTGATGGAAGAATAAATGTTTAAATAAGTGTTTACATGTTGATTGGTTAACTGGCTTATTAAGTGTATCTTAGTGAATACATATATTAGTGAGTAATGTTTAAATATTTAAATATATGTATTAGTGTTTCACTTTGTGTATAAGTGTGCGCTGATGGAAACTGGCAATTAAAAGTCTCTTACCTCACCGAGCATGTGTCAGCCCCTTCTGTCAGAGGAGAAGAGGTTTGGTTTTGGTGTTTAGCTCGGGATTGCAAGCACGGAGCACTGGCACGCCCTCTCGTTCAGGAGCTTCGTGACAGCTTGCGAAAGTTTATGGTGATGTACTAAAATACAGCGCAACGCCCCCCTGGCAGGAAAGAACATCCACTGTGATCGTAATCACTGTTGGGGAGAGAGGAACCCGAATGGTTTGGGAATAAGGTGTGTGTTTTAGAGACTTTCCAACAATGCCTCCCAGTGAAGCTGTCCTGCGAGTTCTGTGTCCGTGGATAGTAAGGTGGGGCACCACATGGTGTTCGGGAGCCAAATCACTGTATATAGGTTCCTGCAGCGGTTTCTACAAAACTCGGAGTGGACAGGATCAGGGACCTGCGCTTTTTGCAACCAAGAGCAGGGGGCGTTTCCTACTGACTCCGATGGGAGTGGACTATCACATATTTAAAACAGGTCCCCAGGTGCAATGTGAACACGGAAGTGAAATGGGCACTGAAGAAAGGCGAATGCCTGAAACGCGTCTGCCTAGCGTTTCGCTGCTGTAAATACTTGTGTTGTGCGCTGATGGAAACTGGCAATTAAAAGTCTCTTACCTCACCGAGCATGTGTCGGCCCCTTCTGTCAGAGGAGAAGAGGTTTGGTTTTGATATATATATATATATATATATATATATCCAACCAAATCCAGGACCCAACATTAGACAGGCCACTCGGAAGCTGTTTATCAGACATCATCTTTATTGCCGCATGCTCGTGAAGCTTGGAACAGATATGCACTCTCCATCAAGTATAGGTGCCAAACGCGTTTCGAGAGTCCGCAGGCTCTCTTCGTCAGTGGCTTAGTAAATAAAATGAAGCAGCAGCATGATACGTTTTTTAAGTAATTAGCACCTGCCCTCCTTTGGGCGTGGCCTCACACGGCCTTCTGGGCGCTGTAGTTTCAATGTAACATAATCCAAGTGGATGCGCTCTTCATAAGCAATGTACATAATAACATCCCAAGTGGGTGAGGGTGACACATTCTGACCTCGTTTCACCCGCTTTGTTGCTGCAATAAGGTGCGGGAACGCACGCACGCCTGGATAGCGTCCGCTCCCCTTCCGCCTGTAAATACTGTAACCAATGTTCGTAACAGCCAGGTTGATTTAGATCTTTCAAAGGGCCGAGTCCGCGACTTTGGAAGCCGCTATATATCCAACCAAATCCAGGACCCAACATTAGACAGGCCACTCGGAAGCTGTTTATCAGACATCATCTTTATTGCCGCATGCTCGTGAAGCTTGGAACAGATATGCACTCTCCATCAAGTATAGGTGCCAAACGCGTTTCGAGAGTCCGCAGGCTCTCTTCGTCAGTGGCTTAGTAAATAAAATGAAGCAGCAGCATGATACGTTTTTTAAGTAATTAGCACCTGCCCTCCTTTGGGCGTGGCCTCACACGGCCTTCTGGGCGCTGTAGTTTCAATGTAACATAATCCAAGTGGATGCGCTCTTCATAAGCAATGTACATAATAACATCCCAAGTGGGTGAGGGTGACACATTCTGACCTCGTTTCACCCGCTTTGTTGCTGCAATAAGGTGCGGGAACGCACGCACGCCTGGATAGCGTCCGCTCCCCTTCCGCCTGTAAATACTGTAACCAATGTTCGTAACAGCCAGGTTGATTTAGATCTTTCAAAGGGCCGAGTCCGCGACTTTGGAAGCCGCTATATATCCAACCAAATCCAGGACCCAACATTAGACAGGCCACTCGGAAGCTGTTTATCAGACATCATCTTTATTGCCGCATGCTCGTGAAGCTTGGAACAGATATGCACTCTCCATCAAGTATAGGTGCCAAACGCGTTTCGAGAGTCCGCAGGCTCTCTTCGTCAGTGGCTTAGTAAATAAAATGAAGCAGCAGCATGATACGTTTTTTAAGTAATTAGCACCTGCCCTCCTTTGGGCGTGGCCTCACACGGCCTTCTGGGCGCTGTAGTTTCAATGTAACATAATCCAAGTGGATGCGCTCTTCATAAGCAATGTACATAATAACATCCCAAGTGGGTGAGGGTGACACATTCTGACCTCGTTTTACCCGCTTTGTTGCTGCAATAAGGTGCGGGAACGCACGCACGCCTGGATAGCGTCCGCTCCCCTTCCGCCTGTAAATACTGTAACCAATGTTCGTAACAGCCAGGTTGATTTAGATCTTTCAAAGGGCCGAGTCCGCGACTTTGGAAGCCGCTATATATCCAACCAAATCCAGGACCCAACATTAGACAGGCCACTCGGAAGCTGTTTATCAGACATCATCTTTATTGCCGCATGCTCGTGAAGCTTGGAACAGATATGCACTCTCCATCAAGTATAGGTGCCAAACGCGTTTCGAGAGTCCGCAGGCTCTCTTCGTCAGTGGCTTAGTAAATAAAATGAAGCAGCAGCATGATACGTTTTTTAAGTAATTAGCACCTGCCCTCCTTTGGGCGTGGCCTCACACGGCCTTCTGGGCGCTGTAGTTTCAATGTAACATAATCCAAGTGGATGCGCTCTTCATAAGCAATGTACATAATAACATCCCAAGTGGGTGAGGGTGACACATTCTGACCTCGTTTCACCCGCTTTGTTGCTGCAATAAGGTGCGGGAACGCACGCACGCCTGGATAGCGTCCGCTCCCCTTCCGCCTGTAAATACTGTAACCAATGTTCGTAACAGCCAGGTTGATTTAGATCTTTCAAAGGGCCGAGTCCGCGACTTTGGAAGCCGCTATATATCCAAGTAAATCCAGGACCCAACATTAGACAGGCCACTCGGAAGCTGTTTATCAGACATCATCTTTATTGCCGCATGCTCGTGAAGCTTGGAACAGATATGCACTCTCCATCAAGTATAGGTGCCAAACGCGTTTCGAGAGTCCGCAGGCTCTCTTCGTCAGTGGCTTAGTAAATAAAATGAAGCAGCAGCATGATACGTTTTTTAAGTAATTAGCACCTGCCCTCCTTTGGGCGTGGCCTCACACGGCCTTCTGGGCGCTGTAGTTTCAATGTAACATAATCCAAGTGGATGCGCTCTTTATAAGCAATGTACATAATAACATCCCAAGTGGGTGAGGGTGATATATAGCGGCTTCCAAAGTCGCGGACTCGGCCCTTTGAAAGATCTAAATCAACCTGGCTGTTACGAACATTGGTTACAGTATTTACAGGCGGAAGGGGAGCGGACGCTATCCAGGCGTGCGTGCGTTCCCGCACCTTATTGCAGCAACAAAGCGGGTGAAACGAGGTCAGAATGTGTCACCCTCACCCACTTGGGATGTTATTATGTACATTGCTTATGAAGAGCGCATCCACTTGGATTATGTTACATTGAAACTACAGCGCCCAGAAGGCCGTGTGAGGCCACGCCCAAAGGAGGGCAGGTGCTAATTACTTAAAAAACGTATCATGCTGCTGCTTCATTTTATTTACTAAGCCACTGACGAAGAGAGCCTGCGGACTCTCGAAACGCGTTTGGCACCTATACTTGATGGAGAGTGCATATCTGTTCCAAGCTTCACGAGCATGCGGCAATAAAGATGATGTCTGATAAACAGCTTCCGAGTGGCCTGTCTAATGTTGGGTCCTGGATTTGGTTGGATATATAGCGGCTTCCAAAGTCGCGGACTCGGCCCTTTGAAAGATCTAAATCAACCTGGCTGTTACGAACATTGGTTACAGTATTTACAGGCGGAAGGGGAGCGGACGCTATCCAGGCGTGCGTGCGTTCCCGCACCTTATTGCAGCAACAAAGCGGGTGAAACGAGGTCAGAATGTGTCACCCTCACCCACTTGGGATGTTATTATGTACATTGCTTATGAAGAGCGCATCCACTTGGATTATGTTACATTGAAACTACAGCGCCCAGAAGGCCGTGTGAGGCCACGCCCAAAGGAGGGCAGGTGCTAATTACTTAAAAAACGTATCATGCTGCTGCTTCATTTTATTTACTAAGCCACTGACGAAGAGAGCCTGCGGACTCTCGAAACGCGTTTGGCACCTATACTTGATGGAGAGTGCATATCTGTTCCAAGCTTCACGAGCATGCGGCAATAAAGATGATGTCTGATAAACAGCTTCCGAGTGGCCTGTCTAATGTTGGGTCCTGGATTTGGTTGGATATATAGCGGCTTCCAAAGTCGCGGACTCGGCCCTTTGAAAGATCTAAATCAACCTGGCTGTTACGAACATTGGTTACAGTATTTACAGGCGGAAGGGGAGCGGACGCTATCCAGGCGTGCGTGCGTTCCCGCACCTTATTGCAGCAACAAAGCGGGTGAAACGAGGTCAGAATGTGTCACCCTCACCCACTTGGGATGTTATTATGTACATTGCTTATGAAGAGCGCATCCACTTGGATTATGTTACATTGAAACTACAGCGCCCAGAAGGCCGTGTGAGGCCACGCCCAAAGGAGGGCAGGTGCTAATTACTTAAAAAACGTATCATGCTGCTGCTTCATTTTATTTACTAAGCCACTGACGAAGAGAGCCTGCGGACTCTCGAAACGCGTTTGGCACCTATACTTGATGGAGAGTGCATATCTGTTCCAAGCTTCACGAGCATGCGGCAATAAAGATGATGTCTGATAAACAGCTTCCGAGTGGCCTGTCTAATGTTGGGTCCTGGATTTGGTTGGATATATATATATATATATATATATATATATATATATATATATATATATAGTGTAGATTTATTAGCCCAAAGACGCGTTTTGGCATCCTTGCTTTTATCAATGATTGTATGGTTGGCTGATGTAACATTTCGATTTAAAAGCAGCTTGCCTCTCTCCTATTGGGTGAAATGATAGAAGAAGGACTATTAGTTCACAATGAATAGTCTATATTAGCCTCTGCCCTCTTTGCATGTAATTGAAAACAATGCCTTTTGTTGCCCCCGATATGCTATTGCCTTAGGTATGTGTTTCTCAACAATGGTTTTGGGCAAACAACATGTCATGAGTGATGTAATATGTGACGTCATCTGCAGTGCGTTGCGGGGTGCAAGTTATAGTTAGCTCAACTAACTATGAAGGCTGAATTTCTCAGGTTTTGTATGAGTGAAATGTCCAACTAACTATAACATCCCTGAAACCTGTGCTTTTTTCAGTGAATATCAAAGGTTTTTTTAATGCTAAATTCTAACTATAATGTCCCTGAAAGCTGTGTTTTTTTCAGTGAATTTCCAAGGTTTTTTAAATGCTAATTTCTAACTATAATGTCCCTGATACCTATTTTTTTTTCAGTGTATTTCTAAAGTTTTCTAAATACTAATTCCTAACAATAATGTCCCTGAAACCTGTGTTTTTTTCAGTGAATTTCCAAGATTTGTTTAATGCTAATTTCTAACTATAATGTCCCTGCAACATCTGTTTTTTACAGTGAATTTCGAAGGTTTGTTAAATGCTAATTTCTGATTAGAATGTCCCTGAAACCTATGATATTTTCAGTGAATTTCCAAGATTTTTAAATGCTAATTTCTAACTATAACATCCTTGAAACCTCTGTTTTTTTCAGTGAATTTCTAAGGTTTTTTAAATGCTAATTTCTAAATATAACGTCCCTGAAACCTATGTTTTTTTCAGTGAATTCTAAGGTTTTTTAAATGCTAATTTCTAACTATAATGTCCCGAAACCTATGGTTCTGTCAGGGAATTTTTAAGCTTTTTAGATGCTAATTTCTAACTATCACTTAGTAGTCGCATTTGCAGAGTGGTGCAGAAAGGTGCCTGGGCCTCTGACCAGTGCTCAGGAATTCCACTGCGTAGGACTTACAGGAGGTACCAAGAGGGCTACTTGGCCGTCAAAGTCCCTCCGGAGTAAAGTGGACTTCATCCCTCAACCATTATTGTGCCAGGAGGCGCGTTTTGACCCTATCACCCGGGGCCTGGCCAGCCTTGGTTTTTGGGGGGGTTTTTGGAGGGGGGCTGCGTGGCCCTCCTCCTGAGGCCAATTTATGCCCTGGAGACCCCATCCCGCAGGGCCTGGCCTTAAATTGGGGACCACGTGGAGCCCCAATGCCCCCCGGTCACAGGCTCCCCACCTCCTGCGGGAGCTGGCATTGCTTTTGGACAAGAGGAGATGCGGTCATGCACCTCCTCTTGTCCAAAAGCAATGTGCTTTGCTTCATGGAAGTGAGAGCAGGTTTCCTGCTATTGCTTCCATGAAGTAAAGCTGTGTTTGCAATGACAAGGCGGGAGCCATGCTCCTGCCCTGCCAATGCAAACTGCAATGTCCCGGCGGTGGATAGGATACCCCAGGACATTGCTGGAGCCGGCCCTGGGGGGTGGCAGTCCCCAGGGCCATGGAGGGCTCCAGGAGGGAGGCTGCCCAGCCTCCCTCCCAATGTACACATTGCCCCGGAGAGGTGGTGGTCCCCGGGGCCGGGGGCCTGCAACAGACCCCCATATTTCCATAGGGAGTGCCCCAGGGAGCTGGTAGTCCACAGTGCTTGGGGAGGCCCGCGAGGCCACCCACCCTTTTTTTTGTGAAGCCCCAGGGAAGTGGTGGTACCTGGTGTTTAGGGGGGTTGCGAGGCCCCCCACCCAAAAATAAATAAAGCCCTGGGGAGGTAGCGGTCCCCGGGGATGCAAGGAGGCTGCTTCATGAAGCCTAGTCCACTTCACTCTTAGACACAAGCTTCACCACCTATGCTCCTCAGGAAAGGCCTCTCTCCCACTACAGTCTTGAACACAGACCTCACCTCCTCTGTCCCTCTGGACATGCCTCACCTCAACTGTACAATCTACTTACTAATCTGAGGTAACACAGGTGACATTATTGTGAAAGGTTGAAATATATTTATTTAATCATGCAGACACTATTTATTCCTTCTCAAAAATCTAAAAGTCAATGATTTGTACCAAAATCGTTTTTTAAATAACATTTTACACACACAGTGCAGGTCCTATGTACAAGCATTCAGTGTCCATGACTACAGTGGAGAGGACTGACCTCCTCTGACCCTTGGACAAGCCTTACCTCATCTGTGTCCTCTGGACAGGCCTCAATTTATTCAGTATAATTGATGGTAACTGGGTGCAGATGAGGTGACGCATGTCCAAGGGTGTAAATAAGCTGAGGCCTATCTAAGCATGCAGATTAGTTGAAGTCTATTCAGGGTTGCAGATGAGGTGAGGATTGTCTAGGGGTGCACAAGAGGTGTGGCCTGTATTAAAGAGTGTAGTGGAAGAGAGGTCTGTCCACGGGTACAAAGAAAGTAAGAACTGTGTCTAAGAGTGCAGTGTGGGGTAGGCTTCATGAAGCCTAGTCCTCTGCACTCTTAGACACAGGCCTCACCACCTACGCTCCCCAGGAAAGGCCTCTCTCCCACTACAGTCTTGAACACAGGCCTCACCTCCTCTGTCCCTCTGGACATACCTCACCTCATCTGCACAATCTACTTCCTATTCTGAGGTAACACAGGTGACGTTATTGTGAAAGGATGAAATATGTGTATTTAATCATGCAGACACTATTTATTCCTTCTCAAAAATCTGAAAGTCATTGATTTGCACCAAAATTGTTTTTTAAATAACATTTTAGACACACAGTGCAGGTCCTATGTACAAGCATTCAGTGTCCATGAGTACAGTGGAGAGGACTGACCTCCTCTGACCCTTGGACAAGCCTTACCTCATCTGTGTCCTCTGGACAGGCCTCAATGTATTCAGTATAATTGATGGTAACTGGGTGCAGATGAGGTGACGCATGTCCAAGGGTGTAAATAAGCTGAGGCCTGTCCAAGGATGCAGATTAGTTGAAGTCTATTCAGGGTTGCAAATGAGATGAGGATTGTCTAGGGGTGCAGAAGAGGTGAGGCCTGTATTGAAGAGTGTAGTGGAAGAGAGGTCTGTCCACGGGTACAAAGAAGGTGAGACCTGTGTCTAAGAGTGCAGTGGGGGATAGGCTTCATGAAGTCTAGTCCACTGCACTCTTACACACAGGCTTCACCACCTATGCTCCTCAGGAAAGGTCTCTCTCCCACTACAGTCTTGAACACAGACCTCACCTCCTCTGTCCCTCTGGACATGCCTCACCTCAACTGCACAATCTACTTCCTAATCTGAGGTAACACAGGTGACATTATTGTGAAAGGTTGAAATATATTTATTTAATCATGCAGACACTATTTATTCCTTCTCAAAAATCTAAAAGTCATTGATTTGCACCAAAATCGTTTTTTAAATAACATTTTACACACACAGTGCAGGTCCTATGTACAAGCATTCAGTGTCCATGACTACAGTGGAGAGGACTGACCTCCTCTGACCCTTGGACAAGCCTTACCTCATCTGTGTCCTCTGGACAGGCCTCAATGTATTCAGTATAATTGATGGTAACTGGGTGCAGATGAGGTGACGCATGTCCAAGGGTGTAAATAAGCTGAGGCCTGTCTAAGCATGCAGATTAGTTGAAGTCTATTCAGGGTTGCAGATGAGGTGAGGATTGTCTAGGGGTGCAGAAGAGGTGAGCCCTGTATTGAAGAGTGTAGTGGAAGATATGTCTGTCCAGGGGTACAAAGAAGGTGAGGCCTGTGTCTAAGACTGCAGTGAGAAATAGGTTTCATGAAGCCTAGTCCACTGCACTCTTAGACACAGGCTTCACCACCTATGCTCCGAAGGAAAGGCCTCTCACCCACTACAGTCTTGAACACAGACCTCACCTTCTCCGTCCTTCTGGACATGCCTCACCTCAACTGCACAATCTACTTCCTAATCTGAGGTAACACAGGTGACATTATTGTGAAAGGTTGAAATATATTTATTTAATCATGCAGACACTATTTATTCCTTCTCAAAAATCTAAAAGTCATTGATTTGCATCAAAGTCGTTTTTCACATCACATTTAAGAAACACAGCACAGGTCCTATGTACAAGCATTCCATGTCACTACTGAAACTTCAAAATTTCACAAAATACAAATCCCCTATCTTGCAAATAATCATACCAAGAATTATCAAAAAACATGACACAAACCAACAGCAAAGAAGCTCAATGTGCTTCCTAGTATGAGATAACACAGGTGACATCATTGTAAAAGGTTCAAATGTTTTTCTTTAATCATGCAGACACTATTTATTCCTTCTCAAAAATGTAAAAGCCATTCATTTTCCCCAAAATCGTTTTTGACATCACATTTAAGAAACACAGCACAGGTCCTATGTACAAGCATTCCATGTCACTACTGAAACTTCACAATTTTACAAAATACAATTCCTCTATGCAAAGAAACTCAATGTGCTTCCTACACTGAGTTAACACAGGTAACATCATTGAGAAAGAGTCAAATTTATATCTTTAAGCATGCAGACACTATTTATTCCTTCTCAAAAATGTAAAAGCCATTCACTTTCCCCAAAATCGTTTTTGACATCACATTTAAGAAACATAGCACAGGTCCTATGTACAAGCATTCCATGTCACTACTGAAACTTCACAATTTTACAAAATACAAATCCTCTATGCAAAGAAACTCAATGTGCTTCCTACACTGAGTTAACACAGGTAACATCATTGAGAAAGAGTCAAACCAATTTCTTTAAGCATGCAGACACTATTTATTCCTTCTCAAAAATGTAAAAGCCATTCACTTTCCCCAAAATCGGTTTTGACATCACATTTAAGAAACACAGCACAGGTCCTATGTATAAGCATTCCATTTCACTAGTGAAACTTCACAATTTTACAAAATACAAATCCTCTCTGCAAAGAAACTCAATGTGCTTCCTACACTGAGTTAACACAGGTAACATCATTGAGAAAGAGTCAGATTTATTTCTTTAAACATGCAGACATTATTTATTCCTTCTAAAAAATGTAAAAGCCATTCACTTTCCCCAAAATCGTTTTTGACATCACATTTAATAAACACAGGACAGGTCCTATGCACAAGCATTCCATGTCACTACTGAAACTTTTTACAAAATACAATTCCTCTATGCAGTAAAAACTTTTTACCAAGCATTATCAAAAAGCATGACACAAAGCAACATTAAAAACCCACAATTTGCTTCCAAATCTTCTCCATAGAGTATACAAGTCTCTATCTATATTAAATGAATCATTACTCACCTTTACAAATGCTTTAGGAGATTGAGAACAGTGTCAGACACACACACCAATATTTCTTTAGCAGAGCAAAAGGTATTTACTCCAGGCACTTCAACCATGAATGGCACAGAGAACCTCTAATTCTACACACATATTCCTCATGGTAACCAATCAAAACTCTTCCCTCTCTATTTTCAAATCAACACCCTTCCCCCCCTCAGCCCTTTCTACCTGTTACCATAGCAACTCCCTCCTCACTGAGCTCTCAGGTTTAAAAGTTTATTCTACAATGTTGCAATTGAACTTAGCAAGGATGTTTGACCTCTCAATACCCCAGCTTATCCAGTGTAATGTTTCTTTAAATGACTTTTTCTTAACCATTCAAATTGCTTCTTTCACAAAACTGAACCATGCACCCTAACTTTCAGTTTTCAACTATCTGAATCCACCAATCATTGCTTGTGATTCAAGAGCACTAAAACTCCACATTTATTTTTGCAAACTCCTACTGTTCCAACTGCCATTTCATTCCCATACTTCATCTGACTGCACCAGAACCTCATCTTACCATGTATTCTGTCTGGATTATTGGACATAGCTACATCCACTGGGCTCAAAGCTATGCAGCTACCAGAATTTTTCACAACCTTGATTTACCAAATGTGAACATTAAATGGATTGGCCAGAGAGGATTGAGATGTCATCAATTGATACCATTGGTGAAAACCTTTTTGCATCTGCCACACCCTCACCTTATAATTCTACACTGTGGTGGAAATGACTTAGGCACTTTGACTGGGGTAGGTCTGGAAATGCTTTTAAAGGACACCTTTGAGCAATTGATGGCACTTTTTCCTCAAACTGCCTTGGTATTTTCCAATATATGCCAAAGACAGAAATGGAAGTGGTCCAACCAATGTTGTCCACAATTTGAGAAAGCACGGAAAAATGTGAATAAATCTGTTTCTGCTTACATGAGAGACTATGGAATGGGTTCCATTTACCACAACAACTTGCGTTACAACATGCAAGATATCTACAGAGGAGATGGTGTGCACTTCTCAGATGAGGGGAATAGAATATTCCTCCTGAATATAAGACTGTGCATTGGAACCTACTTGTAGGTACCTAAATCAGCCACAGAACCCAAAAGCTCTTTTCATGGCTACCCTACCTCTGATCACTCAAAATGATTATTTTTCTCTAACTTTTTTCACTGTTTTTCACTAAAGTACGCTCCCCGGTACGCTCCCCAGGACGCGTACCGGGCGCTCCCCCCGAGAAAATTATTTTAAAAACATTTTTTTGGGCCTATATGGGCCTCCTAAGCCCCCCTCAGAAAACCTAGGGGGTCAGGGAGTGTCTACCGTGCCCCCTTTTACCCATTCCCAACGTTGTTTGTCCTCCATCTTGTGTCTCAAATCTACCGAAACACAAGATGGAGGACTCCCGTAGCGCTGCCGATGCGCGTACCGGGGCGCGCACCGGTAAGCGCTCCCCAAATTTTTTAAAAGTTAATTTACATAAAAACCTCTGTAGAGATGTTCACCAAATATAGAATAGGCCATACTACATACCAGTCCCTACCATTTTCCCAAATTTGGTGGAATTCCATTGAGCCATTTGCCTTGTAGCCCTGTCTAAATATCCTGAGGTAAATTACATGACAAAAACACATATGAAGAGTTAGGATTTACAACCAATTAAAATGTTACTTTCATTTTCTACTATTTTTTCCTGACATTTGATTGGTTATGTACATGAATATATATAAAAAAAAGAGAAGGAAACACAGCCATTTTGACTAGTACTTCCTGAGGTACATTTATAAAAGATTTCCTCTGAAAACATCAACTCCTTTCTGAAAGGTAAGTTGTTCATTTGTAAGGGCAACTATGTTCTGCACTTTAACTTAAATTGGAAAAACGTTTTCTGATAGTTTTGTACTGTCCCTCTGTTATAGTTATAGATTGAGATAGGCTTCTCTGTTATAGTTATGGATTGAGTTAGGCTTCTCTGGTATAATTATGAATTTACTTAGGCTTCATCACATGCACTTTTTTATATTTCTACTTCCTGCCTGATACCATACACTGACCAAAAATAACTTCACTGTTAAAAACTCAGAAGTACCTGTCTGAACTTAAACCCAACAGTGCCCTAACTCTACTGATATAGTTATTTTTTATGCAATTTACAGCAAAAATGGAAGGTAAAGAGGAGAGCAATACAATTTCTTTTGAAATTATGGATAAAGATATTCTTAACGAAGACTTGGATTTCATGGATGAGTCTGAGGATCAACAACTGTCTTGAATCATTTGAATCATGTAATGAAAATTTGGAGGACATTCCGGGTGATGTAATGTTAGAAGTGTTATTAAATTATGAACAATCTCAACAATACATTTTTATTTAATAATTAAAAATTGTTCCAGACATTATTCTTTTTTATATGTAATTCATTAAATAGTACCAAAATGAATATAATATAAAGTGAGACTTATAGTATACTGTGCAACTTTTTTGTGTTACATAGTAATTTTGCTCATAGTTACTTCCTTTCTACCACTATATTATCTCCAATGTGTATTTGACATCTCTTTTTCATATCCTGCCTCCATGTTGTTTCTGCTTTCCTGAGAGACTATGGTATACAATAACTTCTGTAACAACATGCAAGATATCTACAGAGGAGACGGTGTACAATGAATTTAAGACTCTGTATTGGTACCTACATGCTGGTACTTAAATCACCCACACAACACAACTCTATTCAGAGCTACCCTACCTCTAAGCACTTTAAATTATTATTTTACTGTTTCACTGAGTTTTCCCCATGTGTGGGGGGGGGTGTGTGGGGGGATTTTCGGGCTGTGTCTGTGAGGTAGGTGTGTGTGTGTGTGTGTGAGGGGGGGTGAGGTGTGTGTGTGGGTGTGGGTGTGTGGGGTGTGTGAGTGTAGGTGGGGGTAAGGGTGTGTAAGGTGTGTGTGTGGGTGTGTGGGGTGTTTGGGTGTGGGTGGAGGTGTGGGTGTGTGAGGTGTGTGTGGGTGTGTGTGTGGGGTGTGTGCGTGTGGATGTGTGTGGGATGTACTTGTAGGTACCTAAATCAGCCACAGAACCCAAAAGCTATTTTCTCAGCTACCCTACCTCTGATCACTCAAAATGATTATTTTACACTAACTTTTTTCACTATTTTTCACCAAAGTACGCTTCCCGGTATGCTCCCCGGTGCGTGTACCGGGCGCTCCCCCCACGAAAATCGAATCTTTTTTTCCTTACGGGGACCTTTTATGGCCCCCACATCAAACCTAGGGGGTCAGGAGGGGTCTACCCTGCCCCCTTATGGTAATTTCCCCCTTTGTTTTTGCCACCTCTTGTTTCTCGATCCTACCGAGACACAAGATGGTGGCCGCTCCGGACTGTTTGGAATATTGACAGACACCCGAGAGCCAATCAGCTTTCCGTGCGCGAACTCGCGGTACGCGCCGGGTGCGCTCCCCGGTGCGTGTACCGGGGCGCGCTCATAGATATATATATTTTTTTTAACCTAAATTACTCAAAATCCACAGGAGCACATATCTTGAGACATAGCAAAGGCACATCGGGCTACCAGTCCCTACAATTTTGCCAAGTTTGGTGAAAATCCATTCAGCCGTTCGAGCTAAAAGTGAGTCCAACCACCCTATGGAAATTAACATGGGGAAAACACGTGTTGGGACCCCCTTTTATCTCGGCCCCCGCTTGACGAATCCCCCCCAAACTTTCAGGGAAGGAGCGGAGCGCCGCGAGGCAAATTTGAGAAAAATTTCAGGCAGATTCCTCAACCGGCGCCAAAGTTATTCCCAATAGAATGTTGCAATTTCCCTATGGAAAACAATCCTAACTATAACTACCTACTGGCGACCGCCAGTAGGTAGGTAGGTAGGTATATATATATATATATATATATATATATATATATATATATATATATATATATATATATATATATATATATATATATTACCTACTGGCGGTCGCCAGTAGGTATATATAGTTAGGATTTTTTCCTATGGTATTTTTGAAAATTCTATGTCGAATAACTTTGGCGTTTGAGGACGGAATTGGCTGAAATTTTCGGGAAAATGGAACATTTTGTTTCTGAGCAGCCACTGAAAATTTGGGGGGGTTCCATCAAGGGGGGGCCGAGAAAAAAGGGGGGTCCCAAAACGCGTTTTTCGCATGCAATTTTCCATAGGGCGGTTGGACTCACTTTTAGCTCGAACCGCTGAATGGATTTCCACGAAACTTGGCAAAATTGTAGATATTGTTTGCCCGATGTGCCTTTGCTAGGTCTCAATATATGTGCTCCAGTGGATTTTGATAAATTAATGTTCAAAAAATATATATATCTGTAACAGAGCTCCGGTTAGCGCCTCGGTTCGCGTACCTGACGCGTAGCGGAACTTCGCGAAGCGAAGCTGATTGGCTCTCCGGTGTCTGTCAACATTCTAAACAGTCCGGAGCGGCCGCCATCTTGTCTCTCGGTAGGATCGAGAGACAAGAGGTGAAGAAAAATGAAGGGGGAAATTAATGAAAGGGGGCATGGTAGACCCCTCCTGACCCCCTAGGATTGATGAGGGGGCTATTAAAGGGTCCCGCGGGGCAAAAAATAAAAAATAAATTCCGTTTTTTCGCGGTAGAGGCGCTACCCTGTACGCGAACCGGGTAGCTAACCGATAGCGTAACGGGAGTCTGCCATCTTGTGTTTCGGTCGAATTTAATCACAAGATGGAGGAAAAACAATGTGGAAAATGGGTATAAGGGGGCACGGGAGACGTATCCTGACCCCCTAGGTTTTGTAAGGGTGGCTGAGGAGGCTCATATATGTCGAAAAAGAAAAAAAAATGAATTTTTCGCGAGGTTAGCTGCCGGTACGCGAACCGGTTGCGAACCGGGAAGCGAACAAAAGTGAAAATTAGTGAAAAAAGGTACATTTGAAAATTTTAAAGAGTAATCATAGTTATGATTGCTCTGAAAAGAGCTTTTCGGTTCTGTGTAAGTTCTAGGTACTTATAAGTAGGTACCAATATATAGTCTTAAATTCAGGATGAAAATTCTGTTCCCCTTATCTGAGAAGTGAACTCCATCTCCTTTGTAGATATCTTGCATCGTGTAACGCAAGTTATTGTTGTAGATGGAGCCCATTCCATGGTCTCTCATGTAAGCTGAAACAGACTTATTTACATGCTTCCTCAATTTCTCAATTTGTGGACAAAATTGGTTGGACCACCTCCATTTCTGTCTTTGGCATATATTTGAATATACCAAGGCAGTTTGAGGAAAAAGTGCCATCAATTGCTCAAAGGTGTCCTCTAAAAGCATTTCCAGACCTACCCCAGTCAAAGTGCCCTAGTCATTTCCTCCACAGTGCACAATTAACAGGTCAGGTTTTGGCAAATGCAAAAAGGTTTTCACCAATTGTATCAATTGGTGACATCTTAATCCTCTGTGGCCAATCCAGTTGATTTCCACATTTTGTAAATTGAGGTTGTGTAAATTTCTGTTATCAGCATACCTTTGAGCCCAGTGGATGTAACTATGTCCAACAATCCAGACAGAAAACATGGTGAGAGGAGGTTCTGCTGCAGTCAGATGAAGTGTGGGAATGAAATGGCAGTTGAAACAGTAGGAGTTTGTAATGAAAAAAACTGTGGAGTTTCAGTGCTAATGATTCAGTAGCAGTGATTGGTGGATTTTGATTGCTGAACACAGAAAGTTAGGGTGCATGGATGAGTTCTTTGAAAGATGTAATTTGAGTGGTCAAGAAAGAATCATTTTATGAAAGATTGCACTGGATACGCAGGTGTACTGAGAGTTCAGAGTTCAATTGAAACATTGTTGTGTGAACTTGTAAACATGAGAGGTCTTTCAGGAGGTGGTTGCTATGGAAAAAAGGCAGAAAGGGCAGAGGGGGGAAGGGTGTTGATTTTAAAAAAGTGAGGGAAGAGTTTTGATTGGGTGACATGAGAGATATGTGTGATGAATTACAGCATTTCTGTGCCTTTGTTGGTTGCAGCCTCTGGAGTGCATACCCTTTGCTCTGCTAAAGAAAAATTGGTGTGTGTCTGAGACTGTTTTGAAACTCAAAAAGTATTTGCTAAGGTGAGAAAAGATTCATTTAATTTAGATAAAGAATAGTATGCTTTAGGGAGAAAATTATGAAGAAAGTTGTGTATTTAAAATGTTGCTTTGTGTCAAGTGTTTTACAAATAGATTTTCTTTCTTTGAGTTTCATAGCCATGTTAAAAGTGACACAAAAGTGGTGCAAGGGCCTTAAAAATACGCTTTGATGTGTGTTAGGGCATTTTAAGTCACTTCCCCATGAATCTGGGTGAATAATAATTTGCTTACTTAATGTGTTTAAAAACGTTTCTTGAAGTCAATTAGGTTTCTTGATATGTGCTGCTAGAGTTTCATAGCCAGCATGGGGCATATTTAGAAGGACTTTGAGCCACTTTCACGTTATTTTCCCCATGTTAAAGGTGACGCTAAAGTGATGAAAGGGCCTTGTAAATACACTCTCATGTTTGAGCCATTTTCATGTTATTTTCCCTATGTTAAAAGTGACGCAAACGTGTTGCAAGGGCCTTGTAAAATATGCCCTCATGTGTGTTAGGGCATTTTAAGTCACTTCACCATGAATCTGGGTGAATAATTTGCTTACTTTATGTGTTTAAGAACGTTTCTTGAAATCATTTAGGTTACTTGATATCTACTGATAGAGTTTCATAGTCAGCATGGGCCATATTTACAAGGCCTTTGAGCCACGTTCACATTATTTTCCCCACGTTAAAAGTGACTTTAAAGGTGGTGCAAGGTCCTTGTAAATACGCCCCCATGTGTGCTTGGTAAATTTAAGTACTGACAGGGTGTGTTTGTACATAGGAGCTGTGGTGTGTTTTCAAATTATGACCGCAAAATCGTTTAAAAAAAAAAAATGCTTTTTACATTTATGAGAAGGTCAAAATGGTGTCTGCTTCTTTAAATAAATATTTCACTTTCCACCATGAATATGGGAGAATAATTTCCTTGTTTGCCGGTTTAAAAACACATTTCTTGAAGTCATTAAGGTTTCACAATATGTTCTGCAAGAGTTTCATAGTCAACATGGGGGCAAATTTACAAAGTTAATGAGCCACATTCACGTCAGTTTCCCCAAGTTAAAAGTGACTTTAAAGGTGGTGCAAGGTCCTTGTAAATACGCCCTCATGAGAGCTTTGCAAATTTCAGTCATTTCCCCGTGGTGCAAGGTCCTTGTAAATACACCCCCATGTGTGCTTGGCAAATTTAAGTACTGACAGGGTGTGTTTGTACATAGGAGCTGTGGTGTGTTTTCAAATTATGATCAGAAAATCGTTTTTTTAAAAAAAAAGAAATCCTTTTTACATTTATGAGAAGGACAAAAAGGTGTGTGCTTCTTTAAATGAATATTTCACTTCCCACCATGAATATGGGAAAATAATTTGCTTGTTTGTCGGTTTAAAAACTAGTTTCTTGAAGTCATTTAGGTTTCACAATATGTTCTGCAAGAGTTTCATAGTCAACATGGGGGCAAATTTACAAAGCTTATGAGCTACATTCACGTCATTTTCCCCATGTTAAAAGTGACTTTAAAGGTGGTGGAAGGTCCTTGTAAATAAGCCCTCATGAGTGCTTGGTAAATTTAAGTCATTTCTCCGTGGTGCAAGGCTCTTGTAAATACGTCCGCATGTGTGCTTGGCAAATTTAAGTACTGACAGGGTGTACTTGTACATAGGAGTTGTGCTGTGTTTTCAAATTATGACATGAAAATGGTTCATAAAGAAAAGGAATGCTTTTTACATTTATGACAATGACAAAAAGGTGTCTGCTTCTTTAAATAAATATATCACTTCTCACCATCAATCTGGGAGAATAATTTGCTTGTTTGTCGGTTAAAAAATCGTTACTTTAAGACATTTAGGTTTCACAATATGTACTGCTAGAGTTTCATAGTCACTATGATGATAATGATATACATTTAGAACTGTGTAGGAGGCATGCAGAAACTGAGGCTTCTGTAAGTGTCAAGGGAGGTGAGTAATGTACATTGCTCTGTTGCATACAGTCCTCATCTTCTGCGTACTCTTGGATATGCTAGACTACATCTGCACAATAAAATACCAAAGCTGAGGAAATACAGGTGATGTGATTGTGAAATGAGCAAAAATATTTGCACGTTTTTCAATTATATCACCTGTGTTTCCTAACATTACGAATCACATTGTGCAGATGAGGTTTAGGCCTGTCCAGGGAGACAGAGGAGGTCTGGCCTTTGTTCAAGAGTGCAGTGGACATGACTCACTTCGTTGGTAGGCCTGCACATGTATTATCTCCTCTGTACTCTTCAACAAGCCTAAATTTCATCTGCAACCCTGAGTAGGCCTCATCTCAAACAAACCTCTGGATAGGCCACAACTTATCAGCATCCTGAATCAATCATTTAAAATGTTAGGGGCAGATTTATGATGTCCGTGCGCCTCTTTTGCACCGCCGTTGCGTCACAAAAGTGGCACAGCAGCGGTGCAAAAGATGCACCATGTTGCAAGATAGGCCTCACTTCATCTGCAACAAGATACCGTCAGTTTAAAATGTATACATTTAGGACTGTGAAGGGGGCATGGAGAAGCTGAGGCTTCTGTAAGTGTCAAAGTTGTTGCATACAGTGCTCACCTTCTGCGTACTCTTTGATATGCTAGACTACATCTGCACAATGAGATACCTAAGCAAAGGAAACACAGGTGATGTGATTGTGAAATGAGCAAGAAAATTTGCACGTTTTTCAATTACATCACCTGTGTTTCCTAACATTACGAATCATATTGTGCAGATGAGGTTTAGGCCTGTCCAGGGAGACAGAGGAGGTCTGGCCTTTGTTCAAGAGTGCAGTGGACATGACTCACTTCATTGGTAGGCCTGCACATGTATTATCTCCTCTGTACTCTTCAACAAGCCTAAATTTCATCTGCAACCCTGAGTAGGCCTCACCTCAAACAAACCTCTGGATAGGCCACACCTTATCAGCATCCTGAACCAATCATTTAAAATGTTAGGGGCAGATTTATGATGGCCGTGCGCCTCTTTTGCGCCGCCGTTGCGTCACTTTTGTGACGCAGCGGCCGCGCAAAAGATGCGCTATGTTGCGACATATTTACAACTTGATGCATCTAGGCAGATGTGTCACGCTGTAAAGTCCTGCGCCACATGAAACCTGCGTCAGGTTTCATGTGGGCGTTTTGTTGCAGGGTGGGCGTTCACTTGCATGAAAGCCCTGTAAAACTAACACAGTGAAATTTACAAGATTTCACTGAGTCAGCTTTATGGCATTGCTGAATCAAATCCTTACGCCTGTTTGAAACAGGCATAAGGGGTGACGCACCATGCAATGTGTGGCTTGCCCCTATGCATTGCAGGAGTCATGTCGCGCTTGCGACGTGATTCCTGCAATGCGCCGCTTTTGCGGCACAGATGCGTGACGCATCTGTGCTGTTTTTGCCCCATGGTGCTCCGCATTGTAAATGCGGCACACCATGGGTGGCAGAGCAGCGGCGCACGTTAACTGGTGCATCCCTGGGGATGCGCCAGTTAACATAAATCTGCCCCTTTACATTTAAGTATGAGCAGGGGACACAGAGTCGGTGAGGCTTATCCAAGGTTAAGAAGAGATGAGTCCTGTTCACTGAAAACTTGGACATAGGCCTCACCTCCTCAGCATCGCTGGACATGGCTAAATAATATCTGCAAAATGTTACTCTTGTTAAACAATTTTACTATTATAGTCTCTGAGATTTGTCTCTTACTCTGAAACATCTCATTGTTATTCTCTTTCTTTAAAGATAATGACAACATCTACCATGAGTGATAATGAGCAATCTGTTGATCTCGATCTTATCATTGAACTTGTCATTGAAACGTCAGTGGAAGTAGATCCCTTGGATGATTTATATCCTGTGGATGATGAAGAATATGATGAGGATACAGATTTGTCAGAATTGTATGACATAGGGTGGGCAGCTGACCTGCTCGAGCCTATTGAAATATAAAGACTTTTAAAAATAAATTTACATTACTGGAAATGAAAAGTAACCATGTTAACCGTTTTATTTAAAATTAAATACAACTTCAAAAACAGCTTGTGTAAAGTGTCTTTAATAAAATAGTGAAATATGCTAATAAAATTAGTTCAGATTCACATATAAAAGAGCACAGTTCAAATGTAGAAGCATTCCATTTCTTTGCTACTATTTGTGACTTAAATTTGTCAATGCACTAAAAATTATTGTATGTAGAATTGACAACTAGTGTGTTAATTTTTTGACGACTGTTATTAATTTACTGTTTGGTAATAGTGGTTAATAACATTTTTTATTATATTTTACCACAGATTCAACTGCAGATCATTTCAAAATTAAAACATGCCTTCGAGGCAAAGGAGGAGAAAGGCTACAAAACGTCAAACACAGCAGCTTACTACATGCTTGCAGCAGTCCTCTACAATAAAAACTCGTGAAGTCACCAAAAAAGCTCCGGGTAAGACAACAAAATCTTTCCTAAGAAACATTTCCGGAAAAAAAAGTATCACTACAGAACATGTTTTAGTCCAGAAGAAGAGAGTCAATTTAAACAGGAAGGAAAGGTCCCTTAATAAAGTTAGTGGTAGAGCAGGAGAAAACTCTGTGAGTGCCGGTAGAAGGCACAATCAATTTAGGGACATTCATACACGAATGTTCCGCAACAGGATAATTGTAAATTTGATGAAAAATGTAAAGAAAGGTCAACAGAAACTGGCTTTTTATAAGAAAAAGAAAAATGTTGAGAAAATTATTGATCAGGCTTTGGAAATGAAGGGAAAGTTATTTATTTTGGTAATCAATAGAATTAGGAAACTAAACAAGGCAATTTCTGAATTCAAAACAAATAGTAGATGGAAGAGAATAGTTAATCGTACACATTTTTGTGAAGTATTTTCAGGAGAATGGATGCATAGTTCAAGTTGTGAGGCATTTTTCAATGAGGAGAGTTACTTCCAGGACAATGATTTGGTGCATGCAGTTGACATCAGTGGTCGAGCATATGAGGTGAAAGACGGTTGTCCAGTTGAAAAAGAAAAACTTGTGTCAACAGAGGCAGAAGAGGTGTTAGGTGATGAAGTTTTAGGGAGACGTCCTAAGGGTCCAGTGTACACCTGGAAGTGTAGTAGTATTTGCAGTGTGCGACAGGATTCCATCAATTTGCTTTGTGATTTTGTACGGACATTTAATAAGAAAAGTTTAAAACAGAAAATGAAGTTGTTGCAGGAATTAGATCCATGCAGAGTGAGAGAAGTGACAGGTTTACATGGTCATTCACTGGCTTGTCTTTCCAGGAGAGTATGCCAGAGTGTTTTTCATCATTTCAGGATGCTAGCAGTCCATCATAATAAAGTGAGGAAATTAGTGAGAATGTTGTATTTTGCTAACAGTCCAGCAATTAAGCTTAAACAACTAAGCAGTGCTCTTTTGCATGGTTCTGAAGTAGATGTGAAGAATATTTGTGAAGAAATTGAGTTTTGTTACTTTGCAAGTAAAGAGAAGAATGTTGAAATTGACCCAGAAGAAGAAGGTAATGTGGAAGAGAGTGTACAGGTTTCCAGTACAGATAATTTTCAGAAGGAAATTGCCATGTTTCAGGTGAAATCAAGTGAGAGGCCTAATTTCACTTGTGTGTGTTGTCGACGCACTTATTATACGAATCAGACTAAGTTAGTGGATTTATATGCAAAAAGTGAAAGGGAAAATAATAGTGAATGGAAGGATTTCGCAACATACTTGATGGTAGAAAATTGTTTTGATTTGGGATCGGATCAACGTGTGTGTACTTATTGTTGTAACAAATTAAATCAAAACCGGATGCCTGCTTGAGCGGTTCATAATAATCTGGAATTGGTTGACATTCCTTCTGAATTGAAGGATTTAAATACTTATGAATCTATTTTGATTCAAAGTGTCCATCCCTTTCAGGCTATTGTACGAATGGAGCCAAAGACAGGGAAATTGCCTCCATCAGATTTACAGAGAGGATTAAAGGGAAGAGTTGTTTACTTGCCTCTAGATTTGAAGAAAAACATTAATACAATTGGAGTAGAGAAAGTGGAAGAGGAACCTCTGGTTATCTTGGTTAATGGGGTTCCGACAAAGAGTAAGAAAATCTGGCAAGATTTAGTGGATGTTAGGAAAGTCAAAAAGGCAACATTGTATTTGATGAAAAACAATAAGCACTACAAGAATGTATGTGTTGCAGAAGAGGAAGTAAGTGAAGAAGAGGACAGCGATTTGTGTGCTGGACAATTTGAGAAAGTAGAAGCCTCTAAAAATGAAGAAATATATGAACATTATAGTGTTCATCCTTTTCATTCCAAGGAAGTCATGGGGAATGCTATTTAGTTGTTTCAAATGAAACAAGCCAAAGGGAGTCCCATTAGTGTTTGGGAGGAAAGTTTGGAAGCTCTGTGTTTCCCACAGCTATTTCCAACAGGTCAAGGAGGAAGTTATGATGAGCGACCTGATCAAATTCCTGCTTCTGAATACCGGACTTTACGATTGTATGCAGAAGATCCTAGGTTTCGTCAATGCATTCCCTATTTGTTTCATCTACTGTTTGAAAGTGATCTGTCTGGACTGTCATATGCAGTGAACCACATCTTGAAAAGTGGTGTACAGATGCAAAATATCTCGGCAAGGGACTTTATGGATAAAAACAAAAAAGAGTGTACACTGTTCCCCTAGGGTTAGACAAGTAATAAGGTCTCTCTCACAGCTAGCTGCAAGTCAGCTAGAGAGTGTGGGGGTGCCGGGTAGTCAGCAAGTTCCTTGACGGAACTAAGGAAGCCTCACACAACTGATGAGCTGGATGACATGTCTCATTCAGCCTACTGGGGATGTTGTTTATATCATTGGCTTCCTGCTCCTGCGTCGGGCCGGCGCTGCAATGCCCGACGGGTAACAACAAGTGTCACACTTTTGCGGAGGTCTTTTGTTCCTTGCCATGATAAGTAGAAACTTGTGAGGCTTAAAAAGTGAGGTAGTGAGCAAAACGGTGAAAAATTGTTAAAAAAAGTTGGATAATCCACAGGGAAGTCTTTATTCAGGTGGTTAGCCACTTTATTAAAAGGTATAGGGAGGGGTACTGAGGACCGACGTAGCTATTGGTGTGGCCTCGTATCGACCCTCCATTTGGTCAACATGTTTCATGCCCAGCGGGGCAATTCGTCAGGACCGAAAAAATGTGCTCATATAAACCTAATGTGCCCCAGAAGGTGAGCTACAGGCTATTATAGATACAACCTGATAGGTCTAGGTCTAAGGAAGGCGAGGATCACTGCATCACCGTCAGACCTAAGGGAACAGTAGACATCACAGTTGCTAATATGCCGATAGTGATTATACCGTTTGCAGGCAACACTGTGAAATCACCCCAAAAGTCAAACACATACCCAGTTATCCAAATTAAACTAGGTGTCTATGAGGGCTAATGGAGTGCAACGGGGTGAGTGGAGAGAGACCAATATTACGTGTAACAGGACATAGCCCCGGGGAGTTCAGGGCATGTGCGAGTGCTAATTGTAGCAAGGGTGGTCAGTTGTTTAACTAAACAATGGAGCCACTAGAACTAAAATAATACCAACACACAAATAAATAAATCAAAAGCCACTCAGCCACATGGGGGGGGCGCGGCGCAGCAGGCACCCAGTGGGATGGTTTCAGTATCAATGATTAGACCTACCCTAATGAGCCAATTGGCAGTCTTCGCGGCTAGTTCCTGTGGGGACTGCGCTAGGGATATGTAGCCCTAGGGAAGGAAAAAGGATTGGAGTATTTAAACAGCGTGTCATTGCTGGGGGCCATGATCCAAAGTCATGACCAGAAGTTATCAGCGGTGCAGCGGTCGCCCCGCCTCGCCAGGCCATCAAGTGCCAAGGATCTGTGGGAAAGCGGCGGTACGGATCAACCGCTCGCAGGCACCAGAGTAGATATTATCCTCGGGAAGTCTACCAATAGTCGCTAGATAGACAGGGAGGGTGCATAAGGGGGGCGGCTGAAAATCAGCTAAAGTCATGACCCGGACAATCTGGCGAGGCGGGGCGCCCTCCGTAAGCCTTGGCCAAAGTGCCGTCATAGTGGAACGGCGGCCAGCAATAAATCAGAGGTGCAACGCTTACCTTAGCGGCGTGAGATAATCGCCGGTATCACCTACCCCCACACCGTCGGCGTGTGATGTCCACGGAACAGCCGGTCAGGAGTGTGCCACGCGTCCGCCATTAAGAACAGGTTGTTTGGGGGCGGGGTGGGGGCGGGTGCCGGCCGAGAGGGGGCGGGCCCGCGGTGACAGTGTGCCCAAAGCGCCAATCGGAGCCCGCATCACGGTGCTCATGGGAGATGTAGTCCCTTGACCTCTTTGGTGCATGTTTGGAAGCGCTTGATTGGGCGTGTACGGTGGGGAGGAAGGGGGGGCAGGGAAAGGGGGAGGCAAGAGCAGGCTGGTATACCGTGGCTCTACTGGTACTGCGTACAACACTGAAACGCGAGCCTGATGGGACAGAGCGCAGTCAGAGTGAGTGCTCTCATTGTACCTACGTAGGCATCCTGCTCAGTAATAAATGGGGGGGTTTTATTTTTTGGGGGGGCCTCTAAAAATGAAGAAATATATGAACATTATAGTGTTCATCCTTTTCATTCCAAGGAAGTCATGGGGAATGCTATTTAGTTGTTTCAAATGAAACAAGCCAAAGGGAGTCCCATTAGTGTTTGGGAGGAAAGTTTGGAAGCTCTGTGTTTCCCACAGCTATTTCCAACAGGTCAAGGAGGAAGTTATGATGAGCGACCTGATCAAATTCCTGCTTCTGAATACCGGACTTTACGATTGTATGCAGAAGATCCTAGGTTTCGTCAATGCATTCCCTATTTGTTTCATCTACTGTTTGAAAGTGATCTGTCTGGACTGTCATATGCAGTGAACCACATCTTGAAAAGTGGTGTACAGATGCAAAATATCTCGGCAAGGGACTTTATGGATAAAGTCAATGTGCAAGACAGTATTTTGGATTCTCACCTGATTAATCTCATGGCATGTCAGTGTGGTACTAATGAGTACTGGTACCGTCGTTATGGTGATTTAAAATGTATGCTGAGGAACTTAGGAACTCCCACATGGTTCCTCACTCTCAGCTGTGCCGAGTATGGCTGGGAAGACTTACTTGAATTTCTACGAGAGGCAAATGGAAACATTGAAAATATCGAATTCAAGACACCCGGAGAACTGTGCTCTTTGGATCCAGTGAATGTATGCAGGTACTTCAATCATAGATTTGAAGCTATGATGTCTTTCATCATGAACAAGAAAAATCCACCTCTTGGAGTAGTGTTGGATTTCTTCTGGAGAGAGGAGTATCAAGCAAGAGGTGCTCCTCATATACGTATGCTGCTATGGATCAAAGATGCACCCAAATTTGGAACAGATCCGGATGACTTAGTGATGAGTTTCATAGAACAGTATTCTACATGTGCTGTTCCAAAGACAAAGGAAGACAAAAGCCTAAGAGAACAAGTTTTACGCTTTCAAAGCCATCGTTGTGGAAAGTACTGTCGTCGTAAATTCAGAAACAAGGACAAGTTCTACACAAAATGTCGTTTCGGCTTTCCACGACCGGTGATTTCTAAAGGAAGAGTGAACAGTTTGATGTCTTCGCTGCGACATAATGTGACGAGGAAATCACCCAAAAACACATACAATTTGAAAAGAAACGAAGAGTCCAAGTACATCAACGACTACAACCCAGTGATTTTGTCCATGTGGAATGCTAACATGGATATACAGTTTGTGGCTGATAACTGTATGGCTGTGGCTCGGTATGTGACATCTTACATCACAAAAAAAGAAAAGACAGAATTGAAGGATATGTGGGAGGACATTTCCCATGAAAAGAGCCTCAGTAAGAAGTTGTACAGTTTCAGTCTGAAGATGTTGTCGTATCGAGAAATCGGAGCTTACGAATGTTCTGACCGGTTATCTTCAGCAAGTCTCTATGCCAAATCTAGGAGTATCATTTGGGCGAGTCTTGGTCTTGCTGCAACGCGTAATCGAGTTCTGAAACCTGTACAGGAAATTGAGTATTTGGCAGAGAAGGAGCCAAACAGTACAGATATTTTGAAGACCAACATGTTGGATACATATTATCCAAATAGAAGCAGTCACCTCGAGAATGTTTGTCTGTATGAGGTTCTACAAAATTACATATTCAAGAGGAACATCAAAGAAGATATTGATAAAGGAGTGTATGCTGTAATTGGAAGTGAGGGATGTCTGGTCAAGCAAAGAAAATGCCAATTGGTAAATCATCGAAAATTGAGTGGCGAATCTCCTGAAATAAAAGAGTTTTTCTATTTAGCTCTTTTGCAACTTTTCAAGCCTTGGCGTGCAGAAGAGGAACTGCTTGGAGATTTCCTCTGTTATGAAGATTCTTTCAATGCAGCCAAGGAGACCATAGAATGTCCTGTTTTTCTAAAATATCTATAAATGTTGAATGCGGAAATCGAGCAGGAAGCAACAATTGCAGCCGAGATTGCTAGAGACAGTTCTCAGGACAGTCAGAGTTCTGTTTCATTGAGTCAGGATCCACTAGGAGGATCAGTTATCGAAAATGAAGCTGCCACTGCCATGATTGAAGTGGAAAGAGCCATGGCACATGCTCAGGAGGATGTGGTAAACTTAGAAGATTTGGAAAGACAACTCAACGTTGAGCAGAGGAAAATATATGACGAAGTTACCAACCAAATTGATCATGGATTAAGTCATGAGAAGAAAGAGTGCTCATGTACGTCATTGAAGCCTGTCCGACTGTGCGTGAGTGGAGAAGCAGGAACTGGAAAAAGTTTCCTCATTAAAGCAATTTCATGTTATCTGCAGAAAAGGACCGAGTCATCGCTGTCTTGTGTTGTCAAAGCTCCAACTGGGCTGGCAGCACATAACATTAAAGAGATTACTTTACATCGTCTACTGATGCTGCCAGTGGAGCATGATAACAAATTACAATACCACAAGTTATCTGGAGATGCTTGTTGTGAAGTTTCAAGAATCCTGAAGAAGATGAAACTTCTTATCATTGACGAAGTAAGCATGGTTTCTAATGTCATGCTTGCCTTTGTGCATTTGAGAATGCAGGAAGTTCTTAAAACAGAGTATGATGTGTTATTTGGTGGCAAACACATCATTGTTTTCGGTGATCTTCTGCAGCTGACACCAGTGAAAGGACAACCAGTGTTTAAACTGCTTACGCATGAAGATACCAGGAAGTGCCGAGGGAGCATTGGCAACGTTAACATATGGTTAAACTTCAATTATGCTGAGCTGCGTGAAAATATGCGTCAGGCGAAGGATGAAGATTACAAGAATATTCTACAAGATGTTAGAATCGGGAAAGTGACCGAGCATGGGAAAGAAGCTTTACATGCACGATTACTGTCAAATTTGTATCCAGAAGAAGACGTTCTGCCAGAGAATATTTTTCAGAAAATTACTGAGAAGAAATCTGAAATATGTTTGATGCCAACTCTTGCAGAATGTGCCATCTTCAACAACAAAATGTTGAATTTAGAAAACCAAGAGATTGTGAAACTGGAAGCTATTGACAGAATAGAGCATATGGGAGCAACAATTATTTTGTCTGAGAATTTGAAATCTAAATTGGATTCATTAGAGAAGACTATATCTAAAACTGCTGGTTTTGAAAAGACTCTGAATGTGTGCTTAAATTGCCGTATCATTTTGAGAAGGAATTTACAAGTTGAAAGAGGTCTGGTAAATGGATCAATGGGTAATGTTGTTGATTTTGAGAAATACAGAAATAGAGATGGAATTGAATTTTAAAAAATTAAATTTGATGGCATTGAGGAAGTACAGCTAATTGGTCGTTGCTCTGCTAGGTTTTTGCTTGTAAAAGACTTATATGTTCGCCGTAAGCAGTTTCCTGTTTGCTTGGCATATGCGGTGACAATCCATAAATCGCAAGGTTTAAGTGTAGACAGTGCATTGGTGAAAATTGGCAGTTCTGTGTTCAAGGAGGGGATGGCATATGTGGCATTGTCACGAGTCAGAACTTTATCGGGATTGTACTTGATTGAGTGTGATGTCACAAACATTTGTGCGGATCTAGCTAAGAAGAGAGTATGCGCCACATTTGCCTTTGTTTGAGAAACGTGTGGTAGGCCAGAAACGAAGAAATGTGACCAATAGTAGGGAGGTTGTAGCAAAAAGACAAAAAGTCGATGAACCCGAAATTATAAGCAGAAAGAAAAAGGATTCTGTTGAAGATGTTGTTGGTTTTCAATTTGAAAATAGTTCTGGTGTCAACTGCTATGCTAATGTAGTGGTTAATGTTGTCTTTTCTCTAGAAACTTTAAAAGAAGAGATTGTGGTCAATTCGGATCAAAGATTTTGCAGTTTGTTGAATTCTGTGTTAGAGAAATGTAGCACTGATAGAAGAAAAATAGAAAGTGTGTCTGAAATTCGAAATCTCTTAGACAAATGTTCAGGTCAAACGCAATTCTCTCAAAATATTCAGCAGGATTGTCAGGAGTTTTTAATGTATATGCTTGATGTATTGCAAGATGAAGGTGTAGATGTAGATCATCTGTTTGGCCTTTCTTATCAATGGCAGCATGACTGCGAGAACTGTAGGGTGTCAAGTACTACTAGTGTAGACTCAGAAAGATTTATATATTTAACTTTGCCAGACTGTAAATCAGTGTCCTTTAATAAGCTAGTAAAAGCAGCCGATCAAAACATGGAGTGTAGCCAATGTAAGTCTGCAATGCTGTCCACATTATTGATACAAACATTTGGCCAGTATGTCATTTTAATGTTCCAACGATGTAGGCCTGATGGAACAAAATTGACAACTTTAATTAAATATTTTGTGGCTTCGCAGTTGTCAATATCAGGAAGGACTTTTGTAACTGCAGCAATTATATATCATGACGGTCCTTCAACAACATCAGGACATTACACAGCTTATTTGAAGTCTGGAAACGGCTGGTCATTCTGCAATGATTCTGTTTTAACTTTCAAAAAAAGATTGCCTTTTGACCTTAAAAATTCTTACCTGGTGTTTTTACAACCAAAATTTTAGGGAAGGAATCTCAGGATTTGCTCTGAGGAATTTCAAGAGGTTCTAATGGCTCCTACACTATTTGGCCTTGAGGATAAGTGTAGTACAGAGTGAAAAGTTATTTTTGAGTTTTAAGTAGTTCCTGAAAAAAAAGAAGGTTTTCTTACAGAAAGTGGTGGGCACGGATTAGTTAAAGGACAACAGAGTATTTCCCAAAGCAAACGGTGTTCTTACCATAACACTTGACGTCATGGAAAAATAACTGCACCTTGAATGAGTTCAGAAAAACTGTTTCTTTTAATAAGCTAATTCAAGCAGCCAATCAAAACATGGAGTAGAGGTAATGTAAGTCTGCAATGCTGTCCACATTATTTGTACAAACTTTTGGTTATAATGTCATTTTAAAATTCCAACTATATAAACCTGATGAAAGTAAGTTTTCAACTTTAATTACAAATGTTGTGGCTACACAGTCGTTGATTTTAGGAAGAACATTTGTAACTGCAGCTATTATATGACATGATGGTCCTTTGACAACATCCGCTTATTACACAGCTTATTTAAAATGTTAAAAAAGCTGGTGTTTCGGAAATGATTCCCATTTGACTATGAAACAATGTTGCCTTTTGACTTAAAATATTCTTACTTTGTGTTTTCAGAAGAGAGAATTTAGGGTAGGTAACTGGCCTATAATGATTCTAGGAGTTGATATCATTTTATGTACTGTTTTAAATTGCTTTGTGATTAACAGTGATCAAGAGAATTAAATAATTGTAGTAGTCATAGAGGCAGTGTAAGTGTGCCTCATAGTAAGCAGTATCAGTGTCATAGGAAATGTGGAACATGAGTGAGCAAGAAGGGTGAGATATTACTAGTACAGGATTGTGAAAGTGATCTTGAACGTTTTCTTTCTGAAAGTTGTGGAAAAAGAAAATGACAGGATTTGCTTAGAAGAATTCCAAGAGTTATAAATGGCTCTTACACTATTTGGCCTTGAGGAGAAGTGCGGTAGAGAGCGAGAAGTCATTTATTGTATGTAACATATTTGTCAAAACGATGGAGCTTTTCTTTCAGAAAGTGGCGGGCACAAAATAATAACAGCACAACAGAGTATAAGCTGTTCATAGGACATCCTTCGACGTCATGGAAAGTAAGTTACTTTTGAGGAGTTCTGATTTTTGATTGGTTATGTTATATGGGTTTTTTAAACACAATCATTTTGATTGTGTTTTTTTCCCCGCTGTTATATGATGAATACCTTCAACTCACTGTTTTTAGTGAAATTTGATATATTCTGAGAGCAGCATAAATAAACCATTTAACATGTATAATTAATTCTGTACTTTGTATAGTGAATTTTAATTTGTACTCGTCTTGTCTCATGCTCACTCGTCTTTTACTACCTTCTATCAATCCTCTTTACATACTCACATTGCCTTTTGTTTTATTCTCTTTCACCCTTGTTCTCTAACTCCACTTATCTTTCAAGCTTTGTTTCCCTATTCCAACTCTGCTTTTTTCTTTTCTCCCTTGCACCATTTTCCAGCTTTTAGACCTTCTGCTTCGCTTGTCTTTTCCATCTTTCCTCCCTTTGTTTTCTAAATTAAATATTTTTGGGTTCTCCTTTTTTGGTGCAATCAGTTAGTATAACTCACCCTCACTCATTTATCTTTCTTTGTTGCCTCACTCAGTCTGTATCTGACACTCTTTCCTTCACTTCCTCTGTCTCCTCTCTCCCTCACTCTCTTTTCCTTATTCACCCTTTCCTTATATAGTTTACCTTACTCACTTTCTTTTAGTAGCTTACACAACTTCAATTTAGTTTTCTCTTCTATCCTTCTTTTCTGTCACTGAAAGTATCTTCCTTTTTTTCCTCTTAGTAATTTACTCAATTACAATTTCTTTTTGTCTCTGACTGTCTATCACCATTTCTTTCTCTTTTTTTCTGCATGTTTATCTCTAACTTTATTTCTTTGTAAAATTGGATGATTTTCAATCTTTTCCCTTGTCTTTTCAAATTTTTAAAAACATGTTTTAATATTTTTCAAATTTTTGTTCTTTCTTTCACAGATTGAAAGTATAAAAATAACAAGTGACTAAGTTAACGACAATTATAAGGTAAGTGTTTTGTACTCTTTTCGTTACATTTCTATCACAATTAACTTCTATTAGTTCCACTGCTTCATTTCTTTAACCCTCAGTTTCCTGCCTTTGCTACTTCCCTCATTCCTTTTTCTGTTACTTACTTACTCTACTCCTTCCACTCCTTTTCTCAGTCCCTCTGTTCTCATAGTTCCTCACTCCTGTTCACTCACTCCGTCTCTATTACTCTCACTGTCTCTGACTCATCACTCTTTCACTACTTGTTCATTAGCTTTCTCCCTGTAGTTCAAGCACACTATGTTATTTACATTTCTTTGCTGTTTCAATTATTCCTTTTCTGTCACTTCTTCTTTTCTGCTTTCTGTTTTTTCTCTCTGTTATTCCACATGTTTTAACCTTAGTCACTGTCATACATCTTGTTTTATTCCTATTTACTTTCGCTCACTGTTTTCTTAACACTTTCCCTCAAGGTTGTTATTTTAGTCCGGTTCTATCCCTACCTCTCATTTCACATCCTTTACTGTTTTTCTTCTTAATTTGAACATTCACTCACATTCTCTAAGAAACTCTTGTTTATTATTCTTCTACTCTCCTTTTTTTATTTCACTTCCTTATCTATTTAGTTTTTCTCAATTATACCCTCTTACATCTTTTCTTTGGTAAATAGATCTATTAAACAGTATCTCTGTGTTACTCCCTCTAGCTGTCTTTCTTTTAACATTACTCTCTGTTTCCTTCCCTTATACTCACTCTTCCTTTTTTTTTTTTTTTTTTTTAAATTGTTTCGCTTCCGGTTCGTGTACCGGCGCGCGAACCAGGAAGCGAATCAAAAGAAATAGAGGTTGCCAGAGTGCTAAACATTCTAGCAATTTTTTATAAATGGGAGGTAGTTCTGAAAAGAACTTTTTTTATTGTTTTTGTTGTTTTATATATTTTTTATTATTTTTCTGAACATTTTTTTACCTTTTTTGTATTTTTTGAACGATTTTATATTTTTTTTGTTTTTTTGGGGGGGGGGAAACGAAAATCATTCATTATAAAGGGCTCAACAGGAGCAACAAAAATAAAAGATAATTTACTTTCTGGGGCGTTTTGGACATTTATGATTTTCAATAGCTGTGTTGATAAGATTTATGCTACTCTCCCTATAGCAAATTAATTTGCCGCAAAAAACGCAGACTTGCTTAACGACCCCGAAGTTCATCTGAATGTTTGGGACCGTCTCCCTCGCCTCTAGTCCCGTCACTGCCTGATCAGTTGATGTACTGGCCACAGGAGGGGGATTATCCTGCAGGTTACGTACCTGCGCAGCACTATAATTTATAGGGTGCCACCTCCCCATGTGTCGATGCATGGTGTAATTGCCATAGCTGTACTTCTTATCAGTCCCTCTGGACATATCTTTTTTACAGATGAGACAGGTAACGTAGCGGGCATTTACTTTTTTTTGGCCCCGGGGAAATGTGTAAAATTGCCAGATGTAATTTTCTTTCACATGGGACCTCCTTGGCTCTTCAGGCAAAAACTGCCTCCTCTCTTGCTCCTCTTCCTCTTCTTCCTCTTCTTCCTCCTCTTGATGAAGGATAACCTGAGGAGGTGGTCCATCCTTTTTTGGTGGTGGTGGTGGTGGTGGATTGGCTCCAGCAGCTGCAGCTACAAGACTTGCCATTTTTGCAAATATTGAAAGTAGGTCTTCCTCTCACAAAGATGAAAGTCAGAGTGAGAAAAAAAGGTGGGGGCTTTCATCATTTGTGAAAAAAAAATGTTCTAAACCAATGAAAAGTGTTATTTTTAGGTCACATGACCTAGCCTTACATCATTAGGAAACCAAAAGTGAAATGAACCAATGAAAAGTTTTATTAACAAGTCACATGACCTGTTATGCTTACGTTTCGCGCTCCGCGCCGCGCCCCGGATCGCTTCCGGGGTGCTGCGCTTCGCGCCTTAGTTCGCGCTCCGGAGCACTTCCGGGTGCGCTAACGCGGCGCGTCATAAGACGCATTACGCGACAACGCGATACGTCGCGCTTACGCGACGCGTCACGATGTTGTTTTCTAACGCGGCAGTTGCGCAAACGGAACGTTTACCGGTTCGCGGACCGAGTCGCGGCACCAAATTGAGCTAACGGAAAGCTACCCGGTTCGCGGACCGGTAGCGAAACAAAAAAAAATTATCAAAAAAAATACATAAAAAAATTATATTAAAAACATATAAAATATATTTTTCGATTTAAAGAAGTATACATTTTAAAGCTTTTGATATTTGCTATTAAAAAACCATTGAAATTCACTGAAAAAACCATAGGTTATAGACCATATATAGTTAGGAATTAGCATTTACAAAACCTTGAAAATTCACTGAAAAAACCATGGGTTATACACCATATATAGTTAGGAATTAGCATTTACAAAACCTTATTTTACTCACACAAAACCATTGAAATTCGCATATATAGTTAGTTGCACTAACTATATATCGCGCACCCGCAATCCACTGCTGATCATGTCACATATTACATCATTCATGACATGGTCAGTGACATCACTGATGACATCACTGATGACATCTCAAATGACATCACGGATAACATCTCAAATGACATCACTGATGACTACATCCAGTGACTGAATGTTTCTGTAAAGTTAAAATATGTCTTACATATTGAAGAATGAGTGGATGTATAAGTGTCTGGATGAAGGATTTAGTAGGTGCATGACTGACTGTATGAGTGAGTGATTAAATGGGTCTCACTGAGTGCATGGGTTAGTGACTAAACTGTTTTAATTTGTGCATCATTATGTCTGTTGTTCTGTAAACTGCTGCATGTGTTGATCAGTAGCTATATGAGTAACTATATGGGTTATTGATTGGTTGCCCAAGTATTTGTATGGGAGACTGAGTGTGTGTGTGGGTGACTGGGAGGTGTATGACTCTGTGCATAGATGTGTGAGCAGTTGATTCACTAGATGTATGGGTTCAAAAGTGCATGTGGAAACAGCTGTATGGGCGGTTGACTGTGTGCATGAGTGTATTGGTGAGTGAATGGATATCTCAGTGCTACATGTCAAAGTAAGTACATATGTAAAACACAGTACATGTGAGAGTTGACATATATAAATAACTGTGCATAAGAGCCAGTGAATGTGTGAGTGGCTGTATGGATCTTTGTGAACTTGTATCCGGGATTGTATAAGAGAGTAAATATGTGTTAGTATATGTTTGAATAAGTAAGGTGTGTATAACTGTATAGTTGAGAAAATGGAGGTGTGATTGATTCTTTGCATGACTGACTAGGTGTGTGTGTAACTTCATGGATGAGTGACAGTCTGTGAGTCTCTGTTTACACTGAGTGTATCTAAGGTTATATTAGAGTCTGAAGAGGTTCATCGTATTATCACATGAATGATGTCATCAGTGATGTAATCAGTAATGTCAAATGAGATGTCATCAGTGATGTCATCAGTGATGTCATTTGAGATGTCATCAGTGATGTCATCAGTGATGTCATTTGAGATGTCATCAGTGATGTCATCCGTGATGTCACTGACCATGTCATGAATGATGTAATATGTGACATGATCAGCAGTGGATTGCGGGTGCGCGATATATAGTTAGTGCAACTAACTATATATGCGAATTTCAATGGTTTTGTGTGAGTAAAATGAGGTTTTGTAAATGCTAAATCCTAACTATATATGGTGTATAACCTATGGTTTTTTCAGTGAATTTTCAAGGTTTTGTAAATGCTAATTCCTAACTATATATGGTCTATAACCTATGGTTTTTTCAGTGAATATATATATATATATATATATATATATATATATATATTCACTGAAAAAACCATAGGTTATAGACCATATATAGTTAGGAATTAGCATTTAAAAAACCTTATTTTACTCACACAAAACCATTGAAATTCCATATATAGTTAGTTGCACTAACTATATATCGCGCACCCGCAATCCACTGCTGATGATGTCACATATTACATCATTCATGACATGGTCAGTGACATCACTGATGACATCACTGATGACATCTCAAATGACATCACTGATGACATCACTGATGACAACATCCAGTGACTGTATGTTTCTGTAAAGTTAAAATGTGTCTTACATATTGAAGAATGAGTGGAAGTATAAGTGTCTGGTCAAAGGATTTAGTAGGTGCATGACTGAATGTATGAGTGAGTGATTAAATGTGTCTCACTGAGTGCATGGGTTAGTGACTAAACTGTCTTAATTTGTGCATCATTATGTCTGTTGTTCTGTAAACTGCTGCATGTGTTGATCAGTAGCTATATGATTAACTATATGGGTTACTGATTGATTGTCCAAGTATTTGTATGGGAGACTGAGTGTGTGTGTGGCTGGCTGGGAGGTGTGTGACTCTGTGCAGATCAATGTGTACTTGTATCAATGATTGTATAAGAAGGTAAGTATGTGTTAGTATATGTTTGAAAATGTAAGGTGCTCTATGTTTAACTGTATAGACAAGAAAATGGAAGTGTCATTGATTCTTTACAGGACTGACTAGGTGTGTGAGTAACTCCATGGATGAGTGGCAGACTGTGAGTGTCTGTATAGGTGTATGAGTGCATATGATAGTGTTGTAAAGATGAGTGATTGTATGTATGAATGATTGTATGGGTGAATGAGTGAAGGTGTGTGTAGACGTAGGAATCAGTGAGTGCGTATGTAGTAACTAGTATTGGTGTGTCAATGGTTTCAAAAATTATACTCTGTATTTAACACTGGGTGAAACAGAGGTTATATTAAAATGTGAGGAGATGCATTGTATTGTCACATGAATGACATCATCAGTGATGTGGTCATTGATGTCAAATGAGATGTCATCAGTGATGTCATCAGTGATGTCATTTGAGATGTCATCAGTGATGTCATCAGTGATGTCACTGACCATGTCATGAATGATGTAATATGTGACATCATCAGCAGTGGATTGCGGGTGCGCGATATATAGTTAGTGCAACTAACTATATATGGAATTTCAATGGTTTTGTGTGAGTAAAATAAGGTTTTTTAAATGCTAATTCCTAACTATATATGGTCTATAACCTATGGTTTTTTCAGTGAATTTTCAAGGTTTTGTAAATGCTAATTCCTAACTATATATGGTCTATAACCTATGGTTTTTTCAGTGAATTTCAATGGTTTTTTAATAGCAAATATCATAAGCTGTCGAATGTCAAGTACGTGGTAATTGAAAACATTTTCGTGTTTATGCACACTGATCTGCTTTGAATGGTGCCCCCCCCCCTCATTTCTATTAGGAGTACTCTCTCTTTGCACATAGTGAAGGGTACTTAACGCAGGCCTTTGCCCCCGTTGTAATACGTCGTGCCTGCTTCTCTCTCCATTTGATTGATTGTTATCCAAGTATTTACTGTTTTAGAATTGGTTCTCTTTGGTTCATTCTCTATTTACAAACAAACACAGAGTCGCAATACTCTGTTTAGTTTTTGCAGATAACGAAAAATCGTGTAAAAAAAAAAGAAAAGGAATCGAGCAAAATCAGTAGGCCACTAATGGGATCTCTTTTTGACCTCGCTAAAATAGAAACATTAGGAACAACCCCTCATGACAAATACAAAACTAGTGAAATGAACTGAACTCCACACAATGATGGCTGCAAAACAGCTCGGCTCCGCCACCCACCCCGCCCAAAATAACGATAAAGAGCGGCTGCCATGATTGGTTGCGAAATGGCCACGACGGAGCTACGAAATGGTGCTGCTCTCATGCTAACCCCAGCTTCAGTCTGAAACATCCAGAAACACTGTAGACTACCAATTCGATCAGTTCCGGTAGCGCCCCAATGTAACCCGGTAGAGAAGAACTAGCCCTCCCCTCTTTGACTAATGGTTCTTGTTGCCTGTCCCTTCTGTTGTCATTTAACAGAACTATTTAGCCTGCTGAAAGGGGTTGTGTTCCGACCGCTGGTTGGTGGAGACATTTTGACTATATTCTGGACCTGCGTTGTCGCGTAATGCGTCATATGACGCGCCGCGTTAGCGCATCCGGATGTCATCCGGGGCGCGACACGCAGCGCGTAACGTAAGCATAACAGGTCATGTGACTTGTTAATAAAACTTTTCATTGGTTCATTTTACTTTTCTTATTCTAATGATGAAAGGCTTGGTCATATGACCTAAAAATTACGCTTTTTATTACTTCCGAACATTATTTTTTCTTAAATATATGTTATAATGTTCCAGGCTAATGTACTTTCCCGGAAAATTTACAACTGTCCTGCAAGTAAAATATATTCTTTTTTCGAGAAAAAGAGCGTTTCTTCGTCCCATGACGGAGCCGTTGAGCAAAAGAGGGTCGACCTGCTGTCTTAGTCGCCGATACGCCTGAATATGAGATTCTTATCGATCACTTTATGTTGCAGGAGTAGAAAACACAACAGCCCTTGACCATTTATCTTTACTGCGTTCCTTCGTATTATACCTTTTACCCTTCATGTAATTGGTCTGCTCTATTTCACTTGCCTTTTAATGATTCTAAAACAGTGACTATTATTAAAAACTTTACCAATGTATATACTACTACCATGTTTTCTTTTAAAAACCTTTATTGTGAAAATTTCATTATACAAATACGGGCCTATAACCACGTGGGCCGGCCACGGAGCAAACTGTAATCGTATATGATGAGTAGACATTTACACTGTAGAGGAACGTAACGGGCGGGCCATTAGGTTGCAGGAACTAAGGTGTCTAACAGTTACGGAATCGGTGGACGTACATTTTATAATTAAAATACGACAGGGCCAGTTACAATAAAATTATCTAGATATACATTTGCGGGCAAGTACCATGGGTGACGTTAATTCGAACTTTCAATAGTACAGTAATCAATAACACATCAGAACTTAATATCAATAGGGATGTCGAAATATTCAATCAATTCTCGTCCCCGCCCGCCATGTGCTTCAAAACTGCATACGTATCTCGTGATTTCAAGGATCTGCAACCAGTACACAACAAGGAGTTACGAGTCCCATTTATTCCGGCGCCATTTTGGGCTTGGACGGGCAGGTCCAGGATATAGTCAAAATGTCTCTACCAACCATCGACTATGATGATGTTCATATGCTGTATTTATTAGAGTAACACTCATCTGTCCACATGAAATTAATTTGCCACAATCTAAACATGTCATTTTAATCTTTCCAAAGTTCTTCTAAATATTTGGGACCATTTCCCTTGCCTCTGATGCTGTCAGTGCCACTTCTTTCATGAATGTACTAGCCGGTCAGGGGTTCTCCTCCAAATCTCTCTTTTATGCAGCACTATAATTAATTGGTGCCACCTCTCCATATGACGATGCATGGTATAGTTACCATAACTATATTTTTTTTCGGTTCCTCTGGAGAGTTCATCGTGGCAGATGAAGCGTGTAACGTACCGGCATTTACCTTTTTTTGCATGTACAGGAAAGGAAAAAAAATCGAGCGTCCGAGTTCTAAGGTGTCCCAGGGCCATTTTAGTGGACCAGGCCCAAATCCAAAGAACAGGCCGCCATTTTTAGAGTCCTGTTGCAGCCGCCTGTTGCTGTAGCATCAAGAGCAGCCGAAACTCAGCTGAATGGCAACTGAAACGGTAAAGGGGCGCCCCACTACAGCAGACGAGCCTCCACCTAGGAAGGCCCGTTCACGCCGCCTCCCCCCCCCCCTTCGGGCACCCCACGCCGTTATTCGGAGCAGTATTGTAGGATGGCCACACCAGTGCGGCAACTTGCTAGACATCACCTCGGTGGTAACCGAATCTCAGCGCCTTGTGGTGTCTCCTCTTCAGAAAATATTCTTGCGCTACCTTTGCCCCATTCACACATCGGTCCGCTACTGACGCCATCTCACAGGCTAATGGGGCGCCCCACGCCGAGTTTCAGCATTGTAGGATGACCACACCAGTACAGCAACTTGCTAGACATCCCCTCGGTGCCATCCGGATCTCGGCGCCCCACTGCAGATGAAGTGCCTCTCAACTATGAAACCACCACGGTGACATCCGGATCTTGGCGCCTTGTGCTGGTTCCGGCCTATTCACACATCGGTCCGCTACTGACGCCATCTCACAGGCTAATGGGGCGCCCCACGCCGAGTTTCAGCATTGTAGGATGACCACACCAGTGCTGCAACTTGCTAGACATCACCTCGGTGCCATCCGGATCTTGGCATCTCAGCGCCTTGTGGTGTCTTCTAGTCAGAAAATATTGTTGCGCTGCCTTTGGCCCCATTCGCACATCGGTCCGCTACTGACACCATCTCACAGGCCAATAGGGCGCCCCACGCCGACTTTTACCATTGTAGGATGGCCACACCAGTACCACAACTTGCAAGACACCACCTCGGTGCCATCCGAATCTTGGCATCTCAGCGCCTTGTGGTGTCTTCTATTCAGAAAATATTGTTGCGCTGCCTTTGGCCCCATTCGCACATCGGTCCGCTACTGACGCCATCTCACAGGCCAACGGGGCGCCCCACGCCGACTTTCAACATTGTAGGATGGCCACACCAGTGCGGCAACTTACTAGACACCACCTCGGTGCCATCCGGATCTTGGCGCGTTGTGCTGCCTTCGGCCTATTCGCACATCGGTCCGCTACTGACGCAAACTCACAGGCCAACGGGGCGCCCCACGCCGACTTTCAGCATTGTAGGATGGCCACACCAGTGCTACAACTTGCTAGACATCACCTCGGTGCCATCCGGATCTTGGCATCTCAGCGCCTTGTGGTGTCAGTCAGAAAATATTGTTGCGCTGCCTTTGGCCCCATTCGCACATCGGTCCGCTACTGACGCCATCTTACAGGCTAATGGGGCGCCCCACGCCGAGTTTCAGCATTGTAGGATGACCACACCAGTACAGCAACTTGCTAGACATCACCTCGGTGCCATCCGGATCTTGGCATCTCAACGCCTAGTGGTATCTTCCATACACAAAATATTGTTGCGCTGCCTTTGGCCCCATTCGCACATCGGTCCGCAACTGACACCATCTCATAGGCCAACGGGGCGCCCCACGCCGACTTTCAACATTGTAGGATGGCCACACCAGTACAGCAACTTGCTAGACACCACCTCGGTGCCATCCGGATCTTGGCATCTCAGCGCCTTGTGGTGTCAGTCAGAAAATTTTGTTGCGCTGCCTTTGGCCCCATTCGCACATCGGTCCGCTACTGACGCCATCTCACAGGCCAACGGGGCGCCCCACGCCGACTTTCAACATTGTAGGATGGCAAGATTTAGTGGATGTTAGGAAAGTCAAAAAGGCAACATTGTATTTGATGAAAAACAATAAGCACTACAAGAATGTATGTGTTGCAGAAGAGGAAGTAAGTGAAGAAGAGGACAGCGATTTGTGTGCTGGACAATTTGAGAAAGTAGAAGCCTCTAAAAATGAAGAAATATATGAACATTATAGTGTTCATCCTTTTCATTCCAAGGAAGTCATGGGGAATGCTATTTAGTTGTTTCAAATGAAACAAGCCAAAGGGAGTCCCATTAGTGTTTGGGAGGAAAGTTTGGAAGCTCTGTGTTTCCCACAGCTATTTCCAACAGGTCAAGGAGGAAGTTATGATGAGCGACCTGATCAAATTCCTGCTTCTGAATACCGGACTTTACGATTGTATGCAGAAGATCCTAGGTTTCGTCAATGCATTCCCTATTTGTTTCATCTACTGTTTGAAAGTGATCTGTCTGGACTGTCATATGCAGTGAACCACATCTTGAAAAGTGGTGTACAGATGCAAAATATCTCGGCAAGGGACTTTATGGATAAAGTCAATGTGCAAGACAGTATTTTGGATTCTCACCTGATTAATCTCATGGCATGTCAGTGTGGTACTAATGAGTACTGGTACCGTCGTTATGGTGATTTAAAATGTATGCTGAGGAACTTAGGAACTCCCACATGGTTCCTCACTCTCAGCTGTGCCGAGTATGGCTGGGAAGACTTACTTGAATTTCTACGAGAGGCAAATGGAAACATTGAAAATATCGAATTCAAGACACCCGGAGAACTGTGCTCTTTGGATCCAGTGAATGTATGCAGGTACTTCAATCATAGATTTGAAGCTATGATGTCTTTCATCATGAACAAGAAAAATCCACCTCTTGGAGTAGTGTTGGATTTCTTCTGGAGAGAGGAGTATCAAGCAAGAGGTGCTCCTCATATACGTATGCTGCTATGGATCAAAGATGCACCCAAATTTGGAACAGATCCGGATGACTTAGTGATGAGTTTCATAGAACAGTATTCTACATGTGCTGTTCCAAAGACAAAGGAAGACAAAAGCCTAAGAGAACAAGTTTTACGCTTTCAAAGCCATCGTTGTGGAAAGTACTGTCGTCGTAAATTCAGAAACAAGGACAAGTTCTACACAAAATGTCGTTTCGGCTTTCCACGACCGGTGATTTCTAAAGGAAGAGTGAACAGTTTGATGTCTTCGCTGCGACATAATGTGACGAGGAAATCACCCAAAAACACATACAATTTGAAAAGAAACGAAGAGTCCAAGTACATCAACGACTACAACCCAGTGATTTTGTCCATGTGGAATGCTAACATGGATATACAGTTTGTGGCTGATAACTGTATGGCTGTGGCTCGGTATGTGACATCTTACATCACAAAAAAAGAAAAGACAGAATTGAAGGATATGTGGGAGGACATTTCCCATGAAAAGAGCCTCAGTAAGAAGTTGTACAGTTTCAGTCTGAAGATGTTGTCGTATCGAGAAATCGGAGCTTACGAATGTTCTGACCGGTTATCTTCAGCAAGTCTCTATGCCAAATCTAGGAGTATCATTTGGGCGAGTCTTGGTCTTGCTGCAACGCGTAATCGAGTTCTGAAACCTGTACAGGAAATTGAGTATTTGGCAGAGAAGGAGCCAAACAGTACAGATATTTTGAAGACCAACATGTTGGATACATATTATCCAAATAGAAGCAGTCACCTCGAGAATGTTTGTCTGTATGAGGTTCTACAAAATTACATATTCAAGAGGAACATCAAAGAAGATATTGATAAAGGAGTGTATGCTGTAATTGGAAGTGAGGGATGTCTGGTCAAGCAAAGAAAATGCCAATTGGTAAATCATCGAAAATTGAGTGGCGAATCTCCTGAAATAAAAGAGTTTTTCTATTTAGCTCTTTTGCAACTTTTCAAGCCTTGGCGTGCAGAAGAGGAACTGCTTGGAGATTTCCTCTGTTATGAAGATTCTTTCAATGCAGCCAAGGAGACCATAGAATGTCCTGTTTTTCTAAAATATCTATAAATGTTGAATGCGGAAATCGAGCAGGAAGCAACAATTGCAGCCGAGATTGCTAGAGACAGTTCTCAGGACAGTCAGAGTTCTGTTTCATTGAGTCAGGATCCACTAGGAGGATCAGTTATCGAAAATGAAGCTGCCACTGCCATGATTGAAGTGGAAAGAGCCATGGCACATGCTCAGGAGGATGTGGTAAACTTAGAAGATTTGGAAAGACAACTCAACGTTGAGCAGAGGAAAATATATGACGAAGTTACCAACCAAATTGATCATGGATTAAGTCATGAGAAGAAAGAGTGCTCATGTACGTCATTGAAGCCTGTCCGACTGTGCGTGAGTGGAGAAGCAGGAACTGGAAAAAGTTTCCTCATTAAAGCAATTTCATGTTATCTGCAGAAAAGGACCGAGTCATCGCTGTCTTGTGTTGTCAAAGCTCCAACTGGGCTGGCAGCACATAACATTAAAGAGATTACTTTACATCGTCTACTGATGCTGCCAGTGGAGCATGATAACAAATTACAATACCACAAGTTATCTGGAGATGCTTGTTGTGAAGTTTCAAGAATCCTGAAGAAGATGAAACTTCTTATCATTGACGAAGTAAGCATGGTTTCTAATGTCATGCTTGCCTTTGTGCATTTGAGAATGCAGGAAGTTCTTAAAACAGAGTATGATGTGTTATTTGGTGGCAAACACATCATTGTTTTCGGTGATCTTCTGCAGCTGACACCAGTGAAAGGACAACCAGTGTTTAAACTGCTTACGCATGAAGATACCAGGAAGTGCCGAGGGAGCATTGGCAACGTTAACATATGGTTAAACTTCAATTATGCTGAGCTGCGTGAAAATATGCGTCAGGCGAAGGATGAAGATTACAAGAATATTCTACAAGATGTTAGAATCGGGAAAGTGACCGAGCATGGGAAAGAAGCTTTACATGCACGATTACTGTCAAATTTGTATCCAGAAGAAGACGTTCTGCCAGAGAATATTTTTCAGAAAATTACTGAGAAGAAATCTGAAATATGTTTGATGCCAACTCTTGCAGAATGTGCCATCTTCAACAACAAAATGTTGAATTTAGAAAACCAAGAGATTGTGAAACTGGAAGCTATTGACAGAATAGAGCATATGGGAGCAACAATTATTTTGTCTGAGAATTTGAAATCTAAATTGGATTCATTAGAGAAGACTATATCTAAAACTGCTGGTTTTGAAAAGACTCTGAATGTGTGCTTAAATTGCCGTATCATTTTGAGAAGGAATTTACAAGTTGAAAGAGGTCTGGTAAATGGATCAATGGGTAATGTTGTTGATTTTGAGAAATACAGAAATAGAGATGGAATTGAATTTTAAAAAATTAAATTTGATGGCATTGAGGAAGTACAGCTAATTGGTCGTTGCTCTGCTAGGTTTTTGCTTGTAAAAGACTTATATGTTCGCCGTAAGCAGTTTCCTGTTTGCTTGGCATATGCGGTGACAATCCATAAATCGCAAGGTTTAAGTGTAGACAGTGCATTGGTGAAAATTGGCAGTTCTGTGTTCAAGGAGGGGATGGCATATGTGGCATTGTCACGAGTCAGAACTTTATCGGGATTGTACTTGATTGAGTGTGATGTCACAAACATTTGTGCGGATCTAGCTAAGAAGAGAGTATGCGCCACATTTGCCTTTGTTTGAGAAACGTGTGGTAGGCCAGAAACGAAGAAATGTGACCAATAGTAGGGAGGTTGTAGCAAAAAGACAAAAAGTCGATGAACCCGAAATTATAAGCAGAAAGAAAAAGGATTCTGTTGAAGATGTTGTTGGTTTTCAATTTGAAAATAGTTCTGGTGTCAACTGCTATGCTAATGTAGTGGTTAATGTTGTCTTTTCTCTAGAAACTTTAAAAGAAGAGATTGTGGTCAATTCGGATCAAAGATTTTGCAGTTTGTTGAATTCTGTGTTAGAGAAATGTAGCACTGATAAAAGAAAAATAGAAAGTGTGTCTGAAATTCGAAATCTCTTAGACAAATGTTCAGGTCAAACGCAATTCTCTCAAAATATTCAGCAGGATTGTCAGGAGTTTTTAATGTATATGCTTGATGTATTGCAAGATGAAGGTGTAGATGTAGATCATCTGTTTGGCCTTTCTTATCAATGGCAGCATGACTGCGAGAACTGTAGGGTGTCAAGTACTACTAGTGTAGACTCAGAAAGATTTATATATTTAACTTTGCCAGACTGTAAATCAGTGTCCTTTAATAAGCTAGTAAAAGCAGCCGATCAAAACATGGAGTGTAGCCAATGTAAGTCTGCAATGCTGTCCACATTATTGATACAAACATTTGGCCAGTATGTCATTTTAATGTTCCAACGATGTAGGCCTGATGGAACAAAATTGACAACTTTAATTAAATATTTTGTGGCTTCGCAGTTGTCAATATCAGGAAGGACTTTTGTAACTGCAGCAATTATATATCATGACGGTCCTTCAACAACATCAGGACATTACACAGCTTATTTGAAGTCTGGAAACGGCTGGTCATTCTGCAATGATTCTGTTTTAACTTTCAAAAAAAGATTGCCTTTTGACCTTAAAAATTCTTACCTGGTGTTTTTACAACCAAAATTTTAGGGAAGGAATCTCAGGATTTGCTCTGAGGAATTTCAAGAGGTTCTAATGGCTCCTACACTATTTGGCCTTGAGGATAAGTGTAGTACAGAGTGAAAAGTTATTTTTGAGTTTTAAGTAGTTCCTGAAAAAAAAGAAGGTTTTCTTACAGAAAGTGGTGGGCACGGATTAGTTAAAGGACAACAGAGTATTTCCCAAAGCAAACGGTGTTCTTACCATAACACTTGACGTCATGGAAAAATAACTGCACCTTGAATGAGTTCAGAAAAACTGTTTCTTTTAATAAGCTAATTCAAGCAGCCAATCAAAACATGGAGTAGAGGTAATGTAAGTCTGCAATGCTGTCCACATTATTTGTACAAACTTTTGGTTATAATGTCATTTTAAAATTCCAACTATATAAACCTGATGAAAGTAAGTTTTCAACTTTAATTACAAATGTTGTGGCTACACAGTCGTTGATTTTAGGAAGAACATTTGTAACTGCAGCTATTATATGACATGATGGTCCTTTGACAACATCCGCTTATTACACAGCTTATTTAAAATGTTAAAAAAGCTGGTGTTTCGGAAATGATTCCCATTTGACTATGAAACAATGTTGCCTTTTGACTTAAAATATTCTTACTTTGTGTTTTCAGAAGAGAGAATTTAGGGTAGGTAACTGGCCTATAATGATTCTAGGAGTTGATATCATTTTATGTACTGTTTTAAATTGCTTTGTGATTAACAGTGATCAAGAGAATTAAATAATTGTAGTAGTCATAGAGGCAGTGTAAGTGTGCCTCATAGTAAGCAGTATCAGTGTCATAGGAAATGTGGAACATGAGTGAGCAAGAAGGGTGAGATATTACTAGTACAGGATTGTGAAAGTGATCTTGAACGTTTTCTTTCTGAAAGTTGTGGAAAAAGAAAATGACAGGATTTGCTTAGAAGAATTCCAAGAGTTATAAATGGCTCTTACACTATTTGGCCTTGAGGAGAAGTGCGGTAGAGAGCGAGAAGTCATTTATTGTATGTAACATATTTGTCAAAACGATGGAGCTTTTCTTTCAGAAAGTGGCGGGCACAAAATAATAACAGCACAACAGAGTATAAGCTGTTCATAGGACATCCTTCGACGTCATGGAAAGTAAGTTACTTTTGAGGAGTTCTGATTTTTGATTGGTTATGTTATATGGGTTTTTTAAACACAATCATTTTGATTGTGTTTTTTTCCCCGCTGTTATATGATGAATACCTTCAACTCACTGTTTTTAGTGAAATTTGATATATTCTGAGAGCAGCATAAATAAACCATTTAACATGTATAATTAATTCTGTACTTTGTATAGTGAATTTTAATTTGTACTCGTCTTGTCTCATGCTCACTCGTCTTTTACTACCTTCTATCAATCCTCTTTACATACTCACATTGCCTTTTGTTTTATTCTCTTTCACCCTTGTTCTCTAACTCCACTTATCTTTCAAGCTTTGTTTCCCTATTCCAACTCTGCTTTTTTCTTTTCTCCCTTGCACCATTTTCCAGCTTTTAGACCTTCTGCTTCGCTTGTCTTTTCCATCTTTCCTCCCTTTGTTTTCTAAATTAAATATTTTTGGGTTCTCCTTTTTTGGTGCAATCAGTTAGTATAACTCACCCTCACTCATTTATCTTTCTTTGTTGCCTCACTCAGTCTGTATCTGACACTCTTTCCTTCACTTCCTCTGTCTCCTCTCTCCCTCACTCTCTTTTCCTTATTCACCCTTTCCTTATATAGTTTACCTTACTCACTTTCTTTTAGTAGCTTACACAACTTCAATTTAGTTTTCTCTTCTATCCTTCTTTTCTGTCACTGAAAGTATCTTCCTTTTTTTCCTCTTAGTAATTTACTCAATTACAATTTCTTTTTGTCTCTGACTGTCTATCACCATTTCTTTCTCTTTTTTTCTGCATGTTTATCTCTAACTTTATTTCTTTGTAAAATTGGATGATTTTCAATCTTTTCCCTTGTCTTTTCAAATTTTTAAAAACATGTTTTAATATTTTTCAAATTTTTGTTCTTTCTTTCACAGATTGAAAGTATAAAAATAACAAGTGACTAAGTTAACGACAATTATAAGGTAAGTGTTTTGTACTCTTTTCGTTACATTTCTATCACAATTAACTTCTATTAGTTCCACTGCTTCATTTCTTTAACCCTCAGTTTCCTGCCTTTGCTACTTCCCTCATTCCTTTTTCTGTTACTTACTTACTCTACTCCTTCCACTCCTTTTCTCAGTCCCTCTGTTCTCATAGTTCCTCACTCCTGTTCACTCACTCCGTCTCTATTACTCTCACTGTCTCTGACTCATCACTCTTTCACTACTTGTTCATTAGCTTTCTCCCTGTAGTTCAAGCACACTATGTTATTTACATTTCTTTGCTGTTTCAATTATTCCTTTTCTGTCACTTCTTCTTTTCTGCTTTCTGTTTTTTCTCTCTGTTATTCCACATGTTTTAACCTTAGTCACTGTCATACATCTTGTTTTATTCCTATTTACTTTCGCTCACTGTTTTCTTAACACTTTCCCTCAAGGTTGTTATTTTAGTCCGGTTCTATCCCTACCTCTCATTTCACATCCTTTACTGTTTTTCTTCTTAATTTGAACATTCACTCACATTCTCTAAGAAACTCTTGTTTATTATTCTTCTACTCTCCTTTTTTTATTTCACTTCCTTATCTATTTAGTTTTTCTCAATTATACCCTCTTACATCTTTTCTTTGGTAAATAGATCTATTAAACAGTATCTCTGTGTTACTCCCTCTAGCTGTCTTTCTTTTAACATTACTCTCTGTTTCCTTCCCTTATACTCACTCTTCCTTTTTTTTTTTTTTTTTTTTTAAATTGTTTCGCTTCCGGTTCGTGTACCGGCGCGCGAACCAGGAAGCGAATCAAAAGAAATAGAGGTTGCCAGAGTGCTAAACATTCTAGCAATTTTTTATAAATGGGAGGTAGTTCTGAAAAGAACTTTTTTTTATTGTTTTTGTTGTTTTATATATTTTTTATTATTTTTCTGAACATTTTTTTACCTTTTTTGTATTTTTTGAACGATTTTATATTTTTTTTGTTTTTTTGGGGGGGGGGAAACGAAAATCATTCATTATAAAGGGCTCAACAGGAGCAACAAAAATAAAAGATAATTTACTTTCTGGGGCGTTTTGGACATTTATGATTTTCAATAGCTGTGTTGATAAGATTTATGCTACTCTCCCTATAGCAAATTAATTTGCCGCAAAAAATGCAGACTTGCTTAACGACCCCGAAGTTCATCTGAATGTTTGGGACCGTCTCCCTCGCCTCTAGTCCCGTCACTGCCTGATCAGTTGATGTACTGGCCACAGGAGGGGGATTATCCTGCAGGTTACGTACCTGCGCAGCACTATAATTTATAGGGTGCCACCTCCCCATGTGCCGATGCATGGTGTAATTGCCATAGCTGTACTTCTTATCAGTCCCTCTGGACAGATCTTTTTTACAGATGAGACAGGTAACGTAGCGGGCATTTACTTTTTTTGGGCCCCGGGGAAATGTGTAAAATTGCCAGATGTAATTTTCTTTCACATGGGACCTCCTTGGCTCTTCAGGCAAAAACTGCCTCCTCTCTTGCTCCTCTTCCTCTTCTTCCTCTTCTTCCTCCTCTTGATGAAGGATAACCTGAGGAGGTGGTCCATCCTTTTTTGGTGGTGGTGGTGGTGGTGGATTGGCTCCAGCAGCTGCAGCTACAAGACTTGCCATTTTTGCAAATATTGAAAGTAGGTCTTCCTCTCACAAAGATGAAAGTCAGAGTGAGAAAAAAAGGTGGGGGCTTTCATCATTTGTGAAAAAAAAATGTTCTAAACCAATGAAAAGTGTTATTTTTAGGTCACATGACCTAGCCTTACATCATTAGGAAACCAAAAGTGAAATGAACCAATGAAAAGTTTTATTAACAAGTCACATGACCTGTTATGCTTACGTTTCGCGCTCCGCGCCGCGCCCCGGATCGCTTCCGGGGTGCTGCGCTTCGCGCCTTAGTTCGCGCTCCGGAGCACTTCCGGGTGCGCTAACGCGGCGCGTCATAAGACGCATTACGCGACAACGCGATACGTCGCGCTTACGCGACGCGTCACGATGTTGTTTTCTAACGCGGCAGTTGCGCAAACGGAACGTTTACCGGTTCGCGGACCGAGTCGCGGCACCAAATTGAGCTAACGGAAAGCTACCCGGTTCGCGGACCGGTAGCGAAACAAAAAAAAATTATCAAAAAAAATACATAAAAAAATTATATTAAAAACATATAAAATATATTTTTCGATTTAAAGAAGTATACATTTTAAAGCTTTTGATATTTGCTATTAAAAAACCATTGAAATTCACTGAAAAAACCATAGGTTATAGACCATATATAGTTAGGAATTAGCATTTACAAAACCTTGAAAATTCACTGAAAAAACCATGGGTTATACACCATATATAGTTAGGAATTAGCATTTACAAAACCTTATTTTACTCACACAAAACCATTGAAATTCGCATATATAGTTAGTTGCACTAACTATATATCGCGCACCCGCAATCCACTGCTGATCATGTCACATATTACATCATTCATGACATGGTCAGTGACATCACTGATGACATCACTGATGACATCTCAAATGACATCACGGATAACATCTCAAATGACATCACTGATGACTACATCCAGTGACTGAATGTTTCTGTAAAGTTAAAATATGTCTTACATATTGAAGAATGAGTGGATGTATAAGTGTCTGGATGAAGGATTTAGTAGGTGCATGACTGACTGTATGAGTGAGTGATTAAATGGGTCTCACTGAGTGCATGGGTTAGTGACTAAACTGTTTTAATTTGTGCATCATTATGTCTGTTGTTCTGTAAACTGCTGCATGTGTTGATCAGTAGCTATATGAGTAACTATATGGGTTATTGATTGGTTGCCCAAGTATTTGTATGGGAGACTGAGTGTGTGTGTGGGTGACTGGGAGGTGTATGACTCTGTGCATAGATGTGTGAGCAGTTGATTCACTAGATGTATGGGTTCAAAAGTGCATGTGGAAACAGCTGTATGGGCGGTTGACTGTGTGCATGAGTGTATTGGTGAGTGAATGGATATCTCAGTGCTACATGTCAAAGTAAGTACATATGTAAAACACAGTACATGTGAGAGTTGACATATATAAATAACTGTGCATAAGAGCCAGTGAATGTGTGAGTGGCTGTATGGATCTTTGTGAACTTGTATCCGGGATTGTATAAGAGAGTAAATATGTGTTAGTATATGTTTGAATAAGTAAGGTGTGTATAACTGTATAGTTGAGAAAATGGAGGTGTGATTGATTCTTTGCATGACTGACTAGGTGTGTGTGTAACTTCATGGATGAGTGACAGTCTGTGAGTCTCTGTTTACACTGAGTGTATCTAAGGTTATATTAGAGTCTGAAGAGGTTCATCGTATTATCACATGAATGATGTCATCAGTGATGTAATCAGTAATGTCAAATGAGATGTCATCAGTGATGTCATCAGTGATGTCATTTGAGATGTCATCAGTGATGTCATCAGTGATGTCATTTGAGATGTCATCAGTGATGTCATCCGTGATGTCACTGACCATGTCATGAATGATGTAATATGTGACATGATCAGCAGTGGATTGCGGGTGCGCGATATATAGTTAGTGCAACTAACTATATATGCGAATTTCAATGGTTTTGTGTGAGTAAAATGAGGTTTTGTAAATGCTAAATCCTAACTATATATGGTGTATAACCTATGGTTTTTTCAGTGAATTTTCAAGGTTTTGTAAATGCTAATTCCTAACTATATATGGTCTATAACCTATGGTTTTTTCAGTGAATATATATATATATATATATATATATATATATATATATATTCACTGAAAAAACCATAGGTTATAGACCATATATAGTTAGGAATTAGCATTTAAAAAACCTTATTTTACTCACACAAAACCATTGAAATTCCATATATAGTTAGTTGCACTAACTATATATCGCGCACCCGCAATCCACTGCTGATGATGTCACATATTACATCATTCATGACATGGTCAGTGACATCACTGATGACATCACTGATGACATCTCAAATGACATCACTGATGACAACATCCAGTGACTGTATGTTTCTGTAAAGTTAAAATGTGTCTTACATATTGAAGAATGAGTGGAAGTATAAGTGTCTGGTCAAAGGATTTAGTAGGTGCATGACTGAATGTATGAGTGAGTGATTAAATGTGTCTCACTGAGTGCATGGGTTAGTGACTAAACTGTCTTAATTTGTGCATCATTATGTCTGTTGTTCTGTAAACTGCTGCATGTGTTGATCAGTAGCTATATGATTAACTATATGGGTTACTGATTGATTGTCCAAGTATTTGTATGGGAGACTGAGTGTGTGTGTGGCTGGCTGGGAGGTGTGTGACTCTGTGCAGATCAATGTGTACTTGTATCAATGATTGTATAAGAAGGTAAGTATGTGTTAGTATATGTTTGAAAATGTAAGGTGCTCTATGTTTAACTGTATAGACAAGAAAATGGAAGTGTCATTGATTCTTTACAGGACTGACTAGGTGTGTGAGTAACTCCATGGATGAGTGGCAGACTGTGAGTGTCTGTATAGGTGTATGAGTGCATATGATAGTGTTGTAAAGATGAGTGATTGTATGTATGAATGATTGTATGGGTGAATGAGTGAAGGTGTGTGTAGACGTAGGAATCAGTGAGTGCGTATGTAGTAACTACTAGTATTGGTGTGTCAATGGTTTCAAAAATTATACTCTGTATTTAACACTGGGTGAAACAGAGGTTATATTAAAATGTGAGGAGATGCATTGTATTGTCACATGAATGACATCATCAGTGATGTGGTCATTGATGTCAAATGAGATGTCATCAGTGATGTCATCAGTGATGTCATTTGAGATGTCATCAGTGATGTCATCAGTGATGTCACTGACCATGTCATGAATGATGTAATATGTGACATCATCAGCAGTGGATTGCGGGTGCGCGATATATAGTTAGTGCAACTAACTATATATGGAATTTCAATGGTTTTGTGTGAGTAAAATAAGGTTTTTTAAATGCTAATTCCTAACTATATATGGTCTATAACCTATGGTTTTTTCAGTGAATTTTCAAGGTTTTGTAAATGCTAATTCCTAACTATATATGGTCTATAACCTATGGTTTTTTCAGTGAATTTCAATGGTTTTTTAATAGCAAATATCATAAGCTGTCGAATGTCAAGTACGTGGTAATTGAAAACATTTTCGTGTTTATGCACACTGATCTGCTTTGAATGGTGCCCCCCCCCTCATTTCTATTAGGAGTACTCTCTCTTTGCACATAGTGAAGGGTACTTAACGCAGGCCTTTGCCCCCGTTGTAATACGTCGTGCCTGCTTCTCTCTCCATTTGATTGATTGTTATCCAAGTATTTACTGTTTTAGAATTGGTTCTCTTTGGTTCATTCTCTATTTACAAACAAACACAGAGTCGCAATACTCTGTTTAGTTTTTGCAGATAACGAAAAATCGTGTAAAAAAAAAAGAAAAGGAATCGAGCAAAATCAGTAGGCCACTAATGGGATCTCTTTTTGACCTCGCTAAAATAGAAACATTAGGAACAACCCCTCATGACAAATACAAAACTAGTGAAATGAACTGAACTCCACACAATGATGGCTGCAAAACAGCTCGGCTCCGCCACCCACCCCGCCCAAAATAACGATAAAGAGCGGCTGCCATGATTGGTTGCGAAATGGCCACGACGGAGCTTCGAAATGGTGCTGCTCTCATGCTAACCCCAGCTTCAGTCTGAAACATCCAGAAACACTGTAGACTACCAATTCGATCAGTTCCGGTAGCGCCCCAATGTAACCCGGTAGAGAAGAACTAGCCCTCCCCTCTTTGACTAATGGTTCTTGTTGCCTGTCCCTTCTGTTGTCATTTAACAGAACTATTTAGCCTGCTGAAAGGGGTTGTGTTCCGACCGCTGGTTGGTGGAGACATTTTGACTATATTCTGGACCTGCGTTGTCGCGTAATGCGTCATATGACGCGCCGCGTTAGCGCATCCGGATGTCATCCGGGGCGCGACACGCAGCGCGTAACGTAAGCATAACAGGTCATGTGACTTGTTAATAAAACTTTTCATTGGTTCATTTTACTTTTCTTATTCTAATGATGAAAGGCTTGGTCATATGACCTAAAAATTACGCTTTTTATTACTTCCGAACATTATTTTTTCTTAAATATATGTTATAATGTTCCAGGCTAATGTACTTTCCCGGAAAATTTACAACTGTCCTGCAAGTAAAATATATTCTTTTTTCGAGAAAAAGAGCGTTTCTTCGTCCCATGACGGAGCCGTTGAGCAAAAGAGGGTCGACCTGCTGTCTTAGTCGCCGATACGCCTGAATATGAGATTCTTATCGATCACTTTATGTTGCAGGAGTAGAAAACACAACAGCCCTTGACCATTTATCTTTACTGCGTTCCTTCGTATTATACCTTTTACCCTTCATGTAATTGGTCTGCTCTATTTCACTTGCCTTTTAATGATTCTAAAACAGTGACTATTATTAAAAACTTTACCAATGTATATACTACTACCATGTTTTCTTTTAAAAACCTTTATTGTGAAAATTTCATTATACAAATACGGGCCTATAACCACGTGGGCCGGCCACGGAGCAAACTGTAATCGTATATGATGAGTAGACATTTACACTGTAGAGGAACGTAACGGGCGGGCCATTAGGTTGCAGGAACTAAGGTGTCTAACAGTTACGGAATCGGTGGACGTACATTTTATAATTAAAATACGACAGGGCCAGTTACAATAAAATTATCTAGATATACATTTGCGGGCAAGTACCATGGGTGACGTTAATTCGAACTTTCAATAGTACAGTAATCAATAACACATCAGAACTTAATATCAATAGGGATGTCGAAATATTCAATCAATTCTCGTCCCCGCCCGCCATGTGCTTCAAAACTGCATACGTATCTCGTGATTTCAAGGATCTGCAACCAGTACACAACAAGGAGTTACGAGTCCCATTTATTCCGGCGCCATTTTGGGCTTGGACGGGCAGGTCCAGGATATAGTCAAAATGTCTCTACCAACCATCGACTATGATGATGTTCATATGCTGTATTTATTAGAGTAACACTCATCTGTCCACATGAAATTAATTTGCCACAATCTAAACATGTCATTTTAATCTTTCCAAAGTTCTTCTAAATATTTGGGACCATTTCCCTTGCCTCTGATGCTGTCAGTGCCACTTCTTTCATGAATGTACTAGCCGGTCAGGGGTTCTCCTCCAAATCTCTCTTTTATGCAGCACTATAATTAATTGGTGCCACCTCTCCATATGACGATGCATGGTATAGTTACCATAACTATATTTTTTTTCGGTTCCTCTGGAGAGTTCATCGTGGCAGATGAAGCGTGTAACGTACCGGCATTTACCTTTTTTTGCATGTACAGGAAAGGAAAAAAAATCGAGCGTCCGAGTTCTAAGGTGTCCCAGGGCCATTTTAGTGGACCAGGCCCAAATCCAAAGAACAGGCCGCCATTTTTAGAGTCCTGTTGCAGCCGCCTGTCGCTGTAGCATCAAGAGCAGCCGAAACTCAGCTGAATGGCAACTGAAACGGTAAAGGGGCGCCCCACTACAGCAGACGAGCCTCCACCTAGGAAGGCCCGTTCACGCCGCCTCCCCCCCCCCCTTCGGGCACCCCACGCCGTTATTCGGAGCAGTATTGTAGGATGGCCACACCAGTGCGGCAACTTGCTAGACATCACCTCGGTGGTAACCGAATCTCAGCGCCTTGTGGTGTCTCCTCTTCAGAAAATATTCTTGCGCTACCTTTGCCCCATTCACACATCGGTCCGCTACTGACGCCATCTCACAGGCTAATGGGGCGCCCCACGCCGAGTTTCAGCATTGTAGGATGACCACACCAGTACAGCAACTTGCTAGACATCCCCTCGGTGCCATCCGGATCTCGGCGCCCCACTGCAGATGAAGTGCCTCTCAACTATGAAACCACCACGGTGACATCCGGATCTTGGCGCCTTGTGCTGGTTCCGGCCTATTCACACATCGGTCCGCTACTGACGCCATCTCACAGGCTAATGGGGCGCCCCACGCTGAGTTTCAGCATTGTAGGATGACCACACCAGTGCTGCAACTTGCTAGACATCACCTCGGTGCCATCCGGATCTTGGCATCTCAGCGCCTTGTGGTGTCTTCTAGTCAGAAAATATTGTTGCGCTGCCTTTGGCCCCATTCGCACATCGGTCCGCTACTGACACCATCTCACAGGCCAATAGGGCGCCCCACGCCGACTTTTACCATTGTAGGATGGCCACACCAGTACCACAACTTGCAAGACACCACCTCGGTGCCATCCGAATCTTGGCATCTCAGCGCCTTGTGGTGTCTTCTATTCAGAAAATATTGTTGCGCTGCCTTTGGCCCCATTCGCACATCGGTCCGCTACTGACGCCATCTCACAGGCCAACGGGGCGCCCCACGCCGACTTTCAACATTGTAGGATGGCCACACCAGTGCGGCAACTTACTAGACACCACCTCGGTGCCATCCGGATCTTGGCGCGTTGTGCTGCCTTCGGCCTATTCGCACATCGGTCCGCTACTGATGCAAACTCACAGGCCAACGGGGCGCCCCACGCCGACTTTCAGCATTGTAGGATGGCCACACCAGTGCTGCAACTTGCTAGACATCACCTCGGTGCCATCCGGATCTTGGCATCTCAGCGCCTTGTGGTGTCAGTCAGAAAATATTGTTGCGCTGCCTTTGGCCCCATTCGCACATCGGTCCGCTACTGACGCCATCTTACAGGCTAATGGGGCGCCCCACGCCGAGTTTCAGCATTGTAGGATGACCACACCAGTACAGCAACTTGCTAGACATCACCTCGGTGCCATCCGGATCTTGGCATCTCAACGCCTAGTGGTATCTTCCATACACAAAATATTGTTGCGCTGCCTTTGGCCCCATTCGCACATCGGTCCGCAACTGACACCATCTCATAGGCCAACGGGGCGCCCCACGCCGACTTTCAACATTGTAGGATGGCCACACCAGTACAGCAACTTGCTAGACACCACCTCGGTGCCATCCGGATCTTGGCATCTCAGCGCCTTGTGGTGTCAGTCAGAACATTTTGTTGCGCTGCCTTTGGCCCCATTCGCACATCGGTCCGCTACTGACGCCATCTCACAGGCCAACGGGGCGCCCCACGCCGACTTTCAACATTGTAGGATGGCCACACCAGTACAGCAACTTGCTAGACACCACCTCGGTGCCATCCGGATCTTGGAATCTCAGCGCCTTGTGGTGTCTTCTATTCCGAAAATATTGTTGCGCTGCCTTTGGCCCCATTCGCACATCGGTCCGCTACTGACGCCATCTCATAGGCCAACGGGGGCCCCACGCCGACTTTTACCACTGTAGGATTGCCACACCAGTGCGGCAACTTACTAGACACCACCTCGGTGCCATCCGGATCTTGGCATCTCAGCGCCTTCTGGTGTCTTCTATTCAGGAAATATTGTTGCGCTGCCTTCGGCCTATTCGCACATCGATCCGCTACTGACACCATCTCACAGGCCAACAGGGCGCCCCACGCCGACTTTCAACATTGTAGGATGGCCACACCAGTGCGGCAACTTACTAGACACCACCTCGGTGCCATCCGGATCTTGGCGCGTTGTGCTGCCTTCGGCCTATTCGCACATCGGTCCGCTACTGACGCAAACTCACAGGCCAACGGGGCGCCCCACTCCGACTTTCAGCATTGTAAGATGGCCACACCAGTGCTGCAACTTGCTGGACACCACCTCGGTGCCATCCGGATCTTGGCGCGTTGTGTTGCCTTCGGCCTATTCGCACATCGGTCCGCTACTGACGCCGCCTCACGTGCCAACGTATTTTCTCCGCATTTTATACCCTATGCCGCATAACAGGTCATGTGACTTGTTAATAAAACTTTTCATTGGTTCATTTTACTTTTGGTTTCCTAATGATGGAAGGCTTGATCATATGACCTAAAAACAACACTTTTCATTGGATGAAAACTATTTTTTTCCCCAAACGATGAAAGCCCCACCTTGTTTCTGGATGTTTCAGACTGAAGCTGGCATCAGCATGAGAGCACCACCATCTCGTAGCTCCGTCGTGGTCATTCCGCGAGCAATCATGGCAGCCGCTCCCCACCAGAAGCCTACAGGTGTCGGGGGCCCCCAAAACTTTTGATGAATCCTCAAGGCGGAGGGGACGCTTTCGAGAATGGGGTCCAAGACCTAGCAGACTAGCGTCCGATTTCCAAGGTGTCCCAGGGCCATTTCAGTGGACCAGGCCCAAAAAGGAAACAGCCTGCCGCCATTTTGAGAGTCCTGTGACAGCCGCCTATCGCTGCACCGCAAGAGTAGGCGCAGCCGCCTATCGCTGCACCGCAAGAGTGGGCGCAACTCAGCTGAATTGCGGCTTTTGACACAGTGGACCAAAAGCGGACGGAATGGCAACTGAAACGGTAAAGGGGCGCCCCACTACAACAGATGAGACTCCACCTGGAGAGGCCCGTTCACGCCGCCTCCCCCGGGGCGCCCCACGCCGTTATTCGGAGCAGCATTGTAGGATACCAAAACCAGTGCGGCAACTTACTGGACATCACCTTGGTGCCATCGTTCTGCTGCCTTGGAACTATTCGCACAACAGTTTGCTACTGATGACCCACCCCCCGCGACGCCCCACGCCAGAAATCTGGACGTTGTGCTGCGTTGGGACTATTCGCACAGCCGACCGCTACTTCGTTGTTTTTCCCTAAAAATGTTTATATGTTATTACTGTTTTTGTTTTCTTGTATATATTTATAAGTTATTAAAGTTTTATGATCTTACTACTTTGTTGGAGTGCTATATATTTTTAATGTGACACATAATTGTAAAAACTTTGATGTACAAAGAGTCATCCCTGGAATCTTCCGCTTCAGGCTCGGTCCCCTCCCCAATCACAATACAGGATGGTTTTCAGATAATAGGAACGCGTCTGCTGTGACGGATCTCATCGAGTGTGGGCCTTGATCTACTATAACTCCTTTGAAGAGGGGTGATTCTTTACAGCTGGGGCCATAAACTACATCTGCAGGGCTAGCTGATACCCTAGGACCGGCCTGGACAATCGGACACAGAGGAAAAGGAGTGTCAGAGGGTGCGGTAGTGAATAGGGCGAAAGGGAGGTGTCGGGCGGGCACAGGGTGTGATTCTCAGGGAAGAGCAGCGCAGATGGGGGTGGTTTATTACCCATGCATAAGACAGAGAGCGGGGGTGACCACTGCCTGGGGGAGATGCTTGCGAGGGTGGGGAGCCATGCTAAGGATCGACAGCGTGCAGAGAGTGGGTCTGGTCAAGGCATCTAAAATGACTGCCGTGCACGACAAAAGTGTGGCATTTGAAAAAAGGCAAGATGGCGCAGACAATGTTTTTCAACACTTCCTGATTTCCTTCGAATCGAACGTTAACAGACGTTGGGGCATATTACCAAAGTTAAGCGATATTTATCCCTAACGATGCTTAGCAACGATTTTTTTACCGCTAAGCATCGTCAGAAATTATCGCAGATAAACCTTGCTATTATCAAGGTTTATCGCAAATACGATAAAAAACGACCGCAATGCATTAATATCGCTGAAAACTCAGCGATATTCATGCATTACCGAGCTAATGCTCTTAGCCATGTTATCCACCTCCCATTGGATGACATGGCTAAGAACTGCTCAGGGCAGGTGCTAGCTTTTGGAGATATTCGCGCTTATCGCGAATATTTCCAAAAGTTGATAATAGGAGATAGCGATGTTAGCGACTGTTTCCAGTCGCTAACATCTTGGCATCCCCACTTTGCATGTCATTAGTGATAAATATCACTCACATGCAAAGTGGGGCCCAAGATGGTCGCTATCTCCTACTAGCCGTCGCTAACTGGTGTTAGCAACAGCTAGGTAATACAGATATAATTTTATCTCCGCGAAGCGGAGCGCTGTTACAGATATATATCTTGTTTTTGAACGTTAATTTCTCAAAATCCACTGAAGCACATATATTGACACCTAGCAAAGGCACATCGAGCTACCAGTCCCTACAATTTTGCCAAGTTTCGTGCAAATCCATTCAGCCGTTCGATTATTATTATTTTTATTTTTTTTGCCCCGCGGGGCCCTTTTAAAACCTCCACATCAAACCTAAGAGGTCAAGGAGGATCTACTATGCCCCCTTATCGTCATTTGCCCCTTCGCTTTGGCCTCCTCTTGTCTCTCGATCCTACCAAGAGACAAGATGGCGGCCGCTACGGACTGTTTGCAATGTTTACAGACGCCGGAGAACCAATCAGCTTCGCAAACCTCCGTTACGCGAAGCGGAGCGCTGTTACAGATATATATCTTTTTTTGAACGTTAATTTCTCAAAATCCACTGGAGCACATATATTGAGCCCTAGCAAAGGCACATCGGGCTACCAGTCCCTAATATTTTACCAAGTTTCGTGCAAATCCATTCAGCCGTTCGATTATTATTATTATTTTTTTTTTTTTGCCCCGCGGGGCCCTTTTAAAACCTCCACATCAAACCTAGGGGGTCAGCGAGGATCTACTATGCCACCTTATGGTCATTTGCCCCTTCGCTTTGGCCTCCTCTTGTCTCTCGATCCTACCGAGAGACAAGATGGCGGCCGCTACGGACTGTTTGGAATGTTCACAGACGCCAGAGAACCAATCAGCTTCGCTTCACAAAGCTCCGTACCGCGAAAAGTCCGCGAACCGGAGCGCTGCCCGGTCCGCTGTTACAGATATATATCTTTTTTTGAACGTTAATTTCTCAAAATCCACTGAAGCACATATATTGAGACCTAGCAAAGGCACATCGGGCTACCAGTCCCTACAATTTTGCCAAGTTTCGTGCAAATCCATTCAGCCGTTCGGGCTAAAAGTGAGGCCAACCGCCCTATGGAAAACTCAATGTTAAAAACACGTTTTGGGACCCCCCTTTTTTCTCGGCCCCCCCTTGACGAACCCCCCCCAAATTTTCAAGGGCTGCTCAGAAACAAAATGTGCCATTTTCCTGAAAATTTCAGCCAATTCCGTCAACAAACGCCAAAATTATGAGACATAGAATTTTCAAAAATCCCATAGAGAAAAAATCCTAACTATATATACCTACTGGCGACCGCCAGTAGGTAATAATATATATATATATAATTAATTTCTCAATGCTAGCTCAAGCAGATATGACAATTTCATCTCTTTAAATATATCCTGAAAACTATTATTGGAGGATTCTGTGTGGCAACAAAAGAAGACTATGCAGTCTTGGTGAACTACTCAGATTTTTGGCCGCCAACACGGCGTGTTTTAGACATGATTAGGTCCCAATGGTGAATCCCACATTTTTATAATTTTTCACAGTTAATTTTCTAAAAAAACCATTAAGTAATAAATTATCAATGGGCCTGAAACCTGGGTGCAGCAATTAGACCGTTTTGAGTTATAGGGGTGCATTCCTAATCCTCCACATGCTTATTTTAAATTCTTGATTAATGTTACACTGCACTTTGATGGCAAATACAGTAAGTTTTCGTCCGTCAAAGTTCCGCCCATGTGGGCTGCCACATCACCAATGAAAGCAATGCCTGTTTGACACAATAATTAACAGCATGTGTCCCTTGTCACAACTCTTGAATGCTGAATCACTTGGACAAACACACAGGCGTGGGTCCAATGGCCTCATCCCCATCCTCATGTTAAACAACTTCGCCGCATTTCCAACTTAGGAACTGTCGAACTCCTGAGTGATGGGTTCTTGCGTAAATTGTGAGGGTGGCCTCATGTTTAAACATTACCACACATCCGAACAAACGGCACAGAGCACTCAGCAGGTTCTCAAATGATAATATTTATTCAGAGGTAATGCATTTCAGCCAATTGGCTTTCTCAATGCTAGTTCACACGGAAATGGCAGTTTTGTCTCTTCAAATATATCCTGAAAGGCTCTCTTTGGAGGATTCTGTGTGTAAACAAAAGAGGACTACACAGTCTTGGTGAAATGCTCTGATTTTTGGACACTATCACTGCATGTTTTATCCATGATTAGGTCCCAACGGTGTACCCATGCTTTTATAATTTCTCACAGTCAAGTTTCCAATAAACCATTAAGTGATAAGCCTTCGAAGGGCCTGAATCAAAGGTCCATCAATAACACTGCACACAAGTGGCAAATATAGCAGTCTTTCAAAGTTCAACTGATGTAGGCTGATTCATCACCCATGAAAGCAATAACTCTTCGTCACAATAACTAAAAACATCTGGGGGGCGCTAGAGGGCGCACACACAGAATGGCCGCCTAACAGCGTAGTTCCTGTTCCCTGGAGCAGATATCCTAAAATTATCCTCTCTTACTGGATAGCAACTGACATCAAAATTCGATTTTCCTGCACGTCCAGTGGTACACCGGACTCGGTCCAAGTTTGGTGGTGATCTGAGCTGTAAAGCCTGAGATAGGAGCAACTTTCCTCTCCCCCGGGAAAACAGACGGGTACGGGGAAGCGCTGCAGCGGACTAAGGCAGGCAGGACAGTCCGCGGCTTGCCACGAGGCGGCGGGCCCCACCCCGCGGCCTCTGCAAAGAAACCCTGTGCACTGACCGTTGTGACCGATTAGGGCGAAGGAAGGCCCCTCCTTACTGCTTTCTGCATTGACCAGACAGCGAGGACACAGTGAAAGCCCCCACCATCGGCTGTCCTGCCGCCGGCGGGGTATGGCCTGAAACACACACAGGGTGCAATATGCTGCGCGACTAATCAACGGAGGTGCTACCGCAGCTTTGGATTGTTTCCGACCCCAGACACAGAGCACCCGAGGATCCGTGCGGCCCCGCGCTCCCAGTCAGGTACGGAGACGAGCTGAGAGAGAGAACGTGTTGTGGTGCTGCGGGGAGCCCATCGCTGCTAGTGATCATTGCCGTTGGGCTCCGCCATTGGTGTGCTGAGCCGTCCCGCTGCCGCAGGTCGTAGCGCGCCTCGGGGGGCCAGGGCCGTGCAGCGGTCCATGGAGAGTTGATTGCCTCATACGGGGAGCGGATGATATGTGCCATAATATTTGGGGCTGAGTGTTGAAACCGGGGTCCCGCTGGAACACTGTGCTGCAGGCTGGCACTGGGGTGCGACCACTGGTGGCGGATACGGCCTGTCACGAATGCCAACCACCTGTAGTCGGGACAGTGACCTACACTCCTCGCGTAGGATCTATTAGGCACACCTTGCCCTGTTAGCTTTGCCTTGGATACTGAATGGCGACCTGACTGCACCCACCCCTTCTGATTGCTGTGGCTGCTTCCTGTGACTGTTGGCTGCCATTTTTCTTTCTCTCTCCTTCTTCTCCCTCCCGGATCCGTCGAGGCGAGGTGACACCAGGACCCCTAGCGGGAGTGCAGGAGGAGGTGTGTGTGCGCTACCTCGGCGAGAAGTCACAGAGTACTGTGTGACTTTATGATCCGGAGCTCCCATGCGAGGAGCCTAGCCCTGTGGGATATACTGGATGTGTGTGTCTCCCTCGATGCCCATGCACAGCTGGCGTGACATAATTGGTAGCGTTTAAAGTGTTGGTGATCCCATAGCACGACAAGACACGATACTCGTTCCTGGGGAGATACACTGCTCTGAAAAGCGCAAACAGGTCCTGTGCATCCCCATTTGTCCAGGAGAGACGCGACGTAGTGTCATCGGGCCCCAAAGTGGCGAGTGGCGACAGACGTCAGAGTACAATGGTGCGCCCAGAGAATCGTCAAACGAAAATAAACTTTGAAAATGCGAGGAAAGGGCCGAAGACGGTGCCAGCTGAGCCTGGGCCTAGCGGAACGGATACTACCGGCGCGGCCCCACCGCCTAAAGAACTAGATATACACCACCTGCTACAGGAGATGCGACAAGGCTTCGCCACTGTGGTGGAGAAAGTGGACAGGATGTCCTCCCGAATGGACGCCCTTGTACATAAAGTAGACCAACATGAAGAGCGAATAACCACAACAGAACAACGAATATCGGACAATGATGACATCACCGCCTCACATACATCTCAGCTAACCCGTATGGACAACCTATTACGGGTTATCGCGGCCAAAAACGAGGATTTGGAGGCTAGAAGTAGACGCAACAACATCCGCGTCACGGGCATTCCGGAATCCACAGACACAGGCAGGATGGAACTCTATGTGGAGAAACTCCTCAAAGCATCGGTGGGTGAAGATGCATTTTCACCTCAGTATATAGTCGAGAGGGCGCATAGGTCGCTGGCCCCCGTTCCTAAGCCAGGACTTCCGCCAAGGCCTATTATCGCTCGCCTCCTGAACTACCGCGATAGAGATACTGCGCTGAGAGCTGCCCGAACCACGCAGAACCTGAATTATAATGGCATCTCCTTCTCTATCTATCCTGATTTCACTCCTATGGTGCAGGAGGAGAGACACAAGTTTCTGAGTATCAAAAAAAAGCTTTGCGACGCCCAGATAGACTATGCGCTGCTGTACCCGGCGCGACTGCGGGTGACGCACCAAGGGAAACAGCGCTTCTTTACTACTCCGCAAAAAGCAGAGGACTACTTGAAAGTGATCCGGAAGGCACAGAGGGGTGGTCGGGGCACCAATGCGGACCTCGAGGAAGACCCACCGGCAGCGGATGAAGATAGCTGAACTTGAATGCGGCCTACGAAGTTAGCTGCTCAGGCCCTGTTGTCCGGCTGGGTCCTGAGAACATTGTGTCCGATGTCCGGGGACCACATTGCAACAAGGAACTATTGAACTCGTCCAGTGGTAATGTACTCCAGGGACCAGTATCTCTTCCGTGGCCTCCTCCTAGGGCGGTACAAACTAGGAGGCTAACGGAGGGAGAAGTGGCTGTGCGCCCTATATTGATGTTCTCCTTACGGGTATACCCCAGTCATGGGAGAAAGTTGTGGGAGTTGAGGGATGTAGGGGGGAGGGGAAGGGAGGGAGCGGATGGCTGCTGGCATGATTGGGATGCAGTGGTGGGAGGGGGGATGGGCACGGTTGGGGTGGGTACTATGTTCTCTAGGGTGGAAAGGTGGCTGTTTGCAATCTGTTGCATTCTGCAATGTCGGATAGGACCGGTCACTACGAAGATCGTCATGGCATACTATAACTCAATGATGTTTTTTAACTTATGGCGGGCTCAGGGTATGATGCACAATCGACTTGTATGTCATGGAATGTAAGGGGTCTCAATAATGCTAAGAAATGCCGGAATGTAATTGCATATCTTGACCGCCATCATGTACAGGTAGCCATGCTACAGGAAACTCACATCTCTCCGCAAACGCGCACCCAGTTTGCAAGCAAATGGGCAGGTGCCCGTGTTTTTTCCTCTTATTCCACATATGCAAGAGGGGTTACTATCTTGATTAGGCGAACTGTTCCATTTCAAGTATATGGTGAGCTGTCGGATCCGGAGGGCCGCTTCGTTCTTCTGTGGGAACGACTGGGCCGTGATACCATCACATTAGTGAATTGTTATGCACCCAATGTAGATACGCCACTCTTTTTTACTACACTATGGGGTAAAATTCTGGATGTAGGATCCATACATGTTATCTGGGGAGGTGATTTTAACTTAGCGATAGCGCCCCACCTGGACAGAGCAGACGGGGTGGCGCATTACAACTCTAGGTCTAGAGAGGTGCTGCTAGGGGTGATCTCGGAAAGTTATCTGGTGGACACCTGGCGCTATTTACACCCTTCCCTGAAAGAAGGCACACACTTTACATCCCTGACGGGTACATGGGCACGATTGGACTATTTCCTAATGTCTAAAGAGATCAGTGCAGAGATGCTTCAGGCGACACATCTCCCGAGGACATACTCAGACCACAGCCCGCTCCTGGTATGCCTGAAGGTACCGGGTTGGAACCACCCTAGGCCACAATGGAGGCTGCAACCAGCGGCCCTGTTGGATACAGTATTTTGTGCCGAACTAGGAGAAGAGATTGCTGCTTTCTTCCCCAGAAACAGAGGGACTGTGGAATCAGTTGAACACATATGGGAGGCTTTCAAGGTCACAATTAGGGGGTAATGTATTTCGAAAAGTTTTGGGGTGTTGCGCGACATTCAAAACACGATCGCACACTAGACAGCGAGCTGAAAGACCTGGAGGTACGGATGGTACCAGGAGACGACACCACAGTGCACGCAGAGTTTAGAGACAAATTGACACGATACGAGGAGGAAGCGAACAGAGAGGCCAAGTTTAAAGGGAAACACTGGCAGGCGAGAAGGTACTGTGAAGGAGATAGGCCTGGTAAGGCTCTAGCAGCTTTGACCCACACCCTACACAATCATAATGCCATCTTAGAGGTTGTGGGAGAACAGGGGCACATGGTCAGTGACTCAGATGACGTACTTGCTGCCTTTGTGTCACACTATCACACGCTTTATACTACCGCCGCGGCTGTCGATGTGCCGTATGATACCTTTTTTGACGACATTGCCCTCTGCTGGCTCACTGACGGAGACAGGGCCTTTCTGGCCGCCCCTTTTGAATTGGACGAAATCAGAGAGGCCATTATGTCCCTCAAAAAAGGAAAAGCACCTGGCTTGGACGAGATTCCTGCAGAGTTTTACAAAACATATATAGACATTATGGCCCCTGTTCTGCGCGAGGTTTTTGTCGAGTCTCTGGCTGATGGGGTCCTTCCCTGCTCAATGCGCAAAGTCGTTATCACCTCACTACTGAAACCTGGCAAAGACCCTGCCGATTGCGACTCCTATTGTCCGCTTTCACTCTTGAATTGCGATGTTAAAATACTAGCAAAAGTACTGGCTACCAGGCTGTCCCTTTTGATGACACGAATCGTGTTGCCTGATCAGGCTGGGTTTGTCCCTGGACGATCCACCTCCAACCTGCGCACATTGGTCTCACTACTCCGCACAATCCACCCTGACATCCCAGTCGCAACGATTTTTCTGGATGCCACTAAGGCCTTCGATTCTGTCGAATGGCCGTACTTGTTCACTGTCCAGGCGCGTATGGGATTCCCTAAATTGTTTATTTCCTGGGTCCAGCTGCTGTACACACAACCAACTGCGAAAGTCCTGATCAATGGTTGCCTATCTCCTTCCATCGCTATCACTAGGGGCACCCGACAGGCGTGCCCGTTGTCACCTCTATTATTCGCAATAGCTGTTGAGCCACTGGCCAGGCAGGCTCCGTCAACTGCACCGAGAGAGTGCGGTTCGCTGCTTCCAACGTCAGATAGACGTGTCGTTATATGCAGACGACATAACGCTCTTTGACAAAGATCCGTCTCAAAACTTAAATCCCTTGCTCAGGGAGTTTGTTGTCTTTGAAAGAATGTCTGGAGTGTGCCTTAACTGGACCAAGTCGCAATTCTTCCCTCTTACAGATGCGGTCACTGACTTCCCACTTGATTTCCCCTTAGAATGGTGTCGCACGGACTTGCGATACCTCGGTATCCAAATCTCACGTGAGAAAGACGAAACACTGCGGATGAACTACGGTGTAGCGATTACGAAACTTACTGCATCGGTAGACCGTTGGATCTCCCTCCCCCTATCCATGGCAGGGAGGGCATCGCTTATAAAGATGGTGGTATTGCCCCGATTTCTGTATCTTTTTCTCAATGTCCCTTATTACCCCGGTGCGTTTTTCTTTAAAAATTTGAGATCGGAGCTTTGCCGGCTGTTTTGGGGAGGCAAGCACCCACAGCTGCAATGGTCAATGTTGACTCAACCGTACGATAAGGGGAGCTTCGATGTACCAGATTTTGAGGCTTATTACTTATGTGCTCAAGCGCATTATGCGTATCACTGGATGATCCCCACTCCGTTCATGCCTTAATTGGCCGTCGAGGACTGGGTAGCGAACCCCCTCCCCCTCAATGGGCTCCTACACTGCTCGGTGAAAGCCATTGAAACCCCTCACACTTCTGTCACGTGTACTATGGATGCCTGGCACCGTCTGGTGAAAAGGCTGGCCTGCGCATTGCCGTATTCTCCCAAATTGCCATTGGCATACCACCCTAAGCTTGCACTCCTACAGTAGCATGGCTTCCGGTTGCTTTGTCGACGCCTGCAAGTCAACTGTTGGGGTGACCTCTTCTCCAACTGTCATTTCAAAACTGCAGACTTGTTTTTTGCCACTTACGACCCTACTCCACTCGATAGGTTCTATTATATACGGTTGCGCCAGGGGATGAGGGAGATTCTGCCAGATTTTCCTACTGAACCCGAACTCCTACCTACCTCCACTACATTTCCTATTATGCTCACAGGATGGTTCGCATCTGGTGTCGGGCTTGTACCGCCGCCTCAGGGCGTGCAGTCCGGGACGGGAGGCTGCAGCCCGCAGTCAATGGACTATTGATCTGGCAACTGAGGTCACTGATGAACAATGGCTGTACTGCTGCATGCTCACGGCTCAGATATCGGCCAGCAGCAGGCTTAAGATGATTCACTAAAAGTTCCTCCAGCGGCTGTACTACACGCCAATCAAAAAGTTCAAGTTTAAATTATCCAATGATGATAGATGCGAGCGCTGCCGTGCGGAATGTGCTGGATTTCTACATCTCGCCTGGGAATGCCCTTCTGTTCAGGCCTACTGGCTACAGGTGCATGGTGCTCTTGAATCAATGACTGGGGGGACCATCAATTTCGATCCATTACTAATGCTAATGGGACACTCACTCCATACTCCTAAAACCTGTAGGAAATTCATAGACATTGCTTTGCTTCTCGCAAAACGCCGCGTTGCATGTAGGTGGGGATGTGGCAAGGCTCCAAAATTCAAAGACTGGCTTTCAGACATGACTCATTGTCAGGACCAACATGCCATTTTCACTGAAACACTCCCGATTTCTAGTAGGCCTGCTGACATTTGGGGTCCACTAGTCACATACTTGCTAGCACAGGGAGACGATCCCGTGGATCCGGATGGGTGCGGGGATCGGGCAGGAGGTGACGACCAGCTGTGTGCTATCTGACCTGTTAGGCAGGGCCATCACCATATGGCTGCAGACTAATCACAGTGGCTATTTACATTGCAGTATGAACTCCTAATCAACAGGACTTCATGATATTTACCATTCACATGCCCATAAGATCAATTAATGCTTCCTGTACTCCAGTTGAGCTGAGATGGCGTAGTGCACTCCTATACTGTATAAGATCAATGTGATGCTACCCTTATATGACACTTGATGTATTATCTCTGATGACTGCTTTTCTTTCCCTGTATGCACCTGCTAACTTGCTATGATCTATCTATGCTGTATGACCGTTGTGATTTTTGCTTTACACCACAATGCCACCCTATGCCGTGTTTGTTGTCTGTTACAAAACTCAATAAACAAAGTTTAAAAAAAAAGAGTTTAGAGTATAACAATGAGATCACATGTAACTTAAATTGTAAAACAACCGTAAACCAATAAAGAATTAACTTTTAAAACCCCCCCAAAAAAAACCTACAAACATCTGCCCTTCTCATAGCCGCTAAATGTCAAATCACTTTGATGGCACCTACCTGCTGGCGTGGGTTCGATGATCCCGTGCCCATCCACATAATCTCCCCAACAAATTCAGTGGGTGTGCCTCCCAGTCCGACTGCTACGGCTCTGGCAGCGCACTGTTAAACAAGTTTGCCATTGTCCCACCTTATGAACTGACAAACTCTTGAGCGTTATAAGCTATCTCAAGTAACTATAACTTGTGCCTTGAGGAAACAAAAACTCGTGCCCCCGCCACTTCTTATCAATAATTTCATTGCAAATGTGGCAGTTATAATATAAATGTCTTAGAAGATCTTGTGAGTGATGTAATATATGGGGTAATTAGCAGTGCATGGCGATGGAGCTATTTACATGTACTTAATATAACTATAACTGGTGAATTTCTGTGGTCTTTAGAGGTTAAAAATGTCACGTTGTTGCTGAACATTTCACCTTACTATAATGTTACTTTAACCATTGTCTTTTTTCAGTGAATTTAAAGGGGTATTTCTAACGTTAAGCAATAGTTTGCTACCATATGTAAAGCCAATCCCCTTCCACACATGGCCTTTGGCACATTGGGATTGGCCACAGGCAACCAACCCCAGGTAGTCCCCCGGTGCCAGAGTTAGGTGCCCCAATGGCCACTCTGGGCACCCACATACCACATAATGGGAACATAGAGGGAGCCCCAAGGCCCTAGCAACCCCTGCAAGCTATCCACATAGTACAGGAGCTAAAACTGACACTGCCCATGGCCGATGGGAGAAACCATTGATGCTTGTTCCCTCCATGTGGAAGCTATATGTGTTCTGTTTCCCTGCGAGCATTCCTGAAGACAGGGAAACAGAACACAATTCTGCTTCCAGCAGCCGGTAGAACCATTTTTAAATCTCCCATTAGCTGGGAGCAGACGTCCATGCTGTTTAAGAATGCTCCTGCCTGCAGGGAGTAATCATATGTTTCCCTGCCCACTGTGGTCCACTAAGTTGGCCCCAGGGGATGATGTCCCCTGGACCACATTTTCCCAGGGAGGGGTGGCACATGCCCCATCCTGTATTAAAATGGCTGAGGATGCTGTTGATGGGGTCTTTTTGGGCTTGGGGAGGGGGCTGCACGCCACCTTCTCCTATAAAAACATTTATGAAACACTTACACTAACTTGGTGATATCATCAGTGATGCCATTGGGATGTCACCAGTAATGTCACTGACCATGTCATGAATGATGCAATATGTGAGGTCATAAGCAGCGAAGTGCGAGGGTGCAAGTTATACTTAGCTCAAGTAACTATAACTGCTGAATTTCTATCGTTTCGTACGTGTGAAATATGAGCCCAACTCTGATGTCCCTGTAACAGTTGGTGTTTTCATTGATTTTTAAGTTATTTAAAATTCTATTTCCTAACAATAACTTCTATGTAATCTTTGTTTTTTAATGAATTACTATGGTTTTGTTAATGTTATTTCGTAACTATAATGTCCCTGTACTCTTTTGTGAATTTCAAAGTTTTTTCTAACTTTTGTTTACGAACTAAAACCTTTGAGACAGGATTTGTGAGTGGCTGTATTGATCAATGAGTGGGCGTGTGAGTGGCTGTATGGGTCTGTAAGCGGGTTTTTGAGTGTCTGTATAGGTGTATGTGTCGGGGTGTTAGTAATTGTGTGTGTGTGAGTTGGTGTGCCAAGGGTCTGTTTGTGGATGTATATGTAACTGTATAGGTCCGTGAGTGGGTAGGTCAGTAGCTGTTTGGGTGTATGATTGGGTTTGTGAGTATATGTATGGGTCTGTGAGTGGGTAAGTGAGTGACTGGATGGGTGTCTGAGTGGTTTTGTGTGTGTGTGTGTCTGTGAGTGAGTGGCTTTATAGGTCTATGAGTGGGCGTGTGAGTGCTTATGTGGGTACCTATGTGGGTGTGAGTAACTGTGTGGATGTGTGAGTAGCTGTGTGAATCTGTGTGTGTGTCAGCAGCTGTTTGAGAGACCGGAACAGAACCTAACAAGATCCTTTATCTATCCAGAGTCCACAGTTGTACGCAAAATGTCTATCCACCTGGAGTAATTTGTATTGGCTAATTAGTCAGTTCTACCTTGTTGGGTAAATGTCTAGTGTATAATCTACACTACAAATGCATAACAAACTATGAGAAATGTCTCCAGTTACCTTACATTCATGTAATTTCAGAAAAGTGATTGTTCCTTGAGGTTTTGATCCACAAATCTGTGAGAACATGAATCTTTGATAGAGAAAAGAAAACAAAGAAAATAATCTCCACAAAACAAGGGCGCTTCGTCTTAACTTTATGAAGCAAGTGATTCTTTGTTTGGTGGAGATGTCCTCATATTCATCTGCATCAAGAACACATCACCATAATCAGATAGAAACACGCTTGGGGGCCTTTTGGTAAGCTGTACATCAATGTGGGAAAAGGTGGTAAGACCTTGGTAAACAACTAAGGATATCAGGACAAGCCAAAAGGGCAGAGCTTGTAGATGATTTTGGCCATTTGTATACTCAGGGTAATTAAAAGGGAGAACCATGGAACCTGCTCTCACCAGGAGACAATAAGAAAGAAACTACTTGCCACAGTAACTATAGATCAGGTTGTGCTGCAATAGATCAACGATGCATTCACATACATTAAGGTTTTCAGATCATTTTTAAACATGGAATACAAGAGGAAACACCCTTGCTTTGCCTTCACCATGCCCTAAAAGCAAGAATCATTTGTGCTTTACATAAGTTGAGCTGCAACTGGGGCAGGTGCTATGTTTATATTTGTAAGTGTTTCACATTGAGGTTTAATTTCTGTGAAAAAGCTACCCAACTGGAGTACTTTCTATTTTATACTACCGCATTCTATTACAGATGGGGACCCCATCCCTCAGGGCCTGGCTTCTTGCTGCTGGGTGCCCTGAAGCTTACCCAGCAGTGTTGGGAACCTCGGGGAGTCTTAATGTCTCGCTCGGTCCCTGCACGACTAGTTAATTAGTAGGGCTACCTCATTCTATTACAGAAGAAGAGGTAGGTAGCACACCCCTTTCCCTGGGCCAATTTCAGCCCTAGGGACTGCATCCCCCAAGGCCAGCCAACAATTATTGGGCTGTGCAGTGTTGGGGACTTTGGGAGCCTCAATGTCCCACGCAGTCCCCTGCGGTCTCTGCCTGCACCCTGCCTCCTGCACAGGCTGGCATTGCTCCTGTAGACAGGAAGCAGACGAAAATGATGCTCTCTGCCTATGGGAGCTATCCTTTCATCTGTTTTCCTGCCCGCTTGATAGCCAGCAGCAAAGCATAAGTAAAATTCGCTCCCAGCGAGTGGGAGCAGTTTTCCTGCTCCCACCCACTGGGAGCGTACTCACTGTTTCTCCTACTTGGCAGGACATAGGGAGCTGGCCCAGGGCCATTAATGGCTTGGGCCCCCCTTTTTTGTTATTACAGGGACTGCACAAAGAGGTGGTGGTCCCGGGGCCAAGAAAGCCCCCCTCCCTTTAGATTTTTGGCAAGCCCCAGGGAGGTGGTGGTCATAAGGCTGTAACTCCTTCGCTGCGGTGGACATTACACCGCAGTGAAGGAAAAAATGACGCATGCGCAGTTTGGATGGCCGGCAGCCGTCCTCTGCACACACCCACCGTGACCTCGGATGGCCACCGGCTTTTATTCAAGACTAGTGAATTCAACAAATAACCATATTTTAGCACTTGAGCACTTCTAAAAAAGGTTAGGGGTGAAAATAGCACATGCACCTTACAGCACAACGTTTTTAGCACTTGCACTTGATACGGTCGTTATGTATACATATGAAAACATATATGTCATAGGGGCAGTTGAAATTTTTCACTCCCTGCACATGTCACTTTAAAAAGGTCAAACTGATGCCTCGTCGCTTGTCATGTGATAAAGGCTTGTTAGAGTGGTTGCCAGTAGGTAGTTAGGACCTTGTTTCTATTCAAAAAGCGTTTTTTCTCATGTCAATATCTTTGGTGCCGTGTGACGAATCTTCGTGAAATTTTCAAAACTAATGTTTTGCTCAGGTCAGCTCCTGTCTTAAAAGTTTTGGGGTGATTCATCAAGTGCAGGCCGAGAAAAAAGGGGGTCCCACAATGCATGTTCCCTATGTTAATTTCCGTAGGAAATTTAGACACAGCCACAGCCCGTACTGCGGAACGGAATTACACCAAATTTGGCAAATCTGTAGGTCTTTATTCAGAAAGTGTGCTTTTTTTAAATGGTGTAAATCTGTTCAGTAGTTCCCGAGAAATTAAAAAAATAATAATATCAATAGCTGATGGCCTAGGACAATTCACGAACCCTCCCGAGCACAAGCTTGATTCTGATTAGCTGTCAACACTGCAAACCAGGAAGTGTTGGCTGCCATATTGTGACTCAGTAAAACCGAGCCACAAGAAAACAGTTAAATAGGATAAAAAAAACAAGAAAAGGAGGCAGGGTAGAAACACCCTGACCCCCTAGGCCTGATCAGGGGTCCCACAAGGACCCCCAGGGCCAAAACATTGTTTTTTCTTTTAAATCGGCCAAATTTGCACTGGGTGCAAGAATCCGTCCAAAATTGTCTTTAAAAAAACAAAGCGCAGACTCCCGTGCTATGTTTCTTTGAGACCCCTGGTGGGTCAGGTCCCGGGGACAATGAGAAAATTATATGTGGAGACTCGCGGGCAGCGGGTGCCTCCCACAGCACCGGGGACCGTCACCTCCCAGGGGCTTTCTTTATTATGCTTAGGGGACTCGTGGCACAGCGCAGCCCTGGGGACCGCCACTCCGCCGGGGCTCATTAATAAAAAAAAAATGGGGGCTCCTTTTCTATCACCCTGCCCCGGGGACTGCTACCCCAGGGCTTTACCTTAAGAGGGGTGGGGGACCTCTCAGGCCCCCCAAACCCCGGGGACCACCACCTCCCGGGGCTCCTGTTAAATTATAGAAGTGGGGGGGCTCCTGCCCTTCCCCACACTGCCCTGGGGACCACCACCGCCCGGGGCACAAATTATGTTAATATGGGGGTTCATTATGGACCTCCGGTCCTGGGTACCACCACCTCCCCGGGGCTATGCCAATGTTGAGAGGGGGCCGTGCTGCCCCCTCCTGGGGCCCTCCTTGGCCCTGGGACTGCCACCCCCCAGGGCCAGCTCCTGCAATGTCCCGGGGTGCCCACCACCGGGACATTGCAGTTTGCTGTGGCAGGGCAGGAGCACGGCTCCCACCCTGCCATAGCAAACACTGCCGGCTCCCACCATGCCATAGCAAACACTGCTTTGCTTCTTGGAAATGAGAGCAGGAAACCTGCTCTGATTTCCAAGAAGCAAAGCAGAATGCTTTTGGACAAGGGGAGCTGCTATGTTAGCAGCTCCCCTTGTCCAAAAGCAATTCTGGCTGCCACAGGAGGCGGGGAGCCGTCTGGAACCTTGGGGTCCCCAATGTTGAGTGCCAGCACCGGGGAATAGGGTCCCTTGGGTCAGAAGTGGCCCAGGGAAAGGCCCCCCTCCTGAGAAAATAAAACCTTTTTTTAAATAAAAACGAGGCCATACCCCAAGGGGATGGGTTTCCCAGTGCTAATAATGGCCCAGGGAAGGGAGGCAACGTGGAACCCTTCCCGTTTTTTTAATTTTTTAAGAAAAAAGAAAAAATGCTCATACCCTGGGGAAAGGGGGCCACACAGCCCCTATTCTAAAAATAATTTATAAAAAAAGAAAGGCCGGCATCTCACCAGAGGCCCTCCACCTCCCTGCACCACACTGCAAATGTGCCTCCTGATACTTTCTAATTTGGGGTATTAAGGCCCCTTAAATCCTGAGGGTCCCTGGAGGACAATTAGCCCACCAGGTACCTCCAGTAAGCCACACACAGTGGGATTGCTGAGAGATGGTCTGGGATCACCCCCCTTGTTATACCACTCAGCAAACGTGCCTCTTGGCACACTGCTGGTGGGGCAATGAGGTCCTCTTGTGTCCTGTGGACCTCAGGACTAAAGTGGACTTCATCTCCCAAGCAGTAGTGAACCAGGAGACGTGTTTACAGAAAAGTGTAAAAAGGGGGCATGGCCTCAGACCACTCTCAGCACTCTAGCTGTGTGGGGCTTTCTAGAGGTATCAGGTAGGCTAGGTGGCCCCTAAGGATACCCAGCAGCAAAGGGGACTTTAATCCCCATCGAACAGCGTGCCAGGGAGTGTGTTTGCAGATGGGTGGTCAAAGGGGATATGGTCTGCTATGCCCCTACTTATCAATGCTGTTTTATTGGACTTACTGGTGGTAAGGGGAGGGGTAGATGGCAACCAAGGTTGTCCTTGGGGGCCAACTACCCCTCTTCTTACCTCCGGTAAGTCCCACACAGTGGGATTGCTAGGAGGTCTTCAAAGGCCACACCCTCCCTTTCTCCACCACTCTGGAAACAGGTCTTCTGGCACACTATAGGTTGGGGGAGGAAGTCCACTTTACTCCTGAAGGACTTTGGCGGCCAAGAAGCCATCCTAGTACCTCCTGCAAGTCCTACACAGCAGAATTCCTGAGCGGTGGATGGAGGCCCAGCCCCCTTTCTCCACCACTCTGCAAATGTGACTACCAGTTGAAGAAGCATTTGCAATGTAATAGGTTTTGCATTTGCGAGAGTTAGAGCTATTGTCGTTATAAATATAAAAGTATTTTATTAATGTTTCTTGGAGTGGAGTGGATGTAAGTTGTGTGTAGTGGAATTATGTGGTATGTTGTGCTGTGAAATTATGTGGATAGAAAGTATGTGGTATTTAGTGTATAGGAATTATGTAGAGTGTGATTATGTGTTATAGAGAGTAATTGTGTGGTAGGATAGTCTGTGCTGTGAAGTTGTAACCTCAGGTTTAGTCTTCCTCATTTCCTTAGAAGCTATAGTATGAATTCAATGAGACAAAAAAAGAAGGAACCACTGAGAAGCACTTCTGGACCTAGTCAGGGGTATGAGCACGGACACTGGAATTATGCGACTTTTTGGCTGCATCGACATTTCACAATTATTTATTTTCCGCATTTGCCACATAATCCATCATCTGCTGCATAATCTGCAAATTTGGACAAACTTGTTTCTTGATCAAAAGGCTCAAACATTAACAAAAATGCAGCGACAAGTATTACAGCGTGGCGGAAGGCCTTTTGCAAACCTAGAATGGTCACCTGTTAATTATTGCAGTGCCTTGAGACCCTCACGTGTGAGTAGCATGCTTTACAAGCCCCTGATTGATTGATTGATTGATCGCTAAATTGGTACTAATGGTGTGTAAACCACTCTTGCTTCTTTCTACACCTCTCTTGCCTCTTTCTGCATTTCTGTTGCTTCTTTCTGTACCTTTCTTTCTTTTTATGCAACTCAGTTGCCTCTTTCTGCACCTCACTTGCTTCTTTCTGTACCCCCTTGCTTCTTTTTGCACCCTTCTTCCCTCTTTCTGCTCCTCTTTTGCCTCTTTCTGTACCCCTGTTCCCTCTTTCTGCCCCTCTCCGCCTGTTTCTGCACTTCTCTTTCCTCTTTCTGTACCTTTCTTGCCTCTTGCCTCTTACTGTACCTCTGTTGCTTCTTTCTTCACTTCAGTTCCTTCTTTCTGCACACCTCTTGCCTCTTTCTTCACCTCTGTTGCTTCTTTCTGTACCCCTCTTGCCTCTTTCTGCACCCTTCTTGCCTCTTTGTGCAACTCTCTTGCCTCTTTCTATATATCTCTTCCCTCTGTCTGCACCCCTCTTGCTTCTTTGTGTACCTGTTTCTTTTTTCTACACTTCTCTTGCCTCTTTCTGCACCATTCTTGCCTCCTACTGAAATTCTGTTGGTTATTTTGCACTGCTCTTGCTTCTTTCTGCACCTGTCTTGCAAGGTTCTGCATCCCTCTTGCTTTTTTCTGCACCCTCTTTCAACTTTCTGCACCTTTCTTGCCTCTATCTATACCCCTGTTCCCTCTTTCTGCACCTCCTTTGCTGCTTGTTTTGGCAATGTTCTTGCCTTATCTTATCTTATCTTAAGTAACATTTATAGAGCGCACTGACACCATAAGTTTCCTGGCGCTAGGGTACAGAGTGCATGGAGTGTGAAGAGGCAGGCTAACCGGTTTGAGTGAAGAGACGGGTTTTAAAGAGCTTCCTAAAATTAAGTAGAGAGCAGCTAGACTTAATGGACAGGGGAAGAGGATTCCAAAGTTTGGGGGCCAGGTGGACAAATCTGCGGCCACCAAACTTGTTTGTTTTGATTTTGGGGGCGACCAGCAGGTGGAGGTGAGTTGACTGGAGATTCCGCGCTGGTCGGTGCTGCTTAATCAGTGTTTTGAGGAAAACAGGGCTGGTACAGTGAAAAGACTTAAAAGTCAGGCAGCCAATCTTGAAGGCCACCCTTTGTTCAACTGGCAGCCAATGCAATTTGCGCAGCAGGGGTTTCGCAGACTGCCACTTTGGCGTTTGTGGATAAGTCTGGCCGCCTGGTTCTGCACGGTTTGAAGACGGCGGAGCAATGATTGTGGGAGTCCATGGTATAAAGAGTTCGCAAAGTCGAGGCGGGATAGTACCAGGGAGATGACAACCTGGACCAGTGCCGCATGCAGCAGTAGATGGACTATTTTACGAATTTTACGAAGCTGGAACATGAATGCGGAAATCACCGCCTCTAATTGAGCCTTAAGAGAGAGCTTGGCGTCAATGATCACTCCTAGACTCTTCACCGAGCTGACAGGGGCGGGAGGGGGGCCCAACTCGATGGGCCAGAACTGAGGACCCCAGTGTACTAATTTATTCCCCGGAAGGAGAAGCTCCGTTTTTCCGGGATTTAATTTCAGTTGATTATGGTTCATCCACTGCTGGATGTGAATCATGACTGAATGGAAACTATTGACAGCATCAGGAGAGTCAAGAGGGAAGATGATCTGTAAATCATCAGCGTAAATAAACACTGTGATATCCCACCTCTTGAGCGAATGAATCAGTCGAGGAAGGTATAAGTTGAACAAGAGGGGAGAGAGGGATGAGCCCTGAGGGACTCCACAAGTCGTGGGAGTCTTGGCAGCCATAAAAGGGCCCAGACGCACGGCTTGTGTTCTGCTGACGAGGAAGGACTCAATCCACTTGAGGGCAGGACCCTGGATGCCGGCCTGTCCGACACGGTGGAGAAGAATGTCATGGTCCACCGTGTCGAACGCAGCCGACAGATCCAGGAGCACGAGGACCTGGGGGGTCCATACGTCGGAGTTCCCCCTCGGGGTGTCCAATACTGCCAAAATGTCGGCCTGAGTGGAGTGGGCCGGCCTAAAGCCGGCCTGATTGGGCTCAAGATAACAGGAGCTCTCAACAAAGTTTGAGAGGCACCGAGTGACGTGGGCCTCGAGAAGCTTGGACAAGTAGGGCAGAAGGGATATAGGACGAAAGTTGTTGAGGTCGGCAGGGTCCGCACCAGGTTTCTTCAATAGAGGCACTAAGATGGCCTCCTTTGACAAACTGGGAACCGTGCCAGCATGGAGGGAAGCGTTCAGCAGGGGTAGTATATGATCCGGTAGTTTAAGGCAGATGTCCCGGAGGACCGAGGGAGGGCAACAGTCATTGGGTGAACCTGATTTGACCCGGGCCGTGAGCTCAGCTAAGGTGTTGGGGTCAAGGGAAGGAAGCTGGGTGAGAGATAGTAGGTTATTGAGAGAGGTGTCTGAGGGCCGCACATGAGTGAGGGGGGAATGGAGTCCTTAATTTTGACAATTTTTTCGATAAAAAAAGAATTAAGGGCGTCGCAGGTCTCTTGAGTTGGAGTCTGAGCAGGTAGAGTTCTATCATACGTGGTAAGTTCATTCATAATCTTGAAGACTTCCTTCGATTTATTATGAGCGGACAAAATTCGGTCGGAGACATGTGCAGATTTAGCCGAAGAGATCGCGCTTTTATATTCTTTGCGAGCTGCCACAAAGAGCAGTCTATCTGAGTCGGCATAGTTGCGTCTCCAGATCCGTTCCAGCTGACGCACCTTTAGTTTGTGTTCTTTAAGATCACTGGAGAACCATCTGTGTGAGTTACTATGCCTGGTACGTGGGAATTTGGTTAGGGGGGCGAATTAATCACTGGCCGTCTTTAGCCAGTTACAGATTTCGCCTTCCATTGCATCAATATTGGCATGGATGTTGGTGGTGGATCGGGTATTGGCCAGGGCCGCGAGGAAGCCTTGGGAGTCGTAGGAGCTCCATTTACGTGATGATCCACCTGCCATAATAGGGGCCATGACCCTGCCACTGACAGTAATGGTAGTATCAATTAAATAATCATCCGACCAGACACATGGGGAGATGAGTGGCTGAGATAGCACTAGGTCATGAGTCCAAATATGATCAAGGGTGTGACCCTTAATATGGGTGGACGCGGAAATTTGTTGAGTCAGGTTGAGGCTGGTAAGAGCTTCAAACAATTCTGTGGCATGAGGGCCAGCTTTGTCGTCATTGAACCAATAATTGAAATCACCGAAGAGAGCGATTCTGGCATGGTGTGTCAGCAGGTTAGACAGTTGTTCACTCATGGTGGTAGGGAATAAGGGCATGGAGTGAGGGGCCCGGTATAAGAGTATGAGTGTGAGGGCGCCGGCCTCCGTTTCCAGGCTGATGACCAGGTTATCTACCTCTGGCAAAACAAGAGATGCCGTGGCAATGAATTTGAATTGCTTTGATATGATGGCTGCCACCCCGCCCCCAGGGCGACCTGAAGGGCGGTCAGCATGAAGGATGTAGTAGTCTGGTGGAAGGGCCGCCAAGATATCAGGGTGGGAATCAGCAGTGAGCCATGTCTCTGTAAGTAATAATATGTCTGGTTTCTGCACCTTTCTTGCCTCTATCTATACCCCTGTTCCCTCTTTCTGCACCTCCTTTGCTGCTTGTTTTGGCAATGTTCTTGCCTTATCTTATCTTATCTTAAGTAACATTTATAGAGCGCACTGACACCATAAGTTTCCTGGCGCTAGGGTACAGAGTGCATGGAGTGTGAAGAGGCAGGCTAACCGGTTTGAGTGAAGAGACGGGTTTTAAAGAGCTTCCTAAAATTAAGTAGAGAGCAGCTAGACTTAATGGACAGGGGAAGAGGATTCCAAAGTTTGGGGGCCAGGTGGACAAATCTGCGGCCACCAAACTTGTTTGTTTTGATTTTGGGGGCGACCAGCAGGTGGAGGTGAGTTGACTGGAGATTCCGCGCTGGTCGGTGCTGCTTAATCAGTGTTTTGAGGAAAACAGGGCTGGTACAGTGAAAAGACTTAAAAGTCAGGCAGCCAATCTTGAAGGCCACCCTTTGTTCAACTGGCAGCCAATGCAATTTGCGCAGCAGGGGTTTCGCAGACTGCCACTTTGGCGTTTGTGGATAAGTCTGGCCGCCTGGTTCTGCACGGTTTGAAGACGGCGGAGCAATGATTGTGGGAGTCCATGGTATAAAGAGTTCGCAAAGTCGAGGCGGGATAGTACCAGGGAGATGACAACCTGGACCAGTGCCGCATGCAGCAGTAGATGGACTATTTTACGAATTTTACGAAGCTGGAACATGAATGCGGAAATCACCGCCTCTAATTGAGCCTTAAGAGAGAGCTTGGCGTCAATGATCACTCCTAGACTCTTCACCGAGCTGACAGGGGCGGGAGGGGGGCCCAACTCGATGGGCCAGAACTGAGGACCCCAGTGTACTAATTTATTCCCCGGAAGGAGAAGCTCCGTTTTTCCGGGATTTAATTTCAGTTGATTATGGTTCATCCACTGCTGGATGTGAATCATGACTGAATGGAAACTATTGACAGCATCAGGAGAGTCAAGAGGGAAGATGATCTGTAAATCATCAGCGTAAATAAACACTGTGATATCCCACCTCTTGAGCGAATGAATCAGTCGAGGAAGGTATAAGTTGAACAAGAGGGGAGAGAGGGATGAGCCCTGAGGGACTCCACAAGTCGTGGGAGTCTTGGCAGCCATAAAAGGGCCCAGACGCACGGCTTGTGTTCTGCTGACGAGGAAGGACTCAATCCACTTGAGGGCAGGACCCTGGATGCCGGCCTGTCCGACACGGTGGAGAAGAATGTCATGGTCCACCGTGTCGAACGCAGCCGACAGATCCAGGAGCACGAGGGCCTGGGGGGTCCATACGTCGGAGTTCCCCCTCGGGGTGTCCAATACTGCCAAAATGTCGGCCTGAGTGGAGTGGGCCGGCCTAAAGCCGGCCTGATTGGGCTCAAGATAACAGGAGCTCTCAACAAAGTTTGAGAGGCACCGAGTGACGTGGGCCTCGAGAAGCTTGGACAAGTAGGGCAGAAGGGATATAGGACGAAAGTTGTTGAGGTCGGCAGGGTCCGCACCAGGTTTCTTCAATAGAGGCACTAAGATGGCCTCCTTTGACAAACTGGGAACCGTGCCAGCATGGAGGGAAGCGTTCAGCAGGGGTAGTATATGATCCGGTAGTTTAAGGCAGATGTCCCGGAGGACCGAGGGAGGGCAACAGTCATTGGGTGAACCTGATTTGACCCGGGCCGTGAGCTCAGCTAAGGTGTTGGGGTCAAGGGAAGGAAGCTGGGTGAGAGATAGTAGGTTATTGAGAGAGGTGTCTGAGGGCCGCACATGAGTGAGGGGGGAATGGAGTCCTTAATTTTGACAATTTTTTCGATAAAAAAAGAATTAAGGGCGTCGCAGGTCTCTTGAGTTGGAGTCTGAGCAGGTAGAGTTCTATCATACGTGGTAAGTTCATTCATAATCTTGAAGACTTCCTTCGATTTATTATGAGCGGACAAAATTCGGTCGGAGACATGTGCAGATTTAGCCGAAGAGATCGCGCTTTTATATTCTTTGCGAGCTGCCACAAAGAGCAGTCTATCTGAGTCGGCATAGTTGCGTCTCCAGATCCGTTCCAGCTGACACACCTTTAGTTTGTGTTCTTTAAGATCACTGGAGAACCATCTGTGTGAGTTACTATGCCTGGTACGTGGGAATTTGGTTAGGGGGGCGAATTAATCACTGGCCGTCTTTAGCCAGTTACAGATTTCGCCTTCCATTGCATCAATATTGGCATGGATGTTGGTGGTGGATCGGGTATTGGCCAGGGCCGCGAGGAAGCCTTGGGAGTCGTAGGAGCTCCATTTACGTGATGATCCACCTGCCATAATAGGGGCCATGACCCTGCCACTGACAGTAATGGTAGTATCAATTAAATAATCATCCGACCAGACACATGGGGAGATGAGTGGCTGAGATAGCACTAGGTCATGAGTCCAAATATGATCAAGGGTGTGACCCTTAATATGGGTGGACGCGGAAATTTGTTGAGTCAGGTTGAGGCTGGTAAGAGCTTCAAACAATTCTGTGGCATGAGGGCCAGCTTTGTCGTCATTGAACCAATAATTGAAATCACCGAAGAGAGCGATTCTGGCATGGTGTGTCAGCAGGTTAGACAGTTGTTCACTCATGGTGGTAGGGAATAAGGGCATGGAGTGAGGGGCCCGGTATAAGAGTATGAGTGTGAGGGCGCCGGCCTCCGTTTCCAGGCTGATGACCAGGTTATCTACCTCTGGCAAAACAAGAGATGCCGTGGCAATGAATTTGAATTGCTTTGATATGATGGCTGCCACCCCGCCCCCAGGGCGACCTGAAGGGCGGTCAGCATGAAGGATGTAGTAGTCTGGTGGAAGGGCCGCCAAGATATCAGGGTGGGAATCAGCAGTGAGCCATGTCTCTGTAAGTAATAATATGTCTGGTTTTTCATTGGAGAGGAGAATGAAGATGTCAAATTGGTGCTTGACCAGGGAGCGTGTGTTCAGATACATCACCCGGACGAATGTCTCACTTTTTGCCGGCACCGCAGTATCCTTGCGGCAGCTGGAAGAGTTAAATGCCCTGCAAGCAAGGACAGCGGCACTAATCCGCCTCACTGTGTCAGGAGAGGGCGGCGGGTAGGAAAGCTATAGCTGTCTGAGGGTGTTGGCAGGGTAGGAGATGAGTCCGCCAGCATCCCCGGCCCCTGGGCCCGACCTGGCGAGGACGGGCGCAGACAGGCTTGCCTTTGGCGCGCCCGCTGCGCTCCCGGTAGGAGGGGACCATTTTATAGTTACTGAGGTGGGAGGGGCCGAGCACTAGACTGCTCACCCGATTCACACCCAAGATGGCGGCCGCAATGAAATCAAAGCCCAGGCAGCATTTAATCGGCTGCAGTGGGGCTAGGAGCAAAGACTGAGTAAGCGCTAGGATTACTGACAGTCTAACATGTGCCACAAGTATTAAAAACGAATTTAGGTGAAAAACTAAATCAAAGTGCAGTTTTTAAAATGTGCTGGCAAGGAATACACTCTGAGCATACAAGTCCCGGGCTTCCGCCTCAGGACAATCACACACAAACTATCAATGAGTGTTAGTGTGAGAAGAGGTCTTTTTGTAGTTACTGAGGCGGGAGGGGCCGAGCACTAGACTGCTCGCCCGATTCACACCCAAGATGGCGGCCGCAATAAAATCAAAGCCCAGGCAGCGTTTAATCGGCTGCAGTGGGGCTAGGAGCAAAGACGGGGTAAGCGCTAGGATTACTGACAGTCTAACATGTGCCACAAGTATTAAAAATGAATTTAGGTGAAAAACGAAATCAAAATGCAGTTTTAAAAATGTGCAGGCAAGGAATACACTCGGAGCATACAAGTCCCGGCTTCCGCCTCAGGCAATCACACACACACTATCAATCTTGCCTCTTTCTTCAGTTCTCTTGCCTCCTTCAGCACCTCTGTTGCTTCTTTCTGCACTTCTTTCTGCCTCTTTCTGTACATCTCTTGCTTCCTACAGCTCCCCTGTTGTCTCTTTCTGCAATCGTCATCCCTCTTTCTACAGTTCTCTCGTCATTTTCTGTATCTCTTTTTCCTCTTTCTGTACCTCACTTGCCTCTTTCTGCACTTCTCTTACTTCTTTCTACAACTCTGTTGCTTCTTTCAACCATTCTCTTGCCTCTTTCTGCACTTCCCCTGCTTGTTTCTGCACCTCATTTGCTTGTTTCTGCATTTTCTTGCCTCTTTCTGTAGTTCTCTTGCCTCCTTCTGCATCTTTGTTGCTTCTTTCTGCACTTGTCTTGCTTCTTTCTACACCTCTCTTGCTTCTTTCTGCACATTTCTTCCCTTTTTTGCATCCCTCTTGCCTCTTTCTGCAGTTCTCTTGCCATTTTCAGCACCTCTCCTGCCTCTTTTTGCACCTCTCCTGCCTCTTTCTGTACCTCACCTGCCTCTCTCTTTGCTTCTCTTGCTTCTTTCTACACCTATGTTGATTCTTTCAGCAACTCTCTTGACTCTTTCTGCACTTCTCTTGATTGGTTTTGTACTTCTCTTACATCTTTCTGCACCTCTCTTGCATCTTTCTGCACCTGTATTGCTTCTTTCTGCACCCCAAATGCCTCTTTCTGCACCCCTCTTGCTTCTTTCTGCAACCCTGTTACCTCTTTCTGCACTCCTGTTCCCCTTTTCTGCATTTTTACTGTCTGTTTCTGCACCCCTCTTGCCTCTTTCTGTACCTCAGTTGCTTCTTTCTGCACTTCTCTTACCTCTTTCTGCACCTCTGTGCCTCTTTCAGCACATCTGTTGCTTTTTTCTGCACTTCTCTTCCTTTTTTCTGCACCCCTCCTGCCTCTTTCTCCACTGCTCTTGCTTATTTCTGCGCCTCTCTTCTAAGTTTCTGCACCCCTCTTGCTTTTTTCTGCACGCCTCTTTCTGCATCTGCCTTGCCTCTGTCTGCACCCCTGTTCCTTATTTATGCATCTCATTTGCTTGTTTCTGCAACTTTCTTGCCTCCTTCTGCAGTACTCTTGCCTCCTTCTGCATCTTTGTTGCTTATTTCTGCACATCTTTTGCTTCTTTCTGCATTTCTCTTGCCTCTTTCTGCACCCTTTGTGCCTCTTTCAGCACCTCTGTTGCTTCTTTCTGCACTTCTCTTACTTCTTTCTGCATCCCTCCTGCCTCTTTCTCCACCACTTTTGCCTCTTTCTGCACCTCACTTGCTTCTTTCTGTACCGCTCTTGCCTCTTTTTGCACCCTTCTTCCCTCTTTCTGTACCTCTTTTGCCTCTTTCTGTACCCTTGTTCCCTCTTTCTGCACCTATCCTGCCTGTTTCTGCACCTCTCTTTCCTCTTTCTGCATTTCTCTTGCATCTTTCTGTACCTCAGTTGCTTCTTTCTTCACTTCTGTTGCCTCCTTCTGCAACCCTCTTGCCTCTTTCAGCACTTCTGTTGCTTTGTGCTGAACTTCTCTTGCTTCTTTCTTCACCTCTGTCGCTTCTTTCTGGACCCCTATTGCCTCTTTCTGCACCCTTCTTCCCTCTTTGTGCAACTCTCTTGCCTCTTTTTACTAACAGTGGGTGCAAAATCCGTTCCGTTCGCGGAATTTGTGGATTTTTGGCAATTTCGCGGTCCGCGAATCCCGCAAATTTTCCCAAAAATCCGTAAATTCGCAAGCTGGTGGATTGTTTGCTTGGTCGCACTTGAAAAACTACAATATTGCGCGTGCGGCGTTGACTTACTGTGATTCTGTGTTCGCCGAGTTGTTTTTCTTCTGGTTTGCGTGTGCTGCGCCATTTTGGATCATGCTGCGTGATTGCGCGAGAGTTTTTCGACCGCGATTACCTTATCGCGGCCCGCCATCTTGCACAGCGAGAGTTTGACAAGGCGAGTACGTCATAAGGGCCCGCGATCACGATTCGCGGGAGTAAACAATTGTGAACACGTACATGCGGCGCGCAGATGACTTCCGGCGGGAGATTTGAACAGCTCGCTTTCCCGAACTTGCAAAAATTGCAATTCTGCACAAGAAATCCAGCGCAGGCAGCATAAACTTTCTGAAAATGATGATTTTGATCAGAATAAGTCCTCAGATTGACATTTGGCTGCACTTTTTTGTGCAAGGAGTCCATTTTTGGGGGGGTGGGAGGAAGGAAGTGCCCCAGAGTCTCCAACTTCCTGTTCCTGTCCAGCAGGCTCCTCTCAGTGCTTTGTCCATGTCCTGCTCACTTTTTATTTGGATCTGGAGCTGGAAGGATTACTTTTTGTGGCTGCTGCTGGATATTTGTATTTGAGGACTTTTGGGACTTTGTAGTTTGGATCACTTTTGGATTTAAGATTTTAGTAAGTTGGTGTTGTTTGTTTGGGGCATTGCAGTTGCTGCAACTACAATTTTAAAACTTTTTCACATCTTTAAAAAAATATATTGTAGGTAGCCACAGTATCCAGTAGGCCCAGGGTTAGTCATGGGTGCATGATACAACTGTTTCTGTGAGTTTTTTAACTTAAATCTCATTTACGTCATGGAATTTTAGCTCACTGTTATATGTGGATTTTTATTTTTTTATTTTGGGGTGCCTTTAAAGCCTCACTAGCCAGTAGGCCCAGGGGTAGTGAGTGGTGCATGTACCAAGACTCTCTGTGGGGTGTCTTGAATTTAAACATCATTGAGGGCATGGTTGGCATTGGATTGTAGTGATTTTTGTGTTTTTTTTACTTTTTGGGGTGGTGTTGGGGCCTGGCCAGGTGGGTGGGGGCCATTTTGAGGTCTGGTCCAGGCAGAGCCTGGCCATCTAGCTGGGGGTCAAGGGCCCATTTTGAAGCCAGGCAGCGTGCTCAGGCCAGCACCCAGTTTGCCTTGCTTTCATCCATTATGCCCAGGGGTACTCAGTGGTCCATGGACCAAGTCTTTCTGTGGGGTGTCCTGAATTTAAACATCATTGAGGGCATGGATGGCATTGGATTGTGGTGATTTTTGTGTGTTTTTTTTACTTTTTGGGGTGTTTAACTGATGTTCCTCTGGCTTCCTTTGCTATTAGGTGCACAAGAGAACCACCAGAGCCAGGAAGAAGTCCTGCAGCGGTGTGTTCAGCACAACGTCACGTGACGTCACGTGTGGCCACAGACAACTCTGCAACTCGTGCAACTGTGGCCTGCTGTTCTGACATCTGAAGAAGATGGGCCCAAAGAAAGGTGGCCGTAGCGCCTCAGCGAAAAAAATGCCAGTGCCACTGCCAGTAGGAAGGAACAGAAGAAGCAAGTGGCACCACCTACCAAGGAGACTGGTGGGCCCACAGACACCTTTTTTGGGGGAAAAAACTACGCCTGCAGCAGCAGCGGTGTCCGCCGGGGACCAAGCTAGAAGCAGCACCTCCGCAACTTTAATTGTTCAATCACCATCGACCAGTGATGTTGGCTCATTGCAAGAAAGTAGCATCCAATCAACGCAGGGTGTAACTCAGCTGACGAGTGTTCAACAACCACAGCCGCAACGACAACCACAGATGCAACTAGTACAAGCGCAAGTACATGGGCAAAGAGAGGCGCAAGGAGAGGCGCAAGGAGAGGGGCAAGGAGAGGCGCAAGGAGAAGCGCATGGAGAGGCGCATGGTGAGGCGCATGGAGAGGTGCAACTAGAGGTTCATGGAGCGGCACAACTGCCTACAATTCTTGTTCCTCCAGAAGTAGGGGCACATCAGGAAATTGAGATTCATGCAGAGGTATCATCCGAGGAAGCCACTCCTCCTGATGATGGATTGTCTTCCAGATCCCCAGCAAGAAAAAGGTCAAGGAGGGCTACTACTACAAGTTCTTCTTCAAGCACCCTTCCTTCTGATGATCTTGATCTTGATTGAAAGCCACCAGTGCAGTCTGAGAGTGAGGCACGCCATGAGCCGACAAAGGTAGCTAAGCCTAAAAGGAAGGTTCCCACAAGGCTTTCACTTACGGCTGATGATGACGACGAACAAGAAGTGGTGTATTCTGCTGCTGACCTCATGACACCTCCACGCCGCATGGCCCACCAGCTGTAGGCGAGTCTGTGCCCCAGCCCCTCTGGTCCGCCCGTGACCTTGGTGCCCCCTCGCTGCTGCTGCTCGTTCTTCCTTCCGTTTGCCCTCTTGTTTCTCTGTATTGTTTTCGTTCTGTTTTGTCTTGTATTTGCACTGTAATTCTATATTTCTGTCAGTAGGTTTAGCGATTGCCGCTGGTTCCCCTGGTGTGACCCCCCGTCCGCTCCCCGCTTCCCGGCCCTGCTCCATCGCGGCCCGCCCCCTTTTCTTGCTGTGTCCCCACTGGCTGCCCCGCTCCCACCTCCCACCTGACCCTCCCTCCCACTTGGCCTTAAATGGAGACCGCGCGGCGCAGGTGAGTGTGTCCTGACCTCAGGACACCCCCACGCTGCACGGCCCACCAGCTGTAGGCGAATCTGTGCCCCAGCACCTCTGGTCCGCCCGTGACCTCGGTGCCCCCTCTCTGCTGCTGCTCGTTCTTCCTTCCGTTTGCCCTCCTGTGCCTCTGTATTGTTTTCGTTCTGTTTTGTCTTGTATTTGCACTGTAATTCTATATTTCTGTCAGTAGGTTTAGCGATTGCCGCTGGTTCCCCTGGTGTGAACCCCCTCAGCTCCCCGCTTCCCGCTGCAGCTCCATCACGGCCCCCCCCTTTTCTTGCTGTGTCCCCACTGGCCGCCCCACTCCCGCCTCCCAGCTGATCCTCCCTCCCACTTCGCCTTAAATGGAGACCGCACGTACGCGCAGCGGTCACGCCCCACGCCAGGACCCCTGGCCCCCGACGACGCCAGACCTCACGATTGACCTACGACGCCACCACCCTCAACGCACTCAATGCCGGCCGAACCCCCGCCTGCCACCAAGCCAAACCCAAAACGCACCCACGGACCCTTCACCTGCCAAGCCTGCAAGTTCACCTGCCTCTGGACCTGCACCGCACCCGACAAGCCGAGCACCAGCAGCAACCACCTCAAGTGCATTCTGCTCAACACCCGCTCCGTCCACTGGCATGCCGTCGAACTCTGGAACCTACTCGACACAACATCACCGGACGTTGCCTTCCTTACAGAAACCTGGTTGAACGCCTCCTCAGCGCCTGACATCGCCATAGCCATCCCGGACGGATACAAGATCACCAGGAAGGACCGCGTCAACCAGACCGGAGGAGGCATCGCCATTGTACACAAGAACACCATACACATCACGACCAACCCCGACGACACCTTCACCACTGCCAAACAACTCCACTTCCAGATACACACCGATCCCAAGACCACCCTCAGAGGCACCCTCATCTACAGACCCCCGGGACCACGCACACAATTCAGCGAAGACATCGCAGACTTCATCAGCCCGTACGCCCTCCCCTCTGCTGACTACATCCTCCTAGGGGACCTCAACTTCCACCTGAAGAACGACAAGGACAGCAACACCACCACCCTGCTGGACAACCTCGCCAACCTCGGACTCAAGCAACTGGTGAACCTCCCCACCCACTACGCTGGCCACACGCTTGACCCCGTCTTCTCCTCCAGCAAGCACATCTCCTTCAGCCACTCCACCGGACTCCACTGTACTGACCACAGCTGCATCCACTTCAGCTTCAGAAGAACAACGACCCACCACCACCCACAACAGATTCCTCGCAGGAGCTGGAGCAAGATCACCACCGAGCAGCTCACCACCTCCCTCCGCCAGAACCATCCCGCCAGCACAACGGACCCCAACGAAGCAGCCGGCAACCTCACACAGTGGCTCACCTGCTGCGCAAATGACCCGCACCACTGAAGAACCCTCCCAGCAGACCCGGCAGCAAGAAAGCCTCCTGGTTCACCGATGAACTCAAGAACTCCAAGAAGAACTGCCGCACCCTCGAGAAAGCCTGGCGTCATGACCAGACCATGGACAACATGACTGCCCTCAAGCATGCCACCCGCAAACACCACCAGCTGATCCGCACCACCAAGAAGACAGCATTCACAGAACGACTGAACAACAACACCCACAACAGCAAGGAACTCTTCAGCATCGTCAAAGAGCTCTCCAACCCCAGCGCCGGAAACAATGACATCACCCCCTCGCAAGACCTCTGCGACTCACTTGCCTTGTTCTTCCACCGCAAGATCGCCGATATACACAACAGCTTTGGCGCACCTACCACGCACCCAACCACCGAACCAACGCCCCCCACCACCACCCTCTGTGCCTGGACCCCGATCAGCACCGAAGACACCACCCGCACGATGAACACCATCCACTCCGGATCACCAACCGACCCCTGCCCCCACCACGTCTTCAACAAGGCCGACTCCATCATCGCACCCCAACTCCGGGACATCATCAACACCTCCTTCAACACCGCCACCTTCCCGGAAATCTGGAAACACGCCGAGTTCAGCGCCCTCCTGAAGAAACCAACAGCAGACCCCACCGACCTCAAGAACTACTGCCCCATCTCGCTCCTCCCTTTTCCTGCCAAAGTCATTGAGAAGACCGTCAACAGACAGATTGCCGCCTTCCTCGAGACAAACGGATCCTTCGACCCCTCGCAGTCTGGTTTCCGAGCCAACCACAGCACCGAGACCACCATCATCGCAGCCACTGACGACATCAGATCCCTGCTCGACAACGGGGAAACAGCGGCCCTCATCCTCCTGGACCTCTCTGCAGCGTTCGACACTGTCTGCCAACTCACCCTAGTGCAGCGCCTCAGCAACATCGGAGTCCAAGAGAAGGCACTGGAGTGGATCATCTCGTTCCTCGCCGGAAGAACCCAGAGAGTCCGTCTCCCCCGTTCACTTCAGAGTCCACTGAAGTCATCTGCGGCGTACCACAAGGATCATCACTCAGCCCAACCCTCTTCAACGTCTACATGAGCCCTCTTGCAGCCATCGCACGCAAACACAACCTCAACATCATCTCCTACGCTGACGACACCCAGCTGATCCTCCCCCTCACCAACGACCCCGCCACCGCCAGAACCAGCCTGCATGAAGGGATGAAAGACGTCGCCATGTGGATAAAGAACAGCCGCCTGAAACTGAACTCAGACAAGACGGAAGTCCTCATCCTGGGATCATCGCCCTCCGCCTGGGACGACTCCTGGTGGCCGCCTGCCCTGGGCAGTGCACCCAAACCAACGGACCATGCTCGCAACCTGGGCGTCATCCTGGACTCCTCCCTCACGATGACCAAGCAAGTCAACGCAGTCTCATCATCCTGCTTCAACACCCTGCGCATGCTCTGAAAAATCTTCCGATGGCTCCCCACCGAAACCAGGAAGACAGTTACCCAGGCCCTCGTCACCAGCCGTCTGGACTACGGGAACACCCTCTGCGCTGGAACCACAGCCAAACTCCAGAAAAGACCCCAGCGCATCCAGAACGCCTCAGCAAGTCTCATCCTGGACATCCCGCGCCACAACCACATCTCCACCCACCTGAGAGACCTGCACTGGCTCCCCGTCAACAAGAGGATCACGTTCAGACTCCTCAACCACGCACAGAAGAACAACGACCCACCACCACCCAAAACAGATTCCTCGCAGGAGCTGGAGCAAGATCACCACGGAGCAGCTCACCACCTCCCTCCGCCAGAACCATCCCGCCAGCACAACTGACCCCAACGAAGCAGCCGGCCACCTCACACAGTGGCTCACCTACTGCGCAAATGACCCGCACCACTGAAGAACCCTCCCAGCAGACCCGGCAGCAAGAAAGCCTCCTGGTTCACCGACAAACTCAAGAACTCCAAGAAGAACTGCCGCACCCTCGAGAAAGCCTGGCGTCATGACCAGACCATGGACAACATGACTGCCCTCAAGCACGCCACCCACAAACACCACCTGCTGATCCGCACCACCAAGAAGACAGCATTCACAGAACGACTGAACAACAACGCCCACAACAGCAAGGAACTCTTCAGCATCGTCAAAGAGCTCTCCAACCCCATCGCCGGAAACAATGACATCACCCCCTCGCAAGACCTCTGCGACTCACTTGCCTCGTTCTTCCACCGCAAGATCGCCGATATACACAACAGCTTTGGCGCACCTACCACGCACCCAACCACCAAACCAACGCCCCCCACCACCACCCTCTGTGCCTGGACCCCGATCAGCACCGAAGACACCACCCGCACGATGAACACCATCCACTCCGGATCACCAACCGACCCCTGCCCCCACCACGTCTTCAACAAGGCCGACTCCATCATCGCACCCCAACTCCGGGACATCATCAACACCTCCTTCAACACCGCCACCTTCCCGGAAATATGGAAGCACGCCGAGTTCAGCGCCCTCCTGAAGAAACCAACAGCAGACCCCACCGACCTCAAGAACTACCGCCCCATCTCGCTCCTCCCTTTTCCTGCAAAGTCATTGAGAAGACCGTCAACAGACAGATTGCCGCCTTCCTCGAGACAAACGGATCCTTCGACCCCTCGCAATCTGGTTTCCGAGCCAACCACAGCACCGAGACCACCATCATCGCAGCCACTGACGACATCAGATCCCTGCTCGACAACGGGGAAACAGCGGCCCTCATCCTCCTGGACCTCTCTGCAGCGTTCGACACTGTCTGCCACCGCACCCTAGTGCAGCGCCTCAGCAACATCAGAGTCCAAGAGAAGGCACTGGAGTGGATCATCTCATTCCTCGCCGGAAGAACCCAGAGAGTCCATCTCCCCCCGTTCACATCCAAGTCCACCGAAGTCATCTGCGGCGTACCACAAGGATCATCACTCAGCCCAACCCTCTTCAACGGCTGCATGAGCCCTCTTGCAGCCATCGCACGCAAACACAACCTCAACATCATCTCCTACGCTGACGACACCCAGCTGATCCTCTCCCTCACCAACGACCCCGCCACCGCCAGAACCAGCCTGCATGAAGGTATGAAAGACGTCGCCGAGTGGATGAAGAACAGCCGCCTGAAACTGAACTCAGACAAGACGGAAGTCCTCATCCTGGGATTATCGCCCTCTGCCTGGGACGACTCCTGGTGGCCGCCTGCCCTGGGCAGCGCACCCAAACCAACGGACCATGCTCGCAACCTGGGCGTCATCCTGGACTCCTCCCTCACGATGACCAAGCAAGTCAACGCAGTCTCATCATCCTGCTTCAACACCCTGCGCATGCTCTGAAAAATCTTCCGATGGCTCCCCACCGAAACCAGGAAGACAGTTACCCAGGCCCTCGTCACCAGCCGTCTGGACTACGGGAACACCCTCTACGCTGGAACCACAGCCAAACTCCAGAAAAGACTCCAGCGCATCAAGAACGCCTCAGCACGACTCATCCTGGACATCCCGCGCCGCAACCACATCTCCACCCACCTGAGAGACCTGCACTGGTTCCCCGTTAACAAGAGGATCACGTTCAGACTCCTCACCCACGCACACAAGGCTCTCCACGACTTGGGCCCGAAGTACCAAAACAGCCGCCTCACTTTCTACACACCCACCCGCCAGCTCCGATGCGCCAGCCTCGCCCTTGCCTCCGTCCCAAGAATTCGGAAGTCCACCGTCGGAGGAAGATCCTTCTCCTACCTGACAGCCAAGACATGGAACTCCCTCCCTACTCACCTACGGCTGACACAGGATCATCTCTCCTTCAGGAAACTACTCAAGACCTGGCTGTTCGAGCAGTAGCGACCCCCCCCCTCAGCGCCTTGAGACCCTTACGAGTGAGTAGCGCGCTATACAAATGGTATGATTGATTGATTGATTGATTGCTGATGAACAGTCTGATGACGACCCAGTCATCACAGTCGTCACTTCAGCCCCCGCGGGCATGCAGCAGACAGATAATTTGACCCTATCCCGAATTGCTGCTGAGCGTGATGTGGGCGGCGTGGCACTGGTACCACCATCAACACCAGTGCAGTTAACTACTACACCAACACGACCTACAGCTTCCATATTTTCTCGTCAGAAGGGCCGGCAGGGACCGCCATCCAGCTCGACCTCCACTACCTCAAGTAGTGGTGCTGTAAGTGCACAACAGAGTCAAATTCAGCCACGCCCATCCTCCACTTCATCTGGCATTGAAAGTAGCACCTCCACCACCAGCAGACATTTCCAGTCCCCAGTTTGGGACTTTTTTAGTGTTAGCAAAAAGGCGGAAAACATGGTGGTTTGTTCGATTTGTAAAGCTGTAGTTAGTCGGGGTAAGATTGGTACCAACTATGGTACCGGAGGCCAGAGAGGTCATCTCTAAAAACACCACACTATCATTTGGGAGGCGCACATGAGCAAGATCCGGGAAAGGGAAACCACACTACAACAAATCCAAATGTAGCCATTCATATTGCATCTGATGTTGATGGCGAAGAGCTGATCGTGCAGGGGGGAAGTGAAGAAGCGACAGACATTTTTTTCTGGTACACCCAGTACCCCTGGCAGCAGCACTGCAGTTGTAGCGCCCACACCCTCTACCCCAGCAACATCTATGAGACACACTAAGAGTCTGGGAGAGACACCAATACGAAAAAGTACATCAATGAGCGTAACTGGTTTGAAGAAGTCTGCATCATCATCATCACGTAAAACGGTCCAGCCCACCATTAGAAGCATGTTTTGGTCAGATGCGCCATATGAACGCAACCACCCAACGGCAAGTCTGTATAACGCAAAGCTGGCTAAAATGCTAGCGCTGGACCTTCTCCCTTTTTATTTTGTTGAAGGGGTGGGTTTTCTAGAATTTGTGGCAACAGTCTGCCCTAAATGGAAGGTTCCTAGCCAGTCCTATTTTGCCTGAGTTGCAGTTCCAGCACTACATCAAGATGTGCTGGAGGTGATTGGCCCAGCTATTCAGAAGAGTGCTGTTCACACTATCCACCTGACAACAGACATGTGGACCAGTTGCCAAGCCCTTGATTACATGTGCATCACTGCACACTGGGTCTCTTTTGCAGGGGTTAAAGAGAAGTTAAAAGCAGGTGTTGACACAGGCACAGTTTTTCAAGCTACTCGGAACCATGCAACAGTAGGCTGCTTGGGGGTGTTCTAGATTTTTTGGGGTGGGTTGAGGGGTCTGGGAGCACTGCTGGGAAGGTCTTATTTTGATTGCAAGAGGTTTAAAGAAAATCCATTGTGGGAAAGGGGGTTTGGGCCTAGTTGCAGACAGCGTTTTGGCCAGATTTTAAGTTAGGCCTAGCAGTAGTGCATGTTTTTGGGGGGCTGCTTGGGGGTGTTCTAGATGTTTGGGGGTGGGTTTATGGGTCTGGGAGCACTGCTGGGAAGGTCTAATTTTTATTGCAAGTGGTTTGAATAAAATACGCGGTGGGAAAGGGGGTTTGGGCCTAGTTGCAGACAGCGTTTTGGCACGATTTAAACTGAGGCCTAGCAGTATTGTATATTTTTGGGGGGCTGCTTGGGGGTGTTCTAGATTTTTTGGGGTGGGTTGAGGGGTCTGGGAGCACTGCTTGGAAGGCCTAAGTTTGATTGCAAGTGGTTTGAAGAAAATCCATGGTGGAAAAGGGAATTTGGGCCTAGTGTCAGACAGCGTTTTGGCATGATTTAAACTGAGGCCTAGCAGTATTGTATATTTTTGGGGGGCTGCTTGGGGGTGTTCTAGATGTTTGGGGGTGGGTTGAGGGGTCTGCGAGCACTGCTGGGAAGGTCTAATTTTGATTGCAAGTGGTTTGAAGAAAATCCATGGTGGAAAAGGGGGGTATGGGCCTAGTTGCAGATAGCGTTTTGGCACGATTTAAACTAAGGCCTAGCGGTATAGCATGTTTTTGGAGGGCTGCTTGGGGGTGTTCTCGATAATTTTGATTGCAAGTGGTTTGAAGAAAATCCATTGTGGAAAAGGAGTGTTTGGGCCTAGTTGCAGACAGTGTTTTGGCACGATTTTAAGTTAGGCCTGGCAGTATTGCATGTTTTGGGGGGCTGCTTGGGGGTATTCTAGATGTTTGGGGTGGGTTTATGGGTATGGGAGCACTGCTGGGAAAGTCTAATTTTGATTGCAAGTGGTTTGAAGAAAATCCATGGTGGGAAAGGGGGGTTTAGGCCTAGTTGCAGAGAGCGTTTTGGCACGCTTTTAGGTTAGGCCTAGCAGTATTGCATGTTTTTGGGGGGCTGCTTGGGGTTGTTCTAGATGTTTGAGGGTGGGTGTATGGGTCTCGGAGCACTGCTGAGAAGCACTAATTTTGATTGCAAGTGGTTTGAAGACAATCCATGATGGAAAAGTGGGGTTTGGGCCTAGTTGCAGACAGCTTTTTGGCACGATTTAAACTGAGGCCTAGCAGTATTGTATATTTTTGGGGGGCTGCTTGGGGGTGTTCTAGATTTTTTAGGGTGGGTTGAGGGGTCTGGGAGCACTGCTTGGAAGGCCTAAGTTTGATTGCAAGTGGTTTGAAGAAAATCCATGGTGGAAAAGGGAATTTGGGCCTAGTGGCAGAGAGCGTTTTGGCATGATTTAAACTGAGGCCTAGCAGTATTGTATATTTTTGGGGGGCTGCTTGGGGGTGTTCTAGATGTTTGGGGGTGGGTTGAGGGGTCTGCGAGCACTGCTGGGAAGGTCTAATTTTGATTGCAAGTGGTTTGAAGAAAATCCATGGTGGAAAAGGGGGGTATGGGCCTAGTTGCAGATAGCGTTTTGGCACGATTTAAACTAAGGCCTAGCGGTATAGCATGTTTTTGGAGGGCTGCTTGGGGGTGTTCTCGATAATTTTGATTGCAAGTGGTTTGAAGAAAATCCATTGTGGAAAAGGAGTGTTTGGGCCTAGTTGCAGACAGTGTTTTGGCACGATTTTAAGTTAGGCCTGGCAGTATTGCATGTTTTGGGGGGCTGCTTGGGGGTATTCTAGATGTTTGGGGTGGGTTTATGGGTATGGGAGCACTGCTGGGAAAGTCTAATTTTGATTGCAAGTGGTTTGAAGAAAATCCATGGTGGGAAAGGGGGGTTTAGGCCTAGTTGCAGAGAGCGTTTTGGAACGCTTTTAGGTTAGGCCTAGCAGTATTGCATGTTTTTGGGGGGCTGCTTGGGGTTGTTCTAGATGTTTGAGGGTGGGTGTATGGGTCTCGGAGCACTGCTTAGAAGCACTAATTTTGATTGCAAGTGGTTTGAAGACAATCCATGATGGAAAAGTGGGGTTTGGGCCTAGTTGCAGACAGCTTTTTGGCACGATTGAAACTGAGGCCTAGCAGTATTGCATGTTTTTGGGGGGTTGCTTGGGGTGTTCTAGATTTTTGGGGGTGGGTTGAGGAGTCTTGGAGCACTGCTGGGAAGGTCTAATTTTGATTGCAAGTGGTTTGAAGAAAATCCATGGTGGAAAAGTTTTTTTTGTATAGCAGTATTGCATGTTTTTGGGGGGCTATTTGGGGGGGTTCTAGATTTTTGGGAGTGGGTTTGTGGGTCTGGGAGCACTGCTGGGAATTTCTAATTTTGATTGCAAGTGGTTTGAAGAAAATCCATGGTGGAAATGTTTTTTTTTTAAACAGTATTGCATGTTTTTGGGGGGCTGTTCGGGGGGGTTCTAGAATTTTTGGGGGTGGGTTGAGGGGTCTGGGAGCACTGCTGGGAAGGCCTAATTCTGATTGCAAGTGGTTCAAAGAAAATTCATGGTGGAAAAGAGGGGTTTGGGCCTAGTTGCAGACAGCATTTTGGCACGATTTAAACTGAGGCCTAGCGGTATAGCATGTTTTTGGAGGGCTGCTTGGGGGTGTTCTAGATTTTTGGGGGTGGGTTGAGGGGTCTGGGACCACTGCTGGGAAGGTCTAATTTTGATTGCAAGTGGTATGAAGAAAATCCTTGATGGAAAGTTTTTTTTTTATCAGTATTGCATGTTTTTGGGGGGCTGTTTGGGGGGGGTTCTAGAATTTTTGGGGGTGGGTTGAGAGGTCTGGGAGCACTGCTGGGAAGGTCTAATTTTGATTGCAAGTGGTATGAAGAAAATCCTTGATGGAAAGTTTTTTTTTTATCAGTATTGCATGTTTTTGGGGGCTGTTTGGGGGGGTTCTAGAATTTTTGGGGGTGGGTTGAGGGGTCTGGGAGCACTGCTGGGAAGGTCTAATTTTGATTGCAAGTGGTTTGAAGAAAATCCATGGTGGAAAAGGGGGGTTTGGGTCTAGTTGCAGACAGCGTTTTTGCACTATTTGAACTGAGGCCTAGCAGTATTTCATGTTTTTGGAGGGCTGCTTGGGGGTGTTCTAGATTTTTGGGGGTGGGTTGATGGGTCGGGGAGCACTCCTGGGAAGGTCTAATTTTGATTGCAAGTGGTTTGAAGAAAATCCATGGTGTAAAAGGGGGGTATGGGCCTAGTTGCAGATAGCGTTTTGGCACGATTTAAACTGAGAACTAGCCGTATGGCATGTTTTTGGGGGGCTGCTTGGGGGGGTTCTAGATGTTTGGGAGTGTGTTTATGGGTCTGGGAGCACTGCTGGGAAGGTCTAATTTTGATTGCAAGTGGTTTGAAGAAAATCCATGGTGGAAAAGGGGGTTTGGGCCTAGTTGCAGAGAGCGTTTTGGCACGATCGGCAAAAATCGCCCATAGTTACTAATGACTATCCTGGAATAGGAGACTCAGAGTACGCACTTTAGAAATGATGATTATAATACTGTCACCTCTGAAACTGAAAGTGTTATTTTTGCTTTACACAGCGTACCTTATCTTTTTTTCACCGTGGTGTTTTAATATCACTTCCTGTTTTTCTATCAACAATTACAGGCCGGCTTTTACTCTGTGCCATGGAACAAACGATTAAATCAGGCTTCCCATTAGCGATCCGCAATTCCGCATCAGGCAGGCAGTGGACAGTTTGTCTGGTCACCAAGATTGATCGACGGAGCGTCAGATGGAATGGAGGGGTACCGCGAATAAGAGGAATGGCTGGATGCATGCAACTTCACAAATTCAACGGGACAACTACAACATACAGTTAGAGTATCCTCTTAACTTCTCCTTATCTTTTAAATGTTATTGTTGTGAACTTGAACTTCTACGAGTGTGACTCTGTGCGTTTATTTGCTCTCTGCTTCAAATTCATCCCTCCAGCTACTTGATAAGTGTATTTGCTATTTTTAAAACTAATTTAGTAATGTACTAATAAGTGTTTATTCTCTCTGAGGGCAGAGAGGCAAGTGAAATTGCGTAATTATAATTATTACTGCAGCCCTGTAATGTCAAATTGTTTCTTCATAGTTACTTGTAAGTTGTAGTAAGTACTACTTTTCAGGAACCTAACCATCCATTTAGCAAACAACTTCATGCATGCAATAGCACTTCCTTTATGTCTCTTAAAAGATTTATGGATATCTTCGAATCCAAAGATTTGTTTTTCTTCATTTGTTGTTTGTCCATGCTGTGTTTTTTTTTCCTCTCTCCACAAAACTTTCCCAAAAACCCCCATTCCCATCCAATTTTCAAACCCTAACCCTCTTTCCCCGGGCTGTGTGGTTTTTCATTGAGGTGTGACTAAATGACAACAATAAATTCCACACACTTGCTGGGGAGGATAAGTTCAAAGCAACAGAAAAATCATTTTAATCAGAATTTCTTGTGTGCCATCGTGGATTGATAATCAACAACATCCTCCTCCTACACGTGACGAATCAAATGCTTAATGCTTACGTTGCTTTGTCCTTTGCCTTAATACTATTTCTTATAGTAGCCAATCTCCACGCAACTAGTACTTAGTTATCTTTTGAATACTTTAGCACTGCTTAGGCTACAATTTATGGCACTGTTCTCTACCGTACTATCTATCGTACTGTTTCTAATGCTACGCTCAGGCCACTCAATGTTTAATTTCCTTTTTTTTATATGCTGCTACTGCCGGTGTGTGTATCACTACTACTACCAGCACAACGATGATATTTCAAGAATCCAGGATTCAAGTCAACAGACTCAACACCCATCCTTAATCGCTATTTGCCATGCAGCCAGCCCTGTGCCTAGCCCTATTCTCAAACACGAATCCCAGGTAAGATAAGCATTTTGGGGAGGTAGAATAATGGGCTAGGACACGGAGGAGAGGAGAGACTGACAGTGTCACAGTAGTACTAGTGAAGTACTAGTAGGGCAATTGAATTCACTAACTCTGTTAGTGGCACTTTTGTACATGTTTGGACGTTTAGATAATTCATGCTGGTAAGTTTGAAGAAAGCAAATGTAAAGTAACCCCCGCCCACCACCACAAAAAATAATATGAAGGTGTATACTATGTTTAAGTATGTAAAATAAATGAATATATTTCCCCTAACAAAAATAAACTAACCCAACTCACCCCCCTCCCTAACCGCAACCAATGTCCAAATGTCCTTCAAGTCCCTTTCCCCAACACCCAATTCCCACCCCCCAAAAGTCTTTAAAAAAGGGGCAAGGGAAAGTCACTTCCTCCGGCGGTGTCCTCCAGTGGACAGGTCCCGCACCTCTTTGCGGAGGTCCCGGAGCTGGCGCTGATGCTGCTCTGCCAATCGCTCCTGGTAGTTCCACTCGCTTTCAGAGGCGGCGCAGACGTGCCATCCAGGCTCTGGGGGGGCAGCTGTTGTTTTTGCTGCTCTGCGGCGGCGGCGGGAGGCTGTCTGGCCACGGCGCCGTTTTGCTGGAGGCTGCTGGCTGGTGGACCAGGGGGCACTGGAGGAGAATGCAGTAGTTGCCGTCTCCTCCTGCTCCCGAACCCAGAGCCGATGATATTCAGCGCAAATGGCCTCCAGCTTACGTGCCCTGGCCCGGACAGCCATCTCCTTGCGGGTGAGCTTTTTTGGAGCATCTATATGAAGAAAGAAAGAAAAAACTGTAGCCAATAGTCTTTAACATTAAGTCAAAATAATTCAACAGAAAGTTGTCTCACAGTAACACTAGCAACTTGCAAGCACAGTAAAACATTTTGGCATGTATCTTTCCACAGTCTTTGTAGGCCTTTGACATTAGTGGGAGTTTCAGGAATTCTACTAGCAGCACTATGGACTCACTACTACATAGTCAGAGAGTCAGAGACTACACCAGTCTTCTTCTTTTTTCTCTTGTTTTGCAAAACAAATTACTTGTACGTGAACTTGTGGTAGCCGGCATAATGCCAGCTCACTCAGCTTGCACCCAAGAAAAACAGACACAAGCCAAGATGACGTAGACTCGCATTACTTTAAGCAGTATATGCAGGTGGGGATAGGAAGCTCTTACTTTTCTATAGGGGTGGCACTGGCCATACTCGGTTACATCAAGGGCTACTGCTCAATGTAATTAATATTTCGCACTGCCCTCCCGGGCCTTGACTACAACAAAAGGAAAATGAAGATTATTCATTTCTGATCATATATCCTGCTGATCACATGATCTTTGCTTATATGATGGATGACTTTAGGTGCTTTGGTTTGACAGATTGAGTGAACAAAAGCAATAGTCCACCCATGACACAGCTGAAAGAAAATTATTAGCATAGGGAGTGAGTGTGGTACCCATAATTGCCGGAGGATGGGACTTGACTTGATATAATGTCAACTATACAATACATACACAATATATGCTGTGCTTGCAAAGTAAACTACTGTACTGTTAGTCAAGGGAGTATTTAAATTTTCTGAACAATCACAACTTCTAGTATTTGGATTTCCTCATCTTTGCTACTCTGGCATGGACATGCTGTTCAAAGTAACACTGTTTATCTGCTGAGCGTCTGCTCTACTACATACACCTCTGCTATCTATGAGGAAGAAGAAGATACCATCCAGGCTTCCAAAGTAAACGTCTATCATTCTTCGTAATGTCTCAACTTGTACCAAGTTTACTTTATCTCAACAACCAACTAACACCCTTTTCATTTTATTTGGTAAACCACCGTCTTGACTTGCATTTGAGTTTGACCCAAATGATATATTGCAATGCACACCACACATGCATTTTCTGATTCACCCACACAGGCAGTCATCTTTTCTTTCTCCTCCAACCATCCTTGCTTCAAGAAGCCATGCATCTGATTCCTTCCTATCAGCCACCTCTGCCTGCATTCAAAAACACGTATCATTCTTTACAGTCATAAATGTTACAACTCGCTCGTCCTTCCTTTCACCTTTCTTTCCCCTTTCGTTCTTCACATCCCTCAAGATCATCTGATATGACTTGCCTTCACGATAAAAGTTTTCCAGCTGAGTAGAAGTCAAATGGAGGGGGCCATTGCTTACCCGAGAACTACCGCCGCTAATGCTATTACTAACTTAGCCAAGGTTGACTGTCTTCTCCGTGATTGGCAAAAATGTAGTTCTAAATTAGTAACTGTTCTTAACAGTACAGTGTACTTATACTAGTGTACTGTCTACTGTACAGTACATCATACACTCCTTTGCGAGCCTACTCTAAAATGTCAATAAGTAAGGAGTATAATAACTTACCACCGTCCGCCGCTGCTGAGCCATCCCCCTCAGCTCCTCCTGGTGGCACTTGTGGCGCCACTGCATCCGCTCCTTGAGTGGACCCCTCCGCGCTGCTGGCAGAGGCACTGGTGGTGGGAAGTGCTGCATCCGATGTTGTGACGCCTAGAAAAAACATGTCATATTTTTAGATGCCATACACCACCCCCTATTTCGTCTCGTAATGGAAGAGAAAATGTTAATACATATACAGTTTTTAATAATTGGGACTGAAGAAAAGTCACGGTTTTGGGAAGGGTTTAAACTTACATGCTTAGCCATAACATGCAATACTTTTTGGCACAACTGATGAATGCTTGCTTTTTAACGTGCAACATTTTTCTAATTACAGACAGAACAAACTACTCCTCATCACCACCAGGACTTGAAGTTCCAACAAGTTGAGGGCTCCCGAGTACCGCACAGTTACTTCTGCCTGAGGTATGTGGAAAGTCGAACTGCACCTATCATCAACAATGTCCTATTTCTCTTTTCCACACTTCTGTATGTGCATAATAGTCCCTGAAACACTAGTGGTATGGTATGTGCTACTATCAAAAAGCCAACTACCAGCTTATTCTTGGTTGACATTGACATTTTGTTGTTGGAAATTGTCAAAGCACTAACATTAAGATGACTGGAATACACAGCAAGGGCAACCCAGAGGACTGCACTCAGTGCCTCTAGAGCTATTGCTGGATTAGAGTTTTGTTTAACACCGTTTGCCGACTGGGCAAGCTTAGCTACCTACACAGACCGACTCATAATAATAGTAAATAATAGTAGCACAGAGAGTGATGGTAGAGAGGCAGGATACAAATGTAGAAACAGTCTACAAGAAGATCAAAGACTATTTAGTAAAAAATAGAATAAGGAAACAGTTTGGAATGAATAGGAGCTGTAAAAGTTAGGGAAGTATAATTATATTAACAACAGAACAACTTACTGGGGCCAGCAGAAGAGGCTGCAGTTGACCGTTCCTGCCCACTTTCTTCCGCAGGATTCTGGGGTGTACTCTTCTTGCCCCTGGGAGGTGCTGAATGTGCACATGAAATAAACACAAACATGGATGATTGTTTTTTTGAAATATTTGATTTCTTTGACCACGATCTAAAATTATCTTGGGGAAACAAATTGCCAACAATTGCACTACATGTATTGACCTATCTGATCTGGTCAACTAGGAGGATACTAGTACAGTATTGCTGGATTTGCAGACCGTCTACTTGGAAAGTTATGTAAATGACTAACTAAACCAACAACAAAAAGGTTCTACTACGACTGCCAGCACTCAGTGGCACGCGACGTGACCGACACAGTCCGTCATCATGATTGCAGACCACTAAAAAATTTCCTACTACTAATAACAAGTCATAATATACTCAACCTATCCATTCACCACTATCTCTTCTTCTTAGTGGCAGCAGGAGTACAAAGGAAGGACTAGACTTGAGTCTCTAGTCTCTCTAGCATTACGCAGTTCTGTAAAGTACTACACTCATACATATTCAGCCCAAATGAGCACAAAGTTGCAAACAAGTAAGCATAGCAGCAACGCCACTGAGGAGGCGAGCACCTGCAATCGCAGAAGCTATTTAAACATTATTTTACCTGCAATGTAATCGAATTGGCAGCATTCTTGCTCTTCGGGAAAAACATATATTAGCAATATGACACAGACCAGAAGAAAACAAAGTAGTTATTAAATAGTTACTCACCAAGGCCAGGGATCTCCACGCCTAGCAGGTCGAGCAAGTCCTGCTCCCGGTCAATGAGGTCAGCCCATCGGTGCGTCGCTTGGTCATAGGTGCGCCGGACCCCCGACTCCCTCCGCATGGCCCGGCACACCTTATCCCACAGCTGGCTACACTCCCGGAGGCCATACCCTTGCCCGGGCCTGCCCCCTGCTGCCGCGGTCTTCGGGAGGTGGCGCAGAACATAAAATATAAGTGCGGCCACCTCCACCACGCTGAAAACCTCCCTGGCCACTACATCCTCCCCCCTCAATCGCCCGCAAGGGAGCCGGGATCCCAAAAAAGTTCAAAGAAACAAAGGATTGCAAAGATTAGGGGAGGATTGAAAAAGCATGCCCAGAAACATAGCAATGAATGAAAAATAAGGATGGCCGCGCCCATTGAGGACCGCGTGGGTAAATTTGTGCGATATTTCCCCCGCGAGCATGCAAAAACGCACGTGAACATGTAATCGCGCCCCACGCACAACGCGAGTTTACAAATAGCTCCCGGAAATGGAAATATGCAACGCAGACAAGATGGCTGCACCCATGTACGACTGCATGGGTAACTTCACTGTCGAAGCGCTGCAAGCGGCCCGTGAACACGCAAAAAGCCCCGCGAACACGCAAAAAAACCCGCAAATTCGCACGAATTCGCGGATTATGGGGAACGCGAATTCTCCCGAATTCGCCTACCGTGAATTCACGCATTTTGCCCATACTTACTTTTTTACACCTCTCTTCCCTCTTTCTGTACCCCTCTTTCCTCTTTCTGCACCTCTGTTCCTGTTTCTACACTTCTCTTGCATCTTTCTGCACCACTCCTGCCTCTTTCTGCACATCTGTAGGTTTTTTTGCACTGCTGTGGCTTTTTTCTGCACCCCTCTTTCTGCATCTCCCTTGCCTCCATCTGCACCCCTGTTCCTTCTTTCCACACCTCATTTGCTTGTTTCTGCAACTTTCTTGCCTCTTTCTGTTGTTCTCTTGCTTCTTTCTGCACCCTTCTTCCCTTTTTTGTATCCCTTTTGCCTCTATCTGCAGTTCTCTTGCTGTTTTCAGCACCTCTCTTGCCTCTTTCTGCACCTCACTTGCCTCTTTCTTTGCTTCTCTTGCTTCTTTATACAACACTGTTGCTTCTTTCAGCAATTCTCTTGCCTCTTTCTGCACTTCTCTTGCTTGTTTCTGTGCCTCTCTTGCTTCTTTCTGCACCCCTGTTGTCTCTGTACTCGTCTTCCCTCTTGCTGCACCTCTATTGCTTCTTTCTTTCCCATTCTTCCCTTTTTTGCATCCCTCTTGCCTCTTTCTGCAGTGCTCATCATTTTATGCACCTCACCTGCCTCTTTCTATACCTCACTTGCCTCTTTCTGCATTTCTCTTGCTTCTTTCTATACATCTGTTTCTTCTTTCAGCAATTCTCTTGCCTCTTTCTGTACTTTTCTTGCTCGTTTCTGCACCTCTCTTGCGTCTTTCTACACCTCTGTTGCCTCTTTCTGCACCTCACTTGCTTCTTTCTTCACCCTTCTTGCCTCTTTCTGCACCCCTATTTCCTCTTTCTGCACCTCCCTTTCCTCTGTCTGCATCCCTGTTCCCTCTTTCTGCACCTTTCCTGCCTGTTTCTGTACCCCTATTACCTCTTTTTACACCTCTGTTGTTTTCCCCTGACTTCTCTTCCTTCTTTCTGCACCTCTTTTGCAAATGTCTGCATCTCTCTTGCCTCTTTCTTCACCCCTCTTCCCTATTTATCCACCTCTGTTGCTTCTTTCTGCACTTCTCTTGCTTCTTCCTGTACCCCTCTTGCCTATCTCTGTACCCATTTGGCCTCTTTGTGCACCTCTCCTGCCTCTTTCTGCACCTCTTTGGCCTTTTTATGCAGTTCTCTTGCTTCTCCCTGGACTTCTTTTGCATCTTTCTGCACTTTTCTTGCCTCTTTCTGTACCCCTCTTGCCTCTTTCTGCACCTCTGTTGGTTCTTTCTGCACTGCTCTTGCTTCTTTCTGCACCACTGTTGCAAATGTATGCATCTCTCTGGCCTCTTTTTGTGCCACTCTTCCCTCTTTCTGCACCTCTCTTGCTTCTGTCTGCACACCTATTCCCTCTTTCTGCATCCCTTTTGCCTGTTTCTGCAACTCTCTTGCCTTTCTCTGTGGTTCTCTTGCGTCCTTCTTTACCTCACTTGCCTCTATCTGTAGTTCTCTTGCTTCTTTCTGCACCACTTTTGGTTCTTTCTGCACTTCTCTCACATCTTTCTGCACCCCCCTTGCCTCTTACTGCACCTCTGTTGCTTCTTTCTGCACTGCTTGTGCCTCTTTTTGCACTTCTCTTGCTTCTTTTGACACCCTTCTTCCCTTTTTCTGCACATCTCTTGCCTCTTTCTGCACATCTCTTGGTTCTTTCTGACTCCTCTGGCTTCTTTCTGTACACCTCTTGCCTCTTTCAGCACCACTTTTAGTACTTTCTGCACTTCTCTCTCATTTTTCTGCCCCCTCTTGCCTCTTTCTGCACCTCTGTTGCTTCATTCTGCACTGCTTGTGCTTCTTTCTGCATTTATCTTCTTTTTCTGCACCCCTCTGCCCTTTTTCTGCAATTCTCTTGCCTCTATTTGCATCCATATTCCCTCTTTCAGCACCTCTTTTCTCTGTTTCTGTAACTCTCTTGCCTCTTTGTGCAGTTTTTTTGCCTCCTTCTGTACCTCTGTTGTGCCTCTTTCTGTACCTCTCCTACCACTTTCTGCACCCCTTTTGCCTGTTTTTGTACCTATGTTGGTTCTTTCTGCCCTACTCTTTTAAAAAAAAAATTATAAGGTTTTATTGTGCAGTTTAACAAACACAAGCTACATAGCCTACATCCACAAAGTGGCTGCCCGCCGTATATGGAAAAACAAATCAAAACATGGGAATAGCAACATAATACACAGCAAGTCGCCTACAGCCTCATTTGGCCGGCCGCGTCAAATAATCAAGGAGAATCACATCACTTCACTATGCAATACATAAACATGTACTGATGTCGTGTCTACATTCACACTCTGTGGGCACAAATAAAAAGGAAAACAACCAAGGAGAAGAAAACAAGCAGGCTGTCAGAGGTAATGCACCCCCAGGCATGGCAATATTGGGAAGTATATAAATCAGGATCCACTAAGGAGGGACACATAGGAGATCAACCATCAGGCACTCAGGTAAAAGAGCATCCGTGCAGTTTAAGAGCACATCAATCAATCCCAGCAACAGCAATTCTCACAATTGTGTGCACAAAGGCCGAGCAGGGGCGAAATGCATCACACATAATACTATGGGGCGATGCATGAAGAACATGGCCATCAGGGGTGTCAAATAAGTCAAAATCAAACCTCACGAGGCGGGAGTCGCCACATCCGTGTAACCAGCATCAGTCGCTCTGGCTGAAAGGTAGGATGTCAGAGGCGACCAGATGTCGCGAGGCCGAGAGGATGTAGGTAGTAAATCAGCATAATTGGGGAGCTGTTCCTGGCAATAAATCCAAGTAGGGCCAGCAGCGGCGTGCTATCTAAGTGTATCTCAGTCATCTGGTGCAGAGCTGCAAAGACCTGTTCCCAGAAATTCCGGACAGCTGGGCAATCCCAAGCTAAATGTAGCATGTCTGCGTTAGGCGCGTGGCATCTATCACAGGTATCAGAGTCTTGTAACTGATACCGGTGCATTTTGTCCGGCCTGTAATACAGCCTGTGGAGGTATTTGTTATGTATAACGCGTAGTCTACTACTAGCCGATATGCGCTCAGTCTGGAGGCAACAGAACTCCCACTGGTCGTCAGTGATTGCAATCCCCAGCTCCTCCCCTAATCGCGCTCGGGACTGTGAGCGCATACCTCCCGCTGCTCTTGGACATTGCGATATAATAGGGAGACCAGTTTCGTAGGAGCTTCGCCTTGCAGGAGTGCGTGGAGGGGTGCAAGCGTGGGAGGCTCTGCCAGAAAGGTACCGTGCGAAACTTGGAGGCCATGTTGGAGTTGCAAGTATAAAAAGCTGTCCAGCTGTGTGCGGGTCAGGTTTTGAAAGAGGCAGTCCAACGTACGAAATTGCCCATTGTCATACAAATCACACCAGTTAACGAGAGCCGCCCTCTCCTTAAGTTTATGAAAGACCGTCTCCTGCAGTAGTGGCATTGCGGGGTGATAGACCAAAGGCAAAAGCGGGGAATAAAGTGAATCTGCCCCCAAGAGCTTCTCTGTGTGTCGCCACGCAGTGATCGTGGCATTCACAATATTCTGCGTGCTCTCCCGGGCCTGCAGCCTAGCGAATAGCACCCCGTCTATGGGGATCGGGTGTGCCAGCCAATGTTCGGTGGCTAGTTGCGGCATAAATCGGGGACGCCATACCCAATAGTATAAATAATGGGCCTGAGCGCATATATAGTAGAGTTCTAGGTCCGGGATGCCAAAGCCACTCGCAGCATAAGGCCTGGTAAGAGTCGCCCACTGAAGGCGAGCCTGCCGTCCTCCCCACACCAATATAATCATTTCAGTTTTCAGTAACGCAAAAAAATGTCGCCCCGGATGGTACGGGATATTAAGGAAGAGGTAGAGCAGTTGCGGGAGTATGACCATTTTAATCAAGGATGCCCGCCCAGCCAAGGACAGTGGGAGCTTAGTCCAGCGGGCTACATTGTCGGTGATTCGGGCTTGCGCAACCCCATAATTAAGTCTCATCAGTTCCTCTTTATCTCGTGAGATACCAATCCCCAGATAACGAAGTTCGTCATGGCACCATTCGAGCGGGTAATCTAGGGAGAAGCGATGTACCGAATCCGTTAGAGGAAAGAGGCATGATTTCCCCCAGTTAATTTGGACTCCGGATATATACCGCCAATAATAACAAACTCCCTGAGGAGCACATTGAGGTTGGTACAAGGATCCCGAACATACAGAGTAATATCGGCCGCATACATCGATATAAGTATCGGCCGCAGGTGGCAATACAGAGCCATGTCGTTACGTCGTTGTCTCAGGTGTGCCGCTAGCGGCTCAGTGACCAATGCAAATAAAAGAGGCGACAAGGGGCATCCTTGTCGGGTACCCCGGGCAATCGGGAATAATGCGGACATGTATCCATTAAACAGTACCCTAGCGCCCGGCTGACAGTACAGGAGTCTTATCCAGGAAATAAAAAGAGGGGGGAAGCCCATCCAATGCATAACGCCAAATATGTAATCCCATTCGACAGAGTCAAAAGCCTTGGTGGCGTCTAGAAAGATCGCCGCCAAAGGTAAATCCGGGGAGGCTGTATCCAAAATAGTGAAAAGGGTACGCAGATTATGGGAGGTAGACCTTCCCGGAACAAACCCAGATTGGTCCGGCAATATCAAGTGATCCAGTAGTAAACTCAGTCTATTGGCAATGAGTTTCACCAGAATCTTTGCATCACTATTGAGCCAGGAAATGGGGCGGTAGGAGCCACACAGTCGAGGCGGTTTTTCGGGTTTCAAGAGTGAGACAATGAGCGCCTCCCTCATGGATGGCGGAAGAATACCCACATCCAAAGACTTCTCAAAGACCTCACGCAGGATAGGTGCCATCAGATCTACGTAGGTTTTGTAAAATTCAATCGGGATGCCATTCAGTCCGGTGGCTTTGCCCGATTGCATACCCATGATGGCCTCCCGGACCTCATCAAGCTCGAATGGTGCACAGAGGAATTCGCGGCGCACATCGTTCAGCCACCCCAAGGCGACATTGCCCAGGTAGGAGTCCAAATCTAGATCACGCCGGCCAACGCTCGTATACAGAGTGGCATAATGGTTGGTAAACTCATCTAAAATGTTGGCGGTATCCCAGCATCTCGTACCATCTGATTTCTCTAATGCTATAATGTCGCGGCCGTTTAATCGCGTCTGCAAGCGCTTTGCCGGGGCGCTCCCCCTCCCCATACCTACGCGCCACCCAATGTTTTCCACGGAAGTTTACCTCTCTGCGTGCTTCTGCCATGTATTCAGTTAATGTCTCTCTAAACCTGCCCTGAGTGTCCCCATCTGGATGTGTTGTTAATTGGACTTCAAGCGTACGGAGCTCCTGCTCCAATCTAGATAGGGAAGAAATTATGCTCTTTAAAACTCCCACTCCCTTAGATATGCAAACTCCTCTAATGGGGACTTTGAATGCCTCCCAGATCATCTAGACACTCCTCACAGATCCCTTATTCCTTTCAAAGAATTCCCTGATCTCATCCTCCAGTTCCATTCAGAATACCTCATCAAGCAGCATACGTGTGTTTAGCCTCCATGCACTGTGGGGGCAGTCAAAGGTCGCAGAAATAAGCGTGAGCAGGACAAGGGCATGGTCAGAGTATGTCCTGGCCAAGTGTTGTACCATGCTAACCATAGGGCCAAGGCCACGAGATAATAGCCAGTAGTCCAGTCGCGCCCAAGACGCGGCGTGAGCAGTGAAATGCACGCCCTCGCAACGGAGTGGATGGACGTGTCGCCAAGCATCTAGCAAACAGTTATCAGAAAGGATGTCATGAATTGTCGCAGCAGCTTTGGTGCGGTGGTGCGGTGCAGGGTGAGGTCTGTCCACAGCAGGAGCATATGTGACGTTAAAATCTCCCCCCCAAATGACATAAGTCGAGCCAACTTCCTTCACCTTGTCCCATAGGGAAGAGAAAAAATCAAGGGAATCTGTATTGGGGCCATAACAGCACACGAGGGTCACCAAGTCAAGACCCAGCTGCCCCCAGGTAAGGCAGAACCTCCCCTGCTCATCACTGAGTGAACCCACCACAAAAAAAGGCACATTATTCTTAATTAGTATAGCGGTACCCCTGGCATAGGTAGAATAAGTAGAAAAGACCCTGTGCATTGACCACCGAGAGGCGAAAGCAGGGACCCGTAAGGGGCTGAGATGGGTTTCGTGCACCATCGCTATATTAACGTGATGGTGATCCAGGTAAGCTATGATCTGTCTCCTCTTCCGAGGATCCCCCAGCCCTCTGACATTCCATGTATGTATGTATGTGTCTTGTAAAGCGCACTGCTGCCCTGAGGCTTCGTGGCGCTGTAGACCGCTGGGGAACCCGTCCTGGCTATCCCTGTGAGATGGTCCCTACTGGGTATCTCCAAGGTGAAACCAGGCATCCCCGGCGAATGTGGGGGGCTGTTGTAGAGATGAGGCAAGCTAATGCCCAGAGTTGCCAAGTGTGATCCCTGGTTAGAGTAATTTTTAACAAAACAATGGTCCTTAGGCAGAGGAGAGAAAATTTAGAAAATAAATATAGGCTAAATAGAACTATATTCTTTTAAGACGTGTCCAGCCGGACAGTTTTTAATATCTTGATAAAAAATAATAACCACAACAGAATTCCCACAGAGTGTCATGGAAGTGGGACACCAGCCGATGTCCGACAAACCCACTGGGAAAACATACAAAACATACACAAATGATAGGCAAAGAACGGTCATCTGAATATCATAAATTATAGACAGATGATCCACAATCTACACATATGCATGAACAATTATTGTCAACTATGCATTTAAAGCATTTCTGGTTAGAGTAGGCACCGAGGTGAGAATTATCGAGTCCGCTGACCCTGGTCCACGACCCTGCCGCGTCGGGGATTGAACCCTGGTCCCGGGCCGTTCTCTGCTTCCGGGTCTGCCGCCTCTAACCAGTGAGCCACACCACTCCACGTGTGATAATGTTCAATGGCGACTTCTCATGAGCCATCATGTATGTAAAAAAAATAAGAAATAAGAAATGAAGGAACATGCCCAACCAGGCAAGAGTGCAGTGTGCGCAAACATAGTGAGAACCACCATGTGCAATGTTGAAAGCATCAAACCACACAGGAATGGTGATCTCAGGAACAAGAAGAGCGAAATGCAATGCAGCCAGCCACAAAGTACAACATTCGTGCCGTACAGCACCCCCCTCCCTCCCCCCACCCACTGAAGCATCCCAAACATGCCAGTACCAGACACCGACCCCCCGTCCCCCCCCGAACAAGAAACCCAACAACAGTGTAGGTCGCACTAAGCTCATGTAGTGGACCAGAACGGGGGAATGCCCTTTGGGGGCCATCTTAGGTGGCGACACAAACTCGCCCCGGTCTTACAAGCCAGCAGCCAAGGCTGCCGAGCAAGCAGACAGAGGTGCCCGGCGTTAAGGAATGTGGCACATACCATGTCACCCAAGGCACTCACACATAGAATTGCAATGCGACTGACACAAATGGAGCATCTGTGAAGGAACCCACAGCTTGAGGAAAGAAAAAGTGGTACAGCAAAGAAAAGACTGCAGTTTAAGGCGTTTATGAAGAAGGCTACTCTTAACTTCACATCCAAAGGGCAGTCCACAGTAATGCAATCATATAAGGGCAGAGCAGCCCACATGCCCCCAAGCACAGTAGACCCGGAGCAGAGCTACCCCCAACACAGAATCAAAATTGACAGAGCAATTAAATCTTACTACTATTCCAAGTCCGCTCCAGCCCTCAGTGGATCTCGGGAAGCTTCTGTATCCTCACAATTCCTAGCCGATCGTTTCAGGTGTTTTAAAAAGTCCTCCACTTGCTGGGGCGCCGTGAAGAATCGCTGCTTCCTCTGATGAGTAACTCGCAATTGTGCCGGGTACAAAAGCGCATAATCAATTTGTGCTTTCCGCAGCTTAGCCTTGAAATCTAAAAACTTCCGGCGTTCCTCCTGTACCATGGGAGTGAAGTCAGGATAGATGGAAAATGTGACTCCATCATGAGACAGCTCTCATTTGCTGCGTGCCACTCGCAAGGCCATATCCCGGTCTCTGTAGTTCAGGAGACGTGCTATTATAGGACGAGGGGTGTCCCCGGGCTTGGGCCGAGGCCCGAGTGAGCGGTGTGCACGCTCAACCATAAATTGGGCAGAAAAAGCGTCCGCGCCCACCGTCGCGAATAGCAACCTCTCCACATATTCCTCCATGCGCCCAGTATTGGTGGACTCCGGAATGCCAATAAGGCAGACGTTATTGCGCCGGCTACGCGCTTCCAAGTCCTTGTTCTTTGCTGCAATGGTGCGAAGCAGGTTATCCATGCGAGACAGGCGGGACGTGTGGGCGGCGGCGACGTCCTCCGAGTCCGAGATGCGCCGCTCCGCTTCTTTAAGTCTTTCATCATGCCCATCAAGCTTGTGGGCGATGGCGTCCATCCACGACGACAGCCTGTCCACTTTGTCAACAATGGTGGAAAATCCTTGCCTGACCTCTCGGAGGATATCTTGCACCTCGGCAGTCGGGGCAGCCGCCGCCGCCCCATCCGCACCGCCTCCAGCCGGCTCCTGATCACCCTGACCAGATTCGTGTGTTTTCTTGGCGGCTTCAAAGGTGAGCTTGAGTTGGCGCGTGTCCGGTTTACCCATTACGCCCAAAGATTATTGTAGGAGTTCCAGATGTCGCGGTCTGACAGTGCACAGGGAGGGGAAACATCCTTTACAACGCAACTTTTACTCCGCACTACCATTACGACGCAGCTATTACAACGCAAGTCGTTACAACGACTTGCGCTGGACGGCGCTGTAGGATAGGGAATAGTTTAATTTTCTGTCCAACACCTTCCCTAGTATCCGTGGGGACTGGAGTTGGAATAGAAAATTAAACAAATCCACTATCCAGCGCCCCCAACGCAAGTCGTTGTAATGACTTGCGTTGTAAAAACTGCGTTGTAATGGCATGCGGAGTTAAAGCATGCGTTGTGATGACATACATCCCACAGGGAGAGGCGCAACCGAGGCGCAGCAGTATACTCAACCCGTAGTAATGTGCAGAGAGGAAGTCAACTCCTCCGCTTCGTAAATGTAGCCACAGATAGCCGAGGTAAGCGAAAAAACAACGGAGGTAATAGGCAGCAGGAAGACCAAGCGTGCTGCACCCACCAGAAAAGCGCACTCTCACCTGTGGTTCTGGCAGAAGTCTAAACATCCCTGTAGGGCAGCCGCCACACCTCTACAACACACTGAAGCTAAAAAAAACAAAAAACAGGCCTCCAGACTTCACCGCAGAGCTGGAATTCAAAATGGCTCCGGTGGGTCAGCTCCCCCAGCTTGGCACCGCAGACATCCAGGTACCGTCAGCAGGCAGGGACAGCAGTTCGAGGCCGCCGGAAGGATCACTCTGCCCCTCTCAGGTAGGGGCCGTCGGGGGCAGCATCGTGCTACGCAGCGGCGTCCAGGAGCACGGGGACCCCGCCGTGCAGGCAGGCAGCGCCGCGACAGCAAAGTCAGGGACACGCAACAGCTGATGAGGCGCTCTCACACCACTGCCCTCCGCGGGAACCAGGGTCCAATCGTAGCAGGCCGGGGCCTGATGTTGCGGGCGATGCGGCCTAAGCAGCCGCGCTGCAGCTCCAGTAAAGGGTAATCACTATGGCCGGACCTCCGGTCACGCTCAGGGTTACAGCCCCCAGAGGTCCGCCGGCAGCAGCGAGATCACAGGCACCAGGGTCCAGACTCTGCAGAACGTGGCGACGCGGCACAGTCAGTTGCGCTGCAGCCCCGATGGAGGGCAGTTCCAAAGACCGGTGCTCAGGTCACGATCAGGGACACGTCCGCCAAAGGCCAGCCAGGAGCGGTGAAGTCACGGGCCCCAAGGGCAGGTCTGGGGAGGCCGCGGCCCGGTGATGCGGGCGACGTGGCCCGGTCAGCCACGCTGCAGCTCCGGCGTCGGGTAGCTTCCAAGGCCGGACCTTAAGCGGCAGGAGAGTCACGTGCAGGCGGGGATTCCTCTCACCGCAGATTCCCAGGGCTGCAGACAAGCAAATAGCTCGGGACTCGGCCCCAGGCGCAGGAAGGTCAGTCCAATCGATTAGTGGTGCCAGGGTTCACCAGGTTAGCCAGGAAAAGGATAATTTATCGGATAAATGTCGCCGGGCGGCAGGCGCTCGCTCGAGAGCGGCCATCTGCTAGTGCGCCACCTAGCGCCCCCCCTTTCTGCACTACTCTTGCTTCTTTCTGCACCTCTTTTGCAAATTCCTTAATCCCTCTTGCCTTTCTCTTCACCCCTCTTCCATATTTCTTCACCTCTTTTGCTTCTTTCTGCACTTCTCTTGTTTATTTCTGCATTGCTCTTGCTTCTTTATGCGCTTCTCTTGCAAATGTCTCCACCCCTCTTGTCTCTTTCTGCACCCCTCTACCTATTTTCTGCACCTCTCTTGCCAGTGTCTGCACCCCTGTTCCCTCTTTCTGCACTTCTTTTTCCTGTGTCTGCAACTTTCTTGACTCTTTCTGAAGTTCTCTTGCCTCCTTCTGCACCTCTGTTACTTCTTTCTGCACTTCTTTTGCCAGTTTCTGTACCTCTGTTGCTTCTTTCTGCACCCCTGTTGTCTCTTTCTGCACAGGTCCTCCCTCTTTCTGCACCTTTCTTGCTTCTTTCTCCACCCTTCTTACCTTTCTTGCATCACTCTTGCCTCTTTCTGCAGTTTTATTGCCATGTTTTGTACCCCACTTACCTCTTTCTGCACCTCACTTGCTTGTCCCTACACCTCTCTTGCATCTTTCTGCACCACTTTTCCTTCTTTCTGCAATTATCTTGCCTCTTTTTGCACTTCTCTTGCTTGTTTCCACACCTGTCTTGTATCTTTCTGTACCTCTGTTCCTTCTTTCTGCACTTCTCTTGCCTCTTTCTCTACCTTTCTTACACATTTCTGCACCTCTCTGGCTTCTTTTCGTACCCGTCTTGCCTCTTTCTTAACCCCTCTTACCTCTTTCTGCACCTCTGTTGCTTCTTTCTGCAGTGCTTGAGCCTCTTTCTGCACTTCTCTTGCTTCTTTCTGTGCCATTTTTCCCATTTTCTGCACATCTTTTGCTTCTCTCTGCACCTCTCTTGCCTCTTTCTGCACATCTCTTGGTTCTTTCTGAACCCCTCTTCCCTCTTTCTGCAATTCTCTTGCCTCTATCTGTACTTCTCGTACTTGTTTCTACACCTCTCTTGTATCTTTTTGTACCTCTGTTTCTTCTTTCTGCACTTCTCTTGCTTCTTTCTGCACCTCTCTTGCAAATTTCTGCACCCCTCGTGCCTCCATGAGCACCTCTCTTGCCTCTTTCTGCTCTTCTCTTGCCACTTTCTGCACCCCTCTTGCCTCTTTCTGTACCGCTGTTGGTTTGTTCTGTACCTCTCTTGCCTCTTTGTGCACCCCTGTTCCTTCTCTGTGAACCTATTTTGCCTGTTTCTGTAGCTGTCTTGCCTCAATCTGCACTTTTATTGCCTCTTTCTGCACCATTGTTGCTTCTTTCTGCACGTCTCTTACCTCTTTCTGCACCCCTCTTGCCTCTTTTTGCACCTCTGTTGCTTCTTTCTGCACTTCTCTTCCTTCTTTCTATACTTCTCTTAGTTTTTTCTGTACCCCTCGTGCCTCTTTCTGCACCCTTCTTCCATTTTCCTGCACGTCTCTTGGTTCTGTCTGCGCTACTCTTGCCTCTTTTTGCACCCCTCTTGCCTCTTTTTGCACCTCTTTTGCTTCTTTATGCACTTCTCTTGCCTCTTTCTGTACCCCTAATGCCTCTTTCCGTACCTCTGTTGCTTCTTTCTGTACTTTTCTTCCTTCTTTCTATACTTCTCTAGCTTCTTTCTGCACCCCTCGTGCCTCTTTCTGCACTCTTTTTATCTTTTCCTGCACGTCTTTTGGTTCTGTCTGTGCTGCTCTTGCCTCTTTTTTGTACCCCTCTTACCTCTTTCTGCACCTCTTTTGCTTCTTTATGCACTTCTCTTGCCTCTTTCTGTACCTCTGTTGGTTCTTTCTGCACTGTTCTTGCTACTTTCTGCACCTTTGTTGCTTCTTTCTGCACCTCTTGCTTCTTTCTTTACCTCTCTTGCTTTTTTCTGCACGCCACTGGCCTCTTTCTGTACCCTTCTTCCCTCTTTGTGAAACTCTCTTGCCTCTTTCTCTGCCTCTCCTGCCTCTTTCTGCTCCCCTCTAGCCTCTTTCCACATCTATTTTGATTGTTTCTGCTCTTCTTTTGCCTCTTCATCTTACTTCCTTCTGTACCTCTGTTGTTTCAAATTTCTGCACCCCTCCTACCTCTATCGGTACCCCTATTCTCGCTTTCTGCACCTCGGTTCCCTCTTCCTGTATCTCTCTTGCCTCTTTCTGCACCTCTGTTGCTTCGTTCTATACTTCTCTTGCTTCTTTCTTCACCTCTCTTGCTTCTTTCTGCACCCCTCCTGCCTCTTTCTGCACGTCTCTTGCCTCTTTCTGCACCTCTCCTGCCTCTTTCTGTACTTCTGTTGGTTCTTTTGCACTGCTCTTGCTTCTTTCTGCACCTCTCTTGCAAGTTTCTGCCCCCTCTTGCTTTTTTATGTACCCCTCTTTCTACTTTCTGCACCTTTCTTGCTTCTATCTGCACCCTGTTCCCTCTTTCTGCACTTCATTTGCACTTGTTTATGCAACTTTCTTGCCTCTTTCTGCAGTTCTCTTTCCTCCCCCTGCACCTCTGATGCTTCTTTCTGCACTTCTCTTGCCTCTTTCTGTACCTCTCTTGCTTCCTTCTGTACCCATGTTGTCTCTTTCTGTTCTTGTCTTCCCTCTTTCTTCATCTCTCTTGCTTCTTTCTGTACCCTTCTTTCATTTTTGCATCCCTTTTGCCTCACTCTAAAGTTCTCTTGTCATTTTCTGCACCTCTCTTGCCTCTTTCTATACCTCAATTGCCTCTTTCTGCACTTCTATTGCTTCTTTCTACACCGCTGTTGCTTCTTTCAGAAATACTCTTGCCTTTTCTGCACTACTCCTGCTTGTTTCTGTACCTTTTTTCTTCTTTCTGTATCCCTGTTGTCTCTTTCTGCACTCGTCTTCCCTCTTTCTGCACCTCTCTTGCTTCTTTCTGAACCTTGCTTCCCTTTTTTGCGTGCCTTTTGCCTCTTTCTGCAGTTCTCTTGTTGTTTTCTACACCTCTCCTGCTTCTTTCTGTACCTCACTTGCCTCTTTCTGCTCGTCTCTTGCTTCTGTTTACACCTCTATTGCTTCTTTCAGCAATTCTCTTGCCTCTTTATATACTTCTCGTGCTTGTTTCTGCACCTCTCTTGCATCTTTCTGCACCTGTTGTCTCTCTCTCTACACCTCACTTGCTTCTTTCTGCACCCCTCTTTCTGCACACCTGTTCCCTCTTTCTACACCTTTCCTGCCTGTTTCTTCACCCTGCTTGCCTCTTTCTGCACGTCTGTTGCTTTTTTCGGCATTTCTCTTGCCTCTTTCTTCAATCCTTTTGCCTCTTTCTGCACCTCTGTTAGTTCTTCCTGCACTGGACTTGCTTCTATCTACTACTCTCTTGCACATTTCTGTACCCCTCTTGCCTCTTTCTGCACCTCTGTTGGTTCTTTCTGTACCTCTCTTGCCTCTTTGTATGCCCCGTTCCATCTTTGTGAACCTCTTTTGTCTGTTTCTGTAACTCTCTTGCCTCTTTCTGCACCTCTGTTGCTTCCTTCTGCTCTTCTCTTGCCTCTTTTTGTACCCCTTCTTGCCTCTTTCTGTACCTCTGTTGCTTCTTTCTGTACTTCTCTTGTTTCTTTCTACACCTCTCTAGCTTCTTTCTGCACCCCTCATGTCTCTTTCTGCACCCTTCTTCCCTTTTTCCTGCACGTCTCTTTGTTCTTTCTGCACTCCTCTTGTCTCTTTTTGCACCCCTCTTGCCTCTTTCGGCACCTCTTTTGCTTCTTTCTACACTTCTATTGCCTCTTTCTGTACCCCTCATGTTTCTTTCTGCACCTCCGTTGGTTCTTTCTGGACTTTTCTTAATATTTTCTGCACATCTGTTGTTTCTTTCTGTACCTCTCTTGCTTCCCTCTTTACCTCTCTTGCTTCTTTCTGCACACTACATGCCTCTTTCTGTACCCTTCTTCCCTCTTTGTGAACCTCTCTTGCCTCTTTCTGTATCACACCTGCCTCTTTCTTGCACCCCTGTAGCCTCTTTCCGCATCTCGTTTGCTTGTTTCTGCTCTTCTTTTGCCTCTTTATGTACCCCTCTTTCCTCCTTCTGTACCTCTGTTGTTGCAAATTTCTGCACCCCTCTTGCCTCTATCGGCACCCCTATTCTCTCTTTCTGCACCTCTGTTCCCTCTTCCTGTGCCTCTTCTGTCTGTTTCTGCACCTCATCTACCTCTATCTGAACATCTCTTGCCTCTTTCTATACTTCTCTGGCTTCTTTCTTCACTTCTGTTGCTTCTTTCTCCACCTCTCCTGCCTCTTTCTGTACTTCTGTTGATTCTTTTGCACTGCTCTTGCTTCTTTCTTGCACCCATCCAGCATCTTTCCGCATCTCGTTTGCTTGTTTCTGCTCTTCTTTTGCCTCTTATGTACCCCTCATGCTTCCTTCTGCACCTTTGTTGTTTCATACTGCACTGCTCTTGCTTCTTTCTGCACCTCTCTTGCAAACTTCTGCACCCCTCTTGCCTCTTTCGGCACCCCTCTTCTCTCTTTCTGCACCCCTATTCCCTCTTTCTGCACCTCTTCTGGCTGTTTATGCCCTCTGTTGCTTCCTTCTGCACTTCTCTTGCCTATTTGTGTACCCCTCTTCCCTCTTCCCTCTTTCTGCACCTCTGTTGCTTCTTTCTGTACTTCTCTTGCTTCTTTCTGCACCTCTCTTGTATCTTTCTGTACCTCTCTTGCCTCCTTCTGGACCCGTCTTCCCTCTTTCTGCACCTCTCTTGCCTTTTTATGCACACAGAGGGCTGCTTTTAAACTGACCTCAGTCTCAGCAGTGCACACATGCAAGTGCAGAAAAGGGCTACTGGCCTCTAAACTGCCATGCACAATTAAATGCTAGGTACTTAGAGGTAGTTTTAATCTCTCTGGCCTATTATGTACTAGGACCTTACAGGAGAGGGCATGCCAATCACAGGGTTACTCCAACCCATAGAATACCCTAGTATATGTAAGTCTTTTACTGTGTTCTAAGTGTATTTCAGCATAGCACTGGCTCTGGGTCTGCTTAGGCAGAGCCCAGGGTCAGTCAGAGTCATTTGCCACCAGTACAAGTCAGCAAAAAGTTGGGGTGTGCCCAGGGCACAGGATGACTTTGCAACAAGGCCTCTTTCTGCACCTATGTTGGTTCTTGCTGCATATCTCTTGCTTCTTTCTGCACCTTTTTTCCTCTTTTTGGACTTCTATAACGTCCCTGAAATCTAAGGGTTTTTTCAGTGAATGTCAATGGTTTTTTTTAAATGCTATTTTCCAACTATGGCAACACAGGTAGGACATGTGCAGAAAGAGGAAGAAAGGTACAGAAAGAAGCAAGAGATATGCAGAAAGAACCCATAGAGGTGCAGAAAGAAGCCTTGTTGCAAAGTCATCCTGTGCCCCCAACATTTTGCCTATACGTACTGGTGGTAACTGACTCTGACTAACCAAGCCTAGAGCCAGTGCTATGCTAAAAGACACTTAGAATACAGTGAAAACACCTACATATATTAGGGAACACTATGCGTTGGGGTACTCCTGTGCTTGCCATGACCTCCTCTGTAAGGCCCTTGTACATAATAGGGTAGGGGAATTAAAACTACCTTTAAGTCAGAGGTACATAAAGATGCTTCTTTAAGTAGTGGTCATGTTTGCAGAGTGGTAGAGAAAGGGAGCTGGGCCTCCGGCCAGCGCTCAGGAATTCTGCTGCATAGGACTCACAGGAGGTACCAGGAGGGCTTCTTACCCCCCAAAGTCCCTCAAGAGAAAAGTGGACTTCATCCCCAATCCCATAATCTGCAATGCGGCATGTTTGCAGACTGGCGGAGAAAGGGGGCGTGCCCTCCGAAGATTTCTTAGTAATCGTACTGTGTAGAACTTACTGGAGTTAACTGGAGGGGTAGTTAGCCCCCAAGGACATTCTTCTAAATGTGGATTATTATTGGGGGGAATCTACCCCTCCTATTACCTCCAGTAAGTACCTCACAGCAGGATTGCTAAGTTCTCATAACAGGTCACGCCCCCATTGCCCACCACTCTGTAAACGTGCTCCCTGGCACGCTCTTGGATGGGGATTGAAGTCCCCTTCACTGCTGGGGGTCCTTAGGGGCCAATTAGCTTACCTCTTACCTCCAAGTAAGCCCCACACAGCGGGATTGTTGGGAGGTGGACAGAAGCCACGCCCCCCCTTTCTCCACCACTCTGCAAATGCACCTCCTGGTGTGCTCTTTGTTGAGGGATGAAGTCCCCTTGCCTCCTGAGGTCCATGGTGGCCAGCTAGCCCACCAGGTACCTCCAGTGCGCCCCACACAGCTGGATTGCTGAGAGCGATCCGAGATCACGCCCCCTTTTTACACCACTCTGCAAATGCACCGCCTGGCAGACTGCTGCTCAGGAGATAAAGTCCACTTGTGTCCTGAGGTCATCAGGACACAAGAGGACCTCATCACCCCACCAGCAGTGTGCTTGCAGAGTGGTATAAAAAGGGGCATGGCCTCAGACTACCTCTCTGCAGTCCAGATTTGTGGCACTTACTGGAGGTACCTGGTGGGCTAGTTGGCCCACAGGGACCCTCAGTATTCAAGGGGACTTAATTCCCCAACTTATTAGTGGTGCAGGGAGGGGGTGGGGTACTCCGGCGAGATGCAGGCTTTTCTTTTTTTAAATATTTGTAGAAGGGGGGATGTGTGGCCCCCCTTCCTTTGCTATTTTTTGGGCCCTGGGTACCCCATCCCCCAGGGCCTGTAATGTACAACAGATGGTACTTTATTTCTTATTATACATTTGTATGCCTTCACCCTTCACACAAAGGGTTCTATTAGGATGGCGGATGGATGGCTGCCGCCAGGCCGGCTGTAGCAACCGCCAGACCGGCGGCGGATATCCACCCACGATCACAACCTGGAAAACTGCAGGTCCCATTAGCAAGGCAGTGACGACCGCTGCAATGAGATTTTCCGCCTGCCACTTTTCCGCTGGTAGCAGTCCGCACGCCTGCCTAGCGGGCGGAACTGGACTGTTACAATGGTGCTGGTGCAGGGCCAGGCTCCACCGGCATGATAATAATCATGCTGGCAGTAGCCAGCCTTTCCACGGAGGTGTAACCGCCATGGAAAGGCATGCGGAGAATGTCTCCGGGGGCCCATTGAGGGCCCCCAATGATTTGGGGGTATGTGGGTACACTGGGGGTACCCATGGTACCCCCATATCCCTGTACCAGGAGGCAGGCACTGCACAGTGCCTGCCACGCAGTGCAGGGACATGCAGGAAATGCTTTTGTGGACTTCGCTGCGGTGCTGCTGGCAGCAGCAACTGCCGCAATGTTAACTGCCGCCATCCGACCGCCGCGGTCTGATTTCGATTGTGGAGCATACTAAAATTGGACCAGCGGTTTACCCAGGGGGTGGTGTTTTCCCGCTACTATGGCGGTCAGAGTGATTTCCAAACACCATCCTAATAGACCCCAAAGCGTTTAAACCCCTAGGGCCTGATTCTGATGCGGTTAGGAAATCTTTCTGATCTAATCGATTTGGAAATGGTTTCTGACCGACTCGGAGCAGGAGAGTCCAGCCGACCGAGTTTGATGAATCTGGATATGGTATGATACGATTTGGTTGGACTTCTTTGGGAGCCTATGCTTCTAACAGCATCGTAATCTGGCCCTCGGTTGGGAAGACATGGTCCCAATCCGATTAGGAAGGAGAAAATGCTGTTAGCAGGCCTTCCTAATCGCATAGTAATCGGGCTCTAGGTGGGAATGCTTTCCTAATCGCATCACAATTGGTCCCTTAGTGTCTTGCTGTTTTATATGAAAGACTATGGTTGCAGGCATTTATGGTTGCAGGCATGAAGAATGAAAACAGAATCTGTAGTGCAGAATTATACATTCCCACAGAGAGGGGTTGCAGGGTGCGCGTGGAAAGCACTGCAGCTGCTTTTGTTACAGGGGGCCGATATGCTGCAAAACGGGCCCTGGTACCAAAAACGGCCCCCCGGGGGTCCAAAACCGGCCCCCATCCTGGCGGCCCAATGGGGAAATGCCTGATGCACACTACAGCCAGTCTGGTCCTGCCCATAAACCATTTAATAATTTGTTGCAAAAAAAGTTATCAGTTTTACTAAAACAAATGCTTTGTAGACAGGCAGATAGAGTCTATCTTTCCAGTAACGATCTACAGCATTCAAAAACGAATCCATAAGTATCTCCTTTCTGCTAAGTACTGATTATTTTCTTTAAACACACCAGAAGAAGAACAAGCCAGTTCTCGGTTTTGTTGTTTGAACTGCAGCTGCAGTTAGGCTACTTGACGTGCCTTCATCTTTTCTGCTGGCTATAACAGGGGGCATTATGAAGTCACAACATAACTGTAGTTACTAGAGTTTAGCAGCTGCATCATATGGTTAATACAAGTTACTGGATACTTCACAATTCAACTGTTCTAAGGACATTAGAGATGGGGGTTTATGCAGAGAGTGCTGTCTCTGATTATATTATAAAATGGATTCCAAATATCATAAATGGAATCGTGACTACAGGCTGCAGACTGGTTGATGCCTCCGGGCTACTGCGTGGTCATTGTAACCCCAGTCAGTGGCGTCACTAGGGGGGTGCGGGGGGTGCGGACCGCACCGGGTGACACCCTCACATGGGGGTGACACCATCTGGTTGCGCCTCCTCCCCCCCCCCTGCCCCCCCCCCCAGCAGGCCTCTGTACATGGCATCCCCTGCACCGCACCCGAAGGCCTCGGAGAGACTCGATCCGCTTTAAAAACAAAAGCGAATATTTAACATTTCCTGATTCTGCTCAGCTGAGCTCTGGAGTAAAGTGGCACGTCGGGTTGGACGGGTGTGTTGCTCTGACCAGATGGTCATGCACACTTGAACCCTCTCCTACCTGCGCAAGGTTAGGAGCCCCGAGGATTGCAGTCGCAGCAGCCCCCAAGTCACCTAAGGAGCGCTGGGTTCACGTGACCCAGACAATACTCACGCTGCTCGTGTAATCTGTTTACTAACATAAACAGCAAGGGAACAGTCTCTAAATCGGCTCAGGGGTGGGAGGGCCGAGCTGTACAACAAAGTGTGGTTTCCTCACAACAGTACTGCCTCACAAGGTACTATTAGCTTTAAAACTGCATTTCTACTTGTGAAAATATGCTAACCATCAGTACAAACTGTTTTGGGGAGATTAATAATGCCGCTCAGTCTCCATTTGTGGCTCTTGGGTTACAAAGCATTCCAGGTCCGGTGTTCCTCCCTGGCCGCTGGGGCCTCTCCCTTTGATACAACTTCTAGCAGCGTCATTAACACTTGCCCTACAAATGGGGCTTTCAGTGCTGGGTGCTCACAGTATTTGGAATATAGCGTTCAGTTCAGGGGCGCAGATCCAAGCCCAATATGTTTAATCAGCAGAATACATTTTAGGTCTGAGGCCTGCCATAGAAACAGAGAGGTGGAGGGGCTGCCCTCAGCATCCAGAATGGGACGGAGAATTTGAGGCCCAAATATTTATATGTGCTTGATGATTTTAAATCAGAGGCTGTCCCACACACAGCCATTAGTCATTTTTTTGCTTCTTTGAAGTTCATGGTACGATCCTTTCTCTGATCTTGTACTAAAAACGGTGGCCGCAACTTCCAGTCTACATTTTTCAGCATGCTTAGTAGGTACTCAGCACAGGTCGCTGTGGGGCCTCTCAGCCTGAGTCCGTAGGTTGCACTTCCACAGTTCTGCCAGGTTGTTTGGGAGTGTCTTAATAATCGGATATGTAGATTGCTGTGGGTCACCTCTCCCACAATGAGAAGAGACAGGCCCCTGCAGCCAACACCGACTGGCCATACTGTGCACATGTATTTGAGAGAGATTGAAGAATAAAAAGGAGAAACCCAGGCTGAGGGCGAACTTAACTGAAAAAGGCAATAGTGGAGTGAGTGAGGATGAAGAAAATGAGGGACAAATTGGGCATTGAAGGCAGCTGTGGGAAGAAAGAGCAAGAGATTGACTAGGACAAATGCAACTTTAATGAGAAGTATCTAACTAGTGTCAACTATTTTGATACTTAGCAAGTAGAGTCAGGAAAAGGCAGTTTCCACAGAAGCAGACCCTTTTGGTTAGTATGGGTATAGTTAGCTAAAGAGAACTGAAAGAAGGATGCACAGAGATCGATTAATCTGTCCGTGAGTTTGAGAGAAGTGACGGGAACGAGAGGGAAGTGCCAACAGAATGAGAAGGAGGGGATGACAGTGAAGGAGAGGACAGGAAACCAACAGCAAAAGAGAGTGCAAGACAAATGGAAGGAAAGATACGGCACGATGAGGAAACACTCTAAGAAATACTTTAATAGAGTGTAGTTAACAGGTGGGCTATATGACTTCCGGGACAGTATTCGAATTAAAATGTTCTCATTAGTTAAAGTTTGAAAAGTGTAATAATGAGGCCCCCCCGCCATTTATATGGAAAAAGACACGGTGCTAAAGAGGGGGGGGGGCGGATAGGGGGGGGTTTTAACCGCTTGGAAATTAGCTTTTACTTTAGCTGTTTTATATCGTAAAATTCTCACGTCTACAAACTCGCTGGTGCCTTGTACACAGATTTCTTTTTGCATTTTGAAAAGCTTTAAAAGAGAAACCACATGAAAGCGGCAGAGAGTGTAAAAGGGGGGGGTCCTGCCCCCCCCCCGTTTAATGTGCGAGAGAGAGGGAGCTAGAGGGAGTAAAAAGACAGAGAGAGAGAGAGAGTTAGAGTGAGAAACACAGAAAGAGAGGGAGCTAGAGTGAGAAAGACAGAGAGAGAGGGAGCTAGAGGGAGTAAGACAGAGAGAGAGAGAGGGAGCTAGACAGAGAGAGGGAGCTAGAGGGAGTACGATAGAGAGAGAGGGAGCTAGAGGGAGCAAGACAGAGAGAGGGAGCTAGAGGGAATAAGAGAGAGAGAGCTAGAGGGAGTAAGACAGAGAGAGAGGGAGCTAGAGGGAGCTAGACAGAGAGAGGAAGCTAGAGGGAGTAAGACAGAGAGAGAGGGAGTCAGAGGGAGCTAGAGGGAGCAAGAAAGAGAGAGAGGGAGCTAAAGGGAGTTAGACAGAGAGAGAGGGAGCTAGAGGGAGTAAGAGAGAGAGAGGGAGCAAGACAGAGAGTGGAGCTAGAGGGAGTACGACAGAGAGAGAGGGAGCTAGAGGGAGTAAGACAGAGAGAGAGGGAGCTAGAGGGAGTAAAACCGAGAGAGAGGGAGCTAGACAGAGAGAGGGAGCTAGAGGGAGTAAGAGAGAGAGAGGGAGCTAGAGGGACCAAGCCGGAGAGAGAGGGAGCTAGAGGGAGCTAGAGGGAGTAAGACAGAGAGAGAGGGAGCTAGGCGGAGCAAGACAGATAGAGAGGGAGCTAGAGGGAGCAAGACAGAGGGAGCTAGAGGGAGTAAGAGAGAGGGAGCTAGAGGGAGTAAGACAGAGAGAGAGGGAGCAAGACAGAGAGAGAGGGAGCTATAGGGAGTAAGACAGAGAAAGAGGGAGCTAGAGGGAGTAAGACAGAGAGGGAGATAGAGGGAGTAAGACAGGGAGAGAGGGAGCTAGACAGAGAGAGGGAGCTAGAGGGATTAAGATAGAGAGAGAGGGAGAAAGACAGAGGGAGAGGGAGCTAGAGGGAGTAAGAGAGAGAGAGGGAGCTAGGGGGAGCTAGACAGAGAGATGGAGCTAGAGGGAGTAAGACAGAGAGAGAGGGAGCTAGAGGGAGTAAGACAGAGAGAGGGAGACAGAGGGAGCTAGAGGGAGCAAGACAGAGAGAGAGGGAGCTAGACAGAGAGAGGGAGTAAGACAGAGAGAGAGTGAGCTAGAGGGCTCTTGACAGAGAGAGGGAGCTAGAGGGAGTAAGAGAGAGAGGGAGCTAGAGGGAGCAAGACAGAGTGAGAGGGAGCTAGAGGGAGTAAGACAGAAAGAGCTAGAGGGAGCAAGACAGAAAGAGAGGGGGCTAGAGGGAGTAAGAGAGAGAGAGGGAGCTAGAGGGAGTAAGAGAGAGGGGGCTAGAGGGAGTAAGACAGAGATAGAGGAAGCTAGAGGGAGTAAGATAGAGAGAGGGAGCTGGAGGGAGCAAGACAGAGAGAGAGGGAGCTAGAGGGAGTAAGAGAGAGAGAGGGAGCTAGAGGGAGTAAGAGAGAGATAGAGGAAGCTAGAGGGAGTAAGACAGAGAGAGGGAGCTAGAGGGAGCAAGACAGAGAGAGGGAGCTAGAGGGAGTAAGAGAGAGAGAGGGAGCTAGAGGGAGTAAGAGAGAGAGTGGGAGCTAGAGAGAGTAAGACAGAGAGAGGGAGCTAGAGGGAGTAAGACAGAGAGAGAGGGAGCAAGAGGGAGTAAGACAGAGAGAGAGGGAGCTAGAAGGAGTAAGAGAGGGAGAGAGGGAGCTAGAGGGAGCAAGACAGAGAGAGGGAGCTAGAGGGAGTAAGACAGAGAGAGAGGGAGTAAGGCAGAGAGAGAGAGGGAGCTAGAGGGAGTAAGACCGAGAGAGAGGGAGACAGAGGGAGCTAGAGGGAGTAAGACAGAGAGAGGGAGCTAGACAGAGAGAGGGAGCTAGAGGGAGTAAGACAGTACCTAGCACCGTACATTTCCGACAGAGGTGGTCCATGCGGTAAGTTGTGAGGGGGTGACACCATGAGTTACCCGCACCGGGTGACACCAACCCCAGTGACGCCACTGACCCCAGTGACTTAATGGAAAAGGCACTGGCCTCCTAAACCAGGGACTGTTGGTTCGAGTCCATCTGGGGTGCAGATTCCCACTTTTTGATGATGGCTTTTATTTTTACAAAGCACAAACCAGCGAATGCAGTGGCTGCTTTATATACATTTCGCAGGTCTCTCAAATTAGTCTCTCTGGAAAATTGAGGCGCTGAGAAGTAAAAAGATATGCACGAAGATCACACAGTTTGGCCAAGTGCAGAAAATGGGATTTAAACCCTCTTTTTGTGGTTACACATTTAAACCTCTGGCTAGATCTCTCACACAGGCTCCCATTTAGCAATAACAGATTTAACTCAATTCAATTTCATTCATTATTCGATCAAGTTAAAAATTATCATAAAAGCACAGATAAATACATCATCATAAAATTATACACATTTTTTTTTAAGGTAACAAATATTTCAGCGATGATTCTAGAATAAAGACATTAATACATTAAAATTGTTAAAAATCCTTTTCATATACTAAGTCTCTGTATTATTATTTAACAATCTCACTGGTCTACGCAAATTCCCCTTTCTCCTCCTCATGCAGGCCCATAAGAATGGTGTTCCCGAATAGCAAACCAAAGGGTCAGATAAATATTTTTTTAAATGTAGTGTTGCCCGGCACTGATTAAAATCTTTAAAATTGGTTTGAGGTGTTTATTCCTTTCATTATCGTATAACCTGCAGAATAAGACTATGTGCAATTCAGTTTGAAGTGATAAATTATCGCATGGGCACACAATTAAATCAGAATGATTATATGTTTTTTCCGGACAGCCTAACATGAGGGGGATCAGATTAGTACAAAACCTCAGTAATATAAATCTGTGTTGTGACCTATTTACATTCACTAGATAAGAGAACCCCCCCTCTATTAATGGTAGGTTACGGTGGTATGTACGGACAGAATGTTTCTCTTTATAATGTTCCTTACACTTGTACTCAGACATCAGTATGAACATATTGGTGACCTTTTGTTTAGAGACCTTCTTCCAGGCCAGTGGATCTTTAAAAGGTTCGGGGAGACCAATCTCCCTTAATACTGACTCCACATAGCTAAGCCACATTAGACCTCTTCCACTTAGCCATGGTTAAGATACTTTTTATTATTAATTGAGTGAGTGGCACTGCATCTCTCTGCCAAATTGAATGCCAAAGGAGTGGGGCTAGTTGTATATAATCTTAAATATAGGGCAAGCCCAATTCCGTGTGTAGGATGCAGTTTGTAAAGGAGGGAGGAAGACCCACTACAGATTGAAAAAAATTATTCTCAGTGGTTTGTAGTAGAGTTGGCGTTACCACATCCCAGACCCTGGCACCATAAGTCGCTGCTGATTTTACTCTTGCCTGATAAATATTTTTTATCGGTAATAAGGGTTTGGCGCCCAGTTTTCTAGTGAAAGATTTTACAGCAGTAATGCCCCTCTCCAGCACCATCTTCCTTCCTTCCATTAATTTTGCCCATGACAGGTCTTTATCAAAAAGAATCCCCAAATAGGGGAAAGAGTCCACCACCTCGATTCTTTCCGCATCCGCGTGGAAGTAAAGCATTTTTTCTCTTTTTGTTGCCCCGGCTACTATTACAAAAGACTTGGTTTGGTTCCCCATCATTTTGTAGTGAATCCATGAAGGAGACATATGCGGTTATCAGCCGAGCCCTGTTATAGCGATTAGCACCGCGTCATCGGCATAGGCCAATATTGGTAGCTTTTGGGTTTCAAAGAGAGGGACATCCCGAGTGGCCAATGTAAGTACTTCCTCAACTCATTTGTGTAAATAGAGAAGAGAAATGGAGCCAATACGCAGCGCTGCCTTACTTCTCTGGAGATTCTAAAAGAATGCGTACAATCTCCATTTTTGGTATAGTGGACTGATGCCGTCGCGTTTAAATACGATTGTCTGATTAAATTTAGTATAGCTTGGCCGACCCCCATCATCTCCATTATGTTCCATAGCTTATCATGGACCACACAGTCAAACGCGGTGCTCGGATGTATGACATTACAATGCATGCTTTTACATCGCATGCCTTTACAACGCGGTTTTTACAACGCATGCCTTTACAACGCATAGTGCTTTGGGGCACTGGATAGTGAATTGTTTAATTTACTATTCCAACTCCAGTCCCCGTGGATAGTAGAGAAGGTGTTGGATAGTACATTAAACCTATTCCCTATCCTAGAGCACCCCCCAGCGCAATGCGTTGTAACGGTTTGCGTTGTAAAAGTTGCGTCGTAAAGGCACTGCGTGGTAAAAGTTGCGTTGTAAAGGATGTTTCCCGCGGTGCTCAGCTCCATGAATGCCATATATATTTTCCCATCCTTCATTCTAGTGTTCTTTTCTGTGGTCAGTGCTAAATTCAGGCACTGACCCACAGTACCCCTTCCCTGGTGGAACCCATACTAGCCTTGATTAAGATGTTGTTATCCTTAGCCCATCCCTCTAACCTAGAAAGGAAAAGGCTGCCCATGAGCTTTGATGTTGTATCCAGCAGGGAAATCGGTCTATAATTTTTTGGGTTGTCCCTGTCTCCTTTTTTGTAAATGGGTACAATGACCCCTGAATACCATGAAGGGGGGGGCTACCAAAACTATACTATTCAGGAGGTTCATCAGGAGGAGTATCCATAGATCTGGGTTATCTTGAAACAAATCAATTGGGATACCATCCGGTCCTGGGGCCTTTCCCATGCTGCATGAATTCAGCCCTACTTTAACTTTGGTGAGAGAAAAGGCTAAAGGCACATGGCACATTTCCTCCGCTGACACATTGTCGGATGGGGTATCAGGATTTAGGGCAAAGATTTTCTCAAAGTGGCAGACCCATGCCTCCTCATTGACATTTGTGTCTATTGTTGGGTCACTAGAATTATTAAAATATGGTGCATTTACCAGCTTCCAGAAATCACAGCTGTTTCCCGAAATAGCTGCCTTATCAATGTCAGCCCATAAGTCCTCCCTAATTGCTTTTTCTCTGTTTTTCTGTGCCAATTTATATGTGGCCCGCAGTGTTTTTATATGTTCCGGGCTTCTAGGCTTGACTTTTAGGGCATACAGCAGAGCCTTCCTCGCTTTTGTGCATAGTGAATTAAACCAGCTGAATGCCTTTTGCTTTATTTGCCGCTTTTGTTCTTGTAAGGGCCGATTTTATATTTCCTAAGATGTGATTGAAAGCTAGCACAACTTCCCCTGCATCAGCTTCTGGGTCTAAACACAATTGTATATTATCTTGTATATTGTGTATGATTTCTGGAATCAACCTAATTTTATCTATATGTGGCCATTTCGACTGAACCTCATTTTTCCTTGCCACAATTGGTGTATCAACATTGCTATACTTTTGTGTCTCCCGTGTTGGTACCTTCAGCTCCATTGATAATATAGCATGGTCACTAAATGTCGTAAAGGAATTTTCTACCTTGACCACCCTTACGCTGAGGGGGAGTGTTAAAAGTATGTAGTCAATCGTTGACTCCTCCCCATTTCGTTTAAAAGTTCTCTGCAAAATATCTGTTCCGGGGTCTGGGTCACCATTTATTTCCATATTTAGGGAGGCTATTAACTTGTTTAAGCCGTTGCCATGCTCACTGTGTATTAAAGGGTGTATTGGGTTTCCCCCCATATCCTCAGATAGGCAATATGTTATAATTACAAGGGTGTATGTTAAAATCGCCTGATCATATGACATTTACGCTCACATTCTTAATGTTACGCACAATATTGGCAATTGCTTCATCAGCTTCCCCCATAATTTAGTGCATATTTGAACCAAATCTGTTATTATAAAAATGTATTAGTAACCATGTCCCTTCCTGTTTTACCTCCAGCGTCAGTATGTGAAAGTTTAAATTTGATTGGGCATTCATCTTTACTTTTACAGGTTGGTCGTTCCGAATTAGGGTCAGAATACCCCCCTTAGCGCTCCCCAAGGTGGAAGGATTTGCTTGGGTCTGAAAAGAGCAATATCCATTTATAAACACTAGCTACATAGCCCATGTTTCCTGAAAACATACTGTTTCATGCTCTTGCCATGTCTTTAATCAATTAATGTTGCTCAATTTGGGGGGGAACACCAGCAACATTCCATGAAGCTATTTTTAATACCGTATTTTGGGCCTCCTGGTGTATTAAGGATGACTGTGCATTCTCCCTAATAGCCATAGTCAGGGTGGGTTGCCTTTCACAGTTCACTTGAGGGCTTGTTTGCGCTTGCAGTAGTCAGTCGCAAGCTTCAAGGTCGGACAGAGCCGCAAATCTGTTCTTGAGCCTCCAATCAGATAGCCCAGCGTTACCCCGAGATGGTCCTCCTGTCTGTCTATCTCTCCTGTGGGTAGCCCTCCGTTATCAATGGCACGGGACGTCTATAAAAGAAACCCAATTATAGGACGGTATTATATGCATCTCTAAGGGAAGCATTACCTAATTGTGCCAGGAAAAAACAACAACAAATTCACTTTTAAAACTTAAAACCGGCATTTGTTTCCTCGGTGGTCCCACCCACAATAATTCTATTATGGCCATGATCATTTGACTTGAGATATTCCTGCTTGTAGCCCCCACCGTATTCAGATTTGGGGTTAGCCAATGGAGAGCTTTAGACATTACTAGGGGTTTGGATTCTGCTTGTCCCTCCCGCAATGGTGGTACATTACACAACACCAGAACCAGTGGGGCAGCTGCTGGGGGGGAGATGTAAAGACTGGGCTCCATTCATTGGAATACCCAAGACTGATCTTACTTTCCTCTGAGAGTCATCATGACTGCCCCTTCCTATCCGGATTCTTTCTTGACCTTTAAATGCTATATCAGAGTTAGCCATTTCTTGATTTGTTTTATCCCTCATTTCATTTAAATTATTGGAGGTGGGATACCTTAGGTTACTATAAACTGGGTTTCTAGGTAAATCTACTATTACTTTGGGAGTTGCTCCTTCAAAGTTATTGTTTGGATGATGGACCATATTGGAGGAAGCAGGAAACGTCTTTGGAGCCATTATAGTTGGATCTGGTCTGGGTCTCTCCTGGTGTATTTGAGGCTTTGGGGCCACCCTTGGGCCTATCTTTGTTAGTAATGCCTCTAATGCACAAGATTGTCTTTAGCCTGGGATTCAAAACCAGTTAGTTTTTCCTCTATCTGACTTAATCTTAACGAGATGGGGTTAAGCATAGTGGAAACCAGTGTTTCTAATCTCTGCCACATAGCCTCATTCATCAGAGGACATGGGACAGGGCTAGATGCTTCCATGCCAATTGGGTCACACTGTGCTGGTTCTATTATTACCTCCAACTTATTTTTTTTTGATCCTGGGGCTTTTACTGATTTCGTTCTCTGTGGGCCCCAAACCTTCTTTCTCTTTACCACGATTACCTGGTAGTATTTTCATGGCCGCCGCCCTAGTGGAAGCTCTTTGTGAGGAGCCAATCAATACCGGCTCATGGGGTATAGGTCTCATAGATGGGTCTGTTTCCTTGGCTGTTTCAATTAACAAAGGTTCATAAAGGGTGCTGTAGGACAACATTCCCCTAAGGAAGATCTTTTATGGTGAAAAGTCTCCAATGATAGGCGGTGTTCTGTCAGTTCAATCTGATGCGCCAGAACTGATGTTGCCCTAGTTAAAAAAGAGTCAAGTGTCCCCGCGATACTTCCGCCCACCTGGGAAGTCAGGCCCTCTCGTTTGCTCATCCTGTTGATGGACCTTGGTACAGTCTGTGGTGCCGGAGGGTAATATCAATAGCGTGGACCCAATGGTAATAATGATGACAAATAAGATACAGGGCGAAAAATACAGTACCTCAAGTGTCCTTGAACGTCAGAGGAGGGCCCAGCCCAGGCTCTTCTGGGCTGCGACGGGCATGGACGGACCTGTCCTTGGCCGTGCGCTGCCCGGGTGCGTCTGTGTGCGCGTCCCGCGCCGCAAGTCAACGCTTCATTTTTCAGCACGACCTGCACGCTAGGAGTGATGGGAGCTGTAATCTCCCTTCTCCAGGAGTGCTCCTGTGTTGGCGGCCCCGCTTCCCCGCACCTCTGGGGGTCCTCCTCGGTTCTCTGGCCACCGGGGACCTCTGCACCGGTATGGATAGGGCTATGCAAGCAGGTGAGAGGTCTGGATACACCATGCCACAGGTCAGCTCTTCGCTTACAGCGCGACCTGCACGCTAGGGGTGATGGGAGCTGTAGTCTCCCTCCTCCGCGAGTGCTCCTGTGTTAGCGGTCCCGCTTCCCCGCACCTCCGGGGGTCCTCCTTGGTTCTCGGGCCACTGGGTTCCTCTGCACCGGTATGGATCGGGCTATGCAAGCAGGTGGGAGGTCTGGATATTTAACTCTTTCACAAGCGAATTGGGTAAACGGTCCAATAAATATAGGCAGCATGTGAAACCACTATGTCGGTGAAGAGGTGTTTCTAAAAAAAGTGCAAAGTCAAGCAGATCGCAAGACAGTGTACCTTATTTTACAATAATATCGCTGGTCCCCCTGATCTTACAAAAGCAGATTGATTTTAGAGATTTTAGGGGTCAGAGGGGTTTATTGCCGCCAATAGCAAAATAAAATAGCCGTGATTTTCGAGGGTGTGGAGTGGGGAGTTGAGTTCTAAGACAGAAGAGTACATGAGACACATGTGAAATAGCATCTTTATTTGTTCTCCATTTAGTTCATACAGAAAAGCAGATTTCATGTCCTGTTTACCAGTGTTTGGTGTCAACAAGGGCATTAGAGAGAGATTGGGGCAGGGCCTGGGATGCTCGTCCTGGCTGTGCCTTGGAAACCACATTGGGGGCGAAGGGCCAAGGGATACGTATGGCTTTAGCCCTGTCCTACTCTAATGTTCCAAACCTAGACTGCACATTTGGAGCAAATTGTAATTTTTTTAGTACTGCTTGTTGTTCTCTTAACAGGGCACATAATGTTCTTAGGAGCCTGCCACACCAGCAATTCACATGCAGGCATTACCAAGTAGCAAGGCTGTCCAGTCTCCATACCAACTCAAACTTCTTTCTTCTGCCACCCTCTACATCTGCTTGCTTTCGCTAACGTTTGTAGGTTGTTTTTACTACCTACTTTGCAGCTGTTTTCCTATTTTTATCTTCTTCCACTTTTCTCCATTTTCTCCATTTCTTTTTTTGTGTTCTGAATCAAAGTGTAACGATGAAAAATATGTCCACGTGCAACCACTGGAACAAAATAAGAGCTTCCTCCTAAAAACCTACCTTAGTCTCATTTTACGTGTATACAGTTTTGAAAAGTTAATCAAGGTATGGACTGAAACCAGGTGTGACTGCTGAATTTGAGATGATTGAGGAGTAACACCACTAACACCAGACCTGTGTTGTTGTGAGCTAAGCCTCCCTAGCGGGTTGGTGTTGGTTCGCTCACCAAGACAAATATTTTAAACGTGGTGCCAAACACTTTGCCATTATCACAAAGGTATTTTCTGTTGTAAATGTATGTTTATGGCCAAAAATGCCCAGTCCACTCCTGTCATAAATTCACAATGGATTCCTAGCAGTCATAAAGGGTCTTACTGTGGCAAATTGTCCTACCACAAGTGCAAAGAAATCCACAGTGGTAAATTTCCCACATGGGATGAGAAATGGTTGTTACAAGGTGTGCTTTGCTCTGTAAATCAACAACCATAACTCTATATTTAAAGGCAGTCATAAACTCCGGACGAACCCCTCCGCACCCAGAAATAGTTGGAAAGTTACTGCTGTCAGGAGCTGGACTAACCCTCATTCTAGTGTGGGACCGAGAATCTAGAAATGGATAATAACACATTTGGGGCTAGATGTAGGTAAATGGTATTTACCGATTCGTAAATACCGAATTTTACTGATTCGGTATTTACAAATCGGTAAATGCTATGTAGGTAAATATTCTGTAAAAATTACAGAATCGTTAAGATTCGGTAATTACCGAATCAGTATTTACCAATTCGGTAATTGCCATTGATTCCTATGGGTCTTGAGGCCCATAGGAATCAATGGCAATTACCGAATCGGTAAATACTGATTCTGTAAAATTACCGAATAGTCAAGGGTGGCAGGGTATCACTTTGACACCCTGTTGCACCCCAGATTAGTGCTTGTGTGCTATGTGTGTCACATGGCACAGGTGTACATGCACAGATTTGCATACACACAGGTATTCGTTATTTACCACCAACTAATAGTTGGTGGTAAATAACGAATCCTGAAGGCCCTGTGGCACTATTTACAGTGCCACCTACATCTCAAATTAACGATTCGGTAAATTTACCAAATCTGTAATTTTTAAGGCCCCTACATCTCAAACTCCAAATACCGGTCGGTAACGGCCAAAATCGGCCGTTACCGACCGGTATTTGCCTACCTACATCTGGCCCTTGGTGGTGGTTTCGGTGAAGGGGTTTTGCAGAGGAGAAAAGAAAATGTTCATGGAGGAAAAGAAAGAATTTTAAAAAACAAATAATTTGTTCAGCTTATTACATTCCCCATGTGAAACAATCTATGCTATGAAGATTTGTGCACAGGAAGAAGAGGGGTCCAAAGGAAATGCAACATGACATTCCTGGAAATCTGCTTCTAGGGCAGATTTTCCCATATACTTCTGGGAATGATGGTGAATTGAAAAAAAAGTAAAGCATATCAGCTGGACATGTTAATCTTCTATATTTTTTACTTTGTTTTAATGAATCGGGCATGTGCTTTTTTACAGTAAGAATTTATAGATTTATTGAGGGCCAATCATCCAACTGTTGCTTCCAAGCAGTTCTGAGGGGATCTGGTCCTGTATTCCAGTACTTCACTTTAGCCACCATACCAAAGGGCTTGATTTCTTAGGAGCTGGCCAATGACAAAATACCCGTTCGCCTATCAAAAAAATGTGCAGCCTCTGACAGAAACATTGATGAACAGCTGATATATTGTTGTGCTATGGGTGCAACTTCGCATATTTAGTGGGCTCATCACAGTACCTGTTCTGTAATAGGTTGTCATCTTAATTTTGTGTGCCAGAAATAAAACAACCTCAGAACAACTGCTGTTACACACCATGCTGCAATCATATAACAGGATGCTGCTTCCCAAAATGCCTGTTTTTTAGTATTGTGTTCTTCAGAAGAAAATACCGAGGTGCCCAATGCGCCAGTGTTGTTGTTTTAAACATTGAGGCTATTCAGATATACTAGGACTATGTATTTTTAGGCAGCTGCACAAGGTGCTTTGGTTTGTGAAAGATACAGATTACTCGCAGATTGTGTGGAAACCCATAGTCAAGTGAAATTCTGTGTCCGGAAGTGAGGCCAGAATTAGGCTCCACTTTCTTCAGTTTAGTCATCACTGCAACCATTAAATCAAAATGAACGTGCCCATACGGATGGTGGGCGGACTTTAGCTGAAAAACTAAAACGATATCATTTTATGTTTTGGCTGCTGGCTTAGCCAGCGTGTGTGGGTATGGGCGGGTCCGGGCCCTCGGAGGGTGGCTGAGTGATGTGCACTACTAACTGTGCATGTTTGTTTGGCCGGCTGTTTTAGGTCGGCCAAACAGACATGCACAGTTAGGTTTCTTCAACCTGGCTGAATCGAACAGCCGGTTTGGAAAAACAGAACAGACTCCCTGTCCTGAGCGGAGCATCACACCAACCTGCTCAGGACAATCCCCTCGCTGCTATCATAACCAGTGAGGGCTGCTCTGCAATTTTTAGTGTAACTAACATAAAACTGATAACTTGTTTGCAACAAATAATTAAATGTTTTGTGAGAATGTATAATTCTGCACCACATATTCAGTTGTTATGCTTCATGACTGCAACCATAGTCTTACATATGAAACAGCAAGACATTAGGGATTTAAATGCTTTGTGTGAAGGGTGATGGCGTAGAAATGTATAATGAGAAATAAAAGGCCATCTGTTGCACATTAAAAGGGTATTATTGCGAGTCACCTTCGAGTTCCATGACATTATAAAGCCACTAGAGTTTAGCAGCTGCACCTTGTGAGTTTAGCAGCTGCACTTTGTGGTAATTACAGGTGACTGGAAACATCACAATTCGACGGTTTTAGGGACATTTGAGACAGGGTTTATTCAGAGATTACTGTCTCTGATTGTATTGTATACCTTATTCCATACATCTGAACACAAATTGAGACTGGTCGATGTATCATGACCACAGTAAGAAAAAAGAGTTGTATCCCCAGGGAACTAATGTATAAGGCACTGGCCTCCTATGCCAAAGATTGCGGTTTCAAGTCACATCTGGGGTGCAGATGCCTACCTCTTGATGTTGCCTTTTATTTTTACAAAGCACAAACCAGTGAATGCAGTGGCACTTTTATATACTTTTCGCAGGTCTCTCAAATTGGTCTCTCGAGAAAAGTGAGTCCTGCAAAGTAAAAAGATTTGCACGAAGATCGCACACTTTGGCCAAGTGCCGAGAAAGGGATTTGAATCCACTTTTTGTGGTAACACATTTTTATTTACATCTCTGGATGGATTTCTCACACAGTCTCCCATATAGCTTTACCACATTTACCTCTTTCACAAGCTAATGGGGTAAACTGTCCAATAAATATAAGTAGCATGTGAAACCACTATATCGGTAGCCAAGTGTTTCTCCAAAAAAGTGCGAAGTCCAGCAGATCAGAAGACATCACACCTTATTTTACGTTAATATCGCTGGTCCCCAGATCTTACAAAACAGACTCTCAAAGTACGATTTTTGGAACCAATCCAGTCAAAGGCCACCGCAAATGTGGGACATGTTCCGTTTGTGATCTCACAATAGAAGGTTCATTGTTCACTGACGGTAATACGTTTTGGCGTCATAATGAACACACGAACTGCAAGACCAAATACACGGTGTATGCTATACAATGCCCGTGCAAGAAGCTGTACATCGGAAAAACTACGCAGGAGGTCCGCCAGAGAATCATTCAACACCGGTCAAGGATCAATAACAAAAACATGACATCTCCTTTGGTCTCGCATTTCCTGCAACAAAAACATTCATGCCTTGACATCAGATGGACTGTTCTAGCTGTCATCAGGGGTGGTACTGGTGACCCTGATCTTCGCCTTTCCCAGAAGGAGGCGTACCTCATACTGAAATTCGATACATCTAACTCCGGTCTGAACGAAATGTCTGAGACTGCCAGCTTGTGAATTTCTTCCGATCCGCTGAGTTGAGGTTGGCTGTGCTGTACTTCTCTATTTGCTTCCTCATTTTCTTATTTCTAATCTATTAGTTATTATTTTTTCATTTCTGCCTTTATTTGGTGTGTGTTCTACACGATTATAGAACCGGGCATGGGATTATAGAACTGCCTTGTTGTTTGTGAATTTGTGCCTTTTGATGAGCTACCGTTTAAAAACACAACATTGCAATTATTGAAACATGTGATTGTATTCCCTGTTACTGCGGGTGGACTTCTTGCCTGTCTCTGTGAATGTGTAATAGGATGCGCTTTCAAGTAACATTGCAATGGCTGAAATATCAGAATGTATTAATCTGTGATTTCAATTCTGTTTTGTGTGAAAAATGCGATAGGAATTGATGCACTCCCATTGAAATACGTAACATTGCAATCATTGAAACATCAGACTGCATTCCGTGTTACCGCGGGTGGACTGATTCCGGTCTTAAGTTATAAATCAGGGCTGTGAATGTGTAGTAAGATGTGCTCTTGTGCAAATCGCTGTAACATCAAAGTGCATTTTTTGTAATGTGAATGTGTTAAGATGTGTTCTTGTGCAAATCGCCGTAACATCAAAGTGCATTTCTTGTGATGTCAATGCGGTCCTGTATGCTAAACGCGCTAGGAACCGATGTGCATTCGGGGTTCCCTTGCGAGCAAGCTTTATCTAAACTACATCTACCAGCATTCCATAGGTCCCTGAGTAGCCATTCCCATTAGCTCTCTGACCCGGTAGTCTTAAATAATGCCACAACGAGCCGCGGTCCACTCATAGATTGAACTCTACGTGGAAATGAAAGATTGATTCCTCCAGACCGAGTAAGTGTACTGCCCGACTTGATAGCATTCTGTCGCGCTTGAATCTCTCTGGTAACGCGACCGTGAGACTAACGCGCATTTATTGGAATTCTTTGTGCAGCGAGACTCGGTGAAAATTGACACCGTTGGCCGGCCTGAATCAGGTTCCGCTTCACTCGCTTTTCGTTCGGAGTTCAGGTAGGAAGCCCCCGCTGGTGACAGTTTGATAGCATTCGTTTGTTGTAATTGGCTGTCTCACTAAATTTGGACATCCAAGTTAAGTTGTGTAATTTTTTCTGTGGCCACTTTCTTAGCTACCATTTCCTGCGCTGCAACTTGAAAGCGGTCCACCAACCCTGAGTGCGTTCCGCACTGCGGACATCACGTTTGTTGGCCTATCAGTGTGCAAATAACAGGTATGATGTACCCCCTCCTAAGCTCCGTGCTAGCCCAATGCTGCGCTAACCGTCCCATATGTAACTGGCTAGTGACCACGCTGAGTATTTTCTCAAATGTCCTTTTCAGCCTTGAATACTTTACGTGATCTACCCACACTACGGCAACTTTTGTGGCCTTGTGCAGGTAATTATTCCTTTCTTTCTCTTGGAGTCAGAGTAGACTGTCAGAGTACTACGAGATATTAATTGACACCCACTCCGTATGTTTTTTCAGATTCGTTACCCCCAGTCCCTGTCCTGAAGAGAACCTACAACATCTAGGTTCGAAACGCGTCGACACTCCCACCCTGTGGTAATCCTAAAGGGTGCCGCTAGGATACAACTATTTTGAGTGTTCCGGACCCTAGCAGTGCAACCCCCAAGAAAGACTTGACCACAGGTTTTGGTAGACAGGCAGGCACCTATTTCCATCTGAATCCCGCCTGTCCCTTGGTCTCATTACTCTAAGGACTGGTTCTTCCTCTTGCTTTATGTGTTATTATTGCACTGTATATAACTACAATTTAATTGAATCAGTACATGTTTATTTGTTTTGGTGTGTCATCACTTGTGTCGTTTGATTCGACTGTTGTAAATATTGTACACTTTGAAGTCTTGTAGATATTGTGTATATGAACCCACTGTTCTGATGGTCATTTTGTTTATGCTTATGTTTTGAATTGCAAAAAAACCCGTAAAAAACGATAAAATAAATGTGTTTGGAATAATAATCCAGTGGTCACGTGGTACAGTGTGACTGCGTGGTTATAGAATTCTTTGAGAATTGTTTCCTGTCCAGCCAACTTTTTTCTGTTTTCCCTATGGTTGAGATCCGGGCTGGGTAGATGTAGGATCCAAAACCTTCATTGTTTCATTGTTCAATAAATATAAGTAGCATGTGAAACCACTATATCGGTAGCCAAGTGTTTCTCCAAAAAAGTGCGAAGTCCAGCAGATCAGAAGACATCACACCTTATTTTACGTTAATATCGCTGGTCCCCAGATCTTACAAAACAGACTGATTTTAGGGGGTCAGGGGGTTTGTTGCCGCCAGAAAAATAGATTAGCAAAACAAATAATTTGATCTCCGGGGGTTGTGGGGGCGGATTCTAAGTCTGCTTTATTTGTTCTCCTTTTAGTTCATACAGAAAAGCAGATTTCATGTCCAGTTAACAGTCTTTGCTTTCAACAAGGGCATTAGAGAGATTGGGCAGAGCCTGGGATGCTTGCCCTGGCTGTGTCTTAGAAACCACCCATGTGGGCGAAGAGCCAAGGCATTCGTTGGGCTTTAGCCTTGTCCACCTCTAATGTTACAAACCTAGACCGTACATTTGGAGCAAGTTGTAATACTTTCTGTAAACGTATTTCAGCTGGACTTGTTAATCTCAGTCTACATTTACATTTGCTTTCATGAATCGGACCCGTGCTTTTTACAGTCGGAATTTATAGATTTATTGAGGGCCAATCATCCAACTGTTGCTTCCAAGCAGTTCTGAAGGGAAATAGTCCTGTATTCCAGTACTGCATTTTAACCATACCAAAGTGCTTGATTTCTTAGCAGCTGGCCAACGACAAAAGACTTGTCCACCTATCAGAAAAATATGCAGGCTGTGACAAAAACATTGATGGACAGCAGGTATTTATTTGTGTTATGGGTGCAACAGTGCATATATAGTGGGCTCATCACAGAACCTGTTCAGTAATAAGCTGTCATCTTAATTTGTGTTCCATAAATAAAAACAACATAAGAATAACTGCTGTTACACATCAAGATGCTGCAATCATATAACAGGATGCTGCTTCCCAAAATGCCTTGCTTTCAGTATTGTGTTCTACGCAAAAATAAAAAATACAAATGTGCTCACTGTGCCTGTGTTGTTGTTTAAACATTAGGGTCATTCAAATACACCAGGACTGTTTATTTTCAGGCAGCTGCACAAGGGCCCGATGCGAGGATTTCACTTTCTTCACTTTAGTCATTACAGCTGCCTTCAAATTAACATTAACAATTATCATTCTCCTGATACAGAGGGAAACGTAAATAGAAAACAACTGTAACCAATCACAGTCCACAATGTCCTTCATAATCTGTCCTTCCTTTCTATGCCCCCTTTTTAGGTCTCGCGTGAGCGAAAGACCTTATGTCGCCCGTTTTCGGGAATGTGGACAGGAGAGGGTGCACGAGCGCAGAGCTGCTCAGTTTTGACCTCGTGAGCGCGCACGGCGCCGTGCCCCTCTCCTGTCCACATTCCCTTGCGCAAACACTCACTCACGCATGCGCACATACACACACTGCATACACACACACACGCGCACACGCACTTACACTTACACAGACACGCAGGCACCCAGACAGGCAACCCCCTCCTCCTCCCCCACAGTCACACACGCATACACACAGACTCCAAGACACACGCACGCTCACACACATACACAGCCCGCCGCCACGCACGCGCCCACACATGCCCCCCCCCCCGCCCTCGCAGGCCAGCCACAAAGCGAAGCCCCACTCACCGGCAGCAGGACTCTTCCTCCATTCTTCGGCACCGGGGCGCAGGGTAGGCTCCTGCCTGCTCCGGTGCTGCAACCAATCGCGGCTCTTCCGTGGGAGGCGGGGTAGGCTCCCGCCCTCCTACTGCCTGTTTCCGGTTGTCGCGCCGGCCTGCCTGACTTCCTGGTCGCAGGCCGGCAGAGTGACGGCGGTGATTTGCGGTATTTATTTATTTAGTTATTTATGCATTTTTATATAGCGCGGACTTTACCCGAAGGCGGTATTTATTTATTTATGTATTTATGCATTTTTATATAGCGCGGACTTTACCCGAAGGCGGTATTTATTTATTGTTATTGTGTGTGTGTGGGGAGGGGGTAACCAGATGCAGTGAACTGTTAAAATAAAGGGATCTTTGTGTACATTTTAACACCTACTATTGTACCTGAAAAATGTGTGCTAACTCCCCAAAAAGAGATAGGCACATTGTTTTTTTAAAATCTATCAGGCTAGCTTGTGATATGTTCGATTGAATGATAAATGCAGGGTCGATAGTTAAAGATTTCTGTTTCTGTATTCTAATGGAAAGTGGGTGCGGTCTCTAAGAGAGACTTTTAGTCCATGTGTTTTTTCCAACTTTGCATTGCAGATATGTATATATGAACCAAATAAAGCCATAATTTGAAATGATCTGGTTGTCATTTACGGAATGATATGACATATCTACACATGCTGTTTGTGCTTTTCTTAAAAGGGAAAATAATTTTGCAGTACGTATGAACACATGCAGTGTGTGTGGTAACCTGATAGCTCTGTCTTTTCCCCTGAAATGGGGCACTTTTCTCTCTTTTATGCACAATCTGACGAGGCTTTATAACCAGCGTTCTTTCTGTTTAATACGTTTTATATTTTCTTTCATACTTCTTAGCTCTGTGTTTGTTTAATTCAAGAGGTCTTAATACCAGCAATCCGCATTTTAACAAAAGCTGCAACTCGATGTCAACTACCGTGGTTTTATTGCATACCATCACGTGCAGCCTAATATTTCTGCATGAGTCCGATATCCCTTCATTTGCCTGTTCGCTGTGCACGCACCTGTGCCATTTCTTGCATGTAATTTTATTGTGCCACTATAGCTCTACTGTGTCACCATTGCAAACATTCCAACTTATAGATAGATAAAATGATAGAGACAAAAAGAAAGCTGTGTTTTATGTTTTGACCCTGTACTTATATGTGCATACATTTGTGTAGTCCATTTCTTCTTGGACTGTGTTGGTGGTATCGGAGTGAATCTTAAACCACCACACACTGAGTGATGTACCCGTCACTGTTTACTATTTCACTTCAACAACTTGAAAACAGGAGACAGCACCAGTGTGTTGCTGCTAGCTTTGTAGTCATTTGGTCCTGTTTGGGGTTTCCGTGGCATGAGTTGAACCTTGCGGCATTGGCAGCATGGTGTTTGGCGATGCACAAGGATGCAAACGATCAGACAGGTACGATGAGTGCAGTTCGTTAACGTTATTTCGTAGCATGCCGACTATGCATTTTATGACATTTGCTTCATTCTATCACAGACTGCCTTAGTTCGAAGTAAGGCAGTGAATGGGTGAACACACCATTTGGCAGCTTGTGAGCCTTTCTCCGCACTCATGCTGGTTTGCTTGCAACCGGTATCAGACTTCAAAGTAATCCGTTCCCCCGTCCCCCGTTGCTCGCTGAAGGCTGTCATGCCCAAGATCACACCGACTGTCACTCAGACCTGGCTTCTCCCACTTTGGCTAGGTGAAAAACAATGTTTATATTGGGCGTCCTGGTTTGTACATTCCAAAAATAGTCGAGCGTTGTTGCAGTAAACATTCAAAAAAAGGTTCGGTTTGGGCTCTTTAATAACAACGCCCACCCTTTACTACATTTTCCAGCACACCTGTGTGGTTTCTGTGAAAGTTTTAAATAAAATGTGTTGATCATATCACGGGTACAGCTGTGCTCCTTGCATTCCCTCCTCCCTTTTAGCCCATCCCTTTCAGCAGCAGCTGGCAGGCACCGTAAGGGGCAGAGCAGCGCACACATTTAAACTTTGTTTATTCACTCTCTCTTACCTAACACAGCATAGCACATAACACCCAAGTCTGACACCACATCACACACAGCAGAGCACATCACACTCAGGCCTGACACCACATCACACACAGCAGAGCACATCACACTCATGCCTGACACCATATCACACACAGCAGAGCACATCACACTCATGCCTGACATCCCATCACACACAGCAGAGCACATCACACTCAGGTCTGACACCACATCACACAAAGTAGAGCACATCACACTCAGGTCTGATATGACATCACACCACACACAACCAACACCACACACACACACAGCACTACAAACACAACCCCACACACACAACCACCCACACAACCCCACACATCACCACACACACACCCACACAACCACACAGACCCACCCACACAACCACACACACAAAACCACACCCAACCACACACATACAACCACACCCAACCACACACTCAACAACACCCTCACTCTATCTATCTTTCGCGCTCACTCTATCGCCCTCACTCTATCTATTGCCCTCACTCTATCTCCCTCACTCTGTTTGTCTATCTAACGCACTCACTCTATCTATCGCCATCACTCTATCTATTGATCGCCCTCACTGTCTATCGCCCTCCCTCTATCTATCGCCCTCCCTCTATCTATCGCCCTCCCACTATCTATCCATCGCACTCACTCTATCGATCGCACTCACTCTATCCATCGCACTCACTCTATCCATCGCACTCACTCTATCCATCTCACTCACTCTATCCATCGCACTCACTCTATCCATCGCATCGCCACAGCATCACTCAGCCCCACCACAACATCACTCAGTGCCACCAAAGCATCAATCTGTGCAACAATTCAACAAAAACAGGTTCAAATATGTTCTCTCAATGTTTCAAGCTTTATTACAAATGTCATAAAAATATGTTAATATTTCACTTCTCTTCTTGGATTTTCATCACAATAAAACACACTGAACATAATCTTCACAAAAGTGATTTACAAACATTTAAGCTATTGCCATTATAAATTACAATAACTTTTATGTAAGTATTAATTATTAAAACAAATAAAAGCCATTGTTATTTGTAATATCAATACATCTAAGTCATGTAAATACAACACATATTGCATTACAAATGCTATAGGTGTCACATTTGCGAAAGTTAAAACTATTGGCATTGTAAATGACAAAGCTATTAATTTAGCGATTTTCAAAACCAACACATTAATACAACAATTGTCATTTACCATACCAATAGCTCAAACTTTCCTAATGCGAGACCTATTGCATTGCAAATGCTTGTTAAGATAAGCCTTGGCAGCGTGCTTGTGCTTTCTTCGCGACATGCAGTATTCACCCTCTGGGCTTCGAACATGCCCAGTGCTTGTCATTAGTTGTTTCGGCTGCCTTTTGTTGGTGAATAGTTTACTCTAGTCCCGCCTTTTGGTTGTTTTGTTCCTGCCCTGGAGACTGCCCCGATACATGGCTCCTTCCACTATCAGCCATGTGTTTAGTTTCGGCGCACTACTGTTTCTTTTCATTCTCTCCTCACCGCTCGCTAGTTTTTCTTATGGTTTCCTGCTTGTGTCTTTGTTGCTTGTTGAGCTTCGGCACCCGTCGCTGCTCGTGTCTTCAGTAAGTGTTAGCTTAAGTGCATGGTTCTCCTTCCAGTTCACTTAATCTCCCTGTGGCCATCTCCCGCCCATCACTGTTCTTTTTCACCATTATCATTGTTCTGTGATTGGCCCATGTCCTGCCTGTTGGGAATTATTTCTACTTCTTTATTAAAAGCACTTCTGTCAACAGATTAGCAGGGTGGGAGGATTGTATTATGGGTTCCACACAGCCCCATACCATATATGAGGTCAGCCGGAGACCCCCAGTGAGCCTGTATGCACTCGGCTCATTGAGAGACTCTTTCATCATCCCAAGCCTTTGTGCCTCAAATTAGCCCTGGCGGGTGCTTGGCAGGGCGTAGTGGGACCGGCAGCGTTGACGGGCCAGGAATAAAGGACTCCAGGAGCTTAGGGGCCCATTAGGATGGCAGTAAGAAAACAACCCCGACCACCAGGGTAGCGGAAATCAACCGCCCGCCTATACCACGGAAAAATCAGCGGTACAATTAGGATCAACCGCCCAAAAATTCCGACTGAGGCGGTACGAGACAAAGAAAAAATGCCCGTAGTGGGGGGAGAAGGCTAAAATCTGTCTCCGGCGGTCAGATTTGTGGATGAAAATCACCAACCCATCGCCATGCCAGCGGAGACACTGCACTGAAAATTAGGCTATCCCCGATGTGACCGCGGTACGTTCCGCTGTTTCCGACCGCCGCGGTCGCAAACAGTGATGAATGGGAGAGCCGGCGGAAGAGCTGTAGCATAGCCACCTCTGCGGACGCTCCATGACACATATGGCAGTCAACAGAAAAAAATCACAACAATGCCACAAAGTGCACACAGCAAACTAGCCATGCCCCCAAAAACACAGACCACACCCCAATGACACAACCACATGGCAACTACAAAAATACAAATCCCAGGACAACCCACACAACACACCTGACAGAAATACCCCATTTGGACACACCCACATAGCTGAGCATAAAACCAGCCCCTTCTCTGACCACAATCCTTTGCAATACTCCACAAAGGAAGGGCCCACACCAGAGCAGCACAAAGGAGAGGTAAATCAACACACCATCACTTTTCACACCACACACAGCACCACCACCACCTCAACACCTGCACCTCTAACCCCTCAGCACCTCACACACCATACACATCACCCCCTTACACACCTGCACCTCTAACCCTTTGCACATCACACACCATGGCACCACAGAAAATGCTCAAATTCCCAGGGAGTGAGTTGACAGTCATGGTAGATGAGATAATCAGAGTAGAACCACAACTGTTTGGTAACCTAGTCCAACAGACACCATTAGCCACAAGAAATCAAATGTGGGTAAGGATAGTCGACAAGGTCAATGCAGTAGGGGCCACCCCGCGCAACAGACATGAAATCATGAAGCGGTCGCATGACCTGAAGAGTGTTGTCAAAAAGAAGAGGAGCAAGAACCGTGAGCTGGGTCAGGGGACTGTCAGTGGCCCTCCCATTCAACCAAGAACATTCACTGCATGGGAGGAGAAGGTGCTTGCCATACTGCATCCAGATAGTCTCACAGGAATAGCTGGGGGAGTGGAGGCTGGTAAGTACAAACAAATGTAGAACATTACACTGCTATGTCCTGTCCAACACAACTACGAAGCTACATCTCAGAGGCACAAGTATATCCATATGCACCACTAAATCTAACACATGTCCCACAGATGTAAGATACACTACACCTGAATCACCCCAAAGGTAACCAACATTTACAGGGTTGCATGTGTTCTTCAGCCACAAGGATATTTACGGCAGCAGTGCGGGGCCAAGGCCTAGCCTCCTCTCATCCCAAGCTGGGAGATCTATATTGTAGTCGCCCCTTCTCCATGTTGGGAGGGGTGGCGAGCTGCTTGGTTGTTTTTGCCCCCGCAGAGGTCTTCCCACAGCTGCTGATGTCCTCACTCCCACCCTGGTGTCAGCTATTTCGCGGGGGGAGGGAATTCTGCGCATGTCGCCCAATCCCAGGCGTTAACTGAGTCTCTCTTCCAAGCAGGTTTCGGTCTGGCACTGTAAGGCCAGTGTCCACTGCCTCCTGCGGGGTTGTTCGCAGGTCTGCTGCCTACTCCTCCACTGGTGATCTTCAGCGGCAGGGTGAAGTTCTGGCAGCAGTGTTTGGGCCAAGGCCCAGCCTCCCCTCACCCCACACCGTGAGATCTGTATTGTAATTGCCCCTTCCCCAGCGAGGGGGGCAGAGAGCCGCTGGCTTGTTTTTGGCCCCCACGTGGGCCCACAGAGATCCTCCACAACCATCGATGTCCTCGCTCCCCCCAGTGCCAGCTATGCCGTGAGGGAGGGTATTCCAAGCCCATCATCTGAGCCCAGGTGTCTGAAGGGCCTCACCTCCATTCCTGGCAGGATGCGATCTACCACTGGAAGGCCGCACTTGCTGTCTTCGGCAGGGCTGCTCCCAGGTCTGCTACTCTCTCCTCTGATGGGCAACCACGAACATTCTATTCCTGCCCCAGGTGCAAGCTGCTCATCGTATGAGCGCTCCGGTGCCCTTTGTCCATAGAGTCAGACGGATAATGGTCAGATTGACGTATCACAGGAGGGCCACCTCAGAGCTCCTATGCTATGTGGCCATCTTGGCAAGTGCCAAGCCACGCCCCCCTGAAGCTGATCATGATTGTCTTAATGTGACCAAATTGTGTACCAAACCGTGACCTGACCGCCATGATGCTCCGTTGCCTGAGTCAGATCATGTTTTGTTTGTGAATGGTTCATGCTTGAGAGATTCAGGTGGTGCCTTGCTAGCTGCGTATAGAATCTGTACTGTGATGGGTGTAGTTGAAATGTTGTGGTTGAAAGGAGTGTATTCAGCACAGGTGGCTGAATTGATTGCACTTACCAGGGCTTGCAGCATTACTGAGCAAATAATAGTAATCGTATTTACTGACAGTCAATATGGTTTTGGGGTGGTACATGATTTCTGGCAGTTGAGGTCTCAACTTGGGTTCAGGATCCTCTTCGAGTTCATCAATACGAAACAGAGAGTGTGTAAAAAACCTACTGATGGCACTACAAAAGCCAGCTCAGTTTGCAGTAATCAAATGTTCCGCTCACCAGACTTGTCATGATTATGTGACCGTTGCCAATCGCTACGCTGATGAGACTGCGCATTATTGCGCCCTGGTACTGGACAGAACGCCCACTCTAGTGTTTGTGACCGAAACTTGGGCCAAGGATTCTTCCGACCCTGATTTAATAGAGGCTGTCCCTGAAGGGTACTGCCTGGCCAGACTCGATAGGCAGGGACGAGTGGGAGGGGGGATAGCGATCCTTCACAAAGATCACCTACAATGCCACACAGTACCCATAACCGATTTTCCTGACAGTTTTCAAGCATTTTATTTTACAATAAAGGAAGCGCAACGCCCCTTCTTTAACGGTATCTTAATTTATCGACCCCCTGGCTCGAGAACCCACTTCACGCACCACCTTCTCCAATCTCTTGAACCCTATTTTGGCCGAGACAACTTTTCCATCCTGGGTGACTTTAACTACCACCTAGAACGGCACGACCTTTCTGATACCTCCTGTCTCATTGAGGCTCTAGAATCTTGCAGGCTAACGCAACGTGTTACGGGAGCCACACATCGTGCAGGACACACTTTGTATTGCATCTTTTCCAATGACCCCCGTTTGACTACCAAGGACCCGATCCATCTTTCCTGGTCTGACCATCTGGCGGTCCCTTTCCTTTTGAAACATCATAGGGTGAACTCCTGTAAAATAGGGAACCACACAATAGAGACTACCAGAAACTTCAGGAATATTAATAGCAATTCCTTCGTGCCCTGGGCTGCAAGCCTTGCTACCACTGGCCTAGATAGCGTACAGACTGCAGTCGCTCACTTTGATCAGGTCACTACCGAGGCCTTGAATAAACTGGCCCCAGTACAATCTCGGCGCCGCGCCAGAAAGAGACCTTCTGCCCCCTGGTTCTCCGACTCCCTTAGGCTTCTTAGGCAAGAAGTGAGGAGAAAGGAGAGGCTATGGCATGCTAGTTGGGACCTCAAGAACAAGGAAGCTCATAGACTTCTTGTTAAAAAATACAAAGCTGAAATCGTGCAGGCTAAACAAGAATACTTTGTTACCGCGACTTCCTCGCTCTCCTCTCCGAAGGAGCTCTTTAAAACTGTTGACTCCCTGGTCAGATTGCAAGCCCCTGACCCTGTCATTCCTTCGCAGGATCTTTGTGATAAGATTGCCTCCTTCTTCCATTCTAAAATTCAGGATATCCACCTGGCCCTCGAGGAACAAAGAGCTGTTCTCAGTGCATCTACACCTAGGGTAGAGATGAGCCTGATCACCACAGAAATCTCCCCACCATGCACCCTGGACTCTTTTCCCCCGCTGGCCTTGCAAGATCTCGAGCTACTGCTAGCCAAGACCAAGTCTGGTTCCCCTCTGGATACCTGCTCACTGAAAGTCATCAAGCAGTGTACGGAGACCCTCTTACCACCGCTGCTAGAGGTAATGAATCTAGCCATCAGAGATGGTATTTTCCCTGTAGAGTGGAAGAAGGCGGTAGTAAAACCCCTGTTGAAAAAGGCCTCTCTGGATCCGGGGGTCCTAAAAAACTTCCGGCCTATCTCCCTACTCCCTGCCCCAGCGAAGATGCTTGAGACACATCTTAACAAGCATCTCGCTGTCTTTGTGGAAAGTTCGGGATGCTTAGACTCCTCCCAGCATGGATTCAGGAGAGAATTCAGCACCGAGTCAGCCCTCACCATCGTGCTCGACAAGATCCGCACGACAGTAGATGAGGGCCAGACCTCTCTCCTGGTCCTGCTAGATCTAACTGCGGCTTTCGATACCCTCTCCCCCTCAGTACTTACATCGTGGCTGAGGGAGGTGGGGGTGAAGAACGCAGCTCTGGATCTTTTGACCTCTTTCCTCACGGGGAGGGAACAAAGAGTCAAGCTTGGGGAGTTCCTATCTCCATCCCGACCTGTGCTATGTGGGGTTCCTCAAGGGTCAGCACTTAGCCCGACCCTTTTCTAATATCTATGTTACCCCACTAGCCAAATTAATAAGATCGTTCGGGATGGAGGTAGTCTCGTACGCAGACGACACTCAAATCCTCGTCTCTTTTCCCCATTCAGATGAACTAATCGCCTCCAAGTTTAGATCGTGTATGGAGGCGGTTGGTCAATGGATGATCCAGAACTCTCTGAAACTGAATGGGGAGAAGACGGAGGTGATGGTGTTTGGGGGGAAAGAAAACATCTGGTCAGCCAATTGGTGGCCCGACTCACTTGGAACATGCCCTTCCCCCACATCTTCTGCTAAGAATCTCGGGGTGCTAATAGACCCTGCCCTTGACTTAGGCAGCCAGGTGAGCAGAACCATTTCCACCTGTTGGGGCCTGATTCACACCCTACGAAGGATCAGGAAATATCTCTCTTTCCAGGCAAGAAAACAAATAGCTGTTGCTCTCATCGGCTCGCGTCTGGACTACTGTAATGCGCTGTATGCTGGACTTAACAAAGGACAGCTGCAGCGCTTACAGGTAGTCCAAAACGCCATAGCCAGATTTGTCCTGGACATTCCCAGACGCTCCTCGGCCACTGCAGCCAGGAAAACGCTGCACTGGCTGCCGGTAGAACACCGAATCCGGTTTAAAGTTCTATGTATGACCTACAGAGCCATCGCCAAAAAGAGCGACACTGGAATAGGATCCATCATCTCCCACTATGTCCCCCGAAGGAACTTGCGTTCCTCTGGGAAACTGCTTCTGGCAGCCCCCCGTGTACGAAGAGCCAAATGGGGTGGCAGAGCCTTCTCCACTCTTGCTCCTAAGTGGTGGAATGAACTTCCTCCGGATCTGAGATCTCTCCCGTCCTTACAGAACTTCCGTACTGCTTTAAAAACCCTTCTCTTTCAGCAAGCATATGTGTAGGGCTTCATGTCTTTTTCCTGATCATTCTCTGATCATTTTTGCTAGGCGCCTTGATACCTGCGGGTTATTGTTTTGCGCTCTATAAATCTCTTTTCATTCATTCAATGCTTTCGCAATTAATGGAGAATCTTTGAAGGAACAGTCTGATGAAACAGAATGCAGATTGATGTTTTCAGTTGTGGAAACTTGGGAAGAGATCAAAGAATTACAAGATACAGACCCACAAGCAGAGAGAAATGGGTAAGCATGGGCGTAAAATACGTTCCGTTCGCAGAATTTGCTGATTTTCTGCAATTTCGCGGCCCGCGAATCTCGCAAAATTGCAGAAAAATCCGCGAAATTGTGTGCGGGACGGATTTTAAAAAAATTAAGTACATGAAGCACTTATAGGGTTACAGCAGGTGCCCAAGTTGAAGCTAATTTCTTTGTAACCATTTACAAAATGGTTACAAAGAAATAACTTCAACTTGGGCACCTGCTGTAACCCTGAAAGTGCTTCCTGAGAGGCACCTCCGGAGTTGTTGCCTACTTGTAACTATTTTCTGACCCTGCTCTGACCCTCGAAGCAGGGTCCGAAAATAGTTACAAGTATGGCACAATGCTCCAGGCTGTCATAAAAATTAAACCACAACAGGAAGCACTTACAGATAAGGAAGCAGGTGCCGGACTTGAAGCTCAAATTCAGTAACACATTAACCAGCCCCCGGTTGAGGCTGGGCAGGTGTGCTTTCTCCCCATAATCTACAGTGGTGAACCAAAGGGTGCTGTGATGAACCAGAGGGTGGCAGTGATGAACCAGAGGGTGACAGTGATGAACCAGAGGGTGGCAGTGGTGAACCAGAGGGTGGCAGTGATGAACCAGAGGGTGGCAGTGGTGAACCAGAGGGTGTCAGTGGTGAACCAGAGGGTGGCAGTGGTGAACCAGAGGGTGCTGAGATGAACCAGAGGGTGTCAGTGATGAACCAGAGGGTGTCATTGATGAACCAGAGGGAGGCAGTGATGAACCAGAGGGTGACAGTGATGAACCAGAGGAGGGTGGCAGTGGTGAACCAGAGGGTGGCAGTGATGAACCAGAGAGTGGCAGTGGTGAACCAGAGGGTGTCAGTGGCGAAACCAGAGGGTGGCAGTGGTGAACCAGAGGGTGCTGTGATGAACCAGAGGGTGGCAGTGATGAACCAGAGGGTGACAGTGAGGAACCAGAGGGAGGCAGTGTTGAACCAGAGGGTGGCAGTGATGAACCAGAGGGTGGCAGTGGTGAACCAGAGGGTGTCAGTGGGTATTCAGAGGGTGGCAGTGGTGAACCAGAGGGTGATGTGATGAACCAGAGAATGACAGTGATGAACCAGAGGGAGGCAGTGTTGAACCAGAGAGTGGCAGTGATGAACCAGAGGGTGGCAGTGGTGAACCAGAGGGTGGCAGTGATGAACCAGAGGGTGGCAGTGATGAACCAGGGGGTGGCAGTGATGAACCGGAGGGTGACAGTGATGAACCAGAGGGTGGCAGTGGTGAACCAGAGGGTGGCAGTGATGAATCAGAGGGTGGCAGTGGTGAACCAGAGGGTGTCAGTGGTGAACCAGAGGGTGACAGTGGTGAACCAGAGGGTGCTGTGATGAACCAGAGGGTGGCAGTGATGAACCAGAGGGTGACAGTGATGAACCAGAGAGAGGCGGTGTTGAACCAGAGGGTGGCAGTGATGAACCAGAGGGTGGCAGTGGTTAACCAGAGGGTGGCATTGATGAACCAGAGGATGGCAGTGATGAACCGGAGGGTGACAGTGATGAACCAGAGGGTGGCAGTGGTGAACCAGAGGGTGGCAGTGATGAATCAGAGGGTGGCAGTGGTGAACCAGAGGGTGTCAGTGGTGAACCAGAGGGTGACAGTGGTGAACCAGAGGGTGCTGTGATGAACCAGAGGGTGGCAGTGATGAACCAGAGGGTGACAGTGATGAACCAGAGAGAGGCGGTGTTGAACCAGAGGATGGCAGTGATGAACCAGAGGGTGGCAGTGGTTAACCAGAGGGTGGCAGTGATGAACCAGAGGATGGCAGTGATGAACCAGATGGTGGCAGGGGTGAACCAGAGGGTTGCAGTGGTGAACCAGAGGGTGCTGTGATGAACCAGAGGGTGGCAGTGGTGAACCAGAGGGTGGCACTGGTGAACCAGAGGGTGGCAGTGATGAACCAGAGGGTGGCAGGGGTGAACCAGAGGGTGGCAGTGATGAACCAGTGGGTGGCAGTAATGAACCAGAGTGTGACAGTGGTGAACTAGAGGGTGACAGTGGTGAAGCAGAGGGTGCTGTGATGAACCAGATGGTGGCAGGGGTAAACCAGAGGGTGGCAGTGGTGAACCAGAGGGTGGCAGTGGTGAATCAGAGGGTGCTGTGATGAACCAGAGGGTGGCAGTGGTGAACCAGAGGGTGGCAGTGGTGAACCAGAGGGTGGCAAGGATGAACCAGAGGGTGGCAGGGGTGAACCAGAGGGTGCTGTGATGAACCAGAGGCTGGCAGTGATGAACCAGAGGGTGACAGTGATGAACCAGAGGGTGACAGTGGTGAACCAGAGGGTGGCAGTGGTGAACCAGAGGGTGGCAGTGATGAACCAGAGGGTGGCAGTGGTGAACCAGAGGGTGGCAGTGATGAACTCGAGGGTGGCAGTGATGAACCAGAGGGTGGCGCTGCTAAACTGCCCGGGAGCCCTGTGGGTGTGAGCCCCGCGCTGCTGAGCTGCCCAGGGATTGTGAGCCCACGCGCTACTGAACTGCCCCGGGGCCCAGTGGGTGTGAGCCCCCGTGCTGCTGAACTGCCCCAGAGCCCTCTCAGTGTGAAAATCAATCATGCTCAATTGCCTGGGAGCCCTCTGGGTGTGCGCACACATTGTGCTAAGTGCCCCCCTGCCCTCAGTACATATATACCCGTACCGCACAGCACCATTATGCTCTTGCACCATGAAGTCTGGGGCCTGGATACTCCTGATCCGTGTAGGTGGTACCACCATCTGGTGCAGTCAAAATGTAAAGTCATAACTTGCTACACAGCACCAATAAACATGTGTCCCCCCTGGCACCGGTATGCGCATGTACCAGGCGTGGAGCACCCGCATGCCACTGCACCCTACTGCCCAGCGCCAGCATATGCCTGTACGGGGCAGTTTAGTATGAGATGGGACATTGTCCAGCCGCAGCAGCTGCATGCGCCTGAACCCACTGAGCAGGATCAGAATGGCTTTGTACCAACACGCGCAGCAGAGCTATCTTGGACATCTGAAGGATTCTGGGGTCCTGTGCCAAACGTATTTTTGCATCCATGAGTTTCCCAAGCGCCATCCCCGTGTAGCTCCTGTGAAAAGGAGGCTGCTTTCTCCTCATCTGCTGCTCTGCTCGGCCTCTGACCCTTTATAAACAAGATGCATGTGAACTCGCATAGAAGCCCCGCCCATTTGGCCCCCTCCGGCAAAGTTACAGGCACACGTGGTCACATATGTGTGCAAATGGCACAAAAATCCGCGAGTTCGCGGGAATATTCGCGAACTCGCTGACTTTTTTTGCAATTTCGCACAAATTAGCGGACCGCGAATTCGCAATTTTCACCCATACTTAGAAATGGGTGGATTAAGACAGGATTTAATCATAGACAGGAAGATGAAGTGTGGGTATACATGGATGAAAGACCTGTGTTGACAGATAGCCTGTTGTCTCTGATGGCAAGAAATTGCCATGAGCCTGCACGTGTGTGAAGAGAGGCTATGTGACGTCTCTTTCATCAGATCTGGTACAATCACAATTTAGAGCCATTGCAGAGAGTCTGTGTCAGAGGTGTGTGATATGTCAACAACAAAATGCAGGAAGAAAAACAGTGGTCAATACAATTCACATTGGGAAATTGGGAGGTCCTTCTACCCGCATGCAGCTCAATTTCCTTGAGATGCCCCCTTGCAATGGATTGAAATATGTCCTTGTGATTGTGGGTCTGTTTTTTCATTGGGTAGAGGCTTACTCCACAAGATGCAATGATAGCCTAAATGTTGCTAAACTGCTTCTTAGAGAGCTCATCCCTAGGTTTGGATTTCCAGTCTCGTTGGAATTGGATAGAGGTACACACTTTAACAATGAAGTGGTACGAATGCTTTGTGATGCATTGAAAATTGAACAAAGGCTACACTGTGCCTATCAGACAGATGCTCCTGGTGTTGTTGTTAACCACAATAAAGCCGCTCCCAGTAGGGTGTCGCTAAAGCTAGTGCAGATTAATCTGCGAGTGCAGGCATCTCCCAAAAAGTGAAGGACTGGCCTCACACACCACCTGGTGTCATTCTTCATCATTGACCAGTCCTCGCCCTCTAAAAACTTGGTTTGATAGAGGGCGGGCAGATACGTGACTACAGGGATGCACTTCTAAACTAAGTGGGGCCCATGGAAAAAGATAGTGAGGTTAAAAAGAAAGGAGAAGGGATAAATATGAAGCAACAAGACACTGTTCTAAAGTTACCTCACAAAGCCTTATAATTAGGGCTCCCGGTTTTCCGTTTAAACGGATTTTTACATTTAAATACAGACGGAAAACAAGTTTTCCTTTATCTGTATTTATATATATATAAACGGGGAAATACTATAATACATCAATAGAATTACACACCCAAACATCTGGTGTCTCCCCCTCCTTAGAGGGTTAAGAGGTGTCGGCCTGGGCTGAGCCAACCGGGCACACACACAGCCGAGTACTTCACAGGTCTTTGACAGACCGGTTTACTTGTTAATGAGGCTTTGAACCCTTAGCCCCTGCCTCGTCACTCTGCTGATTGCACCAGCACCTGTCTTTTCCTCGCAGACTGGGGTTTACTTCTGGACACTAAAGACAAACATCAAACTTAATAAAGAAAAAAACCCTCCCGAAATCGTGTCAAGGAGAGTATAAAAAAGTGTGTAAACATTTACATTTAGAATCCTTTGAAAACATTGCATGTTATTCGCCAACTTTTTTCCCTTGCCGACAACATTGTTGGTGCCACACATCACGAGATGCACTCCAGGTGGGATGGGATTTCATCCAGCAGGCCGTGCACACAACTACTGCAGTCCATTAAGCGCTACATAAATACCAGTGTAATACAGTATCTATGTCCCTTTGAAAGAGCTTTCTGTGACATGAAAACCAGCAGCTCTGGCGAGTGCTATATAGGGACAGGTACTGTAAGGGTCGGACCAACCCCACCCCCTCTACTGGTCGGCCAAATCCCCACACTGGCACTCAGGGAGGCGGGTCTCAGGGACTGCCTGTGTGCTGGAGGCGAAGCCGTGAATAAACAAACGCTCAGTAGTCCAACCAGGAATGTGGGGGATTAAGAGAAGTTTAAAAGATAAGATTTTTTAAAAAAGAGAAAGAGAAGTTTAAAAGATAAGATTTTTTAAAAAAGAGAAACAACTTTAAGAGCTTGATTGTGCGTGGGCTGAGAAAGGAGACAAGAGGCAGTCGGTTTAAGCACCACAATGAAATGGATCCAAAAAAAGAAGAAACACTTTTTGCTGCAAATGTCTTTGCAAAATGCAGCCTCAGGAGGAGAGAAAAAAAGTTTTAATATACAAACAATACATACATAACTAAATAAAGCAAGACAGAGTAATCACAAGGTGGGCAGATTGGTTTTATTTACACTGAAACACATTAGTGCCACCTTACAGATTTTGTGAGCGAAGCGCTACTTTTCCTTTCATGTTGTTAGCTTTTCAAACAAAAACACTCATTGATTTCTGAATAATGAGTGTAAAAGTTTAAGTTGTATTCCCTATGAGTGTTTGCTTTTTACGGTATGTTGTTAGTTTTTTTCAGGCAGCATATTACTGTAGTCCAGTGCATAATTTGAATAGAGTTGCTTCTAGGTGGTTTTAGCGGGGCACAATTGGGTTGCAGCTGAAGGCCGTGTGAGTTTCTCTCAGTGGGGCAGTATGGTGTTCAGTGGGGGAGAGGATGTGGCACTCTGCCGGTGACAGAAACTGCAAGGCTCTGAGAAAAATGGCTTGTAATAGCACTTTTAAGCACATTTGGGACATTCTGCAAATTGCAACGTTTTTAGATGAATGTACAGTGTTGACCAAGAACAACTGAGCGCATGTTTGCATTGTCAATTTAAATAAATGTGGAAAAATACTAGCTGTAGCGTCGTCTTTTGCTTGTGGCAAAAATAAATGTGGATAAACACAGAAAAAATGCCCAAAAAATAAATATGGATAAATACAGACGGAAATGGCAAAAAAATAAATACCATAAAACTGGGAGCCCTACTTATAATACAGAGTATTCTATTAAAAAAAATAGTACCTCTAGATCCGAGATGGAAAATCGAAATCAATTTTCACTAAGGGGGTAAGCGTATATGTGCTTGTTTTTTAACCGCTTTCATACCAATCCTTCTCTTGTAATGGATAATACAAAATCTACCTCATCGTGTTTATCCTAATAAGCATACTAATTTACAAGACCACAATGACCGAGATGACAAAAATGCAAGAAGGAGTTGTGATAACTAATGATTTAACAAGTACTGACTTACACCATGATCGTTCAATTAAGGATTTCTCACTAAATGTGTTTACTAAATTGTTGTATGAGTACGTCAACACTATGGATGCAAGAGATTTTTATGTGTGCATGCCTTTACCTAGTTCTTTATCTGAAGGGGTGAGTTATCATCACCTACGTTTAACATATGGCATATCTTGTAGTGTACTAACAAGTTTGTTCTATTGTAATGGGTAATTTAAATTTTATTATTCAAATTGGAACTGGATTTTTCCAGAAGTTCCAGTTAAGAACAATTTAAATGTAGTGCCAGAGGCACTGATACTGAAATTATGGGAAATTTTTCCATCCTACATCGCCTATAATATTGCATATGCGCGTCAACATAGCCAGACTTGTGCTTTGCATAGTGTAGAAAAGGAATTTATAAATCCAGTAGAAGATTGGAGGGGGGACATGAAGACAAAATCTGAAAAGCAAATGAAAACACCTCCATGGGCAAATAGGGACAGTGAATATAAAAAAGGAGACTGCAATGACTCTAGATTGGCAACCTAAAAAACGCTTTGCATATTTAGACACAAAACCGGGCATAACAATAAATTCATTGGTTCCAATGAATGTGAAAATACCTTCCTACTTATGGGAGTTTGGGGACTGTATTTAGCAGGACTAGACACTGTATTTCCAGGAGTATATTTTGTTTGTAGAAAAAAATCCTATTATAAATTACCTAGACATTGGTATGGAAGTTGTTATATGAGATTAGTGTTTCCAAATGTTTATCATATAAATGAAACCAGTGGAACCACAGAAAGAAAACTTACACACTTTAGGACAGCAATAAGTGCTGCTGAAATTATTTGGGATATTTTTGGAGCTATAAAATCCTCAGTTAGCGTAATATTAAATTCACACAAAATTTGAGAACTCACAACAGTAGTAGATCAATTATCGATGGATAGTGCTGGTGGATTTTTAGTAATTGATACGGAAATGGTTGCTATCAGAACTATGGTTTTACAAAATCAACTTGTTTTAGATGTACTATTAGCCAAAGTAGGTGGAGTCTGTTGCATGCTGAAAGTTCAACAATGTTGCACTTATCCCTGATAAAAGTAAGGATTTGAAGGGATATATCAGTAACATTACTAATCTAGGAAAATACCTAACTAAACTAAAAGTATATGGTGCTTGGCAGACAATTAGGAAAGGATTTTCATCTATAGGAAATTGGTTTGCAGCACTGGGATAAAGTCTAGTGGGGAAAATACTGACACCATTATTGACAATTGCTATTGGTTTGAAAATAGTACTAATATAATAATAATATAATAATAATATATTGATATTGTAAATGTAGACAAAATGATTAAGAAAATAGAGGACTAAAAAGAAATAGAGCAGAAGTTGAATTAGAAGATAGAAAATGTTTTTTTTGATGTTATGAAAAATCTGGAACAGATTAGACTGAAACAAATGGAGACAACTGCATTCTAATGTGACATCAGAATATGATCAGATAAGATTGTGTGATGGCTTGATTCACCATCAAAGGCGGAATGGATTCTCCTTTTCAAAAGAGATAACGATAATTATTTCTTGATGAAAACTGGTTTAGCTGGAAAACAGGAGATTATATACTGCATAAAAAAAGCATGCAGAAGTGTTTGAAACATGAAGATATCAAAATATAAGCAAAGAGAGATAAGAAGCAATGATATGTACTATGCATGTAAACATGAGTTTTATTAAACAAACCTTAGTTGACATAGAGATTGTGGTGACGAAAACTTCTAATACGCATCAAAATAAAATGATATTTCATATTAAAGCTCCTGAAATGATTTAAACGCTTAATTCAATAATAATCAATAGTATGACAAAACTGCAACTTTCTATAACGTTATATGATAAAACTTGAATTTCAGAGTGACACGTTGATATTTATTTTGAAAAATGATGGCCATGTAAAAGATGTTACAATATTTTTTTTAGTAGTGCCTAATATTGACATGTAACCGCTTAAGAAGAATAGTAATTGATTTAATCAAAAGAAGTAGAAATACAATTATTAATGTGTGATTTATAATAATCTTAACGTGGTAATGATTCAGCAGAATTTCATGTTAGCCTCAGACGCTTTTTCTTTTTTGCTCCAAAGGCAGAATTGAGTTGAAGTAGTCCCTTTAGATGCTGTGAGAACTTTCCATGAAGTTTCTTTTCTGTATTCAACAACAATGGGTTCACTTTTGATTTTGCAACACTATTGAAAAAAACCTATAAATATGATTGCAAACCCTGGTTAAGCGCCTGGGAACCGATAGACTGTGAATAAAGGGAAGTTTCTTACTTCTGTGGAAAAGATGAACATTTGGAACTCAATGAATTTTCAAAAGGATTGCTTAATACTTCCCAATTTCTTAGTGAGGTAGTGATCACACCATGAGCATCCAACCGTGAGTGCCGTGCTACAGTTCTAATTTGGTCAGACCCCTATCGAAGACGGACTATATCTCAACCATATTTTGGTTTGTATGATATGATAACTGAATCTCAAATCTTTTATTCTCTCTCTCTCTCGCTCTCTCTCCCTCTTTTTCTCTCTAGTCAACAAGCAAATGTCCAATTATTGAATCTGATTTATAATGTGTGTTATTTGCACTAATTGACTGTTATTAACCCCTCCCACGGTTATGACGGAACCGCTCCGTCAAAAGCACAGCCCACCCAAGGGGCGAGACGGAGCGGTTCCGTCACAAGCGTTGGAGCACCGCGCGCCCGCCCCTTAGCGCTGCAGCGGAATTGCCGCCGCAGCGAAAGGGTTAAATCTGATATGAAATGCGATTTCATGTTCTATCCATCCAAATTGAGGCTTTAGATAAATGCTTTCCATGAGAAAATATTCTTGTATATGTGTCAATTCTTTGGGTCATAACTTTCTTGTCTCAAGATAGGAGGTTTTGATGTCTCTGAGAAAAGTGATGAAATAGACATGTATTTGGCATTTCTTTATTCCAGGTCCACATAAGAAAATTGCCTCACGTTCTCTAAATATCCAAGGGGCATATTAGCAAGGGCTTTATCGCTGCTTTAGTTGCACTTTTTGCCCCTAAAGCTGCGATGTTTTGATCGCCCTATCAGCAAGCCGTCGCTAACTGGCATTAGCGACAGCTTTCTGGCGATAGCGGACGGTTTACCCATCGCCTTGCATGCCAGCAATAATTATCGCTAATGACATGCAAGGTAGATGTTCCCAACTAAAAGAGACTGAAAATAGTTGCAATCACAGCTACCCCCTATTAGCATCGCAGGCGAAGTGATAGAAAAAGTTGCGTAAGCGCGATTTTCGCTAGTATTTAACACCTGCTGAAAACATGACTTACGTGTTCCTACAATGGGAGGTGGATTGTCAGGCTAAGTCCACCACGGCGTTAATGCATGAATGTCGCTGGATTTCCAGCGACATTCATGCATTTCGATGCTATCGCTGTATATTTTCTCACAATGGAGATAAACGTAGCTAATAGCATGTTTTCTCCGCGAAAATATCCAGCGATAGGCGGCAATAAAGTACACTAAGCGCGTTTTGAGATAATTATCGCAAGTTGTTGCTAATATCCCCCAGGTCCCTGTTAGCTCAACCAAAAGATCCTTTGGATGGTGGATGAATTGTATGGTTTTTGGGGCCCATTTAGTGATGATAAATATAAGTATATTTGGAGTAATGAAATTGGCGATTCTTCCGCTGCATCATCCCCATGATAGCTCAGACACATATCTTCCCTGGAAGGGTATGTTTATAGATGGCATTCGGTGACAGGTACAGAACCCAGTGTGTGGATAATGAGTCATTGAGTGCATGAATGGCCGGATCAGTGACGGTATGGATGGAAACGGCAAGCATTTTTAGTGATATGTCGAGGCCTATTGGATTTGGCAGTGGTTGTTTATAATATCTTTGCTAAGCCAATGTGAATAATTGACAAGCCCAGGGGGTGCATCTTTAACAAGAATGAGAAAGACTTACATAAACGTGTCCAAGTTTTTGAATGAGTAAGCAAATTTCAAGGTGACATATATGCATTCCAATATTGATACAACAGCACAATGTACATTCAGATATTGACAAAAACATCATGTACTGATCTACTATCAGACCACTATAGCATTCATAAGAACAACATAAAAATCCACCATTGATGTAATGCTAGTTCTGGTATAATAATTTATATTTTGTGGGCTTTCTTAAATAGAGAGAACTACTGGCTTTGCTAATGCTTGTTCTAATTTCAAGGCTGAACTGTGGACCTAGAAGAAAGGAAGTATTTTCCTGGTACTGGCATCTTATCACAGCCATGGATGAGAAGTTGCAGCCGATTTGTACAACCTGGGTGACAAACTTTCTGCGTGCAGGGATGAATTCATTATGGCAAGCTTCTTTGAATCTTTTGTACACCACTGTGTAATCTGCACACTCAAATGGAACCACTTTTCTACCACTCACACGTGTTATTGGAGCCCTTTAATGATGGCAAAGATGATGAAAACTGAGATAAGCATGTATAGAAGGTGAGGTTCACGTGAGATGAATGACATACATATGTTCTTGGACTGTCCTGCTTTGTGGCCCTTCTGGCAAGATGTGGGTAAGGTACTGTCAACTGTGCTAAATTCTGACATCCAGGTGAACCCCATCTTGCTTCTTTTTGGCACTGGAAACGGTAACACAATGGAGGGGAATGTGGTGAATCCGGATTTGATCAGGTTGCTCTTTTACATGATGTTGCTGTCTAGGAAGGAAATCTGTAGGAAGTGGTCACAAGTGGACCCTCCATTGATGACTGTCTTAGAGCGGTTAAAGGTGTGTATGTTTTGAAGAAGGCAGAGGATGCAGGCTGGTCTCACAAGTGGTGTGTACCCTTTGAGAGATGGTTAAATGTTAAGGAACCAGCTAATATGGTCCAATGATTAAACCTGGCTCCCATGAAATATAAATTTGGTGGAGATGAGAACATTTGCAATGAATAAGTGGAGCTCAGGGAATTGAACTCTGTGGTAGAACTCGAGCGGGATATCAAAGGCGCTTTTGGTACTCGTGGCACTTTCAGAGGGATATGAGAGCAATAAAACAATGTGCTTGTTCTAATAGCAACACTACTTCTGGCTATGCACACATGTACAATAGGGAAGGTTGATTAGATTAACGCATCAGACTCCTTTGAAATGTAATAAATCATGATAGGAATGTCTTTGAAGTTGATTAGCAGTGGGTGTTGTAAACACCCTATTGGTGCAAACAATGGAAATAGGCACTGGAAAAATCTCTGCCCAGGCCTTCAAGTATGTGAAGTATCAACTCCACTTAACAAAAGTATTTTAAGTGCTCATCTGACCCACCTGTTACCTTCAGCAAGTGGCACTGGAGGCGGCAGGGCTTTAAGTGAGATGAAAAAAACTGGGAGTCTCTCAAAGGGGCGTGGCCAATATAATTAAGGGTGTGACTTAAAAACAGGTAAAAATCCGTACTCAGCATAGTGTGCCGCTTGACTTGTATTTTGCTGTTTCTGTCATTGCATCCAGATATTTGATACAACAAGTAACATCATACCTACAACAAGTCAGGCCTATTGGGTTTGTCAATGGTTGTTAGTTGCATAAGATAAATAAGCAGCAACTATGGCTTGCATATAATATTGAAAAAGCTTCAGCTTAAATCCCTGGTGACACCATGACGATGTTGCTGCTCCTGAGTTTCAAAAAGAGAAAGGAAATCCAGAGAGAAAATGACTGTCTTTAAAGGATTTCCCTTCCCCTACAATGCTCACCTGGCATAACGTCATGCTGTAACTTATTCACAAGTGAGAAGTGAGCAGTGTGAGCACGCGCACAACGATGTTCCTGCTGTCACTGCAGTCCAGAAAAAAATAGACCGCCTGTGCCAGGGCACAAAACAGAACCAGATAGGGATCCGTTTCGAGGCCCACTTTAAAAAACTGCCGGTGTTCAGCACCGGTTAGACCTGGGCCACTTAAAGCCCTGGGAGGAGGCTATATGTCGCCCATCAGTGCTATATGTCGCTCATCAGTGTCAACAAAGCCATCCTGGTACAATACACAAAGCACAACGTTTACTTTGTCCCAATCGTGTGAGGTGGGCGAGCGGCATCCAGGTCTTTTGCATCATGAGCACACAGTCATGCAGCGCCAGATGACCTTATGTTAGGGTGATCAGATCTTGAAAAACTGGGGGCAGATTTACAAGCCCATTGCTGCACTTTTGCTTCATTTTTAACATGGGAAAAATTACACAAAACTGGTGAAAGGGGCTTGTAAATCTGCCCTGGGACAATTAGCAAAAATAGAAGAATGACTACAATTTTACATGGGGAGGGGCGCTGAATGACCGTTCTCATCAACAAAGGAACACAGAAGAGGCACTAAGAAAATAAATAAAATGTAATTTCCTAAACCAGCTTCCTACCTGTTCATTACATTGCTTACTTACAACAGCTGCTAACTATCACAGTTTTAGAACACCTAAAAGGTGCCTCTCACTGTTTTAAGTTGACCCCCTCTAAGAACAGGGCCATGAGCCAAAATAGCTGAAATCTGCCGAGACAGCTGGCGAACCCCAGGACTGTATCCGGGACGCATGGTCACTCTACCCTATGTTCCTGCTCGGTGCCTGTTTGATCAGAGTTTCTGATAACTTGTGTAGATGACGCCACCACAGACTGTATTTAAACCACAGCAGCCTCTACTGGTCAGGATGCAGGCGGTCTGTCTCTTCAACGGTGACCAGAGAACTTGCTGTAGTCGCCGTCGACCCCGGGCCTGCCAGACTGTCTCAAGATGAAGGCTGCCTTCCTATTGGCCGTGTTTACAAGCTGCCGTGAGTACAGTGCAGGCGGGCAGGACTGCGGGGAGGCTGCATCAGAGTTGCCAGGAAAACGCACCAACAGTATCAGCCCTAATAGAGCAGCGCTTCTGTGACGGTTCTGAATAAATACAGGGCCCTCCAGAGAAAGGAGTGTTTGCAGAAGGTTAGGCCTCTGTGTAGGAAACCAGTATCATGTAAAGTTCCTCTCTGCTGCGGCAGGCCTGGCTCTGTGACGGGTCAGTTTAGGGGCGGGTGCCGATAGCTCTCAGTAGAGTACCATGGCTCTGTAAACAAGCGCACGGCCCTGAGGACTGGGTCTGGTGGAGTGCAAGGGCTTCTTCACAGGAGGCCACTAATCTCACCGGGAAGGCAAGGGCTAATCGAATTAGGAGGGCAGGTCTCGTCTCTGTGCAGAAGGGTAGCGACCTCTGCAGGACAGCATGGCTCTCAAACGGTAGAAAACAGAGTGCTGTGCAGCATGCCTCAGCAGGGTGCTGGAGGACAAGGCTTTATCTCTAAAGAGACTCCTCGTCAGATTACCTGTGGCTCTCAGAATGCTCTTCACCTCTCGCAATTGCCGGGAATTTTAAACTTTTAAAATATATAATCAACCTAATATTCTCTATTTCTTAGTTCATGTTTTTTTCTAAGTTTGTATTCCTGAAGGGTGAATTCATCAACACACAATCAAATTTTGATATTTTCTTTAAACATTTTCTAAAAAAGAATTACATTGGAATACAGTAAATAAGACTTACACTTTTCAACATCTATCTCTTTCTGTACCTCCCATGCAAACCCACCAAGAGGACCCATGTCAAGTGTTATACCTTCCACTAACCCTGGCTTTGCAGCTAACACTTGGCTGCAAAAACACAAAACTGGCACAGTAGTTGCTGTTGACTTAAAAGTCTGTACTAACAGAAAATGACCCACATGACATAGTGCCACTTGACAGCTAAGGACCCATGGCCTTTGCACCTCCTGCGATGATCACTAGGCTCTGTTGACTCTCAAGCAGTGACAGTCATTTAAACACGCATGGGTAAATGCATTAGGTTACGCCTATGTGAATAATAATATGCTGTTTTTTATTGTAAGTTGTAGCTTTCTGAGTAGTTGTACAATATAATTCACAGAAAGTGTTAAAGTATTATGACTTGTTTATGTGCAAAAATGCAATATATTGTGTTGTTCCACCTTGGTTTTACTAATATTCCGCCAGCACTGGGATGCCTCTGGGTAGCTACGCGCTCTAGAAATGCTAAGTAAAAAAAAAAAAAAATAGTGTGGATAAGTAATAGCAATATTTTGAAAAATGAAATGAAAGCTGGCAAATAATAGAATTAATTGATGTAATAGCAATATTATGTGTTTGTAGGAGTCCTGATAACTTTTTCGACCCATTGCTGCTACACCATTCAAACCATGCCTCTAGTGCCTGCAAGATAACTGCATTTGAGACTTCCTGTTCAGTAGTAAAATGTAGCAATATTTGGTGTTTACAAGAGTTATGAAAACATTTGGCCCTGCTGCCACTGCACCAACTGCACCATTCAAATCATGACCCTATTGTCTGAAAGGTATTTGTACTTGTGACTGCCTGTTTACTAGTAAAAAAATGCAATATTTGGTGATTATCTTGAGACACTCTCATCTCCTTCTACACAATATAAATGCCGATGTTTATTTATATATCCTTCCTCCCAGACTATAATTTTGCTGTCAGGAATTAAATGTTAATGCATGCTACTTTCAGGGCTGCAAACTTGTGGTTGTTTGGTTGGCAGTATACAGAGGTAATGCAAATTTTTGCTAGCACAAGAAGATATGTGGAACTTTTAAATGAAGGATTGAAAGAAAATGAGTAGGCTTGACAACAAAGGCGATACTTTGAAGAACAGGCCGTGATGGAGACGCAAACAGATTGGACAGCCTTCTAATGAAAACAACACAGTTCGTGTCTGTCAGAACGAACAGAAGGCAAGGTGTGTGTTTATCTGGAATATGCAAAAGGTGTATGCTCAACTACGAGCATGCCATGCGACTACTTTTATGCAAGCAGCTGTGTCTAGTCCCCCCCCCCCCGTTGGCTATGGTCTCAGCTGCCTAGATAGACTGTCTCTGCTTCACTCTGGAAGTAGACTAGGAGATGCATAGAGGATGTATTTATAGGCCATTCAGGAGTTTACGTGCTTATAAAGTAAATAATTCTGCTTTATATGGCTGAAACAATTGGTTTGGAGTTTTTGAATCATCAACAGAGCTGGCATGGCCTGGATTTGCAAAAAAGAGATAAAGGTATACAACACAGAGTTAGAAATGCTCTGGCTTTCTTCCGCTTCTGTTGACAGTGCTAAATGCTGCTAGTTAAACACGTTTCTATCAGAAGCTGTAGGTAGTTAAACGATAAGTCTTCACCCCTGTGAAAACAACAACAGTGCTCACAGTATTAGGAACAGCAAGAAGAGCGCGGAGGTGAAGGAGAGGGAAAAACATGCAGCCACAAGCTAAAAAAAGTTTCACTCAAAGCGGATGAACACAGTAATTTGGCCCAGGAACTGTTAAGAGCCCCTTTTAAGATATATTAAATATTAAACACAATAGATTTCACAAGCACGGTGAAGGGAAAACATACAAATCTAGTTGATTTTGAGCTGGCTCCAGGGAACTTGATAGCGGAATCCAATTTCAAACCATTCATGGGCATTACTAAACTCTGCAGAGCGCACCCTCAATCAGAGAGCTAATTACTGGTTATTTACCGGTAATATTCATTACTGTGAGTCGTAGAGATTCCGTCACAGTCATTAACGCATGAGATTTGATTTGATTTGATTTTAGCATTTATATAGCGGTTGAATGCTGTTAGAAATGGGATCCCTGGCTGGCCAGGGCTTGCGCCAAAGTCAGTCAGAGACCACCACTTCCACATCAGGGCAAGGGAGTTACACGCCAAAATAACCCCTGCTCACCTCCCTTGGTAACGTAGCACGAGCAGTAAAGCTAAACTCGGAGGCAATGTGAGTTAAGTGTTTGTGCACGCACCCCCAGCAACAACAACCAAGGCCCACCACAAAGGAAACTCCACACAAGGTTATACATAAAAATAGCCTTTGTATTACACCAAAACACATTAGATAAAAACACACACTTTACAATGTGCCAACAGGCACGGGCAGAATTTACAGGGGATATGTACAAAACAGGGCCACCTGGACCACTGTCAGGAATCAGCACTTTTAGAACTAGAAATACTGTTAGAAATAGCACGTTGTAGATCATAGAATAATAATCACTTTAGCACACAACCAGTAACTACTGGTACCAGGTAAGTACCACCTACGCAACCCTAACCACCGTAGGAGAATATTGCGCAGGGAACCAGGACCTCCCTAGCAACACCTGTACTAGGAGAAAAACAACCACCTAAGCATCACAATACCTGTAGGAGTATAATCAAGAACACATTACACATGATGCCACACAACATTCAGAGGTGTAGGGAAGGAAAGCACATGATGCATAAACAACACATTCAGAGGTGTAGGAACAAGGCACATGATGCATAAAAACACATTCAGAGGTACAGGAAAACACAATTGCGCAAAACTCACATGAGCCACCACCTGTGGCAGTCTCTAGGCCAACTGGCCTCTCTAGGGCTAGGACGCCCTGTGTCCCTCAGTCAGGGGGGCCTAAACGGAGCTGCTGCCCAATAAGTGCTGGGCAGCTGGAGATACAACGACGGGGCCACGTCAGCTATGAACAACTGACTGCCCCCATCGGAGCCTCCCTGGGCTCTAAAGCAGAGTGATGCCCCCTAGAGCCTCCCTGGACTCTCTGCAAGAATGCGGCCGTCGTTGGAGCCTTGCTGGGCTCAAAAACAAGCAATGTCCCCGAGCCTCTCTGGGCTCTGAAAACAACTGCTGCCTGTTTGGCTGGAGTCCCCCTCCTGGGGACTCAAAAATGACAATGGCCCCCGGAGCCCTCAAGGGCTTCTGAACAAAGATGCTCCCTAGAGCCTCGGAGCCCTAAAACAATTGTGGGCACTGCGTGGGGCAGGGACTGGCCTCCCTCAACGTCCGAGTACCGCTCTGGGACTCCCTCAATGCCGATCTGGCCCACTCGACGCGAGCACCCGCAGGAGGGGGGGCGGCACTGGCAATGTGCCCCGACGCCCTCCACCTCAGAACAGACAGAAATGACTCCCGAGGCCACACTCACCAACTCCCCTGGTGCGGCGGCTCTGCTTCTTCTCCAGAGCCCCGGCTGTAGACTGCAGGGCTCACTGGTGACTTCTGGTGCTCGGGCGGGTCCCTGCTGCCGGTGGGGCTCTCCTCACTTCATGGGAGCCCGGCTTTGCTTCCCGTACTGCTCCCGAGCCCGGCCGGCGTCTTCTCTTGTTTTGCCTGGCTTCCTGCCTCACGTGGCAGCCAATGAGAGCGCGGCCCCAAGCAGGGAGGCGGGCACTTCCGGGTCGCACTAGGCAGCGGCCCGGCAACGTTTAAAAACACTCCGGGGCTGTGGCGGTGAACTCGGTGCTACGAGGGCTGGGCTCCCTCTAATTTTAATATAAAGCGAGGTGGGCACTCGCTGGGGGGCCACAAGAAATAGCGGCAAGGTCCCTGGGGGGGTGGACACCTGCCAGGGGACTTTAAAATCGGCAAGTATGCGGGGCAAATGCCGGGTGGGCACCGGCTGTGACAAATAAAGCGCTCCCCAGCGCTACGACAGCAATCAAAGTGTTTCTAGGCGCTAGAAGCAGAGTAAAGCGCTATTAAGCGCTGGGGGCCAAAATAAAGCGCTCCCAGGCGCTAGTTGGCCCAAAAAACAGCAAAAGTCCTCGAGGAAATGCAGCAAGATGGGGGGGGGCAAGGCTGGGCCCAGAGCCAGCTCACTGGGCCTCCAGGCAGGGAGGCAGTCCAAGTGGCGGTCCTCCTGGCGCCAGCAGCAGCAGCAGCAGCAGCCCCCCTCAGATAGGATCCTGGAAGAGAAAAACTTGCAAGGGGACACAGCCCCTTTTTATACATTAAAATCCTTTGTCTGGCTTCAGGGTGAGGGGAAAAACCAGTTGCAGCTGGTTTGTGAGCACTCTTGATGTGCTCAGTCCCTCACTCTATTCACTGGCAGGGCTAGGGTCGCTAGACGCACCACAGGGGGCGGAGCCAGTGTAGTGTAGTTCCTATAGTCCCAATAGGCTCTGCGCATTGGAATAATATCTTCAGTAGTGTAGACGTAGGACTGAGGTTAACTAGGTCTCTACTGACTATATTAGACTTAAGTGTTTGCCAGCTAGCTCAGAGTTCACTAGAAACTTTCTCAAATAAGCGAGGAGGAGTTTAACCTCCCTGGATAGACAAGAAGGGATTTAGTTTCTGACAACCATAAAACATGACAACTTTGCTCTCCCTGAATAAGAGTATATCTCTAGAGTCGTGTGAAAACAAAAGACAGCTATTTCACTCAGTCAAAGGTGCGTACTTAGTTTCACCAGATTGCAGAGAAAAAGAGAGACGGGCGTTTTCAATAAAAGGTGTTATTTATTGAGCAGTCTCTTTCCTCATACAAGAGAAATGAATTGCTACAATTGCAATGCTTATAGTTAAGTAAAGTGCATACAGTAAAAGCAGGATTATAAAATAATACTGTAAAAGCATTGATATGGTTTCTTAGCCATATGATACTTTAAAATGGATAAAATAGATACATACATATATACATTGACTAATCGTACTCAACTGGTGCTTCTAACTACGCCTACCCCGGTGTACCTGACCTAAGCCTAATACATGGGAGGGAGTAAGTAAGTAGCAGTTTAAGTTAAGTTTGGTTTGCCGAGAATCTGACTCAAGAATTCTCTGTAAGGGTTTAGTCAGTTCAGTACCTGGGTATTAGAAGGCAGGAGGGCTGGTATCTCTCTCTCAGGACTCGGTATCCCAGTCACCCGCAAGGGTAAGCTGGAAACGCCGGAGGCTGGATTTCTCGGCAAGAGAAAAGACAGCGTCTTTCTCAGCGCGTCAAAAGGGAGGGGCAGCGTCCGTGGGCTCTCGCATCAGCTGGGATCTTCGGCAAGTTGCCGCTGCTCCAGATTCACCACCACCGTGTGTTTGCTTAAGGCAGCGTTGGTATATTTATACCTGAAAGGTGCCGGGGTTGACGTAAGGATGGACATAAGGCGTCAATAAAGATGTCACTAAGGACTGGTCGTTCTTACAGTGCTTTACAGGAGTTCTCGGACGAAATCAAAAAAATAGCAGTGGGGATTTCCCAGGTTGCTGGAGGCTTGGATTTGTTTAAGAACTCGGTGTGCTTTCTAGGGGGCTGGAGGAATAGGCTTGCTTAATGTGACAGCATGCGCTATGACCGAATTATGAAAAGGGTTTCTGTGCCGTTGCAGGGATATTATTGATTTATAACCGGACAAGGGCAAAGAATAGGATATTGATTCAGGTACCTAGATAAAACACACTACACCCACTCCACGAATTCATGTCCATAATTACTAAACTAAGCAATAGTAAACATATCTAACGGTGCACGTGTATACCGATCCACCCCAAAATACATTATTTTGCATCCGAAATGGTATATGCGAAATACACGAAAATGAGTATAGGTACTGTATGCTTTCAAGCAGCGTAATCATTCAAAAAAGATGCACATATATATCAGCATGAATGATTTGCGAAAATTACACATGAAATGGCTCTTAATACAGAAAAGAAAAGTGCGAGACCATTCCATCACATATAAATACACTTTTTTGTAAATATGCTAGTGGCTGAGTTAATATATTGTCTCTAGAGTTCCTAAAAATAGAAGCTCTGTTCTCTAAGAATAGTTCTACTTTAAACAGATGATGAGTGCCAAAAAAAAGTAAATATTTTGGAATCGGGAAAAAAATAGTTTAGTTTTCAAGGGAAGAAGTCAAAACAGTTCCAAATATTTTCAGAAGCTTTTGTTTTTTAAAGCTGAAGGCCAAATTCAGAATTCAGGGAACGCTGAGTGCTCATTTGCTTAAAAGTTTATTCTTTCTGTTCGGGCGAGAACATCATTTCAGACAGAATTTCAAAAAAGCAGTTTACCGCTTCAGGTGAAAGTTCGACCAAGTTGGAAAATGCCGCAACTGTGCAATCGTGAGCATGATTGCTATCATCGATGACAGGATCAGCAGTGCTCACAGAGGGTCGTACCTGGTTGATGCTGTTCTCATCTTGCACTTCACTACCCTTCAATCGCAGTGGTGAAATCTCAACGAATGCCGTCATCAGGATGGGTAACCGCTGGGGATAACACGATGCATGAGCCTTTACTGGGTTCAGCAAAGTATCTGTATCCAATGGTACTTCTGATTGTAGTGTAAGACAGACGTCTAACACGCATTCTTCTCCGCATAGCATACATCTTAACACAGGTAAGATACAGTTTTGCCAGATGGGTCTGAATGAAAGAAACCAGGTCATATTCAGATCTCTTAGCCGGGCTAATCCAAGGACTTTAGTTATGCGGTCCCGATAGCGTATAGCTAGGATCGTTTCTTCCATTGTTGCTGGAGTCTTGTCTGTGACATGGCTTGCCATAACGAAGCAGGAGAGTCAAAACTAAAATGCCTGCTACGAGTCAACAGTCCCGAAAAAATTGTCTTAAATACACTCGCGATACCATTCGTATCAGAAATGTTTAAGATTTCATTTAGCATTTCTGCGAAGTGTAGAGGGCAATTTGTTGATAAAAGGTTATGAATCTCTGCCGTTGTCCTTGCAACTTGGAGATCATACGTTTCTTTTGATGACGTCAAGTGTACTGGCGTTCTGTAGAAGAACAGACTTCATTCTGCTTAAAGTATCAATTCGAATAGAAGAGATTTTCAGACTGGGCCAAATTTTTCCCTCCCTGTCTGGAGTGTCGTTGGGATACAATACTTGCTCACAGCAAGTGACCCTGGACGTTACACTTACGAGATAAGCTTTTCCTGACACCAGGCCACATCATCTGTGGTCCACAATTAGAATGTAGCTCCCGTTAGAAAGCCGTCTAAAGAATGGCTCTATTCGAGTTGCAGGTGTGCCAAGCTGGTGACATGAAAGGTTATTTGGAGTCCCTTCACAGGCCCCATGCAAATTTATGCCCTGACACAGAAGTATACCACTTAGTGATTTTTCACAATTATCACCACTAAGAAATACATTCTGTCCTTTTTCACTATAACATGTGTGAGTGTAAGGTAATTTCCATGATGACTTGATGTATCCTTTACCCAACCTTTCATACTGGCCTGCCTGTATATACTGTTGGCAGTATCGAAATTGGAAAGTTGTTATCGGAATAGTTATTATCCCGTGTATTATCCATTCAATGACAGGTCGTTCTGACATTGTCAATGGTAATCTCTCAAGTTTTTCAATGCTCAGAATTGTATATTCTGCTCCCTTTTGTGCCAAGCTGATTTGTATATCAGTAAGGTTAAAGATAGAGAATAGTGATGTTGTGTTGATTAAACGCCAAGGCACGTAGCCTGAACGCAGATTTTGTAACGTCCAGCCAAGCTGTACAATAGAACGCAATTGGGACTGACCATGTTGTAACATTAGCATGTCCTGTTCTATTATATCGATTGCAGAAGATGCAATACTGTCCAGTGAATATATTCTGGAAGACAGAGTCATTAACCCATTGTCCACAACAGAAAGTGATTTTTCCAAATGAATACGGTCAATTTCCCGTATTTTCTCTGCTGTTTCAATTTGAGTTGCTTTCCAAGCTTCGTTATAAGCTGCATATATAGAGGCCGCTATGAAACGTTTTTGACGCTGTTTGCGTGGTCCCATAATGAAATCACGCAAGTCAGCACCTTCTTTAAGTAAAGTTAAGTGTTGCTTAATTTCTGCCAGTGTGGATGTTTGTAGCCGTTCAAGGCATAGTTTACCCACACTGTATGTTATTACAATCCCTGGATGTTGTCGCTGGGAGTATCTAGGGTCTGGCCTGGTCATTTTGAACCCCTGTATTTTGTTCAGGAATCTATCTTGACAGTTATTTGTGTCTGTGCGCCAGATCAACCATTTCTTCCAATCAGGATGTGTTCTGTTTTGGTTAAAAATATGGGCTACGTCTATCTCAACCTCTGTAGTGTTATTACTGTCAGGTGTTGGCTTTGGAATAGACGGTTTGTTTAAGTCTTTAATTTTGGCTAGGCCAAGACAGGTTGTTTGTTGAATTGTGTCATTCAAAAATATAATTTGTTCTGGGATCATGCAGGCTCTGAATAATGATTCTATACCTTGGACTTGCCAGTCTTTAGTACCCCAGATTGTTTTCGTTTCAATGTTATTTTTCAAAAAATCAAAACCAAATGTATTCATTTTTTCATAAAATGATTCTGAATAGATTCATTTTGTATTTGTTAGCATGGTTTTCATTCCTGTCTTATTTAACAGTTTGAAATAAAATGTTTCTGCGTCACTTGTGTTAAACCCTGAGAAGTACGGAAATTTCTCATAGAATGTTTTTGAGCTACCTTTTGGTGGAGTTGCACAATGTTCCCATTGATTATAATTTAAAACATTTCTAGGCTGAGCAGATTTATGCAAATAATGGTTACCATAGTGGTTGTAGCAGTACATCTGATCATATTTTGATGAACCCTGTAAATAATCATGTTCTGTAAATTTTGCTGACATAACTAACCGCTATATGTATCAAGCTATTTAGCATTCGCAAAGGCCGAAATTCTGCGAATTTCGGCCTTTGCGAATGCTAAATAGACAAATGGAATGTATCAAACTAGTTTGATGCAAAATAAGGAATAGCAAAATTTGCTAATCCTTATTTTGCGATTGCACTTAAGGAATTGCAAATTTTGCGATTCCTTAAATGCAATGTATCAAACAAATAAAATGCAAAAAATGCCATTAAGGATTAGCAAATTACCACCAACTTCTAGTTGGTGGTAATTTGCGAATTCTTATCAAAAATCTTTTTTGATAATAACCAAAGGTGCCATATGACGCCCATACATGCCCTTAGGGCATGTATGTGCGCCATATGCCCCCAAATGTCTTTTTCAGGGATGCAGCAGGGTGTTCTTGAGACACCCCTGCACCCTTGGAAACATCCCTAATTTGCGATCAGCAAATTGCTAATTGCAAATTGCACTTTCATTCCTATGGGCCTCCTGGCACATGGAAATGAAGGGGTAATTTGCGATTGACAATTTGCTAATCTCAAATTAAGGAATGCTAAGGAATCGCTATTGGAAAGCGATTTTGTACATACATACCGTTTTGCATTTCCTAAATAGCGATTCCTTAAAATTCGCTATTTAGGAAATGCAAAATGGTTTGTTGATACATATAGCGGTAAGTCTGACATCATATCATTAATACTTTCAAAGTCCCAATCATCAGAGAATGTGCTCGGTTTTACAAAGTCACTTAATGAAACCTTGAATTGATGTGGATACTTCAAGAGTTCGACCGGGCCATATATATCGTACTCTGTTTTGTCCCATGCTACCTCACCGGGTAATGGATTGGCTGTGAAGTTTACTGAAGAAAGTTCTCTTTTCTCGATGTGTGAAGACTTGTGTGGCTTTAGGACCAGGTTGATGTTCTGGCTTGCTGTGTCCATTGTAACATATTTTCCCTCAATGAAGTGTCCCAAGCATAGTACCATGATGAGTCAAAGCAGGAGGAAAAGTACACCTAGCACCACCCAAAATTCAATCCATGGGGAAATCAGATAGGTCTCCTTTAGTTGACGAAAGAGTTTTTTAGCCTTGTCTTTAAAAGATGTTGTTGATTGTTGGCTGTTCCTCAGGTTCGCTCGGATCCTCAGAAAAGTCATCGAAGTTGATGAAGTAGCCTGACACAGTTCTGTCAATTATTGGAATTGCTTCTGGATTTTTCCTTTTTTTATCAGCATAGTCTGTGGCTACATCGTTGTAGACAGGTGTTTCTTGACGAATTGTTGTAATTTGGGTTTCAAGAGGCATAAGTTCCATGGCTTTGTTGCATAGTCCTTGTTGATTCACTGTAGGTTTATCAAATGTGATTAGTCTCTCAGTTTGAACCTCTTGATTTGTAGCAAACTTTGGTGTTCTGCTACTTCTTGGGAGTCCACTTGGCCTACTACTTATTATTGGCCACATGATTGTGGTTTAACCAGGTCGATGGATACAACTCGGTTCTGCTTTTTACCAGCAAGGGGCGGTAGTACAACTGATCTTGTTCCGTTGACAGCTAAGACATGTACTGCTTTTCTGTAAGAAGGCCCAAATTCCTTCTTCACCGCGATTTTCTCTCTGACCAGATCCCCAATCTTTGGAATCCAGACAGGCCTTGCTGTGACAGGTGGTTTCTCTTCAGTGGCTGTTGGCTGTTGTTTCAACTTTATGTTGCTCAGGTCTTTTCTTGTTTCATTTAAGTCCTGTAAAATAGCCAAACGATTTTTGATATCAAAGCATTTTCTTTCTAACACTGAAGTTTGACTATCGAGGTCCTGGATATGCATTCTAGTCCCGAACAATAGTTCGTACGGACTGAAACCTTTTAGAGAATTTCTTGGCAAATTATTAAGACTACGTTGGACACTTATTAAATGTTTGACCCACCCAACACCCGCACCTAATACCTTTGCCGTTATAGATTGCTTTATGTCTCGGTTTTTTCTTTCCACCATCCCATTTCCCTCAGGAAGGAAGTGATAAGATTCCCGCAATGCAATGCCCATGCTGGTCATGGCCTCCCTATAAGCTCGAGAGCCAAAATCAGGATCCTGGTCAGAATGTAGCATGCCAATTGCGTCTATGCTGCTATAGACTCGCAAATCTGTTTATAACAGTTCAGACGTCAGCCGAGAGCTGGGGTCTACATTTTAAGTAAAACTAGTCTTAAATAGTATACACAGGGACGCATGTTTCCTGTTTAATCATGCGAATAGATCGCTTTATGCTTTCTATTATGTGTTCTGGCACTACTTCGGCCGGTTCGCCACTGCGATCTCTGTTGCAGTTTTCACCATTTTTTGCAAATTTGTGATTATCCATGCTCATTTCCGGCCACCAGTATTCTGTTTTTAATTCTGTCAGAGATTCTTTGATCATCTGATGCCTTAAACCTAATCCCATATGTGCTTCTTGTATTAAGAAGCCTCTTCTGTTCCTGTTTGGAATTACTCTATCCCCCACTCCAGGAATTTGAGCAAAAGGAACGGAGTTTGCATCGATTACGTGTGTATAATTGAGTGGATAGTTGACAGGTAGCGCTGAACAGTCGCCTTTTGATGACGTTTTTACCGCCAGCATCGTTTCCCCGTCTATGTATTTTCCTGAACGCTTTTTTGTAGCTACGGAAGCCTGCTTACTTGCTTCCGCTGTGGCTGTCTCAGCCAATGAATTCCCTGAAACGTGAATGCCATCACGTTCATGACTCAATGAATGTATCACCTGAGTCTTTGGTAGTTCTTTCTGTAAAAGAACTACTTGTTCCCAAAGCGATTTTTGCTTTATTGTGGCACCTGTGTCATCTTTGTAACCGTTTTGAACCCATTTCTGCAAATCGTTATTATACGATTTGACGCAGTAATATGAATCGCACACTATTAGTGTCGGGAATTCGCGATCCGCATTATCTAGCGCCATTTTCAACGCTATTATCTCAGTTTGTTTATCTGAATTATTTTCTACAGAATGTGATTTTGTTACCAGAGGTCTCAATTTACCTCCGCGCCACACGTATTTAACAATCTCGCATGTGGCGTTATAGGCTTGTTTTCCCCAAACCGAGGGTTGTGCATTTCCGTCTGTGTATATTACACAGGCGTACTGTCGTATGGGCAGAATGTCGATTGGCAGAGGATATTCTCTTTCATATTCAAAATTCTTTAATTTTTTCATTTCCGGGTCAAAATATTATTTCACTTTGTCTGTAGCAAGAGAATTTTCCCATTGTATCCATTTTGGATTTAATGCCACAGTAGGTAAATTACATGGGCTTGTTAATGCCTCAAAGGCTGATTCTGCTGTTCTGACAGTAATCTGTCTGCCATCAGCTTGGTCTCTTTCTTTTGCTACAGCTGTTTGAACCACATGAACAATGTTTTCCTTAATGCTGAATGTTTTTTCAGCTTCTGTGTACAAATGTGATTTGTATGCTATTGGTACCTTTTCTCCCTCATTAGAGGTTAGGTATGTGAATCCGCATCTTCCTGGGATGACTTGAATTACAAGGTTGCGAGTGTTATCGCGTGTTTGCAGTTTTGTTTTAGCTAACATGTCTGTTTGCAACAATCTCAAAATTTCTGTGTGTTTTTGAGTCCAATTGATTGTTTTAAAATCTGGTTTTATTAGTTCATAGAGAGGTTTAACCCTCTCTGCATAATTTAGAATGTAAGTTCTTCCGAAATTCAGGAAACCTAGAATTGATTGTAAGTTTTTCAGTGTTTTTGGTGCTTGGATTATAGCACATTTCTCTAAGAAATTGTCTGCCAGGCTTTTGCCTTCACTTGATAATTCATATCCTAAAAACAGGACTGTTAGATGGGCAATTCGTGACTTTTTAAAGTTGAATTTGTAACCCTCTGCTGCGAACCCAAGTATTATGGTGTTCACTCTTTTCAAGTGAGTATCCAAGTCATCATCTGTTAGATAGATGTCATCGACATAAGATAATGCCTCATCGTCATACAGTTGTAGTAACTCTGTTACTCTTGCTGAGAATAATCCTGGACTGTTCTTGAACCCCTGTGGGAGTCGACAGAATTTTTCTGCGAGCCCATTATTGAGAAAGCGGTCAAATACCTGCTTTCAGGTGCTATGTTTTGACAAAAGAATCCATTAGAGATGTCTAATGTTGTTTTGTACTTTTTGCGCACGATGTTATTCATTAGTGCTGCACTATGTGAGTTTTGTACTGCAAAGGTTTTGCAACATGAGTTAAGGTGTCTGTAGTCCAAAACTAGACGATATGAATCGTCTGGCTTGGAGACAGGAAACAAAGGGTTATTCATTTGTGAGGTGCATGTTTCAATCACCCCCTGGTATTCAAGTTGATCTATGATCTCCCTGACCTGTTTTTTAGCTTCTTGCTTAATTGGGTACTGCCTCTGTGCAGTTGGTTGATTTTTTAACTGGATTTTGTGAGGAGGAGAGTCCTCATCCCATCCAACATGGTTTTTATATAATGCAGGAGCTTGGGCTACTGCCCACTTTCTTGCATATATATATTTTCTATGAATTGGAATATGATTTGAGAAGGCAGGCATAATCATTTCTTCGCCATGAGGGCACTCCCTGACAAACTCCGGTGGCCAGTCTTTTTCAGCTAAAACGATGTCATAGCCTTTGGAGAGGTTATCCCAAAATAGACCCCTTATTTTCCTAGTCTTATCTCCCTCTATACGTAATGTTATTTCGTATATTTTATGAGGTTTGCTAACTCTGGTGTCTGCAGTTTCCACCTGAATGTATTCATTCGTGTCCACTGTCTCCAGATGATTCATCAGGATCTTGCGAGCTATGCTCACTTCTGCTGCGCTGTCTAGCATTGTCTGAGCCCACTCTCCGTTTTTCAGCTGTGTCCTCAGGATCCTCGGCATGTTTGACTATTTTAATGCTGGCTACCTTCTTTTTTGGAAATTTTAGTTTTTTTACTTTGATGAGCAGGTTCCTTGTCTTTGGACTTGACGTGCTCTTCCCTGTGTTCTGACCATCCTCTTCTTTCCGATTTCTGCGAGGAAGTCTGAAAAGATCGAGAGGGACGTGTATCAATATCTTGATATCTATCAGGTTTCTTCAAATTATCCCTATTTCTAAGGTTGTATCTTTTCTCAGAGGGCTCCCTCTGGGGAGACTTGTGTCCTTGGTCTGGAGATTTTTCTCTCCGCCGAGGAGACCTTCCTCTGGACTGGAATCTTTTTTCTTTGGGAGTGGATTGTTTATTTCCATCCGAGCTCTTTTTTGAAGTGTTTAAATTATTTTTAATAAATATTTTTTCAGGATTTTCAGTTAGTTGGGGTTTTACTGGTTTCCCACCCAAACTATCTCTTCCTAGCTCTTCATAGGATTTTTCTATGATTCTGGCAAGTTCAAATGGCTGTTCTGCTATATCTGTTTCTTTCAATTTCTGGTGGATCGCCACAGATGCTGCTTCTCCCTTTATGTTAGATAATAATAAAGCTGAGACCTGCTTGAAGTCTTTCAGTAATTTCATACCCAGAGTTAAAGCAGGCTCTGGACCGTATTCGTTTTGAATATGTCTTAGCACATCTGGTATTACCGCCATGGACGGAACACCATCTGTTTTTGTGTAAATGGAAGCAAAGACTGTGCCCCAAGTGTCACAGTCCTCCACATGTGGTGCGATCCCCATTGGAAGACAGATAGTCAGAATTCTGTGTTTCTCAACAGGGGTAGTATCTGGAAATACTGCCTCTATTTGAGTGATTTTTTGTGCTAACCAGAATGGAATTTGTTCCCGTTTTATGGGTACTTTACCCAGACATGACTGTATGTTCTGTGGTGTAATTTTGTTTGTGTTCCCCTGATGAGGGGTCAGCTGTGGAATGTTAGTAGCTGGTTGGACTGTTGAAGTCCGCATTACATATTGGACTAATTGTCTATGTATTTTATTCAGTTGTTTTAACTGTACCAAAAGTTCAGGTATTGACATTTTTTCAATGTCGGGATGTGGTGTGTAGCTGGCTAGAACTGGCCACATTGCTCCTGGTCTTCCTAGTGGACCGAGCCTGGTGATGTGATTATTATGTTTTAGGGCGCCTTTAAACCAGAGCAGGTGCTCTTGGTATTTTAATGGGATTTCCACCTCCTCGAAAGGAGTGTACTCATCCGGTGGTTCCTCTATTTTGTAATAGTGGAACTCATGTGTGACAGCGTTTGCTGCTGGAAAGTTTATCCATGAATAGAATACCTCTGTCTGCCGATATTCATGTGCCTCAATTACGAATATGACTGTACCACCTCTCGATGTCAGTCCGTTTTCTATTAGTTTAATAGTTATAGTTTTTCTTATGCTGACCGGGATTAGTATTGCATCCGGGTCTTGCTGTAGGAGACTTGTGTCTTCCGCTAGGAGTTGAGCTGCTATTCTAGCTGTCTCCCTATCTCCTTCACCGTCTGACATTTTACTTACAGGAAGGTTTTTTTGTTTGCAGATCAAGTTTTCAAGGAAACAAAGATTAGGTGCACAATATTTTGGAACACTGTATCCTTCAACGTTGAATAAACCAAAAACTATACATAGAAATCTCTTTCTACTAAGTTCCGGCGGATTTTAACCTTTGACCCACTCCAGACGCCTTTGGAGTATTTACGGGAGAAAGGGTCTGTGTGAAAAAGCACGACCGAGTTACTCTACCGTCTTGCGTTAGATTTATCGCCTTACCAAATGTTGGGCGCCATGTAGTGTAGTTCTTATAGGGCCAGATGTAGGTAGGCATTTACCGGTCGGTAACGGCCGAATTCGTCCGTTACCGACCGGTAAATGGAATTTGAGATGTAGGGGGCATATTTTTACAGAATCGGTAAATTTACCGATCGGTAAATTTACCGATTCTGTAAAATACAGAATCGGTATTTTTACCGATTCGGTAAATTTGATATGTAGGTGGGACTCTTCTGAGTCCCACAAGCCTTACCGAATCGGTATTTTACCATCAAATTCAATTTGATGGTAAAATACCGATTCCGGTGTGCATGCACATGTGTGCATGCACACCTGTGCCATATGACAGGCAGACCTGCCCTTAGGGCTGGTATGCCTGCCACATGGCACCCGAACCTGTTTTGGGGGTGCTAGAGGGTGTCAAAGTGACACCCCCTGCACCCTTGTGAAATTCGGTATTTACCGATTCGGTAAATACCGAATCGGTAATGCCCATTCATTCCTATGGGCTTCAAAGCCCATAGGAATGAATGGGCATTACCGGTCGGTATTTACCGAATCGGTAAAAACCGACTTTTACCGATTCGGTAAATACACATCTGGATTTACCTACATCTCCCTCCTTATATTTTACCGATTCATAAATACCGAATCGGTAAAATTCGGTATTTATGAGTCGGTAAAATATATTTACCTACATCTGGCCCTAGGTCCCAATAGGCTCTGCGCATTGGAATAATATCTTCAGTAGTGTAGACGTAGGACTGAGGTTAACTAGGTCTCTACTGACTATATTAGACTTAAGTGTTTGCCACCTAGCTCAGAGTTCACTAGAAACTTTCTCGAATAAGCGAGGAGGAGTTTAACCTCCCTGGATAGACAAGAAGGGATTTAGTTTCTGACAACCATAAAACATGACAACTTTGCTCTCCCTGAATAAGAGTATATCTCTAGAGTCGTGTGAAAACAAAAGACAGCTATTTCACTCAGTCAAAGGTGCGTACTTAGTTTCACCAGATTGCAGAGAAAAAGAGAGACGGGCGTTTTCAATAAAAGGTGTTATTTATTGAGCAGTCTCTTTCCTCATACAAGAGAAATGAATTGCTACAATTGCAATACTTATAGTTAAGTAAAGTACATACAGTAAAAGCAGGATTATAAAATAATACTGTAAAAGCATTGATATGGTTTCTTAGCCATATGATACTTTAAAATGGATAAAATAGATACATACATATAAACATTGACTAATCGTACTCAACTGGTGCTTCTAACTACGCCTACCCCGGTGTACCTGACCTAAGCCTAATACATGGGAGGGAGTAAGTAAGTAGCAGTTTAAGTTAAGTTTGGTTTGCCAAGAATCTGACTCAAGAATTCTCTGTAAGGGTTTAGTCAGTTCAGTACCTGGGTATTAGAAGGCAGGAGGGCTGGTATCTCTCTCTCAGGACTCGGTATCCCAGTCACCCGCAAGGGTAAGCTGGAAACGCCGGAGGCTGGATTTCTCGGCCAGAGACAAGACAGCGTCTTTCTCAGCGCGTCAAAAGGGAGGGGCAGCGTCCGTGGGCTCTCGCATCAGCTGGGCTCTTCGGCAAGTAGTCGCTGCTCCAGATTCACCACCACCGTGCGTTTGCTTAAGGCAGCGTTGGTATATTTATACCTGAAAGGTGCCGGGGTTGACGTAAGGATGGACATAAGACGTCAATAAAGATGTCACTAACGACTGGTCGTTCTTACAGTGCTTTACAGGAGTTCTCAGACGAAATCAAAACAATAGCAGCGGGGATTTACCAGGTTGCTGGTGGCTTGGGTTTGTTTAAGAACTCGGTGTGCTTTCTAGGGGGCTGGAGGAATAGGCTTGCTTAATGTGACAGCATGCGCTATGACCAAATTATGAAAAGGGTTTCTGTGCCGTTGCAGGGATATTATTGATTTATAACCGGACAAGGGCAAAGAATAGGATATTGATTCAGGTACCTAGATAAAACACACTACACCAGCATTGTGTGGGGAAAGCCCAGCCCTATTTAGGACCCAGGTGCACTCCTCCCCAGCCATCAGCATGCTAATCTCCACACTCACCACCGGGCAGACCCATCATGACTCATGGACCCTGGCACCCAGCCAATCACATGCCAGCACCTTTACAGCACACGCACAGCCATGTCTAGAAGTGACACTTCCACACTAGACACATGCACGCCGCATACATCGTTGCGCAGCATTCAATCACACGAGTCCACACATACCAGACTCGAGCCTGCACACCCCACGCATCAGGAACTACCAGGGACACATACATTCCCCATGCATTCCTATGGGAGGGCAGGCCTATCTCACACACACACTCAGAGTGTGCACGCACTTTCCACTGGGGCACAGTGAAAGTGAGCAGAAACCAAAAATCACCATCACCAGGTCACCATTAAAACCAAAAAGTTTAGGGGTGAACCTGCCAGAAGGGACAAGTCCAAAACTACCCCCTTCCAGCCAAAATGCAGGGGAGACCAATCACCACCGTGATGGGGTTCCCTGCTTGGGGCGATAGAACACGGACGCGGGCCGGCAACTGCAGGGACCCCCTCCTGTTCTATGCCACGGTGAACCCATGGGATTCCTTCCAAAACCACTGTCTGGAACAACTGGGCTACCCCACTGGTACTCCCAAGCTGTCCGCGGCCAGGACCAGGCCCTGGGCCACCCAGGTGCCACTGGTCCTTGCCTATTCGCAGAGCGGGGGGTAGTAACCCCTGGCACATAGTAGCCATTCTCCACTCTTCCTGTCTGCAAGACAGGACTAGACTGCCACTGGTTCTCCAGCCTAGGGTCTACAACCTCAGGCGAACCAGGAGTCTCAGGGAAGGCTCTCCTCCCCTTACCTCTTCTTCTAGGGTTCCACCACCTCGGACGAGGGGTACACCTAGAACGCCATTCCAACCCAGGGCTTAACCCCTTAGGGTGCACTGGGGTCAGAGGTGGGCTTTCCCACCCTCTGCACCCCCTTCCAGAGGTCTGCACCCTCCCAACTGGAAGGGTTCCCCTGGAAGATGAACCGGTCAGGACGCTGCTTACAGACGTCCTACCCTTTAGGTCAGGCAGATCCTGAACCTGGCCTTCCAACCTAGGTCTAGAACCTTTGGTGGAATAATTGCCTGGCACTCCAGGACTTCTGGCGATTCACACGCCATCCCCCTTAGGCTGACACATGACCCATGTGTCGTGTGACTGTCTGTCTGGCGCAGATCTCCCGTCCCCGGTCCATCTGACAGTGCGCGAAGATACCCCAGAACAGAAGTGGTGTCACCATGGTCACTACACGGGAACCTAGCCCAACTGGATAGTCCCTGACCCACTGGTTCTTCCACTGGGGAACTCATCCCCCAATCACTCCTCACTTCGGACTCCTGTGCCCTCCCACTTGGAGTAGCACTGCCGGACACTGGAACCCCTGGAGCTCTAGCTACAGATGCTCCAGGTTCCCTAGACACTAGGAGATCCTCCTCAAGTGGACTAACAGGACAGTCTAGGTCCCCAACCTGGTGTTCCCTCATGAAACCACCCAGGTTCTGAGATAGGGCTTCGGGCATCTAGGGACTCTCAGCCACCCACTGACTCCTGCTCCACTGACCCAGGTAGTAAGCCTCTCCACCCCTCTCACTATACTTGGACCTAGCTGGGCTACACTGAGCCTCTTCCACCACGCTGGGCTGGAAGATACCTGAACCACTACTTTTGGAATCCCTCACTAATGACTCTAAAGAACCTCTGGCACTCTCCCTGCGGTCTGCTTCATCTGCAAGCTCACATGCCTCAGACAATCCACACCTCAACAGGTGTTGGCGGAACACTGGTGAACAACAACTGAGCAGGTGCTCTTTGACAATCAGATCAAACAGTTTGTCAAAATCAGAGTCAGTGTGACCCTCTACCCAAGCCCACAGTGCTCCACAAAATTCATCCTCAAACTCCTCCCAAGACTGGTGAGACAGTTTCGTACTGTCCCTGAACTTCAACCTTAACTCTTCCTCTTGGAAAACAAGTACCATACTCTGGGGAGTGGGACTGCTCGCACTGGGCTCTATATAGCTGCCACCACTCGACTCAACTCACCCTGGGGAGTCCAGAAAATTAAAACTGCGCGCATGGGATAGTCTACCATCCAGAGGTAATTTCTCTCTGGTGAAGGCCCTCTCAGCCTCCTCTATCCTCTCATGCGCTAAGACCCTCTGAGTCTCTAGCTGTTGCTTTCTAACGCCCAGCTGTGCCATAGCCTGGGCATGCTCTAACCTGAGCTTTTCTAAAGCCAGCTGGTGCTCCCTTTCTCTCCTCCTATCTTCCCACTCCTCTGGGGACAGGAAAGGGGATGAGGCACTGCCTCCTACACTGGACCCAGCAAGGGACTCCCTATCTATGGGGTCCTCACTATCTGCTGGCGTCCCTGTACTCTCATGTTCTTCCTCCTCTTCAGACTCTTCAAGGCTCCCCTCAGACCCACCACCCTCATGGTGTGAGACCCGGGCCCTCTCCTCACTGTGCTCACGCTCCCAGTCATCCTTCTTCCATTGGATTAGGTTACCCCTAAGTTGGGACTTGGTGTCTGACTCATTCACTGCAATGTCTCTCTCTTCGTAAAACTCTCTCAACTCATGCATGAACAGACCCCAGACATTAAAAGCAGACTCCATCTTGGCAGGATGCTCACAGACATGTGCAACACAGGGGACTTAACTGTCAGAGCTGAAGCAAGAGTACAAAATTACAAAGAATTCAGCGAGCTCTCTATCCCAGAGAACTCACACTCACTTGTCTAGTGCCACACACCTGTGGTGTTGGGTTCAAATCAGGCCTACATACTCTGCTAAACTCTCGAACACCTTAGTATAGAAGTTGGCACGGACACTGGAAAAGGTAAAAGACAAGTTTATTAGGACCCCATGGGGTGGTGATACATTCCTACAGCACCCTTCGGCAATGTAAGAAGTAGCACACCGAACATTGGTGCGCGACCTCTTTTATACAGTTTATTAGCAATAAAAAGATAGGCGGTTACAAGTTACACATTTTAGGTACATATAAGGTCATTTTTGGAACACGGCCAACATGTGGGAGGAGTTTCAACAGCACTGGTCAGTTAGTGTGAACATTCCTAAAGAGTGACCAATTGGTGCGTAATGCGCATGTGCGCTTGACCAGTACTAAAAATAGCCTGTTGCCGAGCAGACTAGTGACCATGGGTATCGAGAAAGGACAAAAGGGCACACTGACCACGAGGCAGCGTGTTCATAGGAAACGGAAGTCAGAGGGATTCAAAATGGCCCCCGTTCGTTTTGGTCAAGTTAACAGAAAAGACCGTGTAGCTGTGCTAAACGCTAACTCAGGAGCTGCCAAAACACGACAGACGGCCCTTTTAGCGTTTAGCAAAAGCTACCTCATAGTGGACGTAGTCAGAATGTTCATCCTCAATGTTAATAGCCATTATTTTCAATACTTCATCATTGATCAGTTTCTCTTGCTTAACAATAGCTCGTTTGGACGGAATACAGGCTGTGATACATACAGAACATAATGTAGGGACACGTTGAATACATAGACAAAGAAAAAATAGTACTCCAATAAAAACACAGAGAATCGTTAATAATTTCCAACCCCAAGTACTAAGCAGGGTCCAGAACCAACCAGAAAAGGTCCATGTTCCATTTTCTGGGTGGATCTCAGCAGCTATCTTGTGTAATTTTGTAATCGAATCATATACAGAAGGTGAGTTATCTGGTACGTACACACAACAACTACTTCCGATGACGCGGCATGCTCCACCTCTATCAGCTAGTATCACATCTAGAACCATTCGATTCTGGAGCGCTACAATTCTGGTAATTTGTAATTCCTCAGTAATATTCCCTAAAGCAGAGGCAGTTTCATTAGCGACGGCTTCCACCACACGTGTAAGCCGCCTTATCTTCCTGCTATTCAGTGCAGCTCCTACGAATGAAAATAACCCCAAATTGAAATCTACATATTGTTGTAATGTGGTATCAGTCTGGTCTATTTCATCAAGATCTATTGTTCGCTTGACCCTGTTCAGTATGAAATCATGGTACAGAACGTAATCATTGTGGTACATGGGAGGAGCAATAAATACAGGTGGTAATACAAAAGCTATATAACACGTTCCTAACCATCCCAATGGTAGACGATGGTATCCCTTATTTCCACAAATGAAATATGTGTTACGTGAAGCTACAAATGCAATTCCAGTTGGTGTATCAAAGGTAAGTGTAATATTACATTCACTGCGGCCTACAGGGATTGTACCTTTATTTCTAATACACAAATCTGCTTTTGTATCAATGACTGTTATCATATGCGAGCTTGTCACATTTATAAGTCTTTGATTCGTATATACACGAGGTGTAGAAACATTGTCCGGACGATATTCTTCCCATTCGAATTTAGTTCCTTCAGCATGTGGATAGCCGTCTTTATCGTTATAGCATATTTTATTCAACCGAAAAAGTAGTCCACCTTTCGTTGGCCATCGCAGAGTAAAAAGAAGAGTGTACCAAGCATGACAAGAACCATTATGAGAAAACGGGAGAGGAATGAGTGGTGTTCCTCCCTTCTTCTGGTGTCCGGGCAACATTCCACATACCCAACAATTGGACGTGTTGGTCATATTATGAGTATGATGCAGAATCTTAATAAAGCTGTTGTTCAAATAAGTCTGCCTATGTCTTTCTTCGTGAAAAGGCAGAGTGAAATGAAAATGTTCAGATGGACTTGGAGTGGTGGGCAGCAAATGTTCTCGTACAGGAAACAACAGTTCTATAGTCCAGGCTAATACTGCGATCACCACTACGGTCAAGACAAACAAAACAGCACCAAGAATTCTCCCTCTTCGTGTCGAAGGAGATGCCATAGTTGCACAAAACAATACTCTTCAAAAACAACACTAAGCGGGAAAAATAAAAACGATGGTTCTGAACCGAGGCTGCCGTTGATTTGTTCTCCGGGATTCAAGACGGGTGTCGCTACACTGGGCAGAACTGATCCCCCCCCCTTGATATTCCCGGCTTCCGTTTCACAAACCTCAGAGCGGTTACCAACCAGTTTCAAAAACACAAAAGGAATCTTATTTCCTGGGGCGTAGATTATACTTCACTTTATCAGAAACAACGTGGTCCGGGAAGGCTCCCTCCAATTCATCAGGCGTGACAGCTGGGCTCTTTTCTGTATCCAAAATCTTTCTGTAGTCGGATAGCACCACAGGGCTCACCAGATCCGGAGAGACACGTCGGCAGTGCGTTGAATGTATCCACCGCTTCTTGTTGGTGACTCTCACAGCAGTTCGCGTAGCCAGCAGCACTTGCTCAGGGCCATGCCATCTCGGTTCCAAACTGCTGGATCGCTCAAAGACTTTGACCATCACGTGGTCCCCAGGGCGGAGATCGTGAGCCTCACCAGTGGAGTAATCAGGGAGCGCCTCTCGAACCTGTTGATGAATAGAAAGCAAATCATTTGTCAATCGTGCCAGATAATCGTTCATCATTATACAAGGCATATCATGTATCAAACGAGGTTTTGGAACTCCCCAAATATTCATAGGCCTTCCAAACACCACTTCGTAGGGTGTGAGGCCAGATCGAGAATGTGGCACTGATCGAATGGACAGCAATGCCAAAGGCAAAGCATCCGGCCATTTCAGAGATGTAGATGCCACTATCTTTGCTAGCTTCAGCTTCAGAGTTGCATTGTATCGTTCTACTAAACCTGCTGATTGCGGATGAAAGACAGCATGGAATCGTTGCTTGATTCCCAATCCTTTCAGGACGTATTCCACTACTTTTCCAATGAAATGAGGGCCATTATCACTCCACATAAGTTTACAAACACCGTAGCGCGGGAAGTACTCCTTAAGTAACACCTTAGCTGTTGTCAATGCTGTATTGTCTTTCGTAGGGTAAGCCTCAATCCATTTGCTGAAGGCACACACCACTACTAGGACATACTTGAGATTATTACAGCGCTCCAGCTGGATGTAATCCATTTGTAGTACTTCGAATGGTGCAGTAGGTGGAACAAACCCACCTTTAGGAGTATGAGTCCCTTGTCCAGGATTGTGCTGCAAACATATCAGACAGGTCTGCACTACTCTCTTAGCCGTGCTAGCAATGTCAGCATTTTCCCAAACTCGTGTAAGCAATTTAGTAATTGCGAGAGCTCCAATGTGTGCCAGCCCGTGTGTCATTTGCACCATTGTTTGTAAATAGGCCATGGGTAGTTTCCATCTCTCCATATCTTTACTACGCCAGCAACCCTCATCATCCAATACTCCTTCAGTGGCCCATTTCATACGTTCTGCCTCAGATGCTGACTTCTGTATATCTAGTATTTCTTCTCTAGCATCATGCCACCGCTCAGCTTGTGACTTCACCACATACATGGGGAAATTATTTTGCAGCATAGCGGTCTCTCTCGCAATGCGGTCTGCGAAAGCATTGCCTTGCCCTATTTTGTCCGTCACCTTTTTGTGTGCACTGCACTTGACTATTGCAACTTTCTTTGGGCATAACAGTGCATTCAGGAGATCGCGTACCAATTCTCCATGCATGATGTGTACTCCGTGTGAAGTCAGGAATCCTCGTTCCTTCCAAAGTAGGCCAAAATCATGCACTACTCCAAAAGCGTAACCACTATCCGTGTAAATGTTCACACATAGTCCAGCACTTAACTCACATGCCTTCGTTAAGGCTATCAACTCAGCCGCTTGAGCCGATTTTTGGGGTATCCGTGCTGCTTCTACCACAGTCTTAAGTGTCGTGATCGCATAAGCTGCGGAAGTCGTACCATCTGGCAACCTCACGCACGATCCATCAACCCACAGTTCCCCATCTACATCTGGAAATGGCGTATCCTGTAAGTCGATACGACCCTTTGTCTGTTCCTCAGTCAGAAAAACACAATCATGTTGTTCTTCCTTCTGGGTCTCAGCAACAGGATCCGGCAGTAAAGTAGCAGGATTCAGTGTCGCACATCGCTTTAGTGTGATGTGAGGCGCCAACAACGTTAGCTCATATCCTGTAAGTCGGGCACTGGTTAGATGCTGCGTTTTCGTTTGATTCAGTAACGCATCCACCGCATGGGGAACTAGCACCAACAATTTGTGTGACAAAACTATTCCCTCACTTTGTCGTATCGCAACTGCTGTTGCTGCAACTGCTCGAAAACATCCAGGCAATCCTCGAGCCACAGGGTCGAGTACCGCCGAGAAGTATGCACAAGGCCTCTGTTTGTCTCCGTGTGTCTGCACTAACACTGACAATGCACACCCATCCTTCTCGTGTACATATAATGTAAAAACCTTCGTATAGTCAGGTGTACCTAACACTGGTGCAGAACAAAGAGCTTGTCTCAATTGTTCAAAAGCATTCTGACATTCATCCGTCCATTCAATGGGAATCGGTATATCTTTAGACAACAATGCTAACAATGGTTTAACGATATGTGAAAAACCCAATATCCATTGCCTACAAAAAGACGTCAAACCTATAAAGGCGCGAATGTCCTTCTGAGTGCGAGGGACTGGAGTATCTAGGATTACTTGAATTCGATCTGGTGTCAATGCACGGCCCTCCTTAGACAAAAGATGACCGAGGTAGGTCACCTTTGGTCTACAATATTGTAGCTTTTTCTTCGAAACTTTATGATTATGTTTAGCCAGGAAGGAAAGCAAGGAAAAGGTACTCTTCTCACATTGTTCTGGCGTGTCTGCAGCAAGTAAGATATCGTCTACATATTGAATGAGAACCACTCCCTCTTGTAAGTCAAAGGAATCAAGCTGTCTTTTTAATGCCTGACTATAAATGCTAGGACTTTCAGTATAGCCTTGAGGAACTCGACAGAATCTGTACGATTTATTATTTAATGTAAAGCCGAATAGATATCGACTGTCAGGATGTACAGGGATCGAAAAGAAGGCATTCTTCAAATCAATGACTGTAAAAGTAGTTGCCGTCGGTGGAACCAACGTAAGCAATGTGGTGATGTCAGACACCACTGGATACTGAGGCACTACTATCTTGTTTATTTCCCTCAAATCAATAATGAAACGGTAAACCTTAGCATCTGTATCTCTTTTAAGGATTGGTAAAATTGGGCTATTACAAACATTGTAGGGGACTTCCTCAACTACTCCTGCCGAAATTAAATCATCTACGATGTGTATCAAAGCAAGTTCACCTTCTCTGGAAATCTTATATTGTGGGACACGTGGCAGAGATGCTCCCTCCTTTACAGTAATACGCACTGGAGGAATTATCATCTGCCCTACATCCGTATCGGAAGTGGCCCACAACGTTTTCGGTAAGGAGGCCAGAACTTCAGATTCATGGACAAAACACACTCGCTCTAATTCCGGGTAATTCTCGTTCAACACAACTCGCACTCCTTCTGGGGCACAGCGAATAGTAGCTCGAAAGTGTTTTAACATATCGAGTCCTATAATATTATCTGGTGTATTTGGAGACAACAAAAAGGGACAAGGGGCAGCAAATTTATCAACATGAAATGTAACTGGTTGAGACAGTGGGCTAGAAGTAGGTGTTCCATCGAACCCTATTGCTGTAATTACCTCGCCAGACAGGGGAGCCCTTGGAACCAAGTATTTGGACAAAGCGCTACGAGTAGCTCCTGTATCGACCAGAAATTGATCAGTGGAACCCAGAACATGTGCTTCTATGTATGGACCCCTCTGATCAACTGGTACCTCAACCGATTCCACACCCCATCCTACGCAATCCTATGCGTAATGCTCATCCCGTAGTTCAGCAGGACCACCCTCATTGATCTGATATTGATTGCGATTATCAAACGTATTATAATCTGACTGACCACGACCCCTTGCTCCATATCCCCCACGATCATTCGTGCCATAACCTCCTCTTGACCCTCCATAATAACTTCTAGACCTTCCACTTCCTCGCCCCCTCAAATTACGCTGCTCTCGAAACACCGGACAGTCTGCAATCCAATGCCCAAACTGTTTGCAGTATGCACATTGATTCACAGAAATGTCAGAACGAGGGGGAGGAGCATTACTATATGATCCTCGCCCTCCTCTACTGTTTCCTCTCGTAGCCTGAACCTGAGCTAACATTACCTTCGTTTTCAATTCCTTCGCCTTCTTTTCACTACTTTCTTTCGCCTCCAATTCCTGTCTTTCATAATATTGAGCCATAGTCAATAAAGAAGCAGGGGTTGCTGTGGTCCATGAACTTTCACTCGCTTTTAATCGTTTCGCAATCTCCGGTAGGAGATTAACTACATACTTATCAACGAATAGATGCCTGCCAGTATCTTCTGTCAATAATTGACCACTGTAATCATGGAACGCTTCCTCGAAGCGAGAGAAAAAATCGGAAACTGATTCTTCCGCTTTCTGCTTACAAGAGGCTAATATAGTCCAATCAATCTTTTTAGCGGGAGCAAGAGTCTTTAGTTTTGTTAGTATGGCCCCTGGAAGGTCTAATATTAATTGACACGGCTTACATGCTGGTTCTCTATCTAAATCAGCCTGAACAAGATCTTTCCAAGTGGCCCCGAGAGTCGTGAGGTCATCAAACCTACGAATTACTCTCCACATATCAGGGGGCAATATCAACCCGAAAAATAGATCAATATCAACTAACGTCATGATACATGAAGAAATTGCACTTTCAACATTTTCATAAAAAGCCGCAGGGTTTTTACGGGGATCAGGTAAAGCATTCTTAAGCGCCATGACATCTGCTCTATTCCAAGGCGTATAAACCCAATTATATACAAAATACCCTTTCGCGTCTTTGGATCTTTTATCATCATCTGTGCCATCCCCTTTATGAGGGACATATAAAGGCGCAGCTTCTCGCATAGGTCTAACATTAATCGCAGCGATCTTATCTGTTTCAAAAATAGGGCATTCTTTGGATATCCCCGTCGCTCCGGACGTAGACGAATTCTTCGACTTTTCCAACTCCCGTAGTCGTGTCGCCTCATTACGCAGTTCAATCAAACGCTTGAAGAAGTCGTCCGCATCTGAAAGAACAAAAAGACCTTTACGAAAATACTCACGACCCTTGGATATCTCCTTTGGTTCTAACTCGAGAGAATATTTTCTATACCGCTCAACAACTTCATCTCCAAACTGATCTAAAAAATACAGTCGTTCCTTATCAGGCCACTGTTCCATTTGTTCAGTAACGTCAGAAACAGTAACAGTATTAATATTTAGTTTTCGTGCAAATGAACGTAATTCCGCAGCTCGTTCCGCATGTAACCTGGTACGCTGTGTTCGATCACTATCCTCGTCTGATCCCTCGCTCGGAGCCGTTGGTGCGACGTACGGGGGCGGACAACGATCTAGTAATGAAAAATCATCCGTTTCATTAGTAAGGACTGGATAGAGAGGACGCCTGATAGGGAATTGACCATTAACCTGTAAATTGCGTTCTCGTCTCTCCCTCTCTTTCTTTTCCTGTAATTCCTTCTCCTGTAGCTGTAAAGCTTTGTCATGTGCAGCCTTCCGCTGCACTTTCTCCGCCAAGGCTTCCTCACGCTTCGCTCGTTCACGCACCTCTTTCTCCCACATACGCACACAATCAAACATATCTTGTCTAGACCTTCGCTGAAACAAACACTGCTCTACATATTGTACCTTTCGAAGGTCAAACGACCCATATAGCGGCCACTGTAATTCATGATCAGTTTTAGTATACTTATGCCATAATGTACTATACATTATAGGTGGAATACCGAATTTGACATACATTTCACGATTTGGAGTCCCCTCTGGGGGAGCCGGCTGTTTTGCACTTAATCGATAATTGGTACCATTTTCAGAACAGCACATCCTACGGAGTGTGCTAAAAACAGGCATGTTTCAAAAAGTACCACGAAAACGCGATACTACAAAAATGCCACCTAACACGGTGCACTGTTCAAATCAAATAAATCAGAGAAATATCCCTACATGCCTGCCTATGTGAGGTGCACTTCACATATTCAAATTCAAATTCAAAGATTCAAAACGTTAGCTAACAAATTCAAATTCAAATTCAAAATTCAAAAGGCCACAGTAAGTGTCAGTAGACTACCTCACCGCTCAAAAGCTTACCAAATATTTTCAAACGTCCAAAGTCCAACTGCCAAATTCTGTGGTCAAATCAGCCAAAACGGCACATCACGACAATCCAAGATCAGAATCTCAGTCGAGGACCGGCGCCACCTGGAAGGTCAGATCGGAAGGACGGGAAAACACACCGTGGGTGCCGAGACTCGGGTCACTCAGTGGCAGCGTACGCGTCCATGGCGAGTTTCCTGACCTTCGTCACGACCTCTCCTTCGGGCATCCGAGTCGCCGATGAGTCCCTTCGTGGTCGCCAATTGTGGTGTTGGGTTCAAATCAGGCCTACATACTCTGCTAAACTCTCGAACACCTTAGTATAGAAGTTGGCACGGACACTGGAAAAGGTAAAAGACAAGTTTATTAGGACCCCATGGGGTGGTGATACATTCCTACAGCACCCTTCGGCAATGTAAGAAGTAGCACACCGAACATTGGTGCGCGACCTCTTTTATACAGTTTATTAGCAATAAAAAGATAGGTGGTTACAAGTTACACATTTTAGGTACATATAAGGTCATTTTTGGAACACGGCCAACATGTGGGAGGAGTTTCAACAGCACTGGTCAGTTAGTGTGAACATTCCTAAAGAGTGACCAATTGGTGCGTAATGCGCATGTGCGCTTGACCAGTACTAAAAATAGCCTGTTGCCGAGCAGACTAGTGACCATGGGTATCGAGAAAGGACAAAAGGGCACACTGACCACGAGGCAGCGTGTTCATAGGAAACGGAAGTCAGAGGGATTCAAAATGGCCCCCGTTCGTTTTGGTCAAGTTAACAGAAAAGACCGTGTAGCTGTGCTAAACGCTAACTCAGGAGCTGCCAAAACACGACACACCATTCACCAACACACAACCCCCCTCTCGGACTGGTAAGGCAGTTTCTACCACCCCTGATTTCTCAACCTGACCACACGTGACACAGGTACCAAACTCTGGGCGCGGGGCGGGGAACAAATGTACTGGGCACTATTACGCTGCTACCACTGGATCCCACCCTCTGGTGATTCCAGAAAATTCAAACTGTACTTAGGGGATAAAAAACACCCAGAACTAGTGACACCTAACTCACAGTGCACAAGAAACACATTTCCACAGAAATGACATTAAGAACAATTTAGAACAATAATCCACAAAATGTGATTTATCTAAAATGCAGAGTTTTGTAGTGCGGCCAGTTGCCACTGCGGTATAGCGCAAACACAAATCCTTATCCTTTCCGCTGCCAGCCAATGTTAGAAATGGGATCCCTGGCTGGCCAGGGCTTGCGCCAAAGTCAGTCAGAGACCACCACTTCCACATCAGGGCAAGGGAGTTACACGCCAAGATAACCCCTGCTCACCCCCCTTGGTAACGTAGCACGAGCAGTAAGGCTAAAGTCGGAGGCAATGTGAGTTAAGTGTTTGCGCACGCACCCCCAGCAACAACACCCAAGGCCCACCACAAAGGAAACTCCACACAAGGTTATATATAAAAATAGCCTTTGTATTACACCAAAACACATTAGATAAAAACACACACTTTACAATGTGCCAACAGGCATGCGCAGAATTTACAGGGGATATGTACAAGACAGGGCCACCTGGACCACTTTCAGGAATCAGCACTTTTAGAACTAGCAATACTGTTAGAAATAGCACGTTGTAGATCATAGAATAATAATCACTTTAGCACACAACCAGTAACTACTGGTACCAGGTAAGTACCTGTACCACCTACGCAACCCTAACCACCTTAGGAGAATATTGCGCAGGGAACCAGAACCTCCCTAGCAACACCTGTACTAGGAGATAAACAACCACCTAAGTATCACAATACCTGTAGGGGTATAAGCAAGAACACATTACACATGATGCCACACAACATTCAGAGGTGTAGGGAAGGAAAACACATGATGCATAAACAACACATTCAGAGGTGTAGGAACAAGGCACATGACGCATAAAAACACATTCAGAGGTGCAGGAAAACACAATTGCGCAAAACTCACATGAGCCACCACCTGTGGCAGTCCCTAGGCTAACTGGCCTCTCTAGGGCTAGGACGCCCTGTGTCCCACAGTCAGGGGGACCTAAATGGAGCAGCTGCCCACTAAGTGCTGGGCAGCTGGAGATACAACGACGGGGCCACGTGGGCTATGAACAACTGACTGCCCCCCTCAGAGCTTCCCTGGGCTCTAAAGCAGAGTGATGCCCCCTAGAGCTTCCCTGGACTCTCTGCAAGAATGCAGCCGTCGTTGGAGCCTTGCTGGGCTCAAAAACAAGCAATGCCCCCGAGCCTCTCTGGGCTCTGAAAACAACTGCTGCCTGTTTGGCTGGAGTCGCCTCCTGGGGACTCAAAAACAACAATGGCCCCCGGAGCCCTCGTGGGCCTCTGAACAAAGATGCTCCCTAGAGCCTCGGGGCTCTAAAACAATTGTGGGCACTGCGTGGGGCAGGGACTGGCCTCCCTCAAAGTCGGAGTTCCGCTCTTGGACTCGATCAAAGTCGATCTGGCCCACTCGACGCTAGCACCCGCAGGAGGGGGGGGGGCGGCACCGGCAATGTGCCCCGATGCCCTCCTTCTCAGAACAGACAGAAATGACTCCCGGGGCCTCACTCACCGACTCCCCTGGTGCGGCAGCTCTGCTTCTTCTCCAGAGCCCCGGCTGCAGACTGCAGGGCTCACTGGTGACTTCTGGTGCTCGGGCGGGTCCTTGCTGCCGGCGGGGCTCTCCTCACTTCATGGGAGCCCCGCTTTGCTTCCCGTACTGCTCCCGAGCCCGGCCGGCGTCTTCTCTTGTTTTGCCTGGCTTCCTGCCTCGGGTGGCCGCCAATGACAGCGTGGCCCCGAGCAGGGAGGCGGGCACTTCCGGGTCGCACTAGGCAACGGCCCGGCAACGTTTAAAAACACTCTGGGGCTGCGGCGGTGAACTCGGTGCTACGAGGGGTGGGCTCCCTCTAATTTAAATATAAAGCGAGGTGGGCACTCGCTGGGGGGCCACAAGTAATAGCGGCAAGGTCCCTGGCGGAGTGGGCACCTGCCAGGGTACGTTAAAATCGGCAAGTATGCGGGGCAAATGCCGGGTGGGCACCGGCTGTGACAAATAAAGCGCTCCCCAGCGCTACGACAGCAACCAAAGCGCTTCCAGGCACTAGAAGCAGAGTACAGCGCTATTAAGCGCTGGGGGCCAAAATAAAGCGCTCCCAGGTGCTAGTTGGCCCAAAACACAACAAAAGTCCTCGAGGAAATGCAGCAAGATGGGGGGGCAAGGCTGGTCCCAGAGCCAGCTCACTGGGCCTCCAGGCAGGGAGGCAGTCCAAGTGGCGGTCCTCCTGGCGCCCAGCAGCAGCAGCCCCCCTCAGATAGGATCCTGGAAGAGAACAACTTGCAAGGGGACGCAGCCCCTTTTTATACATTAAAATCCTTTGTCAGGCTTTAGGGTGAGGGGAAAAACCAGTCGCAGCTGGTTTGTGAGCACTCTTGATGTACTCAGCCCCTCACTCTATTCACTGGCAGGGCTAGGGTCGTTAGACGCACCACAAGGGGCGGAGCCAGCATTGTGTGGGGAAAGCCCAGCCCTATTCAGGACCCAGGTGCACTCCTCCCCAGCCATCAGCATGCTAATCCCCACACTCACCACCGGGCAGACCCATCATGACTCATGGAGCCTGGCACCCCAGCCAGCTCCAGCCAATCACGTGCCAGCATCTTTACAGCACACGGACAGCCATGTCTAGAAGTGGCACTTCCACATTAGACACATACACGTCGCATACATCGTTGCGCAGCATTCAATCACACGAGTCCGCACATACCAGACTCGAGCCTGCACACCCCACGCATCAGGAACTACCAGGGACACATACATTCCCCATGCATTCCTATTAGGAGGGCAGGCCTATCTCACACACGCACTCAGAGTGCGCACGCACTTTCCACTGGGGCACAGTGAAAGTGTGCAGAAACCAAAAATCACCATCACCAGGTCACCATTAAAAGCAAAAAGTTTAGGGGTGAACCTGCCAGAAGGGCCAAGTCCAACAAATGCCCTAGGGCATCTAGGCGCTTACACCAGCAACATCTTTGAGGTGCAGATGGAAGTGTGTAAGACCTAGTTAATTGGCGAAGAGCCAGGTTTTTAATGATTTCCTAAATGCTAACAGTGCGGGGCTGTTCTTTATGCTGGCTCAAAGTGAGTTTCTTGTTTTGACAGTCCCTACCAGAAAGCTTCTTCCACCCCATCGGGTTCTCATGATCCGGGGGGGGGGTGTTTAACAGTTTAGTGTGTAGCGGATCTTACATTTCTGGCAGGTGCTTACCAGATCAGGAATTTCTAAAAGAAATTGGGGACCATGCCCATGCAGGGTCATAAACCCTAGGATTTGAGATTGAAACTTGATCCTCTTGTCCACTGGGAGCCAGTGCAGAGTTCTGAGACAGTGGGAAACTGGCTGGGACCTGGGAATTTCCAGCAGTAGTCGGGCTGCCGCATTTTGAAGGCGCTGTAGTTTCTGCAGAAACCGTGTTTAAATACCCTTGTACATTGTATGGGCATTACCATAATATATTCTGGACAGGGCTAGGGCTTTTACCAGTGTTTTCAGGGAGGTGGGCTGGATAAATGGGCGGACTTTCCAGATCACTTTTAGGATAAACTGGATAGAAGAGGTGAGTGTCTTGATCTGGTTCTTAAAAGTCAGTTTGTCATCGAAGATGAAACCTAAGTTTTTCACCTTCTGCACTGGAACAGGAAAGTCTACCAAACTAGACGGCCACCATCTAGGTGACCAGAAGGATGCATTAGTACCCAAAAGGAGGACCTCTGTTTTACCGCCGGTAAGTTTCAGACCATAAGACCTCATCCAATGGTTTAGCTGTGTCATGCAGCTGTTAAAGCGATCTGCTGTTTCTTCGACATTGCTTGACACTGAGACCACTAGCTGGAAGTTATCCATATATGATACCTCTGAGAAGCTGTGGTGTCTGATGATTGTGGCTATCGGAGACACGTAGAGATTAAAGAGCGTAGGGCTCAAGGATGAACTCTGTGGTTGACTCTCGCCTTCTGTTGCGTGATATAGCCCTGCCCGTTGTTTCTGATTCGGACCGTGTGGCGTTGGACTCCCCCTTTACGGTTGATGAGATAGCTACTGCCATCCGTTCCCTCCGTTCTGGCAAAGCATTGGGCCCGAACGGGTTGCCAATCGAATTGTACAAATTGCGTCCGGATAGGCTTGCTCCGTATCTCCGCGCCATGTTTCTGGAGTCCCGGGAACGGGGTATTCTCCCTTATGATCAGAGACTAGCCACGATAGTTGTCATCCCCAAGGAGGGCAAACCACGTGATCTTTGTTCCTCCTATAGACCCATATCCCTACTAAATGTTGAACCCAAGGTGTTGGCGAAACTCCTGGCCACCCGTCTCTTGACGGTCATTAGTGACTTGGTCCATCCGGATCAATCTGGATTTATCCCACATCGCAACACGGCTCTGAACCTACGTCGTCTTCATGGCGCGATCGCGAGGGCGGGGCTTCTGACGGAGCCGGCCATTTTGGCATCGTTGGATGCATCCATGGCCTTCGACACAGTGGAGTGGCCCTATCTTTGGGCGGCTCTTGAGAAATTTGGTTTCGGGCCTGATTTTATTGGTTGGGTCAAGCTGCTGTACGCGGCGCCTCTGGCGCAAGTGGTGGTGAATGGTAGGGTCTCGGCTCCTTTCACCCTCGGCAGGGGTACCCGTCAGGGATGCCCCTTATCTCCATTACTGTTTGCTCTCGCCTTGGAACCGTTGGCTGCCTGGCTCCGGTGGGAACCGTCTCTCAAGGGGATTCGCTGGTCTCCGGACTTTGAGGACCGCGTTTCGCTTTACGCGGACGATATCCTTTTATACCTCACCTCCCCGCGTAAATCTCTGTCTGTTCTGTTTGATGTTCTTGCTTCTTTTGGGGCCAACTCTGGCCTCGTTATTAATTGGGCCAAGTCCTGTGTATATGTTCTTTCGGGGGTTTTGCCCCCCTTGCCGAGTAGACTTCCCATTCAAGTGGTCCATTCGGGCTTCAAGTACTTAGGGATTTTTATTACGTTGGACCCGACGCTCCGCTTTGAGCATAATCTCCTCCCACCGTTGCTTAGACTGCGACTGGATGTGGCCCGTTGGCGCAAGCTTCCTTTATCACCGCTGGGCAGGGCGGCCCTGTTTAAAATGAGGTCCTTGCCGCGATTCCTTTACGCGCTTCACAACTCTTATGACGCTATCCCTAAGACCTATTTCCAAGAGATTGAGAGTCTTCAACGGCAGTTGATATGGGATGGACGACCCCGTATCGCACTCGCAAAGCTCACCATCCCCTGGTATGACGGGGGCATGGCGCTCCCCGATATCAAGCGATATTATTGGGCTTCCCAGTTGTCTGCCATTAATCATGTGATGTTTTCCACGGGTCGTAATCCTGCATTCGAGATGGACAGACTCCAGCTTCCAGGTGGGGACTTTACTAGAGCGCTTTATTCCCGATCGGCCGGGCGCCATCTTGTGGGCCCATCCAGGATTGCAGTAACGGTGTGGCGGGCTGCGAGTGTGAGTTTGGGGTGGGAGGATCGATTGACGTTAGCGACACCGCTTTATGCGTCCGAACGTTTGGGCGGACTCTGGTCTACCAAGGGTTTCGACCGCTGGGATGTGATTGGGATCTGTAAGGTGGGTGACGTGTACTCGAATGGTTGTGTGAAGTCGTTCCAGGCCCTCCAGGCGGAGTATGGTTTGAGTGGTAGGGAATTTTTTCGCTACCTGCAGGTCCGACATGCCCTCGTCTCAGTCTTGGTTCCTGATGAGGCCTTGCCTGACTCTTCCCCCCTCGAGGACCGTATCCTTGATGGGCATCTTCCGGATAGTACTATTTCTCTGATTTACAAGAAGTTGATTAATAATCGGGTGGACTTACTGATCCGACTTCGGGAGGCTTGGGTTCGCGATGGGTTGGAACTGGACGACGAGGATTGGCAATCGGCGCTCTCTTCTCCCAAGGAGGTGGCCATTCCCGCCCGTCTCAGTTTGGTTCAGCTTAAAATTCTTCATCGAGTCTATGTCACTGGTCCGCGTCTGGTTACGATGGGCTTTTCTTCGGATGGGCTATGCAAGCGTGGATGCGGCTTGAGTGCGACTTTTCTGCATATCCTTTGGGAGTGCCCGGTTATAGCTGCTTATTGGACTGCTGTGCTTGAGGTGATGACTGCTGTTACGGAGGTGGCCCTGCGACCGGAGCCTCGCAGATGTCTGTTGAATGTATGGGAACCCACTGACTACTCTGTGGCCCAAACCAGATGGGCTACCCTTGGTTACATGATTGCGAAGCGGGATGTCGCGCAACTCTGGGGCGCTTCCAGGCCCCCTGAGGTCTCGAGGTGGGAGGATAATATGGACTGGTCCATGTTTCGTGAAAAGACGGTTTATGTGGCCAGGGGCAGACCCAGGGCGTGGACGAAGGTTTGGGGCCAGTGGAATGATTATCGTGGGGATATTTGCACCCCTCCCCTTGAAAACACTGCTGAGATTGTCCTTTCTCCCTAGACTAGAGTTCCCGGAACCTTTTCGTAAGGTTTTTTATACTTCCGGTTCTCCCCGCTGCTCCCCTCCCCCCCCCCTCCCCGACTTGATTGGAGCCTCCGGGCTCTGGGTGTGTTCTCCTGATCGTGGAACCGTCCCCTCCGCTCTTTGGGCTGACCTTAATTATCGTCCATTCGCCTTTAGTGTTTATGTTTTCTTTTTGTAAAAAATAAAAATACGAATTGTTCTGTGATGTCTATAGAGTAACGCTCTGTACTTGAGCTGTACCTATCCACGGGTGTATATTTTCTTACATGCATTTTGCCTTGTTATTAGCGGCCAGCCCGTGAGGTTGTAGGCCCATTCTTGTACTTTTCTATGCTTACTCCAATAAAGGTTTTGGAGAAAAAAAAAAAAAAAAAAAGGATGAACTCTGTGGCATCCCGCGGGGGAGTTTAAATTGCGCGGACGCGAATACTCGAGATTCTACTGATTGAACCCTGTCGGAGAGAAATGAGGTCAGCAACTAAAGGGCTGAGCCTCTCATTCCCAGACCGGAGAGCCTTTGGCTAATATTTGATGCTTCACTGGGTCAAAGGCCGTGATAGATCTAACAAGATCAGGGTGGCCTTATCCCCGGCATCTAGTATAACTCCTAATTCTTCTGCTGCCATTACCAGGGCTGTCTCAGTGCTGTGCCACTCCTGAAATCCATATTGTGAGGGATCTATAAGGTCTGTGGCCTACATCAATGCCATAAGCTGTGTATTTAATATTTTTTCCAGTACCTTGGCAGGGAAGGGTAGTCTGGCGATAGGTCTGTAGCTGCTGCGATCTGCTGGATCAAGATTGTTTTTTTAGGAGTAGAATAATCAATGTGATTTTCCTAGCATCAGTGAAGGAACCTGAGTGAATTACCTTCTTGTAAACCATGGTTAGTTGTTCACTGATTCGGAAGAGGAAAGTCCCTGTTAGAGTGTGGCAGACTAGGATCGCTGGAGGGAAAACTCAAGGGACTTCGCATCGACATGAAGTAAACAGCACGGAGAAACAGGGAGGCCGACTACTGAAGAGAAGCCATTATTTAAGTGACGGTGGAATACAATCCTGAATAGCGGGATATTTTGCCCTAACCGCATCTAAAGATCACACACCAAGGATATTTTCAAGATAGCTGATCATTAAAGCTGCCTGAAAATCCACTCCGATCCCTAACGGTGGTTTCTCCGTGCATATTTAGAAAAACAAGTTCCATCATTAAGAGTTACTTCATGTGAATAAAAGAACCGGACGAATAAAAGAACCGGGCACAATCATTGATTATACGTGCTCTAAGGTGGATAGCAATTGAAAAAGCTGCCCCAACCTAAGATACAGATACGGAGTCAAATGACTTAATGTCCTGATGAAGGTGCCAAGATTAAGTGACACCGAAACGCCGCGTCGACTTTTTTTATAGTTCTTTGACTGCAACCTTTTAATAATTGATGCTATCCTAAATGTTATTTTAATGTCTGAATTATGTTTTAGAATGTGACCCAGTTGGGAGGCTTATATTAAACTTTTCGTATTTTTATAAATTTGTTTGTATCATTGTCAGTTACTGTTTGAGTCATAGTGTACTGCATAGGTCATAGAGCCAGGTAGATTGGTTTTTGATATATCTCACTGTAATAGAAGATACACTTTCCCACCTCCCTTGAGTTTTCCCTCCAGCGATCCTAGTCTGCCACACTCTAACAGGGACTTTCCTCTTCCGACTGAATTTCCCCCTCCCTGATATACATCACTTTGGGGAACCTCCCTTTACTTTGATAGTTGTTCACTGATGACATCAGTCACCAGGTGCAGTATTTTTGGAGGACAGAGGTCGGAAGGAGTCCCTGATTTAGACGTTACTGTCATCTGGATGATCTGTTCTGTGGAAGGAGGTGAAAACAATGTAACCAAATAGGGTGGGAGAGGAGCTATGACTGCTATAGAGTTCCCATATGTTGTTTCATCATAATCAGTGAAGGATTTTTACACAGTCTCTACTTTGTCTTGAAAAAACGGAGCCCATACGTTACAAAATTCGGCACTGCTTTCCTGCCATGGTGGCTCAGGAAGTTTGGTTAGGCTTTTAACTGTAGCAAAGAGCTCTCTGCTACAGTTTTTTACTTGTAGGATTTTTGTTGAGAAGTATTTACTTTTTTCTACTCTTTTCAGTTTCTTGTAATCCGTCAGTGACTGCATATTGTGTTTTTAATGTGGGGTCGTAATTAGCTCTGCATTGCCTCTCTATCCTTCTACAGACTTGTTTCTGAGCTCTTAATTTATCAAAGAACCATGGTTCAGAGGTATTTTTCCACCTGGAGAGAAAGGTCTTAGTCGGTACTAGTGGGTCAACTGCGGGTTTATCCAGGTAGAGAGCCTGTAAGCAGCAGTATTTACGTCAGTGTTAAGGTCTGACTTTGAGCAGGAAAGGTATGCTTGTAGAGTGCCTGGATAGATGTTTCCCCATTCGCTACCTTTGGAAGGGACATGGTGTTTGTGCGGTCTCGAGGAGTGTGGATCAATGCTTAGTGAGAACCTTTTGGCTTTATGGTCTGACCATGGGCCTGGCAACACTTTAATGACCTCCAGGTATGGGTTTGAGGTGAAAATGCTATCTAAGGTGTCCCCTGTGTCGTGGGTAGCATGTTCGATGATCTTTCTCAGGGAGAAGCTAGCCATGGCTTTGACTAATGAGGATGTATCATGGTACTCCTGTTTTTCAAGATGCTAATTGAAATCGCGTAACACTGTAAAGTCAGCTGCATCAATACTGGATTCTACAAACAGGCTAATGGCATTCAAAAAGGTGGTCTTTGATCTAGGTTGTCTGTATTGGAGAATGCCCTTAAACGTATAGTTTTTACTTAGCATGATCCGAAAGGATAGAACTTTGCAATCTTGGGAGCGTCCTGCTGCAGACCCTGAGGCCAGCAAGTCATCTCTGAAGATGACTGATAGCCCCCCTCCCCACTTGTATGCTCGATCTGCTCCTAGGATTGACTAACCTGCCGGTATTGTGAAACCCAATTCTGGGCCAGCGGAATCATCCGCCCAGGTTTCAGTAACAAATGCCAAGTTGAGCTTATAAGTGCCCACCATCTCTATAAATTCGGTACTGTGTTTAAGTATGGACCGCACATTATTGAGCATACCCAGGTACACCTTTGTGGCTCCTGGCAGTGGATGTTTACGCAGGCTGGCCACTGCACTATTTCTGACCTTAGTGAAGCACAGGTGAAATTTGCAATGGGGGCATTGACTGGGCTCGCTCTGTAGGTCCAATAGAGGGCAATCATACTTTTCAACTGCCTTGTTAAGTGCCAGAAGTTCACCCCTTGAGTATTTTATGGATGACCCTACTTCTGGGAAAAAACTGGCAGGGGATATGGCGCTGGGCACGATCCAGGTGCGGACTGGCCCTTGAGGCGTGCCACGCAAACGGCACTTGCTGCGGTGGAACAGGGCAAAGACCAGGATCCTGATGTCCCACCTGTGAGTGCGTGTGGAAATCCACACGGCAAATGCTTTAAAATAGTTTTGAAAATGCCAGAGAAAAAGAAAGCTTTAAACTTCAAGTTAGCACTAATAAAATGCAATGAGGTTCGTGACCTCTTAGGGATTAAAAAAAACAAGCACTATGAGACACGCAGTGAGAGAGTAACAGTAAACAGTCCGGTTTGTTTGAAGATAAGGTTTGTTTAAAATATGGTGATTTTTAGAAAGAGGGGCAGCACCGATGGCAGACTTACCGCAATAGCTCCTTCCACAGAACTTACAAGCAAAACTCCCTTAGTCCATCCCTACCCTTCAGGCCACTCCCACATCCTGGGGGTTTTAACCCCTGACCCACTGCAGCACATCCTGTACCACCAAGCACAAGAAGTGAACAGGGAGGAAAGGATGGGAACCAAGACTGTGACGGGAAAGTCTACAACTCAGAGTAATGAATATTACCGTTAAGTAACCGTTCATTACCTCCTCGTCAGACCTCCCCCTCACAGTCATTAATGCATGAGCAGATACCAAAGCAAGAACTGAGTTCACCATAGAGCAGGAAACAAACTTTATTAGCACAAGCAGAACGTCACACCACCTGAACAGAATGTAGCACAGCATCCCCAAAACCAGAAGACCCTGTACCACCCACAACCAAATGATAATGGGACATAAAGGTGTGCGGAGTACTCCAAGTAGCTGCCTTGCATATCTCAGCCATAGATTCCCCCTGAAAACAAACCCAGGAAACAGCCACTCCTCGAGTCGATTCCCCTTGCACTGACCTAGGCACCAGCAACCCACTAGCCTCATACACCATCCCCACAGTCCACCTCAGCCACCGACTGAGAGTTGCACCTGAAGGCTTTAGACCCTGGCCCGCCAGGCCAAAGGTCACAAAAAATAATCCACCTTCCGAAAAGGTTTAGTAGGAACCAAGTACACCTCAAGTGTCCGTTTAACATCTTAACAGTTCAGCCACACCCCATCCTCTGAAAAAGGATCAGGACAGAATACGGGCATAACCAGATCCTCCGAGCAGTGAAATAAGGAAAGAACCTTGGGAAAAGAGGAAGGGTCAGGCTGGAGAACGACCATATCTGGAAAAAAACGCAAAAAAGGGTTCAGAACAAAGCAAGGAGACCAATTCCCCAACCCTCTGGTCTGAGGTAATAGCGACAAGAAAAACCACCTTGATTGTCAGAAAACACAGAGACACACCCCAAGAGGCTCAAAGGGAGAAGAATAGAAAGCCCTCAGCACCCACGGAAGATCCCAACCAGGTGTAAAGGACTTAATCCATTTCTTTTTTAGGAAACAACTCTTCAACGATCGGGACACTAAAGGAACAACAAGCTCACAGGCCACACCCCGAAAGGACCTCACCACTGCTCACTGAGCCCGCAAGGACGATACAGCCAGGCCCAAGTAAAAGCCACCCTTCAGAAAATCCAAGACACACACAGGATCCGCCTCCATAGCAGACCAGACCCGATCCATACACCATCTCTGAAAAGACACCCGATGCCAAGCATAGGACTTAAGAGTTGAAGGACGGCGGGACTGCTGGATAAACTGAGCCAATTCAGGAGAACACCCCATAGCCACGAGGTTCATCCTCTGAACAGCCAACTCACTAGATGCAAGCGGACGAGACAATCCTGGGACAGAGAAGGATACGGCAGGGGTCAAGGAACCACCGGCAATGGCCAGCAAGGGCTCATTGCCAATGCCAACCTCAACAACAGAGGGAACCAAGGCATCCATCTCCAAGCAGGTGCCACCAGGATCACAGAGGTCCAGTCCAACTTGACCTTCAGCAGGACCCTCAGAATTAAGACAATCAGAGGAAAGGTATACATCAAGCCCCCCCACCGAAAAGGACAGCGCATCCACTCTCCAAACGGAGTCTGACTGTACCAGAGAGCAAATCTCTCCCTCAAGTCATTTTTCGGGGCAGCAAACAGGTCCACCACAGGGACCCCAAACCTCCCCATCAGCTCCCCAAACACCTCTGGTGTCTAGCACATGTCCAACAGGGAGGGAAACAACCTGCTCAAGTGATCCACCTCTGAGTTCAAACCCCCCGGCAGATGCAAAGATCTCAGAGACAACAAGATCAACTCTGCCCACTGGCAAATCTGTTGTGCTAACAAGTTGAGGGAACCAACCTTCGTACTCCCCTGGCGGTTGACATACACACCACCACCGTGTTGTCTGTCCTCGCCAGCACATCCCGCTGTAGGACCCAAGGAAGAAAATGTGACAAGGACAACTGACCTGCCTTCAATTCCCTTAATTTTGAAGACATCTCTGCCTCCTGGACCAACCAGATCTCCTGAACAGGCTCCATGGCCAACAGAGCCCCCAACCCAGCTCACTGGCATCCGTAGTCAGCCTGGGGGACCGGTTATGTGTCTTCTATAACGGGCTAAGTAATGAGAGCTGGAGACCTGGCAGTATTAACGAAACGCAATAAGACATGCTTATTGGTTATAATGATATGAGTGCTGGTAATGCTTGTGATGAGTTCAACATTCAACAGAATACGCATTACTGAAGCTGCTATTAGAAATGCACTGTATCATATAAAAAACGTAGCAAGGTGAGGCATTTTGAGACTTTTTGTTGGGTTTTTGTGAGTTATTTTGTAACCTGGAGAGGGATGATAAGAAATGACAGAGGGAACTAGTAGACACCGTTGGAATTGCTGATGTTTCAGCATCATCATGTCTTGCCTCTCTGTTTGCATCTCTTTCTCTAGAGCGGGGCCTTGTAGACCTGAGCACGGTCCAGGTGAGGTGAAGTCCTTTCCCCTGTCGTTGTTGAAAGCTTTATTCGATATGCAAAGACATCTTACAAGCATGACACAAATTTAAAAAGCAACATTTGTAAGATACAATTAAGTCATAAAATTTTAAAAATCATCCTGTTATAAATTAACTAAAAAAGAATTAAACCGAGATGGACAGTCTATTGCATCGAATTATCCAAGAACGTTTTAAAAATTTGGATACACCACAGACTATGAAAGGAGAGGTATCAGTCAATAAAATTCGGAGGGCCACCGAATGCAAGCGTGTTCCCAGGCGTTTGAAGAGGGGTTTCAACCAGTATCTCCTTGGATGAATATAGTCTGGGCACTCAAAAAGTATATGTGCCACCGTCTCCGACCTGGTTGGGCAACAAGCACAATAGGGGGATAAATGTGCATAGGTTTTCCACTTGGATATTGTTCCTCTTAGCGGAAGGGTACCAACTCTAAACTTGAAGTAGAGGGCCCTATCCATTGGAATGGTACTTAAGTCCATATAAGGTTCATAAAATGCCGCCTCCTTTATTTTGAGGAACGCTACAGTCGAGTTGCAGTGGTGAGGATTCCCATTTAGTTGGCGAGAGACCCAGTCCCAATATTGTTTATTGAGGACTGTCTTAGGAGGAGCAGATCTAGTAGTCCAGCTATCTCCCAAGCCCAGTTCCCCCAAAAGGGTTTTAGTGTCCCTCAGCCACTTGATCTTGTTCCAGCTCCCCATGTTTATTATTTCTGTCAGTCCGTCGGCATAGGGTTTTAATTCCGGGACCCTCCATATGCGGGACCATAAAAGCAATGGGCGGAGACGGGCCTGATCTTTGATGCTTTTGCAGCCCAAGTCCAAAAGCACTGGGACTGTAGGGGTGCTCGAGGGAAGAGCTAGGAGGTCCTTCAGGAACTTGTTTTCAGTCTTGGATAGGGAGTCTAAATTGCAATTGCCCCATAGCTCCGCGCCATACAGGGCAGAAGTAACCCCCCTTGCCCTGTAGATCTTGATTGCAGGAGCCACTGTAGATCTGGGGGATGCATAATATTCCTTGAGTAAGGCACCCCCTACCCTTTTGTGACAGAGGACCATCTTATTGATATGTGAAGACCAGCTCATTTTATCATTTAAACGTATACCCAAGTAATCAAATTCTGTCACTTTCTCCAAAGGGACCGAGTTAAGAGTGGGAGGGCGACCTAATTTCCTTGGTGGACGTAGTACCAAATATTTTGTTTTTTCTACGTTTATTACCAGCCCTCTGGATACACAAAAGTCCTGAAAATGGGTCAACCACTTTTGGAGCCCCTGGGGGGTCTTTGAAATAAGGAGAGTGTCGTCCACAAACAACAATGTTGGGATGCGTACACCCCCCAGACATGGTGCATCCGCAGGTTCCTGTAGCAGATGCTCCACCACACCATTTACATACAAGGAAAAGAGTGTGGGAGCTAGCACACACCCCTGTCTGACACCCCTACAGACCGGGATCCTATCTGTTGTTTCGCCGTTTCTTCCCCAACGGACCTGTGCAAAATTGTTCATATGAAGTTTCCTGAGGAGAAACAAAATGTACAGGGGGAGGCCCATTCGGTGGAGAACCCTCCAGAGTTCTTCCCTGGGAACTAGGTCAAAGGCAGTCTTTAAATCAATAAAGGCCAAATAGAGACTGCCCTTGCCTAGCTCCACCACCTTCCAGTACAGAAGTGAGAGCCTGAAAACCTGCTCAATTGTGCCTGTACCTGAGCGAAAGCCTGCTTGAAAGTCTGATAAAACCTGATTCTCACCCACCCATTGAAGGATTCTCCCCAGGATAACCTTTTTAGCTACTTTTTGGGTAGAATCAATCAGGCTTATAGGCCTGTAGTTCCCTGGGGTGTCTCTACTTCCCTTTTTGTAGATGGGGACTACCACTGCCCCTCTCCATGACTCAGGGGTCGGGCCGTCCTCCAAGATGGCATTTAGGAGGGCCGAGATCATTAGGCCCCAATCCGATGGGTACGCACGCAACAAATCCCCTGGGAGCCCGTCTGGGCCAGCAGCCTTCAATGGGACCACGGTTTTAATAGCATTTTCAACCTCCCGTGGTGTAAACAAGTCAGTAGTACTATATTCCATTGAAAAGGGGAGTACAGCTGGCTCACTTAGGGGCCCTTCCATCGCTGAATATAAGGCCCCGAAGTGAAGGGACCAGGCCTGGGGTGGAATAGTGCAGGTATCGTCTGGTCTATTGCGAGATCCTATCAATTTCCAAAAGCCCCTAGCATCTTTATCTCTACTGGCAGTGAGCAAGTCCGACCAAAATTTCTCCTCCCATTCCTTCTTTGCTAGCTGGATTGACTTGGCATAGACCTTCCTTGCTTCCCTTATCCCAACTTGGGATTTTGCTTTGACAGCCTCAACTAAATTTTTCTTCGCCACCCTACAGTTGTGTACCAGCCGTCACTTGCTTTCGCCCCACTATGCCTCTGGGGCACAGTAAACAAATTTGTCAAGGCCCCAGTTAGGTTACAAAATACTTCACATATCTCCTCCAGACCCCCATCAACTGTGCCCAACTTCTGATGGGCTAGGGCCAGAAGCTGGGACACAGCCTCCAGTTTATCGGCAGACAAAAGAAGTTTTGACCACTTCAGGCGTCTACCGCAAAGGGATACCTCAGACTCACCTAGCCCAACTGTGGAGCTGGGTAACGGACCACCACTCCTAACAGACCACCAAGGTGCTAGGGTGAGGGACAGCAGATTATGATCGCTTTCAATTGAAGGTACTATTACCATATCCCTCACTGAACTCCATAAACACACATCGAGGAAGATGTAATCAATTCTCGATGAGTGATTGGGCCTATTATAAGTATGGGCACCCCCCTTATCCGAGCTTGTCCTACCGTTTAGGGCCCTAAGGCCATGCTCTATACTCAGGGCATTTAGCTGCAATGCCACCTCCGACCATTTTTTGATCGGGGGCAGCTCTAGGACTGGTATCCCCCTTCTGCCATCCTCCTCATCCTGGTCCTGGGTGACGTCCGAGCCCAAAGGCTCGAATGTACAATTAACATCGCCTGCAACCAAGCTGCAGGCTTTATATGGCGTTGCCCCTAACAAGTCCTCCAGCAGTGCAATTGTAGGAGACTGCCTCCCCCCCTTGGTGCCGCGGGCATATACATTGAATATATTCAAAACAACGCGGCCCCTGGCATCTTTCAATGTGATGTTAAGCAAGTCTGGGCTATTGGTCTTAGTTTCCACTACCCTACAATTGAGGGAAGATGCTACCCAGATGAGAAGTCCCCCCGAAGGTCGTCCTCTACCTGAATCTGGGGAAACAGCTGGAATGGCATAAGCAGAGTATCCCACCCTATGTGCTGGCTCCCTGCTCCATGTCTCCTGAAAAATGCATATGGAGTGCTCTTCTACTAACGTGTTCCAGTCGGGTAGTGCCAGTTTTCTAGTTATTCCAGCAACGTTCCAGCTGAGGACCTTTAGGAGTTGGTCCGGCACAGCAAGAGCGTCGCGGGAAACTATCTCTTGGCATAAGGCCGCCCCATCAGAACCTGGCAGTGTTCCCCGGTAATCGCTAGAGACTTCGTCCCCTAAAGGGTCCAATGTAGCCGGTGGTGTAGTTTGGGATTCATTAAGAGTGGGAGAGATAGATAGCATTACAGTAGCATGTGAGGGTTTGCCCAAATACCCCCTATCAGGGCCTCCCGCTGCCTCAAGTCAGTGGCTCATAAGGCCACAATTTTGGCCAAGCCACCCAGTCTGTGGATACAAAAGGGGCTTAAGCATACCATTTGTTCCACCAGTGGCACAATTGCTCATTTCCCCCGACACAGGCCTGAGGATGGTGTGAGTTGCCGGCCTCGGGTAGAAATAAGTCAAGTCCACTGCACTAACCCCAGTGCCTCCCTCCGCTTGATCATGACTGCAAATTAATCTGGCCACTCTATTGTCCTGGAAGTTGATAATAACACAGTCCCCCTCCAGCTGCTTCTTGCTCTTCCCAACCCAACTCACCCTACGGACACCGAGGATTAGTCCGTCTACGCCCGCTGGGAGGGGTTTCTTTGTTTTTAACCAGTGGATGCATTTATTTTTTAAAGCCTGTTGGGTCTCCAGTTGGTTATCTTTCAAGGGTGGAACCTTCACCAATACAGCGACATAAGGGTGACAATCCGGGGGGAGATCAGTGTTGGGAATGCGAGGCAGTCTCTTCAGGGCAGGTGCAGCTGAAGCAGAAACTCCCAATTGGGTTTTGACAGGAATAACTGGTGGAACTACCCCGTCCCCCTTTGTTTTGGCGCTGTTTGTGGGTAAATTCTTGGGTCTGGAATTGGGATTACACCCACCCAATGGAGGTTTTGGTTGCGTTACTGACTTTTGCACTTTAGGGACATTAACGAGGTTCCCTTGCGGTGGATTAGGGTGTGGGACAGGACCTGGTTTAGCCATGGATGGGACAATGTTAACAGGAGTTGCTGCCATACTTGGTTCTATTAGAGACACCGTCTTCTGGGGGACTAGGTCCTGTGACGGGGCAGCTGCAACAGCTGCTCCGTTTCCCAACTTGCCACTTGTGGGGTCCTGACAATTTCTAGTCTGATGTTTGATCAGAGATTTAAGTGAAAAGAAGTTGTCGAGAGTCGACTGCTCGAGTCTATTTACTCAGTCCTCCACCCTCTTTATTTGGTGTATGAGCGGTGTCAATGAGCGGTTAAGCGCAGTGACAAATTGATCTAAGGAAACTGGGACTTGGGTTGGTAGTGCATTATTATCGAGTCCCGTTTCCTGGGATAGGGGTTCTCCTAGCCCGTCCATATGCTCTGTGCTCTGACCATTACCCAATTTTACACCTGTGGCCCTAGAACATTGTTTCCTAGAACGCTTGAAGAGTGTGGGGTAGCTACCTTTACGTGTACTCGCAACTCTTTTCCTCTTGGCACGTTTCGAAGCACCCTGAAACACGCAAGGCTTTGTGGTAACCACCGGGGGAGCAGGGTCTGGCAACGGGGAATTTTGGGTAGTGACAAGAGAGGATGAAGGTGGGTCGGACCCACCCATAGCTTCATCACTAACAACACCTGATGTTGACTGTGCTGCTAACAACTCTAACCTATCAATCCTTTCACTTATTTCAGACACCCTGGAATGTTCAGGCACTACTACAATGAGTGGTGGAGGGGCCGTAACTGTGGGGGGTGACAAGGCCTTGGCTGCAGACCCGAGAGAGGATCGTCTAGCTGGAAAAAGATCCCCGGAGAGTCGACGTTCCGTCATTGCAATCTCCTTCTCTATGACTGCCGCTACTCTTGTTATAAACCTATCCATAGTTCCTATCATTGGATTCCCCCCAGCCCCTTCTCCTCCAGCCCTAAGAGGTCTCCCTGAGCGGGTGGACATGGTCGTATTAGATGTTGGGGACCTGGCCCAGCCCAGCCTCTGTCAGCCCCTGACTGCCACAGACTGCCCGCCCTTTGCTCGGGCTTCGCTCGGCGTCCCGCTCGCGTCCCGCTGAGCGGTCGGCTATTGTTTATAAATAGGGCATTGCGGCCGGGGGGGCGTGTCTTGCTGGGGGCGCGGCCGTGCACACCTGTGCAGCGCAGGGACTCCTGGTCTTGAGAGTCCCTGCGGCGTGCGCCCTCGGTAGACTTGCGGTGATTCCTCCTCCTTCCACGGACTGGGCAGCGCCTCTACAGCCTCGACCCCACGCCTCACGCCGCGCAGCGGCACCCGCGAAGCGGGTGCTGCAAGCTATTACCGAGCGGCAGGGCGGTCAATCCCTCCAGGGATACAGGGAGGCTGAGTGGCAGAACAGCCAGCAACACCCAGGTTGGCTTCCTCACGGAAAAGGGGGTCCCGCTGAAAGTAGGCAGTCTTCCCGCTTTTGTGCCTGGATGGCCGGGGGGCGTGTCTTGCTGGGGGCGCGGCCGTGCACACCTGTGCAGCGCAGGGACTCCTGGTCTTGAGAGTCCCTGCGGCGCGCACCCTCGGTAGACTTGCGGTGATTCCTCCTCCTTCCACGGACTGGGCAGCGCCTCTACAGCCTCGACCCCACGCCTCACGCCGCGCAGCGGCACCCGCGAAGCGGGTGCTGCAAGCTATTACCGAGCGGCAGGGCGGTCAATCCCTCCAGGGATACAGGGAGGCTGAGTGGCAGAACAGCCAGCAACACCCAGGTAGGCTTCCTCACGGAAAAGGGGGTCCCGCTGAAAGTAGGCAGTCTTCCCGCTTTTGTGCCTGGATGGCCGGGGGGCGTGTCTTGCTGGGGGTGCGGCCGTGCACACCTGTGCAGCGCAGGGACTCCTGGTCTTGAGAGTCCCTGCGGCGCGCGCCCTCGGTAGACTTGCGGTGATTCCTCCTCCTTCCACGGACTGGGCAGCGCCTCTACAGCCTCGACCCCACGCCTCACGCCGCGCAGCGGCACCCGCTGCAAGCTATTACCGAGCGGCAGGGCGGTCAATCCCTCCAGGGATACAGGGAGGCTGAGTGGCAGAACAGCCAGCAACACCCAGGTAGGCTTCCTCACGGAAAAGGGGGTCCCGCTGAAAATAGGCAGTCTTCCCGCTTTTGTGCCTGGATGGCTGGGGGGCGTGTCTTGCTGGGGGCGCGGCCGTGCACACCTGTGCAGCGCAGGGACTCCTGGTCTTGAGAGTCCCTGCGGCGCGCGCCCTCGGTAGACTTGCGGTGATTCCTCCTCCTTCCACGGACTGGGCAGCGCCTCTACAGCCTCGACCCCACGCCTCGCGCCGCGCAGCGGCACCCGCGAAGCGGGTGCTGCAAGCTATTACCGAGCAGCAGGGCGGTCAATCCCTCCAGGGATACAGGGAGGCTGAGTGGCAGAACAGCCAGCAACACCCAGGTAGGCTTCCTCAAGGAAAAGGGGGTCCCCTGTCAATTTGGGTGAGCAATTAATATTACTTTTATTTATAAATGTATATATGGAATTTGTGAATTCTTGAAGAAATCAGGGGCTCACATTTGTCTCTTAGAGGAGACTCATCTTGAGTCACAAGAATGCAAGATAGCTTTTAGAAAAAAAAGCTGTGTCCAGGATCTTCTCTGCTCCCATTAAAGTGGGAGTACTAGGGTAGTGGCGATGATAATCTTAGCAAATAGTAGGATTAGAGTTGAGAAGTACGACACAGACTCCTCAGGTAGATGGTTGACCGCATCTTTAGTGGTGGACAGTTTTCGCATGGCATGTGCAGTATATTATGGCCCTAACCAAGATTGTCCAGAACACTTGGTCAACCTGAAAGCAAGCCTTTCTGATTTGAATGCCCCTGTCATCTTGGGTGGCGACTTTAACTTGGTTTTCGATGTAACCCTAGATCGGACTTCTAGGGCTACTATTACTTCTCCACAGAAAACGAAAACTGAGCTTAAAAATATAATGAAAGACTTTAATCTCTTAGACGTTTGGAGGGCCAGAAATGCCAAAAGTGGAGACTATTCTTTTTATAGCCACAGACATAGACACCACTCACGGATCGAATTTTTTCTTATCGATCAAATGTTATTCTCGGTGGTCGATTCCTCCACATATATTCCTGCTCTATTATCTATGGTTGAGTTAACAATTAAACTTGCACAGGGAGTGCAATTAAGAAGGTGGACCCTTGATAGGTCAATATTACAAAGAGAGGAAGTAAAAGCTGGCTTAGTTACACAGGTAGATGAGTATTTCAGGTTTAATAGCGGTACTGCCGGTGGTCAAATTGTCTGGGAGGCATTTAAGTCCTTCTTGAGGGGGATATTAACCACTATCACGATCAAGAGAAATAGTGACAGCAGAAAAGTAGATGCAGACTCTCTCATTAAAATAAAGCAAAAAGAACAGCAGCTGCAACAAGCCTCCCTAGATCAGTGCACCAATCTTGAGACCATACAGCATGAGTTGAACTGTCTAAAAGCAGACTATCAAGCAAATCTTGACAAAATAATTAAAGATAGGTGGGATGCGAGCAGACTGCAAAACTTTTCTTATGGATAGAAATGTGGGCGTCTCCTTGCATGGAAGGCCAGATCAGACAGGGCCAGAAATCAAAACAGAGGCCTAATCATACATTATACAGGGGCTTTATCTTATGACAATAATCAGATTGCGGAGGAAGCCAAAACCTATATGTCAAGGCTATATGCAGAGAGCGGCAATTTTCCCCCTAGAAGAGCAGAAAATTGGTTACAACAGTTAGAGGTACCGCACCTCACGGAAACAGATAGGGCTTTTCTAAGCTCAGCTATTGAAGAGGGAGGAATTTATAACCAAATAAAAAGAATGGCGAAGGGTAAAGCAGCCGGCCCAGACGGGCTCCCAGTGGAATTATATCAAATCAGTTCAGAGATAGTTGTTCCTGTCCATACAACTTTATTTAATAAAATACACCTTATAGGTGAGATAGTTCCACAAACGTGGTCTGAAGCTACAGTTGCCTTAATACTAAAGCCCGGCAAGGACCCTCTGGTCGTTGAGTCCTATAGGTCAATCTCTCTACTGAATACTGATTATAAAATCTTTGTGGGGTGTTGGCTGCGAGATTGGCTAAAGTTTTCAAATCAGTGGTGCATGAGGATCAGAGGGGCTTTATTCCGGGCAGGTAGCTGAATGAACTCACGTTTCAGGCCATCGCTGCTATAGATGTTGCTACCAATGAGAAATTCCCTTTGACTATAGTGGCCATCGACCCCGCAAAGGCTTTTGACCAGGTTAATTGGTCTTATCTATGGGAGGCATTAATTGCATTTGGCATCCCAATAAATTATATATCATCGATTCGTTCGTTATACTCAAGCCCCAAGGCTAAAATCTTAGTGAACGGCCTTCCTACGGATTGGGTACAAATATCCTGCGGCGCTAGGCAGGGGTATCCCCTCTCCCCTCTTATCTTTAATTTGTATATTGAACCTTTTGTTATTCAGTTGAGGTCAGACCCTTTGTTCAAACCCTTTAAAATCGCAGACTTAGCATTAAAGTTTGCCCTATATGCTGACGATCTTTTAATGTTTACCTCCAATCCTGAAGAGGCTATCCCTCGACTTTTTGACCGAGCAGAAGATTTTGGGGCGATCTCATGCTACAAAATAAACAAAGAAAAGACCGAGCTTATGCAGTGGTACCCAGAGGAGGAGTTTTTAGGGGTTAAGCCGAGGATGAGATATTTGGGAATCCACTTGGCCCAGGACATTAAACAGATATCCAAAATAAATCTGGATAGAGTATATAAGGAGGTTTGTAGCATCTTACAACGTTGGTCTGGTCTCCCACTGAATATATTCGGAAGAGTAAACTTAATAAAAATGGTTATCTTACCTAAAATCACCTTCTTGTTTAATTCAATTCCGTTAACTTTCAGCCCGAAAGATATAGCTAAAATACAGGGGAAAATAGGCTCATTCATATGGAATACAAAGTCACCAAGAATATCTTGGAAGAAACTGAGGAGAAAACTAAAATCAGGAGGCCTAGCCTTGCCAGATGTACTCATCTATTGCCACTCGTTCCAGCTGAAAAACTTCAGGTAATTGGCCGATAAGGCTGATACATCTTCCCTGGGCCGTTTGTTCCAGGCGTTGTTACAAGACATACCCCAAGGCCATGAATATTTTTTGTTCAAGTTCGGGGATCCCAGGTTTTACAAGAAAGTGAGGCTAAAGATTTTAGGTGCAGCTTTAAAAAACTGGGTGTTTTTTAGAAAAAAGCTGTGAATCCCTTATTATGCTCACCGGCCCCGATTTGGGATTCCCCGGGGACTCTTGAATGCCTTAAGGACCAACTAGCACATCCCCTGAGATTGGCGGGTATAACACATTGGAGAGATATACAAAATGACCCACAGCTCATCGATTGGGAATCACTTTCTAGATTGACAAGAAGAACCCTCACCAGGTTCAAATACTATCAACTTTCGGGCTGGTGGGCCACTAGGCCACGGGTTCTCAGTCCGCTAAATCCAACGTTCGACTCAGTAACCAGAAAGGGGACATGGAAGAAGGAGTTATCCTTTTGGTATTGGGCTATGATGGAGGCAGAGGGAGTGGCAGAACCTGAACTCCAAAAGATATGGTGCGACAATGTTGATTTGGAACACAACAATCTTCAGGACTTGTGGTGGACTCTTTTACAATGCTGCATGCAGTGGTCAAGTCAGCTCCACTTAAGAGGAATCATCTGTTCACTTTATATAGAGTATACATCTCACCCAAACAATTAGTCAGAATTACGAACATAGAATATCGTTGCCCTAGGTGCAGACTCCCTTCCGCTGATGACCTACACATGTTTGTAGATTGCCCAATGCTTGAAAATTACTGGTCAAAAATAGGCGAGTTTATCACTGGAGTACTGAACATTCAATTTGTGATTACTGCCAGGATAATCATGTTTGGGTTAGTTAAGGAATATCACCTTGATGATATGGCATCCAAATTCATCTTCTATGTGATGCTATTGGCAAGGCGAGAAATTTTCAGGGCCTGGAAGAATGAGAAAGCACCTACTTTCCCAGACTGTTTGAAACATGTTATATATGTAAGCGAGTCTGACATGGCCTGTGATATCTTGAGTGGTGATAAGATCTGGGCGGCCCTGGTGGCATGGCGGAACAGATGAAGGTATTCCGATGATTTCACCTGGGCACTGTCGGGGCTCAACTTCCAATCTACCCAAGGGCCTCTCAGTGAGATAAGATTGGAGCGGGTCGAGCAAACAGTGAAGACTAGAGGGGTTACGTCACTCTCTCTCTCCTAGGGTCTCAAATATCGGAGCCGGGAGAACACAGATGTAGGAGAGAGGGGGGGATTCCCCATCTAGAACGCCCTGTTTTTATTTGGTATATGAGGAATACAAAAAAATAAATGTATATACAGATTGACGGACACTTTTACATTAAACTAATTACAATATTGAGATTGTCTCCATAGATTCAATAAATCCATTGACGTGGAGGAGTAGTATATCACGGTTGGCACAGGTTGTATTGTCTTCCAACGCATTTTGATTTGTTCACATAAATTTTTGGTAGCAGTTGCAACATTTATAGAGCAGAGGCCCTGATGAAAGCCAAGGGATTATTTGCCCGTTAGGCAAAAACATGTTGGCCTGTTTGTGGACAGATATTTGCTGACACTGTCCTTTTTGCACTGTTCTGGTTTTAGTTAGGGGATGTGGTCGGGTGTTGAATAAAGTTGTTGTTGAGGCTATATCACCCTATTTTAAATTTATCACCTTTTTGGTTTATGTTGCACTGATTTCTTCTTTTTCACAATCTCTTAAACATCAAAAGATCGGCTATCTTAAGGCAGTTCATACTCAATGGTGGACTCGATCCAAGACTATCACTCAATCTGGTGGCTTTAAGTCCCTATGATCAAGGGATTAGCCTATCTATAAACTGGATGGCCAGATGATATGACTGATTACACAAGTCTTTTTGATGGCAATCCACTTCGAGATGGTATGGATTTTGTAAACCAATTTTGAGTATATTCATTGTCTGTTCAGTGATCCGCCTTTTTATGTATTTTTAGTTGTGTCCGTTGAAAGGCTATTCAGAGGTGATTTGGGTACCTTCTGTTTCTGTTGTCCTTTACAGACAGTCTAGCTATAATATTTGGCTAACAGACCCCCTGTGTTCTCATTTGTTGTTCATATGTTGTAGCTGGGGATTTGAACAAGGCTTGGGTATTTAATCTGCATATCCCTTTGACCCTCTCACCACAGTTTGTTATTATAATCTGTAGTCAGCACCAACTGCTCCTGGGACACAAGGACAAGCCCTGCAAGAGGTTCAGATCCTCCTGCCACCAGGACAATATCCAGGAAATTTTCACACACCCCGGAATCAACTGTTCGTAATTCGGAGACCCTGGATTCCAATACTCCAGAACATGATTCACCAGAGGGAACACGTGCACCCTGGCTCACGAACAATCATCACTGTGGCAGACATCAACCCCTGAACCCTCAACTATTGCTGAGCTGTGGAAGAAGGGGAGACCAACACCTTCCTCAGCTTGTGCACTAGGGTCAGTCTGCGAGGCTCAGACAAGAAAACCATCCCCAGCTTGGTGTTGAAGACCCTCCAATGAACAGCAGTTCCTGAGTGGGGCACAGATGAGATGATTTCTCCAAGTTCAGAATCCACCCAAACTTCTGCAGGAGCCAGCAGACATCCCTGGTATGTGATTGAGCTTTAAAGAAAGAAGAGGAAGAAAAACAGTCATCCAAGTAAGGAAACACCTGAATTCCTTGAGCATGTATAATCCCACCAAGGGTGCTAACACTTTGGTAAATACCCTAGGCAAGGCAGAGAGACCCAAGGGCAATACCTTGAATTGGTAATGGTCGATGCCCACATAAAACTGCAGAAACCTCTGGGATGTGTCGTGCACAGGCACATGAAAAAAGGTGTCCTTGAGATCCAGAGAAGCCAGGTAATCCCCTATGGCCAGGAAGGGCAGAATCATCTGTAGACACACCATTTTGAAGGACCAGTGAGGGATGCACAAATTCACACCCTTCTGATCCAGAACAGGACGGAAATCCCCATTGGGTTTTTGGATCAGAAACAGAATCGAGTAAACCCCCGACCCGGCTGACTCACAGGCACCCTCACCACAGCCCCTTTGGAAACTAGGTCCTGAACCTCCTCCAAAAGAGCCCGACACATGACTGGAGATCTGGGTACAGGGGTAGCCTGGAACACCTCCCCCGGTGGCTTCTCAAATTCTCTCTTATATCCCAGCCTGATAATCCGTAGGACCCATTGATCTCTGACAAACTCCTCCCAGACGGGAAAAAAGGACCTGAGGTGACCCCCCCCCAACCAAAGCCCCCTCTGAACCCCTCCCATAGTCATGATTTGGAAGGACCTGCAGAACTGGAGGCACCCTGCAGACCCCGTAATGTGTGGAAGGAAGGGACACCCCGGCCGCTTCCCCTACCCACGAGAGGTCTGGGCAGCCATCTTTGATTTAAATGCTTGCCCAAAAGCCTGCTTATAACCAGCAAACTTCCCCATCTGCGAAGAGTCAATAATTTGTTATCCTCTGCTGTCTTTTTTATTAAAACCTCCAACAGTTTCCCTAAACAGTTTGGAGCCCATGAAAAGAATCTTCATGAGAGTAGCCTTCTGACCTGCCTCAGCTTTCCAAGGCTTAAAACACAACTGTGTCCTAGCTGCCACCGAGGCACCAGCCGCCACAGCACTAAGGGGAATTAAAGGAGAAGTCAGTCAGGAAAAGCAACTGCTGCATCAACATTGTCAAAGACTCAGAGGGATCCTCCTCTTGCAACAGTTGCTCAGAAATACCCTGACGGTCCTTCAGTAGAGACTGCACCAGATAGCTAGTGTAAGCAGCAGATCGAACCTCAAGTTTGGAAGCCGCAAAGGACTCCTTCAAAGCCCCTTCAACCCGCATGTCCCAGGGTCAGGAGGAACCGCATCCTCGGAAATGACTAGGCTCCAAGACAGGGGCAGAACACAGGCCCCTGCAGCCCCCGCGGTGCGGGGGGCCCCCTGCTCCAGGGGGCCAGCAGGGGGCCCCTCACTCAAGCCTTGCACGCCAAGGCCTCTTCATTAAATAAATGGTGAGGTGCGCAATGAGGGACTGCGCACGCCCGGGCCCCAGCCGGGCCTCTGTCCTCTGAGGCTCTTCATTATTAAATGTTGCGCAGTTGACTCTGTGCCTGCACAGTCTTCGGCCTCTATGATCAACAGTATAGGCCTCAATTGAGCCCCATCTCATGCTAAGCCACGCCCGCAAGGAGTTACATTTATAAAGAACTTGGAGGTGGAGACCGGCTGCCCCACTGGTTTGTGGGTGGCGCCGGAATCATGGTGCTTGGCTGCCACGCAGAACTACCATCATCCCTGCTGCACCATCTGGGCACCTTTGTTTTGTGGCAAAATAATGCGCCTGCCCGAGGCCACCCGGTGGCCATCAGGAGGGCGGGCCCTTAGTCACGTAGGGCTGCCCCCGCCCCCCAGCTATTGGTTGCCACCCCTCCTCAGGGCAGGCTGCCCGGTGGAGGTGGGAGGACCTGTGACGCACGTCCGGGGCTGGCAGGGGAGGGTATACCCCCCCCACTGGCCATTGTGGTGGCCTCTTTGCCGCTCCGGACGTTGCGTCGAACACGTCGGGACACTCTTTCTCTCCGCTCCGGTGAGTGTCCGACGGGCTGCCTACGGGCATTTCCCCCCCTCCGCCTACTCCCTCCCTGCGGAGGTACTGAGTGCTGGCCAGGCGGCCCGCTTAGCGTCGGGCCGCTGTGGAGGTGGGGGTTTGTAGGCGGGATTGCGGCGTAGGACCGGGGTGCGTTGCTAATATGCTCTGCATCGCCGTGGTCCTGGCGGCTCCGAGCGGCGGTAGCCCTTTTGTGCCCGCAGACCTGCTGGGGCCACGTGCTTCTGGGTTGGGGCCGGGCATCGGCCGTGGCCTGGGAGGTGCCGGCCCGCCCAGCGATTCCTTTTGTTGCTAAGTTTGTTCCGGAGTTTGTGGGCCGTGTCGGGCGGATGCGGCCTACATAATATAGCAAGCCACATCTCTATGGGCCGGGTGGCTGCAAGCTCCGCATCTCAGGTGTTCGTGGGGGCTGCGAGCGGAGGCTGCCTCGCTGCCCGCTGTCCGGGCGCTGCGTGGCCATGTGTTGGGCCCCCTGGTCCTGGCGGGTGCTTACGGGGACCGGGCTCTGCCCTCCCAGCCCGTAGGTTGCTTTGCGTCCCTGTTTTTGGGACCCGCCGTTAGGTAGGCGGGAAGGTATTATGTGTCGCGGTCGCTCCGTCCCCGGGGTTTAGGCGAGGTGATGGAGGCCGAGCATTCACCTCCTTTCTGGATTGGCGTGTTGTTCTTTGTTTGCTTTGGCGCCAAAATAAGGCTATGTATTCATATGCAGAGGTTCCAGGCATGTGGTCAGGCGCGGTAATATTTGATTATTATGTCGTGATTTATGCAATGTGTCTGCGATTGTCTACCCAAGCCTGCATTTTTACTGTGTCGCGCACATGTGTTCAGGCGCGGTAATATTTTATTATATGTCGTAATTTATGCAATGTTTTCTGCGATTGTCTTCCCAAGCCTGCATTTTACTATGTCGCGCACTGGTACCGAGGCCTGCGTCTCACTGGGGTTTAGATGGGGGGATGTGTAGAGCGCGTTCCGGCGGTCGCTCATTATGTCCACATGCGCAGATGCGGGAGCATATGTTTGTACATGCTTACAACGTTCTTTCTTTACCATAGACTGATGCGGGGGCATAATTATGTACATGCTTGGACATTTCCTAATGCAATATGGATGGGTGTCTAGTACGCACTTCTGATGCGGGATCTCATGCATAGAATCTGATTGCAATGTATGTCGCGCGCAATCGGTATGTAGATATGTGCGCGCAGAGAAACTGGTATATCAGCTATATGCAACTGGTTTAAGATCTGGACTTTGGGGACATTGAGCCTTTTAGACAATATGATTGTATCTTGTTACTATTTCACTGTTTATCAGAATTGCCAAGGGGAGGGGTTGTTCCATAGAGCTAGAGCAAGCTAGTCTAGTTCGTGGGGGTCCGTACCTCGTTACAAATTCGTGCCATTAAACTCGTTCAATCCACCTATGTGGCAGCCATTCTCCACGTGGTGCGTGGGGGCGGGCTGAGTGTGGTAGGCATATGGCGGGGTAGTACCGCTGTGGGGGATCTTGTGCGCAATAACATGATGCTTTGCTCTTGCCATTCGTGCTTTCCGGTGCGTTTCAGGCACTCACTCTTGACGCGTCCCCCAGGTCGTCGTATCCTTCGGCATCGGCAAGTGACAGAGATAGGTAGTCCGTATTTACAGTGTGCGTGGCATCATGGGGCCATAGTACCACGGCCCATTCGTGTCCCTTCTACGTTTTCCACCCGGCTCTGCATATTTTAGCGCTAAGCTGGTGTTCCCGTATTTACGATCATTGGAACATAGTACCTCGAGGCCCCAGTGTGTGTCTTATTCATTTAACACGTGGCATTGCATGTCCAGTGCGATGGGTAAGCCTATTATTGCGCGAGTGAGTTTTATGGTGTCTGTATTTACAAAGGTTGTAATTGTTTATTGGGTTCATTGTATCCTTAGGCCCTATCGAGTGTCTGGCTCAGTTAACACATGGCATTGCTTATTTCAGCGCGATGGGTAAGCCTACGTGCGCGAATGTGTCTAATGTGTCCTTACTTGAAATGGCCTATTGCCTCTTACCGCAGCGACCATGCTTAATGCTTAGGGCCATCGTGGCTTATTTGACCGCGTTTTATGGATATTTGGCTGCGCGGGACCTGGTTTGTAGGATAGTGGTCTCTCATGCTCCTTAATGAGATTGTTTCTCATGCATTAATTTGATGCGTTTTATAGTATCAGTGGGCCATAGCATCCTGGGGCCCAATCGAGTGACTTTTTAGATCTAACAAGTGGCATGGCAATTTTCTGCATGAGGGGTACGCCGATTTCATGTGCTAATGTGTTCCTACTGTCATTATGAAAATACGTGTATAGTCTTGTAAGGCATTAGTATTACGAGGCCCGGGTCGCAGTGAGGGTTTAGCTATAACGCAATCGCGTTCGGGCATACCGGTTTGCGGCACGATCTGCGTCTAAGATTGTTCCTTCCTTATTATCTCTACAGGTTGCTGTAGACGATGCGCGAGGTATCGAGACCGGAGCTATCCTGGTAGCTACAATTTAGAATGATACCTGTTAGGTACAGGGAAGGGTGTATTGAGGAGTGAGGCATGGATAAGTGATGAGTGCTGTCAGTTCAGGTATGAAAGAATGAAAAGATGTGCACGAGTAAAGTGCATCACTTTTACGGTTTAGGAGGCGAATTCAGGCGTAATGGGTCTATCGCGCCTATAAATCATAGGTTGCCTCTGCTACTGTAATGCAGCCATAATGCAGGGTCCCTCTGCGCAGTTTTGGCTGCTTGGCCAGGCGTCCGGTTGCGAGGTTCTAAAGCGCTTCCTTCATGATCCTCGGTCAGGAGCAGGTGCCAGTTGCGGCCGTTCGTTTTGTTTTGCCTACCAGTTCCCCCCGGCTCTGCTTGGTCGGTGCGCGTCCTATGCGTCTTTCCCTCCTTAATTATTTTACTACGAATATATAACGTGGACTCCCAGCACGAAGGCTACATGAGAATGTAGAACGGTGGCCGGGGAGTCATTCTTCCTGTATATGGTATCGACAATAGGTGTATGTATCGGTGCGCGAAGATGGAGTTTGTTTTCGCGACCTAATGGTTCTTACACAAATTACAAAACGTGCCAACGCCCTAAATTATACACTATGAGTTTGCATGTGATACTTTTGAGACTTCCCTGATATTAGGAATACTACATTATTTCAATCATTAGGACATTAAATTGCCTGGCGATTGTCGAGTGTAGGGGAAGCTGCGTTGCACCGTAGCAGTGTGCAAGAGTCTGCCAGAATTATGTACAGTCGCATTCTAAGGGAAATTAGTTTGTGACTCCCCAATGCTTCGTAGTATGCAGTGCTCACATATGAACAAAAGTGGGCATGTTCTGCGTGGTGAGCCGGAAAACGCCCGCTTTTCTCCTAGGAAGGTTTCGACCCCTAGGGCATTGTCCCTTATGCCCTAGCCCCCCTCCTAGATCGGCTGACCTTCGCGCTCATGTACCATTACATTCCATGTAGTGGGGGCTCGATGAGAGTTGCTGTGTTTCATTGATTTACACCTATTCTTTCAGATAATAAGAACTCAAGAATACCAGGTTTTGCTAGCAAAAGCTGCCCAGGGAATATCCTGTGTTGTGAGCTAACTGCCCACCTTATATTGCTGCTCCCGGCACGAGACCCAAAGGTGCCCGAGTTCGCACTACCAGTAGAGTCCAATTCATACCCTAACAGGCAACGATAGTTCTCGCAGAGGTCTAAATCGGATATCCCGCCCCAATTACTGATACAAGGGAACTTTTAGTGGATATGTGGCCTGTTCTACATTAAGATCTTACTGTAGTACACCTACCCTGTGCAGTACTTGGATCCAACCAGTGAGTTACTCAGAATTGCATTGCTTGCTTGTTTTGGTGTGTGTCTACCAAAACTTTGATATTCGGGGTGTTCATCATTGTCCAATACAGTCATTGTTTCGCATATCTAAAACATTTTTCTTAGGTTAGCTAACCTGAAGCTATGTCTCCTGTAGACCATAACAGTTGGTCATACTTAGTTTTATACATAGCAGTGTATAGTCGTTAGGTCTCTCCGAGGCAGCACTTGCGCTGTCTCATCGAGGCATGATGCAGGCACGATATGGGCATGTTGCCCCGCCCGCTTTCTGCCCACTATAGCTTATAACTCTACTCTAGTGTAGCCCTGGTACTCCCTGTTCAAGCTACAGATCGGCATTGCAGGGAGCTATCCACAATGGTGTGGGTGGGAGTATGTCATCAGCATAGCATGTGATAGTATCTGCTCCTATAATATTATAGCTGGATGCTGGACAAGAAGTTGAGAATAACACCCTACTCCTGTCTTTATATGAAGATTCCACCTCATTGAGACAGGCATAATAGGAGCGTAGCTGCAGCGGGTGCAGTGGCACCTAAGACACTTCAATCCTCCTTATTGCTTTAGTTGTCAGGGGTGCAATTTCATCATCTATCTCCTTCCCAGGGCCCATATTCTTCCTTTTAACAGTGCCTATGACACACTAACTACTCTATTAGGCATGCACTCCGCACCCTATCCTTGCGATTCCTGCTTAGAGTATACAAGGCAAAACGCAGCTATAGATAATGCTGCACTCCGGGCCATGTTACGGACAGTAACCTGACGTCCTGGCAACGCACGACTTCTTAAATGTAATAGTTCAGCCTTGTATCTGACACGCAGGTTATCTCCAGGGGAAATCCAGTATCGTTTTATGCTAATTATTTATTTCGAAGCACTTACGTTATAACGTGGTTCCGTTTACCACTAAGAGGTATCATCATACTAAATAGGCACTACGTCCGATCTCTTTCCAGTACAACAGAGAATTCTGAATGGATCCGCATTAAAGTCCCCCCCCCCCTATGGTATTTCATTCAAATTAAACCTTTGCCCAACAATATCGTCCCTGTTAGACACGCTCTAATGCCAGACGATTTAGCGGTGCCTATTCTTAGGCTACTTCTTTGCTATACAGCCACCCTGTTGGGGGTTCAATAGGTATAGCACGCAATTTCGTACTGGAGACCCAGGCACAAGAACAAACGTCAAGTAGGCTATGTTTGCACTGGTGCAAAGGCTAAGATAAACACGTGTGTAATAGCAAACAGTGCGTTAAGAGAGAAGTGGCGTGGCAGGCAACAAAGAGCACCAAACACAGGTACATAGAGAGCACCGCCTGAGCCTGGACTGCCAATAATACCTATAGCAGTGGGTCCCCAGCAAACCCTTTATATAGAATTGCTCAGGAATAGAAGTAACAGCTGTATGTAGACAGGGATGTCTGCTGGTGGTCCAGCCCCCCCCCCCCCTTTTTGTTTTCACTAGTCGGGTGGTGGCTTGCACGATGGGCTCCTATCGGGAATTGGACTCACTGTTTCTCGCTAGGTTAGCGTGGCTGTGCTCCCCTGGCTTGCGTTCTTACAGTCTTGTGTTGAACATGATTTTCCGCTGGTTTCCTTGTGCTCTTCCCTAGGTGAGAAGATGGCCTGTGGTTTGTTAGCGCCAATTTTGGGGAGCACCTTGGTTCAGCTTTTAAATCCCTCCTGGCGGGGGTCGTAATGCAACTTTATATACAAGCTATTCTTGAGGTAGCAGGGTGGAGCTGCCGCCAGGTCTAGGGGACATGTGATACCAGCTGTTTACCTTGGCTATCCTGTATATAAAATGTAAGTCCACCTCGCAAGTTATACTAATTTATGCGTGCGCACTGTAATATCCCTCGGTACTTTGCTTGAGTATAGTGGCACAAACATTCTCCAAGCACAGTTACAGTTGACTTTGGAGAACTGCGCTTCGGCAGAAGTTATACGTTACGGGGGACCCCTCGAACCTGGGATAGTCGACATTATGGCTGTAGAGGGTTTGTCACGGGGGTTTATGCTCTATAGTGTCAGAGGGGCTTTTGGTCAGCAGGCATGTCATGATGCAGGTCGGGATCTTAAGTGTGCACTTGGTTCCAGTTCCTGCAACCCCTGGGTGGTGGTCGTAAGTCTCCCTTACAGACAAGCTATCTTAATGGTAGCATGGCCTAAGCTGTTCCAGACTAAAACCCTGAGGGCAGGTGGTGCCTGCTGTTAATACCTCTTATCTGTATTGGCACAGGCATGGGCATTGTCCTAGTTATATAGTATAGCCTTCTATGCCTCTGTGCTCTTTGTCTTAGCAGCACAAGCGTTATCATAAGCACAATGTCCTATGTTATGCGGAGAGCGGCGTGACAGCAGGTTGCAACTTAGCTGGGTGTAGCCTGCTGGCTCTTGTCGTGAAGGGTGTTTGAGTTTCACGGCTTGTGCTGGAACGTCTATTATTGATACGAAGCGCCTTCAGCAGTAGGGGCCACTCCTCTTCACTTTGTCACCTCCTGGTAGTTTGACTACACGACCCGGGGTTGGTTACAATAATGTTGTAAACGAGTAAGACCCGGGGTAGCTGCAGATTAGTGGCGGAAGGGCCTGGGCTTCTTCAGGCATGTATTTCATGTCAGGATCAGGTCTCTGGTGGGGCGCTAAGTGGTGCCAAGCAATTGTCAGGTCTAGGAGTACAGCACAGCGCCATGTAGAAATCTTCCCATACGGAGGGGCGGGGTTTCTTCAAACTTGAAACAATTTAGGACAAAGTCTAAGGCTATTTTGAGGCGGATGGGGTTCATCTCACGCCTGTGGGCGTTGACCTATTCCTCCTCTAATTAAAAGAGGCTCTTCTGAGCAAAGGTTGCAGGTAAAGGTAGTAGCGTTGGTGGGGGGCCCGTGCGGCGGCGGGGACCATCGCACGGGCTGTGGCGGAGTTACAGGGCAATCCGGAAACAGAGAGGTGCAACACAGTACTTCAGCGGGCACATAGGGGTGCCAGAGCCTAACCTAGAACCTCATGGGAGGCTAGGAATCCGAGACGGCACCCCAGTAGTCCTTCGGGCGGTTGCGGGCCTGTGCAACGGGGGGTTGCTTAGATACGCCCCGCAAGGGGCGTGAGTAGTGTATTACCATAATTATCAGCAGCTGGGTGGTTCGCCACTGTGCTGATTGGCTCATCAGGCGGGCAGGTGGCGAGAATGCGGCCTGCCCTTGGATTGCCCGTAAGATAACCCAACGTGATTACATAATGTTGTATGTAACAATAAACCTGCAGCAATTTTTCCCAATCTTAACACTTGTGTCTGTGTGTTATTTGCGGGATGTTTGTTATATGGGGGCGGGGGGTTCCAGTGGCCCTGAAGTGACTATGCGCCTGCCCGAGGCCACCCGGTGGCCATCAGGAGGGCGGGCCCGTAGTCACGTAGGGCTGCCCCCGCCCCCCAGCTATTGGTTGCCACCCCTCCTCAGGGCAGGCTGCCCGGTGGAGGTGGGAGGACCTGTGACGCACGTCCGGGGCTGGCAGGGGAGGGTATACCCCCCCCACTGGCCATTGTGGTGGCCTCTTTGCCGCTCCGGACGTTGCGTCGAACACGTCGGGACACTCTTTCCCTCCCTACCTCTAACCCTGAGTGTCAGCTATGGGGGGGCTCCTGAGGGAGTTTTAATATGTTTCCTTTTCATAGCAGGCGGAGTTACAGGGCAATCCGGAAACAGAGAGGTGCAACACAGTACTTCAGCGGGCACATAGGGGTGCCAGAGCCTAACCTAGAACCTCATGGGAGGCTAGGAATCCGAGACGGCACCCCAGTAGTCCTTCGGGCGGTTGCGGGCCTGTGCAACCGGGGGTTGCTTAGATACGCCCCGCAAGGGGCGTGAGTAGTGTATTACCATAATTATCAGCAGCTGGGTGGTTCGCCACTGTGCTGATTGGCTCATCAGGCGGGCAGGTGGCGAGAATACGGCCTGCCCGTGGATTGCCCGTAAGATAACCCAACGTGATTACATAATGTTGTATGTAACAATAAACCTGCAGCAATTTTTCCCAATCTTAACACTTGTGTCTGTGTGTTATTTGTGGGATGTTTGTTATATGGGGGCGGGGGGTTCCAGTGGCCCTGAAGTGACTATTTCCTAATGCTGGCAAATAAATATTTCCGAGCCGGAGCCCGACAGAGTGAGAGTGCTGCAGCCAGTGACATCACCATCACGGAGTCACACTGGTTGCAGCAGGAGGTACAGGCAGAGTTATGGCACTGGCTGGTTCTCTTCAGCTATCCGGGGGTCTGCAGGACCAACGGGCCCTATCCCTGTCAACCGCACAACACTCGAGCGGTCAAAAAACGAAGTAAAGTGGAGACAACAGCTGCAGTTAAAACCATTGAAATAAAGAGCAGGACGAGCTGGGTAAGTGCGCCACCTCCCTGCCTCCACTAACAGAGCCACCAGCAGCATGTGGGCTGCTATCCCGATTATTACCTCCGTAGTTCGTAGATATGATCATTTTCTATAAAAATGCCTACCTGCTTCCTCCCATTGCCTTTTCATGCCTCCTTGTGTTTTCAAGCACTTGCAACTGTGGAGCCTCTCTTATCAGGGATGTGATGGTGTCTTGTTTATTCTGCTATTTAAGAGGTCATGGTGCTGTGGATGGGTGTTTTTGAGGGGGCACACTTAGGCCTGCGAGTGCCACTAATCAATCACTGTCTGTCTCAGCCTGCAGAAACCGGGAGAGCTCACACGGCCAGTGACTCTCTGCCGACTCCAACCGAGTCAGGCTGGGACAGAAATTAGGCGCAGGCACCAAAATAAAAGTGCCTCACTAAGTGACCAGACCAATGCTTGCAAATTGTGCCAGGTTTCAGGCACATCATACAAGCATTTTGAAAGGAATGGAACACATAATGAATTTGAGCCATGCTGTTTTTGTTTTAATAACAGGAACATCAACAGTGATAAGAAGAAAAAAATAGGGCGACATACAGACAAAAAAAACAGCGCATACACTGTCCTGGCAGGCCAGGCCTTCGGTTGCCCAATATGCCAGTCCGACCTTGGCTCAGACACACCTTTCAGTTCCTGCCTGCTTCTACAGCATGTGACCCTCCTTCTCAGCCTGACCAAAGATCATACAGCTCAAGTAGTGAAGAGCTGACCTGCAAATGAAGCAAAATAAAAGAGAAAACATTATTTTACATTAATCTCATGAAATATTCTATTGATTAATACAATCACTAAATTTTGGCCTATTTGGCGCAGTGGTGGATAGTTGGCCAGTGGTGTATTCTCCTGCTCCAATGTCCCATGAGCGACTGAAAGCACTGTATGATGCATATTGAAAGTCTGAATCAGGTACAAATTGGAACCTTGAGAGGTCTGACACAGAGTGTATGGTTGAGAGGCGCTAGTATCGAAGCCATTTTTAAGTCTTTATTGCTTGATTTTGCTTGTGACAAAGTGTCACTCTTAGGCGTAATATGTCACTCATAATTCCACTGAAATGACAAAAATGTCACACAAAAGCAATCAGAAACCTTGGCAGCTATGCTAAACAGCTGGGAGCACCAACATTCGGACGCACGGGACTGTACTATTATTGAGGAAAGTTGGGTTCATCAGCATTGGCATTTCAAGAGCGTTGTAAAGGGAGGTGCGTGTATGGTATGAGCACGGAGAAAAGCGTTGATAAGAGCTGAGCCGTTACTCAACTGTGCGCTGTTGCCAAGGTTTAAAAGTGCAAGGATCATGTGTGGCATTCAGGAAGGCAGCAGTGACATACTCACTGAAGGACAAGAATGAGATTGGCAGTTCTGCACTGTTGAAAACACTAGGAAGTGGTTATGACGTATGGGGGAAAAAGGACTAGAATGCTGCTACGTTCTCAAGTGCGGGCACAACAGGGTATTTAAAGCGATGGATTACGAGATAATGGAGCCGCGTTGTGTGACATGACATTGCTGCTGAGTAACATGCACTCACTACGTAAGTAACTGGACATAAATGCATGTTTTTAGCATTCTCCAGGGTTCTGAATTGTTCACAAGGTATTTGGGGTAAAGTGCAGAGTCGAGGATTTTTTTTGGTGTGTTTCCATTTGTTCGGGTGAGAAGTCACTCACCAGGGTGGTGGATTTGAGCAGAGAATAATTTTAATGCTGATTTATTTAGATATGCTGTCAAGTTGCCAGAAAATGTCTGTTGTGACGTTGCTGGAAATTTAAGTATGATGTCATGTTATACAATTTTGTGCAATGCTATGCTAAATGTCAATTGTCAGAATTTTTCTGTTTTGTATTGAGTGCTGTTTGATGCAAGAATTAATGCAGGAGTCTAAGAAAGTGGCTATTGGAGTCTATGTGGGTAAACCATGTATGCAGAAGGGGTGGGAGTTGCTGCAGTTTATTATTTAAGATGATCCTTCCTCAGGGGTTGAGGAGATGTTGTAACGGTCATGCTGCGTCGCACCCCACATATATGAGAGTCCTTTCTCAGGGGTTTAGGCTTGTCATGGTTGCAATGCATTGGTTGTGATGCTGCATCTGTTTGTATCATCCTCCCTCAGGGGTTGAGGAGATTTTAGCTGGGGTCATGTTATGTTGCACCCTAAGATATCAGGGGTTAAGGATTATCATGGTTGAGATGCATCTGGCCTGTATTGTCCTTGAGGAGATTTTAGTTATAGTCATGTTGTATTGTACCTAAAGTTTGTAGAGTCCTTTCTCAGGAGTTAAGGAATGTTATGATTTAGAGGGTCATGTTGTGTTGCATCCTAAGTTTGTAGAGTCCTTCCTCAGTAGGTTAAAGATCGTTAGGTTTGTGTTGTGTTGCACCCTGAGCTTGCTACGTCCTTCCTCAGTGGTTAAAGATCGTTAGGGTTGTGTTGTGTTGCACGCTGAGCTTATTATGTCCTTCCTCAGTGGTTGAGGAGATGTTAGCTGGGGTCATGTTATGTTGCACCCTAAGATTGCAAGAGACCTTCCTCAGGGGTTAAGGCTTATCATGGTTTAGATGCATCTGGTCTGTATTGTCCTTGAGGAGATTTTAGTTATAGTCATGTTGTATTGTACCCAAAGTTTGTAGAGGCCTTTATCAGGGGTTAAGGAATGTTAGGATTTAGAGGGTCATGTTGTGTTGCACCCTGAGCTTGCTACGTCCTTCCTCAGTGGTTAAAGATCATTAGGGTTCTGTTGAGTTGCACCCTGAGCTTGTTACATTCTTCCTCAGTGGTTAAGGATATGCAAGTTTCCCTGGTGTATTGTAATCCAACTTCGATTCCTCCTTTAGTGGTTGAGGAATCATCCATGTTGTATCGTGGTCCATTTGTGTTTCCTCCTTCATGGGTTGAGGAACCATCCTTCCATTTAAGCTTATGTGTGGCTATCATATACTCCGTAGTCATGTATGTGTGGGTTTGAAGGTTTTGTTATGAAGGTATTTGTATTACCTGTGAATGTGTGCAGTGGGAGGTACAATAATTGTATTTGCCGGTCTTGATAATTTCTGAGTTTGGATAATCATAGGACATATTGATTGTTTTACTTTCCATCTTACGTTCTTTTGTATTTTCTATTTTTTTCCAAGGGTGATCACCCTATTGGCGCAGTAGAGGTGGGCGAGCCAACAAATTAACAGGGAGGGCTGAGACAAGGGTCTGGCTTGCAAGACTGGTGCTAGGCATGAGCAGCGTGGGCTGTTGCTCAGGGCCCCGTGCTCAGCACACCAGCATGGGGTCTCGTACCTGTGTTGCAGCTCTATGCCAGCATTTGTAAAGTGCACAGCTACTTCCAGCGGAGGTGTCCTGTGCTGGGGGCGGTCAGGAAGATTAAGCAAGCTATTGCCCAGAGTCACACGGTGCTGGGCTAACCTGCCGCTGGAGCCGGGGATCGAACCGTAAACCCTGTGGTCCAGAGTCAGGCATCCTGGGCGCTGCGACATACCTCTTCCACGAGGCCCAGGGGAGGGGCGCCTCTCTCCTGGGCCTTGCAGGCATGATTAGTGCTGGGAGGAATAGAGAAAGGTGCCCCCTTCTCCCCTGGGCCTTGCAGCCCCACACCATAGCTTCAAGCCCAGTACACATTTAGCACTTTGGCCTGCAATTGGCGATCCTATCCCGACTGCCCACTCAAAGGCACAGCATGATGCCAATTGTCCTGCATTTTGGCACCCTGGCAGTTTCAATGGACAAACAGCTTTCTTTCAGTTTTATGAACTGTGAAAGGGTTAGCTTGTCCGTGGCAGGCAGGGAGGGAGGCGTCGGCACACAGGTGGGGTCCAGCACCTTGCAGGTTCAGAAGCACCTTCAGCATTTGAGATGCAAACTGGCTTGAATGAGCGATTAAAGACAATTATTTTTGCAGTTTTATACAGCACGAACTTGGCCTGTAGATATTGGAGTGCTTCACATGAGCAATGGCTTCATTACACAAGGACACATTCATGAGAGATTAAGTGATTTGCTCAGAATCACCGTTGATGTTGAGCCGATGCTGAGTCTCAAACATGGTTCCCCAGTCAGCAGCTCTGGCCTAATTGCACGTTCTGTCTTCTCCTCTACCCCAGTGGCTTAACACAGGCCCAGAAGCCCCTGTGGAGCAAGGGGCCCCCAAGCTGCAGGGCCCCCGCTCAGCACAGTTCTCTGGCCTGAGAGCACCTGATTCGGAGGGGCCCCTAAAATGTATCTTGCAGGGGGGCCCCCTCAAGTTACATTACGCCACTGCTCCAAGAGGGCAGTCCCGCCAGCAGTGAATCCACCTTCACCACAGAAGGAAATTCCTCTGAGTACCCCTGTAAAGGATATCTTTTAGCCAGACACCAGGGAAAAGTATGCTTGTCAAATGCTTCCATTCCATTCCCCTTCTGTACTGACTTATGAACAGGAAGGCTCTCAGGCTACCTCCTCTGATAATTGGCAAAAAAGTCCTCCAACTCATCACCCTACAAGGGATCAGGGCACACTAAATTGTCCAGCACATGTTGCAGGATACTGTGATGCTCTGCCCCTTGGACAAACCAACCCTTCACTTCCTCATCTGAATCTTCATCAGTATAAGGGACTGTCGGGGCATCCACCTTCTGCCGCTTAGGCCCATTGGACTCCCTAGCCTGAAATGCTACAGCCACCATGGCTTCAATCATGTCCTGCACCTCAGCAAAGGAAGGAGCAGAGGGGGCACAGCAATCAGCATCTCCTCATCCAGGTGCTTAATCTAAAAACTGAGGACCGTACCAGGCCCAGGCCCCACATGCCCAATGCAGAGCACCAGACAAACCCCTCCACATTGGGAGGTACAAGTAAGTAAATAGCCCAGACAAGAGACTTCCTGTATAATTCGGACCCCACGGAAAACCAAGAACCAGTAATCAGGCCTAGTGGAAAATGCAGGCACCAGCCATCCCATAGGTCAGAGAGAGCTGAACCATCGCACGCGGACTAGCCCCAAGAGACCGGCTGCGTATAACTGATGCAGACAGACCAAAATAGAGCTTGCAGCTCCCAGGCGCAACTGCTGTTGAGATATCACACCTCAAAGCATGCAATGTGATCCTGCACAGACGAGAACAGTGGCCGAAAAAATTCTCGGTCAACGCAGAGCATCCCCCCCATTCCCAGAGGAGGGACCTCCCCGCCAAACCCCAGGCGTGCCGGCAAAGCACGGCAACTGCAGTACACAACAAAAAAAAAACAGGCAGTCCAGCTGATGCAGGGACGGCACCCGGCAGGGAAAATCCCAATATGAAAACAGGGGCAGCTTTAGGCAATCAAAAGAAGGGCAAACAGGCAGCCCAACAATGAAAGCATAGTCCCGCTATAGCAGGGACTTGAAGCATAACCCCACACCACAGCCGCTACAGCAGACCGCCGCACATTCACCTGAACCAGAACTGGAGGCAGCAGTCACCTCCAGCAGAGAGTCTTGCACGGATACGTCTGCAGAAAAAAACAACAGGATGTGCTGCAGTGGGTCAGGCGTTATGAGCCACAGGATGTGGGAGTGGCCTGGAGGGTAGGGATGGGCTAAAGGAGTCTTGCTTGGAAGTTCTGTGGGAGGAGCTATTGCTCATGTGTTAATGACTGTGATGGGGAGGTATGACGGGAAGGTAATGGCCTGTTTATGATCACTCTGGTCTTTCGCAAAGATCGCAATGGAGAGTCCACAGAGCCAGGCTTAGGGTGCATGTAACTGTGATGGCACAGAGACAGAAGCCATTGCTGTCCTGGAAATAAAAGCTTGCCCCTCCTCCATTCTCTGCAAAGCCTCCAATCTTTCACCCTGCATGTGCTTGCAGACTCCATGTCCAGCCGGGCCTGAGTGCTCCAGCTTTATGTCTCCCTTTGAGACAGAAGACGTAACTCATGGTATGCCCATGTATTCCGAATATTTAACTATTTGTCATAAAATATTATGCAGTATTTGCAAGTTTTAATTATTGTTGGTTCTTATCCCTTCACTATGATGAACGTTTGGAAGTATCCCACATGGAGCCCCATTATGAGTTTCCGGTTATCTCCACAGGGAAATAATTAGGCAGGAATAAATATTAGTGTACACTAACTCGCACAATGAGGTAATGGGGATTACAAGCTATTTCCCCTGGAATGAGGAGTAGCATCTGGACCCAGTAATAATGGGGGTCACATTTTTTATGTTTTCCCCATTCAGGTAAAATAATAGGCTGAAAGCTGCAAGCACTTCCCAGCTGGGTGGAGCACGTGGTAAATGTTATGGGGATTTTCTTTATTGTGTGTCATGGGGCACAGTGGGGCATGCTGTGGTGGCAGGAAAGGAGGCTTTTTGTGTTCAGCTGGGGGAGTTTCTCCAGCTCTGCATGCTGAAAGATGGAGTAAGACGGGGCCAGCACAACATCTGCCTGCAGTCCCTGCAACTCCGCAGATGGCTCTGCGTCTTGTTCCTCCAACGCTAGAATTACCGGGAACGGAGTTTGAAGAACTGCTAATGTTGCGCTAAAAAACACCAGAAAATTTGTATTTGCTCCCAGGGGATATTGCTCAATACAACTGGTAATGGGCCCCGTAACCTGTAGTCTTCAATAAGCTATGTTTTCAATCTGCATATTTTTCTAGATGAGTAAATTATGCCTTGTTGACTGTATTATGGTAAGTTTAGGGACTCCTGAATGACTTTATATGTCTAATGAAAGAAGAAATGCAGGTTAAAATCTTGAAGTACAGGCAGCTGATTTAAAAAACATTTAAACTTATTTTAGGGGACTTCAGGTTATTTTTCCGGGAAAAAAAGCACAAGTCCCAGGGGAATCATAAACAATCCTCCAAAGACTAGGCCATCAGGACTGGCTCCCCGGGAAGTATACCTGTGAACCACTTGTGACGCTCATGGACTCACATGTCGAAGAAGTCTGCAGAAAGTATACCTGCGAGTGGGACGGGTATGCCCAGACGTGGGTCCCGTGCTCTCCATGTCTCTGGAGTCAAGCTATTCTGGCTGATGAGGGCTGAAAGCCCGAAACCAGTCCTAGGATGCTTGGTTCCAGTACAGGAAGGACCTAGCCTGGCAGTTCGGGCTGGACTGTTGCCATTGGGCGCAGGGTCAAGACTGATTTGCATATGGCTGGGTCCAAACTAGAATGGCATGGTGAGCAAAAAAAAACTATGGATTTCAGCCCAGATCTCTGTACTAGGGTGAATGTATAACATTGTTCTGCATTCTGTCCATCAATTGTTCTTTTCGCAAAGTACACCTCCAGCACTGGCCTTGATGCTGCTACTCAACGATCACGTTGGCCTGAGAAGCTCAGAACAAACAAGATCCGTGATAAGATAAGAGTGAACAAGGCACGGTAATCTCGCTTTGGAAAATCTAGGAAATGTGGCACCATTACCTCTGATTACCGCTCAAGGCCGATGGATCTTTGCCACCGTTTAAGACCAGGGAGCTTCTACAAAAACATGAGCAGTTAATAAAATGCAAAAATACTATTTGAGCCAATAATGAGAGTTGTGAGCAGTTTTACAGTGATTTATTTTCCAATCAAAATTTAAGAATCTCTGACTCTTCATTCAGTAGTCAGGTTTCAATCAGGTTACAGAATTGATAACAGAAATATTAAGTTATCACAAAGCATCTTAATTTGCAAACAGCCTGTTCCGTAAAGGAAAAATATCTATTCTAAGACAATGGGGCACAAAGTGATGTCAGTCAGAACTCCTGAAGAGTTCTAGAAGCAAGAGTGAGTTAGCGTAAAGCTATATCAATCGTTAATAATTGCAGAATCTCCCATGAAAGTAAACAAAGCATAGAGCAACTAGGCCTTGGCAAAGTCAATTAGCCAAAGCACAAATCAGAAGGGAACTAAACCTACGTTTAATGTGCCTACGTCTGCTCTCCGTTCTGCTCTCCATCAAGGTCTTCCCTCTCCTTCACTGTATCTGCAAATCACTCCTGCTCTCCTCCCTTCATTTCTGCGTCGGAGTCTGAAACTCCTCTGCAGCCTCCTGTCTCTAAATATCTCTCTGTCTGTCTCTCTCAAGGGCTCTAAAAGTCTTCCTGTCTGTGTTCTGAAAAGTGTCCTCTATCTCTCTCTATGAAATTCCTAACTAGGAACACGTTTATCAATTAATGTTACAAAGCATGCAGCGTGACATTCTCTTCCTCCAACTAGAATCAGCATTCTCCAAAAGGAGGCCTCCAGCCATCAGCAGTTTCATACGTCATCCCTCAGACAGGCAAATATCCTTCCCATGGTACATTCTGCATCTTATTTAATATAATTTCATCTCCTAACCTTCCTTTTAAAGAAGACATTTTATTTCTAACTACACACATAACATGAACTGCAAAAGGACCTTTTTTTAATTAAGGAAGAAACATTAAACATGGTAATACACTTAAAATACGTTTTTTTCTGTTCTCTGTAAAGCAAAGATTTAAATGAGGCTTTGTTCAACATTTCCAGCAACTACAGAGATAAAGCTCAGACCGAGGTCAAAGCTGTAAATTATACCACTGTTCTCTTCACAGGGAGAGAAAAAGATTCCTTTGCTAAAAAATTATCTATGGTTTAGCGGCAGAAAACTGCAGCTAAAGCGGCGATAATGGGCTTGATAATATGCCCTGGATTTTCCAATAGAAGCCATGTTCACACCAGAACATGGACTTATATTGGAATTCTCCAGGGCATATTATCAAGCCCATTATCAACGCTTTAGCGGCAGTTTTCTGCTCCTAAACTGGCGATAATTTTAATGCCATCCTTGATAATATGCCCCTCAGAGAGCAAGAGCTGAATTACTAGCTGGTTCTGTTTCTACATTTTGAAATGTCATGCTAATTCAAATACAAGTTATTTCTACTAATGCACAATTTAACACTTTCACAAGTTAGAATCATATTTTCATAGTGAGAACAACATCTAACTAAACACATTTAAATCAAACTATGAATTACTTGCACATAGGTTACATAAATTGCTAAATGAAACTGTCTGGCTAAAGTATGTGAATTTCAGAGCTCTTGTTTTCACTTTGTGGCACAAAATCTGCGTGTCACTTTTCAAATGCAGTTTTTAATTTCTGAAGCAAAGGCAGGTTTTCCATTAGAAGAGAAAGCACAGGTTTAGGCTCTTTCACACTCAAACATTAAAGTTTATTACCTGAATATCATTAAGAAACTTATGGTAGAGAGGTGAAATGTTCATTGTTCTTCCTAATTTTTACTTCCCTTTTATTCTGAGGTTTTATTTGCATAATCATTTCAGTTGTCTTGATTGTTTCTCTGACTGCACATTGAGTCTTTCTGTCTCTGATGATCCGTTGTGTTATTCTGTACATTGTCTCAAGCTTTAAGTGTATGCTCTTTGCAGATACACTTTGCTTGACCAACTTTCCAACCATGGAGGCTTAAGGGGCTTTAATTTCCATCCCAGGTGACATATCCATCTTCAGCAGGCACACGCTTGATATTGCTTGGTGGTTCTGAAAATCACTAGGATGTGGAGAAAAATAGCTCCATACCAAGTGACACAAATAAGGCATCTAGATCAACCACCACACCAAAATATTGTGAAACCTACTACAGATGGACCTCATCATCTGCAGCCTGTCCGCAGACAGAATTTCGTTACACAGTGAAGAATGCATGGTGATTCTTTCGTATGCAGAATCATCAACAGTTACTTTTTAGGAACCAGATCCTTGTTCAAGATACTTGGGGTTTGTGAACTAGCTTTATGTATGTTCGGTGTGTCACATGCATACCCACCACTGATCTAAATACCCCCAAAACTTTTTTTGCTTCAGTTTCACCACTTAATCACTTACATAACAAATTTGCACGCATTCATCATTACATTCCTCATCTCACCCCCATTTCCTCCTAAAAGTAAAGAGTACAATTTGGTGAATTCCATCTCTTTATCTCCCTCCCACATCAGTGTAGCTTTACTAGAGACTACCTGGATTCCTCTAACATAGACATAGGGGGGTATTCACAAAGTGTACTAAGACCTTGGGTTATGCCCTGCACTACAAGATTTGTTCTTGAGTAGCACTTGACCAGACATGAATAGCGATTTGAATGCGGTGAATGCAACGTGAATGAATTACATGAATAAAAATATATGTATCCCTTTGTTTAATGGAATCATATAACCATTCCTTTTAATAGTACACAGGAGGTGACAAACATGTGAACTTCCAGGTAAGAACTGACCAGCTACCCTTTCCTATTCGGCAAGGAACAGCTGCTTTAAGAAATCCTACAAACATGGGGAAAAACCACAATAAATGATTGTCCAAGGTAGAGTCTTCTCTTCTTTTCCTGTCCCAACCTAATAGGAGCACTTTCCTTTGCAGCTTTTCTTAGAAGAGAGAGTCTGACCCGCTTTCCTTGTGGTGCCATGCCATAAAGAAAGTGGGGGGGTATTACAGAAAGTGCCCTGGATCCGCAACGGGCATGTGCATCTGCTTTGCGCGTCCCTGGGACACGTTGGTATTACATAGAGGGCTGCAGACACTAGGGCAGCCCTTTCTGTAATACAGGGCAATTTGCAACAACAAACTGAGATGTGGGGAAAAATACATGCACTGCAAGTTTATCAAGATGATTACTTAAATTAATCATTGATCAATAGACTAAATTCATACCTTATTTTATTCAATCATGTCTGGTTGTACTCATCAATTCTTCTATACAAAAATACATGTTGCTGTATATTGTCACATGCTAAAACATTAAAACTAAATATTAAACAAAGACTATACAACAGTTCATCAGAAAAAACACACAGAAGTATACATGAATCTGAATGATCCTAAAAAGAACTCCTCTTCTTTCCTTAAATATACAATATAGGCTGTGCTGTAAATTGTACGCACAATCTCATTCTAAGATAGTCTCTTATAATGGTACACGTATTGGAAGTATAGTTGTTTTCTTCAGTTTCTTAATGATGTGTACTTGATGTTGAATATATAGTTGTTATATATGTAGAGGGTTCTTATGTTTGAGTTTAAAAAGTTTTAATTGAAAAATAACAATATATAAAAAAGACCAGCAATACATAGTTAAGTATATTAAAATAGAAGTATAACGGAAGAATTGGCTAGTGCACTGAGAAAAAGTGAAAGCTGCTTTAAATTTTACAGGGAATAAGGAGAGAAGATGGGGAGGGGGGAGAGAAGGGGAGGTAAGAAAGGAAACATTCTTACACATTGGTATAATAGAATAATGCACATTACAAAGGAATGTGAATGAACGCCTAATTAATTAATACGTACAATAAGCCAACAAGGGTAAAAAAGTGAAGAACAGAGAAAGTAAACATTCAATAAGGTTTAAAGTTTTCAGAATGTAAACAAGATTTATCTGTTAAAACTAGCTGACCTAAATAAGTATTAAGAGGTAACCAAAAAAGATCTCTATTAGCCATTGGCTTACAGGAGGAGTCAAAAGCAATGTCAAGTCGATGAAAATGGCAAAGGGTATTCCACCAGTGTTGAACAGAGAGTTTTGTAAGTGTATTCTAAGTATGGGCGAAATTTGCGAATTCGCGGTTTGCGAATTTGTGCGAAAGCGAATTTGCGCTCCGCAAAATCTGCGAATTTGTGCGAATTTGCTGATTTTTTTATTTTTGTGTGTTCGCAGGTTTTTTTTCAGCGTGCCGACCGTGAAGTTACCCATGCGGTCGTATATGGGCGCGGCCATCTTGTTTTCAGTGTTCGCGTTGCGTATTTCCGTTTCCGGGCGCTAGTTGCATGCTCGCGGTGGGCATTTCCTACGTGCGGGGTGCAATTACGTGATCGCCTCCGTTTTTGCGTGCTCGCGGGGAAAATATTGTGTGAACTTACCCACGGTGTCGCAATGGGCACGGCCCTCTTGTTTTCCATTCACTGCTATGGTTCTGAGCATGCTTTTTCAATCCTCTTTTAATCTTTGCAATCCTTTGCTTTTTTGAACTTTTTTTTAATCATTATCATTATCTATCACTTTATTTTTCTATTTTCTATATTTTGTGTTGTTTTCTACTTTTTCTTACTTAATTACTACTTTTTACTCTCTCTCTCTTTTCTTTTTTTTCATTTTACCTTTTTCCTATTCCTTTTTTTGTTTTCCAGAACCTTGGCAAAGGGAGTCGGCCCTAGCAAGGGGAAGAGTCCCGCACCCCGCAGCCGGCTCCCTTGTGGGTGCTTAAGGAAGGAGGATAGCACAGCCAGGGAGATCTTTAGTGCGATGGAGGTGGCCTCACTTATCTTTTATGTGCAGTGCCACCTCCCGAAGACCATCGCAGCAGGCCCGGTACAGGGTATGGCCTCCGGGAGCGTCGCTAGCTCTGGGCTAAGGTGTGCCGGGCCATGTTTAGGGAGTCGGGGGTCCGGCGCACCTACAAGCAGGCGACGCACCGGTGGTCGGACATCCTTGACCGGGAGCAGGACCTGCTCGACCTGCTAGGCGTTGAGGTCACTGGGCTTGGTGGGTGCTATTTAATAACGACTTTGTTTTCTTCTGCTCTGTGTTTTATTGCTATTATATGTTTTTCCCGAAGAGCAAGAATGCTGCCGATTCGTTGCCTGCTCAGTGGCGTTGCTACTATGCTTACTTGTTTGCAACTTTGTGCTCATTTGGCCTGATTATGTATGAGTGTAGTACTTTACAGAACTGCGTAATGCTAGAGAGACGAGAGACTCAAGTCTAGTCCTTCCTTCGTACTCCTGCTGCCACTAAGAAGAGATAGTGGTGGATTGATAGGTTGAGTATATTATGGATTGATAGGTTGGGTATATTATGACTTGTTATTTAGTAGTAGGACATTTTTTAGTGGTCTGCAATCATGATGACGGACTGTGTCTGTCACATCGCGTGCTGCAGAGTGTTGGCAGTCATAGTAGAACCTTTTTGCTGTTGGTTTAGTTAGTGATTTACATAACTTTCCAAGTAGACGGTCTGCAAATCCAGCAATACTGTACTATCCTCCTAGTTGACCAGATCGGATAGGTCAATACATGTAGCGCAATTGTTGGTAATTTGTTTCCCCGAGATAATTTTAGATTGTGGGCAAAGAAATCAAATATTTTGAAAAAACAATCATCCATGTTTGTGTTTATTTCATGATCATCACCACCTCCCAGGGGCAAGACGACGACAGAGACGCCAGCGGAACAAGGTGGGCAGGATCGGTCCTCCGAGGTCTCTTCTGCTGGCCCCAGTAAGTTGTTCTGTTGTTAACATTAATAATTATACTTCCCTAACTTTTACAGCACCTATTCATTCCAAACTGTTTCTTAATTCTATTTTTTACAAAATAGTCTTTGATCTTCTTGTAAACTGTTTCTACATTCTTATCCTGCCTCTACTATCACTCTCTGTGCTACTACTATTTACTATTATTATGAGTCGGTCTGTGTAGGTTGCTAAGCTTGCCCAGTCGGCAAACGGTGTTTAACAAAACTCTGATCCAGCAATAGCTCTAGGCACTGAGTGCAGTCCTCTGGGTTGCCCTTGCTGTCTATTCCAGTCTTCTTAATGTTAGTGCTTTGACAATTTCCAACAACAGAATGTCAATGTCCACCAAGAATAAGCTAGTAGTTGGCTTTTTGATCTGATAGGAGCACATACCATACCGCTAGTGTTTCAGGGACTATTCTGCACATACAGACGTATGGACAAGAGAAATAGGACATTGTTGATGATAGGTGCAGTTCGACTTTCCACATACCTCAGTCAGTACAGAAGTTGAACCCCCAATTCCCTGACCGACTATCTAGTGTGTCTGACCAATGATTATACGACCCAGAAGAACAGAAGAAGACTACCGAGTCCCGACCTATCTGAGTCACGGAAGCATGCTTGCAAAGTGTAGTAGTGCAACTGCAAACCCTTCCGCTCACTCACTTGTGAACAAAAACCACACAGTGTTTTTTAGTTTTAAAGTTTTATTTTCAAATAAGAAATAAAAAAACAATTTCTTTATTTTTAGCGCAGTATTCCCAGCGAGCAGTGGTGATAGATGACGTTAAAGTTTAAACACCCTTACCTAGAATATACTTCAACTTAACATGTCTAATTATTATAATAACTGTGCGGGAGCCCTTACCTTGTTTGAACTTCAAGTACTGGTGGTGATGAGGAGTAGGTGGTGAAAATTGAAAAGCTCTTGTTGGCAGAAGGGCAATGGAATCTTCTATCTGTAATTAGAAAAATGGTGCACGTTAAAAAGCAAGCATTCATGAGTTGTGCCAAAAAGTGTAGCATGTTATGGCTAAGCATATAAAAAGTTAACACCCTCCCCAAAACCGTCACTTTTTTTCAGTCCCAATAATTAAAAATTGTTTATGTATTAACATTTTCTTCCATTACGAATGAAATAGGGGGTGGTGTATGGCATCTAAAAATATGACATGTTTTTTCTAGGCGTCACAACATCGGATGCGGCACCTACCACCACCAGTGCCGGGGCCAGCTGAGTGGAGGCGTCCACTCCAGGGCCTGATGCGGCGGCGCCACAAGTGCCACCAGGAGGAGCTGCTCTGGGGAATGACTCAGCAGCGGCGGATGGTGGTTAGTTGTTATACTCCTTACTTATTGACATTTTAGAGTAGGCTCTCAAAGGGGTGTATGATGTACTGTACAGTCGACAGTACACTAGTACAAGTACACTGTACTGTTAAGAACAGTTACTAATTCAGAACTACATTTTTGCCAATCACGGAGAAGACAGTCACCCTTAACTTAGCAATAGCATTAGCAGCGGTAGTTCTCGAGTAAGCAATGGCCCCCTCTATTTGACTTCAACTCAGCTGTGAAACTTTTATCGTGAAGCCAAGTCAGATCAGAAGAACTTGAGGGATGTGATGAACTAAAAGGGTAAGAAGGGTGTAAGGAAGGACGAGCGAGTCATAACATTTATGACTGTAAGCAATGATACGTGTTTTTGAATGCATGCAGAGGTGGCTGATAGGAAGGAATCAGGTGCATGGTTGCTTGAAGCAAGGATGGTTAGAAGAGAAAGAAAAGTTGACTGCCTGTGTGGGTGAATCAGAAAAGGAATGTGTGGTGTGCATTGTAATATTGCATTTGGGTGAAACTCAAATGCAAGTCAAGCCGGTGGTTTACCAAATAAAATAAAAAGGGTGTTAGTTGGTTGTTGAGAAAAAGTAAAGTTTGTCCAGTTGGACATTAAGAAGAATGAAAGACGTTTACTTTGGAAGCCTGGATGGTATCTTCTTCCTCATAGATAGCAGAGGTGTATGTAGAGCCAATGCTCAGTGGATGAAGAGTGTTACTTTGAACAGCATGTCTGTGCCAAAGTAGCAAAGCATAGGAAATCCAAATACTAGAAGTTGTGATCGTTCAGAAATACCCCCTTGACTAACAGTACAGTAGTATACTTTGCAAGCACAGCATATATTGTATATGTATTGTATAGTTCACATTATATCAAGTCAAGTCCCTTCCTCCGGCAATTATGGGTACCACACTCACTCCCTATGTTAATAATTTTCTTTCAGCTGTGTCAATTATGGGTGGCCTATCGCTGTTGTTCACTCAACCTATCAAAACAAAGCACCTAAAGTCATCCATCATGTAAGCAAAGATCATGTGATTGGCTGGATATATGATCAGAAATTAATAATCTTCATTTTCCTTTTGTAGTAGTCAATGCCCGGGAGGGCAGTGCGAAATATAAATTACATTGAGCAGTAGCCCTTGATGTGACCGAGTATGGCCAGTGCCACCCCTATAGAAAAGTAAGAGCTTCCCTATCCCCACCTGCATGTACTGCTTAAAGTAATGCGAGGCTGCGTCATCATGGCTTGTGTCTGTTTTTCTTGGGTGCAAGCTGACTGAGCTGGCACTATGCCGGCTACCAAAAGTTCACGTACAAGTAATTTCTTTCACAAAACAAGAGAAAAAAAGAAGACTGGTGGACTCTCTGACTATGTAGTGAGTCCATAGTTCAGCATCACCTTTTGCCCTACTAAGCGGTGATCGAGCCTGTTAATTGCTGAGCGCCACAGGAGGGCGGGAAGACTCTCACTTTCTTCAGCGCAGCAAGTCCTCCGCTGATACACCATTTTGGCCTTTTACAACTGCGCAGCAAGTAGTGCCAGCTGCTCCGCTTAGGCCTTCTACAGCTGCGCCGCTTAGGCCTTCTACAGCTGCGCAGCAAGTAGTGCCAGCTGCACCGTTTAGGCCTTTTTACAGCTGCGCAGCAAGTAGTGCCAGCTGCACCGTTTAGGCCTTTTTACAGCTGGGCAGCAAATAGTGCCAGCTGCACCGTTTAGGTCTTTTTCAGCTGCGCAACAAGTAGTGCCAGCTGCACCGTTTAGACCTTTTACAGCTGCGCAGCAAACACTGCCAGCTGCACCGTTCTGGCCCGTCACAGCTGTGCTGCAAGTAGCGCCAGCTGCACTGTTTATGACACCTTTTTACTTGGGGTCATTTCTGATTGAAGCAGAACTCTCGCTGGATTGGCAGCAACCTTGACATTATGGTTTCTGATTAGAGTCCATTAGTGGTCCGCTGAGACTATGGGCGTACAATGCGGTTGGTGCCGAATGTGCTTGTGTTTCAGGCTGATGCTATGTACTGTGATTACCAATAGTCACTGGGCGTTCGTCTGTGATCTGCTTTACCTTGACTAATTGTGCATTGTGATGGTTTTGACAGTGACCCAGTTGGTTCTATCATATGTAATCATGTCCCTTGTAAATATTATCTTGTGCCAGTGGTTATCATATACACCTAGATGAAGGGCCCATCAAACACCCACCTCTCTTCCCGAACTACACATTAGTCCAGTTTTCCACTCCCGACGCCTGGAATACGTGCCCCCTGTTAGTCCCTATACTTCTCATCTGCACCGCTCTCCTAGGTACACCCGTCTCATACCCTCCTAGCACTCTCTCTCACGTCCCCAACATGGCCACCTCTCGAGTTAAGGATGGAATTAACTGTTACAAAATCATCTATCCTCCTGGCCAAACTAAAGCTTCAGCTAAACGATTGAAGCATGAGACTATTGAACGTTTCCCTGATTCCCTTTTTGTTGACCTTTTTTACAATTGTAGTTCTTGGAGGCGCAAAAATGATTTCATTTTCTTCACTCACGACACCCCTTCTTGGTCCAACAGCTTATCTAATTCCCTTAACGTCACCTCCTCCTCCTCTATCCCTCATGGGAAACAACTAAAGATTTCCCCTTCTGCGTATTTCAACGGCTTCCTCACCATCTCAATCTATAACAATGGTACTGTCTTGATCCAAGGCAAAGACACCTCTCTCTCTCTCTTTGACCACCTCTTCCCCTCCCTACTCCCCTCCCCTGTGACCAGGTTTTCCCCCGACTCTCCATCTAACTCCACCCTTTACTCCCTTTCTCCTCCCCTGACCCCCCTACACTCCAATAGGCTGCACCCTCGGGACGCTCAGGTCAGCCCTCTTCCCTCCCCCTCCCTTGTGCCCTCCTCTCCCTTTCCTCCCACTCCACAGTATGCCCCACCCTTCATCACGTCAGCCTTACCACTAGGCAATACGCTCCTCGTCCAGTCGGCACCGTCTCGGTACCCCAATCTCATCTCGTCCCCCCTATTCCTTTCTGCTACTCCCTTTTTTAGTCCACCCCTCCGCCAACCTCCCCACCCAGCTAACTTTCCTTATGCTCCCCTCATCCCTCCCTCTCCCCCTCTTCTCTACCCCCTCCTCTCCTCACCTCTTTCCCCGATTCTTCACAATCCCATGGCATCTCTTTCTTTTCCCCCACTCCGCTAGCAATGCTGTGCTGCCCCCCCCTTTACCCCCCTGGTACCCCTTTCCATCCCCCCCCTTCAGGCACAGCAGAACCATTTCCTGTCGTCAACTTCCCCTTCTCCCAACCCCCCCCATTCTACCAGATACCGGCTCCCTCACAGCCACCGCTCCTAGCCAACAGGACCTCTCCAATCACCTCCCCTTTTTTCCTCCCAAACCTCCTACACTCCTATGACTCCTCACAGTCCTCCCCTCTCCCTCCTCCCCACTGTCTTGTTCCGCACCCATCCCCCCCTAAACATGTCCTTAATTCCTTCCCTTCGTGCAGCGCCATCAAATACAACTCCCCCTTCTCCTCTGATACCCCAACCCCCGCTCTCCTCCCACCTCTCCCTGCCTCCCACCACCTATACCAACCCATCCCTTTGCAATCGAGACACCCAACCATCCGTGTTCTGCCCTACTCTCTCTCGAAAATAAGATATGCTCTCTCATCACCTCCATCTCCCAGCTTGTAGCTTCCATTTCACTTTTAAGCTCTAAGATTTCAACTTTCCCATTCTCATCAACTCCTCTGGAAAACTCTCACCTTCCCACGAGATGCACCTCGACCCCTCACACCATTATAGCCAAGCATAACCTGTCGTCTGCAAACATCGCTCACTCACACAAGCCTTTGAACGCCACCCTTCTTCAACCAGCACCTCCGAGTAACCCAATTACCTACTCTATTCCAACCATCTCCTCTGTCAGAACCAAGCATCCACCTAGACACTCCCGTGCACCCCCATATAGGTATAATATCCCTATCACCCTTCTTTGCCCAAGTGCCCCCGTCACCAAAACAGTCTCGACAGAACTGCGCTGCATGCTCCACAACTGCAGATCTGCAATAAAACACAAACTCGAAATCTCTGATACCATCACCCTTCACAATATTGACCTGTTCTTCTTAACAGAGACCTGGTTCAACGATACCTCTCATTCCATGTTTGATCTCCTCCTACCCACTGGCTAATCTATTTTCAGGAATGACAGACCTATCAAAGTTGGGGGAGGTGTTGCAGTTATCTTTAGAAACTCCCTTCAACTCAAGGCTTTTCCCATCAGCGCATTCCGCACTTTTGAATGTCTATCTCTTGAGCTTCAACTACACCACCGCTCACCCCTTAGATTCCATGTCATATACCGCCCACCTGGCAGTGGCCCTTCATTTATGGAGGAACTCACTGACTTCATCAGCGACCAATACGCACAAAGTGATAATCAGACCTCGTGGGTGACTTCAATCTCCACTGGGGCTCCCTGCAAGACTCTTCCGCAAACGGGCTGGCCTCCTTCCTCTCTACAAATGATCTTACCCAACACTGCACAGAATCAACACACTCTAAGGGCTCTATCCTGGACCTTGTTATTTCTAAAGCAGGTATGCTTTCTATTGCTTCCCCTATTCACGTAGACTGGTCTGACCACCTCCTCATTCCATTCTCTCTTCTCCTAGCACACTCTATCACTCTTGGCCAACCTAAGAGGGCTACCTCCTGGTTCCGTGACGCTAAGAATATTGACACTGTTTCCCTCTGTGAATCAGCTTTGCTGTCACTTCCAAGGCTAGACCCGAACCTAGATGTTGATGATCTCACCTCACAATGCCTCTCAGTCCTTGCAGTCGAAATCAATAGCGTTGCTCCTCTCCAAAGCAAAAAGAAAAGGCCCATTCCCTCAGCACCCAGGTTCAGCAAATCCCTATATGAAGAAACGAAGCACCTAAGACGCCTGGAGAAACAATGGAGGCAAGCACCCTCCACCGATAACTTGGCCACGCTTCGTTCAGCAAGATCCGGGTACCACAAGCACATCTTCCTTGAGAAAGCATCACACTTCAGAACCCTCCTTGACTCAGCCAAAAATAGACCCAAAAAACTATTTGATCTCATCAAGACCTCTAACTACTCTCCCCCAACCTCCAAATTGGAGGATTCTACAAAGAAAGCTGCTGATTTCGCTGTATTCTTTGACGAAAAAGTGAAATCACTTATGGTTCAGGTCGCTCATCCTACCCCTCCAGAGGAGCGCAAATCACTAGCCATCTGGCAGAACTTCGACCCCATCTCTGAAGATGTCCTCCTCAAGTGCATCCTCGAAACAAAGCCCTCCAACCACTCGCTCGACCCCATCCCCAGTGCCATTGCCATTGACTTCTATACCCTTTCTCTTCCCTATTGGACCACTCTGGTCAACCTCTCCCTCTGTCAAGGCTCCCTCCCTGTTCCCTTCAAATCTGGGCAGGTCACCCCTCTGCTTAAAAAACCCACTGCGGATGCGAATGACCTCAACAACTTCCGCCCCATCACTAACCTACCCTTACTTGCGAAGATCACAGAAAGATGTGTTGCGAAACAACTCTCACGTCATATCAAGGACAATGATCTTCTTGACAATTTTCAGTCCGGCTTCATCCAAAACTGCAGCACTGAAACTGCCCTGCTGCAAGTGATCGATGACGCGCTGAGAATACTAGACTCGGGAGGGTCTTGTCTTCTAATTCTCCTTGACCTTTCAGCAGCCTTTGACACTGTCAACCACAACACCCTCCTCAACACCCTTCAACAGAGAATGGGCATGGAGGGCACCGTGCTTAAATGGTTTGCTTCTTTCCTTTCTGATAGATCCCAAATGATCAAAATAGCGGACAGTCTTTCACCTCCTTTGGCGGTGGGTCAAGGTGTTCCCCAAGGCTCTATTCTTGCACCCACATTGTTCAATCTCTATTTGGAACCTCTGGGAAATCTCCTAAGTAAATCTGGGGTCAACTATCACCTCTACGCTGACGACACTCAAATCTACCTCAAGGTTGCCTCCACTCACGATCTCTCTGTCCTAAGCTCTACCCTCGACTCCATTCATAACTGGATGTCAACACATCAACTGATTCTGAACCCCTCCAAAACTGAGTTCCTCCTCCTCTCCTCCTCACTTTCTCCTTCCCCGGTGCAATCATGGATGGACCAGATGAATCTGCTGAACACTAATCCCATCATTGTCGACAGCGCAAAATCCCTTGGTGTCATACTCGACACAAAACTCAATCTACTCTCCCACATTAATTCAATTGCAAAGTCTGCCCGATACCAACTGCGCCATTCTTTGGGGGATTCGTCGCTTCTTCCCGGTGCATGACCTCAAAACCCTGGTCCAATCGCTGGTCCTCTCCAGACTGGACTACTGCAATTGTCTTCTGACTGGCCTCCTCAAATCCCACCTATCCCCCCTTAAGTCTGTTCTACATTCAGCAGCTTGTTTCATTTATGGGGCCAAAAGAAGCGACCACATCACTCCCATGTTATCCTCCTTCCGCTGGCTCCCCATCGAGGCTAGAGCTATCTACAAGACTGCCTGCATCACCCATAAAGCCTTGCACTCCTCCTCTCCGCGCTACCTGGCGAATAAACTGAAACTCTCTGGAGGCTCTAGACCATCACGAAATGCGGAAAATCTACTGCTTGAACTTCCCACTTTCAAGAAGGAGAGATCGATGGCACAATCCTTTTCAGGCAGCGCAGTGAGAATCTGGAACTCACTTCCGCCTCAGCTCCGGACCACCTCCTCCTCCCAAGCCTTCAAATCTGACCTCAAAGTTCTCCTTCTTCAAAGACATTTCCAAATGTAATTCATGCCCTCTCTGCTATCTGAAGGAAGCCCTTCAACTACTGAAAAATCTACTTTACATGACTATGGAAGTGTCTTCCCAGTGTGTTCTTGTGGTTTGAGAGCCTGCCTCTTATTGCAGTATTGTCCTTCTTCCTGTGTCTGGGACTCGTGGGTAACTTGCACCCGTCACTTTCTCCTGTAACACACTGTTTTCTACCTCCTACATTTGTTTGTTTCGACACCTGCACAAGTGCCACCAGTGCCTACGTAACGTTTGTTCTTGTGCTGGAGTGTCCTCCATATATTGCAGTATTATACCTCTATGTTTATTTTGTATGCTTTTTGTAACCTGCACACGTCACTTTTTCCTCCTGCAATGCACCGTTTGCTACCTCTTGTATTTTGTTGACTCACGATTGTCACTTTTGTAATGCACCGTTTGCTACCTCTTATATTTTGTTGGCGCACAATTGTCATTTTTGCTTCATTTAATGTAACGTTTGCTTTTGTATTTTGCTCACTTGTAATGTTCTCATGTATCAGTTCTGTTCCTATTGTGAAGCGCTCTGACACCTTCAGGTAAATTCCGCGCTATATAAAAATGCATAAATAAATAAATAAATAGTACTGTTAGAAGAATTCCTGAAACTCCCACTAATGTTATAGGCCTACAAAGATGGCGGTAAGATACATTCCAAAATTTTATACTGTGCTTGCAAGTTGCTAGTGTTACTGTGAGACAGCTTTCTGTTGGATTATTTTGTGTTAATGTTAAAGAGTATTGGTTACAGTATTTCTCTTTCTTTGTTCACATAGATGCCCCACAAAAACTCAGCCAGAAGGAGAGGGTTGTCTGGGCCAGGGCCCGGAAGCTGGAGGCCATTTGTGTCGAATATCGGCGGCTGGTGGCTCGGGAGCAGGAGGAGGAGGCGGCAACAGCTGCATCCTCCTCCAGTGCCCCTGGGTCCACCAGCCAGCAGCCTCCAGTGGTACCGCGCCGTGGTCCGACAGTCTCCTGCCGCTGCCGCAGAGCAGCAAAAAAAACAGCAGCTGCCCCCCCAGAGCCTGGATTGCACGTCAGCGCCGTCTCCGCCGGAGAGTGGACTACCTGGAGCGTGCGGTTGAGAAGCTGAAGAGCCAGCTCCAGGACCTCTGTAAAGAGATGCGGGACCACCCGTCCACAGGACACCGCCGGAAGTGACTGTCCCTTTTTTAAAGGCAGTTGGGGGGGTGGGAATTGGGCGTTGGGGATTCAGAGGGACTTTTTGAGGGACATTCCTATGGACATTGGTTGGGGTTAGGGAGGGGGTGGGTTGGGTCTTTTGAACAGTTTATTTTTGTTAGGGGAAATATAAATATTTATTTCACATACTTCAACATAGTGTACGCGTTCATATTATTTTGTGGGGTGGTGGGCGGGGGTTACTGTACGTTTGGTTTCCTCAAACTTACCAGCATGAATTATCTAAAACGTCCAAAAATGTATAAAAGTGCCACTAACAGAGTTAGTGAATTCAATTGCCCTACTAGTACTTTACTAGTACTACTGTCAGTCTCTCCTCTCCTCCGAGTCCTAGCCCATTATTCTACCTCCCCAAAATGCTTATCTTACCTGTGATTTGTGTTTGAGAATAGAGCTAGGCACAGCGCTGGCTGCATGGCAAATGGCGATTACGGTTGCCCATGAAATCCATCCAGGACACAAATTCCATTGTTGTGGTTGTAGTAGGAGTGGTACCACAGTAGCTGTAGTATATGAAAAAAAAGGAAATGAGACATTGAGTGGCCTGAGAGGAGTATTAGAAAGAACAGTATATTTGTAGCCTAAGCAATGCTGAAGATAAGAATGGGGAAAAAATATTTGCATGGATGATAATGGCTACAACAAGAACAGTGACACAGCAGCGCAACCTTTCTTCACGTGTAGGAGGATACTGTTGACGATGGATCCAATCGATGGTGGGCATGAAATTCAGAATTGATTTGAAAATACTCATTGGTGTTTTTTTAAGCAGAATTACAATATATTAGGATTCATCTAGCTGCCTTAAAATTGATTTGAGGAGGTTACTTGCACCTTATCCTCCCCAGCAAGTGTGTGGAATTATTGTTGTCATTTAGTCACATCTCAATGAAAACCACACAGCCTGGGGGAAGAGGGTTAGAGTTTGAAAATTGGATGGGAATGGGGGTTTTTGGGAAAGTTTTGTGGAGAGAGGGAAAAAAACACAGCATGGACAAACAACAAATGAAGAAAAACAAATCTTTGGATATGAATATATCTATAAATCTATTAAGGGACATAAAGTAAGTGCACTACTGCATGCACGAAGTTGTTTGCTAAATGGATGGTGAGAATACTGAAAAGTAACACTTATTAACTATGATGAAACAATTTGACAGTACAGGGCTGCAGTAATTACGCAATTTCACTTGCCTATCTGCCCTCAGAGAGAATAAACACTTATTAGTACATTAAACTAGTTTTAAAATTAGCAAAGAAACGTATCAAATAGCTGGAGGGTAGAATTCTAAGCAGAGAGCAAACAAACGCACAGAGTCACACTCATAGAAGTTTACAACAATAACATTATTTAAAAGATAAGGAGAAGTGAAGAGGATACTGTAACTGTATGTTGTAGTTGTTCTGTTCAATTTGGGAAGTTGCATGCGTCCAGCCATTCCTCTTATTCGCGGTACTCCTCCATTCCATCTGACCCTCTGTCGAGCAATCTTGGTAACCAGACAGACACACTGTCCACTGCCTGCCTGGCGGATGCGGAATTGCGGATCGCTAATGGTAAGCCTGAGTTAATCCTTTTTCCCATCGCACAGGGTAAAAGGCGGCCTGTAATTGTTGATGGAAAAAGAGGAAGTGATATTAAAACACCACAGAGAAAAAAATATAAGGTACGGTGTGAAGTGCAAAAATAACACTTTCAGTTTCAGAGGCGACAGTATTACATACAAGCATCATTTCTAAAGTATGTACTCTGAGTCTCCTTTTCAAGGATAGTAATTACTAAGCACACAGCAGGCCAGGGCCATGCAGACAGTCAAGGCAATCACCACTGAGTGAAGCAACCTGATGTAGCATACCTCTTTGACACAGACAGACAAAGCATATCTAATTGTATGCAGCAAGCCACATAGTCGCAATTTTACATGAACTGCTGTCTGGAGTCTGGCATAACAACACTACACTGGCTCGACCACTCCATACCATGACTAGACAGACATGTAGTTCTGCTGTAGTTGTTGTTGACTGGTTTACCTGTTTCCCACTCACGAAATGGCCATAGTTGTTCCTTAAACCAACGGTGATGATGAATCCATCCCAGTGAGTGACTGTAAAGAAAAAAGATATTATGTAAGTTTGATCATCAAGATTCATCATCATCATGGTATATTGGCCAACTCAATGTTGTTCATGCAGTCGCAGTCTGGTAGTCTATACACACAGTAAGTCCAAGGACATTTTGCATATTAAAAAATGCAACGTTGTAGCCCCTGCAGTAGAAGTACAATTTGAATTGAACAATGTAAAAAAACAGAATAGACTTGAGTTACATTTAGTGTGTAAAAGATTAAATAATAACAGAAGACATATGATTCATTTCATGCACAACAAACAAATAGCAATTGCTTTCATCAGAGCCAGACAGCCAGTGCTGTCCACTGCATGCCATCTCATTATTCATTACCTGTTCCTCTCTTTGTCCGCATCTTGTTAAGTGAAGGCCCACAGGGCAGCCTCTCGTGTCAATTTCAGAAGTAACTGTCAGCAATCAGCAAATAGTCAGTAATTCCAGTCCCACTTCTTTTGAGGGGACTCGTCTACAAAGCAACAGTTTCTTGATTTTGCATAATCAAGCCATCTGCCTTGAGGGAAATGGATAGGGGGAGTCTGGAGGAGGAGGATAGAGGAGCATGACTGAGTTGTGAACTTGTGAACTTCAGTAATGCAGACAGCGGCACCTTCAATAAGGAAATAAGACGAAGACAGTGCTGCTGATGGATTTGTTGTGATTAGAGTTTTGTTGTGGTAAAAGTTGCAAAACAAAGAAAGACACAGGAATAAAAGTGAATAAGGACAAAAAAAGGAAGTCAGTTTCAGGCCTAGGTGTCAGGGAAGTAGAGCTCGTCCTCAAACTCTGTGAATTGAGACAGAGAAGAACTTCCGTCACCTAAGTCGGTGTCCTCTACTTCCTGCGTGGATTCACGTATTTTGTAATCTGGTGGTATGAAGTGCTGATTCATCTTGATCATTGTTAACCTCCACACATTTTTGGGCGAGAGGCGGGTCCTTTTTGAAGTTACAATGGCACCAGCAGCACTTAAAACACGTTCAGAAGTCACGCTTGCGAGTGGGCAAGACAAATAATTTAGAGCCAGCTTGGTGATCAGTGGCCATTGACCCATTTTCCCATACCAATACAGCAATGGGTTGCGATAAATGTAGACCTCTGTTGGGTCATCCAGATAGGCCTGCACCATCCACTCAAGGTCATCCAGGGGTGCAGGACATGGTGTACCATCTGAGGCCTTTGCATCAACACTGGAACGAGCAAACCCTTGATGAGTTATCCAATCCGCTTCCGACAATTTTATTACTGGGCCTGGTGCAGGTGAGGATGATAATACGGTTGCTGGTGTCGATAACAGCTGTGAGGGAAAGTGCCTGCCTTCGGCCACAGTAGTGGACCTTGACGCAGGATGGCCTGCTGATTCAGTAGTACTTTTGCCGGTTCCTTCAATTTCCTGCCGCTCTTTTTCGAACCGAGTGGCTGACAGAGCTAGCCAATGTTTGTACTTTGAAACACCTACTTCAGTAAAATGAATGATTGCTTTGCTGGCCAGTGCCTTTTTGTACCGTGGATCCAAAATAGTGGCACAAATGGAATGTTGTTCTGTATGTATTTTTTTAAGCCTTTCATTGCCAACTAGGCGGGTTAATAAGCTCTCCGCCAATGGATAGGCGTCTTGCTTGGCAGTATCATCTTTGAACGTTGAAGATACCGCCTTCAGTTGGTGCTGTAGCATGCGCAACAATGGGATAGCTTTGCCCAAAGTACAGTCCTCCCTGCTGACTTCACGCGTGAAGACCTCAAAAGGACGAAGCATGTCTGTCAGGCTTTTAACTAGGTCCCATTCCTCCAACTCTAGCCTCATGTCTTTCATACTAGAACCCAGTTAAAAGACATACTCATTGATTACCAAGCACTGCTCAGACAGACGCTCAAGCATGTAGAAGGTTGAGTTCCAACGTGTTACCACCTCCTGGATGAGTCCTCTGACTGGCACCCTACGCTCATGTTGAAGTTTCCTCAGATGCTTCTGGGCCGTAAAAGAATGGCTGAAATGTGTGCAGATTCTTCAGCAGGTGGTCTGTAACTTGCTGACTGTGTTTTCTTTTTTCAAGAAATCTTGAACAACAATGTTAATACTGTGCACCAAACACGGCACTCTGAAATAGCCACCATCATTCTTGGCCCTAACTATATTACTGCCATTATCCGTGAAAACATAACCAATCATGCGCTTTCTTGGATGCAGCCATTCAAAGACCTTACTGTTAAACTCCTCCAAAATATTTACTGCAGTATGAGATTTCTCCATGGCAAACATGGCTACTGTTGCATGTTTCCGACTAGCTTGAAAAACTGTGTCACGGTCAACACCTGCATATAACTTGTCTCTAACCCCTGCAAAAGAGACCCAGTTTGCAGTGATGCACATGTAATCAAGAGCTTGGCAACTGGTCCACATGTCTGTTGTCAGGTGGATAGTGTGAACAGCACTCTTCTGCAAAGCTGCCCCAATCACCTCCAGCACATCTTGATGTAGTGCTGGAGCCGCAACTCTGGCAAAATAGGACCGGCTAGGAACATTCCATTTAGGGCAGACTGTTGTCACAAATTGTTGAAAACCCACCCCTTCCACAAAAGAAAAAGGGAGAAGGTCCAGCGCTAATATTTTAGCCAGCATTGCATTATTCAGACGTGCCGTTGGGTGGTTGCGTTCAAATGGCGCCTCCGCCCAAAACATGCTTTTAATGGTGGTCTGGACCGTTTTCATATGTGATGAGGATGCGGACCTCTTCAACCCAGTTAGGCTCATTGATGTACTTTTTTGCATTGGTGTCCCTACCAGACTACTGTGCCTCCTTGGTGTTGTTGGGGTAGAGGAGGGTGTGGGCACTACCACTGCAGTGCTGCTGCCAGGGGTACTCTGTGTACCAAAAAAAATGCCTCTCGGTTGTTCACCTACCCTCTGCACAATCAGCTCCTCTTCGTCATCAGATGCAATATCAATGTCTACATTTGGATTTGTACTTCTGGCTTTCCGGATGTTACTTAGGTGCGCCTCCCACTGGATATTGTGGTGTTTTTTTAGATGACCTCTCTGGCCTCCGGTACCATAGTTGGTACCAAGCTTACCCCGACTAACTACTAGTTTACAAATTGTACAAATGACTAGGTTTTCCGCCTTTTTGCTAATACTAAAGAAGTTCCAAACTGGGGACTGGAGATTTCTGGTGGTGGTGGAGGTGCTTCTTTCAATGCCAGATGAGGTGGAAAATGGGCGTGGCCGAATTTGACTCTGTTGTGCACTTACAGTTACAGCACCACTACTTGAGGTAACTGAGGTCGAGCTGAATGGATGTCCCTGCCGGCCCTTCTGAAGAGAAAATAAGGCAGCTGTAGGTCGTGTTGGTGTAGTAGTTACCTATGTTGGTGGTGGTACCAGTGCCACGCCGCCCACATCCCGCTCAGCAGCAATTCGGGATAGGGTAAAAATGTCTGTCTGCTGCATGCCCGCTGGGGCTGGAGTGACGACTGTGATGACTGGGTCGTCATCTTCAGACTGTTCATCAGCAGCAGAATACACCACTTCTACTTCTTGTTCGTCGTCATCACCCATAAGTGAAAGCTTTGCGGAAACCTTCCTTTTAGGCTTAGCTACATTTTTCGGCTCATGGCGTGCCTCCTACTCAGACTGCATTGGTGGGTTCCAATCAACATCTAGATCATCAGAAGGAAAGGGGCTTGAAGAAGAACTTGTACTAGCCCTCCTTGACCTTTTTCTTGCTGGGGATCTGGAAGATAATGGAACATTAGGAGGAGTGACTTGCTCGAATGATACCTCCGCTTGAATCTCGATTTCCTGATGTGCCCCTACTTCTGGAGGAACAAGCATTGTGGACAGTTGTGCCTCTCCATGCGCCTCTGCTTGCGCCTCTACTTGCGCCACTCCTTGCGCCTCTACTTGCACCACTCCTTGCGCCAGCGCCACTCCTTGTGCCTCTCCTTTGGGCCTCATCTTGCGCCTCTCCTTGCGCCTCTCCTTGTTGCACCTGTGGTTGTCGTTGCGGCTGTGGTTGAACACTCACCATGAGTTACACCCTGCGTTGATTGGATGCTACTTTCTTGCCATGAGTCAACGCCAACATCACTGGTTGATGGTGATTGAGCAATTAAAGTGGCTTCCTCTGCTGCACTCATGGCCTTGGGCCTAACTTGGCGTGGTGGCACTGAGACCAATGAAGCTGAGGTGCTGCTCCCAGCTTGGTCCCCGGGGGACACCACTGCTGCAGGATGTAGTTTTTTTCTCCAAAAAAAGTGTCTGTGGGCACACCAGTCTCCTTGGTAAGTGGCACCACTTTCTTCTTCTGTTCCTTCTTACTGGCAGTGGCACTGGCAACTTTCTTGGTAGAGGAGCTACAGACACCTTTCTTTGGGCCCATCTTCTTCAGATGTCAGAACAGCAGGCCACAGTTGCACCAGTTGCAGAGTTGTCTGTGGCCACCACACGTGGCGTCATGTGACGTTGTGCACACACCGCACCAGGACTTCTTCCTTGCACTACAGCAAGTGATGATGATGAGGATGATTTTGTCAGTCTTTGTGCACCTAAAAGGGGAGGAAGCCAGAGGATCATCAGGTAAATAAATGTTGCATATGTCGTGCTTCAATTAATGTTTGCAACTAGGCATTTATTATTATTACAACACACCCAAAAATGGAACGACCAAAAATAAAAATTGCAATTATTTCTAATCAAAAATGGATGTTTACATTAATAGAAGAGAGACCACACAGAGAGAGTTGTTTCATTCACCACTGAGTACCCCTGGGCATAATGGATGAAAGGAGGTAGACTGGGTGCAGGCCTTTGGCACAAAGCACACTGCTTGGCTTCAAAATGGCCCCTAGACCCCCACCCCCACCCACATGGCCAGGCCCTGGAACAGGCCTCAAAATGCCCCCCACCCACATGTCCAGGCCCCAAAAACACCCCAAAAAATCGAAAAACACACATAAATCATCACAATACAATGCCATCCATGCCCTAAATGATGTTTAAATTCAAGAGACCCCACAGAAAGACTTGGTCCATGCACCAGCATTGACTACCCCTGGGCATAATAGATGAAAGCAAGGCAGACTGGGTGCAGGCCTATGGCACAAAGCACACTGACAGGCTTCAAAATGGCCCCTTGACCCCCACCCACATGGCCAGGCCCTGCCTGGACAAGGCCTCAAAATGGCCCCCACCCACATGGACAAGCCCCAAAAAGACCCAAAAAAATCAAAAAACACACAACAATCATCACAATACAATGCTATCCATGCCCTAAATGATGTTTAAATTCAAGAGACCCCACAGAAAGACTTGGTATATGCACCAGCACTGACTACCCATGGGCATAATGGATGAAAGCGAGGCAGACTGGGTGTAGGCCTATGGCACAAAGCACACTGACTGGCTTCAAAATGGCCCCTTGACCCCCACTCACATGGCCAGGCCCTGCCTGGACCAGGCCTCAAAATGCCCCCCACCCACATGGCCAGGCCCCAACACCCCAAAAAGTCAAAATCACACAAAAATCACCACAATCCAATGCCATCCATGCCCTAAATGATGTTTAAATTCAAGACACCCCACAGAAAGACTTGGTCCATGCACCAGCACTGACTACCCCTGGGCATAATAGATGAAAGCAAGGCAGACTGGGTGCAGGCCTATGGCACAAAGCACACTGACTGGATTCAAAATGGCCCCTTGACCCCCCCTACCCACATGGCCAGGCCCTGCCTTGGCCAGGCCTCAAAATGGCCTCCACCCACAAGGCCAGGCCCCAACAACACCCCAAAAAATTGAAAAACACACAAAAATCACCACAATCCAATGCCATCCATGCCCTGAATGATGTTTAAATTCAAGAGACCCCACAGAAAGACTTGGTCCATGCACCACTGACTACCCCTGGGCATAATGGATGAAAGCAAGGCAGACTGGGTGCTGGCCTATGGTATAAAGCGCACTGACTGGCTTCAAAATGGCCCCTTGACCCCCACCCACATGGCCAGGCCCTGCCTGGACCCGGCCTCAAAATGGCCCCACCCACATGGCCAGGCCCCCACAACACCCAAAAAAATTGAAAAACACACAAAAATCACCACAATCCAACGCCATCCATGCCCTAAATGATGTTTAAATTCAAGACACCCCACAGAAAGTCTTGATCCATGCACCACTGACTACCCCTGGGCCTACTGGATCGTGTGGCTTTACAGGTACCCCAAAATAAAAAATAAAAATCCACATATAACAGTGAGCTATTCAACTCCATGACATAAATGATATTTAAGTTCAACAAAACTCACAGAAACAGTTATATCATGCACCCATGACTAACCCTGGACCTACTGGATAATGTGCCTACCCACAATATATATTTTTTTAAGTTGTCAATAAGTTTAAAAATTGTAGTTGCAGCAACTGCAATGCCCCAATCAAAGAACACCAACTTATTTGTAAAATCTCAAATCCAAAAGTAATCCAAAAGTGATCCAAACATAAAGTCCTCAAATACAAATATCCAGCAGCAGCCACAAAAAGTAATCCTTCCAGCTCCAGATCCAAATGAAAAGTGACCAGGATACGGACAAAGCACTGGGAGGAGCCTGCTGGACAGGAAAATTAAGTTGGAGACTCTGCGGCACTTCCTTCCTCCCACCCCCCCAAAAATGGACTCCTTGCACAAAAAGTGCAGCCAAATGTCAATCTGAGGAGTTATTCTGATCCAAATCATCATTTTCAGAAGGTTTATGCTGCCTGCGGTAGATTTCTTGTGCAGAATTGCAATTTTCGCAAGTTCGGGAAAGCGAGCTGTTCAAATCTCCCGCCGGATGTCAGCTGCGTGTCGCAGCTATGTGTTCACAATTGTTTACTCCCACAATGCGTGATCGCGGGCCCTTATTCGCAGTGCAAGATGGCGGGCCGCTATGACGTACTCGCGGTCGAAAAGTCTCGCGCGATCACGCAGCCAGATCCAAAATGGTGCAGCGCACGCAAACCGGGAGGAAACACAACACGGCGAACTCAGAATCACGGTAAGTCAACGCAGCGCGTGCGAGATTGTATTTTTGAAGCGCGACCAAGCAAAAAAATCCTCCAGCTTGCAAATTGCGCATTTTTGGGCCAATTCGTGCGATTCGCGGACTGCGAAATTGCCAAAAATTCACAAATTCCGCCAACTTAACGGATTTTCAGCCCATACTTAGTGTATTCAAGAAATATAGGACCAGACTTTCCCCCAAAAGTTAGAAACTGAAGGGCAAAGGAAGAGAAGATGTATAAGATTAGCATTAGAAGAACCACAGGTCCGACAATTATAATCAGTAGAATGGGAAAATCGATCTATAGAAGCAGGGGTGAGATAGAGTTTATGGTAAAGGAAAAACCTAGATTGGGTAAGAGAAGCAGAGTAAGAAATTTGTAGATAACGGGACCAAAGTTTGTACCAGAAGATGATAGTCCATTCACATCCCAGGTCAGACTCCCAAGAGAGTTCCAATTTGGATTTTGCACGTTCTGGATTAGGAGCTGAGAAATATTTATAGATGAGAGAAGCTTTAGGTAGAGAAAGAAGTATCTTAAGAAGAGAATTTTGGACAATAGGAAGAGGTGAATAGGGAAGAGAGTAGTAAGTATCTAGGATAACTGCCTTAAGAGTAGTGAATTTCTGTAAAAAGGACAGGGAACAATGGATAAGGCTTGAAATTGGGGAAAGGAACATGGAGATAATCCATCAAAAAGGTTTTTGACCCAAATTATGCCCTTTAACCTCTATGTTTTCCAAAAAAAATGGTTCTGGTATTAATGTGAATAAGGAAATAATGCCAAATTGGAGATTCTAATAGGATTCTCTAGAGATGGAATTAGGTTGCATCAAAGGTTGCAAAAGGGAACACGTGTGCTTAAACAAGGGAAGAGAGGTATAAGGGGCTTTGGCAGAAAAAGCTATATAACTTCTGTTAATGAGAAGGGTAATAATAAGGATTGTTCAATGGCCAGCCAAAGGGGAGTGAAGGGGGAAGGTTCAGAAAGGAGCCATTTTGAGGCCTGATGAAGGAAAAAAGACTTATGATAGAGATGAAAGCCAGGAAAGTTCACACCTCCATTAGACTTTGTCTTGCGAAGCGAAGATAAGGAGATCTTGTTCTTCCAAAGAAATTTAGAAAGACAAGAGTTAATACGCTTAAAATAATAAGCAGGAATATAAATGTGGAGCATCAAGAATGTATAAATCAAAATAGGGGTAATCATCATTTTGATTGAATCAAACCGGCCCCATCAAGAAAGAAAAAGAGAGCTCCAAGAGGAAAGGATTGCGCCACTTGCGAATTCCAGTCGTTGGCATTGGATCCGGCTGCTGTGCTCTCTCTGCCAGCCTTGTGACCACAGACATATCCCAGCCCTATCACCTCTTCCCATTTTTACAACTAAATTTCAGCGGCCTGTCCCTTGCCACCTGCAGCTGGAGTGTACCCTACTCCACACCTCACAATGCGGTTGCGCCATGCAGACACGCGGATCACATTATTTACGCGGCACCCACCCATACCAATCAAGATGTCGGCATTGGGAGTGGCATCTCTCAAAGATGCTCAACAATCACAGAATTATTCTGCCTTGTCTGGAGCTCTTTGGTTTGATGTAATTGACATGCTTGGAGGATAGTAAAGGGGGGTGGGAGGGTGGGGGGGGTTTGCAGGTTGGAGGAAGGTTAGTTGCTGCCCTTGCTGGTGAATAAATTGTGACAAAAGACACTTTTCACCGGCCAGACTCCACCTGGTTACATCAGATCAGCAACTTGTCTCTAAACATGCATCTTCCCCAGTTTACCTGACTCGGACACACAGTAGCACTGTGAGGCTGGATCCCAACCATTTGCTGGGTTAGAGAGGAGGTGTTGATGTGTGTCCACATCAAGTTGGATACAGATAATTGGGGGTGGGGGTGAAGGTACAGGGCCGATAAGGGTACACAAACAGCGCCTGCAGCACAATATAAATGATTAATAAGTAGCATCTTAAACAAAATCACCCGAGCCAAGGAAGAGGGGTGCCGCTATTAGACAGACCTTAATGGAGACAGTTGTTTTCGTCCAGCTGAAGCTGGACTCCCTGGGCCTAGGCCCTGCTCGCCCATTCCAACATCCGGCCCTGGTTTATCAATCAAAGGAGCATTATTTATCTACGAAATAAAGAGGTTTTCATTAATGGAGACCGGCGCTTGTGGGTCAGAATTCGTCAGCAGATGAACCTAACGCCCCCTATCCCGGACAGGCATTCACTCTCTCCTACCCGATGTTAACACGGCTTACCCAAGAGATGCAGCAGGATCTGGGTGGCGATGTCCAGGCGACCCGCACTTGGGTCACGGTACGAGTTGAATATGTAGTCAATAATGAAAATGCAGTTAACCTGCAGCGCCACGTCCAGCACGGCGTGGATCCGGTCACCCAGCGGCTCGGCCGCCATGGGAGCGGATGGGGTGAGGAGAGCCGCAGCGACACGACTACATGTTATTATGATTTTACCTTTGGGCGTTTATTACCTATCATACACAGCTTCTAAAGTGGAAAACCTACTTTGGAAGAAAGTGCATCGACTAGAAACATTTAAATATGACAGATTATTGCATTATGTTAGATAATTTATTAGCAATACGCTGAAGGAAAACTACATGGACTAACTTGTACAAGTAACAAGAGCGAGCGGGACGAGAAACAGGGGGGTGAGGGGGGCGAGCAGCCAGCAGAACGAGGAACAGGGATGGAAGAAAGTGCAATGGCTAGAAACATTTAAATATGACAGATTATTGCATTATGTTAGATAATTTATTAGCAATACGCTGAAGAAAAACTACATGGACTAATTTGTACAAGTAACAAGAGCGAGCGGGATGAGAAACAGGGGGGTTAGGGGGGCGAGCAGCGAGCAGAACGAGGAACAGGGATGGCAGAAAAGCAAACACTCACCAGCTGGGGCGAGGATTCGGCGACTTCTTGCGGCGGCGGTCGGGCGAAATGGCATAAGAAAAGCACCGCCATTTTTGGATTCGGGTGCGCGTTTTTTGCAGTTGAGTGACAGATGATGTCACAGAGTTAAAAACTGCAAAAAACACGCCCCCGAATCCGAAAAAGACAGGGCTTGAACTGAGTGACGCCCCTCTCCTCCAATGGCTGGCCAGCATTTACGAGGCCAGCCAATGGAGAAGAGTGGCGAGTTCAAGCCCTACTGTAGGAAAACATTAAATCTCGGGCTACGCCCACACTGCATACGCAGTGTGGCGGTAGGTCCGAGAGCTAAAAAGTAGGATATCATCCACATAAGTTGAAAGTTTTAAATGGTCGCTAAAGATGTGGAAAGGGAGGGGATTTTGTTTAAAACATTAGGAAAAAGACGAGAATTATCTGGGGTAAACCTACCTTTGACAAAACCACATTGCTCCTTACCAATCAAGTGAGGCATAAGCGGGTCTAGACATAAAGCAAGTGTTTTAGCAAATCGTTTATAATCAACATCTGTTTCAAGATCAGAAAGATTAAAAGGAGAATTGCTTGGAGTTGGAAGTTTATTGAGATACATTTGGATAAGAGAAGAGGAAGGAGGAGATTCTGGGGTATAAAGATCGTTATAAAAAAGCTTAAATTCATTGAGAATGTTCTGATCTTTGTGCATGAGAGAGTCATTTGTAAAATTCGTTAGAGTACGGTCTTTACGTGCTTTGCGGTAATTTGCTAAGAGTTTACCTGCTTTACTACGACCACCGTAGTATCGAGCGCTACTACGGAGAAGTATTGAGGACACATTATCGGTAGTATTTTTATTGAATGCTAATTTAGCACGTATCAATTCTGGTGAGACTGAGTGCATCAAAGAAGTATAGAATTTATGTTCTAAAATCTTAATATGTGCCAATGCAGCTTTTCGTTGTTGCAGGAAACATTTCTTTTTTTTTTAGACAAAGTCTATATTAAAGCCTCTCGCAGTAGCTTTAAAGGAATCCCATAAGATATGGGAGAAGGAATTGGGGTTCACTGTTTAGGTAAAAAAAATAATTAGCAAAAGTGCGAAAAGAAGAAGAAAAAAGAGGGTCCAGAAGAAGAGAGTTATTTAAACGCCAGCAGGAGGACGGGGGATGCGGAGGGAGCAAATCAAGATCTGTTACACTTGGGGCATGATCAGAGATGACGATAGGCTCAATAGAGGAGGATAGTAGATTTTGAGATAAAGACTGAGAGAGAAAAATATGATCTAGACAGGATAGGGAGTTGTGAGGAGGAGAGAAGAAAGAAAAGTCAAGAGCATCGGGTGGGAAAGTCTCCAAGAGTCTACAAGGTGTGTTTGAGATAGCGTTGAGGACATGTTTATGAGTTCTGTGAGAAATGAAGTGAACTTGAGATTGGCGATCAAGAAATGGGTCTACAACTTGATTACAATCGCCTCCTCGCCTAGAGATCATCCCTAAAATGAATACATTTCTGCATAATCAGAGGCCAAAAGGAACAATCAGGATGTATAGGTCCATAAATATTAAAAACAGTTAAAAAAACATTATTATTTAACAACTTAGCTAACAACCATCTACCTTCTGTGGCAATTTCTTGCAATATAACTTTACAATTCAATTTCTTATGGCATAAAATGATAACACCATTTTTCTTATTGGTAGAAAGGGAGAATAAAACTGATCCCACCAAGCCTATTTTTAATCTTAACGCCTCAATTTCTGTAAGTTGGGTCTCTTGTAAGAGAACCAAATCAAAGTTATAAGAGGAAAGATGGGAACGTATTCTCTGTCTTTTAATTGGGGTAACAAAACCTTTCATATTCCAAGAAAAAACCCTGAATGTAAACTATTAAGAAAACATAAAGAACAAAATATGCAGTAGTAAAAGAGTGAAACAAGAAACAAATGGGAATAAGGGAAAGAAGACAATGGAAGGAAAAAAGGAAGTCAATTAGAAAAAGAGAAGGGAAAGATGCGGAAAGGGGGAAGAGAAGGAGAAGAGAAAGAATAGAGACAAGAGGACACAGTACATGTCAAAAGATGTCGGTAATACGTACCTTACAGGGAACAAAGGAAAGGATGAGGCGTTAACGAACAACAAAAACAGCACACTTGACAAGGGACAACACACCACATCAGAACATCAAGTAATAAACATTAGCAGGAACGGGAATATGAAGAGGAGGAATGTAACCTCAATGAGCCTGTAAAAGGAAACAAAGTTATGCAAAATAAGGCTAGAAAAAACAATATAGATCAACAAATATAAACTATAACAGTAACTTCAATGCAATAAAGGCAGAGAGGAAGCACAAGAGTCAGGATCCAGAGGGAGAAGGAGCTGTCTCCATTGAGGTAGTCGAATAAATGTGAATACATCTTCTATGGTCAGCTGGCTCCTCCAGGGTGGAGGTCTTGTTGAGGAAAGTAACTTTAAAGATGCAGGGATGAAACAAGCCATATCTGGCACCCAAGGAATGAAGTGGCTGACGGAGACTAAGAAACTCTTTACTTCGCTTGGCAGTCATCGAAGAAACATCCTGTGAAACGAAAACTTTGGTGCCATGCCAAGATAGATTCTTTTTGGATTTAGTGGCATTCAGTACTAGGAGAAGGTTAGTGAATTAGTTGGTGCAGATGAGGAAGAAAGACGAGGACCCAGTCTGTGCACCCATTGCAGATTGAGCTTGGTAGTGGAAGGGAGACCCAGAAACTGTGGCAAAAAGGAGGTGAAAAAAGTGACAGGGTCATCACCTTCAGGGCCCTTAGGATGACCATAAATGCGTAAGTTATTACGACGATTTCTATTTTCCAAATCCTCAGTCGGTCTCTTCTCAGCTGCAAGACTTCCTTATCCAGCAGAGAGATTTTAGAAGATGAATCCTTTACAAAGCTGAGCTGTTGCTCCACCATGGAAGCCCATTTATTGTCCATTGCATGTAGACAGACATTAGTTTCCTCAATAAAGGGTCCGAGAGCACGAATCTCTTCCAGAACCATGTCTAAGGAAACCGGAGAGACAGACTTAGGTGGAGATGGAGGATCTTGCTTGAGCCTCTTGCCGGTGGTCGAAGGCAATGGTGCTTTAGATGCCATTGTTGTGTAGGCCTCTGCAGTGTCAGAACTATCCCTTTGAGATGAAGTCTTAGATAAGCAGGAAAATCTGTTCATGATAATGATGCTGGATCCAGAACTAGTAGGAGTATTCAGCTTTGATCTCTGGGTATGGCACAGTGTACAATTGCTCCTACCCATGAAATATCGTAAGAAGAATACAGGGAGGCATTGACATCAGTAAGAGTAAAGGCAGAATGCTCCACAACAAAAACAGCAAGAGTGAGAAAAAGCGAGGACCACCAGCATTAAAATAGAGGACCTTGCGAGAAAATGCAGGAAACAAGCACGAGATATTGAAAGGCAGTAATATCGTATGAAAAAATCGGGAGGAAGAAGTCAGCAGAAAGACACACAAAATGGCGGCTGTCAGGCAGCAAAAAGAATCACCAGCAAGCTTCACTAACTTCCTCACAAAGAAGATTTTCCAAACTGCCCCACAGAAGCAATGTTAATCCAATTCAGGAAAAAGCGTTCGCTCCTACCATAAGGAAAGAGTGAGGAGCAGAGGGAAGCACAGGCATTACACAGGAGGATGGGCAGAGTGTCCAACACTGAGTGGCAAACATAACAAAGTGTAGGGACTTCCAACCTAAAAATAGTAGTCCTTTGAAGTAAATGTCGCAAACATGCCAGAAGCGAAGAAAAATGCCAGTTTGGGAAAACACATAAGGAAATCTGAGGAAAAAAACAGCAGGAAGAGAGACAAAATGGCAGTCTCTAGAAGCTGGAAGGTTCACTTGCATAATTTTCCTCCTTCCTTACTGAATTTAAATGCAAAAATTGCACCCTCTAGAGGCGCCGATATTCCGATTTAAGAATCCAGCATCGTTGTGTGAGGAAAGGTGCTGAAGCCGCTCCGAGGCGTGTGAGAGGTCCAGCGAAGCGGGGAGCTCTGACGTCAAGCGGCCATCTTAGGTCGCGGTGCATGCGACGACCCCTCATAAAAAGAGACTTCTTAAAAGGAGTGTTGACGCGTTTCGTAATTAAGGCCTCTTCATGACCAAAGAAAGAAGGACTGTGCTGGGTGAGGATATAATGCATCCCAGCCAATGGCTGTCCACCTATCCTGGTGCTGGTAGACTGAATAGTGGGTCCTTTCAAATGCACTAGTCAATCTGCTTAAGGCCACTATTTTTAGCAAGGGGAACCATTGCTGTCCAGCGGGCTGCTAATGCTGCCTCACCCGGCAGAGGTACATTAGTTACCGGATCAGGACAGAGACGCTCAGATCAGCACAAGGGTCCGATGACCCCGAATGGCACTAGCCGGCTCTTGATTCAAAAGTGCTCAGCAAGTTGAATCAAGAGACAGCTAGCACCAATACAATGGATCATAGTGACATAATGTGCCACCTGGCTCTCACTAGTTATATTCCATAACTCAATGGTACACCATGTCATTATGGCAATGGTATTAAACTGAAAGTGTTCCTGTATCATGTTGCAACTGCCTGCATGGAACAGATGTTGCTGTGAGTGACAGAAGACGAGCACTATGACAAACACTGCCAATCATGGAAGGTGAGGGAGGCTGCAGTGCATTATTGCAGTTACACAATTACGCCGCAGGGATCCTCGTTGAGCCCCACATTATTCAATCAGTACATGCGGCCACTCACTGATATCATCTTGCCTCACTAGATCAAAACCGTCACCTATCTGATCGAGGGAAACATGGCCGCAGCATGCTAAGCTGCAGCAGTGCCCTGTAACGAGCTCCTGCTAGAGCCTGCCTATTCCTCACCGTCTGAACTTTTCATCCAATTTTTTCCTTTTGACGAGGAATATGTGTGTGCCGATGGATCGCTTAGACTTCTAGCGGTTTGACAATTTGCGTTGAAAGTCGCTTTTTTTCTGTGGAAATCGGCGCTCTCCCTCAGGGGAGTCCGCTCTCTTGCTCTATGCCAGGAGGTTTCTGTTGTGTTTGTGCGGCCCCTTCCCGGCCCCTCTCCGCCGTTTCCACCGCGGCGGCGTTCACGAGTCTTCAAAATTCCTCGCTGGGATTGTGGCTGTGGTCGGCTGCCGCGCTGGAGCTGAGAAGGGGGAAGAAGGCACGAAATTTTGTGTGTACCTCCTGCGGCGTAACACCAGTTGTGGAAGGAATTGTAAATCAAAACCACGACTCGACCGGGAGAGACGCCCAGACGATTGCTGCAGCGTCGGTGGAATGGTCAGAGGTAAACGGTACAATCGAGCGTGGTAAGAATTGTAATTCTATAACTACCGCTTTAACTCTACGCTTTAAAATGGACTAGGGTGGTACTGGAGGAGTTTCTTAGTAAACTAATTAATGCGTGTAACATGAGCTTTTCTGTTTGCTTGGACTTGGCATCTGATGATGCAGACATCATAAGTAACTTCAGAGAAATAACTGCCTGCATAAAGAGGGGTCTGTGGGTAAACGCTAAGGAAAACAAGACCCAAAGGAAAAGAAGAGGCTGGTTCAAATCAGCTTGTAATAAGGCCCACAAGCAACTAAAACTGGCTCTGCATAAACAAGACAGAAACCAGACCCTGATAAGGGCCTTACGTAAAGAATATAAAAACCGCACTAAAAGTTCAAAGAGACCTGGTGAGGAAGGAGGCATGGGCAGCTATTATTGAGGCCTCAGAACTAAAGGATATGACGGCCTTTTGGAAAGCAGTGAATGCCCCTTTTTTAAAAAGATAGTACAAAGGCTCGTATCGAGATAGCTGTTACCGAGGATGAATGGATCAACCATTTTGAAAAACTTTATAGCCCAGCAGCAATCTCTACATTGAGAGAATCCATGACTAAGGGGAAGGGCATTGAAGGGTTGCAACTTAATTTTTCCTTGGAGGAGGTAATTAAGGGTATCAACTCTAGCCTAGGGGGAAAGGCACCCGGCCCCGATGGTGTCCCAGTGGACATTTAAAAAAAAAATATATCGCTTTGGGCACCACTGCTTACTAGAACTTTTAACGCAGCATGCACAATAGGATTGATTGATACTTGGTATAAGTCAATCATCATTCACATTTTTAAAAAGGGGGACAGAGCAAGCTGTGTGTGCTACCGGCCCATATCCTTGCTTGACTCCACTATTAAAATCATTGGCAGAGTCATTCTAGATAGACTGCACTTATGGGCAGACTAACATAACATCATTAGTGACCTCCAATATGGTTTTCGCGAAGGAGTTGGTACCATCGAACAAGCACTTAACTTATCAATATTGATAGAGAAATACACTAAGGCTAAGGGAGGAAGATTGTTCTTAACCTTTTTAGATTTGACATCTGCTTTTGATTTTGTAAATCATAGCAAATTATGGATAATTTTAACCCGTCTGGGAGTAGAGGCAAATATCATCAAATTTCTGAGAGAACTGTACAATGGGGCCAGTGCAATGGTTAGATACGGTAAAGATGGGGAGTGTACAAGAGAGTTCAGTGTCGCGAGGGGCGTGATGCAAGGGTGCGTCCTTGCACCGTTTTTATTTTCAATTTATATAAACAATTTGGAGGAAACTCTGTTACAGGATTGCACTGACATGCCAATTGCTTCAGCCCGTCGTATACCTGCTCTTATTTATGCAGATGACACTGTTCTTATGGCAAGAACCCCGATAGCCATGCAGACTATGAATACCTCTTTCAGATCCTTTATGGCCAAACTGGAACTACAAGTAAATTGCACCAAACCTTTCTCTATGAATTGTGGCGGCAATGTGAAACAAAAGAAAAAAACTATGTACATAGGACAGATTCCTTTAGATTACACTCCAACATTCCCATATTTGGGGATATTGTTTGATCGCACCGGTAAATGGAGCTGTGCGATCAAAGCTAGGAATTTATTATTCTCTAAATCTATAATGGCCCTTAGGTCGTTCAGCAAAAAGATGGGTAAAAAGCCAGTTAAAGAACTTTTACATATATACAAAGCTAGTTGCGTTATGGTGGCATTATATGGGGCAGGAATTTGGGGGGACTCAAATGTCAGTAGCCTACAAGTCACTGAAAAAGGCTTTCTGCGATATCTTCTAGCTGTTCCAGAGAGTACGTCCAGTTTTAATTGCCACACTAAATTGGGTATTCCCTATCTGGAATACCTAATTAAGGTGCAACCAATCCTTTTATGGCACTGGGTATGGACTACCGAGAAATGCTACCTAAATCACCTCATTTTGGGGATGCACTTAAACTAGATGGCGGGAAAAGGATAAAATGGCTATGCTATATAAAAGCATTTTGTGTTAATATCGACCATCCGGAATTCTATACAGACCCTATGTCAATGTCTGATATTACTAGGAAAGCACTGAAACAGCTAAGTCTAAACTTCCTTGATTATCGAAGAGAACAAACAGGACTGTTAAAAAAAACAGTAATAGCCCACCAAATGATAATAAAACCAAGGGTTATTCAACCTTATCTAAACCTCCAAATGAAAGATCAAGAAAGGTTTTTGCTGACCAGATTTAGATTTGGGATACTGTTTAGACTGCTGAGCTTTCCTGTTACAAATGATTGGTCAAAGGAAATTTGTAAATGTCCATGTGATAATGCCTCGACGCAATCGGATATCCATATTTTATTTTTCTGTAGATTTTATGTCCCATCTAGGAAAAGATGGATTATGCGATTTTAAAATATATGAACATGAGACAGTGTCGCCCAGCTTTTCAAGCTATTCAATTTTTGGATGATATTTTCTCTGTAGCATCTGTATCGGCATTTCTTAAAAGTATTTTTTATTTACGTAAGACTATGATCATATGAATCTAATTCTTTTAAATCTTGGTCCATGTTAAATTCTGTGTACACCGATTTATATATTTTTTTAATTGAGATGATGTAACATTTGATGTGATTTGATGTATTTTTATGGTTATTTATGAAATATAGCCGAATAAAGCTTTTGAATTTGAATTTGAACTACCGCAGCAACATCTGTGTTAACACCTATATCAGCGCCTCCCATTCCACCTTCTTGTCAAAGTCAAAGTAAACGTGGGCGCAAAAAGAAAGTGGTGCCTGTAGAACCTTTGAAGCATGTCCTCCCTGTGCTGACCCCTGAGATACCTGCAGTAAAGAAGAAAACTTCCTCTTTTTTATCAACGGAGGTAAAATCGAAACGGGCAAGATCCCCTAGAGTTTCAAAGAACTTTAAAGCGATACTCAGCTTGGGGTCGAAAATTACACCCTCGCTTCGTTCCAACTTCAAACAATCCCCCAGGTTCTTGATCTCGCAGAGGATCGTGCCATGTCCTCAGGTGCGGATACTCTGTCTGCCTCAGTTTCAAAGTCGGCCCCCCTGTCACCTATTCCAGAAGGGGATTTTGAAGCAGTAATAGCATTGCCTCTTAGCCCTCCCTTGGGGAATGTATTGGCACTTCCTAATTCTTTAGACACCAGGGATTCGGGTGCCCCCGATTCAATGTCAGAAGTGGTAGCCTCACCTAATGTTAATCTACTGGCAACTCTTCCACTATTGTCGCATAGTTCCTTGAATAAAGAGGGGATCGCACTTGATGTAGGTGCCCCAGCAGGGGATGGCGGAGACGAATCCACTGATCAGCACGGCACCCCTATTATCTCTTCCAGTGCTACGGCAGCGGACGTGGCCCTTAGCTCTGATTCCGGTATCACTGCACCTTCCCTTTTGGCTATGTTTTCTTCTTTGTCCTTGGATATAAGGAAAGGCTTTAACGAGTCATCAGCAAACTAAGCAGAGATTAGAAACTACTGTGAATCTCTGGACAGCAAGATTGATGGGCTTACGTCAAGAACAAGGGTATTGGAAGAGACAGTAGCTGCACTATCGATTCATTTGGACAAGGCAAAGGTGGACATTGTTAAACTTAGATGTGAAGACGTGGCTCTGAGTGATAGGATGGTATAATTGGAGAAGAACGGTAGACACTGTAACATACGCATCCTTAATGTTCCTGAAGGGTCGGAGGGCTCGGATATTAAACAGTTTATCACCATACTACTGAAGGAGTCTTTATGCCTAGACCATTCAATTGAGGAGTTTACTATTGATATTCAGAGGGTCCACAGGGATCCCTTTAGGCGTAACCCTCAAAGGACTAAACCTCTCAAGATCCTCGCAAACTTTCACACCTATCTACTTAATGAACAGATTCTTAATCTGGCCTTGAAACAGAAGTCACTGGCTGGGAATGGATTTACTTTCCTTATTAGGTCTGACCTCTCCAGAGTCACTTTGGAAAAGCAGTGAGAGTTTGGGAGGCGCTTAGACGAATTTAGAAAACTCGGTGCAACTGCCCAACTTATGTTTCCTGCTACTATAAAAATTATGCACAACAACAAGATGCATAATATTAGATCTGTGCAGGCAGCTGATGAGTTATTATTAGAATTGGGTAGTAAGAGTTTTTCTGCGTAGGGTAGCACCTTCTACTATGCCAATTTTCTCCTAGGTGTACTATATTTAGTATGGTTTGAAATTTGTGTCACTATTTTATAAAGAAAAGGGGAGAACTTGGAAAAAAGAAATGAGAAAGAGAAGGTAAAAAAAAAAGGGGGGGGTCGTTTATATAATTATATAATTGAGGGCGTTAGAGATAGAAATAGTTGTAGATATAACATTTCTTCCCTCTAAATGTTACCTCTTAATATTACCCTTGTCTAATCGTCTTACTCTAAAGTTAATTCTCTAGGGAATTCTTCTAACCTTTTCAACTCTTTTTTGAAAATAGGTGAAATATAACTCACCTCCCCCTAGTATACTTGGTATAAACTCACAGCTATCTGGGTGAGAGACTGGGTTACTCAGCTGGAGCTCAGAGATGGGTACTATCTTCCGGACCTGTTCCGGTTAGATATTACAAGGGTTTTCCATGGGGAGGGTAGAGGGAGGGAGGGGTGCCACAGGGGTAAGATGGGTGTTGGGTGGTGGCAGAAATGTAAAATTGTCCTCATTGTCCATGTGATTTTCGTAGAGGTCCGCATTAAGCAACTATTGTCTAGACCTTTAGTGTTGCAGTTAAGCTCTCCTCTGTTTTTTTCTTCTGAGCCTTTTTATCGAGTTAGGGTTAGTAAGAATGGGTAGCTTAAAATATATCTCCTGGAATGTTAATGGCCTCTGCACCAAACCAAGAGCTGATAAAATCATCCAGTATCTACGAGACTCGGATGCGCAGGTCATTATACTCCAGGAGCCTCATCTAACCCAGACTGAAATGTCTGCTCTTGTTAAGAAGAATAGGTGGATCGACTTTGCGGTATCCACATCGCAAACAATGAATATTAGAGGTGTGTCGGTTATCTTTAAAAAACAGTTAAGAGCTAAGTTAGTATCGCATTTGGTGGACCCAGGTGGCAGATGGGCCATTGCATCGGTAGTCATAGCTGGTGCACAATTTACAATCTTGGGGTATTATGGACCCAATCAAGATGACCCTACAACTTTAGAGTCCATATTTTCACATTTACTGTCTTTTCCTGAGCCAATTATCCTGGCGGGAGATTTCAACGTAGTGTTGGACCCTGTGTTGGATAAATCTATCAATAGTCACCCCCTCGCTCTATCTAAGACTAGGACCTTCCTGCTCAGTTCAATGAAACACTACGGCTATGTAGACATCTGGGGAGTAAGATCAGAACAGCAACAGGGTATCTCCTTTCGAAACTATAAATACCATCATCAGTCTAGGATAGACTATATATTAATCAGCCAGAGATTGATAGATATCGTTAAGGGTATTAACTATCTTCCTTTCCATCTATCCGACCATTCAGCGCTCTTTATGGAACTTGAGGGGCTTATTAAGATCTCCCCCAGGACTTGGTCATTTGACCGCTCTTTACGCTCACATCCAGATGATTTGTCATACCTTAAAACAGAAGCCCGTAACTTTAATAGCCTTAATGTTGACTCGGCGACCCTTGCGGTTGTTTGGAACTCCCTTAAGGCTTTCCTGAGGGGCCTTATTACCGGTAAAGTAATATATCGCAGGAAACGCTATAGGGAGGAGATTGTTTCTATAGAAGCAAATATAGCAAAATTACAACTTGATATAGATGCTAATTCTTCCTCTCCTGATTCCGTGATAAGGCCACTTTATAATCAACTATTGGCTTTGAAAGGTCAATTAAGCTCCGTTTTAAATCAAAGGATTCAGCAAAAATGGGAGGCTAGCAAAATAGCACATTTTGAATATGGCGAGGGGGCAGGGAAATCTTTGGCTTGGAAGACTAAAACAGTGCGGATTCGCAATAATATAGCCTCAATTACTCTTAATAATACTACATACTTCTCAGATCAAGACATTAGATTGGCATTTAGAGACTTCTTCCAATCAATTTATCACAAAGATTAAAAAAATTGACAGAGAACTGATTAAGAGTTGGTTGAGTGGGATCTCTCTCCCGACACTTTCCACTGATCAGCGTGTAGTGTAATGTACTTGAAAGTGTTAGCATCTCGTGCTGTGTTGGTATTGGTATCGCATGCGTTAGCACATGCAGAGAATGTATTCATTTGTATTGGTATTGCAGAGAAATGGCAAGGTAAACCGAATGTTAATCAAAACAAACAAAACTTTTGTTTTAGATGTGGTTCTAAATTCCATATTGGGAATTTCAAAGGGTGTCCAGCTGTTAATAAACGCTGTGTTTTGTGAAAGAAAATGGGGCATTTCCAAAAAGTATGTAGGTTTCAAAAGAAACCTGTTAAAGTCAACTATGTGGACATGGATGAGTGTTGTGAAAATTTGGACAACCTTATGTTAATGGTGGATGTTAATGAGAGTTCTGGTCTTATTAAGGGGCCTTTATGTGAAGCTTCAATTGATGACATTAATGTACAAATAATGGCGGATTCGGGATCACCCATTACAATTCTCAGAGACACTACGTTTTATGACAAATGGGGGAGAGATATGAAATTAACAGAAACTGATGTCAACCCGAAAGCTTTCGGAGAGAAAGAAATAGATATGTTGGTTTTTTTCTTTGGAAATGTACAAGTTCTTGGGAGATCTATTGTTACTAAAATTTATGTGGCAATAAAAGGCAAAGATATTGTGGGTTGGAAGGACCTAGCGAAGATGGGTTTGTATCTGGTCCCGGGTGATGAAAACCCTATCAAGGTGCGGGAGTATCCTATTTGTTTTGTGGAAGAAGCAAAAATTGACCGAGTGGATCTTTTGAATGAGTTCAAGAATGTTTTTAGCAATAAGATTGGTCTGGTGAAAGGGGCTGAACACAAAATTAGGTTAATTCCAGGGGCATCTCCAGTTTTTCACAAGGTACGCCCAGTTCCTTTGAGTGTCAGGGCTGAACTTAAGAAAATGCTGGAGGATTTATGCAAGGACAAAATTATTGAACCATCTGAATCCTCTCAATGGGTCGCCCCCATCGCCGTAGCCCGAAAAAAGAACAATGAGATCAGGTTATGTGCGGACCTCAGAGGTCTCAATAAAAATATTAAGATTGACTGTCACCCCCTTCCAAAGATCCAGGAACTGTTGGCGAATCTAGGCGGGGCCAAATGGTTTTCACTTTTGGATCTAAAATCCGCTTATCATCAGATCCCTTTGTCAAGGGATTCACAGGAACTGACTACCTTTGTTACCCCATTCGGCGCTTTTAAGTTTTTGAGGCTGCCGTTTGGGTTAGCATCGGCAGCTAGTGTTTTTCAAAGATTGATGGATTCCTTATTTAAGGATCTGGTGGGGGTTCAAGCGTATTTGGACGATATTTTGATTTTCGCAAAGACAATGGACGAACATAACATTTTATTGAGAAAAGTGTTGTCCATTCTTGGTGGTAGAGGGATGACTGTGAGAGAGGACAAGTGTAAGTTTGGGGTGTCTGAGTTGGAATATTTGGGCCATATGATTTCTGAGTCCGGTATCAAACCAAAGTTTTCTGTTGTCAGAGCTCTTATGGAAGCCAAACCTCCGGGAGATAAAGATTCTCTGCGTTCTTTTTTAGGACTGGTGGAATATTATGCCAGGTTTGTGGAAAATTATGTACAGGTAGTGGAACCCCTTCGACTGCTTCTTAAGAAAGGTCAGAAATTCATTTGGACTAAGGATTTGGATGAGTCTTTTGTTAGGGTCAAGGAGTTAATTGTTTCAGCGCGCTCACTTCATGCATTCAGGGATGATTCTCCTTGTGTTATCGCAGTGGACGCTAACATGAAAGGCTTAGGTGCAGTGTTGAGTCAGCAAGTGGATGGAAATGAGCAAACTGTAGCTTTTGCTTCAAGGTCTTTGAAAGACTTTGAGAAACACTATAGCACAATTGAGAGAAAGGCGTTGGCCTGTGTGTGGGCGGCTCAGAAATTTAAGATGTACATCTGGGGTCGTAAATTTGTTATGTTATCGGATCATAAACCTCTTTCTTTTATTTTTAGCAAGGTGTCTGGCTCCAACAGTCTTTCTCCTAGGTTGACCAGGCTGGTTTCTAAACTTCAGGAGTTTAACTTTGAATTAAGACATATTGCCGGGGGAAAAAATTTCAGGGCTGATTGTTTATCCAGGATGTTAATGGATAAGGATGATGACGATGATATAGTGGAAGAGGATGTGGAATGTGTGTCGGTGGTAGATGCTGTTGAGGAATGGAGTTCTGCCATTTCTGAAAACGACTGGAAGGTGGCTAGTTTGAAGGATGTCACTTTGTCTCAAGTGGTGGAGTTTTCTTCTAAGGTTTGGCCTGACGTGAGGAATTTGTCAGGGGACTTGAAGAATTTTGCTCAAGTGGCTGAGGAACTCTCAGTAAAAGATGGCGTTTTGTTGAGGGGTGACAAATTTGTTCCTCCCAGTGACTTGAGAAATGTTATTGTTAAGCTGGTGCACAGTGGTCATTTGGGAGTGACGAAAACATGCATGAGAATTAAATCTCATTATTGGTGGCCGGGCATTGATGCTCAAGTGAGGGCTTTAGTAGACAACTGTGAGGAATGCTTGTTGTCAGATAAGCATTGGAAGACTCATGATTCTCCATTACAACCTTCTCAATTTCCTGAGGTTGCTTGGGAGAAGGTAGGTCTGGATTTTTCGGGTCCGTATATTGTTCTTCCTGAGGGGAAAAGATATCTTATTTTAGCTATTGATTACTTTTCAAAGTGGATGTATTATAGTTTTGTGGAGGCTCCGGATTCGGATAATACTATTTCTTTTTTGGAAAGGGTGTTTTTACTGGAAGGGGCACCTCAGGTGTTGGTAACGGATAATGGGACTCATTTCGTCTCAGACAAAATGTGCAGGTTTCTGAAGGTTCATGATGTGAAACAACTTAAATTGGCGCTTTATTCCCCTTCTTCCAATGGTTTGGTTGAACGTGGGAATACAATTTTGAAGGAAGGTATTCAAACTGCATTGGCCTCTGGGGTGGATGTCTTTAAATTTTTAGAAAAGAAAATTTGGAACTATAATGTTTCTCCTCATTGCACCACTCAAGTGTCTCCCTTCGAATTGTTGAGGGGAAGAAGATTACATTCTCCTTCATTTCCTTCTTGGCTGGGTAGGATGGATTCGAATCAATGTGCGTTGAATCAGAATGATCTTAATGCTACAGTTAAGCATAAGCAGGCGGTGATGAAAGAGAATTTTGATAGAGTCAAAAGTGTGAAGGATGTTCAAATGGCTGTGGGAGACTGGGTTATAATAAAAAAAAACCTATAGGGTTGCAAAAGGGATTTCTGTGTTTTCAAGTCCCGTCCAGGTCGTGAAAGTTAGCAAGAATGCTGTTTTCTTGGGTGACAAGGGCTGGTGGAATGTCAGACAATTGGCAAAATTGACTGGAGAGCAAGCTGCTCTTATCTGTAAGAGAAAAAATTTGTCAACTCAGGAAGGGTGTGATTGGATGCATTGGTTAAAACCAAATATTAAATTGGATACTCATTCTCTCTCTTCTTCGGATGATTTCTCTCCTTCCTCTGGTGTTGCTGATATTTCTGCTGTCCCTTCTTGTAGTCGCAGTGGTCGTATCAGAAAACCTCCAGCAAGATATAATGAAATTATTTCTTATTAATTTTTCCTGTTTTTGTTTGTGTTTCTGTATAAGGGGGAAGGTGATGTAGTGTAATGTACTTGAAAGTGTTAGCATCTCGTGCTGTGTTGGTATTGGTATCGCATGCGTTAGCACATGCAGAGAATGTATTCATTTGTATTGGTATCGTATGCGTTAGCGCATGCAAAGAATGTATTCATTTAAATGTATGGAGCCTTCAGTGACCAGGGGTCCGTTGTGTATCTTCAGTTGCTAGTCGGACTCCTGGCTGATGGGGCGCTCCTCTTGTGATTTTAAAACCTTTGAAATAAACTTCTTTGAAGAATACCTGTTTCCTGGATTCAATAAGACAAACTGTCTTCTCCGCAGCGTCTATTCTTGGATAGTGCTATCTCTGAAGAAGAGGTCAGGTTGGCTATCCAGAATGCCAAGAAAGGGAAGGCCGTAGGTCCCGATGGGCTCCCAGCCGAAATCTACGGAGTGTTGCAGCAAGAAATAGTGTCCTTTCTTGCCATTCTGTTGAATAAAATCTTACTTGGTGGTCAGTGTCCCCCAAAATCTTGGGACAGTGCCTCGATTACCCTAATTTTGAAATCAGAGAAGCCAGCTGATGATTGCGGGTCTTATAGGCCAATTTCAATCTTGAACGTAGATTACAAAATCTTCGCTACAGTTCTTGCAAAAAGGCTGGCTGTGGTGGCCCCTGATGTTTTACATCATGACCAGAAAGGATTTGTAAAGGGGCGCCAACTATATGAGCTAACATATGACTTAATAGGGGCCATTGATATGGCTTCGACCGAGAATCTACCTTTCGCGGCTCTCACGTTGGACGCAACCAAGGCCTTCGACAGGGTCAACTGGTTGTACCTGTTGGAGGCCTTGGCCAGGTTTAACATAGGTGAGGGCTTCCGTCGAGCTGTCGGTCTTTTATATCAGAGTCCCACTGCCCGTCTTCTGGTTAATGGTGAATTATCGGACCCCTTTGTCATCTCAAGAGGGACGCGGCAGGGCTGCTCTCTCTCCCCTCTCCTATTTGATTTATATATCAAACCCTTCGCTCAGCTATTGAGGGAGGATGTTAATATTAAACCTTTTATCTATAGGGGATGGGAGAGAAAGGTGGCCCTGCATGTGGATGATGTGCTCTTCTTTACATCTGAGGCACATACAGCACTTCCCGCAGTCCTAAAAACTGCTTTGGATTTTGGGTGAGTGTCTGGTTATAAGATTAACGCTGCAAAAACCGAGATGCTGATATGGAATGATGATGTGAGGGACACCCCTATACAGCCTGGGTCGTCTATGCAACATCTTGGTCTAAACATCGTGAAAGATAATAACCAAATTTGTGAATTAAATTTTACTGCTGTTGCAAAAGATTGTCATAGACTGATGCAGGCATGGGCCCACCTTCCTCTTTCTTTAATAGGGAGAGTCAGCCTGATTAAAATGTCGATCTTGCCGAAGGTTTCTTTTTTATTTAATACCATTCCGTTATATTTTGATCCATCTTTGTTAACCAAATTACAGGCAGAAATTACATCTTTTATTTGGAATACACATCTTTCAAGAATTGCTTGGAAAAAGCTTAGACGACGTAGGGAGAAAGGCAGCCTGGCTTCTCCAGACTTGAAATTGTATGCTTGGGCGTTTCAGTTATCCCATACTCGACTGTTGTTAAAAATACATGTTGACTATAGGGTTGGAACTTTGTATTCAGCTCTGCTTAAGGGGAAGGGGTTAGTCAGTCAGGCTTTTTATTCAAATTTGGAAACCCCAAGTTTTTAAAGAAAATTAAACTGAAGATTTTGCAAGGTATGGCCAAAACATGGTCGGATCTAATGAAGTCCATAAATCTGGGGTATTTCTGTAGCAGGACTCCTCTTTGGGGCCTTCATGAAAGTCCCGCTTGGTTGGGAGACAGTCTAGCTGTTCCTTTTAAAGACGCAGGTCTGGAAGTGTGGGGGGATCTCTTCTTTGAAGGTGATTTGCTCTCCTGGGACTATCTTAAAAATATAATTGGCCCTAACTTTGCCAGATTTAAATATATGCAAATAGCTAGCTGGACCCATTCATTTATTTTTACTCCCTCACAAGAGAATACGTTTCTACTTGGCGGTTATAGTCAGCTAATATCCACCTTGGCTGATAACCCACCTGCAAAGAAGGAGATTTCTCTCTGGTACAGACTTATCCAGGATGAAACAGATTTGTACTTTCGGCTACCAGACCTGCTGTGGGGCTCTCTTTTTGTAGGTCGCAATTTGCAAGATCTTTGGACCTCTTCATGCGAGCTCTTATGGAACATCGTTAAACTTGCCTGGCTGCACAGGAATCATCTTTACACTTTGCACAGAGTATATTATTCTCCTCTTAGACTTTCTAAATTTTCTGAAGGGAAGTCTGTAGCTTGCGCTAAGTGTGGTCTGGTAGCTGCTTCGGATGCACATATGTTTTTCGAATGCCCCAGTCTGGTTTCATTCTGGGATGCGATTAGTAATACTCTCTCAACATCACTGGTCTTCCAAGTAGTCCTTGAGCTCCCTCTTGTCATCTTTGGGATCTTGGAAGGGGCCCAGAATCCGGCATTATGCTTGTTCTTTTACTCCATTTTACTGGCTAGAAGGGAGATCTGCAGAAAGTGGAAAGATCCTTTACCTCCTTCTCTCACTGACTGGTATGCCTCAGTTTTGCAGATCTCCAGATTGGATCTGGCTAGGGCTGGCAACCAAATTAAAAGGACATTTTGGCACTTGTTGACCTGGCAGCATTGATTTATCCGGGTTTTTTTTTCTTTTCCCCGGGCCCAATTGGCTGTAATTTCCACCAGACATTTTTGTATATTTCTTTGTTATGATTTCATGGTGTTTGTCTTGGGTTGATTCGCCATTGCTGAGGGATTTGGGTATTCCATCTCACCTTTTCCCTGCCAGACTCATAACCTGAGACGACACGTCGTACTCCTACCCTTGACTTCACCTGATACTATGGTGGTAAATGAGGACACAAAAAACAAAACAAAAAAAACCCACAAAAAACTGGTAATTACCCTCAATGGGCCCCGAAACGTTTCTTTAGACTTTGAAACCTGTTTGGAGAAAGTGGCCTCCTGGATGCTCCTGGGCAACACCTCTAGCATGGATCTTAAATAGATATGGCCCACCTGCATGGGCCCTGCCCCACTCCCCAAGACTAGGATCAAAAGCCTGGGCATTTGGTTGGATAACTCTCTTAAGTTCGACCACCAAGCAGTGAGAGTGACAGGGGCCTTCTTTGGCACCCTCAGACTACTTCTGAAAGTTCTCCATCTCCCTCCGATGGGTGCTAGGAGGACCCTGATAGAGGCCTTGGTCCTATCGCGCCGGGACTATGGCAATTTTCTTTACTTAGGAGCACCTAAAGCAACGATAAGGAAGCTCCAAGTCGCACAGAATTGCGCTGCTACGCTGTTGCTTGGGTTCCCGTAAACTCAATCGCCAAGCCGGCCCTGAATACCCTACTGTAGCTGCCAATTCTGGAAAGAGTAAAATTCAAGGCGCTCTTGAGGTTCCGTGACAATTTTAGGTGATGTTATCGACTCGCACGAATATGGTCGAGTCTGGTATCTAAGAACCGTAAATGACGAGTTTAGTAAATATGCACAGTTTCGCTGTGCTAACTTAAACCGTTCATTTGATATATGAGTTTTCCATCTGTACCCACGGGTTCCATCTTAGATACGGCATTCATTTTGTCTCTTGCCCTCAAGTAGCCAACGAACGGACACTGTCCGCTTCGCGACCCTGGGACTCCCACGATATTTGCGGAAGACACATGTTCTTTGTAAGTGTCTTTATGATGAGGGGGATGATACTGTAAGGCAGATGGCCCCGCTCGAGGCTCATCTTGCCGTGCCAGTTTATTGTCTCAGCCGTGCATCTCATTAGGCACGTCCCTTTGATGCCTATATCTCGTGTTTCCCGATACCTCCCCTTTACACCCTTTTCGACTCTCTCACTGTTTCCATCTTCCTCTTCACCTGTTTTAGTTCCTATTTCGATCTGTTTTACTGCCGATTGGAATTCACTAATGTTGGGAAGATGGGTTTTTACAGTTGGGAACCGCCAAATGTTTCCGCACTTATGTTCCGGACCTTATGTGTATCAAAGTGACCAAAGCGACCCCTCTGAGGGATAATTATGGGAACCGGGTTGTAAACTTTGTGTATCATGATGTCCTATGGGTAAAAACTGTATAAAAGGAGCGATCCACAGAACCAATTTGAAGCAGTCTCCCCAAGTTGCACGTGTTGTACTTGTCGTGACTTCTGTGTTCCCTGCAGTAATAAACCTTGAATCTTTGACGCCGAAGGAAGTGTCCCGTGTCTCTGTAGTTTGTGCGCCGAAACAGGTATCCCATGAAGGTTATAGGTGTTGTTCCCTGGCACCGCTGGTACTGATAAAAGTCCAGTCCTTCAGTTGGCGCCCAACGTGGGGCGACTTCAGCGGTACCGGTCCGGTCCAAAGCCTGATGTTCGTGAGGAACTTCGTGTGAAATCTCCGAGGGAAGGTGCACCCCGCTTCATCGATCCTGTTGTCGAAATAAGTGGCCCGAAGTTTTTCCCTGCGAAGATTCCCGCCTCCTGACGGCTGCGACGGACCGATGCCCTGACTGTCGACCTGTCTTCGACGCCCGGCGTAGACCTTTGTACAAAGCGAGACGATAGACGGGCCTTCCTGGTGACGCCATTGAAGTTCTGAGTTAAGTATTTGTGGGTCGCTCCCAGTCCTTAGTGATTGTTTTTAGCTTTTTGAAAGCTTTGGTGTTAACCTTTAAGGTTTTTGTTGTAATAGCTCATTGAGCTTTGTAATAGCCTCCTCAGGCTTTGTGGTAATAGCTCTCCGAGCTTTGTAATAGCCTTACGGCTTTGTTGTATTGCATGGTTCCATTGCATTTGTGGTTCTTAGTATTGGTTCTTAGTATTATTTGACAGTTGCAATTGCCAAAAACCGAGGGTTTTGACTTACACGAGGTTATATTGCTTCGGTAATCCTTGAAGTTTGATACTAGGTTAGTGTGCACGATGCCTAGCCATAGTGATTTGTTTCGTATTTTCAAATGTTGCGCAATGGATTCCCGGTTGGAGGACTCATGTCCGATACCTCCAGTTGGAACTCCTATTCATGATCTATATAGTCGACACGGTGTGGGTCCCATAATCTATAATGATTACTGGATCCGCTACACAAAGAAGGACGGTGACCTTAGATGGCCACCACATGGGACTTTTGAACTTTCGATTTTAGATAATCTTGAGGCTAAATTATTTTTAAAGAAAGCTAGGCCAGCTATGTTTGATTCCTTTCGGATATGGCGTAAAGAGGCCAAACAGAAAGAAATCAAACAACTTAAAAAGGATAAAAAGCAAGAATTTGTTCCGATAATGCAAGCTATAAAAGAAGGTAGACAAGACAAAGAAGAAAAAGATATGGAAATAGCTACTAGATTACATCATATGAGAATGGATAAATGTTACCCAGCTTTACCGAATAATCTAGAAAAGAAAGAAGAAGATATGAAGGAGGATTGCTTGCTATCATACTTGATGAAATCACCACCTCCTTATGTACAGGGTGCTACTGCTCCTGTAGTTCCTCCTGTAATACCTCCTGTTGTTCCTCTTGTTGCTCCGGCGGCTGCAGGTCAGCCCGCTGTTAACCCTACGTTTGTTCCACCACCTGTCCTCGTTTCTACTGCTCCTGTACCTGTACCTTTGCAGACTGTTGTTTCTGCTACTCCGACTATCTTGCCTGTTTCTACTATGCCTTCTTTTACCTCTCGTGTTGTTGCTCCTGTTTTTCATTCTCCTTCTGTTCGTAAGCGTGTTCCTAATTCTGTTGCTACCCTTTATTCACCTCTTCCTGGTCCGTTATTTTCGTCGGATTCATCTGATACTCCTCAGAGACGGAGTCAGATCCCTAGTGGTAGGGAGAAAGAGACGTTAGTAACAATGGCACATAGGTGGATAAGACATCCTGCCAATTACACTCCACGTGTAGTGTTCGATACGTTTTCTCAGTTTAATGAGCCTACGCAGAGATTCGTATTTGAGGAAATGTGTAATTTTTTGAGAGAAGAATGGTACAATAATGATGTAGATGATGTACCGTCCGACATAATTGAACTCCAGAGTCACTTTTCGAATGGTATGATTATAGGAGACGATGTACGACGTGCCGTGGAACGCTTATTAGCATTCAGACCCACAGCACGTTCTCGAGCGTCATTAGATGATACCACTGAGAACTGGAAGGCAGTTCCTGGTCAGTATCCTATGAGAGAGGTTCCGCCGCTATGGGTCCCTGGTGACCCCGGTGCAAACCCTCCGGTTTTACCACATTTCCAAAGGGTGTGGATACATCTTCCATGGAAACGATCGGAAGTTTTGCAGGTGAAGCAATCCTTACCCGATCCGCGTAAAAATCCGGCTGGTTATTATAAGGAGTTATCACAACTGGTGGAAGCTTCTATTATGAATATCGCCGACATCGACATGTTGTTTGGCAATATTGTACCGCAACCAGTTTGGGCTAAAATTCGTCAAGCTAATCACACAGTTGAATTAGGGGGTGATTGGGTTGCACTGCTAGCAGCTGATGCATTACAAGTTGGTGGGGCTAAACCTGAACAGTTGATCTTGGATTTGCCTCAGAGAATCATTACGCTCATGAAAACTCTCATGCCCGCAATGAAGGTGAACTGGGATAAGTTATCAGCTTGTAAGCAAAAGAAAGACGAGAGTGTCTCAGATTTCTTTACAAGGTTTGAGGAAGCGTTTATCGACCACAGTGGCCAGGACATGGGCGCTGAGGGAGGTCAGCGGTTATTCGTTGACAAATTTGTGTCAAATTTGCTGCCTGAGCTATGCAACAAATTAAAGAATTCAGAAAGTGCGTGGGCAGTCTCAACCCCTGCGCAAATATTGGCAACGGCCCAGTATTACGAAAATAGGGAAAAGGAAGAAAGTGATCGTGTAGAAAAGAAAACTAAGGAGCTCAAAATGAAGGTTTTGTTGCAGCAAGCATATCCTCCACGATCGAATCAAAATGATTCACAACAACAGTATCGACCGCGAGCACAGACTGATAGGATACAGCAGCGTTCTGACAACTTTGATTATAGATCTACACTAGGATATAATCAGTGTGCATATTGTAGGAAAGAAGGACACCTAAAATATGAGTGTCTTGCTTTAAAAGACCGTTTAAATGGTGTGTCAGCTCGAGGAAATCGTGGCGGTGGTCCTCAACAGGCACCACGTGGTAGAGGTCGTGGTACATTCCATAATCAGAATGACCGTTATCAAAATCAATCGGATGCAAATAATTGTTTTGACCAGCGGAATGCGGGATCAGTCCGGTCTGCACAGTATAATGTGGATGATTATTATGTAGAGCATGACACTGTTGCAAATGACCACTATTAGGACAGCCAACGACAAAGAGAGGGAGTAGTGTCAGTTCCGGTCGATCAGAGTGGGCCTTACGTTGCAGTAGCTACATCGGGTGTAGTTGAGCCTTTTCTGTTAGACACTGGTGCGACGAAAAGTTCCATCATGCATTCAAAACTCCCTGGCGCACCTTTGTCTGGCTTAACGAATGTTTCCGTTGGATTCTCTGGCGCCCCTGTTAGTAACCCAGTCTCTAACCCTTTGCCTCTTATGATTGGATCTCGTGAGCTAACGGCTCCATTGATTCTATCTACAGGTTGTGGCGAAAATCTTTTGGGCCTGGATTTGTTGAAACGATTATATGCAACATTGTATTGTTCCCCTGAAGGAGTGGAGCTTACATTAGGAAGGAGAGTGATCTCTCCCATATATTTATCGGTTGATAAATTCCCACCGGAATTGAATTCCCTTCCTGCGTCCTTATGGGCCACAGGTCCCAATGATGTGGGCCTGTTAGATATTCCACCCTATGTGATTCAATTGAAACCAAATGCGCGATTACCGCGTTTACCTCAATATCGTATTTCTCTTGAAGGCGAACGAGCACTGTTAGGAATCGTTTATGATCTCATTGGAAAAGGTGTTGTTGAAGAAACTCGTGGAAACGTGTGCAATAGCCCTGTATTGCCAATTCTGAAACGAACTGACCCAAATAAACCTCCTGTGTACCGTTTTGTTATAGATTTGAGAGAGGTAAACAAAATAGTGGTTCCGCAGTTTCCTGTGGTTCCCGACATTACGGCTTTACTAACAATGATTCCGGCATCTGCCTCCTGGTTCACAGTGATCGATTTAAAGAATGCTTTCTTTAGTATTCCGATTGCAGAGGAAAGCAGAGACCTGTTCGGATTCTCATTAGGAGGACGCAGTTTTAGACTGAAACGCGCTCCACAGGGTTACTGTGAGAGTCCATCAATCTACAGCCAAGCACTTAAAGGTCAGCTTGATGACTTGGTATTGCCTAAGGGTGCAGCTTTGATTCAATACGTTGACGATCTTTTAGTGGCAGCTGATACAGAAGCTATTTGCAAGACGGCTACAGTATCATTATTGCACTATCTACATGACTTGCACCACAAGGTATCACCTTCGAAACTACAGTATTGTTGCCAAGAAGTTACCTATTTAGGTCACTTATTGTCAAAAGAAGGGAGAAGGTTGACCCCAGAGAGAATTGCAGCAATTTCCCGAATGACTGTGCCAAAAACCCAGAGAGATGTTCGTGCCTTTTTAGGTATTACGTCCTACTGCAGACAATGGATTCCAAACTTTTCATTGTTGGCAAAACCATTGATAGCCCTTACATGCAAAGATGTTTCATCCCCAGTACCTTGGTCTGAAGAATGTCAGAAAAGTTTTTCTGAATTGCGTGATGCGTTGTGTTCGGCTCCTGTGTTGGGCACTCCTGACTACAGTAAGCCGTTTACACTATACGTTCACGAGAGGGACGGTTGCGCGTTGAGTGTTTTGACACAACCTTTTGGTGGTAAGCAACGCCCATGTGCCTACTTTTCTTCGACTTTAGACCCAGTAGCAAGAGCCTTGCCAAGTTGCTTAAGGGCAACAGCGGCAGCTGCGGCGTCCATTCGACAGTCTGCAGGTCTAGTCATGGATAATATGCTCACGGTAATGGTTCCGCATGCAGTTGACACTCTATTGAACCGAACGAAAACTCAACATCTGACGAGCGCAAGATTGTCTGGGTATGAGTTGACGTTGCTGGCCAGTCATATACGGATAAAACGATGTAATGTGTTGAATCCAGCAACATTGCTGCCGATCGACACAGAATCAAGCAGTGAAGCAGTACATGACTGCTACCTCAGAACTGAGGAGGAAACCAAGGGTCACATTGACCTAAAGGATACTCCATTGACAGATCCCGATGGTACTCTGTATGTGGATGGTTCTTGTTTCAAATTACCAAATGGTGATGTAACAACTGCGTATGCTATAGTTACATTGAAAACGATTGTGGAGAGCGCAAGGTTGAGTCAGAATTCAGCTCAGGCTGCTGAGCTCATTGCCTTGACGAGAGCATGTGTGTTGTCTAGAGATAAATGTGTGAATGTGTTTACAGATAGCCAATATGCGTTTGGCGTTGCACATAGTTTTGGACGGTTATGGAGAGAGAGAGGTTTTCTGACATCGCATGGTACGAAGATTCAGCATGGCCAGCTTGTGAATGATCTTCTGGATGCACTTACGTTGCCTAAGCAAGTGGCGATTGTTAAATGTAGTGCGCATCGTAAGGTGACGGATGATGTTGGTTGTGGTAATGCATTTGCGGATGAAACTGCTAAAGAGACTGCCCGGAACCTTAGCACTCGAATGTATGTGACGAGTTCGGTTAGGTGGCCTGCAGAATCTAGTATGTGTGAAAACACTATCGAGAGTGTGAAAGCAATTCAGAATGAGGCCACCGAAACTGAAAAGACGAAATGGAAAGAAAGTACGGGGAAGTTGGATGCGAATGGTTGTTGGATTGACTTGTCGGAACAGAAAAGATGGATGTTGCCTGATGCGTATGTGCTGGCTGTTGTGACTATGGCACACGGGTTAGCACATATTAGCGCGAAAGGTATCTGTAAATTGCTGTTTCCTGTGTGGAAGAATGATGGTATTACGAAATGTGCTGAACGTTTGGTTAAGAATTGCATGGTGTGTTTGATGCATAATCCTGGTAAGGGCACTCCCACTCCACCAGGCCATTTTGCCCCTCCTGCATACCCTTTCGAAGTTATCCAGTTAGACTTTATCCACATGGAGAGATGTAATAACTTGAAGTATGTATTGGTTGTGGTGTGCGCATTCTCCCGATGGATTGAGGCCTACCCCCTTAAGGATAATACGGCTTTGTCCACGGCAAAAATTTTACTCAAAGAATATTTTTCCCGTTACGGAATGCCTAGAATTGTGTGGTCAGACAACGGAAGTGAGTTTGTTGGGAGCGTGATGAAGAGTGTGTGTCGCGGATTAGGGATTGTTCAAAAATTTCATAGTGCCAACCATCCTCAGTCAGCCGGTTTGGTTGAAGGGTATAATGGCACCCTTAAACTAAAACTAGCAAAGATTCAGGCTACGACAGGTCTTTCGTGGCCTGACGCTTTACCCTTAGCATTACTGTCAACAAGGGCAACTGTACACTCCCGAGTAGGGCTCAGTCCCTATGAAATAGTGTTCGGTCGTCCTGCCAATGTTTGGGGGGTCCCTAGACCAGGTGTCTTTTGTGAACTTGAGTATCCAATGTTAATCGATTATCTTCATGACTTGACTGCTAAACTGAGGTTAATTCACCAACAGGTTCACGAAGCATTGCCAACACAGACGGAGGGTCCAGGCCACCAACTCCAACCCGGAGATTGGGTGGTGACGCGCAACTTCTCACGCAAGAACAATTTGGACCCTAGATTCACTGGACCCTACCAAGTCCTCCTTGCCACGAGAACTGCAGTTCGTCTTGAGGGGCGCAGAAATTGGGTGCATGCTACCCACACCAAGAAAGTCCCCATTCCGTTGCCAGCAGTCTCGTGGGTGAGGAAAGGCATTGCATCAACTGAAACCGAAGGATTGCCGGCATTTGTACCTTTCAGCGACGCACAACCTGTCGGAGAATCCTCAGTGCAGCAAAGAGGCATTATTGAACACTTGTCATCAGAAAACTCAAGACCAGAGCATTCAGCTGATCAACAGGGCGTTGTCCCTTCAACGGATCTTTTGTTTAACGAACAAACACGTCCTGGGAAAACCCGATATTTTTTAAGATCCAGCACTAAAGACTAATAAAAAACCCCGTTCTGTCCTTTGACAAGTGCATTATCCCGTTTTCCATGATCAGTTTGAACACTCACACCATTGTAATTATTTTGTATATATTCATTGAGCTTCGTTCCTTACACTTTTTGTTTCCACAGCTGAGAGACATTTGTTTTTGATATATATATATATATTGTGAAATAAAGGCCGTAGGGCCGCGCGTGTACTTCCTTCTGGTTAGTAGGTCTTGACACTAGGTTAAAGACCGTCGATTCCTGGGAACTCCTAGGAATTAACTATTGCTACACAGAACGAAGTGCGTCAAGAAACGTTGCGGACGGTCATAGGAAATGGCATTTTTGAAGCTGATGGATTTGGAAAGAACTCAAGCAAGAAGATTCAAGCTGCAGCAACTCAGTCGTACCAAATGTTTTATATTCCAAATATTCGTACTGTTTATGACTATTTCTGCATTTTTGGTAGGTGCAGTGTATTACACAATGTTTCACTTCTTGTCTTCTATCATACCTACTCCTACCCCTGACCTTAAACTCATCCCCACTGACTCTCCTCATTCTTTTCACATCTTACCTGAACACGAGCAGGCTAGACGTGCAGAATTCCGCAATAACTCCTTTATTCAGCTCCTTCATCAGCACCAGTTAGTGGTTAACACTACTAATTGTTGGGTGTGTGGGTTGATGCCACATACTACGGATAAGGGAATTCCATATCTGGTGTTACCGTATAGCTCCCAAGGGTCTGCTCGAGCATTTCAAACAATGTTTCGAAGCGCACTGGGTTTCCACCCCATTCGAGAACGACGTTCCCCTTACTCTGGTCCTACTTCGTACCAAAAATCTTTATCGATAGCAATAGAGGATTTAGATAGCGATATCTATGATCCTTCGCTTATCCCTGAAGAAGAGGTACAAGCCTATAGGGTCCTAAGTAGAGGCGAATATAGTGTGTTCACTAATGAGAAACAGCTTAAAAGCTCGCCTCCGATATGGGTCGTACCCCACATTGGTAATTTTTGTTTAATAGGTCGCGGCCGTAGATCGAAAGCCCGACTTGGAGAGAGTGCTTGCACTGAAAATTACATTCTGCCAATGGTCTCCTCCCCTGTGTTCCTGGCTGCCAAGGGTACCTACTTTATTTGTCATGATCGTGCATATGCATGGTTGCCCTCTGACTTTATAGGCGCATGCTTTATTGCCAACTTGTTGCCTCTGACGTTCACTGTAGATGCAGATTATCACAAGACTAGAGTTGTAAGAGGAGTAATTAGCGAAGAGGATACTACCGGTCAAGAGGCAGGAGACTTTTTCAAAGGTTTTCTTCCGTTTTGGGGACCTATGGTTAATAGTAGAAACCTGAGACAGTTGACTCGAGTGGTAGAATCGACAGCTAATATTACTGCCAGTGCCCTTGGTAATATCACCACAGAACTTCAGGCGGATAGACTTATGACGTTACAAAACCGTATGGTTTTAGATGTGATCTTGGCAGATCGAGGTGGGGTTTGTAAGGTGATCCATTCATCTTGCTGTATTTTCATTCCTGATAACGCTCCGACTGTCTATCAAGCCATCTCGAGGTTGCATAAGATCTCCGAATCCATACACGTGGATGTAGGGGATTGGACGCTACTTGGATGGTTTTGGGGCCTGATGTCGACTTGGGGTTGGAAAATTCTGACGATCATTGGAGTCGTTGTAGTGTTCCTGTTCACGTGTTGCCTTTGTGTGCAGTGCGGTCCTGCCTTATGTGGCCTCTGTGCTACAACGTGTATGAGACAGCCACCTGTTACCGAAGGGTCTCGATTGAACAGAGCTATGCTACAACAACATCTCGAGGGTCTGATGAATATCGAATATGATTCCGATTAGTGCTTGCCTACATGAGGGCAAAAGGAGCGTCTGAGGTTCCGTGACAATTTTAGGTGATGTTTTCGACTCGCACGAATATGGTCGAGTCTGGTATCTAAGAACCGTAAATGACGAGTTTAGTAAATATGCACAGTTTCGCTGTGCTAACTTAAACCGTTCATTTGATATATGAGTTTTCCATCTGTACCCACGGGTTCCATCTTAGATACGGCATCCATTTTGTCTCTTGCCCTCAAGTAGCCAACGAACGGACACTGTCCGCTTCGCGACCCTGGGACTCCCACGATATTTGCGGAAGACACATGTTCTTTGTAAGTGTCTTTATGATGAGGGGGATGATACTGTAAGGCAGATGGCCCCGCTCGAGGCTCATCTTGCCGTGCCAGTTTATTGTCTCAGCCGTGCATCTCATTAGGCACGTCCCTTTGATGCCTATATCTCGTGTTTCCCGATACCTCCCCTTTACACCCTTTTCGACTCTCTCACTGTTTCCATCTTCCTCTTCACCTGTTTTAGTTCCTATTTCGATCTGTTTTACTGCCGATTGGAATTCACTAATGTTGGGAAGATGGGTTTTTACAGTTGGGAACCGCCAAATGTTTCCGCACTTATGTTCCGGACCTTATGTGTATCAAAGTGACCAAAGCGACCCCTCTGAGGGATAATTATGGGAACCGGGTTGTAAACTTTGTGTATCATGATGTCCTATGGGTAAAAACTGTATAAAAGGAGCGATCCACAGAACCAATTTGAAGCAGTCTCCCCAAGTTGCACGTGTTGTACTTGTCGTGACTTCTGTGTTCCCTGCAGTAATAAACCTTGAATCTTTGACGCCGAAGGAAGTGTCCCGTGTCTCTGTAGTTTGTGCGCCGAAACAGGTATCCCATGAAGGTTATAGGTGTTGTTCCCTGGCACCGCTGGTACTGATAAAAGTCCAGTCCTTCAGTCTGCATAGGCCTTAAGAACCTGTGGGGAAATGGCCCTGCTATCAACAGCTCCCTCATGACCTCCTATCCCTCCGGAAAAATGCCTTCGATCAGCCGATCTTAACTTTGCAGTCATCCGCAAAATCAGGAGGGTAAGGAGAAGAGGAAGATCTTTTTCCTATAATGTAGCCAGAAACACACTGCCCTTACACCTTTGCTCTGAATCCCGCCGTTTCCCCTTTCGAAAACATCTTAAAACCTGGTTATTTCAACACTCTTCCCTATAATCCTTTCACACGTCCTACTGTCTAGCAGGTAGCGCTGGGATGCCCTAGGATAGCTATGAGCTCTCCAAATCCTAAATATTAATAACACACACAAATCACCAAATGTAAGCATATTTATCATGTTATAAGCCACTCTTATCACAACTGCTGTCCTGATAATGGCCCTACCGTCATTTTCCTCTAGTATGTCCTTGTCCTTTGTCTTAAAATGTTACCCTCATCTTCAGAAATACTTCCTCAAGATAGCATCACTGTTCAAATTCATGGCACTGCTTCTAAAAGTGGCTTATTCATTCCCGGTCCAAGTTAGACCTTCTTTGACCCCCCCATCTTCCAACTAATCCACATCCAGGGCAGCTCCTCCCCTGAGATGTTTTCCTGCTGTTCCCACGTTAGAATATCTTCTCTTTTTTCCTAACCCTGCAACAGTTTTGACACAATATCCCTGACTTGCAGATTATAATACTCATTCATTATGAAAGACAAGTGTACATCATCTTCCCCTAGCAACCCTAACTCCTTAAGCTTAAAGTCCCTGAACCTAATGCTCTTTAACTTTTCCAACATCGAAAATGCACTTCTCTGTTAAGCATTCTCTTTAATCTGCCATATCACCAGATCATTCCAAACAACACACCTTTTTACTTCCAATAAATCTCCCTCATATCCTGCATTCTTGTTTCAATAGCATCATCAACCACCACAGCAGCTCATTTTTATAACAATGAATCACTAGCACATCAAGGCAGCATCTAGCCTTATACAGTTTTTCCATAACTGCAGAAAACTGCCTCCAACGTAGCCCTCCATTTCCCACCACTTCACCTGTGTTCTGCCCATCCTAAAACCCAACTACCTCCAAAATAATCTTCTCACTTCCTTCTTGGTCGACTACTTCCTGAAAGAACAACCATTGATCCATAGTCTTTATTTAAACTCCTCCGGTTCCAGCATGGGATCTGCTTATATCATGTAATTTGAAGTGTGAACGCCTCATTATTCAAGTACACCAACCAGCCGAACAGATCACTAGTAGCACCTAAAACTCTCACCTGCACATTGGAAAATACTAGCTTACTACCTTTAGTTGACAACCAAATCCTAAATAAATGATTCCCATATGGCCACTCAGTTTATCCCAACTCCATCAAACCTCATCCAAAAACCTTTATCGAATGAAATCTTTTCAACCCCAAAAAATAAAATTCCATGCACTCTCTCCAAGCTCTAATAAAATCCTCAAATGTATCATGCTGGCAAATGTTTCTGTCACCCATGCCCCTGAGGACTACATCCTAGCATAAAACAACCTGGTCTTTATTCGATCTCCTCAATAGCGTTTTGGCTCACCAACCCAATTCGTCTTAGTTTATGCCCTCACCCTTTTTGGCTCCTTTCAGCTCAGAAAATGTAAAAGGCCCAAAAACAATAATGCCATGCAAAATCTGAAAAGCAGACGCGCACTCTTGGCGAAAACATCCTGAGCAGTCCTAGCACCAGTTTCCAAGATTCTAGCATCATTAGTCTCCCCAGCCTTCCCCTTGATCCTCTCTCTCCCTGTTCCAACCTTTTATCTTCTACCATCCCATTTCACCTGACAAAGTCAAATAATCCAATCAATACTTACCATAAAATCAACTCTTGATGGTGTGGCTTCCTTTTTCAAACTGAATGGTCCTTCAATGAACTGTAATATCTTCACCCTCCTAACCCCTAAAGCATGGGCATCGTCTTCATGATGATAGCATTTGCTTCTGGGTCCAGCTCACAGAATCTTTGCCACTGTGAGTAAGACAATTCCTCCCTGACGCAATTTTTGCATGCTGGCGTCATTCCTCACGAACACAGCAATGCTGTGTATCACACATCCCAACATGCATAAATGTGGATTCTGCAAACCATTTACATTTATGATGCCTCCCTGCTACCCACTGACACCACTTCATCATCATCAGTGTTGAAAGCAACCTTCTTGGTTTCTTGTTTGCTAAAAATCCTCAACAATACCAAAGTCACCACAAGTAGAAAAAATCCACCAAAGTGATACGCCTCTTTAAGCACAACTCGTTCTCTAGCAATACTTCAGCACACAACTACCATTCCCAGTCTAGTGCAAAACCGACTGCACCTACTGCATATAAAAGTAACTAGACTCAATATTAAGTTTCATCTCCAGAGAACCATATAATCAATTCCTCAAAACTCCTCACAATTGCTGTCACACTTTAAATTCCTGCTTCACAAGCATTCTTATTTCAACCCTTCAATATAGCAGCACTAGCATCAGAAAGCACAGTCTCATGTGAAATGTTCATTCTGTTATTAACATTCCAAAGGCAAATTTCAAATGTCCCAGAGGACTCTGAACTTTCTTCAGCTCAGCAGCTCCACAATCTGCATAAGAGGAACCAAAACTTTATTTCGGGGGAGCCATTGCCTTGAGTTCTCTAAATCAGTGCCCGAAAATGTAAGCCTGGTCGTCGCCACCTTTGCTTCTCACTTGTCAAAGGCATGCCTTATTCTTCCATCAGGACCAGAAACTTTCACCCTTGTTTTCCCAAATGCAGTTCCACCTCCTTTTTCTGAAGGAAAGAAGGCATCCAGGTAATGCGGTACATTCTCTGGCCCTGCTACAATATAGAAATTCCATTGTTAGAAACGATGTATGTGCCAAAAACAATATGCATGACACGTAGAAAGGCATTAGCAAGAACTTGTTCAGATGAATGTAACCTTCAGTCACCATGTCTAACAAAGAAAAATCTTGTAGGTAAACAGACAGAAGACAAAATAATGCCCTAATGTTGCACTTTTCCATTTCCACCTCTGCACCACAACCAGTTCTCAAACTTAATGGCATCATTTGCATAGTGAACTCTGTGGTCTTGCTCAGGAACAACTTCTTTAATTCACTTGTCCTCTGGCAAGGACAAGATATCCTATAATCCACATCAGAATTCTTGGAATCCAACTGATTTTGCCAATTGCCATACATCTGACCGTTCCACCACCCTCTCTCCTTCTGCCTCTCGCTACTCATATCCAGTTGGGCCAATGTATTCAACCTCTCTGCTAAGCATGTTTCTGTAGTTTCTTCGGATTGCTGCCTAAACCTGCATCCGTAACACTCCTCTAGAACTGCTGCTGCCTCTCTATATGGGTAGAATTCCAAGCAACACTCCAATGTCTCATCCTAACTGGATTACAAATCTTTACTCATAACCCCTAGGCTCTCAGTACTTCTGCTCTGCTTTCCTTCCAATTGGCCAGAACATTGAACAACCAGGCTCCTCACACTCAACTTTACACATTTGTTACTGAATTTGCACACTGCTCTGTTGCAAACACTTGGTTATGTACTGAGCATGCCCCACCTATCATTCCTCTTGTGGCCCCCACATTCCAGATTAGTTGACATGGCCCTGAAAACGCTGAAATGGAACTGGAGGTCCATTCTACATCTTTGTCACTGGTGCCATGCGAGTTAGCACCATTCATTTCAGACACACGTGGCTGGATTGGCAAGTATGTAATGTTATAGGCTGGCTGAAGGCTAGGAGGATGCTTTCAGAAATGGAAGGATTGCCATAACTTAGTGATGAAAGACCCCTTACTCCATGCAGGCACAGCCTCCTACAGAGGGAGCTGTTTTTTATTTTTTTGGCAGGGCTGAGTTTAATTTCGTATTGTACCCAGTGCACCTGCTGATCTTAAACCATTCTAGCACAAAAGTCCTCTTCTTACTGCACACAAGCACACCAACAAAATTCACTTGTGGCTTTAGAACCACATCATTGAATGTATGCATTTGTGTGGTATCAGTAGATATCAAAGTCAAACCTAGCCAAAATGCCAAGAAGTGCTGTACAAGCTCAAAGGCAAAGATACAATCAGCAACTGAAGGAATATGTATTTGAGTTCTGCCAGAACTACATTGTGATGTACTGTTCTTTAAAAAGGTGTCACTTTAATTATTCTCTAAATTGGAACATGGTTGTGGCAGCCCCGATGGACACGTGGATATCTGTACACTTGTTTTTTTCCTTAGTCCACTTCTGTGCCTCCATTTTGATGGTGTCTTGGCTGTGAAGGTGTCAACAGCCACTGTGGACGGTGAGCTTTTGGTCCAGATATGCCGGGTGCTGGTGGGGATGGCTTAATAGGTGCACAATCTAAATATCGATTCCAAAATATCGACCCACAGAAATATCGAGTTAGAAATATCGAAGGTACAGAATATCGAGGTCAAGAATATCGTTGGACAGAATATCGACCCTAAGGTAAGTAATATCAAAATGTTTTATATTGATGTAAGTAATATCAAAGTTAGTAATATCAATATCAAATATATCAATGTTACTAATCTCGATGTTTCTAATATTGATATTTGTATTATTGTTATGTATTTTATTATGTATTTAATATGTATGTGTTATATGTTTTTTGTTAAGTATTCTACTGGTTTTAAATTATATGTATACTAATTTTATGTGTTAATAATGTTATTTTTAAGTCAAGTTTCAAGTTTCAAGTAAGCTTTATTCGGCTTTTGAATTTAAAACCATAAAAGCAACAGTGAAAAGATACAAACATACAAAGAACTAGTCCAGCAAATCAAAACATAATTAAAAGAAAAACAGACTGTTTAGGACAAGTTAAAACAGTTTGACGAATCAACTATTCAAGATCCTAATCCAAAATACACAGAATCCTCCTTTATCATCAGGTATGATAGTAATTTGGTACACCGGGGCCAGGATAAAAGTCATGCAGATCCCAGATACGGATGGAGCCATCTCCAACTTTGTGTTGGGTAGAACGTAAAAAGGGGGCAGTGTTTCTGTCTTTAAACTTAATTAAAATCAGATCTCCTGGAACGTTTTTGGGCAGAGAACCAAGCCACCCCACCCTCCTGACGCTCAATATCCCGCCGTCTAAAGCAGATGGTAAATGTCTATGGTTTTTAAGCCAGAAAATGGCTTTATTCATTAGGTCCTGCTGTAGTTCACGTTTACCCGGGGTGAGTTCAGGGACCCCAGAAAGCACGGTAACGTATGGCGCGGCTTCCGGGGGCAGGTCCATTTGATGCCTTCTTTCCAGGAGTCTGTGAGGGGTATGTTTTGGATTAAGAGGAGCGTTGCGACCACTTAGAGTGGGTGGTATAGGAGGGGGGTCACAAGTGGGAAGTATGCTGGAAGCATTGTTCATAGGCCTTTCATGGATGTTAGTAAGGGTAGAGCATGTGGATATCATGGTGTTGGCATTTGGTGGGAGGGACCTTATTACAGTGTTTTCAATCCTGGTCAGCCTCTCCCCCAGATCATTAATTTTTACGACCAGTGGTGATAGAGCACTGTTTAACATTCGTTCAATTTGGGCCAGCAGGGTCAAATGAAGGGGGGATACGGGGTCATTTGATCGAGTCTCCGCTTTATCCGAAGTTAGTGAGACAGGGTTTGGGGCGGATAAATGGGGGCTGCAGAAAGTTGGTTCGGGGGATGCGGGAGGTGTGAGATTTACTTGTTCATTGTCTCTGACCACTATAGAGGGAGATAATAAATCCTGGGCATAGTTTGTACCGCACATGGCATTCAATTCTTCCCAGATTGACATCGTGGTTGGGAGACAGGATACCGAGGGCAACAATGTACAGATCAAAGCAATAGAGGGGGAAAGGTTAGCATCTGACTGTACCTCCTCCTGTAGTAAAACCAAGTGTAGGGGCCCGTCCCGTCCTCCTCTGGCCTCTGAGGGCCACAGAGGGCCCGCCCTTTGCCCGGGCTTCGCTCGGCGTCCCGCTCGCGTCCCGCGAAGCGAAGCAGAGTGCTGTTTGTAGGCGCCTCCTGGCGCTTGCGGTGCGTGGCCAATCAGCGCCGCCGCTAAGGCAGCCGGGATTTGCAGTCCCGGGGCGGCGGCGCTGTCTCAAGACTGTGGTGACTCCTGGCGGTGGCGGCAGCGGAAAGGGACTCCCCTCGTCCCCCCAGCACAGGTAAGTGATGCCCCCCTGCTCCGCCAAGCAGAGCGCTGTTTGTAGGCGCCTCCTGGCGCTTGCGGTGCGTGGCCAATCAGCGCCGCCGCTAAGGCAGCCGGGATTTGCAGTCCCGGGGCGGCGGCGCTGTCTCAAGACTGTGGTGACTCCTGGCGGTGGCGGCAGCGGAAAGGGACTCCCCTCGTCCCCCCAGCACAGGTAAGTGATGCCCCCCTGCTCCGCCAAGCAGAGCGCTGTTTGTAGGCGCCTCCTGGCGCTTGCGGTGTGTGGCCAATCAGCGCCGCCGCTAAGGCAGCCGGGATTTGCAGTCCCGGGGCGGCGGCGCTGTCTCAAGACTGTGGTGACTCCTGGCGGTGGCGGCAGCGGAAAGGGACTCCCCTCGTCCCCCCAGCACAGGTAAGTCAATTTTGTGTTTTAGTACCGGGGCGGGTTGTGGGTTTATGAGGGAAATAGGGTGGGAAGTAATTTAATTATACTAAATTAATAAATAATTTTTAGTAATTATAAATTAATTTTAATTAATTTTTGCGTTCAAGTTCTGTAGTGGGTTGTGGGTTTGTAGGGGAATTGGGTGGGAAGTAATTTAATTGTAATTAAGTAATGATTTATTTTTATTTATTGAAATTGATAATTATTTTATTTTTAATTAATTAATAATTGGTATTTAATTTTTTAATTGGTCATTTATTTATTTGTGATGTTTTATATAGCCCGAACTTGATCCCGAAGGATATCAGAGCACTTTACAATTTGAGGCAATTAAATAACTTCCCACCCTATTTCGCTATAAACCCACATCCCACTTTGGAACTAAAAATGCAAAATTAGATTAAAAAAATTTAATAACTACTACAATTTTTACACAGATAATAAAAACAAAAAGTTAGATTCAAAACAAATGCCCCAGGGAGAACTCTGTCCACATCCAACCGCGATGAAAAAGAAAAAATGTCACTTGTGCTTATGCTTTAGATTTGCAGTGCTGTGCTTATTCGATTTTAGTCTTATATCAGTAGCACAACAGACAAATGCCACAATTGTAGCAATTCACAGTAAACTGCCTCTAAAGGTCAACTATGGTCCGTTCTGCTATGATTTAACTAAAGAGATCCAGTCACCTGGTGCTGTTCTTTGTATTGCTGGCGCAATTTTTTTATTTGGCAATTAATGTTTTGAATTGGCAATTACTTTTTTAATTGGTTATTAATTTTTGTAATCGGTAATTCATTTTTTAATTGGCAATTATTGTTTCATAAAAAGTATTTTTTGGTATAAAAATCATTTTATTGTTTAATATTTGTTAATTGTTACTCAATTTTTAATAATTAAAATGTTTTTCTTATGAAAAATATTTTATTGTTCAATATTTATTATGTGGTAATTAATAATTATTACCTAATATTTATTGGTATTTACTGTTAAGTTATTGTTAATTATTTAATTGTTTTTTATTAATTGTACATGGGTATTTGTAAATGATGTAGAGTTATTTAAAAATTAAATTATTAATTATTTCAAATACAAAAATTATTTATAAGTATGTTATATTTAACCTTTACGCTATCTAACTCTTTCCCCTAATGTTGCACTTTTTGGAGTGGGAATAGTTATTATCACCCCTACGCTATCCAACGCTTTCCCTACTGTTTCACTCTCTGGAGTTTGAATAGTAATTTTTACCCCTACGCTATCCAATGCTTTCCCTACTGTTGCACTCTTTGGAGTTGGAATAGTAATGTTTACCCATACTCTATCCAATGCTTTCCCTACTGTTTCACTCTCTGGAGTTGGAATAGTAATGTTTACCCCTACGCTCTCCAACGCTTTCCCTACTGTTGCATTTTCTGAAGTGGGAATAGTAATTTTAAGCCCTATGAAATCGAACATTTTCATTACTGTAGTTCTTTTGGGACTTTGAATAGTAGTTTTATTTCTTTAGCTATTTAATATTTTTTGTATTATTTTAGATAATGTAGTATATAATTAATTGTAAAAATATTGAAAGTATATTTAATTTTTTAATTTATTAAACATAATTATTTACTTTGTATATATGTTATTATTTTATGTTTGTAGATGTATTTGTAATTTATAATATTTTTTAATAATTTATAAGTTAATACAATAATTATAAAAATGTCTTATTAAGTAAGTATATATTATATATTTTATGTATATGTTTAATTAATGTTTTATTATTATATATGTATTATTTATGAATCTTAAACATTATTAAATATTTTTAACCATTTATTTTATTTATAAGTATTAATTATATTTTGACCTGCTTCTCATCCACCTCCAATAGTAGGACACAGAAAACGGCACACCAGGAAAGTCCAGCACAAATCCTTTTATTGTGCACTTATGGAACAAGGACGACACGTTTCGGCGTTTGCCTTTATCAAGTTACCACCATTTTGTTTCAAAACATATTTAAGTCCGTTTTTCATGACCAATTCATAGAAATAGAAAACATATTTTTACAAACCATTTCAGACACAAATTAATCGCTTGCATAATATACTGCCAAAAATGCAAAAAGATATCATATTCGTGCATTTTAAATTCACATTTACAAATTTACAAATTTACAGTGTAACATACTATGTCCCCGCAATTGCGGGATAGCCGTATGATATCGGTCTATTCTCATTGGCAGTCCCTGAGCCAGCTGGGTAATGTAGTTCACCTATCAGAGGCTACTCTACTCATTGGTTCGAAAACCCAATGTCTCTGCCTGTCACAAGACTCCCAACTGCTCGTTATGCTGCTGGGCAATGTAGTCTCGTCCCGATGTGAGCGGGGTTCGGGACTGCTCTTGAGTTAGAATGTTACTTTTATCATCTATATTTACACGGTGTAATGTAAATGATATCTAAATCCAAGGGAGCTCCCTCGGTTCAAACTGTGTCTAGAGTAATGTATATCCCTTTTAAGAAAAGTAAATGTAGGGAATGGAATGTGTCCTGCTGGTGGTATGCCTTAGGTTCAAGTGCTTATAATTGGGAGTGAGGAAATGGTGACATATAAGTGTGAGCGTGTAATAGAATACTAAGTGAATAACTAATGGAAATTAATAGATATTTCCACTCAAAAGTGACTTGTGTATGGTTTACTACTCGTCATATACTGGCCCTATAAAACGACTCGCGTTTCCGTGCTGATACCACAATTGTGGGTACTAATTCATGACCATTCTGTGGGTGGGCTGGTTGTATATGTGTAAGCCAAATATTAAAAGTGCTAGTGATTTAAAATAATTTTACTTTCTTACAGAACTCATCATACAACGAGGTAGCTTTTATCATATCCCTGATAGCTTTAAATGCCTATATGGGAGGATAGCTCCTCCCCACAATTGAGCCCATTAGGGGTCTTGCAATCCAGGTCCACAATATATCCGGATTCTTTGACTCTCAACTGCGTTTCGTAGTCTCCCCCACGTATATTTTTAGGGATTTTATCGATGCCAAAGAATTTGAGACTGCCATTATTGCTATTGTGTTTTTCTTCATAATGGCGGGCCATCGGATAATTGTGGTCCCTGTTTGTGATGGCACGTAAGTGCTGTAGGATCCTCACCTTCAGTGGATGTTTGGTGCTGCCCACGTATTGGAGGCCACAAGGACACTCCAACACGTAGACAGCAAACTCGGTATTGCAATTGATTTGTTGCCTAATTTGTTTCTTTTGTCCTGTACCATTAAGAAAATCCTTGCAGGATTTTCCATTCCGGTCTGCCTTGCAGCTACCACAGGTTGTGAAACCATTAGGTCTAGGGGGCCAGTTCGGTCGAGATGCTTCCCCCGGGTAGCTGTGTACCAATTGGTCTTCGAGTGATCTCGCTCTGCGATAGGTGATTTGGGCTCTCTGTCCTACATAGGCTCCTATGATAGGATCTGTAGTGAGCAAATTCCAATGTGCCCTCAAAATTTTACCTAATGCCCACACTCCTCTACTGAAATTCGTAATCATACGTGGTGGGCTCGGTTGATTCAGTTTCTTCTGTTCATCGTTTCTCAAAGCAGAACCTGAAGTTCTAAACAGGAGTTGCTCATGTCGTAAATCCTTTACTTTATCCTGTGCTGTCTTGAGGGTTTCCTCACTATACCCTCGCTGTTGGAATCGTAAAATCATGGCCTTCCACTCACTCTCAAAGTCTACATCAGTACTGCAATTGCGGCGAGCACTCAGAAGTTCCCCATATGGGATACTCTTCTTTAGAGGTATCGGGTGGTGGCTCGCCGCATGCAGCACTGCATTGCCTGCTGTGGCTCTGCGGTACAGGCGAGTGGTGATATGTCCCTCCTTTATCTCAACTGCTATATCTAGGAACTCACAGTATTTATCACTCATGTTATATGTGAATTTCAGGTTCAGATCATTCACTCCAAGATGACTTATGTACTGTTTGGCCAAGTTTTCGGCACCATTCCATATTATGAATAGGTCGTCGATGTACCTGACCCACATTACAATGTGGTCAGTGTACATCTCCAATTCCTGCGACCACACGACCTGTTCCTCCCACCAGCCCAGGAAGAGATTCGCCAGGCTGGGGGCGAAACAAGTTCCCATCGCGGTCCCTGACCGTTGTCGATATACAGTTTTTTCAAAAAGGAAAATGTTCTCCTGTAGGCAATACAACATCATACTCCTCAGCATAGCGTTATGCGCCCAATAGTCTATATGCCTGCTCCTCAAGTAATATGCATGCCTCTACCCCCTTTACTTGATTAATACATGTATATAGGGAGCATATGTCCATGCTTATCATCAGATATCCCTCCTCCCATCTCAGGTCATGCAATTGTCTCAAAAAATCTGTGCTGTCTTTGCAATATGAATTTAAATTGCCTACGTATTCATTCAGAAATAAATCCAAGAATATTGAGGTATTCTCTAAAAGTCCTCCATTTGATGAAATTATAGGACGCCCTGGTGGTGATAGCGGATCCTTATGGATTTTCGGGAGGAAATATACAGTTTTTCAAAAATTTGTATTCATCAGTATCTAGAAGTCCCTCATGATACCACCCTCCCAAAAGTGCATGATACTCCCTTATCGTTTTTCTGTATTGCTCCCAATTGATTAATTCATAACACGTAGTGTCGGACAATTGTCTTGTTGCCTCCAATTTGTAATCATTATAGTTCATGATTACAACGTTGCCCCCCTTATCGGAGGGCTTAATCACGATGGAGCTGTCTTCCTCCAGATTCTTTAATGCCAATCTTTGTTCCTTTGTTAAATTGTCCAACTTGGAGTTATCAAAGTTTCTCCTTGTTTTCTTTTATTCTGCTATGATCGCTTGATTATATGCTTCAATGTTATCAAAAGGGACATTGGGATTGAACTTGCTTTTAAGTTTGAGATGCATGAGAAGCAGGTCAAAATAGAGTGTGGCGGCTGCTGCCATCAACGGCGCCAGCGTTGCAAGGTCGAGGATCGTTCCGGCAGCAACTTGGTGATACCAAGTAATAATTATATTACACATTTTTTTCAACAGAAAAAAACGATATTTTTAATTACGATATTTCTAACATCGATATTTTTTATTCGATATTTTTGTACTTACCATGTTGCAGATAGGATGTCGATATTCTTGCCTTCGATATTCCTGCATCGATATTTCTGTAGGTCGATATTTTAGTATGTCGATATTCTGTCATTGATTTGGCTTAGTAAATGATTTAGCTGATTTTAAAGATGGTGCAGGCCAGCAAGCAGAGCCAATGGAAATGCAGAAGAATGAGGGTTGATGATAGAGATTACCAAATGTGTGATGTTTGTCTTGTAGTGTAGTTCCTATATTCCTAATAGGCTCTGCAAATTGGAATAATATATCAAATAGATGTGATGTAGGATTTATGTCTACTAGGTCACTATCGAATATATTAAACTTAATTGCGAGTGCCAGCTAGCTCAGAGCTCACTAGAAACGTTCTCGAGTTCACAAGAAGGGATTTTGTTTCTGACAACCGCATAAACATGACAACTTTGTTTCCCCAAGATAAAACTGATCTTCAGAGTTGTGGAAACAATAGATAGATATTTTACTCAGTCATTCGTGCATGCTTCGTTTCACCAGAGGTGCAGAGAAATAGAGAGACAAGCGTTTTCAATAAAAGTATTTATTGAACAGTCTTCTTTCTCAAGCAGAAGAAATGAACTGCTACAATCGTGATACTGGTTGCAAAGTATAATGCGTACAGTAAGAAGAGTATTATAAAATAATACTGTAAAAGCATTGTATGGTTCCTAGACCATGAATAAATACATACATAAATAACAAAGGCTAAAAAGTACTCAACTGGTGCTTCTAAAATACGCCTACCCCGATGTACTAAACGTAAGTCTAGTACGAGGGAAGAAGAGAGTGAGGTGTAGCATAAATTTAGTATTCTTTGCCAAGAATCTATCCAAGATTTCTCTTATGGTCTAATCTGCTCCGTACCTTGGTTTAGAATGAATGAGGTCAGTCTAAGGACTCGATTTCTCAACAACCCACCAGGGTAGCTTGGAAACACTGGAGCTGGATTTCTCGGCCAGAGAAAAGACAGCGTCTCTCTCAGTGCATCTGCTGGAGGGTCGGCTTCCTTCGGCACTTGCTGTAACAGGATTCGTCGGGCAAGTAGATAGTCAAACTGCTTCAAACCACCGTGTGTTTGCTATGGCAAGTGTGGGCATATATATACCTTGAGGGTGATGAGTTTGGTGTAAAGGTGGACATATTAACGTCATCAAAGAGTCTCAGTTCTTTGAAAACTCCATGAGTTCTTGGACAAATCAATATTCAAGCAAGGGGAGGTCCCTAGCTTCTGAAGCCGAATTTTCCAAGAAATCGTTGTGGATTTTCAGAACTAGTGGAAGTTGTCATGCCGTATTTGGACTGCATGAGCTATGGCTAAATATGGTTAGAATTTCTATGCCTATATAAGGATATGGTGATTTATACCTATATAAGGGCATGAATCGGGAAAATTACACTAGAGTTCTAAAATGCTATACAACACCCACTCCACTTTATTATGTTCAACATTACTAAGTCTCAGCACTAAAACATATCTAAAGCATTTGTTTACAATCCCACCCAAAAATACATAAAATGCATTTGAAATGGCTGTACACGAATAAATGAGCATTTATACTGAACGCATTTGAAAAGCAATGATTTCATTTTAATCATGTAGCATGTTGTTAGTATTGCTAACTGAATGAATCATAAAAATGACATTTATGAACTGGCTCTAAATACAGAAAAAAGGTTGAGACATCCCATAGTAGAATATATAAACTGTTTTGGTTTCTTGATAAGGTCACTATTGTTTCTAGGAAGTGTTCAAAGAATTCTTGTTCTCTAAGAATAGTTCTACTTTAAGCAGATTGTTTTGTGCCAAAGTTCATTGTTTTTGGAAAAAGTCAAATCAAATCATAGAAAAATAGAGTTCCAAAGTTAGAAGTTTTTGTTTTGAAAAAGCGAAGGTCGAATTTCAGTGTTGAAAGAACGCTGTGTGCTAACTTCAAAAGTCATTCTCGGTGTCAGGAGAAAACATTAAATCATTTAGGCTGGCAAAGATATCGTCTACCGCAGTAGTTGAAAGTTGAACCACTTCATTAAGTAGATCAATCCTACACAGATGAGAAGCATCGCCGTCAGCATCAGCTGGGTTAGCAATGTTTGCAGTAGATGGTACCTGTGTGCCTAATGGTCCGCGTATCTCACCCTCAGCAGGAATTGCCGGTGAGACCTCAATGAATGCCGCCATCAGGATTGGTAGCCGTTGGGGGCAACACAATGCATGAGCCATTACTGGACCCAGCAAAGCGTCAACATCTGTTGGCAGTGCTGATGGAAGTGTTAGACAGATATCCAACACGCATTCCTCTCCACAAAGCAGGCATCGTAGAACAGGTAAGATGCAAACTTGCCAGATTGGGCTGAATGACAGGAACCACGTGGTATTCAGATCTCTCAAACGAGCCAAGCCAAGAATCTGTGTTATGCGTTCACGATACTGCATTGCCAGAAGAGCGTTCTCCATGGTAATCTGGGTATTGCTGGTGACCGAACTTGCCATAATGGAGCAGGAGGATTAAAAATAGTATCCCTGCTACGAGTCCCAAGATGAGAGGCAGGCCGCCGAACACAGAGTGCACGAAGTTAGGAAAATTGCCTAGGACTGCTTCAAGGAGTGCTAACAAACCCGAAAAAATCATCTTAAATACATGCACAATACAACTGGTATCAGACATGTTTAAGATACGACCTAACATTTCTGCAAAATGTATGGGGCAGTTTGTTGATAATAAGGCATGTATCTCCGCAGAGGACCTTGCAACTTGCAGATCATACGTCTCTCTGGACGAGGTCAGTGACACCGTTTTGTGTAAAAGAATGGCTTTCATTCTGCTTAAAGTATCAATTTGTGTAGAAGGGATGTTCATTGAAGGCCATAGTGGTGACTCTCAGTCTGTCTTAGTTTTCGGAAAGAATACTTGCATACAGCAAGTGACCCTGGCCGACACACTAACGAGATAGGCTATTCCTGGCAGCATTCCACAACAGCTGTGATCTTTAAGCATTATGTAGCTCCAATTGGAAAGCTGCCTAAAAATTGGATCTATCACTGCTGCCGGAGAACCCTGCAGGTGGCATGATAAGTTGTTTGAAGAACCATCACAGGCTCCATGTAAATTAATGCCTTGACATAGAAGGGTACCGCTTAATGTTGTTTTGCAATTTTTACCACTAAGAAATATCTCCTTTTCCCCACTCCAACATTTGCGTGTGTATGGTAAATCCCAGGTCGACTTTATGTATTCTTTACCCAACCTTTCATACAGGCCTGCTGGTATGTGTTTTAAGCAATACTGAAACTGGAAAATCGTCACTGGTATCGTGATGGCGCCATGTATTATCCATTAAACGGCAGGTTTCTCAGAATCGGTTAATGGTAATCTTTCCAGTTGTTCTATGCTCAGCACTGTATAGTCTGCTCCCCTCTGTGCCAAATAGATTTGTTTATCTGTAAGGCTAAATCCAGTAAACAATGACGTGGTGTTGATTAGACGCCAATGCACATAGCCTGAACAAAGGTTTTGTAATGTCCAGCTTAGCAGCATTATAGAACGTAATTGAGACTGGCCATGATGTAACATTAGCAAGTCCTGTTCCATTACGTCTATGGCAGAGGATACAATGCTGTCCAAAGAATAAATTCTGGATGACAGAGTTGCTAACCCATTGTCAACTACAGAGAGAGATTTCTCCGAAATAATACGTTCAATTTCTCATATTCGTTCTGCAGTTTCCATTTGCGTGACTTTCCAAGCTTCATTGTAAGCAGCGTAAATACCGGCGTATATGAAACGTTTAGGACGCTGTTTGCGAGGTCCAAGTAAGAATTTTCCCAAATCAATGCCATCTTTAAGTAAAGTTAAGTGTTGTTTTATATCTGGGAGTGCAGATTTGAGTACCCACTCAAGGTACAGTTTTCCTACACTGTAAGTTGTTATTATCCCTGGATGTTGTCTCTGTACATATCTTGGATCTGGCCTAGTTACTTTAAATCATTGTGTCTTGTTCATGAATCTATCTTGACAGTTATTTGTGTCTGTGGGCCAGATTAACCATTTTTTCCAATCAGGATTAGTTCTGTTTTGTTGCCAAATATAATTTACGTCTACCTCCTCATCTGTAGTTCTATTACTATCAGGTGTGGGCTTAGGTATGGACGGTTTGTTTAAATCTTTTATCTTAGCCAGACCAAGACAAGATGTCTGTTGAACAGTTTCATTTTAGAACATTATTTGTTCTGGGATGGTGCACGCTCTGAAAAATGCTTCTAAACCTTGTACCTGCCAGTCTTTTGTGCCCCAGACAGTTTTTGTCTTAATGTTGTCTTTCCAAAAGACAAAACCTAATGTGGACAATCAAGCATAAAATCCCACAGAATAAATTTGCTTAGTATTAGTTAACATACTTTTCATGCCTGTCTTATTAACATTTTTAAAGTAAAAGTTTTCTGCATTTGTGACATTAAAACCTGAAAAGTATGGAAATATTTCATAAAATGTTTTTGAGCTACCTTTTGGTGGTGTTGGACAATGTTCCCATTGATTATAAGTAAAAACATTTATAGGGTTTGTAGATTTGTGCAAATAATGATGACCAAAATGATTAAAACAAAACATTTCTTCATAATTTGATGAACCATCTAAGTATTCATGTTTTCCAAATTTTGCTGACATTTCTTAGTCTGCCATCATGTTATTAACAGTTTCAAAGTCCTAATCATAAGAAAAAGTACTCGTGACACAAAATCGCTCAAGGAAACCTTAAATTTGTCTGGAATCTTCAACAGCTTGACAGGGCCATAAATGTCATAATCAGTTCTATCCCATGCTATACCACCAGGTAGAGGAATGGCTGTGATGGTTAATGATGACAGGTCTCTTTGTTCACAATGAGATGATATGTATGGCTTCAGGAGCAAGTTAATATTCTTACTTGCTGTGTCCATTTTACTATATTTTCCATCTATCAGCTTTACCAAACTTAAAACAAGAATGAGCCATAGTAGGAGATAAAGTACACCTAACACAATCCAAAATTCAACCCATGGTAAAACCAGATATGTATTTACAAGCTGGTGAAAAAGTTCTGTTACTTGTTCCTTGAAAGTTTTGTTTGTTGTTTTTGGCGTTGTTTCAGGCTCACTGGGATCCTCAGAAAAGGTATCAAAGTTGATGAAATAGCAGTTCTGTTACTTGTTGGTATTGCATTCGGATTATTTGAAATCGCTGGAACTGCTTGTTCCCTTGACATGTTAGTATAGTCAGATGCTACATCATTGTAGATGGGAGTTTCTTGACAAACTGTTTTTTGGGTTTCAAGAGGCAGAAGTTCCATTGCTTTATTGCATAGTCCTTTTCTCACTGCAGATTCTTCAAAGGTGATGAGTCCTTCAGTTTGAACCTCTTAGATGGTACCAAAATTTGGTCGCCTGCTACATCTTTTGAGACCACTCGGCCTACTACTTATTATCGGCCACATGGTGTGGTTTTACCAGGTCAATTCATACGGACCGGTTCTCCTTTCTTCCAGTAAGGGGCGGCAGTAACACTGTACTTGATCTGTGGACTGCTAGTACAGGTACTGGTTTTCTGTAAGAAGGCCCAAATTCCTTCTTATTCGCTATTTTCTCTCTAACCAGATCCCCAATCTTTGGAATCCAGACAGGTCTTGCTGGGACAGGTGGTTTTTCTTCAGTGGTCGTTGGCTTTTGTATGGTGTTGCTTAGACTTCTTCTTGTTTCATTTAAGTCCTGTAAAACAGCCAAACGGTCTTTGATATCAAAGGGTTTTTGTTCTACCACTGAAGTATGACGATCGAGGTCTTCGACCATCATTCTAGTATCAAAAAGAATTTCAGATGGAGTGATTCCACCCAAAGAATTTCTTGGCAGGTTGTTAAGACTACGTTGGATACTTATTAGATGTTTTACACAACCGTCACCCGAGCCTAATACCCTAGCTGTTACAGATTGCTTTATGTCACGTTTTTTTCTTTCCACAACCGAATTTCCCTCAGGATGGAATGGACTTGGGTACCGCAATGCAACGCCCAAGCTGGCCATGGCCTCCTTGTAATCCCAAGAGCTAAAAGCAGGAACCTGGTCAGAATGTAGCATGCCGATTGCGTACGTGCCAATAAAGACTCGCAAATCTTTTATAACAGTTCGCGCGTCAGCCGAGCGCTGAGGCCACATCCAAATTAATCTTGTCCTAATAGTTGTGGGACCGCTTTTGTCCATAGGAACGTCTGAGCTTGGATAGTCTAATGCTATCCAACAATGGTGTCTGTACTGGGCTGGCTACACTGTAGTCAGGAATCTGGTGGCGCTCCAAGCTGTGATCTCTGTAACAGACATCGCAATTAATTCCAAATTCGTAAATGTGGGCGCTCATCCCTGGCCACCAGTACATCTCTTGTAATTCTAGTAGAGATTTAGAGATCCCTTGATGTATCAGACCCTCTCCCATATGTGCTTCTTGAATCAAAGCACCTCTCCGATTCCTGTTTGGGATTACCCTATCCCCTACTCCAGGGATTTGAGCAAAAGGAACGGAGTTTGCATCAATTATGTATGAATATCCGAGTGGATAGTTTAGAGGTAGCGCTGCTCCGCTGCCTTTGCTTGTGGCATTGTCAGCTAGCATTGTTTCACAGTCTATTTTTGTTTTTGAATTAGTGATTGCAGCTGCAGAAGCCGTTTGCACAACCGCCTTTGCGGCTTCATAAGCCAATGAATTCACTTCAATGTGAACGCCATCACGCTGATGACTCAGTGTATGGATCACTTGAGTCTTTTGTAGTTCTTTCTGTAAAAGAACTACTTGTTCCCAAAGCATTTTATGCTTGAATATGCCACCTTTTGCGTCTTTGAAACCGTTTTGAACCCAGTTCTGTAAGTATTAATTGTAAGACTGGACGCAGTAATACGAATCACACACTGTGAGTGTGGGAAATTCGCTATGGTTATTATCAAGTGCCATCTTGAAAGCTTGGAGTTCAGCTCGCTGAGCTGTACAGTTTCCGAGAGATTGAGTTTTTTTGACCAAAGGTCTGAATTTGCCATCACACCAGCGACCTTTAAAAATCACGCACGCAACACTATAAGCTTGTTTACCCCCAATTGCGGGCTGTGCTGATCCGTCTGTATAAATTATACATCCATAATGTTCTAGAGGCAGAATCTCAGTGGGCAGAGGACATTCTTGTTCGTATTGGAGATGTTCTTGAGTCTTCAAGTAGGGGTCAAAAACGTATTCAACGTCTGTTGCAGCAAGAGAATTAACCCATTGTATCCATCTTGGATGTAAAGCATTTGCATTTGGAATGCTTGCCTTCGTCACTGCCTCTAAGGCAGGTACAGGAGTAACGACTTTTATGCATTTACCCTGTGCGAGGGCTCTCTCTTTTGCTACTGCAGTTTGAACTGCTGTCAAAAAAAATTCTGTTGAAGTGAATTTCATTTCAGCTTGTGTGTACAAGTGTGATTTGTCAGCTATTGGTACCTTTTCACCTTCATTAAAGGTTAGGTACGTGAATCCCCATCTCCCTGGGATGATTCGGATTACAAGGTTTTGTTCATTTACGCGTGTCTGTAAATGTGTTGTTGCTAAGATAGCTGTTTGCACTGAACGCAAAATTTCTGTCTGTTTTTGAGTCCAATTAGTAGGTTTGAAATCAGGTTTGATTAATTCGTAGAGAGGTTTAACCCTTTCTGCGTAATTTAGAATGTAAGTTCTTCCAAAATTCAGGAATCCTAGAACTGACTGTACGTTTTTCAGCATTTTTAGAGGTTGGAGCAGTGCACATTTCTCTAAAATGTTTGCTGCCAGGCTTTTGCCTTCACTTGAAAGTTCGTATCCCAAGAATAGGACGTTGAGGTGGGCAATTCTTGATTTTTTAAAGTTGAATTTGTACCCTTCAGAGGCGAAGCCAGGTATTATGGACTTCACCCTGGTCAAGTGCCTGTCCAAGTCATCATCGGAAAGATAGATGTCATCGACATAAGATAATGCCTCATCATCATACGTTTGCAGTAACTCTGTTACTCTGGCTGAAAATAACCCAGGACTGTTCTTGAATCCCTGTGGGAGACGACAGAAGTGACGCTGTGGTCCCATAATTGAGAAAGCAGTCAAGTACCTGCTTTCAGGTGCGATATTTTGACAGAAGAAACCATCTGGTATTTTTGTTATGTTTTTTTATATTTTTTGCGCACGATGTTATTCATCAGTGCTGCACTGTGTGCATTTTGTACTGCAAAGGTTTTGCAACAAGAATTTAAATGTCTGTAGTCCAAAACTAGACTATAAGTATTGTCTGGTTTGGATACAGGAAACAAAGGATTGTTCATGGACAAGGTGCATGTTTTAATCACCTCTTGGTATTCAATTTGATCTAGGATCTCCCTGAACCGGCTTTTTAGATTCTTGTTTAACCGGATACTACTTCTGAGCAGTTGGTTGATTTTTTAACTAGATCTTATGGTGAGGAGAATCCTCATCCCATGCCACATGATTTTTAGATAATGCTGGAGCCTGGGCCGCAGCCCATTTTCTGGCACAGGTGCATTTTTTATGAATAGAAATATGATTTGAGAAAGCTGGCATAATGATCTCTTCGCCATGTGGGCACTCCCTGACAAATTCAGGTGGCCAGTCTTTTTCAGCCAGAAGAATGTCATAACCCTTAGATAGTTTTTCCCAAAAGAGAGCTTTTATTTTCCTAGTTATGTCCCCCTCTATTCGTTACTTCATATAACTTATGCGGTACACTAACCCTGGTATCTGCAGTTTCAACCTGAATGTATTCATTCAGGTGCACTGTCTCCAGATGATCCTTCAGGATCTTGCGGGCTATGGTAACCTCTGCTGCGCTGTCTAGCATTGTCTGGGCCCACTCCCCATTCTTGAGTTGTGTCCTCAAGATTCTCGGCATGTCTGACTTGCTACCTTCTTTTTGCTGAATTGAGTTTTCTTATTTTTCGGAACGTGTTGATCGTCTTTGGACTTCATGCGTTTTTCCTTGTATTCTGATCGTCCTCTTCTTTCGGATTTCTGCGAGGATGTCTGATAGGTACGAGAGGAACGTGTATCAGTATCTTGATACCTATCAGGTTTTCGCAAATTTTCCCTGTTTCTGAGGTTATACCTCTTTTCAGAGGGCTCCTTTTGAGAAGACATTCCTCTTGATTGAGAACGCTTCTCTCTTTAGGAAGTGTCTGTCTAGTATCTTCCCACTTCTTTTTAGGAGTAGTGAGATTATTTTTAATAAAAACTTTTTCAGGATTTTCTGTTAGTTCGGCTTTACTGGTTTCCCTCCCAAACTATCTCTTCTAGTTCTTCATAGGATTTTTCTATTATTCTGGCCAGTTCATATGGTTGCTCAGTTACATCAAGTTCTTTTAGTTTTTGGCGGATTGCCACGGATGCTGCTTCACCTTTAATATTTGCTAATATTATAGCTGAGACCTGTTTGAAATCAGTAACTTCATACCGAGATTTAAAGCAGGCTCTGCCCCGTGTTCATTTTGAATCTGTTTCAGGATATTACCGCCATAGACGGTACACCATGAGTTTTTGTGTAGATTGCAGCAAAGACTGTACCCCGAGATTCACAGTCCTCCAGGTGTGGTGCAATCCCCATTGGTAAACAGATTGTTAGAATCCTGTGTTTCTCATGAGGTGTACTATCGGGAAATACTGCCACTATCTGAGTAATTTTTTGAGCCAACCGGAATGGAATTTGTTCCCTTTTTGTGGGTAATTTACCAATGACTGATTGTATAGTCTGTTGTGTTATTTTGTTTGTGTTCTCTTGATGAAGGGTTTGTTGCGGAATTCTTACAGCAGGTTGGACCGTTAGAGTCTGCATGACATATTGTACCAATTGTCTATGTATTTTAATTAATTGTTTTAGCTGAGCTAACAGTTCTAACATCTGTCATTCTTTCAATGTCAGGATGTGGTGTATAGCTGGCTAGTACCGGCCATGTTGCTCCTGGTCTACCTAGTGGATCGAGCCTGGTAATGTGATTTTGATGTTGTAGGGTGCCTTTAAACCAGAGCTGATGCTCTTGGTAAGTTAGTGGAATTTCAATGTCCTCGAAAGGAACGTATTCCGCTGGATGTTCCTCTATCTTATAGAAGTGGAACCCAAGATTTGTTGGATTTGCTTGTGGATTTGCTTGTGGAAAGATAATCCATGAATAGAATACCTCTGTCTGCCGATATTCGTGTGCCTCCATGACAAATATAACCCTACCACCTCTCGGTGATAGGCCATTTTCTATGAGCTTTATAGCTATTGTTTTCCTCACGTTTTACGGGATGATTATAGCATCCGCATCCTTTTGTTGGAAACCTGTAACGTCAAGACCTGGTTGGTTTGCATTTACTGCGGTTCCACTGGCCCCAGGATTATCATCGTCAGCCATTTTGTTGACTGAAAGTTTGCAGAGCAAGTTTTAAAGAAACAAAGATATGGTGCACAATATTTTGGAACACTGTATCCTTCAACGTTGAACAAACCAAAAACTAATACATAGGATTTTTGTCCTACTTAGTTATGGCGGATTTTTTATCCTTTAACCCACTCCAGACGTCTATTGGAGTATTTTACGGGGTCTCTGTGAAAAGCACAACTTAGTTACTCTAGTATCTAGCGTTAAATTAGTGCCTTACCAAACGTTGGGCGCCATGTAGTGTAGTTCCTATATTCCCAATAGGCTCTGCACATTGGAATAATATATCCTATAGATGTGAAGTTGGACTTATGTCTACTAGGTCGATATCGAATATATTAAATTTTTTTTATTAAACTTTGTTTATTGGCATTTTCAAGACTTACAAATTCAACAATAGAATAACATCGACCTTTGCACAACAACACCCATTTTCCGGCCTGAATATATTACATTCGTGCCCCCGCGGACAGTTATTCCACTCCACAGAAAATACATGCATTTAATCAATTTAATGCATTTTTAAATATTCAATTAAATACACCCAGTAGTCCCTTGGCTGCGAACTCGCTGGAAGTGCTTCCTCGTATGTCAGAAGGTATCTTTGCAGTATGTCATATCTACAATCCATTGTTCGACATTAGGAGCATTTGTCCCGTTCCAACTAATTGAAATACGACGTTTTGTCATTAACAATGCAACAGCACAAAACTTACGCCTTGTAGCTTTCAAATTCGGTACCAGTCCCAGCAAACATGAGCGTATTGTACATTCAACATGAACAGCAACCATTTCACTTAATAACTTCGTTACCTTTTCCCAGTATTCTGCCACCCTAGGACACCCCCAGGCAAGATGGATGAAGTCAGCTCCCTCTGCTTGACATCATTTACATTTCGAATCCATGCTTAACCCGTACCTATGGAGTCGCTCTGGTGTATAATAGGTCTGGTGTAAATATTTAAAGTGTATTGTTCTTAGGTTACCATTAGGTGTCAGCAGACCCGTGAGCATACATCCAGATGTCCATTCCTCAGTCATCAATGGGGTATCTAGACTATCATTCCATTTGTCTAGTGCTTCCCCTGCATTACCCGCTATATCTTCTTGTAATTTAGCATAGAGTTTGGAAACCATATGATGTGCTGTGGGTGTTGTGAGCAATAATTGTAAGGGAGACAATTGCTGTGGTTCCGCAGGGTAAGATGGATATAATTCTCATATTGCCCTTTGCAATCTATAATATGTGAATTTGAAAAGTGGCGTCGGGTTACTTATGAATGTCAATTCATCAATGGTCATAAAGTGTCCATCCTGAAACAGATCACCCTTCTTATCTATACTCACTTGTTTAAGTAGATCCATTCCCACCTTTTCCTGAGTGACCGAAATGGCTGGATGGTGACGTAGTGGAAGTGCAGCTGCATACAGTGGTAATTTGTTCGCTTTCTTACCGATTAAAAACCAAGCTTCATTAGTTGCGTCTATCGTGTTTATGTCCTGAGCATGCAGCGGGGGTCGCCGGTGCGCAAAATAGCCGATAGCGGTATGGGTAGTGCGTCTCCTTCTATTGCGACGTATGTGAGAAATGGGATTTCATGAAACCAGTAATGTGCATATTGCGCTTGTGCACATAAATAATAAAGCAGAAAGTCTGGTACCCTAAACCCTCCCTGCGAATATGGCAAAGTTAATGTACGCAACTGGATCCTCGCTTGTATCCCTTCCCATATTTGGTTCAGTACTATCGTTTTTATTCTGCCGAATACTGCCATTGGTGGTTTTATGGTAATGTTGTTGAACAAATAAAGGACCATTGTCACTATAGCGCCCTATCCGCTAGCTACAGCGGTAGACTGTTCAATCTCTTGATTTTGTCCTCCATACCACTTATCACCCTGCCATAATTTGTGCGAATGACGAGTTCTGGGTCTCTGTGGAACCAGACCCCTAAATATCGTGTTGGTTCTGTTTGCCATTCTAAAGGGTAGTCTATGGGGAATGGGCAAGCGGTGTCAGTCAATGGGACAATTTGAGATTTAGACCAATTTTTTTTTAGTCCAGAGTACTGTCCAAATTTTATATATTCACGCAACAAGCGATTTAGGTTTTGTTCCGGGTCTCGGACATAAAGCAAAATATCATCCGCATATAATGATATGTGTAATGGGCGCTGTGGGAATTGGAGTGCAGAATATTGATGTCTTTGTCGGATTTTGTATGCTAAGGGTTCCAACACAAGGGCAAACAATAGAGGAGACAGGGGACTGCCTTGCCTTGTACCTCTGGATATTTTAATTGGGTCAGATATGTATTTATTAATATTAATGGGCGCAGCTGGGCTAGAGTATAACATTGACACCCATTGGAAAGCCCATGCGTCTCAGAACCGCGTGCAAATAGGGCCATTCAATGTGTCAAAGGCTTTAGCCATATCTAGTAGTATTGCCGCTGCTTTTGTTTGGGGGCTCAGGTAATGCGATAGTGCAAAGAGCGTTCGTGTGTTGTGTGCCATTGATCTAGCCGTAATGAATCCCGATTGGTCCGGTAGAACCAGCAACGACATCAACGGTTGGAGTCGCGTGGCGATCAACTTAGCAATAATCTTTGTATCCACATTTATTAGTGACAGGGGCCTGTACGAATCACAGTATTCTCGATCCTTATCTGGTTTGAGCAATGCAATCAACATGGCTTCGCGCAAAGCTGGTGGGAGCAATTGTTTGTTGTGGACGTCCCCATACATCTGCACCAGGTGCGGAGCAAGTAAGTCTACAAATGTTTTATAAAATTCAGACGTGAAACCGTCAGGGCCTGACGCCTTTCCATTTGGCAGTGACTTAATAATGTCAGTTACTTCTTCCACAGTAACCGGCCTTGACAGGTATTCTCTATGCGCGTCTGACAGCCATGCAATTGATACATCAGCCAAGTAGGTCATGAGTTCTTCGTCAGTAGCAGTTGGGCGTGAAGTGTATAGATCCCCATATGTGTTCATAAATTCACGCAGTATTGTATGTGTCTCAAGCATAGGAGTCCCCTCGGAATGTTTAATCACCTGGACCAATTGCGGGGTGCGCCTGTGCCAATTTTGTTCGCTAGAGTTTTCCCTGGCCTACCACCTTCACCATACATACGTGCTGTTTGTCATTTCATGACATACTTTAACTCATCATCCACAAAGCACTGGTATTCGGCCAGAGTTTTCTTTATGTCACCTAATAGTGTGACATCTTGTTTACGTTCATACTGCTGTTCTAGAGCACGCAATGTATTTTCGCGTATGTGGAGTTGCTGTCTAATGTCTTTGAGGATGCCTGCAGTTGTGCTGATACAAAGACCCCAAATTGTTGCTTTAAACACCTCCCAAAATAGCCCTGGGTCTTTGGTCGTAGGGGCATTTAATTAAAAGTATTCCACTATAGCATTGTGAATAGTGTCAGTGTACACTGAATCTAGTAGTGCCTTAGCGTTAAACCTCCAGCTAAAAGGAGGCAGGGAGTAGTGTGGTATTGTTAGCGACAGGAAAACTGGGTTATGATCGGATAGTGTTCTGGGCAAGTGTTTGACCGAATTCGCCCAAAGTGATATTTCCTCAGTACCTAACCAATAGTCAATGCGCGACCAACTATTGTAAGTACCAGTGATGTGAGTGGCCTCTGTTTGGTCTGGGTACCTTGCCCTCCATATGTCTGTAAGATGCAGATCTAACATAGTATCTTTTAACATGGCCAGTGCTCGTATGTGAGGCTCGGTCCCACGACCGGAGTGCTCCAGATTGTCCTGCAATACAACATTAAAGTCAACCCCCCATAGAAAAGGAATATCCGGGAGGTCCGATAGGGCACGCCATACCTTGTGGTAGAACCCAGGATCATCTACATTTGGTCCATAAGTATTTATTATTCCTAGCTGTTGACCACGTATGACCCCCACAACTATCACGTAACAACCCTCATCGTCCTTAATGACCTCTCTGACAGCAAGGTGTATTCCCTTTCTGATGAGAATAAGAACACCTCTGGAGTATGTGGAGTAGTTCAAGCTGGGCACTGACTCCGCCCATCTCAAACCCATTGTTTTACTTGCATTTGCTGCGACATGTGTCTCTTGGAAGAGAGCAATATCTATGTTTTGCCAGTTCAAATATGCAAATACTTGTCGAATTTTTTTGGGGTTGTTCAACCCTCTGACATTCCAGGTTAGGAGATTTATATGTTTTGGTTGTAGTTCATCAGCGAACCTTAGTGTAGCAACATATCATACTGGGCAGAATTAACAGTTTTAGCATACAGATCTGTAGAATGCCATCCCCGGGCCACGGTAACGTTACAAGCCACAGTAAATAGCCAAAAGTCTGCGATGTCTCCCAAGTGCTTCGGTCTATGAACAACAACCCAACGCCCCCCCTCCCACCTCCCACTTCAGCATCCCAATTATGCCAAAGACAGACCCATATACAAAATAAACTTAAGTTCAAGCTATGGTTGGAGAGCACCCATTTGGGGGGTCCACCCGGTGCACACATCTGCATCCACAAAGTGGATGTGGTCATGTGCTCATCAACTGTAAGAATGTGGGACAGTCCGACCGTGTACAAGAAAGTTATTCAATCTCTGGTGGAGCACACCTAAGAGGGGGCGCAACCATCAGCCCAGCATCCGCCCAACATGTGATAAATCCCCACATAGAATACATCTAATGTCTGTAGGGCAGAAGCGATTATATTTTCCCTGTGTAGGGTAGAGGGCTCACAAAGTCTTCACAGTACAGCATCCCCAATATATTTCCACATCTTCTCCATCTGTCACACAAAATCTCGCATGATTCACAATATATGCCAACAACCACATTTTAGTGCATTCCCATATCTCCAACCCCCACACGTTCTATATAACTTGTAGTGCGTGACCCTGATTTGACACAAACAGTTCATCAGCCAGCACCAGTTCTCGCCCGGCAAGTGTTGGCAGACAGGACCTCACACTAGTCCCAGCGATGCGTAATAGTCCATCACAGCCAGTCAACTGGAGCAGAAGGTCGTACCGCCAGCGGCAAATATCCAGAGTTCCCCCATATGCATCTTAACAGCAGATCAGCCATGCGGCCTTACCCTAGCGATCAATAAACAGCCAAAGATAGGAGCACATTTGCGCCTTACCAGAAGTATGGCCTTCAGATATAGTCCCTCTTACCATACCAGTGCCATCTCAGTCCGAATCTTGTGGATGTTCTTCCCTGCTTTTCTCTCTTCGTTTGTGGGTGAGTGCTTTGATGAACTCTTTTGCAGTTTGCGGCGTCTGAAATATAGTGGAGCACCCATCCTGTGTCACCTTAAGTCGCGCAGGGCAGAGCATGGCATATTCCACACCCAAGTCTCAGTTTTTTCTTTGCCGAGTTGTATTCTTTTCTTGCCAGCTGGACTGCCATCACGGACATGGAGGGGCACCTGGTTTAGGCCGCGGGGCGAGAGATCGGCTGCGCGTTTCACCAGCAAGACTGTCGAAAAAGATTCTGCGCCAAAAATGTTACGAATCATTTCATCCACATAAGTCTCCATTTTGCAAGTGTTTGTGGATTCCGGCACACCCGTTATATGGAAATTATTGCGGCGGGACCTCACTTCCAAGTCCTCCGTCTTATTTCGGATAACTTCTAGAACCTTTTCCATCCTAACTCAGGATTTTGTTATGGATCGGGATTCATCTTCAACCACAGAGATTCTGGTCTCTGCTTCAACCAGACGCTCCCCATTTTTGTCCAACTTGGCCGCCATGTTATCCACTCTTTGTGTTATAGTCTCCATTTTGCCGTTTTTGTCTTGAAGGGTTTGTTGGATGGCCTGCAGTACCTATTCTATCCCGCCCTTTCCATCCGTGTCAGTTTCCAGCTTGGCATCCGACTGCACAGTTGCGCCCTTGGTTTGTCGTTTTGCCTCGAATTGTAGTTTGGCTTGCTGCTTTTCAGGTTTGCCCATCTTTGCACGTCTTTGTGCCTCTCGATTAGGGGGCCAATAGTTCCACTCCGTGCCAACCAAAATTGTCTTTAGTGCAGTAGTTACAACCCCTTGCTCGATTACATTGCCACCTCATATGGACAAGTGTGCCCCAAACAGTGGTCGACCGCATGTGACGCTGTCAACCAAGAACAGCAACACCAGGGCTTCAACTCACCAATGCGGTTCCATCTAGCACCAACCTCGGGGACCCGCTGTACCTCGTTGTCGTAATAGAGATCCACAGCAGTCAGCCCTCTCTCCTACAGTCCAAGGCACACCAATTATCGCAGCACGTCGGACATCACTTATAGGTGAGTGGGAGTGAGCATTAGCAAACACACCATTGAGTCTCCAGTGCAGACCAGCAGTTCGCAAGAGTCATTTTTCCTTTTGTATGTGCTTAGCCAGTACTCCCTCGCTATGTGGAAGCACTCAGAGACACGTTTCACTGCAACAAGACACGGCAATATAGAACCATTGGTATGTTCAGAGGACAGAATGCTCATGGAGTCCACAGCATAACATTCACCACAAGCGGCTCATGAGCGTTTGCTTGTCGTCACTGGGGCTTAGAGCACCTCACTCCATTTGCCGAGTCTCATCACGGTACCGCTATCCAGCTCTCACGTCATACCCAGCAACCAAAAATAACAGTGGGTCTCGCCGTTGTGTATCGATTGCATTGGCAGATCGCTCCTATGTATAGCATGCGTGCATCGATACCGTCTGTGTAGGAGCAGTGGTTTGCACCATATCCTATCAGTGTCTCTCTCCTTTTCACTCCGTGTAACGCTCGCTATACACAGCTGATATGTCCGCCTGCCATTTTAGTTTTAACGTGATCCGTGTCAAGTCGTAGCATTCCCCCTGCTCTTCTGCAAATATTTCAACATTATTCTGCCAGTTTGTGTGCAGCGTTCTCCAGCTCCAATACACAAACTGTACGCAGCCATCTTTCTGTTTGGATCTCGCTGCTCGGCTGTGGTTCCGATGTCTCCCGGGCATTTCTGGTCCGTCAGTGTACCGTCATCTTAGCTCCATCTGTAGGTGAGCTGCGGGCAGTAGTTTACCTCATTTTATCATCCGCCGATGCCTTTTCACGCAGGTTTGGCGTTTCTTTTCCGTGCTTGACACCTTCTGATCGCAGATTCTGTGATTGTTGGTCGTTTACATGTCCGCTAAATGGTCATAATCACCCATTTAGCACCCGACCGGCGGAGCTGTCTTAAGAGGCAGCCATCCCGCAGTGCGTCCTCTAGCGCCCCCGAACATATTAAACCTAATTGTGAGTACCAGCTAGCTCAGAGGTCACTAGAAACTTTCTCGAGTTCACAAGAAGGGATTTAGCTTCTGACAACGGCATAAACATAAACATGACAACTTTGTTTCCCCAAGATAAAACTGATCTTCAGAGTCGTGGAAACAATAGATAGATATTTTACTCAGTCATTCGTGCATGCTTCGTTTCACCAGAGGTGCAGAGAAATAGAGAGATGGGCGTATTCAATAAAAGTTTTTATTGAACGTCTTCTTTCTCAAGCAGAAGAAATGAACTGCTCCAATCGTGATACTGGTTGCAAAGTATAATGCATACAGTAAGAAGAGTATTATAAAATACTACTGTAAAAGCATTGTATGGTTCCTAGACCATAAATAAATAAAGGCTAAAAAGTACTCAACTGGTGCTTCTAAAATACGCCTACCCCGATATATCTAACCTAAGTCTAGTACGAGGGAAAAAGTAAGTGAGGTGTAGCATAAATTTAGTATTCTTTGCCAAGAATCTATCCAAGATTTCTCTTAGGGTCTAATCAGCTCCGTACCTTGGTTTAGAATGAAGGAGGTCAGTCTAAGGACTCGATTTCCCAAAAACCCGCAAGGGTACCTTGGAAACACTGGAGCTGGATTTCTCGGCCAGAGAAAAAACAGCATCTCTCTCAGTGCGGCTGCTGGAGGGTCGGCTTCCTTCGGCACTTGCTGTAACAGGATGCGTCGGGCAAGTAGATAGTCAAACTGCTCCAAACCATCCTGTGTTTGCTATGGCAAGTGTGGGCATATTTATACCTATATGAAGGTGCTGAGTTTGACGTAAAGGTGGACATAATAACATCATCAAAGAGTCTCAGTTCTTTGAAAACTCCATGAGTTCTTGGACAAATCAATGTTCAAGCAAGGGGAAGTCCCTAGCTGCTGAAGCTGAATTTTCCAAGAAATCGTTGTGGATTTTCGGAACTAGTGAAAGTAGCCATGCCGTATTTGGACTGCATGAGCTATGTCTAAATATGGTTATGATTTCTATGCCTATTTAAGGATATGGTGATTTATACCTATATAAGGGCATGAATCGGGAACATTACACTAGGGTCCTAAAATGCTATAAAACAGTCTAATATATGTTGTTCTACTGTGTGTAACTTGTTTTCTGTAAAACAACTTGCTGCACCTGTGGCTAGGACTGCACTCTATTAGTACCAGTAAAAATATGCAGTCATAAATAAGTACATTATTAAAGGAGGTGGTGTTGTCATATATCTTTAGGCCCATATTCACATTCAATTAAGCACTCTTAACTCCCATCCATACTCTCCTTGTTCACTTATCCCCTGAACTAATGCTTCCTGCTGCACCTTCACATGCAACCCAGTTTCTGCCCTTAACTGTCCACAACTTAACCGTGCACTGTCCATGCAGCTCCACCCTTCTTGCTGACAGCCATCCATACTGGCTCTCCACTTAAACATTCACTTCGATGGTTTATTGCTCCTCACCTTTGTCTGCAAAAGTAACTATTTAGAATCTTGTCCCTTGTCCTCTGCCACCTAGATAATTTCTGCCACCTGCCATTAACCAAAGCTCTCACTGTCCACCCTACACCCTAGTGTCACCTACTACCTGCCCCACCCCTCCTGTCTCTGATCTCCCCTCCATATCAACGTTCTCCATGGCCTTCATAATCTCTCTCTTCCTTATGCCATTCTCACTATCTACCATCAAATTATGTGAAATTTGTTCCCCATCCTCCTACATCCAGTCTCCAACATACCTGTCAGAAACATCACAAAATTCTCTGATTAAAGTTGTGATCATGCAGGTCACATAGGACCTGTCACTTTATACTTTCCATTGCCTTGAGTAGTACCATACTCTACAGGCATCTGAAACACATCTACAACTTGCCTCATTGTCATGCTTAGCCTCTCATTTCTTTTACTTTTCTGATTGACCTCTCTCCTTTGCACTCACTGCTCACCTCCTAAACTTCAAAGACACCTACAGCACCACTTTTCTATGTTCTGTGCTGTCGCTCTCTGCTCCGACGTCCATTCCCTGGCACATGCATGTCTCATGAATATTCCTAATGCACCTAGACTCTTCTGGGAGCCACTCACTTCTCCTCAAAAGGTTTTCCACATTGCTGCACTAACCAGCAGCAGAGGGGAGACTATGTCTTCTGTACCTCCCTCCAGGCCATCATTGACCATATGCTGTCTTCCCACTGCAGACCTTTATCCCTTCATCCAGACATATATTTCCCCTCTCCATTTAGCCAGGCCTGAGGTCTCCTTCCGCAGAATCTTTTTCCTTCTTCTATCATTAAACTCTACAACACTCCTCTCTCTGCCTCAATCCATGCCAACAATCTCCCTCTATTGACCTTTACTATCCCTTCAGGCTCATCCTCTGCCACCTAACTGTGTCTTCCAAGCAAGAGATCATCATACATAGACCCCACTTCCAGACATTTTGGCTAAAGTTCTGATCGCGTAAACCCTTTTCCATATACACAGGTCCAAGCACTGCCTCTCAGACCCTCCCCAGCCAACCTCGTCCCAATAGAGAAACGGTCTCTTCATCCCGGCTAGGAATTTCTATCTGCAGACTCACCTACGTCCAATCAGGCTGAGCTCTCCCTCTACAAGTTCATCTTCCCCTAAACACGCCTGATGTCTCTCCACCCACTCAGGCCCGAGCTGTTTCTTTTCTGACCGTCAGTCAGGGTAGAACAAACTATGAGAAATGCAATTGGCCAGCCTATTGTTAGACAGTTGTACGCAATTCTATTAAAAATCATGTGAGATACCGGCAGTAGCGGTCGGTGGTGGGAGTGCTGCCGGGCCGTGACGTGGGGCGGGGGAGGGGCCAGATGGGAGGTAGTAAACTACGGAATACGGCCAAATACAGATTATTTTTTTTAACTCTTTATTCGCAACTGTACAGTATCGACACCAATCTGTCACGTCATTCACATTCCATAGTATAGTTTTTTCCATATTTTCTTCCCACCCCATCAGTGCGGTCATGTACAAGTCCAACATGGTATAAAAACTGCAGATAAAGTAATACAGGAGCACATTTACGCCATAACCTTCTCCAATCTACATTTCTGTGAGAGCGCTCGCACAGTCAGTGGTACATTGCACAGTGCTTCATTAACAAGTTTAATTATCAACAAACTGAAGGATCAAAACCCTGATCCACCCCCCTCCCCTAAACACCCACCCTAGGCCCGTTTGTCTCCTGACCAGGCCAAATACAGATAAGTAAACATATAATTAGATAAAACAAATTTCGCTGCGCGCACTGCATTGCCAAATTCAAAATGTGTTTACTTACCTGTATTTGGCTGTATTCCATAGTTTACTACCCCCACTCTGCCCCTCCCCCGCCCAACGGTACCGCCCGTGAGCACTCCCACCACCGATCGCTACTGGATACCGGTGCAAGGATCGTTCTAGTAGGAAACGTCTTACTGCCCCACACGCAACAGATTCCGATTCATGTGAGATATTTTCTATGAAAACCAGTCTCCTTAGGAGAAAATTATGCAATACAGCATAATTGCTAAAAAAAAAAGTAACATTTTCCCAAAAATAACAAAACCCTAAATTTGGCAATTTTGCTTAACAAAGAATTCGCTACGGACTGCTTTCAAAAAGTGACTGTGTTATCTTCGTTTCTTTGCAGTTTGTCTTGTGGCTCACGGAAATGTTGTGAACTTTGGTGAAATGATTAAAAAGGTTTCTGGGAAGAATGTATTCCCTGATTACACTACCTATGGGTGCCACTGTGGCTGGGGAAGAACTGGACAACCGGTGGATGCCACCGACTGGTGAGTAACCACAGCACCCTTAATTTAAGATATATTAATGAACTGAAAACAACCTACATTTACTCCATATGAAGGCCACTTTGTCAAATACTTTGAAGATCATCAGATACCACATTTCTTGTAATTGGTTGTGCGATTCTGGTTTAAGCCTGATGCCCCCAAAGTCATAACAAGCATTTGCAATGCAATAGGTCTTGCATTAGTTACATTTAAAGTGATTGACATTGCAAATAAGTATGTTTGTTAGAATTGTTTTTTTCTCAAAAAATATCCTAGCAGTAGCATAACTAATAAATAAAAAAATCCATGAAGCAATAAAAGGGTGCAATACCTTTGCTGTTACTAGGTGACCTTGTGAACCTCTATTAGCCATATAAGGTACTGTACCCTGCAATAATGAAGACTACAATTCATCCCCAGGACCGGGTTCAGGCCTGCCATATTTATTCCCAAGCAACAGGGCTCGCTGACACACAGGAAGCACAGTAGAGCTTAGCCCGTTGCTGCGGCAGTTGTCTTGCTCAAATTATCTCAAATCCATGATGCACACACTGAAATGTCGGTGCACAGGACGGAGGAAGATGTAACACTGTGCAAGAAAAGACTACAGAAAGCCATTCGCATAACGCTTCAGATGTTTAAAGTTAAAGCGCAGCATGTTGCAATTGGTACAAAAGTAAATAAATGTAAAAGAAATGCGATAGCCATCCGCCTTTTTTCTATTTATTAACTTTTGTAGCAATCGCAGCATGCAGCGCTTTAGCTTCAGATGTTTAAAGCTAAAGCAAGGCATGCTACGATTGCTACTTAATTAAATAAATAGAAATAAATGGTTGTATGGGCACCTTTATTTTCTGTTTATTTACTTTTGTAGAAATTGCTGCACACCGTTCTTTATCTTAAGATCTCTAAAACTGAAGTGCAGTGTGACGCCATTGCTACAAAAGAAAATAAATGGAAAACAAATTTGGCGTCCACCCACCTTTTTTTTCTATTTATACAGTTTTGTAGCAATGGTGGAATGCTGCTCTTTAGCTTCAGATGTTTAAAGCTAAAGAGCGGCATGCAGCGATTGGTACAAAAGTAAAGAAGTGGAAAGGAAATGTGGTGGCTGTCCGACTCTTTTTTTCTATTTATTTACTTTTGTAGCAATTGTGGCACGCTGTGCTTTAGCTTAAGATGTTTAAAACTAAAGCATGCCGTGCGACCATTGCTACAAAAGTAAATGAATGGAAAAAAATGTGCCGTCCACGCGCCTTTTTTTCTATTTATTCACTTTTGTAGCAATGGCAACATGCCTCGCTTTAGCGGCAGATGTTTAAATGTAAAGCTCAGCGTGCCGCGATTGGTACAAAAGTAAAGAAATGGAAAAGAAATGCAGTGGCTGTCTGACTCTTTTTTTCTATTTATTTACTTTTGTAGCAATTGCGCCACAACATGCTTTAGATTCAGATGTTTAAAGCTAAAGTGGGGTGTGCCACGATTCCTACAAAAGTGAATAAATAGAAAAAAAGTTATGCAGCCACTGTATTTTTTTTCTATTTATTTACTTTTGTAGCACTCGTGGCACGCCGTGCTTTAGCTTAAGATGTTCAAAACTAAAGCATGGCGTGCCACCATTGTTAAAAAAGTAAATTAATGGGAAACAAATGTGGCGTCCACCTGCCTTTTTTTCCTATTTATTGACTTTTATAGCAATGGCGGCATGCTGCACTTTCACTTCAGATGTTTAAAGCTAAAGCACAGCGTGCCACAATTGGTACACAAGTAAATAAATGGAAAAGAAATGCAGTGGCTGCCAGCCTTTTTTTGTATGTGTTTACTTTTGTAGCAATCGCGGCATGCCCCGCTTTAGCTTGAGATGTTTAAAGCGCGGCATGGCGCTATTGCTACAAAAGTAAATAAATGGAAAATTAATGCAGCGTTCACCCAATGTTTTTTTCGATTTATTGACTTCTGTAGCAATGGCGGCATGCTGCCCTTTAGATTCAGATGTTTAACGTTTAGCACGGCGTGCTTACATAAATTGAAAATAACTGCAGTGGCCCCCGTGCAGCATATTTCTGCCTGCTTCATCATGACATTAATGATCTAAGTTGTGCTCACTAACTGTTAATGAAACCTAGAGAGTAAGAACATGTAAGAGGAGCTGTCCTCATGGGAGGTAGCACAACAGAAGAGAGGAAGGTACTAAGGAGGCGCTATTAAGCCTATTCCTGAATCAAAAGCCATTATTTACAAAGGAGAGTAAGAGGAGCCAATTGAAAAGATGGGCAGAAATCGGATGGAGCTTAAAGTCCATACCTGAATACAGCATGTGTCAAAGAGACAGAACAAAGCGAGGCCTAAAAAAGGATTGTGCGGAGGACGGAGGCTTTTAAGGTTCCATGTGATGTTGACACACAAATGATGTCGATCTGTTCATGTGGACCTAATAGTCTTCATTTTAAATATGGGAGGCAGACCATTTAAGGACTTTACCTTTGATTTCTTTATCTGCTTTTTGGAATGTACGTGGGTGCAGAGTCCCCAAGGAGATTGAAAAGCCATGCCTCTCCTTTTTATTTCCAGCTGTCACAACTGTCTATAAGACTTATTGTTACAATTTCTCTAAAACATGCATTGGGTTTGGCTGCATCCAGAACACAGTTACTCTCTCAATTCATGCTAATGACTTTTTTAGTGCATATTTCCTCCTGACAGGAAGTGCTTCTATTAGAATGTGGCAATTGACTATTTTAGATGTGAAATGAATACCCAATCATCACAATGTTGGTCACAATCAGTTATTTAGCTCCGGTGAGTTCTCTACAGAAAACAATAATTTTACTGCTTTGTGACCCAACAATCGCAAAGCCAACAGGGCAGGTATTAATTTGATAAACAACATTTGTGCATGCCATACATGAAAATGCTACTTGTGAATGCCTTTGTTTGCATGCGTTTGCACAATAAAGTCAGAACTATTGGCTGCGTCATTGCTTGTTTGAGAATGTAATATACAACAGTCAATATTTGCAAGGAAGTGGAACCAGTTTTAAGACTGTATCCGCCTGGAAACTGTTGCTTGAAATACATTTGACGAGTTGACTGAAGAACAAACTTTCAGTGACTTTGACCATGAATGGGAAGGTTGGGTGATAATTGCTCAGCTTAGCAGTTTCAGGTGATTATTTTTTTTAGAAAGTAGAAGAACTGGTAATTTTTCTGGTGCACAGAACTCTCCTTTTAGTAATCTAGGCCTAGATGTATCAAGATTCCATTTTGCGAATCTTAAATAGCGATTTTTTGCGAATCGCTATTTAGAATTCGCAAAATGGAATGTATGTAAAACATCGCTTTTTTAGCGATTCCTTATTATTCTTTATTTGCAAATTCGCATTTTGCGAATTTCCAAATAAGGAATAATTTCCCATGCTTTCCTATGGGCCAGGAGGCCCATAGGCCAGGAGGCCCATAGGAATGATTGTGAAGTCATTCTCAAATTGCGAATTCGCAATTTGCTAATCGCAATTTGAGAATTATTTCAAGGGTGCAGGGGTGTCTCATGGACACCCTGCTGCACCCCTGAAACTTACATGTGTGTGCATATGGCGCACTTACATGCCCTATGGGCATGTATGTGTGTCACATGCCACCCTCAAAATTGCCAAATTTAGGTTTTTGAAAGGATTTCGCAAATTAACACGAACCTCAAGTTGGTGTTAATTTGCGATTCCTTAACCTGAATTCGCAATTTAAAAAAGCTTCATACATGGCATTTAAGGAATCGCAAAATTGCGATTCCTTAAATGCTTAAGCAAAATAAGGAATCGCAATTTTTTGAGATTCCTTATTTTGCTAATTTCACATACATTCCAAAAGATGCAAAATGCCGTTTGCGATTCGTTAAGGCTTGATACATCTAGGCCTTCATTTCTTTGTGTTAGTTTTACTTAACAGTAACCAACTCTAACTGTAATGTACAAATTTCACCAGTGGTCTATTATCGAGTATATTACTCATGCCAATTAATAGGTCATACAATTCATAATCATTAATATGCTAAAAGCTGACATACATGTATTCATTACATATATACTTTATGTGGAATATGTGTTTCAATAATACATGTATTCTCTTACTGAGTCCAGCCAAAAGGAGAAAGGGAATACTTACATATGAAAAAATCACTGACGACATCATTTTCTGAGAATCAGCCTTAAATAGGCGGCTAATTCTGCTCTTTGCTTTCTTGACTTGAAATTGTTTAAGCAGGGCAGTCATTCCACATTCCTCGGACATTATTGCCAAACCTTAGAAAAAGGATCTCTGAGGATCATAGACCGCAAATCTAAAAATCATATGGTTAACTGCTCTAAGTGTTCTACACAGACAATATGCCTTCAATTTCTCATAAGACCCTTTCCACCTGCTGTTCAAACTCGCAGAGGAAGTTGGCCAAGCAATGACAGAAAAAACATCCTACTTTGTTACACTGATGTCATAACTTTTAGGTGTTCTTTCATGCCCTACATGCTGCTTCACATCAGTAGATAATTCATACCGATTAGTCAGGCCTATCTCCTTACTCAAAATGGTGAGGGACTGCTTCACTACATCTCAACGTGGGGCTTTGAAACTTTCTTCAGTTCAGCTTCACTGCGGGAATCCATAAACATGCGATTCAATAGTTCACAACCCAGCTATCCATATAAAGCACCATTGATTTAGGCATAAGAGTTCTGTAGTGATCACTTTTATGATATCAATTTAGTAGTATGGATTGGGCATCTATTATTTTACTAACTCTAGGTCTAGTTCTTGCATAGGCATTGAATTACAAAGACCCAGAGCCTCTTTACATTCCAGAATTGATCAAGATAAAATTTTCATATGGCCACCAGAGTTGTGCAGATTATGTCTCCAGAGACTTTAGGAGTCAGAATATGTTTAAAAGGCATTCTGTCAATCCACCATACATTCTGTTAAGTCTATTTAATCCTCTAAATACACTTTTGACTCTACTCTACAATTCGGCGCAGTTGTGTTTAGAATTAAGATTATTATGTGTAGTGAGATCTAAATATTTATCTGTTTCACCACTCCAAGTTCACTCTTTTCTGTGGTTCTTCAGACTGGAAATGTCCATGCGTTTGGGCCTGAATAACTTATTTAACAAAGACTGTACCAAAGAGTACTTGGGGTGGTGGAAAACAACAATCGCTTACCTTAATACTTTGTCATGTATTTTCAATCCATTTGACATGAACCTTAAATTCTGCAAATTAATTTATCATTTGTTTTAGATAAAAAGAGTTTGTGTAATGATATGTTAATAAAAGTAAAGTGTTCCTTTGGGTTTTCTTTTCTAAGGTGCTGTCATGTTCACGACTGCTGCTATATAAAACTAAAGAAAAGAGGATGCAATGCAAAGTTCAAGTGGTACGGAGTCAACATGAAAGACGAGGGCGCAGCATGTGGTGAGAACTTGTGTTTATTCTATCAATCAATCAATGTTTGTTTATTCGACCTATGTAGGCAATAAAAGCAGAAAAACAGACTTACAAATAAAAACAGCCACGGACAAATAACATTGTTGAGTAGGATAAAATACACATTACAATTGAAAATTCATTAAAAGAATTAGCAGCAATCATTAAAATCTGTCTAAGACATTAAAAAATATGTCAGTATGGGATCTGGGTGAACACTCAGCCTAAGACATGACAACAAAAACCTCTATCTTATTGGCCGATTAAGATGGCAGGCGGACAAAGTCCGCCCGCCATCGCTGGTGGAAAAGGGACCGCCACCCATAGGTGCGGCGGCCCCACAAAATGAATTAGGATGCGCCCGCCACACTGGCGGGTGCATCCTGTATGTTTACATTGTGGCAGGTGGCAGCACCCGCCACAATGTAAAAATGCATGTTTTACATTTGCAGGTACAACGTGGCAGGCACCGTGCGGTGCCTGCCACCTTGTACATGCAAATGTCTGGGGGTACAATAGGTACCCCCCACGTGCAGCATCCCACCCCCCTGGGGGCCCGCAACGGGCCCCCAAAGGCATTTTCCACCTGTCTTTTTGCGGCGGGAACTCCGCCGCAAAAGACAAGCACCATAATGCCCACGGCGGTGCTTGCATGGCACCGCCTCCATAGACCCATTGTATCTAGTCCCGCAAGGCGGGAGGAAAAGGCCCGCCTTGCGGGACCACGGTGGACTGTCTTTCCGTCTACTGAGGTACCTTTCCCCTTCCCACCACCAACCTAATTTGGCGGTGGGAATTCTAAGGATGATGGCGGGAAATCCGCGACCACAGGGACGGCGGTCCTCACCGCCGGCCCGGCGGTCGCGGATTTCCCGCCATCGTAATTGGCCCCATAGGGTCCGTTATGTAGACAAGGAAAAGATCAAGACAGCCCGTGGCATTATCTCTGGCTATGTCAACAAAAATCCAGAGTGAGCATAACGTCAGTCATACGAAAAGGTGCAATTGCAATTTCAGAATACCAAATAAAAAAAGTGCAAACAAAGAGTCAAACCCTTTATATTCCCTACAATGGCACCAAGTAAAGTAGTGGATAGCCACAAATCAAATTGAAACAGTTTTTTCCTATGCCTGATTGCCCCTGCAAGAAAACATACTACCCCATAGCAAATTGAAAGGGAAGACACCAATTGTCAAAACATCAGGGCTGGTCTTACTTGTGCAAAGTGGCTGTTTCTCACCAACGGCAAGATATATCTGGATCTCAAAGCCTGATAAAACTGACAAAAAAACATAAAGTGCAAAATGTCTTGGTCCGAAAAGTTATCACAGGGGCAGGGTTTTAAATCACCATGTTTGTGGAAACCACTGATACTGCTAAGGACCAGTGAATTTGATTTAGCCTGAACCTTAATAATAAAAAACAATGGTGGGCGTTGGTGCAAAAGGACACAGTGGGTTTGATATTCACCTTACCCTCTCCATCACTTTGCCACCTAGATAAAAAATACGTTTTTTTTGACCTTCAGCTCCCCTCCTCGCAGCTGTCTGAGGTTTGTAAACAGATCCGTGCAAACCACACTCATCAGCATTCGCTTGACACCCCTTAACCATGGTATGCTAAGTGCACCAACGAGTGAGATACAATCCATGATCACAAGCGTATTAAATTCTAGAGCGGGGCTGGACCAGATTCTTAGCCATTGCGAAATCGGTGCCAAGGCAATGGGATCGGTGATGTAGCTAAGTCCCGCCTCCTCATTATAGCGAAAGATGGTGTAGAAGGGGGAACAGCGATGTTACGTAAGAATTTGTTCTCAATCACTTGAAATTCCCCAACGTCTTTGTAGCCCGCAATATACCTTGGTCGTAACATGCACTGGCCTGGCCTCTTAGCAAAATCAGTGGTCGCCCCGACAGTTCTAGGCAGGGTGTTCTTTTTCGGGATCCCTGCACTAGCCATGACCCCTTATCATTGAAGAGTACTCCGAGATACGGGAATGATGATGCTTTAGTGAGTTCAATCCCATTTCCATAAAATTTGGTTCTGGCAGCCTTCCGACACCCCATCGTCATTGTATGGGATTTTGAATAGTTGGTGGACAGATAAAGGGAGTCCATGAAGTCTATAAAGGTGTTCAGAAGACATTGTAACCCCTTAGCAGTCAGCATGATCAGGATCGCATTGTCTGCATACAAAAGGGCTTGTTATTAATTTATTAATATATAGTGTTAAAAACTATATTAAGAACAATTATCAATTATGTAAAATTAATGTAATTTCTAAACATGTTTATTCATCTAACAACATAGAGTTCATTATATTTTCAAATAAAGTACATTTTTAATAAAATAATAAATATAACCTAACAAATAAATCAGAAAAAAATATAAAAATATTTATTTCAATCACATACGAATTTTATAACAAAAAATAATATACCTGTACACAATATTCATCTATTAAATAATATTTCAATAGATATTACTGTTTTATATTAGTTAATACATAATACAAGCATTACAGGTATATTAAACAGTCAAGGATCAATAAAAGAAGCCAACATAAAGTTTAAACAATATCTGAATTATTAAATATATATTACAATAGTGTTTAGAAAGGTCATATATAAGTAAGTGTATGTATTTGTTGGTATCAGATGTGAGCATTCTAACTCTAGTGCCTCAAACACTGGGGAAAATGTAGGTAATTGGGGGAAGTCACAATTACTATACTAACTCCAGAACTAGAAACGTTGGAGAAAAGGCTTAAACTTTTAGGAAGGGATATATTTATTAAATGTACGTCAAGTCCAACAAACATAGAGGAAAGTGCCTAACTGATGTTCTGGAGCCATACTATAAAGGAAAGGGGGCTTTCATTTTTACCTTTTTACTTAGTTGACCCTGTCTGCATTTAAGCACATGACTGACAGATTACAAAGATGTCCACTGCAGTCCCTCATCTTGTAGTTTAGAACATGATTTTGTATTTCTTGTCCTAATTAGTCATTGTACATTTATTGGTGCTAACCATTTCTCGATCCAGCTGTCACCATGGGGACTTGAATTTATTATCACACATTTATCCTTTGAACATAAATTCAGAGTAAAGCATAAGACTGCTTGTTTGGTGGGCTAGTGATGTATTGGTGAAAAACTAGTGCCACTACATGGGACAGATCATCTGCGTCCCATTACTATCAGTACAACGCTATGTTAGCATTGTGAAAGAATTCACAACAATTTGTGATAAAAATCAGTGCTTGATTTGTAAAAAAATAAGTGCCTGGTCCACCGCAGCTTGCACCACCCATTGCCCCTGCCAGAGCTGTCAATGACAGTACCTGCACAATTATGTTATACTTCTGCTGCTCAGCCTGAGTGTCTGTGTGAGAGAATGTTGGTGAAAGGAATATTTGTGTGTGTGCATATCAGTTGGAGATGGGCTGAGCAGCAGTGAGGCTGCTCCTGGTGGGGCTCTCATCCTCTAACGTACAATAAATCTACTTGAAAACTTACCTGGACTACTTCTCTTATCTGCAACATATTTTGGCGACGATCTGGAAAAGAACTTGCGTGTTCCACCTGATGAAATACTGAAACTTGCATCCTGAAGAAATTTCAAGGTAAAGAACCTCTTAATGCTACAAGTTACAGACTTAAAGCATAGTGTCTGTGTAAGAGAACGTTAGTGAATGGAATGTTCAGGTGTGTGAGTGTCAGTTGGAGATGGGCTGAGCAGCAGTGAGACTGCTTCTGGTCGGGCTCTCATCCTTGTAACATATAACTTACAATAAATCTACTTGGAAACTTACCTGGACAACTTCTCTTATCTACAACAAATTACTTGTTTTTTATGTATATTGAATTTATAAACAGCTGTTCTTCTGCTCATCTTTAAGTTACACTAAAAGGGCCACTATGTGGCAGCTGTCATAAGTGGCAGTGTTGATAATTAAGGTCTTGTGTCGTGCACCTGAACACTGGCGTAACAAAACTTGAGGAGGCTCCTTCCTGCAGGTACATGGAGGGGCCCCCTCCAGACTCAATAGGGAGCTCCCGGGCCAGAGTACAGTGCTTAGGTGGCCCCCCTGGAGCGTGGAGGCCCCGCGCACTACGGGGGCTGCGGGGCCTGTGTTACATGACGTCACTGCACCTGAAACCACCGCCTCAATTTAAGCACTGGATAAAATTGTTGTGGCACTTTATCCCACATTTTAGTTCCAGGTGTATGTAAATCAGCTTGTAATACATATTGATAATGTAATGATTTCCCCAGAAAGCTGAAGGAGGGCCTGAGTTTTTCAGAAACAACTATTGAATAGAGAGCACGCATAAAGTGAAGCCGCAGAGAATATTATCTGTCTGTTCCTCTCTGAGTTCTTTCAAATTCACATTTGCTTTTCCTTTTAATTTAACAAAGATAAACTAAGATCTAGACGTAATCAAGTATGAAGCCTTTATTCACACAGAAAGAAAGATGAAAGAGTGTAGAGCAAATTTATATGAGGATTTAGCCTAGGACCTGACGAGAGATATCTCCTCTCATGATCACCAAGAATTAGATTTTCAACCACAATGTCCTTCTATGAAAATGTACAGACTCATCACTGATATCATGATGATAGAATAAGACTAGCCTTGAGAAAGCCCTGGTTTGATCAGCCAAATAGGGCGAAACACGTGTCGGCTGTCTTTCTTGTTAAAAAAAATACTCTCTTCATGAAAAACCAAAAAACAAGTGAAATGATCATCAAAATGTGGTGAATAAAAAGAACCAACTTCACTCAAACTATTTTGGATCATTGTGTGCTATTTAAACAAGGAATTCTCTAATAATAATATTTACTTGGAAAGGAGAAATACTTGCTCACAACCCTTCCCTCAAATGGAGTGGATTCCCCTGGTTGTTGTGAAGGGACTTCAACGCCGTTCTAAACATAGAGCTAGACAGATCGTACCCACCCCAGCGCACACAACAGCGACTTCCAATGCACAATCCCTGTCAGACTGGCCTGCGAACTGGCCGCTGATGCATATCTGGCGTACCCTGAATCCCACACTACGCATCTACTCCTTTCACTCTATTGTACACAATCTGCATGTTAGGCTGGACTGCTTTGTAGGGTGAACCACTCTTCTCCCACTTATCAAACAAACTGAGTACTTAGGTCGCACACACTCAGACCATAACCCCCAAATAATGCAGCTCACATGGGATGCAGGACACCCCTGGATCCTTACATGGCGCCTGCAGCCAACAGTACTGGAAGCCCCAGTGTTCCACACCTCACTAGGAACAGCAATACTAGAATAATTTGAGATCAACGACCACTCCACTAATGACCGCCTCCTTCAGCAGGACGCCTTCAATGTAACCCTGACAGAGCACTACTTAGGGGTCACCTGGAGCATACATAACCAACTAAACACGGCACTCAGCAGAGTTGAAAGGCATCTACCGGACCTAGAAGTTACGCAGTCAGAGGGGAGTGGGAATGGTAGGAAAGTAGACAAACTACGGGCAGAACATGCAGATCTATTGGAGCAGCTCTGATGCCACAACTGTGCAGCACACTCAGCATGCACTTACGCCACAACAGAAGTGTGGGCAAAATGCTAGCATGGTTACTACAACAAGAGCAGGCATGCCACTCAATAGTTGGGCTGACTGTGTACACACAACATGAGGTGCACGAGGCACTGACGAAACACGTTGCTGCACTATGACAGTCCAGGTGCCCGCAGACAGTGTTGCAGGGATTCTGCACATATACAGACCTATGCATAGGAGAACAGGACCTTGGTAGATAGTGGTGTACCAACCTATCCCCTCAGTACCTTAAATCCCCAAAACCGACTTGCAATAGTGTCTCATTCATTCTCCGACTAACAGCAAAGCTACCAATGATTAGACAACCCAGAACACGACACTCCCGACTCTCTCAGGAATCACAGGAGCAAGACAACTCTTTTGTTCACTCACTCATACTTGTCCACAATAAGAGTATTCAGAGTCATGGTGTAGTTTAAAATGTTTATTTTAAATAACGTACTCTATGTTACAGTACACGTGCCATTACTAGCAGCAAAATGCATAAAAACAATATTGTCAGCATTGTCACAATTCCATAAATTATGAATGGGGATATCATTTTATAAAGACAGTGGAAAAGGGCTACAGTGCCTAACCACCCTCCCCGTGCTAAGATATAGTTTATTATAAAAAAGAAGACCTCTGGGCTTTTTCAGCAGACCCATACCTCAAGGCCTAGATGAGAGTTTTACATCTCAGGACAAGCATAGTTCTTCTCTCTTGAAAGGTTTCTCTCCAAGTGCCTGACAACATGCTTAGCTTGCAATATTAAAGCATACGATTTTCAGTAGTGTAGCTGTGTGTCACGTTATGTATAGATGCAAGGGACTGACCAGAACAGAATAACAAGGGGCATTGTTGATCGACCTTGTACATCTTGTGCAGACTAAACCTCAAAGTACAGCAGAGAACGTGAAAAGCAGACAGTTCTCATGTGAAAAGGAGCACAAACAAAGTCAAAAGCAGCCTAATGGCAGCAAAGCTCATGCTAACTTAGCAATGTCGACAATGAACTCATCCATACTAGAACAGTTCATCGACTCGCCCTCTTTTTAACACCAATACACCTACCAGAGACCACGTCGGAACAGAGGGAACACCTGAAAGAGCCTATCACAACCGAGGAAATTAGCAGCGCGATAATTGCGCTGGCAAGCAGTAAAACCCCGGGCCCAGATGGATTCCCAGCAGAGTTCTACAAGGCCTACTCCTTACCTACATGAGATATATAAGACGGACATCAATGAACGCTGTCTACCTCCTTCAATGAATGAAGCCAATTTGATCTCATTGCTCAAACCTGACAAAGACCCTATGAACCTGGGCTTGTACAGGTCACTTGCACTCCTCAATGTCGACTACAAGGTGCTAGTAAAACAACTGGCAGACTGGCTTGCGCAGGTGGTCCCCACTCTGGTTCACCCAGACCAGAACTGGTTTGTGCCCTCAAGAAGCACATCCCTAAATCTCAGGTGATGTTTTTTTGGGTCGCCACCTACATGACCACCCAATGATCAAGAGCGGGCTGCCTCGTATTGGACCTTGACAAAGCATTCAACTTCTTAGAATGGGGGTTCCTATTTGCCGCACTAGACAAGTATAAACTAGGAGACTCCTTCCTAGGTATGGTACAGCTTCTATACAGCGCCCTCACTGTGAGAGTCAAAATAGGCCCCTAGTTGTCGAACCCGCTGAACGCCATGAGAGGGACGAGACAGGGATGTCCCCTTTCCCTGCTACTTTTCTCACAGGCGATTGAGCCACTAGCGGAGGCAATACGTTTCGGGGTAAATGTCGGCATCCATCTGGGAGACAGTCTGCATAGAATTTCATTGTACACTGATGACCTCTTGGTATATATAATAGACATCTACCACATTCCCCAGAGCCTGGCAATGATTTTAGAAAACTTCACCTCCATATTGGGGCTGCGCGTTAACGTTTCTATGTCCAGCCTATACCCCTTCAGCAGTCAATACGAAGACCCAGCTACGTACTGAACGGGACACAAGTCAGTTGGTACGTGGATACATTCCAATATCTCGGAATCTGGACATACCAGAACCCAGCGGATCTACAAGACGGAAACTTAGGCAGGGCACTGACTGCAATTTGGTCACAATCTGCATTTTGGAGCACACTCCCACTGTCGGTGACAGGGAGAGCAGCATTAGCAAAAATGATGATACTGCCCCTACTATTATATTATTTCACCAACCTCCTTCACTACATTCCACCATCCTTCTTCCATCCCCTGGAGAGATTAATCAACGATTTCATATGGGGCTACTCCAGGTACCGGGTGGCAATTCACAAGATTTACTTGCCTGAAGATCAGGGAGGCTCAGCAGTCCCACACTTAGAACAGTACTATTTAGTGGCTCAGCTACAATGGATATCCAGATGGCTGGTGGGACACCATAACGAAGACACAGCAAAAACGCAGTCGCCCCTACCTATCACAGAACTAACAGTACTATTCGACTCCTGCTCAAAAACCAAACCACCAGATTCACTGCTACTGAAAGCAGCTCACAGATGCTACAGCAGAGCACTTTATATCACCTGAAAAGTTGTTGCTTATGCACCGGCCCTACCACTGGAGGGCACACCCAGAAGTTCCACAATCACCACAGCAACAGAGCTGAAGGACTGGCATGAGGCTGGGGTGCAAGGCATAGGAGACCTATACTGCGAAGGCGCACTAATCCCATACACGACACTGGTGGCTGAAGCAGACTTGCCCACTGGCAGGTTCCTACCCCACCACTCCCTACTGGTGGCACTTACCACCAAATGGGTTGACTTAACAGTAGAGCCACTATGCACCTCACAATACAATACCTGCACATCATGGGGCAGGGAAGACACCTCACTAAATGGTACTCCGCATCATTCAAACACCACACAGCAGTCAACCTATTGCCCCTCTGCCATCACTGGGAGACAGACATGGGCCGGCAGCTCACAGACTCAGAGTGGACCTTGGTACTAGCGAGCCCAGCGCAAGTCCCTAGAAATGCACGAGTAAGCCAAAATCAATTTTACAATACACACAGGGCATGTTTAACACCTGCAAAAATAAATCAATACCTTAAACTCGAAGACTCGGCATGTCCTAGATGCTCACATAAGGACGCAGACCTACTGCACATGCTATGGGGATGCCCCAATCTAGCGGGATATTAGTCAGCAGTGGCAGATGCACTGACACAATGCACCAGCAGCACCTGACCCTCCCACTCAAGTGACATACTTACCTTTTACACTTATACAGCAGGAACCTCAATAATAGAGTCACCTCCAGGTTTCTTGACCTTGGAATGGCATTGGCAAAATGCTTGATCACCAAATGTGGAAACACCATGACTCCCCAAAGATGGGAATGTGGAGAAATTTGATGCTTACCTGGGCCAGGGCGGACGGCGTCACACTCCACCATGAGGACACATTGGGACTTCGCAAGGTCCCTATCGCCACTAACTGGGACCCAATCTTGACCGCTATGACCCCCCTGCAAAATGCAGATACTCTGCCTCAGACTCCAGAGGAAGCTGGGACCCAACCCGCACAGGCTTCTGCAGGAAACTAGTGGGGAAAATCATGCCCATACACGCGCTTCACACCACACTAACAATCGCCTCCAGAATGCAGTTACTCTATTATCATTGGGGAGGCGATGACCGGGATGCACAGGAGCCAATCCCATGTTTCACACCTATTATGTATTATTTTGTCCTGGTTTAGTTACAATCTGCCTTCACAGTTTAGCTGCACACACATTCAAACATAAGCAGAAATTTAGACACACAAGGCAAGTCCCATCCATAGCGGATGACCCGCATCATAACACACGCACGCAGCATGCCATGAATTCGAAAATAAGGGACCAAGTACGTCGATTCTACATAAAACAATCAACACAAGGGCAAAACATAAATTAACTGCAACATAAGAGACAATATGTTCCATAAAAAGTACAGTAATTCCTATATAACCAACTAATAAGCAACGCAATGATTAACTGATTGTACAAATTAAATATGTTTGTTAATCTGCAAAAAATAATAAAAACATTAAAAAACAATTATGGTGACAAACAATTATGGTTTCTGAAACAAAGTGATGGATGGAATACTTGATTAAATCATAGCCACTCACAATCACTTGTGGCTCCATTCCATCATCTGCTGCATAAGCTACAGTTTTGAAGAAAAAAACGTTGTTTTTAGCTCAAACTGCTCAAACGTTACCAAAAATGCAGCGACAAGTGTTACAGTGTGGTGGAAGGCCCTATGTAAACCTGGAAGGATCACCTGTTACTTATTGCTAAATGTGGGTGTTCAATTGGTACTAATGGTGCGCAAACCACTCTCGCTTCTTTCTGCACGTCTTGCCTCTTTCTGCATTTCTCTTCCTTCTTTCTGCATCTTTCTTCCTTTTTCTGCACTTCTCTTGCCTCTTTCTGCACATCTCTTCTGCTTTCGGCACCTCCCTTCTTTCTGCATCTCTCTTGCTATTTTCTGTACGTTTCTTGCTTTTTTCCTGCACCTCTCTTGCCTCTTTCTGCACCTCTGTTGCATTCTTTATGCACTTCTCTTGCCTCTTTCCGCACCCTTTTACCTCTTTCTGCACTTCTCTTGCCTCTTTTTGCACTCTCTTGTCTCTTTCTGCACCTTACTTGCTTCTTTCTTCATTTCCCATGCTTCTTTCTGTACCTCTCTTGCTTATTTCTGGCCGGTTTTTGCTTCTTTCTGCAGCTCTGTTGCTTCTTTCTGCACTTCTCTAGCTTTTTTCTACACCTCTCTTGCTTCTTTCTGCACCCTTCTTCCCTCTTTCTGCACCTATCTTCCCTCTTTCTGTACCTCTGTTGCCTGTTTCTGTACCTCTCGTGCCTCTTTCTGCACTCCTCGAGCCTCTTTCTGCAGTTCTCTTGCCTCTTTCTGCATTTCTGTTGCTTCTTTCTGCACTTTTCTTGCCTCTTTCTGCACTGCTCTTGCCTCTTTCTATATCTCTGTGGCGTCTTTCTGCATCTCTCTTTCTTCTTTCTGTATCCCTCTTGCCTCTTTCTGTACTTCTGTTGCTTCTTTCTGCACCTCTATTGCTTCTTTATGCACATCTTTTGCTTCTTTCTGCATCCCTGTTGCTTCTTTCTGTACCCCCTCTTTCCTCTTACCGGACCTCTGTTGCTTCTTTCTGTACCTCTGTTGCTTATTTCTGCAGCTCTCTTTCTTCTTTCAGCATCCCTCATGCCTCTTTCTGTACTCCTCCTCCCTCGTTCTGCACCTCTCTTGACACTTTCAGCACTTCTCTTGCCTCTTTCTGCTGTTCTCTTGCCTCTATCTACACCTCTGTTGCTTGTTTCTGTATATTTCTTGCTTTTTCCACATATCTCTTGCTTGTTTCTGCACCCCTCTTGCCTATTTCTGTACCTTTCTTTCCTCTTTCTGCACCTCTCTTGCTTGTTTCTGCAACTCTCCTGCCTCTTTCTGTAGTTTCCTTGCCTCTTTCTGCACCTCTGTTGCTTCTTTCTGTACTTCTCTTGCCTCTTTCTGCACCCTCATGCCTCTTTCTGCACCTCTGTTGCTTCTTTCTATTCTTCTCTTGCCTCTTTCTGTATTTCTCTTGCCTGTTTCTGCACCTCACTTGACTCTTTCTGCATCTCACTTGCTTGTTTCTGCAACTCTCTTGCCTCTTTCTGTAGTTCAATTGCCTCATTCTGCACCTCTGTTGCTTCTTTCTGTACTTCTCTTGCTTCTTTCTGCACCCCTCTTGCCTCTTTCTGCACCTCTGTTGCTTCATTCTGTACTTCTCCCTCTTTCTGCTGTTCTCTTGCCTCTTCATCCCTCTTGCCTCCTTTTGTACCTCTCATGACACTTTCAGTACTTCTCCCTCTTTCTGCCGTTCTCTTGCCTCTTCCTGCACCTCTGTTGCTTGTTTCTGCATTTCTCTTGCTTTTTTTCTGCAGCTCTCTTGCTTGTTTCTGCACCCTTCTTGCTTATTTCTGTACCTTACTTTCCTCTTTCTGAACCCCTCTTGCCTATTTCTGCAACTCTCTTGCCTCTTTCTGTAGTTTTCTTGCCTCTTTCTGCACCTCTGGTGCTTCTTTCTGTACTTCTCTTGCCTCTTTTTGCACCCTCATGCCTCTTTCTACACCTCTGTTGCTTCTTTCTATTCTTCTCTTGCCTCTTTCTGCACTTCTCTTGCCTCTTTCTGTATTTCTCTTGCCTGTTTCTGCACCTCTTGACTCTTTCCGCATCTCACTTGCTTGTTTCTGCAACTCTCTTGTCTCTTTCTGTAGTTCACTTGCCTCATTCTGCACCTCTGTTGCTGCTTCTTTCTGTACTTCACTTGTCTCTTTCTGCACTTCTCTTGCCTCTTTCTGCACCTCTCATGACACTTTAAGCACTTCTCTTGCCTCTTTCTGTACTTCTCTTGCCTGTTTCTGCACCCCTCTTACCTCTTTTTGCACCTCACTTCCCTATTTCTGACCCCTCTTGCCTCTTTCTGCACCCCTGTTCCTTCATTTTACACCTCTCCTGTCTGTTTCTGAAACCCTCTTGCCTGTTTCTGTACCTCTGTTGCTTCTTTCGGCACCTCTCTTCCATCTTTCTGCACCCCTCTTGCCTCTTACTGTGCCTCTGTTGCTTCTTTCTGCACTTCTATTGCTTCCTTATGCACCTCTTTTTCTTCTTTCTGCATCCCCCTTGCCTCTTTCTGTATCCCTCTTCCCTCTTATCGGACCTCTGTTGCTTCTTTCCACACCTCTGTTGCTTCTTTCTCCACCTCTCTTTCTTCTTTATGCATCCCTCTTTCCTCTTTCTGTACCCTCCCCCCACTTTCAGCACTTCTCTTGCCTCTTTCTGCTGTTCTCTTGCCTCTTTCTGCACCTCTGTTGCTTGTTTCTGTATTTCTCTTGCTTTTTCCACATCTCTCTTGCTTGTTTCTGCACCCCTCTTGCCAATTTCTGTAACTTTCTTTCCTCTTTCTGCACCTCTCCTGCTTGTTTCTGCAACTCTCTTGCATCTTTCTGTAGTTCTCTTGCCTCTCCCTGCACCTCTATTGATCTTTCTGTACTTCTCTTGCCTCTTTCTGCATCCCTCTTGCCTCCTTCTGTACCTCTCTTGACACTTTCAGTACTTCTCCTGCCTCTTTCTGCTGTTCTCTTGCCTCTTTCTGCACCTCTGTAGCTTGTTTCTGCATTTCTTTTGCTTTTTTCTGCAGCTCTATTGCCTGTATTTGCACCCCTCTTGCCTATTTCTGCACCTTACTTTCCTCTTTCTGCACCTCTCTTGCTTATTTCTGCAACTCTTGCCTCTTTCTGTAGTTCTCTTGCCTCTTTCTGCACCTCTGTTGCTTCTTTCTGTACTTCTCTTGCCTCTTTCTGCACCCCTCATGCATCTTTCTGCACCTCTGTTGCTTCTTTCTATTCTTCTCTTGCCTCTTTCTGCACTTCTCCTGCCTCTTTCTGTATGTATTTCTCTTGCCTGTTTCTGCACCTCTCTTGACTCTTTCTGCATCTCACTTGCTTGTTTCTGCAACTCTCTTGCCTCTTTCTGTAGTTCTCTTGCCTCATTCTGCACCTCTGTTGCTTCTTTCTGTACTTCTCTTGCATCTTTCTGCATCCCTCTTGCCTCTTTCTGCACCTCTCTTGACACTTTAAGCACTTCTTTTGCCTCTTTCTGCTGTTCTCTTGCCTCTTTCTGTACCTCTATTGCTTGCTTCTACATTTCTCTTGCTTTTTTCCGCAGCTCTCGCTTGTTTCTGTACCCCTCTTGCCTATTTCTGTGCCTTTCTTTCCTCTTTCTGTACCTCTTTTGCTTGTTTCTGCAACTCTCATGTCTCTTTCTGTAGTTCTCTTGCCTCTTTCTGCACCTCTGTTGCTTCTTTCTGTACTTCTCTACGCTTTTTCTGCACCCCTCTTGCCTCTTTCTGCACCTCTCTTGTCTCTTTCTGCACTCTCTCTTTCCTCTTTCTGTATTTCTCTTGCCTGTTTCTGCACTTCTCTTGCCTCTTTATGTACTTCTCTTGCCTGTTTCTGTACCCCTCTTACCTCTTTTTGCACCTCTCTTCCCTCTTTCTGACCCCTCTTGCCTCTTTCTGCACCCCTGTTCCTTCATTTTACACCTCTCCTGTCTGTTTCTGAAACTCTCTTGCCTGTTTCTGTACCTCTGTTGCTTATTTCTGCATCTCTCTTCCTTCTTTCTGCACCCCTCTTGCCTCTTACTGTGCCTCTGTTGCTACTGTCTGCACTTCTATTGCTTCTTTATGCACCTCTTTCTCTTCTTTCTGCATCCCCCTTGCCTCCTTCTGTACCCCTCTTCCCTCTTATCGGACCTCTGTTGCCTCTTTCTGCACCTCTGTTGCTTCTTTCTCCACCTCTCTTTCTTCTTTCTGCAACTCTCTTGCCTCTTTCTGTAGTTCTCTTGCCTCTTCCTGCACCTCTGTTGCTTCGTCCTGTACTTCTCTTGCCTCTTTCTGTACCCCTCATGCCTCTTTCTGCACCTCTGTTGCTTCTTTCTATACTTCTCCTGCCTCTTTCTGCACGTCTCTTGCCTCTTCCTGTATTTCTCTTGCCTGTTTCTGCACCTCTCTTGCCTCTTGCTGCATCTCACTTGTTTGTTTCTGTAACTCTTTTGCCTCTTTCTGTAGTTCTCTTGCCTCTTTCTGTAACTCTGTTGCTTCTTTCTGTACTTCTCTTGACTCTTTCTGCACCCCTCTTGCCTCTTTCTGCATCTCACTGTCCTCTTTCTGCACTTCTCTTGCCTCTTTCTGTACTTCTCTTGCCTGTTTCTGTACTTTTCTTGACTGTTTCTGCACCCCTCTTACCTCTTTTTGTACCTCTCTTCCTTCTTTCTGACCTCTCTTGCCTCTTTCTGCACCCCTGCTCCCTCTTTTTACACCTCTCCTATCTGTTTCTGAAACCCTCTTGCCTCTTTCTGCACCTCTGTTGCTTCTTTCTATACTTATTTCCCTCTTTCTGTACCCCTCTTGCCACCTTCTGCCCTCTGTTGCTTCTTTACGCACTTCTCTTGCTTTTTCTGCTCCTCTATTGTTTCTTTCTACACCCCTCTAGTCTCTTTCTGTGCTCTGCTTCCCTCTTACTGCACCTCTCTTCCATCTTTCTGCACCTCTCTTGCCTGTTTTTGAACCTCTTTCACTTCATTCTGTACTTCTCTTGCTTCTTCCTGAACATTTCTTGCTTCTTTCTGCACCCCTCATGCCTCTTTCTCCAGACCTCTTCCCTCTTTCTGCACCTCTCTTGCCTCTTTCTGTACCTCTCTTGCCTTTTTCTGTACTCCTCTGCCCTATTTCTGCAACTCTCTTTCCGCTTTTTGCAGTTCTTGTGTTTTTCTACATGTATCTTGCTTCTTTCTGTACTTCTCTCACCTCTTCCTATATTCAAAACAGAAGTGCACTGTGTCAAGTTTAAAGGTCTGTGTGCTCTCCTGACTGAGGTATATATCTACTTGTACATGTATTCTCACATGTGTTATGTATCTGAAGATAGTAGCTTAAAAAGGGGGAAGCTTATTCCATAGGTGGTCACATTTTCTCAGTGCTGCTCTGTCATTCAGTTGCACAGGCAGACATGTCTTAAGTATATAGGTGTTATAGAGCCCCTCAAAAATAATATTTAATACCCATGTGCCCTATATTATGAGCAGAAAGAACTACATACACCTTTTTGTACACACATTTACAGAGGATGCTGTTTGAAACACAGGTATTCAAGTATTTGTATGTTTATTTTTATGTAACATGTCACTAGGTAAAAGCAGAGACACATAAATGCATACCTTTACAAACTTGGTCAGACTTACCACAGTGATATGGTTAGGATTGCTGTTTTACATGTGGTAGGTCAAACATTCTGAGCAGTCGATCAATTTCAAGAGAAAAGTGAGGTTTAAGACATCTTGGGAGAAGGATTAGTGATTAGGCTACGTTGTATGAGTCTGTAGAAAGGTACAGTCAAAATAGGCCTCTTTCTGCACCTCTGTTGCTGATTTCTGTACTTCTCTTGGTTCTTTCTGCACCTTCTTTCCTTTTTCTGTACTTTTCTTGCCTCTTTCAGCATTTCTCTTGCTTCTTCCTGTACCTTTCTTCCTCTTTCTGCACCTCTCTTGCCTCTTTCTGCACTACTCTTTGTTCTTTCTGTGCCTTTCTCCCTCTTTCTGTACATGTCCTATATATGTCGACATAGTTAGGAATTAGAATTTTGAAAACCCTTAGATATTCACTGAAAAAACCACAGGTTTCAGGGACGTTATAGTTTGGCTGACATTTCACTTGTATAAAACCAGAGAAATTCAGCTGTTATAGTTAGCTGAACTAACTATAACTTGCGCACCCACAATGCACTGCTGATGATTTCACATATTACATTACCCATGACGTGGTCAGTGACATCACTGATGACATCATCTTTTTTTAAATTTCTTTTTATTCATTTTTGAAGAATCTCAAACATGGTACACATGTAGTCATACACATTTGGACATCGCAATATTCAATAGTAATGCAATTATTTGGCGGTTTCAAAATGAATACTCCACATCACAGTAGGCAGCAAGTGATCACTTGGGCAATTGGCTCTAGTACAGCACAGATACAGAATCAAAAGCAAAGAGGAAATAAAAAGAACTCATTGCAACACAGGAGGACATTAACAATTGGGGCGTTTAGCACCTGATCTTCACCATGGTTCAGATCTGAACAATAGAACATCAACATGTATTTCCAAATCTAGTAAGACACCACACGAGTGCAGGACCTATTGCTCATATATAGGCTCATCTCTCTGCGGGATGGTCATCCCGAGGGTGCGACAGTAGATAAGATTGCAGTGGTGCTCATATATCACTGGGCCTAGATGCCGCAGGCAGGAGCTCCGCATAAATCGCCAGTTGTTCCTGTCAATAAATTAAATCATTAATCCATACCTTAAATGTGGGTGCCCTGCCCTTTCCCCAGTGGCACGCTACTCTCCTCTTAGCTAGGAGCAACGCCAAGGCCACACATCTATGATGTTCCACCCACAACTGCTCCAGATACCCCAACAGAGCCATCAATGGTGACATGCCAATCAGGACATTTATCATAGCAGACAGTGTATTAAAAACACGTGTCCTGTACTCATACACCCCCGTATATTCCCAAGCTAGGTGCAGGAAGTCAGCTCCGGGGGCACGGCATCTATCACATGAATCAATGTCCCTTAAATTGTTTCTGTACATACGGACTGGGGTATAATACAGTCTATGTTGAAATTTATAATGAATAATCCGAAGCCTACTGCTAGCTGAGATTCGTTCAGTCTGCAGCGAGCAGAATTCCCACTGTTTGTCCGTCAGAGCGGTGCCTAGCTCGTGGTCCCATTTTGCCCTTGCTGATGCGGCCAGTTAATTAATTAATTAATTGTGGGTTTCACAAGCGCTAGAATCGACTCCCGAAGGAGTATCTCTGCGCTGTAGACCGCTGGGGAACCTGTCCTGGCTTTCCCTGTGAGATGGTCCCTACTGGGTATCTCCAAGGTGAAACCAGGCATCCCCGGCATACGTGGGGGGCCGTTGTGGAGATGAGGCAAGCTGATGCCCAAAGTTGCCGAGTGTGATCCCTGGTTAGAGTAGGCACCGAAGCGAGAATTATCGAGTCCGCTGACCCTGGTCCACGACCCTGCCGCGTCGGGGATAGAACCCTGGTCCCGGGCCGTCCTCTGCTTCCGGGTCTGCCACCTCTAACCAGTGAGCCACACCACTCCACCTTCTGTGTGTGTACTGCTCTGTATAGTGTCGACACCAGTCGTTTGGCTTTCTCTCCCTGGAGTACCAACTGTAGCGGTGCAAAGGTTAGTGGCTCCGAAGGGAAATCTGGAGTAATAGCCCAAATCCCTTGCTGGAGGCGAATGTACAGGAAGGTATCTAGTGGTGTTTGCTGTACACCCTGGAATATATGTTCTAGTGTGCGAAATTTCCCCTCATGATATATGTCCCCCCAGGTCTGTATATGTGTGCGATCTTTAAACTTGTGAAAGACTACATCCTGAAGAAGAGGCATGGCGGGACGATACACCAGCAGCAGCAGTGGCGAGTATAACAAAGGCGGGTCCAACATCTTACTCATATTTAGTATGGGCGAATTTTGCGGATCCGCGGTCCGCAAATTCACCCGAAATGGCAAAACAATCTGGGAGTTCACGCATTTTCCAGCGAAATCGCGGATTTTTTTGCATTTGCAATAATGTGACATGTGTACCCTAGTGTGTGTGGTGCGGGGCCAAACGGGCGGGGCTTCTATGCGAGTTCAAATGTCTCTTGTTTATAAAGAGTCAGAGACCGATCAGAGCAGCAGATGAGAAGGAAGCAGCCTCCTGGTCACAGTAAGTACACGGGGATTGCGCTCGAGAAACTCGTGGATGCAAATTCCTCCATCAAGGATTACATCTAATTGTAGGCAGTAGATATGGGGAGGAAGCACACCTGCCTAGCCTCGACCGCGCTCACTAGTTGTTTGGGCTGATTGTAATGTGTGACTGAATTTGAGCTTCAACTCGGGCACCTGCTTTATTTATATCTGTAAGTGCTTCCTGTTGAGGTTTCATTTTTGTGACAGGAGCATCGTGCCAGAATGAATCCTGCCTATATTATCCACGAAGATGCTGCAAAAAAAAAATCCGCCCGCGAGCGAATTTGTGAACTTTCGGCAATTTCGCGAGATTCGTGGATCGTGAAATTGCCAAAAATTAGCAAATTTCGCAAGCGGAACGGATTTTGCGCCCATACTTGAATCATATGTGCCCAGGCAGCTTCCGTGCAACTCACCGTGGTTGGCGCCCTGTCCTGACCGGGAAGCGGAGTATACACTGCACCATCAATGGGGATAGGAAGAGCAAGCCAATGCTTTGCCGCCACCTGAGGCATATATCGTGGCTGATGTACCCAGAAGTAGGCGTAATGTGCCTGTGCGCTGTAATAGTATAGTTCAAAGTTAGGTACGCCAAATCCCCCCTGGGAATATGGCCTAGTTAGGACATTCCACTGTAGTCTCGCATTTCCCCCCCCACACTAATCGTGTCAGTTCCGATCGCAGTTGTTTAAAAAAGAAAGCTCCCGGGTGAAAGGGTACATTAAGGAACAGGTAAAGTAACTGGGGCAATATCACCATCTTAATCAGGGACACACGCCCCGCCATGGAGAGAGGGAGGGGGATCCATTGTGATATGCTATCTGCAATGCGAACCATGATGGTCCCATAATTAAGACGCATCAGCTCGTCCCTACCTCTCGTTACGCGGATGCCCAGATATTTCAGTTCATCCTCGCACCATGCCATCGGGTAGTCCAGGAGAAAGCGAGTCGTCGCATCAGTAAGGGGGAAGATACAAGACTTACCCCTGTTTATCTGAGCCCCCGAGAGCCTCCCGAAGACTATAAATTCTCGAAGGATTGGATTCAAGTTCTGTTGGGAGTCTCGTATGTAAAGCGTGATATTGTCCGCGTAGAGGGAAACCAATATCTGCCTCATATTGCATCGCAGTGCTCTGTCTCAATGGTGTTGCCTTAATTTAGCTGCCAGTGGCTCCACAGCTATCACGAACAGCAGAGGTGACAGGGGCATCCCTGTCTAGTTCCTCTCGTTATTGAGAACCCCTCGGAGGTTCTACCATTAATCACCACTCTGGCTACAGGCGAACAGTACAATAATTGATCCAAGAGAGGAAAAGAGGGGGGGAATCCCATGCGGGACATTACACCGAACACGTAATCCCATTCAATGGAATCAAAAGCCTTTGTGGCATCTAAATAAACCGTCACCAAAGGCAACTCCGAGGATACATTATTCAAGACTGTAAAAAGAGTTCTCAGGTTGTGAGATGTCGCACGTCCGGGTACGAAGCCCGACTGGTCGGGCAAAATTAAGTTTTCCATGAGTAGACTGAGACGAGTAGCAATGAGCTTAGCTAAGCTCTTTACATCACAATTGAGCAATGACAGGGGTCTATAAGAATCACAATGTTGCGGTGTCTTCCCTGGCTTTAAAAGGAAGATGATGATTGCCTCCCTCATGGAGAGAGGGAGATGCCCCACCTCCAGTGCGCCCTCATATACCTCGCGCAGTATGGGAGCCATCATGTCTATATACGTTTTATAAAACTCTATGGGGATGCCGTCCGACCCTGTTGCCTTCCGGGACTGCATATGCATGATTGCCTCTCTGACCTCATCAAGTTCGAACAGGGCACACAGAAATTGCCGCTGTACATCGCTCAGCAACCCCAATGATACGTCGCCCAAGTAAGCATCTAAATCAAGTTCCTCTTTCCGCGTAGTCGTATACAATGCGGTGTAGTGCGCGGTGAAGGCATAAGCGGCCACATGCATCATTGTAGGATTTTGCAGTTCCTAAATTGCGAAAATTAAGGAATCGCAATTTAGGAATTGCAAAATCCTATGCATCAAGAAATCCTAAAGTTTTTAGGATTTCTTAATTTTCGGAAATTGCGATTCCTTAATTGCGAATCGCAATTAAGGAATGGCATTACATAGATTCCTATGGGCCTAGAGGCCCATAGGAATCAATGCCGTTTTGCATTTCTTTTTTTTTTAACTTGCAATTTGTTGATGCATTGCAAGGGTGCAGAGGGGGGTCCAAAGGACCCCCCCCTGCACCCCTGAAATTTATTTTAAAGTGCATGTTTCACACACACATGTCCTAAGGACATGTGTGTCTGTAACATGAAAGTTTAAAAAATGCATTTTTTTGCTTTTTTAAAGATTTTCGCAAATTAACACGAGGGTCAACCTCGTGCTAATTTGCACTTCCTATTTCAAAATTCGCATTTTTTTCAAAATTGATGCATTGCATTTAAGGAATCGCACAAATGCGATTCCTTAAATGCATTCGCATTTTTAGGAAATGCAAAAAAAAGCGAATTTTGAAACATTGTTTCATGCATCCCAAAAACGTAATTAGGAAGCGCAAACGGCCGAATTTACCGATTCGCACCGTTTGCACTTCCTAAATAGGTTGATGCATGTGCCCGTTAGTATTTTCGTGGTGTCCCTGTATACCATGCCATCCAACCCCTCCAAATCCAGTATCAAATTAGAACCTCTTGACCGTCTAATAGTCTCAGCTAGTGCCTTCCTCGGCCTCTCCCCCTCAGCATAGCGGTGGGCTACCCAGTACTTCCCCCGGAGTCTCGCCTCTCTACGAGCCTCATTCATATATTCTGTGAGCTTGTTCCTAAACCGTGATTGTGTTACGCCATCTGGTCTTGTAGACAGCCTCCCCTCCAATGATTTAAGTTCGGTCTCCAGTGTGTGTAGCATTTTCGTAATATCTTTGAGTACGCCAGCTCCCTTCGCTATGCAAAAGCCTCTCAACGTTACTCTGAACGCCTTCCAGATTGTCTCTACACTGTCAACCGAATCCTTAATACCTTCGATGCTGATGACGGAACCGCTCCGTCATCAGCTGCGGTGGCACTGTGCTGATGACGGAGCGGCTCCATCATGGTCCTGCGGCCGCACCTGCGCGGCGCGGATTCCGCACCTGCGCTGGGCGTTCTATTGAGCGGGCGGGGCCATGACGGAACCGCTCCGTCATGAGCACAGCCAAACCGCGGCTGATGACGGAGCGGTTCCGTCACCAGCATGCGGCCGCCGCGCGGCCGCCCCGCCCCCTTAGCCCTGCGGCGGAATAGCCGCCGCAGTGAAGGGGTTATTACGTAGAAAAAAAGGCCTGTATTTTTTCCCTGAGCTCTTCCTGGAACACAGTGTCCAGCAAAATAGTAGGATGCAATCTCCAACTACCTCATGGGGGACCATAATCTGCCGAGGACAGTGTAAACCTGACCAGTGCATGATCCGAGTAGGTCCTGGCTAAATGATGCACTTGCAGGATCGCCGGGCATAGCCCCATGCTAAGGAATATATATTCTAGCCGTGCCCACGACGCAGCCTGAGCAGTGAAGTGTGTGCCCTCCAGGTCATTAGGATGTAAATTCCTCCACACATCTATCAAATTGTAGTCCGTGAGTGTGGAATGGAGCATGGCATGGGCCTTTGTGTAATGATGAGGGGCTGGGTGAGATCTGTCAACGTCTGCACTGCGTGCAATGTTAAAGTCACCACCCCATATTATATGGTTGGATCCAATGTCTATGAGTTTTTCCCATACTTCCACAAAAAACTGCGGGTCATCCACATTCGGACCATAGCAACAGGCTAGAGTGACTGAGTCAGGCCCCAATCTCCCCCAAGCCAGGCAAAACCTACCCTGAGTATCCCATGCAGCTCCCACTAGTGTGAATGGAGTGCGCTTTTTGACCAGTATCGGCACGCCTCATATGAGGAGTGGGAAGAAAAGATCCTGTGTTCCACCCATTTACAGGCAAAGGTGGTAATATGTTTCGGGTTAAAAGGTGTCTCCTGCAGCATTGCTATGTGTGTCTGGTGTCTATCAAGATAGGATAGTATCTGGCGTCTCTTACGCGTATCTCCCAGCCCCCGTACATTCCATGTAACAATGTTCAGTTTAGCTATAGCCATGAAGGTCATGGGCTAGGTAAGTCAACATTCCCACAATTCTCTGCCCGAATGCCCCGCCTCCCTAAATCTGCTACCCATAATTTATCAAGTCCTGTGCCACCTGTAAAACCATGAAACCGCAAAGACCAATTGTCCACCTTCTGCGAAAAAAAAGAAAACCACGTCCATGTATATTGACAACCATGTGCACCCACAACCCACCCGAACACACCCTCCCCGACTTGTGTCCAACCAAAGTTTTTCGCAACCTATCTTCTCCCACCCACTGAAGCAACCCAATCTTGCCAGAATCCAATACCCACCCTCCCTCCCTACCTCCCATCTGTAACAAACCCCACATTACCTCCCCTTTACATTTTGTGAAATGTACATCCATGGGGGAATACCCGTTGGGGGAACCTGTCTAGATAGCTACGCAGTGTCCTCGCTCCCTTCAAACTTTCCCCAGATGGCGCATCAGGCCCTGCGTTGAGGGGGGAGCGGGGTCTGGAACCACAATAACATTTAAGCAATTGAGCCACAATGAAAAGATCTTACCTCGCCCCAGCCCGACTGGCCGCAACAGCACAGCAGTCAGTAACAGTTCACTCCAGCGTTTACAAGCAAATTACTGGATACAGTCATTCCAAGTCCTCATTTTCATCAACGTGACCAGGATGCTGCGAAGCCTCCGGGCACCCTCTTCCTCGGTTTGCTTGCTTCAATGTTTGTGGAAAGTCCTCTGCCTGTTGGGGAGACGTGAAGAATCGCTGTTTTCCTTGGTGTGTCACTCTGAGCTTTTCAGGATACAAGAGCGCATAATCAATTTGAGCCGATCGTATTTTCTGCTTGACCTCCACGAACTTGGGTCTCTCCTCCTGTACTATGGGCATGAAGTCTGGGTATATGGAGAAGGTGTTACCATCATACGTCAGCTTCTGCCTGGTCCTCGTTGCTCTGAGGGTCCCTAGAGTTCAATAATCTGGCGATTGTGGGTCACGGGGGGCTACCAGGCGCGGTCCGAGGGTTCTGTGCACCTGTTCCATTATGAACTGCGAGGAAAAACCATCCTTTCTGATGGCCTCCAGCAATAATTTCTCAATATAGTACTCCATTCTACCAGTATTTGTCGATACTGGTATGCCTATGATACGTATGTTGTTGCGCCGACTGCACGCTTCCAAATCCTCGTTTTTGGCGGCTATTACTCAAAGAGCTTATCCATTCTCGTGAGCTGCGCCGTATGCGTGGCAGTGCGGTACAAAAGGGGGTGGTGATGGATGGAGCATCTGAACTAATCAAACAATCACACCCAGTCAGGGCTAAAGAACGGTGATGGATTAAACCCAGATCTGTTGATTGGGTGTGAGTGTTTGATTGGTTCAGATGCTTCGTCCATATCCACCCCCTTTTGTACCGCTTTGTTCGCCATAAGTTGGCAGGGTATGCTCAGACGTGAGTCCCTTGCTCACTTTGCCACTGGATTCAAACAAGCCTGGCTGAAGACGGCTGTAATGCCAGAAACCGGTCCTAGGAAGCTTGTTTCTGGTCCAGGGAAGGCTTTGCTTGGCAGTTCGGGATGGACTGTTCCCATGAGGCACAGGGTCAGACTGATTTGCATATGGCCATATCTGAACTGGGGTGGCAGAGTGGGCTAAAGAACGGTGATGGATTAAACCCAGATCTGTTGACTGGGTGTGAGTGTTTGATTGGTTCAGATGCTCTGTCCATCACCACCCCCTTTTGTACCGCTGTATGCGTGGCAGTGACATCGTCCGTTTCAGATATGCGTTGTTCCACCTCTTTAATACGGTCTTCGTGGCCATCTAGTTTGTGTGCAATGGCACCATCCTGGACGGCATCCGGTCCACCTTGTCCACCACTGTTGCGAAGCCCTGCCCCATCTCCTGCAGAATATTAGTAATGTCCGGAGCCTGTGAGGCAGTCCCACCGCCGGGGCTCCACCATTTCCTGCTCCTGATCATCAGGAGCAGACTTGCTTCCTCTCTTTGACGCGTCAAAAGTCAGTTTGGGCTGCCGAGTGTCAGGCTTCCCCATAATTCCCCATAATTCAAAATGTCTAACACCCTCAGCGTGTACGTCAGGAGTGCTCAATGCGTATCTTCCTGCCCAGTGATAAGTGTCTGGACCAGGCTCCTCGGTCTCAGCAGTTGACCCCCTTCTACACCACCGTTTCATCGTTTGTCTCTGTCCAGTGCTCCACAGCACCCGCACCACACCGGCACTGTTGCTCGCCCAATTCAATAACAGCCGCAGAAGCAGTACACCATTGATTTCAGCTGCCCCCACCCGGTATACAGCAAATATGTACAAGTCCTCGCGCTCCACTGAATATTTTGTTAGATTGGTTGCTCTCAGGGCTCCATAGGGCACATCAGCAGCAGGCTACCAGATCTGGGAGTCATCAGCAGCGTGTATCATCCAGTTCCCACAACATGGGGGAGGGTCCTCGCTGTGGCTACCTATACTCAGTTCTCCCACGTCACCTCACAGTACTCCGCTGCTCGAGGGAAGCTGATCGCGGCTGCCCCACACCGTGCAATCTGATCCTGTCCTGCATCACACCGAGTGCACCTGGAGGGCAGTTCTGTATGTTGCTCAAAATTCAGCATATTTAATGCTCAATATTCAGGATAAATGCAGGATATCAGTCCCAGGAAGCAGGAGCCTCACAGCAGTGCGGCCATACTGCTTGCGCGCCCTCTAGCGCCCCCCCCCACTGATGACATCATCTACTTAATATCTGATGTGCCTCCTCACACCCTAATATAACCTTTCATACACCCACTCTAAAATAGACTATCATTTTCGAAACCATAGACACACCAATACCAGTTAGTACATACCCACTCACTGATTCATAGGTCTATACACATATCCACTCACTCACCCATACAGTCACTCATACACACAATCACTCATCAATACAGCTACTGATATATGCACTCATACACTTATACAGCTACTCATACACTGCCACTCACTCACAGATTTACTCACACACCTAGTCAGTCACCCAAAAAATCAATCACACTGCCATTCACTCACCTATACAGTTATACACATGCCACCTCACTTATTCATACAGATACTAACAAATATTTACTCTCTTCTACAATCACTGACACAAGCACATACTCATCCATACAGCCACTCTCACAATCACTCACTCTCACATACAGTCACTTATATACTCCAACACTCACATACATTGCCTTTCACATATATAGTTACTCACACATATAACACTGATATATCCATTCACTCACCAACACAGCCATATACACAATCACTCACCTATACAGCCACTCACAGATGCACTCCTTAACCCATACACCCAGTGAATCACCCACTCATACATTCGTGCAGGCAGTCATAAAACCCCACCCACCCACACAGACACCCAAACAGGTACTCATACAACCAATCCTATATATATATATATATATATATATATATATATATATATATATATATATATATATATATATATATATATATATATTACCTACTAGCAGTCGCCAGCAGATAGTTATAGTTAGAACCTAGTTTTGATAGTAAAGGCATTTATTGATTTGCTAATAACTTTGGTGTCCTTTTACAAATTTTTGTGAAATTCTCTAAAAATAAAGTCTATCTAGGTTCGCTTCTATCCTGAAAGTTTGGGGGTTATTCGTCAAGCGGGGACTGAGAAAAAAGGGGGTCCCAAAATGCATTTTCCCCATATTAATTTCCATAGGAAATTTTGCAACGAGCTACAGCACGAACTGCTGAACAAAATTACCCCACATTTGGCAGAAATGTAGAGCCTGGTTCAGAAAGTGACCTTTTTTTTAAATTGTGTAAATCCGTTCAGTAGTTTTAGAGAAGTTCAAAAAATAAGAGTCAAAAAATCAATTTCCCATAGGAAACTTTGTACAAGGCTTCAGCTGAAACTACTGAATGCAATTACCCCAAATATGGCACAAAGGTAGTGTGTGGGTCAGAAGGTGACCTTTTTTTTAAATGGTGTAAATCCGTTCAGTAGTTGCTGAGAAATTAGAAAAATAAAAGTTTTGATATGCCGTGCACGAGCTTCACTGTGATTGGCTGCCAACAAACCAAACCAGGAAGTGTTGGCAGCCATCTTGTGACTCGGTAGAAGAGAGTCTCCAGAAAACAGAGAAGCAAAGATATAAAACAAGAGAATGGGGCAGTGTAGAAACACCCTGACCCCCTAGGTGTGCTGAGGGGGTCCCAAAAGGACCCCCAGGGCGAAAAAAGCATTTTCAATTTTAAAAGAAATCGGCGCAGTTTGCGCTGGGATCGCGGGTTCCCGTGTTTTATTTTAATGAGGTCCGCGGATGGGATTGTTAAAAAATGATAGCAGGGCTTGCTGGGGCAGCGGGGGCCCGCTGTGGTCCACGCAGCTCTGGGGCTTCAGTCATGTTGTGAGGGGTGTTGCGTGACCCCCCTCTTGGAGCCCTGCTTGTGCATATAACTTTGGCATCGTTTGACGAAGGTTTAGGAAATTATCCAAAAAATGTCTCCTTTTTGATCAGCTCCTATATTGGAAAAATTTGTGGGTTATTGGTCTGTGGGGTTGAGAAACAAGGGGGTCGCAAGACATGCTTTCTCCATGCAATTTCCATACAAAACTTTAGAGAAGAGTACAGGTGAAACTGCTGAACGGAATTCGACACATTTAGCAGGGAGAAAGGTGATGGTTCAGAAAGCACACTTCTGTTTAAATGGTGTAAATCCGTTCAGTAGTTTTTGAGAAATATCAAATTTTACAGATATTGACATTTAAGAATTCTGACATCTGATTGCTGAGGAGTTACGAGCATGAGCTTGCGGCTGATTGGCTGTAAACTGTTGAAATAAGGAAGTGTTGGCAGCCATTTTGTGTTTCAGACTGTCAGCTCGCATCTGTTCGTGTAGAAGCCATTGGGTTCGTAGTTTTACCTCTGCGAGGCAACACTGGTATTTGTGTCTGTTTGAGATACCCTTTTCACGCTGCCTCTCCCTACATCAGTAGGTCATGGTTATGTTATGTTATGTTATGTTAAATGCAATTTTTAAAGCGCTCGTACGCCCGTGGGCTTCATGGCGCTGTCGGGAGGAAGAGATGATACATGTTGCTGTGAAAACTACTATAAATAGGCTTGCTCAAACAGCCAGGTCTTCAAGGCATGTCTAAACGTGAGCAGATCTTTACTATGTCTGAGTGGTAGAGGTAACGAATTCCAGAGGGTGGCAGCGAGGTGATGAAAGCAGCTGCCCCTTGTCGTTTCCTTTTAAATCGAGACACCACCACTAGTGTTTTCTGGGCAGATCGGAGTTGTCGTGTGGGGACATATTTTGTCACTAGATTTTTAATAAAAATTGGTCCACAGTTGTTTTGATAGAGCGCGCGAGGCCACCCGACCAATAGTTTTCGCCGTTTCCGGCTTCAGGGCCCATATACTTTCAAATCACCATATACATTAATCAGGTGACTTCACGAGCTCTACCAAGTTGATGTGTGTGTGTTCCCTGCTAATAATTTTCAGTGCACCCGACTTACCATCCACCGATGCGGGTACCTAATGACCACAATGAATCAGGGAGCTAGCTGTAAAAGAAAGGCAGCAAAATACAAACCCAAACAATAACATTCAAATACTGTTTAAATGACCACGGACAACTGGAAGTTTTAAAATGTTTATCTAAAATTCATTATTTTCTTGCATGAGGTACAGTAAAATAAGGCAATCAATAACCAAGATAACGTAAATTATATAGGCATAAAGAAATAATGACAGGGTAATCATTCAAATGTAATATGAAATACAGATGGAAAATACTATAAAATCTCAGAAATGTTTAAGCATGGACAGTTTTATGCATGAATAACTATGGGAGGGCCTATAAAGAGTAACACGCTTCACTTAAGGTGAATGGGCCTTTGAACAATCTAGGCAATGAAGTTCTAGACCATATCAGAAAATTACAAACTGCAATGCAAAATATAATTTCTAACCAGTGAGAAGACATAGGAACAAACCTTTGAAAAATATGTAATTGATTTTCAATAGTTGCGGAAAGGCATGGAAAATATAACATATGCAATGATGAACTTTATTAAAGCAAAAGTTAGAAATTCAGAAGGTGCAAGATTTAAGAGTTTCAGAGCAATATTTACCTAGAAAGGTGTGGAAACCAAACCCTGGCCACGGGTCAGTTAAGGACAGGAAACCCTCAAGGAAGGATACCCCTCAAAGGACAGCAGGTGCAGAATGGACACCCAGGACAGAACAGGATACCCTCGGAATAGGAGTCAGGACAGGACCCTCAGGACAGGACAGCAAACCCTCAGGACAGGACCCTCTTCAGGACAGGACCGGAACCCACAGTTCGGAAGCAACGCCTGCGCTCCACCCGCTCTGCAGCTATCGATCAAGACCCCGATTGGGTCAGCGAACTCCCAGCTAAGTGCTTTGCCAGCACTTTAAGGTTCAGTAGAACCTCAGTCTATTGTCAAATTCGGACAGAGTGCTTCGCAGCGCTCTGTATCTTCAGTCACCTATTGAGTGCGTTGGGTCAGTGACAGGTCAGCTAAACCAGACAAGTCGGACGGTTCACTAGGTGAACCCAGGGTAGATATACAGTTTGGGGACAGTGTACCACCCCCCAATGTTGCAAAGTGTCAGAATCCCTTAATTTCGATTGGTCCTAAGGTAGGATTTGGGTAACACACCAATCACGACATAGTGTTTCAAGCCTACATTTGCATAATAGGGTACCGCCTAACTAGATTGGGGTTCTCATGAGAACTGGTGCAGAAATACAATGGTAACTTTAACATTGTTGCTCTGTGAGCACATATGATTGGTTCAGCCGAGTTTTCGGGTCGTTTCTCAGGAGCATCTTGCTCATCACTGCCAACTGGCTGTGTTCCATCAGTCAAGGTCTGTCATGCCTCGGCAAGTCGCGCAGGCGCAGAGGGACCTCCAAGATGGTTCTCGGCACAGACAAAACCCCATTCCCCGCGGTACATGAAAAGTAAGCGAAAACAAATTAATACATAGTAATGTCATTATGAAAACACATCACAGGATTTATACTTTTAACTCATCATCAAGAAATAAAACTATTGCGTTTAAATGTTAGCCACATTGATACAGTCACAAGAGCAGTGGCACGAGCAGTACCACATGATAAGCACAGCTATGAATTACGCATGCGCATGACTTTCCCTCCACTTCTGCAGACGCGTCAGGACACGTGAGTGTGGCTGACGCATGCGCAGTAACTAAATACAAGCGGCGGCCATTTTAGATGACTCGAGTAAATTATTTTAGTAAAACACATGTGCAAGCTTCACGATCCTTATCCAAACTAAACATAAATGTTAGTAGAACATACACTTGTTACCGTATTACACATAAACGAGGTTCTTGACTTCGGCAAGCCGCAAAATATGCGAAGCTTTGCTTCATCAATCCCCTCTTTGATGATATTTACTATCATCACAAATTATAATGGAACCAGATGCCAACTTTCTTTCACACTTTATAAAGTTCTATCTCTTCCAGCAACCGTTCTAACTTTTCTCTCTCAGTTTTAGTAGGGTGGGAAGTCTTCACCTTTTTGTATATCTGATCATTCACTTCCTCTAATTCAATTATTATTATTATTATAGGGGCTTATAGAGCGCCTGGTGACGTCTCTCGACGTGTCCCCGCGCTCAATCTCATCCACACTTCGTTTCACTCCTCTTGCATTTACCTCGTGCTTTTTGGTGCGCTTGCGGTATTTACAGCACAAGAAAATGGAAAGTATAATAAGACCTATAATACCAATTGGCATCAGAATTTTGAACAATAAGCTTTTACCTATGCTAGCAAGCCAATGACCTACATTTGAGAGACCATCTACCAGTCTCTTCCAGGCACTATCAACCTCGAGTGGTTTGAGTTCTTTTGCCAAATTAGTAATGTTTTTCACATATCTTTTGATCTGTACACTTTTATCCGGAATATAAGTGCAACAATGTTGCGCCTTCAACATCCGGCAGACTCCGCCCTCTTTCGCTAATAAGGTGTCAAGAGCAAGTCGATTCTGCAAAACCATTGATCTGATCGCAACCATTTCAGTATTGACCAGCAGAAATCCATGAGCTGTTTCAGTAGACAGCACATCCACTATAGTAGACAATTTGCAAATTCTGTGAGTGTTCAGAACCACTCCCACTCCAGGTATCAGTGCACTGAAAATACTACCCATAATTTCACCTATACTTTCTCTTTTACTACGCACTAAGCCATTAGTATCTTCATTGCTTCCAGCTTTCCCATTCACATGGTATATTTTCGGGAAGACAATACCAAAGTAGCAGCTTCCATACCAGTGATCCGGCAATTTGAAATAAGCCTTGTCCCCACAAATATAATAAATTCCAGGAAACACAGGCTCTGACCCATTTTTGAAACCCCAACCTCCAATTACCTTGTAATTATGTTCGCACTCACTGGAACCAATGAAAACATTATTATAATAGCTAGTCTTCTCGCGGTGAAGACATAGCTTGCCTTTCTTTTCAAAATCCAGCAACAGAGCAGGACCCGCTCCACCAGATGAGGTGCCTTCCATGTTCTCTGCCCACTTTGGCTTTTTCTGACTTTCGTCATTAGCCTTCTTTTGAATTTTAATTCTTCTTTTCTCTGCCATGTTCAGGAACATCTTTTCCTGCTCACGCAAAGAACAAGTCAAGTTATCTCTGTGTGCGTCTGCTATGTCAATGTTACCTATAGTCAGAAAGTAGTCTCCCATATATCTTATGGTGTCACTTTTGGTATGTACAGGATTCAAGTTCCCACGTATAGGAAGTTCAGAAAAGATCACGTCATTGTTAGAGTAATAGTACTGTAACGGTCCTCTTTTGTAAAATAAACTAGCTAAAATGCTACAGGAGATTCCATATGTCAATGGCAGGTGATGGTATGTCACGCCTTCAGCCACAGAAGTAGGTAGCTTCATGCAGACATAGCAATCTTCAATTTCCATAGTCTCTACATAGTGTATTAACAAGTTTGCGAAAACATTTAAGTGTGTCTTGTTCTTAACTCCATGATAATGTAGTCCTCCCTCATCTGATGCTTCTAAGTTTTGTTTTGTTTGTCTCAGGGCTCTTTCATGTCTTGCTACACTCTGTGTTGTTAGCTCCTCACTGTCAGTATTTACAACTTCAGTAGGGACAATGTTAGTATCTTTACTTACAGAAAAGGGAATGAAAATTGTTAGTCCTATCCAGATAACTATCAGTACTACTACACTACATATACACACCTTGCAACACGTCTTAAAACGGCTGCAACTAGGTCTACCATTCACTGTTGAATCAGACATTTTGGCTCAGAAGGAGTTTCTCGACCCCTCTTTTTGGCTTTACACAACTAGCTTACTTTGTGCAAATTCACGGTGGTTCGTCTTCTTCTTCAGCTGAGTACTCAGGGACGGGCTCTCCGTCGCTCACGTCAGTTATATCAAGATCGTCAAGTTCTTCCAAAACCAGTGTCCATTCAGGAGACTTGTACTTTTTGTTTTGTCTTTTTATTCGTTCACTCCTTCTTTTGGAAGAGTCTTCTTCTTGCTCTGCTATCCGAGCACTTCTTCTTGCTTCTGCACGTTTTTCTTCCACTGTCTTTATCCTTAGTCTCAATCTTTTTACAAACCTAGGCTCAAGGTTGTTTCTTTTCTTTAGTCTCTTAGTCGGTACTTGGACTTCACTTTCTTCTCTTATTCTCTTGTTCTCTTTATCTTGTGGCAATTCTTCTCCACTTTCTTCTTCTACTTCCCCTATCTGGCTAGTTCCAGGGCTAGCATCAAATTCTTCTGCCTGGTTGCTAATCTGGCCTTGTTCAGGAATATTTTGTTTTTGGCTTTCGATTGTCTTTGTTTCTGTTTCTGTTTCCTGAACCCGTTCTTCTAACCCTCTCTGATCCTGTTCAAGCACTTCGATCTCTTGATTTTCTTCTGCTCGAACTATCACTCTATTTCTAGTCTCTCCTTTATCTGCATCAGGTGTTAGCGGTGGTGTATCGAACACCTGCTCTGTCCCTGTCTGACCTTCTCCTTCCTCAGTTTTGATGTGAATCTCAAGCGGCTGAGGTTCTTCGCCTGTGCCTTGCTTTTCCTGACTAGTCCACTCTCTACCTTCACTAAGTCGCTCTCTTGTTCTGATAGGATCTTCGGTCAGATCAATCATCGGTATCCATTCTTCTGGCCATATGCTTGGCAGCTCGTCTTCAGCTACTCCTGGCTCAGTTTCCTGGACCTCTTCAGCAGGCTGGATTCTTGGCAGTTCGTAGTCAACTACTCCTGGGCCAACGTCTGCTGTTCCTGCAACCTGACTGGTGCTGGGCTGCTCGTTGTCAGCTGCTTCTGGACTGGCTCCTGCAGGGTCCTCTGCTGGTTGCCCTTCTTCTGCAAATTCTTTGTCTGGTAATACCTTCTGGGTGTGTCCAGCGTGGATCCACTGGGGAACACCTGCGACCTTCACTGCAGTGGTTGTTACCAGGATTACTTGGCGTTTCTTTCCCCACCTTGGTGCCAGACAATTAGATCGAGTGTGCTTCTTTATTTTGACCCAGTCTCCTGGAACCAAGTTGTGGAGAGGAGTCGTTGGATTGAGGATGCCGTCGTCTCCAATCTGGCGAGAGATAGAACGCACTTGGTCACCCAATCTTCTGCAGTATTCAAGCACCAAATCATCAGTAATACTCAACAGTTTGCTTCCTGGCACCCATGCTTGTCTCATCACTCTTCCCATAATGATTTCATGGGGACTTAGGCCTGTCTTGCGGTCAGGAACACTTCTCAGTCCCATCAGGACCAGGGGCAGGGCCTTCACCCAGGTCATGCCAGTAGCATCTGTCAGCTTTGCTAGTCTGTTTTTGATAGTTCCATTTACTTGTTCCACTATTCCAGAAGCCTCTGGGTGGTATGCACAATGGAGTTTCTGCCTTATTCCAAAGGCCTTACAGAGTTCAGCCAGTATTTCATTCTGGAAATGTCCACCCTTATCTGATTCAATAATGTATGGTATTCCGAATCTAGGTATCAGTTCTTTTAGTAAACACTTCGCTACTGTCAGTGCGTCACTTTGGGGAGTAGGGTAAGCTTCTACCCATTTTGAAAATACGCAAACAATGACAAGGACATATCGTTTCCCTTCACAACGGGGCATGGTGATGAAATCAATCTGTATCCTTACAAAGGGACCCCCTGATCTCCCAATCTTGCTCAGTTCAACCATTGTCCTCTTGCCTGGGTTCATCTGTTGACATGACAGGCACCTCTGGCAGAGGGACTCTGCTACCTTCCTGAACTTCTTACTGTACCAAGTCTGTTGAAATACCAGAATCATGGCATCCCTACCAATGTGTGATCCTTCATGTATTAATCTTGCCATTGTGCCAAGCAAGTGTCGGGGTAACACAGGCATACCAGTTGGGCCCAAAATCACACCATCCACACGTCTCGGTCTACACCCATCCTCCTTCCATTTCTCTCTTTCTTGCCAAGGAGCCGATTCCTGCCACTCTCTCACTTCATCCCATGTAGGCACTTCTTCAAACACCTGAAGCTGGCAGCTGGTTCCTGGCCCCCCTCGTTTTGGATTTACAATATACCGATCTTTGGCACACCATTGGGCCACTCGATCAGCATAATCGTTTCCCAGTGATACTTTGTCCATGCTCTTTTTATGAGCAGCACATTTTACCACTGCCAGTTCTTTGGGCAACTGGATGGCCTCTAAAAGGTCATGAACAACCTTTGCATTCCGAATGGGAGTACCTGAGGAAGTCATGAATTCCCTCTGTAGCCACAATTGGCCAAAGTCATGCACAACTCCATAACAGTACTGACTGTCAGTATACACTGTTATGCGTAAGTCCTTCCCAATTTTGCAAGCTTTTATCATAGCAATCAATTCGGCTACTTGTGCAGACTTGATGTTATATAGGTAACCTGCTTCTTCAATTTTTGTAAAAGAGACTACTGCATAAGCAGCACTCAGGCCTCCTAGTTCATGTCTTAGACAGGAACCATCCACAAATAGTTCTTTATCATGTTCAGGCAACGGCGTTTCTTTTATGTCTGGGCGTGGTTTAGTACTGAACTCTGTCAGGTCAATGCAGTCATGTTCATCATCATCCCCACCTTCCATTTCCAAGGGGTCGGGGAGCAAAGTGGCAGGGTTCAGAATACCGCACCTAACAATGCTTACATTTGCTGCACCCACAAGAATCCTCTCGTATTTAGTCAGCCGACTAGGGGTGAGATACTGCGTTTTAGTTCTGGTCAATAGAATTACTACTCCATGCGAAACATACACAGTCACAGGATGTCCCATGACAATGGACTCACTTTGTTCTAAACTTGCACAGGTAGCAGCTACTGCTTTCAGACAGCCTGGTAACCCAGCAGCTACTGGGTCCAAAGTGGCAGAGAAATAGGCCACAGGCCTTCTGGTCGTGCCATGTTCTTGAGTCAGGACTGACAATGCGCAATTATCGCGAGTGTCACAGAATAAGGCAAATTCTTTGGAATAATCTGGCATTCCCAACGCAGGGGCTGTACACAGACAGTTTTTCAGTCTTGTGAAAGCCATTAGGCTTTCATCGTCCCACTCTACAATATCTGGCATTCCTCTCGTGGTCATTTTTATCAAGGGCCTGGCTAAGGCTGCAAATCCCAGAATCCACTGCCTGCAGTACCCTAATACACCCAGGAACATTCTGACATCTTTTTGAGTACGGGGCAACTGCATCTTTTGAATTATTCTCACTCTTTCTGATGTGACTTTTCTGACACCCTTTTCTATCTGGTGTCCTAGATATTTCACTGATTTCGCACAGAACTGTAGTTTGTCAGGGGCCACTTTATGCCCTTTCTCACACAGATGATTTAGGAGGGCAATGGTGTCAACTACACAGTCCCTATGACTTTTAGACGCCAGTAGAAGGTCGTCTATGTACTGCACTAACACAGAGTTCCCAGGTAAGATCAAAGTCTCTAGACATTTTTTCAAGATCTGATTAAAGATAGAGGGGCTCTCTGTATACCCTTGAGGGACCCGGTTCCAACAATACACGTGACCCTCGAAGGCAAAAGAGAAAAGAAATTTGCTGTCGGGGTGCAGGGGTATTGAAAAGAATGCATGACATAAATCAATCACAGTGAACCATTCAGCATCCCAAGGAATCTGGTACAATATCACTGCAGGGTTCGGGACAATAGGGCAGCAAGGAACTACAATTTTGTTAACCTTTCTCAGGTCTTGCACTACCCTATACTTGCCACTAGGCTTTTTGATGCCCATAATCGGTGAGTTGCATGGGCTGCTCATCACTTCCTGTATGATGTCTCCTTCTAATAATTTTTGTATTTCCAGAGTGACACCTGCTTTCACTTCAGCATTCATTCGGTAGGGCCTAGTGTTAGGATATACTGCATTGTCCTTGATGGCTATCTGTATGGGGTCCACATCTTTCATCAACCCCACATCTTTTCCAGTGAAATCCCACACCTCTGGCTTTACTGCTTCCTGGAGTTCTTGGGGCAAGTCCTGCAGGGTCAATCTTTTAATTTCTGAGTCAGGTCTAAGTAACAATAATTTATAAATGCCATCTTCATCTGGGGTCTGTATTTCAACACCTTTTGGTGTGCAAAAGATGGTACAGTTCATTTTGCACAGCAAATCACGACCCAGTAGATTCACTGGACTGGTGTCACAGACGACAAATCTATGCATCTGTTTAAAATTTCCAATTGAAATCTCCATTGGTTCGGTAACAGGAGTACTAATCAATTGATTAGATACACCCACTACTTGGATATTTTCTCCCGAGAGGGGTAGGTTTGGAACGTCCACTGTTCTTACAGTAGAACGGGTAGCGCCAGTGTCCAACAGAAAGGTGACATCATTTCCGTCAACCTTTCCTTCAATATATGGTCCAGACTGGTCTACCGGCAAGGAAGCGCCAAGTACGCACTCCTCGTCCTCCCCTCTCAGGCCCCGTCAGTCCTGATCATTACAAAGGAAGGTATCATTTAGCAGATACTGCAAAGTTGCTGTATTTCTGTTCTCCCCGCTTTCCCAAACTTCTATCTCCTCACCCTCTGCCTGTCTTCCCCTGTATACCTGTTTGGGTGCTCGAGGCACCTGAACTGTTTTTACCTGGGGTTGAGTCTTTCTTGGTCTTTCTTTCTGCGTCTGTGGAGTTAAATCAGGAGTTTTTGCATTATCATCTAATAATTGGGGACACTCGTTACGCCAGTGTCCAATTTCGCCGCACTGATGGCAGGGAAATTTCTTCATAGCCTCTTCCCTGCTAAATTTGGGCCGGGGCTTTCCTCCACCCCCTTCCCCAGGACTTTTGTTCTCAGCATTCTTAACCATGTTACTCAATTGTTTTTCCTGCTGTTCTGCGAGCTTCACCTGAGCCCACATCACCTTTTCCTTAAGGGCCTTTTTCTTTTCTGCCATCTCGTCCTCGCAGTACTTAGCGTACCGCAGGACCTCATCCATTTTCTTAGTATGCCAACAGATTTTATTATCTTTTATCCACTGACAAATTTCAGGTCTTAAACCATTTACAAACCTGTAAATAAAGTGTGTCATGTCCTTCAAATCGATGTTATCAATACCACTGTATGTTTTAAATACCTGCAATAACCTCTCATAGAAGGAGTGCACTGTCTCGTCCCTTTCCTGTGTTGTTCTATCTATTTTTGTCCAATCAGTTTCTTTTGCGGGCACCTTTTCTTTCAAATGCTGAATTACCTGCTCATATTTTCGCATGACATCCTTTGATGGCTCCCCTGTTTCCTTATTTCTTGGGTACTCCTCACTGGGCCAGTCTATGGCTATTTTACACTGGGTCCACAAATCTACCGGAACCACAATGTCGAAAAACCCATCCAGGTCTTTCCACAGACATTTCTGTACCTTCACGAACCTCTCCACCTGCCTGTACCAGTCAACTGGTTTCTCTCGTAATTTTGGAAAATCGTTCGTGAAGGACACAATATCCTGCCTAGACCAGGGGACATGCACATATTTCCCTCCTGGAACTTCGCGCATGGGGCATAACTGCTCAGGTTTTTCTACCTCCCTTAAAGCAAATTCAGGAGTCACTTGTCGGGAGCGAACCTCTTCCCTCTTTTTCGCCCACCTGCTTCTCCATCGTTCCACATCTCCCCATTTCTGCAGTACCCCCATTAATTCTTTAATCTGCAGCTTTTTTCCCGCCACATTCAGGTGCTCTATATCTTTGTCTGAGAAGTCTGCTCTGTACGGTTTCTGTAAGGGCTTGGATTTTGAGATATCTACCCCCATACTAACTGCTGTTTCGGTCAGTTTTTCGTGGAGCACTCTGGTGTTCCTTGTAAAGTTTTTTACATATGAACGACAATTCTTCTTCAGAGTAAGTGTTCAATCGATCCAACCCCACATTCCCTGCCATTAATTCTTCTATTTCTACCCTCAGCTTGTAGAGGTCTAAAGGTTTCGTTTGTGGAGTTTGTTTTTCTAATTCACGACTCCAACTCTCAATTTCATCCGGAGTTACCAGAGAGACATTCCTAGTACCTGTTGCTGTCTCTAATTTAATTTCTTTTGTATTAAAAGGGTTATATCTCTGCTGCAATCCCTTTCCGGTCGGTTTGTTTGGCAAGTCCAAGAACGCAACTTCAGACTCGCACTCACTGGACTGATCATCTATGATTATCGGTTCCTGTCTCGGGGGTGCCATGACTGGGGTCATAACTGGAGTAATCGGATTTCTCTGACCATTTCCGTATAACGGGACCACCGGTCCAATAGTTACTGGAATAGTCAATGCCTCAGGACTGGTATTTAACTGGGAGATTTTCTGAATTATTTCTGTCCTTTGTCTAGTTAGAGCCTCTTGCTCTTTTTCCACTAGTATCCTTCTTAAAGTTGTGTCATGTAATATCTGTGGGGTCAATGGAGGAGTAAAACTCGGGGCAGTATGATGCGTTTCACTTGGTCCTCCACCATAATTTGGTTTCGGGAATAAAGTCCCAGTATTAAAGGACCTGCGCTCTTCCCCGTATGGAGGTTGAACAAAAGGCAGTCCTGAATTCGATGGTTTCTCTTCGCTTTCATACAGGGGTCTGGGAAGGAACATTTTTGTACGTGAGTAATTTTCTTCCTGACCTACGGGCACTTTGGGATATATATCCCTTGTTTCCGTCGGTTCGGGTTTCTCAAAATAGGGTAACCCTTGACCACCCCCTCCCAGTCCTAGGGACCTGTCTTCTTCCTTGAGGAAGTGGCGTCGGGGAGCATCTCCTACACTGGAAGGACGGGTTCCCTCATTATAAGGTGGCGGACTTCTGGTACAAATGTCATCTATCAATTCATCATCTGATTCCCCCGGGGCCCCCCAATGCTTACACTTTTCAGTACTTTTCTCACCCGCTGCAGGGTTATGACATGCCGGCATCATGGGGAACAGACCCTCAACAATCATGCTCTGCCTCCACTGTTTCATCCTTTTATCCCTGGACTCCTGTTTCTGCCTGGGGTACCACTTGGTCAAACCCTTGTCCATTCGGGGTCTTTCTCTTTCAAAAGCCTCAATCTCCCATTCCTCTAATGCCTCATACTGCGTTAGTCTCGGTCTGGGATGCAATTCGTTCATCCGAGTCCTTAAATTAAATAGGATCCTACCATTGAAAGTACCATCTAACGGAAAAGCCAATACTCCGTCATCTTTTGTGTACTTCACCCAATTCTCCAACCACACACAGGTATTGTACCCTCGGTCAAACATCATGAATGAGGCAGGAGTATTAGGTGGTGGGACAAGAACACCTTCTCTAGATTTAATCGGTTTGTCCGTTTTAAAATAATTTTTCACCTTACTTATAAGGGACATTTTTCTCTTTGTTCCGTACATAATATCGTATCTATTAGTCTTCCACTGATCCCTTTCAAACCCTAGGTGCCTTGGATCAGGTCGAGTTCCTGTAGTCTGCGAGTGCCACATACGACTTCTCCGCTAAACTTTGTTTACAAACTACCTCCAATCAGAACGCACTTCAGAAATTCGTGCAACCAATGGGTGCGCGACTCTAAATAATCTCGGCCAATGGGTGCGCGGCCCCTTCGTGAGATAGTTCCCACGCTCCGGCGCTCACCCCTCCTTTACAAACTCAGCTCCGCTACCCGCCCGCTGCTTCCACCAATCCCAGCGCGGCACAGAGTGACGTCAGAGACGCTTCGCGGCTGACCCCCTCCCTTCACAAGGTAACGGAAACTTTCTTTCTTTTAAAGTGCTCAGTGCTTGGTTATTTTACAACAAATACACATTCGCCACAGTGCTTAAGTGTCTAGACAGAGAAAGAATTGTTTTACTGCAAGTAAACTACTTCCATTTACTTTTCACTCGCTGCGGGCAGATCTCTTCCGCCTACCCTTCACTCTAGCATCGGTGAACCTGTTATTCCCCTAAACTCATCCACTTCTTTCCGGGATATAATCCGAGTTTAAGGTTTCTCAGCGGACCCCTCTGCTTTCACGCTAGCTCCGAGGAACCTGCTACTCTTCCGATGTGACCCTTACTAGGTTACGCCACTATGGGAATTTTGCCAATGAACCCCGTTACTGTCATTTATTCACACATGTATAGTTAGTGCTTCCCGGTTATCCTAACCTGCACCTAACTTTCCTCGAGCCTGTGACCTCAGGACAATGGATTCTATTCACCACTTGCCCTTTCAATTCCCCGGGGAGTTCGGACAACATGAAACGATACGGTTTACAAATGCATGGATTAGTACATATAACAATATAAGAACAAGAATAATAAAAATGCAAAAATTCATGAGTTTCAGCAGCGTATTCACAAGAGAATGATCAGGTCTCTTAGAACAGCCGCTCTTCTAGCAGCATCAATATACTAGCAGCTTCCGACTCAACTAGTCCAACTAATCCCTGCCTTACTCTCAACTAGTCCCTAACCATCCTCTAGCTACCAGAAAACTGATAGAGCGCGCGAGGCCACCCGACCAATAGTTTTCGCCGTTTCCGGCTTCAGGGCCCATATACTTTCAAATCACCATATACATTAATCAGGTGACTTCACGAGCTCTACCAAGTTGATGTGTGTGTGTTCCCTGCTAATAATTTTCAGTGCACCCGACTTACCATCCACCGATGCGGGTACCTAATGACCACAATGAATCAGGGAGCTAGCTGTAAAAGAAAGGCAGCAAAATACAAACCCAAACAATAACATTCAAATACTGTTTAAATGACCACGGACAACTGGAAGTTTTAAAATGTTTATCTAAAATTCATTATTTTCTTGCATGAGGTACAGTAAAATAAGGCAATCAATAACCAAGATAACGTAAATTATATAGGCATAAAGAAATAATGACAGGGTAATCATTCAAATGTAATATGAAATGCAGATGGAAAATACTATAAAATCTCAGAAATGTTTAAGCATGGACAGTTTTATGCATGAATAACTATGGGAGGGCCTATAAAGAGTAACACGCTTCACTTAAGGTGAATGGGCCTTTGAACAATCTAGGCAATGAAGTTCTAGACCATATCAGAAAATTACAAACTGCAATGCAAAATATAATTTCTAACCAGTGAGAAGACATAGGAACAAACCTTTGAAAAATATGTAATTGATTTTCAATAGTTGCGGAAAGGCATGGAAAATATAACATATGCAATGATGAACTTTATTAAAGCAAAAGTTAGAAATTCAGAAGGTGCAAGATTTAAGAGTTTCAGAGCAATATTTACCTAGAAAGGTGTGGAAACCAAACCCTGGCCACGGGTCAGTTAAGGACAGGAAACCCTCAAGGAAGGATACCCCTCAAAGGACAGCAGGTGCAGAATGGACACCCAGGACAGAACAGGATACCCTCGGAATAGGAGTCAGGACAGGACCCTCAGGACAGGACAGCAAACCCTCAGGACAGGACCCTCTTCAGGACAGGACCGGAACCCACAGTTCGGAAGCAACGCCTGCGCTCCACCCGCTCTGCAGCTATCGATCAAGACCCCGATTGGGTCAGCGAACTCCCAGCTAAGTGCTTTGCCAGCACTTTAAGGTTCAGTAGAACCTCAGTCTATTGTCAAATTCGGACAGAGTGCTTCGCAGCGCTCTGTATCTTCAGTCACCTATTGAGTGCGTTGGGTCAGTGACAGGTCAGCTAAACCAGACAAGTCGGACGGTTCACTAGGTGAACCCAGGGTAGATATACAGTTTGGGGACAGTGTACCACCCCCCAATGTTGCAAAGTGTCAGAATCCCTTAATTTCGATTGGTCCTAAGGTAGGATTTGGGTAACACACCAATCACGACATAGTGTTTCAAGCCTACATTTGCATAATAGGGTACCGCCTAACTAGATTGGGGTTCTCATGAGAACTGGTGCAGAAATACAATGGTAACTTTAACATTGTTGCTCTGTGAGCACATATGATTGGTTCAGCCGAGTTTTCGGGTCGTTTCTCAGGAGCATCTTGCTCATCACTGCCAACTGGCTGTGTTCCATCAGTCAAGGTCTGTCATGCCTCGGCAAGTCGCGCAGGCGCAGAGGGACCTCCAAGATGGTTCTCGGCACAGACAAAACCCCATTCCCCGCGGTACATGAAAAGTAAGCGAAAACAAATTAATACATAGTAATGTCATTATGAAAACACATCACAGGATTTATACTTTTAACTCATCATCAAGAAATAAAACTATTGCGTTTAAATGTTAGCCACATTGATACAGTCACAAGAGCAGTGGCACGAGCAGTACCACATGATAAGCACAGCTATGAATTACGCATGCGCATGACTTTCCCTCCACTTCTGCAGACGCGTCAGGACACGTGAGTGTGGCTGACGCATGCGCAGTAACTAAATACAAGCGGCGGCCATTTTAGATGACTCGAGTAAATTATTTTAGTAAAACACATGTGCAAGCTTCACGATCCTTATCCAAACTAAACATAAATGTTAGTAGAACATACACTTGTTACCGTATTACACATAAACGAGGTTCTTGACTTCGGCAAGCCGCAAAATATGCGAAGCTTTGCTTCATCAGTTTAAGGCTCTGAAGGTTATACAGCAGGTTTTAAAAGCTATTCTCTGGGCCACAGGTAACCAGTGTAGCTCCTTCATGCCTGATTTAATTGAGTGTCTCTTGGGTTGTTTAGTTATGAGTCTGGCTGCTTGGTTCTGGACCAATTGGAGTCTTCTCAAGAGTCCCAATGGTAAGCCTAAATAAATGCTGTTTGAAAAATCTAGACGGGACAGCACCAGGGCTATAGTGACTTGAATGAGGGCAGAATGTGTGAGAAACTGAGCAATTTTTTTTATTTTACGGAGCTGAAAAAAACTTGCTGACACCACTGCACCTACCTGAGAGTGCAGCGACAGATCTGATCTTAAAGTGACCCCCAAGCTTTTTACTGAGGCGGAGCTGACAGGAGGAGTTCCCATATCGGTGGGCCAGAAATGGGGGCCCCAGCTGGGTTCGCTTTTCCCGGGCAAGAGTAGTTCCGTCTTGCCCGGGTTCAGCTTAAGGTGGTTATCATTCATCCAGCCTTGGATATGCCTCATGGTCTTCTGAAATTCAGTCGCCGCATCAGGTGTATTGAGAGTGAATACCAGTTGTAAGTCATCAGCGTAATTGTACGCTGTGACTTTGAATTTTTTGAGAGAAAATAAAAGGGGACGGAGATACAAGTTAAATAGCAGGGGGGAGAGTGATGAGCCCTGCGGGACCCCACAAATGGAGTGATGTCTGGTAGCCGTGAATGTTCCCAGTTGTACTGCTTGGGTTCGGCCATCGATAAAAGATGCGATCCACCTCAGAGCAGAGCCCCTAAGGTCGGCCTGCTCGACACGGTTGAGTAAGATGTTATAATCAACCGTGTCGAACGCGGCCGACAAGTCGAGCAGTATCAGAGCCTGCTGTACGTCTGCATCTGCATTGGCCCTGAGTGTGTCCTGCACCGCTAAAATCACCGCCTCAGTTGAGTGGCCCGGACGGAAACCTGCTTGGTTAGGTTCCAGGTAGTTCGATGTCTCCATAAAATTAGAGATACAGCTGGAAACATGAGCCTCCAGGATCTTGGAGAGGAAGGGCAGAAGGGAAATGGGTCTATAGTTAGACATATCAGCAGGATCTTTCCCAGGTTTCTTTGTCAATGGAATAAGGAGGGCATTTTTAAAATCTGTTGGGACCTTGCCTTGTGAAAGGGATTCATTTAGAATCGGGAGAATAGCTTGTGGGAATGCGATGCCTATTTCCTTGAAAATGTGTGGTGGACATATGTCGTTGGGTGAACCTGATTTCACCCGTGTAAGCAGTTCAAGGAAAGATTTATGGTCAATCTTGGGTAACATTTCGACAGTATTTAGATTCGGATTGTCTTCGCCATTGTAAACTAAGTTACAAGAAGGTGCAATGCTTTGTTTTATGGAAAGTATTTTATTTAGGAAGTAGTCATTTAAAGCATCACAGAGATTGCGTGAAGGGACTGTCGGGGGGGCTGAGCGTTCATCATTGCACAAGTCGTGAACAATTTGAAAAATTTCTTTAGTTTGATTTTGGGATTTCAGAACTTTCTCCGAGAAATAAGATGTTTTCTTCTCAAGTAAGGTTTTCTTATATTTTTTTCTGGTTTGTTGATAAGTCTCCTTATCTGATGTATAGTAATGAGATCGCCATTTCCTTTCACTCTGGCGGACTTCTAGTTTAAGTTGTTTTAGATCGGGGGTAAACCATTTGTGAGCCTCGCTACGCCGAGAGCGGGAAAAGGTCGCAGCGGGTGCATGCATGTCAGCAGCTTTGAGAATAGCTGCAGTGAGGGTGGAATTCATGCAATCTGCATCTCCGTCATTATCATAATGTGGCAAGGTGGCGGACAGGGTGTCTAAGAAAGCTGGTAAATTTATGTTCCTCCATTTACGGGTTGTCCCGGCCACTGCTGTTGACACTTTCTGGTACCCCTTAACCATAAGGGTAAAGTGAATGAGGTGGTGGTCAGACCAGATACAGGGCAGAATCGTGATGGGGGGGATAGTAATATTCTGTGACCAGATTTGATCCAGGTTGTGGCCTTTTTCATGGGTTGGGGATAGTACATGCTGGATCATGTTGATGTCATTAAGAGATTCTAAAAGTTCTCTTGCCTGCAGATCGACATTAGGTTTGTTGAACCAGAGGTTTAAATCCCCCACTAGAACAGTTTTAGAATAGTTGGTTACCATTGAGGCCATTTGTTCTGTGAGAGATATAGTGAATGTGGGCATGGAGTGAGGAGGGCGGTAAAGTAGGACTATGGCTAAAGCACCGCTATCAGTATCAGTTTTCAAGACAATGTTCTCCGTACCAGTCAATAACAAAGGGGGGAGAGATATGAAATTGTGTGATTTATGTATGATAGCGGCCACACCACCACCTGGTTTACCAGGGGTGCGGTTGGCTGCTAAAATATAGTAGTCGGAAGGGAGTGCCGCTAGTATATCTGGTACGGACTCTTCCGTCAGCCAAGTTTCTGTGAGTAGCAGTAAGTCCGGTCTCTGAGTGGACAATAGTAAGAAGATGTCAACCTGGTGTTTGACCAGTGATCTAGTATTCAGATACAGGCAGTTTAGGTTTAGGAGTGGTTGGTTAATGCTGGGGGAAGGGCTGGTTTGATAAGTGCTACGTTTGTGTCTGGGTCCAGTAAGTATAGATTTAGATATGCCCAGATCGCTAGTCTTTTTAAGTATATGTCGAGGCAATGAGGGGCGGGCGGAGTTAGAAGGTTTTAGATCCAGTATTTCTTGGGAGGAGTAGGTGTGTAACGGGGCAGAGCCTATAGCCCCTAGTCCCGGGCGTTCGCGGACGGGCGCAGACGTGCTTACCTTAGGCGCACCTTCGGCGCGCCATCGTCGCGCCCGCTGCGCCCGTCTGCTGCGCTCCCTGACACACATTGCCTCTTGTAGCCTGTCTCCCCAGAGCACTGGACCGCTAACTCCGGCCAGGCTCGGTATCCACCCACCCCAAGATGGCGCCTCCCCCTCCCCTCACGGTGATCAGCCGGCTGGGAGGAATCGAGGGAGGGTGTAGGAGGAGCGAGAGAGCGGCTGCGGCAACCTGTCAACTTTGAGGTAGGTTAAAATGCACACAACTTAATTTTCAGTAAACAGACTAAAAGCAATTGTATTTTAAAATGATTTAGAGCTTCGCTACCACAGCAGGCAGAATGCGGCTATACAAGCAGAATTTCAATGCACAACACACAGGTCTCCCCAGCAAGCCCCGGGCGCTGCCACCACCCTTAGAGCTTACCCGGTTATGCCGTTACAAGCCAGTGGGCCGGCTCGGAGCTCTGTGAATCAGTCTGTCGGTACGAACCGCTACACTACCGAAACACCACTGCACTACCCTAAATCCTAAAACACTATTTCCAGCACGAACCTTCAAACACTACACAAACACACTGCACTACTCGAAATCCTTAAAACTACCCGCAACACAATCCACTACAGTACACAATCATCACTGTACTACACTAAACCATAAAACAGTACCACTCTGTCAGGCTCGCAGCTGTGCATCTGCGAGCCGTCGGGTCTGCAGCTGTACATGTGCGAGCCAGTCTGTTAGGTCATAGGTGTGTCTCTCCTAGCAGGGCAGTTGGCCAGTTTCTGTCCCTATGCGAGTTAGACCCGAGCTCTCCCTCTGCGAGCCAGCATGCTGCTGTGGGTTTGCGAGCGTACGGCCCGTAGCTCTCCTTGTGTGAGGCGAGCCCACGGTCCCGCAGCTCTCCCTCTGCGAGCCTGCCCGACGGCCCGCAGGTCTCCCTTTTGTAGCCGGATCGCAGCTGTCAGTCTGTCAACCGATATTGGGATTATAAGGCAGCTCTAAAAAGAGCCCTTTTGTTTATTAGTTGGAGCTACATATAAGTGCAGATGCACAGCTTTAGGTTATTCAGAAAAACTCAATTTCTCTGATCTGTGAAGTGTACTACATCACTTCTGACGATATGAGCCATATCAAAACGTATGTTGTTGTTGTAGATGGACCCCATTCTATGGTCTCTGAGGTATGCAGATACAGCTTTGTTAACATTCTTCCTAGATTTTTCGATCTGAGGACGAAATTGGTTTGGCCATTTCCACTTCTGTCTTTGGCATATAGTGGAATATACAAAGACAGTTTGAGGGAAAAGCAACATCAGTTGTCTAAAGGTGTCCTTCATAAGCATTCCCAAACCTACGCCAGTCAATGTGGCTAGGTCGTTTCCACCACAGTGCACAATCATGAGGTCAGGGTGTTGGAGATGCAAACAGGTTTTAACCAAAGGCAACACTTGGTGCCACTTCAATCCTCTCTGTGCAAACCATTTAATGTCCACATTTTGTAAACCTAGGTCTAAGTCAATACGTCTCTGTTCTGCATACCTCTTACACCAGAAAACATAGCTATGTCCTACAATCCACACAAGCATTTTGAAGGTATTGCTGGGAGATATGGATAGGTGTCCGTAGCTCATGCAGTCTGTTTGTAGAATCAGAGATATGTTTAAAGATGGGGAACTACAAACATAGAAAACGATAGCTGATTGGGAAATGAAAAGCATTGTTTTTTAAAAGTAGGGTGCACATTCGTTTTGTGGAAGCGCATCTTTGTGATTGGTTAAGAAAAAGCAGTTTAAACGTCGAGTGCATATCATAGGATAACATTTGCTCAACTCAACCACACCTGCGACTTTCATTTAGAAGGCACTGTTTGAATTTAAAACAATCTTGAACTTTTAACCTGCACGTGCCGTTAAATGTTCGAGAACATTTTAGGTAATATCGTTAGGTTTAAAAAAAAATATGAACTTTTAACCTGCACATGTTGTAGACCATTCTAGAAAGTGTGTTGATAGAATACGTTGCACTTCTGACTTCTATGTGTCCTTGAATATTAAAAAAACTGTTTTTATGGAAAATTCAAAAATAACCAACAGAGAGAAGTTTTGCAATCTAAAAGAATCAAGGATATATTCTAATTTGTTCTTTACATGTATTTATGTGTGGAGCAACAAAATTACAGACACAACAGCACCAGGAAAAGGAACAAGCAGGGAGTGGGGGGAGAGGGGAGATGGGCACAATTGGCACATTGGAACACATGCACAATTAAGTATAGCACAACTACAGACAAATCATGGGAAAAATGAAACACACCTACAAGGAGCCCAAGTCACACAGCCCAACAACATCACACCACTGAACAAGCACAAAAGTGGAAACCACACTGCCTGAAAGGGAGAAGGGTGAACAAAACCTCAAATGAAGGGACATCTCACACACAATGCAGCACACACACATAGAAAGCAGAGCACACCAACATCCAACACAATGTTGTCCAAACACAAACATTCGCACAATCGAACACAGGACACAAATACACTCGCCTGTGGCGAATTAACGTCCAAAAGCGTCAGTACGAAACAGGCACATGAGAATGTAGAAGTACAAACCCACAGTCCGGATGGGGTAGCACTTCACGTATGGCAGGCAGCCAGAGAGTCTGTGACACACACATTGACATACAAATGACGACACAACACATTTGGAGACAAGTGAAAATGTGGAAACTTTATAAAAAAAAGTGTGTGTCTGTACAGCGAAGAGTAGTGCACTGATATGCAGAAAAATGCAGCAGCATGCCCGAATAAGGAACGTAGGAAAATGGGCAGTGTATCCCTTCAAGATCCAGCATCTGACCCACTATATAAATACAATGAGATTTCTTCATTGATTTTGTGTGTACACTGTAAATGCACCCACTACCACTCTGCATTTTATTATCAGCACTTTAATGCAACTAAAGTTGAGATAAATCTAACACACTATTCAGAAGCTGGTGCAAACTGCAGACATCAGCAGTATTCCCGCAATAACTGCCCCAAAATTTAATACCATGGTGGACACCACCAAATAACAGTGATAAGAACGAGAAAGAGTCCCACAGCACTTAAGTAACAACCAAAAACGTTATTCAAATTTAACAAACTCAATACAAAACAACAAGGCAGAAGACTCCTGTCGGGTCCATCAATGTCGACGACACGGCCTGGAAAATAAAGCACAAAATAAGGACACGTGTAATGCAAATATATCAAAGGAGTAAGACACAGAGAAAGAGAGAAGGAAAAAAAGCCAGCGAGAAAAAGAGAGGGAAGGAAAGGAAGGGAGTGAGAAAGGGAGAAGGGAGAGAGAGTGAGAGAGATAGATAGAAGGAAAGGAAGGAAGAGAGTGAGAGAGAGAGAGAGTGAAGAGAGGGAAGTGAGAGAGAGAGAGAGAGAGAGACACCACCGCCCCAGCATGCCTGAATAGGGAACGTAGGAAAATGTCCATGTTCACCTCGGGGTAGTCCATCACCAACACACATCAGTGTCAAGCAGCATTGGTTATCCGCGCCTCGGACCTGAGTCGACGCCAATGCAGCCATGTCAACTGTCGTCTTGGGACATGTGACCAGATGCACAGCTTGCAATGATGCAGCTGGACACGTGCAATGTAGCGCATTGAGTCGCCGTCGCAGGTACCTTGTCACTCATCCATGAACGCGAGTGCAGCTGCGTAAGAGACTATCTCTAATGAGTGATGGTTGGCCACAATATTTGACATGTTGTCGACGTAATCAATCAGCTGACCGGGACAGATGTGCTGACTCCAACCACTGTACCCAATGTGCACCAAAGCAGAATCGGGGAGTGGGTCAATTTGCTCACTGCATACTACGATACATGAAATCTCCCAGACCCAGTTCCCAACATGCATGCCAAACATCCAAGCATGCCATAAACGGGCATCACCATGACACTCCTGGTCATGGGCCAACAGGAGGCACACACACCCGTCGTAATCCATGTCAGCTACCCACACGTTGGAGAGGCACATGTCCATGCACCAGTCAGATAGGCATGTGCGACATTGCAACACAGGTTGAACGCAGGTGACGTCCGCAATGCGGAAGCTTGGCTGCTAAGTGATCCGCAGTGCACCCAGGACATGCAGTAGACGTGCAAGGTATAGATGGACCTGAATGGAGTTGACCATGTGTTTGGAATGCCCTGCCATTGCGTCAGTGGCTCTGCTTGTAGCTGCACTGGCTTGCCGTGTGCCAGTCTTGTGGATGAAATGGGACAGCTTGGTGCAATGAGCCGGGTCTGTGTGCAATGGGTGCAAGGCAGGGTTGTGGTGGGAGTACGTGTGAAGGCCATTTCACACATGATAACTACGATAAAGGACTTTTGAGTGTGGGATGTGTACTTGTTCTCAAATCAGGCAGTGCATAGTGTGGGAGATGGATGCAAATATTATTGTATCTGTCAGGGGGGCTGGCCACTTGCAAGCTCCTTCTCGGAGCAGCAGATGTGCTAGCGCAAGATAGCTCAGCCAAAGAACCTTTCATCCCTACAGTAACTTCTCCAGCTGCATTCATACATGATGTGTACAGAGGCCGGTCGTGAGTGTTGTGGCGTGTCTGTGACACTGGTCATCATGGATGAGATGCCCAGCACGTGGCACATGGACGGGTTTACTGTGTGTTACATTGCCAAACAGATGCTCCTACCTCCCACGAGCCTCTACACTTTTGTGAGTTACGCTGTTGTATCCCATGCACCCCTACAGTACACCATTGTAATGCCTATTTGCGCATGTCCTGCAGCATTCCAACCACACCGTGACACTGCCCTTTGGAGGTGGTGCATGCCACTTTACAACATCGACTGCTGCGGCCCTTGTGGCGGCCACATCAGAACACAGAGACACACTTACCACACTTTCTGCACACGGACATGTCCGAGACACCCCGTTCCCCTTGCCGGATAGGCACACCCCTGTGCTGATCTGTGTATGCTGGACCAGCACAAACCGCTTGTGCATGCAGGAGGATGCATGCGTAGCTACATATCCAGGCTCACTGCCAACACTGAGGTGACATGGTAATGTCCGATGCAGACAGCATACTGTAATGTTGCAGGGCCAGTGCCCATCATGCTAACACAATGACCACATGGACACAATTGCTCAGATGCGAGTTCGGGGGGCGTTGGCAGTCCTGGGGTTGTTGCGATGAGTGTTGTGGCCCTCATGGGTATCTGTATATCATGCTCATTTACTCTATGGCAAGTGTGGGTGTTCCGGTGTGGCTCTTGGCTGGGTTCCCTTTCATGCTGCAGGTAGTTGTCCTGCTTAACACCAGCAGAAAGCAGGTGTAAAATCCCTGGTGCTAATACGGCTTATCACCAGAATTTGTTTTGCATCTCAGTTTTTGCCTTTCGTTGTGAAAGTTGTGATATGGTTTTTTGTGTACAGAAAAATAAACAAACTGGGCAGTGTATCCCTTCAGGATCCAGCATCTGACCCACTATTCCCAATCAATATAAATACAATGAGATTTCTTCATTGATTTTGTGTGTACACTCTAAATGCACCCACTACCACTCTGCATTTCATTATCAGCACTTTAATGCAACTAAAGTTGAGATAAATCTAACACACTATTCAGAAGCTGGTGCAAACTGCAGACATCAGCAGTATTTCCGCAATAACTGCCCCAAAATTTGATACCATGGTGGACACCACCAAATAACAGTTATAAGAACGAGAAAGATTCCCACAGCACTTAAGTAACAACCAAAAACTTTATTCAAATTTGACAAACTCAACACAAAACAACAAGGCAGAAGACTCCTGTCGGGTCCATCAATGTCGACGACACAGCCTGGAAAATAAAGCACAAAATAAGAACGTTTGTAATGCAAATACATCAAAGGAGTAAGACACAGAGAAAGAGAGAAGGAAAAAAAGCCAGAGAGAAAAAGAGAGGGAAGGAAAGGAAGGGAGGGAGAAAGGGAGAAGGGAGAGAGAGTGAGAGAGATAGAAGGAAAGGAAGGAAGAGAGTGAGAGAGAGAGTGAAGAGAGGGAAGTGAGAGAGAGAGAGAGAGAGAGAGACACCACCGCCCCTACGCATCCATGACCAAATAATTAGCTGCTGCCAATGGAGTGTCTACCAGTGGGCCCTCCACGTGCCCATGAAAGCTCCAGGGCCCGGTGCCGCCACCATGGATTGGTGCACATTATGTGGACCCACTCGTCGGCCCAGCAGATCCCACACACGTCGCTGAGTCCTGAGTCATCAATGGCGGAGACCACATCAGCTTCTGGTGCTGCTAACCTTGTGCAACGCAAGTCAGCGCCATGTGGTGGTAGGCCGCTGACTGCCATATAACTTAGGATGCGACTAGCCCTGTGCAACTCAAGTCTGCGCCACGTGGTGGTAGGCCCCTGACGGCCACATCAGCTTCGGGTGGTACTAACCCTATGCAGCTCAAGTCCGCGCCACTTGGTAATAGGCGCCTGACGACCACATCATCTTCGGGTGGCACTATCCCTGTGCAACTCAAGTCCGTGCCACGTTGTGGTAGGCCTGTGATGGCCATAAAGCTCAGGGTGCGACTAACCCTCAGTGCAACTTTTCATGGACTCTTTATGATTAAGACCCGTGGAGCGTACGCCATCCAGTCTCCACTGGCAATAAAGGATGTGACTTTGTTGATCCATTAATTTTACGTGGTCACATGGCCTGTAACACATGTGCTGGATGGGTGTGGTGTATGTGCAAACCTGCCATCAGGGAGTGGCTGTGACATGTTGACAACTAGGTCACTGACCTGCACACCAACAGCGAGTACGCCTGCGACAGGTAGCTATGTGGGGCCAATCTTGGAACATAATTGGAATGGCGTTGCGTGGCGTACGACGGTACAGGGCAGGGATAGCCACAATGACTCTGGGGCTCTGGGCGTGGTTCAGTACATGTCAGGACAAGGAAGTGACTGATGTGTGTGTCCCCATTGTAGTGTTTACGGCACCAGAAACACAATAGGCTATGTAGCATACTGTGACATCCCATTAGATGAGCATCATTGACGTAAGGTGAATCACTGTCTCTACATTCTTCCACATATTCATGCATAAATTAGGTAAGATATAACATAGCAGTGCATCACTGGATGTTTATTGCAAATCCAGTGGAGTTTAGCAGCTGGAGCGGTAGAGGGACAGGACAAGCACACTTCACAATATGGGCTCGTGGAGGGCGAACCAGAATTCATCTGGGGATGATGGTACCGTGGAACTGGAAGAGTATAGTCCCCAGTGAGGTCTCGTTGTCATTGGTCATTGAAGAGGATTTGGCAGGCCATGTCACAGACCAAGGTGAGCGCATCAGAGTGTAACGTGGGAAAATGGAAGGTTGTGGGGCCATGTGTGGCACCAAGGATAAACAGACCAGGTGGCGGAAATGAATGGTAGTGCCTTCTTCTGATCTCAAACCTATCCAGGTCCTCATCCTCGTATGTGTGCACTGCCCCACCTGAGGGTTTTTCTGTACCAGCTGTGGGACGGTGTGGCACTGACACATGAGTGGACAAAGGTGGATTGTTTTCCACACTGTGTGCCACTGACACATCAGTGGACGGTGATGGACTGTCTTCCGTACTGTGTGCCACTGACACTTCAGCGGGTGCAGTGGTTACGTCTTCCACATTGTGAGGCACTAACACACCTGGGGCAGAGATGTGAAAGGTGTGGGTACAGCAGCATTCATCTGTGCCATGCCTTGTGTCAGCAATGCCTTGATGATGATCTGAAGGGCATGGTAGATCCCAGCTACATTTCATGTTCAGCGGTGGGTGTCGTCCTTTACGCCTCCATCCACACCATGTCCTCCATGAGCCTCTGAATTTGAGGCAGGTCATGGCATTTAAAAAAACTTTGAAATTCACTGAAAAAACATAGGTGTCAGACACGTTATAGTTAGAAATTAGCATTTAAAAAAAACTTAGAAATTCACAGAAAAAACTATAGGTTTCAGACACCTTATAGTTGGATATTAGCATTTAAAAAACCTTAGAAATTCACTGAAAAAACCAAAGGTTTCAGACATGTTATAGTTAGTTGGATATTTCACTCGTACAAAATAATAGAAATTCCCCTCTTATAGTTAGTTCAGCTAACTATAACTCGCGCACCCGCAATGCACTGCTGATGTCACATATTACATCATTCATGACATGGTCAGTGATATCACTGATGTCATCTCAAAGTAGCCAGGGCGGGGGCCCCCCTTCCCAATAATAAATATATTTAAAAAAAACAGAAAGGCGGGCCCCGGGGAATGGGGTCCACGGGCCAAAAAAGGCCTTAGGAGGGGGGCCATGCAGCCCCCCTCCAAAAGAATAAAACAAAAAAAAATGCCCATGCCCTGGGGGATGGGGTCCCTGGGGCCTGGAATTGGGCCAGGGAGGGGGGCCCACGCGGCCCCCTTCCTGATAATATATATGTTTTTTTAACATTGGGGGTCAGGCCCTGGGGGACGGGGTCCCCAGGGCCCCAAAGAAGTGAAAGGAAGGGGGGCCACACAGACCCCCTTTCAATTTTTTTTTTTAATAAGACACTCGATAGTCCGTAGGCGCCGCCCCCTCACAAAAGCACTCTGCGAAAGCGCCCTGTGGTGCGTTTTAAATTGGGTAATTAATTCCCCTTCAATACTGGGGATCCCTTGGGGCCAACTAGCCCACCAGGTACCTCCAGTAAGCACCACAGGGGTGCGTTGCATAGAGGTGGTTCAGGCCACGCCCCTTTTTACACCTCTCTGCAACACAGCCTTGTGGCGCTCACTGGAGGCACCTGGTGGGCTAGTTGGACCCCAGGGACCCTCAGGATTCAAGGGAACTTAATCCCCCAACTTAAAATGTGCCATGGGGCACGTTTGCACAGTGGTGAAGGGAGGGGGCGGGGCCTGGGGTGATATGTGTGCAAACACGCCCTGTGTAGCGTTTTAAGTTGGGGCATTAATTCTTCTTCAATCCTGAGGTCCCCTGGGGGCCAACTAGGCCACCAGGGACCTAAAGTAAGTGCCACGGAGCTGCATTGCAGAGTGTTGTAAAAAGGGGCGCAACCTCTGAACACCTCTCTGCAACGCAGCTCTCTGGCGCTCACTGGAGGCACCTGGTGGGCTAGTTGGACCCCAGGGACCCTCAGGATTCAAGGGAACTTAATCCCCCAACTTAAAATGTGCCATGGGGCACGTTTGCACAGTGGTGAAGGGAGGGGGCGGGGCCTGGGGTGATATGTGTGCAAACACGCCCTGTGTAGCGTTTTAAGTTGGGGCATTAATTCTTCTTCAATCCTGAGGTCCCCTGGGGGCCAACTAGGCCACCAGGGACCTAAAGTATGTGCCACGGAGCTGCATTGCAGAGTGTTGTAAAAAGGGGTGCGGCCTCTGAACACCTCTCTGCAACGCAGCTCTCTGGCGCATACTGGAGGTACCTGGTGGGCTAGTTGGACCCCAGGGGACCTCAGGGTTGAAGAGGAATTAATTCCCCAACTTAAAACGCACCACAGGGCGTGTTTGCAGACATGTCACCTCAGGCCACGCCCCCTTCCTTCACCATTGTGCAATCGCGCCCTGTGGTGCATGTTAAGTTGAGGAATTAATTCCTCTTCAATCTTGGGGGTCCCTGGGGGCCAACTAGCCCACCAGGTACCTCCAGTATGCGCCAGGTAGCTACATTGCAGAGAGGTGTTCCGAGGCCATGCCCCTTTTTACACATCTCTGCAATGCAGCTGTGTGGCGCTTAATGGAGGTACCTAGTGGGCTAGTTTGACCCAAGGGTCCCTCAGGGTTCAAGGGGACGTAATCTCCCAACTTAAAACGCGCCATGGGGCGTGTTTACACAGTGGTGAGGGAGGGGACGGAGCCTGAGGTGACGTGTGCAAACACACCCTGTGGCACGCTTTAAGTTGGGGAAAAAATTCCTCTTCAATCCTGAGGGATCCAGGGGCCAAGAAGCCCACCAGGTGCTCCCAGGAAGCGCCACTGCGCTGCGTTCCAGAGAGGTGGTGCAGGCCGTGCCCCTTTTTACATCTTTCTGCTACGCAGCTCTGTGGCACTTACTGGATGTACCTAGTGGGCTAGTTGGACTCTAGGGACCCTCAGGATTGAAGGGGAATTATTTCCCCAACTTAAAATGCGCCACAGGGCGTGTTTGCAGACATGTCACCTCAGGCCACGCCCCCTTCCATCACCATTGTACAATCGCGCCCTGTGGTGCATTTTAAGTTTAGGAATTAATTCCTCTTCAATCTTGAGGGTCCCTGGGGGCCAACTAGCCCACCAGGTACCTCCAGTATGCGCCAGGGAGCTATATTGCAGAGAGGTGTTCAGAGGCCCCGCCCCTTTTTACACATCTCTGCAATGCAGCTATGTGGCGCTTACTGGAGGTACCTAGTGGGCTAGTTTGACCCTAGGGTCCCTCAGAGTTCAAGGGGACGTAATCTCCCAACTTAAAACGCGCCATGGGGCGTGTTTACACAGCGGTGAGGGAGGGGACGGAGCCTGAGGTGACGTGTGCAAACACGCCCTGTGGCACGCTTTAAGTTGGGGAAAAAATTCCTCTTCAATCCTGAGGGATCCAGGGGCCAAGAAGCCCACCAGGTGCTTCCAGGAAGCGCCACTGCGCTGCGTTCCAGAGAGGTGGTGCAGGCCGTGTCCCTTTTTACATCTTTCTGCTACGCAGCTCTGTGGCACTTACTGGATGTACCTAGTGGGCTAGTTGGACTCTAGGGACCCTCAGGATTGAAGGGGAATTATTTCCCCAACTTAAAATGCACCACAGGCCGTGTTTGCACAGTGGTGAAGGGAGGGGATGGTGTAGGAAAGTGGCTCTATATATACTGGACCAAAGTAAAATCAGCCGAAATACAAATTCCGATTTACTCACCTGTTATCAGGACAGATCTCAGTGCTGCATCTTTGAGCCCAGTACTGATCCTGAAAAGTAATTCTAACAGTACTTGCCAGTAACTTGAATGTACTTCCATAGGCTAACATTGACTGGTTTCACTTGGAAATTCTTCTAAGTGTGGAGTTATGGAACTTTAAAATATTCATCTAAAATCAGCCGAACTACGAATTCCAATTTACTCACCTGTTATCAGGAGAGACCTCAGTGCTGTATCTTTGAGACCAGTTCTGATCCTGAAAAGTAATTCTTACCATACTTACCAGTAACTTGGATTTTCTTCCATAGGCTAACATTGACTGGTTTCACTTGGAAATTCTTCTGTGTGTGCAGTTTTGGAACTTTAAAATATTCACCTAACTCATCCGAACAAAGAATTCCGATTTACTTACCTGTTATCAGGAGAGAACCCAGTGCTGCATCTTTTAGCCCAGCACTGACCCTTAAAAGTAATTCTAACTGTACTTACCAGTAACTTGTATTTCCTTCCATAGGAATCCATTGTCTGGTTTTCACCAGAAAAAATTATAAGGGCCAGATGTAGGTAAATATCATTTACCGGTTCTAAAATACCGATTTTTACCGATTCGGTATTTTAGAATCAGTAAATGGTATGTAGCTAAGGATTCGGTACATTTTACTGAATCGGTAAAATTCGGTATATACCGGTTCAGTATTTACCGATTTGGTATTCCACATTCATTCCTATGGGCCTGGAGGCCCATAGGAATGAATGAGAATTACTGATTCGTAAATACCGAATCGGTAATAGGGGGTAGACTTACAAGGGTGGCAGGGTGTCACATTGACACCCTGTTGCACCCCTGAATAGTGCATGGGTGCACATGTGGCAGACATACATGCCCTAAGGGGGCATGTATATCATGCCCTAAGGGGGCATGTATGTCATGTAGTTAGTTGGACATTTCACTCGTACAAAACCATAGAAATTCCCCCATTATAGTTAGTTCAGCTAGCTGTAACTCGCACGCCCGCAATGCAGTGCTGATGACGTCACATATTACATCACTCATGACATGGTCAGTGACATCACTCATGACATCACTGATGACATCTCAAATGACATCACTGATGACATCATCCTTGTGATAGATTGGCAGACCTCTTCTCACTCTAATATAACCTTTGATAGACATGCTCAAAATTACAAACTAACATTTTCAAAACAATGGACATACCAATACCAGTTACAACACACCTATTCAGTAATTCCAAGATCTACACACACATCTACTCTTTCACCAACAGTCCCCATACAGTCACTCATACATGTACTCACTCATCATATGTACTCATACACCTATACATCCTGTTACACACCACTGTTAATCCATAGAGTTACTCACACACATAGTCACACATGCAAACAAAGTATCAATCATACATTTACTTGCATATACAGTTTACACACACTACCACACTTTTACATAAACTTTCACATACTTACTCTCTTAAACAATCACTTATAGAAACACCTACTTATTTGTACAGGAACTCTTCCAATCTCTCACTCTCTCATATAATCACTTATATACACCAATACTCACATATACTAGTTTAAAACATATGTCGTTACTCATAAAGACACTATTGAGACTGTCATTCACTCACTAATACACCCATATACACACTCATCCACCTATACAGTCCTGTGCACATGCTGTCTTCAACACATACAAACAGTGAGCCACTCATTCATGTATCTATGCACTAACTTTACCATCATTGGGGATCTTAATCTTCATTTTGATGCTTTTAACACTCCAGTGATAAGCGGTATTCTTGCAGACCTAGAGGCTCTTCAGCTATCGCAGCTGATCTCCCATTCCACACATGAATGTGGCCACATTCTGGACCCACTGTTTACCAACTTGAGTGCGGTGAAGGTCAGTCTGCCTAGACCTATAGCTTGGAGTGTTCATTATCTGATCGAGTTTCAGGTCACTACCAAGGACCTTCCTTATAAATCATCTGACAGAACTATTTTCAGACGTCCTTGGATAAAACTCAAACTTGCAGAGTTTCACCACTTCTGGAGTCCTCTCCTTTGGCTTCATTTGACGATGTTGAGTCCGGCTATACCCTTTTTTGTGATTGGATCACCAAAGCTCTGGATGTTCTAATCCCTGCGGCATGGAGTAAGAGCCGCCGGTCAGTATCCAGTCCATGGTATAATGACTCCTTACGTCTTTTGAAAGCTACTTGCAGACAAGCAGAGAGAGCCTGGCGTAAGACCTATGAAGCAGGACTGAAAATTGTTTATCTTGCTAAAGTCAAATTCTATCACCGAGCTGTCTGCAGGGCTCGTGCAGCTTATTATTCTCTTCAACTCAACACTAGCCTCAATCCCACTAAACTGATTTTTAAATTTTTGAAAGATCTTACTGCTAACAGAGCCTCAGTGCCTGAGGTCTGTTCATCATCTCACTGTGAGGCTCTCGCAGCCTTTTCTGTGGAAAAAGTGTCCAACATCTATCGCTCCTTCCCTAGTACTATGCTGATAAGTAAGGAATCGATGTCCAATTCTAGTAACAACTTGATTCTCTCAACTCTTCCTGCTCTTTCGGTGGAGGAGTTTGAGAAATTGGCAGTTAAAGTGAAATCTGGCTCTCCTGTGGATGCACTTAGACCTGGCCAATTTATAGATTCAGCTGCCCTATGCCTGCCCCCCATTCGTCATCTTATAAATCTATCCCTCTCTTCGGGCAAAGTTCCCCTGAGTTGGAAACAAGCTCACGTCACTCCCATCCTGGAAAAACCGTCGCTGGACCCTGTAAAGCTCGAGACTTATCGTCCCATCTCCCTCCTCCCGTGGACTGCGAAGGTGACAGAAGCCCATGTTAACGGCATTCTGTCCAGTCATTTACAATCTGCTAACATCTTAGACCCTTCGCAGAATGGCTTCCGTGCTGGGCACAGCACTGAGACAACTCTTCTTTCCATGGTTGAACATCTGCGCGCTGTGTTGGATGCGGGTCATACGGCGGCTCTGGTACTTCTAGATCTTCCCATGCTATACTTCTGCAGCGGTTGGATGAGGCGGGTGTCAAGGGTCTAGCTCAGGAATGGTTTCGATAATTTCTTACTGATCGTACCTTTCGGATTTCTACACCTCCCTTTGAATCTAAACCCCACCTCATCAAACAGGGAGTCCCGCAGGGTTCAGCACTGAGCCCCACGCTTTTCAATCTTTATGTGCAGCCGCTGGCTGCTGTCGCCAAGCGTTGGGACCTTACTATGGTGTCCTACGCTGACGACACGCAGCTTGCGGTGACACTTAGTGGCAACTCTGACATTGAGGCCTCTAACTTCCGTGAGGGTCTCAGTGCGGTGGCTGGATGGATGACGGCTAATTGCCTGCAGCTCAATGCGAAAAAAACCGAGGTATTGATTGTGGGCAAACAGAGCAACCTTTGGGTTGACAAGTGGTGGCCAGTTGACCTCGGCCCTACCCCGAGACCGGCCGTTGAGGTGAAAAATCTGGGTGTTTGGCTGGATTCAACGCTCAGTTTCTCCTGCCACACAAAAAAAGTCGCTGCGATGTGCTATGGCATTTTACGTGGGCTTAGGCGGTGTTTAAATTCTTTGATGCCTCGACTCGACAATTGATTATTCAGGCAGTTATATTGTCCAGGCTCGACTATGGAGTGGTGTGGCTCACTGGTTAGAGGCAGCAGCCCCGGGAGCAGAAGTCGGCCCGGGACCAGGTTTCAATTCCCGACGCGGCAGGGTTGTGGACCAGGGTCAGCGGACTCGACAATTCTCGCCTTGGTGCCTACTCTAACCTGGGGTCCCACTCGGCAACTCTGGGCATTTAGCTTGCCTAATCTCCACAATGGCCCCATCAACGCTGGGGATGCCTGGCTCCACCTTGGGGATTCCCAGTAGGGACCATCCCACAGGGAAAGCCAGGACGGGTTCCCCAGCGGTATACAGCGCCGGGACGCCCCTTTGCTGGGACAGCTGTGCGCTTTACAAGTATACGACATTACGACATTAACATTATGCGAGTTCATTGCTGCTTGGAGCCAATCAGGCCGACATTCTGAGATTGCAGCGTGTCCAGAACGCTGCAGCTAGGGCCTTAGTCGGCCTTCCCAGATTTTGTTCTGTTAGAAGTACTATTGTCAAGCTCCACTGGCTGCCTGAGCTTCAGAGGATAGAATTTAAGACTCTATGTGTTTCTTTTAAGATTTTAAAACTTGCTTCTCCTCAGATTTTAGAGCATCTCATTCTCCCTTACACCCCCTCCCGTCAGTTGAGATCCTGTGGACAAAATTTAGCTGTAGTCCCTCGCTTTCTGAGAAGCAGGTCTGGTGGTCGCTCTTTTAGAGTGCTTGCCCTTAAATTGTGGAATTCCCTTCCTGCCCATATTCGTGCCATCGGCGACCTCCTGTTATTTAGGAAAGCTGTAAAAACTTGTATCTTTCCTAATAGCTGTTAACTTTCCTCATTCTGTTGATTTTTTCTCTTCCTGTTTGTGTTGTGTTCCTTTCCAGGCACAGCGCCGGGATGCCCCTTAGCTGTGGGCAGCTGTGCGCTTAAAAAATGGAGTTAACATAACATAACATAAATTGTTTATCTTGCTAAAGTCAAATTCTATCACCGAGCTGTCTGCAGGGCTCGTGCAGCTTATTATTCTCTTGAACTCAACACTAGCCTCAATCCCACTAAACTGATTTTTAAATTTTTGAAAGATCTTACTGCTAACAGAGCCTCAGTGCCTGAGGTCTGTTCATCATCTCACTGTGAGGCTCTCGCAGCCTTTTCTGTGGAAAAAGTGTCCAACATCTATCGCTCCTTCCCTAGTACTATGCTGATAAGTAAGGAATCGATGTCCAATTCTAGTAACAACTTGATTCTCTCAACTCTTCCTGCTCTTTCGGTGGAGGAGTTTGAGAAATTGGCAGTTAAAGTGAAATCTGGCTCTCCTGTGGATGCACTTAGACCTGGCCAATTTATAGATTCAGCTGCCCTCTGCCTGCCCCCCATTCGTCATCTTATAAATCTATCCCTCTCTTCGGGCAAAGTTCCCCTGAGTTGGAAACAAGCTCACGTCACTCCCATCCTGGAAAAACCGTCGCTGGACCCTGTAAAGCTCGAGACTTATCGTCCCATCTCCCTCCTCCCGTGGACTGCGAAGGTGACAGAAGCCCATGTTAACGGCATTCTGTCCAGTCATTTACAATCTGCTAACATCTTAGACCCTTCGCAGAATGGCTTCCGTGCTGGGCACAGCACTGAGACAACTCTTCTTTCCATGGTTGAACATCTGCGCGCTGTGTTGGATGCGGGTCATACGGCGGCTCTGGTACTTCTAGATCTCAGTGCCGCCTTTGACACTGTTTCCCATGCTATACTTCTGCAGCGGTTGGATGAGGCGGGTGTCAAGGGTCTAGCTCAGGAATGGTTTCGATAATTTCTTACTGATCGTACCTTTCGGATTTCTACACCTCCCTTTGAATCTAAACCCCACCTCATCAAACAGGGAGTCCCGCAGGGTTCAGCACTGAGCCCCATGCTTTTCAATCTTTATGTGCAGCCGCTGGCTGCTGTCGCCAAGCGTTGGGACCTTACTATGGTGTCCTACGCTGACGACACGCAGCTTGCGGTGACACTTAGTGGCAACTCTGACATTGAGGCCTCTAACTTCCGTGAGGGTCTCAGTGCGGTGGCTGGATGGATGACGGCTAATTGCCTGCAGCTCAATGCGAAAAAAAACGAGGTATTGATTGTGGGCAAACAGAGCAACCTTTGGGTTGACAAGTGGTGGCCAGTTGACCTTGGCCCTACCCCGAGACCGGCCGTTGAGGTGAAAAATCTGGGTGTTTGGCTGGATTCAACGCTCAGTTTCTCCTGCCACACAAAAAAAGTCGCTGCGACGTGCTATGGCATTTTACGTGGGCTTAGGCGGTGTTTAAATTCTTTGATGCCTCAACTCGACAATTGATTATTCAGGCAGTTATATTGTCCAGGCTCGACTATGGAGTGGTGTGGCTCACTGGTTAGAGGCAGCAGCCCCGGGAGCAGAAGTCGGCCCGGGACCAGGGTTCAATTCCCGACGCGGCAGGGTTGTGGACCAGGGTCAGCGGACTCGACAATTCTCGCCTTGGTGCCTACTCTAACCTGGGGTCCCACTCGGCAACTCTGGGCATTTAGCTTGCCTAATCTCCACAACGGCCCCATCAACGCTGGGGATGCCTGGCTCCACCTTGGGGATTCCCAGTAGGGACCATCCCACAGGGAAAGCCAGGACGGGTTCCCCAGCGGTATACAGCGCCGGGACGCCCCTTTGCTGGGGCAGCTGTGCGCTTTACAAGTATACGACATTACGACATTAACATTATGCGAGTTCATTGCTGCTTGGAGCCAATCAGGCCGACATTCTGAGATTGCAGCGTGTCCAGAACGCTGCAGCTAGGGCCTTAGTCGGCCTTCCCAGATTTTGTTCTGTTAGAAGTACTATTGTCAAGCTCCACTGGCTGCCTGAGCTTCAGAGGATAGAATTTAAGACTCTATGTGTTTCTTTTAAGATTTTAAAACTTGCTTCTCCTCAGATTTTAGAGCATCTCATTCTCCCTTACACCCCCTCCCGTCAGTTGAGATCCTGTGGACAAAATTTAGCTGTAGTCCCTCGCTTTCTGAGAAGCATGTCTGGTGGTCGCTCTTTTAGAGTGCTTGCCCCTAAATTGTGGAATTCCCTTCCTGCCCATATTCGTGCCATCGGCGACCTCCTGTTATTTAGGAAAGCTGTAAAAACTTGTATCTTTCCTAATAGCTGTTAACTTTCCTCATTCTGTTGATTTTTTCTCTTCCTGTTTGTGTTGTGTTCCTTTCCAGGCACAGCGCCGGGATGCCCCTTAGCTGTTGGCAGCTGTGCGCTTAAAAAATGGAGTTAACATAACATAACATAACATAAGTAATACCCCAACTGGAACCATACAGACACTCATACTGATACTAAAAAAAAAAACTAATAACTCATATAGACACTCATGTAGCTACTCACCAACCCATGCAGCCACTTATACACAAAGTGAGAGACTGATATAGAAAGTTACATATTTAAACATTACTCACAAACCTATGTAGTCACTAAAATACACTTAATCAGTCAGTTATACAATCAATTTTACAAAAGAATCATCCATTTAGACACTTATATACCCAATTTTTTTTCCATCGACCTTGGGATATACATATATAAAACATATTTAATTTTCAGAAAAACACACATTCACTGGATGATGTCATCAGTGTTGTCATTTTATCGCGCCTGGACTATGCCAACGTTCTCCTTCTAGGAGCCAACAAAGCGGAAACAGCAAGGTTCCAACGCATTCAAAATGCGGCAGCGAGAACGCTGGTTGGACTCCCACGCAGATGCTCAGCCAGAGCTACCATCCGTAAGCTCCATTGGCTGCCGGTGGAACACCGAGTTAAATTCAAGGCCTTAGTCACAATCTTTAAAATCGTCAAACAAGGAAACCCCCCTCTACTTCGTAGCCTTGTCCAACCTTACGTTCCTGGTCGTGCTTTGCGCTCTACCAATCAACTCCTTCTCACAATCCCCAGGATTCGACTCTGTCGATCTGGAGGCCGCTCCTTTAGCGTCCTTGGCCCTAAACTATGGAATGATCTCCCCTTTAGCATTCGTTCCATAGACTCCCTCCCAGCCTTCCGTAAGGCAATTAAGACTCACCTATTCCCCACTTCCTAGTCTCCTCCCCCTCCCCCCCTTTTTCCTCTGTTTGCGCGCCTGTCTCTTAGCGCCGGGACACCCCTTTGCCGGGGTAGCTGTTGCGCTTCACCAAATCTAGAAATAGAAAAAATAGAAAATAGATGTCATCAGTGATGTCATGAGTGATGTCACTGACCATGTCATGAGTGATGCAATATGTGATGTCATAAACAGTGCATTGCGGGCGCACAAGTTATAGTTAGCTGAACTAACTATAACCAGGGAATTTCTATGGTTTTGTATGAGTGAAATGTCCAACTAACTATAACGCCCCTGAAACCTATGGTTTTTTCAGTGAATTTACAAGGTTTTTTAAATGCTAATTTCTAACTATGACGTGCCTGAAACCTATGTTTTTTTCAGTGAATATATATATATATTTATTATACTATGTATGCATGTAAAAATGTCTCGGTGTGCCTGTTTGCCTCGGTGGCACAGAAAAAATGGGTGGAACTGACATCAGCACGCCGACGAGGTCCTCTTATGGCTCCGATGACGTCATACGGTGTCGCGAGTAGAGTCGTGCTATTTTGACACCCTTGTCGACATGGGAGAGCTAGGAAAGAATTTCCTTGGAATGCAGGTGCAGGGGATATTCACCTAAGTGTTCAGGCTAGTCCTTTCGGAGCAACTGTTTATGTTGACACTCCAGAAACCAAAACCAGTGATCCGAGGGCAGAGGCCCTGTAGATGGCACATGAGGTGGGGTGCCCAGTCGTGTGCACCAGCGGGGCAGCAAAGTGACAAGCACAACAACCACAAAAAAGGTAACAAGGGCACTGAATAACACAAGATCTTCTCTTTGTATCTGGCAGGAACAACAAAGTTAAAATTCCCTAGTACGAAAATGTAGAATTAGTGCTACAGCGGTCTTCAAGATGACCTGCGATACCACTTCTTCCTCCCGTACCCTGGAGGCCGCACATGGGTCACGTGGTATGGTCATACTGCGATGGGACGCACACTCGTTGACCTCTCATTGCACTGCTCCACATTCCAAGGAGGACACTTTTTATTAGCTACGTTTTCTGATGGCGTGTCGCGCCGGCCCCGTCCAACAACAGAACTCCTTTAGATCCAAACAGACTCTTCCACTTTCTCACCGGAAGTGAAACTAGGCCGCGCGGACACTTTCACAATACAACAGCTGGGAATGCACTTTTTGGTAAAAAAAAACACATTCCTTCCTCCTAATTAATCAAATAAATGTCTCACTGAAGAACAGGGGCCAGCTCCGATCGGTAAACAGCCGTTACAACAACTTTTTTACTTTGCGATCCCATTACAACGCATGCATCACCACGCATGCATTGTACATCGCGAAGTCATTACTACACATATTTTTAGAACGCATGGTCATTTTCCAAGCATGCCTTTACAACAAATTTTGTTGTAAAGGTATGTATGGTAAATGACCATGCGTTCTAAAAAACATGTACATGATCCACGTTGTTGTAAGGAAACAGAGGCTGTTCTGTTTCCTCAAAACGACGTGCACCGCCCCTCAGAGACGACGTGAAGCAGGAACCGCAAGGAGAGAGGAATCACAAAGAGTGAAAGATAAGGGGGATTGGGCATGGGGTGTTTTTTTTTCTAGGGTTTAGGGTAGTGCAGTGGTGTTTGGGTAGTGTAGGGGGTTGTGCTGGGGATAGTGTTTTAGGGTTTAGGGTAGTGCAGTGGTGTTTGGGTAGTGTAGGGGGTTGTGCTGGGGTAGTGTTTTAGGGTTTAGGATGGTGCAGTAGTGTAGGGGGTCGTGCTGGGGGTAGTGTTTTAGGGTAATGCAGTGGTGTATGGGTAATGTAGTGGGTCGTGCTGGGGTAGTGTTTTAGGGTTTAGGATAGTGCAGGGGTGTTTGAGTAGTGTAGGGGATCATGCTGGTGGTAGGGTTTTAGGGCTTAGGGTAGTGCAGTGGTATTTGTGTAGTGTAAAGGGTCATGCTGGGGTAGTGCTTTATGGCTTAGGGTAGTACAGTGGTGTTTGGGTAGTGTAGGGGGTCATGCTGGGGGTAGATTTAGAGTTTAGGGTAGTGCAGTAGTGTTTGGTTAGTGTAGGGAGTCATGCTTGAGGTAGTGTTTTAGGGTTTAGGGTAGTGCAGTTGTGTTTGTGTAGTGCAGGGGGTTGTGTTGGGGGTAGTGTTTTAGGGTTTATGGTAGTGCAGTGGTGTTTGGGTAGTGTAGGGGGTAGTGCTGGGGTAGTGTTTTAGGGTTTAGGGTAGAGCAGTGATGTTTGTGTGGTGTAGGGGGTAGGGCTGGGGGTAGTGTTTTAGGGTTTAGTGTAGTACAGTGGTGTTTGTGTAGTATAGGGCTAGTGTTTTAGGGTTTAGGGTAGTGCAGTGGTGTTTGTGTACTCTAGGGGGCCATGCTGGTTTCTAGTGTTTTAGGGTTTAGGGTAGTGCAGTGGTGTTTGTGTAGTGTAGGGGGACATGTTTTTTGGGTTTAGAGTCGTGCAGTGGTGTTTGGGTAGTGAAGGGGGTCATGCTGAGGGTAGTGTTTTAGGGTTTAGGGTAGTGCAGTTGTGTTTAGGTAGGGAAGGGAATCATGCTGGGGGTAGTTTTAGTGTTTAGGGTAGTGCAGTGGTGTTTGTGTAGTGTAGGGGGTCATGCTGGGGTAGAGTTTTAAGGTCCAAGGCAGTGTAGTGGTGTTTGTGTAGTGAAGGAGGTTGTGCTGGGGGTAGATTTAGGGTTTAGGGTAGTGCAGTGGTGTTTGGGTAGTGTAGGGAGTCGTGCTGGGGTAGTGTTTTAGGGTAGTGCAGTGGTGTTTGGGTAGTGGAGGGGGTAATGTTTTAGAGTTTAGCGTAGTGTGCCCAGCCAGCCACAATATTCATGGACAAAGGGGATCCTGACTCTTTTGAATGCTCCACCAATTTAATAATTTAGGTCGAGGGCCCTACCACGTCCAGGACCTATCAATTCCTTTCTTGGGATCCCTCATATACTTGGACAAAAAGGTACATAGTTTCTCATCAATTTCAGGCGTGTGTGCCACCTTCCCCTTCAGTGAGGGCCTGGGGCATTCTCCCGTCATCCTATTCCTAACCTTCCTTTCAAGGGGTTGATGGATATCCCCACCACATACTCTGCCACTTTGGTGTCAGGGGTCCACACCGCCGACCTAGGATGGTAAATTTGGGTAGGCTTGAACATGTCCAAGTGGACCCCGTCCCCAACCTGGGACTGAGAGGAGTGGGACTCTGGATGCCAGGTATGCCCCGAGTCCTTATCCTCATCGGAGGTGAAAACGTCCTCTCCCTCTAAGGGAAACCCGCCGTCGGGGTTTACAATAGTGGTGACAGTGTCGCAATTTTCTCCGGACTACTCCTCCTCCTGCAGGGTGCATGTTTTAGCATTTGCGTACTCTTGAGGAAGGTCTCCTTAAGTTTATCAAATCCTTCCGCGTGCCCCACGTTATGCTTACCGGCCCTTTTATTCCCCATTTGGGAGCTACTGGGACCCGCCACCACCAGATCTGGGTCAGTGAACATCCCAGGGATGCTTTTTGCCAGCTTATCAACCTGATCCCTTAGAGGAGCCAGCGCCCTAGAAATAGCCAGAGAGAGGGCTTGGTCCACTGCTGGAGGGAGAAGTTGGGGGGCCATTATTCCTCCACTTCCAGGCAGGAGGAGTAAAAATGGTCTTCTGGAGAAGACATGATAGCAGAGTGTGTGAGCACAGAACAAATGCCCTTAAAATCCTTAAGGCAGCCCCTTCGCTGGTGCTCCAACAGCTGGGCTTTTCCCGAAGCTGTTTATAAGAATAGACTGAGGCGCAATGCCAATTACCACTACCAGGTGGCGCTGGTCACTAACGTGGCCATGTGGGGATACACCACGTACCAGTGTCAAAATTAGGCGAGGGTTGGTCAGGAATCAGACGCTAAAGGAGTGACCGGATTCCCAAACGCAAGTAAAGACCAGCAGGAGCGCTCGGCGGAGCTGCCTCGCTCGGCCCAGACGTGCCTGACAGGATCTCACCGCGCGCAGAATGCACAGAGGGAGAATCTGCGAGGGGGAGAATGCTCTCGGGCAAGAGCCTGCTGCGCAGGGATTATGAAACAATACCAAGGCAATACTGCTAATAAAGTGCACAAGAAACCGCTACACAAACAGCAACAAAGTCAGATTAAGCCAAGAATGTAAGGAATGCACTTAACTGACGAGCAGTGAAGAAAGAGGAAGCGGAAGCGCCGTCACGACATTATATACGATGGACTGTGATATGTTGGACTAGTGTTGCCTTGGAGACCACCGCCCTAATGGTTCATGGGTTGCGTAGTCTTTTGTTTAATGATTGTTGTGTTACGTTTTCTTTGAACTGCTATGCAAATAAAGTAAGGGAAGATATGCATAATCCTCGCCTCCATCCTGCCATAGAATTCATTAAACTTTATTCGATCTGATTAAGAAACATAGATTAAAAGGGTACATAAAAACAGTAAATCCTCTTTCCTAATACAATACAGTGAGAATTAATTAAAACCAGTAGGTAAAAACAGATGTTACAAAGCCCGGTTCAGAGCAACTTCAGGTTAACAGAATCGTAAAGTTCAATGTTTCGCAAGATCAACCTCATGTACTTCGTGCAAAATACGCAATCAGGGGTCCAAGTAAGATGTAACATTCCAATACCTGACCAGTCTGCACTATATAAAACTGCAGAAAAACTAATAATAAAAAGTGTTTTGCACACTTCTGTCATTGTTCTATATGTGGGCTACATATGGCTGATATGTGTGCTAAATTTGGGCTCATTTTTCCCTGGTGGCCATCGTGGGAGACTTATTTGTTATGAAGTTTCCTAATTTCCTCATTTACTGGAGTCTCCTTGGTAGGAAATGCTTTCAGTTTTTTACTTTGATTCCATCAAGAAGGCATTCAGATGTGTCACACATTTGCCATAAATTCAGAATGTTAGCACTCTAGTTGTTCATTAGATCACTGTAGTAAAGCTACTGCTCACCAGGGAGTGAACTCGAAGTCTACTGCTGGTATTGAAAGTGATTGCTTCAGAATTTTCTAATGAAATAGGAGAGGATTTGAGATCTCACTTAAAACATGCCCTACATTTTCTTTCTGCAGCACTAACCATAATTTCTATGGCAAAATGAACCCCCTCATTTTGTTCCTTTTAAATGAAATGTTTTAAGTGTTACCAGTCTATTCCAATCACGATGGGTTCAGGTGTGCCATCATTTTGTCATAAGAAAGACTGTTAGCTCTCTAGTTGTTCTTTAGAACACTCTGGGAAGCTGCAGTAGAACACAAAGGCATCAACTGACAGGCTGCTCCTGTTATAATATATAAGAGGAAGATATTTGAGATCTCACTCAAAACATGTCCTAATTTTTCTTTCTACAGTACTAACCATTATTTCTGTGGCAAAATGAACCCCATCATATTGTTCCTTTTTAAATTAAATGTTTTAAATGTTACCAGTTTATTCCAATCAATGTGGCTTCAGGTGTGCCATACTTTTGTCATAAGTAAGGCTGTTAGCTATATAGCTGTTCTTTAGAACACTCTTGGAAGCTGCAGTAGAACACAAAGGCATTAACTGACATTCTCTGCCCTTGTTAGATTTACATGATTTACTGAGAATGACAGACTTTATTCTCACATGACTGAGAAAGATAATGTGAATTTACAGAAAATATGCTCCCATTTTAGCTTCAGTTTTCTCTCAAACACGATTCATGATATCCCAGCAAAAGGTTTTTCACAGGGTAGAAATCACCTTAAAACACACCACAATTCCTGAAATTAGTATGGCACGATCAACAAATGAATTCTAATGTAACTAAAGTCTATTATCACCCTTTATAGTTCTCCTTTTGGTAACCCTCAAAATCTTTGATTCACTACAATGCATTTCAATGGGGTACTATCATGTATATTGGTCCCAAGATGGCTGCCAGCAATTCCAGGATGAAGTGCTGACAGCCAATCAGATCTCACGATGAGATGTGCCGTTAGACTCCGGAGAGATATTGAAACTTTTTCTTTTTCTAATTTCTCATGAACTACTGAACGGATTTACACCATTTAACAAAAAGAGATCTTTCTGAACTGAGGGCTACATTTTCGCCAAATTTGGTGTAATTCCGTTTAGCAGTTTGGGCTGTAGCCATGTCTAAAGTTTCCTATGGGAATTAACATGGAGAAAGCACGTTTTGGGACCCCCCTTTTTTTCGGCCCCTGCTTGCCGAAGCACCCCGAAACTTTTAAGATAGGAACTTACCGGAGCTCCCCACGAGTTTTGAAAATTTCACGAAGATTCGTCAACTGATGCAAAGTTATTGGGAAAAGAATGTAAGAATGTTACGATTTTCCTAACGATAACTACCTACCTAGTTGGTAATACATATATATATATATATATATATATATATATATATATATATATATATATATATATATTATTACCTACTGGCGATAGCCTGTAGGTATATATATATAGTATATAGTTAGGACCTAGCTACATTCTATTGGGAAAAACTTTGGCGCCGGTTGAGGAATTTGCGTGTAAATTTCCAAAATTTTGGCCAGCTCCGCTGCGCTCCTTCCCTGAAAGTTTCGGGGAGATTCGTGAAGTGGGGGCTGAGAAAAAAGGGGGGTCCCAAAACGTGTTTTCCCTATGTTAATTTCCATAGGACGTTCTGACAAGGCTACAGCCCGAACCGCTGAACGGAATTACACCAAACTTGGCAAAATTGTAGGGAGTGGTACGCAGAAGTGCCTTTGCTATATTTGGTGAAAATTGCTCCAGTGGTTTTTATGAAAATGAACTTCAAAAACACATATATATCTGGGCGGAGCCTAACCACACATCTCATCGTGAGATCTGATTGGCTGTCAGCACTTCATCCAAGAAGTGTTGGCAGCCATCTTGGGACCAATATACATGATAGCACCTCATTAAAAAGCATTGTAGTTAATAGAGGGTTTTAGGACTTTAGTTACATTATAAATCATTTGTTGATGGTACCATACTCATTTTAGGAATTGTGGTGTGTTCTAAGGTGAATTTACCATGTGAAAAAGCCTTCTGCTGGGATATCATGAATCATGTTTGAAAGAAAACTATTATCTCATGCTTTTCCCACAGTGGTTTGGAAGGGGATCTATAAGCTAAACTGAAAGCATATTTTCTGTAAATTCACATTATCTTTCTCAGTCATGTGAGAATGAAGTCTGACATTCTCAGTAAAACATGTACATCCAACAAGGACAGAGACTGTCAGTTGATTCCTTTGTGTTCTACTGCAGCCTCCTAGAGTGTTCTAAAGAACAACTAGAGCACTAACAGTCCTACTTATTACAAAGGTATGGCACACCTGAAGCCATCTTGATTCGAATAAAGTGGTAACTCTTAAAACATTTAATTTAAAAAGGAACAAAATGAGGGGGTATATTTTGCCATAGAAAGTATGATTAGTGCTGCAGAAAGAAAAATTAGGACACATTTTGAGTGACTTCCCAAATCCTCTTCTATTTCATTAAAAAAATTCTGACATGCAGTCTCCCAAGATGGCCACCAGAGACAAAATAGCCCAAATGTAGCCCATATATCACCCAGATGTAGCCCAAGTATAGCCCAATGACAGAATGTCCCAGAGTGTTCTAAAAAACAACTAGAGCGCTAACAGTCTTACTTATGACAAAAGTATGATTCAGAAAAGGGGGTGGTGATGAACAGAATGTCTGAATTAAGCAGACCACTCTTACCCAGTCCAAAGATCAGGGCTTGATCCATCACCGTTTTTTAGCTCACTGCACCATCCCAGCTCAGAACCTGGCTACATGCAAATTAGTCTGTTCCTGTCCCAATGCATGATGGGAACAGGGCAAACCAAACTACCAAGCCAATTCTTATACTGGGAAGGAAACAAGCTACCGGGGACCGGTTTCTGGCATTTCAGCCTCGTCGGCCCGGCTTGCTTGAATCCTGATGGTGCAATGAGCAAGGGACTCACATCTGAGTATACCCTTCCACGCTTATGGTGGACAAAATGATTCAGAAAAGGGGGTGGTGATGAACAGAATGTCTGAATTAAGCAGACCACTCTTACCCAGTCCAAAGATCAGGGCTTGATCCATCACCGTTTTTTAGCTCACTGCACCATCCCAGCTCAGAACCTGGCTACATGCAAATTAGTCTGTTCCTGTCCCAATGCATGATGGGAACAGGGCAAACCAAACTACCAAGCCAATTCTTATACTGGGAAGGAAACAAGCTACCGGGGACCGGTTTCTGGCATTTCAGCCTCGTCGGCCCGGCTTGCTTGAATCCTGATGGTGCAATGAGCAAGGGACTCACATCTGAGTATACCCTTCCACGCTTATGGTGGACAAAATGATTCAGAAAAGGGGGTGGTGATGAACAGAATGTCTGAATTAAGCAGACCACTCTTACCCAGTCCAAAGATCAGGGCTTGATCCATCACCGTTTTTTAGCAAGCCGGGCCGAAGAGGCTGAAATGCCAGAAACCGGTCCCCGGTAGCTTGTCTCCTTTCTGGTGAAGAATTGGCTTGGTAGTTTGGTCTGCCCTGTTCCCATGATGCACTGGGCCAGGGACAGACTAATTTGCATATAGCCAGGTTCTGAGCTGGGACGGGGCAGTGAGCTAAATAACGGTGATGGATCAAGCCCTGATCTTTGGACTGGGTAAGAGTGGTCTGCTTAATTCAGACACTCTGTTCATCACCACCCCCTTTTCTGTATCGTTTTTGGCCACTATAGGTGTGGCAGGGTATACTCAGACATGAGTCCCTTGCTCACTGCTCCATCAGGATTCAAGCAAGCCGGGCCGAAGAGGCTGAAATGCCAGAAACCGGTCCCCGGTAGCTTGTCTCCTTTCTGGTGAAGAATTGGCTTGGTAGTTTGGTCTGCCCTGTTCCCATGATGCACTGGGCCAGGGACAGACTAATTTGCATATAGCCAGGTTCTGAGCTGGGATGGGGCAGTGAGCTAAATAACGGTGATGGATCAAGCCCTGATCTTTGGACTGGGTAAGAGTGGTCTGCTTAATTCAGACACTCTGTTCATCACCACCCCCTTTTCTGTATCGTTTTTGGCCACTATAGGTGTGGCAGGGTATACTCAGACATGAGTCCCTTGCTCACTGCTCCATCAGGATTCAAGCAAGCCGGGCCGAAGAGGCTGAAATGCCAGAAACCGGTCCCCGGTAGCTTGTCTCCTTTCTGGTGAAGAATTGGCTTGGTAGTTTGGTCTGCCCTGTTCCCATGATGCACTGGGCCAGGGACAGACTAATTTGCATATAGCCAGGTTCTGAGCTGGGATGGGGCAGTGAGCTAAATAACGGTGATGGATCAAGCCCTGATCTTTGGACTGGGTAAGAGTGGTCTGCTTAATTCAGACACTCTGTTCATCACCACCCCCTTTTCTGTATCGTTTTTGGCCACTATAGGTGTGGCAGGGTATACTCAGACATGAGTCCCTTGCTCACTGCTCCATCAGGATTCAAGCAAGCCGGGCCGAAGAGGCTGAAATGCCAGAAACCGGTCCCCGGTAGCTTGTCTCCTTTCTGGTGAAGAATTGGCTTGGTAGTTTGGTCTGCCCTGTTCCCATGATGCACTGGGCCAGGGACAGACTAATTTGCATATAGCCAGGTTCTGAGCTGGGATGGGGCAGTGAGCTAAATAACGGTGATGGATCAAGCCCTGATCTTTGGACTGGGTAAGAGTGGTCTGCTTAATTCAGACACTCTGTTCATCACCACCCCCTTTTCTGTATCGTATGACAAAAGTATGGCACACCAGAAGCCATCTAGATTGGAATGAAGTGGTAAGTCTGAAAACATTTAATTTAAAAAGGAACAAAAAGAGGGGGTTCATTTTGCCATAGAAAGTATGATTAGCAGCAGACTTCCCTGGTGAGCAGTAGCTTTACTACAGTGATCTAATGAGCAAGTAGGGTGCTAACATTCAGAATTTATGGAAAATGTGTGACACATCTGAATGCCTTCTTGATGGAACCAAAGTAAACAAGCATTGAAAATGCAATAGATCTCGCCCTCGTTTAAGTTAAAACCATTCTGTTTGTAATGAGGTGGCTTTTAGCTTTGCTTTTATTAGTGTTTTTAAAACGTTCATGTAAATAACATGCATATGTATGCATATATGTAAAAGTATGCATGCATTTATATTTATATAGATATGCAGATTATATATGTTTATATATGTATGTATATATATATATATACACATACATAAATGCATATGCATATATATGCATATATATGTGTATATGTGTGCATGTAGAGAGAGGTAGAGAGGTAGAGGTGTAGAGGTAGAGGTAGAGAGGTAGAGAGGTAGAGGTAGAGAGGTAGAGACTAGTAGAGAAAGAAGTAGAGAGAGTTAGAGAGGTAGAGAGAAGAGAGTGAGTAATAGAGTAGAGAGTGAGTAGTAGAGAGTAGTAGAGAGCAGTAGAGAGAGTAGCAGAGATTGAGTAGTAGAGAGTAGTAGAGTGAATAGTAGAGTGAGTAGTAGAGAGTAGTAGAGAGTGAGTAGTAGAGAGTGAGTAGTAGAGAGTAGTAGAGAGTAAGTAGTAGAGTGAGTAGTAGAGAGCAGTAGAGAGTGAGTAGTAGAGAGTAGTAAAGAGTGAGTAGTAGAGAGTAGTAGAGAGTAGTAGATAGTGAGTAGTAAAGAGTGAGTAGTCGAGAGAGAGTAGTAGAGAGTGAGTAGTAGAGAGTAGAGAGTAGTAGAGAGTGAGTAGTAGAGAGTAGTAGATAGTGAGTAGTAGGGAGTGAGTAGTAGAGAGAGAGTAGTAGAGAGTAGTAGAGAATGAGTAGTAGAGAGTGAGAATTAGAGAGTAGTGGAGTAGTAGAGAGTGAGTAGTAGAGAGTAGTGGAGAATATTCAAAAGTTTGGCACAGCACCACTTGCACAATAACAAACAAAGAAAGCTGCGGCTGACTAAGGTTCGCACTCAAATTTCATAGTAGAAAGATTTGGGTGATCGTGCAAAACACATCCGGGGCTAGCCACACAGAAGCTCCGCTGCCGAGGCAGATACCAAATTGTATGAATGAAGGATGGTGCACCGAAAGAAACTGGTCCGTAACAACAAAATAATTTAGAAAAAGTTCCTTTATTTTAAATGTTAAAAGGCCTCAGCAAACGCGTTTCGTCCCCAAAGGGACTTCGTCAGGGCTAGAGTAAACCGTCAATTGTAGTTGGTCACAAGGAGATCGAATTGTCACTCCTACAGCAACATCCTGATCATTCAAAGTTATGTATAGGCAATATATATCTGCAGTATGCGAAGAAGCAGCAAACGGTACGGCGTATATCAATCCTGTTCACTGCTTATAGTAGAGTTCGCCCCGTATTAAGGGAAAGTACTGTATTATGCGAAGAAGCAGCAAGCGATGCAGCATATATCAATCCTGTTCACCGCTGTAGTAAAATTCGCCCCGTATTAAGGGAAAGTACTCAGTTCGTAGTGCCGAGCTTCAGTGAGCGAGAGATTACATTTTTTTTTTTTTTAAAACCTTAGGTTTCAGGCCTTATATAGTTAGGAATTAGCATTTAAAAAACCTTGCAAATTCACTGAAAAAAACATAGGTTTCAGGCCTTATATAGTTAGGAATTAGCATTTAAAAAAACTTTGAAATTCACTGAAAAAAACATAGGTTTCAGGCCTTATATAGTTAGGAATTAGCATTTAAAAAACCTTTAAAATTCACTCAAAAAACTATAAGTTTTAGGGGTGTTATAGTTAGCTGGACATTTCACTCATACATATCCATTGAAATTGCTCCTATATAGTTAGTTGTACTAACTATATTTCGCGCACCCGCAATCCACTGCTGATGATGTCACATATTACATCATTCATGACATGGTCAGTGACATCACTGATGACATCTCAAATGACATCACTGATGACATCACTGATGACATAATCCACATGACAATCACATACACCTTTTCATACACTAGTAAAATCTTTCATCACTCTTTGTAAAATACAGAGTATCCTATTTGAATCCATTGTTACAGCAATACAAGTATCTAAAAACCCATTCAGTGATTCATAGATGTATACACACATCTAATCACTTACCTGTAGATTCACTCATACATGCTGTCAATGAACAATAGAACACTATCAAAAATACTTATACACCTAAATCGATATTACACACCAGCACACATCCTATTCACATATGAAGTCATCCTACTCACTTATGCAAATAATGGATCATACTTACATATTTACTTAGCTAAACACTTATACAAACACAACTTCATCTATTCATTTAGATAGTAAGTCATACTTAGTGAATTATAAAATCATTATTACAAGTATAAAGTTATCCATACAGTCACTCACACAATCATTGAGTCTTATGTATACTTATTAATATACAACAACTGACACATACACTGCCTTTTATTTTTCTAGTTTGTTGGACATGTACCATTGAGAAATATATTTGCTCATCACCACACCCATAAAGATATTCACTCACCCAAACAACTGTTAGAACATGTAGTTTTAACTTCTTATATCTAGTGAATCAACTATTCACACATCTTTGGGCAGTCACACCCCCCCACCTAACCACACACACATTCACTCTCCCATACAAATACTCAGTCAACTAATCAATAACTAATACAGACTTTCACATAGCTAGTAACCAACTGGAGAACCAGTTTACACAACAACTGACAAAGTGATACAGATATTCAAACAGTTTAGTCACTATCCACTATATTTAGTGAGACACTATAAATTGGTCAAGTAAACAGTCAATTACACTGCTGCGAAATCCTCCATCCAAATATTTATTTTTATATATCCACTCATTCTTCAATGCAAATTGCTATATATATAATGCATATTTAAATAACGAAGCAAACCACATTCACTGGATGATGTCATCAGTGATGTCATTTGAGATGTCATCAGTGATGTCACTGACCATGTCATGAATGATGTAATATGTGACATCATCAGCAGTGGATTGCGGGTGCGCGAAATATAGTTAGTACAACTAACTATATTTCGCGCACCCGCAATCCACTGCTGATGATGTCACATATTACATCATTCATGACATGGTCAGTGACATCACTGATGACATCTCAAATGACATCACTGATGACATCACTGATGACATAATCCACATGACAATCACATACACCTTTTCATACACTAGTAAAATCTTTCATCACTCTTTGTAAAATACAGAGTATCCTATTTGAATCCATTGTTACAGCAATACAAGTATCTAAAAACCCATTCAGTGATTCATAGATGTATACACACATCTAATCACTTACCTGTAGATTCACTCATACATGCTGTCAATGAACAATAGAACACTATCAAAAATACTTATACACCTAAATCGATATTACACACCAGCACACATCCTATTCACATATGAAGTCATCCTACTCACTTATGCAAATAATGGATCATACTTACATATTTACTTAGCTAAACACTTATACAAACACAACTTCATCTATTCATTTAGATAGTAAGTCATACTTAGTGAATTATAAAATCATTATTACAAGTATAAAGTTATCCATACAGTCACTCACACAATCATTGAGTCTTATGTATACTTATTAATATACAACAACTGACACATACACTGCCTTTTATTTTTCTAGTTTGTTGGACATGTACCATTGAGAAATATATTTGCTCATCACCACACCCATAAAGATATTCACTCACCCAAACAACTGTTAGAACATGTAGTTTTAACTTCTTATATCTAGTGAATCAACTATTCACACATCTTTGGGCAGTCACACCCCCCCACCTAACCACACACACATTCACTCTCCCATACAAATACTCAGTCAACTAATCAATAACTAATACAGACTTTCACATAGCTAGTAACCAACTGGAGAACCAGTTTACACAACAACTGACAAAGTGATACAGATATTCAAACAGTTTAGTCACTATCCACTATATTTAGTGAGACACTATAAATTGGTCAAGTAAACAGTCAATTACACTGCTGCGAAATCCTCCATCCAAATATTTATTTTTATATATCCACTCATTCTTCAATGCAAATTGCTATATATATAATGCATATTTAAATAACGAAGCAAACCACATTCACTGGATGATGTCATCAGTGATGTCATTTGAGATGTCATCAGTGATGTCACTGACCATGTCATGAATGATGTAATATGTGACATCATCAGCAGTGGATTGCGGGTGCGCGAAATATAGTTAGTACAACTAACTATATAGGAGCAATTTCAATGGTTTTGTATGAGTGAAATGTCCAGCTAACTATAACACCCCTAAAACTTATAGTTTTTTGAGTGAATTTTAAAGGTTTTTTAAATGCTAATTCCTAACTATATAAGGCCTGAAACCTATGGTTTTTTCAGTGAATATATATATACATACATACATACATACATATATATATATATGAGCATTTTTTCATCAGCGCCATCTTGAAATGTTTTTTATGTCGCATCTGACTGTATAAATGTTAAATATACATTCAGTCATATGCCTCATCCCTCACACTTATGCCGTGTATCGGTAACGCTATAATTTATCATACGGATAAATACAAACTAGCATGTATGTGGGAAACATGGATGCACTGTTTCTCGGACACGAAGTCTATAAGTTATTCATACCTTCGGTTAAAACATATAGATTATGTATTTCCACATTAGAACCTGTCGGTCATCTTGTTGTCATCTTGCCGTGTATCGGCAATTGCAGCCAATAAGGCTGCCACTTCCCAGAATAACACAGTGTGTCCACGAAAACCCCCAACAACATATTCACAGTGTTGATGCTAAGTAAAGGCACCCTTCCAGAAAATTCCAAACCCTCTTATCAAGTACATTGATATATAATATTTACAAGTTACTTCACAGAATCAATTTTGCCATAACACAAAGGTCACAGAATTTCACAAATTCATTATGTCTCAATTTCTGGCAATCAAAAATTAAAAATTAATAATTCATCACTAAAAATTAACAATTCATTATTAAAAATTAGCCCAGATGAGATGACAGTTCTTCCCCCATATTGAGATCCCCCGGAGCTTTGGTCTCTAAATCAATAATATATAGGGAGTCTAATCTTCTGAGCATCTGTAATTTGTTGCCTCCTCGTGGATTTTCAGACACGCAATCCACACAGAAAAACCTCAACAGATCCCTGTTGCTGTTGTTCTTTATAGCAAAATGCCGAGCGACCGGGGAAGAGAAATCCCTATTTGCGATCGCCCGCATATGCTCTACCACTCTCAGTTTCACCGGATTGATTGTGCTGCCAATGTATCTCAATTGGCAAGTACACATCAAACAGTAAATCGCATGGTCTGTCTGGCAGGACATGAATTTGTTTATTCTCTTTCCACCCTTACAGCCTCTCACCTCATATGTTAATGTACATTTACTCGATGCGCAGGCCTTACACTTCCCACAAGGGAAGAAGCCCTTTGCATCTTTCAGTGTTCCCTGGCTCTTACGTATGGGATTTGAATGGCTCTGAACCATGTAATCAAGTAAGCTTCTGGCCTTCCTGAAAGTGCTCAATGGAACAACTGGCGCATCTGGACCAACAATGTGGTCAGTTTTTAAAATATGCCAGTGTTTTGTCATTATGGATCTCAATCTTGATGAGTTGGCCGAATAGGGGGTAATCATACGGAATTGACCATTAGTGTGTTTGTTTTTGCCATCTCTCAGCCAGCTTTCCCTTATCACTTTGAACTCCTGTTCAAAGTGATAAGCCCATAACTGCAATTGATAGCGCAATACTACATGCTGACCACACATCGCGCTTTGGAATTCATAACTAAAAAACGAGAGTGTGAAATGGTGCTGCAATTGGTCTAAACAAAGTGTCAGCCAGTGTTGAAATTACACTTAAACTACTGAGCCCATAATGCATCTTGAATTGCTCATTGGTGTCATCAGTTAAATAACAAACAGCAATGAGGGACAAATGTTTGTACCGTGAACAGGGACAGTCTATGTCCGAAACGCGTAGGTGGGGAACCTATGGAGAAGTAAATTAAGTTTCAACGTGAAGTGGTGTGCGGTGTCTTCTTTTCTTGAAGAATTCTTGCTATTTGACATTAATTGCGGGGTCGTCTCGGGCCCCGCCACCAGCACCAGCCAGAAAGCAGCTCCTCTCGTACTGGGACATATATAGGTATATATAGTTAGGATTTTTTCTCTATGGGATTTTTGAAAATTCTATGTCTAATAACTTTGGCGTTTGTGGACGGAATTGGCTGAAATTTTCAGGAAAATTGAACATTTTGTTTCTGAGCAGCCCCTGAAAATTTGGGGGGGGGTTCGTCAAGGGGGGGCCGAGAAAAAAGGGGGGTCCCAAAACGCATTTTTCCCATGTTAATTTCCATAGGGCGGTTGGCCTCACTTTTAGCCCGAACGGCTGAATGGATTTGCATGAAACTTGGCAAAATTGTAGGGACTGTTAGCCCGATGTGCCTTTGCTAGGTCTCAATATATGTGCTCCAGTGGATTTTGATAAATTAACGTTAAAAAAATATATATATCTGTAACAGCGCTCCGGGTAGCGCTCCGGTTCGCGTACTTGACGCGTAACGGAACTTCGCGAAGCGAAGCTGATTTGCTCTCCGGTGTCTGTCAACATTCTAAACAGTCCGGAGCGGCCGCCATCTTGTCTCTCGGTAGGATCGAGAGACAAGAGGAGGCCAAAACAAAGGGGGAAATGACCATAAGGGGGCATAGTAGATCCTCCCTCACCCTCTAGGTTTGATGTGGAGGCTTTAAAAGGGCCCCGCGGGGCAAAAAACAAAAAAAACAAAAAAATCGTTTTTTTTGCGTGGTGAGCTTTTGTGGAATGGGCGGTGGTAATCTAAATGATGAGGGGGGCAGCGTTCAAAGCACATCAGCGTGCATAAACACGAAAATGTTTTGATCTACCACGTACTTGACTTATCTCTAGCTTTATTAATACAATAAACAATAACGAAAAATCGACATCAATAGGGTTGTCCGTATTCCCAGTCAGTACCCTTCCCCGCCCGCCATGTGCACAAAGACCGCATACATCCCCCATAACGTCAAGGCTAAGTAACTAGAACGTCATAAGGAGTTGCAAGTCGCTCCCATACTGGCGCCATTTTGGTCAAGGCCAGGCAGGTCCAGAGTATAGTTCAATGTCTCCAATAAGTAGTGGCAGGACCAGAATCCCTTTCGGCAGTTATGGCTTCGTCATTACGAGCACTAGAAAACAAGACATTCTGGGTAATACCACCCTTGACGCAGCACTTTATTCTACAAGATGGTGTCTTTCAAAAGCCAGGGGTATAGGAGTATGTAACAAGCGAGCCATTTAATTGAAAAAACTAAACGTGACAAACGGTTGCAGAATCAGTGAAGGTTGATTTTTTAATTGAAAGTATAACAGGATCAGTTACAATAAAATCGTTCATACGCACACCATGGGCGAGTATCATGGGTAACATTATTTCGAAGCTTTATTAATACAATAATCAATAATGAAAAATCGACATCAATAGGGTTGTCCGTATTCCCAGTCAGTACCCTTCCCCGCCCGCCATGTGCACAAAGACCGCATACATCCCCCATAACGTCAAGGCTAAGTAACTAGAACGTCATAAGGAGTTGCAAGTCGCTCCCATACTGGCGCCATTTTGGTCGAGGCCAGGCAGGTCCAGAGTATAGTTCAATGTCTCCAATAAGTAGCGGCAGGAGCAGAATCCCTTTCGGCAGTTCTGGCTTCGTCATTACGAGCTCTAGAAAACAAGACATTCTGGGCAATACCACCCTTGACGCAGCCCTTTATGCTACAAGATGGTGTCTTCCATTCAGAAAATATTGTTGGCAGCATTTTGAAAGGAAAGATAAACGGCCGTTCTCCTAGTGAGTCTCACATTGTTACATTTATGAAGAATGTTGAAGAGTAGTATGTTGAAAATCTGAAGCCATCGTTCTACAAACTCTCAACCAGCCTTGGATGGAAAAATCCTGAAGAATGTACAAACTGAAAAACAGTTTTTGTCTGCATAGCATCAGCAGCAACACTTGAGTCAGCTTTGTGTGAAGCCGCCATCTTGATCCAATCAATACTGTCCACCTGCACACATTCAGGGACCAGGCCGCATTGCAGGTCAAACGGATTGTGGGACAAGGTCCAGAATGAAGAGTCACCAAAAGGCAAAAAGTTACGCCGGACCCCGGGAGGCGGCCGCCTATGTCGGGGCCGATCTCAGGCCACACCAGGGCAACAAGACTTGGGGAGGGGGCAGGAGCCAAGCGCCCCCTCCCAGTCCGCGCCACCACACCACCCCTCGGGGGCCTCCGTCAAGCGGTTCAGGGAGGCACCGCAGGCAGCGGTTCTTCAGATCAGTGGCTCTCACCGGCAAGGCTCCCCTCCGTCAGCAGCGATCGTTGGCGCTGTGGTTGCGGCCGGAGGCCCCGCCTAGTCAACTCTCCGGCCTCTCTATGTCGTAGGCCGCAAGAGTGGGCGCAACTCAGCTGGATGGCGGGTGAGACGCTGTAGCCGCAAGAGTAGGCGAAACTCAACCGGCCGAGTGAGGCACTGTGCCGCAAGAGCGGGCGGAACTCAGCTGGCCGAGCGAGGCACCGTGCCACAAGAGTGGGCGGAACTCAGCTGGCCGAGTGAGGCACTGTGCCGCAAGAGCGGGCAGAACTCAGCTGGCTGAGCGAGGCACTGTACCGCAAGAGTGGGCGGAACTCAGCTGGCCAAGCGAGGCACTGTGCCGCAACAGTGGGCGGAACTCAGCTGGCCAAGCGAGGCACTGTGCCGCAAGAGCGGGCGTAACTCAGGTGGCCGAGCGAGGCACTGTAGGTCTTCCTCTCACAAAGATGAAAGTCAGAGTGAGGAAACAAGGAGGGGTTTTCATCATTTGGAACAAAAAAAATAGTTCTAAACCAATGAAAAGTGTAATTTTTACATCACATGACCTAGCCTTACATCATTAGGAAACCAAAAGTGAAATGAACCAATGAAAATTTTCATTAACAAGTCACATGACCTGTTATGCTTACGTTACGCGCTCCGCGCCCCGGATCGCTTCCGGGAAGCTGCGCTTCGCGCCTCGCTTCGCGCATCGGGTGCGCTAACGCGGCGCGTCATATGACGCATTACGCGACACTACAGTGTTTCTGGATGTTTCAGACTGAAGCTGGCGTCAGCATGAGAGCACCCCGTGGCTACGTCGTGACCGTTCCGCGAGCAATCATGGCAGTAGCTCCCCACCAGAAGTCTGCGGGAGTCGGGGGCCCCGGTGACTCTTGTAGAATCTTCAAGGCTGAGGGGACGCTTTTGGGAATGGGGCCCATGCCCTAGCAGTCAAGCGTCCGAGTTCCAGGGTTGCCCAGAGCCATCCTTGCAGGCCAGGCCCAAGTCTGTGGAGCCGACCGCCATTTCGTGAGCTCCGTGGCAGCCGCCTGTCGCTGTACCGCAAGAGTGGGTGCAATTCAGCCGGATGGCGGGTGAGACGCTGTAATAGCAAGAGCAGGCGCAACTCAGCTGGCCGAGAGAGGCACTGTGCCGCAAGAGTGGGCGTAACTCAACTGCCGAGTGAAGCGCTGGGGTGCAGCTGAGAAACCTCCACCTGGGGAGGTGGGGGAGGCTCGTTCGCGCCGCCTCTCCCTTCCGGTGCACCCCACGCCGTCTCGTGGTGCAGGTAGGCACTGTGCCGGAAGAGTGGGCGTAACTCAGATGCCGAGTTAAGCGCTGGGGTGCAGCTGAGAAACCTCCACCTGGGGAGGTGGGGGAGGCTCGTTCGCGCCACCTCTTCCTTCCAGTGCACCCCACGCCGTCTCCTGGTGCAGGTATATGTGATGGTCGGACCAGGGCACCGCAGGACGTGTTTTCAGGTCAAACGGATTGTGGGACAAGGTCCAGAATGGAAGAGTCACCAAAAGACAAAAAGTTCCGCCGGACCCCGGGAGCCGGCCGCCTATGTCGGGGGCGATCTCAAGCCACAGCAGGGCAACAAGACTTGGGGAGGGGGCAGGAGCCAAGCGCCCCTTCCGAGTCCGCGCCACCACACCGCCCCTCGGGGGCCTCCGTCAAGCGGCTCAGGGAGGCACCGCAGGCAGCGGTTCTTCAGATCAGTGGTCTCACCGGCAAGGCTCCCCTCCGTCAGCAGCGATCGTTGGCGCTGTGGTTGCGGCCGGAGGCCCCGCATAGTCAACGCCCCGGCCTCTCCATCTCATAGGCCGCAGAGTAGTCGGGGAGAAATCCCGGGAACGGCAGCATGTATTTGGATCGATGTTGCAGCAGGCTGCCATGTAAATAGTTATTTAATAAAACGTTTTACCCTGTTACTTTGCTGGTGTGTTGTATATATTTATAATATTTGCATAGGGTTTGTCGTTATTTTGGGTGAGGTGGGCGGCGGAGCTGTCTTGCAGCCATCATGGCGTCGAGCATGGTTCCTCTCACTAGTTTCATATTTCTCATGAGGGGTTGTTCCTAATGTTTCTATTTTAGCGAGGTCAAAAAGAGATCCCATTAGTGGCCTACTGATTTTGCTTGATTCCTTTTGTTTTTTCTAACGATTTTTCACTATCTGCAAACACTAAACAGAGTATTGCGACTATGTGCTTGTTTGTAAATAGAGAATGAACCAAAGAGAAGCAATTCCAAAACAGTAAATGCTTGGATAACAATCAATCAAATGGAGAGGGAAGCAGGCACGACGGATTACAACGGGGGCAAAGGCCTGCGTTACCTACCCTTCACTATCTGCAAAGAGAGAATAATCCTAAAAGAAAAGAGGGGAGGGGGGGGGGCAGCGTTCAAAGCACATCAGCGTGCATAAACACGATAATGTTTTTACCTACCACGTACTTGACATTTTAAAGCTTTTGATATTTGCTAATAAAAAACCATTGAAATTCACTGAAAAAACCATAGGTTATAGACCATATATAGTTAGGAATTAGCATTTACAAAACCTTGAAAATTCACTGAAAAAACCATGGGTTATAGACCATATATAGTTAGGAATTAGCATTTACAAAACCTTATTTTACTCACACAAAACCATTGAAATTCCATATATAGTTAGTTGCACTAACTATATATCGGGCACCCGCAATCCACTGCTGATGATGTCACATATTACATCATTCATGACATGGTCAGTGACATCACTGATGACATCACTGATGACATCTCAAATGACATCACTGATGACATCACTGATGACATCTTAAATGACATCACTGATGACATCACTGATGACATCTCATTTGACATCACTGATGACATCACTGATGACATCATTCATGTGATGATACGATGAACCTCTTCAGACTCTAATATAACCTTAGATACACTCAGTGTAAACAGACACTCACAGACTGTCACTCATCCATGGAGTTACTCACACACCTAGTCAGTCTTGCAAAGAATCAATCACACCTCCATTTCCTCAACTATATAGTTATACACACCTTACTTATTGAAACATATACTAACACATATTTACTCTCTTATACAATCCCTGATACAAGTTCACAATGATCCATACAGCCACTCACACATTCACTGGCTCTTATGCACAGTTATTTATATATGTCAACTCTCACATGTACTGTGTTTTACATATGTACTTACTTTGACATGTAGCACTGAGATATCCATTCACTCACCAATACAGTCATGCACACAGTCAACTGCCCATACAGCTGTTTCCACGTGCACTTTTGAACCCATACATCTAGTGAATCAACTGCTCACACATCTATGCACAGAGTCATACACCTCCCAGCCACCCACACACACACTCAGTCTCCCATACAAATACTTGGGCAACCAATCAATAACCCATATAGTTAGTCATATAGCTAATGATCAACACATGCAGCAGATTACAGAACAACAGACACAATGATGCACAAATTAAAACAGTTTAGTCACTAACCCATGCACTCAGTGAGACACATTTAATGACTCACTCATACAGTCAGTCATGCACCTACTAAATCCTTCATCCAGACACTTATACATCCACTCATTCTTCAATATGTAAGACATATTTTAACTTTACAGAAACATACAGTCACTGGATGTTGTCATCAGTGATGTCATCAGTGATGTCATTTGAGATGTCATCAGTGATGTCATCAGTGATGTCACTGACCATGTCATGAATGATGTAATATGTGACATAATCAGCAGTGGATTGCGGGTGCGCGATATATAGTTAGTGCAACTAACTATATATGGAATTTCAATGGTTTTGTGTGAGTAAAATAAGGTTTTGTAAATGCTAATTCCTAACTATATATGGTCTATAACCCATGTTTTTTTCAGTGAATTTTCAAGGTTTTGTAAATGCTAATTCCTAACTATATATGGTCTATAACCTATGGTTTTTTTCAGTGAATATATATATATATATATATATATATATATATATTACCTACTGGCGTTCGCCAGTAGGTAGTTATAGTTAGGACATAGTTTCCAGAGGAAATACACAACATTCTATTTGGAATAAATTTGGCACCGGTGAATGAATGTTCGTGAATTTCTCCAAGAACATGGCCTGCTTGGTTCCGCTCCTTCCCTGAAAGTTTGGGGGGGATTCGTCAAGTGGGGGCCGAGAAAAAAGGGGTGTCCCAAAACGTGTTTTCCCCATGCAATTTTCCATAGGGACCTTTAGCCAGGGCTACAGCCCGAACGGCTGAACGGAATTACATGAAATTCGGCAGTGAGGTAGAGTTCTGTTCGCAGATTGTGCTTTTTGTTAAATGGTGTAAATCTGTTCAGTAGTTTTTGCGAAAATTGCAACTAAAATCATAGCGATATCTAGAGACGGAGTTCAGCACGCGTACTGAAATCTGTTAAATTACGAGCACGAGCTGCATGCTGATTGGCTGTGAACTGTCTGTCAACACTCGAAACCAGGAAGTGTTGGTGGTCATCTTGTGCCTTGTTAGAACCAAGTCACAAGAAAACAGTAAAACAAAGTTCAGAAATAAGGGAAGGGGGTAGGGTAGAGACATTCTGACCATCTAGGCTTGCTTAGGGGGTCGTACATGGATGTTTAAGCTCTATTTTTTATTTTATTTTTTTAAAGAAAAATTGCGGCGTACGCGTATGGAAATACGTAGAATTACGAGCAGGAGCTGCATGCTGATTGGCTGTCAATACTCCAAACCAGGAAGTGTTGGCAGCCATGTTGTTTGTCGGGAGAACAGAGTCAGAAGAAAACAGTAAAACAAAGTTGAGAAATAAGGAAACGGGGCAGGGTAGAAACATTCTGAGACTATAGACTTGGTCAGGGGGTGGTATATGGATCTTTAGGCTCAATTTTTATTTTACAAAAAATAAAAAATGGCGGGGTACTCGTGCAGTACTTGTACAGGTGGAAAAGGTGAAAACAAAGTAGAAGTCCGTATTATTCATTAGATCCCAGGGGGGCAAATTACGGGGGCAATTTTTCTGCATAATGGGGGCTTGTAAGGTGCCCCGAGCACTGGGGAATGGCACTCCTCTGGTTTTAATTTTGAAGTATGCGGTGGGGGGTTTACGGCCTTACTCCCCACCGTCTTGCTGAGCGGCACCCCTCGGGTCTTTTTAAAAAATATATGTTTTGAGCTCTCTCTCTTTCTCCCCGTACACGTCGCGGGGAACGCCACCTTTCTGGGGCAGTGATATGTAAAATGACCTTCCAGCTCCGGGTACCTGCATTGTCAGAAGATTTTTGTATTAATGTTGGGAGGGTGGGCTTGATAATACGTCCTTGTTAATTGCCATAGAAGCCTATGTTCTGGTGTTAACATGGGCTTCTATGGAAAATACCAAGGCTGTATTATCAAGCTCATTATCACCGTTTTATCGGCAGTTTCCTGCCAATAAAACAGCGATAATTTTTACACCGGCCCTTGATAATATGCTCGTAAGTTTACTGGTCAAAAAAAGAGCAATGAGCCATATGATCAACAAAAGGTGATACATTATCGTCGATTTTATCGGCAGGAAACTGCTGATAAAGCGGCGATAATGGGCTTGATAACCATAGGAGCCCAGGTTAACACCAGAACCTGGGCTGCTATGGGAAGTTACAAGGTCCTATTATCAAGCCCATTATCGCCGCTTTATCGGCAGTTTCCTGTCGATAAAAGCGGCGATAATGTATCGCCTTTTGTTGATAATATGCTCCTTCATTTCTATGATAGTATGTAAAGCTTTCCTTTTTTTTGGTTCAGCAGTTGTACTCTCTTCGTATGCTCAGCGTTGTTTCGAAGCCCACGTTTTCTTTTTCTTCAAGTTCAACAAGCAAACCTTTCTTTATATCAGTTAGTAAATCTGTCGCTTTCTTTTCCCGGTTCGTGTGTGTCATCCGCTGCTATACTTTTGTACAGTATTAATAGTCATATTTTTTATATATTTATTTGAAAGGTAGTGCCGAGGCGCCAAACGTTGATTACGTACTCCGTCCACCGCCATTTTAGTCGTTTCTCACTGTTGTTTTTATTATATCTGTTAGTTAGAACTCAGTAGTTTTCAATCCTAGTCTTGAATATCTTACTATAGTATTTCAACATTATTTTTATTGTGGGCCGTCATACTACCCCTCCCCCACAAAATAAAAGAAGTATGTAGTTTTTTTATTAACTTTTATTAAACAATAAATATAAATGAAACTCAATTATAACTATATTAGAACTGGAAAAATAACTTAAACAATGTTATAAACAAATTGTGAAATGGATTCCAAAAGGTGTCCGATTGGTAATCTGCAAAAGAAAAAAGAAAATTAGAGTTTAGAATTATGTAGATGTGAGTAAATGAGTTCAAGCATTACAGAGCATATTATCAAGAACGGTGAAAAAATGATCGCTGTTTCACCCGCAGGAAACTGCAGCTAAAGCGGAGATAATGGGCTTGATAATATGGTGTTGTGAATTTCCATTGCAGTCCAGGTTCTGGTGTTAACCTGGGCTACTATGGGAATTCACAAGGGCATATTATCAAGCACATTATCTCCGTTTTTGCGGCAGAAAAGTGTCGCTAAAGTGGCGATAATGGGTTTGATAATATGCTCTATGGAATTCCAATCGAAGCTCATGTTAGATTTCCTTCACATCTAACATGAGCTTCGATTGGAATTCAATAGAGCATATTATAAAACCTATTATGGCCACTTTAGTGGCAGTTTGCTGCCCATAAAGTGGCGATAATTTTGTTGCCAAGGTTTGATAATATGGTCCTCTCTACTATCATAAATAAAAGTTACACTACAGTTTTACGAGTGCATTGTACCTGGTACATTTTACTTGTTATATTGCTGCATTCAAGTGGTGTCTATATGGAAGTGCCTACTGCGTTACTAACGCCCGTTATGCCGAATTATTTCTAATGCATTCCTATGAAGGATTTGTAGATGTGGGCCTCTGTGCTTACTGTTGTATAAACCTTGCTGCCAAACACACAAGGAAGTAGACTTCACATCTTTACTGGGGCTCTTCTTTTACACGTCGAAACAGACAGCAGTGTCTAAGTTTAAGAGAGAAAGAGAAATGATGTCACAGAGAGTGAGAGAGAGAAAGAGAGAGAAAACAACATTAAAACTGTGTCGTAGAGTCTGGAGTTGAGATTTTTTCTTGAAAAGTTAGATGTATATTTACTAGCTCCTTGCATCACTTTATCCATGTTAAAAGTGACTCAAAAGTGGCGTAATAAGGTTGTGGATCTGTTTGTCAGACTGTTGTAACGTATCTGTTGTCACTGCTCGGAGGTAATTATTTATTTTACAGAGAAGCTGCTGTACACTACGCACTCTGGGCCATAATATCAAGCCTGGGTGACAAAATTATCGCCCCTTTATCGGCAGGAAAGTGACGCTAAAGTGGCGATAATGGGTTTGATAATATGCTCTATGGAATTCCAATTGAAGCTCATGTTAGATGTCCTTGACATCTAACATGAGCTTCGATTGGAATTCAATAGAGCATATGATCAAACCTATTATGGCCACTTTAGCAGCAGTTTGCTGCCGATAAAGTGGTGATAATTTTGTTGCCAAGGTTTGATAATATGGTCCTCTCTACTATCATAAATAAAAGTTACACAACAGTTTTACGAGTGCAGCGTACCTGGTATATTTTACTTGTTATAGTGCCGCATTCAAGTGGTGTCTATATGGAAATGCCTACTGCGTTACTAACGCCCGTTATGCCGAATTATTTCTAATGCATTCCTATGAAGGATTTGTAGATCTAGGCCTCTGTGCTTACCGTTGTATAAACCTTGCGGCCAAACACATAAGGAAGTAGACTTCACAACTTCACTGGGGCTGTTCTTCTACACGTCAAAGCAGACAGCAGTGTCTAAGTTTAAGAGAGAAAGAGAAATGATGTCACAGAGAGTGAGAGAGAGAAAGAGAGAGAAAACAACATTAAAACTGTGTCGTAGAGTCTGGAGTTGAGATTTTTTCTTGAAAAGTTAGATGTATATTTACTAGCTCCTTGCATCACTTTATCCATGTTAAAAGTGACTCAAAAGTGGCGTAATAAGGTTGTGGATCTGTTTGTCAGACTGTTGTAACGTATCTGTTATCACTGCTTGGAGGTAATTATAGATTTTACAGTGAAGATGCTGTACACTACGCACTCTGGGCCATAATATCAAGCCTGGGCGACAAAATTATCACCACTTTATTGGCAGGAAAGTGTCGCTAAAATGGCGATAATGGGTTTGATAATATGCTCTTGGAATTCCAATCGAAGCTCATGTTAGATGTCCTTCACATCTAACATGAGCTTCGATTGGAATTCAATAGAGCATATTATCAAACCTAATATGGCCACTTTAGCGGCAGTTTGCTGCCGATAAAGTGGCGATAATTTTGTTGCCAAGGTTTGATAATATGGCCCTCTCTCGTTTCACAAATAAAGCTAACACTACAGTTTTACGAGTGCAGTGTACCTGGTATATTTCAGTTGTTATAGTGCCGCGTTCAAGTGGTGTCTATATGGAAGTGCCTACTGCGTTACTGACGCCCGTTATGGCGACTGATTTCTAATGCATTGCTATGAAGGCTTTGTAGATCTAGGCTGCTGTGCTTACCTTGTATAAAGAGTGCGGCCATCGGAGTTCACAATTCGACTTAAACTCTGCTTCTATACGTCAAAGTATATTCAATAAGTTGCAGAGAATTCCATTGCTGTTGCTGGATAGGCCGTGGTTGCTTCTGAAGGATGTTTGCTGAAGGAAACAAAAGGACGTTTTGATTAGTCATCATAAACTGAGTTGTGTAACTACTATCAAATGTTAATTTTAATGTGGGTTCTTAATATTTCGTAGTTAGACTGTTGCAGCTCCAGCAAACAAAGGAAGATGAATAAGTTAATAGAGGCCTGGGATGGCCTCGTGACGCAGAAAAAAAAATACTATCATGGACGCACAATTAATAATATTAGAGGCCTAAGCACATGGCGTAGTACGGAAATACGACACAGATTATGCACGCACAATTTTTAAGATTAGATGTGTATAGGACCTCGTTACTTATAAAGAAATATTTCAATTATGTAAGTACAATTTAAAACCATTGAGGGGTAGGAAAGCCATATGAAGGATAAAAAAAGCATTATGCATATACAATTTACAGTGGAGGCTGATGTTGTGACGTCTTCTCTTACCTTTGCTTCTGTCGTCTTTTGTCGTGTCTTGAAAGGCTGCAGTTTCGCTGAGTCTGGGGTGTTTTCGACAGTCTGTCTGTCACTGCAGCACAGGCAGGCAAAAGAGAGCGTGCTCACGTCAGTGCCCGCATTATATGGGAACCGTCGGAGCTGACCACACCAAGGCCAGGGCCGTCATTGGTAGCGTTTTCGCAGTCTGTAAGAATGATGGCCCTGGGGGGACATGCCATTGGGTAATAATGTATTGGTTTCCAGGCTAAATGATAGCAAGCATGCTAGGTGGTGGCATGTGGGTAGTGTGGGCGGGCGTGCACCACGCATGTGCAAGTATGAGTGTGTGCACTAACAATTAACAACAGAGAGAGATGGATCTGCAATGAGTCAGCACTTCTAATCATTCTCCTTAGCGCGCCTGAGCTCTGATTTGTCACTGAGAGGGTGATCGCACCATAGTTTGTACTGCTTATCATACTCAGCGTCTACCCGTGCATACGGTACAAATATGCTTTGACGTTACGCGTCGCATTAAAGCTTCGGTGTGACATCATGTACAGCGTTCTGTACGAGAAAGGGTGCAATGTTTCTACTTGGTTCAAAACATGTATGTATTTAATGTACATACTAAGGGCAGACATTTGGGATAACTATTAACTTTTTTAATACTTGTAACAATCATATATTACTTTTAAAAAGAATTACACAAATCGCGGTAGAACATCATGCGTACTCGTATTGAAAGAGCTGCGCCAGCGCATCATAAGCGTACGCAAAGCCATGTGATTTTAAAAGTAGAGCTTTGATTGGCTCATAAATTTTCCTATTGCGACTGTTGAAAGTTCCGTCCCATTATAATTATTCGACTTTGACTTTCAAAGAAGAAGCATTTGTTTTGAGAATCTTCTCCAATAGAAGGAAGATCACCATAATAAGAGCAATGGTGTCATCTTCCAGCAGTTCTTCAGAGGTAGATTTCATTCCTGAAGAACGTCCAAAGAAGAGGAAAGAAGCTCTAATTTGGAAGTTTTTCACTTTTCCAGAAGGTCAAAAAAAGGTTAATGCTCCAAAAGTAACCTGTAAAATTTGCCAAACAACTCTTTCAAGGGGTGATCCATGTAAAAAATACTCTTTTGGCACAGCAAATATGGTGCGGCACGTGAAGAACTTGCACCCCAAGAACTTTGCTCGAACTGCAAGACTGAGGTTGCACGAGAATCCACCTGCACTGCACCAAGCACATCAACTGCGGCAGCAGCATTTTCAGCAAGCAGTCCACACCCACAAATTGATTCTGACTTTGCTGAAGTTAAAATTCTATGCATTTATTGCGACTAACTTTTGTGTTATGGGAACAGTCTATAGACGTGATGAAACGCAGGATGCAGGATCATTGCTGTCCTCAACAGTAGTTGTTCTTTTTTTCATTCTTTTGTTCCGCTTGGAATTTGTTGAGAAAACACAAAAAAAATACAAAAGAAAAAAACCAGTTATTTTTAGAACTACCTTCACTGGTCAAAGAAAGAACTATATTTCTATGGTAGTGTGTAAAAGTTTGTTAGAATGAATGTGTAGTTCATAAATGAATGAATGAATATGTTACTAGTGTATGGAGAATGTGAAAGAGCAGAACTATAAGGAACTGCTACAGCATAAATCTATAAGGTGTTTATCTATAGTATACTGTAGTATGTCCGAAGCACTTGAATGTATCATATGTACATAAATATGTTACAAGTGTATGCTTCAATTTGCGCTGCTGGTGAAAGTGCCTGGGTGAATTTGTATGTGTTAGGGGCGGATTTACAATCCCCTTGTGCCTCTTTTACATAGCCGTTGCGTCACTTTTGTGACACAGCGGTGGTGCAAAAGATGTGCTATGGTGTGTGCTATTAACAATGCAATGCATCAGTAGGGTGTATTACATTGTTTAGCGCTGCACCAGAACAGGCTTTCTTGTGCAGAAGGGGGTGCAGCAAGGCCTCGTGAAAGTGACTGAGTGAAATGTATAACATTTTATTAAGTGAGTTTTGAGCTTATGCTGCGTCAAAACCTTGCATGTGCTTGAAGCAGGCGTAAGGATTGATACAGCATTGTGAGCATAGGGCCCCAAGAGAATTGCTGGAGCTGTGTTATACTTGCAACCGACGTCAAGCAATAATTCATCCAAAAATTACTTTGCAATTTAGTTTTGTTATTATTTAATAATAAGAATATAAAATATAATCTAAAAAATAAAATAAATATAAATATTTATATTTAAAATATAAGAAATTAGTATAAAAAGAAAGACATAATAATTAATACATTTATAAATTATCATTTACAAAACCTTTGAAATTCACTGAAAAAACCATAGGTTTCACACACGTTATAGTTAAGAATTAGCATTTAAAAAACCTTGCAAATTCATTGAAAAAACCATAGGTTTCACACATGTTATAGTTAGGAATTAGCATTTAAAAAACTATGCAAATTCATTGAAAAAACCATAGGTTTCACACGTTATAGTTAGCTGAACATTTCTCTCATACAAAACCTTTGAAATTCCTCCGTTACAGTTAGCTCAGCTAACTATAACTTGCGCGCCCGCAATGCACTGCTGATGATGTCACATATTACATCACTCATGACATGGTCAGTGACATCACTCATGACATCACTGATGACATCATCCTTGTGGCAGACCTCCTCTTACTGTAATATAACCTTTGATACCCACGATCAAAAATAGAAAGTAAAATTTTCAAAAAAATTGAGATACCAATTCCAGTTAGAACAACCTATTGAGTAATCCCAAAATCTACATACACATCCACTCATTCACCAACAGTACTTTATAGTCACTCATACGTGTACTCACTCATCATATGTACTCATACACCTATATATCCTGTTATACACCGACACTCATCAATAGAGTTACTCACACACATACTCACACATGCAAATAAACTATCCATTTACTTGCATATACAGCTATACACCCACCACTACACTGACTTCTACTGAATCGTAGACCTACTTACTCTCTTAAACAATCACTTATAGAAACCCATACTTATTTATACAGGAAGTCTTAACATCTCTCGCTCTCAGATATACTCACTTATATACTTCAATACTCACATATACTAGTTTAAAACATATGTAGTTACTCATAAAGATACTATTGAGACAGTCATTCACTCACTAACACATCCATACAGACACTCATCCACCCATACAGTCCGGCACTCATACTGTCTTCAAAACACTTACAAACAGAGTCAGTCATTCATGCATCTGTGCGCTAAGTAATACTCCCCACCGAACCGTACAAACACTCATTTTGGTACTCAAAAAACCAACCTGCGCCTTCGGCCTGGTCACCCCCACGCTCCTGTGCCTGCTGCCGCTGCCGCAGCCCCAGCCTCCCGAGGGCCGCCGAGCCCACACCAGCTTTTCCCGCCGCCCCAGCCTCCCGAGGGCCGCTGAGCCCACACCAGATTTTCCCGCCACCCCAGCCTCCCGAGGGCCGCCAAGCCGGCTCCAGCTTTTCCCGCCGCCCCAGCCCGTGGCCCCGCCCCCCCGACAGCCGATTGGCTCGCGCTCCCACCTCCCCGCAGACCCTCCCGACCGGCTCCCTTCTTAAGGGGAGCCAGAGCAAGTTCCAGGGAGTGACCACTGCGCCTTCGGCCTGGTCACCCCCACGCTCCTGTGCCTGCTGCCGCTGCCGCAGCCCCAGCCTCCCGAGGGCCGCCGAGCCCACACCAGCTTTTCCCGCCGCCCCAGCCTCCCGAGGGCCGCCAAGCCGGCTCCAGCTTTTCCCGCCGCCCCAGCCCGTGGCCCCGCCCCCCGACAGCCGATTGGCTCGCGCTCCCGCCTCCCCGCAGACCCTCCCGACCAGCTCCCTTCTTATGACGTCCCCAGAGCGACCGCGCAGCGGACGCGCGCAGCGGGAGCACCGATTGAGCGCCGAAGGTGCGCCAAAGGTAAGCCCGTCTGCGCCCGTCCGCGCCTGGACCGCGCCCAGCGCCAGGACCCCTGGCCCCCGCAGACCCCAGCCCACCCGCCGGACGTACGACGCCGCCACCCTCAACGCACTCAACGCCGGCCGAACCCCTGGATGCTACCGAGCCACCCCGAGACGCACCCACGGACCCTTCATCTGCCAGTCCTGCAAGTTCTCCTGCACCCGGACCTGCACTGCACCAGCGTCCACCAAGCAGAACACCAGCAGCAACCACCTGAAGTGCATCCTGCTCAACACCCGCTCCGTCCACAGACACGCCGTCGAGCTCTGGAACCTGCTCGACACCACAGACCCAGACATCGCCTTCCTCACGGAAACCTGGATGAACGCCTCCTCAGCGCCCGACATCGCCATCGCCATCCCGGACGGCTACAAGATCATCCGGAGAGACCGCGTCAACCAGACAGGAGGAGGCATCGCCATCATGCACAGGAACACCATCCGCATCACGACCAACACCGACGACACCATCGCACCCGCCGAACACCTGCACTTCCAGATCCACGTCAACCCCAAGACCACCCTCAGAGGCACCCTCATCTACAGACCCCCGGGACCACGCACACAATTCAGCGAGGACATCGCCGACTTCATCAGCCCGCTCGCCCTCCCCTCAGCCGACTACATCCTCCTCGGGGACCTCAACTTCCACCAGGAGAACAACGACGACCGCAACACCACCACCCTGCTGGAAAACCTCGCAAACCTGGGACTCAAGCAGCTGGTGACCACCCCCACCCACCTCGCCGGACACACACTCGACGCCGTCTTCTCATCCAGCAAAGACATCGCCTTCAGCCACGCCACAGGACTCCACTGGACGGACCACAGCTGCGTCCACTTCACCTTCAGAAGAACGATGACCCACCACCACCAGCAACAGGTTGCCCGAAGAAGCTGGAACAAGATCACAGCCGACCAGCTCGCCGCTTCCCTGAGTCAGCACCCTCCCGCCAGCTCAACGAACCCCAGCCAGGCCGCCGACAACCTCACGAAGTGGATCAGCAACTGCGCGGATGAACTCGCCCCTCTGAGGACCCCGCCCAGCAGACCCGGCAGCAAGAAAGCCCCATGGTTCACCGACGAACTCAAGAGCTCCAAGAAGAACTGCCGAGCCCTCGAGAAAGTCTGGAGAAGGGAACCAACACCGGACAACATGACCACCCTCAAGCTTGCCACCCGGAAGCACCACCAACTGATCCGCGCCACCAAGAAAACTGCATTCAAGGACCGACTGGACAACAACGCACACAACTGCAAGGAACTCTTCAACATCGTGAAAGAGCTCTCCAACCCCAACGCCGGAAACAACGACATCACCCCATCGCAAGACCTCTGCAACTCCCTCGCCTCCTACTTCCACAACAAGATCGCGGACATACACAACAGCTTCAGCATTCAACCATCACACACAACGACCGCAGCAATGCCGCCCACCACCACCCTCCGCGCCTGGACTCCCATCAGCACCGATGACACCGTCCGCATGATGAACTCTATCCACTCCGGATCTCCGACCGACCCCTGCCCTCACCACGTCTTCAACAAGGCCGACGCTGTCATCGCACCCCACCTGCGGGACATCATCAACACCTCCTTCGACACCGCCACCTTCCCGGAGAGCTGGAAGCACGCCGAACTCAGCGCTCTACTAAAGAAACCAACAGCGGACCCCACCGAACTCAAGAACTACCGCCCCATCTCGCTCCTCCCGTTTCCAGCCAAAGTCATCGAGAAGACCGTCAACAAACAGCTGGCCGCCTTCCTCGAGACGAATGGATCCCTCGACCCCTCACAGTCTGGCTTCCGAGCCAACCACAGCACCGAGACCGCCCTCATTGCTGCCACCGATGACATCCGAGCCCTGATGGACAACGGAGAAACAGCGGCCCTCATCCTCCTAGACCTCTCCGCGGCATTCGACACTGTCTGCCACCGCACCCTAGTGCAGCGCCTCAGCAACGTCGGAATTCAGGAGAAGGCACTGGAATGGATCGTCTCCTTCCTCGACGGAAGAACACAGAGAGTCCGTCTACCACCGTACAAGTCAGAGGCCACCGAAATCATCTGCGGCGTCCCTCAAGGATCCTCGCTGAGCCCCACCCTCTTCAACGTCTACATGAGCCCCCTCGCGCCCATCGCACGCCAACACAACCTGAACATCATCTCCTACGCCGATGACACCCAGCTGATCCTCTCCCTGACCAACGACCCCGCCGCTTCCAGAGCCAACCTTCACGAAGGGATGAAAGATGTAGCCGAGTGGATGACGACCAGCCGCCTGAAACTGAACTCAGACAAGACGGAAGTCCTCATCCTGGGCTCCTCGCCCTCTGCCTGGGATGACTCCTGGTGGCCCCCCGCCCTGGGCACCGCACCCACACCGACAGACCACGCACGCAACCTGGGCTTCATCCTGGACTCCTCCCTCTCCATGACCAGACAAGTCAACGCCGTCTCCTCGTCATGCTTCAACATCCTGCGCATGCTACGGAAGATCTTCCGGTGGATCCCCACCGAGACCAGGAAGACGGTCACCCAGGCCCTCGTCACCAGCCGACTGGACTACGGCAACGCCCTCTACGCCGGAACCACCACCAAGCTCCAGAAGAGACTCCAGCGGATCCAGAACGCCTCAGCCAGACTCATCCTCGACATCCCCCGACGCAGCCACATCGCCGGACATCTGAGAGACCTGCACTGGCTCCCCGTCAACAAGAGGATCACCTTCCGTCTCCTCACCCACGCACACAAAGCCCTACACAATCAAGGCCCGAGCTACCTCAACAACCGCATCAACTTCTACGCTCCCAAACGCCACCTCCGATCAGCCAGTCACGCCCTCGCCGCCGTCCCCCGCATCCGAAGAACGACAACAGGAGGAAGGTCCTTCTCCCACCTGGCCGCCAAGACCTGGAACTCCCTCCCGACCGACCTGCGCCTGACCCAAGACCACCTCTCCTTCAGGAAGAAGCTCAAGACCTGGCTGTTCGAGCAGTAGCAGCACCCCCCCCCCCTAGCGCCTTGAGACCCTCCGGGTAAGTAGTGCGCTCTATAAATGTCCTGATTGATTGATTGATTGAACTAATAATCCATATACACACTCATGTAGCTACTCACCAACCCATGCAGCCGCTTATATACAACGTGGGACACTGATACAGATATTTAAATGTTTAAAGATTACTCGCTAGTACACCTATTCACTAAGATATACTTAATAAGTCAATTATACAATCAATTTTACAAAAAAAACATCCATTTAGACACTTATTTACGCATTTATTCTTCCATCGACCTTTAGATATACATATATAAAAAAAATATATTTTTCAGAAAGACACACATTCACTGGATGATGTCATCAGTGATGTCATGAGGGATGTCATTTGAGATGTCATCAGTGATGTCATGAGTGATGTCACTGACCATGTCATCAGCAGTGCATTGCGGGCGCGCAAGTTATAGTTAGCTGAGCTAACTATAACAGAGGAATTTTAAAGGTTTTCTATGCGAGAAATGTTCAGCTACATATAACGTCTGAAACCTATGTTTTTTTCAATGAATTTGCATAGTTTTTTAAATGGTAATTCCTAACTATAACGTGTGTGAAACCTATGGTTTTTTCAATGAATTTCCAAGGTTTTTTAAATGCTAATTCCTAACTATAACGTGTGTGAAACCTATGGTTTTTTCAGTGAATATATATATATATATATATATATATCCATCACCCACTTGTGAGACTTATCAGGGCATTCCCCATCCCCGCCAGAGTTTGTTTCGAGTGCCCGTGAACAAGAACATTCACTGTTCGAAACGCATCGGGCTAGTAATTTTGAGCTGCGTGATGTTGCATTCTGCTGTGCTGCATTCCCTTTATTAAAGGGTTTTAACTTTCCTGCTGTGGCTCTTCAAAATAGACAAGTGGGTGATGGATATACATATATATATATATATATTATCTCCTCCATGGCTTTGTCACAGTATTGTGCGCCTTACATCACAATGTGCAGTTTGCAGCATTATTATTCCGATTTTATGGGATAGTTCAAGTGATGTGGTATTTAAACTCATTTTAAGAATTATGTACAGTGGGTTTACAGTAGCAAAATTTATTTTGCAGTTTGTATATAAATAGCATCTGATAGTGGAAATGTTTTTAAATGTATTTTATATTTTTTACATATTTCCGCAAAAAGGATATTGTTTTGAAATTGTGACATTATTCAAGGTCTGAATTCATGACACATACTGTGTACATAATCTTCTGCTGCTTTTTACACATAATGTATTATACAACAGGGATTAGCCTGGGATTGAAAAGATTCAACAGTCTTTCTTCCATGAATTATAATCTGGAGTAAGAGCATGTGATTGAGTAACAACCAATCACTGTTCAAACCAATCAAGCACTTGCACTTTAAATTCTGCCTTCCTCCACTTTTGCGTCATGTGACCAAGGCCTCTGGGTAGGCCGAAACGTTATGTCGAGGTGGGCCTTCCAAACAACTGAATAAAAATTACTGCTCACCTGCACTTGGGTCTTCCTCTCTTCTTCTGCGCCGATGGAATCCGTCACTGGGCTCTGGTGAGAGAAAGCTGAGATCGTAGCTATATATGGATATATATATATATATGGATATATATATATATATCAACGCTCCAAAGTTTGCCCTCGCAAAAAGCTGCACCCAAAACCAGTGTTCTTTTGTAAGGCTTTAATCAGGTACAAACGTCTACTGCCTCGCGATACAGGTTTCAGTTGCTCCACTCTAACCCTGGGCGTAGTGGGCGTAGTGGGGCTCCGCGGAGCTACGCGGAGTGGGCGAGAAGCTACGCCCACTCCCGCATTCCGCGTAGCCCCACTACGCACCTCCCTCCCGCTGTCCTCTACATACATTATTTAAGAAAAATACCCTTATTAAAGCAATTTTAAAGCACTTACCGTGTCCGGGGCTCGTCCGGGGCTCCCTCTTGGAATCGCGTCATCATGGATACCAATGCGCATGCGCGGTCAGCCACGCATGCGCATTTCTCCCGAGAAATGCGCATGCGCGGGCGGCCGCGCATGCGCATTGGTATCTGTGAAGGGACGCTATTCCAAGAGGGAGCCCCGGACGAGCCCCGGACACGGTAAGTGCTTTCAAATTGCTTTAATAAGGGTATTTTGCTTAGATAATGTATGTAGGGGAGGGCGGGAGGGAGGCGGGTGGCGGCCGACTCGGCTACGCACACGGAGTGGGCGTAGTGTTGCCGGCTACGCTGCCTACGCAAAATGCGTAGGAGGCAACACTACGCCTACTCCGTGGGCGTAGCCGATTCGGGCGCCCAGGGTTACTCCACTCTTCATCGCCTGACGCGTTTCGAAGGAGTTTCCTTCTTCCTCAGAGGCTGGATGGAACAATTACATGCACGCCGCCCACTTCCTGTTAAGTGCATATTTCCACACCCCCCTGGATGGGAGGTCATATGGCACAGTGGAGCATTATGGGAGACGTAGTTTATTCATACTGTCCTTTGAAAATTAATCAGCCCACAGATGGGCCTCGTTTGGTAGTGTCCGTTTTAAATCCTTCACTGGTTTCCGCGATGTGGTTCATTTATATTCAAAACCCACGGCCTCCATTATGGGGTGGTGCAAGCTTTGGCGGCGAGACCACCACCTAATATCAACGCTCCAAAGTTTGCCCTCGCAAAAAGCAGCACCCAAAACCAGTGTTCCTTTGTAAGGCTTTAATCAGGTACAAACGTCTACTGCCTCGCGATACAGGTTTCAGTTGCTCCACTCTTCATCGCCTGACGCGTTTCGAAGGAGTTTCCTTCTTCCTCAGAGGCTGGATGGAACAATTACGTGCACGCCTCCCACTTCCTGTTAAATGCATATTTCCACACCCCCCTGGATGGGAGGTCATATGGCACAGTGGACGCGTCAGGCGATGAAGAGTGGAGCAATTGAAACCTGTATCGCGAGGCAGTAGACGTTTGTACCTGATTAAAGATTTATATATATAAAACCTACTGGCGGTCGCCAGTAGGTAGTTGTAGTTAGGACCTAGTTTCGATAGGAAATCCGCAACATTCTATTTGAAAAAACGTTGGCGCCGGTGGACGAATCTTCCCGAATTTATCCAAGAAAATGGCCTGCTCCGCTCCGCTTCTTCCCTGAAAGTTTGGGGGTGATTGTCAAGCGGGGGCCGAGAAAAAAGGGGGGCCCGAAAACATGTTTTCCCCATGCAATTTTCCTTAGGACCTTTAGCCAGGGCTACAGCCCGAACGGCTGAACGGAATTACACCAAATTTGGCAAAAAGGTAGAGTTCGGTTCGCAGATTACCCTTTTTGTTAAATGGTGTAAATCCGTTCAGTAGTTCCTGAGAAAATTTAAAGTAAAATCATAGATATATCTATAGACCACATACTGTACGCGTACGGAAAGCGTACGGTAAAGAGTACCATTACGAGCACGAGCTGAATGCTTATTGGCTGTCAATTGTCTGTCAACACTCTAAACCAGGAAGTGTTGGCAGCCATCTTGTGCTTCGGTAGAACCGAGGCACAAGAGAGCAGTGAAACAAACGTGTAAAACACACAAAGGGGGCAGGGTAGAAACACCCTGATCCCCTAGGCCTGCTCAGGGGGTCCCACAAGGACGGAGGTGCGCGTACCCCATGGTTAAAAAAAAAAACCTGGTCTGATTTTTTTGGTAATTAACCCCCGGGGAGACCAACTCCCCCCACACTGCCCCGGGGACCGCCACCCCCGGGGCAAAGTAATTATAATAGCGGGGGGCACACAGCCCCCCCGCATCCCCAGGGACCACCACCCCTGGGGCTTTTTAAAAAAAAATAATTAAAAAGCACGTGTGGGGGGCTGAAGTCCCCCACACGCCCCGGGGACCACCAACCCCTGGGGCTTTACAATTGTTGGAAGGGGGGCGCGCGGCCCCCCTCCTGGAGCCCTGGATGGCCCTGGGGACCGCCACCTCCCAGGGCTGACTACTGCAGTGTCCCGGGGTGCCTATCCCCGGGACACTGCTGTTTGCTATGGTAGGGCGGGAGCCTCGTGGCTCCCACCCTACCACATCAAACTGCTTTGATTTTTGAAAGAGAGAGAGCAGGTTTCCTGCTCTCTCTTTTAAAAATCAAAGCGTATTGATTTTCTGCATGGGGAGCAGCATGTTAGCTGCTCCCCAAGCAGAAAGGCAATGCCGGCTCCAGAAGGACGCGGGGAGCCGGCTGGGATCGTGGGGGCTTTGGGGCTCCCCCTATGGTCCCCAACGTTATAGTTCAGCCCCGGGGGATGGGGTCCCCAGGAATTATAAAAAATTTGTAATACGGCCTATTTTATTTTACGATAGATTAACCGTGCGCATACCATGCACGTACATATGACGTACGGTGCAAAGTCTGTAAGTCGTCCCGTGAGCGTACACAACCAAGAAAAATAAAATAATGTTTTTAGATATTTATGAAGTGTATGTGTTTACATGCTGGGTGGCTGTAAAAAGAGCCCTTGTGTTTATTGGGGAATTTTAGTACCTACAAGTAAGTACCGATGCAGAGTCTAAAGTTCAAGAGGAAGACTCTGTTCCCCTCATCTGTAAAATGTACACCATCTCTCCTATAGATGCCATGCATATTGAAGCGCAGATTGTTATGGTAAATGGACCCCATTCTATAGTCTCGGAGAAACACAGAAACAGATTTATTCACATGTTTCCTAGCTTTCTCAATCTGTGGACAAAATTGATTGGATCAGTTCCATTTTTGTCTTTGACAAATATTAGAATAGACAAAGGTAGTTTGGGGGAAAAGTGACATTAGTTCTGTAAAGGTGTCCTTCATAAACATTTCCAGACCTACCCCAGTCAAAGTACCTAGGTCATTGCCACCACAGTGCACAGTTATGAGGTCAGGGTGTTGGAGATGCATAAAGGATTTCACCAATGGCATCAATCGGTGCCACGTTAACCCTCTCTTTCCAATCCATTTAATGTCTACATTTGGTAAACCTAGGTCTTTGTGAATTCCTTTCTGTTGTGCGTACCTTTCACTCCAAAAAATATAGCTGTGTCCCACAATCCACACTCTAAGCATCTTGAAGAGAGGTCTGGAGGCACTCAGATGGTTTCTGTAAACGAAAGGGCGGTTTGAAGATTTTTTTTTCTAAAATGGTGGATAAGTGGACTTTTGAAAAAAGCAAAGAAGTGATTGGTTGTTTGAAATGTTATCAGCTATAAAACTAGGGAACAATTTTCTGTTTTTAAAAGCCTGTTATTTATTGGTTAAGAAAAAGTGATAGAAAAGAACATTACTTAAGATAAGCTGGTATATTGACAAGCCAAGCACACTTGCTGTTTTGATTTGCAACAATGTATGATGAACTTTTCACCTGTGTGCTCAGTTAGGTGTTCTCTGAAGTGTTTCTATGGTAACTGGCAGAATGTGGAATGGGGGAAGGGTTGAAAGTTTTGTCAGGTGGAAAGGGTTCAAAAGTTCAAGTAATAGAAATGTGTGTTTCATTTTGATTTAATGTGGGAATAAATGTGATTTGTTATTTATTCGTATATGTGTGTAGATTGACAGGAAATGTTTGCTGTTTGCTATAGGACTTCCTGACTCCCTACGGTTGCTTAGGTAGTTTTGCAATGATCCCCAGTGTCAAAATCTTTTATTTTTTCTTGCTTAGGTACGTTTTCGGACGACTTACAGACTTTGCACCGTACGTGCATGGTACGCGCACGGTATATCTACTGTAAAAAGAAAAATAGACGGTATTACTAATTTTTTATAATCCCCCGGATTCCATCCCCTGGGGTTTAACAGTATGTTTGTTTGGGGGGGGGGCTTATGACCCCCCCGCAGCCCCGGGGACCACCTCCCCCGGGGCTTTTAAAAAAAAAATTAATAAAAACTCGTGTGGGGGGGCTGAAGTCCCTCCACATGCCCCGGGGACCGTCACCACCCCGGGGTTCTAATATTTAAAATAGGGGGAGTCTGTGACAGATCCTCCACCCCCAGGGACCCCCACTACAAGGGGCTTTACAATTGTTGAGAGGGGGCCGTGCGGCCCCCTCCTGGAGCCCTCTGTTGCCCTGGGGACCGCCACCTCCCAAGGCCGGCTCCTGCAGTGTCCCGGGGTGCCTACCCCCGGGACACTGCTGTTTGCTGTGGTAGGGCGGGAGCCTCACGCTCCCACCCTACCACAGCAAACTGCTTTGATTTTTGAAAGAGAGAGCAGGAAACCTAAGCAGAAAGGCAATGCCGGCTCCCAAAGGCCGTGGGGAGCCCGATTGGACCGTGGGTGCTTTGGGGCTCCCCCTGGTCCCCAACGTTATATTTCAGCCCCGGGGGATGGGGTTTTCAGGGATTATAAAAAATTAGGAATAGAGGCAATATTTTTTTTACGATAGATTTACCGTGCACGTACCATGCTCGAACGTACGACGTACGGTGCAGTCTGTAAGTCGTCCCATTAGCGTACCTAAGCAAGAAAAAAGTCTATTAAAAAATATATTTTACAGATATCTATGAAGTTTATGTTGTTTTGTGTTGGTTGGTTCTAATGAAACCTTTTCTCTTTATTAGTACTTATAAGTAAGTACTTATGCATAGTCTAAAGTTATTGAGGAGCAGTGTTTTATAGCGTGCTGAACTTTTGACCTCTGTTGACAGTTGCCTTTTGCATGATCTGTTGGGAGTAGGGTGGAACGTTATGTCAGTTGGAAAGGTTTGAAATGTTGAACCAATAGAAATGTGTGTTTGATTTTGAATTATTGTGTGAAGGAATTTGATTTGTTATTAATGTGTATATATGTGTAAATTGAGAGGGAAAATGTGCCATTTCTTGGTTCTGCTGCAAGCACTGCAGCAGAGATATTCTGTGTAAGACTATCTGCTGTGTGAGTGGCATTATTCTTAATCTACCAATCAGTTTGAAAGGTGAGTTGATAACTTGTAAGGGACTGTATGTGGTGCATTTTATTTTTAGTAAGAGTAATGTGTTTATCCTTGTAAAGTTTGTAGAATCATATTCTGAGTTTGTGTGCATTTGGATAACTATTGTGATACAAATCATTTGGTAAATTAATGTGTTTAGTTTGTCACCTTTGTGCAATAAAGTGCAGTACTAAAAAATGTAGAATGTGTGCAGTCACTTTTTTAGTTGTAGAATACTTAATAGTGTTGCTTGTTTAGAATTAGGCTTGTGTTCTAAATCAATAATTTCATGGTCAGTATACATAGACTGCTGCATACACTTTCGGGCAAATTTACAAGCCCCTTGGGCCTCTTTCTTGTTCTATTGTGTCTCATTTTTTGATGTAATGTTGGCAAAAAAATAATGCAGCAAATTGAAAATGTATTTGCAAAATGAGTCAGGATTGTCCACTGAAATGTAGTGGTTATATACATGGAATGTGTTCAGTCACTTAAACGTTTTAGTGTGGTAAATGTGTTTTGGTAAAATGTATGTATTTACATTTTTTGTCGAGAATCACACTGAGCGTCTGTGTAAATTAAGGAATTATACTTGCATCTTTTTCCATAATCTCCGCAGTCTCTCCTCACAGTCTACCTCTCTCTGCTTATACTGTCTCCTCTCTTCTGATATTTCCCCTCTTTCTTTATTTTCACTTGTCTTTCTTCATAGTGCTGCTTGTTCTCATAGTCCCTTCTGTCCTCTTAGTCCCTTTCTGTCCTCATTGTCTCCTCTGCCTCCTAATAGTCCCCCTTCTTTTTATACTCCCTCCTCTGACCTCTTAATCCTCCCTCTCTCATCATACCTCCCTCTTAAGAATTCCCCAGTCAGTATACATAGACTGCTGCATACACTCTTGGGCAGATATACAAGCCCCTTGGGCCTCTTTCTTGTTCTATTGTGTCTCATTTTTGGATGTAATGTTGGCAAATAAATAATGCAGCAAATTGGAAATGTATTTGCAAAATGAGTCAGGATTGTCCACTAAAATGTAGTGGTTATATACATGGAATGTGTTCAGTCACTTAAACGTTTTAGTGTGGTAAATGTGTTTTGGTAAAATGTTTGGTTTAAATTTGTTTGTCTAGAATCACACTGAGCGTCTGTGTAAATTAAGGAATTATACTTGCACCTTTTTCCATAATCTCTGCTGTCTCTCCTCACAGTCTACCTCTCTCTGCTTATACTGTCCACTCTCTTTTGATATTTACCCTCTTTCCTTATTTTTACTTGTCTTTCCTCATAGTACTGCTTGTTTTCATAGTCCCTTCTGTCCTCTTAGTCCCTTTCTGTCCTCATTGTCTTCTCTGTTTCCTAATAGTCCCCCTTCTTTTTATACTCCCTCCTCTGTCTACTAAATCCTCCCTAGGATATAGTAGTAAATAGTAATATGAATGGTGTCATATTTTTTGTCTAATATCACACTGTGTCTTTGTGTACATTAAGGAATTATATTTGCCCCTTTTTTATATTTTCTACACTCTCTTATCATACTCCCTCTTCTATCCTCTTACTCCTTCCTCTCTGATTATACTACCTCCCTTTTCTTATATTTCCCTCTCTCCTTATACTTCTCTTTTCTCTTCATAGTTACCTTTCTTTTTGCATAATTCCCCTACTCCTCATAATCTCTCCTGTCTTAATATTCATCCCTGTCATCATAGTTTTTACTGTCTCCTCATAGCACTCTCTCTCTCTTTATACACTCAGTCTTCTCTTATATTTTTTTCTCCACATTTTTGTCTCTCTCTCTCTTTATATTCCTTCTTCTTTTCTCATATATACTGTTTTTTCCTTATATTCTCCTTTTCTTCTTATTCTCACTATTCTTTGCACATACTTCATATTCTTTTCTCTTTTTTGTTTCTCTTCTCATACTCTCCTCTCTCTGCTCACACTCCTCCTCTATTTTATTATACTCCCGACTCTGTCCTGATATTCTTCTCTTTTCTTATTGTCATATTCCTCTCATCATTCTCACCCCTGTCCTTATATTCTCTTTTGTCCTATACTCCTTCTCTTTGTGTTCGTCTTCTCCTGTCTCTCTTCATATTCTTTATATGTTTTCATTTTGTCTTGTCTCCCTTTATACTTCCCGTTTCTGTTCATATTGCCTGTTCTCTTCTCTTACTCCTCCTTGACTCCCTGTGTATACTTTGCAGGACTTTCCTCATACTTCCTGTCTTTTCATACTGACCTCTCTCTTTATATTTGTTTGTCTTGTCATACTCCTCCCTCTTTTGTCATACTCTTTTCACTCTTCATAATCTACCATCTGTTTATACTCCTTCCTTTCTCCTCATAGTGTATCCTCCGTTTTTGTACACCCTTTTTCTTCTTATGCACCACTTTTTCTCACATTATCCCTGCTCTCTTCTGGTACTCTTCTGTCTCTTGTTACATTCACCCCTCTTCCCTTATTTTTTTTCCTTATACTAGTGCCTGTTTCCACATATGCCTTGTTTTCTGTATATAGTCCTTGTCTCTCTTATTATACTGCTCCCCGTCTCCTCACAGTCTGTCTCTTTCTTCTTATACTCTCCCTTCTCTCGTCATACTGCCATCTTTCTCCTCATACTCCTTCTTATCTCTTCATACTTTCCAGTCTTTTCATAGGGTCTTTATCCTCTTATACTGCAGTGTCTGCTATTATTATTTTTTCTATTTAAATTTCTCGTTGTCTCATAGCCCTCTTTCTCTTGTTGTTCTCCTTCTGTTTTCATACTCCCACGTTTGTTGTGATAATCTCCCCTCTCTTCTTATAAGTAATATAATAGTGTATTTCATATATTTATTTTTCTAAAGTGATATATATTTTTTATAATATATTCTTTTGATCAACACTGAAAAAAAGTCATCATGCCTAAAAAACCTGAAAAGAGGAAAGAACGAAAGAAAGCAGTTTATTTAAAGAGAAGTCATCTTCAAGATTTACCTGAACAACAATGTGTTTATAAAAAGAAAAAAAGTCCTGGTAAGAAAACGAAGACTTTTCTGCGAAAATTGTTAAACACTAAGAGTAGTGTGTACAAAGACAAAAATAGTATTACTGTATCTGCAACTAAGAGGAAAGAGAAGAACCATGGAAAATCATCTTCTAAAAAAAACTGTGTATAGCAAAAGGAGGAAAAATCAATATAAGGAAATAAGGAAAAAGATGTTCTATAATAGAGTACTGTCTAATTTGACTAAGGTAGTAAAGAATTGTAAAGAAACCTGAATTTTATAAGCAAAAGAAATGTATTGAAAAAGTAGTTGAGAAAGCTTTTGAATTGAAAAAAAAACTGTTTGTTTTAGTCATCAAAAGAATTTGATCGCTAGATAAGCCAATCCATTTAATGAAGGCCAAAAGTAAGTGGAGAAGTGTAATTAACAGAAGTAATTTTTCTGAGGTTTTTTTGGGTGAATGGAAACATAGTTCAAGTTCTGAGCCATTTTTTAATGAAGAGAGTTATCTTCAGGGTAATGATTTGTTGTATGCAGTTGACACTACTGGTCAAGCTTATGAGGTTAAAAATGGTTGTCCTATTGAGAAAGAGAAAAATGTTCCTAGAAATGTAGAAGAGGTGTTAGCTGATGAAGTTTTAGGGAGACGTCCTAAAGGTCCAGTGTACACTTGGAATTGCAGTAGTATTTGTAGTGTACGGCAGGAATCTATTGATTTTTTACGCTATTTATTACGTAACTATACTAAGAAAAGTGTTAAACAAAAGATTAAGATGTTGCAAGCACTAGACCCTTGCAGAGTGAGAGAAAATACTGGTTTGCAAGGTCATTCTCTGGCTTGTCTTTCTAAAAAAGTATGTTGAAGTATTTTTCACCATTATCAGGATGTTAGCAGTACATCATACTGAAATGAGGAAATTAGTCAGAAGGTTGTATTATGCAAAAAGTCCAGCACTAATGTTAAAAAAAGTTGAACAGTGTTCTTTTGCATGGATCTGTAACAGATGTAACGAACGTGTGTGATGAAATTCAGGTTAGTTACTTTGTTCCTGAAGAAGACAGTGCAGAAACAGATACGTTAATAGAAGGAAATGTAGAAGAGAATGTCCAACATTGTAGTACAGAAAAATTTGAGCAAGAAATTTCAAAGTTCAAGGTGATTTCAGGTGAAACACCAAATTATTCTTGTATTTGTTGTCGTCGTACTCATTATAAAAATTAGACCAGGACTGTTGATCTGTATTTAAAATGTGAAAAGGAAAATAATAATGAGTGGATGGAATTTGCAACTTATTTGTTGGTAGAGAATTGTTTTGATTTGGGTTCTGATCACTGTATTTGTAAATATTGTTATAACAAATTAGACTAGAACAAAATGCCCACTAGAGCTGTGCATAATAATCTTGAGTTGGTAAATATTCCTTCTGAACTGATAGATTGAAATACTTAAGAGTCTATTCTTATTCAATGTGTGCATCCTTTTCAGGCTATTGTTCGTATGGAGCCTAAGACAGGGAAATTGCCTCCTTCAGATTTACAGAGAGGATTAAAGGGTGGAGTTCTATATTTGCCTCTAGATTTAAAGAAAAATATTGAAACTATTGGTGTAGAAAATGTAGAAGATGAACCTTTAGTTATTCTTGTTAATGGCGTTCCTACTAAGAGTAAGAAAATATGGCAGGAATTAGTGGATATTAGGAAAGTAAAAAAGGCAACGTTGTATCTGGTAAAAAATAATCCTTATTATAAAAATGTGTTTCTGTGAGAAGAAGAAGAAATAACTGTAGAAGAAGATAGTGATGTGCCATCTGGACAAATTGAAAAAGTGGATGTGTCCAGAACTGACGAAATCTACGAACATTACAGTGTACATCCACTGCATTCTAAAGAAGTGATGGGGAAAACTATAGAGTTATTCCAAATGAAAGAAGCAAAGGGAAGTTCCTTTAGTGTATGGGAAAAAAGCTTGGAAGCTTGTTGTTTCCTTCAATTGTTTCCCACAGGAAAAGGAGGACGATATGATGACCGACCTGTGCAGATTCCTGCATCTGAATACCGGACATCAAGATTGTATGCAGAAGATCCAAGATTTTGACAATGTATTCCGTATTTGTTTCATCTTTTGTTTGAGAGAGATTTGTTTGGACTTTCTTATGCAGTAAATCATATATTGAAAACAGGTGTACATCTGTAAAATGTTTCGGCAAAGGAATTAATGGATAAAGTACACCAGAAAGATAATATTTTAGAATCTCAGCTAATTAATCTCATGGCATGTCAGCGTGGTACTAATGAGTACTGGTACCGTCGTCATAGAGACCTTAAATGTATGCTAAGGAACTTAGGAACTCCTACATGGTTCCTTACACTAAGCTGTGCTGAATATGCTTGGGATGATTTACTTCAATTTCTTCGAGAGGCAAATCCAAATATAGTAAATATTGAATACAAGACACCTGGAGAATTGTGCTCTTTGGATCCAGTTAATGTATGCAGATATTTCAATCATAGATTTGAAGCTATGATGTCTTTTATCACCAATAAAAAAAAGCCTCCTCTTGGAGAGGTTCTGGACTTCTTTTGGAGAAAGGAGTATCAAGCAAGAGGTGCTCCTCACATACATGTGCTGATATGGATCAAAGATGCTCCCAAATTTTGATCAGACTCAGATGATACTGTGTTGTCTTTTATTGAAGAATATGCTACATGTGATGTACCCAAAAGTACACAAGATAACGACTTAAAACAACAAGTCTTACAATTCCAAAGCCATCGTTGTGGAAAATACTGTTGTCGAAAGTACAAATCTAAGGACAAATTTTACAGCAAATGCTGTTTTGCATTTCCACGACCTGTAATATCGAAAGGAAGAGTGAACAGCTTTATGTCATCTTTGCGACATACTATCACAAGAAAGTCTCCAAAAAATACCTACAACTTAAGAAAAAAAGAAGAATCAAAATATATAAATGACTATAACCCAGTCATTTAGTTCATGTGGAATGCTAATATGGATATTCAATATGTTGCGGACAATTCCATTGCTGTTGCTCTATGTAACATCGTACATAACAAAATCAGAAAAGACAGAATTGAAGGAAATGTGGGAAGAGATTTCTCACGAGAAGAGTCTAAGTAAGACATTATATACTTACAGTTTGAAGATGTTATCTCATCGAGAAATTGGAGCATATGAATGCTCGGATCGCTTATCATCTGGAAGTCTATACTCCAAATCTAGAAGAATCATTTGGGTGAGTCTAGGTCTTGCTGCAACTCGAAACCGAGTACTTAAATCTGTACAAGAAATTGATTATTTAGCTGAAAAAGAGCCAGAAAGTATAGCTATTGTGAAAACAAATATGTTGGAAACATATTATCCAAATAGAAGTCATCATCTTGAGAACGTTTGTCTCTATGAAGTTCTGCAAAACTATATATATATATATTTATTTTAAATATTTTCATTGATTTGTATCCCCTTTTAATGCAAGCCGATACAGAATACATATTACAACAAGAAAAAAAAAAGGATAAGAGGCAGAATGACAGTATACAGTAAGATTACTAAAGAAAAGAAATACCTCCTAGCATTTATGAACAATGAGTAACACCATGAGAGGGAAAAAAGAAAACAAAAGTAGAGTAATAATAACATAGCAATATTTTTTCTTCCTCCTAAATAGGACCCCCCAGGGAAATAAAAAGGGAAGAAAAACGCAATAAGAAAATACTTCCCTCCCCCCTCTGTAACCCCAAATTAGAAAACAGCATGTATGGGATTAGTCCAGCTCCTCCTGGATCCACTGGCGGATAGGTGCCCAAATGTTCATTCCCAGAGCCCTTTTTTCCTGCCCTTCATTTTATATATAGCAATCTCTATGTTATATGTGGCTAAAAGACGTGTTCTCCATGCATCAAATGAAGGAGGAAGTAGATTAATCCATTCTTGAGTAATACAAGCCCTTATTAATGCCATGCAAATAAATAGGATTTTTTTTCCCCAGCAGGTAATGGGCGAGCAGTAACCCCTATTAAGACCAGTTCCCCAGTTAAAGTAACTGTAGATCCAAGCAGGGCTGTCAAGAATGACTGAATTGCAGCCAAAAATAATGACAACTTAGGACAATAAAAAACATATGTAATGCATCGGCTGCAAATAACCCACATCTGCTGCAAACGGTGCCAGCAGTCGACCCCCATTTAGACATTTTTAAAGGCGTATAGTATAGATCGAATAGAGCCATAAAGTGCTGTGTGTGTGATCTCCCAGTAATCAGACTGGCAATAGCAAGTGCAATGGATTCCTGTATCTGAATGTTATTACTAACCAGTTTTTCTGCCCATCTAAGATACTGAGAGTCTAAATCATCTGGACATGCAGCGATGAGCAGATTATAGTAATGTCCTATCGATTTCTTAGAAAACATACTATCGATAAGAGGAATCCTGCACAACCCAGAACGAACCTGCGGTTGGAGAGTGTTTAAAAAGCTGTGAATCTGGAGGTATTTGAAGTAATCCTGTGTTGTTAGATTGTACTTATCGCTAAGCTCTAGAAAAGTGTTTAATTGATTACTCTGCCAAAGATCCTCTACAAGGAAGATTCCGTAATTACACCATCTGATCATGACTTGATCTCGAAAAACCAGGGGAAAGATGGATGATGATGTAAGGGGTGTGTAGAACGAGATTTTCTGAATCCCTAAATGACGTTTGATTATCTTCCATACCCCATAAGCAGCTGTCAAGGTCTTACATTTTGTTTTTTTATAATACCTTGGTTCTATATTTTTAACTAGATAGCCACGGCAATCCTCTCCCAATGCGAATTCATAGGTTGAAGGAGAATGACTCAACGGGATTCGGGCCTTTACACCGATAATCAGAGGAATGATAAATTATAAGACTGCTGCTATATAGTAATACAAAAAATGCGGGATTCCCCACCCCCCCTAGACTTTGGTAGAATCATCTTCTTATATGATCTTCGATGTTCTTTATAGCCCCACAAGAATCTTGTTGCCATTTTTTCTAATTGTATAAACCAGGTTAGGGGGAATTCAAGGGGAATTGTCCAAAACATATAAAGGAACTTTAGGAGTATGATAATTTTTAGAACATTATTCCGGCCAAACAGGGATAAATGGAGATGATCAATGCGCTCTAGTGTAGAGTTTGCTTTTTGAATAGCAGCATTTAGATTTAGTTCTGGGATGTCATAGACTGATGATGTAATTTTGATACCCAAATATGTCGCTACGGCCACCGTCTTAAGTTGTGCAAGAGGAATCTGGCCGAGAAATAGAGTTTGTGTTTTTGATATGTTCAGTTTGTAACCTGAAAAGGCTCCAAACTGTTTAGCCAAATCTTCTATTATTGGGAGTGCCGTCTGAATAGTGGTTGTGGTCAAAACTATATCATCCGCGTAAGCGAGGGCTCTATAGCTGGTCCGAGCAACTAATACTGGCGCTATATCCTCTGCTTGATTTAACTTATTCAAAAAAAATGTTGATATATAAAGCAAACAAAAGTGGTGACGACGGGCATCCCTGACGGGTACCTCTTAAAATAGAGAAAAGGGCGGATTTATTCATACCAATTTTGACACATGAAGTGGGTAGAACATAGAGTGCTTTTAAAGCTAGAATAATCTGAGGGCCAAGGCCTTTCAGAGCCAGCATATCCCACAGAAACGGCCAGGCTACCCTGTCGAATGCCTTCTCGGCATCCAACAGGGTAATGCCAATTTCAGTTTTTGTCCCCTGAGCCCAGTCCATCAAGGCAATCACACGCCTGACATGGTCGGTAGTATCCCTATTGGGAATAAAACCGTGCTGCCATGGTGATACGATTGACGATATTATAGCTGAGAGGAGAGATGCCAGAATTTTTTTAAAGACCTTGCTATCAGCATTGATCAATGATATAGGCCTGAAGGATGAGGGAGAAAGGGGAGGTTTATCTTTTTTGAGAAAAGCCATGATAATCAAATGTATCCAGGATAGTGGAGCTAACCTTTTTTGAGCTTCTCAAAAAGTTACTAATACCATCCGGACCCATAGCCTTACCTACCGCGAGGGAGAGAATGGCTGTCTCTAATTCTTCCCATGTGATTTCTGAGACAAGTGCCGCCACTTGTGCGGGCGTTAATTTAGAGATATTACCCGGGCCACAGAAATTTAATACAGCTTCAAATGAGTAAGATGCGATTTCCTCCGTGTAAAGTTTGCGGTAAAATAGGCGGAAAACTTCTTGAATTTCCCCAGGATTTTGATGAATTTGTCCTGACTCGTCCTGGATCTCATTTACGGAATTAAATACTTCCTTTTGCCTAATTTGTTTAGCGAGAATCCGCCCTGAAATTTCTCCGACTTCATAGATTTGAGATCGGAAGGTTGCCACCTGTTCGGCTAACCTTGTAGCAAAGATCTCATACAGTCTAGTTTTATGTATAGCAAGGATAGATTTATTGTGCTTGGTATCTTGTGAGGCATTTATAGCTACAATTAATTTGGTTTCCAACTCCCTGCACTGCCTTATAGTAGGTAGCGAGTGTATCCCGAGAGATTTTTTGCTTGTTAATCGAAAAAGACAATGTCTCCCCGCGTACTGTAGCTTTGAAAGCGTCCCATACAGTTTGCGTTGATTAAATTAAAAAAATTATTTTATCCAGTTATTCATGTGCTGGATATATTGAGGGTCTGCCAACAACTGGCGCTCAAATGACCATGAAGTGATATTAGGTATAGAACCTGTCTCTGTCTTGACCTCTATCAGTATGGGATTGTGATCTGATATTATTTGGAGAAAGATTTCATACCTGATATTACCAATGAGTCTAGAAGTGACAAAAAAATAATCGAGGCATACACATTTCTGATGAGGGACTGAAAAAAAGTATAACCCGGCAAAGGAGTACTTTTTACAAACCCAATATCAGATAGCCCAAAATCGATTACTAAACCCCTTAAAGCTTTATAATTCTATTTTTTCAGCCCTGCATATAGCAGATCAGACCGGCCAGAACAAATATCAAAATCTCTCTCAAGATGAATATTGAGGTCTCCGCAGAGTAGTAAGGGTGCAGGCCATCCAGCTAATTCTATGCTAAGAAAGTTGATAATGTCCGGGTCGTCGGAGTTTGGACCATAGATTGAACAAATAGTCCAAAGATTACTTTCTATAGAAATTTCCGCTATGACCCATCTGCCATATTGGTCAGCTTTGGTGCGTTTACAGACCCCGTACCTCTTTTCATAAGAATAGCTACCCCCCTTGTGGTGGTGCCTTGGCGTGTACATCCCAGTACTTGCAGACCCAACTCGTTAAGCCATCGCCTATTGTTCCATGTCAGGTGTGTCTCCTGTAGACACAATAGATCTAACCTCATACTCTGTATAATTTGAGCGCATATACCTCGCTTCTTCTTATTATTCAATCCACAAACGTTCCAAGAACAAATTCTAAGTTTGCCCATTTGAGATTTTTAATTGATTGATAAACAGTCGAGCATGCAGATTGCCTCTGAATAAAATAACTTTTAAGGTCTTTCCCACAGGGAAAAAAAAGAGAGAATTGCTGAACACTTCGAATACAGTGCCTATGCTAAAAGAAATGATTCTGTAGATGCTTGCCCCACTTCCGTGCCCCCCACCCACCCTCTGATGCCCACCCCCCACACAACCCAAACCCCACCCAAAAAAAGGCAAAGGGACTAAAAAGTCCCCAAAGTGACGGCCTGAGAAGCATCATGCGTCTCGCTGATCGCGTCCCATCTACCTACAAACAGCTAAGTCCCCCTCAATAAAGAACAAAACTATGACAAATCAAATAAGGGAGAGTACCATCTGATTACCATCTAAGGCTTTCTGAAAGAATATGGATTCAATGTACTATTGAATCCAAATTAAAGGCAACAAAAAGAAGAAGAAATTATATAGTCAATAGTAGGTCTCTTGCCGCAGTCTCCAGAGTTAAGAAATAGGTTCTCTCTTTATGTATTATTTTGAGTTTTGAGGGGTTTACAAGAAAAGCCTGAGCTCCCTTGGCTTGAAAAGCTGGAATAAGTTGCCGAAACTGCCAACAGAGTTGAACTGTGGCGTGACAATCGTCCGGACGGACGAAGAATTCCACTCCTTTCCCCTTTCATTTTCAGTCTGGTCTGGCCAGGTCGTAGAGTGCCTTTCGTGCAAGAAAGATATTCAAACAAATTAGTATGGCTCTTGGCTTTGCATTTGAGGCCCCCCTGGGATCTTTTCTCAATTGAAAGGGAAATCTATGAGCTCTTTGGAGCTCGAGGTCCCACTTCCACTGGGGTAACTATGGAAAGGCTTCCGTGAAGAGGTCGATGACAAACTGCCTGATGTTGGACCCCTCGCTCCCTTCTGGAATACCCAAGACTCATAAGTTATTGCGTCGCGATCTATTTTCTAGGTCAACCAGCTTCCAGTTAATGTCTTCCTTTAAGGTTTCCAGTGACGAGAGTTGTGACTTTTAATGTGTCATCACATCTTCAATTGCTGAGATCCTACCCTCTGCCTCGAGTACCCTTGCTGAAGTTTCATTACAGGTTTTGACCACTCGCTTCAAATTATTTTGAAGTTTACGTACTGCGCCTTGTGTGCACAAGTTCTCAGATTTCGTTTCCTCTCGATGTTGGAGCATAACCTGAAAAAGCATACCTAAGGTAATTTCAGGCATTTGAGGGATTTGAGGCATTTGAAGTTGGTCCCCTGAGGTAGTACCGGTTGTGGCCATTAATATGGGTGAGCCTTGATTTTACGGTACCCCTGGTTCTGGATGGGTAACCCTATTGTTGACGCCCAAAACTTTACGGTCAGTGCTCTCTTCGGCCCCCCCACTCTATTCTGGCAGAGGGCGATATCTCATTGACTCCATCCTCTACGGTTAGTGAGTCCCGCCCATCTTGCACAGAACTGGTGGCACTTAGGTCGTCTCTCCATTCACCTTCCCCTTCCGCTCCCAGGCTCTCTAGCTCCAATGCATTGGACAAATCCGACATTGAATAGAACTTTCCTGCTGAGCCAATCGATTCTGTGTCCTCTGTTGGTTCAGATACCTCCTGACAATGAGTGGGAAGATGCATAGTTTGTAAGTTTGCTTGAGTTCCTAATGAAACCATATTATCAGGGGGAATCCGCCCTGTATTAGAGCCAGGATCGATCCTCTGGGAAAGTGCCTCATTGGACTCAGTGAGTTGAGCACCTAACTCTGTCTGAGTTAAGGAGATTATATCCTTAATGGCCCGCGGGTGTTCACCGCCTGCATTACCAGCCAGAACAACTTTAAGAGAGAGAGGCTGCGCCTGCAAGGAATCCAAAGCTAAACTAATATCTTGTCTGTCATCTAGCATAAGTAAACTCTTTTTCCTAAACATACCGGGTATTTTTGGAATAGCTCCAGAACTACCAGTCCCAGCATTCACCATGGCTGTCTGTTTGACGACTGGAGCAGAGGCCGGGAAGGCACAGCGGTGTTAGAGAGATTTGGAACATCGGGCCGGGCATCTTTAGGCTGTTCATTGCTATTCGTGGCCACTGTTACCGTGGCTGCCATTGCTGCCCGAGTCTTCGGTTTGGTAGTTTTTGATGTCGAGGCGGATTTCGGATTCTTAGGAGCCATTGCAGGACAGCGCCTCTGTCTCCGTCTCCTTCCCTCCACCAGTGTAAAGCTCTGGTCCTGTTGTGCCGCCAGCCGAAGTTTCCAAAGTTTCCTGATGGAATCAGAGAGGCCGCTAGCCCGGCTCCGTCCCAGAAGCTGATCCGAAGAAACGACCGCAGAACGCCAAGCCGCAGATAGCACTCGGCGGTAGTAGCACTGCAAATCCAGCCGCATAACAAGGTAAGACGGCCTCCAACGCCTCCGATAAAAGCGGGAGTTCTTTCCGCTTCAAGAAGCACCCAGACAGGTAGATTTTACCAAGGAAGAACAGTAAATGCGCTAGACGTGGTAGATGGGAGACGATACATCAGCGAGCACGATTCAGCTGCTCACTCGGAGGAGGGATGCATCTGCCATCTTGCCCCCCCAAAGTCCAAAGTTAGCAGTACATCATACTGAAATGAGAAATTAGTCAGAAGGTTGTATTATGCAAAAAGTCCAGCACTAATGTTAAAAAAGTTGAACATTGCTCTTTTGCATGGATCTGTAACAGATGTAACAAACGTGTGTCATGAAATTCAGGTTAGTTACTTTGTTCCTGAAGAAGACAGTGCAGAAACAGATATGTTAATAGAAGGAAATGTAGAAGAGAATGTCCAACATTGTAGTACAGAAAAATTTGAGCAAGAAATTTCAAAGTTCAAGGTGATTTCAGGTGAAACACCAAATTATTCTTGTATTTGTTGTTGACGTACTCATTATAAAAATCAGACCAGGACTGTTGATCTGTATTTAAAATGTGAAAAGGAAAATAATAATGAGTGGATGGAATTTGCAACTTATTTGTTGGTAGAGAATTGTTTTGATTTGGGTTCTGATCACTGTATTTGTAAATATTGTTATAACAAATTAGACGAGAACAAAATGCCCGCTAGAGCTGTGCATAATAATCTTGAGTTGGTAAATATTCCTTTTGAACTGATAGATTTAAATACTTAAGAGTCTATTCTTATTCAATGTGTGCATCCTTTTCAGGCTATTGTTAGTATGGAGCCTAAGACAGGGAAATTGCCTCTTTCAGATTTACAGAGAGGATTAAAGGGAGGAGTTGTATATTTGCCTCTAGATTTAAAGACAAATATTGAAACAATTGGTGTAGAAAATGTAGAAGATGAACCTTTAGTTATTCTTGTTAATGGCGTTCCTACTAAGAGTAAGAAAATCTGGCAGGAATTAGTGGATATTAGGAAAGTGAAAAAGGCAACGTTGTATCTGGTAAAAAATAATCCTTATTATAAAAATGTGTTTCTGAGAGAAGAAGAAATAACTGTAGAAGATAGTGATGTGCCATCTGCACAAATTGAAAAAGTGGATGTGTCCAGAACTGACGAAATCTACGAACATTACAGTGTACATCTACTGCATTCTAAAGAAGTGATGGGGAATACTATAGAGTTATTCCAAATGAAAGAAGCAAAAGGAAGTCCCAGTGTATGGGAAAAAAGCTTGGAAGCTTGTTGTTTCCCTCAATTGTTTCCCACAGGAAAAGGAGGATGATATGATGACCGACCTGTGCAGATTGCTGCATCTGAATACCGGACATCAAGATTGTATGCAGAAGATCCAAAATTTCAACAATGTATTCCGTATTTGTTTCATCTTTTGTTTGAGAGTGATTTGTCTGGACTTTCTTATGCAGTAAATCATATATTGAAGACAGGTGTACATCTGCAAAATGTTTCGGCAAAGGAATTTATGGATAAAGTACACCAGAAAGATAATGTTTTGGAATCTCAGCTAATTAATCTCATGGCATGTCTGTTAAGGGGAAACATGCTGTCATTTCCACTCTGTAATATTGCTGCCTCTATTGTGTGTTCCGTCCTGAAAGTTTATCCTGTAATTTGACTCACTCTATATTTTTGGTCTGGTGTTAACGTTCTGTACTGTTTGGGCAATTACTCAAGGAAAAACATCTATTTTCTGAAGCATGTTCTTCCTCTTGTTTTTACCTATGCTTGTTGAGTTTGAACATCATAACGATGATCTCGTTGCCTTCCTCACGTGTGTACCGGTGTTCGGTTTATGCGTGAGGGCTGTAAGCGTTGGGAGCGGCACAGTATTTAAGCCCGTTTGAGAGCTGCGATGACGCTTATCTTCATCAGAGCATCACCGCGAGTGCATCAGTGCATCCTGAAGCTCCTGGCCTCTGCCCTTCTCAAAGCTGCCGAAAACCATCCTTCTTTCATCTCGTGCACCTTGTTTCTTGCTGAAGACCTTAGTGTATCCTTTTAAATTAAAGCAGACAACAGAACTCACCAGAACACTGAATCTTCGGGCTCCGAGTCTCAGTCTTCTTCTGGCTGCCGGGCTGCACGTCATCTCCGTTGGAACTTGTAGTAAGGATTTAACCCCGTCCTTCCCTCCTTTTGACATTCAGGAATCTTCTAGTTTAAAGGACAAGAACAGATTGTTAAAAAACTTGGTGATTCGTACTTGATTTAGACACTGTTTCGCTTTGTGATTCGAACTTGATTTAGACACTGTTTTGCTTGGCAAAAAGACATTAGCTAAGAAAGTGTAAGGTTTACTGGATGAGTGATATAAACAAACCTTGGTAAACACAACAGTTTAATAATCAAAGGCATACGCTCTTGGTGTACATCTACCGGTGCTGTGAAACTGAACAAGCATTGGTGCAATTCATAAAACAATAAGCTTTGATGTAACCAGGCAACAAGCATTGGTGCAAACAAATTAATGTTGTATCACATGAGTGTTATAGAGGATAAATTGAAACTCTGTCCTGTATTCATTGGTCAAAGTATAGGATATTTTGGTGTATTTTCCACTGTTGAGCAACAGTTATCAGGTATGTTCTGGGGGTTTTATCAATAACTGTTAAACCCACTAACAATATTAACCAATTGTAATGCAATAAAGTTCTTGTTACAGATATTACAAATATTCATGATATTTAATCTTGTGTTAAAGGTATTCACAAGTTACAAAGACCTGTGAAATAACTGTAGAAGTGTCAACAAGGGCCTGAAGATCTTTTGGTATGTCAACTAGAAATTAGTAGTGATATCTTATGGAGTACATATAGAGTGTATATTAAGTCATTAAGTTCCGACTCATTACACAGAATTCGTCAAGTCATCATCTGAAGGCCCGGCGCACTTCATCTTGAGAAACGTTGCTGGAATCCCACAAGGACCAGTGTTTTGTTTGTTTCTCTTCCACTTCCCCTTTCCTTTGTGGCACAGTTAGAGCAGTCAAGAGTCCACTACCTTGTTGCCTGACTGGTTTGCAGGGGAGTTGGGAGTTTGCAGCATTAAGAAGAAACACGCACAGGTGCCTCGTGGTCTTAAGCTCAACAGAAAGCGAAGCCACACCTTACTGTTTTTTCTTGGTGCTGTAAACCCTTGAAACTATCCAAACATGGATGTTCATCAGTTGACTCAGTTAGTTCAAAAACTTAATGAAGATATGCAGGAATTACGTTCAGAAAATAATTCCTTACGTCAAGAATTGGATAGGACCAAGGAAGGTTTCACTACTTGGAGGGAAACCTCTGAGACAGGACGTTCAGTTTTAGCACCCCCAAACTTTGGCACCCCAGCCTTTCACACTCAGACTCCCGCAGGGACTACTTCAAATCAGCCAGTACAAGTTACCGTCGTTACCCCTACTCCAGTGCCCCTAGCAAACCCAGAAAGGTTTACAGGAGATGCTAATCGATTCTCAACGTTCAAGAGTCAATGCCAGTTGCATTTCCTGTGTAAACCACAAATCTTTACTACTGGCACTGCCAAAGTATCTTTCATAATTTCTTATCTAGGAGGAGTGCAGCCAATTGGGCTATGCCACTAGTGGATAACAATGATCCTCTATTGCACAATTTAAATGACTTTAAGACAGCCATGTCAAACCTCTTTGCTAAACATGTCTACCTCTAAGCCTCTGACAACTAGCTGTTGAATTTACGACAGGGTTCTAGAGATTTAATAATATATGTCACAACATTCAATAGGTTGCTTGCAGAAAAACACTAGCCGGCAGAGAAGAGGATATCTCTTTTTTATCGTGGTCTCAGGGACAATATCAAGGACTCACTTGCTCATATTGTTGATTTACCTGACAGATTTGCTGAATTTCAAGAACTAGTTGTGAGATTGGATCATAGATTGGGAGAACGTAAGGGTGAGGGGCCAAGAGGCGACGTTAGGAATCTTCATTTTAAAACAGAAAGAAAGGAATCTGATAAAAGGGTGTCTTCTGTAGAACCTATGCAGATTGGTGGAATAAAAGGACCTTTATCTCTCGATGAAAAAGAAAGACAACGAAAAGGGAATCTGTGTTTATACTGTGGTAAGGCCGGTCATTTTGCCAAAGACTGTCCGATTAAACCTGTAAAAAAGAACGCATCATTTATAATAACTGATTCCTCATCTATGTCGGAAAACTAGTTCTCTCGGGGAATGTAGAGATCGATTCCTTGGGAACAGCCTCTCATAAGATCTCACAATACGCTACCAGCATAACTAATCAAGTACCTAAACATTTCACGGTCAGGTTACTTCTGATATTGTCCACTCAACAACGACATAGTAGTCCTGTACTCATTGACTCTGGAGCTACAGGTAATTTCTTTGATCTGGAATTAGCCAAAAAACTTCAGCTGACTCAAGTTCCAAAAAGAGAGCCGGAACCTGTGCGGGCTGTCGATGGTTCAGCCTTATCATCTGGTTTAATCAGGTTTAACACAACCCCATTATTGCTCGTAGCTGATAACGATCATTCGGAATACACGATCTTTGATTTGATTGATACACCAACTTTTGGGGTTATTCTGGGTATCCCTTGGTTGGAGTTCCATAACCCCAAAATAGATTAGGTAAAATGCACTGTGACCCTAGATTCAGCCCACTGCAGATTACATTGTTACTAGGACACGAAAGATCCTATAATGCCTCTTTGTTGTGCCACTTTAACTTCAGACCATACTGAACTCCCAAAAGAGTATCAGGATTTTGCTGATGTCTTCGATCCTGTCAAAGCAAGTACATTACCACCTCATAGAATCTACGACTGTAGAATAGATCTCATTCCAGGAGCTAAACTGCCATGCAGTAGGATATATGCTTTGACCGAACCTGAGAATGAATATTTATGAACCTACCTTGACGAATTGTTAGATCTGGGTTTCATTCGGCATTCCACCTCGCCAGTCTCGTCTCCTCTTTTTTTTGTGGCAAAGAAGACAGGTGACTTGCCCGCTTGTATAGACTATCGCGCCGTCAACAAGGCAACTATTAAGAATAGGTATCCTCTACCTCTAATCCCTGTCCTTCTTAATCAAGTAAAAGGTTCTACCATTTACACAAAATTAGATCTGCGTGGAGCCTACCATTTGGTTCGCGTAAAAGAGGGGGACGAATGGAAAACTGCTTTCCGTACAAAATTTGGTTTGTTCGAATACACAGTGATGCCCTTTGGTCTGTGCAACGCTCCAGCAGCGTTTCAATACTTTATAAATTAAGTTTTATATGACCTTCTTGACATTTGCGTTATTGTGTATATAGATGACATATTAATCCACTCAAGGATCCCTGAGGAACATACTAAACATGTTCGGCTAGTTCTTCAAAAACTCAGAGTGTGATGTATTCCTATAGGTTCTGTATCGATCCCCCTATTCCTGACCCTATTCTGGTTAACAAGTTAACTAGCAGCCATCCCATGATGCAGAAAATCCCCATGATGCAGAAACCGTTATCTGATTAAGCCACACTACGGCACAGGAACGTGTTATCTGATTAGGTCATAACGCTTGCAATCTAATTAGACAAGCGATATTCCTCCAGCCCCTGATAAGGCATACGGAGTTCTCAAAACAAATCAAACCTATGACAACCTGGGAAAAACCCTGCGGCCATTGTTTTGATTTCACCGAGAACTTCAGCAAAAGAATGTGCTAACGACCAAGTCGTATGACATCCTTATTGACGTATCCATGTCCATCCTTACGTCAATCTCGGCACCTTAAAGGTATAAATATTACCGATATTGCCCTATGCAAACACACGCGGTGGTGACGAGATCGGAGCAGCCAGACTTGCCGAAGCCCAGAGCAGAGCAGACCCCGCTGGCGCAGCCCCGCCTTCCTGACGCGCTGAGAACGAGACGCTGCTTTCTCCTGCTGAGAAATCCAGCTCCGGAGCTTCCGGGTAGCCCTCGCAGGCAGCCTAGAATATCGAGACCAGAGACGAGAGATACCATCCCTCATTTATCCTAAATTCCAGGTACAGAACTGAATAACCCCTTGCAGAGAATTCTTGAGTCAGTCACTTGACAAAACAAACTTAACTTAAACTGCTACTTTCTATTCCCGCCCACGTATTAGGCTTAGGTCAGGTACACCGGGGTAGGCGTAGTTAGAAACACCAGTTGAGTACGATTAGTCAAATGTATATGTGTATGTATCTATTTTATCCATTTTAAACCATCATATGGCTTAGAAACCATATCAATGTTTTTACAGTATTATTTTATACTTCTGCTTTTATTGTATGCACTTTACTTAACCATAAGTATTGCGATAATATCGATCCATTTCTCTTGTATGAGAAAAGAGACTGATCAATAAATAACATATTTTATTGAACACGCCCGTCTCTTCCTTTTCTCTACAATCTGGTGAGACTAAGAATGCACGTACTGACTGAGTAAAATAAGTCGTCTTTTGTTTTCACACGACTCTAGAGATACACTCTTGATTAGGGGAGAGCAAAGTTGTCATGTTCTATGGTTGTCAGAAACTAAATCCCTTCTTGTCTATCCAGGGAGGTTCAACTCCTCCTTGCCTATTCGAGAAAGTTTCTAGTGAACTCTGAGCTAGCTGGCAAACCCAAAACTTTAAGTCTAATATCGACAGTAGTAGACCTAGTTAACGTCTGGTCTAGGCCTATACTATTGAAGGTATTATTCCAATGCGCAGAGCCTATTGGGATAATAGGAACTACACTACATGGCGCCCAATGTGGGGCGCCATGTAGTGTAGTTCCTATTATCCCAATAGGCTCTGCGCATTGGAATAATACCTTCAATAGTATAGGCCTAGACCAGACGTTAACTAGGTCTACTACTGTCGATATTAGACTTAAAGTTTTGGGTTTGCCAGCTAGCTCAGAGTTCACTAAATCCCTTCTTGTCTATCCAGGGAGGTTCAACTCCTCCTTGCCTATTCGAGAAAGTTTCTAGTGAACTCTGAGCTAGCTGGCAAACCCAAAACTTTAAGTCTAATATCGACAGTAGTAGACCTAGTTAACGTCTGGTCTAGGCCTATACTATTGAAGGTATTATTCCAATGCGCAGAGCCTATTGGGATAATAGGAACTACACTACAAGAGACAATGCTCTGTTTGTAAAACTGGAGAAATGTGTGTTTAATTCCCCTAAGGTGGAATTCTTGGGTTATTGGTTATCCCCAGACGGTATCACCATGGATCCCAAGAAAGTGGAAGCAATATTGAATTGGCCTTCTCCCAAATCAGTGAAAGATGTACAACGCATTTTGGGGTTCGCAAATTTTTACAGGCAGTTTATTGCCAATTTCTCACAGATTTTGGTACCCATTACACAATTATTACAGAAGGGAAAGAAATTCCTTTGGAGTCCAGAAGCTGAACAAGCTTTTGGAACCCTAAAAAAGGCCTTTACATCAGCACCTATTCTTACTCATCCTGATCCTGATAGACCGTTTTTGTGACGGCAGATGCCTCGCAAACCGCAATAGGAGGAGTCTTAATGCAGAAAGACAACAGAACAGGTCATTTACTCCCAATAGCCTTTTTCTCTAGAAAACTTCTACCAGCAGAACAGAACTACACAATAGCAGAAAGAGAGCTACTTGCAATAAAAGCAGTGTTTCAGTAGTGGAGACACCATCTCCTAGGAGCTAAACTCACAGTCACCCTCTTTTCCGATCACAAAAATTTGCAGTTTTATTCCACTGTGAAAGCCTTCACCCCAAGACAGATGCGATGGCTACAATTGTTAGCGAATTCGATTTCATTATCACATACCGTCCAGGAGTTAAACAATTATTATCAGACACCCTATCTAGATTGGTATGTGAAAAGCAGAATGACATAGAGAGAGAATCACAGAGCATTATTCCAGCTAAACATTTATGTGCTACGATCGATTCAGAGAAATTTTTGGACTTAGTCAGGGAACAGGTTCAAAAGGAGAACCAAGATACTTGGTTATCCCAGAAACACAATACAATAAAAGATGGTTTGTTTTTCATAAACAAAGACTATTTATACCTACTAAGGAGTTGCGTCACCAAATAGTGAAATGGAATCATGACGTAGTTACTGCAGCACATCCAGGAATTAATAAGACCTTAGTACTTTGTCAATGACATTTTTGGTGGAAGGATATGTTTTCAGACGTACAACAGTTCGTCAAAACTTGTCCTGTCTGTGCTCGACAGAAAGCATTGCACACAGCTCCCAGTGGGTATTTACAACCAATGGCTATTCCCCCACATCCTTGGCACACAATTAGCTTAGACTTTGTCACGGACCTACCAAAGTCCAATGGTCTCACTACAATTCTAGTGGAGGTGGATTTATTGTCTAAGATGGGACATTTCATTCCTTTACCAAAACTACCATCAGCAGAAGAATTTAGTAACATATTCTTACATCACATAGTTAAATTGCATGGTTTACCAAGTAAAATCATTTCGGATAGGGGCCCCCAATTTGTGTCCAAATTCTGGAAACAACTGAGTCAGCAGTTAGAAATTGAATTAGGATTGTCTTCCGCTTTCCATCCCCAAACTGCCGGTCAAACCGAGAGGGTAAACCAAGCAGTTGAACAAGGTTTACGTTGTCTGACAAGCACTATGTCCTCGAATTGGGATGAGACATTACCCTTAGTTGAATTCTCCTATAACAACAACATTCATTCAGCATTGGGGTGTTCACCATTCTACTTTATGACTGGACAGCATCCACGTGCACTACCTGAGACATTCCCTGAACTAGAACAGCATATGCCAGCCGTTACTGAAAGAATAAAAAAATTACAGGCTTATCAGGAGCATGTTAGGAAAGCTCTAGCCAAAAGCAAAAGTCGAATGAAAGTCAATGCTGATAAACATAGACTACCAAGTCCGTCTTACAAGGAGGGAGATTTAGTTTGGTTGTCCGCAAGAAATATCCAAATTGAAGGACCCAAAAAATTGAAACCAAGATTCATTGGACCATTCCCCATGGAAAAAGTTGTGAATCCAGTTTCTATGAAACTTCACCTCCCAGATCAGTATTCAATCCATCCAGTCTTTCATGTATCCCTTCTAAAACCATTCGATCCATCCACTAGGCCAGATAACCCTCCCTCACCAGTTATAATAGGGGATCATGTTGAGTATGAAGTAAACAAAATTCTAGATGCTAAAAGTTTTCACGGAAGACTCCATTATTTGATAGACTGGAAGGGTTACGATCCATGTGAAAGGTCTTGGGAACCAGAAATTAATGTCCATGCCCCGCACCTCATCAGATGATTTCATGCCCTCCATCCCGATAAACCTCGACCTATTAAGCGGCCTTTGGGGGGGAGAACTGTTAAGGGGAAACATGCTGTCATTTCCACTCTGTAATATTGCTGCCTCTATTGTGTGTTCCATCCTGAAAGTTCATCCTGTAATTTGACTCACACTATATTTTTGGTTTGGTGTTAACGTTCTGTACTGTTTGGACAATTACTCAAGGAAAAACGTCTATTTTCTGAAGCATGTTCTTCTTGTTTTTTACCTATGCTTGTTGAGTTTGAATATCACAACGATGTTCTCGTTGTCTTCCTCACGTGTGTACCGGTGTTCGGTTTACACGTGAGGGCTGTAAGCGTTGGGAGCGGCACAGTATTTAAGCCCGTTTGAGAGCTGCGATGACGCTTCGCTTCATCAGAGCGTCACCGCCCGCGAGTCCATCAGTGCACCCTGAAGCTCCTGGCCTCTGTCCTTCTCGAAGCTGCCAAAAACCATCCTTCTTTCATCTCGTGCACCTTGTTTCTTGCTGAAGACCTCAGTGTCTCCTTTTAAATTAAAGCAGACAACAGAACTCACCAGAACACTGAATCTTCGGGCTCCGAGCCTCAGTCTTCTTCTGGCTGCCGGGCTGCACGTCATCTCCGTTGGAACTTGTAGTAAGGATTTAACCCCGTCCTTCCCTCCTTTTGACATTCAGGAATCTTCTAGTTTAAAGGACAAGAAAAGATTGTTAAAAAACTTGGTGATTCGAACTTGATTTAGACACTGTTTTGCTTTGTGATTCGAACTTGATTTAGACACTGTTTCGCTTGGCAAAAAGACATTAGCTAAGAAAGTGTAAGGTTTACTGGATGAGTGATATAAACAAACCTTGGTGAACACAACAGTTTAATAATCAAAGGCATACGCTCTTGGTGTACATCTACCGGTGCTGTGAAAGGTAACAAGCATTGGTGCAATTAATGAAACAATAAGCTTTGATGTAAACAGGCAACAAGCATTGGTGCAAACAAATTAATGTTGTATCACATGAGAGTTAGAGAAGTAAAATGAAACTCTGTCCTATATTCATTGGTCAAAGTATAGGATATTTCGGTGTATTTTCTTGTTATCTTGTTTCCTAGACCTGAAGAACCCCAATTAAACCACTGTTGAACAACAGTTATCAGGTATGTTCTGGGGTTTTTAGCAATAACTGTTAAACCCACTAACAATATTAACCAATTGTAATGCGATAAAGTTCTTGTTACAGATATTACCGATATTCATGATATTTAATTTTGTGTTAAAGGTATTCACGAGTTACAAAGACCTGTGAAATAACTGTAGAAGTGTCAACAAGGGCCTGAAGATCTTTTGGTATCTCAACTAGAAATTAGTAGTGATATCTTATGGAGTACATATAGAGTGTATATTAAGTCATTAAGTTCCGACTCATTACACAGAATTCGTCAAGTCGTCATCTGAAGGCCCGGCGCACTTCATCTTGAGAAACGTCGCTGGAATCCCACAAGGACCAGTGTTTTGTTTGTTTCTCTCCCACTTCCCCTTTCTCTTGTGGCACAGTTAGAGCAGTCAAGAGTCCACTACCTTTTTGCCTGACTGGTTTGCAGAGGAGTTGGGAGTTTGCAGCATTAAGAAGAAGCACGCACAGGTGCCTCATGGTCTTAAGCTCAACAATTTCAGCGTGGTACTAATGAGTACTGGTACCGTCGTCATAGAGACCTTAAATGTATGCTAAGGAACTTAGGAACTCCTACATGGTTCCTTACACTAAGCTGTGCTGAATATGCTTGGGATGATTTACTTCAATTTCTTCGAGAGGCAAATCCAAATATAGTAAATATTGAATACAAGACACCTGGAGAATTGTGCTCTTTGGATCCAGTTAATGTATGCAGATATTTCAATCATAGATTTGAAGCTATGATGTCTTTTATCACCAATAAAAAAAATCCTCCTCTTGGAGAGGTTTTGGACTTCTTTTGGAGAAAGGAGTATCATGCAAGAGGTGCTCCTCACATACATATGCTGATATGGATCAAAGATGCTCCCACATATGGAACAGACTCAGATGATACTGTGTTGTCTTTCATTGAAGAATATGCTACATGTGATGTACCCAAAAGTACACAAGATAAGGACTTAAAACAAGTCTTACGATTCCAAAGCCATCGTTGTGGAAAATGCTGTTGTCGAAAGTACAAATCTAAGGCCAAATTTTACAGCAAATGCCGTTTTGTATTTCCACGACCTGTAATATCGAAAGGAAGAGTGAACAGTTTTATGTCATCTTTGCGACATACTATCACAAGAAAGTCTCCAAAAAATACCTACAACTTAGAATCAAAGAAGAATCAAAATATATAAATGACTATAACCCAGTCATTTTGTTCATGTGGAATGCTAATATGGATATTCAATATGTTGCAGACAATGCCATTGCTGTTGCTCGATATGTAACATCGTACATAAAAAAATCAGAAAAGACAGAATTGAAGGAAATGTGGGAAGAGATTTCTCACGAGAAGAGTCTAAGTAAGAAATTATATACTTACAGTTTGAAGATGTTATCTCTTCGAGAAATTGGAGCATATGAATGCTCGGATCGCTTATCATCTGCAAGTCTATACTCCAAATCTAGAAGAATCATTTGGGTGAGTCTAGGTCTTGCTGCAACTCGAAACCGAGTACTTAAATCTGTACAAGAAATTGATTATTTAGCTGAAAAAGAGCCAGAAAGTACAGATATTGTGAAAACAAATATGTTGGAAACATATTATCCAAATAGAAGTCATCATCTTGAGAACGTTTGTCTCTATGAAGTTCTGCAAAACTATATTTTTAAACGGAATATTACAGAAAACATCAATAATGGTATTTATGCCGTGATTGGGTCTGAAGGATGTTTGGTGAAACAAAGAAAAGGACATTTGATTAATCAACGTACACTGAGTTGCGAAACACCTGACAAAAAGGGAATTTTACAATTTAGCTCTTTTGCAACTTTTCAAGCCATGGTGTTCAGAATTGGAATTACTTGGAGATTTTGAGAGCTATGAAGATTCATTCAACGCAAGTAAAGATACTATAGAATGTCCTGTTTTTGCTATTATGTGAAAATGTTGAACGACGAAATTGAGCAGGAAGCTACAATTGCAGCTGAGATTGCTAGAGACAGTTCTCAAGACAGTCAAACTTCTGCTCCGTTGAGTCAGGACCTACTAGGAGAACCAATTGTTCAAAATTAAGCAGCAATTGCTATGGAAAAGGTGGAAACAGCAATGTATCAAGCTCAAGGAGATGTAAAAAACTTAGGAAACTGGGAAGAACAACTAAATGTTGAGCAGAAACAAATATATGAGCAAGTGAGAGAACAGATTCACCATGGATTACTTCATGAGAAGAAAGAGTGCTCTTGCTCATCATTTGAACCTATTCGAATGTACGTGAGTGGACAAGCCGGAATAGGGAAACGTTTTTTAATTAAAGTAATCACAACTTTTCTACAGAAAACAGCTGAGTCGCATTTGTCTTGTGTTGTCACTGCTCCGACTGGATTAGCAGCCCACAATATTAAAGGAATTACTTTACATCGTTTATTAATGCTACCAGTAGAGCATAAAAAAAATTGGAGCATCACAAGCTATCTGGAGAAGCTTGTTATGAAGTTTCAAGAGTCTTGAGGAAAATTAAACTTCTGATTATTGATGAGGTAAGCATGGTATCAAACTTAATGCTTGCCTTTGTGCATTTAAGAATGCAGCAAATTCTTAAAACAGAGCATGACGTATTATTTGGAGTAAAACACGTCATAGTTTTTGGAGATCTACTACAACTTACTCCTGTGAAAGGACAACCAGTGTTCAAAACACTGGCACATGAAGATACCAGAAACTCTTTGGGGAGCATTGGAAATGTTAACATTTGGTCATTTTTTCAATATAAGGAACTTAGTACAAATATGCGTCAGGTAAATGATGCAGATTATGGAAATATTCTTCAAGATATAAGAATTGTAAAAATGACAGAACATGGCAAACAAGCTTTACAGAGATGATTACTTCCCAATTTGTTTCCAAATGAAAATATTGTTCCGAGGAAATATATAGGAGAATTGCAGAAAACAAATCTGTAATCTGCTTAATGCTAACACTGCGTGAATGTTCTATATTCAATGAAGAAATGTTAAAGTTGGAAAATTAAGAAATTATAAAATTAGAAGCTATTGATAAAATAGAACATGAAGGAATCACCATTATTTTGACTGAAAAGTTGAAGAGAAAATTGGATTCTTTAGAGAAATCGATAAGTACAACTGCTGGTTTAGAACAGAATTTGTATGTATGTGTAAACTGTAGAGTAATTTTATGTCATAATTTGCATGTGGAAAAAGGTTTAGTAAATGGAGCAATGGGTAAAATTGTTGAATTTGTTAATTATGTAAATAGAGATGGGATTGAATTTTTGAAAATCAAATTTGATGAAATTGCTGAAGTATAAAAATGTAGTCGTTGTTCAAGTCCGTTTTTCCTTGTAAAAGATTTGTATGTAAGCAGAAAACAGTTTCCTATTTGTTTGGCATATGCGGTGACCATTCATAAATCTCAAGGTTTAAGTGTAGATAATGCTTTAGTGAATATTGGAAGTACCGTGTTTAAAGAGGGTATGGCATATGTTGCTTTGTCTCGAGTGAGAACTTTATCTGGATTATACTTGATTAACTTTGATGAGACAAAGGTTAGTGCAGATGCAAATTGTGTGAAAGAGTATAATAGGTTAAGAAAAAAATATGCACCATATTTAGGTCAATATCCAGTATTTGAAAAGCCTGTGGTAGGTAGAAAAAGAAGATTTGAGAATATCTGTAGTGAAACTGTAGAGAAAGGATAAAAACAAGATGAAGTTGCGCCTGCAAGCAAAAAGAAAAAGGACAGTGTTGAAGAGAATGTTGGTTATCGGTTTGAAAATAGTTGTGGTGTCAACTGCTACGCTAATGTAGTTGTTAATTTTTTTTCTTGAAAGTTTGCAACAGCAAATTGTTGAAAATCAGGACGAAAGATTTTGTTCATTGTTGTATTCTGCTTATGAGAAATGTAGTAGTGATAAAAGTAAAATACAAAGTGTTTCTGATATTCAAAATGTTTTGGACATATGTACTGGTTCTACTCGATTTACGCAGAACATTCAGAAAGATTGTCAGGAATTTTTTAATGTTTATGCTTGGTGTATTGGAAGATGAAGGTATAGATATTGAAAACCTTTTTGGCCTTTCTTATAAATGGCAACATGACTGTGTAAATTGTTTGTTTACATGTACCACTAACATAGACACTGAAAGATTCATATATTTGACTTTACCAGACTGTGAATCTGTGTCTTTTAACAATTTAGTTAGAGGAGCAACTCAAAACATGGAGTGTAGCCAATGTAAATCCGCAATGTCATCAACATTATTTATACAAAGATATGGACAGTATGTCATTTTAATGCTGCAACGTTGTAGAGCTGATGGAAGAAAATTGGAAACTTTAATTAAAAAATTTGTAGCTACTCAAGTATCAATATCAGGAAGAACTTTTGTAGCTGTTGCAATTATTTGTCATAATGGACCTTCTACAACATCTGTACATTACACTGTTTATTTAAAATGTCTGAAAGGTTGGATACATTGTAATGATAGTCAATTGCGCCCTCTAAAAATCTGAAGTCAAAAACATTTTTGGGAAGTAAAAATGGCAGCGAGGGTGTAAGGTCCCCTTTTTGTAAAATCAGTAGCCCGAAGAAAGGACTTATTTTCGAGTCGTTGGACTTATACAAAAATGTACACCTTTCTATAGTTGGATCACAGCTCGATACAAAAGTTTTTGGTAGCACATTGGCTTTATCAAGGGTGGATAGCCCTGAGAGAGGGAATGTAACTGGTGCGAGCTCTGATGCAGCACCTTTAAATAGTGTTTCTCTGTGTACCAAGATAGACGCTAGTGGGTCAGCAAGTCGGGCAGAACTTCCGGAACCCTTAACCAAACAATCTTGGGTAAATCAGGAGAATAACACAAAGGTATCTTATAATCATTCTATGAACCGTGCCACACTTTCCCAAATCCAGATACTTAGTTGGAATGTGGCTGGCATTTCCACTAAAATAGGCTTATCATCTTGGCTTGATTTAGTTAGTTCTTTTTCAGTTTTATGCTTCCAGGAGACGTGGGTACAAACCCCGGTTCATCTTCTGGGTTTTCAGACCTTGCACTCACCGGCATTTCCGAGTAAGCAAGGAAGAAACAGGGGTGGGCTGTGTGTTTACGTTAACATTGCTAGGGGTTTAAGTGTACGGAAACATTCTTTCACGGAGTCTTATCAAATTATCTCCATTCAAACAGGTAAATCTCTGCATTTGCTAATAACAAACTTTTATAATAATATGCCATTACATGGTTTGGAGAAGGTGTTAAATGAATTGTTTCACGCCGTTGTTTCTGGTAAAGAGCTGCTTGGGGGGGAATGGGCCATCGCCTTTATGGGCGATTTTAATTGTTACACCTGCCAGTATGCTTCAAGGGGCCTCTGTGACTTTTTTTCCTCCCTGGATAATGATGATACCTCAAATCATTTCATGCACTCAAAAACAGGGGAGGCACTAAATAGCTTTTTAGCACATTTTAACTTAGCTTTTGCAAATGAGCTATGCTCACCTCCGATACCCTTTAAACCCTCTTTTCATGGAAGAGGCTCAAACTCTACCATTGACTTTTTACTCTTTGCTAAGATGCACGCCTCCTTGATATCCTCATGGGATACGCTAGATCAGATATCTGGTGATCATTACCCCATAGCCTTTTCTATTTCTTTACCATCCCATATTATAAGTCATTATACTCATCCGGTAAGGTATGACCAACCAATTTCAATAGGGGCGGTAAATGGCTACACTCTTAAATGGGAGAATATTGAGCCTGCTGCCCTTCTTAAGAACTTAATAGAACTGAGGTGGGAAGAGGTGCATATTTGTCTCTCTATGACAGAACACCCTCAAAAAATTTTGGAATCTTTTTCAAAAATACAAGAAACTCTAAAAAAGTTACTTACCCGCCAGTTCAAGCCAGGCCCCTCCATATCTAAAGGATGGTTCGATAACAATTGCACACGAGCACTTAAGATATTGAAAAAGGCTTTACAGTCCATCCCGAAGTCCTTATCTGAGATACGTCAGGCTAGATATCGTTACCGCCATGCTATCAAGAGCAGGATAAAAACTTTGAAGGCGGAGGCTTGGCAGACATTGTTGTCAGCCTCCGAAAGCCGCGATTCCTCGGCTTTCTGGAAGCTAGTCAACGCCCCACTTCCGTGTGTTAAAATGCCTGAGAAGAGGTTAGATCTGGCCATTGATGGAGATACTTGGGCTGCCTATTTTCAACAGCTGTATAGTAACCCAAGTCTTCTCGGTACACCTCCATCGGACCCCATTCGTTCCTCTCCTACTACTACAGAGGGCTTGAGAGAGTGTGTTCCTGACATTGTTTTCTCATGTGATGAGGTCATCCTTGCTATTAAGGAGAGTAGATCTGGCAAGGCCCCCGGTCCAGCTGCCATACCAGTGGATGTCTTCAAGGCTGAAATAGATTTTTGGGCCCCGTTATTAACATCCGTAATGAACTGTGCAAACGCTTATGGCCTAATCCCAACCTGGACAGAAGCCATTGTGGTACCTATATACAAAAAAGGGGATAGGCATGTACCCTCTTGTTATCGTCCTATCTCCTTGCTTGATGCCCTAATAAAGATTGCGGGACGCATTATCCTAAAACGTGTGCATAACTGGACAGGGGAGGCTGATGTTCTCTCTAGATTTCAATACGGTTTCCGAACAGGTAGGGGTACGGTCGAACAGAGTTTAAATTTATATTTTTTAATTTCTAAATATGTCGAGGCTAAACATGGTAACCTTTTTGTTACATTTATAGATTTAAGCTCAGCGTTCGACTGTGTTGACCATAACCAGTTATGGAGTGTTTTGGAGCACTTAGGACTGAACCTATCTATTCTTAATTTTATCATTGCTTTGTATAGGGATGCAGGGGCCAGGGTGCGGTACGGACAGAGAGGGGAGTGCTCCTCAAGATTCACCATTGGCAGAGGTGTGAGGCAGGGGTGCATCTTAGCTCCCCTGCTTTTCTCGCTCTACATAAATGCCGTTGGTAATTTCATGTGGAGTTTTGAATGTGATTACCCTAAGGTAGAGGGCCATGCCGTTCCAATCTTGTTGTATGCAGATGATGCGGCTATTTTGTCTCAAACAAGGTTGGGGCTGCAAAGGGCGGTCACTAAATTTACTCTCTTTATGAAAGAAAAGGGTTTGAAGGTAAACATTGCTAAGACCTTTTCCCTGGCTTGTAGCAAGGGAATAAAGAAAACCCCATGCCCGATATTCATCGAGGGAAAAAAGATAGACACTGTAGAACAATTTCCATATTTGGGTATTTGCTTTCATAGAAAGGTGTCTTGGCAACCCGCTGTAAAAGCTAGGAAGCTTGCTTTTTCAAGAGCGATTGGCGCACTTCGAGATTTTGCTAGTAAAATTGGGGGGAGACCAGTCAAGCAGCTTATTACTATTTACAAAGCAAAGTGCGCATCAACGGCAATCTATGGGGCAGGGCTCTGGGGGACCGATACAATAACATCAATCCAGAAGGATGAAAATAAGTTCCTCAGATACCTCCTAGGTTTGCCGAAGTCAACGTCCACTTATTTGACGCACATAGAGTTGGGGCTACCGTTTATCTCTGATACAATTAAGACTGAGCCCATTCTCTTATGGCATAAACTTTGGACTACCCCAGAAACGGCCTTTAATCGTGAAGTAATAGCTGATTGCCAAAAATTGGAGGGGGCAAAACACATAAAATGGATGTCTTTCGTTGAAAGGATGTGTCTTGAAATTGGCCGCCCGGAGTTTTTTATTGACCCATCGAGCCTGGAGCAAATATCGAAGAAAGCCTTGAGAAGGCTCTTAATGGACCATTTAGAAGCCAAAAGATGGTCTACCCAAAAGGACAATAAAACTGTCTTGGCTTTCCAAAGGATCACCATGGTTCAGGGTCTTCAACTATACCTGGCAGCTGAAATTAATTGCTTTTCAAGAATGCTCCTCTCCAGATTTAGATTGGGCTTCTTTTTTCGGCTAATTACTTTCCCCTCTTGCAATGATTGGTCTCGAAACCTGCTCCCTTGCCCTTGTGATGATATTGCACCCCAATCTAATATACATTGCATACTTTTCTGTAAATATTATCAAGTACCTAGAAAATCTTTATTGAAACTACTGAAGACCTGGGGACTGCGGTCTTGTAAGGATGCTTTTGTTTGTTTACAACAATTGGAGAATAGGGAAGTGATACTTATTGTGGAAAAGTTTTAAAAAATGCTGTTAAGGTTCAGGAAGTCGATATGATACATGAATTTTTTATAATTATTTATTGTCTATATATTCTTTTTAATATCTCTTTTATTGTCAATGTCAACTCCTCTGCTTCTTGTGAAGCTACGTTCTTCTGGCATTTTATAGATTTATATGTGGTTTTTAATTGCAATTCGATTATTGTAATGTGTGCTTTAATGATATCCTTGTGATTATCGAATAAAGCTTATTGAATTGAAAAATTGAAAAAATTGATAGTCAATTAGTTTTTAAGCAATGTTTGCCTAAAGAGTTACCAAAATCTTTCCTAATATATTTAAAGGCAAAATTTTAGGAACAAAATTTGGCCTTTCAGGATTACTACTGTTAAGGTAGATTAGTCTGGTGTTGTAGAGTATTTTGTAAGTGAGGGTGAGGAGCTTGAAAGTGACCCTCTTGTTGATGTTGAGGCAGTGTAGGTGTTTCAGGTCATGGGTGATGTGGCTGCAGCAGGGGACATTGAAGATCAGTCAGGTGGAGGTGTTTTGGATTTGTTGTAGTCGTGTAGGTGTTTGGCTGGAATTCTTGTGTAGAGTGTGTTGCCACAGTGTAGTCTGCTGCTAATGAGGGCCTGTGTTACTGTTCTTCTTCTTTTGGTTAGGATCTACTTGTAAATGTTGCGGAGCATGTGGAGGGTGTTATAGCAGTATGAGGAAATGCTGTAGACGTGTTTACATATGTAGAGGGAGGAGTTGAGGATGAATTGTAGGTTATGTACATGGTCAGTAGGTGTTGGTACTGTTCACAGTATAGTTGGCCAGCAGGAGTCATCTGAAGCTGAGGGGGTGGGTCGGAGGATGAGTACCTTCATGTTGTGCGAGATCAGTTTAGAGAGCTGCTCCTTCTCCAGTTGGTGATGTCCTTAATTGCGTTGTGGAGGTTGTTTTTTGTGGTATGTGGCTCCTTGATGAGGAAGCGGATTAGCTGGGTGTCGTCGGCGTACGAGATGATGTTGAGATTGTGATGGCGGGCCACTTGTGTGAGGGTGGCCAAGGAGATGTTGAATAGCATCGGACTCAGGGATGAGCACTGGGGGACGGTGCAAATGATGTCAGTCGTTTTGGATCAGAAGTCTGGGAGGCAGATGCTCAGGGTTACTATTGAACAACTTTCAAACTAAGAATTTCACACATAATATTTGGCCATGGGGAAAAGTATGTGAAACCATTAAGGACTTTTTGTTGTAAATTTTGTCAGCATATATTTGTAAGTAAGATTATTTATAATGGAAGAAAATTAATGATAGTGTTTTGTTATTTTAAGATTGTTTGACATTCCTCATAGTTACATAAGAAATTGGTCTTAGAAAAAAACATTTAACATATGTTTTATTTCAATTTTTTAGATTGTTTTTGAGATTGGTTTTTTTTTTTAAGATAATCTTCTTGATTGTCTTTTTTTTGCCCGCTGTTATCTGATCAGTACTATTGAACTCACTGTTTCTAGTGAAATCCAATATATTCTGAGAACAGCAAAAAAGGCAAATAAAATGCTTTACAAATAATTTTGTGTTGTAAAAGATGAATTCTAACCGTATTTTTTTTGTCTTCTTCAGATGCTAATTTTATGATATTTTTTTTTAATTTATTATTTTGAAGGTAAGTATAAGTAACTGTTAAAAATGATCGATGGGATGTTCTTCTACAGAGCTGAAGTAAGAGAACGTGGATGGAGTACATAAGTATGTAAAGATGGTTTGTATCTTTTAAACACATTTGAAGAAAGTAAAAAAAATATATACTGAGTGTACCTGTATTCTTTGCATTTTACTACAACACATCTACTACTTTGGAACTGGTAAAGTGAATAGATATATTGTACTTTTTTTAGTACTGCATTTTATTATATTAGCCTTAGTTTTTTCCTATAGTGATAAGGAGGGACTGGTTTAAAAATGTAAGAAAATGTTATAACCAAAAATTCATATAAGCAATTTTATTGACATAATAATAATCTTATAAAGTAGTTGAGAATGGTATTTGTATAATATTTTTTAAAGGGCAAAATAGTTGATAAAGCTAGTTTTGCATTATGTAATAGGAAAAACGATAAAATGAAGTGTTTATGTTTTTCTAGAAGGAACAACAACATAAAAAAATTCACTATGGAAGAAGAACAGAACTATACAGAAGACAGTTTCGAAATTTCTAACACTCTCATAGAGGAGCTAAATAAACCTTTCATGGGTAGCGAGAATGAAGATGAAAATATTGCTGCAGATATCACCTGCGGTTTTTTTAGATGAAACATTGGATGTTGATTTTGTGCAAGCATTAAAGGACATCGAGTTTCATGATATAACTTTTGAAATTGATAATCAAGAAAAAGAAATATCAGATGAAATCATTTTAGAAGCTCTATTACATTTTGAAATGTTACAAGAATACATTTATGATTAAAAATTAAAAATGGTTTGAGAGACTCTTCTTGCAGAATTGTAATCATTCAGCTAGTATCCAAGTACTCATGGTGCAAAGTGGGCCTTAGGGCATGGACTGCTTCAAACCTCTGTAGATTATGTATGCACTCTTCTATGCACCAGCAAATTTGTGTTTTATAGCTTTTATTTCCAGGTCTATATCCTTTGACTTCCAGCGAAGTCTCTGTGATTGCTAATTCCGTATTGTACTGAGCTATTCAGCAGAATGTCCTTATCTATGCACTGTGCTAAAAATTAACCTATTTTAAATACAGTCAGGCACTCTCCTTGCAGAACTGTAATTATCCAGTCAGTACCCAAATATTCATGGAGGAAAGTAGGCCTTAGGCCATGGACTGCTTTAAACCTGTATAGACTATGAATGCAGTCTTCTATGTACCTACAAACTAGTCCTTTATACATTGAATTTTCCAGTCTGTATTATTAGACTTTCAGCAATCACTCTCACTCTACTGTTTCAGTATTGTAGTGAGCCATTCAGCAGTATGTTCTTATGCATGTACTGTTCTAAAAGTGAAGGTGCTATATATTCAGCTAGGCAATTTCCTTGTTGAAGTGTAAGCATTCAGTCGGTTCCCAAGTAGTCATGCACTAAAGTAGGCCTTAGGGCATGGACTGCTTCAAATCCCTAAAGACTATGCATCCACTGTTATTTACACCGGCAAACTTGCCTTTTATACCTTCAATTCCCCAGTCTGTATCATTACACTTTCACCAAACAGTCTCACACTACTGTTGCAGTGTTATAGTGAACCATACAGCAGTATGTGCTTATCTATACACTGTTCTAAAAGTAAAGCTGCTATACATTCAGCCAGACACTCTCCTTGCAGAATTGTAATCATTCAGGGCCTCATTTATGAGGCCACTTGCGCCATCGGAACGTCACTTTTTGTGATTTTCCGTGGCACAGCTGCCTGCGTGATATTTATCAAGCAGCACTAAGCCACTTTTTTGGGCGTACTGGTGCCTTATAAATATCAGCCCCTTTAACGCAGTGTTCTGCGTTAAAGGGGCATGCAATGGGTGTTGCTGGGGGCGTTCCCAGCAACACCTACAGCCTTTTGACACTGTCCCAGATTTATGAGAAATTGTAAATCTGAGGCAGTGCCAAAAGCTTACGCCTCCCCAGGGGAGGTTTAAGGAAGGTGCAACAGGGAAAAAAAGTTTTATTTCTCCTCGTTTTTCCTTTTTCTATGTGTGCTGCATTCTGCAGCACACGTAGAAAAAGGAAAAGTCTCTTTTGAGTATTTTTGTACAGAAAGGTTTCCCTTTCTGTACAAAAATAATCATCCCCGCAACGCAGGCACCCTTGCACCATTGTGCAAAGGTGCCTGCGTTGGCGCAGGCAGACCATTGTGTGCCGGCATAGGGGAAAAGGAGAGGAATGTGCCGTATCTTATAGATACGGTGCATTCCTCTCTTTTTCTTTTGCAGTAGGGAAGCGCAGCAGGAAGGCCTGCTGTGCTTCCCTATGGCAAGATCTCATAAATGAGGCCCTATGTCAGTAGCCAAGTACTCATGGTGCAAATGGGCCTTAGGGCATGGAGTACTTCAAACCCCTATAGACTATGCATACACTGTTTTATGCACCTGCAAATTTGCCTTTTATATGTTGAATTCTGCAGTCTCTATCCTTACACTTCCACCAAACACTCTGTCACTCTTGTTATAGTTTTGTAGTGACTCATTGATCATTGTGTAGTAAGGCATTCACTACATTAAAACAGTAATCAGTAGATGTACAATAAGTGGTACATCCCCAGAGATATGTTAGTTATTGTGCACTGTGACATCACCACCATTGATGCACCGTATTTACAATGTGGTGCACTATGGGGCAAAAACGGCACAGATATGTGATGTATCTGTGCTGTGAAGATGGCGCATTGCTTGACTAGCGTAAGAAGCACAATGCAGCTCCAGCAATGCTCTTTGGCCCTATGCTCATAATACTGTGTCAATCCTTACACCTGCTTCAAGCAGGTGCAGGGTTTTGATGCAGCATAAGCCCAAAAGTGACTGAATTAAATCTTATATATTTCACTTAGTCACTTTTAGGAGGCGTTCCTGCGCCAGAACACCCTCCCCCTCCGTAGGAAAGCCTCCTTCTGAAACAGGGCTTTACAATGTTATGCACCTTCCATATGCATCTCATTGTACATACCACACACCATGGCACATCTTTTGCACCACTACTGCATCACAAAAGTGATGCAACAGATGTGTAAAAGAGGCACAAGGGGATTGTAAATCCACTCCTAACACATAGCAGTTCACCCAGGCAGTTCCAGCAGCAGTGCAAATTGAAGCATAGATTTTTAGCACTTCCTTAAAGTTTTGCACTTTCACATTCACCATACATTAGTAATGTATTCATTCATTCATTTATGCACTACGCATTCATTCGGACAAAGTTTTACACACTATCATAAAAATATAGCTCTTTCTTTGACCAGTGGAGGTAGTTCTGAAAAGAACTGTTTTTTTGTCTTTGTAGTTTTCTACTTTTTTTTTTATTTTTAAAAAAAGGTTTTTTTTGTTTGTTTTTTTAAACAAAAAAATGAAACTAGAACCCAAAAAACTATGGAACGTCAACAAAACAGTAAAAAAAAAAAAGAATTATTGACGAGCACAGTTGTGGTTCCTCTTCTTGCAAAGAATAAGTTCTATGGATTGCTCTCCTTAGGTCAAAAGTTTGTTGCAAAACTTACAACAAATAGTTAAGTCTCCAAATTCAGGCTGTATTTTTGAAACCATACCGCTCGGTGGTGGTGGTGGTGGTGGTGGTGCACTCGATGTACTTGGAAGAGCAGATCCCTGGTCCTCCTGCAATCTTCTTGTTACAACTGTAGCCCAATTATTTGGATGTAAATTCTTTACATGGCACTCCATGCTTGTTGTCCCGAACGAATATTTTTTTCTGGGGTCGCCCCTGGACAAAGTTGTGTCACATATTTTGCAAGTGACTTTAGGAGCATTAACTTTTTTTTCACCTTCAGGGAAGGTGAAAAACATCCAAATAACAGCTTATTTTCGTTTTGGTTGAGGGTGCTCAGCAATAAATCCTTCCTCTGAAGAGTGGTCAGAAGATGATTCCAAAAATGCAGCCATGGTGAAGGTTGTTACTAAATTGACTGGAGCTCCACAGAAGTTATCCTTCTCCTGAGAAAGTCAAAGAAGAATGATTAAAATGGGAGGGGTCTTTCAACAGTTGGAATAGGAAGTGTTATGAACCAATCAAATCTCTTCTTTTAAAGTCACATGGCTTTGCGTATGCTCACAATGCGCTTAACGGAGCTCTTGCGTTTACGGTGCTCTTACGGTGTGATTACGTACGACGTACCGCCGCGATTTGCTTAATTGCTTTTAAAAGTACTATACGCTTATTAAAAGTTAAAAAAAACTTGTTTCATTATTATCCTACATAATGTCTTCCCTTAATATGTACATTAAATACATAAATACATGTCTTTGAACAATTAGAAACTTTAACGGCGTGCGCGTATGAGGCGCCGTACATGACGTCACGCGGAGGCGTTGATGCGACGCGCAACGTCAAAGCATATGCGTAACGTATGCGCTGGTACACGCAGAGGACGATTTACCGTACAAAGTATGGTGCGATCACCATACGCGTACGGTGCAATTACTAACAAAAAAAATGAAAAATAAATTATTTAAAATTTTATTTTAATATATTGATTTTTTTTTTTATTAATTTAAAAAAAAAGAAATTGGTTTTGTTATTATTTTACATTAAGAATATGAAATATAATTTATAAAATAAAATAAATATAAATATTTATAATAAAAATTTAAGAAATTAGTATAAAAAGAAAGAAATATAATAATTAATACATTTAAAAAATATCATTTAGGGGGGCGTGGCTTGACCGGCGATGTGAGCAGACGCGCTCTAGCGGAGCTCCCGCCGCCTCCGGCCTTACATTAGCTATTACAGCGGATTTTGGGGCGCCCGGACCCTCCCCGCATCACCCCGGTGCACTGACAGGCTGTGGGAGTGCCCATATAGACAGTGACTCCCGGGAAGCACCTTGGCAGGTCTGGAGCCGACCCGATGCAGACGGGGCCTGCCTGCCCGCCATCTTGAGACTCCAGTGAGGCGGCCTGCTGTCGACTGCTACCGGACGCTGTGCGCGCCGGCGGCTGCCCGCTGTTGCCCTACCTGCCTGTCCGCTGCGGTGAGGCTGCAGATTCACTACCGGCGGCTCTGCCGGGGTGGAGAAGTACGTCGGCTGCCCCCTTCGGGTGTCCTCCGCGCCTGGTACGATCAGCGCCACCCGCCCCGGAGAGGAGAGGCTGAGGATCGGGCCTGGAGCTGCTCGAGGGTACTCCGGGTCGCACTCCACGACACACTGAGGTGAGGAGCCGGAGCTGCGGCGGAGGGCCGCTGAGAGGGCCCAAGAGACGACCCGGTGTGGGCGGTGCCCCCGGGGCGCTTCCAGAGGCCGCCACGTTTCGGGCCTGCACGGGGCGCGAAAGCGGTGTGGCGGTGAGGCGGGCCCTTTACACGGGGGAGCGGAGGCGAAAGTCTACAGCGGCTCTGCCAGGGACGAGAAGAACGTCGGCTGCCCCCTCTGTGTGCCCTCTGCGTCTGGTGCGATCGGCGCCCCCCTTCCCAGGGAGGAGAGGCGGAGTCCTGGGCCTGGAGCTGCTCGAGGGCGCTCCAGGGCTCGCTACGCTACAGGCTGAGGTGGGGAGACGGAATTGCGGCGGAGGGCAACTAAGAGGGCCCGAGAGGCGACCTGACGTGGGCGGTGCCCCCGGGGTGCTTCCTGAGGCCGCCAAATTACAGGCCTGAAGACGGAGTAGCGGTGAGGCGACCCCTTCCACTGGAAAGCGGAGGCGGAGGACTGCAGACGACACCACCCGGTGTCAATCCACTCGGTCAGGGACACCCGGCAGGCTCCCCTGGGCATTGTCAGCGGGGATCACATGAGGCAGGGCGCGAGGCCCTGAAAGTGCGCAGTGCCTGTTCCCTTGCTGGACCACCCTTTCACTTTCAAGGATCACTCACGTGGCGCTGACCCTGGACTGGAGGAATACGGCGGAGGGATTGCTCAAGGTGGGTGTGCTTGGCGGGGGGGTGCTGCTGTCTGGTGGACTCTGCTGGTGGGACCGCTGCGGGCTTGTCTGAATGAGAAAAGACTGAAGCACTTGTCGGCATAAGGTGGGATTTGCTCCTCAAGTCCCCGCTGGTGCCCTTCCCCCTCGCTCCGGGCCTGGCCTACACGAGCTAGCTTTGGGCAGTGTACCCCTGGTCTAAGCGAACGATGACACGCACGAACAGGAACAACAGGGCGGACCCGGCAACGACCCCCAAGGACAATCCGGTGACGGCTATGTGGGGCAAGGCGGGAGCACCGGCGGCCGGTGAGGGCCCATCCAAGGGACCGGCGGACTCCCCGCAAGTCACGCAGGCATTTATGGCTGCCTTTATGACAGACCTTAAGACTGAGATCGGCTCCCTACGAACGGAGGTACATTCTTGCGTTACAGAGCTCAGGAGGGAGGTCATGGAGCTTGGGGATCGCGTGGATAGCTTGGAGAGGACTGTAGACACGCGCACTGAGGACCAGGAACAACTCTGGCAGCGCCTGACAGCCCTTGAAGAACAGAACATTGAGCTTCAAATCAAACAGGAAGACTTGGAGAACCGGGGTCGGCGCAATAACCTCCGCATTCGCGGCGTGCCACTCGGTGAGGAAGGGGAGGACATGATGGACTTTGTGGCGCAACTCCTCCATGAGGTGCGAGGTGACGAAGATGTGTCGCCCCCCACTCTGGACCGGGCGCACCGGGTGGCAGCCCCGGCAGGAAGGTCGGGCCTCCTGCCGGACATTCTCACGCGGGTACATTTCTTTGTGGAGAAGGAGGAGATCTGGAAGCGTGCACGAGACAAGCCGGACCTACAATACAAGGGCCACAAGATCCAAATCTTCCATGACCTGGCACCCAACACTCTGAAGCGGAGACGTGCTTTTCGCCCAATAACTGAGAAGTTACGGAGCATGGACATCCCGTACCAATGGGGTCACCCTTCTGCGCTTATCTTTCAATGGGAGGGACGGCGCAAAACCTTGCGGTCCTACAACGAGGCGGCGCGGCTCCTCAACATCGCGGGCTCTCCCCCGGAGAGTCCCTCTAGGCGCCCTCCCCACTAGAGAACCCCGACTGGGCCGGACTGGACCACGGTGCCGAGGAGACGGCGTGAGCCTCCTGCCGACGCACCCACGAAAAGCCAAGCTCGTCAAGACGTCATAGCCCACATCAGAGCTCTGGAGGAAGCGGAGACCGACTCTGCAGAGCGCTCCCCTGAGGGGCGACCCTCTACAACATGAGGAGGGCACCACACTTGCTGCACAACTGCTGAGGTACTGTTTCCTTGCACTTCCCCAATGGGCGGGGGGTTGTCGTGGGGGGGAGGGGCTGACCGAGCTCCTAATCCCCCCGTGATGGGCCTGGAGGGGTGGGAGCTCCCTACTTCCTAGTGCTTCCGGCCAACCATGACCCACTGGAACTGTCCCCTGGGGAGTGACATCCCGATGGACATTCGAACCCGAGGGTGTAGGATGCCCTATTCTGGGGACAGTGTACTTTGGCCCTGTTGGCCACGACATTTCGATTCACACCTCCAGCCTTACAGGCTGTTGAATGTTTGGTTTTTTTTTATATTTGATTCTCTTTCTCCTCTTCTTTCTCTCTTTTCTTCTTTCCACTGTATCCTGTGGGGGGCCGGGGAGGGTGGGTGTGGGATGGACGGAGTGGGACGTATGGCTGGTGTGCGCTCTGCTGTGTATGGATTTGCTTGTGTATCCCTAGACCTCTTGCAATGGCGAGTAAAGTGACCAGACCCCTTAAGATTTTATCCCTCAACGTTAAGGGCCTCAATTCACCCAATAAGCGACAGCAAGTATGGCATTATTTCCTGCGTCACGACTCGGACATTATTTTTATGCAAGAAACCCACCTTCTGCAGGCTGATATTGGGCGCATGGCACATCCTAGATACCCCCTCCAATATTGGGCAGCAGCAGACACAAAAACAGCAGAGGTGGCGGTACTGTGCAAAGCTGGCATCAGGCGGGGAGATGACAGGCCCTTCCGAAGTGGTGATGGCCGTTTGCTCAGGGTGGCGGTTGAGGTGGGTTTTCGCCGTCTTACACTGTGCAATGTGTATGCCCCTAATTTGGCACAGGATCGCTTCCTTCGGGATATTTTGCGCGACCAACTCACTCGGGGTGGGCCCTCTATTGTCCTCGGGGGAGACTTTAATTTGGTGTGGAGTCCTACAATGGACCAGAGTGCGGGCTCCTTTCATGGGGCAGGGGCGATGTCCCTGGCCCTTCGCAAACAGATTGATGATTCAGGCCTCTTTGACGCTTGGCGCTACTTCTCCCCGGACAAAAAGGAGTATTCCTTTTATTCAAGTGTTCACCGCTCTTACTCTCGCATTGATCATATCTTTGTCTCTCACGACTTGCTTCACGACATAGTGGAAGCTGCAATGTCGGATATATCCATCTCAGATCATGCACATGTGGAGTTGCTTCTCAGGGACCCGCGGGACGGGCCCCCCCGGGAACGGAAATGGCATTTACCCCCACACCTCCTCAGGGATGCAACGTCAGTTGAAGACATTCGCGCGGCCATTACCTCCTACTTTGAGTTCAACGATCTACCGGAGACACCGTTCCCGGTAGTGTGGGACGCTTTTAAGGCAACGATACGGGGCCATATAACGTCCCTTGGGATTGCGAGGACACGGGAGAAGAGGGCGGTGTAGGAAGGCTTGGTAAAGGACCTGCGGGTGGCGGAGGCACAGAATCAGGAGGAGTCCACCCTCAAGACGCGACGACACCTAGCCAATCTACGAGGTCAGCTACGAATGCTGCGGGCGAACAGAGCGGAGAACTCCCTTTTAGCTCTGAAGCGTTTGCATTTTGATGGAGGGGATAAAGTGGGGAAGCTCTTGGCGAGACGGCTGAGGGTCAAGGCGGCCAGATCCCACATAGCAAGCATAGCACTTCCCGACGGGTCCCGGGTGACGGCGGCGGGAGATAAACAGAGGGCGTTCCGGGACTACTACGCCACGTTGTACACGGCGGCCCCATCGACCTCCGCCCGATCGGAAGAGGTTCTGGAGCACTACGGCGGGACGCAGCTGCACCTCGTTGCGGCGGAGCAATTGGAGGAACCGCTCACGCTAGATGAGGTGACTGAGGCCATCAAAGACCTAAATTTGGGGAAGACGCCAGGACCGGATGGCTTGCCGCTCTCTTTTTATCGCCTCTTTCAGGGTCAGCTGAGCCCATATCTCCTCCGGCTCTTTGCCTCTTTCGATAGCGGTCAGGGCCCTTCTCCGGACATGGGGATGGCGGAAATAGCATTAATTCCAAAGCCTGGGAAAGACCCGACGCTTTGCTCGTCGTACCGTCCGATAGCACTGCTTAACACTGATTTTAAAATATACACCAAGATATTGGCTAAGCGGCTGGACCCCCACATGCCGGACCTCGTTGATCCGGATCAGGTGGGCTTCATTCGGGGCCGTCAAGGGGCCGATAATGTACGGAAAATCGCACACTTGGTGGGGAAGGCGCACCACTGGCGTATCCCAGCGTGCCTCCTGTCGTTGGACGCTGAGAAAGCGTTTGACTGCGTAGACTGGGTGTTCCTCCGAGCGGTCCTTTGTAAGATAGGGCTTGGCCCAAAGATGATTGCCCGGATCATGGCACCTTACGCCGCACCACGAGCGTGGGTTCGGGTGAATGGGAGATTGACGGACCCGATTACCATTGGGAGGGGGACTAGGCAGGGCTGTCCTCTCTCGCCTTTACTGTTCGCCTTAGCGGTTGAGCCCCTGGCAGATTTGATTAGGCGAAACCCAGACATCCAAGGTATTAAGATGGGTGGACAGGTCCAAAAAGTGGCATTGTACGCGGACGATCTCATCCTTACCCTCACGGACCCCCGACAATCTTTGCCGGCGCTCCACACGGTGCTTCGCTCCTTTGAGAGCGCCTCCGGTCTGAGAATTAATCACGATAAATCGTGGGTGCTCAACCTTACGATTCCCCCGGCCGAAGTCCCCTTGCTAGAGCAGTTGTGCCCTTACCGCTGGACGAACCGCCATATCCGATACCTCGGCCTCTCCCTGACTCCCTCCTTAGAGGGTTGGTCGGCACTCAACTGGGCAGAGTGTCGCAAAACCATCCGCGATGACCTGCAGCGCTGGAAACCTCTTCTCCCTTCCTGGCTGGGTAGACTGAACGCCATCAAGATGTCTATCCTGCCAAAAATACTTTACCTATTTCAATGCCTTCCGACGCCTATCCCTCTGCCGCACATCAGAGCGTTGCAGACGGACTGTACCAACTTCATCTGGGGAGGCAAGAGACCCCGCTTCTCTCAGACACTCCTTATGACTCCGCGAGATCGTGGAGGTCTTGGATGTCCTAACTTGGTGGACTATTACTGGGCCGCCCACTTGCGTTTTGTGGTTGAATGGGGCATCAGGCGGAGTGAGAAGGGATGGCTCCATCTGGATCGTGCGGTCACGGGCCGCACTATATGGAACATGGCCTGGGTCCATAAGGCGGGACGATCCCCTAGTGCATATATGGCGATACCCACGAAAACTGTCCTGAATGTGTGGGACAACATAGCGGTACGGAAGGGTCTCACGACTTTCCCTTCACCACACACCCCCATTGAAGACAACCCGTGGTTCCCACCGGCTAACCACACTACTGCCTTTCGCAAATGGACGCAGGGTGACTGTAAGGTCCTCACAGATCTTTTTGATGGAGGCATCCTCAAGTCATTTGCTCATTGTCGGGATGAATTCCATCTCTCCCCAGAAGCCGAACTGCAATTTCTCCAATTGTGCCACTGGGCCTTGTCAGATGCGGTATACCCTGGGGCCACCCGGGCCTTCACTCCGTTTGAGCGGCTGGCCCGCTCCGGCGCAGGCACGACGGGCTTAATCTCTCAGATCTATCGCATTTTACAACACCCCCAAACTCTCCCCGCTCACCCATACCAGCAAAAATGGCACGGGATGCTGGGCACAGATATTGCTCAGACACAATGGGCTCGCCTCTGGAAAGATGTCCCTAAAGTATACCGCAGCATACCGCAGCAAGAGAATGCGTACAAGGTAATGATGCAGTGGTATTACACGCCACAGCGTTTGCATAGGATGTTCCCCTCTGCATCCCCCGGTTGCTGGAGATGTCATCATGTGCCTGGGGACTTTCTGCATATCTGGTGGACTTGCCCAGTGATCGCTATCTTTTGGAAGGAGGTGTTGAGCCATATAAGGGGGGTTCTTGGATTTCCTCTACCTGATGCCGCCAGTACAGTATTGCTGGGAATCAAACCTGCTGACTTGCTTGCCCTGACTAGTAATGACTGGACTATCACACTGCAAATGTTGGGGGCTACCAGACAACTTGTTGCCTTGTATTGGAAGAAGGTGGAAGCTCCCCCCATAGCTATCTGGTTTAGCAGGCTCTGGCAGGTTATTACTATGGAATTGCTTTCAGCTAGGTTGCAGTTCCGCTCGACTCGATTTGAGAAGGTTTGGCGACCACTAGTAACTTATCTGTGTAAAAGCGAGTACGCTAGGAATATGCCCCCCAAGCTGAGAGCACTGCATCTGGTGGAAGATGCGGTGATGCCCTTTAACCCCTGCAGCGTATTGGGATAACGACCTATGACACCAGATTCGACCTCTAAACAGTGTCCTAATGGCTGCCTCTCTCCCCCTGAGCCCTATCGACCCCACTGCCCTGGCTGTCCTCTTTTCCCCTCCTCTTTTCCTCTCGACTTCCTTCCTCTCTGCTCCCTCTAGATTCTGTCTCTACTCGTCTTTGTTGCCTTCTTTCAAGTTTTTAGTTATGCATTGGGCCACTGGGGTTCGATGTTTGTTCACGTTAAACTCTTTGGTCGCTGCTCGCCTTTCGGGGATGAGTCTAAGGCGGGGCATCGCCCGAGCATGGTGGAATACGCGTGTTGTTCTCTCAAATAAGCGACCTGATTGAATGGTGGAGTGCACAGATGTGTGAAATGGCGAGGCTAACAGATCATACCACCACATAAGGACACTATGCAACGAGTTTTATAACGCGGCCGGCCCCTTGTGGGTTGTAGGCTTATCGCTGTGTACATGCCACCCCTCATACTGAGTATCCCTAAATGGGGATTTACTAATAAAAAAGATGTTGAAACAAAAATTATCATTTACAAAACCTTTGAAATTCACTGAAAAAACCATAGGTTTCACACACGTTATGGTTAGGAATTAGCATTTAAAAAACCTTGCAAATTCACTGAAAAAAACATAGGTTTCACACTTGTTATAGTTAGCTGACAATTCACTCAGACAAAACCATAGAAATTCCCTTGTTATAGTTAGTTTAGCTAACTATAACTCGTGTGCCCGCAATGCACTGCTGATGACGTCTCACATTATATCACTCATGACATGGCCAGTGACATCCTTTATGACATCACTGATGACATCTCAAATGACATCACTGATGACATCATCCTAGTGAAAGAGTGTCAGACCTCCTCTCACCCTAATATAACCTTTGATAAACACATTGAAAAAAAGAAACTAAAATTTTCAAAACAATGGAGATACCAATACCAGTTAGAAGAACCTATTCAGTAATTGCAAAATCTACATACACATCCATTCATTCACCAACAGTTCTATATAGTCACTCATACATGTACTCACTCATCATATGTACTCATGCACCTATACATCCTGTTACACACTAATACTCATCCATATAGTTACTCTCACACATACTCACACATGGAAATAAACTATCAAACATCCATTTACTTGCATATACAGCTTTACACACACCACTACACTTACTTCTACAGACAAATACACATACTTACTCTCTTAAACAATCACTTATAGAAACTGATACTTATTCATACAGGAACTCTTCCAATCTCTAACTCTCACATATACTCACTTATATACATCAATACTCACATATACTAGTTTAAAACATATGTAGTTACTCATAAAGACACTATTGAGACAGTTATTCACTCACTCACACACCCATACACACACTCATCTACCCATACAGTCCTGCACACATGCTGTCTTCAAAACACATACAAACAGTGAGTCAGTCATTCATGCATCTTTGCGCTAAGTAATATCCCCTACCGAACCATACAGACACTCATTCTGATACTCAGAAATCAACTAATAACCCATATACACACTCATGTAGCTACTCACCAACCCATGCAGCCACTTATACACAAAGTGAGACACTGATACAGATATTTAAATATTTAAACATTACTCGCTAATACATGTATTCGCTAAGATACACTTAATAAGTCAGTTATACAATCATTTTTTCAGAACAAAACCATCCATTTAGATACTTATTCATCTATTTATTCTTCCATCGACCTTTAGATATACATATATAAAAAATATTTATTTTTCAGACTGATACACATTCACTGGATGATGTCATCAGTGATGTCATATGAGATGTCATCAGTGATGTCATGAGTGATGTCACTGACCATGTCATCATGAGTGATGTAATATGTGACGTCATCTGCAGTGCATTCCGGGCGCGTGAGTTATAGTTAGCTGAACTAACTATAACGGGGGAATTTCAATGGTTTTGTATGAGTGAAATGTCCAGCTAACTATAACATCATAACATGTGTGAAAGTGAAACCTATGTTTTTTCAGTGAATAAATATATATACTTGACTTGACGAAGCCCTAAGGTGAAACGCGTCGTTGCTGTTGGTTTCCTTATTAAATCTTTGTGAAACCTCCCCTGAGTGTGCTACCTTCCTTTTGGATTGATGTTCCTGGGATTTTGGAGCGTACATATATATATATATATATATATATATATATATATATATATATTCACTGAAAAAACCATAGGTTATAGACCATATATAGTTAGGAATTAGCATTTACAAAACCTTGAAAATTCACTGAAAAAACCATAGGTTATAGACCATATATAGTTAGGAATTAGCATTTAAAAAACCTTATTTTACTCACACAAAACCATTGAAATTCCATATATAGTTAGTTGCACTAACTATATATCGCGCACCCGCAATCCACTGCTGATCATGTCACATATTACATCATTCATGACATGGTCAGTGACATCACTGATGACATCACTGATGACATCTCAAATGACATCACTGATGACATCACTGATGACATCATCCAGTGACTGTGTGTTTCTGTAAAGTTTAAATATGTTTTAGATATTGAAGAATGAGTAGATGTATAACTGTCTGGACGAAGGATTTAGTAGGTGCATGACTGAATGTATGAGTGAGTGATTAAATGTGTCTCACTGAGTGCATGGGTTAGTGACTAAACTGTCTTAATTTGTGCATCATTATGTCTGTTGTTCTGTAAACTACTGCATGTGTTGATCAGTAGCTATATGATTAACTATATGGGTTATTGATTGATTGTCCAAGTATTTGTATGGGAGACTGAGTGTGTGTGTGGCTGGCTGGGAGGTGTGTGACTCTGTGCAGATCAATGTGTACTTGTATCAATGATTGTATAAGAAAGTAAGTATGTGTTACTATATGTTTGAAAATGTAAGGTGCTCTATGTTTAACTGTATAGACAAGAAAATGGAAGTGTGATTGATTCTTTACAGGACTGACTAGGTGTGTGAGTAACTCCATGGATGAGTGGCAGAGTGTGAGTGTCTGTATAGGTGTATGAGTGCATATGATAGTGTTGTAAAGATGAGTGATTGTATGTATGAATGATTGTATGGGTGAATGAGTGAATGTGTGTGTAGACGTAGGAATCAGTGAGTACGTATGTAGTAACTAGTATTGGTGTGTCAATGGTTTCAAAAATTATACTCTGTATTTAACACTGGGTGAAACAGAGGTTATATTAAAATGTGAGGAGATGCATTGTATTGTCACATGAATGATATCATCAGTGATGTGGTCATTGATGTCAAATGAGATGTCATCAGTGATGTCATCAGTGATGTCATTTGAGATGTCATCAGTGATGTCATCAGTGATGTCACTGACCATGTCATGAATGACGTAATATGCGACATGATCAGCAGTGGATTGCGGGTGCGCGATATATAGTTAGTGCAACTAACTATATATGGAATTTCAATGGTTTTGTGTGAGTAAAATAAGGTTTTTTAAATGCTAATTCCTAACTATATATGGTCTATAACCTATGGTTTTTTCAGTGAATTTTCAAGGTTTTGTAAATGCTAATTCCTAACTATATATGGTCTATAACCTATGGTTTTTTCAGTGAATTTCAATGGTTTTTTAATAGCAAATATCATAAGCTGTCGAATGTCAAGTACGTGGTAAGTGAAAACATTTTCGTGTTTATGCACACTGATCTGCTTTGAATGGTGCCCCCCCCCCTCATTTCTATTAGGAGTACTCTCTCTTTGCAGATAGTGAAAGGTAGTTAACGCAGGCCTTTGCCCCCGTTGTAATCCGTCGTGCCTGCTTCTCTCTCCATTTGATTGATTGTTATCCAAGTATTTACTGTTTTAGAATTAGTTCTCTTTGGTTCATTCTCTATTTACAAACAAACACAGAGTCGCAATACTCTGTTTAGTCTTTGCAGATAACGAAAAATCGTGTAAAAAAAAAGAAAAGGAATCGAGCAAAATCAGTAGGCCACTAATGGGATCTCTTTTTGACCTCGCTAAAATAGAAACATTAGGAACAACCCCTCATGACAAATACAAAACTAGTGAGATGAACTGAACTCCACACAATGATGGCTGCAAAACAGCTCGGCTCCGCCACCCACCCCGCCCAAAATAACGATAAAGAGCGGCTGCCATGATTGGTTGCGGAATGGCCACAACGGAGCTACGAAATGGTGCTGCTCTCATGCTAACCCCAGCTTCGGTCTGAAACATCCAGAAACACTGTAGACTACCAATTCGATCAGTTCCGGTAGCGCCCCAATGTAACCCGGTAGAGAAGAACTAGCCCTCCCCTCTTTGACTGATGGTTCTTGTTGCCTGTCCCTTCTGTTGTCATTTAACAGAACTATTTAGCCTGCTGAAAGGGGTTGGGTTTCGACCGCTGGTTGGTGGAGACATTTTGACTATATTCTGGACCTGCGTTGTCGCGTAATGCGTCATATGACGCGCCGCGTTAGCGCATCCGGAAGTCATCCGGGGCGCGCAGCACGTAACGTAAGCATAACAAATCATGTGACTTGGTAATAAAACTTTTCATTGGTTCATTTTACTTTTCTTATTCTAATGATGAAAGCCTTGGTCATATCACCTAAAAATTACGCTTTTAATTACTTCCGAACATTATTTTCTCTTAAATATATGTTATAATGTTCCACGCTAATGTACTTTCCCGGAAATTTTACAACTGTCCTGCAAGTAAAATATATTCTTTTTTCGAGAAAAAGAGCGTTTCTTCGTCCCATGACGGAGCCGTTGAGCAAAAGAGGGTCGACCTGCTGTCTTAGTCGCCGATACGCCTGAATATGAGATTCTTATCGATCACTTTATGTTGCAGGAATAGAAAACACAACAGCCCTTGACCATTTATCTTTACTGCGTTCCTTCGTATTATACCTTTTACCCTTCATGTAATTGGTCTGCTTTATTTCACTTGCCTTTTAATGATTCTAAAACAGTGACTATTATTAAAAACTTTACCAATGTATACACTACTACCATGTTTTCTTTTAAAAACCTTTATTGTGAAAATTTCATTATACAAATACGAGCCTATAACCACGTGGGCCTGCCACGGAGCAAACTGTAATCGTATATGATGAATAGACATTTACACTGTAGAGGAACGTAACGGGCGGGCCATTAGGTTGCAAAAACTAAGGTGTCTAACAGTTACGGAATCGGTGGACGTACATTTTATAATTAAAATACGACAGGGCCAGTTACAATAAAATTATCTAGATATACATTTGCGGGCAAGTACCATGGGTGACGTTAATTCGAATTTTCAACAGTACAGTAATCAATAACACATCAGAACTTAATATCAATAGGGATGTCGAAATATTCAATCAATTCTCGTCCCCGCCCGCCATGTGCTTCAAAACTGCATACGTATCTCGTGATTTCAAGGTTCTGCAACCAGTACACAACAAGGAGTTACGAGTCCCATTTATTCCGGCGCCATTTTGGGCGAGGACGGGCAGGTCCAGGATATAGTCAAAATGTCTCTACCAACCATCAACTATGATGATGTTCATATGCTGTATTTATTAGAGTAACACTCATCTGCCCACATGAAATTAATTTACCACAATCTAAACATGTCATTTTAATCTTTCCAAAGTTCTTCTAAATATTTGGGACCGTTTCCCTTGCCTCTGAAGCTCTCAGTGCCACTTCTTTGATGAATGTACTAGCAGGTCAGGGGTTCTCCTCCAAATCTCTCTTTTATGCAGCACTATAATTAATTGGTGCCACCTCTCCATATGACGATGCATGGTATAGTTACCACAACTATATTTTTTTTCGGTTCCTCTGGAGAGTTCATCGTGGCAGATGAAGCGTGTAACATACCGGGCATTTACCTTTTTTTGCATGTACAGGAAAGGAAAAAAAAATCGAGCGTCCGAGTTCTAAGGTGTCCCAGGGCCATTTTAGTGGACCAGGCCCAAATCCAAAGAACAGGCCGCCATTTTGAGAGTCCTCTTGCAGCCGCCTGTCGCTGTAGCATCAAGAGCAGCCGAAACTCAGCTGAATGGCAACTGAAACGGTAAATGGGCGCCCCACTACATTTCAGCATTGTAGGATGACCACACCAGTACAGCAACTTGCTAGACATCACCTCGGTGCCATCCGGATCTCGGCGCCCCACTGCAGATGAAGTGCCTCTCAACTATGAAACCACCACGGTGACATCCGGATCTTGGCGCGTTGTGCTGCCTTCGGCCTATTCGCACATCGGTCCGCTACTGACGCCATCTCACAGGCTAATGGGGTGACCCACGCCGAGTTTCAGCATTGTAGGATGACCACACCAACTTGCTAGACATCACCTCGGTGCCATCCGAATCTTGGCATCTCAACGCCTAGTGGTATCTTCCATACAGAAAATATTGTTACGCTGCCTTTGGCCCCATTCGCACATCAGTCCGCAACTTAGACATCACCTCGATGCCATCCGGATCTTGGCATCTCAGCGCCTTGTGGTGTCAGTCAGAAAATATTGTTGCGCTGCCTTTGGCCCCATTCGCACATCAGTCCGCTACTGACACCATCTCACAGGCCAATAGGGCGCCCCACGCCGACTTTTACCATTGTACGATGGCCACACCAGTGGCACAACTTGCTAGACATCACCTCGGTGCCATCCGAATCTTGGCATCTCAACGCCTAGTGGTATCTTCCATACAGAAAATCTTGTTACGCTACCTTTGGCCCCATTCGCACATCGGTCCGCAACTTAGACATCACCTCGGTGCCATCCGGATCTTGGCATCTCAGCGCCTTGTGGTGTATTCTCTTCAGAAAATATTGTTGAGCTGCCTTTGGCCCCATTCGCACATCGGTCCGCAACTTACACATCACCTCGGTGCCATCCGGATCTTGGCATCTCAGCGCCTTGTGGTGTCTTCTACTCCGAAAATATAGTAGAAAATATTGTTGCGCTGCCTTTGGCCCCATTCACACATCAGTCCGCTACTGACACCATCTCACAGGCCAACAGGGCGCCCCACGCCGACTTTTACCATTGTACGATGGCCACACCAGTGCCACAACTTGCTAGACACCACCTCGGTGCCATCCGGATCTTGGCATCTCAGCGCCTTGTGGTGTCTTCAAATCAGAAAATAGTGTTGCGCTGCCTTTGGCCCCATTCGCACATCGGTCCGCTACTGACGCCATCTCACAGGCCAACGGGGCGCCCCACGCCGACTTTCAGCATTGTAGGATGGCCACACCAGTGCGGCAACTTACTAGACACCACCTCGGTGCCATCCGGATCTTGGCGCGTTGTGCTGCCTTCGGCCTATTCGCACTTCGGTCCGCTACTGATGCAAACTCACAGGCCAACGGGGCGCCCCACGCCGACTTTCAGCATTGTAGGATGGCCACACCAGTGCGGCAACTTACTAGACACCACCTCGGTGCCATCCGGATCTTGGCGCGTTGTGCTGCCTTCGGCCTATTCGCACATCGGTCCGCTACTGACGCAAACTCACAGGCCAACGGGGCGCCCCACGCCGACTTTCAGCATTGTTGGATGGCCACACCAGTGCGGCAACTTACTAGACACCACCTCGGTGCCATCCGGATCTTGGCGCGTTGTGCTGCCTTCGGCCTATTCGCACATCGGTCCGCTACTGACGCAAACTCACAGGCCAACGGGGCGCCCCACGCCGACTTTCAGCATTGTTGGATATCCATAACAGTGCGGCAACTTACTAGACACCACCTCGGTGCCATCCGGATCTTGGCGCGTTGTGCTGCCTTCGGCCTATTCGCACATCGGTCCGCTACTGACGCAAACTCACAGGCCAACGGGGCGCCCCACGCCGACTTTCAGCATTGTAGGATGGCCACACCAGTGCTGCAACTTGCTGGACACCACCTCGGTGCCATCCGGATCTTGGCGCGTTGTGTTGCCTTCGGCCTATTCGCACATCGGTCCGCTACTGACGCCGCCTCACGTGCCAACGTATTTTCTCCGCATTTTACACCCTATGCCGCATAACAGGTCATGTGACTTGTTTATAAAACTTTTCATTGGTTTATTTTACTTTTGGTTTCCTAATGATGGAAGGCTTGATCATGTGACCTAAAAACAACACTTTTCATAGGATGAAAACTTTTTTTTTTTCCCAAACGATGAAAGCCCCACCTTGTTTCTGGATGTTTCAGACTGAAGCTGGCGTCAGCATGAAAGCACCACCATCTCGTAGCTCAGTCGTGGTCATTCCGCGAGCAATCATGGCAGCCGCTCCCCACCAGAAGCCTGCAGGAGTCGGAGCCCCCAAAACTTTTGATGAATTCTCAAGGCGGAGGGGACGCTTTCGAGAATGGGGTCCAAGACCTAGCAGACAAGCGTCCGATTTCCAAGGTGTCCCAGGGCCATTTCAGTGGACCAGGCCCAAAAAGGAAACAGCCTGCCGCCATTTTGAGAGTCCTGTGACAGCCGCCTATCGCTGCACCGCAAGAGTGGGCGCAACTCAGCTGAATTGCGGCTTTTGACACAGTGGACCAAAAACGGACGGAATGGCAACTGAAACGGTAAAGGGGCGCCCCACTACAACAGATGACACTCCACCTGGAGAGGCCCGTTCACGCCGCCTCCCCCGGGGCGCTCCACGCCGTTATTCGGAGCAGCATTGTAGGATACCAAAACCAGTGCGGCAACTTACTGGACATCACCTTGGTGCCATCGTTCTGCTGCCTTGGAACTATTCGCGCAACAGTTTGCTACTGATGACCCACCCCCCGCGACGCCCCATGCCGTTATTTGCTGGGTGGCAACTTACTAGACATCACTTTCGTGTCATCTAGATTTCGGCGCGTTCTGCTGCCTTGGAACTATTCGCACAACAGTTTGCTACTGATGACCCACCCCCCGCGACGCCCCACGCCGGAAATCTGGACGTTGTGCTGCGTTGGGACTATTCGCACAGCCGACCGCTACTTCGTTGTTTTTCCCTAAAAATGTTTATATGTTATTACTATTTTTGTTTTCTTGTATATATTTATAAATTATTAAAGTTTTATAATCTTACTACTTTGTCGGAGTGCTATATATTTTTAATGTGACACATAATTGTAAAAACTTTGATGTACAAACAGTCATCCCTGGAATCTTCCGCTTCAGGCTCGGTCCCCTCCCCAATCACAATACAGGATGGTTTTCAGATAATAGCAACGCTTCTGCTGTGACGGATCTCATCGAGTGTGGGCCTTGATCTACTATAACTCCTTTGAAGAGGGGTGATTCTTTACAGCTGTGGCCATAAACTACATCTGCAGGGCTAGCTGATACCCTAGGACCAGCCTGGACAATCGGACACAGAGGAAAAGGAGTGTCAGAGGGTGCGGTAGTGAATAGGGCGAAAGGGAGGTGTCGGGCGGGCACAGGGTGTGATTCTCAGGGAACAGCAGCGCAGATGGGGGAGGTTTATTACCCATGCATAAGACAGAGAGCGGGGGTGACCACTGCCTGGGGGAGATGCTTGCGAGGGTGGGGAGCCATGCTAAGGATCGACAGCATGCACAGAGTGGGTCTGGTCAAGGCATCTAAAATGGCTGCCGTGCACGACAAAAGTGTGGCATTTGAAAAAAGACAAGATGGCGCAGACAATGTTTTTCAACACTTCCTGATTTCCTTCGAATCGAACATTAACAGACGTTGGGGCATATTACCAAAGTTAAGCGATATTTATCCCTAACGATGCTTAGCAACGATTTTTTTACCGTCAGAAATTATCGCAGATAAACCTTGCTATTATCAAGGTTTATCGGAAATACGATAAAAAACGACCGCAATGCATTAATATCGCTGAAAACTCAGCGATATTCATGCATTACCGAGCTAATGCTCTTAGCCATGTTATCCACCTCCCATTGGATAACATGGCTAAGAACTGCTCAGGGCAGGTGGTAGCTTTTGGAGATATTTGCCCTTATCTCGAATATTTCCAAAAGTTGATAATAGGAGATAGCGATGTTAGCAACTGTTTCCAGTCGCTAACATCTTGGCATGCCCACTTTGCATGTCATTAGTGATAAATATCACTCACATGCAAAGTGGGGCCCAAGATGGTCGCTATCTTCTACTAGCCGTCGCTAACTGGTGTTAGCAACAGCTAGGTAATACACATATAATTTTATCTCCGCGAAGCGGAGCGCTGTTACAGATATATATCTTGTTTCTGAACGTTAATTTCTCAAAATGCACTGAAGCACATATATTGAGACCTAGCAAAGGCACATCGGGCTACCAGTCCCTACAATTTTGCCAAGTTTCGTGCAAATCCATTCAGCTGTTCGATCCTACCGAGAGACAAGATGGCGGCCGCTACGGACTGTTTGGAATGTTTACAGACACCGGAGAGCCAATCAGCTTCGCTTCGCAAAGCTCCGTAACGCGAAAAGTACGCGAAGCGGTGCGCTGTTACAGATATATACCTTTTTTTGAACGTTAATTTCTCAAAATCCACTGGAGCACATATATTGAGATCTAGCAAAGGCACATCGGGCTACCAGTCCCTACAATTTTGCCAAGTTTCGTGCAAATCCATTCAGCTGTTCGATTATTATTATTTTATTTTTTTTTGCCCCGCGGGGCCCTTTTAAAACCTCCACATCAAACCTAGGGGGTGAGCGACAATCTACTATAATCCCCTTATGGTCATTTGCCCCTTCGCTTTGGCCTCCTCTTGTCTCTCGATCCTACCGAGAGACAAGATGGCGGCCGCTACGGACTGTTTGGAATGTTGACAGACGCCGGAGAACCAATCAGCTTCGCTTCACAAAGCTCCGTTGCGCGAAAAGTACGCGTAGCGGAGCGCTGCCCAGTCCGCTGTTACAGATATATATCTTTTTTTGAACATTAATTTCTCAAAATCCACTGAAGCACATATATTGAGACCTACAAAAGGCACATCGGGCTACCAGTCCCTACAATTTTGCCAAGTTTCGTGCAAATCCATTCAGCCGTTCGGGCTAAAAGTGAGGCCAACCGCCCTATGGAAATTAACATGGGAAAAACGCGTTTTGGGACCCCCCTTTTTTCTCGGCCCCCCCTTGACGAACCCCCCCAAAATTTTTAGGGGCTGCTCAGAAACAAAATGTGCCATTTTCCTGAAAATTTCAGCCAATTCCGTCCACAAACGCCAAAGTTATTAGACATAGAATTTTCAAAAAACCCATAGAGAAAAAATCCTAACTATATATACCTACTGGCGACCGCCAGTAGGTAATATATATATATATATATATATATATATATATATATATATATATATATTCCAAGGCTCCGTATTTCAGCGGCGCACTCCACTGCAGGTAATTCATTTAATTCATGCTGTTAGAGGTCGCTACTCCTCCGTTCATACTTCCTTTTCGCCGACGCGTTTCAAAGCTGTTCGCTTTTTCCTCTGGGCGTGATGATTGATGCAGAGTCACTTCCCCACGTGTCTTCAATCCCTTAAATGCTTTGTAGCAATTTCAGTGCATGTTGGGATTCGTAGTTGCTTGGTAGCATCTGTTGTGAAAAACGGGGTGAAGTAAAGTTATTATTTATTACCCACAGTGGGTTCCGCATTCCATCATCATTTCTGTGTAAGGATTTGACAGGAACCGTTCATTCACTGTGATTAAAAGCTCTCCAGTGAGCCCCGGACGGACGTGCTTCCTTCCATTGAAGCTACCTGCTGTGCCATGAACAAACGGACAGTCCCTGTTCATTCGGGCCTCTCTCCTTCGGCTTCTTCCTCATTTACTAGGCGGTGCGCCCATATATATATATATATTACATCCACATGCAGCTGCTTGCGTTAGGACCACGGACCCGTGGAGAGTACCCGGTAATTAAGTTACCAAATCCGTATCGCCAAGAAAAATAGATGCACTGGGCCCGATTCACAGAACTAACTTAAGACAAAATCCTAAACGTACTACCATTTTGGTATTCACAGAAGGCACTTACTCATTTTGGTATTCACAGTAGGAACTTACTCATTTCAGTATTCACAGAAGTTAGGAGTCCTAACTTTAGGACTCCTAAATGCCTTTTGTGAATACCAAAAGTCTTAAAGTTAGGATTTTTCTCAGTTTAGGAGTCCTACAGTTAGGAGTCCTAACTTTAGGACTCCTAAATGCCTTCTGTGAATACCAAAAGTTTTAAAGTTAGAATTTTTCTCAGTTTAGGAGTCCTAAAGTTAGGAGTCCTAACTTTACTACTCCTAAACTGAGAAAAATCCTATCTTTAAGACTTTCGTAATTCACAGAAGGCATTTAGGAGTCCTAACTTTACTACTCCTAAACTGAAAAAAATCCTAACTTTAGGAATTTCAGTATTCACAGAAGGCATTTAAAAGTCCTTTTACTACTCCCAAACTGAGAAAAATCGTAACTTTAAGACTTTCGGTATTCACAGAAGGCATTTAGGAGTCCTAAAGTTGCGACTCCTAACTTCTGTGAATACCGAAATGAGTAAGTGCCTTCTGTGAATACCAAAACGAGTAAGTGCCTTCTGTAAATCAGGCCCACTCTCAGGAAACAATGAAAAGGTATATCAGGAAGTTTTATTATGCTTCCACACTACGCGTTTCGGCAATTACGCCTTGCTCACACAATGGAAGTGTGATTGAAATCACCCATATGAACAAAAACAAAGTGATCGCCGTGTACATAATTGTAATAGACAGAGGACTTGCAAATGAATACAGAGTCATATTAGATAGCAGGCTTGTTGGAAAAGGAAAGAAATCTCTTGGTAAAATACACGTTCGAAGTATTAAACATATGGATAACTTGTGTTAGGTTGCCGCATTACTTTAGCATCAATTTCTAATCAAATGTACTTGATAATGTATTGATTGAAAGCTAAGAAATGGTTTCTCCTAAATATATATTTTGCTCAATAATGAAGCCCCATAATGCGTGCAAATCATACGAGAATAATAATATGCCAAAAGCAAAAAGAACACAATGGCGCAGGTGCTAAACGATAACACCATTATAAATCTTTGTACAATAACCTTATCAAAAGCAGAAAACCAATTACTGGCCCTTGGACTCTCTTTTTGCCCCAAGAGTACTTTTAACTAAGGAAAAACAAGAATTAGTATATTCAGCTATATAAGTAAGCTAAAACAAAAAAAACTATGATTAAGGGTAGTAACAGCGGACAAAGACAAGTTGAAGAAAGAGAAACAAATGACAATACTACCAACAGCAACCTTTTAGCATCAGATGCCCAGATGCTATTAACTCTACATGACATAAGCGCAGAAACCAACCAATAGCTGGATGGCCATTTAACACAAAGTTCAACCAAGGAAAGACTGGGAGCATTAATTGAAACACAACCGAGTGCCGGGATAAGCCAGTTTAAAAACAAATCGACCTTTATACCGATGATGCCAAAAGATGCAGTGGACATCTTTCATGAAAGAGTCACGGAAGATCTTAAACAACTATATTACAAAGTATGCCATGCAAAGAATACAAAGAAACATAATGAATTACAATACGACAGTTTAACCCCTTTGGTGCTGATGACGGCTTCCGGCCGTCATGAATCATGGTGGGCGTGTGCTGATGACAGCCGGGAGCAGTCATGACCACGCCCGCGATCGGAATGTCCAGCACCGGCGCGGAATTCCAGCCGCAGCCAAGGTGTTAATAAATAAGCTAAAGAAAAATCATGAAATTCTAATTAATAAATCGGAGAAAGGCGGAAATTTAGTAATCTGGCCTCGGAAGGAGTACATTCAAGAGGCACAAAGACAGCTCAGCGATACTGATTGTTATGAGAAAGCACAGATGGCTGATTTAAAAAAAGCAAAAAGAACTATTGAAATATAAAAGACAATGGTTAATATCTAATCAGGAGTTTGCCTTCCTGCACAATTAATTTCCAGTGATTCCAACAATGTATCTGAGTCCCAAAATACACAAAAAAAATTCACAGCCACCAGGGAGGCCAATTATTTCTCCCATTGGAGGAGTAAGCGAAAACATCAGCAGATATGTGGACTCTTCTCTCCAGAATCATGTGCGTAATCGCCCGATGTATGTAAAAGACACTGATGACTTTTTAAACAAAATTAGTCAAATCAATTGGGAAGAAAGATACTTACTGGTTACCCTAGACATTGAATCACTTTACACCAGTATTGATCATCAAACTGGAATATCAGCAGCCAAGCATTATTTGGATACTCAGCCTCTATGTTTTCATACCCATAATATCATGCTGTTGGAATTGATAAAGTGCTGTCTGTACAACAATTTTTTTATGTTCAGCAAAGACCTGTATATACAAAAGAGAGGAGTTGAGTGGGAGCCTGCTTTTCCCCCAGCTATGCGTGTTTGCATGTTGGCTGTTGGGAGTAGCAGGCCTAATGGGAACCCATGCTGAAATGTTCAATACCCATGCGATATGTTGGATTCGTTACATTGATGATTTTTTTGTTGTATGGGATGGTGATCAAGAAAGTGCAGAAATGGTTGTGGGGGTTTTTAATGATAATAATGCCAGCTTGAATTTCACTTCATCTATAAGTGGTAAAAGTGTTGACTCCTTAGATACAACTGTATATGTGAAAGAGGACAAATTAGAAACAACATTGCATAGGAAATCCACCTCGGGGAACTTCACACTACATGCTAAAAGTGCACATCCCCAGCACTTAATAAAAAGTATTCTGTATGGGGAATTACTTAGAACAAAAAGGATTTGTAGTACAGAGGAGGAATTTGCCAAATGCTCACAAGCCTCAATAGAGAGATTTAAACAGAGGGTATATAGTGGCAAAATTCTCTTGGAAGCAAATGAAAAAGCCAAATCTCGTAATATGGAATCACTATTGGATGGATGGATGGATGGGTTTTTATATAGCGCAATATCACCGCCAGGTCTCAAAGCGCTTTGCATTGGGAACCCGTCCTGGTTTTTCCCTGTGAGATAGCTCCTACTGGGTATCCCCAAGGTGAAAGCCAGGCATCCCGCCGCGGGGGGCCGTAGTGGAGATTAAGCAAGCTATTGCCCAGAGTTGCAGAGTGTGAACCTGTGATTCGAGTAGGCACCGAAGCGAGAATTACCGAGTCCGTGGACATTTTGGGCTCAAGACCCTGCCGCGTCGGGAATTGAACCCTGGTCCAGGGTCTGATCTCAGCGTCCGGGTCTGCCTCCTCTAACCAGTGAGCCACACTTCTCCACTATTATCCAAGTAAGATCAGAGTATGAACATCGCTGAACCCTCCCCTAGTAGCAATGTATGCAATTCAAATGAAAATCCAAAACCAAGACTAATTACCACCTTCAGTAAACAACAAAGGCAAATAAGGGGGATAGTGAATAAAAACTGGCCTATCCTCCTCACCGATAGGGTGCTAGCACCTAAATTGCCCACCTCTCCTACCTTCCATGAGGATGGACTTAGTGAAGAATAACCCAGAGATCATTCCCAGGACCACCAAGCTCAAAGTAAAACAGGGCTTTGTAAAATGCTCGACATGCCTGGCCTGCAAGTTTGGACAAAATATAACCTACTACACAGTACCTCTCAGTCCCACAGAGAGACCTATTATGGGGCATTTTGCATGCCGAACAGAATATGCAGTATATGTGCTCACATGCACATGTGGCCTTAACTACATATGGAGCACAAAATTGCAGGTGCACGTACGCATTTTACAGCACCTGCGTGCCATAGTAAACAGTAATTCCAACTTCCCGGTAGCGGGCCACTTTAAAGCTACATAGGAAAACAACCTCAACTGTCTCAAATACTTTGTGATGGATGCCGTCCCAGCACTACACGAGGAGACAATAGAGAGCGCAAATTGAGGCAATTTGAGACACCCATGATTATTGAGTTTGATAGTAAGGCACCTTCGGGATTGAATACTACTGAGGACCTTCATTATTTTCTATAAGGAGGTCTCCCAATTTTCCACTGTGGGTAGGTACATTTAATACAATTAAGGCAATGTACCAAACATGTGACTGTATGAGAGCATCTGCTTGAAGACTATGTGTTACTGAATATACAAATATGAATCTCAGCCTTGTTTTTTACCATCTAACATACTATTGGTTTGAAAATAAGGAAGAAATACCCCCTAAAATACTTTTTTAAGATGTGATTTTTTAAAATATTTATCACTCCGGCTTTTTCAGTACTATATTAATTGATTTAGCATTTAGCACTTTATTCTTGCACGGTTTGCACATGGCATATCTTTGCACAGGTTTAACAGTACTGTATTGCGAAATTTGCACTATGTTGGTAAATGATGTGGTTTTAGTCATGTCTTATTGGATTCAATGTAGATTAATATGGTTCCAAGGCAGACATTATATATTATTTAATAAGCTACCTGTTTGAGATGAATGTAGGGTTACATAGCGGTTTTAGAGATGTATTGTTTAGACATTGCAGCAATGTTATGTGAAACTTTAATTACAGGTGTTATTATATGTGGCATTTAAGCACAGTAGTGGGTCAACATAACAAATAACTCAGTGAGAAATTACAACAACCTGTAAAGCTCATGAGTTTGATATGAGTACTATTATTGATATGCGCTGCATACAAGAGCATGAGTTGGTACCGATGTAGCCCCAATGCATTGATGCTGTAAGTTCTTATGAATTTAAAAGTTCAATATGTTATGCTTTTAATATGTATTCATACTAATTATATTTTTAATTATTCCTTTTATTAACTTTTTAATGGCCGGACGGCATTAAAAATGTGTTCTGAGGATAAGCATAGATATTGCCTTGGACCCACATACATTGTACACTGAAATAGACCGAGAGTCTTTTCTTAATGTCTGGTGGGGAGTCATGTGACACTTGGAGGTGGTACAAATATAGTCAATGTAACTCTGCTTCTACATGTGATCAAGGCCGGTTTTGCTGGTCGAAATGCGTAATGACTTTGTCTGTGAGCAACTAGAATTACTTACGCCAAGTATAAGTGGAGTTCACGCCTTCTTCATCGCCGGCAGGAGTTTGAGGAAGGGAATCTTTCTTGAATGCAATATATATATATATATATTCACTGAAAAAACCATAGGTTATAGACCATATATAGTTAGGAATTAGCATTTACAAAACCTTGAAAATTCACTGAAAAAACCATAGGTTATAGACCATATATAGTTAGGAATTAGCATTTAAAAAACCTTATTTTACTCACACAAAACCATTGAAATTCCATATATAGTTAGTTGCACTAACTATATATCGCACACCCGCAATCCACTGCTGATCATGTCACATATTACATCATTCATGACATGGTCAGTGACATCACTGATGACATCACTGATGACATCTCAAATGACATCACTGATGAGATCACTGATGACGTCATCCAGTGACTGTGTGTTTCTGTAAAGTTTAAATATGTTTTACATATTGAAGAATGAGTAGATGTATAAGTGTCTGGACGAAGGATTTAGTAGGTGCATGACTGAATGTATGAGTGAGTGATTAAATGTGTCTCACTGAGTGCATGGGTTAGTGACTAAACTGTCTTAATTTGTGCATCATTATGTCTGTTGTTCTGTAAACTGCTGCATGTGTTGATCATTAGCTATACGAGAGGCTATATGTGTTATTAATTGGTTGCCCAAGTATTTCTATGGCAGATTGAGTTTGTGTGGGGGTGGCTGGAAGGTGTGTGACTCTATGCATAGATGTGTGAGCAGTTTATTCACTAGGTGTATGAGTTCAAGACTGCATGTGGAAACAGCTACATGGGCAGTTGACTGTGTGCATGAGTGTATTGATGAGTGAATGGATATCTCAATGCTACATGTCATAGTAAGTACATATGTTAAACACAGTACATGTGAGAGTTGGCATATATAAATAACTGTGCATGAGAGCCACTGAATGAGTGAGTGGTTGTATCGATCATTGTGAACTTGTATCAGGGATTGTATAAGAGAGTAAATATGTGTTAGTATATGTTTCAATAAGTAAGGTGTGTTTAACTGTATAGTTGAAGAAATGGAGGTGAGATTGTTTCTTTGCATGACTGACTGGGTGTGTGAGTAACTCCATGGATGAGTGGCAGTGTGTGAGTGTCTGTATACACTGAGTGTATCTAAGGTTATATTAGAGTCTGAAGAGGTTTATCGTATTAGCACAAGAATGATGTCAAATGAGATGTCATCAGTGATGTCATCAGTGATGTCATTTGAGATGTCATCAGTGATGTCATCAGTGATGTCACTGACCATGTCATGAATGATGTAATATGTGACATGATCAGCAGTGGATTGCGGGTGCGCGATATATAGTTAGTGCAACTAACTATATATGGAATTTCAATGGTTTTGTGTGAGTAAAATAAGGTTTTTTAAATGCTAATTCCTAACTATATATGGTCTATAACCTATGGTTTTTTCAGTGAATTTTCAAGGTTTTGTAAATGCTAATTCCTAACTATATATGGTCTATAACCTATGGTTTTTTCAGTGAATTTCAATGGTTTTTTAATAGCAAATATCATAAGCTGTCGAATGTCAAGTACGTGGTCAGTGAAAACATTTTCGTGTTTATGCACACTGATCTGCTTTGAATGGTGCCCCCCCCCCCTCATTTCTATTAGGAGTACTCTCTCTTTGCAGATAGTGAAAGGTAGTTAACGCAGGCCTTTGCCCCCGTTGTAATCCGTCGTGCCTGCTTCTCTCTCCATTTGATTGATTGTTATCCAAGTATTTACTATTTTAGAATTAGTTCTCTTTGGTTCATTCTCTATTTACAAACAAACACAGAGTCGCAATACTCTGTTTAGTCTTTGCAGATAACGAAAAATCGTGTAAAAAAAAAGAAAAGGAATCGAGCAAAATCAGTAGGCCACTAATGGGATCTCTTTTTGACCTCGCTAAAATAGAAACATTAGGAACAACCCCTCATGACAAATACAAAACTAGTGAGATGAACTGAACTCCACACAATGATGGCTGCAAAACAGCTCGGCTCCGCCACCCACCCCGCCCAAAATAACGATAAAGAGCGGCTGCCATGATTGGTTGCGGAATGGCCACGACGGAGCTACGAAATGGTGCTGCTCTCATGCTAACCCCAGCTTCAGTCTGAAACATCCAGAAACACTGTAGACTACCAATTCGATCAGTTCCGGTAGCGCCCCAATGTAACCCGGTAGAGAAGAACTAGCCCTCCCCTCTTTGACTGATGGTTCTTGTTGCCTGTCCCTTCTGTTGTCATTTAACAGAACTATTTAGCCTGCTGAAAGGGGTTGTGTTTCGACCGCTGGTTGGTGGAGACATTTTGACTATATTCTGGACCTGCGTTGTCGCGTAATGCGTCATATGACGCGCCGCGTTAGCGCATCCGGAAGTCATCCGGGGCGCGCAGCGCGTAACGTAAGCATAACAAGTCATGTGACTTGTTAATAAAACTTTTCATTGGTTCATTTTACTTTTCTTATTCTAATGATGAAAGCCTTGGTCATATCACCTAAAAATTACGCTTTTAATTACTTCCGAACATTATTTTTTCTTAAATATATGTTATAATGTTCCAGGCTAATGTACTTTCCCGGAAATTTTACAACTGTCCTGCAAGTAAAATATATTCTTTTTTCGAGAAAAAGAGCGTTTCTTCGTCCCATGACGGAGCCGTTGAGCAAAAGAGGGTCGACCTGCTGTCTTAGTCGCCGATACGCCTGAATATGAGATTCTTATCGATCACTTTATGTTGCAGGAATAGAAAACACAACAGCCCTTGACCATTTATCTTTACTGCGTTCCTTCGTATTATACCTTTTACCCTTCATGTAATTGGTCTGCTTTATTTCACTTGCCTTTTAATGATTCTAAAACAGTGACTATTATTAAAAACTTTACCAATGTATATACTACTACCATGTTTTCTTTTAAAAACCTTTATTGTGAAAATTTCATTATACACATACAAGCCTATAACCATGTGGGCCTGCCACGGAGCAAACTGTAATCGTATATGATGAATAGACATTTACACTGTAGAGGAACGTAACGGGCGGGCCATTAGGTTGCAAGAACTAAGGTGTCTAACAGTTACGGAATCGGTGGACGTACATTTTATAATTAAAATACGACAGGGCCAGTTACAATAAAATTATCTAGATATACATTTGCGGGCAAGTACCATGGGTGACGTTAATTCGAACTTTCAACAGTACAGTAATCAATAACACATCAGAACTTAATATCAATAGGGATGTCGAAATATTCAATCAATTCTCGTCCCCGCCCGCCATGTGCTTCAAAACTGCATATGTATCTCGTGATTTCAAGGTTCTGCAACCAGTACACAACAAGGAGTTACGAGTCCCATTTATTCCGGCGCCATTTTGGGCGAGGACGGGCAGGTCCAGGATATAGTCAAAATGTCTCTACCAACCATCGACTATGATGATGTTCATATGCTGTATTTATTAGAGTAACACTCATCTGTCCACATGAAATTAATTTACCACAATCTAAACATGTCATTTTAATCTTTCCAAAGTTCTTCTAAATATTTGGGACCGTTTCCCTTGCCTCTGAAGCTCTCAGTGCCACTTCTTTGATGAATGTACTAGCAGGTCAGGGGTTCTCCTCCAAATCTCTCTTTTATGCAGCACTATAATTAATTGGTGCCACCTCTCCATATGACGATGCATGGTATAGTTACCACAACTATATTTTTTTTCGGTTCCTCTGGAGAGTTCATCGTGGCAGATGAAGCGTGTAACGTACCGGGCATTTACCTTTTTTTGCATGTACAGGAAAGGAAAAAAAATCGAGCGTCCAAGTTCTAAGGTGTCCCAGGGCCATTTTAGTGGACCAGGCCCAAATCCAAAGAACAGGCCGCCATTTTGAGAGTCCTCTTGCAGCCGCCTGTCGCTGTAGCATCAAGAGCAGCCGAAACTCAGCTGAATGGCAACTGAAACGGTAAATGGGCGCCCCACTACATTTCAGCATTGTAGGATGACCACACCAGTACAGCAACTTGCTAGACATCACCTCGGTGCCATCCGGATCTCGGCGCCCCACTGCAGATGAAGTGCCTCTCAACTATGAAACCACCACGGTGACATCCGGATCTTGGCGCGTTGTGCTGCCTTCAGCCTATTCGCACATCGGTCCGCTACTGACGCCATCTCACAGGCTAATGGGGTGACCCACGCCGAGTTTCAGCATTGTAGGATGACCACACCAACTTGCTAGACATCACCTCGGTGCCATCCGATTCTTGGCATCTCAACGCCTAGTGGTATCTTCCATACAGAAAATATTGTTACGCTGCCTTTGGCCCCATTCGCACATCAGTCCGCAACTTAGACATCACCTCGGTGCCATCCGGATCTTGGCATCTCAGCGCCTTGTGGTGTCAGTCAGAAAATATTGTTGCGCTGCCTTTGGCCCCATTCGCACATCAGTCCGCTACTGACACCATCTCACAGGCCAATAGGGCGCCCCACGCCGACTTTTACCATTGTACGATGGCCACACCAGTGGCACAACTTGCTAGACATCACCTCGGTGCCATCCGAATCTTGGCATCTCAACGCCTAGTGGTATCTTCCATACAGAAAATCTTGTTACGCTACCTTTGGCCCCATTCGCACATCGGTCCGCAACTTAGACATCACCTCGGTGCCATCCGGATCTTGGCATCTCAGCGCCTTGTGGTGTCTTCTACTCCGAAAATATTGTAGAAAATATTGTTGCGCTGCCTTTGGCCCCATTCACACATCAGTCCGCTACTGACACCATCTCACAGGCCAACAGGGCGCCCCACGCCGACTTTTACCATTGTACGATGGCCACACCAGTGCCACAACTTGCTAGACACCACCTCGGTGCCATCCGGATCTTGGCATCTCAGCGCCTTGTGGTGTCTTCAAATCAGAAAATATTGTTGCGCTGCCTTTGGCCCCATTCGCACATCGGTCCGCTACTGACGCCGTCTCACAGGCCAACGGGGCGCCCCACGCCGACTTTCAACATTGTAGGATGGCCACAGAAGTGCGACAACTTACTAGACACCACCTCGGTGCCATCCGGATCTTGGCGCGTTGTGCTGCCTTCGGCCTATTCGCACATCGGTCCGCTACTGACGCAAACTCACAGGCCAACGGGGCGCCCCACGCCGACTTTCAGCATTGTAGGATGGCCACACCAGTGCGGCAACTTGCTACACACCACCTCGGTGCCATCCGGATCTTGGAATCTCAGCGCCTAGTGGTGTCTTCTATTCCGAAAATATTGTTGCGCTGCCTTCGGCCCCATTCACACATCGGTCCGCTACTGACGCCATCTCACAGTCCAACGGGGCGCCCCACGCCGACTTTCAGCATTGTAGGATGGCCACACCAGTGCGGCAACTTACTAGACACCACCTCGGTGCCATCTGGATCTTGGCGCGTTGTGCTGCCTTCGGCCTATTCGCACATCGGTCCGCTACTGACGCAAACTCACAGGCCAACGGGACGCCCCACGCCGACTTTCAGCATTGTTGGATGGCCACACCAGTGCGGCAACTTACTAGACACCACCTCGGTGCCATCCGGATCTTGGCGCGTTGTGCTGCCTTCGGCCTATTCGCACATCGGTCCGCTACTGACGCAAACTCACAGGCCAACGGGGCGCCCCACGCCGACTTTCAGCATTGTTGGATGGCCACACCAGTGCGGCAACTTACTAGACACCACCTCGGTGCCATCCGGATCTTGGCGCGTTGTGCTGCCTTCGGCCTATTCGCACATCGGTCCGCTACTGACGCAAACTCACAGGCCAACGGGGCGCCCCACGCCGACTTTCAGCATTGTAGGATGGCCACACCAGTGCTGCAACTTGCTGGACACCACCTCGGTGCCATCCGGATCTTGGCGCATTGTGTTGCCTTCGGCCTATTCGCACATCGGTCCGCTACTGACGCCGCCTCACGTGCCAACGGGGCGCCCCACGCCGACTTTCAGCATTGTAGGATGGCCACACCAGTGCTGCAACTTGCTGGACACCACCTCGGTGCCATCCGGATCTTGGCGCGTTGTGTTGCCTTCGGCCTATTCGCACATCGGTCCGCTACTGACGCCGCCTCACGTGCCAACGGGGCGCCCCACGCCGACTTTCAGCATTGTAGGATGGCCACACCAGTGCTGCAACTTGCTGGACACCACCTCGGTGCCATCCGGATCTTGGCGCGTTGTGTTGCCTTCGGCCTATTCGCACATCGGTCCGCTACTGACGCCGCCTCACGTGCCAACGGGGCGCCCCACGCCGACTTTCAGCATTGTAGGATGGCCACACCAGTGCTGCAACTTGCTGGACACCACCTCGGTGCCATCCGGATCTTGGCGCGTTGTGTTGCCTTCGGCCTATTCGCACATCGGTCCGCTACTGACGCCGCCTCACGTGCCAACGTATTTTCTCCGCATTTTACACCCTATGCCGCATAACAGGTCATGTGACTTGTTTATAAAACTTTTCATTGGTTCATTTTACTTTTGGTTTCCTAATGATGGAAGGCTTGATCATGTGACCTAAAAACAACACTTTTCATTGGATGAAAACTTTTTTTTTTCCCAAACGATGAAAGCCCCACCTTGTTTCTGGATGTTTCAGACTGAAGCTGGCGTCAGCATGAGAGCACCACCATCTCGTAGCTCAGTCGTGGTCATTCCGCGAGCAATCATGGCAGCCGCTCCCCACCAGAAGCCTGCAGGAGTCGGAGCCCCCAAAACTTTTGATGAATTCTCAAGGCGGAGGGGACGCTTTCGAGAATGGGGTCCAAGACCTAGCAGACAAGCGTCCGATTTCCAAGGTGTCCCAGGGCCATTTCAGTGGACCAGGCCCAAAAAGGAAACAGCCTGCCGCCATTTTGAGAGTCCTGTGACAGCCGCCTATCGCTGCACCGCAAGAGTGGGCGCAACTCAGCTGAATTGCGGCTTTTGACACAGTGGACCAAAAACGGACGGAATGGCAACTGAAACGGTAAAGGGGCGCCCCACTACAACAGATGACACTCCACCTGGAGAGGCCCGTTCACGCCGCCTCCCCCGGGGCGCCCCGCGCCGTTATTCGGAGCAGCATTGTAGGATACCAAAACCAGTGCGGCAACTTACTGGACATCACCTTGGTGCCATCGTTCTGCTGCCTTGGAACTATTCGCGCAACAGTTTGCTACTGATGACCCACCCCCCGCGATGCCCCATGCCGTTATTTGCTGGGTGGCAACTTACTAGACATCACTTTAGTGTCATCTAGATTTCAGCGCGTTCTGCTGCCTTGGAACTATTCGCACAACAGTTTGCTACTGATGACCCACCCCCCGCGATGCCCCACGCCGGAAATCTGGACGTTGTGCTGCGTTGGGACTATTCGCACACCGACCGCTACTTCGTTGTTTTTCCCTAAAAATGTTTATATGTTATTACTATTTTTGTTTTCTTGTATATATTTATAAATTATTAAAGTTTTATAATCGTACTACTTTGTCGGAGTGCTATATATTTTTAATGTGACACATAATTGTAAAAACTTTGATGTACAAAGAGTCATCCCTGGAATCTTCCGCTTCAGGCTCGGTCCCCTCCCCAATCACAATACAGGATGGTTTTCAGATAATAGCAACGCTTCTGCTGTGACGGATCTCATCGAGTGTGGGCCTTGATCTACTATAACTCCTTTGAAGAGGGGTGATTCTTTACAGCTGTGGCCATAAACTACATCTGCAGGGCTAGCTGATACCCTAGGACCAGCCTGGACAATCGGACACAGAGGAAAAGGAGTGTCAGAGGGTGCGGTAGTGAATAGGGCGAAAGGGAGGTGTCGGGCGGGCACAGGGTGTGATTCTCAGGGAAGAGCAGCGCAGATGGGGGGAGGTTTATTACCCATGCATAAGACAGAGAGCGGGGGTGACCACTGCCTGGGGGAGATGCTTGCGAGGGTGGGGAGCCATGCTAAGGATCGACAGCGTGCACAGAGTGGGTCTGGTCAAGGCATCTAAAATGGCTGCCGTGCACGACAAAAGTGTGGCATTTGAAAAAAGACAAGATGGCGCAGACAATGTTTTTCAACACTTCCTGATTTCCTTCGAATCGAACGTTAACAGACGTTGGGGCATATTACCAAAGTTAAGCGATATTTATCCCTAACGATGCTTAGCAACGATTTTTTTACCGTCAGAAATTATCGCAGATAAACCTTGCTATTATCAAGGTTTATCGGAAATACGATAAAAAACGACCGCAATGCATTAATATCGCTGAAAACTCAGCGATATTCATGCATTACCGAGCTAATGCTCTTAGCCATGTTATCCACCTCCCATTGGATAACATGGCTAAGAACTGCTCAGGGCAGGTGGTAGCTTTTGGAGATATTCGCGCTTATCTCGAATATTTCCAAAAGTTGATAATAGGAGATAGCGATGTTAGCGACTGTTTCCAGTCGCTAACATCTTGGCATGCCCACTTTGCATGTCATTAGTGATAAATATCACTCACATGCAAAGTGGGGCCCAAGATGGTCGCTATATTCTACTAGCCGTCGCTAACTGGTGTTAGCAACAGCTAGGTAATACACATATAATTTTATCTCCGCGAAGCGGAGCGCTGTTACAGATATATATCTTGTTTCTGAACGTTAATTTCTCAAAATGCACTGAAGCACATATATTGAGACCTAGCAAAGGCACATCGGGCTACCAGTCCCTACAATTTTGCCAAGTTTCGTGCAAATCCATTCAGCTGTTCGATCCTACCGAGAGACAAGATGGCGGCCGCTACGGACTGTTTGGAATGTTTACAGACACCGGAGAGCCAATCAGCTTCGCTGTTACAGATATATATCTTTTTTTGAACGTTAATTTCTCAAAATCCACTGGAGCACATATATTGAGATCTAGCAAAGGCACATCGGGCTACCAGTCCCTACAATTTTGCCAAGTTTCGTGCAAATCCATTCAGCTGTTCGATTATTATTATTTTTATATTTTTTTGCCCCGCGGGGCCCTTTTAAAACCTCCACATCAAACCTAGGGGGTGAGCGACAATGTACTATGCCCCCTTATGGTCATTTGCCCCTTCGCTTTGGCCTCCTCTTGTCTCTCGATCCTACCGAGAGACAAGATGGCGGCCGCTACGGACTGTTTGGAATGTTGACAGACGCCGGAGAACCAATCAGCTTCGCTTCACAAAGCTCCGTTGCGCGTAAAGTACGCGTCCTGGGACGCTGCCAGGTCCGCTGTTACAGATATATATCTTTTTTTAAACGTTAATTTCTCAAAATCCACTGGAGCACATATATTGAGACCTACAAAAGGCACATCGGGCTACCAGTCCCTACAATTTTGCCAAGTTTCGTGCAAATCCATTCAGCCGTTCGGGCTAAAAGTGAGGCCAACCGCCCTATGGAAAACTCAATGTTAAAAACACGTTTTGGGACCCCCCTTTTTTCTCGGCCCCCCCTTGACGAACCCCCCCCCAAATTTTCAAGGGCTGCTCAGAAACAAAATGTGCCATTTTCCTGAAAATTTCAGCCAATTCCGTCCACAAACGCCAAAGTTATTAGACATAGAATTTTCAAAAAACCCATAGAGAAAAAATCCTAACTATATATACCTACTGGCGACCGCCAGTAGGTAATATATATATATATATATATATATATATATACATATATATATATATATATATATATATATATATTGCCTACTGGCGGTCGCCAGTAGGTAGTTATAGTTAGTATAGTTAGGACCTAGTTTCCATGGGAAATCCGCAACATTCTATTTGGAATAACGTTGGCGCCGGTTGACGAATCTTAGCAAAATTTTCCAAGAAGATGGGGCGCTCCGTTCCGCTCCTATCCTAAAAGTTTTGGGGTGATTCATTAAGCGGGGGTCGAGAAAAAAAGGGGTTCCCAAAACGTGTTTTCCCCATGCAATTTTCTATATGGACGTTTAGCCGCGGCTACAGCCCGAACTGCTGAACGGAATTACACCAAATTTGGCAAAAAGGTAGAGTTTGGTTCACAGATCATGCTTTTTGTTAAATGGTGTAAATCCGTGCAGTAGTTCCTGAGAAAATCAAAAGTAAAATCATAGATATATCTATGGACAAAGTAGGGTACGCGTATCCTACGAGGAGCATGCGTGTAGCTTTACGAGCACGAGCTGCATGCTGATTGGCTGTCAACTATCTGTCAACAATCCAAACCAGGAAGTGTTAGCAGCCATCTTGTGTTTCCGTAGAACCGAGGCATAAAAAAAAAAGAAAGGCGCAAAACGCAAAAAGGGTGGTAGGACAGAAACACCCTGACACCCTAGGCCTGTTCAAGGGGTCCTACAAGGACCCCCAAGGCCAAATTTTGTAAACTTTTTTTATAGAAATTGTGGGTTGTGGTAGGATATATGTATCCCGTGAATAAAAAATTAAAAAACCCGAAGCCCGCTTTAGTGCTAATTAGCCCCCGGGGGGCCAAGTCCTGGGGCAATGTGCTTTATTATAAGGGGGGCCCAGAGGAGCCCCCCAGCCCCTGGGACCACCACCCTGGGGCTTTTTTAAAAATATATGTGGGGGGCTCACAGGTCCCGGGGAACGCCACCCCCCGGGGCTTTTGTTGAATATGTGCGGGGGGCTCACGGCCCCCGCAGCAAATGTAAATGTATGGGGGGCTGAAAAGGCCCCCAAGCCCCGGGTCCACCACCTCCCCGGGGCAATAAATGGTTACATTAAGGGCAGATTTTTTATTTTACATTAAGGGCAGATTTTTCTTTTTTTTTACTGTAAAATTAGGATACGCATACCCAGCGCAACGCTCAGCGCGACCTCTGGTTTGCACGCTTTGGGTACGTGTATCCTTCCACGTATGCTGCACGTATCCAAGCCAGAAAAAAATATATATTTTTCAGATATACATCAAGCTTATGTGTTTAGTTGTAAGGTGGCTCTAAAAAGAGCCCTTGTGTTTATTGAGAGATTTTAGTACCTACAAGAATTACCGATGCAGAGTCTAAAGTTCAAAAGGAAGACTCTGTTCCCTTCATCTGTAAAATGTACACCATCTCTCCTATAGATGCCATGCATATTGAAATGCTGATTGTTATGGTATATGGACCTCATTCTATAGTCTCGGAGAAAAGCAGAAACAGATTTATTCACATGTTTCCTAGCTTTCTCAATCTGTGGACAAAATTGATTGGACCAGTTCCATTTCTGCCTTTGGCATATGTTAGAATAGACAAAGGCAGTTTGGGGGAAAAGTGACATAAATTCTCCACAGGTGTCCTTCATAAGTATTTCCAGACATACCCCAGTCAAAGTGCCTAGGTCATTGCCACCACAGTGCACAATTATGAGGTCAGGGTGTTGGAGATGTAAAAAGGATTTCACCAATGGCATCAATCTGTGCCACTTTAACCCTCTCTGTCCAATCCATTTAATGTCCACGTTTGGTAAACCTAGTTCTTTGTGAATTCCTTTCTGTTCTGCGTACCTTTGGCTCCAGAAAATACAGCTATGTCCCGCAATCCACACTCTAAGCATCTTGAAGGAAGGTCTGGATGCATTCAGAAGGTGTCTGTATATGAATTGGCAGTTTGAGAAGTAAGGTTTTTCTATGATGGTGGGTGAGATGCAGTTTTGAAAAAAGGGAGAGAAATGATTGGTTGTTTGAGAACATTATAGACTAAAAAGTAGGGTGCATGTTTCTATTTTTTAAAAGTATTTTTGTTATTGGTTAAGAAGAACTGTTTGAAAGGAACATTACATAGGATAAGGTGGTATTTTGAGAAGTCAAGCACACTTGCTGTTTGGTTTAGTAACATTCTGTGGTGAACTTTTGACCTGTGTTTCAGTTGACCGTTGCATGGCCTGTTACTATAGTAACAGCAGAAAGCAAATTGGGGGTAGGGTTCAAAGTTAAGCCAGTTGGAAAGGGTTCAAATGTTCAAGCAATAGAAATGTGTGTTTGCGTTTGAATTATTGTGGTAAGAGATGTGATTTGTTATTTACATGTATATGTGTGTAGATTGAGCGTGTAGATTGAGAGGGAACGTTTGCTATTTGCCATAGGACCTCCTGACCCCCTAGGCCTGCTCAGGGGGTCCTATAAGGACCCCCAAAGAAAAAAAAATATATTTTTCAGATATCTATCAAGCTTATGTGTTTAGATGTTGGTTGGTTCTAAAAAGAGCCTTTGTGTTTATTGGTACCTATAAGTAAGTGCTTATGCAGAGTCTAAAGTTGTTGTTGAGGAGGAGTGTTTTACAGTGTGCTGAACTTTTGACCTCTGTGGTCAGATAAGTTTTGCATGATCTGTTACTATAGTAATAGCAGAAAGCAAATTGGGGGTAGGGTTCAAAGTTATGTCAGTTGGAAAGGGTTCAAATGTTCAACCAATAGAAATGTGTGTTTGCTTTTGAATTAATGTGGGAAGCAATTTGATTTGGTATTTACATGTATATATGTGTAGATTGAGAGGGAAAGGTTGCCATTTTTTGGTTTTGCTAAGAAAAGTGAAGTACAGAAATTCTGTATAAGAAAATCTGGTGTGTAACTGACCTTCTTAATCTACAAATCAATTTGAAAGGTGAGTTGTTAACTTGTAAGGGGATGTATGTGGTGCATTTTGTTTTTTATTAAGAGTAATGTGTTTATCCTGCTAAAGTGTAAGGAGTAGTTTAGTTGTGTAGAATCACATTCTGAGTTTGTCTGCATTTGGATAACCATTGTGATAAAAGCATTTGGTAAGTTAATGTCAGCGTTGTACAGTAAAGTGCAGTACTAAAAAATTTAGAATGTGTGCAGTCACTTTTCCAGTTCTAGAGTAGTTAATAGTGTTGCTTGTTTAGAATTAGACTTGTGTTTCAAATCTACAATTTTCCAGTCAGTATACATACACTACTGCAAACTCTCTGGGGCATATTTACAAGACCCTTGCGCCTCTTTGCGCTGCCATTGCGTCATTTTTTTGATGCAATGTTGGCGCAAATAATGCAGCAAATTGCTTATGTATTTGCAAAATTAGTCAGGGTTGTGCACTGAAATGTAGTAGTTATATACATGGAATGTGTGCAGTCACTTTACCGTTTCTAGACTAATAAAATGTGTTTTGGTAAAATGCAAGGTCTAGTATTTTTTGTCTAGAATCACACTGTGAGTCTGTGTGCATTTAGGGATCATTCTGAGAGAAGCCTTTTTGTACGTTTTGTATTTGCAGACACATAACTGTTTAAAAACCTATCCTTTTTTCAAGTTTTGATAGAATTAGAAACCAGTTATTGCTTTTGTATTTGCAAAATGACTCATGGTTGTACACTAAAATGCAGTATTTATATTTCTGGAATGTGTGCAGTCATATTAGCCCTTCAAGAGTAATTAATAGTGTTGCATGTCTACAATCAGTCTTGTGTTTCAAATCTACGATTCCCCAGTCAGTATACATACACGGCTGCATACACTCTGGGGCAGATGCACAAGCCCCCTGCGCCTCTTTGTTGTTCTATTGTGTCACTTTTTTGATGTAATGTTGGCGCCAATAATGCAGCAAATTGCTTATATATTTGCAAAATGAGTCAGGATTGTATACTAAAATCCAGCAGTCATATATATAGAATGTGTTTAGTCACCTAACCGTTTCTAGAGTGGTAAATGTGTTTTTGTAAAACGCAAGGTTTAATATTTTTTGTCTAGAATCACACTGTGAGTCTGTGTGCATTTAGGAATCATTCTGAGAGAAGCATTTTTATACGTTTTGTGTTTGCAGACACATAACTGCCTAAAAACCTATCCTTTTTAAAAAAAGTTTTGATAGAATTAGAAACCAGTTATTGTTTTTGTATTTGGAAAATGAGTTATGGTTGTACACTAAAATGTAGTATTTACATTTCTGGAATGTGTGCAGTAATTTTAGCCCTTCCACAGTAATTAATAGTGCTGCTTGTCTAGAATCAGACTTGTGTTTCAAATCTTCAATTCCCAGTCAGTATACATACCCTGATGTAAACACTCTGTGGCAGATTCACAAGCCCCTTGCGCCTCTTTGTTGTTCTATTACATCACTTTTGCACTGCTGTAGTGACACATTCAGCAGTATGTACTAATCCATTCACTGTGCTAAAACTGAAGCACTCATAAATTCAGTGAGGCACTCTCCTTGTAGAACTGTAATCATTCAGTCAGTACCCAAGTACTCATGCAGCAAAGTAGGCCCTAGGGCATGGACTGCTTCAAACCCCTATGCAGTATGCATGCTGTCTTCTACTCACCTGCACACTTGTCTTTCACACCTTCAATTCCCCAGTCTGTATCCATACATTTTCACCAAGCACTCTGTCACTGCTGTTGCACTGTTGTAGTGACCAATTCAGCAGTATGTACTAATCCATTCACGGTGTTAAAACTCAAGCACCTATCAATTCAGTCAGGCACTCTCCTTGCAGAACTGTAATCATTCAGTCAGTACCCAAGTACTCATGCAGTGAGCCAGGCCTTAGCAGATGGACTGCTTCAAACTCCTATGCACTATGCATACAGTCTTCTATTCACCTGCACATTTGTCTTTCACATCTTCAATTCCCCAGTCTGTATCCTTACACTTCCACTAAATACTCTGTCACTGCTGTTGCACTGTTGTAGTGACCCATTCAGCTGTATGTACTAATCCATTCACTGTGCTAAAACTGAAGTACTTATAAATTCAGTCAGGCACTCTCCTTGCAGAACTGTAATCATTCAGTCAGTACCCAAGTACTCATGCAGCAAAGTAGGCCTTAGGACATGGACTGCTTCAAACCCCTAGGCACTATGTCTTCTATCCACCTGCACACTTGTCTTTCACATCTTCAATTCCCGTCTATATCCTTACACTTCCACCAAACACTCTCTCACAGCTGTTGCACTGTTGTAGTGACCCATTCAGCAGTATGTACTAATCCATTCACTGCGCCAGAACTGTAGCAGTTATAAATTCAATCAAGCACTCTCCTTGCAGAACTGTAATCCTTCAGCCCGTACCCAAGTACTGATGCAGCAAAGTAGGCCTTAGGACATGGACTGCTTCAAATCTCTATGCACTATGCATGCAGTATTCTATCCACCTGTATACTTGTCTTTCACATCTTCAATTCCCCAGTCTGTATCCTTGCACTTCCACCAAACACTCTGCCACTGCTCTTGCACTGTTGTAGTGATCCATTCAGCAGTATGTACTAATCCATTCACTACACTAAAACTCAAGCACTTATACATTCAGTCAGGCACTCTCCTTGCAGAACTGTAATCATTCAGTCAGCACCATCCTCCAATTGGTGTAGCAAAGCAGAACAAGGAGAATTGTTTTCATTTCTCCTCATGTTTTCACTTTCAATATATTTCTGTGCAGGCAGGTGTCCCTTCCTGTACAAAAATAATCTCCACATGGCACGGATATCCTTGCACCATGGTGCAAGGATGCCTGTGTCACCACATGGCTGCAGTTTAAGCAGCTGTGCAGATGGAAGCACAGACCTGCAACATATTATACATATGTTGCATCCCTGTAGTTAAACAGTTTACAGAGTCATGCTGCAGCACTTCCTTATAATTGTGCACTTATGCATTCACCACACATCACAAATGTTTTTTCTCAGTCTATTATGAACTACACATACATTCATCTAAACTTTCATAAAGTAGCATACTAGTTTAGCTCTTTCTTTAACCAGAGAAGTTAGTTCTGAAAATAACTTTTTTTTCTTTTGGTTGTTTTGTATTTTTGGGTGTTTTTTTTGAATAATTTTTTGGGGGTTTTTTAAACAGGGAAACAGGACGAACAGAACCAAAAACTATAAGGAGAAAAAAAAAACTAACAATGGTGGTTGTCGTCAGCCCGACAAGCAAGGTCCACCGATTGTTCACCATAACAAATGAGACGTCCGCATGTTACACAACTCATCCTGAGTTGTGCGAACTGGGGACGTATATCTGGTGATGAACTCGAAGTTGAGGGTACTGTCCCAGATGTGCTTGGTACAGCTGGTGGTGCAGGAGCATTTTGTCGTAGTCTTCTCATCTCCTCTTGTGCAAGGATAACTGGATGGCGTGTCTGCAAATGCTTTTTCATGCTCGCAGTCCCACACAAGTATTTTTTGTTGGGATTTCCTCTCGAGAGGACCGATTTGCAGATTCTGCACGTTACTTTGGTCGCATTGACCTTTTTTAGTCCAGGTGGGAATGTGAAAAACTTCCACGCTATAGATGAATACCTCTCTGGAGGAGTTTGTTGGACATATATCATTGACAAATATATTTACCCATCAATACACCCATAAAGATTTTCACTCACCCAAACAACTGTTTCCACATACAGTCTTAACCTCATATACCTACTAAATCCACTATTTACACATATTTGGACAGTCACACACTTCCCACCCAACCACACACACATTTATTCACTATCCCATATAAAAAATCAGTTAAGTAATTATTAAGGAATATAGACTTTCACATAGCTAGTAACCAACTTATGTAAAAGTTTACATAACAAGAGATACAGTGATACAGGTATTCACACAGTTTAATCACTATCCCATATATTTAGTGAGACACTTTAAATTACTCATTTAGACAATCAGTCACAGTGCTACTAAATCCTCCATCCAAACACTTACACATCCACTAATTCTTCAATGCAGATGGGTATATAGATAACACATATTTAAATAACAAACCAAACCGCATTAACTGGATGATGTCATCAGTAATGTCATCTGAGATGGCATCAGTGATGTCACTGACCATGTCATGAATGATGTAATACGTGACATCATCAGCAGTGGATTGCGGGCGCGCGAATTATAGTTAGTACAACTAACTATAATGTGGAAATTTCAATGGTTTTGTATGAGTGAAATGTCTAGCTAACTATAACACCCCTGAAACCCCTGCCGCCATGACCGCGTGCTTCCTTGATACAGGCCAATTGCGAACTCAACACCACAGCACCGCAGACTTATGTCTGTATCGACTAGTGACTTCCCTCGACACTGTGGACAGCAGGGTTTACAACTTGAATTCAACTTTGGATCTAAATTTGTCTTCAGTATCTCTGCTGAGAAGTGTCTACAATCTATTCTGTGGTCAGTAGAGTTGACAACTTGATACCAGTTGAATTCAGCTTTGTATCAACGCTACAGACAGCATTGAATCCAGCCTTGCTTTATTTCAAGGCAGACACAATTGTACTGTGTCCTCAGATTCTGTGACAAAATAGCATGCTTCGATCTTTGTGTCGACTACTGCCTTAAATATACACTGCGTACAACAGGGTTCACAACTTGCATTCAGCTTTCCATCTACACTACGGACAGCATTCAAGATACCCTTGATTTATGTAAGGCAAAGATTATTTTCTTAAAGGATGCCACAAAAAACATTCCTCAATGACTGTAGTGAGTTCTGTTTTCAAATGTACACTGCGATCAAAAGAGTTTACCGCTTGATATCAGTGGCACATAAGCACTACAGACAGCATTAAATTCAGCCTCAATTTATTCTAAAGCAGTGAAAAAAATAGTGCTGTTGCACTGCTAGTATGTGCAAGCACCTTCAATAGCTGCATCATGTGTACTATGATAATAAACAATGTACAAGTTTGCGCCAAAATGTAGCTCCACCACCAGCAATTCAAAGTACCTCTGAGGTATCACTCTCAACGTCGCCACCAGACATACATCCCCAATTTGTGAAAGTTACAATGCACTGCGTGAAGAGGAATCGTGTAATTTGTTATGAGGAGCAATCAGTACACCTAGGGTCAGTTAGGATGGCGGACGGATCGCCACCGCCATGCAGGCGGTGGCGATCCATCCGCCATCCTTGCCCGTCCGCCACCTATTTCCCCCCCTCCATATTACAATGGCGGGGGGACCGTGGCGGATGGGAAGACCGTCCACCGCTTTTTCGCCACGGTCGCAAGAAAAGCTCTAATATGGTGGCGGTGTCTATAAGACACCGCCAGCCACATTAGGATGTCCTGGGGGCTATGCATTTCTGTGGCGGCAATGCCGTCACGAAAAGGCATACGGTCCTTGCTTTGGGGGCCCGGGGGGGGTGCCCATGGGGGGTAGGACTTTGTCCGTCCACCATCCTAATGGACCCCCTAGTTTTCACAGCAATTGATAACCATCAATGCTAGTTTTTTTCCCCCCTTAAAGTTCATATACTCCAGTATGCAACAGAGAATGATTTCAGTGCAGCCCGTTCAGACCACGCATCATTGCAGGGTGAGCACACAATAAACACCAGACGTACCACTAACTCAGTACACCACAAGTAATAGCCACGTGCCCTTGTTAAAGCAAAATTCAATAGTTAAAACACATTTTCACCAGTGCGGTCTGCCTGGACCACGCATCATCGTAGGCTCCACACAAACCACCCCTACCTCAGTGCACCACAACTCATGAACACTTTACAATAGAATCTTCTGTGTATTATTTGACATGCAAAGCTCCTACCTTTGTACAGCAGAAGTCATAAACCGTTTATGATTAATTATCTGTATCTGATATCATCTGATATCATGATTACTATTCTACTTGGTTTATTTTTTTGTAAAAAAAATTTATTGGCATTTTTCAATAATACATACAGCACATCTTTCCTTGCTGATGACTTTTAGCATTCAAATGATCCCGCATGGGAACTACTAATTATGACACACCAACTTAGGGGTTGAAGGCTAATATGCCCTGTCATTCAGTCCAATAAATAGCAAGGATCCTCACAGGACTGCGTCCATATACAGGTAGCCTATGCAGATGTTACTTGCCAGGTCCCGCGTGGGATGTGAGGGGCCTTATCTCCCAGCATGTGAGCTCTCAGGGGATTCAAAATTTCTGCCTTGTGTTCAAACCGTGAATAAACTTGGGGTAGAAAAACTGGGATGCACTGTGCCATATGTTGAAGAGTGTGAGTTGGGGAACGCCTGAGAGTCGCACTTTTGTGGGATACCATGACGTTCTTATGCCGAGTCGGACTGAGGGAGTGGGAGGGACCACGCTAAGAGCTTTCTGCGGGGGAGCGCGGTGATGAGTCGATGACCACTAATTGGACTTACACACTGGGTGTATAGGCCCTTTGCATTCCCACTTGAGCATCCCCTGGGGTTGTGGAGGGCCTAGGTGAACCACCCCCGGTGTTTCCGCCGCTACCGCTGTTTCCTGTGTAAAGGAGTGAAGCAGCATGGCCCATGACATGGAAATTGGATGTTTGAGAATTCCTTGGGCTTCCTTTCCCTGCAGGATTCCCTCTTCCGTTCCACCCCACTTCTTGACTGCACTCACCAACGCCGCCAGGGGGGGGGCGTCAGGCACCTTCCAGTGCATTGTGATGCACTGCTTGGCCAGGAGGAGCACTAGGGAGGCAAAGTGCATTTTGACTGTCATATGCTTGCGATGCTTACCGATGCCAAGGGCGCTGGCCTCCCACACGTAAAGATCCCAGAGACCAGTGACCACTCCAAGTATAGTATGGATGGTGCACCAGTAGCTGTGGAGAGATGGACAGTCCCACAGCATGTGAAAGAAGGAGGCAGCAGGCTCTTGACATCTTGGGCAGGCAAAGGTACTATCAGGGAAATAGTTACTTCTGGAGCTTTGCAGGAGTGAGATATGCCCGATGTAGAATGTGTAATTGTATGTTTTTGAAGCGGTAGTTGTGGGAGACCTTCTTGGTGTATGCTAGTGCTTTGACCCAATTCCTATCATGTAAAGGCCTGCGGAAGTCGTCCTCCAATTGTTCCATAAGGGATGCAAGTGAGGGTTGCTTAAGGGATCGTATTGCTTTGTATATCCAAGTAACTAGGTGTCTCCCTGGGCCCATCTGAAGGATTGTGTGAAGGACCGGGTGTGTAGGGGGCTCATCCTCTAATGTGCGCCAGTGCCTACAACAGTCATTTAGGAGCTGCCTGTGTAGCAAGAACTGTCCCCCTGGAAGCTCAAAGTCATTCACAAGTGACTCAAACGTCTGCAATTGTCCGTCAAAATAGAGTGCCCCAACGTCTGTCAGGGCGTGCTCCATCCATATGTGCATCATTCTCTCCGTGTAGTATGCACAACCTTTGGGTAGTCCTACCAATGGCAGGGGGGGGAATATGGGGGCGCCGCATGGTTCATTCTATAGATGCGTACGAGACAGGCCTGCACCGTCATCAGCTGTAGTGGCCTAGCCGGAGTCGCTCCTGGCAATAACATGCGATGGACGGCTGTAGTTTGCAACCGTCCAGCCGTAGTGACCAGTTCTCCTTGCGCCCGGCCCGCTGTCCAGCGGGACACCCATTGTAATTGGGCGGCCAGGAAGTAAGCCTCAAAGGATGACGCAGCTAGCCCTCCTTGGTCGAGAGGTAGCTGCAACTTTTCCAGGGCGATACTCCTACGGCCAGAGCCCCAAATAAGGGTCCCCAGCAAGGCATCCAGCTCACTGAAAAACGAGCGAGAGGGAACCACTGGGAGGTTGGCAAAGAGATATAGGAGTCTTGGGACTAGGATCATTTTGGCGACCGCTATCTTACCCATGACTGCGAGCGAGAGATCCTTTCAAAAGTGTACAGAGGATCTAATGACCACCATCAACTTTCGATAGTTGCCTTCGTAGATGTCCTGTGGCGTGTGATACAGTCGAACTCCCAGGTACCGTACTTCCTGAGAGCTTCACAAAAGGTTAACTTTCCCCGGCCTCAGCTGGCACTGGGGCATTGCCTGTACCAGGGGATAAACTGTGGACTTGGCCCAATTACCGCGTAATCCAGCCACTTTCTCAAAGTCCCGCAAAATACGTGTTATAGAGGTGCGGTCTGCTGTAATATCCCGGACATATACTGGAACATCATCAGCTACAATGACACGTTATGTATGGAATTGGAAATAGGAATTCCCCATTCCTCACCCTTGACACAAAGACAGACTGCTAAGGGCTCTATTGCCATGGCGAAAAGGAGAGGGGAGAGCGGACAGCCCTGATGGGTGCCACACTGGGCCGAAAAGGAGGTGGAGATGAGGGGGCCTATTCGGTCTCTGGAAGTGGGTACTGTGTATATGAGCCTAGTATATGCCTGAAGGCAAGGTCTTATTCCCATATGTTGCAGGACCCAAAATAAGTATGCCCAGGAGAGGGTTTCAAAGGCTTTTTCCAAATCCAGGACCAGACACGCCACACAAGGAAAACGATCATGGATCTGGTCCTGTACATGATTACTATTCTACTTATTACCAACAACAACGTAATAAAATGGAGTCGAGCACACGTGCCCGTACCCACTTCAACTATCTATCTGTGTCTGTGTATTTATTTTGTTTGCAAAATGCTGCTTCTCCGCCCTACCTCATTATATTGTGCTATAAATAGCGTATGCAACCATCTTACCTGTGACAGTAATTGTGTATTCCTCCTTTTTTTTATAGCATATTTATATAGCGCAAAATCAACTCAATACATTTTCAGGCAGGTGTACATTACGTCATTACTCTACAATAACAGGATGTGGACGCAATTCCGAAGCTCAAACACTAATTTCCAGCACCAAGTTCTACAGTGTACCTGAATAACCACATACGTATATATATATATATATTAGCTGCCCTTCATGTGCCAAAAACTGCAACTTAAACCTTTCACAGCCCTGTATTACTACACCTACTACACTCCACTCAATGTATAACAAAGATTCATAATCGCAGAAATGCGTCAGGTCCACCATCTTTTATGTATGCATCTATGAACGAATATAGAGTCAGTGATACCCCGTACCTTACATGTTGGCCAAGTTGTGAGACTTTACAGATATAATGACACATTTCTTTTTAAGACCCGGGTGACGTCAGCACTACAAAACAGACACCCGAATCACTTGATTTCTCATATAGCTCACGACGAGACCATGCCCATAGCTCCGGAATTATGGTACAGAGCCTCAAGCAGCATTAGCATACATCAGGCCAGCCCATTACACTTAAACTTCCAGAAAAACGAAACATTGCCCAGATTTAATTGTAGTGATTTCTTACTTGCAGGTCTAGTTGTCAGAACAGCACACACACTCCCTCCTGGCTGGTATACACCCACACCACACCCATTCAGCACCTGCGTCACAACACACTTGACCCTATCAATAAAAAAGACGGGGCGCACGTGCTCTACGCCATTTTAGAGTTGCTCCGATCCCAAGCGCTGTGATGGCCCATCCTAGTGATTCAAACGCCTCATGTAGGCCCGAACCACCGAGTAGGGGTGCCCACCACTACGTGTGTGGCCTCTTTGGTCACTGAGTTAGTAGTATCAGAAGCACTGAGCGGGTGAGGAGCCTGCGATGATGATGATGGGAGCACGAGTATGTCGTTAGCCATACCGATATCAAGACTCAGCACCATATATGAGACTTCTTGGTGGCAGAGCGGGACTACATGATGCAGTAGGTGTCCTGTCCACGAAAAGGTAAGTAATGAGGCCTGGCTGCGCATCGGAGGGAGTCGATAGACTGCAGCAGACTGGATACAATAAAACGACGCAGCAATCTAGATAAACGCAGTCCTAAATAATGTATCAAATTACATGTACATTATTTTTTTCCAATTGCAGGAACGTTTTTATAATCGGTCAAACGTCCGGAATATAAACTATACAAATAGTTATTTTAAGTGTAAGACGGAACGTGTGTGGAAGGCCAATGTTATTCAACTCCACATTAAGATAGTAACAATCACCAAACAGAACATCTTTCTTTTACTATCTTTTAGATGTAGAGCTTCAGGGTGCATTATGTCCCAGCACGTGGCGCAAAACAACACACTGATGACAGAAAGTTGAGCTGCGAGTATTCTTTGCAGTCACTCTCTCACTTCCTCTCTCCTTTCATAAAAAAATTACACACAATGTTAACTTCCTTTTTATCTTACAGGTTGTGTTTCACAAATTTGCGTCCCCCCCCAACACCTCTAAAACTCAATATTCGAGGATTCTGCGTTGATGCGTGGCCAGCGAAACAATGTCTGAGAAGGCTGCTACGACACATGGTGCACCCTCTGTGAATCACACCAATGGCACAAGGTGAGCAAAAAAGCTTCTTTCCGAAACAACGACAAGTCATCTGTGAAAGGAGAGAGTGGGTAGTGTGCAGCAGCTTTACTGCGTAGGAATGTACAATTACCTCCGAGCAGTGACAATAGATAGATTACAACGGTCTGAGAGACAAGCCCCTTACGCCACTGTTGTATGTATTATACTATGACTAACTCTATATACTATATTTCAGATCACTAAACTGGAGGGTGCACTATGAACCAGCACATACTTGGACACACAACCAATGCAAAAGGTGAGCTACGAGTATTTTCTCCACTATTAACTGCTCCGTCTATAACTTTCACTCTCTCACAGTTTTAATGTCGTTTTCACTCTCTTTCTCTCTCTCCCTCTCACATAATTTCTCTTTCTCTTCTAAAGTTATGGACCCTATTGTCCACTGTGCCGTGACCAACCAAAGCTGAGTTTAAGTTGTGAACTCTGTTGGCCACAGTGTTTACACAAGGTAAGCAGAGCGACCTAGATATACAATGCCTCCGATTAAATGCTTTAGAAATGAAAGACCTTATTTACAAGCCCCTTGCGCCACTTTTGCGTCACTTTCAACATGAGAAAGGTAACACAAAACTGGCGCAAGAGTCTTGTAAATAAGCCCTGAAGAATATTGTCCTGCATAATGACTTGATCTCTCACCTAATTCTGTCTCATCTCTGAATCGTTTCAAAACTTTATTCGGTTTGTATATTACAACCATACAAGCAAACATTAAAACAGTACTAATACAATTTATCCTTATTAAGTTCACAGAATTACATAGCAGCCTAACTAAGATACATCCAAAAATTGTAAATAGATACCAAATGCTCTCTGTATTACAAAATGTGCAAGTATCACATTATGTGCAAATCTCGCAATAAGCTGCAATATTCCACTGGTACGCACTTCGTGCAATTTTCGCAATATGACTCAATCATCTCTAAATCACCCTGCATAACCAAATATACAACCATATGAATGTGCCATGTGCTTCCCATATACATAGTGTGCAAATAATGCAATACAGCACCTTATAAGGAAAGAAAAATGAATTTTTCTCCAGATAACAAGTGCTAACAGTTGATGCATCCTGTGCAAAACTTCACAATAAAGTGTCACATATCAGCAGCATACATTTTGTGCAAAGTTTGTAAAAAATGCCATGTGCAACTAACACTAAAATACCATAAAACATCAATAAAACTAACATTTGCCATGTTTAGAAATACCATATACATACTCAGAGGATAATAGATTTCCTAGCAGCTATACATTTTAAAATATATGATGCGACATAAAAACAAACATCAGTACCTTCTAAAGAGGAAATCAACTTCACAGCATTTTTGGTGGTTCGAACATTATATTCTAAAAAGATAGGTTTCAGATAAAACTTTCTTAAAAAGGAGTAAAATTTACAGAACATTAAAACATGGCAACAACTCTGTATAGATGTACCATCACATGGACTTGCAGAATTAGTACTTTTTTTCTTCGATGGAAAGGCCACAAGATGATGGACAATTCCTTGCCTAAGGTGCGTCAGAACAAAGCGATGGGAGTTTCTTGTTACTTCAGTTAAATATGACTGGAAGGCAGTTCTAAGATTTAGTTCTTGATAGAATACAAAAGTAGGTTGCTTCACAGTCGAACTCTCCCTGGCCTCCATGATATGGGCTAAAAAAGTTACTTTAAGCTCCTTTTTTGATATTGAGGCTGCATATTCTGGCTCCACAAAAATATTACAATTAAACAAAAGGTTATACCAGTGATGAATATAACTACGCCAGGGGAAACGGGAACAATGATCCAGCTTCATACAGTCTCTTTTGATAGATTGTGTAAATAGGGTTTAATTTTTCGACCAAATTGAACGCCATAATAACAAGGGGCGTAGGGCGGCTAGGTCTGTGATGTAATTAATTCCCACTTCCTGGTGTATTAGTTCTGTGGAAGCTGATGTTGGTACACACAGCAAACGTTTAAGGAACGTATTTTCATCTTGCTGAAGTGACTTTCCACTATGATAACCTCACACTCCTGCCACATATAACGTGGAGGATACACACCTAGCATTATAAATGGCCACCATATCTTTTATTCTTCGGTCCCCTAACTTGGTAGAAAATCTGAATATACTATTAACAGTCCTGCTCATTTTAAAATACACATTTTCGTGTTCATGGGACCATTTCCCATCCCCTGCAAATGTTATACCAAGATAACAGAACATTTTAACCGATTGCACTTTGGAATTATCTATGTAAAAAGTCCTAGTTGACTTAACTTTCTTCCTGCATGTCATAATAAAAGTCTTCGCTTTATTGATTAAAAGTTTTCTCCCGTTAATAAATATTACAAAGTTATCAATAAGTCGCTGGAGGCCAATTTGAGTGTGTGATAATAAAACAGCATCATCTGCATATAACAAAATTGGAACTGCTTTCCCATCTATTAGTGGGGCATCCGTAGGAATTTCTTTTAATATTGCGTCGACTTGATTAATAAATAATAAAATAAAAGTGGAGTTAAAACGCAACCCTGACGGATGCCTCTTTTCACATTAAAAAAGGGAGTGCATTCACCAGCAGGCCCATATCGCACTTTACAGGATAACCTCTCATATAGTCTGGCTAAAAAAATATATGATATCCTTAGGGGCACCAGAATCGAGTAGTGTGGACCACAAAATAGAGTGGTCTACGAGATCAAAGGCACTACTCAGATCAGCAAAACATAAAAATAGATTCCCCCTTTTCACAGATGTATATTTAATAATGAGAAGGTCAAGATTAACGCACTGCTCCAGTGTTCCTAAACCCTTTCTGAACCCATAGTGGGCTTGTGATAAAATATCATTTTCTGAAGCCCAAATTCCCAACCTTTTTAATAAAATCCTACTCATGATTTTAATAGCTGAGTCCAACAGGGAAATTGGACGATAGTTACATGCTTCAGATTTTGAACCTTTTTTAAAAAGGGGAATAATTTTTGATTGGCCCCAGGACAACGGGAGATGACCTTCTGCAGCAGCATTAAAAAACCTTAATAAAATCGGTGCCCACAATTTCATTTCAATTTTGTATAGGTCCACCGGCACTCCTTCAGGGCCCGGAGCTTTACCTCCTTTACTATTTACTAGCCCTTCGTACACTTCATCTAAATTTATTAGTAGGAGTAGTATTGGCCAAGTGGAGTCATTACTCAATAAAGAATCTAAAACCAACCTATCTGGATTAAAAATGGTTGTAAAATGTTCGATCCAAGCATTACAATTTAAATGCGAAGTTAATTCAGGTACACAATCATTTTTTAAAAAGGGAATATTTATGTTCTCCAAAAACAGTTTACTGGTATTTGTGTCTGCTGCTAGGCTAAGTTTATTCCAGGCCTCTGCCTGGAGTTCTCTTTTTCGTACCGCTAACGTTATTTTATAATTATGACGTTGTGCTTGAATATATATGGTATTTCGTGGTTTGATACAAAGTGCCTGTTTCAGATTATGTAGGTCTTGAGAGCAGTTTTTATCAAACCATCCGCTGTTAACCTGCTTAATTACCCTATTATTTTTAGTAATAATCCTTCTACAGTTTTGTTTATCTTAAGGAAACAGGAAAGCAGTGTATGTGGGTAAGCCTCATTACTTAGGCAATAATCTATTTCTTTGCTACATTTTCTTACCACATCCCTTTGTATCTTCTGGGGATCAACGCCATCCCATTTAATCCCCATACCGTTAGGTCTTATGGCGGCAATGTCAGTAATACAAGTACTAGTAGAAGGTTGTTTATTTCCCCCGCATAACAGTGATATTGAAATACTATTATGATCGCTTATGACCTGTTCCATAATCCATACATTAGAAAAATCAGTATTACAGGAAATCAGGATGTGGTCAATGTTAGTGTTAGCATTCCTGCCTTTGAAGGTCGGACAGTTAATATTTCCCCTTCTCTTGGTGTAGTTCAAAAGTTCTAGGTCTAACATCGCTATTAGGTTATTTAGGGCTGTGCCATAATCACAATGAGGAAAATGCACATATTCAGTATGATCATCAACGTCAGTCTCTCTCATAAATCCACATAGCTTACTTTGGGCCAGAGGGCAAACTTGAATATTAAAATCACCAACCCAAAGTATAGTGGCTTGTTTGCTTGACAATGACAACGTTCTTTCAATTTTCTTCCCCAATGCCAGCACAATAAGCCCCCTGCTGTTATCAAAAATGTTATTATAGTAATGAATTAAAACCAAATCATTTCCCTTGTAGAACTCAAGCCACATTACCTGACTATGGATATCAACTGTTGTGCAACTCTTAATTTTGCACATGGTTAGTTTGTTGGATACAAGGATCATGAGGCCACCCTTTGCTCTGCCAGCTACAGAGTTAACAGCATTTAGCCAATAAGATGTATATCCTTCAACGAAGATAGACTCTGTGCACCAGGTTTCTTGTAGGCAAATAATATCATAGCCTAGAGCAGAGGTCTTCAAACTTTTGGATGCCGAGACCCCCCTGTCAACATTTACAGGCGTAAGGACCCCCTCCTGACAAAAATTTCTAAACCTCTTGGCAGGGCTACTGGAATTATGAGGCAGATGAAGACCAAATTATGCGACAGGCTTGACTAAATTGTGTGAGTAGAAAATTTAAATAATGTTCTGTGATGCTGCGTATTTTGGGATAGCATTGCTTTATTATTTTGAGTTTTTTTAAACACAGTAACACCGAGGAAAGATTTCACCCCATCAGTATCAGTTTATAACCAAAATACAGCAATTAACATCAGAAAGATGTATAGTCAACCTTTGTGAAGGGCCTTACACTCCGCAGAAATACGCGCTGCCACATTAGAAGCTCACCTGGCCATGGCCGGGAGCAGCAAGGGTCCCTTCAAACTCTGGCGGTCTTGTGTAGAGTTAAGCAGTTTACCTATGCCCCTTTCCTCTCACCCCTTCCTTCCATCCCTCTCTTCTCTCCTCTCCCAACCCCGGATCCCTCTCTCACATTGCAGGCAGATGGTTGTTAGCCCCAGGACACCTTTTGGTAACAGTAGCACACTACAAATGTAAATAACAATAGGTAGAAGCAGGGGCCAGGGCTGGCCCTAGCACTGGTCGCACACGGTGCAACAGTCTTTACACCTTCTCCATTAATTCCCTCACTACCACTCACCAACAATACACATCATCTCTCTATAGCACCTGTCTGACAAAATACTCATAGTTTACTCACACTCAGTTCTGTGATGTGAATGGTACATCTTCTTTGTACCAGGTACTTTAACCTTCAGCACTGTGTGGGTGAAAGAGTGCCCATTTGACTGCATGGTAAGCAATGCAACTGTGTGAGAGTAGGGTAAAAGGAGTGACTACAGGGTGAGTGAGGTGACCATATGAATTTGGGTTTGGCTGTAAGTGCAGAGTGGGACAAATTAGTGCATGGTTAGTGATGGCCCTAGCACTGGTCGCACACGGTGCAACAGTCTTTCCACCTTCTCCATGAATTCCCTCACTACCACTCACCAACAATACACATCATCTCTCTATAGCACCTGTCTGACAAAATATTCTTAGTTTACTCACACTCAGTTCTGTGATGTGAATGGTACATCTTCTGTGTACCAGGTACTTTAACATTCTGCACTGTGTGGGTGACAAGAGTGCCCATGTGACTGCACGGAGAGCAATGCAACAGTGTGAGAGTAGGGTAAAAGGAATGACTACAGGTTGAGTGAGGTGACCATATGAATTTGGGTTCTGCTGTAAGTGCAGAGTGGGACAAATTAGTGCATGGTTAGTGATGGCCTTGTTTGAGTGAGCTACAGATTGAGCAGTGAGGGGGGACAGGTGAGTGTAGTGTCACATGAGTGCAAGATGAGAAGTGTGCTCGTGTGACTGCAGGGTGAGATACAGAGTGAACAATGCAAGCACATTTTTAGTGCAGAGTGATCACTGTGAGAGCAGGGTGAGCGGGTGAATGTTGTGAGTACATGGTGATCAGTGTGAGTGCATTATGATCACTGTGAGTGCAGGGTGAGCGGGTGAATGTTGTGAGTGAATGGTGATCAGTGTGAGTGCATGGTGATCAGTGTGAGTGCATTGTGATCAGTGTGAGTGCATTGTGATCGCTGTGAGTGCAGGGTGAGCGGGTGAATGTTATGAGTGCATTGTGATCAGTGTGAGGGCATTGTGATCACTGTGAGTGCAGGGTGAGCGGGTGAATGTTGTGAGTGCATGGTGATCAGTGTGAGTGCATTGTGATCAGTGTGAGTGAATTGTGATCGCTGTGAGTGCATTGTGATTGCTGTGAGTGCAGGGTGAGCAGGTGAATGCTGTGAGTGCATTGTGATCACTGAGTGCAGGGCGATTGGGTGAATGGTGTGAGTGCATGGTGATTGGTGTGAGTCATTGGTGATCAGTGTGATTGCAAGGTGATCAGTGTGAGTGCAGGGTGAGCGGGTGAATAGTGTGAGTGCATGGTGATCAGTGTGAGTGCATTGTGATCAGTGTGAGTGCATTGTGATCGCGGTGAATGCATGGCGATCGCTGTGAGTGCATGGCGATCAGTGTGAGTGCATCGTGATCAGTGTGAGTGCATTGTGATCGCGGTAAGTGCATGGCGATTGCTGTGAGTGCATTGGGATCAGTGTGAGTGCATGGCGATGAGTGTGAGTGCATTGTGATCGCTATGAGTGCATTGTGATCGCTATGAGTGCATGGTGATCAGTGTGAGTGCATTGTGATCGCTATGAGTGCATTGTGATCGCTATGAGTGCATTGTGATCGCTATGAGTGCATGGTGATCAGTGTGAGTGCATTGTGATCGCTATGAGTGCATGGTGATCGCTATGAGTGCATGGTGATCGCTATGAGTGCATGGCGATCAGTGTGAGTGCATTGTGATCGCTATGAGTGCATTGTGATCGCTATGAGTGCATGGTGATCGCTATGAGTGCTATGAGTGCATGGTGATCCCTATGAGTGCATTGTGATCGCTATGAGTGCATGGTGATCGCTATGAGTGCATGGTGATCAGTGTGAGTGCATAGTGATCGCTATGAGTGCATTGTGATCGCTATGAGTGCATTGTGATCGCTATGAGTGCATGGTGATCGCTATGAGTGCATGGTGATTGCTGCGAGTGCAGGGTGAGCGTGAAAGTGTAGGCGAGAATGAGAAGTGAGTGCATGGCGATCAGTGTGAGTGCATTGTGATCAGTGTGAGTGCATTGTGATCGCTGTAAGTACCTGGCGATCGCTGTGAGTGCATGGGGATCAGTGTGAGTGCATTGTGATCGCTATTAGTGCATTGTGATCGCTATGAGTGCATGGTGATCAGTGTGAGTGCATTGTGATCGCTATGAGTGCATTGTGATCGCTATGAGTGCATTGTGATCGCTATGAGGGCATGGTGATCAGTGTGAGTGCATTGTGATCGCTATGAGTGCATGATGATCGCTATGAGTGCATTGTGATTGCTATGAGTGCATGGTGATCAGTGTGAGTGCATTGTGATCGCTATGAGTGCATTGTGATCGCTTTGAGTGCATTGTGATCGCTATGAGTGCATGGTGATCAGTGTGAGCGCATTGTGATCGCTATGAGTGCATGGTGATCGCTATGAGTGCATGGTGATCGCTATGAGTGCATGGCGATCAGTGTGAGTGCATTGTGATCACTATGAGTGCATTGTGATTGCTATGAGTGCATGGTGATCCCTATGAGTGCATTGTGATCGCTATGAGTGCATGGTGATCGCTATGAGTGCATGGTGATCAGTGTGAGTGCATTGTGATCGCTATGAGTGCATTGTGATCGCTATGAGTGTATTGTGATCGCTATGAGTGCATGGTTGTCGCTATGAGTGCACGGTGATTGCTGCGAGTGCAGGGTGAGCGTGAAAGTGAAGGCGAGAATGAGAAGTGAGTTGTCTGAAAGCAGGGTGCATTCCCAGAAACTTGAAGTGTAGGGTTTCAGATATAAGTTAAACTATTGCTATAATGGCATTAATCAGGGATTGAGGGTGGAGGAAATAAATAATGTGCTGATCCTGCAACAAACTTCCAGTCTTATGATTAGAGTTACCAGCTCATTATTTTGATGGCCCAGAAATAAGCAGTCACCTAAAGCTGTATTTTTTGCACTTATCTGTGAATACTTAGAACAGCAAATATAAATAGAAAGCAGTTTTAATTGTGTCACTTTTAATTGTGTTCAAGGGCTGCCTCAATGATCCATGACTGAAAATTAAAGAGAACAAAGACAGAAAAGTCACATAAATAATTATTACATACTTTTTTTTTATAACTCTATTTAGTGTCAAGAGCAGGCATTTTTCTTGTGGCAACCCAACTTTATATTCCTTTTCATTAAATGAATTCTCACACTACAGCAGTAAGTGAAAAAATACAAATGTAAGGAATAGGCAGAGTGGGGGCCCAGGGGGTACTGGAACCATAAAAAACATTAAGCCTCTGTAACCAGTTTACAAAGGCATGTAAATTTGCTAATGGTCTTTAAAGACCTGTGAAAAACTCTGGCGTGCTAGAGATAAGACTTCAGACACTGCCCAGCCGAGCCCCCAGCAGCTCGAGTTTCACTGCAGCAGCCTGGGCTGAGACACAGGATGGGGGAAGAGGGTGGCTGAAGCCCTGGAGGCCAGGGCAGAAGTGAGACTGTGAATGCGCGACCCCCTTCACACCACTCCACGGCCCCGATGGGGGTCGCGCCCCACAGTTTGAAGACCCCTGGCCTAGAGTAATGAAATCCTTCCAAAATGGTGTGTCTAATTTCCGGCTAAGGCCTGCAATATTCCATGTTACAATGCTATATCCTTCCTCTGAAATGGTGGTTACAGACCTACATACAGGGGTGGCTAAACTCACTTTTTCAGGTGTAACAGACATCACCACAGTTGTTATCGGCGGAGTTATGGCTAGTTCCCCTGGGGGCTCACTAGTACCTGCTACTGAATAGGACATTTCGCCGTCATATAATTGCAGGGGGGAAGGTAGTGGGACCTCAGAACTATATTGTGTACTTCCTCCTGATGGAAGTCTATAGGATCATGATTCTGCTCCTCATCATAGCCCAACATAAGTCATTCATTTATCTTCTAACGAATCCAGAGCCTGAAATCTGTTGTAAGTTGGGTCAGTGAAACCGGGCAATGGTTTTAGGAATGAGAACATTTTGTTGGGATTGAGATTGCGGTTGCAGCTTAGATTTTCATAACTTTTTGTTGCCATCAGGTGCCTGTAAAAATATCCTAGGGGAAGTAGGGTTGTATTATACTCCCATTGTGACGGGGGAGGGCCATTAGCAAGTGTGTTCCGTGCCCATCCTGTGGATCTAAAATGTATAATTATACAGTCACCCCCGAAATTCTTCTTAAATGGACCAACCCATCCCACCCTTTGTGTTAACAGTACCTGGTTTGCCCCTTCCATTGGGAAACCACAAACATTGGACAACCAATGCAAGGTTTTATTTTTGAGTGTTTCATGGTTTTCCAATTGGTCTACCCTTAACTTTGGCACATTTACAAGGACCACTACATAGGCACCGCATTCAGTTGGCAAATTAATAAATGCCTGAACCGTATTTGTAGCAAGAGGCATGGACTCAAAATCACCTATCTTAGCAGCTTCCGTCGGAGCTGACTTTTCCTTTTCTCTCAGGGTAGGGGCAGGAATTAGTGTTTTTTCATGAGGGATAGGAGTAACCTTAGGTATTTCCCTGGGCTCTAAGTTTTCGTTTTGTGACCTCTCTATGGTGGTCTTACTCAGTTTGGGAGCCATTAAAGGGCTTCTACTACCCATGGTACTATCTTCCCTCTTTTTGCCACTATTTTCTTTCAGCCTAAGATTGTCTCGTTGTATCCCCATACTTATTTTTTCCAAGTTGCCACTTAATTTATTTACCTCCCTGGCTAAGTTGTCAACCTTTTCATGGAGGGGCCTAATCAGCTCAATTAATTTATCATATATGCCTTCATGTTAGGAAAACTATGGGCCGCTACTAGATTTTGTTTGGATCTCGTGGTAACCATATTCCCCTTTGTAAAAGTTCTTTTGTCCTTTTTTACTTTCAGTTTACCCTGCCCTAACATTTTCTTTTTAGGTCCCTTGATTTTATTTGGGGAGGCAGGTGAGATATATGGGGGAATGTCCACGGCCGATAGCCTAGGAGTAGTGGAAATACGAGAGTCATCAATATTAATAGAATCCTCTAATAATCCTGTATCCGGGATATCTTCATTAATAGGACTAGACTGTATACTCAAATTAACCTGATCACCCAACACAATGCTAGACCCCATGGAAAGGCGTCTCTCTGTGCGATCAATTTCTTCAGTAAGGACACTAACTGCCTTTACCAGGTAGGTATCTATAGTGTTACAAGCATTTTCTAGCAATGGCTTTGCATGTCTCCTTGCCATTGTTAACTCCTATCGATAAGCACTCCACAATACAAAGCTCTACTACACCAGATTAAATAGTTGTGTAGTACTAAAAAAAAGCCGAAAAGCTATAGATCTTACCCCGACAGCATAATTACAAAACTTTGTATTACATGCAATGTTCGATGTTAGGACAAGTTGCGGTATCCGCGGGACAGTTTTTAGAGGGGGGGCCCAGCCCAGCCTCCTCCGGCCCCTGACGGCCACAGACGGCCCGCCCTTTGCCCGGGCTTAGCCAGCGCTAAACTACAGGTGATTAAATCCAGATGAAAAGGTGGAGGGGCTGATGGTGCGCTCGCGGCCCTGCTGGCTCCTGGGGCTGCGAGTCCTGCCGAGTTGCCTGCCCCCACCGCTGCTTCAGGCTCCACACAAACGACGCATCTCTGCATCATTTTAAAGACCTGTAATGTAAATCTGACGCAGTAGGCTATTTCATACAGACACCGCTTGAACGCAAATCTATAAGACAAGTCAAATGAATCAGGCACACTGCACACGTTAAAAGAAGGAAATCTCTTCAACTGTTAATTTGACTTGTAATGTTTGACCTCATTTAGTCACATCTACCTAATTTTAAAAAATAATTATCTTTTTTGTTCTGCAGATTACCTACCGTACTTCTATTGGACTCCATATCACATTTTGTTTATTATGATGTTTTGTTAAAGTTATGTTTCTAGTTATTTATTGAATTGTTATCTTTAAGTTACATTTCCAGTTATTTATTGATTGAATAAAAGTTAATAAAAAAAAAGTATATACCTCTTTTTTGGGGGGGAAGAGGGATAAGCTTTCCCCAATAGAAATGATATTTATATTTTGAAGTATAATTCTGAGACTAACTCTTTACCAGATCTTTACCAGAGTCTATACCTATGACTAACGGTTCCTATGGAAAAGTTTAAAAACTCCAGCACAGTGACTTTTTTCCATTACCAACATAGTGTGGTGAACTTCTAACCTCTGTGCTCATTTAAGTGTTCCATGAAGTGTTACTATGGTAACAGGCAGAAAGCTGTTTGGGGGTAGAGTTGAACGGTACTGGCTGTACAAAAACCGTTATATTAACCCTGGATCCTCTACAAGACCAAAAGGAAAGCAAACTAAAACAAAACACTGTGTACCAGATTTACAACCCCCTTGCACGACTTTCACGTCCAAGGCCCCCCCTACAAAATTAGAAGTGTGTGGGCCTCAACAACCCCCTCAAGCCCCTGAAACTACCACCCCCGGAAATCTGTGTATTATGAGAGTCAGACTGCATGACCCTATGCCTAGAGCACTCGAGAGCCCTGGTGACCGCAACGCCCGACGGACGGCTCATGCAGTGTCCCGGGGTGCCTACCGCCACGGGGTGACACCATATAAGCAAAAGGCACAAGTCGGAACTGAGGACTACCTCTCTTCCAAATTTGGTGTAATTCCGTTCAGCCATTTGGGCTGTAGCCGTGTCTAAAGGTCCTATGAGAAATTGCATGAAGAAAACACGTTTTGGGACCCCCCTTTTTTCTCTACCCCCGCTTGACCAACCACCCCCAAACTTTCAGGGAAAGAGCGGAACTGAGCTGGTCAAAAGTTTGGAAAATTTCAAGAAGATTCATCAATCGACACTAAAGTTATTGCCAATAGAATATTGCATTTTTCCTATGGATAATAGGTCCTAACTACAACTACCTACTGGCGACCGACAGTAGGTAATATATATACATATATATATATACATTTTATCCAGTTTACATATGCACTTTATTTATATCATTGTACTGTATTGAAGTATGTTTACATTGAGAAGAGTGATGTGTTTATCTCTAGTTTACATAAGCACCAGCACTTTAAAGGTGCTAGGTAACACTATAAGTTAAAGGCTAAAATTGGAAATGTTTTTGGTCTCCGGAAACATACTTTTAGATGGATATGAATAATGATCTGCCTCTAAATTATATATAGGTCATGAAGAATTATATACATTTGAGTCTGCACTTTCTAGTGAATTAACTTGAAGTCTAAATATCAATGATTGAACAATGCCTATTTGCACTATAGCACTTGCACTTTAAATCTGTTGGAATTTGCACCCAACATGAACAGGCAATTGCCGCTATATTTTAATAAAAGGTGAAATTTCCTATAGCTCCATGCATTTGCACTTTTGTAATTGTATAATGCACGATCTGTAATTTAAATAGTTTGTGTTTTAATACGAATGTGAAAATGATTGAAAAAATTGAGGAATAAATATTCCCAAATAATAGTAATGATTTATGGCTACAAATATCCATGAATTCTGATTTAATATTGGATAAATTGAGAGCAAATGGAAAGTAAGCTGAACCGTTATGTCTCTGAATACTAGGAGGAACATATTGAAATATGGCCACCGCATTATGTTATGCTGAGTCCTACCGGTAGAATGTTGTGTCCTTTGTTAGTTTTTACCACCACTGCAGTATGTATTTTAATCTGAAAAAATGCTGGTTCAACATCGTGAACAAGGAAGCAGGAGACTTCCGAAATGCGTTAATGTGAATTCGTCGAAATATAAATAAACTGATTACTTTTACCCTACCTTGGAGTGCCGGATGATTATCTTTTCTACATTTGGATGATCCTATACTCGATATATATATATATATATATATATATATATACATATATGTATATATATATATATCCACAACAAAACAGGTTACCCCATATGGAAGAGCCTCAACAGGTAAGTTGTATTCCAAAGCATTTTATTCACGAGGGCTGCAAACATGGAAAGGCAAGAGCGTCATCTGTAGTGCATTGCCAGACGCGTTTCGAGTCCTCTATGACCCTTAATCATTGGCGTTCTCACATGGCAACAGGACCGGCATCTGCAACTGAATTTATTTTCATCTGAATTTATTTTCAAAGAAACGCCCCAGTGGGCGTGGCCGTGAACTTCTCTGGCCTTGTGGTATTTGTAGTTGCTTATAATAATGTCTCAAGTGAGTCCGTCCTGAAATTGCCGTGAAATTAAGAACAACTTGTTGCCCCAGTGGGATGATGTTCAGTCCTGCACATAAAATGCTGCATATTCCGCCTTCGTGATGGATTTACCTCTCTTTACGATGTCACTACGTGGCTTCATCTTGAGAACGCTGCGCTTGCAGCTGGGCGTCTCCCGCGGCCGGAGCTGACCGCTTCAATCCACAACAAAACAGGTTACCCCATATGGAAGAGCCTCAACAGGTAAGTTGTATTCCAAAGCATTTTATTCACGCAGCGCAGCGTTCTCGAGATGAAGCCACGAGGTGACATCGTAAAGAGAGGTAAATCCATCACGAAGGCGGAATATGCAGCATGTTATGTGCAGGACTGAACATCATCCCACTGGGGCAACAAGTTGTTCTTAATTTCACTGCAATTTCAGGACGGACTCACTTGAGACATTATTATAAGCAACTACAAATACCACAAGGCCAGAGAAGTTCACGGCCACGCCCACTGGGGCGTTTCTTTGAAAATAAATTCAGATGAAAATAAATTCAGTTGCAGATGCCGGTCCTGTTGCCATGTGAGAACGCCAATGATTAAGGGTCATAGAGGACTCGAAACGCGTCTGGCAATGCACTACAGATGACGCTCTTGCCTTTCCATGTTTGCAGCCCTCGTGAATAAAATGCTTTGGAATACAACTTACCTGTTGAGGCTCTTCCATATGGGGTAACCTGTTTTGTTGTGGATATATATATATATATATATATATATATATATATATATATATATCGATCCATCACCCCCTCCATTCAAGCAGGTAGGAGACTCCCTTGTCACCCGCTTAAAAGCGAATGCATTTCCGCTTAGGTTTAGCCTTCTTCAGCGCCGCGGGTGTAACTGCTTCAGGTGGTGGCACATTTCTCTGATACAAATACCACGCCCCACATTTTTAGTCCTGCATTGCTCCACCCCTTCTGGCCCAAATGCCAATCGCAATTGTCCCTGGTAAGTCGCATCGTGCACCGCGACTACTAGTCCCAGAATGCAGTTCATGTGTTCATTTCTGGTAATGGTTGCGTGGGGATAGGAAAATGCTGTGTTGGTAAGGGATAGACTCCCAACTCTGGCGCCGTAGAACAAACCGTTCCCTCTTGTCTCCTACCGTCTCAACCTTCACGTGCCTGGTGTCATCTAACCGGGGACAGGATGAAATGCATATCCTGCCCAGCGCGAAGCCAATCTGACTCCTTACTCCGCTACGATATCTCCCAGACCGGGAGGTGGGCTCTGGCATATCCCGGTAACCCAGGCAAATCCAAACACCACCCAAGCGGCAGCCAGCAGGTCAGAGCCTACTTAGTGAGACGGGGGCCTCTTTGCACGGTGCTGAAACCCGTATATATATATATATATATATATATATACACACACACACACACACACACATATATATATATATATATATATATATATATATATATATATATATATATACATATATATATATAAATCAAAGCTCCAAACATCCACAAACGATAAGTCTGTATAGAAAGCAGCACACGCAGTGGGTGATTCCTCAGAAGATTTTAATGAGGAACCTCACAGCATACGACGCGTTTCGCCAGAGGGCTTCGTCAAGTAATGCAAAGAGCAAAGGCGCTCAACTCATTTTTAAACAAACAATCGTGCATCCACATGGTTGTTGAAAAGCAAAGAAGGACAATAATTGTGGCATCAAATGGATCGGCCATCTTTAGATGGTAAATTCAGGCATGTGCGCATATATAAACACACAAAGAAAACCATCATTACTAGATATATATACATTATTTACATGAAATCCAACATAAATATGCTCGGAGTTACATGAAACATCTCGCCCAAGAATGGGCATGAACATTCATTCCATAAGCCTTCAATGCACAATGATATTCATGGGAATGCATAGAAGGGCTGTAGGTATGGTGATAAATGGGTCAGCCATCAGCAGATGGTACACCCAAACCTGTGCGCATATATAGACACAAGCAGAAAACAATCGTTTCTGAATGTATACATATATCTAGCCCACAAATGGGCATGAACATTAGTCCCATAAGCCTTCAATGCACAATACCGCCCTGAATGGGCAAAACACAGGAAAGCAGTGATAAAGGTACCATTGATCAGAGTACCTAACAATGTAGAGGGGCAACATTAACTTCTGCTGGTATACAAATTTCCCCCCAATTTTATGCTAGCAGTGTTGAAATGATCGTAAAGCTAATCTTAGAGATATATTCATACTGCAATAACATGCCATCTGGCAGATTCGTGAATATCTGTGCCCACACTGGGCTATGTATCAACTGCTACTCCTGTAGGAAAGAAAATATCAAGTGGATGCACCCACAAATATCAAATCGAATATTATCTATTTACAAATATCTAAAACCAGAATTACTGACATGAAAAGAGACCTAATGAGAAACTATTTACATATGAGAGAATGTCCCGATACAAAAGAATCACAAGCAGAACAGACATGTTTAACCCAAATGAACCGAAAGTTCTTCATGCATATTAAGGCCGTTCGGGTGTTTGCTCTGCAGATCAATAATATATCGGGACTCCAATCTCCGCAGTTTTTGTAAACGATCACCCCCCCTGATACTAGCTGCTACACTATCGAGACAGATGTAAGTTAACAGATCCCTGTTGCTCTTGTGTTTTTTCTCGAAGTGCCTCGCTACGGGGTAAGTGACATCCTTTTTAGCTATTGCACGCATGTGCTCTAGTATCCTTAGTTTCACAGCATTGGTGGTACTGCCAATGTAGTTTAAACCGCAAGGGCAGGTGAGACAGTAGATTACATATGCAGTAGAGCACGTCAGGAACTTCATTATCTTTTTAGGTGTAGAAAGACCTGGCACATTATAAGCAAGCGTCCGCTTGCTATATTTGCAGGCCTTACACCGGCCACATGGATAGAAGTCATTCAGGACAGGGAGTTTCGATTTCTTCTCAGGAGCAATGTAATGACTCGAGACCAACTGGTCTCTAAGAGATCTCGCCTTCCTGAACGTTACAAGGGGATTACTGGGTAACTCAGCTTTGATGATATTGTCTGACATAAGAATACTCCAATTCTTTTTGAGTATCTTTTTAATTTGCCCAGCATTACTGGAAAAAGTGGTGATTAAACGAAATGCACCGTTTTTGGTTTTGACAGTTTTTTTCGTCTCCAACAGTAATCACTGTTGGAGACGAAAAAAACTGTCAAAACCAAAAACGGTGCATTTCGTTTAATCACCACTTTTTCCAGTAATGCTGGGCAAATTAAAAAGATACTCAAAAAGAATTGGAGTATTCTTATGTCAGACAATATCATCAAAGCTGAGTTACCCAGTAATCCCCTTGTAACGTTCAGGAAGGCGAGATCTCTCAGAGACCAGTTGGTCTCGAGTCATTACATTGCTCCTGAGAAGAAATCGAAACTCCCTGTCCTGAATGACTTCTATCCATGTGGCCGGTGTAAGGCCTGCAAATATAGCAAGCGGACGCTTGCTTATAATGTGCCAGGTCTTTCTACACCTAAAAAGATAATGAAGTTCCTGACGTGCTCTACTGCATATGTAATCTACTGTCTCACCTGCCCTTGCGGTTTAAACTACATTGGCAGTACCACCAATGCTGTGAAACTAAGGATACTAGAGCACATGCGTGCAATAGCTAAAAAGGATGTCACTTACCCCGTAGCGAGGCACTTCGAGAAAAAACACAAGAGCAACAGGGATCTGTTAACTTACATCTGTCTCGATAGTGTAGCAGCTAGTATCAGGGGGGGTGATCGTTTACAAAAACTGCGGAGATTGGAGTCCCGATATATTATTGATCTGCAGAGCAAACACCCGAACGGCCTTAATATGCATGAAGAACTTTCGGTTCATTTGGGTTAAACATGTCTGTTCTGCTTGTGATTCTTTTGTATCGGGACATTCTCTCATATGTAAATAGTTTCTCATTAGGTCTCTTTTCATGTCAGTAATTCTGGTTTTAGATATTTGTAAATAGATAATATTCGATTTGATATTTGTGGGTGCATCCACTTGATATTTTCTTTCCTACAGGAGTAGCAGTTGATACATAGCCCAGTGTGGGCACAGATATTCACGAATCTGCCAGATGGCATGTTATTGCAGTATGAATATATCTCTAAGATTAGCTTTACGATCATTTCAACACTGCTAGCATAAAATTGGGGGGAAATTTGTATACCAGCAGAAGTTAATGTTGCCCCTCTACATTGTTAGGTACTCTGATCAATGGTACCTTTATCACTGCTTTCCTGTGTTTTGCCCATTCAGGGCGGTATTGTGCATTGAAGGCTTATGGGACTAATGTTCATGCCCATTTGTGGGCTAGATATATGTATACATTCAGAAACGATTGTTTTCTGCTTGTGTCTATATATGCGCACAGGTTTGGGTGTACCATCTGCTGATGGCTGACCCATTTATCACCATACCTACAGCCCTTCTATGCATTCCCATGAATATCATTGTGCATTGAAGGCTTATGGAATGAATGTTCATGCCCATTCTTGGGCGAGATGTTTCATGTAACTCAGAGCATATTTATGTTGGATTTCATGTAAATAATGTATATATATCTAGTAATGATGGTTTTCTTTGTGTGTTTATATATGCGCACATGCCTGAATTTACCATCTAAAGATGGCCGATCCATTTGATGCCACAATTATTGTCCTTCTTTGCTTTTCAACAACCATGTGGATGCACGATTGTTTGTTTAAAAATGAGTTGAGCGCCTTTGCTCTTTGCATTACTTGACGAAGCCCTCTGGCGAAACGCGTCGTATGCTGTGAGGTTCCTCATTAAAATCTTCTGAGGAATCACCCACTGCGTGTGCTGCTTTCTATACAGACTTATCGTTTGTGGATGTTTGGAGCTTTGATTTATATAACGGGCACACCCCCGTTTTGGCGTGCACCCGCTCATGTGTGCAGCTAGCTGGTGTTTGGAGCTGGACATATATATATATATATATATACATATATATATGTATATGTAAATTCAACTTCTCCTTCCCTCCGGGTGAAGAAAGCAAAGGACACAGCGCGTTTCAGGGGTTTGCCATTTATTGAATCTCTTTGCATAACCAGGTTTCGGCTTGTGCCTTCGTCAGATGCCGAAATTCAAATGCTTGCTCTCCGTTCACTTGTTCTTTAAAGGCTCCTCCTCTCCATAGTTCAGGAACCTCACCTGCGTCGGCTCACTTTTTGTTGCCAATTCAGAGGACTACCAGTCCCACAGTGCAGCATTCAGGATATTCGATGCAGAACGGGGCCGCCATGATGTCACTACAATTTTCATTTTCTGCCCCCTTCTTTCTGCCACGCACTTCTCTGCACCAGCAACGGAGACGCCAAACTGTAGCTCGCGTCTCACCAAGCAGTCTTGGTCCGCCGTACAACAGCGGCTTCCTGGTATCAGATTGGTGAGTGGCGGGTCACGGTAAAGTTCAATATGTATATATATAAAAATCCCGAGGCTTCGCCACAAAGCAAGGTGTACTGCTGAGATGTGAGGCCCCCTCCACCCACTGGGGAACAATTGTGAACTATTTGCGAGGGTTCATTCTACTCACTGTGAGTTTCTTATTGTTAGGCACTACGAGTCCCAAGATGCCAGGAGCCACGCCCACAAACAGGGCAGGACTTTGAATAAAATGAGTGCTACGAAACAAGAATGAACTCGAGCAGCCAGCACACAGCCATTGAGAAAGAGGACGGAGATCCTTGAAACGCGTCTGGAATGTGAGCTTAAGAACTATGAAAGAGGCGGTCATCACACTGCAGTGTTATCGGCAGGCGGAGTCCAAATAAATGGAAGAAATAAGATTTGTTTGAGGGTTCTTTCACGGGGGCAACCCTTTTCGAATTTCATATTTGTGGCTGGCCCGGCAGCGAAAGGATCCCGCTGCCTCAACGGCAGACCAGTGCTGTGTCAAGATTGAGACAGCACGAAATGGATGCAAAAATTCCGAGGCTTCGCCACAAAGCAAGGTGTACTGCTGAGATGTGAGGCCCACTCCACCCACTGGGGGAACAATTGTGAACTATTTGCGAGGGTTCATTCTACTCACTGTGAGTTTCTTATTGTTAGGCACTACGAGTCCCAAGATGCCAGGAGCCACGCCCACAAACAGGGCAGGACTTTGAATAAAATGAGTGCTACAAAACCAGAATGAACTCGAGCAGCCAGCACACAGCCATTGAGAAAGAGGACGGAGATCCTTGAAACGCGCCTGGAATGTGAGCTTAAGAACTATGAAAGAGGCGGTCATCACACTGCAGTGTTACCGGCAGGCAGAGTCCAAATAAATGGAAGTAATAAGATTTGTTTGAGGGTTCTTTCACAGGGGCAACCCTTTTCAAATTTCATATTTGCGGCTGGTCCGGCCGCGAAAGGATCCCGCTGCCTCAACGGCAGACCAGTGCTGTGTCAAGATTGAGACAGCGCGAAATGGATGCAAAAATTCCGAGGCTTCGCCACAAAGCAAGGTGTACTGCTGAGATGTGAGGCCCCCTCCACCCACTGGGGGAACAATTGTGAACTATTTGCGAGGGTTCATTCTACTCACTGTGAGTTTCTTATTGTTAGGCACTACGAGTCCCAAGATGCCAGGACCCACGCCCACAAACAGGGCAGGACTTTGAATAAAATGAGTGCTACGAAACCAGAATGAACTCGAGCAGCCAGCACACAGCCATTGAGAAAGAGGACGGAGATCCTTGAAACGCGTCTGGAATGTGAGCTTAAGAACTATGAAAGAGGCGGTAATCACACTGCAGTATTACCGGCAGGCGGAGTCCAAATAAATGGAAGAAATAAGATTTGTTTGAGGGTTCTTTCACAGGGGCAACCCTTTTCGAATTTCATATTTGCGGCTGGCCCGGCCGCGAAAGGATCCCGCTGCCTCAACGGCAGACCAGTGCTGTGTCAAGATTGAGACAGCGCAAAATGGATGCAAAAATTCCGAGGCTTCGCCACAAAGCAAGGTGTACTGCTGAGATGTGAGGCCCCTTCCACCCACTGGGGGAACAATTGTGAACTATTTGCGAGGGTTCATTCTACTCACTGTGAGTTTCTTATTGTTAGGCACTACGAGTCCCAAGATGCCAGGAGCCACGCCCACAAACAGGGCAGGACTTTGAATAAAATGAGTGCTACGAAACCAGAATGAACTCGAGCAGCCAGCACACAGCCATTGAGAAAGAGGACGGAGATCCTTGAAACGCATCTGGAATGTGAGCTTAAGAACTATGAAAGAGGCGGTCATCACACTGCAGTGTTACCGGCAGGCGGAGTCCAAATAGATGGAAGAAATAAGATTTGTTTGAGGGTTCTTTCACAGGGGCAACCCTTTTCGAATTTCATATATATATACATATATATATATATATATATATATATATATATATATATATATATATATATTACCTACTGGCGGTCGCCAGTAGGTATATATAGTTAGGATTTTTTCTCTATGGGTTTTTTGAAAATTCTATGTCTAATAACTTTGGCGTTTGTGGACGGAATTGGCTGAAATTTTCAGGAAAATGGCACATTTTGTTTCTGAGCAGCCCTTGAAAATTTGGGGGGGGTTCGTCCAGTGGGGGCCGAGAAAAAAGGGGGGTCCCAAAACGTGTTTTTAACATTGAGTTTTCCATAGGGCGGTTGGCCTCACTTTTAGCCCGAACGGCTGAATGGATTTGCACGAAACTTGGCAAAATTGTAGGGACTGGTAGCCCGATGTGCCTTTTGTAGGTCTCAATATATGTGCTCCAGTGGATTTTGAGAAATTAACGTTTAAAAAAAGATATATATCTGTAAGCGCGGACCAGGCAGCGCTCTGGTTCGCGGACTTTTCGCGCAACGGAGCTTTGTGAAGCGAAGCTGATTGGTTCTCCGGCGTCTGTCAACATTCCAAACAGTCCGTAGCGGCCGCCATCTTGTCTCTCGGTAGGATCGAGAGACAAGAGGAGGTCAAAACAAAGGGGGAAATAACTATAAGGGGGCATAGTAGATCCTCGCTGACCCCCTAGGTTTGATGTGGAGGTTTTAAAAGGGCCCCGCGGGGCAAAAAAAAAAAAAATAATAATAATTGAACGGCTGAATGGATTTGCACGAAACTTGGCAAAATATTAGGGACTGGTAGCCCGATGTGCCTTTGCTAGGTCTCAATATATGTGCTCCAGTGGATTTTGAGAAATTAACGTTCAAAAAAAGATATATATCTGTAACAGCGCTCCGCTTCGCGTAACGGAGGTTTGCGAAGCTGATTGGTCATTCTGTCACTGGGCTATAGTTGGGGTACATCTGGCTGATATTTGGGCTACATTTGTTTTTTTGTGTGTCTGGCGGCCATCTTTGGGCTACATTGGGCTACATTGGGCTTCATTGGGCTACATTCGGCTAATTAGCAAATAGCTCATCGCAAACTAGGAATGGTAAAGAATCGCTATTTATTCCTTAAAGTTCGCTATTTAGGAAATGCAAATAACTTTGATGATACATATGGCGGTTCATCTCTAACAAGATAAGAAGCATAGGGATACATTTATGATGACTGGCGCATCACCAGGGATGTGTTAGTCATTCTGTGCCGCTGTTCCGTCACCTATGGTGTGCTGCATTTACAATGCGGCGCATCATGGGGCAAAAACAGCACAGATGCGTGATGTATCTGTGCCGTAAAGGTGGCGCATTGCTGGAGTTGTATCGCAAGTGTGATGAAGCTCCAGCAAGGGTCGGGGGTGCCCCTGTCGCAGGGTTTCTGTTCTCACACAGAACTGTGGACAGAGGATTGGAACCTCGGCGAATGCATTGCTGGAGTTGTATCGCAAGTGTGATGAAGCTCCAGCAAGGGTCGGGGGTGCCCCTGTCGCAGGGTTTCTGTTCTCACACAGAACTGTGGACAGAGGATTGGAACCTCGGCGAATTAGGGTGTCCCAAAACTCACGTTAGTAATCAAAAACTATTTAGCAAGCTAGGTACAGTGTCACATTGGATATAACAAACTCTCAATGTTTAGACAATCCAGAATATGAACTTATAGTACCTCAGGATACGTGGAACTCATGAACAGTCGGTCGTTATAGATTTCTTAGAAACCAGAACATGGAGTTAAGAAGAACAGATGTGTATTTGAAATGTTTATTTACTAATGCCGTCTTCTCAGGCGTAGTACCTTAGATAATAAAAGTACACATATTATCAGTAGCAAAATTACCAGCATAGTTACTAGTACATAAAAAGTGAATGGTGATAGTATGTTAACATGCTGTAAATGAATAAGAGTTAGCAACACTTATAAGCAGCCGCGGGCCGTGGAGGGAGTTACGGTGAGGCAGGGAGGCGGGGAGGGGGAGAAGCAGGGTGGAGAATACAAGTACACATATTATCAGTAGCAAAATTACCAGCATAGTTACTAGTACATAAAAAGCGAATGGTGACAGTATGTTAACATGCTGTAAATGAATAAGAGTTAGCAACACTTATAAGCAGCCGCGGGCCGTGGAGGGAGTTACGGTGGGGCAGGGAGGCGGGGAGGGGGAGGGGCAAGGTAGAGAGGGCTCCACCCTGCTTCTCCCCCTCCCCGCCTCCCTGCCCCATCGTAACTCCCTCCACGGCCCGCGGCTGCTTATATCTCACCCTCCCTAATACACATATTATATTATTTGCTAAGAAGGTCTCTTTGTGTTGGTTTAGGGCGTGCCCATACTTTAGTGTCTTAGATTTGAAGGAATCACATCAGCATACACCAGCTCTCTCTTCATGTGAACCGCATCAACTGTTGTGTATGTGTGTTCGGCAAAGCAATATAAAACCCGCCTCATGCCCAGAATTGGCAGAAGTTGCACTTATGTTATGAGTATGAAGTCGTGGAGATCAGACCTCATAACAATTCTGTATCGTGTTGTTCTTGAAACTTTAGCACTCGCTGTACAGATATAGTTTAACAAGTAAAGCAGATAGTAGACCAATAACATATTATTCTCATGTAAACCACGATGAACTACTAGGTGGAAAGCTAAAGCAACAACTAAGTGTCGTGTGCAGAAGTTGCAAAAAAGGAAAAATGGCGTTTAAACCGGTAATGAGCCCATGCTAACTTAACACGGTGTAAAGATATCCAGGACCTAGATGACACCTCCTCATGATCCGGAAACGAACTGAATAAGATAATAGAAGTGCCATCTCATGAGAGCAGATTGCAAGTTTATATGTGGACGGTCCCCAAGGTAAAGCATTAAAAACTAGGAAAATTCAATGCTAAAGAAAAATAAAACAGCCAAGTACTTTATCGAGTCTTAAGCCAATAGGCAAGGTAAATAATAAAAACTTGACAAATAAGTCAATGAATTGTCAATGAAATGCTAGTACTCAGCATATCAAACATGAAAAAGGTCTATGACATAGCTGTGTATGCAAAATAAGCTGCAACAGCCTCCAATAGGAAGTCACCGTCTTCATCCGAAAACAGTTCAGCCATCCAATTTAAAAGCGGAAAAGAACATACGTGCTCTCCCAGCACCGGATCCTCTATCACCATCAGAGGACAGCTCGGTGGGTTTTCAAGAAAGCTCTGTTCCAAGAAAGACTGTGCTGCCGCCAGTAAATTCCAGGGACCAAGTAGTCCATGCATCAATGCCACAGCCATAATCCTTTCGCCAGGACAAACCAACTCGTGAGTAATGATAGGAGTCATCAGCTGATTAAAGTCGACGTCAGGAGAAACCGGTCCGCAGAGACACAAATCAATGGCCCAATCGAAATCACAGGTCAGGCAGTGAAATACAGGCTGGACACAGGTGAAGTAGGAGAACCGAAAAGATAATCCATATGCCGTGCTTAATATCGCCAACGGCATTGTGCCATAATATTCTAGCATGCGATTCCGGAACAGTGTCAGCAGCTGCAGGGTCGGAGGTTGCATAGGAGGGACATCCATATTTAAAAATGTAAAAAAGCACAAGAGCGTCCGCTGGTAATGCAAGTAAAAATGCCAATCCACGAACCAGAGTGCAGAAAATACAATGAAAGGAAGCAGGGATGACTCCAAAGATTTTCTCAAATGAAGTCACGAGACCACTGGTAACAACTTTAAAAAAGTGTGCCAGGGATTTTGTGGAGGATGCGTTAAAGATAGTCGGAAACATGTTGCTGAAATTGAAAGGCAAACCTGTGTACGGGTGTTCGCTATGTGAAGTACGAAAGTTTCACGGGCCGAACTCAAGGCCACCTCTCTCTGAGACAAAAGAGCTCTTATTCTTGCCATGCCATTGAAACGTGTCCCAAGGTTGGTATTTGTGGCCAGATTGAAAACTCCCTATGTTCATGTGTGGGAGGAAATAGAACATTTCTGCAGCAAATAACCCGTTCACTTACTGTTACGATAAAAGGAATACTTTTAATTAACTCAGAACAATCTTCATTATTGAGCATCAAATAACTACCATTTTCCAACAACTTGAACGTGGGGATGATAGCAGGAACTGGCGTGCCTTGCAACACGCAAGCCATATTTGGTCGGTGTTTGTTGCATGAATCGTGTAACTGTATGTGCCTACACATTAGTGAATGATCTGGCGTCTCAGTGCATTCCTCTCCATTCAGATAAACTTCTTATTCATCTTTGAAACATCTGTATGTGTATGGAAGCGACCAGACCTCATGAACAAAAGCACTACCTAAAGGTTCATAACGACCTATTGGTATATATTTCATACAATTTGAAAACTTATATAAAGCAAAAGGCAGCGTTATTAAACCGTGGATAAGGCATGTTGCCAAAAAACCCGCAATCCTCTGCTGATGATGTCACTGAGCATGTCATGAATGATGTAATATGTGACATCATCAGCAGTGGATTATGGGTAATGGTATCTCTAGTTTACTCCCCTATAGCTGTCTTTCTTTTAACATAAGTGTGTGTTTCCTTCCCTTATACTTACTGTTTTTGGTTCGCTTCCAGTTCGCGTACCAGCGAGCGAACTAGGAAGCGAACTAAGAGAAATAGAGGTTGGCACAGTTCCAAATATTGTACCAATTTTTTAATAACGGGGAGGTAGTTCTGAAAAGAACTTTTTTTTTTATTTTTCTGAACATTTTTTTACTGTTTTTGAATTTTTCGGAACAGTTTTATATTTTTTGGGGTTTTTCTTGGAGGGGGCAATGAAAACGATTCATTGTAAAGGGCTCAACAGGAGCAACAAAACAAAAAAAAGAAGTATTTATTATTTTGGCCGTTTCGGACAAACTTGCATATGATAGTCAATAGCTCTGTGGATCAGAGTGATGCTTTTTTCTCCGTAGGAAATGAATCCATCGCAAAATGCGCAGGTGTGTTTTACATCACCAAATCTCATTTGTATATTTGGCACCATCTCCCTGCCCTCTGGTCCCGTTACTTCCGGTACAACAGATCTTCTGGCCATAATAGGGAGATTATCTAGGTCGTTCCGAAACTGTGCAGCACTGTAGTTGTTAGGATGCCACCTAGTCATATGGCGATGCATTGTGTAGTTTCCGAAACTGTATTTTTTGTCGGTCCCTCTGGACAGTCTATCTTGACATATAAGGCAAGTTACGTATCTTGCATTTACTTTTTTCTGACCTTTGGGAATTTTAAAAAATTGCCAAATGAAGTTTTCTTTCCGGTGAGACGTCTTGGGCTGCTCAGGCAAAAACTGCCTCTCTTCGTGCTCGTCCTCCTGTTCCTCTTCTTCTTCTTCTTGTTGAATTACAACTTGAGCAGGTGGTCCACTCTTCCTTGGATGTGGTGGAGGTGGTGGGGAAGCACCAGCTGAAGCTACTAAAGAAGCCATTGCTCAGTGATCACAAAGGGTCTTTCTCTCACAATGATGAAAGTCAGAGTGAGGAAAGAAGGAGGGATTTTCATCATTTGGGAAAAACAAGAGTTCTCAACCAATCAAAAGTGTTCATTTTAGATTATATGACCTAGTCTTACATCATTAGGAAACCAAAAGTGAAATGAACCAATGAAAAGTGTTATTACCAAGTCACATGACTTGCTGTGTTTACGTTAAGCGCTTTGCAGGGCCTCCCGGTTTGCTTCCAGAAACCTGCGCTTTGCGACTCGCTTCGCGTACCAGTTCGCTAACGTAGCACGTCATATGACGTATCACGCGACAACGTGAAACGTCATGCGGACGGGAGGCGTCACGATGTTGTTTTCTAACGCGGCACTTGCGGTAAAGAAACGTTTACCGGCTCGCGGTCTATTTCGCGGCATCAAGGTCAGCTAACGGGAAGCTTCCCGATTCGCGAATCGGGAACGAAGAAAAAAAAATATTTTAAAAAAAAATTATTCATAAACATATTAAATATATTTTTGGATTTAAAGAAGAATACATTTTACAGCTACAGATATTAGCTGTTAAAAAACCAATGAAATTCACAGAAAAAACCATAGGTTATAGACCATATATAGTTAGGAATTAGCATTTACAAAACCTTGAAAATTCACTGAAAAAACCATAGGTTATAGACCATATATAGTTAGGAATTAGCATTTAGAAAACCTTATTTTACTCACACAAAACCATTGAAATTCCATATATAGTTAGTTGCACTAACTATATATCGCGCACCCGCAATCCACTGCTGATGATGTCACATATTACATCATTCATGACATGGTCAGTGACATCACTGATGACATCACTGATGACATCTCAAATGACATCACTGATGACAACATCCCGTGACTGTATGTTTCTGTAAAGTTAAAATATGTCTTAGATATTGAAGAATGAGTGGATGTATAAGTGTCTGGATGAAGGATTTAGTAGGTGCGTGACTGACTGTATGAGTGAGTGATTAAATGTGTCTCACTGAATGCATGGGTTAGTGACTAAACTGTCTTAATTTGTGCATCATTATGTCTGTTGTGATGTAAACTGCTGCATGTGTTGATCATTAGCTATACGAGAGGCTATATGTGTTATTAATTGGTTGCCCAAGTATTTCTATGGGAGATTGAGTTTGTGTGGGGGTGGCTGGGAGGTGTGTGACTCTGTGCATAGATGTGTGAGCAGTTGATTCACTAGGTGTATGAGTTCAAGAGTGCATGTGGAAAAAGCTACATGGGCGGTTGACTGTGTGCATGAGTGTATTGATGAGTGAATGGATATCTCAATGCTACATGTCATAGTAAGTACATATGTAAAACACAGTACATGTGAGAGTTGGCATATATAAATAACTGTGCATGAGAGCCACTGAATGTGTGAGTGGCTGTATGGATCATTGTGAACTTGTATCAGGGATTGTATAAGAGAGTAAATATGTGTTAGTATATGTTTGAATAAGTAAGGTGTGTATAACTGTATAGTTGAGGAAATGGAGGTGAGATTGTTTCTTTGCATGACTGACTAGGTGTGTGAGTAACTCCATGGATGAGTGACAGTGTGTGAGTGTCTGTATACACTGAGTGTATCTAAGGTTATATTAGAGTCTGAAGAGGTTTATCGTATTAGCACAAGAATGATGTCAAATGAGATGTCATCAGTGATGTCATCAGTGATGTCATTTGAGATGTCATCAGTGATGTCATCAGTGATGTCACTGACCATGTCATGAATGATGTAATATGTGACATCATCAGCAGTGGATTGCGGGTGCGCGATATATAGTTAGTGCAACTAACTATATATGGAATTTCAATGGTTTTGTGTGAGTAAAATAAGGTTTTCTAAATGCTAATTCCTAACTATATATGGTCTATAACCTATGGTTTTTTCAGTGAATTTTCAAGGTTTTGTAAATGCTAATTCCTAACTATATATGGTCTATAACCTATGGTTTTTTCTGTGAATATATATATATATATATATATATATATATATAGCTACGATCTCAGCATTCTCTCACCAGAGCCCAGTCACGGATTCCATCGGCGCAGAAGAAGAGAGGAAGACCCAAGTGCAGGTGAGCAGTATTTTATTTAGTAGTTTGGAGGGCCCACCTCGACATTAACGTTTCGGCCTACCCAGAGGCCTTGGTCACATGACGCAATAGTAGAGGAAGGCAAAATTTAAAGTGCAAGTGCGTGATTGGTTTGGACAATGATTGGTTGTTACTGAGTCACATGCTCTAACTCCAGATAAAAATTCATGGGAGAAAGACTATAGAATATTTTCAATAAAAGGTCAATACCTGTTGTGTAACACATCAAACACAGATAGCAGCAATGTCGTATGTACATGGTTTGTGTCTTAAGTTTAATACCTTAGACATTTACACATCTTTTTATATATAGTAACAGCATTATTTCCGCGGAAATATATAAAAAATAAAAAATTACATTTTAAATAGTCATTTCCACTGTCCGATACTGGTTGTAAACATACTACAAAATAAATTCTTTTGCAAATGTAAGCAAACTGTACATGATTCAAAAAATGGGTTTAAATACCACATCATTTGTACCCAGGAATTAGGAATAATGATGCTGCAAATACATATTTGTGTTGTCAGGCGCACAATACTGTGATAAAAGCCTTGGAGGAGATAATATCGGTTTAAATACATTATCGCAGCCTCCCTATATACACACAATGATGACTCTACCAAGTATTATAATGTACTTGGAAAATTACATGTTCAAACCTTAGTGAATGTGCTTATGATTAAAAATTGTGAAAATCAAAAATTGTTTTGATTATATATATATATATATATATTCACTGAAAAAAACATAGGTTTCAGAACAGTTATAGTTAGGAATTAGCATTCAAAAAAAACTATTAAATTCACTGAAAAAAACCATAGGTTTCACACCAGTTATAGTTACCTGGAAATTTTACTGGCATAAAACCATTGAAATTCCCACGTTATAGTTAGTTGGACTCACTATAACTCGCGCGCCCGCAATGCACTGCTGATGATGTCACATATTACATCATTTATGACATGGTTAGTGACATCACTGATGACATCACTGATGACATCTCAAATGACATTACTGATGACATCTCAAATGACATCACTGATGACATCACTGATGACATCATCCAGTGACTGTGTTTCTGTAAAGTTTAAATATGTTTTACATATTCAAGAATGAGTGGGTGTATAAGTGTCTAGATGAAGGATTTAGTTGGTGCCACTGAATGCATGGGTTAGTGACTAAACTGTCTGAATGTGTGCATCAGCATGTCTGTTGTTGTGTAAGCTGCTGCATGTGTTGATCAATAGATACATGAGTCGCTATATGGTTTATTGATTGGTTGCCCAAGTATTTGTATGTGAGGCTGAGTGTGTGTGTGTGTGGCTGGTAGGTGTGTGACTCTGTGCATAGATGTGTGACCAGTTGATTCACTAGCTGTATGGGTTCAAGAGTGCATGTGGAAACAGCTGTATGGGCGGTTGACTGTGTGCATGACTGTGTTGGTGAGTGAATGGATATCTCAGTGCTACATGTCCAAGTAAGTACATATGTAAAACACAGTGCATGTGAGAGTTGGCATATATAAATGACTATACATGAGAGCCAGTGATTGCGTGAGTGGCTGTATGGATCAATGTGTACTTGTATCAGTGATTGTAAAAGAGAGTAAGTATGTGTTAGTCTATTTTTGTATAATTAAGGTTTTGTGTGTATAAATGTATAGATGAGAAAATGGGAGTGTGATTGATTCTTTGCATGACTGACTAGGTGTGAGAATAACTCTGTGGATGAGTGTCAGCGTGTGAGTGTCTGTATAGGTGTATGAGTGGATATGATAGTGTTCTATTGATGAGTGACTGTATGTATGAGTGATTGTATGTGTGAATGAGTGGATGTTTGTGTAGACCTAGAAATCAGTGAGTGCGTATGTAGTTACTGGTATTGGTGTGTCAATAATTTCAGGAATGCTATTTTGTATTTAACAGTGGGTGTATTAAATGTTAGATTAGAGTGTGAGGAGGTGCATTGCATTATCACATGGATGATGTCATCAGTGATGTCATCAGTGATGTTATTTGAGATGTCATCAGTGATGTCATCAGTGATGTCATTTGAGATGTCATCAGTGATGTCATCAGTGATGTCACTAACCATGTCATGAATGATGTAATATGTGACATCATCAGCAGTGCATTGCGGGCGCGCGAGTTATAGTGAGTCCAACTAACTATAACGTGGGAATTTCATTGGTTTTATGTCAGTAAAATTTCCAGGTAACTGTAACTGGTGTGAAACCTATGTTTTTTTTCAGTGAATTTAATAGGTTTTTTTAGTGCTAATTCCTAACTATAACTGTTTTGAAACCTATGGTGTTTTTCAGTGAATTTCATAGGTTTTTTAATAGCTAATTTCTGTAGCTAATAAATATTTTACTTTTTTATAATGAATCCTATATTGTATATTTATGTAATACTATTTTTTTTTTCTATAGTGATCATGTTTATTTTTTTAATTTTTTGTGTTTTGCCATGGAGCGCTCACGGTGCGCTTCCCGGTAAGCGCCCCAGTAAGCGCCCCGATGCGCGTACCGGGGAGCGTCTATTGCCGCGAACGAAAACAACATCGTGACGTATCGCGTAGCCGCGCTGTGCGTATGACTCCTAGGGCGCGTAGCGTAAGCGCGTCGGGTCATGTGACCTGAAAATAAAACTTTTTATTGGTTCATTTCACTTTTGGTTTCCTAATGATGTAAGGCCAGGTCATGTGACCTAAAAATAACACTTTTCATTGGTTCAGAACAGTTTTCTTTTCCAAATGATGAAAGACCCCACCTTTTTTCCTCATTCTACCTTTGTGCTTTGAGAGAGGTAGACCTGCAGTTATTTCAGTAGAAAATGGCTACATTAGCTGCAGCTGCTGGAGCTTCTGGACCACCACCACCACCACCACCACAAGGACCACCACAACTTCACAGTGGTGGAGATCAAGAAGAGGAGGAGGAAGAGGAGGAGGAGGAGGAGGTGGAGGAGGAGAGGAGATACCTCCCAGAGGACAATATTACCTACAAACCTAAAGAGCACATCATCTGGCAGTTTTTTTCAATCCCCAAGGACAACAAAAAAGTAAATGCGCCTAAGGCAACACTGCTTAATATGTCATCAGGAGCTGTCAAGGGGGAATCCCAACAAAAAATACTCCTTTGGCAACCACACCATGATCAGGCACATGCAACGCATGCATCCAAATAACTACGCTAGGGCAGAGGTCAGGGAACTGGCCAGAAACCCTGTCCAATGTTCTGCCAGCACCTCCCAAACTAATGTTCCCACCCCATCGGGACCGGAAGTTAGGGAGATGTGCTCCACCATACAAACAAAGTTTTCCAATTTTAAAATGATTTGTATTTTTTGTGGACAAACAATATGCTATGGAGAGAAAAGCATCACACTTATTAACCGTGCTTGGGATAACCACAAGTGCCCAAGGAAACATTAATTTTTTCCGCTTTTTTTTTGCTCCTATTGAGCCCTTTAGAATTCCCTGTTTTTTGTTTCTCCCCTTAAAAAAAAAAAAATATTTAAAACTGTTCAGAAAAATCAAAAAAAGTAAAAAATGTTCAAAAAAACAATAAAAAAATATAAAACAACAAAAAGAATAAAAAAACAGTTCTTTTTAGAACTACCTCTAATGTATAAAAAAAGCAACTTTTTTGGGAAACTCTGTCATGCTTTTTACTCCACGGTACGCTCCCCGGTACGAGTACCGGGGCACGTACCGGTCGCTCCCCCCGCGAAAATCGATTTTTTTTTTCGTTTTCAGCGCCGGGACCCTTTTATGTCCCCCACATCAAACCTAGGGGGCAGGGGGGGTCTACCCTGCCCCCTTTTGGTTATTTCCCCCTTTGTTTTTGGCCCCTCTTGTGTCTCTATCCTACCGAGACACAAGATGGCGGCCGCTCCAGTCTGTTTGGAATGTTTACAAACACCCAAGAGCCAATCAGCTTTCCGCTCGCGTATTCGCAGTACGCGCTACTGCGCGCCCCGGTGCGCGTACCGGGGCGCGCTTATAGATATATATATATTTTTTTAACCTAAATTACTCAAAATCCACTGGAGCACATATCTTGAGACATAGCAAAGGCACATCGGGCTACCAGTCCCTACAATTTTGCCAAGTTTGGTGGAAATCCATTCAGCCGTTCGAGCTAAAAGTGAGTCCAACCGCCCTATGGAAATTAACATGGGGAAAACACGTTTTGGGACCCCCCTTTTATCTCGACCCCCGCTTGACAAATCCCCCCCAAACTTTCAAGGAAGGACCGGAGAACCGCGAGGCAAATTTGAGGAAAATTTCAGGCAGATTCCTCAACCGGCGCCAAAGTTATTCCCAATAGAATGTTGCGGATTTCCTATGGAAAACAATCCTAACTATAACTACCTACTGGCGACCGCCAGTAGGTAATGTATATATATATATATATATATATATATATATATATATATATATATATATATATATATATATATATATATATATATATATATATATATATCAGAAAACACGTACCCTTTGGAAACATGGTCCTAACTATAACTAACCTTACCCGCTCCAATATATATACAATATACCTTGTGGAAACACAGGCCATTAGAGGTAGCAAAGATTAGAAATTAAGTATTTAAGATGTTTTGATAAGAACTTCACGAGAAACCATCAATATGAATGATTGGCGTTGGTAAACACACACAAAAGTTAGAATTGTGGAAAATGTATTAGGTGGTTATATCATGGAAAGGTTTTAGAAAGTTAAAAAAATGTTTTTGATAAACTCTGTCTTATTAATATTGTGGTTCATATAATATTGTTTTATGAAACTTTTGAATGCTAAAATTTGACCCGTTCGAATATATTTGGGTCCCTATTAGGATGGCGGGCGGTCGTTAGTCCGCCCGCCACCCTAGCGGAGGTGGGACCGTCCGCCAGTAGTGCGGCGGTCCAGCCCTGCAAATTAGGATGCGACCATGGTGGTTGCAGTCCGTATCTTCGACATTGTGGTGGATGTTGCTGTAAGAAGCACCCACCGCAATGCCAAAGAGGCACGTCGTGCATTGCCATGCACAACGTGGCAGGCACCACGTGGTGCCTGCCACCTTGGGCATGGCAATGTAGGGGGGTACCTGGTACCCCCATTTGCATGCCCCCGACCCTCCACGTCCCCGGTGGCAAGCAACGGGCCCGATGCAAATCTCTGTATGCCTTTCCATGGAGTCATCGCCGCCATGGAAAGGCCGGTTTTGGCATGCATCCTAATCTGGTAGACGGTGCCTGCTAGGCACCGCCACAATTTTAGGCCCCCTGCACCGTCCGCCAGGCAATTGATACGATTGCTGGCGGCAGACGGTCTTTGCGTCCGCTGCAGATGCTGTAATGTTCCCACCGCCATCATAATCGGGCGGTGGCAACATTTCGTTTGATGGCTAAAGGACCTCCACCGCCGTCCCTGTGGTTGCAGTTCTTCTGCAATCCTAATCACCACCTCATTGTATTTAAGATATTTTAGATATGTGCAATGTTTACATTTATGGCCTGGGAAGCATACAGGTCTTTGATGCACAGGTTGAATTATGGTTGCATGCTGAGGCGATCAAATATGTTGATAATTGGAGGTGGTCAGAAACTCATGGAAGGAAAGACTATGTGGTAGTCTATCTACATGATGTATCTGCACATGTGTGGGAGTGTTTAAATAGTGAAATAAATGACATCTCGGCATTAGTGATCAAGGCAAGCGAGTAGCCGAAACGCGTTTGATTTAGAGGCCGCAATAAAGAAAAGATGTGTGTCATCGCCTTTCCAATATATGCTCAGAAAGGAAGGGGAACAATGTAGACGGACCATGCTGGGACTAAAGAGACCCAATACCAAGACTGGGTTTGGGCTCCAATCAGTAAGGCTAAGCCTCAATTACTGAACAGAGGAAACGCCCTTCGGTCAGGAGCACAGTGTCAGCCAGAAAGCTCTGTTCAGAAATTGTTTTCAAGCGGCTGAACCCCCCTGCATGCTTGGTGTGTCTGTGTGCATATGTCTTGGGAGTGGTTAGGCAAAGACTGGAGAGTTGGACAACCCCCGAAAACCAGAATATCAGCCAAGGGCAGGGAGCTCTGCAGAACTAAAAGCAGAAGAAGGGAGAGCCACTGTGGATTGAGTCAGGCCACGGAATGAGTTTCACAGAGGCGGGTGGCGAGGGTAGGAGCATGGAAAGTGCTGAATGAGGATTTAAAAATACTTACAATGGCAATCAAAGAGATGCAGTAGAGGGAGGAGACCGCTCTTTGTATGTTTAATGATGAAACCAGTAGAGGAAGCGAAATAGGTGCGGGCAACAGGACAATGTCAGTGGAAGCTGATCTCAACATCAAATTGAAGCGCTTTGAAAACATAAAATGCCCAGAGTTTTCTAAATTATTGGAGTCATATTCATTATAGAGGTATTTTGAGGAGGAAAGGATCCCTGAGGCCTCAGGATTCAGTAGCACCCAGTTATGAAACCCCAAACCCAGAAATGTTGTGTGAATGGGCAAATAATAATGAATCATCAAGAACGATGCTAGACACTTTGAAGAAATATGTTGATATAGACAGAGCTCTAGAAAATATGGAGAGTATTCATGAATCATTCACAAAGAAGGCAATCAAGAGATGTTTAAAACATTTCTTGAAGTTATGAAGGAGCGATTAGTGAAACTTGAAGGAACAATTAAAAACAGAAAAGTGCAAAAGTTACTATGCGACAAGATTGATTAAGAAAGAGGTCAACTTTATACATTAATAAGGAAACTTTAAAGTATGCAGAGACAACATGTATCCGAATCAAACATTGGGAGAAGAGAGACCCAGTCCAAAGCAAGCAGCATGGTGAGTTTAGAAGTGGAGAGCATAAGTGAAAAGTCCTTAACTGTTGAACAAGATTTAGAGACATATGGTGATGTCTAAAGTCTGTTTAAACCAAAGTCAAAGTTTATACCTGTGATGGCAAGAGATTCGATTGATATTTTTAATGAACAGATTGTCAATAAATTGAACATTCTGTGCTGTGAAAGCAGTAAAAGATCAAACACTGGCCAAAAAGAAAAAGAATATTAAAATTTAGTGAATAAACTGCAAACAAAGACTAAGGGCCAGATGTACGACTCTTTTTTGCGGCTGCAAAAAGAGAGAACCTCCCATTTGGAGCCGCAAAAAAGGGTATTAGCAGGTACAAATGCTATTAGGAAGGGGCATCCCTTCCTAATAGCAGGACAACATGCTATGTACTAGTGTTTTACGACCGCATTTGCGGCTGCAAAACACATGCAAAGGGGAAGGGGTACCCAGGTGACCCCTTCCCCTTTGTGAGTATGTTGGAAAATATTTTTTAAGAATAGGCAGTAGACCCAGAGACATCGGTCTGCCCTTAAAAAAATATTTTTTAAATGCATCCTGTCTTCCTTTAAGGAAAACGGGCTGCGTTTTTTTTTTTAAAAGCCTATTTATTAAAAAGCAGTCCCAGACATGATGGTCTGTGGAGCCCAGCAAGCCACAATCCATGGGAGGGCTGTCATTCCCAATAGGCTCGCAAATTGCGAGAGGCTCATTAATATTAATGAACCTCACAATTTGCGACCCCATTGGGAATTGCAAACAGTGTGAAATACACTGTTGTACGTCAGAAATGTCCCCTCACTAATTGCGACTCGCAAAAGATTCGCAATTTGCGATGTGCAATTTACTTGGTTTGCCATCTGGCCCTAATTGTATTATAATGAAATCTAAAAAGGGAGGGAATATTGCGTTATGGTGTAAAAAGACAAAGGTGGAATATGCTTATGTGCAATTGAACGATATAGAGTATTATTGTAGTGTGTCAAGACCGAAGATGGAGAGTTCATGGTAAAAGATACATAACGATTTGAGACAATGGAGAGATCAGGGTCTCCTTAGTTATGGGGAGTATCAGTTCTTAAGGAAAGATCACCAAGTAACACCTGTGTTTTATTTAATTCCAAAAACCCATAAAAATATGGTCAATCTCCCGGGACACCCAATCATTTCCTCGATTGGGAGCTGACTGGAAATAGTGAGTAAATATGCAGACCAGTTTTTAAAGGAGCCGGTGATCAATTTACTATTGTATGTAAAAGATACAGTAGATGATTTGCCCTTGGAGAAAGATTTATTTCACCTCACAATTGATGTTACATCACTGTACACACGTATCAGGCACAAAAACAATATGCATGCAGTAAGTCACTTCCTGGGTACTAGACCCCTGAATTCAAGGCAGCACACAAAGATGCTATTAGCAAAGTTTGAGATGTCATTGAAAAGAATCTTCTTTTTGTTCAATGGGGAAGACTTCCAGCAGTTGTGCAGGACAATAATGGGCACCTGCTTCTCCCCAGCTATGCAAATTTACATATGAACCGGTGGAAGGAGCAGGTGGTGCAGTTAGAATATCAGGTGGAATGGAAAGAGCATGTTGTCCATTGGAGTCTCTTTTCATAGATGCTTTGTTTATTGTGTGGAAGGATTCAGAGGAGAGTGCAAGATTATTTGCAGAGAAACTGAGGGCAAATTAATTTAATCTGAAGTTTACCAACAATATCAGTAGAGTAGAGGCAAACTTTCTTGACCTTACAGTTTATATGGAGGACGACAGTCTGAAAACAAAACTATTCAGAAAACCTATGGCCGGCAGCACCCTGTTGCACTCGATAAGCTTTCACCTGTAAACGTGATTGAGAATATGCCTTATGGAGAGTGCCTAAGGATAAGGTGAAACTGTTGAGCCAGCGAGAGGAAGACAAGGCCATTGGAGAGTTGAAAGAAAGATTTAGAGCTAGGGGGTACACAAAAGATTGTATTGGCAAAGCTATTGTGAAAACAATATCATCATTTCATTCATTTCATAAATCTTTATTTCGGTAATTTCTCACCATAAAAGAGAAAAAAACATTTCAATGATAATTATTAAAACATTAAAACATTTGAACATCCACGGTGTCATAAGAGTATTTCATAAATACAGGATTTCACAGATTTACTAGTATAAAATTTAAAAACCAGCATTGAGACACTGTCTTCTCAGAGACCACATAGAACCTAGGTATTTAGCCAAGGCAAAAACAATGTGGTCCGACAGGTCAGTTTTGAGCACTCTGAATGCAACAAGACACTCAGCAAACCCCAAATTCCTACATACAGGAACAATCCATTTCTTACGAATCACGCCGTAAGCCGGGCAGAAAAAAATTATGTGCAGCTCAGATTAGTTGGCCACTCTGCAAGCCGGGCATAAACTGGCGGCGGATTCGTTCCACTTGCTGGTAAGTGCTCGAATCGGGAGAGACCCGTGCCTCCATTGCAAATAGAGTTTCCTGAGTGAGGCGGGGTATAATTTGTCCAAAGCTGGTTCGAAACTGTAAGTGTCCTTAGTCCGTAAGAAAGACTCCGTGAGGGTCCCATGGTTTGATCGACTGCAAAGTGCCGCTATTTTACTGTCGTGGTAAACCTTTGCCAGCCTCTTTTTAGAAATTAATGGACAGGTGAATGATGGGTCAGTCCAGAGGGTCAATAGGCCTAGACCGTCCAGCTCAGTTTTGATGAATCTAAGCCATTTGATTTCCCCTGCATTAGGCAAGGCAAGCACCTCCTGGAGCCCCTGCCTATAGCTAATCAGTTCTGGAACCGCCCACACCCTACGCCAATAAACCAAGGGTCGCAGTGCCAGATCTTCATCAAGTGGTCTCATCCCCAGATCTAACCTTAATGGCACAAGAGGCGTGCTGGGGGGAAGTGCTACCACCCGCCTGATGAACTTGTTCTCCTCTTTCACCAGGTTTGAAGAAACTGCATGGCCCCAGAGCTCACTACCATACATTGCAGCCCCCCTTGCCTGTGCCCTGTAGATCTGAAGGGGTGGGCCAACGGGTTGGATGGATGACCTATTTTTGCCCACTAGCTTCATAATCCCGCCCGAGTACTGTATCAATTTAAGTAATGCTTTCTCTTGGTGTGGGCACCAGGACATTTTCTCGTTTATCGTGACTCCAAGGTACTCGAAGGTTCGCACTCTTTCGAGTCTGCTTGGGCCAATGTGGGGGCTAGAACGGAATTTTGGTGGGGGATTAAAGACCATAAATTTGGTCTTTACAGTGTTAATTTCTAAACCATGTTCCCCACAAAAGTCCACAAAACCGTTAAGAACACGCTGGATCCCCATCGGAGACTTTGAAAGCAGCAGGGTGTCGTCAGCGAACATAATCGCCGGCACCCTGCTGCCTGCCAGCTTGGGAGCGTCAGAGTCATGGACCCCATTCAGGTGGGAGATTACCCCGTTGACGTAGAGGCAGAACAGGGTCGGTGCGAGCACACAACCCTGCCTTACCCCCCTGTCAACGGGGAACCTGTTCGATAAGGCCCCCTCCTTGCCACACCTTACCTGCGCAAAATTGGCAGTGTGGAGACGAATAATCATCTCCAACAAGCCCCTAGGGACCCCCAATTTGGTCAACACCTCCCAGAGTTTTCTGCGGGGAACCAGGTCGAAGGCCGCCCTTAGGTCCACGAATACAGTATAGAGGCTGCCACCCTCCAACTGTACCATTTTACAAAAAATAAGGGCCAGCCGAAAGACCTGGTCTATTGTAGAGACCTTCCTTCTAAACCCCGCTTGATATGGGCTCAAAATGTCATTTTCCGACATCCAATCCGACAGACGGTCCAAAATTAGCCTAGTAAAAAGCTTTTGAGAAACGTCTATCAGACTTATTGGCCTGTAATTGGCTGGGAGCAGAGGCGAGCCCCTCTTAAAGATGGGCACTATCTCTGCCCCCAGCCAAATTGGGGGGATCGTCATGCCATTCAAGATCGCATTGAACAACACCCTACGGTACGGGGCCCAGATCTTAACTTCATGCCTGAAGAGATCGCCAGGGAGCTTATCTAAGCCTGGGGCTTTTTCAGCAGCAAGGCCCATAATTGCCTTAGTGAGCTCCTCCAAAGTAAACCCATCCATAGGGGATATACTTTCAGTGGGTTGTACCTTTGCTACTTCGGTTGTATTCCCCAGTTGGTCCAGATCTACCATGCTATACAGGGTTTTGAAGTGAACAAAATCAAAACCAAGAGAAAGGATCCTTTTTGAGAGGAAAAGTGCAAAAAAATAAAAAAAGTTTGATCCCTATTTCAGATTAGTTGTTACCTACAGTACACAATAGGCAGCTATAAGGACAATTTTAAACAAATATTGACACCTTATAAGAAATGACACAGTTCTCAGTGAGGTCGCCCCACGAAGGCAGGGGACCACTTTCAGGAGAGCAAAATCTATGAGACAAGCCCTAGTGGTAAGTAGTCCTGAGAGTAGAATAGAAGTGAAGAAAACCTAGTTGACAGTAAGAACAGGATTTCAGAGGTGTGGGAAGTGTAAAGCACGTCAACATGGGAAAAACACCACTCAACTTGCATCCTCAGTGACTTCTCAATTTAAAGTGATTAAGGGTCAGTACAATTGTAAGACGGAGTTTGCTCTGTACATGTTGAAATGCCAGTGCCAGCTACATTGGTAGTATGAGCTTGCCAGTTCACAAGATAATTTTACAGCATTTGATAGCAATACAAAATCATGATCATAGTCACCCTGTGGCCAGGCACTTTGAATAGGTGCATGAGAGAAGCAAGGGTGGTCTTACATATTGTGTGATAGACCCAGTCCCCAAAAATGCACTTGGAGGCGACAGGAAATGCAAGACGAGGCAATTGAGTCTAGATATATTATTGAATTCATCCTGTTTACACATCTGTGAGAGTAGTCAAAAAGAGTGATGAAGTATATTCCCAATGTTTTAAGGAGAAGAGACAAGAATTTGAATAGTATTGAATATGTAAGAATAATAGATAGGCTAAGGGAACAGTAAATGAAAGATGCTGCACAGGGCACTATTGTTTTTAGTTGGTATAAGAAGTATGGAGGAGAAGAAGGAGGTTTATCGGTATTGGCTCAGCATTCAACCATTAAACCCATGAGCTGTGGGGCTGAATTGTGGCAACGCCGGCCATTAGTGGTAGAATAGCTAGAAATTAAGTATTTAGTATGAAATGGCAGCAATGTTATGATAAGAACTTGCACGAGAAACCATCTAGATGAATGATTGGAGTTAGTAAACCTGAACAAAAATTAGAGTGGTGGAAAATATATTTATTAGGTGGTTATGTTGTGGAAAGGTTTTAGAAAGTTTTATTAAAAGCTTTTGATAAACTCTGTTTTATTAATGATGTGGTTTGAATAAAATTGTTTTAATAAACTTTTTTAAGCTAAAATTTGACCCATTGAATATATTTTCTGTATTTAAGATATTTAAGAAATGTGCAATGTTTACATTTATGGCCTGTGAAGAGTACAGGTCTATGATGCATTGGTTAAATTATGGTTGCATGCTGAGGAGTTTGAATACGAAGTCGCAAGTATGATAAGGAGTTAAAAAAATGGCCAATGAATCCAAAACCAAGCAGGTATGGTGACGGGCAATGACATAGGGCCAAATGTATGTAGATAGCATTTTGCGATTCCCTAATTGCAAATCACAAGGATTCGCAATTAGGAAATCGCAAAATGCAATGCATGAAGGTGTATAGAATACCTTTTGCGATTCCAAGGGGGTCACAAATGACCTACATTACTCTTGTGCACATGCACCTTGCTTGTTGGGGCATTTTCTGACATTCTTTGGAGCCCGTGCCCTGTGCCTGCATCGCCACCGCTGCCCGCATTGCTGCCTGAGGTCTCCTCCCGCCGCCGCAGCTCCACAACATCCTGAGCGCGGCCGCAGAGGGGGGGAGACCTGCCTGCCTGGGGACATAGGGACTACCATTTTCTGACATTCTTTGGAGCCTGTGCCCTGTGCCTGCATCGCCACCGCTGCCCGCATTGCTGCCTGAGGTCTCCTCCCGCCGCCGCAGCTCCACAACATCCTGAGCGCGGCCGCAGAGGGGGGGAGACCTGCCTGCCTGGGGACATAGGGACTACCATTTTCTGACATTCTTTGGAGCCCGTGCCCTGTGCCTGCATCGCCACCGCTGCCCGCATTGCTGCCTGAGGTCTCCTCCTGCCGCCGCAGCTCCACAACATCCTGAGTGCGGCCGCAGAGGGGGGGAGACCTGCCTGCCTGGGGACATAGGGAATACCAGTCCCAGCTTGCTTTGCGGCCGGAAGCCGCCTTCACATGCGCCAGGAGGCGCTTTAAATTCCGGATATCCCCCGCGTCGTGGGATCGCGCGCGGGTCGCGCCGGGCTAAGCCCGGGCAAAGGGGGGGCCGTCTGTGGCCGTCCGGGGCTGCTCCGGGCTAGGCTGGGCCCCATCTCTATCACCTGCAACTTCACACCCTGGACTAAATCTGATCGGCCAAGTAAGAACTTTGACATTTTAACCACATACCTAGTCCACTGCCACTAAGGTGTTTGGAAATCCCGCTGTTAGTTCATTTCACTTCGTTTATCCTTGTTTTGTGAGTTGTAAAATGAACGCCCAGCCAAAACCAGGCAGGACATCTTTGATGGGTGGGACTGCACGTGGAACCCTAGACCAATATATTACAAGAGCCGCATGTGCTGTAGAGCGTGAAATTGCCCGTGCCGAGCGGCGCTTGTCCTCTGAACTACAAAATAAGCGCTCCTCACTTGGTGCTATACAGCTAACAATCTCACCACCAAGCCATGCCTCTCCCACGGATCTACTAGCTGATACCGGTATTCCCTCGCAGTTACAGGACCTGACAGAGTTGCAGGCTAGGAGGGGGGAATCAACTTCCATCGATATTAGCACAGATTGTCAAATTAACTCCTCTATGGAGGAGACTACAGTAGCAGCTATATTGGGCAAAACTCGCTATAAGGCCAACATTGCTAAAACAGCGTGTTTAGTCCCTGCCACAAAAAGAAAACGGGGTGGTAACAATCAAAAAGGTAATCGTTCAAAATGTATCAAAATTGCTACCAGCCCTAAAATAATTAAAGACCATTTAGCTAGCAACTCCCTTCAAAATCAATTAACTACAGATTTGATGGGGAAGATAGAACACTTAGTTAAATCTTTATTGCTACCACTCACTGAAAAAGTGAAAAGGATGGCAGAGCAATTGGGGGCCATTCAAGACATCGGGACTACTAACATGAACACATTTAAGGATTTGGTAAAAAAGTCTAACACATCCCATTCTACCATGACATCAGCCCAGAATCCAAATAATTTGACAAACCATGCAAAAGTGCTACCTCTGTCAAATAATAATGATGCAGGTAGACAAGGTACAAATCAAGAACCTGGGCATACAAAAAACAGGGATCCCCCAGTGAGAGAGGAAAACAACATCTTGGCTGACCATGAAACCATCTTAGCATCTAAGCACATAAAAACTAGGGACGTGAGTTCAAAAGGACATGCAAATATGCAGGGGGATGGGCAGGGACAGGGACAACGTGGTGGAAGATCTCCCTTGGATAAAAGCTTACATGCCCCGCTCCAACACATAGATCTCCCACCCGAGGCGGAACCCTATGTCATCGTACTCACAGGAGTACTGGCCCTTACTGATGGTAAATTGGAAGGCTACGAGAACTTGAAGAACAAGGTGGTGCATTGGCTATGGGAGAACAGACCTTTACTTTACAACATTGACGGTAAAATTCTACATGTTAGAAGGCTAGGCTGGGTGGGTCGGAGACCTAAAGACCTACATGGGGACATCGTTATTATTAACTTTAAAGACTGCAGGGCTACAAACTTTATCAGAGATTGGTATACTGAGGGCACCAATGACAGTATAACCGCCCGAGACTTAAGCTATTTGTATCCTAGGGCTCTAGTAGGGCGTTCTCAGAGAACATACAGATCACTACACCCACGTATTAGGTCACTCTTGGGTCAATTAGAAACCTTCACCACCAATAATCGCTTTGCACCTCTATCAGATTTAGAGGAAGTAGACTGACTCCCAAGTAGGACAGACAAGAACGGGGGTGTTTACGTTACAAAATATTGCCCCATTACTAATATAAAAATCAGGGCAATAGGTTTGACTGATAGCCTTAAAGCAGCAATTAAGAAGGGCGGCACAAACCCCGAGGTGATAAACAAAACGGGGGAAGACCCAGCACTTACCCAAAAAAAGTCTACCAATGACATGGCAGGACACGATCCAACACCCTTCTCAATAGTCTCACAAGGGAATGAATACCCTAAATTGTCAAATACTGAGTTAGTCAAAGATCATAAATTGTCCATTGGCAAACCAGATTTGACTATTCTCAGTTGGAACGTTGCCGGGTTAGAATCAAGACGGTCAGACCCAAATTGGGTATCGTTATTGGACGGAAAAGATATAATTATGTTTCAGGAGACATGGGCCACTGACAAACTACATATAGAGGGTTTCCATTGTTTTAGTGTGACAGCCCCTAGGCCTGTTTCAGGTCGTGCAGTAGTTGGAATATTTACTGGAATTAGAATATCTGCCGGAGGGTCCATAAGGGAACTGCCAATTATGATCCCGAACCTACAGGTTTTAGAGTACAAGAGAAAGACTCAGATTTATTTAATACATTTTTATAAAAACGATTTTCACTCTGTCCCAAACAACAACTTTAGAGCACTCTCGAATGCCTTAACAAATTTAAAACTAAATTTAGTCACAGAGGAGGAGATAGGGATCCTCATTGGTGGGGACTTCAACGCGAAAATGCCAAAGAAACATTGGGTTAAGGACAAATCCCAAATAGATCAAGCTGAAAGAAGGGGAATGGAATTAGATATCCTGCTAACCAAGCACATTCTTAGTGATGCTATGGAAGCAGGACATGCCTGTAGTAAACTCTATGTCCCTACCTTCAGAGGCAGAGACTGCTCTTCGACCATTGATTTTATCTTCATGTCCCCCTGACTAATAGACCTTATAATAACGAGCAAAGTCCTGGAATCCTCATTTGGAGACCATAACCCTCTTATGGTCGTCTTACGATTAGGTCCCAGTTCCGTATATTTTAAATTTTGTGGAGCGAGAGACATCGTCCCCTCAGGAGATGGCTTGCGACTGAAATGGAGGGGAGTTGATAGCGGTGCCATATGAGAAACCGTGAAAAAGGACCACTCCCATCTGATAACTTCTTGCTTACTACCGGACAGGAACTGTTTAAGGGTAGTTACGGATTTTGTAAAACTATGTTTCGTAATAAAAATCTACCTGTCAGTTCCCGAATACAAGAAAGAGAAGGCTCCTAGGTGGTTTGATCGTGCCTGTTCGGCAGCGAACAGGGCATTGCGCAGAGCATTAACGGCAAAACCTAGATGCATCTCTGAGGTCCAGATAGCAAGGAAAATCTAAAAAACCAAAAAATCTGAGCGGAAAGCCATACTAGTAACCGAGCAGTGGGAGGAACTGGTAGGATGTGCTACCCAGAAGAGTAGTGCTCTCTTCTGGTCAGCCATCAGGAAAATGCGAGATATGGGTAAACCATTGAACACAATAAGCTGTATTTTAACCAGTAGTGTTTGGGAGAACCATTTCTCTAACGTATATGCCACTCCTTCTGAGAACACAATAAGTTTTGCCCACGGGGAACTGCGATGCCTGGAGTTTGGGTTCCGGGAGGTAGAAATGGCTATCAGACAGAGCCTAGGAAATAAGGCCCCTGGTCCGGATGGACTCCCAATCGATGTTATTAAGTGGAGCCCAGACTTATGGGTACCAATTCTTCTTAACGTCTTTAACAGTCTGCCCCTAATACCTGGACTACTAGCACTATTGTCCCAATATTCAAAAAGGACGACAGAGCCGACCCGACTAATTATAGACCAATATCGCTCTTAGATAACACCTTAAAGATCCTGGGGCGAGTTCTCTATAACAGGGTGTTGGAGTGGACAGAAGATTGTGGATTATTGGACCCCTGTCAGATGGAGTTCAGAAGTAGGGTGGGCACTGTCGAGCAGTGTTTGAATCTGAAATTAGTGATCGATAAGTACAACCTTGCCCGATCCTCCCCGATTTACCTCGCATTCATGGACCTATCATCTGCATTCGACCTAGTCAATAGGGCTAAATTATGGCCCATTCTTCTGAATTATGGATTGGATGAAACCCTTGTAAATTTCTTGGCCTATCTCCACACCGACCTTAAAGCACAAGTTCGAATAGGGAAGGGTGGGGAAGTCTCCAGTGCAATTAAAGTAGGAAGAGGGGTCAGACAGGGGTGCGTTTTAGCACCCCTGCTTTTTATTATTTATAATAACGGACTAAGCGATTGCCTAAAAAAGGTGACATCAGATGTTCCGATGATCAAGGGGCAACCACTACCGGTCCTCCTATATGCAGACGATGCGGTCCTTATGGGCCGCACCCCAAACGCATTACGTCTACTTGTTAAAACCTTTGTACAATATATGGAGGCCCTAGACTTACGTGTGAATTTAAAAAAAATCTTTTATTATGCCATGTGGTCCTGGGAAATGGAAGCTCAAAACCATACATGTGGGGCCTGATAAGTTATACTCCTTGAGCATGTTCCCATATCTGGGGATGGTTTTTGCTGCGAGCGGCTCGTGGAGTGGGCACTTGGCCCACTCCACGGGCAAGCTCTCAAAAACCATCAATTCCATCTTGAGCCTCCCTTGTCCGAAGAAAACAGGCGCCGCTATTGCTATTTTAAAGATTTTTAAATTACAGTGCGTACCAGTAGTCACATATGGGGCAGAAGTTTGGGGCTTGGGAAAGTTCCCCGGCATCCAGAGAGAAGAAAACCGCTTCTGCAGAAAAGTCCTGGGTGCCCCAATCTCATCATCTGAATACACTTGTCATCAGGAATTAAATCTGCCCTACACATGTGATTTTATTAGGTCTAGACCAGCTCTATTCTGGCTTAGAATCTGGAAAAATAGTTCTTCCGCCTTAACGCAGGATATTATCAATGATTGTCTGAGCTGCGACAAAGGAGCAGCAATCCCCTGGCTCGCGGGAATTTTTAAATCCCTGCGTGCAGCAGGCAGGGGAGATCTTTTTTCTGATCCATCTAGAATAGTTCCTAAACACAAAAGTGAGATAAAACAAGCATTATACGCACTTTACAACTCGGAAAGAATGGGAATTGAATTATTCAAATCATCAGTTGTGACCTACATGGGTAATAAATTGACCAGGCAACCGTCCCCACTATATCTTACCCTGCCCATGACCAAATGGGAAAGATCGTTGTTGTTTCGCTTAAGGGCTGGCACAGTAAAATTTTTATTATGTTTCCCATTGGGTCTTTATCAGTCATCACACCTTAAATCCTGCCCTTGTGATGGAATGAGCACGCAAAATGATTTGCATTTTCTATTCTTCTGTAAGTTTATATAAAATATATTAAATGGTTTTTATTATCATATTTTAGAAAACGAAGACCCCTTTCTTTAGGCGATTCGTATATAATGCTGCTTTCTTTGGACACTGATGAATTGGTCTTCCGCACAAGCACTTTCTTGAAACTGACAATTCATGCCAGGAAAATGATGGAAACCCCATGAAATTTGTCATATGAAAACTGTATAATTTTAAAAATGTTGATATTGTTAATTGCTTTACAAAGAGTTTTTGGGACGATTGAAATGTATTCTGTGCTTTTATGAATTTTATGAAATTCGAATAAAGGTCTTTGAACTTGAACTTGAACCTACATCATGAATATTAATGAGGTAGGTAGCAATTTGCCACCTGCTAGGAATCGCAAAAATCACAGGAATGGTGACCTGCTGAGATCAGCAGACCACCGTGTCCATGATTGTTTTTCAATAAAGCAATATTTTTTTTGTAAAGCATCCCGTTTTCCTTAAAGCAAAACAATATGCTTTACAAAACAAAAAATGAAAAGTTTTCGTTTCAGTTTTTAAGAGCAGGCAATTGTCCTTGGGACCACTGCCTGCTCTTATAAATGGTTTTACAAACATTCAAAAAGGGGTAGGGGTCCCTTGGGGACCCCTTCCCATTTGAAATGTGTTACCACCTACTTGAAGTAGGTGGTAAAATGTGAAGTTTTGCGACCACAATTGCGGTCACAAAACATTCATACATACCGATGTGATTTGGTATTAGGAAGGGACGCCCTCAGCACGTCCCTTCCTAATATCGAATCGCAAACCCATTTTTCGATTCAGTAACAGGTTACTGAATCATAAAATTAGGTTTGCTGCATTGGAAAAGCAATTTTTGTGTTTTCAAATGGGCAGATTCTGTGAATCTGCTCTTTTGCGAATACAAAAATGTATGATACATCTGCCCCATAGACAAATCAACTGGAAGGGAAAAGAGTGTAAAAACATTACATTATTTATACCAATACATACTTTTGAGGAGAGGGAGGCAAATATCGAGAGACCAGGTGACTAACTCTGGGTGGAGTTTGCGGAGAGTGGCAATAAAACTCTGCCGTGCTACGCGGAGCTCTGCAATCGGTAAAGTTCCATAGAAAAATACCATTCGCAGTGATTGCAAAGTGAGAATGCTTGTCCGCACTGTTCAATCAGCGCAAACGGCACCTTGCACTGCGCAAGCGGTCCCTTCTGTCCCTTTTCTGCTGCTTGAGTAGATTTGTACTCGAGGGGCAGCTTTCTCAACGTGAACAAGCAGTTTCTCTTTGCGAGCTGTCACAAGCATACGCGACCACTCGCAATGACAAACCTGACCCCCTCGCGTTGAGAAATCTCGCCGGGATGTTCTTTTTCCACACTCGCGCTCGCCAACTTGATGTTGACGATCGCAAACGAGGAAAACTCTCACCAGGAGTTGATTTTCCTCACTTGCGGTCGACAAATTGACGTTGACGATCGCGAGCGAGGAAAAAAACTCTGCTCCGCTACACGGAGTGGAGTTTTTCTAGAACTCTGCGAGCTCCGCATAAGGCGGAGTGCGGGAAACTCCGCAAACTCCACAAGCGAAGCCTAGTTCACCGCCCACGCTTACAGATGACCCCCAAACAGAGAGGCTGAGGGACACCAGGAAGAGACAGAGAAAGAGATTGGGGAGGAGCTGCCAAAAGCTCAGACAAAGCAGACACAATAATGGCTACAAGAGGGCATATGGGAAGTCTTTTACAAAGCCCGTATGTCAAGACATAATGGATGAGTCAATGATAAATAAAACTATTGTTAATCTTTTGGTTAGAACTTTGAATCTTAGAGAGAAACAACTACTATGCTTGGGTTTATTCTTCCGCCTGTCACAGGGGTACAAATATGTGGGCACCAGAATTGAGGTCTTCAAATACATTAGAATGCTGAAACTTAAGAAGTGCCATCAAATGAAACCCAGAACAGTTGACATGAGTCCTGCAACTTTGTCTGAATGTTCACCAGCAAGTAATCTCTGTTGGTGATGCAGAAAACCTTAATGTATTACAGGAACTCTCTCTGGGGGACAATAATGAGAATAACGCTGTTGATGTAACTAGCAATGAGCAGGGTGCCACTTTTCCTAGTGTGTTAAAACACTGTCCACTTTTTATCCCAACTTGCGGCACAACAACTTAGATACTTTTCATGACATGGTGATTCTCAATCTTAAGAAACCTAGAAAAAATTCCAGATGTGACCAAAGATATAACCTTACTTTAAAGTATTTGCAGGTCATAGATTCCCTCTCTAAGGATGGGAGAAATGAGAGTATTGTGAATGAGCCCTCAGACACAGGGGTAATATGGCTCTGATGAATAGAGACAACTACATTGCTGAAGCCGTACATCAATTGAATGATAAAACGTTTTAACGTAAGATTGACAAAGGTGTATATCCCCAAAGTATTGTTACCACCTGGGAGAAACTAACTATGTGGCATTGGACAGGCCTCATTGATTGGGATGAATACCGTTTTTTAAAGAAGGAATACCGCAAATTAAATACCTTATACCTATTGCCCAAAATACACAAAAACACGAGTAACCCTCCTGGGAGCACCATAGTCTCCTCCTGTGGGAGTGCGCTGGAGAATGTATCTAGGTACATTGAATTCATACTGAGGGAGTTCGTTATGACATTGCCATCACAAATACAAGACCTAAACGACTGATCGAACAGCCAGGTCTTGAGTATCCCCCTGAAGGTCAGCAGGTCTTGGGTCTGTCGTAGGCTCAGTGGGAGGGTGTTCCATGTCTTGGCGGCGAGGTGGGAGAAGGATCTCCCACCGGTGGTTGTTCTTTGGATGCGCGGGTCAGTGGTGAGTGAGAAGTCGGCAGAGCGGAGCTGGCGGTTGGGGATGTAGAAGGAGAGCCATCTGTTGAGGTAGGCTAGGCCAGTCGTGTGGAGAGCCTTGTGTGCGTGGGTAAAGAGCTTGAAGGATATCCTCTTGTTGACGGGGAGCCAGTGCAGGTTTCTCAGGTGGGGGTGATGTGGCCGTGGCATAGGTCGTCGAGGATCAGTCGTGCCGAGGCGTTTTGGATGCGTTGTAGTCGTTTGATGAGCTTGGTCGGGTCTCCCACGTAGAGGGCGTTTTCGTAGTCGAGTCTGCTGCTGACGAGGGCCTGGGTGACTGTCTTTCTTGTATCTGTTGGGATCCATCTGTAGATCCTGCGGAGCATGCAGAGGGAGTTGAAGCAGGAGGAGGAGACGGCGTTGACTTGCTTGGTCACTGAGAGCGTTGAGTTGAGGATGATTCCTTGGTTGTGTGCGTGGTCGTTGGGTGTTGGGGCTGCCCACAGTGCCGTCGGCCACCGGGAGTCGTCCCAGGCAGAAGGGTTGGAGCCGAGGATGAAGACCTCTGTCTTGTCAGAGTTCAGCTTCAGATGGCTGGCCTTCATCCAGTCGGCGATGGCCTTTATTCCTTTGTGGGGGTTAGCTTTGGCTGTGATGGGGTCCTTGGTGAGGGAGAGGATCAGCTGAGTGTCGTTGGTGTAGGAGATTATGTTGAGGTTGTGCTGTCGGGCTACGTGTGCGAGCGGGGCCATGTAAATTTTGTACAACATCAGGCTCAGGGATGATCCCTGGGGTACGCCGCAGATGATCTCGGAGGCTTTGGAACGGAATGGAGGGAGGCGGACGCTCTGGGTTCTGCCGGAGAGGAAGGAGGTGGTCCAATCCAGAGCCTTGTCTCGGATCCATGCGGAGTGGAGGTGTGCACGTAGCGTGCGGTGGCAGACGGTTTCGAAGGCAGCAAAGAGGTCTAGGAGGATGAGTGCTGTAGTCTCGCCGTTGTCCAGCAGGGTCCTGATGTCGTCGTTGGCGGCGATGAGGGCAGTCTCGGTGATGTAGTTGCTGCGGAATCCTGACTGGGAAGGGTCCAGGATTCTGTTTTCTTCGAGGTATCGGGCTAGCTGTCTGATGACGGTTTTCTCGATAACCTTGGACGGGCAGGGGGGCAGAGAGATGGGTTGGAAGTTCTTGAGGTCTCTTGGGTCTGCCTTAGGGTTTTTGAGTAGGGTGTTGATCTCAGAGTGTTTCCAGATCTCTGGGAAGATCGCGGTCTCAAAGGAGAGATTGATGTCTTTGCACAGGTGGGGTGCGATGGTGCTGCTTGCTCTGTTGAAGACGTGGTGCTGGAATGGGTCTGACATAGAGCCGGAGTGAATTGAGAGCATGGTCTTGATGATGTCATTGATGCTCACGCTGGCCCAGGCTAGCAGGGGGTCATGGTCGATGGTGTACGGAGGTTCTGTTGTGTTACTTTCTGTTGGGGCTGTCTGGGTGTTGAAGCTGTCGTGGATATCTGCTATCTTGCGGTGGAAGAAGGTGGCGAGGGAGTCGCACAGGGCTTGCGTGGTGTTGAAGCTGGGGTTGGAGAGTTCCTTCACGATGTTGAAGAGCTCCTTGCTATTGTGTGCATTGTTGTTGAGGCGGTCTTTGAAGGAGGTCCTCTTGGCCGCCCTGATGAGGTGGTGGTGGTTGCGGATGGCATCCTTGTGTGCTGCGTTGCTGTCCGGAGTTTGTACACTGTGCCATTTCTTCTCTGGTTTCCGGCAGGCTTGCTTGGAGGCTAGGAGTTCTGGGGTGAACCAGCTAGCCCTTTTGCTGGTGTCTCTGTGGGGGGGTTTCTTCAGAGGGGCGAGGGCATTGGCGCAGTCCTCGATCCATTGTCTGAGGCTGTGGGCAGCGTCGTCGTGTTGTAGGGTTCGATGGGTGGGCTGAGAGCGAGGTTTGTGTGTAGTTGGTCTTCGGTGATTTTGCTCCAGCAGCGGCGGGGGATCTGTTGGGTGCGGTGGTGTGTGGTGGGTTTCTGGAAGGGGAAGTGGATGCAGCGGTGGTCGGTCCAGAAGAGTTCAGTGGTGTGGCTGATGGAGACGAACGGGCTTGAGGAGAAGACTGGGTCGAGCGTGTGGCCGGCGGAGTGGGTGGGCGTTGTGACGAGTTGCTTCCGACTGAGGTTGGCGGGGTTATCGATCAGGGTTGTGGAGATGTTGTCGTTGTTGTTCTCAAGGTGTAAGTTCAGGTCTCCGAGGAGGATGTAGTCAGTGGAGGTCAGGGCGTGCGTGCTGGTCAAGTCGGCGATGGAGTCGCTGAACTGGGGTCGGGGTCCGGGGGTTCGGTAGACGAGTGTGCCTCTGAGGGTGGAATTAGGGTCTGTGTGGATCTGGAAATGCATGTGTTCGGCAGTGCTGAACTCATTGTCGGTGCTAGTCGAGACCCTGATGCAGTTCTTGTGGACGATGGCGATTTCTCCTCTGACTCCGTTGGTGCGGTCTCTGCGGGTGATCTTGAAGCCGTCTGGGATGGCTATGGCGATGTCGGGTGAGGAGGAGTTGTTAAACCAGGTCTCTGTCAGGAAGGTGACGTCCGGGGATGTTGTGTCGAGCAGGTCCCAGAGCTCTAAGGCATGTTTGTGTGCGGAGCGGGTGTTCAGTAGTATGTATCAGAGGTGATTGGGGTCTTTCTTGGTGGGTGGTTTGTCGGCTCTGAGGCTGGTGTAGCTGCAGTTCCGGCAGGTGAAGGGGCCGTGTGTGGGTTTCGGGGTGGCCTTGAAGCATGTGTGGCTCCGTCCAGAGTTGAGACCGTGCAGAGTGCTGGCGTCGTAGTGGCGGCGGTCGTCTTGGCGGGTGCAGGGGCCAGGGGTTCCGACGCTGGGCGCGGTCCAGGCGCGGACGGGCGCAGACGGGCTCGCCTTAGGCGCGCCTTCTGCACGCCAGTGGCGCAGAAGGCGGGGAGGCGGGGGCAGCGAATGGGCAGTGTGCAGTCAGGGGGTCGGGCCGCAGGGGACGCAGCAGCAAGGGCAGTGAGGGACAACGAAAATAATAGGAGGCAAAAGGGCACAAAAATCGAGGGTAAAACGAGTGACAGAAGGCAAAAGGGCACAAAAAACGAGTGGAACAGAAGGCAGAAGTGGCACAGAACGAAGGAAAAACGAGTGGCATAGAGGGCAGAAGGGCACAAAAAAACTAGTGGAACGGAGGGCAGAAGGGCACAAAAAATGAGGGAAAAATGAGTGGATCATAGGGCAGAAAGACACAAAAAATGAGTGCTAAAGGGGTGGAACAGAGGAAAGAAAGGCACAAAAAAACAAAGGAAAATTAGTGCAACAGAGGGCAGAAAGGCACAAAAAACTAGGGGAAAACGAGTGGAACAGAGGGCAGAAAGGCACACAATACTGGGAAAAACGAGTGAAACAGAGGGCAGAAAGGCACAAAAAACAAGGGAAAAATGAGTGAAACAGAGGGCGGAAAGGCACAGATAACTAGGGAAAAACGAGTGGAACAGAGGGCAGAAAGGCACAAAAAACGAGGGGAAAACGAGTGGAACAGAGGGCAGAAATGCACAAAAAGTTAGGTAAAAGCGAGTGGCACAGAGGGCAGAAGGAGACCAAAAATTGAGTGGAACAGAGGGCACAAGGGCACAAAAAACGAGGGAAAAATGAGTGGAACAGAGGGCAGAAAGGCACAAAAAACAAGGGAAAACGAGTGGAACAGAGGGCAGAAAGGCACAAAAAACACGGGAAAAACGATTGGCACAGAGGGCAGAAAGGCACAAAAACGAGGGAAAAACGAGTGGAACAGAGGGCAACACGGGCAGAGAGGCAGGGGGGCAGCGAGGGGAGCAGAAGGGAAAACCGGGCAGAGACAAGGGGGCCATGAGGGGTACAGAAGGAAAGACAAGGCAGAGAGAGCACGGGGACAGCGAGGGAAACAGAGGGAAGACAAAGGGGCACGGACCACGTACAGGCAGCGGGGGAAGACAGACAACAGCAGTCACAGATACAACAATGAAAATACAGGCAATACAATAAAAGTAATAAAGCGGAGGATGAACAAACCTAACTACCGCCAACCACTGGCCACAAGGGATGATGCGCAGGTGGCAGCCTGTGGGTGGTGGTGGGCCACGAATGTCCTCAGCAGCGGCAGCTGGGGCATGGAGGCACAGGCGGTGCTGTGCGGAGGGGAAGCGATCTACCTGGTGGGGTCAAGCGTCGCTCTCCTCACCGCGCAGAGGCCGGCCTATAAGGGGAGGTGGGAGGGAGGAGCAGCTGTGAACATTTCAGGTGAGCTAGACCTATGAAGTTTCTTGCAAACACCCAAATGATCTTAGAAATGATACGCCATTGCCTGAAAAACAACATCTTCTTGTTCAATAGCACCCTCTATCACCAAGACCTTGGGACTGCCATGGGGACTTGTTTTGTCCTCAGCCTGGCAAATCTCTTCCTGATCATGACAGCAACCTTACCAATGGGTGGGAGAAAGTCATCTTGTGGCTGAGGTACATTGATGACTTATTCATCATATGGAACGGATCAAGGACTTCAGCCACAAACACTCAAACCATCACTTGTACCACCATTGAATATCTGGAGGTGGTTGTGGAGATTGTGGACAAGAGTATACAAACTAAACTCTTCAGGAAATCCATGCTGGCAACTGCCTCCTCCATGCCCTGAGTGCACATCCTGAAAATCTCAAATACAGCTTTCTGTATGGAAAGCTTCGATAAGTCAGATGTAACTGCAGTAGTGATGAGGGAAAATAAGATCGTATTAGAGAGATTCAAAGACAGGGGCTACCCTGGGTGAGTTCTGAGAAAAGCTCTCCAGTGTGCCAACCTTCTGAAGAGAGAAGATCTTCTGTTTAAAAGAAACATTACTGATACCACTTCTAGAGTTCTACTCACATTCAACAATAGTTCCAAGAAGGTCAGACAAATTCTATGGAAAAAACTGGCCTTCATTAGCGGTGATGCTGTCATTGGCAAGCAAGTAGGCATACATCCAAGCATCACCTTTCGCAGGAACAAATCACTCAGGGACACATTGGTGAAGAAGGACACCACTTTTACCTGGCAGCATCATCAACCATCTGAAAGACTTTTACCCATGCGGGCGCTGGAGGGCATGCAGTGACAGCAGGATTGTGAGCATGTACACTATACACAATGAATCCACACGTAACATCACTCAGTTCCTAACATACAGTACCAACCATGTCATTTATGCTCTTGTTTGCCCATGCAATTTAAGATACATAGGTAGTAGGATTTTAGCTGCTAAAAAGAGTGTCCTAGAACATTGGAGGGCCATTGAGCACAATGACAGAAAATACCGTGTTGCCACACATTTGTTTGACCAACATTTTAGCGACAGAAATTTACTGATCTTTTTCATAGAGCAAACTAGGGTGTCCCCTGGGGGAGCGAGAGAGTTCTCAGGATGAGAAAGAGGGAATCTGAACTAATTATTGACCAGAATACAGTCCACCTGGATGGTTTAAACAGACAAGGAATTAGGAGTTCACCTGTACAATGAATAGGAACATTTCCCAGTGAGTATGGGTGTTCATAGCTTTTGATGTATTTTTGTTAGCATATATTGTAATGGTTAAGTTTACCTGTTCCACTAATAAGGTTGAATTACAGTGAATTGCACACAGAGAAGTAGGGTAAGGAAAAAGTGTACAGAAGTGTGTACACGATATACATAAAAAAAATAGAAAATAATGGCACGTGTTCACTGTGGAAAAAACGGCTCTCTCAAAAAATTGTGACATGCTTCATCAAAGGGCATGCTACAGACACCCCTGAGCAGGCCAACGAGTGGGGTAGAGAATTAGGGAGGGGAAGACAATAAAAACAATCAAATACCTTCGGATCACCAAAGAAAAAAGTGCAACCAGTAAAGGTTAATACTAGCTCAGATGTGTACCCACTATCGAATTTATCCTGCGGCCATCTGGCTAGATTAAAAACGTGAAGGATGGAGGTGAATGGAGAAAATTAAGATTCCTTCATCCCTCCTTCACTGCAAAAGTGTCGACATGTTTCTTCCATGAAAGGTGAACCCATAGAGAGGGAGCCACTTGGCATTCATCAGGATCCTTCGGGACCCAAAAAGGGAGATCACCCCTGCTCCAACCTCCGGTACCTGTGGCAAGTGCTCCTAGAAATGCAGAGATACCTTAATCAACACACAAGTTGTGTTCAAGTTTCATATTTAAAGTCTCTAGAACTGGTGAGGTATTGGGGTGACCCCCTGTAGTCAAACTTATGTCAAGGTGGGTACAAAACGCATTGTCTACTAGGTCTTTTAGTGGTATTAGCACGGTCGACTGGTAGCAGTCACCTACCGTTTCTAACCCTACTGCGGTCCATTTTGACAGTTGGTCCACAGTAAATATTTTCTTAGGATTACCGTATGGCAAACCAATCAGGGGCAAGGCTGTCCCCGGTTGTTTCATTACAGATCATCTGCAGCACCAAAAAGCAATGGTCTGCAACAAAGATTGATCCGCAATCACCACCGTAGGGTGAAGCATTTTGGCCAACAATGGGGGAGTGGGATCCCCCGGTTTCATAAGATTAATTCCAAACACATCCATGCCCTCCAGTCCCTGTGCAAGCCACTGTAGCTGGGAGGTTAAGTAATATTATTAAAAATTCAGTACCCCCAGCCCCCCTCCACCGTAGGGCACTGTAATGTGCTAAGGGAAACCCTTTGCTGCCCTTTTTCCCAGATCAGGTCACAGAGCAAAGTATCAAGCTGCGGGAACCAACCCGTGTGTATTCCCAATGGGAGATTTAAAAAAAAATGTAAAAGGCGTTGTAACATGACCATCTTTGACAATGAGATACGGACCATAATCGGAAGACGCAATGAGCACCAGAATGGGACACAGGCTTTAAGAAATCGAAATGCCCGCCAAAGTTTTCCATCCTTCAGTTCCTCCAAAGAATGGAAGATATGGATCCCTAGGTAAATAAAGGAGGAGGCAGCCTAATAGAGGTCCAACGGTAGGTCCATAGGGCGAGGAACAGCCAATACCACTGGGAATACATATGTTTTACGTCTATTAACCCGCAAGCCAGACACATATTCAAATTGCGATAGGAATTCTAGTGCAGTCGCGGTACCTATTATGACATCAGTAAGGTAAATTAGCAGATCATCAGCATATAGGGAGATGATGTGGTCCCGACCTCCCACTGACAATCCCAATCCTGTGCCCCCTTGGCGGAACAAGGGCGCCAGTGGCTATATCGCCAGCACACATAGGAGCGGTGACAATGGGCACCCCTGTCATGTACCACATAATATTTGGCATTGTGTTGAGACCACTTTGCCTGTTTTTACCCTGGCAGTCGGATTATCACAAAGCAGTCACACCGAAATAATCCAGTCGTCTCCCAGACCCATATGTGTCATTGTTTCGAATAAAAAAGCCCACCTGACAGTATCAAAGGCTTTCTCTAGGTCTATCAACAGGAGGGTTGTACCCGGTTATAGTTGCACATCAGGATTATAGAGTACTCAATATAATCTGTGCAGGTTATTAGAAGTATTGTGGGACAGAACAGAACCATTTTGATCAATATTAATTAGTCCAGGCATGAGTGGCAAAAGACAAAGTGCTAGCGCCTTACTCAGGATTTTGAACTCCACATTAAGCATGGATAGAGGCCTAAAGTCAGATACCTGAGCCCCCTCTAAGACTGTCTTCAGGAGGGGGATCCCTAACCGAGGCAGGAAGTCGCCCTACTCGCAGTGATTCTGCATACATAGACTCCAGTCGTAGGGGCCAAGGTCAAGACGTGTGCCGAATAAAACTTTGCTGGTAAACCATCGGGTCCTGGGGTTTTCCCAGGGGCCATACTCTTAATGGCTACCTGACTCTCTTGAGCTGTGACAGGAAGGCCCAGCTCTTCCCCATCTTGTGGGTCCAAAATAGTCAAAGGCAGCGTGTCAAGAAAACTATCTGTACCTCCTGTGGAATCTGCGGGGGTGCCTCATATAGTGTCGGGTAATAGTCCCAGAAAAGATCATTGATGCCTTTAGGTTCATAAATCGACTGATTCATGTTGGTACGCGCGTGTGTGATTGGGGAGCCCCGAGGCTTCGGCTTAAGTAGCCAGGCAAACAGGGGTCCAGGTCTCCCTTCATCTTCATGTACTTTAGTTAAGTATCCCTTATAGTCATAACACCGCAGGTGTCTCAGGGCCTGGTAATACTGAGCCTGTGTTTCCTTCAATTGTTGCCGCTGCCCCGTACCCTGATCTTGTATATTATCAAACACATGTAATTTGTCCTCTAACAACTTTATTTCCTGGTGAAGCTCTCGCTGGGCCCCAACAAACTGCCCCCAACAGTAACCTCTTGTGACAATTTTGATAGCTTCCCACTCCACCAGAATTGACGAGGCTGTGTGCGTGTTTTCAGTGAAGTATGTGGTTACAGTGGAGCTTAGGGACTCCTTAAAACAGGCATCTTCCAGAATTTGTACATTGAGACGCCAAATCGGGACCAGCGGTTGCTGCCTCATGGGCTAGAAGGTTAATATCAGAGGGCTATGATCCGAGAGTGTGCGGCCCAAATATTCAGTATGTGTGATATTTTGCACTAGGTTCAGGGAGCACAGGAAAGTATCTATCCGTGTGTGTAACTGGTGTATTGAAGAACAGAATGAGTAATCCCTGTGGAATGCTGTGTTCTCCAAATGTCTTCCAAAGCCAAATGATTCGTCCATCCCCTAAATCCCTCCACTGTACTGTGGGCTTGGGTTCTTTGTAGTGGTGGGTGCGATCTGTCCAATAAGACATCTATAACACAATTAAAATCTCCTCAAAGAATTATCTCCGACCCCACCCCATCAGCTATACGTGCTGAGAGGTCTTGAAGAAAGGGGACCTGATCTTGATTGGGAGCATATAGGCAGACCAAAACAATCTCCCGTCCGCACAGCCTCCCAGACAAGAAGACATATCTACCATCTTTATCTATTACCGTGTGGGTGGACTTAAATGCCACCCCAGCCCAAACCCAGATTAACACCCCTCTAGCATATGCAGAGTACGATGTTGCAAAGACTTGCCCTCTCCAGCGCCTATGTAGTTTTTTGGTTTCGCTATATACAAGATGGGTCTCTTGGAGTAATGCTTTATGTACCCCTCTTTGTCAGAGAAACCTATGTATATTATGACGTTTTACAGAGGTCCACATCCCCCTAATATTCAATGTCATATTCTTAAGTGTACCTTGTGTGTGCATTGTTTAAGCAATAACAAGTCCATCTCTTGTCTCCCAACCCCCACACTCCTGCCGAATATTGGGTAGCACCATAACTGCATTCAAAGAAAAACAACATGAAAATATAAACTAGCAAAATTGCAACAAAAAAAACAACTCCCATTCCCCTGAGCAACCCGGAAATGGCCACCCGCCCAAACTGCAAGTATGCATTCAATAGGACAGAAGATCCCAACCAAGTCTAGTTATGGACATCTGAGTGGGGGTAGGCTCTTAAGTGTAACCAGTAAGGGTTCCACCAGCACACGCAGGGCTGGACACTCAAGGTCCTGGACCTCTGGGTCTGCTGTGCCCACAGCACTGGACAAGCTACATCTACATCAATCCACTGAAGCGAAACCATCCTTTCAGAGATCATCTGCGCATCTAGGAGTAACCTCTGGGAGTAAAACACTGTTCGCCCTTGACGAGTCTGATTCGAACTCTCCAGATCCTCTCCCTGCAGGCGAGCCAGCTTCCGAGGCCGGTTTCCCAGAGCCCATGATCTCGGCCACCGCAGCTGCCGCTCTTTCTTTCTTTCTTTCATTCGCTGTCTGGGAGAGAGTAGGTTTCTTAGGTGGCCTGTTCTTAGGTCTCCTCTGCGACTGTTGTCCAGCTGGGCTGCCACGGTTGTTCACAACTGAGCCCACCACCAGGGAAGGGCCGCCCCTGGCCTGTAGGTTTCCAGCTATTCCCACGCCATTCTGGGGTCGTCGCAAAAGTGTGTCTTCCCTTCCAAGGTAATACGCAACTTGGCAGGAAATATTAAAGAGTACTGCAGAACCTTATCTCTCAACGCCTTCTTCACTTTGATAAACGATGCTCTCCATATCTGTACTTCAGGTGTGTACCTTACTGTTGTTGATCAAGAAGGGGCCCACGGCCCTCGCCCTCTGCAGGAGAGTATCCCTGTCCCAGAAGAGTAACAACCACAAGTGCGACTTTTAACTTTTAAATAAACACTTTTAATACCTGTTGCTGCTTGAATCTGCAATTTGCACAAGGAAAGGGAGGGAGGTGTGAGGAACCAACGGGCCGCCATTTACACTGGGAGTAGTCTAGTGGTTGCACGCCGTGTTATTTAAACAGCGCTCTGACGTGCATCGCTGTCTTGCCTGGGCGAAGCTGTGTTCAATGCTCGTCAGGAGAGAATTACTTTTGCTTCTAGTGCCACAAGTACGTTTTTTTAACTATAAAAAAAAAAACGCTTTTAATACCTGTTGCTGTTTGTATCTGCAATTTGCACAAGGGGAGGGAGGGAGGTGTGAGGAACCCATGGGCCGCCATTTTCACTGGGAGCAGTCTAGTGGTTGCACCCTGGGTTATTTAAACAGCGCACTGACCCAGACGCACAGCGGGCGCGCCGCTGGCGCTCCCAAGGTGCGCTTGGGAGGGAGGGCGAGGGGGGGAGAAAAGTAGACCAAAATATTTGAGTGTGAAAAAGGCCGCTTTATTAGGAAACAGGTGCACATTACAATATGTATAACCCTAGCAAAGTCTTACAAATCTAGACCTCACTAAATAAATAAATAACTTCAAACCCCGCCACCACCCCCTCCCCTAAAATTCTTTGGCCCCTCCCCCACCCAACAATACAGCATTAAAACATTACAATAACATTATAAACATAACATCATCAATAAAGCATTACATCATCAATTCAATCATTACGTCATCACTTAACACATTACGTCATCAACAACCCCAATCACATAATGAAAACCAGGCCCTCGATAACCAAAACCCTGCCTGACCCTTCACCCCTGTCAAGACCCCCCAAAACCTGAACTGTCAAGCAATGACCAACTTCCCCTTTACCTGTCAATCAATGAATCAGACCAATACTCACCAAAAACTTTACAATAAACAGCACCGAAACAACAAAAGCCCCGCACCGTACCTGTTCCTAGCGACAATACAAACCAAAAACCCCTTGTACACCTGTTAACAAGAAAAAACAGCCTTTGGACACAAAAGAAGAAACTATAAAAAGTAAGGAAATATAAAAACTCTACCAAAAAGAAGGAGGAAAGGAAAAATCACCAAGAGTCAAGAAAAAATTAGAGAGGGAGGGAGGGAGGGACAAAAAACGCTAACTATCCTCCTAGCCACCAGGTCACCAAACCTAAAATGGTGGCTATGGGGCGGGAACACATGAGTTTATTATTGGGCTGGCTAAAACCTACTAGACCAGCCCAATTCTAGAAACTTCTACATTTAGATTAACCCCTCGCAGCCCTCCCAAAATGCCCGGGGGAGGAGACCTCCCTTCGGTCAGCTCCCTCCCCCAAGCCCCCCTTGGGAGGGAGGGCGAGGGGGGGGGGAGAAAAGTAGACCAAAATATTTGAGTGTGAAAAAGGCCGCTTTATTAGGAAACAGGTGCACATTACAATACGTATAACCCTGGCAAAGCCTTGCAAATCTAGACCTCACTAAATAAATAAATAACTTCAAACCCCGCCACCACCCCCTCCCCTAAAATTCTTTGGCCCCTCCCCCACCCAACAATACAGCATTAAAACATTACAATAACATTATAAACATAACATCATCAATAAAGCATTACATCATCAATTAAATCATTACGTCATCACTTAACACATTACGTCATCAGCAACCCCAATCACATAATGAAAACCAGGCCCTCGATAACCAAAACCCTGCCTGACCCTTCACCCCTGTCAAGACCTCCCAAAACCTGAACGGTCAAGCAATGACCAACTTCCCCTTTACCTGTCAATCAATGAATCAGACCAATACTCACCAAAAACTTTACAATAAACAGCACCGAAACAACAAAAGCCCCGCCACCCAGAAAGGTAGGGGGGGGAAGGAAAACTACACCACCCCCCTTTCTGCCCCCCCAACTAGGAAAATAGAAGCAGAAACTAACAAAATTCAACGCTGCATCGTCAGTGATCGTGCCAAAACTTCACGCAACTCCAACAAATACAGGTCCATCCCTACTCTGGAAAGGTGAACACCATCGTCCCTGAAAAATTCCACTGTCTCAAAGCGTATCTCTCTAAGAGAAATCCTGCTGAAACCAAGCAAACGGCAACATCTAGAAACCTCAGAATTTACCTTTTTCCTGGCTCTGTCTACAGCTCTGGGATTTACCGCTCCTCTCCAAATCCTACGCGGAACTAGTTCAGTCCAGAAAACATGGCAACCAGCCCAAAACTCTTTAATGAGACTCAAACCTTTCTTGATAGCTCGCAACAATACAACACCCTTAGTGGTACAGAGATCGTTCTCCCCCAAATGAATCACCAGAATGTCAGGACATAGCCCGCCCACCATACTGTTGTTGAGACATGGAATTAACTCTCTCCAGAGCATACCACCTTTCCCCTTCCAAACCATGTTGAACATGTGAGCATTAAAACCCAAAAGCTCTCCGAAGTAACTCTGCGCCGCCTGGACTCGGGCCCATTTCACGAAGGAATGCCCAACTATCCAGACTGTCACCACTGGAGAACGGGGCCCAGCTACAGATCCTATAAAAGAAAACATAGTTAAAGCTTATGGAAAGGAAGATGACGCATGCGCCTCCTCCGCCTGACCTCTCACGTAACGCTGAAAGCAGTTCGAAGACCAACGCCCCAACCTCATGATATCCCTTTGCGTCCATCCTCTATTAAAAGCTTCAGTTGCAGCACCAATCCGAAAAGAATGCGTACCATATAAATTCCCATCCAGACCCAAGTGTTGTAACGCCTTGCGCAAAACCATGCGAAATTGGTATGCTGTAACAGGAGTGTTATTAATATGCTGGAAAACAAGAGCATCATCACCACCCCCTGATAAAGAACGCCAGCGCCGGGCCAACAGCAAAGGGCAAGTGATCTTAGGAGAGCGCGCTTCCAACCACACTCCTTTCCTCAACTCTTTCTGATCAGTTTTGGAACTAGCTAACCAAACATGCACCCCCTCATCAGAACAAAACACATCACGCCAAAAAATTCCACACTTACATTTTGAGCCCAACAACTCCGAAACCCTAACAGCTCCAAAAAACATAAATGCCATTAACATGGAGAACAAGCAAGACTCAAAGTCATCTGAACAAACCGAAGGCAAAATAGCCATCAACCGAGCCAGCATCTGCCAAGATAAAGGGGCCCTTAATCTACTAGAATGACCTTGTTCTCTAGCCCAGCCCTCAAGCATTCTCCTGCCAATCTCACCCGCCGAAGGAGAATAACCCCAAACCAACTTACCCATGAAAGCTATCCCTGCCAATTTTCCTGCAATAGTTACTCTAGTCAGACCTTTATCCATGAGATCTAAAATGAATTTCACCACATCCTCAGAACGACGCCAAACCTCCTCACGCCTGCAAGCGCCGGACTCCAGAAACTCCCTCCAAGCCAGAGAATAAGCTGAACGCGTAGACACAGATAAAGAACCTACCACCAGTTGTAAGACCCGACGTTGCCTACGTGCCACAGATGAATCGGCATCGGGGTTGGTGATCTGTCTGCCTCCCTGGCCAGTCCACGGAATCTCCCCCACTGTGAACGAGACAAAGCATCCGCAATGTCATTGTCCACACCAGGAATGTGCAAAGCACGAAAGTGAATGTCGTGTTTCAAACAGCCCAGCACGAAGACTCTCATGAGCTTCAAGACCTGTTCATCCCTGGCAGACTGTTGATTAACAATCTCCACCACAGCCATGTTGTCCACACGAAAAAGCACCTTCTTGTGTGCCAAGACCTCCCCCCACAGAGTCAAAGCAACCAGTAAAGGGAAAAGCTCCAAAAAGGTTATGCTGCGACCACCATTCAACCACTCATCCGGCCATCGTTCTGCACACCATCTCCCATTCCAATACAAACCAAATCCTTCACTGCCTGCTGCATCAGAAAACATTTGCACATCCCACTGGAAGTCAACATCCCAAACCAAAGGTACACCATTAAAAGAAGAGAGAAAACATTTCCACATTCTCAAATCTTCCTTGACACCAGCAGACAAGCGAACACTGTGGTGAGGCAAATGCTGACCTGCAAGGGCCCTGCCCAATCTGCGACAAAAAGTCCTCCCTGCTCTCACCACCCTACACGCAAAATTGAGGTGACCTAGCAACACCTGAATATCTCTCACCATCACTTTCCGTTTTGACAACATGGTTTCCAGCAACTCCAGCATCTTCACTTTTTTATCCTCTGGCAAGCGAGCCCGCATTGCCACAGAATCAATTTCAATTCCCAAAAAGGACAAAACAGTGGCAGGACCCACAGTTTTCTCGGGAGCTAAAGGAACTCCCAGATCCTCCATAAGCCCTTGGAAAGTGTCCAGAGCAGACTGGCACTCCGTGGAGCCCGGGGACCCGACAAAGAAAAAGTCATCTAGGTAGTGCGTTACCAGTGAGTGACCAGACTGATGAGTAAAGTACCATTGTAGAAAAGTGCTGAAACACTCAAAAAGAGCACATGAAATGGAGCAACCCATCGGCAATGCCTTGTCCACATACCATTTTCCTGAAAATTGTATGCCCAGTAGACTCCAGTCATCTGGATGGACAGGCAGCAGCCGGAAAGCAGACTTATTATCACACTTAGCCCTCTCAGCAGCTGCGCCCGCGGTCACAAGTGACATGGCCACGTCAACTGAGGAATAAGAGACTGAAGTAGAATCTGGATCAATAAAATCGTTTACAGACGACCCTTCCGGCCATGACAAGTGCAGAATAAGCCTGAATTGTCCCGGATCTTTTTTAGGGACCACTCCAATAGGTGATATTATCAAATTATGGATCGGCCAATCATGAAAAGGGCCAGCCATCCTTCCTTCATGCACTTCTTTATTCAATTTTTCTTGCACCACTGCGCCATGCTCAGACGCTGATTTCAAATTAGCAGACCATCTCCTTTGTCTGGAACCCATGTAACCCAAATGAACTCCAAATTCAAAACCTCCCAACAATTTCTGTTTCACAGCTTCATCATCATAATCCTGAAGTGCAAGGCGCAACTTTTCCAACTTAACCGGCGTATGAGCCCTTGGGCCCAACACCCTGATTACCTCTAGATCCCCTACCTCCTGAAAACTGCTGGGACTTCCCCGAACCACCTGCACCTGACGGTTTCCCCTGTTGACCTCCTGCTGGCTTGTTATCCCAGCATCTAGCCAAGGGGTGCCGCTTACCACAACCGGAGCATTCATGTCTGAACTTACAATACTCTCTACTACAGGACCCTTTGTTAAATTCCCAGCATGTGCCAACTCCAGACTGTGTGTTTGAGCTACACCCCACCCCTCCCCGGGTGGGCTTGCCCTGAAAGGGCCGGTAAATTAAGGGGAGACCACTGGCTGTAAAAATCGTCTTACCCCCCGATGCAGATCCCATAGTATGCTGCCATAAATCAGTGTTCAGCTCCCCCTGGATCCCAAGCCATCCTAGCCCTGAACTCCTCATCATATTGGGACCAAGCAAACCCCCCCCCAGTAAGCTGCGCCTTACGTATAACATCCATGTATTTAAAAAGAGACACGCTGCGCTCTGGAAATTTTTCACAATAAACACTCGCATAAATAAGGAATGCAGCCGTCCAATTATCAATGGTTAACGGAACTCTAGGTCGTTTTGCAAGCTCAAACTCTTCTTCTTTCGACCCTTCTTTGGACCGGACTTCCCGGTGTAGCAGCTTAAGAATTTCAACATATTCTCCCTTCCAAATTCTCTCTTTTGTAACCAACATTAAATGGGCACCCAAAGGCTTCGTGACCGCCATATATGGCAATTTTTTAATTTTCAGTTCCTTGCTAGCCAATGGCTCTTTTACCCCACTTGAAGCCTCAGTGCTAGTACTACTCTCCACTTTACCTGTAACCTCTAAAACATCGTCAGTGCCCACAGCAGTGTCTTTAACGTAACGTCCCTTCAGCAACCGCCCTTCACCAACCCCAACAGCCCCTTCCCCCCGGTGCCCACAGACACCATAGTAGGTTTGGCATGTGTAGCTAACTGCTCACCTGGTAACAAAGAGACCACTCTCGCAGGCTCTGCCCGTGGTGCCGATACCAATGTATCCTGTCTTCGAGGCGCCCTGACTGACGGGCCGTGTTCTCTTCTCTCCTTTACTTGTCTTTGCACCGCCTGAGCCTGAAAAACACTACTAGACACATGAGAGGGCTCCCCCCCCCTCTACGTCCCGTAACTCTCCTTCTTCTGGACTATCTTCATCATAATCCAGGACCACTGAATCAAGTTCAGCAGGAAACACCACACTACGGGTCTTACCTAACCCGGCATCAGCAATATTACATTTTAATTGTTGTGAAGAACCTCCAGGAGGGGGAGCAGACTGTACACGCCTGTAACTCCCCTTGCGCTGACTCTGTGGCTCCATAGCCGACGGTAAGGTGGACCACCTAGACCTGCTATTCGTTGGGGCCAGCGGGGTCACGCCGGACCCTCGTGTGCTGACCGCGGCGGGTTCCCTCGGTGGAACAGAGAGGGCCGCGCTAGGCATTCTCCTCACTTCACCTCAGCGAAATTGGACTGGACCACGCCCTGCCAAGTCTGGACCGCCGCACCTATCCCTGTCCTGAAAAGAAAAAATTTGGACTGGTGTGCTAGGATCCCTAAATACAACACCTGACGCAGACCCTATCCGCTGCAAATTAGAACCAACAACCATCCCTTGAAACCTATCCAAAGAATGCCCTCTAATACTACTCCTCAAAGGCACCTCCCTGACCGGAGAGTCGCCTATCACCTCTTCATCCTCACTCCAATCCAAATTATCAACCGCCACCACTGAAGAAGAAACCCAAAGAGGAGCCCCTGCACCCCAAACTTGAACCTCACCATCCTTCTGTAAACCACGCTGCGCCAAACCTGCAACACCAAAATGCTCCCACCCAGGAGAACCAAACATCAAAGAGGGGCCTCCTGCACCCCCCGACCAATATGGAACAGCATTCATAGGCCCCTGTACAGGCCAACCACTTACCTGCCTCAAACCCCTGTCATGCTGGGACGTTGTGCCAGGAAAACCAACACCCCCTACACTCCTTACAACAGGTTGCGAAACCCCTGCAGAATTACCTACCACTGCCCCTCCAAGCCCCAAACTCCCTGCACCAGCCACATGACCTGCAACATTGACATCACAAGAAAAAGCTCCATGACCCACCTGTGACACACCCCTACCCCCCCTCTGAAAACGGTCATCCATATCCAAAAAACCAACAGACCCAGCAGCCCCAGGCCGAGAAACCTCCAAATCCAAAGCAACGCCAGAAACTGAACCCCCTTCCCCCATTTGAGCCCACTCCCCCTCTCCCCTGGAACCCCCCCCCCACCGACAATGCAGCACCCACAGAAGAACCAGGCATAGAAAACAGCAAAGGACTCCCCACATTACCCTCCATCTCATTAACAACCATACCTGCATTAGCACCAGATAAGACCTGACCCACCTGATGTTCCAAACCCCCAAAGCCCTCTAGACCACCTGAGGAAAACCTGCATGTAGTATTCCTTTCCACAATAGGCATCCTTGGCACAAAATGCCTTGAAGGGGTTAATAATGCCCCATCCTCTCTGCCAACTAAACCTTGTGTCTCCGCTACAACATGGCCTGGAGGGGATAATATCTGCCCCACCGGCTCCTTCATAGGCTGCCATGACCCCCGAGATTCGACAAACTGAAGGGAGCCTCTCCTCGCACCACGCACTGCCTGCCCCTTCACAGGCTCCGATTTTCTCTCTCAAACCGGGTCAGAGGCGGAGCGCTTCGCACTCGCTCTCCGCCCCCCCCTTTTGCCGGCCACCTTCACAGCAGCTGGTGCTGCCGAGCTGAGGCCCTGCATCAGAAGAGCCCCACCCGCCTGCATAACAGACGCGCTCAACAAAACGCCTCCCGCCTCACTCAGAAGCCCAGCAGGAGCACCAGACACCGCCGAAGCTCCCCCCACCCCAACCGCCACTCGCGCTTGAACAGAAGGAGCCGGTCGCGCCTCACTCGCACACCCAACAGTAGCGCCAGACACCGCCGGAGCTCCCCCCGCCCCAACCGCCACTCGCGCTTGAACAGGAGGGGCCGGTTTCCTCGTACGGGACCGGCCCCTCTCACTTACCTGCCCGGAGCGTCTCTTCTTCGGAGAGGAGCACGCCATAACCGCGGCAGAAACACCAGAGGAGGCCTGGCGCTGAGGGCGCGCCGGCCCCCCTCCCACCAACAGATCCATGCGACCTGCCTCGGACAGAAGCCTGATCGCTTCTAATACTCGATAATCCTCCATTTAGTCGATGAAAAGGGGGAAAATAACACTAAAGGGGGGATACCTACAACTCTAAAATAAACACCACAAAAAACGCTAACTATCCTCCTAGCCACCAGGTCACCAAACCTAAAATGGTGGCTAGGGGGCGGGAACACATGAGTTTATAATTGGGCTGGCTAAAACCTACTAGACCAGCCCAATTCTAGAAACTTCTACATTTAGATTAACCCCTCGCAGCCCTCCCAAAATGCCCGGGGGAGGAGACCTCCCTTCGGTCAGCTCCCTCCCTCAAGCCCCCCTTAAGGCAAGCCAGTCTACTCCCGTACGCGCCCGTCTGTGCCCGGACCGGGCTCAGCGTCAGTCCCCCTGGTCATTTATTTTCAGACTCCTTGAGATACTCTAAAGGAGAGTTACTTAGACTTAATCCGGGAAAGGGATAACGCAGGTGCCCTCCGATTCCTTTAAAGGCCAAAGATAACATGGAAAGCACATGCCCTTGCTGATGGCTACACCAACTGTCCTTGATGTCCCAGCCACTGGTCCAGTTGTTAGGTCAACTAGGAAATTAAACATAGTGAATATAGGTCCTTTAAAATGCATTTTATTAAATGCCAGATCGTTGATTAAACACAGTACTGAATGTGCATTATTACTGGAGGAACATGAAATCAAGCCTCTGTGCCTGACTTAATGAAGGTAACTCCCCCAAGTTGTCACTGTTACACACTGGATAGACCACTAAAGAGAGACGGAGGGTTAGAAGTTATATACCATGAATCGGTGGAATCTGCTTTTAATACTGCCTCCAATACTTCCTGTGAGGCCTTAGCTTTCAGTATTCATATGGCACATTACAGCACCTTCAAAGGTATACTCCTTTACCGTCTACCTGGTCCAAAAAAAGGATTTTGGGATAATCTAGGTACCCTGCTCGAGGAAGGGCTTTGTCGAGACTCCTACATGGTGCTAGGAGATTTCAATTTCTATCTTGAGGCCCCCATGGATCCAGACACTTCTCAACTGGAGCAAATGATGGGGGTTTCGAGATCTAAAGCAGTTGGTCAAGGTCCCGACTCATGAAAAAGGGTACACCCTGGATGGGATATACTCCAATAACAAAGACCTAGTATGCACCTCAGTTCTCCTTCTTCAATGGACGGATCACTGTGCTATTCAATTTGAATTCAAGAGTTGCAGGGGCCATATAGCCAGTGAAAAATTAGTCCAGGAGATTGCCAGTAGAACCTGGGGAAGAGTGGACACTAAGTTATTAGAAGAAACCTTAAGGCAATCTTTGCGACCTCCACCTCCTGAAGTAGAGAAGGCTGCTTCAGCCTATACGCAATGACTGGATGCAACCTGTAACTATTTAGCCCCCTAAAAAAAGTGGACCCTAAAAGGGCTCATCCCTCAGTGCCCTAGTATTCTGAGGAACGTAGAGTCAAAAAATTGGCCTGCAAGCAATTAGAACGGGCTTGGAGGAAAGGGGATGCTAGTGCTGACAAGGAAACCTATAGACACAGCATTACCTCCTACAAACAGCTTTACTAGAAGCCAAAAGAAAGTTCTTTACAAGGCAAATAGCATTAGCCAAATCCAATTCGAAAGAACTCTTTAAAACTATTAAAAAAACTTGCCACCCCTATTGTCCCCAAGAATCAGAGCAACCCTGAATTATGTGATAAGCTGGCCAATTTTTTTAAACAAAAAGTTGAAACTATTTTTTCTTCATCACTAAAGCAGACAAAAGGGCACTAGCGCGACCGAACATGGACGGACTTGACAGTCTAAGCCCTTTATCGGTCTTAGAGCAATTTGAACTCTTGGAAATACCGGAAATGATTAAACTTCTGAATTCAATTCGCTCTGGAGCTCCCACTGATTCCTGCCCAGAGCGGGTTATCAAACTAATCCCAGAAGTTATCAAACAACACTTACAGCACTGCTGAATGCTATACTAAGGTCCGGCATATTTCCTAAAAAGTGGAAACTGACCTCTGTTCTTCCTTTGTTGAAGAAACAGACTCTGGACCCCACAGACCCAAACAATTACAGGCCAATTTCACAGCTTCCACTTCCTGCCAAAATTCTGGAAAAAGCCATGAATACCCAACTCAGTGCATCTCTTCAATCTAATAATTCCCTTGATCCCTCCCAATATGGATTTAGGGCTGACCACAGCACTGAGTTGGCTCTAATTAAATCCACGGAGGAAATTAGAGAGGCCTGAGATAGGAGAGGAAATGCATACTGATCCTATTGAATCTGTCCACGGCCTTCAACAGGGTCCATCATAAAGTGCTTTTTGATCGGTTGTCCGATGTAGGAATAGAAGGTCGAGCCTGGAAACTCTTGCAATCATTTCTATCTGATAGACTGCTAACGGTGGACCTGGACGGAAATACGTCAAAACCGTTCTTCCTCCCCTGCAGGATGCCACAGGGCTCGTCACTTAGCCCAATACTTTTTAATATCTATGTGGCACCCCTGGCAGGAGTTATCCAATCTTTGGGTTTCAACTTACTTCCTATGCTGATGACACTCAAATAGTGTTGTCATTGACCGAGGGGGGGGGGTGAAACAGTGGCTTGTTTCCAGACTGTATGTTGGCCATCTCTGGTTGAATGTCTTCCAACTGTTTGAAACTAAACTCCAACAAGACAGGGGTCTTAAAGTTTGAAAATAATCCACTTGTTTGGACTCGAGAATGGTGGCCGGAAGATATTGGACCCTGCCCCCTACCTACCAAGAAAGCAAAAAATCTTGGGGTATGGGTGAAAAATAAACTTGTGAGGGCATTCTATCCGAAAGGAGGAATTTCCCATCCTCGTGGCTACAAAACACCACAGGTGTTCCCACTTTTAGTCACTATACATAAATCCCTCTAGGAACTGCATGCCAATTCTTGTTGTTCTCAGTACTTGGGCACGTATGCTGGACCTGTGTTATAAATAGCTCACCACGGCTCTCCCTTTGCCACACATGGACAATAAAATCATCATATGTGACCAAATAAGTATGGTGACCTCGGCTTGCTTTTTGGCACTAAAAATCATAAGAAAAATCAAGATTTTTCTAATGGAAACCAGCCTCAAACCAGTGGTAACTGCCCTTATAATGTCACGTCTTGACTATTGTAATAGTTTATATCTCAATGCCTAAAAGCAACATATCTATCGGTTTCAACTCGCCCAAAATGCAGCGGCCAGATTGCTGTCAGGGACCCCAAAATTTGTCTCAGGAAAGGAGGAACTCAGGCAACTTCATTGGCTCCCGGTCAAACAAAGAGTACGCTTCAAGGCACTCTGCACGGTCTTTAAGGCCATCAATGGTGTAGACCCCAATTTCCTGAGGCGTAAATTTCAATGGTACGTCCCGGGAAGAATGCTAAGATCAACAGGAGGTAAGAAATTTCCAGTCCACACATGTAAAAATGTCAACTGGGGAGGCAGGAGCTTCATCACTTGTGCTTCTAGGGCATTGAATTTTTAATTTTAACAACATCCCATCTAGGGAATCAAAACCCGCTGCAAAACTACTGCAATGCACAATCTGTGACAATACCCTCTCTATAGGAACAAACAAAAAATATGTGGGACAACGTCCATGTTATATCATCTTAAAACCTATCATAGAAATCATCTCCAACTGGCGATCAAGCAGAGGAAAGCTGGAGGACTATCTACATCAGTGGCAGCAGCAACAATTCCCAGCCAGAAAGTCCCTTCAGAGGTGCAGACTACTATAGGAGAAATGGCTCCAGATTTTTCAAGAATGGGCACGCATTGCATGGAATGTACTGTTGTTGTAAGTGCTGGTGCGCAGTGTGTTACAGCTATTCACAAAGCTAGCTGCAAAACATCATGCATGTGAATATATATTCCCCTTTTATATTCTTTGCAAATTTTTCAGTGCCCATTAAAAAACGAAGATTTAAAAAAAAAAAACTTTACAACAGCATGAAAAAAAAGAAATCAAGAACAAGAACAAGGTTCCTGTCTGAACCACCTTTTATAGTAAAAAATATGTTAGAATGAGTATATGGATGGTGTATGGATGATTGAATGAGTGCATAACTGGTGCATGATTTATTTATTTAGTGTGTCTTATATCGCGCACGGCTACCCCAACGGGGTGTCCCGGCGCTTCTAAGAGTGTAAGAATCTTACTCCTTAGGGGATGTTACAATGAGTGCAGCAGTGGTGCCTGACTGAATCTATGAGTGCAAAGGTAATGATTGTGTGATTGCATCTGTGCATGTGTAGTGCATGGGTGAATAAATGAGTGCATAGGTAATGCCTGAGTGAATGGATGAGTGCATGAGTAGTGCCTCAGTGAATTCATGAGTGCAACAGTAGTGCCTGAGTGAATGGATGAATGCATGGGTAGTGCCTGGGTGATTGGATGAGTGCATGGGTAGTGCCTGCATGAATGGATGAGTGCATCAATACTGTGTGAGTGACTGGATGACTGCAAGGGTAGTGCCTGTGTCATTGAATGAGTGCATGGGTAGTTCCTGAGTAAATGGATGAGTGCAAAGGCAGTGACTGGGTGATTGGATGAGTGCATGGGTAGTGCCTGGGTGAATGGATGAGTGTATGGGTAGTGCCTGAGTGTATGGATGAGTGCAAAGGTAGTGCCTGAGTGAATGGATGAGATTACAAGACCCTGCATGGTTGAAATGTATTGAATCTTTTGATTTGGTATGTCTACAGGAAACGTGGTGCACTGGTAAAGCAAGTTTTGATGGTTTCCAAACATGGAGCGTTCAGGCAGAACCCTCGCAGTCAGGGAGGGCAAAGGGGGGACTCCTTTCTGCCATTTCTGTAAAAATGAACCAAATACAGGTGAAACAATTAGCCGAATCCACCTGGTATCAATAGCTTATGGTTAGTGGTATATTCTTTCCTCCTGTCCTTTTCATAAATTGGTATTATAATGTGTTTAATCACCACGAAACGTTTGTTATGGAAATGCTACAGGAGGAGATTGTTAAACTAACAAATACAGTTTTCCCACTTTTTATTATTTGGTTGGGTGATTTCAATTGTACCCTCTGCAAGTTCAGTGGATCAAATGCATGTGGGTTGTTTGATCATAGTGATCAGCCTTTGGCCCACTTTACTCACTCAAGTCAAGGGAATGCTTTAAATAGTATTATTGTTAATAATGACTTATGCATTCTGGACATGTCTAGTTTCTCAACTAAAACATGTATTCCAACATTTCAGGGGCTAGGGGATCGAGTCAGTACAATTGATTTTATTATTGTATCTATGGGTTATGTGGATTTGGTGACTGATTTTAAGGTTGAGGCAAACCCAGCTAGTGACCATAACCCCTTAATTGTGAGCTTTGTCCCTGCCCCCAGAAAAAATCGGCATATTGTTCATACTGATCATCAAATAAAATATACCAAAAACCAGGGGGTCACGCTAAGATGGGATAAAGTAAATGTGGACAAACTAGAGTCGGATATTTTTAAGGAAAACATCGGAGTGATAGAATTATGTTTGAACCCCGAGACTGACCCTGACTGTATTTTAAGAATTTTGAAACTCTCCTGGGTAATGTAGCTACACACCTAGTGAAGAAGGCAGGTAGAAGCAAAGGGAAGGGTTCTAAATGGTTTGATGCAGAATGTTCAGCCTCCCAAACCAGCCTAGCAAAAGCCTTACGAAAAGTGCCACTTGACAGAGACTTGGTTAGAGCGGCCAGGAAAAAGTACAATGCGGCACTAAACAGACGAAAAAAGGAGTTAAAAGCGAAGACTTTGGGAGATTTGGAGAAAGCAGTAGACATGAGGGATAATAACCTGTTTTGGAAAGTAATAAATCAACCATTTTTAAAAACCCGAGGATAGCGAGTTAATGCAGGTGCAAATACCAGAAGATGAATGGGTTGCCCATTACAGTAAACTTTTTAATCCAAAAGATGTGTCCCTAGGAACCTTACAGGGAATAGAGGATTTTGATAGTGAATCAGCTAAAGAGTTAGGGGCGTCTCTCACTCTTTCTGAGGTGAAGATGGCTCTGACAAGGGGTTCTGCCTTAAAAGCGCCTGGCCCTGATGCGGTACCGCTAGATTTATTTAAATGCAATATGGACGTATGGGTACCTCTCTTATTGAATGTCTTTAGAGCTATAGTTGGGGGGGTCATTCCCAGATCCTGGAAAGATGCACTAGTGGTACCAATTTTTAAGAAGGGTAAAAAATCAGATCCGTGCTGTTACAGGCCGATCTCTTTAATTAGTTATTTTGGTGCGCCTTGAAACTTGGGCAGATTCAGTTGGCATCATTGTTGACTCCCAATATGGATTTAGACAGGGTAGGGGAACCACCGAGCAGTGCCTGAATTTAGCACTAATTATGGGTAAGTACATGGGTGCCAAATATAGTTCCATCCATTTGGCATTCATGGACTTATCCAGTGCCTTTGACACCGTATGTAGGGGCAAGCTGTGGCATATGATGGGGTCGATGGGGTTTGAGGAGCAATTGGTATCCCTGCTCCGTAGACTACATGCTGCAACTAGAGTAAGTGTGCGTTATGGCCCTGGGGGGGAAAAAACTAATCCTATCCCGTCCACTGAGGGTGTTCGGCAAGGATGCATTTTAGCTCCCTTTTTGTTTTTGGTTTACACGAACGGCCTGGAAAAATTTTGTTGCATTGTGGGGCTGATTTCCCAAAGGCAAATGATAGAAGGATTCCTATGCTGTCATATGCGGATGACACGGTTTTAATGACTCTCACTGCAAATGGCATGCAGCTTTGTCTGGATGCTTTTGATTTGTTTATGGGGGATTTGGATTTAAAAGTTAATTTTACTAAATCTTTTGCTATGACCTGCGGTCCTAAAAATGCAAAAACACGTACCTATAGGGTTAAGGACTGCATCATACTGAAGGTGGACAATTTTAACTATTTGGGAAACCTTTTTTAACAAAAAATTGAATTGGGAACCATTAATTGCATTGCGGGCCTAAAAAGTATCGAATATAGCGGAGGGCCTTTTCCGCTTTGCGAGTAAGCTAGGTCAAAAACTAATACCCACATTATTAGCTCTATATAACGCCAAATGTGTCTCGGTAGCAACTTATGGTGCTGGCGTGTGGGGCACACACAATTGTGAAACACTGCAGCTGCAGGAAAATACATTTATTAAGCGTCTCCTAGCAGTTCCGACAGGCACTTCAAACACCTTTTGCCATGCGGAGGTGGGCACGGAGTTTCTCAGTGATATTATACATCTGGCCCCCTTATTGCTTTGGATTAAAGTCTGGCAATCTGAAGAATTAAAATTGACCCATGGAATTTTACAGGATTGCCTCAAGCTGGACCACACTAGGGAGATACCTTGACTTTAATATGTAAAGGATAACTTTTATAAGATTGGTTTAAGTTATATTTTCGATTACCCAGAGCTAATCAGCAAGGATTAAAAAACAAAGACCAAAATCGCCTTCCGCAATACTCTGGGCACTCTAATTCGTAGCAAGCATGCAATGTATGTAAGGGGTAAACTTCATAGGCCCCTTTACCAAACCTACATTATTCACACAAAATGGCGTTTTTATTTAACACGTTTCCGTCTTAATACGTTACATTTTCTTTTTGCTTTCCCAAAACAAGGTGGGTGGTGTAAGAACCTACCGCCATGTCCCTGTAATAATATAGTTACTCAGACTACTGTGCATCTAACCCTTTTTTGTGCTTTGTATAAAGTTCCCAGAAGCAGATTTATTAGACCAGTGTTGGTCTCTTTTGGATCCCGTTGTTACAGAGAGTGTTATGAGCACTTACTATCTTTGTCAACCCTTTCCATTTGCAATGCAGTGCTGAATTTTATTAGATCGGCCCTCATGATTAAAAACCGATGTTAAATATAAAAAGGGAATAGGATATCAGTTAAGGGGAATTTTTCCTGTCAATGAAATGAGCCAAGTGATGATTCTCTTCCTACCGGATTAATGCTTTTTAATATATCTTGTTTTAACTGTAGATATCAACTGTGAATGTTGTTTAAATTTTTTATTATGCACGTATACTTTTATGACTCCTGCCTGGAATTGAAATAAAGTTGTTTGAATTTGAATTTGAATGGATGAATGCATGAATAATGGCTGGGTGAATAAATGAGTGCATGGATATTGCCTGGGTGATTAGAAGAGTGCCTGTGTTGTGCCTGGGTAAATAGATGAGTGCATGGCAAGTGCCTTGGTGAATGGATAAGTGTAAGAGTAATGCCTGGGTAATTGGTTGTGTGAATGGGTAGTGCCTGAGTAAATGGATGAATGCATGCATAGTGCCTGAGTGAATGGATGAGTGCAAGGGTACAGCCTGGGTGATTTGATGTGTGCATGGGTAGACCCTGGGTAAATGGATGAGTGCATGGGTAGTGCATGATTGAATGGATGAGTGCAAGGCTATTCCCTGAGAGAATGGAGGAGTGTAAGGGTAGTGCCTGAGTGATTTGCTGAGTGCATGGGTAGTGTCTGGGTAATTGGATGAGTGCAAGGGTAGTGCCTGGGTGATCTGGTAAGTGCATGTGTAGTTAGTGCCTAAGTGATTGAGTGAGTGCATGAATAGTGCCTGGGTGATTGGATGAGTGCATTGGTAGTGCCTGGGTGACTGAATGAGTGCATGGGTAGTGCCTCAGTGAATAGATGAGTGTAAGGGTAGTGCCTGGGTGATTCAGGGACTGCATTGATAGTGCCTGGGAGATTGGATGAGTGCATGGGTAGTGACTGAGTGATTGGATGGGTGCAGGTACTGCATGGGTACTGGATGAGTGCATGGGTAGTGCTTGGGTTATTGGATGAGTGCATGGGTAGTACCCGAGTAAATGGATGAGTGGATGGGTAGTGCTTGGGTGATTGGATGAGTGCATGGGTAGTACCCGAGTAAATGGATGAGTGCAAGGGTAGTGCCAGGGTGATTAGGTGATTGCATGGATAGTGTCAGGGTGATCAGACGAGTGCATGGGTAGTGCCTGAGTGAATGGATTAGTGCATGGTTACTGCATGGGGTATTGGATATGTGCACGGGTAGTGCCTCAGTAAATGAATGAGTGTAAGGGTAGTGCCTGGATGATTGGATGAGTGCATGGGTGGTGCCTGGGTACTTGGATGAGGGCATGGGTAGTGCCTGAGTGATTGAATGAGTGCAAGGGTAGTGTTTGAGTGAATGGATGAGTGCCAGGACACTGCCTGGATGATTGGATGAGTGCAAGGGTAGTTCCTGGGTGACTGGATGTATGCACACGTAGAGCTTGGGTGATTAGATGAGTGCATGGGTAGTGCCTGGGTGATTGGATGAGTGCATGGATTGTGCCTGTGTGGATGTATGAGTGCATGGGTAGTGCATGAGTAGATGATTGAGTGCAAGGGTAGTGCCTAGGTCATTGGATGAGTGCATGGGTAGTGCCTGGGTGATTCAATTAGAACATGGGTAGTGCCTGGGTAATTGGATGAGTGCATTTGTAGTATATGAGCAAATGGATGAGTGCATGGGTAGTACCTGAGTAAATGCATGAGTGCAAGGGTAGTGCCTTAGTCATTGGATGAATACATGGGTAGTACCTGAGTGAATGGATGACTGCATGGGTAGTAACTGAGCGAATGGCTTTATGCAAGGGTAGTGCCTGAGTGATTGGATGAGTGCAAAGGTAGTGATTGGGTGATTGCATGTGTGCATGGGTAGCACCTGGGAGAATACATGAGTTCATAGGTAGTACCTGGTTGAATAAAGGGGGTGCATAGGTAGTGTCTAAGTGAATGGAGGAGTGCATGGGTAGTGTCTCAGTGAATGCATGAGTGCAACAGTAGTGCCTGAGTAAATGGTTGTATGCATGGGTAGTGTGTGAGTAATTGGATGAGTGCAAAAGTACTGCCTGGGCCATTGGTTGAGTGCATGGATAGTGCCTGGGTGATTGGTTGAGTGCATGCATAGTACCTGGGTAAATTGAATGAGTGTATGCATAGTGCCTGGTAGACTGGGTGAGTACATGATTGTGCCTCGGGGATTGGATGAGTGCATGCATAGTGCCTGAGGGAATGAATGAGTATATAGGTACTACGTGAGTGAGTGAATGAGTACAAGGGTAGTGCCTGTGTCCTTGGATGAGTGGATGGGTTGTGCCTGCATAAATAGATGATTGCATGTTAGTGCCTGAGTGAAAGGAGGAGTGCATGGATAATGGCTGGGTGTATTAACGAGTGCATGTGTAGTACCTGGGTGATTGGCTGAGTACCTGAGCAATGACTGGGTGATTGAATGAGTGCATGGGAAGTACCTGGGTGAATGGATGAGTGCCTTTGTAATACCTGGGTGATTGGATGAGTGCATGGGTAGTGGCTGAGTGATTGGATGAGTGCATGCATAGTGCCACAGTGAATGGATGAATGCATAGATGCTGCATGAGTGAGTGGATGAGTGCAAGGGTAGTGCCTGTGTCATTGGATGAGTGCATGGGTTGTGCCTGAGTGAATGGATGAAAGCATGTTAGTGCCTGAGTGAATGGAGGAGTTTATGGATAATTACTGAGTGAATGAATGAGTGCATGTGTAGTGCCTGGGTGATTGGACACCCAGGTAATGCTTAGGTGATGGAATGAGTGTATGGGAAGTGCCTGGGTGAATGGATGCGTGCATGGGTGATTGGATGAGTGCATGGGTAGTGCCTGAGTGAATGGATGAGTGCATGGGTAGTGCCTGAGTAAATGGATGAGTGCATGGGTAGAACCTGGGTGGTTGGATTAGTGCATGCATGGTTCCTTAGTGACTAGAAGTGTACAAGGGTAGTGTCTGGGTGATTGTGTGAGTACATGGATAGTGCCTGGGTGATTGGATGAGTGCATGGGCAGTGACTGAGTGATTGGAGGAGTGCATGGGTACTGCATGGGTGATTGGATGAGTGCATTGGTAGTGCTAGGGTCATTGGATGAGTGCAAGGCTAGTGCCTGAGTGAATGGATGAGTGCATGGGTAGTGCCTGGATGATTGGGGGAGTGCACTGATTGGGTGAGTGCACGAATAGTGTCTGGGTGATTGGATGAGTGCAGGGGTAGTGCCTGAGTGATTGGATGACTGCATGGGTGATTGGATGGGTGTATGGGTAGTGCCTCAGTGAATAAATTAGTGTAAGGGTAGTGCCAAGGTAATTGCATGAGTGCATGGGTAGTGCATGAGTGAATGGATGAGTACAAGGGTAGTGCCTGGGTGATTGGATGAGTGCATTGGTAGTTCCTGAGTGAATGGATGAGTGCAAGGATAGTGCATAGGTCATTGGATGAGTGCATGGGTAGTGCCTGAGTAAATGGATGACTGAATGGGTAGTGCCTGAGCGAATGGATGAGTGCAAGGGTAGTACCTGGGTCTTTGGTTGAGTGCATGGGTAGTGCCTGGGTAAATAAATGAGTACATAGGTAATGCCTGAGTGAATGGATGAGTGCATGTGGAAGAGGTGTGGTACAGCGGCCAGGGTGCCTGACTCCAGACCACGGGGTTAATGGTTCAATCCCTGGAACCATTGCAGGTTAGCCCAGCACCATGTGACTCTGGGCAATAGGTCGCTGAATCTTCCCCAAGGTCCCCAGCGTGGGGACACCTCTCTGGAGGAATGCTGGTATTTCATTTAGGTCAATGGTAGTGTGTCAGTGAATGCATGAATGCAACGGTAGTGCCTGAGGAAATGGATGTGTGCATGGGTAGTGCATGAACAATTGAATGAGTGGAAGAGTACTGCCTGGTTGATTGGTTGAGAGCATGGATAGTGCTTGAGTGATTGCTTGAGCGCATGCATAGTACCTGGGTGATTGAATGAGTGAATGGGTAGTGCCTGAGTGATTGAATGAGTACATAGTAGTGCCTGGGTGATTGGATAAGTGCATAGGTAGTGCCTGAGTGAAGTTATGAGTGCATAGGTACTGCGTGAGTGAGTGGATGAGTGCAAGTGTAATGCCTGTGTCACTGGATGAGTGCATGGGCTCTGCCTGAGGGAATGGATGAGTGCATGTTAGTGCCTGAGTAAATGGAGGAGTGCATGAATAATGGATGGATGGACTAATGAGTGCATGTATAGTGCCTGGGTGATTGAATGAGTGCATGGGAAGTGACTGGGTGAATGGATGAGTGCATGGCTAGTTCCCAGGTGATTGGATGAGTAAATGGGTAGTGCCTGAGTGAATGGATGAGTGCATGGGTAGTGCCTGAGTGAATGGATGAGTGCATGGGTAGTGCCTGGGTGGTTGGATTAGTGCATAGATGGTACCTGAGTGAATAGATGAATGCAAGGATAGTGTCTTGTTGATTGTGTGAGCGCATGGATAGTGCATTGGTGCTTGGTTGAGTGCATGGATAGTGTCTGGGTGATTGGATGAATGCATGGGTAGTGCCTTGGTGATTGGATGAGTGCATGGGTAGCACCTGCGTGATTGGATGAGTGTATGGACAGTGCCTCACTGAATAGATGAGTGCAAGTTTAGTGCCTGGGTGAGTGCATGGATAGTGCCTGGGTGATTGGATGAGTGCATGGGTAGTGCCTGGGTGATTCAATTAGAACATGGGTAGTGCCTGGGTAATTGGATGAGTGCATTTGTAGTATATGAGCAAATGGATGAGTGCATGGGTAGTACCTGAGTAAATGCATGAGTGCAAGGGTAGTGCCTTAGTCATTGGATGTGTGGAAAAGTAAATTTTGCCATGTTCTGTGTCCCTACATGTCATCCATCATATGTTATGTGTGCATGATTAAATATGCATATGCATTCCCCATGTTCGATTAATGACGCAATTACAGTTGTGTCCACCTCTAGTATGCCAGTTTCCAGTCCTCGTGAATACTACGAATATCAGGCCTATGTAAAGCTACGTTGCCACGTTTCTCAGTGTGCACGTTATTCTATTATAAAGTCCCCGTTTCTAGGCCTCAAAAGGGCCTGGACACCAGATTCAGCTCCTGTCTCCTGAAGCTTCGCTGAGGAGCGATACAGCCCCCACCTGTATCCTCGACCCTTCACTTACTTCCTACCTCGCAGTGCCCGGCCTAGCCTGGCTCAGTCTCTGAGTCTGCCAAGAATATGTTATGATTCCAGTTATCAGTTCAGTCCTCCTCCTCTGCATTCCTAAACTACTGAACTGCATCAATAGTTTCCGTCATTGTCTAGCCTTCACGTCTCCACGTTAGAGAAATACTGCATTTAATGGTCATTTAATATTCTTCATCACGCACTACATGTAGAATAATGCATGGTCCAGTCTTAGAATCAAGTTAGCTTTTCCCCTCCTGACTTCTAGTTTATATCAACATGTTCTCTAAACATCAGATACTAGATACTGTTTAGGTACATGTCGCCCTGACTCTCCAGACTTCAGTCTCTGCTCCTAGCACAGAGTTCATAGCCCCCAGCTTCTCCTAGTGATACGTCATTGCTAGTTTGCGCGCACCATCAGGTTAGAGGTCCCGGCTCCTTAGGTAGCCCCCTCCATGGTTTCCGCCCTATTCATGACATATTCTGTTACGTTTGCATCACATGTCTATGTATACGCCCAGTTACACCTACTTTCGCCCTTATCTTTCGCGACTGCTACGCGTCACGCCTTCTGCTCCACCCACTGCTACGTCTACTGCAATGTAATGCTATGTGTTTGCGTTATGTATATATGCTCATGTATTGTTATTAAAAGTCAGCGCGCTCATCCCAGATCCAGCCCCAGCAGCTGCTGGGCCCTGTCATCCTATTCCTATGCAGGTTGTCCTGTTCCTGTCCTTATGCTGTATTAAACCTGCAAAACTCCTACTACCTCGAATCTTGACTCTTATTTATTGAGCTATCTGTTATGATATATGTCTAGTCAAAAAGAGAGGTATTATTTATTTATTTACCACATAATGGCGCCCGAACAGGGACTTGCCCTTTCCCCACGCGTCGGTGAAGCCACGCCGACCCCCTGACCCTCTGCAGCCGTGACGGAACCATACCGTGCACATGCAGATATTGATGCTTCAAGTATCCCTCAGGCCCACGGAGGAGACGGAGGAGGCGGTCCAGCATCCAAACGAGACGGTGGAGGAACGCGGCGAGTCCCGACCAGAGCCCAAGCCGAGAGTCCAAGGTCCGAGGTATCCGGAGGTCCACCCGTAACTGAAGTCCGAAGTTCGTCGTCCGTCGTCGTAGCAGTCCAGTCCGATCCGAGGCCTTCCGTTCTTGCTGCCCGGTGAGTACCATTACTGGGGTAGTATCTAGACAGGGTCAATCTAAATTGACTCTGGTCCGTGGGTTGGTGGTACACAGACTCACAAACGAAGTGTTCACCTAGGTGGATACCGGTCTTGATGCGTCCCTTTATGGGACCGGTATGTTCCGTACTGTTTCAGCAGTGCATCCAGTAACTCTAGTCTGTTCCGTTCTCGAGAAATTCTTGTGTTTCTGTTTTCAGTATTCCAGGTAATATTTTGTCCGAACTGTTATGTTATGATGTTGTTCAATGTATTTCTAATGTCGTGGTATGCCTGAATTGTTCTCCCAATTGTTATTGTTCCTCGTGTATTGTATTGTGTTCCGATTCAAGTTTACAATGTCTCTCTTTTCGAGATTACGTCAGCTAAAAACTAGAAAGGGTTTGTTAGAAGAAGCAGTTCCTGTTCCGCCGAGGGACAGTCCAGGTCACTTTATGTATCAGAAGCATGGCATAAGCGCCATATTGTATCTAGATTTATGGGTAGAGTATACCAAACAGTTAGAAGAAAAGTATAGATGGCCCGTATCGGGTACATGGGATGCCGAATGCATCATGCGAGTAGAAGAAGCATTATGGAAAAAGAAAGCCAGACAATCACAGAAAGATGCCATCGAGTTATGGCGTAGAGAAGCTCATAAAAGAACCGAAAAAGAAATCAGAAAGTCAGAATTAAGTAGAGAATCCTTAGAACGAGCACAAGAAAAAGAACTAATCGAGATAGGTGAACAAGTCAAAGCCGAACAGTCAGACAGACAGAGGCATGCCCTTATTAGGGGTATGTATCCTCTCCTTGCCGAGGGCTTGCCAAAAGCGACCCCAGAGGCATCCAGTAATTTCCCGCCACCATTAGTTCCGACCAAGCTACGTCACAAACAGACCGCAGCTGATATTTTTATTTCGTCCTATTTGGACGACACAGTCCCAGAATATGCAAATCCTGTTCGCGCTCCACCAGTCCCTGTAAATCAGGCACTTCCCGCTCCTCCAGACACCGGAGTACCTGTTACGGTACCCCCGGTCCAGCCCGCCATACAAGTCCAGCCTGCATTTCCATTTCCCACTCTGCCAGGACGAAGAGCCTCAGTAGACGACTCTAGTTTAGGGGCCGCAGGGGGAGGTCCTCCTCAAACCCCGCCGCCACACAAGCGTTTAACGACAGCCGAATTACATGCACAAGCGTCACAGCGTACGCCCAGACATCAGACTGTAGCAGAAATAAGAAAATCCCTTGCCGAATGCGGCTATGATCCAGTCCCAGGCGAGGATAATATGGTTTTATATTCATTCCGCGTAAGAAAGGTGGCCGAGTATCTAGTCACCTTACCGAATATGAAAGAAGATCTAGACAGAATATATCGTTTCATCCGTACAGGGGATGATCCAGAAAGCATTAGCGAGGCCATGTCTCAAAGGAAAGCCGAGATCCAGCTCATGATATTAAAGTTTCTGATCAATTGTCTAATAAGAGAACAAGATTACCCGTCTAAAGATCCGGCCGAAATGAAAATCCTGACAAGGTGGAGTGATAATATAGCCGAGGGTAAGCACAAGACCGTCGGTGCTATGGAGAGTATGTACAAGAAAATCCGTAGAGAAATAATAAAGATACACGAACAGCGTAAAGCAGCACAAGTAAGCGAGAAAGAAAGTAACTCTGATACTGAAGAGATAGAGGACGAGAATCCCGCCAGAATAGCGTATGTAGGAAAATCTAGATTTCCAGATCGCCATTTACGCCTAGAACACAAGTCTATTTTTCATGCTCCAGCACCAGAACAAGGTTCACTAGAACAAGTGTTTCAAGCTACCGATCACATTCTGAAATCACGAATCGGTTACAGTGAGTTAAGTACTATGCATGAACAAGAACTAGCTCGATCAGCAGTCCGATGGATTACTGATTCTATCACTTTTCCAGACGAAATAGTGGCACAAATGTTTCTGAAAATGCCCCCAGCCGAGCAACGACTGGTGGGTATGTATATGATTCAGCACCTCATTACTTTGTATGAGGGTCAGCACTCTGATCCAGGTCCGTTACATGATGTCCTGAACGAGTTACTCCAGTATAGATGGAAAGGTCTAGGTACCGATTTAATTAGTGTCATTCTAGAACAGCGTCACAAATATAGAACGTTTCTGAACCCGCATTTTGTTCATGCCTCACCCCCAGAAGGTAAACCATTTTACATGGAGAGACAGAATCCGTTACGAGAAGTCCACCCAGTTAGAGGAACGGGTGGCGAACTAGAACGAGTGTTTGTTTACACTCCGATTACAAAGATGGAACTCCTCTAGATGAAGAAATTAATTCCCTGTCATGACAAAGATCCAGCAGGGTTCCATAGAGAATTAAAAGACATGCTCCGTATGGGAGAATACACATATCCAGATATAATTAAAATGTTAAAGGTTCTGCTGCCCGCAGGGGTGTATGAAAAGCTCAAGGAAAAAGAATGGGAGGTGGGAGAGAAAAAGATCGATTGGGCAGTTCTAGAAGCTGAAGACAAGGCACGAGTACCAGGTACCGGTCTTGGAGATAAATGTAAAGAATTACCGGAATTATTAATACAAGTTTTACCCAGATTATTGACAACTAGAAAAGAAGACTGGGATGCAATCTCAGCCTGTAAACAGAAGCAAGATGAGGATATTAGTGATTTTTATTCTAGATTTGAAAAATGTTTCAGCATCAACAGTGGCCTCAAGACAAGTAGTGAGTCATACCCTCACCTTTTTGTTACTAAATTAGTCGAGAATTCAAGCCCACAAATTAAAAATCGAGTTTTGAAAGTCGAAAGTACTTGGCAAGCTAATACCCCGTCCCAGATGTTGCAGATGCTTCAATACCACCAGAATAGAATCAGAGAAGAGCAAGAACACGAAAGAAAACGTATGAAAGATACGAAAATGAAAGTACTAGTTGCACAATCTGTTCCTCAAGACAGTCAGAAGAGGGGTCCGAATCAAGCCAGTCATCCTGCAGCTCCCGTTAAAGGGAACTGCAATTATTGTAAACAGCCAGGTCATTTCATAAATGAGTGTGCAGTTCTGAAACACAACATAGCTACTGGTAAGACTAAAGAAAGACCACGTCCGCCTAGACAAGAACAAGTTTCACAGATTCCTCAGCCACAGAATGCACCACAGACAGTTACCGCACCGCAGCCTATTGCTGCAACACAGCACGTTACACAGCAGATGTACCAGTATGCACAGTCTGAGTATCCAGAGTACCAGCAGTATTCATGAAACAGCCTAGAGAGGGAGGTAGGCTTGCCTCTCATCGAGATACCTGTAGATCAAGAAGGTCCCTATGTTCACAGTCAAGTATTAGGGAAAGACAGAAAGTTTTTGATTGATACAGGGGCAAGTAGGACCACAATTAGTCACGCCGAAGTTCCAGGGGCTCCGCTCTCAGGCTCAAGAAATGTTTCCCTTGGATTTTCAGGAAAACCTATCGTAAATGAGATATCAAAGCCAGTTACTCTAGAAGTAGGTCCATTGTCCCGCACTACTGATCTGTTACTTACTAAGTCATGTCCAGAAAACCTATTAGGCATTAAGACACTGAAAGAGTTAGGTGCAGTTATATGCTGTTCCCCAGAGGGAATACGATTGTTCCTACGTGACTTTAAGGGTCACTATGTATTACGAGATTTTGATTCAAGACTGTCTAATGTTCCACAGCATCTATGGGCGCAAGGTCCAACTGATGTAGGTTACATGCAAATCACACCCTATCGTGTGACTCTCAAGCCAGGTGTAGTGTTACCACGAATCAGACAGTACAGATTGCCACCTGAGGCTGTAGCAGCCTTATCCAAAATTATTGACGAGCTTATTGCTCAAGGAGTGGTTGTAGAAACTGACTCCAATGTATGTAATTCTCCGATCATTCCAGTCATGAAACGTACTGATCCAAATGCACCCCCAGTATATCGATTAGTGATTGACCTACGAGAGCTTAATAAATGTATTATTCCGCAGTACCCAGTTGTCCCAGACATCTCTTCCCTATTGACGGCCATTGATTCCGAAGCCACGTTCTTCACTGTCATAGACCTCAAGAACGCATTTTTCAGTGTTCCTATTCATCCAGACAGCCAGTTTCTTTTCGGATTTTGTTTAAATGGAAGGAGCTATATGTTTACACGAGCTCCTCAAGGTTTCACAGAAAGTCCTAGTATTTACAGTCAAGCACTCAAGAGACAACTAGACAACATTCACATGCCAACTGACACTGCCCTGCTCCAGTATGTCGATGATCTACTGATCACAGCCCGTTCTGAACGTGCTTGCGAGCAAGCATCCCTTACAGTCTTGTATTTCTTAGCCGAGATGGGGCACAAGGTGTCCCCTTCGAAGCTTCAATTCTGTGTCCAGCAAGTGGTCTACTTAGGACACTTACTGTCCAAGAGGGGTAGGCAGTTGACACCAGACCGTATCCAGTTAATAGCGAGTCTTCCTCAGCCCAAGACCCAGAAGGAGGTACGTGCTTTTATCGGCCTCACTTCTTACTGCAGACAATGGATTCCTCAGTATGCATTTCTAGCCAAACCACTGATACAATTAACGACACAGGAGGCAGCCGTATCGACTGTCCTCCCTTGGACATCTGAACATACACTTAGTTTCAATGAGTTAAAGAAAGCCCTATGCCAAGCTCCAGTTCTAGCGACACCGAACTACAGTAAGCCTTTTACACTTTTCGTTACTGAACGCGAAGGTACAGCATTATCTGTTCTCACACAAGATCAAGCAGGACAATACAAGCCTTGTGCTTATTTTTCGAGCACATTAGGGCCCAGATGTAGGTAAGTCATATTTACCGACTCTTAAATACCGAATTTTACCGATTCGGTATTTAAGAGTCGGTAAATATGAAGGGGGGACATGTAGGACAATCCAGATGTTTTTTTTCCGAATCGGAAAAATTCGGTATTTACCGATTCGGTAAATACCGACCGGTAATGCCCATTCATTCCTATGGGCTTTGAAGCCCATAGGAATGAATGGGCATTACCGATTCGGTATTTACCGAATCGGTAAATACTGACTTTCACAAGGGTGCAGGGGGTGTCACTTTGACACCCTCTGGCACCCCCAAAAGAGGCTCGGGTGCCATGTAGCAGGCATACATGCCCTAAGGGCAGGTCTGCCTGCCATATGGCATAGGTGTGCATGCACACATGTGCGTGCACACCGGAATCGGTATTTTACCATCAAATAGAATTTGATGGTAAAATACCGATTCGGTAAGGCTTGTGGGACTCAGAAGAGTCCCACCTACATATCAAATTTACCGAATCGGTAAATATACCGATTCGGTATTTTACAGAATCGGTAAATTTACCGATCGGTAAATTTACCGATTCTGTAAAATAGAGTGCCCTACATCTCAAATTCCAATTACCGGTCGGTAACGGCCGAATTCGGCCGTTACCGACCGGTAATTGGCCACCTACATCTGGCCCTAGATCCTGTAGCCCAGGCTCTGCCTGCGTGCCTCAAGTCAGTTGCAGCCACAGCACTAGCTATCAGACAAAGTGATTCCATAGTCTTAGGACATACCTTGACAGTACAAGTTCCACATTCTGTGGAAGTTCTTTTAAACCGAACACAAACTCAGCACTTGACAATTGCACGTTTAACAGGTTATGAATTGACACTGTTCCAGCCACACATAGAAATCAGACGCTGCAACATTTTAAATCCTGCTACATTGTTACCATCAGTTACTTCAAATCCAGCCACACATGACTGTGTGGAAGTAGTTAACATTACGACAAAGCCAAGACAAGATCTGACAGATACTCCGTTACCAGACCCCGACCTGACACTTTATGTGGATGGTTCATGCCTAAGAACTAGTACAGGAGAACTAGTCGCCGCGTATGCAGTGACTACTGACACCGAAGTTATTGAAACACACCGTATTGATACCCTGTCCGCTCAAGCAGCAGAGCTAGTTGCTCTGACACAAGCCTGCATACACGCCAAGAACTTGAAAGTTAATGTTTACACAGATTCACGTTACGCATTTGGAGTTGTACACGACTTCGGAGTGCTCTGGCAGGAAAGAGGTTTCATGACTTCTCATGGAACCAAGATTCAGCATGGTCTCCTTATTCAAGCTCTGTTAGATGCAATACATTTACCGACATCTATTGCTATCATGAAGTGCAAAGCACATACGAAAGTTACTGACATTATTTCCCAAGGTAATGATCTAGCAGATCGCACAGCCAAGCTTACAGCACAGACTCTAGACATTCCAGTTAACATGACACACACTCCAGATCCGATTACATGTATGACAGTTAAGGACCCTACACAAGATGTCATAGATATCCAGTTACATGCTACTCCTGAAGAAATCAAGAAATGGTCCGAACAAGGAGGGGTCCAGACAGATCAAGGATGGTTAACGAAGGGTAGAGCCACATGGTTTCTCCCCGACTCTATGGTTCAAGTCATTATTAATACCGCACATAGTCCAGCACATTTAGGAGAAAAAGCTATGTTAGACAGTATCCAGAACATTTGGTTCAACAAGCATTTACGAGCTGCAGCCAAACAGAAAGTCCGTACCTGTATGATATGTTGTCAGTTTAATCCAGGTAAAAGTGTCCCGGTGGAACAAGGTGGATTCCAGCACCCTGACCACCCTTTTGAAGTCCTCCAGATGGATTATATTCAGATGGAGCGATGTCGAGGTTTCAAGTATGTCCTTGTAGTTGTATGCGCTTTGTCCAGGTGGACAGAAGCATATCCAGTCCCAGATTACACAGCCGCGACCACTGCCAAGCAGTTGGTTCGTGAGTTTTTCCCTCGTTATGGACTCCCTAGAGTCGTATATTCTGACAACGGCCAGCCATTCTCATCTGAACTCATGAAGCATGTTTCCCTGTTGTTAGGGTACCAGTGGAAGTTCCATTGTGTACGCCATCCTGAAGCAGCCGGTCTCGTAGAGAGACATAACCAGACCCTGAAAATTCGTATTGCAAAAGTGTGTAAAGAAAAAGGTGTGGACTGGCTAGTAGCTCTACCAGTCGCTTTATTTTATATGCGCATGGTCGCACATTCCAGATCAGGTCTGTCCCCGTACGAGGTCGTTTTCGGCCGCCCCCCTAATATGTGGGGTACTCCTAGACCCCGAAGTATTACCGATGTTTCAAGTAATATGCTGACAGATTACCTAGCTTCCTTGATGTCTGCCCTCAACTCATGTCGTTCACAGGTTGCCGCCACATTTCCAGACAATACCGAGGTGGCACCGCATGAAATCGTTCCAGGATCCATGGTGATGGTCCGCAACTTTGACAGATCAAGTCCGCTGGAGCCTCGTTGGAAAGAGCCCCGACAGGTCCTCCTCACCACCCGTACAGCCGTGAAGTTGGAAGGACGCAAAGGCTGGGTGCACCTTTCTCATGTCAAACAATTTAATGGACTGAAATCCGTCTTAAAGAACATTTCCCAGGATTTGAAGGATTGCCAAAATATTGTTCTCAAGGACTGTCCCGCAAATGACATTGCTACAACCCCTCCCCTGTTAGAGAAAACTCCGCAACAGGAGTACAAGCTAAAACTCCGGTCTAGTAAAATAAGTCAGTCAGTTTGATTGTCTAAGTCCTCCCCTAGGTGAAACGGTTAGACTGTTTCTGACAATGTATAAAATAGACCCCCATAGTGAGAGAGTCAGTCAAAACTCAATCCGATGTATTGTTTTTCTATGTTTCATATTGTTTCTCAGCATTATGATTTCCTGCACCAGTTATGCATTTTTCTTGTATTTCCCAGTTCTTCATGTAAATAAGTCTGCTAATGCTACAGTAGAGCACACGTTTAGTGATCTGCCTCCTCATGAACTCTCTTACCGCCTCGCCATGCGGAATAACTCATTCATCCGCATGTTACATTACTCACACCAGACCAGCAATGCCACTAATTGTTGGGTGTGTGGTCGACTCCCCCCTTTCCAGACACAGAAGGGAGTTCTGCCACTTTTTCCTTATCCATTCTCACATAATGGTTCGTGTGGAGCATGGTCCACGTTAACGTCATCCTCAACAGATATGTCTTTTCTTAACAGTACATGTTTTCCAGACAAGCAAGGTCTTCCCCACAGAACAGGTTTAGATCTAGAAAATGAAGTGTATAATTTAGGTAATTATTCGTCGAATTTCATGGTCCTGAATGTTCAGTCTGATACTACTCCAGACTTACCTGCTATTTCAGTACTGCCAGTCAAAGGTGAATTATGTGTCCGAAATAAGGGTTCCGTACATGTAGGACATAGTGATTGTACTACTATTGTCAAGTATAGTGACAGTGGGAAATCTATTTTCAAAGCTTCACGTCATTCTTATTTTATTTGTGGTCAAACTGCATATGTTCGTCTGCCCCTCGATTGGGAGGGAACCTGTTACATTGCCTTCCTACTGCCACCAGTTTTCCTAGCCCCACCTGATTATCATAGAAACACACATCTAGTACACATTAGACATAGAAGGGAGTCCCCAATTGTCGATTATACTGAAACTGCTCTAGAACAGTATACAGATTTCAATAGAGGTTTCTTTTTCTTTATAGGACCTATCCAGAATAGTAAACTGATCCGTAGGTTAACCAGAACCCTTGAAGCTGTAGTAAATGAGACTGCCTCTGCTCTAGGTAACTTAACCGAAGAGCAATCTGCTATGAGATTTGTCGTTTTACAGAATCGTCTCGTCCTTGACGTCATACTGGCCGATAGGGGCGGGGCCTGTAGAGTCATCGGATCTAGTTGCTGCATTTTCATTCCAAATAACGCGCCGTCTGTTTATTCAGCTATAACCAGACTCCATAAAATTGCCCATCTGATACACCAAGATCCAGGCACCTGGACATGGTCCGGTTGGTTCTGGAATATAATTTCCGCATGGGGATGGAAAATATTGTCCTTCCTAGGTATTGCAGTAGCAATCATATTCAGCTGCTGTCTCTGTATACAATGTGGCCCTGCGATTTGCGGCATTTGTGCTACCTCTTGTATTCCTAGTCCCAAGCCCCGTTCTAAATCCCGTTCCAGGATAATTCGAGACGAGCAAATGATACTGTATGAAATGATAGATGGCATCATGAATATTGATGTTTCCTGATGGAAACGTAGTGACAAGGAGGGAATGTGGAAAAGTACATTTTGCCATGTTCTGTGTCCCTACATGTCATCCATCATATGTTATGTGTGCATGATTAAATATGCATATGCATTCCCCATGTTCGATTAATGACGCAATTACAGTTGTGTCCACCTCTAGTATGCCAGTTTCCAGTCCTCGTGAATACTACGAATATCAGGCCTATGTAAAGCTATGTTGCCACGTTTCTCAGTGTGCACGTTATTCTATTATAAAGTCCCCGTTTCTAGGCCTCAAAAGGGCCTGGACACCAGATTCAGCTCCTGTCTCCTGAAGCTTCGCTGAGGAGCGATACAGCCCCCACCTGTATCCTCGACCCTTCACTTACTTCCTACCTCGCAGTGCCCGGCCTAGCCTGGCTCAGTCTCTGAGTCTGCCAAGAATATGTTATGATTCCAGTTATCAGTTCAGTCCTCCTCCTCTGCATTCCTAAACTACTGAACTGCATCAATAGTTTCCGTCATTGTCTAGCCTTCACGTCTCCACGTTAGAGAAATACTGCATTTAATGGTCATTTAATATTCTTCATCACGCACTACATGTAGAATAATGCATGGTCCAGTCTTAGAATCAAGTTAGCTTTTCCCCTCCTGACTTCTAGTTTATATCAACATGTTCTCTAAACATCAGATACTAGATACTGTTTAGGTACATGTCGCCCTGACTCTCCAGACTTCAGTCTCTGCTCCTAGCACAGAGTTCATAGCCCCCAGCTTCTCCTAGTGATACGTCATTGCTAGTTTGCGCGCACCATCAGGTTAGAGGTCCCGGCTCCTTAGGTAGCCCCCTCCATGGTTTCCGCCCTATTCATGACATATTCTGTTACGTTTGCATCACATGTCTATGTATACGCCCAGTTACACCTACTTTCGCCCTTATCTTTCGCGACTGCTACGCGTCACGCCTTCTGCTCCACCCACTACTACGTCTACTGCAATGTAATGCTATGTGTTTGCGTTATGTATATATGCTCATGTATTGTTATTAAAAGTCAGCGCGCTCATCCCAGATCCAGCCCCAGCAGCTGCTGGGCCCTGTCATCCTATTCCTATGCAGGTTGTCCTGTTCCTGTCCTTATGCTGTATTAAACCTGCAAAACTCCTACTACCTCGAATCTTGACTCTTATTTATTGAGCTATCTGTTATGATATATGTCTAGTCAAAAAGAGAGGTATTATTTATTTATTTACCACAGATGAATACATGGGTAGTACCTGAGTGAATGGATGACTGCATGGGTAGTAACTGAGCGAATGGCTTTATGCAAGGGTAGTGCCTGAGTGATTGGATGAGTGCAAAGGTAGTGATTGGGTGATTGCATGTGTGCATGGGTAGCACCTGGGAGAATACATGAGTTCATAGGTAGTACCTGGTTGAATAAAGGGGGTGCATAGGTAGTGTCTGAGTGAATGGAGGAGTGCATGGGTAGTGTCTCAGTGAATGCATGAGTGCAACAGTAGTGCCTGAGTAAATGGTTGTATGCATGGGTAGTGTGTGAGTAATTGGATGAGTGCAAAAGTACTGCCTGGGTCATTGGTTGAGTGCATGGATAGTGCCTGGGTGATTGGTTGAGTGCATGCATAGTACCTGGGTAAATTGAATGAGTGTATGCATAGTGCCTGGTAGACTGGGTGAGTACATGATTGTGCCTCGGGGATTGGATGAGTGCATGCATAGTGCCTGAGGGAATGAATGAGTGTATAGGTACTACGTGAGTGAGTGAAGGAGTACAAGGGTAGTGCCTGTGTCCTTGGATGAGTGGATGGGTTGTGCCTGCATAAATAGATGATTGCATGTTAGTGCCTGAGTGAAAGGAGGAGTGCATGGATAATGGCTGGGTGTATTAACGAGTGCATGTGTAGTACCTGGGTGATTGGCTGAGTACCTGAGCAATGACTGGGTGATTGAATGAGTGCATGGGAAGTACCTGGGTGAATGGATGAGTGCCTTTGTAATACCTGGGTGATTGGATGAGTGCATGGGTAGTGGCTGAGTGATTGGATGAGTGCATGCGTAGTGCCACAGTGAATGGATGAATGCATAGATGCTGCATGAGTGAGTGGATGAGTGCAAGGGTAGTGCCTGTGTCATTGGATGAGTGCATGGGTTGTGCCTGAGTGAATGGATGAAAGCATGTTAGTGCCTGAGTGAATGAAGGAGTTTATGGATAATTACTGAGTGAATGAATGAGTGCATGTGTAGTGCCTGGGTGATTGGACACCCAGGTAATGCTTAGGTGATGGAATGAGTGTATGGGAAGTGCCTGAGTAAATGGATGAGTGCATGGGTAGAACCTGGGTGGTTGGATTAGTGCATGCATGGTTCCTTAGTGACTAGAAGTGTACACGGGTAGTGTCTGGGTGATTGTGTGAGTACATGGATAGTGCCTGGGTGATTGGATGAGTGCATGGGCAGTGACTGAGTGATTGGAGGAGTGCATGGGTACTGCATGGGTGATTGGATGAGTGCATTGGTAGTGCTAGGGTCATTGGATGAGTGCAAGGCTAGTGCCTGAGTGAATGGATGAGTGCATGGGTAGTGCCTGGATGATTGGGGGAGTGCACTGATTGGGTGAGTGCACGAATAGTGTCTGGGTGATTGGATGAGTGCAGGGGTAGTGCCTGAGTGATTGGATGACTGCATGGGTGATTGGATGAGTGTATGGGTAGTGCCTCAGTGAATAAATTAGTGTAAGGGTAGTGCCAAGGTAATTGCATGAGTGCATGGGTAGTGCATGAGTGAATGGATGAGTACAAGGGTAGTGCCTGGGTGATTGGATGAGTGCATTGGTAGTTCCTGAGTGAATGGATGAGTGCAAGGATAGTGCATAGGTCATTGGATGAGTGCATGGGTAGTGCCTGAGTAAATGGATGACTGAATGGGTAGTGCCTGAGCGAATGGATGAGTGCAAGGGTAGTACCTGGGTCTTTGGTTGAGTGCATGGGTAGTGCCTGGGTAAATAAATGAGTACATAGGTAATGCCTGAGTGAATGGATGAGTGCATGTGGAAGAGGTGTGGTACAGCGGCCAGGGTGCCTGACTCCAGACCACGGGGTTAATGGTTCAATCCCTGGAACCATTGCAGGTTAGCCCAGCACCATGTGACTCTGGGCAATAGCTCGCTGAATCTTCCCAAAGGTCCCCAGCGTGGGGACACCTCTCTGGAGGAATGCTGGTATTTCATTTAGGTCAATGGTAGTGTGTCAGTGAATGCATGAATGCAACGGTAGTGCCTGAGGAAATGGATGTGTGCATGGGTAGTGCATGAACAATTGAATGAGTGGAAGAGTACTGCCTGGTTGATTGGTTGAGAGCATGGATAGTGCTTGAGTGATTGCTTGAGTGCATGCATAGTACCTGGGTGATTGAATGAGTGAATGGGTAGTGCCTGAGTGATTGAATGAGTACATAGTAGTGCCTGGGTGATTGGATAAGTGCATAGGTAGTGCCTGAGTGAAGTTATGAGTGCATAGGTACTGCGTGAGTGAGTGGATGAGTGCAAGTGTAATGCCTGTGTCACTGGATGAGTGCATGGGCTCTGCCTGAGGGAATGGATGAGTGCATGTTAGTGCCTGAGTAAATGGAGGAGTGCATGAATAATGGCTGGATGGACTAATGAGTGCATGTATAGTGCCTGGGTGATTGAATGAGTGCATGGGAAGTGACTGGGTGAATGGATGAGTGCATGGCTAGTTCCCAGGTGATTGGATGAGTAAATGGGTAGTGCCTGAGTGAATGGATGAGTGCATGGGTAGTGCCTGAGTGAATGGATGAGTGCATGGGTAGTGCCTGGGTGGTTGGATTAGTGCATAGATGGTACGTGAGTGAATAGATGAATGCAAGGATAGTGTCTTGTTGATTGTGTGAGCGCATGGATAGTGCCTTGGTGCTTGGTTAAGTGCATTGATAGTGCCTGGGTGATTGGATGAATGCATGGGTAGTGCCTTGGTGATTGGATGAGTGCATGGGTAGCACCTGCGTGATTGGATGAGTGTATGGACAGTGCCTCACTGAATAGATGAGTGCAAGTTTAGTGCCTGGGTGAGTGCATGGATAGTGCCTGGGTGATTGGATGAGTGCATGGGCACTGCATGGGTGATTGGATGAGTGCATGGGTAGAGCTACAGTTATTGGATCAGTGCATGGGTAGTGCCTGAGTAAATGGATGATTGTATGGGTAGTGCCTGGGTGATTGGATTAGTGCATGGGTGGTGCCTTAGTGAATAGATGAGTGCAAAGGTAGTGCCTGAGGTATTGGGTGAATGCATGAAAGTGTCTGGGTAATTGGATGAGTACATGCGTAGTGCCTTAGCAATTGGATGCCTGCATGGATACTGCATGTGTGATTGGATGAGTGTATGGTTAGTGCCTCAGTGAATGTATTATTGGAAGGGTAGTGCCAGGGTGAGTGCATGGGTAGTGCCTGAGTGATTGGATGATTGCATGAGTAGTGCCTGGGTAATTGGATGAGTGCTTGGACAGTGCCTCACTGAATAGATAAGTGCAAGGGTGGTGCCTGGGTAATTGGATGAGTGCATGGGCAGTGCCTCACTGAATAGATGAGTGCAAGGGCAGTGCCTGAATGATTCAGTGGGTGCATGGACAGTGCCTGGGTGATTGGATGAGTCCATGGACAGTGCTTGGGTGATTGGATGAGTGCATGGGCACTGCATGGGTGATTGGATGAGTGCATTGGTAGTGCTAGGGTCACTGGACGAGTGCATGGGTAGTACCTGAGTGAATGGATGATTGCATGGGTAGTGCCTGGGTGATTGGATTAGGGCATAAGTGGTGCCTTTGTGAATAGATGAGTGCAAGGGTAGTGCCTGGGTGATTGGGTGAGTGCATGAATAGTGTCTGAGTGATTGGATGAGTGCATTGGTAGTGCTTGGGTCATTGGATGAGGGCAAGGCTAGTGTCTGAGTAAATGGATGAGTGCATGGGTAGTACCTGGATGATTGGGTGAGTTCATAAATAGTGTCTGGATGATTGGATGAGTGCAGGGGTAGTGCCTGACTGATTGGATGATTGCGTGGGTGATTGGATGAGTGTATGGGTAGTGCCTCAGTGAATGATTTAGTGTAAGGGTAGTGCCGGGGTAATTGGATGAGTGCATGGGTAGTGCATGAGTGAATGGATGAGTACAAGTGTAGTGCCTTTGTCATTGTATGCGTGCATGGGTAGTGCCTGAGTAAATGGATGACTGCATGGGTAGTGCCTGAGGGAATGGATGAGTGCAAGGGTACTGCCTGGGTGTTGCAATGTCTTCATGTGCCCTGGGTACCCCCAACCTTTTGCTGACTGATACTGGTGGTAACTGACTCTGACTGACCCTGGGCTCTGCCTAACCAGACCCAGGGCCAGTGCTATGCTGAAAGAGACACATTAGAATACAGCTAAAACAACTACATATACTACGGTACACAATGGTATGGTGAGGTACCCCTGTGATTGGCATGACCTACCCTTTAAGCCCCTAGTATATAATAGGGCAGGGGATTGAAACTACCTAGAAGTACCTAGTACCCTAGGGCATGACCGTTTAGAGGCCAGCAGCTCTTTTTGTACTTGTATGTGCGCACTGCTAAAGCCTGAGGTCAGTTTAAAAGCAGCCCTGGGTGACAGGACTGCTTTAAAAAAGTAAATTGTGCCCAAATTCGACTTTGGGGTTTGGGGCACTTAAAATGGATAACCTACAATGTTTGGCATATTAATAATCTCCAGGGTCTCCCCTAGGTATCCCATGGGTGGGGGGGTCAGATATTTATAAGGTACACCCTTATAAAATGAGGTTTATATGCCCTGGGTTAAGTGCAATTTCACATTTCATGCCCGACATTGTGATAAAGTGCTGCCCAAATTCGACTTTGATGTTAGAAGCACTGTGGAGAGAGTATCTACAATATTTCTACAGATACAGAACCTTCAAAGTCTCCCCTTGCTGTCCCATGGGGCGTGGGTCCTGTATATATAAGCCAAGTAATTATAAAATATGTTTTTGTAAGTCCTGGTGCTGGAAAAATGGCCCAAGAATTTCGAAGTGCAATTTCTAAGGCCTGCCCTCAGAAGGCTGCACCAGCTGAAACTACATCCCTGTGGACTACCTTGCTGTAAAATAACTGAAGAGTGGAGTCCCTGCAAGCTACAGATTAACAGAGCTCACCTGGACATCCCCAAAGAATACCCAGCCTGGAGTACCAGTGAATTTGTAAGGGTTTTGTTCAAGTGGATAGTGGTATTGAAGTTTCACACTTTCAAGGACCCTCTTGGACATTCCAGAACCTTGGATTGTGTGTTAGATACTTTGGGATCGCAAGCAGAACTTCAGGAAGGAGTTCTAACTGGACCCAGCCTGCTGGAAGAGGCTGCCCAAAAGTGGTGAGAAATTCTCCAGAACAAATTCTAAAGGGGTGTCCAGTTCAGATAAAACGAAATGACTGAAAGAGGCACTGTTGGGTTCTGAGCACTAGAAAGTGACTAATATTTAAAAATTGATATCTCTGGTTCCCTACAGTGGATTTTTTTTCATTTTGGTGTCATTTATAAGATACGAATAGTACCTATTTTTATATAAATTGGTGTTGTATTTTTATTTTGTGTTGTGTCTTAATTGGTTACTGAATTGGTGTTTTTAAATGTTTTATATACATGTCTTTGATGTTAAGCCTGCCTGCTCGCAGCCATGTTACCGAGGGTTGAGCATAGGAATAATTTTCTAAGACCTATTCTGAGCCCTATACTGTGAAAGTGGCATTATTGCCAGTGGCAGACCTATATTTTCCCCTACCAATAATCCACTATCCAACATTTGGTGCTCAGCGGTGTAGATGATGCCTTGTGTTTAAAAGTACACCTTTCAGTGAAGTGAATTAAGATTGTAAAAATCCTCTAAATTGCCTTAGAACAAAACTTTTGAGTTTGATTTTTGGAATTTGGACTAAACTGTTTTTAATCCATTGTTTTGATTTTTCCAAATTGTTCCTAGTCGGTTGTGCCTAGTTGTTGTGACCCAAAACTAGGGAACCATGGAGATGGACCAGGCTAAACTGTCCCAGTTCAAGATGGCTGATCTTAGGGTACAGTGTAGGCTTACGGGGATGACTGCTTCCTAGAATCTTAGGAAGGCTGGGTTGATTGAGTCCCTAACGGCCTGGGCTGGGGTAGCTGAGGAGAGTCAAGGGGGGATAGAGGGTGAGCCCCCCCAACCTCACCCCAGAGAGTTGTGAGGATGATGCATCTTCCATTTTTTCTAGTGTTAGCCATATGATTCCAGGTGGTGGGAGGGGGAAGAGTCAGGAACAACCACTGTCCCTTGCAGAGAGACAGCTTAAAGCTCAATTAGCTTTGATAGCTTTGGAGCAGAGGAAACTAGAATTGGCTGAGAAGAGATGAGAGAGGTAGGAAGCATTGAAAAGAAATAGTGGCAGTGAAAATGATGAAGATTTTCAAATGTCCAGGGGTGGTGCATTTGAGCCTAAACTTCCCTAGGGCATAGTGCCCACGTACACTGAGGGGGATGGCGTTGACAAGTGGCTATCAGCTTTTGAGAGGGCCCGTAGAATGATTAGGGTCCACTCCAGGTATTGGGGTGCACTCCTGTGGGAGTTGATTCCAGTAGCTGGGAGGAGTAGGCTCCTGACCCTGAAGGGAGAGGATGCAAAATCATACCAGCAGATGAAGGCATGCTTAGATTTGGTCTGACTCCAGAGCAGTACAGGGTGAAGTTTAGAGGCACCAAGAAATTGAGTTCAAAGTCTTGGGTAGGCTTTGTGGACATTTCAGTGAAGGCACTGGAAGGTTGGATTGTTGGTAACAAAGTTGACACATATGAGGGATTGTATAATTTTATTTTTGAAAGAACATATTTTGACTTTGTGCAGAAGAGAGGTTACGCCAGTATCTAGTGGACTCTAAGCTTACAGACCCCAGAGAGCTGGGGGAAGCAGCTGATGAATGGGTGAGAACCCGGGTTTCCATTCAGCATGAGGGGAGTGACCAGAAGAAAAGGGGACAGGTCCCTCCCCAAGGGAAAGCCCAAGGGAAAGAAAGTCAAAACCAGAAGGAGTCCTCCAAAGAACCACACAAACCTGCACAAGGAGGGGGCCTGAGCCAACCCAAAATCAAAGGGAGGTGGAATCAGGAAAAGAATGGTAGGTTTGTTGATCCCTCAAAAGTGGGTAAGTGCTTTGACTGTAACCAGCCATGGCACACACAGGGAGATGTTGTCTGCTCCAAGAAGCTTCCCTCTAAGGGGCCATCCACAAGGATTGCCAGTGTAAGTGTAAGGGTGGAGAGTGCTGTCCCAGAGAGGGGTAGCCAGGTGGTGGAATTAACCTTAGTGTCCCTGGGTGGGGTGATTATTGCAACCCAAACCTTACCTCCAAACATGGACAAGTATAGGCAGAGGCCTAAAGTGAATGGGACTGAGGTTGAGGCTATCAGAGACACTGGGGCTAGTATAACTATGGTTCTGGATGAGCTGGTACCTCCAGAGAGGTTGTTACCCGGTGAGTTTCACCAGGTTACTTATGCAGACAGCACTACCAAACTCCATCCTATAGCTGTGGTGGTTTGGAATGGGGAGGTGTGACAGCCCTATGAATGTAGCTGTGTCTAAGGTGCTCCCAGCCCAGTGTTTACTGGGAAATGATATTGAAGCCTCTGTGTGGTCAGAGGTAGAGAAAGGACTCCATATGAAAATATTGGAGCACCCGAGTGGGTATGTGCAGTGACTAGGTCACAGACTAGCCAGAAGAGAGGGGCTGGACACTTGGACCCTGGTGCTAATGGCAAAGGCACTGGGCCTTGTGAGCCAGCCCAGGGAACTCTAGAGGTGCAGGAAAAATATAACCCTGATGGGAAAGATCTGGCCTCTGAGGGAGGGACATCCCTGTCAGAGCTGTCAGATTTGGCAGAACTGACAGGAGCAGGTGGACCCTCCAGAGAAGAGTTCAGTCAGGGACAGCGTGACTATCCCACCCTTGAGAGCTTGAGGCGGATTGCTTTCAAGAAAGAGGAGGGGGGGGACAGTGGGTTTCACAAACTCTACTGGGATGATGGACTGCTTTATACCGAGGCCAGAAACCTCAAGGAGGGGGCCACCAGGAGGTCGGTGGTACCCCAGAAGCATGAAGAGTTCATCCTGACTTTGGGTCATGATATCCCTTGGCAGGACATTTGGGACCGACACAGACATGGAACCGGTTGGTGAACCATTTCTACTGGTCCCATATGTCTGAAAATGTAAAGGAGTTTTGCAGCTCCTGTGTCACGTGCCAGGCCAGTGGCAAGGCAGGGGGCAAGACAAAGGTTCCCTTAATACCACTGCCAGTGGTTGGGTTTCATTTTTAAAGGGTGGGGATGGACAGTGTTGGTCCCCTGGACTCACCTACTGCATCAGGTAAAAGGTATATCTTAATGGTAGTGCACCATGCCACTAGGTACCCTGAAGCAATCCCTCTTAGAACCATTGATGCTCCTACAGTGGCTAGAGCACTGCTTGGTGTGTTCACCAGAGTGTGTTTTCCAAAAGAATTGGTGTCAGATAGGGGCACGAACTTCCTGTCCAGCTATCTGACTGCTATGTGGGATGAGTGCGGTGTAAACTACAAGTTCACCACCCCTTATCACCCCCAAGCAAATGATCTTGTTGAGAGATTCAACAAAACCATGAAGGGCATGATAAATGGGTTGTCAAAGAAACTCAGGAGGAGATGGGACATTCTCCTCCCATGCTTACTGTTTGCCTACAGGGAGGTGCCACATAAAGGGGTTGGTTTCAGTCTCTTTGAGTTGTTGTTTGGATACCATGTGAGGGTACCATTGAACCTGCTAAGATAGTCTTTAGAGATGCCTCTTAAAGAAGCAAAGGACAATGTGCTTGACTATGTGCTAGGCCTGAGATCGAGAATGGCAGAGTACATGTACAAGGCAAACCGAAAACTGGAGGCTAGCCAGGACCTCATGAAGCACTGGTATGATCAAAAGGCTACTATGCCTGAGTATACTCCAGGACAATTGGTGTGGGTGTTGGAGCCTGTGACTCTCAGAGCCCTCCATGACAAGTGGAGTGGGCCCTATCCAATCTTAGAAAAGAAGGGTGAGGGTACTTATTTGGTTGTCTTTGGCACCCCCAGGAACCCTCACAGGGTCCTGCATGTGAATAGACTGAAACCCCACCATGATAGGGCAGACATGACCATGTTGCTGGTCACTGATGAGGATGTGGAGGAGGAAACTGAGCCTGTGCCCGACCACCTCCCCACTAATGTGCAAGATGGGTCAGTGGAGGGAGCTGTGCTCTCTCCCAAGTTGAGAGACCAGCAGCACAGAGACTGTAAGAAGGTACTGGAGCACTTTGCTGGCCTGTTCTCTTTGACCCCAGGCATCACCGAGTGGTGTGTGCACCACATTGACACTGGTGACAGCCTACCTGTCAACAATAAATTGTACAGGTTGTCTGCCCATGTCAGAGCCTGCATTAAAGCTGAGGTTGCTAAGATGCTGGAGCTGGGGGTAATTGAACCGTCTGAGAGTCAATGGGCCAGTCCAGTGGTGCTGGTACCTAAACCTAATCCTTAGGGGGGACCCAAGGAGTTAAGGTTCGGTGTGGACTACAGAAGATTGAATGCAGTCACAAGGGCCTTGATCAGCCAGTTGCCTTTATTAGTAGGGGGCTTCTTCCCAGAGAGCAGAGGTGGAGTGCCATTGAGAGAGAGGCTTTGCTGTGGTAAGGTCCCTGAAAAAGTTGAGACCATATTTGTTTGGGACTCACTTTCAAGTTCAAACTGATCACATACCTCTCAGGCGGCTCATGCAGATGAGAGGTGAGAATCCCAAGCTGTTAAGGTGGTCCATTTCCCTACAGGGAATAGACTTTACAGTGGAACACAGACCTGGGGTTGCCCATGCAAATGCAGATGGACTTTCCAGGTTTTTCCACTTAGCTTATGAGGACTACCAGGGTGTAGGTTAGTAACCCATCACCTTTCATTTGGGGGGCTGTGTTCCAAAGTCATCCTGTGCTCTGGACACCCCCCAACTTTTTGCTGACTGATACTGGTGATAACTGACTTTGCCTGACCTTGGGCTCTGCCTAACCAGGCCCAGGGCCAGTTATATGCTGAAAGAGACACATTAGAATACAGTTAACACACATACATACACTAGGGTACACAATGGTATGGTGGGGTACCCCTGTGATTGGCATGACCTACCATTTAAGTCCCTAGTATATAATAGGGCAGGGGGATTGAATCCACCTAGAAGTACCTAGTGCCCTAGGGCATGGCAGTTTAGAGGCCAGCAGCTTTTTTTGCACTTGCATTTGTGCACTGCTAAAGCCTGAGGTCAGTTTAAAAGCAGCCCTGGGTGCCAGGACTGCTTTTAAACAGTAAATTGTGCCCAAACTCGACATTGGTGTTTGGGGCACTTAAAAATAGAAAACCTACAATGTTTTGGCATATTAGGGACCCCCAGGGTTTCCCCTAGGTATCCCAGGGGTGGGGGGGTTATATATTTATAAGGTACACCCTGGGTTAAGTGAAATTTCACATTTCACTCCCCACATTGTGATAAAGTGCTGCACAAATTCGACTTTGATGCTAGGAGCACTGTGGAGGGAAGATCTGCAATATTTCTAAAGATACAAAACCCCTAGAGTCTCCCCTAGTTGTCCCAAGGGATGTGGGTCCTGTAGCTATACGCCAAATAAATATAAAATATGTTTTTGTAAGTCCTGGTGCTGGAAAAATGGCCCAAGTCATTTTTCCCATTGCAAATCCCCTACAACATAGGTTAACATGGTTGGAAGTTACTGTTTAATAACTCCTGATAGGAGAGGGCTAGAAGGGCCATACAAAGTCTTCCCCGAATGGTATTAATACATTCAACAATATGATTATGGTTGAATTTCCCCTAAAGTATACATACAAGAAGTTATAAGACTTTCTTGTTTGTAAGTCCAGATTCAGCCTTCCAGTGGTCTGCCCTGATTGGCCAGAGTTAAGTGGATTAGCCAGGCTGCCTTGAAGAGGTGATAAAGAGCCCCTGGGGTCAACCAGCTCTGCTGGCAGGGCAGTGTGCTGTTCCATAGGAATGCCAGGCCAGGGGGAGGAGTCGTAAATGATGTCCTTCAAAGAGGAGAACAGAAAACAGTGTCATTAACAGGTCTGAACATTCCACCTTGGGCAGATGGTAGGATTAAGGAAGGTATGAGCACAGGTAAGGGGAAGAGTCTAAGTTAATTAGCCATCCTTGGGGGTGTTTAGCCAGCTCTATCCTCCTTGCTGGAAAATTAGCCATTTTGGATTTGGAAGATTTGGTGCACTCTGGGACAAAATAATGCCACACCCTACAGAATGTGGTCATATTTTATAGGAGTTACCCTGCTCCCATTGGTCAGGAGTGACCTCCTGCCTGACCCAGAGAACTTGCAATAAGTATCTGAGAGGGACAGAGCCCTCCAGATCAGCTGCTTGAAACTTAAGAAAGCAAGACGTTGCCATGCTGAGAAATTTTAAGTGCAATTTCTAAGGGCTGCCCTCTGAAGACTGCACCATTGAAACTACAGCCCTACGGACTACCTTGCTGTAAAATAACTAAAGAGTGGACTCCCTGCAAGCTACAGGTTAACAGAGCTCACATGGATATCCCCAAAGAATTCCCACCCTCTCCATGCCTTGACCTCCTGGTCCCCCCAGACTTCAACATCATTAGACTAGACAGACCTCACAAAATAGGCGGTGGCTTAGGCTGCATACATCGTTCTGACCTCACCATCTCAAAATTTCACTCGGAACCCCTGGACTTCTGTGAATACCTTGGGATCTCTGTGAATTCATCTAGCAACCACCTCATCAAATTACATATATTCTACAATCCTCCTGGTCAAAACATAAAGTTCACAGAACAACTTATGGAAATCATCACGGCAAACTCGTCCCCTCACTCGAATGACATCTTCCTGGGTGATTTCAGTCTCCACTGGGAGAAAAAACTGGATAAGCAAGTCAACACCCTTAAAACCTTCCTTGATGACCACTCCCTGGTCCAAGCTATTTCAGAGCCCAATCACTCCTAAGGTGCCACGCTAGACTGGCTCATCTCCAAACTAAATACTATTGAGTCGATCTCGATTACCCCTTGTGACTGGTCAGACCATCATATTAGCACCTTCCAAATCCCCTCTTGTAACAAGAAAATCCTCCCTTAACAAATTAAACCTAAACAATGGATAATAGACACTAAGAACATCAACTGGATTAGGCTAGCCTCCCAATGTGAGAAGGCTCTTATACCCCCCAATAACACAGGAGACGTCACTGCCCTTACTGATCACTATAACTCCACGATGTCCCAAATTTTTGACCAAGCCGCACCGCCAAAACTCAAAAGAATAACTGACAAGGATAAAAACCCATGGTTCAGGGAAGCCCTAAATGAGGAGAGACGCAAACTCAGATCAACTGAATGGAAATGGAGGCTTCACCCCTCCCTCCCCCAGCTGAAACTACTCCGAAAAGCGAGAAAATCATACAATAAAAGAATTCTAAGATAAAAAAAAGACTTCTTCAAATCGGAACTAGAGAATGCTAAAAATAGACCTAAAAACTCTTCGGAATTCTGAATCAACAATCGAACAAACGGGCCAAATCTTCACTCTTAACATCAACTTTACAACTAAGTAGTGATGAATTTTCCTCTTTCTTCTCAGCAAAAACGAATTCCCTTCAACTTGAACTCAATATGGCTGCGACAAACTTAGCCACTCCTAAGCTCAGTCTAGCTACTAACTTGATACTAAATAAACAATTCTCACTGGTCCAACTTCAAATGCTATGAAATCGATGATATCACCAAAATTCTAACAACTACTAAACTCAATACCCACTTCCATAACCCGGTCCGAGCAAAGTGCCTACCCCACATCTATCATATCATAGACCCTCTCTGGACCAAGATCATAAATGCCTCGCTCTCACAAGGTCACATCCTGGACTTCCTAAAATCTGGTCAAGTTACTCCTATACTAAAAAACCCGACAGCTAGGAGCGCCAACCCCAACAACTTCCAACCAATAACCAACATTCCTATGCTAGCAAAGGTCTTGGAAAAATGTGTTCAACAACAACTGAACTTACACATCACAAATTTCAATTTACATACACCAATCGGGCTTCAGACCTGGCCATTGCACTGAAACAGCCATCCTACATATAGTAAACGACGCCCTCTCAGCTCTTGATCGCAATGAGACATGCTTGCTAGTCTTGCTTGACCTCTCATCAGCCTTCGATACGGTCAACCACGACAAACTGCTAAGAAGACTAGATGACAGGATGGGCTTCTCTGGAACAGTCCTCCTATGGTTCAAATCCTTTCTGGAAAACAGAACACAATCTTTCATGACCAACAAGATCCTTTCTCTAACCTCACCTAACCTACTAGGAGTACCTCAAGGCTCCTCCTTGTCTTCCACTCTTTTCAATGTATATGTTGAACCACTCACTGATCTTCTACATCAGGCAAGCAACTCCTACCACATGTATGAGGACAACACCCAACTTTACATCAAAATCACCTCCATGGAAGTTAATGAATCTAGCTCTAGAGAAAAAAGTACAATGGCTAACGACCAACTTCCTCAAGTTAAATTCCCAAAAAACTGAGGGGCATATTACCAAGGGCCTTTTCCCGCTAAAGCGGCGATAATTTTATCGCCCTATTACCTAGCTGTCGCTAACACCAATTAGCGACAGCTAGTAGGAGATAGCGATCATCTTGGGGCCCACTTTGCATGTCAGCGATATTTATCGCTAATGACATGCAAAGTGGGCGTGCCAAGAAGTTAGCGACTGTAAACAGTCGCTAACATCGCTATCTCCTATTACCTACAAAGGCGTACTTTTGGAAATATTCGCGCTAAGCGCGAATATCTCCAAAAGCTAACGCCTGCCCAGAGCAGTTCTTAGCCATGTTATCCAATGGTAGGTGGATAACATGGCTAAGAGCATTAGCTCGGTAATGCATGAATATCGCTGACTTTTCAGCGATATTCATGCATTTTGGCCGATTTTTATTGCTTTTTCGATAAACCTTGAAAATAGCAAGGTTTATCTGCGAAAAAAATCGGCAGAGCTCGGCGATAATAATATTGCCGCTAACCGTGTTAGGCGATAATTATTGCTTAATCTTGGTAATATGCCCCTGAATTTCTCTTAATCTTCCCCCCAATAACTCTCAAGAAATAAAGGAATGGATCAAAATGATCACCTCCCTGAATTGCACCCCAACGCTGGTGGACTCCACAATATCACTTGGGGTCACACTGGATAACAATCTTAACATGCAAGCTCACATTAACTTGATGGCTAAAAATGCCCGCTTTCACCTTAACTATCTAAGAAAAATGAAGCCATTTATCAGGATCCCTGACCTCAAAACTGCTGTTCAGGCCTTAGTCATCTCAATTCTGGAATACTGTTGCTCCACCCTCTCCGGGCTTCCCAAAAACCTCTAGCGCACCTCTAAAAGCATGTCTCAACGCCGCAGCTAGACTCATTACAGGATCAAGGAAATTCAACCACATATCGCCACACCTGAAGGCACTCAACTGGCTACCCTATGAAGCCCGTATTCACTTAAAGGTGGCTTGTATTACTCATAAGGTGCTACATCACAATACCCCGCAGTTTCTAGCCCAAAAACTTACCCTGGAGGAAACAGACATTCCAGGAGCACAGATAACCTACTCCTGAAACCCTCAAGGCTCAATAAGACAAAAAACTCCAACAGAGCATTTTCTGGAGTGGCGCCAAGAATTTAGAACTCGCTTCGCCATTCATCAGAAAAATCACCTCAATGCCCCTCTTCAAAAAGGAAGCAAAAGCATTCCTGATAAGCAAACTCCTGCCTTAAAATCCGCACAAACACCAAGCCAGATTCAACCTTTATCTTGAAGATAATGACTTTTCAAGTCCAATTTGACTCCCTATCGCAGAGCTGTTCCCCTCTCTGCCTGTATCCCCCGAACTTTAATATATCCTTGTTGTTACTTATTTACGTTGTTTTCTGTTGTTGCTGTTGGTAACAAATGTACTTTTATTTCCCTGCTCACTTTGTAAAGCGCTCTGTTACCCTACCTTGGGTCTGGTCCGCGCTATAGAAAACTCTAAAAATAAATAAATAAATAAATAAATAAAGAGTACCAGTGGATTTGTAAGGGTTTTGTTCAAGTGGATTGCGGAATTGAAGTTTCACACTTTCAAAGACCCTCATGGAGATTCCAGAACATTGGATTGTGTGTTGGATACTTTGGGACCCACAAGCAGAACTACAGGAAGGAGTTCTAACTGGACCTAGCCTGCTGGAGAAGGCTGCCCAAAAGTGGTGAGAACAATTACTAAAGGTGTGTCCCTGTCAGAGGAAACAAAATGACTGAAAGGGGCACTGTTGGCTTCTAAGCACTAGAAAGTCACTAATCTTTAAAAAGTCATATCTCTGATTCCCTGCAGTGGATTTTTTTCATTTTGCTGTCATTTAAAAGATAAAAATATAACCTATTTTTATAAATTGGTGTTGTATTTTTATTTTGTGTTGTGTCTTAACTAGTTACTGAATTGGTGTTTTTAAATGCTTTACATACCTGTCTTTGAAGTTAAGCCTGCCTGCTCGCAGCCACCTTACCAAGGGTTGAGGATAGGAATAATTTTCTAAGACCTATTCTGAGCCCCATACTGTGTTAGTGGCCTTATTGCCAGTGGCAGACCTATATTTGCCCCTACCAATAATCCACTGGTATTTGGTGCTCAGCAGTGTGGATGCAGACTTGTGTTTAAAAATACACCTTTCAGTGAAGTGAAAGGTGTCTAAATTGCCCTAGAACAAAACCTTTGAGTTTGATTTTTGGAATTTGGACTAAACTGTTTTAATCCATTGTTTTGATTTTTCCAAATTGTTCTAAGTCTGTTGTGCCTAGTTGTTGTGACCCCAAACTAGGGAACCATGGAGCTGGACCTGGCTAAACTGTCCCAGCTTGAGATGGCTGATCCTTGGGTAAAGTGTAGGCTTAGGGGCTGCCTGCTTCCAAGAAGCTTAGGAAGGCAGGGTTTATTGAGTCCCTAAAGGCCTGGGCTAGGGTAGCTGAGGAGAGCCAAAGGGGGGATAGAGGGTGAGCCCCCCAACTTCACCCCAGAGGGGAGTGAGGATGATGCCTCTTCTATTTTGTCTAGTGTTAGCCATATGATTCCAGGTGGTGGGAAGAGGAAAGAGTCCCTTACTCAGGAACCACCACTGTCCCTTACAGAGAGACAGCTTACAGCTCATTTGGCTTTGATAGTTTTGGAGCAGAGGAAACTGGAATTTGCTGAGAAGAGATAGGAGAGGAAGGAGGCATTGAAAAGAAATGGTGGCAGTGAAAATGATGAAGATTTTGAAATGTTCAGGGGTGGTGCATTTGATCCTAAACTTCTGAATTGGTGTTTTTAAATGCTTTACATCTCTGTCTTTGAAGTTAAGCCTGCATGCTCGCAGCCAAATTGCCAAGGTTTGAGCATAGGAATGATTTTCTTAGATCTATTATGAGCCCTATATTGTTATTTGGCATTATTGCCAGTGACAGACTTACATTTGCTCCTACCAATAATCCACATTCTAACACTGGGTCATTGGATGAGTGCATGGCTAGTGCCTGGGTGAATAAATGAGTACATAGGTAGTGCCTGAGTGAATGGAGTATGCATGGGTAGTGTCTCAGTGAATGCATGAGTACAACAGTAGTGCCCGAGTAAATAGATTTCGTTAGAACTGGGGGTCTCTAGTTGGCAGAGGTAGGTACCACTGTCCAAATAGGGACCCTTGCTTCTAGTCAGGGTAAGGAGGAAACAATCTTTAGATAACCTCTTCTCACCCCCTCGGTAGCTTGGCACAAGCAGTCAGGCTTATCCAAAAGCAATGTGTAAAGTATTTGTACCAACACTCACAGTAACACAGTGAAAACACCACAAACTGACTTCACAACAGTTTAGAAAAATAATGATATTTAATCTAAACTACACAAGACCAAAACGACAAAAATCTAACATATACAGTTCAAGAATATGGTTGCCAAAGAGTTCTTAAATTTGCGATAAAAATAATCCAGAGTTTGGTGAAAAGTTCACAGTTGCATCACGTTTATCCAACAGTACCTTTTAAATGCGACAAAGTTCTAAAGCAGAAGCTGGTGCGGTGGAAAACGAGCGATGCGTTGCTCCTGAGACCATGGGGAGGCATTGGTGACAGTCCTGCTGCAGCAGCGGCCGTGTTGCGACAAATCTGGTCTTTATGGGGAGGAAAGCGATGACTTGTATGGATTCCGGTGCGTAGGTTCGGTAGGAAGTTTGTTCTCCCAAAGGCACGATGTGAGGATCTGTAGGGGCTGTGACGATCTCCGGGACGACGATGTGTGATCCAGTGGCGATCTTCCTCTCGCAGCTCCTCGATGCGATGGCACTGCGACGATGTTCGCAGCGACGTGATGCGGTCCGCAAGCAAGCGGTGCGGTGATCTCACCCAGCGATGACAGGCTCTGCAACGTTGCTCGCAGCAATGGTAATCTTCCCGCAAACTAAGGATGCGACGTCTCCGGTAGCGGCAACAGGCACTACGACGATCTCGGCCTTTGTAGCGGCGAGAATTTCGTCACAGTGACGAGAATGCGCTCCGCAAGCAAGCAATGCGATAACTTTTCTGCAGCAGTCTCTCAAATCTTGGTTTCCAGCTTCCCAGCACAGGTACAACTTCCAGAGGCACCACAACTGGCCAAAGCACTCTAGGAAGGACAGAGCTCTCTCAGCAGAGCTCAGGGATGCTGGGGGTGAAGTCCTTTTGTTCCTGGGACTTCGAAACAGGGAGCCAACTTACAACAGGCCCTTGGAGATTCCTTCAAGTGAGGGGACACAGCAACAACAAAGTCCTTCCCCTCTCCTAGGCAGCAAAGTAACTGCAGGTCAGTCCAGCATCACACAGCAGGGCAGTCCTTCTTCTTCAGTCTTCCAGCTTTCTCCTCGGCAGAGGTTCCTTCTTGTTTCCATGATGATCTAATTTTCTGTAGTCAGGGGTCCTGTACTTATACCCCTAAAAGTCTTTGATCCCCTGTGCAGGAGGGCTCTGAGCCCTGTCTGAACCAGTTCTGGGTGTTCCTTGAGCACTTTGTTTTCCTGCCTCTCCTTTCCTTTCAGAGAGAGGGGCAGGGTCGTCAGCCACCCAGCAGGAGGTGGAGCCAGCATTGTGGAAGGCAAGCACTGCCCTATTCAGGCCCTGGTGCTACCCCCTCCCACCACTCTAGATGCAGATGGAGCTATTCAGCCCAGGGATGGCCCACTCAGACTCTGGGAGCCACCCAGCCCCTGACACTCACAAACCAGACAGTCAATTCACAAACAGGCCAAGGCACACAGGAAGGTCAGACAAGAGAACAGAAACTTTCTAAAAGTGCTGTTCTCAAACACAGGATTTAAAAACAACCTTTCCTAAAAGATGTGTTATTAAATTCTGAGTTCAGGGATACCAGACTTGTATGTCCTATCTTGCTCCTATGGGAAGATATGCTGACAGCCACTGTAGCCAGCATTCCCCATGATAGCCTATGGGGCAAGATAGCCTTACAATAGTGAAAAACAAAAATGGCTGTAATTCACTACCAGAGCATGTCATCTGCACAAGTACATGCTCTACCTTTCAAATACACTGCACCCTGCCCAAGGGGGTACCTTGGGCCTTCCATAGGGGTGACCAATGTGTACAGAAAGAGAAGGGTTAGTCCTGGCCAGTGGGTACACTGACCACAAGGACATGGCAGTTCATAGACTGCACACAGACACTGCGGTGGGAGGCCATAGACACCATGTTAGGGCTACTCGTGTGGGTGGCACAATCAGTGCTGCAGGCCCACTAGTAACATTTGTTATCACCAGCCCTGGCACACCCAGTGCACTTTACTAGGGACTTCTTGGTGACATAAATATGCCAATCATTGATAACCAATCATAATAACAGTTTACACAGAGCATATGCACTTTAGCACTGATCAGCAGTGGTAAAGTGCCCAGAGTCCTATTGTTGTTGTAGTACTTTATTCGATAAAAAACATTTATCATAAAAGTAAAAACCAATTTCAAGTACCAACAACCCTTAAAATTCATGCAAAACAGAATACAGATTTTATGTGCATTAAAAACATATATACAGTTAAAAATGGGTGAACCAGTAAAACCATTAAAAATAGAATAGCAGCATAGTCAGACACAGTTAACCTAAGATATCATTTAGCACCCTCAATTGAAATCATCTTTAGCTGCTTAGATCTTATCTGCCACGCTCATCCCAAATATTTCGCGACCCCACACACCAAAGCCAATGATGAAACATCTGTTGTAAGAATGCGCAGGGCGTTAAGGTGCTGTCTGAAGCCAAGCTCCCTACAAATTGGCCTAAGCCACCGTCTTCTTGCACCCCTATAGGCTCTACAAGCAAATATAAAATGTGCTAAAGACTCTTTGGGGCATGGGCAACATGGACAAGAGGTATGGTCAGGCAGGGAAGGTCTCCACTTTCCAGTAAATGAATTTAATGGTAGGCTTCCATATCTGAATTTTAGGAAAAGTGTTCTGTCGCCAGGTGATTGGATGAAATCCAGAAATGGTTCGAACTTTCTGGCAGACTTGTTGTTCAGAAATTGATCGGTCAAAGGTCCCCACCTATGTCCCTCTAGTTCCTCCTTCAGAACCCAGTTCCAATATAACTTCTTAACAATACTTTTTGGTGGGGGGGACTGAGTCAGCCAAAGCTCACCTAATCCTAACCACGTGACCAACTCCTTCAGCTTGCTCAGCCATCGAATCTTGGCACAACCGCCCAAGCTGATGAGTTCATCAAATGCTGCAGCATAATTAACTAGATCCGTTGATCTTCGCAAGCGCACCCAGAACAACAGAGGGCGCAGGCGGACTATATCCTTGATTGAGCGTCTGCCCAAATCAAGGAAAAGTGGTTTTAGAGGAGTTGAGGCTGGGAGCGAGACCAAATCTCGAAAAAACTTTTTCTCTGCCCTAACCAGTTCCGGGATGTTCTCAAACCGCCAAAGTTCGGAGCCATAAACTGCTGAAGCCAATGCCTTCCCTTCATAGACTGCCAGGGCCGGGGCTATAGGTCTACTGGTCGAGCCTCGATGGTCTCGTGCAATAGCTCCTGCCACTCTCTTGAGGTTCAGGAGCATTTTCGAGACATGGGAGTTCCAGGTCATTTTATTATTAATTCTTATGCCCAAATAGTCGAAAGCCTCGACAACCTCCAGAGGCGCCCCATTAAGTGAGATGTTTAACCTTTTTACTTTTTTGGATGAGGACAGTGCCATCAGCTTTGTTTTGGAGGTGTTGATGGTTAAGCCACGCTCTGCACAAAACAAGCTGAATTTGTCCAGGAGTGTCTGAAGGCCCATTGGTGTCTTTGAAATCAGGAGGGTATCATCTGCGAAGAGAAGGGTGGGTGTTTTTTCTCCCGCCAGGACTGGGGCGTCGGCCGGGTCCTCCCTCAAATGGTCCACCACCCCATTCACAAAGAGGGATAACAGGGTCGGCGCCATCACACAGCCCTGGCGCACCCCTCTATTCATAGTCACCCTCTCTGACAGGTCTCCCTGGCTCCCCCATCTAATCCTGGCATATTTGCCCTTGTGAAGTCTCTTTATTAATTCCAGGAGGTAGATAGGGAAACCCATGTCGTGCAGCACTTGCCATAGTTTGTTACGGTGCACCAGGTCAAATGTGGTTTTCAGGTCGATAAGGGCCAGGTAAAGGGAACCCCTCCCGATAGGCACAGATTTCCAGAAAACCGCAAAGAATCTGAAAACCTGGTCCATCGTACCCACCCCCGCCTACAACCTGCCTGGAAGGGTGACAGAATACTTCCTTCCTCCAGCCATGCTCCCATTCTGGAGACAATGACCCTGCCAACTACCTTCTGCACCACATTGATTAAACTAATCGGCCTGTAGTTGGCAGGGTCCTCTCTATCCCCTTCTTATGTATTGTCTCCACCTCGGCCATCTGCCAAGACTCCGGGACATCCTGGCCCTGGGCAATTAGGTTCAGCAAGAGATTTATGTATGCAGCCCAGGTCACTGGGTCGTGTAAGAGTAGGTCACCAGGCAGGCCATCCGGGCCAGAGTCCTATTGCCAACAGCCACGGGTCAGGAAAAATAAGGGAGGAAGAAGTAAAAAGTTTGGGGATAACCCTGCAAAAAGGGCCATTTCCAACAGGTAGTGTGTGAGTAATTGAATGAGTGCAAGAGTATTGCCTGGGTGATCGGTTGAGTGCATGGATAGTGCTTGGGTGATTGATTAAGTGCATGCATAGTACCTGGGTTATTGAATGAGTGCAGGGTATTGCCTGGGTGATTGGATGAGTACATGGGTGTTGCCTGGGTGAGTGGATGAGTGCATGGGTAGTGCCTGAGTGAATGGATGAGTACATGGGTACTGCATGTGTGAGTGGATGAGGGCAAGGGTAGTGCCTGTGTCATTGGATGAGTGCAAGTGTTGTGCCCAAGTGAACGGATGAGTGCATGTTCGTGCCTGAGTGAATGGAGGAGTGCATGGATAATGGCTGGGTGAATGAATGAGTACATGTATAGTACCTGGGTGATACAATGAGTGCCTGGGTAGTGCCTGGGTGAATGAATGAGTACATGGGAAGTGAATGGGGGCATTGATGAGTGCATGGGTAGTGCCTGGGTGATTGGATTAGTGCATGAGTAGTGCCTGAGTGAATAGATGAGTGCATGGGTAGTGCCTGAGTTGATAGATACATGGATGGGTAGTGGCTGGATGGTTGGACTAGTTTATGGGTGGTGTCTTAGTGAAAAGATGAATGCAAGGGTAGTGTCTGGGTGGTTGTGTGAGTGCATGGATAGTGACTTGGGGCTTGGGTTAGTGCATTCTGTTTGACATCTTAAATATAGTGGGGCTTATTTTGATATTGAGCAGAAATACTTTCGCTCAACACCTAATCGGTCCTGGGACCGACCGACACCTGGTCGCTGGTCCCTACCAACTCATTTAAATGCAACCAAACACTGTTTGGTCGCATGCTCCCTTTCCTCAATGGGAGCTTGTGTTACGGCCGTAAACCAGCCAGAACACAAGCTACCATTGAGGAAAGGGAGATGCAGTTCATCCCTACACCCCGTGGCGGGCACCGCAAGGAGCCGGCCACAAGGTGCAGGGATAAACACCTCCAATTGGAGGCTGTGCACCAAAGGGGGCCTGCTGAGTGCCCCCAATCACACAGGCTGGCATTGAAATCATGTTGGAAAGCGTACATCATATTCTCAAGGGTGGAAAGGCCCACCCTTAATATTACTGGCTGGCTTCTGACTAGCCGACGGGCTCTCAGAGTCCGTTGGAAGCCAGCCGAAATGACAGGCCAGTTTAATTTCCAACTACCTCCATCATAATGACGAGGTCGGAAAGCAAACCGCTCATCCCATTACGTGCAGCCCTGAAGGCTCTGACCACAGGTCAGAGCCTTTACGGGCCGCATCGTGATTGGCCCCATTGTGTATTGTCCAGTGGTTATATTACCTCCATCCTGAAATATGATTGCTATAGTTGTGAAAGTTCTTTTTGAAATGGAAATTGGTCCAGCCACAAAGTTTGTTATTTCAGTTGATAATTTAGAGGGTCATTACGATGGTGGACAGACTTAAGTCTGCCCACCATCGTCACGGTTATCGGGACCGGCCCCATATATGGTGGCGGTCCCGCACATGGAATTACAATGCGACCACCATGTGGCATGTTTACCATTGTGGTGGGTGCCGTAGGCTGCAACAACCACCGCAAAGGTAAAAATACAAGTTTTGCATTTCCCTGCATTATAGCAGGCACCACGTGGTGGAAATTTGGGGGGTACCAAAGTAAATCTCCTCCAGCCCTTGAATGGCGGTTGAACCGCCATTCAAGGCGGTTGGGGATGAAGCATCCTAATGTGGTAGGCGGTGCCTGCTAGGCACTGCCACCATTCTAGGTATGCTTTCTGGGTCCGACAGGTAATCATAACGATTGCCTGTGTTGGACCCGTGGCCACGGGCTTTCAGTCTACCAGCACTCCGCTCGCCATCCTTATCTGGCGGGCAGTGAATGGGGGTACGGTGGAGGTGAACCTGCCACCGGCACGCTGCTGGTGGCGGGTTCAGTGCCATCGTAATGACCTCCTTAGCGCCATCTACTAATGTATTGTTGTAGCATGACTATGTCACATATTCCATACCTTTTGTAGAAACATCATTGACCGAGGTTATGATCAACAGTTTGGACAGGTCCTATCTTGATGGGCATTTATATTTACATTTTTAAAGGGCACAGCTTTACAATCTGGTAATGTCAAGTAGAGGAATCGTTCTGAATTGATTTCAGTGCTAGATGTAAATTCTGAATCTTCACAGTTATGGTTCCATTTATAAGTTAAACCAAATAATTCATTTATATTCACATCTTCTTCCTCTAATAGTCCTAGTATTACCATTTAAAATTCTTGAGCATCCTACTGAAGATTTTGCGAAAAAACTACTGATGAAGTACAGTCATCTGTAAGTTTTCTTATGCCAGTAGCAAAATGTATAATACTTCTGCTACTTTTTAATTCTTCAAGTAAACTACATAGGGGCAGATTACGATCCAGTTACTTCTGCAGCTGAAACAATAGGCTATTACAACGCCTGCCTTTACAACGCGGTTTTAACATTGCAATCCATTACAATGCATAGTGCTTTTGGGTGTTGGCTAGGGAATAGTTTAATTTACTATTCCAACTCCAGTCCTCGTGGACACTAGGGAAGGTTATTGGATAGTAAATTAACCTATTCCCTATCCTAGAGCGCCCCCCAGCGCAATGCGTTGTAATGGTTTGCGTTGTAATGACCGCGTTGTAATGGTAGTGTGTTGTAAAAGTTTCGTTGTAAAGGTTGTTTGCCACTGGGGTTAGTTGTAGCAGGTCTCCAAAAACTACTAAGGGCCTGATTACGGTGTTGTGTCTAAACTTTCCGCGAAACACCGTCTCGGATTCGGGACAGACCGACTCGTGTTCGGCAGTTCCGCCTGACCAAATACGATGCAACCGAACACTGTTCAATCAGATACCTATTGTTCCCTATGGGAGTCTGTGTTCCGCCCCACAACACAAGCTCCTATGGGGAAATGGGGTGTTTGTGTAAAGTAACAACAACAAAAGAGTGACATAGGGTGCAAGAATATTGGGAAATCAGTGGTACATGATTCCTCCATATATTTGACACCTAGAAAGAAACTTCTATAAATGTCACAAAAAAACACACAAAGTAATTCAGGAGAAAAAAAAAAGAACACTGTTTTTCTTTTAAAAGAACGCTCACTCACCAACCTGGTTGGTGACATGCTTCATCATTGGGTGTTTGGGTAAAACCCTGCACCCTGTTGCAGGCACCCCACAGTGCCGGCCACATAGAGCAGGGTTTTTGCAGGGTGTCCCTTAGTTACCCCCTTGGCCCCCAACCGGAGGACGCAGGATAAAGGGGGTCACCTTTTGACAGCCTTTTCATGTCAAACAAGCTGACTCTGAAAGGCTGTTGGAAATCGGCATCGTAATCGTGTATCGGAAACGCTGTCCATAGAGGTGTACGATGTGGTTCAGACTGACACAAATTCTCCGAGAACCAGTCAGAACCGATTCGCAATTACTGCGTGGTTTACATTCCGAGCGAGAACATCTTAATCAGTAGGGCTGATTTACACCGACCTAGTCGGTCAGAAGGGTTCTGACACGGTTGAGGAGATTCCGACTGTTGGGGGGAGGCTTTCCGCCCGACAAAGTAATCAGGCCCTAAGTGTTTTACTCCAAAAAGTATGTTGTAGTCAGTTTTTAATATTTGCTGCATTCTTAAAAGTGTAATAGCTAGCATTAGATTAGATATCATGCTGGCTTCATCGATAATTAGTCGCTTTAATTTCTTTAATAGTTTAATTTGTTGTATTCTAATTTGTTACCATGTTCAACAGACAGCATTAATAATCTATGAAGGATAACTCCTTTAATATTATTTGCAGCTAACTCTGTTGGTGCTGTAACTACACATGGCAAATTGGAATCTGTTGTCTTCAGTAGATAACGTGTCAGTAATTTAACCAAGAAGCTTTTTCCAGCTTCAGCTTGACCACGTAGGTACAATAGAACTGGTTTAAATGTAGAACAAGCACACTCTTTTTTCTCATGCAGGAATCCATGTTCTATTTTAACTTTTACTTCATCAAAAATGTCTTTCTGATCTGTATTCAATTGCTGTATTAGTAGTTCTAGATCCAGAGGTTCCTGTCTTGCATTGCATTCTCCACTTCTTTCATGGCTATTGCAGCTTCATTTTGAATCATTAGCTGTCCAAGAGGATCTTGACTTCAAGGTGCTGAACTTTGACTACTCTGAGAACTCTCTCTTGTTATCTCAGTAACAATTATTTCTTCTTGTTCAATCTCATATCTGAACATTTGAAGGTACACTGGAAACACAGAGCCCTCAATGCTGTATTTCACAGCATTGAATGTGTCTTCATAACAGTCAAATTCTCCAAGTAGTTTGCTTTTAGTTAGCTATGGCTTGAACAACTGTAACAAGGCTAAATAGAAAAACTCTCTTTTCTCTGGAGTTTGGAAACTTAACTTTCGATGGTTGATTAAACTTCCTTCGTTACGTCTGACCAAACACCCTTCACATCAATTGACAGCAGATGTTCCTTCTTCTATTTTTTCACTGACATTATTTCTAAAAGTAGAAAGTTGAAGTATTTCATATAGACACATCCTTTCAAGATGAGGATTCCTTCTTGGATATTATGCATCCAGCATGTTCATCTTCAGAATATCTGTACTGAGTGGCTCAAGTTCTGCAAGATATTGGATTTCAGGAAAAGACTTCACTACTCTTTTAGGAGAATAAGCAAGCCCTAAACTCACCCTTAGAACTCCTCTAGATTTAGCAAACAAGCTAGCTGAGCTTAACTGGTCTGCACATTCATAAGAGCCGATCTCTCTGTGAGAAAGCATTTTCAAACTAAAACTGTAAAATCTGTTTGTAAGACTCTTTTCTGCTGACGTCTCCTTTCACATCTCCTTTAACTTAGTTTTCTCCGACTTTGTTATATAAAATGTGACGAACCGAGCAACAGCCGTTGAGTTAGCTGCAACAAACTGTAGATCCATATTCGCATTCCACATCTTTAAAATCACAGGATTGTAGTGATTGATGTATGTTGAGGCTTCTGTTCTTCTGAGGCTATATGTGTTTTTGGGTGATTTACGTGTGAGAGTGTGTCTGACTGCAGACAAAAAAACTATTAACTCTTCCTGCTGAGATCACAGGTCATGGAAATCCAAAACGTCATCTTGTATAACTCTGGCTTGGTGTTCTTTACAACAAAAGAAATCAGCTACTTCACAGAGAGGTGGACTGCTCTTGTTGCAGATAAAAGCCAACATGACTTGATATCTGTGGTTAAAATGTCTGCAAACATTCGCAGGGTCCAATGAGCAGAGTTCTCCTGAAGTCTTTAGATCAATGTTTTCTATATTTGAATTTGCATCTCGCAAGAATTGAAGCTGGTCATCTCATGCATACTCAGCACAACTGAGGGCCTCATTACGATGTTGGTCGGAAAGGCTCTGAACGGCATTCGGATTTTCATAACTTGTATCAGAACCCATGTTTTCGACCGACTTGGAAACATTTCCGACCGATTACGATGGAAAAGTAACAATTCGGTCTTTCCGATTCGGTTCCGACCAGCATTGGGACACTCCGAGTCGGTCGGAGCTGAATCATACTAGTCAATGGACCATGTTTTCAACCGACGTATTACGATGTCGTATTCAGACAACCTTTCCAAATCGGTCTGACTGACACAAACAGTCTGTCAGAAACTGACTTTGGGGGCCCATAGCAGCTCCCCTTCACCCGGAGGCCTCCAGTCAGGTCCTGTGGGAATACCGATGGGACCCCTCATCACAACCATGCACAGTGTAGCAGGCACCATGGGGTGCCTACCACGGGATGCAAGTTTTTCCGCAACCACACCATTTTTCAATTGGAGCCTGTATTGTCGGTCGAAACACAGGCTCCCAATAAAGTCAATTTGAGACTTTCTGAACGTTGTTCAGAAACATCGTAAGTGTCAGGTTTGCAGAGTGAGAGCAGCCAGCGGACTACAAATATGGCTGACTCCCATTCTGCACATGCGCAGAGAACCACAGCTCCCCCGACCAGTGATGCTTCACGTTCTTGCGTCGAGTAGGCCTAGTTCTTCTGGGATTGTTTCTGTTCTTCTGTGTCATTGAGTCTGCTCGCGGGCTCTCTTACTTCACGGCTTCCTGCTCCTTCGACGTACTGGTTCCAGGCCCTGCATCTGCTTACCGATTCCTTGCTCATAACGCGGTAGGCTATTGTTTCCTCACACATACCGTGGTAGGCTCCTGACCCCCTAGGAAGCTTCCCGTATACGTAAAGGATACAATACCGGTCAAGCTACATTGTTTTGTTGTGGAAAGCAGCGCTTGCTCGCTGATACCTGTTATTTTGTATATTTATAAGGCTGTGTGCAGCGCTTGCTCGCTGGTATCTGTCTATATAGTATGTCGCCCTCATATCCCTTGCTCACTTTGCCACTGGATTCAAGCTTGCCTGGTTGATGAAGGGTGTTATTAAGAAACCGGTCCCAGGATGCTTGTTTCCTGTTCAGGGAAGACATGGTTTGGCAGTTCGGGCTGGACTGTTCCAACGAGGCACAGGGTCAAAACTGATTTGCATATAGCTGGGTCTAAACTGAGGTGGTGAAGTGAGCTAAAGAATGAAGATGGATTCAACCCAGATCTGTGACTGGGGTTGAGTGTCTGAAAAGTTTCAGTGCACGGTCCATCAACTCCTTGTGTTTGCCCTCATGTTCATCACATTAAGGCTCCAAGTTCATGGAGGTCTGTTTTTCTTTATTTAGTTTATTGAGGAATTCCTAGAGAGAAAGGAATACTTTCGATGCCCTGTTATTAAGGTTCTATGATTTTCTGCGTGACAGAGAACCATTATTCCTTGAGCTGTTTTTGTATGTTTCTTAAGGTGGGTTTCAGAACTGCATTCCTCCTATGCCTATGGCTATCCTACAAGTATACTGAGACTGTTAAACACTCTTTTCTATTTTCTTTTATTTAGATTTCCACACTTTATTATGTTCACTTCCTACCAGTTCACTCAGAAGAATGGAGATGTTCGGGTACATACAAGTATGACTAGAGAATAATAGTGATAGTGAGGGGATAGCTCTATTTATACTTACCTCTTCTTTCTTTTCAACAGATATTTTTACCCAATTGCTTCTGTCCCTGACTGGGTATGACGTGAGGCCTTTGTGTTTTTCTCCTTGTTTTATCTCCCTTCTTCTGCAGGTTACTGTTAGTACTTTGACTAAGTTGGGTATAATAGTTAACCAGGTGCAGTTGATGATCTTTTCATCATTTGGATGACATTCCTGTGGAAACGTAAGATCTGACAGTAAGCAGTTGGTCGGACTCTCCAAACCCAAGTCGGTCAGAACCGATTCTGACAAGTAGTTGGTCGGAATGCTTTCTGACTGACATTGTAATGAGGTCCATGGTGTTAAAAACCATGTAGGTGATGCTAAATTTCTCAACATACATTTTAGTTCACCATTATGATGATATCTATATTCATTGGTCCCACGTTGACATGCATGAGATTAATCAAGTTGCATTCCAGTTGTTCATCGTTTCTGTGGAAGACGATGAAGACAAATCACTTTCAAAAATTAGATGACACATATAAGGGATGAAATCCTTTTGATTCATTTAATTTATATAGATCAATAGCATCACCAACAATCTCTTTTGAATGTAGGGGATAGATGCTATAATTTTAATACATTTCTTCTACTCTGCTTCGATCCACTTTTTCTATTTGAAATATTGATGATGATGTGTTGTCCTCCAGATGTGTGATATCTTGAAGAATTTCTGCATTTTTATGATATATTTTATTTAGTACCAGATATGAAGTTGCATTTTTAAATTTACTGACATCTACTAACTCATACCATATATTTTTAAACAATTTAATAGAATTAAAAGACCTTTTCCAAATTTTTCTGTACCCCAATAGCTTGAATGTTTTCCTTAAAATCTAATGGCAAGTATACAACACTACCTTTGAGAACTTTCTGGAGCTCGTTTGTGGTATTTTCCCTGCCTTTGGCTCATAGAAATTATGGCTTGAAATAGATGTATAGACTGTGTCAATAGGGATTCATAAACATTCATTTTTTTAAGTACTTCTGGAGCAGGAGTTGTGTACTGCTCTACCAGGCATTTTGTTTTCTTCTAACTGACTATAGCAGTACTTACATATAACTTGTCGGGCGGACAAGTCAAACCATCCCTCTACAAATAAACAGCAAATTCTTGCCACATAATTGTCTTCTTCTTTTCAGTTTTAATCAACAAATCAACATTACGAGTTTGATTTTTGTAGTGAGTGCGGCAACAACATATACAAACACAGGGGCTCATTAGGATGGTGGACGGAAGTGCGACCGCCGTCCTGGAGTAGGCGGAAAATGCCTTTTCCGTGTCCGCCTGCCACGGACAGTCCGATTGCCATATTAGGATGGGAAACACTGTCAAAACACTGTACGCGGTGGAAGAGAACGCACCGCCACGGAATTACACCCGACCCCGCGGCGGACGTAACCAATCCAGAGACACCGCCGTACGGAATGACGTCTCCGACCGTGTCCCAAATCACGATGGCGGAAAACACACATAAAACCGCTGCGGAAAAACAACCTGCCTGAACACGGCAGATTCCCCACAGCGAACAAACCACACATTGCTAAGATACCCACCACAAGCAGCTCGCCCACATGGACCCAGCGCTACACGCTTTTCCGATACTCTTCGCGATCCTCCACCAGCAAGTCATGGACCATCATCGACGACGACGCAGGTACGCTACACACCATTTACTGTCGGAAGGGGAGTACCTGGCAGGGCTGTGACGTTGGGAGGGGGAGTGTCATGTACGAGAAACTATGGAATGACAACGACAAACCAGTACACATGAATGACTTGCTTTATTAAACATAATCGGGGTACAATCTTTGAGTATGCAAGAGCATGGGCACTGGGTACAACAGAGCAGGTACATGATAGGCAGCACATGAGAGGGCAGAATGCAGTATAAGAACAGCAACAGGGCATTGTGGACAACAGAGCAGGTACATCAGAGGCAGCACATGAGAGGGCAGAATGCAGTATCAGAACAGCAACAGGGCATTGTGGACAACAGAGCAGGTACATGATAGGCAGCACATGAGAGGGCAGAATGCAGTATCAGAAGAACAGCAACAGGGCATTGTGGACAACAGAGCAGGTACATCAGAGGCAGCACATGGGAGGGCAGAATGCAGTATCAGAAAGGCAACAGGGCATTGTGGACAACAGAGCAGGTACATGATAGGCAGCACATGAGAGGGCAGAATGCAGTATCAGAACAGCAACAGGGCATTGTGGACAACAGAGCAGGTCCATCAGAGGCAGCACGTGAGAGGGGCTAAGTGCATCAACAGTCCATTGCACTGAACAGGTCCATCAGAGGCAGCACATGAGAGGGGCTAAGTGCATCAACAGTCCATTGCACTGAACAGGTCCTTCAGAGGCAGCACATGAGAGGGGCTAAGTGCATCAACAGTCCATTGCACTGAACAGGTCCATCAGAGGCAGCACATGAGAGGGTCTAAGTGCATCAACAGTCCATTGCACTGAACAGGTCCTTCAGAGGCAGCACATAAGAGAGGCTAAGTGCATCAACAGTCCATTGCACTGAACAGGTCCATCAGAGGCAGCACATGAGAGGGCAGAATGCAGTATCGGAACAGCAAGAGGGCATTGTGGACAACAGAGCAGGTCCATCAGAGGCAGCACATGAGAGGGGCTAAGTGCATCAACAGTCCATTGCACTGAACAGGTCCATCAGAGGCAGCACATGAGAGGGGCTAAGTGCATCAACAGTCCATTGCACTGAACAGGTCCATCAGAGGCAGCACATGAGAGGGGCTAAGTGCATCAACAGTCCATTGCACTGAACAGGTCCATCAGAGGCAGCACATGAGAGGGGCTACGTGCATTAACAGTCCATTGCACTGAACAGATCCATCAGAGGCAGCACATGAGAGGGCAGAATGCAGTATCAGAATAGCAACAGGGTATTGTGGACAACAGAGCAGGTACATGATAGGCAGCACATGAGAGGGCAGAATGCAGTATCAGAACAGCAACAGGGCATTGTGGACAACAGAGCAGGTACATCAGAGGCAGCACATGAGAGGGCAGAATGCAGTATCAGAACAGCAACAGGGCATTGTGGACAACAGAGCAGGTACATGATAGGCAGCACATGAGGGGGCAGAATGCAGTATCAGAACAGCAACAGGGCATTGTGGACAACAGAGCAGGTACATCAGAGGCAGCACATGAGAGGGCAGAATGCAGTATCAGAACAGCAACAGGGCATTGTGGACAACAGAGCAGGTACATGATAGGCAGCACATGAGAGGGCAGAATGCAGTATCAGAACAGCAACAGGGCATTGTGGACAACAGAGCAGGTACATCAGAGGCAGCACATGAGAGGGCAGAATGCAGTATCAGAGCAGCAACAGGGCATTGTGGTCAATAGAGCAGGTACATCACTAGCAACACCAGTACATGGGTCAAGCTACCCGTCCCAACGACAACAACAGTGCAAGGCTGGTTACAATGGACAATGTACACACCAAGTCAAATCACATGGGAGTGAAGTGAACAGCACCTCACATCACAGAATCAGGTGGACTGCTTGAACTACCTGCCTCGGAACACTGCCAGCACCAGAAACAGGAGTGTGAGACACAGCCACAGCTCGAGTGACTGACACATGAGCCACACACCCCGATACACTGCCAGCACCAGAAACAGGAATGTGAGACACAGCCACAGCTCGAGTGACTGACACGTGAGCCACAGACCCTGACACACTGCCAGCACCAGAAACAGGAGTGTGAGACACAGCCACAGATCTACTGACTGACACATGAGCCACAGACCCCGACACACTGCCAGCACCAGAAACAGGAATGTGAGACAAAGCCACAGATCTACTGACTGACACATGAGCCACAGACCCAGACACACTGCCAGCACCAGAAACAGGAATGTGAGACACAGCCACAGCTCGAGTGACTGGCACGTGAGCCACAGACCCTGACACACTGCCAGCACCAGAAACAGGAGTGGGAGACACAGCCACAGATCTACTGACTGACACATGAGCCACAGACCCAGACACACTGCCAGCACCAGAAATAGGAGAGGGCACAACAGAGACAGTGCTACTACATGAAGCATGACAGCAAACAACAGACACAGTGCCACCATCTGACACATGAGAGTGAACTGCAGCTGCCCCACTGGGACGAGTGAAATGATGAGCCAAGGGGCTGTATGGGCCAGGAGGCAGGGTGGCCCTGGGAGCTGGGGATAGCTGTACTTGAGCGACATCGGGGTGTTTAGGTGTCAATGGTGTGTGTCTACGTTTCTTAGAGATATGTGAGTGCACCCTGGACATGACTGGACTGGTAAGTGGTGTGGCCTCATCTGAAACATCACCCAGCGAAGGTGGATCATCTGCTGGTGCGGGTCTGCTCTCTGGGGACGTGCTGGACCCTGCTTGTCATTTGCTGTGGGCCTGCCTTCTGCCCTCTAAATCATGTATAATGGGGGATGCAACTACAGGGTACTCCTTCCTCTGCTTCTGACGGGCGTGGATGGGAGTAGAGGTATAGGGGACTCCACCGCGGACACATCTTTACTACGTTCCTTCAACAACATCAGCCTCAGTGCAGCCAGGGGTGATGTATGCCTGTCCTTGATGGAGCTAGTGTCTATGGGAGAAGCCCTGTCCCTTGGATGTGCCTTGGCCGTAGGAGGTGTCCTGTCCCTGGAAGTTCCCTGATCCCTGGGCGGTGCCCTGTCCCTGAGTGCAGACTTTTCCCTTGTAGTGTACCTGTCTCTAGAGGCAACCTTGTCCCTGGGAGTGTCCCTGCTCTTGGGAGTTGCCCCTTCCTTTGTAGTGTCCTTGTCCTTGGGAGTGTCTCTTCTCTTGGGAGTTGCCCCTTCCTTTGTAGTGTCCTTGTCCTTGGGAGTGTCCCTGCTCTTGGGAGTTGCCCCTTCCTTTGTAGTGTCCTTGTCCTTGGGAGTGTCCCTGCTCTTGGGAGTTGCCCCTTTCTTTGTAGTGTCCTTGTCCCTGGGAGTGTCTCTTCTCTTGGGAGTTGCCCCTACCTTTGTAGTGTCCTTGTCCTTGGGAGTGTCCCTGCTCTTTTGAGGCGGCCTTGCCTTTGTAGTGTTCTTGTCCCTGGGAGTGTCTCTGCTCCTAGGAGTTGAACCTTCCTTCGTGGTGTCCTTGGTAGTGTCCCTGGACTTGGGAGTTGCCCTTCCCTTGGGACTACCTTTTGTGGGGGATGCCTGTGTAGCATGTGAAGCCATTTCCACCCACACCCCTTGAGGATCCTGTGTGTCAACTCCAGTGTAGCTCACTTTGTCTTTGGTGCCAGATTTACCAGTCCTAGGGGATGGGGTCTGTGCTCTCCGTGCCCTGCCCTGCTGCCTGTGGCTGCTCCTAGTGCAATAACCTGTAAAAGAGTCCTGCTCTGAGAAGTCACTCCCCCCTGAGACATCAAGTGGTGTGGATGGGGGAACAGAAGTAGCACCCTGTCTTTGCGACTGTACAATGGCAGAAGACACAGTGTTTGCCAATGTCAGAACTGTTCTGTGTAGACCAGCAACATCGCCATGCATACCCTCCATGAATGCCACCACCTGCCCCAACTTCCTATTGTGGTCTTGGAATGCATTGATCATGTTGGTCTGCCCTACACACAGCTGTCGCAGCAGATCTACAGCCTCTGCACAAAGTGCACTTTGTGTCACCGGGGCTGGGGCGGCGGTTTCTGCACCGAAGGCAACTCTGCTACCCCTCCTCTGACGAGCACGAGCAGTACATGTTGCAGTGGGTGGCAGTGTGGGCCCTGTGTGCTGTGTCCCGACTGAAGGTGTCGATTTCCCACTCCCTGTCTGTGCCAACAGTGCGGACTCACCAACACTTTCTGAGGATGAGGGCGATGGTGTTTCCACATGTGAGTCCTCAGGGACGGTCCTGTCCCCCTCTCCGGGGCTGCCCTCTTCAGTGTCAGCCTGCGTGTGTGTGACCTCTGATCCGGAAGCATTGCCACCACTAATCTCCGTCGTCTGTGGGTCAGTGCCCTCTGCCAAAGCTGAATTAGAGAGAAACGAGGTGAGAGTAAGTGCCACACTCACGTACTGAAGGACAACAGATCTAGAATTCCATTACATACATAGTACATGTAGCACACATCCTGCACATGTCCCACCCCTACCAGTCATCCTCACATCAAAGAACCGGTGTTGGCTGTCAAACATGTACATCATACGAACATGGCAAGTGCCTGTAGAACTGCACACATGTCATGCCATGGGACAACAGACCTCAACGGCATGTCCTGGAACCCTCAACTACTAAGCAAGTGGGCTGTCCACCTGGCGGACATGGATGCCAATGCTCACTCCGCTAATGGCACCAGCATGGTATTTCAGCTAAACATACGCACCACGGAAGTCACTACTGTGTCTGAGCACCAATACATGCATTGCAGGCCCAAGTAACATACACATACATTCTGCTTACCGCTAGTTTGCTGTGGATCCCCACTCAGCCGGGCGGACAGGTCAGGATGCGTCACAGCAATGATACGGTGCATAAGAGGGGTCATGGTGCGGCGGGCCAGACGTGTAGATCTTGGAATCATCCCCAGTGTCATCTCCGCCACATTCTTGCTAAGCCTGGATATGTCATCCCAGCGCTCGTGGCAGTGTGTGTGTCGTCTATTGCACACCCCCACTGCCCGTACATCACGTGCTATGGTCCTCCACACGGCCTTGCGAAAGTGCAGCTTTACCTACCATGATGGGAGACAAGAGGGTAACGTAAGTGGACAGTATGACATGCACAAACATCGTAGTAACACATTTCTACATGCAGCCATGCTCAGCACTACACATGTGAAGGTCCCACAGCACACCGCCAGGCTTGCAGAAGACAGGAGCCACTGAACACCTCATGGCCAACAACATGTACACCACTGAACTTACCACCAGTCCGGGTGCACCGTAGAGCCGTTGGTAGTGGCTGAGCACACCGTCCACAAGGACATCCAGCTCCGCTGCGGTGAAGGGGCGAGACCGGGTCTCTCGCACTCTCTGCATGGCAAGGTCCTGGACTGTGGCACAGCAGCAGCAGCCGTTGGTCAGCTCAGCAGCAGCAGGTCGAGGTGATGGTCACAGGCAGCAGCCGTTGGTCAGCTCAGCAGCAGCAGGTCGAGGTGATGGTCACAGGCAGCAGCCGTTGGTCAGCTCAGCAGCAGCTGGTCGAGGTGATGGTCACAGGCAGCACTGGATCAAAGCAGTGAATGTGTGCTTGTGAAAGTCACACATATATAGGGCCCTGAGCCCATGTCAGTGGCACACGTCGCCAGCTATTAGTTCCCCCTGGATGCCTCATTCGAAAAGGGCCAATGACAGGCCCTGGTGTGGCGGTGCACTGTTTCCGCCATTGTCGATGGCGCATACGCGCCCCGCGGTACCTCTTCCCATTGGCTGCCTGTGCACGTGCCGTCACGGACACAAATCGGCAACCGCAAGTGCGCACTTCCGCGACGGTTGCATCTTTTGCAAGAATGTTCAATCAGTGGTGCCACCATGGCGGTGCATGCCTTCCGCGGGGGAGCTGCAGACCAACACATACTTGTGATTATGGAAATCAAAATGGCAGTTCATGACCCCCCTTACAGTCACATTGCATCATCCACCGTAGACCGACCGTCCCAGCCCGGTCACCCACCGCCGTGCCAGCCCGGTCACCCACCGCCGTCCCAGCTCGGTCACCCACCGCCATCCCAGCCTGGTCACCCACCGCCGTCCCAGCCCGGTCACCCACCGCCGTGCCAGCCCGGTCACCCAGCTCCGGTAGTTGACTGGCATGGCCCGGCGGTGGGTGACCGGGCTGGGACGGCGGTGGGTGACCGGGCTGGGAAGGCGGTGGGTGACCGGGCTGGCACGGTGGTGGGTGACCGGGCTGGGACGGCGGTGGGTGACCGGGCTGGGACGGTGGTGGGTGACCGGGCTGGCACGGCGGTGGGTGACCGGGCTGGGACGGCGGTGGGTGACCGGGCTGGGACGGCGGTGGATGACCGGGCTGGGATGGCGGTGGGTGACCGGGCTGGTACGGCGGTGGGTGACCGGGCTGGCACGGCGGTGGGTGACCGGGCTGGGACGGTCGGTCTACGTTGGATGATGCAGTGTGACTGTAAGGGGGGGTCATGAACTGCCATTTTGATTTCCATAATCACAAGTATGTGTTGGCCTGCATCTCCCCCGCGGAAGGCGTGCACCGCCATGGTGGCTCCACTGATTGAACATTGTTGCAAAAGATGCAACCGTCGCAGAAGTGCGCACTTGCGGTTGCCGATGTGTGTCCGTGACGGCACGTGCACAGGCAGCCAATGGGAAGAGGTACCGCGGGGAGCGTATGCGCCATCGACAATGGCGGAAGCCATGCACCGCCATGTCGATGCCACTGATTGTATATTTTCAAATGCAGCACCGTCGTGGTAGTCCGCACATGCGTTATGGGGGTGTGACCGGGATGGCTAAACAGCATATGTCATGCACTATATCATGTGTGTTCACATTATGGCCATTGATGTGCACCCAATTTGCTACACATGGGCATGTCTACGTGTCGACCTCTTGTTTTTCCGTACACACGTTTCAACTCATACACATCTACACACTACATCAAGGCTGTCTGGCCACATTCAGGATCTGTTGTGAGTTTGTGGTTTGTGCATGCAAGTAACAATGGTGGGGGTACACATGGATTCAGTGTATGCGTATGTGTTGCCTCTTGTGTGACCATGCATGTAATGTGAGGATGCTCACCATTGTAGGAGTGGTAATTGGTGCATGAAGACATGGAGTGTGTGTAGCATTTTTGTATTGTGTGTGCACGTGCATGTGTGTCTGTGATGACGCTTGTCCACATTAGGGTCATTAGGCATGTCTTGTTGGCAGTTCTTTTGACGTGTGAGTAGGTTACATTGTACATGTTGGCACACATCATGTTGTTAGTGGCTGCACATTGTTTGCATGCTACTCTGTATTATAGGTAATTTCAGACATGTCACACATATGATAATTGTCGACGACATTTCTCATTTTGATTGTGTTGGCCTACATGTGATAGAGTTGCACAGTTATGCGTTGTTGGTAAATTTACATCTACTACATCTACTCCCACACAGGAGGGCTCCAAATGTGCATCGCCCATACACTGTGCTGGAGGACATGGTTGACGAGGAGGTGATCAGGAAATTCCGGCTTGATCGACGTAGATTGCTGGAGCTTGTAGACCAATTGTCTTCTCATCTGCAGCCACGAAGAACATATCCTGGTTCCATTACACCCACAGCAAAGGTGATGACGGCACTTCACTTCTTTGCAACTGGCACCTTCCAGTACACAGTTGGACATGCCGGGGGGATGTCACAGTCCATGTTCAGCATGGTACTGCGGGATGTTCTCAAAGCCATGATGATTTACAAGGATGATTACATATATTTTCCACGGGCGGCAGAGTTGGCAGCAGTCAAAGCAGACTTCTATGCACTGGGCCAGATGCCACACGTAGTGGGTTCCATTGATGGCACCCATATCGGTCTCATTCCACCCCGGGCACGTGAGCCTGTATATCGCAATCGGAAACACTTTCATTCGCTCAACGTGCAGGTGGTGTGCCTGGCCGACAACATCATATCCCATGTGTGTGCCAGATTTCCAGGGTCCGCACATGACTCCCACATCATGCGGAGCAGCATTGTCCCCCAACTGATTGCAAATCTGCGTCCAGAACGTGCGTGGCTTGTTGGTGAGTATGCTGTGGGGACAGTTGTGTATTCTGTGTGGCATGGGGTACCCACCAATCCTGGTAGTGATATCTGTGTCTGTCATCCCCCCACATAGGCGATTCTGCGTACCCAAACCGGCCGTGGTTGCTGAGTCCCATACGTAATCCAACTACAGCTGGTGAAATGCGATACAATGATGCCCATGGAAAGACACGTAGAGTGGTAGAACGTACTTTTGGACTGCTAAAGTCTAGGTTTCGCTGCCTGGATACAACCGGAGGAGCCCTGCCTTACTCACCAGGCAAAGTATGCAGGATCATGATTGCCTGCTGCATGCTCCACAACCTGGCCTTGCGCAATGACATTGAACTGATCTTGGACCCTGAAGACCAACAAGTCCCTCGGCCTCCCATCCCACCCATGTCGACTGATGAGGATAGTGGTGAGGAAGAAGGTATGGACCAGAGGCGTCAGCTCATTGATCGCTATTTTCCTTGAGTGTGAGTGACTACCTCTTGTGCAGGTTGACAATGCGTGATGTATGTTTGCTGGTGGTGTGTGGATGTGGTGTTTGAAAGCTGTCTGTTCTGGTATGTTATGTTTGCATGTGTGTGTTGTATTTATTGTGGACATGCAAGGCTCCATGATGTGTGTCCTCTCATCCACAGATTTGGTGGTGAGTGTGGTTTGTGGTATGTTGCAGTACAGTGTGTTGTGATGGGTGTGAATCAGTTTCCTGACGTGTGTTTGTTGTCTCTCATTTTCCCTAGGTCACTCCCACTGAGGCATAATTCTCACCGACATAGTTCCCTGCGCCTGGTGACATCTGATTCTGAGACAATCATGTGATTAAAACATGGAGGCAACACATCATTGAGTGTGTAAGTGAAATTTATTTACAGGTTGTGAATTGATGCTGGTGGATATTTACAAGTAAGTGTTGGGTGGGGGAGTGTGAGTTGAAGGTCATGGTAGATGAAAAGACCGTGGTGACACCACATTGGGTGATGTCCAGCTAGTCCAGCAGACCGGTGCCAATACTTGGCGTTGTGGGACAGGATAGTTGGCGGGAGAATGGCCGGGTCAGGCAAGATTAATGTCATTGGCGGCCCCTCTTTGAGCGGGTGGATGGTGCATCCCCGCTGCTCTCACCTACTTCCAGCCTCGGACAGCCCCTCCGTCTTGTAGCCGGAGCGGAGACAGCTGGGGGGCAGGTTGGTTAGGGGCCACATCCGTGTCCATGGGCTCAGGTGGCGGTGGCGGTGGTGTTGGCGACCGTGGCGGCTGGGCACTTGGCTGAGGGGGGGGGGTGGTGCGGGATAACCAGTCCCTCCACAGTGCTGTTACCTGGCCCATGATGTCCACTAGTTGCCCTATGCGCCTGTCAATTGACCGCAACTGATTGGTGTTCTCCACTGAGTCCTGGTGGGCACGATCAGCCTGTGCCTGCCCCCGCTCATAAGAGGCCTGGACCCTGGCTAGGGCTTCCAGTGTTTCTGCAGCAGGATGGGGTGGGTGTCCTTCCACACCTCGCCGGTGAGAAGCACTCCTGTTGGTGAGATGTGCCCTCTGGTCTGTCCTTTCCCGTCCACTCTCCCTGCTTTGCTGGGATGTAGATGGCCTTGTGTCGTGCGATGGGTCAGGCAGGGTGGCACAGGCAGGAGTGGTGGTACTGGTGGTGGTGGAGGTGGTGGTGGTGGTGGCTGCACAGGTCACTATGGCAGGTGTTGGTGGGGTGACACAGGCCAAGGTTGTGGAGGCAGGGATGTCCTGTGAGCCTGATGGCCCTGGGAGTCGGCTTGGGCCCGCTTCGTCCTCCGCACCGGAGCTGACAGTGGGATCGTCCCCAGAGAGTCCGTGCTGTGAGTGGGGCGACTGTTGCAGGCGGTTGCTGGTTTCACCAGTCAGGTTGCGATCACCTGAGGGACAAGATTTTAATGATCAATGCAGTGGACATGACATGTTTTAATCTTTCCAACATTACATATCACTGACCTCTCTGCACACCCCACCCACCTCCCAACACACCCCACCCACCTCCCAACACACCCCACCCACCTCCCAACACACACCACCCACCTCCCAACACACCCAGCCCACCTCCCAACACACCCCACCCACCTCCCAACACACACCACCACCCTCCCTGTGGACATGGGGGCCTGTTGGGAGTCGTAGTGCTGGTCTCTCACACACCCCACACACCTCCCAACACACCCCACCCACCTCCCAACACACCCCACCCACCTCCAAACACACCCCACCCACCTACCAACACACACCACCCACCTCCCAACACACACCACCCACCTCCCAACACACACCACACACCTCCCAACACACCCCACCCACCTCCCAACACACCCCACCCACCTCCCAACACACACCACCTACCTCCAAACACACCCCACCCACCTACCAACACACACCACCCACCTCCCAACACACACCACCCACCTCCCAACACACCCAGCCCACCTCCCAACACACACCACACACCTCCCAACACACCCCACCCACCTCCCAACACACCCCACCCACCTCCCAACACACACCACCCACCTCCCAACACACCTCACCCACCTCCCAACACACAGCACCCACCTCCCAACACACACCACCCACCTCCCAACACACCCCACCCACCTCCCAACACACCCCACCACCCTCCCTGTGGACATGGGGGCCTGTTGGGAGTCGTAGTGCTGGTCTCTCACACACCCCACCCACCTCCCAACACACACCACCACCCTCCCAACACACCCCACCCACCTCCCAACACATACCACCCACCTCCAAACACACACCACCACCCTCCCTGTGGACATGGGGGCCTGTTGGGAGTCATAGTGCTGGTCTCTCACACACCCCACCCACCTCCCAACACACACCACCACCCTCCCAACACACCCCACCCACCTCCCAACACACACCATCCACCTCCAAACACACACCACCACCCTCTCTGTGGACATGGGGGCCTGTTGGGAGTCGTTCACATTTTGGTGAGTATGTGGCCCACATGCATGGTTTGGGGCCTGGGGGATGTGTCCTCTCAGTTGTGTGAGGCAGACCATGTCTCACACACCCCACCCACCTCCCAACACACACCACCACCCTCCCAACACACCCCACCCACCTCCCAACACACACCACCCACCTCCAAACACAGACCACCACCCTCCCTGTGGACATGGGGGCCTGTTGGGAGTCGTAGTGCTGGTCTCTCACACACCCCACACACCTCCCAACACACCCCACCCACCTCCCAACACACCCCACCCACCTCCCAACACACACCACCCACCTCCAAACACACCCCACCCACCTACCAACACACACCACCCACCTCCCAACACACACCACCCACCTCCCAACACACCCAGCCCACCTCCCAACACACACCACACACCTCCCAACACACCCCACCCACCTCCCAACACACCCCACCCACCTCCCAACACACACCACCCACCTCCCAACACACCTCACCCACCTCCCAACACACAGCACCCACCTCCCAACACACACCACCCACCTCCCAACACACCCCACCCACCTCCCAACACACACCACCACCCTCCCTGTGGACATGGGGGCCTGTTGGGAGTCATAGTGCTGGTCTCTCACACACCCCACCCACCTCCCAACACACACCACCACCCTCCCAACACACCCCACCCCCCTCCCAACACACACCACGCACCTCCAAACACACACCACCACCCTCCCTGTGGACATGGGGGCCTGTTGGGAGTCGTTCACATTTTGGTGAGTATGTGGCCCACATGCATGGTTTGGGGCCTGGGGGATGTCTCCTCTTAGTTGTGTGAGGCAGACCATGTCGGTGTGATAGTGGTGCTTGGTTTGTACTTACCAGCCTCTTCTCCCTCGTCGATTCCTTCAAGGCTCTCTGGGTGCAGTATGCCCAGCACCTTTTCCTCCCATTCTGCTTAGGGTATGGGCTCCGGGGGTGTGCCGCCGCCAGTGTGGTGTGCCCGCAGGTGATTTTTTGCACGGATGCCTTTGTCCCTTGTTTTGAGGTCGTGCCACCGCCTCTGGATGTCGTGCTTGGTTCGTGGCACGGTCCCTGACGCATTCACCCGACTGACTATCCTGTCCCACATGTGGTTTTTGGTTGCCACGGTGGTCTTCTGGACTAGTGTGCCGAATAGGTGGGGTTTGAAACGGATGATTTCATCCACCAGGACCTTCAACTCTGTGTCAGTGAATTTAGGATTTTTCTTTGGTGCCATGGTGTGTGATGTGCAAGGTGTGGGTGGAGTGGGTTGGGATGTGCAGGTGTGTGGTGTGTAGGAATGGTGTGGTGGGTGTTTGTGTGGTGGGTGTGTTTGTGTGCAGGTTGTATGTGTGGACTTTTGTGTCTCCTGTTAGTCGTATTGAGCCTCTTGCTTGCAGCTATGCTGTGGTGCAAAGGATTGTGGTAGTGGGTGGGAATCTTTTTTATACTCGGTGTCGTGGTAGTGTCCCAATGGTTGTTGCCAGTCAGGTGCTAGGTGGGTGTGTTGACTTCAGTGGATTTTTAGGTGATTGGGGGGGTGTCATTGTGGCTTGTGATTGTGTGGGTGTTTCAGGTGGGTGGGTGTCCTGTGTAGTGTGTTTTGTAATTACTTCCATCAGCCATTTGGAAATTGGTTTGACGGTAGGGATGGTGTTCGTGTTGTCCTTCCACTGGGAAGCTGGGTTTATCGTTGCATTGTTTCCGCAGCGGTCGTGGATGGAGGTGAGTTCCGTGGGACTGGCGGCGTTATCCTAATCGCGGGCACGGAGCCTCCGCAGGTATTGCGGTGGCTGTTCCTGTTCCCGCGGTCATGTTCGTCCGCGGCGGACGGTGTTTCTTTGGTTCCGTCCGCTTGCGGCGGTCTCAGGTGTACTCCGTCCGCCGCGGACGGAGTTTCATGACATTATTATCCTAATCGCAACGGCGGTTTATCCACGGAGCGGTCGGGAGTATCTTGGCCGCGTCCTTGGCGGACGGAACCCGTTTCCGTCCGCCATCATAATCGGCTCCACAGTTTGGTGGCTCTGAAGAAACTGTGTTAAACTTTCTAATCTTTTTTACAAAATTACCAACACTAATACATCTATTCTGCTCTACAACTACTGTTGTTACCAACTTTTCATTTTCCCTACACTGGTGGTCCAGGCCAAAAAAACAAAATTCAACATCATCACAATCCTTTTGTACTTCTACTACACTACCATGCAAAAGAGCTCTATTCATTTCTCCTAAACATAGAGCAGGAGTTTTTACATAATGCAGCCTTCTAACAAAAGTTCTCATTATTGAATGGTGTATGTTTGTGATTAGTTTTTTGTTGATTAATTCAAATCTTACAATGTTAGAAGTATAAAACATCATAACAGAGATCAATTGAACCATTATTGAGGTGTTTTCTTCCTTCTTATAGGGGGGGGAAGGGTGCTCTCTCTCATCCAGACCCCATGGTTTGCTCTTTTGGAGGATTGTATTTTTCCTTTGTTTCCTTTCTTGTTATGTTATATTATTTTGTAATATTTATTTTGTTAACTTCTATTGGTTCTACTGATTCTTTTGAATCTAACAACACCCCTACAATGCTAGCTAATACTCCATAAGCATCAACAGCCCTTCCAAAGATGCCAGCTGTTTTTGGTCACCTACCACAGCCCCGTCACTTACTGCAACTACAAATGTCATCAGGCGAAGAATTTGGCATACTGTGCTATATGCAGGTATGTGCAGTTCAAAGAAGCCCCCACAGGGAGCAGTGTCAATGGAGGCAGCCAAGCCCACAGGCCGCCGCCTACAAACCCCCCCTTTGTCTCCTTATCTCCTTGTCTCCTTAGCTCCTCACCTCTCCAGGCACCACGCTGCCGGCTCCAAACCCCAGGAGCTCCCCAGCCGCAGCGAGTACAGCAGTGCAGAAATAGAGTGGAGCAGGGGGAGAAGGGCCGGGTGGATACCCCGCCTCATTCGCTTTTTACTCATTTCCTAACCCCTCTGTACTTCTACCGGTGCCCTCACTTCGAGGGGCCAAGTCTTCAACACCCATGGGGGCAGAACATGAGGGAGAGTTGTTTCTGAAATCAACAAGCCGCCAACGCCATCTGGAGGAGGGCTCTGTAAGCCTTGGAGGCAGGAACCACTGAACCCAGAGGCAGAAGTGGCTAGTCCACTGTCAGGCACCAACCACTGGACTGCGACTTGCTGAATGTTGAACACAAGCTAGCTGCAGCTCCCGTTCACCCCCTTTGTCCTGGCTCGCTGGCTACCACAGTTGCCTACAGAAAGCAAATCGATGTGGGCTGCAGAGTTGTAGGAGGCAAAGAGTCGGTGTCTGCCTTCAGCGTCTGTGTTGCTCGGAAGACCAGAGTGAACGGAACTTCTGTAGTAAACCTAACATTCAAAAATGATGAAAGCTGCTGTGACACACTTTTTTTTGACAGACAAGCTAGTGAGTGTCCTTGTAAATGAGTATCCTTTCTTACTTTGCATGGATTTAATCCTTGCAAAGTAAGTCTTTTCTGTTTTAAATGCCTGGAAGCAATAATAGAAACCCTCTTGTCAGACCGATCTAATTTGAAAGTTGACTATAGCTCTGCTAATAATATTTGATATACAGCACAGATACAACACCACGGAGAAAAGAAGACAATTAACTTTCATTAGGTTGTGTTTTATTTCTCACAAAACATAATTTCTCTTATTTTGTTGTTTTTTGGGGAACAAATATATATAATTTGCTTTGTTTGTATAACATTAATTAGTTCATCAAAAAATACATGACAAATAAGTCTTTACATTGACATTTGAAGATAAGAAAGAGACATCATATTTTGTTACTTCTCCATTGAAAGATTGTTATTTCAGTAACCCCCGCAAAAAAAGAAACACAAGTGAAATCAGACCTATTCTCTCATTCAACCTATCTCACCATTCAGTCCTCTCAAGCATACTGACTCTCATACTGTGCAAACATACTCGCAAAGAAACCACATCTGAGACAGAAACCTATTAGAAAAATTCTGTTTTTCCTATGTATGTACATTCAAAAGGCATTAGTCCATCATTTGAGTTTTGAATAGTCATTTCATTAACATGATTCTTAGATGGAATTCTCTGATGTGTGTTGCTGGCCTATGCACGTTTCGGTGAAAGCAAGATGTTATCACCTTCATCAGGGCCAAGAAAGTACTTTTTTTTATCAAGTAAAGACTGGGGATCGTAGAATATGTTCTTGGAAGAAAGGCAAGAGCATTTTCTATTTCTCTCGGACGGTATGTCGCCATCTTGTTTGAGGGCAATAGAACTAAATCAGAAAGTGGAGGATCTTCTCCATAGTGTTAAAAATATTTTTTGTTGCTATGCTACAATCCCATTTGTACACATGGGCCTGTCTAGGCCTTCCTTGTATTTCTTCGCAAATCTTTTCCTCAACATTTCTAGGTACCATTACTTCCTTTGGAACAGGAAGACCATTTTTCACCTCATAACATCGTCCAGATTCATCAACTGCATGCACTAATATGTTGTCTTGGAAAAAGCCTTTTCATTAAAGAAAGGCTCAGTACTTGAAGGATGTTTCAATTCACCACTAGAAACTTTGCAAAAGTTACTTCCATTGACAAGTCTTTTTTTTGGCTATGCCTCTTTAACCACTTGGATGCTAAGCATCTGGTACCACTTCAATGTAATTTCCATTGAAATCAATGGAAACTACATGACGAGTTACCCTTGTCATTAGCACTGAAGGGGTTAAAGACAACACTATTTTGTCCAGTATCTTCATTGAGTTTACAACCAAGATAAATAGTTTCTTCTTCAGTTCAAACACCGTATCAACTACACCTTCAACATATTCCTTTTGTCTATTTGCTTATGTTCTTCTTTTATACTTCTTCATAGAGGCGAAAAAGTTGTGAATTTCTCTAATGAGGAACATCCTACCTCTGATTTCCTTCAACTGCCTTTGCCTTCTGCTTGAAGTCTTTCCTTTTTTCAATGACTTATTACCTTATACATCAGAGACTTTTTGTGCTTTAGTACTCGATGTTATAGTTTTTCTTTTTTTTATCTTCTTTTTGTACTTTTTTCCAGCTGTGCACAAATAATTTTAAGAACCATCTTGGTCCTTTAACCAGCAAGCCTTTTTTCATACACCATTTTTTCTGTTTTTTGCATCTTTTGTTTCTTAGTTTTAAGATGCTCTATTTTCTGCTGCTTCTTTCTTCTCTGATGTTTTGTCGGCATGGTAATTCTATGTAGACAGCAAGATATTGATGCCTGAAGACAAAAATACAGAAGTACATTCATCACCTAATTATATAATGTCACAAACTGGATCACTACACTAAGATTGCAACTTCACATATCTAAAACGACGACCACCACACATAGCTGTAAACTGATGACCTCACTCCCTAACCAGACGACCAGAAACGGGAACACAACAGTGACCATTTACTCAAATGGCAGAGTGTTGATACAGGCTAACAATGAGAACCTTGAGGCCTTTGACTCCGTCTTCCCTGCTCTCAGTTCCGCCCATCTTCATTCCCTTCGATCTGCTCCACCCCATCTCCATTCCCCGGGTACCCTTCCCCACCAGGTGACGCAAATACCCACTTCCACTCCCCTGGTGAGACCATTCAGCCCCCTCGCTAGAAGCTCCTCCCACTCCTCCATTCCTACTAACCGCGACCGTCAATCTTTCAAAGTAGATCTGACCCCTTCACCTCCTCAAACTCACCCTCCCCTACACCCCATCACCATCCCACGAGCTTGGTCTACTGACCCCCTTTTCAATCCTGTAGAACCACTGAGGAAGAGCTCTCGACTCGACCCCCTACTGAGGGTCGTGGACAGCAGCAGTCTGGGCGACCCAATTAGCATTGGACCCCACAATTCGATCTTTCCCCCCCACCTCAAGGGCTGTCCCTTCCCACAACTGCATGCCCCCTTCCCCGGAAAACATAATGCACTGGCTGACCCTATTAGAGAGTCAGCTACAAATAATATTCAGAGGCCTTGATGAAATCCTAATCAACCTAGACAAGGCTCAAATGCCCCACCAATCCCATACCAGGCCCTCTTCACCGACCAACTCCAACCTCCTAAAACCCCATTCCGGCCCTCTTCCACCCTCGAAAACTGGCTCCAGAGGCCCACAAAACCGACGCTGAGATCCCGTTACAGACCCTCACTAGAATCAAATCCCCTGTGTCCAGGCTTCAGAGTCCCCAAATTAAGGATGCTGTAACCCAGATGCAAATACCTTCCAGGACCAAAGCAGCAATGTCTGAAGAAGCAGCGGACTTAGCCTCCACATACGACTCTCCTCCCATAGCCTCCCCTAAATCCAATATCCAAGTGATCGCAGGCTTCAGAAGAGAATACCCCCCCTCAAAAGCCACAAGACCCCGCCCTCCCTATCCTCCATACCCAGGGCCGCATCAGGAAAGCATCCTAGCAAAAAGAAACTATCCACTAACTGCCTGCCCATTAACTGTAGATCAGCTCCCAAACGGAATTAGCAGAAGCTATCCTCCCTAATGATCTAGACATTGCATTCATCACAGAGACATGGCTAAATGAGAACTCCCCTGCTTGTTTAGATATGCTTGTGCCCCTGGGTTTCACCATCGTCAACAAAGATAGAAAAGATCAAAGAGGTGGAGGTGTAGCCATCATCCACAAGGACGACATAGACATCTCTGTAACTGACTCCTGCAAGTACAGCTCCTTTGAATGTCTTTCTGTCATCATCAAGACTAAGGACAACAGCCCTTTAGTCTGTCAGCTTTTCTATCACCCTCCAGGCAACACCCCCACATTTTGGGAACACTTATCTGACCTGATTGCCCATTGCGCACTTAAAGATACTATCTACCTAATCCTGGAGATCTCAACCTACGCTGGAATGAAACCAACAACTCTCTAACTGACTCCTGCAAGTACAGCTCCTTTGAATGTCTTTCTGTCATCATCAAGACTAAGGACCACAGCCCTTTAGTCTGTCACCTTCTCTATCACCCTCCAAGCAACACCCCCACATTTGGGGAACACTTATCCGACCTGATTACCCATTGCGCACTTAAAGACACTAACTACCTAATCCTGGGTGATCTCAACCTACGCTGGAATGAAACTAATAACTCTCTAATTCAATCTCTCAATAACCTTCTCTGTGACAATAATCTTTCCCAACACTGTGCGGAAGAAACTCACAAAAAAGGAGCAACCTTGGATGCCAACATTGCCCACTGGGACGCAATCACGATCAACAACATTCTTCCAGTTGACTGGTCTGATCACCACATGATCTTATTCCACATCAATCAAAAAGTTTTAATCCTTCCTGCTGTTCATGACCCCACCAAATGGTCCAGAAATATTACCCAGATTCCCCTGGATGTCATGGAAGAGAGGCTAAATTTGCTCCTTCCTAGCGACAACGAGCTCTCCACGACTGATCTCACTTTACTCTATAACTCGAATATGGTAACCTTGCTTGACCAACTTGCACCCCTGAAACAAAAATAAAATTTCCTATTCCGTCCAGATCATGGTTCGACTCGGACATCAATGATGAAAGGAGACAACTAAGAGCCTCAGAGAGACACTGGAGGACCATGCCCACTACCATTCATCGCGGCCAACTTAGAGCTGTCCGGAAGAAATACAACAGTGATATCAAGAACAAAAAATCCATGTACTTTCGCTCCGCACTGGATAGTGCTAAGAACAGACCCAAGGAGCTCTTTAATATCATCAGACGCCAACCTCCAAACCTGATACGTCCCTAGGGCCGGCATTCAAAGAACGGTATGACAATTTCGCCAACTTCTTCAATGATAAGATCTCCAAGATTGAGCGATCTCTCAACACTGAAAGTGCCCCCCTTTCTGACAGCAGCCTGGGTGGGGTGTTTGGTAGCACTCCCTCTCTCACTACTAAATCCTGGTCACTCTTCCAGCCCATCCCTGAAGAAAAGATAGTCAAAATGATCTCCACCTCTAAACCTTCATCTCATGCCTAGATCCTCTACCTGCTCAACTCACTAAAAAGCTGAAACTCTCCCTAGCCCCACTCTCTTGTAGGATTATTAATAGCTCCCTAAAAACCGGAATCGTTCCGGACTGTCTGAAAGTGGGACAAGTAACCCCACTGCTGGAAAAAACAGGTCTAGACATTAATGACTTAAACAACTTCTGACCCATCTCCAACCTTCCTTTTCTCTCCAAAATCCTAGAAAAATGTGTACTCCAACAACTAACCCAACACCTGGACAACACCAACCTTCTCGACTCCCATCGGGATTCAGGAAAGGTTGCAGCACTGAAACCGCGATCCTCAACATAATTGATGGCATCCACAAATCATTGGACTCAGACCAATGTTGCCTCCTCATTCTCCTAGACCTATCGGCAGCATTCGACACAGTAGACCACAAACTTCTCCTCAAAGCTCTCAAAGACAGGGCCGGTCTAGATGAGGTGGTCCTCAAATGGTTCTCCTCATTCTTCCACAACCGCTTCCAGAGAATCAAAATCAAAACCTTTGAGTCCGACCACCCACCCCATCAACAGGGGAGTACCCCAAGGATCAGTGCTCTCCCCTCAACTCTTCAACATCTACATGGAACCCCTCACCACCCTACTCAGAAAAGCCAACATCCCTTTCTACCTTTATGCTGACGATACTCAAATTTATTTGAAATCTCCTCGGCCAAAGACATTCAAAGACTCAATGAAGCACTAAGAGAAGTGCAACTTTGGCTGACAAGTAACCACTTAAAACTGAACCTGGACAAAACCGAACTACTCCTCATTTTGAACAAAGAAGAGAACCCACAAATGGTAGAGTGGTTAAAAGCTATCAATGCGCTGAATGGGAACCTCACCCTGGCTGACTCTGGTAAATCTTTAGGCATTACCCAGGACTCAAAACTGAACATGATTAAACACATTGAGATCTCGGCGAAGAGCGCCTTCCTCAACCTGAAACTACCGAACAAAATTAAACCTTTTATCCCGCCCAAAGATCTTAAAAAAGCCACCCAAGTATTGGTGCTGTCAAGACTTAACTATGGAAACACAGTCCTCTCTGGAATAGTGAAAACACATCTTGCTCCTCTGAAAACAACACTCAACGCGGCTGCCTTAATGGGCACAGGAATAAAGAAATTTGATCATATCTCTCCTGCACTCAAAGATCTCAAGTGGCTACCATTAGAATTGCGGGCGAACATCAGAACAGCCTGCCTCACCCACAAAGCCCTTCACACAGGCAAACCTGAATATCTGGCAGCCAAACTTAAAAAACCTGGCCAGAAGAGGACTCTCAGAAGCTCTAACACCCTACTTCTCATCCCGCTAAAATCACAAAAACAAAAAACCGCGGCCAGGTCCTTCGCTGGAAACGAGCTCAAAATTTGGAACTCTTTTCCCCCTCACATCAGAACTATTCCTTCTTTTGCTAAATTCAAAAATCAGCTAGCGAACAGATAGAAGCAGCTGGAGTCTTGTGATTGACACCTCACCCCTCTCGAATGCGGTGTTTACAAGTCCTTGAAATGCAACTCTTCTTCATTGTCATTAGGATTAATACTGGTTGGAGTGTCTTGCGTTATTGTATTATGTTCTGCTGTCTTTACCTCTGCTCTGTAACTGATGTGAAGCGCTCAGATACCTTCCGGTCAGGCTAGCGCTATATAAAACTTCTTAAATAAATACATATTTTAACTATTTAATGACCGGGCTAAGCCCTTGATTACCACATTGAAGGCCTCCCAGACTGTTTGCGTGGAGTCAACAGAACCCACGTTTTCCGTCAAATAGTTCCCTATTTGCGTACGGAGTTCGTCTCTAATGTCTGGGATGTGTAGGAGCCATGGGTTAATCACTATCGTGGCAGGTGGTTGACTGTCCCACTGCGTATATTCCGACCAAACTGGGGAGTGATCTGAGATCCCTCTAGGCAAGACTTTATATTGGGCAAAGTTACCCACTGAGGACAGATGTGTAAGGAAGCAGTCAATACGTGACAGACTACGATGGGCATTGGAGAAAAAGGTAAACAGTTTGTCGGTGGGATGAATTACTTGACCTATGTCTGCGAGACCCAGTGCCCGTACGAAGTCGAGCAATAGGTTGTTAGCCTTTTCTTGGGGCTTAGGTGGATGATGATACGCAGTGTCATCTAAAGGCATATTGTAGTCTCCTCCCATGATCAGCACACCCTCCTGAAGTCCCGTCAATTTGTTGCCTAGGTCCTCCAACGCCGCCTTGCCTAGAGCGGGCGGCCTGTAGACCGAGATTAGATTGATATTCTTCCCATCCCACTGGGCCTCCACCCCCGCAAAGCAGCCTGTCGTGTCTGTCTATGTCTTGAATACAATAAGGGGTGTGGACTTTTTTACTAATACATCTGTACCCCTGGAACCCGTAGTATAGTCTGCATGTGTCAAAAGTTTGTATCCCCACCTAGTGAGGGCCTTGGGTTTCTGACCCACCAGATGGGTTTATTGCAGCAAGACCACATCTGGTGAATGCCTCTTCAGGTATTGTTGCACTATGCCCCTCTTAATCTTATCTCCCATCCCATTTACGTTGCAGGAAAGCACAACCAAAGATCGTTTACTATCCTGCCCCATGTCTGCGCGTCACCCCTCGTTCCCGCCTTCGGATCATGTCTGTGTAGGAGAGTACATAAACCTGTATATGTAGCAAATGTCATCCAACAATCAATATAACCCTTTTACATTTTGAATGCGTGAAAACTAATATCAGAATAATCAGTTCTTCTTCCTCTAATTCACTGAAACGTCCCAACAAGTCAATCAAGTCATCAATAAACCTAGTAACCTTGAAACAACCCCTCTTTCCCCCTCCCCAACCTCCTCCCCCTCCCTGCCCCCCTGCCTGTGGATTCAAAACTACCCACCCCCAAACTTGCTTCTCTCCCTCCCTAGGATGCTAAAGATACACGGGGTAAAATAGCTCCCCTTCCCGTTGAGTCAGATCATAAGAACTGAAAGTATAGCCATCCACTTTTTAACCAATGGAGTCCCTCCCAAAACACATCTGGACGATCAATCAGTTTGTATCATAACTTTGGGAACCCCTCGTTAACAAATCACACAATAATAAGTATTACCCCTATCCCCATCCTCCCGGCCCCACTACTTGCGCTTTCTTATTCGTCCCAGCGTGGGCTGTCCATTTCCTATCGCCCATGACCATTAATCCTGTTCTTCAAGTTGGCTAGAATTTTCAGCTGGGGCACTGAGGACCGTCTCTACTTGGATTTCTCTGCGATGGCCTGGTTTGCCCTGCCGATCTCTCCTCTGATTCCCCACTGTGGTCCAGTCGTCCATTCACTCCCAGACTGCCTCCGGGGAGTCAAAAAACCAGGACTTGCCATCAGATTCAACCCTCAGACGTGCAGGAAATAGCATTGCTTATTTGATCTCCCTGTCTCTCAGTTCCTTCTTCACCGCTTGGTAGCTGCACCTTTGAGCTTGAACCTTGGCCGTGAAATCGGGATAAAAGGCTACCTCATAGTTCTCCATTTTCAAAGAGGGGGTTAGTCTGCAGGATAATGTCTCTATCGTGGTAGTTAAACACCTGCGCGATAATGGGTCTTGGGGGTGCTCCGGGTCTTGGTCTACCCTTGGTACCCTATGAGCCCTCTCGATCAAAAAGTAGCTGGACAGAGTCTTGGGCTTGAGGTGTTTTGTGATAAGGTCCTCCACATATAGGTCCGCTGCCGGCCTCTCTGCTCTCTCCGGAACTCTTAAAATGCGAATGTAATTGCGGCAGGCGTGTCCTTCGTAGTCATCGAGTTGTTGCGACATTCTGTCCTGTCTCTTCTGTAGTTCAAGCATCTGCATTTGAAGCTCTGAGGTGTCTGTCTGCAGGGCAGTGGTGACTATTTTAAGTTCTTTCACCTTCTCATCCATCTTGCGGAAGTCAGCCCGGAGGAGCGAGACCTCCACAGTAACCGAATCCACTGACGTTCGCACTCCACTTATAGCTGCCATGACATCATGGAGGGTGGGCTCCGGGGCGTGGTAGAGGCGGCCGCGTCACTTTCTTTCTCCGATGTCGTGGAGTTGCCTTTGTCTCCGGATTTTGACCATGCAAATATTGCTAGTTGTTTTTGGGGGTTGCCCCTGAGGCCTCTTCCTCCCATCGCCATGTCAGTACGACACCTGCAATTTCACTTGGTGGGGCACGTGGGGCGGACAATGATGAGTATGATTATCGCGGCGTGGTCTTCTCAGTGCCCCTCTGGCTGCAGAATGGGCGCGACTCCGTTCGTCAGACACAGTTATCAGGAATATGTTCAGGACTGTGGTCCCGCAGGAGACAGCAGCGACCCACCGCATCCGTATAGTCTAATTTTAGGGAGTCAACCGGTCACCCACCGGCCTCAAGTGCCCCTCGTTGCTAGCAACTGCCTCCTCTTGTCGAGGCTTTACATCCTGTGAATACCTTAGAGTCACTGCTGTGTAATGCTGATGGCCTAATCCAAGGGTTGGATCGCTTCCACAGGGCCCACTCCAGACAGGCTATACCGTCAGCAGGCCACGCAGACTCAGCCACAACTGCAGATGCGGGCCCAGGAATCGGCTACTGATGCCCCTTTCCACCACCTGTAGGGGCTCAACCAGTCCAGAAACACCCAGCCTCAAGCGTCCCTCGTTGCCTGCAGCTGTCTCCTCTTGTTAAGACTTTATGCCCGGTGCATGCCGTAGAGTCACTGCTGTGTAGTGCTGATGGCCTAATCCAAGGGTTGGATAGCTTCCACAGGGCCCATTCCAGACAGGATATACGGTCAGCAGGCCGACCAGACGCAGCCTCGACTGCAGATGTGGGCCCAAGCGTTATCCACCCACGCCCCCTTCCACCACTTCAGCAGGCTCACGGGGCCTTGTGTGCAGCAGTATCACCAGCCGGTATTTACTCAGGGAGGCCAGCCTGTGTTTCACCTCCGGAGTTCAGTGGCCAATCAATCCCATGTGCCCTGTACCTTCTAGCAGGACTATAACCTCAATTCCAGCGCCCCTGCTCTGGCGCCCGCAACTGCGTGTACACTCACGCAGGCCTCACGCCGGGTTCTCAATTCAGCCCACTACGCCCTGTCCTGTGTCTGGTGGGATTCGGCGCTCTCCTCCTCCGGTGAACCGCCACCCGCAGCCGCAGCAGTCAGGAACATCCGATTCGCCCAGCCGGGGTTCGCACAACACATGGGGACCCACCCGACACATCAATCAGAGCCACCGCACTTCTGTCACTTCCAGGCCGCATAGACTACAGCGCGGCCAGAGTTCCAGGCCCCGAGGCCGGGGCCTCCGTTGGTCTCAGCTCCCACCAGGGCTCACCGCCGCCGACCTTGGTGCAGGTCGCTACCTTTTACAATCAATTCCGGTAGCACCACCAATTCACCCCTGGCGTGAGGGGCTTCCTCTGACTCCTACCAGAGTGTAGCAGGCCCGATCAACCTCCTGCCCCGTACTCTTATCCTCCCTATGGAGCTGCCATCACCACTGAAGACAAGGCACCGTGCAGGACAATATGAGCCAGCTCACACTTCGCTGACATATCTAAATTCCTTCCGGGGGACCAGGAATGAGGTATGGTCGTCTTAATACACTTTACTTCCTTAGATGGCACAGGATAGGGAAGAATAGACGTCGGCGAAATAGGAGCTAACTCAGGCGGCAGCCATTCTTGACGGCTGCTAACCAAGCCCCCTCCATATTTTAACTATTTAAACGTTTAGTTTACATGAGGAAATATAACTTAGGCAATCTTCAGCCTACTTGCATTCACTTTTAAGTATGTAGTACCCATGCTATTAACTACTGGCACACTACCTTATTGCTCAGTTATATGTATGGGTGAGAGAGAAATTGCTCATAAAGCTACTCACAGACACCTACTTACCCATAGAGTTACTCACACACCCTCTCACTCACCCATATACCTACTTACACAGACATTACCTTAAAGGAGAATACTCTCTTCACTAACTACAACCTACCTCAGTGGACAGTCATATGTTGTAGAAGAATAGCTTAGCTTAGTAGAGTATTTTTAGCTTAAAACTTAGACTTGAATGTGTCTGTTCTTTCACTTACATGTTTATAACTGTGTAAGTCCCTGTCAGGGTCTGGTATTCTATGAATATGTAACTTTGGGGCATATCTAGGTAAATCAATTTTTGCGATTCGGAAAATCGATTTTCTGCAAATCGCATTTTCAGAATCGCAAAACGGGATGTAGGTAAAAAATCGCAATTATTTGGCGATTACCAAAAATTCGCAGAATTATTGTGCGATTACTCAAATAGCGATTCCTTATTAGCGAATTCGCTAATAAAGAATCGCAAAACCGGGAAAGAGTAATTCAGGTGCAGAATGATGACATCACAACCAGCAAGTGTGACTTCCCATGCTGCACCTGATTGCCTGCACCTGTTCCAGAGGCAGTTGCTGCATAAGAGACAGTGAGGAGGGAGTGTGGAATTGTCTGTGAAAGCAAAGTTGCTGAAATGGAATCCCAGGCTTCTGAAAAGCAGGGTGGGGACAAGCAGGCTGATGAACACAGCAGAAAAAGAAAACAAATATTCTCAGAAAGGGAGCTGGAGATATGGACTGAGGAGGTAGTGAGGCAACATGACCTCCTGTTTGGGAAAGCTTCACTTTGTGTTCCTGAGGCCAGGAAAAGAAAAATATGGTCTGACATTCAAGAAAAGGTAAATGCCATAGGCGTAACCCATCATACCACCGAGGACTTAAGGAAGAGGTGGTACGACATGAGGCAGAGATCGAAGGAGAGGGTGGCCACCAGATTGGCAGAGGCAAAGGCAACTGGAGGTGGGACCTCCACTGCACCAGATACAACGCCCCTGGAGGAGTTGGTGGAGGGCAACATCATGCCTGAGGCAGTGACGGGCGTGGCTGACCTTGACAGCTCTGACATCAGAGACACCACAGAAGGTAAGATGCATGCCAATATCCCCAAAACATACCCATCCCACTCATACCCCAACATCCCCATGCATGATTAGGAATCCGGTCCATGTTTTGAGGGTAACCAGTGAGGCATTATGGGAAATGTAGTCCCATGCTGTGAAAGTTGATCCAGAAACACATACAAAGGGTACATAGGGACCATCACACTAGCAATGTTCAAAATAGACAAAATAGACAAGTAGGCATGTAATTTGTAGTATCAAGAACTTTATTGTAATGAAAAAAAATGACACACAACTAATGTGTGCTATTTTTTTGGTAGATGGACCAACAACACAAGACACTGTGGCTGCAGTGGGGGAGACAGATACAGCAGAGCACCAGGCAGGGTAGGAGAGCCAGGGTGCCACACGGGACACTCCATCAGGGCAAAATAAACGGCGCAGAATTGTTCCTGCACTGATACCAATGACATCCGGCTCTACGGATGCCGAAGAGGACACACTGGCTGCAGATACTCCAAACACAAGTCAGGGCAGATCACAATCCTGCACATCAAACACAACTGGCAGTGGTGCAAGACAGAGGGCATGGGCCAACACCAGCAATGCCTCCTCTGGTACAGACTCCCTCTTCGCAGGGCTGGAGGGCAACATGTTGCGAGTGCAGCGCCTGCAAAGTAAGGAGATCTCATCAATACAGCGCCAGCTAGTACAACACAACCGGCACATGTCGGAGCTGAGACGTGGGGTGACAGCAATTGCACAAGCCTCAGAGGCAAATCTGAGTGAAGCTAGAAGTGATAGGCAGGCCCGGCGCAGGGAACAACATCAGCTACAAACCTGCCTGAACCAGTTTGTAAGGGCTGTCAGCCGGCAATCCATAGCTATATCCATGCTAGCATGAAGAACAGTAAGCATGCAACATGAGATGGGACACTGCTGCCAGGACGTTGCCAACAGCCTGGTGCAGGTGACCAACTGCGGGCTGTAGTCACTGGGGGAATGGTAACGCCAGGGAGCCTAGACACAGATGGGCAATCCAGCAGGAGCACACCTACTCCACCTATCCCTGCAGAAAGGCGTAGGAGTGGCTGTCAGGGCAGAGCTGTGGATGACAACAGCGAGGCACCTGCACAGGCTGAAGAAGGTTCATCAAGGCGTGCACGCCGGAGGTGAAGGGGCGGCATGCACAATGGCATGTTGTGAGGCAGCACATGCCATGAGGACTACCTAACTCACTGATATAATGGCACTGTGAGGACATTAACATGTGCTAACTACAAGGTTACAGTCACACTGTGTGACTTTTTCTCATCCTGCATTTAAGGGAATAAACATATTTTTTTTTACATCAACATTGGTCATTGTGGTCTATTATCTCACCTAGAAGTAGTTCTGTATGATGTCATCACGTCTCAGGTGCCCGGCCGCTGCCCCGGCTCCACCTGCACGTCTGCGTTGGGGTGGCTGGTTCCTCCTCATCGGATGTGTCAGACTCTGTCAGATCCAGTGGGATCTTAGTAGCAATATTGTGTGGCATTGCGCAGGCCACCACAATCTTGGAACAAGTCTCCGGGCTGTACTGTAGAGTACCTCCAATCTTATGGAGACACTGGAACCAGCTTTTGAGAATTCCAAAAGTCCTCTCAATGGTGGCTCTTGTGGCTCTGTGGACAGTGTTGTATCTCCGCTCAGCAGCTGTGGTTGGATTGAGGTAGGGTGTGAGGATGTAGTCCCGCACAGCATATGCACTGTCTCCTGCAGGGATAAAGTATATTAATGTTTAGTGAGATACTGCAAGTTAAAATATTTCATACTACTGTTTGTGTGTGCCATGGAATTACCTAGCAGGTATCCCTCTCCAAAATCGCCATTTGTAAGTCTGCGATGTAAACCACAGTGTCTAAAAATGAAGGAATCATGAGTGCTTCCTGGAAATTTTGCTACTATGTCTGTGATTACATGTTTGGCATTGCAGACTACCTGGATGTTTAACGAATGGTATGATTGTCTGTTTCTAAAAACATACTCATTGTGTGATGGGGGGACAGTGCGATATGTGTTCCGTCTACGCAGCCATACACGTGGGGGAATTGGGCAATTTGGTAAAAATCCTGTTTGGTTTGGTCCAGTTCCTGCTGTGTGTCTGGGAATTTGATGTGGTGATGCATCCTCCGCATCATAGCATTGAGAAAAGCGTGGAAAAAGCGCCAAAGGGCGCTCTGGGACAGCCCTCCTACTGTGGCTATTACCCTCTGAAAACTCCCTGACGCTAGGAGGTACAGTGAGCACAACACCTGTATGTGTGTGGGAATGGTGTGGGCCCTGTATGTGGGGTGCTCCAGCATGGGGGTCAGCTCCTCTATCAGCTCCAGGATAATTCCTGGATGCAGCCTGTAGTGCACATGGATGTCCTCCTCAGTGCATTGGAAGAGGGTGATGCGTGTCCTGTAGATCCTCTCCTGGCATCTCCTTCTCTCTTCAGCCTCTCGGATACGCAGCCTCCTGGCTATAACATAAAGCGCAGCCATTGTGAGAAGCCACTGTTGCATTATGGGCCACTTTAAATAGGTTGCACCTGATTACCACCTGGCCAGAGTTGGTGGTAATTGAGAAGTGCAAAATTAAGATTTTCGAGAATTCGCTTATTGTGAATTTTATCTACATAGGAAATTGCGAATTCGCATATTGCGTGACTGTATTTGGGATTTTCGCAAATACTGAGACGCAGCTTGCGATTTTGCAAATTTATTCGCAGAATCCATTACTCGCAAAATTGGTAATCGCAAATTTTGCGATTAGCAATTTTGCATGGAACTTTACTTACCTACATCGCATCACACACTTTTGCGAACGCAAACACCCGGAATTCTGCGAATTTCGGGGTTTGCGAACGCAAAAGACCTACCTACATATGGCCCTTTGTTCCTAAATGAGTATCTAGCTTTGTGATATCTACGGTTCTCTAAATGTGTCTGTAAAATATTGGGTTATTTAAGTGTGTGAACTGCCTTTATTAGCACAAGCTACATATTGGTTGTGCCTGTCTGTTTGAGAGAATCTTCGTGAGCTTCTCTAACTACTTCACTACGTGTTTCAGTGTCTTTCTGCTCTTCTACTTAGCTATCTCATATTTAGGTCTGGGTGTAGGCTTGATGCCTAATTGGGCACATAGATTTCTATGAGTGCATATTGCTGGCTGAAACATCAAAGTGCATCTTTTCATTTTTAAGAGAAAAGATTCCTGCGCTATGCCCTAGCTACACCGCAGCTCAGTGTTCACGTAAATGTTGCACAAGAACAGTCTTTGTCTTGTATACCACTTTTAAGTGATAAGACAGCTCTACCAGAAAAACTACATGCCCAAGTTCAAGTATACCAGGTGTGAGACAAAACGCAAGTGCTATTTCTCTGCATAGTAAACTTGAAAGTGTCAGTTGTTTAGCAGACATCTCAATGAGTGTTTCAGTTCCTATCTGGGGCTGTAATTCCATGTGTATAAAAATAATTTACTAAATCACTGTCTATCTTTATGTCATATGTGATTGTCTGAATGTGTCCACAAATGCCTGCATAGATTGTCTCCTGGATGTACTAGTGAGTATTGGGTTATTTAAGTGTGTGCCAAACTGCCTTCATTAACACAAAATACATATCAGTTATGCCTGTCTGTATGACTGAATTTTTGTTTGCTTCTCTAACTACCGCACTAGGTGTGTCTCTGTCTGTCTGTTTTTCTACTTAGCTATCTCGGGTTTCATTCTGGGTATAGGCTGGATGCATTATTGTGCACATAGGCTTCTATGAGAGCATATAGCTCACTGAAACATCAAACTGCATCTTTTCATTTTTAAGGGACTATCTCGCTGCACTATGGCCCAGCAGTAGCCTACCTCACTCTTCAATTATATATGGTTTAAAAAAATGTACACCTTATGTATCAGTTTTAAGTGATAAGGCATCCCTACCAATAAACCTCCATGCATACATCAATTCAGATTCATAACTCATATACAGCAATAGTGCATAAATTCCACTTTCGAAACTGACTGTTGTATTCAGCTTTTGTAATGGAACAACTAAGATTTCAACTCCCATAATTCAAATAAAACATTAATTATAAGCAGCACATATATACAGCTATAAAACTTTGACGTGATATACTACAACACTACATACAGGTTTACCCTTTAGTGTGCAGTTTCATCTCCTACCACTTTCAGAATGCAGTAAAGCAATACAAGTGCAAGATGGACCTCAATAGAAACACATTCCAAATTAACTTGACAGGCATCTGATCTCCACCTGATATAAACCATGTCTTACTTACCTATTAATAGATATATTAAAAACATTTTAATTTTATTTGGATGTCATCCTTACTTTCTAAAAATAATTATATATATTTCAAAATCTTTTATTACAATATGACATAATGATATACCTTATTAAACATTTCTTTCACTTACAAAACATTTTAATTCACATACCAGAAGATTGAGTTTGTTGGTAAAATCCCTTTTTGTATCTCTTATTAGGCAGATGCAATATTTTCAGGGTTTGCAAATACTTAGCACACGAATGGCACACCACTCTCATACAAAGCAACCATAAATGGCAACCTTCTGAACTTTCTATTGCCTGATACTGCAAAAGCGGTACAAAAGGGGGTGGTGATGGACGGAGCATCTGAACCAATCAAACACTCACACCCAGTCAAAAGATCTGGGTTGAATCCATCACCGTTCTTTAGCCCACTCTGCCACCCCAGTTCCGGTCCAGGGAAGACATGGCTTGGCAGTTCGGGCTGGACTGTTCCCATGAGGCACAGGGTCAGACTGATTTGCATATAGCCATGTCTGAACTGGGGTGGCAGAGTGGGCTAAAGAACGGTGATGGATTAAACCCAGATCTTTTGACTGGGTGTGAGTGTTTGATTGATTCAGATGCTCCGTCCATCACCACCCCCTTTTGTACCGCTTTTGGCCCCCATAAGTGTGGCAGGGTATGCTCAGACGTGAGTCCCTTGCTCACTTTGCCACTGGATTCAAGCAAGCCGGGCTGAAGACGGCTGGAATGCCAGAAACCGGTCCTCGGAAGCTTGTTTCCGGTCCAGGGAAGACATGGCTTGGCAATTCGGGCTGGACTGTTCCCATGAGGCACAGGGTCAGACTGATTTGCATATAGCCATGTCTGAACTGGGGTGGCAGAGTGGGCTAAAGAACGGTGATGGATTAAACCCAGATCTTTTGACTGGGTGTGAGTGTTTGATTGATTCAGATGCTCCGTCCATCACCACCCCCTTTTGTACCGCTTTTGGCCGCCATAAGTGTGGCAGGGTATGCTCAGACGTGAGTCCCTTGCTCACTTTGCCACTGGATTCAAGCAAGCCGGGCTGAAGATGGCTGGAATGCCAGAAACCGGTCCTCGGAAGCTTGCTTCCGGTCCAGGGAAGACATGGCTTGGCAGTTCGGGCTGGACTGTTCCCATGAGGCACAGGGTCAGATTGATTTGCATATAGCCATGTCTGAACTGGGGTGGCAGAGTGGGCTAAAGAACGGTGATGGATTAAACCCAGATCTTTTGACTGGGTGTGAGTGTTTGATTGATTCAGATGCTCCGTCCATCACCACCCCCTTTTGATACTGCAAAAGTCAACAAATAAAAATATTGCTTCATATTTCAGTCTTGTAACTGTATTTCTGAATGGTCACTGTCTATTAAGCCTTTCACTCCTGTTTGGAGGTATCCCAAAATGCATGCCTTTGTGCCAACACTTATGACGTAATCCCAATGATAGCGATGAATTTGCAAGGAAAAAAACGGGAGTCGGTAAACCTACTTCCCTTAATACTTTTACATTTCGATCACTATACTACACTTTCTAGGAACTATTCACTAGGGAAACTTACCTACCTTATAAAACAATGAACCTAATCCTCGCCAATGTTTAAAAATTAATACCTGTTCCTTTAACATCATTCCTCAAATACACCCTCTGCAGATTCTCCATAGAAACCTACCAGTAATTCATAAGTTCACAAAACATTCCAGAAAGACCATACTAGTTACAACATGAACTACAGCAGGTGTGGTTTACTGCACACACTATAAAGCATATCCAACTCTGTATTATAATTTTTTCTATTTACCAGAGCCAATGAAGCATCAATTTACTAATCATTTCCATAGGCAACCTACTTTTTTTCACCTGCCTGTTCCCTCATTCAAACAAAATTCAAGTGTTTTTCAAACCACCAGCACACATGCATTTTCATTGTCTTTCATAGTACATACTGACATAGTGAGCTGAAGGCCTGTCCTGTGTGCTACTCCGTGTTCCAACAAAATGCTTAGAGTGTGGATTGTGAGCCACAGCTATGTCTATTGTGTAAAGAGCCTGCAACAAACAAAGGTATTGACAGGAACTTGGGTTTGCCTAATGTGGAGATTAGTCGGTTTGGCCGGAGAGAGTTAATGTTTCATCAGCTACTGCTTTTGGTTAAAACCATTGCGGATTTCCAAGCTCCTCACCTCCCATTGCGTATTTCCAAGTGCCTCACCTCATGATTGTGCACTATGGTAGCAATGACCTAAGCACATTAACTGGGGTAGGGCTGGAAATCGTAATGAATAATACCTTTGCAGAACTGATCTCACTTTTCCCTCACACTACCTTAGTGAACTCTAATATATGCCAAAGACAGAAATGGAAGTGGTCAAATCAATTCTGTCCACAGATTGACAAAACCAGGAAACACGTTAATAAAATGTTCTCTTCAGGTTGTGTACAGCCAATCAGAGCATTCCTGTTGGCAGGCGCATCCACGATTATTCACGAAACCGTCATGAAATATCCACGATCAGAGATATATTTATCATTTTTGGTTTACATTTCTCAACAACTACAGGACACGTTTGCACCACGTAACAAAAACCACAATCTTTTTTAACAATATCTACCTTTCTGCCAAATTTGGTGCAATTCCTTCCAGCGGTTTGGACTGTAGGTTCGACAACACATTCCTATGGGAATTAACATTGCAAATGCACCCAAAATTTCCATGGCAACCAGAAAATACTTTGAAATTTTGTGGGAAAATTTCATGAAGATTGGTCAAACAACACCAAAGTTATAGCCAAGTCAAAAAATGCTTTTCCTATTGAAACTAGGTCCTAACTATAACTACCTACTGGCGACCGGCAGTAGGAAATATATAGCCAATGCGGGGGTACAGCGCCTGATCAGGACCATGACAAAAGTAATCCGAATAGCCGTAGTGGAAAACACCAACACTGAGCGAGCCCTGTACAACTTCCTGAGAGAGTACCAGCTCCCGCCTCACTCCATAACGGGATTATTATTAATATGTTTTTAAAACATTAAATGGTATTTTCTAAAGTATATTCAAGTTTACTTTTCTGGAAGATGTTATCGTTTATGCCATTTGAGATGTCGTCAGTGATATCACTGACCATTTCATGAGTAATGTATTATGTGAGGTGATTAGAAGTGCATTCCAGGGTGTAAGTTAAAGTAAGCTCAGGTAACTATAAGTGCTGAATCTGTTTTATTTTTGTGTTTGTAAATCTGAGCCTAACTATAACGTTCATGCAACTTTTGGTATAGGCATAGTCATTGAGGGCTCTTTGAAAATCGGAGTGGTTCAGTGGATTTGGTAGGTCCGCCCATACTGGATGATGGGGAATTGTATCTGCCATTGTTCAAAACACAGCTTCCTTGGGGGGATGCCCATTGTGGAGTGAGGCGTGAGCTGGTACTCTCTCATAAAGTTGTACAGGGCTCGCTCTGTGTTGGTATTTTCTGCTATGGCAATTCGGATTACTTTTGCCAGGGTCCTCATCAAGCACTGTACCTCCCCATTGGCTTGGGGCCATTGAGGTGTGATGCAACATGCCTGGTGTTCTTGGAGTGCAGATATTCAGCCCATTCATGGCCACAGAAGGGAGGCCCATTGTCAGTGCAGGTTTCCTCATACAGGCCATGTGTAGCTATTAGTTTCTCAAATTATGGGATGACCTCAGACGCTGCTGTGTTTGAGATGATTTTGACCTCAGGGTAGAGGGAGAATTCATCTACAACAACCAGCATGTGGGAACTGCTGGGAAGGATAACAAAGTCTGCACTGACCTGTTGCCACAGGGACTATGTGCGTTCTTCTGTGATGACCGGTGCTGGAAGGTCAGGCTGGCCGGTGGCTAGGCATGCTGGACAGTTCTGCACAATGGCTTCTACCTTCTGTTCTAGGCCAGGAACCCGACTTTACTTCTCAGTCTGTTTTTTCATTTGACTGTGCCTTATGCTAGGAGGGCAGTTTTTTATCTTAGGCTGTCCAGAAGTACCAGACATGGGCCCTTCAACAAGCAGTCTTCATCTGTGACAGAAAGTTCTTGGTGGATATTGTGTAGTGCCTTGAGTGTTGATTTTGCTTTGGAGGTGCGGTAGTGGGCCAGGCACCTAAGAGGTAGCCAGTCACCTGTCAGGGTTTCTTTGATGGGTATCTGCAGACAACTGTCATGCCTGGTGACCTGCATAACTTCTGCTAGGGACATGGGGAGAAGTATGGAGCCCTCTACCACCAGTTGGACGTAATATTTGGTCTCTACTTCTGTAGTTTTGGACAAGGGGGCTGGGCGAGCACGGTGGGACAGGAAGTCCACTGTGTTGTGGGTGCTCGGCCGGTATTTTACTGTTAAGTTAAATTCCTGTAGTTGCAGGATCAACTTCTCGATCCTTGGGGGAGGTTTTGACAAGGATCTGTGAAACAAGGGGCTCAATGGCTTATAATCAGTACAGATGGTGAATGGGTGTCCATATAGGTAGATGCAGAAATGTTGGCAGGACCACAGTATGGCAATTGCCTCGTGTTCAATCTGGGAGTAACGCAGTTCTGTTGGCGTGAGCATATAGCTGATGCAAGAGACGTATGCCCATTCACCACACTCTTGCTGCTGGGCCAGCACATCACCCAGCCCAGTGGGGCACTAGAATTGTGTCCGCTGATACAGCTTCCTTAGTCTGCTTGAAGGCTTGTTGCTCTTGAGGGGCTGACTGACTTGGTGAGTTCTCTGAGAGGTGCAGTGATGTCTGACGGATTCTGAATGAAACGCCCACAGTATGTTCTCATGCTGAGAAAAGTGCAGACTCCGGACACAGAGGAGGGGTTGGTGCATTCTGCATGTCCTTTACCATGTCCGAATCCAGACCTATTCCTTTATCTGAGGACCAATATCCAAAGAAACTGATGTTGCTATATAAAAATGTGCACTTCTTGCTGTGAAAGGTTAAACCACGCTCCTTGAATCTGGTGAAGACTGCTTTGAGGCATGTGAAGTGGTCTTCCAGTACCGGGCATGGGCCAGGATATCATCACTCATGTTCAGCATGCCTGGAGACCATGCAGAACATTCTGAACAATGTGTTGTAATAATTCAGCCACGCTGGAAATTCCAAAGTTTAACCGGGTGTACCTCCAGAGGCCAGCATGCATGGACAATGTGGTGATTGGCAAGGAGTCCGGGTGCAGCCGTGTCTGATGGTTACCGGACTGGAGGTCCATTTTTGAAAACCACTTCGACCTGGACAGTTCGCAGTTATGTCATCAATGGTTGGTGTGAGATGACGTTCCCACTTGATTGCTTGGTTGAGTAGCCTCACATCCATGCAAATGCATAATGCCTCAGGCTGTTTGGGTTTCGGCGCCACAATGATGGGAGAGACCCATGGGGTTGGACCTCTCACCTGTTCAATGATGCCAGCAGCTTCTAAAAGCTTCAATTGTTTTTCCACCTTGGGGCATCGGTGAAAGGCAACTCTTCTGTGTCTAAGCGCCATGGGAGCGACAGACTCATCAATGTGGAATTGGATGGCTGGGCTTAGTAGGGCAGCCTTTGCTGTCAAAGAGTGGGCAAAGTCTTCCAAGAGTCAGTCAAGGTCGTGGGCATGCACGCTGATGGCACATTTTACCAAGTTGAGGTTCTGGACAGTTTGACAACTGAGGAGGAATTCGGATCCTTCTTGGGAAACGTACACCTTTGCCACCCGGCATGTGGAATCATGCGTGGGTTCTGTCTAGAACATGCCTTGGAGACGTAGTTATGAGTGGTTGCCGAAAGCCTACATCTGCACTCTCGTGTGACACAGGGCAGGGAGGTTTGACAGGCTTTGCTATACTTCAGCAGCCAGTGCCAATGAGGGCTGAGACTGGATGACGTTGCACCCCAAAAAGGCACATAAGGGTTGTTTCTCAAGTGGTCCAGAGGGGGTCAATCACTCTCACTACGCGTCTCAATTTCCTTAAAATAGTTTTCCAAATGCTCCACCCATGCTTTCCATTGGGCAGCTTGGGATGAGGGGGACCCTGTGACTGTAAAGGGTTCCAGGTCTGGGATGGAGGACATCATGGGGTGAGGTGAGGTGTCCCAGTGGGGATTCCCTCAGGCTATGACTCCACATGAACTATGCAAGGTAGTTGTGTGGGCACCAGACTGGTGGGCCCGGGGCAAGCAAGTTTCTTGACTTGGGAGTGGTGGCAGATGCTTGAAGGCATTAAAGGCAGAGGTACAGCAGCAGATGGTGACATAACTCAGGTAAGCAGCAGTCCCAGAGGGGAGCAAGGAGCAAAGGTTCTGTCCCTTGTTGCTGAGCATAGTACAGTAGCAGACAAAGGCATTTTCTCCAGAGGGCAGCAGGCCCAGAGTGGAGACCTAAACACAAAATGTGTGTTTCCTATGGCTGGGCACTTCACAGGTCGCAGGAGCACCTCAGTCGGTGAAGGAGTTTGCAGAAGAACAGGGCCGGGCTGCTATAGAGGCTGCGCACTCACTAGGCCATTGTGGTGCCACTTCGGGCAGATATGATGGTATGCGGCATGAGCACGGGCTGCTCCGAAGTATACTGGGGCGCAGATCTCATGGCAGCCGTGAAGGCAGGGCCAATAAGGATTCACCACATGCTCCATAGCACAATTAGCAACACAGGAGCAGTCAGAGGGCAGGCCGGGAAGAAGGCACCAGGGCGGGATCCCACACGGAGATGACAGGAGTGGGCAGAGGCTGTCAGTCGAAGGACACTCCAGTTGACGTGAGCAGACTGCTGAATGCAGTGTGGGCCACCACGCACCGCTGAGGGGTGCCCTTCAGCATCAGAGATGGGGCGGTGGCAGCGCGTTAGATACTGGGGCACACAGGAGGTGAGTTAGGCCCATTCGTCGCCAGTGTAGTGAGCTGGTGCTGCAGCAGAGACCCAATAAATGAGACACACACACATGTACCACTGGTGGTCTTACAACTGGCCACACCTGGTTCTCCCCAGGCTTTTATTAACTTTATGACCTGTGTGTCAGACTGCACCAACACATCTCACACCCATTGGGAATCATCCAGTTTCAGCCTCCCTCAGGTGTCTTACTTGGTGTGCCCCTGAGTGACACAACACTATACATGGTGTGTGCGGCGAAGTGGCCTTTCATTTCGGAGGGAGCTCCTTGCTTTGCCAGCTGATGCCCTCTTCCAGCACCAGGAGCAAGCTCTGCCCTGTGATCATCTGAATGCAATGCTGCAGGCTTTCAAGGTGTGTGGGTTGTAATGGGAAATGTGCTTGTAAAAGAGGACCAGTCTGCTCGGACAGTGGTCAAACCAATAAAACAAAATGTTCTATAAAATCTTACACTTTGAAACGGATGTACACTTTATGAGAAAGGGAATTTCTGACTGAAAATTCGGTGAAAATGTTCAACAAAGCTGGAGGTAAGCGATGCTTTTTTGTGCGCTCATGGAAAGTGAATCAGTAACTGGAAGCGTTCAGACACAGGTTCTCGCATCCTGAGGTAGCATCTCTCGTACCCAGTCACAGTGGAACAAATGTGAACCCCATGAATGTGTACCATTCAGCCTGTCACTGGCATTCCAATAACAATAAAACACAAAAAAAAAACAACTTTTTAGCTGGTAACAGACCCACACCGTGGAGTGGAATGTGTGAAAGGGAAAAGAAACAACACCAACAGTCCTCATGAATAGAAGAAGGAGAAATAATGTTATATGAGCGGCTGAGGTGATGTAATCCAAAACAAAATACTGTCTACAATTATTAGTATTGTATAAAGTGAATAGTGTGCCTCTCTCCCCCACTGAGTAGGCTTGAGCAGTCTGAAAAACCTGGGTATGATACTAAATAGGATTATAAACAAATGTACATATATTTCTTTGTAACATCACTTTTTTTCCCTTAGTGTACTTTAATTATTAACCAGGAATCGTTAACATAGCTCTGCAACACATTTAAAAGTGCTTTCTATTTATATTTTCTGTTTGAAGTATGTACATATGATGGATAAAAATACCGACTCTGTGATTTTGCTTATTTTTGTACCAACCGGGATAGCAAAATACTGGTGATGCCAGTACAAATACGTCCAGATGGCAACCCTAGCCTCAGCAGTCCCCCCTCCCAGAGCATTTCACCACCACGCACAATGGGGCGTGCAAGCACTGAACCCTTCTCTTGCCCTGCACGTGTGTTGTCAGAGCAGGGGCTGCATTGCAGTACCCCGTGTCCATCCCAGTTGAGTGGAGCACCCTTTATAGGGCACGTGACTCAGGCTGCTGTGAGGCTGAGTGACGGTATGATCTCCTAGTTGCCATCATCATCACTTAATTTAGATCGCAAAGGATCATAAAAGTACACAGCACATACATTTGACAATAAAAAGAGTCAGATGGATAAACATGAATAAGATCATCCCTATAAAAAAGATATAAAATCACATACATTAAAAAAAGATTGCATCATAAATTGGTTTTTGTGCACTTAATCTACAGTGCATATCAGTTTTTATACGGATCAAATACCGTCTCGATAATATTAAATTTAAAAAACACATACATTAAAAAATATGGTGCTTCATAGAGGTCATTTAATATGCTTTATCCACAAGGCATTCCAATCTCTTGATAAGCCAAAGACCACAACTCTGCATGTATAAACACTCAAAATTCTTAGCACCTCTAGGTAGTGGCCTGGGCCAACTAATTTAAAGAGTGGTATTATCCATTTTTTCCTGAACGATTTATAGTTAGGGCAGAAAAATAGCAAATGCACGCTGGATTCAGGACTTGCATTACAGGCAGGACAGAGGTCATCAATAAGAGCATCCTTGCACCACTTTTTGCTAAAATGTTTCGTAGGTATGGTCTTGTACCGAAACTGAATAGTTTACGGGCTAGAGGGGGGACAATTTCATTCAATGTGTCCTCAAAACAGTTGACACATTTAAAATTAAGAAATTCAGTAGTCAGACAACCCACTGCTTTTGCCAGTACTTGCGATGATCTTGCTTCCCTAAACCTTTCTTTCAGCATCAATCTAGATATAGTTGCCAGGCTATCTGGGTCAGACCAAAACCCCTCCATCCCAAGCCTCCCCAGTAGCTCTGTTAATATTCTAAACTAGGGAATCGAGGTTATCGACTGTGACTTTAGTAGCTCAAAAAGAGGCTACAGATATGGCAACAGTTCATCCACAGTCCACAACCTGTGCCAAAACATGTGAACTTTGTAGCTTAATTTATGTGCTAGCTGCCTTTGCGCAGGTATAAGGGCACCAAAGGGGTGCTAGCAGGTAGGTCTAACAAGGATCTAAGAAAGCGATTCTCTATGGTGGACAGACAGTTTGTCATTCCAGTGCCCCACAATTCGGCTCCATAAAGAACCCCACCTAATAGCTTTCTATTGTAGATTTCCAGAGCTGGTGCAAGCTGTCTTGACAATGTTTTCCTGTGAATTTTGGTAATTTTGGCAGTCATAGTTGCACTTTCTAAGCTATGCTATAAACATTGCTCTTTAAGCTAGTGCACGGTCATGAACGAGCAGATCAATTAAATCATCTTCAGACGAGCTGCATTGGCTGCCTTCCCTCTGCTACTAAGAACTGCAGTCACACAGAATGGCTCGGTTAGTGCCCTTCCAGTGCTGGTGCTTTGCAGCAGTTTTAAGATGTTCTTTCAGTATCTTGTTGCTCAGGTGGGTTTAGTTTCTGATATTAAGTTTCCCTCATCTTCATTGTTTGATTTTGCTCGTGAGAAAGTGTCACTGATAATTTTTGAAATGTCACGCATAAATACACTGAAATTATGAAAATATCAGCTATAGAAATCTGAAATCTTGAGAGTTATGATAGTTGTCAGTTAAATATGATTCACATTTCTCAACTGTGAACATCTGTTCAATATGTTTGAGAAAAGTCATGTTTTAAGGATGAATTTCTTTTTAAATACTATTTTCAGTCTCTCTATCCCTAGAAACTGTGTCTCATTCTGATTTGCCTCTCATTCCTGTTTACTGTCTCACTCTTGCTACATCAGACACTGCTTCATTCCCCCAGACTGCTCAATGCACTGTCTTGGTCAAACCATGTATGTCTCTCTTAGTCTCCCTCCCTGTGTCACTCTGTCTCTCTCCCTCCCTCTCTCTTTTCTTCCTGTGTCTCTATGTTTAATTTCTTTCATTGTTTCTTCCTCTCTCTTCTTGCTCTGCATATGTGTTTTAAATGGGGGTATGAGCACTCTCCCTCCCTCTCTCTCAATTTCTTTCTTTTGCCCGCCTCTTATTTTTATTGATCTGTCTATATCAGTTTTCCCCCCACCCACCCTTTTACGCTCTCATTGTCCTCCTACCTTCTGTCAACGTTCAAATCTTTTCGCATTTACAGATATTCGCCATTCTCTCCTCGCCTCTGCTTTGGACCTGGGTGCCCTAGGAGTCCCTACATGTCGACCCCAATAACAAAGTTAGGAAACCTCTGCAGGGCTCCCAGCCAGCATTCCCGAGCCTGCAGTGTGTGCATGTGTGTGCCCAGCTCTAGGCACAGCCAGGGCATCAGTGATCATCTGCCTGGGGTCCCCTAGATATGGGCTGCTGCATGCCTCTTCCTTTGTTTAGGGTCCCTGATCAGCTGATGGCCCGCCGGGGTCAGGTTCAAAGGCACAATCAGAGGCAAAGAAGACAGACTTACTTTATGCCACCTTCCTCGCCCTTACATTGGACCAACATTGCATTGAGGTGGTTGAAGCGTGCATACGTACATGTGTATTTGATGTTTTGCAGTCTTAATTTTGATCATTTTCACCAAATCTTGATATGTATATATCTACACACAAACATATATATATATATATTACCTACTGGCGGTCGCCAGTAGGTAGTTATAGTTAGGATTGATTTCCATAGGGAAATCGCAACATTCTATTGGGAATAACGTTGGCGCCGGTTGAGGAATCTGCCTGAATTTTTCAGCAACTTTGCCTCGCGGCGCTCCGCTCCTTCTCTGAAAGTTTGGGGGGGATTCATTAAGCGGGGGCCGAGATAAAAGGGGGGTCCCAAAACGTGTTTTCCCCATGTTAATTTCCATAGGGCGGTCGGTCGCACTTTTAGCTCGAACGGCTGAATGGATTTTCACTAAACTTGGCAAAATTGTAGGGACTGGTAGCCCGATGTGCCTTTGCTATGTCTTAAGATATGTGCTCCAGAGGATTTTGAGTAATTTAGGTTAAAAAAACTTTATATATTTATGGCCGCGTCCCGGTACGCGCACCGGGGAGCGCTCCGGGCGCGTCACGCGACTTGCGCACAGAAAGCTGATTGGCTCTCGGGTGTCTGTAAACATTCCAAACAGTCCGCAGCGGCCGCCATCTTGTGTCTTGGATCGAGACACAAGAGGTGGCAAAAAACAAAGGGGGAAATGACCAAAAGGGGGCAGGGTACACCCCCCCTGACCCCCTAGGTTTGATGTGGGGGCCATAAAAGGGTCCCGCGGGACAAAAAAAATTTACATTTTTTTCGATTTTCGTGGGGGGAGCGCCCGGTACGCGCACCGGGGAGCGTACCGGGGAGCGTACCACTGGGAAAACACAGTGAAACAGGAAAATAATAATTTAAAGTGATTAGAGGTAGGGTAGCTCTGCATAGAGTTGTTGTGTTGTTTGGGTGTTTTAAGTACCAACATGTAGGTACCAATGTAGAGTTTTAAATTCAATGTACACTTTTTATGTAGATATCTAGCATGTTGTTATAGAAGTTATTGTGGTATATGGAATCCATACCATAGTCTGTCAGGAAAGCAGAAACAGATCCTTTAAGTACTCCCTGAGAAGACCTACGGGATCATAAGTAGTCTACCCTGCTCCTTTATGATGTTTTAAAATTGCACAGTATATTGTAAGTTTCACTTTATACTATAATATAAACATAATTATTTTTGTAGTACTTCATGAATTAGATATAAAAATGAATAATGTCTCCAACAATTTTTAATTATTAAATAACAAATTATTGGTCAGAATTTTCATAGTTCAATAAAACTTCCAGCATTACATCTGGAATCTCCTCAAACATGCATGTTTCTATGTCTTGTAAACATTCAATAAATTGTTCATCCAAAGACTGATCCATAAAATCTTCATCCAAAAAATCTTCATTTAGAATCTCCTCAGATGTAATCTCGAAGGAAATATTGATATTTTCTTGCTCCCCTTCCATTTTTTTGCTGTAAATTGCATAAAAAATAACTATATCAGTAGAGTTAGGGCACTGTTGGGTTTAAGTTCAGACAGGTAGTTCTGTTTTTTTTAACAGTTAAGTTAACTTTGGGTAGTGTATGGTAACAGGCAGGAAGTCTTCTCCTCTCTTTCCTTTTTTTGCTCCCTTACTCATTTCCTTTTCTCACTCATTGTACTCCATCTCACTCAGTTTTTCTCTTAGTGTGTCTATCTACTAACTTCCTCAGTCCATTTCCCTCAATCGTTGTATATTATCCTCTCTTCCTTCATCCTTTCACTCTATGACTGTTCTTCACTTACTCTTAGTTATCTTCTATTCCTCATTCTTCTAAATGCATCCTTAATTAGACTGCTTTCTGTCTCAGTCATTATCTTTTTACTTACTACTGTTTCCAGATTTAGTTTTGCTAACTCACATTGTTTTAGTATCTTTCTTACCTTTAGTTCATTTCTCTGTTCTTCTCTTCCTCTGTGTCAGTAAATCTATATGCCTTACTTTTAGTAATTTGCTCTCATTCTATTTCTTTTTTTCTCTTTTTATCCATCTACCTTACTTTATTTCCCTTTCTGTGTCCTTCACTCTTACTTTATTTCTAAATAAAGTGTTATGATTTTTAACCTCTTCATTTGTATATTTTAATTTAAAATATAAATGTTACTAATTATAACTTATTTTTTCTTCCCTCTTTCACAGATACAAAGTGTAGTAAAAAAATTAATTAAAGTTACATTTATTATATGGTAAGTATAACTAAAAAATGTAGTTTGTCATCACCCTTTGCTTTAAGCTCACTAACATTTTCTCAATCAACCTCACTCCTGTGTCTTTACTGTGCTTCCCTTACTTATTCTTATTCTACATGTTTACTCCCCTTTCCCTATTTTCTCTCTCATATTCAACTTCTTTCAATCCCTATTCTTTACTTCACTTACCCTCTGTTCCCTTCCTTTGCTTCTTCACTCATTCTCTTTTTCTTAATTATTTACCTTACTCCTACACATACACCTCATCCTCCTCCCAACACATACACACACCTCCAACATACACCCCACACACACACACCACACCCACACCTCATACACACAAAAAATCTTCCCACAAACACACCTCAAACACACACACACATTCCATACACACACATACATCGAACACATATACATCCCACACTCATACACTCCTCACACATATTTCACACACCCTCACCTCCACCCACACCGAAACACCCCACACAGCCACACCCACAGACACACCTTACACACCCACAGCCCGACCTACACCCACTGACTCCCTATAAGTCACACACACTGCATTACTTATCTTTCTTTGCTGCTTCACTCAAGCCCATTCAGGTACTGTTTCCTTTACTCTCTTTGTCCTTTCTCTTTCTCACTCCCCATGTCTTATCCTAATTCAATTTTTCCCCCTCTTTCACCCCTCTTTACTTATACTACCTGGTCTTTTCTCACTTTCCTTCATCGTTCTTCATTTATCCCGGTTCCGCCACTACCCTTTATTCCCCATTTTTTACTGTCCTTTCTTTTTTTTTCAACAGCCAGTCACATTCTCCCACTATCTCTACTTTAGTGTTCTTCCTCTCTCTTCCTTTCTTTCGCTCCTTTAGTCATTTTACTTTTCTCACTTTCACCCAATTACACCTTCTCTATTGTTTACTATGTATTAGACAATCACTCTGTGTTCATCCTGTAGCTCTCTTTCTCTTAACATTACTCTCTTTGTGTTCTTCCCTCATGCTAACTCCTTCATTAATTTTTTGTTTTCTATTTTTGGGGGGGCGCGCCCCGGTACGCATACCCAAAGAAAAAAAAATTGACAGAGATTCATTAAAAATATAGGTTTAATTTTATATATGAAAGGTAGTTCTAAAAAGAACTGTTTTTTTTCTTCTTTTTGTTATTTTATATTGTTTTTATTGTTTTTTGAACATTTTGTACTTTTTTTGGCTTTTCAAAACTGTTTTATATTTTTTTGTATTTTTTATGGGAAGAAACAAAGAGAAAGGGAATTGAAAATGGCTCAACTGGAGCAAAAAACAAAAAACTGAAAAAATTACTTCTTTTTTTGGGGGCAATCGTGATTGTCACCAGCAAGGACAATGAGCTTCATACTCTTTTCCCCATAGGACATAAGCTTGCCACATCCAGTACAAGTGACTTTAAAATCACCAAATCGTTCCTGGATACAAGGCATCATCTCTAATGTTTCTAGTCCTGATTGACTGGGTTCCTTTCTTTTGGAGCTGGTCCTTGAACACTGGGGGAGGTGACTGGCCAGTTTCCTGATCTCTGCACGAGAATAGTTAGCAGGATGTTTCCGGGTCATATGCCGAATCATGGTATGATTACCAAATGAATATTTTTTATCTGGATTGCCCCTTGAGAGTTCTGCACCACAGATTCGACATGTTACCTTTGCCGCATTAACTTTTTTCTTCCCCTCTGGAAGTGAAAAAAACTCCCATACAATGTGTTCTTTTGGCTTGTATGGGTTATTTTCTTCCGGCAGCCATCTGCTCCCCTCCTCATCTTCATCTTCCTCCTCCTCCTCTTCTTCACCACCAATGTATTGTTGTGGTGGTCCTCTTGGTGGTGGTGGTGGTGGTACAGATGCTCCAGCTGTTGCTGCTACAGTAGCCATTTCAAAGTAGAAAAGAATTGTCTCTGTAGATGAAACAGGTCTTCCTCAGTCAAAGGACAAAGTCAGAGTAAGGAAGAAAGGTGTTTTTTTTATCATTTGGAAAAAAAAACTGTGCTGAACCAATCAGAAGTGTTATTTTCAGGTCACAAGACCAAGGCGTTACCCATTTGGAAACCAAAACTGTTCTGCACCAATAGAAAGTGTTATTTTCAGGTCACAAGACCCAGGCTGGTCACAAGACCCAGGCATTACTCATTTAGAAAGCAAAACTGTTCTGCACCAATAGAAAGTGTTATTTTCAAGTCACATGACCCGACGCGCTTACGCTACGCGCCCCGGGGCGCGCCTGTAGTCGCGCTCCGGGGCGCGCCCGCGGGTGCGTAGCGTAAGCGCGTCAGGACGTTTCACGATCGTATGCGATCGCGTGCTTTCGGTTGCGATTACGCTGTGCGTCATATGAGGCATCATGTGTGTACGCGTTACGTCACAATGTTGTTTTCGTTCGCGGCAATAGCGCTCCCGGGACGCTCCCCGGTACGCACCCCAGGGCACGCCGTAATATTGCGCTTACCCGTGCATTCATCGGTACGCGCCCTGGGAGCGCCCCCGGGTTAAAAATAAAAAAATAATAATAATTTTTTTTTATATATTCATACAATATAAAATTCTTTTTACAATTTTTAACTTTCTATACCTATAAAGATTTGCTATTAAAAAAACCATTGAAATTCACTGAAAAAACCATAGGTTTCACACCAGTTATAGTTAGGAATTAGCATTTAAAAAACCTATTAAATTCACTGAAAAAACCATGGGTTTTACACCAGTTATAGTTAGCTGAAAATTTTACTCGCATAAAACCATTGAAATTCCCACGTTATAGTTAGTTGGACTCACTATAACTTGCGCATGCAATGCACTGCTGATGACGTCACATATTACATCACTCATGACATGGTCAGTGACATCACTCATGACATCACTGATGACACCATCCTTGTGGTACGAGAGTCGGAAGGTACACTCCCCCTATTGAGTATCACGCAAAATGCGTGTGTGCCATGATGGATTCAATAAAGATACTGAATTCAAAGTTCTAAACATTAGTCGGCTAGTGGCTGCCCAAGAGTAAGTGTACAAGTGCTAAAGCCACGCAGAATCACAGTGGAGTACCGTAGTGCTGGGCCAGTGCTCAGCCCAGCCAAGAAGCTGTTGGTAAGTCGGCTCATCATATACCACACTAACACATGATGTCAGATCAATGTCTGACAATGCCACGGGACACTGCTGTTCGCAATGGCAGGGCAGGAGCCTCGCGGCTCTCACACTGCCATTGCAAACTGCTTTGCTTCATTGAAGCGAGAGCTGGGAAACCTGCTCTCGCTTAAATGAAGCAAAGCTGATTGCTTTTCCATTTGGGGACCAGCATGTTAGCTGCTCCCCATGTGGAAAAGGAATGCAGGCTCCCGCAGGAGGCGGGGAGCCGGCTGGGACCGTTGGGGGATTGGGGACCCCCCACGGTCCCCAAGAGTGGCCAGGCCCCGGGGGATGGGGTCCCTGAGGCTACAAGTGACCCGGGAGGGGGGCCCCTCGGCCCCTTCCCCATTAAAAATAAAAGATAAATAAATAAATAAAACAATGGACGGCTCCGGGGGATGGGGTCCCCGGGGCCTTAAGTGGCCTGAGGAGGGGGGCTGCGTAGGAATACTTTAACAATTGGCCATGCCCCGGGGATGGGGTCCCCAGGGGCCGGAATTGGCCACGGGAGGGGGTCCACACGGCCCGCTTCCCGTAAAGAAAATATTTATATTTAAATTTGGGGGTCAGGCCCTGGGGGATGGGGTCCCCAGTGACCCCAAAAAAGTAAAAGGAAGGGGGGCCACAAATCCCCCCTTTCATTAAAAAAAAAGAGACTCGATCATCCCAAGGCCCCCCCCACAAAAATACTCTGCAAGCTCCGTGGCGCCTTCTGGAGGTACCTGGTGGGCTAGTTGGCCCTAAGGGAACTCAGGATTGAAGAGGAATTCATTCCCCAACTTAAAACGGGCCACAGGGCGTGTTTGCAGGCATGTCACCTCAGGCCCCGCCAGTTCCTTCACCATTGTGCAAACGTGCCCTGTGGTGCATTTTAAGTTGAGGAATTAATTCCTTTTCATCTTGAGGGTCCCTGGGGGCCAACTAGCCCACAAGGTACCTCCAGTGTGCACCAGGGAGCTGCGTTGCAGAGAAGTTTTCAGAGGCCACGCCCCTTTTTACACCTGTCTGCAACGCAGATCTGTGGCGCTTACTGGAAGTACGTAGTGGGTTAGAATGTCCCTAGGGACCCTCAGGATTCAAGGGGATTTAATCTCCCGACTTAAAACGCGCCATGGGGTGCGTTTACAGACTGGTGAAGGGAGGGGGTGGGGCCTGAGGTGACGTGTGCAAACATGCCCTGTGGCACGTTTTAAGTTTGGGAAAAAATTCCTCTGCAATCCTGAGGAATCCAGGGGGCCAAGTAGCCCACCAGGTGCTTCCAGGAAGCGCCACTGCGCTGCGTTGCAGAGAGGTGGTGCAGGCCGTGCCCCTTTTTACATCTTTCTGCTACGCAGCTCTGTGGCGCTTACTGGATGTGCCTAGTGGGCTAGTTGGACTCTACGGACCCACAAGGTTGAAGGGGAATTATTTCCCCAACTAAAACGCGCCGCAGGGCATGTTTGCATAGTGGTGAAGGGAGGGGATGGTGTAGGAAAGTGGCTTTATATACACTGGACCGAAGTAAAATCAGCCGAAATACGAATTCCGATTTACTCACCTGTAATCAGGGGAGACCTCAGTGCTGCATCTTTGAGCCCAGTACTGATCCCGAAAAGTAATTCTAAACGTACTTACCAGTAACTTAAATGTACTTACATAGGCTAACATTGACTGGCTTCACTTGGAAATTCTTTTAAGTGTGGAGTTTTTGGAATTTTAAAATAATAATCTAAAATCAGCCGAACTACGAATTCCGATTTACTCACCTGTTATCAGGAGAGACCTCAGTGCTGTATCTTTGAGCACAGTACTGATCCTGAAAAGTAATTTTAACCGTTCTTACCAGTAACTTGAATTTACTTCTTAGGATATCATTGCTTGCTTTTTGCTGACAAAGTTTCTGTGTCAATTTTTGAACCTTACAAATATTCCTCTAAAATCAGCCGAACTACGAATTCCGATTTACTCACCTGTTATCAGAAGAGACCTCAGTGCTCCCTCTTTGAGCCCAGTACTGATCCTGAAAAGTAATTCTAACCATACTTACCAGTAACTGGAATTTCCTTCTATAGGCTAACATTGACTGGTTTCACTTGGAAATTCTTCCAAGTGTGGAATTTTGGAACATTAAAATATTCACCTAAAATCATTCGAACAATGAATTCCGATAAAATTACCTGTTATCAGGAGAGAACCCAATGCTGCATCTTTTAGCCCAGCACTGACCCTGAAAAGTAATTCTAACCGTACTTACCAGTAACTTGTATTTCCTTCCATAGGAATCCATTGTCTGGTTTTCATCAGAAAAGTTTCTAAGTGTCTATTTTCACAAACTACAAATATTCCTTACAAATTGCCTATATGACATAAACACATTCTCTCAATTATTTATAGGAGATGCACCAGCACTGGATCCAGGATCCACCGGGGTGTAAGAAAAAGTAACAATAACACCACTTACCTGCTAAGTGAATTTCCTCCCATAGGATACCATTGGTGATTCTAAGTTAAAAAAATTCCCTGTCAACTTTTAAAATACAATAATATTCCTTAAAAATCACTACTGTAACCAAAATGCTTTTACTCAACTGTTTACAGGAGATGTCCCAAGACTGAATCTAGGATCCAGTACTGTGGTTAGAAAGTAATCCATAAAGTAACTAATTGCATTGAACTAGAAATTCCTATTGAGCTCAATGTTGCATTGTGTTTGAAATTGTGTTGCCCATTGCAATAACTGTAACTACTGTACTTAAAAGTCTATTGCCTATTTCCAAAGTATTTAAACTAAAGTAATTCATTCTGAGAAAGTATATTTTGTAATGTAATGTATATTGTAATTATAATGTAATTTAAAAAATAAAATATCTAACAATAAATAGTTTGAAAAAATGTAGTAAATCAGTATAAAAAAATAAATAAAACAATTAATACATTTACAAATTGTCATTTAAAAAACCTTTGACATTCACTGAATAAAACATAGGTTTCAGACATGTTATAGGTAGGAATCAGCATTTAAAAACCTTTGAAATTCACTAAAAAGAACCATAGGTTTCAGACATGTTATAGTTAGGAATTAGCATTTAAAAAACCTTAGAAATTCACTGACAAAACCATAGGTTTTAGGGATGTTATAGTTAGCTGGACATTTCACTCGTACAAAACCATTGAAATTCCTCCGTTATAGTTAGTTGTACTAAGTATAACTTGCTCGCTCGCAATCCACTACTGATGATGTCACATATTACATCATTCATGACATGGTCAGTGACATCACTGATGACATCTCAAATTTCTTTTTTTCAGTGAATATATATATATATATATATATATATATATATATATATTACCTACTGGCGGTCGCCAGTAGGTATATATAGTTAGGATTTTTTCCCTATGGGATTTTTGAAAATTCTATGTCTAATAACTTTGGCGTTTGTGGACGGAATTGGCTGAAATTTTCAGCAAAATGGAACATTTTGTTTCTGAGCAGCCCCTGGAAATTTGGGGGGAGTTGGTCCAGGGGGGGCCGAGAAAAAAAGGGGGTCCCAAAACGTGTTTTTAACATTGAGTTTTCCATAGGGCGGTTAGCCTCACTTTTAGCCCGAACGACTGAATGGATTTGCACGAAACTTGGCAAAATTGTAGGGACTGGTAGCCCGATGTGCCTTTTGTAGGTCTCAATATATGTGCTGCAGTGGATTTTGAGAAATTAACGTTCAAAAAAAGATATATATCTGTAAGCGCGGACCAGGCAGCGCCCCGGTTCGCGTACTTGACGCGTAACGGAACTTCGCGTAGCGAAGCTGATTGGCTCTCCGGTGTCTGTCAACATTCTAAACAGTCCGGAGCGGCCGCCATCTTGTCTCTCGGTAGGATCGAGAGACAAGAGGAGGCCAAAACAAAGGGGGAAATAACTATAAGGGGGCATATTAGATCCTCGCTGACCCCCTAGGTTTAATGTGGAGGTTTTAAAGGGGCCCCGCGAAGCAAAAAAAAAAATTTTTTTTTTTGTTTTTTTTCGTGGTTAGCGCCCGGTACGCGAACCGGGAAGCGTTCTGGGGAGCGTACCACAATGAAAAATGAATGATAGACTTTTCAAATGCTGTATGTTAATTGATTGTTGGTTTTGTTGATTATTTTTTATTTTTTTTTATTTTTTAAGCTTTTTTTATTGTGTTTCATAATTTATTAAACTTTCTAACATTTCATTGTCAGAAATTTCATAATAATCATGGAATATAGATTGTAGTCTCTGAGGTTGTAAAATGTCCTCATTTGCAAGGAGGTTATCTACTGCTTGTACACATTGCAGTAGTTCTTGGTCCCAAGTTTCATCCATAAATTCAATCTCATTTGGATCAATGATTTCTGTGTTGGACTCTGGAAGGACAATTTCAAATGAAATGTTTTGTTCACTTTCCATTTTCCCTGAAATTTGCATAAAAAAAATATATATTAGTAGAGGTAGGGCACTGTTGGGATTAATTTTAGATAGGCAGTTTTTAACAGAGAATTTATCTTTGGGCAGTGTATAGTATCAGAGTGGAAGTAGGAATATAAAAAAGTGTATCTAAATTTATAAGTACTACAGAGGGATAGTATATAACTAACAGAAAAAGTTTGCCATATTAACTTAAAGTGCACAATATACTTCAGTTTTAAAAATAACAACTTACCTTTAAAAAGAAGTTGAAGTTATTAATGAAAATGCTATTGAAATGTACACCAGGAAGTAGTAGTCAAAATGGCTGTGTTTCCTTCTCTTCCTTTATATATATTCGGGTACATAACCAATCAAATGTCAGGTAAAAAAAGTAGAAAATGAAAGTAACATTTTAATTGGTTGTCAATTCCAACATTTCAGATGTGTTTTGTGAAGTAATTTACCTCACGGTATTTAGAGAGGTCTACAGGCTAAATGGCTAAATGGAATTCCAATCAAATTTGTGAAAATGGGAGGGATTGGTATGTAGTATGAGCTAATCTATATTTGGTGAAATTGTCTCAAGTGGCTTTTCTGTGAACTACTTTCCCACCTTTTTTGATGGTGCGCTTCCCAGGGAGCGACCCGGTACGCGAACCGTTGAGCGCCCCGGTTCGCGTACCTTAAGCGTTCCGGGAGTCCACCATTTTGTGTTTCGGTCGAATTAAGATACAAGATGGAGGGCAAATAATGTTCAGAATGGGTAGAAGGGGGCACGGTAGACTTATCTTGACCCCCTAGGTTTTCTGAGGGTGGCTGAGGAGGTTTATATGTGCGAAAAAAAAACATTTTTTTAAAAAATTTCGCGAGGTTAGCTCCCGGTACGCGTACCGGGTAGCGCCCCAGGGAGTGTACTTTGTTGAAAATTAGTGAAAAAAGTTAGAGTAAAATAATAATTGTGAGTGATTAGATGTAGGGTAGCTCTGAGAAGAGCTTTTGGGTTTATGGTACATTTAGGTACTTATAAGTAGGTACCAATGCACATTTTTAAATTCAGAGTGAAAATTCTGTTGCCCTCATCTGAGAAGTGAACTCCATCTCCTCTGTAGATATCTTGCATGTAGTAACGCAAGTTATTGTTGTACAGGGAGCCCATTCCATGGTCTCTCATGTAAGCTGAAACAGATTTGTTTACATGCTTCCTCGACTTCTCAATTTGTGGACAAAATTGGTTTGACCACCTCCATTTCTGTCTTTGGCATATATTTGAATATACCAAGGCAGTCTGAGGAAAAAGTGCCATTAATTGCTCAAAGGTGTCCTTTAAAAGCATTTCCAGACCTACACCAGTCAAAGTGCCCAAGTCATTACCTCCACAGTGCACAATTAACAGGTCAGGTTTTGGCAAATGCATAAAGGTTTTCACCAATGGTATCAATTGGTGACATTTTAATCCTCTGTGGCCAAACCACTTAATTTCCACATCTTGTAAATTGAGGTTAGGTAAATTCCTGCTTTCAACGTACCTTTGAGCCCAGTGAATATAACTATGACCAACAATCCAGACAGAAAACATGGTGAGAGAAGGTTCTCCTGCAGTCAGATGAAGTGTGGCAATGAAATGGCAGTTGAAAAAATGAGAGTTTGAAATGAAAAAAACTGTGGAGTTTCTGTGTTCATGAAGCAGTAACAGTGATTGGTGGATTTTGATTGATGAAAACAGAAAGTTAGGGTGTACAGATGTGTTGTTTGAAAGATGTATTTTGAGTGGTCAATAAAAAATCATTAAATGAAAGAAAGCACTGGATATGCAGGTGCACTGAGAGTTCAGAGTTCAATTGCAACATTGTTGTGTGAACTTGCAAACACCAGAGTTTCTCCAAGAGGTGGTTGCTATGGAAAATAGGCAGAAAGGGCAGAGGGGGAAGGGTTTTCATTTGAAAAAAAGTGAGGGAAGAGTTTTGATTGGGTGACATGAGAAATATGTGTGAAGAATTACAGCATTTCTGTGCTTTTGATAGCTGCAGACTCTGGAGTGCATACCTTTTGCTCTGCTGAAGACAAATTGGTGTGTTTCTGAGACTGTTTTCAAACTCAAAGTATTTGCTAAGGTGAGAAAATATTTCTTTACTTTAGATAGAGAATAGTGTGCTTTAAGGAGAAAATTATGATTTATGTGGCGCAAATTGCTTGTAAATATGCTCTCACATGTGCATGGAAAATTTTGATTTTGAATGTTTGTGTTACATAGCCATGTTAAAAGTGACCCAACCATGCTGGAAAGCCAATCAAAAAATGATTTCATGTGTTTTAATGACATTTTAAGTCATTTTCTGATGTGCAGTGTTTAGAAATTATGATTTGAAAATCGTTTTTGTGGAAAAGGAATTGTTTTTAAATTCATGACAAGGATATAATGGTGTATGGTTCTTTATAAGGCAATTGACTGTCCCTGATGTTATTTTTGTCATTTTAGTGTAAGACCTTTCTCTGTGGCGCAAATTGCTTGTAAATATGCTCTCACATGTGCATGGAAAATTTAGATTTTGAATGTTTGTGTTAAATAGCCATGTTAAAAGTGACCAAACCATGCTGGGAAGGCAATCAAAAAACGCTTTCATGTGTTTTACTGACATTTTAAGTCATTTTCCCATGTGCAGTGTTTAGAAATTATGATTTTAAAATCGTTTTTGGGGAAAAGGAATTGTTTATAAAATCATGACAAGGACATAATGGTGTATGGTTCTTTATAAGGCAATTGACTGTTCCTGATGTTATTTTTCTCATTTTAGTGTAAGACCTTTCTCTGTGGCGCAAATTGTTTGTAAATATGCTCTTACATGTGCATGGAAAATTTTAATTTTCAATGTTTGTGTTACATAGCCATGATAAAAGTGACCCAACCATGCAGGAAAGCCAATCAAAAAACGCTTTCATGTGTTTCAATGACATTTTAAGTCATTTTCTCATGTGCAGTGTTTTGAAATTATGATTTGAAAATCGTTTTTGGGAAAAAGGAATTGTTTTTAAATTCATGAGAAGGAAATAATGGTGTATGGTTCTTTATAAGGCAATTGACTGTCCCTGATGTTATTTTTCCCATTTTAATGTCAGACCTTTCTTTGTGGTGCAAATTGCTTGTAAATATGCTCCCACCTGTACATGGAAAATTTTGATTTTGAATGTTTGTGTTACATAGCCATGTTAAAAGTGACCCTACCATGCAGGAAAGCCAATCAAAAAACGCTTTTATGTGTCTTAAGGACAATTTAAGTAATTTTCCCATGTGTAGTGTTTTGAAGTTATGATTTGAAAATCGTTTTTGAGGTAAAGGAATGTTGTTAAAATTTATGTGCGCCATATGCCCCCAAATTTCTTTTTTAGGGTTGCAGCAGGGTGTTCTTGAGACACCCCTGCACCTTTGGAATAAATTCCTAATTTGTGATGAGCAAATTGTTAATCGCAAATTGCACCTTCATTTATATGAGCCTCGTAGCCCATGGAAATGAATGGGTAATTTGCAATTAGCAATTTTCTCAAAGCAAATTTGGAATGGTAAAGAATCGCTATTTATTCCTTAAAATTCGCTTTTTTGGAAATGCAAAATAGTTATATGATACATATGGCGGTTGATGTCTAACAAGATAAGAAGCTTATGGATACATTTATGATGACTGGCGCAATGAAGTAGAAATCACTTACTTCATTGGTAGGCCTTTACAATAAATTATCTCCTCTGTATTCTTCATCAAGCGTAACTTTAATCTGCAATCCTGAGTAGGCCTCACCTTAAACAAACCTCTGGATAGGCCACATCTTATTGTCATCCTGAATTAATCATTTAAAATGCTAGGGACAGATTTATGATAGGTGTATACCTCTTTTGTGCCACTTAGAAAACATTGTCCATGGGGAAATGACTTAAAATGTCCTTAAGACACATGAATGTGTTATTTTAAAACGTTTGCAATTTTTTTGGGTCACTTTCAACATGGCTATGTGTCTGAAACAGTCAAAATCTAAATTTGCAATGCACAGGTGGGAGCATATTTACAAGGAATGTGCTTCATGGGGAAAGGTCTTATAATGTAATATGGGAAAAATGACATTAGAGATACTGAAATGCCTTATAGAGAAGCATACACCATTATGTCCTTGTCATAAATTTGCAAACCATTACTTTTCCACAAAAATGATTTTCAAATTATATTTTGAAAACACTGCACATGTGGAAATTACTTAAAATGTCAATAATTCAAAATTTGTGATTCCTTAAATGCAATGTATCCAAAAAAAAATAAGTAAAAAATGATATTAAGGATTTGGAAACTACCACCAACTTCTAGTTTGTGGTAATTTGCGAATTCTTTTCAAAAAGCATTTTTTTCAAAAAAAAAAAGGTCCCATATGACGCCCATACATGCCATTAGGGCATGTAGGTGTGCCATGTGCTCCCAAATTTCTTTTTCAGGGGTGCAGCAGGGTGTTCTTGAGATACCCCTGCACGCTTGAAAAAAATTCTATTTTGTGATGAGCTAATTGCTAATCACAAATTGCAACATTAATTCCTATGAGCCTCCTAGCCCATGGAAATGAATGGGTAATTTGCAATTAGCAATTTGCTCATTGCAAATTAGGAATAGTAAAGAATTGCTATTTATTCCTTAAAATTTGCTATTTAGGAAATGCAAAATAGTTTGATGGTACATATGGTGGTTCATCTGTAACAAGATAAGAAGCTTAGGGATACATTTATGATGACTGGCGCAATAAAGTGCACATTACTTACTTCATTGGTAGGCCTTTATATGTATTATCTCCTCTGTATTCTTCATCAAGCGTAACTTTAATCTGCAATCCTGAGTAGGCCTCACCTTAAACAAACCTCTGGATAGGACACACTTTATTGTCATCCTGGATTAATCATTTAAAATGCTAGGGATAGATTTATGATAGGTGTATGCCTTTTTTCTGCCACTGTGCGTCACTTTTATGATGCAGCGGTGGTGCATAATATTTGCTATGAGGTGACAACATTAAAAATTGATGCATTTAGGCAGATATGTCATGGTGTAAAAAAAAAACGTACCACATAAAACCCAATCAGCAGTAATGCAAAAGATGCACCATGTCGCAAGACAGGCCTCACTTGGGGCCATATGTATCAAGCTAATTAGCATTTGCAAAGATCAAAATTCTATGAATTTCGGCCTTTGCGAATGTTAATTAGACAAATGGTATGTATCAAACAACTTTGATGCAAAATAAGGAGTAGCAAAATTTGCTATTCCTTATTTTGCGATTGCACTGAAGCATTTGTAAATTTTGTGACTACTTAAATGCAATGTATCAAACAAAAACTATGTAAAAAATGACATTAAGGATTTGGAAACTATTGTGGTAAATTAGTGGTAATTTGTGAATTCTTTTCAAAAAGTTTTTTTCAAAAAAACAAAAGGTGCCATATGACGCCAACACATGCCCTTAAGGCATGTATGTGTGCCATATGCCCCTAAATTTCTTTTTCAGGGGTGCAGCAGGGTGTTCTTGAGACACCCCTGCACCCTTGGAAAAATTCCTACTTTGTGATGAGCAAATTGCTAATCGCAAATTAAACCTTCATTCATATTAGCCTCCTAGGCCATGGAAATGAATGGGTAACTTGCAATTAGCAATTTGCTCATCGCAAATTAGGAATGGTAAAGAATCGCTATTTATTCCTTAAAATTCGCTATTTAGAAAATGTAAAATATTTTGATGATACATATGGCAGTTCATCTGTAACAAGATAAGAAGCTTAGGGATAGATTTATGATGAGTGGCGCATCACCAGGGATGTGACAGTCATCCAGCGCCACTGTTCCGCCACCCATGTTGTGCTGCATTTACAATGCGGCGCAGCATGGGGCAAAAACGGCACAGATGCGTGACGCATCTGTGCCGTAAAGGTGGCGCATTGCTGGAGTTGTATCGCAAGTGCGATGCAGCTCCAGCAAGGCTCAGGGGTCCCCCATCTCTACAATGCTGCGTCAAGACCTATGCCAGCTTCAAGCAGGCGCAGGGTTTTGACGCAGCTTTCTCCTATCTGATTGTAAGGAGTGTGTTATGTTTTTGATCACTATTACTGATTTACTGTTTGATAATAATGTTTATTAACATTTTTTATTATATTTTTCCTCAGATTCAACTGCAGATCATTTCAAGATTTAAATATGCCTACAAAAATAAGAGAGATAAAGGCTGCAAAACGTCAAAGACAGCAGGAGAAAAAAAAAACGCAGCAGTCCTCTAACAAAAAGATTTCTCAAGCCATGAAGAAAGCACCGGGTAAGAGCTCTAAATATTTCATAAGAAATATTTCTAATAAAAAAAATATTAGTACAGAAAATGTTTCAATCCATAACACGAGAAGTAAATCAAATGGAAAGAAAAGGACAAATGAAAATGTTACTGCTAGAGCAAGAGATAAATCTGTGCATGATAGTAGAAGGAAACAACAGTTTAGGGAGATTCGTAAACGAATGTTCCGTAACAGGATAATTGGCAATTTGTTAAAAAATATTAAGAAAGGTCAACAGAAATTAGTTTTTTATAAGAGAAAAAAAAAAGTTGAGAAAGTTATTGATCAGGCATTTGAAATTAAACGTAAGTTATTTATTTTGATAATCAATAGAATTAGGAAGCTAAACAAGGCAATTTTTGATTTCAAAAGAAATAGTAGATGGAAGAGAATAGTTAATCGTAGTAATTTTTGTGAAGTTTTTTCTGGAGAATGGATACATAGTTCAAGCTGTGAGGCATTTTTTAATGAAGAGAGTTATTTCCAGGATAATGATTTGGTGCATGCAGTTGACATCAGTGGTCGTGCTTATGAAGTGAAAGATGGTTGTCCAGTTGAAAAAGAAAAACTTGTGACAACAGAGGCAGAAGAGTTGTTAGGTAATGAGGTTTTAGGAAGACGTGCTAAGGGTCCTGTGTACACCTGGAAGTGTAGTAGTATTTGCAGTGTGCGACAGGATTCCATCAATTTGCTTTGTGATTTTGTACGGTCATTTAACAAAAAAAGTTTGAAGCAGAAAATGAGGTTGTTGCAAGAATTAGATCCTTGCAGAGTAAGAGAAGTGACAGGTTTGCATGGTCATTCACTGGCTTGTCTTTCCAGGAGAGTATGCCAGAGTGTTTTTCATCATTTCAGGATGCTAGCAGTGCATCATAACAAAGTGAGGAAGTTAGTTAGAATGTTGTATTATGCTAAGAGTCCAGCAATTATGCTGAAACAATTATGCGCTGCTCTTTTGCATGGTTCTGAAATAGATGTGAAGAATATATGTGAAGAAATTGAGTTTTGTTACTTTGGAAGTAAAGAGGAGAATGTTGAAATTGAGCAAGAAGTAGAGGGTCATTTGGAAGATAGTGTACATGTTTCCAGTACAGATAATTTCCAGAGGGAAATTGCGACGTTTGACATGAAATCAAGTGAGAGGCCTAATTTCACTTGTGTGTGTTGTAGACGCACTTTTTATAAGAATCAGACTAAGTTAGTGGATTTATATGCAAAAAGTGAAAGGGAAAATAATAGTGAATGGAAGGATTTTGCAACATACTTGATGGTAGAAAATTGTTTTGATTTGGGATTGGATCAACGTGTGTGTACTTATTGTTGTAACAAATTTAAACAAAACCAGATGCCTGCTAGAGCAGTTCATAATAATCTGGAATTGGTTGAGATTCCTTCTGAATTGAAGGACTTAAATACTTATGAATCTATTTTGATTCAAAGTATCCATCCCTTTCAGGCTATTGTAAGAATGGAGCCAAAGACAGGGAAATTGCCTCCATCAGATTTACAGAGAGGATTAAAGGGAAGAGTTGTTTATTTGCCTCTAGATTTCAAGAAAAACATTAACACAATTGGAGTAGAAAAAGTGGAAGAGGAACCTCTGGTTATCTTAGTTAATGGGGTTCCGACAAAGAATAAGAAAATATGGCAAGATTTAGTAGATGTTAGGAAAGTTAAAAAGGCAACATTGTATTTGAAAAAAAATAATAAATACTATAAGAATGTATATGTTGCAGAAGAGGAAGTAAGTGAGGAAGAGGATAGCGATTTGTGTGCTGGTCAAATTGAGAAAGTAGAAACCTCTACTAGTGAAGAAATATATGAACATTATAGTGTTCATCCTTTGCATTCCAAGGAAGTCATGGGGAATGCTATTGAGTTGTTTCAAATGAAACAAGCCAAAGGGAGTCCCATTAGTGTTTGGGAGGAAAGTTTGGAAGCTCGGTGTTTCCCACAGCTTTTTCCAACAGGTCAGGGAGGAAGATATGATGAGCGACCTCATCAAATTCCTGCTTCTGAATACCGGACTTTCCGATTGTATGCAGGAGATGCTAGGTTTCGACAATGCATTCCCTATTTGTTTCATCTCCTGTTTGAAAGCGATCTGTCTGGACTGTCATATGCAGTGAACCACATCTTGAAAAGTGGTATACACATGCAAAACATCTCGGCAAGTGACTTTATGGATAAAGTCAATGTCCAAGATAGTATTTTGGATTCTCACCTGATTAATCTCATGGCGTGTCAGCGTGGTACTAATGAGTACTGGTACCGTCGTCATGGTGATTTAAAATGTATGCTGAGGAACTTAGGTACTCCCACATGGTTCCTCACTCTGAGCTGTGCCGAGTATGGCTGGGAAGACTTACTTGAATTTCTACGAGAGGCAAATGCTAACGTAGATAACATCGAATTCAAGACACCCGGAGAACTGTGCTCTTTGGATCCAGTCAATGTATGTAGGTACTTCAATCATAGATTTGAAGCTATGATGTCTTTCATCATGAATAAGAAGAATCCACCTCTTGGAGAGGTGTTGGATTTCTTCTGGAGAAAGGAGTACCAAGCAAGAGGTGCTCCTCATATACATATGTTGCTGTGGATCAAGGATGCACCTAAATTTGGAACGGATCCAGAAGACTCAGTGATGAGTTTCATCCAACAGTATTCTACGTGTGCTGTTCCAAACGCAAAGGAGAAGAAAAGCCTAAGAGAAAAAGTTCTGCGTTTCCAAAGCCATCGATGTGGAAAGTACTGCCGACGTAAATTCCGAAACAAAGACAAGTTCTACACCAAATGTCGTTTCGGCTTTCCACGACCGGTGATTTCTAAAGGAAGAGTAAACAGTTTGATGTCTTCGCTGCGACATAATGTGATGAAGAAATCACCTAAAAACACTTACAATTTGAAGAGGAACGAAGAGTCCAAGTACATCAACGACTACAACCCGGTGATTTTGTCCATGTGGAATGCTAACATGGATATACAGTTTGTGGCTGATAACTGTATGGCTGTGGCTCGGTATGTGACATCTTACATCACCAAAAAAGAGAAGACAGAATTGAAGGATATGTGGGAGGACATTTCCCATGAAAAGAGCCTCAGCAAGAAGTTGTACAGTTTCAGTCTGAAGATGTTGTCGCATCGAGAAATCGGAGCGTACGAATGTTCTGACCGGTTGTCTTCAGCAAGTCTCTATGCCAAGTCCAGGAGTATCGTTTGGGCGAGTCTTGGTCTTGCTGCAACGCGTAATCGAGTTCTCAAACCTGTGCGGGAAATTGAGTATTTGGCGGAAAAGGAGCCAAACAGTACCGACATTTTGAAGACAAACATGTTGGATACATATTATCCAAATCGAAGCAGTCACCTAGAGAATGTTTGTCTGTATGAGGTTCTGCAAAATTACATGTTTAAGAGGAACATCAAAGAAGATACTGAGAAAGGAGTGTATGCTGTAATAGGAAGTGAGGGATGTCTGGTCAAGCAAAGAAAATGCCACTTGATAAACCATCGAAAATTGAGTGGCGAATCTCCTGAAAAAAAGGAGTTTTTCTATTTAGCACTTTTGCAACTTTTCAAGCCTTGGCGTGCAGAAGAGGAACTGCTTGGAGATTTCCTCTGTTACGAAGACTCTTTCAATGCCGCCAAGGAGACCATAGAATGTCCTGCTTTTCCCAAATATGTAGAAATGTTGAATGCGGAAATTGAGCAGGAAGCAACGATTGCAGCCGAGATTGCCAGAGACAGTTCTCAGGACAGTCAGAGTTCTGCTTCATTGAGTCAGGATCCACTAGGAGGACCTCTTATTGAAAATGAAGCTGCCACTGCTATGAATGAAGTGGAAAGAGCCATGGCACATGCTCAAGAGGATGCGGTTAACTTAGAAGAGTTGGAAAAGCAACTTAACGTTGAGCAGAGGAAAATATATGACGAAGTTACCATGCAAATTGATCATGGATTAAGTCATGATAAGAAAGAGTGCTCATGTACGTCGTTGAAGCCTGTCCGACTGTACGTGAGTGGAGAAGCGGGAACTGGAAAAAGTTTCCTCATTAAAGCAATTTCATGCTATTTGCAGGAAAGGACAGAGTCATCGCTGTCTTGTGTTGTCACTGCTCCAACTGGACTGGCAGCACATAATATTAAAGGGATTACTTTACATCGTTTACTGATGCTGCCAGTGGAGCATGACAACAAATTAGAATATCACAAGCTATCTGGAGATGCTTGTTTTGAAGTTTCAAGAATCTTGAGGAAAATGAAACTTCTTATCATTGACGAAGTAAGCATGGTTTCCAATGTCATGCTTGCCTTTGTGCATTTGAGGATGCAAGAAGTTCTCAAAACAGAGTATGATGTGTTATTTGGTGGCAAACACATCATTGTTTTCGGAGATCTTCTGCAGCTGACACCAGTGAAAGGGCAACCTGTGTTCAAAATGCTCACGCATGAAGATACCAGGAAGTGCCTAGGCAGCATTGGCAACGTCAATATATGGTTAAACTTCAATTATGCTGAACTGCATGAAAATATGCGTCAGGCAAAGGATGAAGTTTACAAGACTATTCTACAAGATGTTAGAATTGGAAAAGTGACCGAGCATGGGAAAGAAGCTTTACATGCACGATTACTGTCAAATTTATATCCAGAACAAGATGTTGTGCCTGAGAATATTTTTCAGAAAATTACTGATAAGAAATCTGGAATATGTTTGATGCCAACTCTTGCAGAATGTGCAAAATTTAACAACAAAATGTTGCATTTAGAAAAGCAAGAGATTGTGAAAGTGGAAGCTATTGATAGAGTAGAGCATATGGGATCAACAATTATTTTGTCTGAGAATCTGAAAACAAAATTGGATTCATTAGAGAAGAGTATATCTAAAACTGCAGGTTTTGAAAAGACTCTGAATGTGTGCTTGAACTGCCGTATAATTTTAAGAAGGAATTTACATGTTGAAAGAGGTCTGGTAAATGGATCAATGGGTAATGTTGTTGATTTTGTGAAATACAGAAATAGAGATGGAATTGAATTTTTAAAAATTAAATTTGATGGCATTGAGGAAGTACAGCTAATTGCTTGTTGTTCTGCTAGATTTTTGCTTGTAAAAGACTTATATGTTCGCCGTAAGCAGTTCCCTGTTTGCTTGGCATATGCGGTGACAATTCATAAATCGCAAGGTTTAAGTGTAGACACTGCATTGGTGAATATTGGCAGTTCTGTGTTCAAGGAGGGTATGGCATATGTGGCATTGTCACGAGTTAGAACTTTATCGGGATTGTACTTGATTGAGTGTGATGTCAGAAACATTTGTGCAGATCTAGATTGTGTTAAGGAATACAATAGGTTAAGAAGAGAGTATGCGCCACATTTGCCTCAGTTTCCTTTGTTTGAGAAACGTCTGGTAGGCCGGAAACGAAGAAATGAGAACAATACTGGGGAGGTTGTAGCAAAAAGACAAAAAGTGAATGAACCTAAAATTACAAGCAGAAACAAAGAGGATTCTGTTGAAGATGTTGTTGGTTTTCAGTTTGAAAACAGTTCTGGTGTCAACTGCTATGCTAATGTAGTAATTAATGTTTTGTTTTCTCTAAAAAATGTAAAAGAAGAGATTGTGGTCAATTCTGATCAAAGATTTTGCAGTTTGTTAAATTCTGTGTTAGAGAAATGTACCACTCATAGAAGAAACATAGAAAGTGTGTCTGAAATTAGAAATCTGTTAGATAGATGTTCAGGCCAAACACAATTCTCTCAAAATATTCAGCAAGATTGTCAGGAGTTTTTAATGTATATGCTTGATGTATTACATGCTGAAGGTGTAGATGTAGATCAGCTGTTTGGGCTTTCTTATCAATGGCAGCATGACTGCGAGAACTGTATGGTATCAAGTACTACTAGTGTAGACTCAGAAAGATTTATATATTTAACTTTGCCAGACAGTAAATCAGTCTCCTTTAATAAGCTAGTAAAAGCTGCTAATCACAACATGGAGTGTAGCCAATGTAAATCTGAAATGATGTCCACATTATTTATACGAACATATGGCCAGTACGTCATTTTAATGTTCCAACGATGTAGGCCTGATGGAACAAAATTGACAACTTTAATAAAAAAATTTGTAGCTTCGCAGTTGTCAATATCAGGAAGGACTTTTGTAACTACAGCAATTATATATCATGACGGCCCTTCAATATCATCAGGACATTACACAGCTTATTTAAAGTCTAGAAATGGCTGGTCATTCTGCAATGATTCTGTTTTAATTTTCAAAAAAAAATTGCCGTATGACCTTAAAAACTCTTACCTGGTGTTTTTAAAACCAAAATTTTAGGGAAATAATCTCGGGATGTGCTCTGTGGAATTTCAAGAAGTTCTAATGGCTCCTACACAATTTGGCCTTGAGGATAAGTGTAGTTCAGAGACATAACTTCTAATCATAGGATTGGACATCATGGAGATGTATGTGCACTTTGAATGAGTTCAGAAAAACTGTTTCTTTTCATAAGCTAATTGAAGCAGCCAATCAAAACATGGAGTAGAGGGAATGTAAGTCTGCAATGCTGTCTACTGTTTTACATTGCTTTGTGATTAAAAGTGATGTAGAGAATTAAATAATTGTAGTACTCATAGAGGTAGTGTAAGTCTGCTTCATATTAAGCAGTATCAGTGTCATAGGAAATGTAGAACATGACTGAGCAAGAAGGGGAAGATATTACTATTCCAGGATTGTGAAAATGATCTTCAACATTTTAATTGTGAAAGTTGCGGAAATGCCAAATGATGGGATTGGCTTACAAGAAATCCAAGAGTTATAAATATCTCTGACTAGATTTGGCCTTGTGGAAAATAGTGGTAGAGAGCAAGAAGTCATTTATTGCATGTAACGTGTTTTTAAAAACGATGGAGGTTTTCTTTCAGAAAGTGGCGGGCTGAAAGTAATAACAGCACAAAAGAGTGTAAGCTGTTCATAGGACATCCTTGGACGTCATGGAAAGTAAGTTAACTTTAAGGAGTTCTGAATTTTAATTTCTGATGTTGTATGGGTTTTTTAAACACAATCATTTTGATTGTGTTTTTTTTTCCCCGCTGTTACATGATGAATACCTTCAAGTCACTGTTTTTAGTGAATTTTGATACATTCTGAGAACAGCAAAAATAAACCATTTAACATGTATAATTAATTCTGTACTGTTTGCATTTATGATGTATATGTAGAACTGTGTAGGAGGCATGGAGAAGGTGAGTTTTCTGTAAGTGTTAAATTTATTGCATGCAGTGCTGCACTTCTACGTATTCTTTCATATGCTGGACTACATCTGCACAATGAGATACCTAAGCAAAGGAAACACAAGTGATGTGATTGTGAAATGAGCAAAATAAATTGCACATATTTCAATTACATCACCTGTGTTTCCTATCATTACGAATCACATTGTGCAGATCAAGTTTAGGTCTGTCCAGGGAAACATAGGAGGTTTCTACTTTGTTGAAGAGTGCAGTGGACATGACTCACTTCATTAGTAGACTTTCACAGATATTATCTCCTCTGTACACTTCAACAAGTGTAAATCTCATCTTGAACTCTGAGTAGGCCTCACCTCAAACAAATCTCTGGATAGGAGACATGTTATTGGCATCCTGAAGCGACACTTTTCTGAAACAAGAGCAATGCAAAAGATGCACCATGTTTTAAGATAGGCCTCACTTCATCTGCATCAAGATACTGTTAGTTTAAAATGTATATCTTTAGGATTGTGTAGAGGACCTGGAGAAGCAGAAGCTTCTGTCAGTGTCAAAGTTGTTGAAAAACTATTTGTCCTTCAATATTTTCCCTTGTCTTTTGTAATTTTTAAATACATGTTTTAATATTTTTCAAATGTTGGTTCTCTCTTTCACAGATTGAAAGTATAAAAATAAAATGTGATTAATTTAACGGCAATTACAAGGTAAATAGTTGTACTCTTTTCGTTACATTTCTATCACATTCACCTACTATTAGATCCACTGCTTCACTTCTTTAATCCTCAGTTTCCTGCCTTTGCTACTTTCCTCATTCCTTTCTCTATTACCTATTTACTCAACTCCTTCCACTCTTTTTCTCAGTCCCTCTGTTCTCATAGTTCCTCAGTCTTGTTCACTCACTCCATCTCTATTACTCTTAGTGTCTGTGAATTACTTTCCCAACTTTTTTTTTTGGACCGCTTCCCGGGAAGTTGCCCGGTTCGCAAACCAGCAGCGTTATGGGAGTCCACCATTTTGTGTTTCGGTCGAATCAAGATACAAGATGGAGGGCAAATAATGTTCAGAATGGGTAGAAGGGGGCACGGTAGATGTATCTTGACCCCCTCGGTTTTCTGAGGGTGGCTGAGGAGGACCATAGTTCTTCACTCTTGTTCACTCTCTCTGTTTCTATTAATGTCACTGTTTATGACTGATCAAAAAAATGTTTTTTAAAAAAGAACAGTAACTATAAGGGAAGGAAAGAGACAGTTATGTTAAAAGAAAGACAGCTATAGGGAGTAAACTAAGGATACTGTTACCTACAATCCACTGCTGTTGATGTTACTGACCATGTCATGAATGATGTAATATGTGACATCATCAGCAGTGGATTGTAGGTAACAGTATCTCTTGTTTACTCCCTAGAGCTGTCTTTCTTTTCACATAACTGTCTGTTTGCTTACCTTATACTTACTGTTCTTTTTTTTTAAAAATATTTTTTTTGGTTAGCTGCCGGTACGCGTACCGGGTAGCGCCCCGGGGAGCGAACTAAGAGAAATAGAGGTTGGCAGAGTTCCAAATATTCTACCAATTTTTTTATAATGGGGAGGTAGTTCTGAAAAGAACTTTTTTTTTTAGGTTTTTGTTGTTTTATATATTTTTTTGTATTTTTTGAACATTTTTTTACTTTTTTTGTATTTTCTGAACGTTTTTAAAATTTTTTTGGTTTTTTTGGGGGGGGGGGGAAACAAAAACGATCCATTATAAAGGGCTCAACAGGAGCAAAAAAAAAAAAAAGAATTTATTTTTTGGTGCGTTTCGTACAAACATTAATATGATTTTGAATTGCTCGCAAAATCAAAGTGATGCTACTTTCTCTGTAGCAGATGAAAGTGCCACATTCCACGCACACTTGCTTTACGTGCCCAAACAACATTTGGATGTTTGCGATCATCTCCCTCGCCTCTGGTCCCGACACCTCTGGAACCACCGATCTTCTTGCCATTGGGAGGGGATTTTGTTGCTCGTCACGTAGCTGGGCAGCACTATAATTATTTGGGTGCCACCTACTCATATGCCGATGCATAGTATGATTGCCATAACTGTATTTTTTATCAGTGCCCCTTGACAATCTATCACCGCATATACGGCAAAACACGTAGCGTGCATTCACTTTCTTTTGCCCCTCAGGAATTCTGTAGAATTGCCAGATGTAATTCTCCTTTCGATTGTACCTCCTGGGCTCCTCTGGCAAAAACCTTGGCTCTTCCTCATCTTCCTCCTCTTCCTGTTCTTCCTCTTCTTGCAAAATTACTTCTGCAGGTGGTCCTCTCTTTCTTGGATTTGGTGGAGGTGGTGGGCTAGCACCAGCTGAAGCTACTAATGAAGCCATCTCAAAGTCTCAATAAAGGGTCTTTCTCTCACCAAGATGAAAGTCAGAGTGAGGAAAGAAGGAGGGGTTTTCATCATTTGGGAAAAACAAAAGTTCTAAACCAATGAAAAGTGTTCATTTTAGATCACATGACCTAGTATTACATCATTAGGAAACCAAAAGTGAAATGAACCAATGAAAAGTGTTATTACCGAGTCACATGACCTGCTATGTTTACGTTACGCGGTCGGCGCCGCGCCGCGGATCGCTTCCGGTTCGCGTACCGCTGCGCTTCCGGGTACGCGAACGTAGCACGTAATATGACGTATTACGCGAGAACGCGAAACGTCATGCTGACGCGAAGCGTCACGATGTTGTTTTGTAACGCGAGAGGTGCGCAAAAGGAACGTTTACCGGTTCGCGTACCGGGTCGCGCCTCCGGATTGAGCTAACGGGAAGCTAACCGGTACGCGTACTGGGAGCGAAACAAAAAAAAAATTAAAAAAAAATTGTATAAAAAACATGTAAAAAATATTTTTCTTTTTAAAGAATAATACATTGTAAAGGTTTTGATATTAGCTATTAAAAAACCAATGAAATTCACTGAAAAAACCATAGGTTATAGACCATATATAGTTAGGAATTAGCATTTACAAAACCTTAAAAATTCACTGAAAAAACCATAGGTTATAGACCATATATAGTTAGGGATTAGCATTTAAAAAACCTTACTTTACTCACACAAAACCATTGAAATTCCATATATAGTTAGTTGTACTAACTATATATCACGCACCCGCAATCCACTGCTGATGATGTCACATATTACATCATTCATGACATGGTCAGTGACATCACTGATGACATCACTGATGACATCTCAAATGACATCACTGATGACATCACTGATGACATCTCAAATGACATCACTGATGACATCACTGATGACATCTCAAATGACATTACTGATGACATCACTGATAAAATCATTCATGTGATAATACGATGAACCTCTTCAGACTCTAATATAACCTTAGATACACTCAGTGTAAACACAGACTCACAGATTGTCACTCATCCATGAAGTTACACACACACCTAGACAGTCATGCAAACAATCAATCACACCTCCATTTCCTTAACTATACAGTTAAACACACCTTACTTATTCAAACATATACTAAAACATATTTACTCACTTATACAATCCTGGATACAAGTTCACAATGATCCATACAGCCACTCACACATTCACTGGCTCTTATGCACAGTTATTTATATATGTCAACTCTCACATGTACTGTATTTTACATATGTACTTAATTTGACATGTAGCACTGAGATATCTATTCACTCACCAATACAGTCATGCACACAGTCAACCGCCCATACAGCTGTTTCCAACATGCACTTTTGAACCCATACATCTATGCACAGAGTCATACACTTCCCAGCCACCCACACACACACTCAGTCTCCCATACAAATGCTTGGGCAACCAATCAATAACCTATATAGTTACTCATATAGCTACTGATCAACACATGCAGCAGTTTACAGAACAACAGACATAATGATGCACAAATTAAGACAGTTTAGTCACTAACCCATGCACTCAGTGAGACACATTTAATCACTCACTCATACATTCAGTCATGCACCTACTAAATCCTTCGTCCAGACACTTATACATCGACTCATTCATAAATATGTAAGACATATTTTAACTTTACAGAAAAATACAGTCACTGGATGTTGTCATCAGTGATGTCATCAGTGATGTCATTTGAGATGTCATCAGTGATGTCATCAGTGATGTCATTTGAGATGTCATCAGTGATGTCATCAGTGATGTCACTGACCATGTCATGAATGATGTAATATGTGACATCATCAGCAGTGGATTGCGGGTGCGTGATATATAGTTAGTACAACTAACTATATATGGAATTTCAATGGTTTTGTGTGAGTAAAATAAGGTTTTTTAAATGCTAATCCCTAACTATATATGGTCTATAACCTATGGTTTTTTCAGTGAATATATATATATATATATATATATATATATATATATATTTATATATTCACTGAAAAAATCATAGGTTTCAGGGACGTTATAGTTAGTTGGAGATTTCACTCCTACAAAACCATAGAAATTCGTCTGTTATAGTTAATAGACCTAACTATAATTTGCGCCCCCACAATGCACTGCTGATGACATCACATATTACATCACTCATGACATGCTCAGTGACATCACTGATGCCATCACTGATGACATCTCAAATGACATCACTGATGACATCATCCAGTGAATGCGTGTTTCTGTAAAGTATCAAAAGATGTTATATATTACCTACTGGCGATAGCCAGTAGGTATATATAGTTAGGACCTAGCTACCACAGGAAATCCGCAACATTCTGTTGGGGATAACTTTGGCGCCGGTTAAGGAATTTGCGTGCAATTTTCCAAAATTTAGGCCAGCTCCGCTCCGCTTCTTCCCTGAAAGTTTCGGGGGGATTCGTCATGCGGGGGCCGAGACAAAAGGGGGTTCCCAAAACGTGTTTTCCCCATGTTAATTTCCATAGGACGAATAGACAAGGCTACAGCCCGAACTGCTGAATGGAATTACACCAAACTTTGCAAAATTTTAGGGATTGGTACGCAGAAGTGCCTTTTCTATATTTGGTGAAAATTGCTCTAGTGGTTTTTATGAAAATTAACTTCAAAAACACATATATATCTGGGCGGAGCCTAACCACATATCTCATCGTGAGATCTGATTGGCTTGTCAGCACTTCATCCAAGAAGTGTTGGCAGCCATCTTGGGACCCATATACATGACAGCACCTCATTAAAAAGCATTGTAGTTAATAGTTACATTATAAATCATTTGTTGATGGTATCATTTTAGGAATTGTGTTGTGTTCTAAGGTGATGTTACCATGTGAAAAAGCCTTCTGCTGGGATACCATGAATCATGTTTGAAAGAAAACTATTATCTCATGTTTTTCCCACAGTGGTTTAGAAGGGGTTCTATAAGCTAAACTGAAAGCATATTTTCTGTAAATTCACATTATCTTTCTCAGTCATGTGAGAATGAAGTCTGACATTCTCAGTAAAACATGTACATACAACAAGGACAGAGACTGTCAGTTGATTCCTTTGTGTTCTACTGCAGCCTCCTAGAGTGTTCTAAAGAAAAACTAGAGCACTAAAAGTCCTACTTATTACAAAGGTATGGCACACCTGAAGCCATCTTGATTGGAATGAAGTGGTAACTCTTAAAACATTTAACTTAAAAAGGAACAAAATGAGGTGGTATATTTTGCCATAGAAAGTATGCTTAGTGCTGCAGAAAGAAAAATTAGGGCACATTTTGAGTGACTTCTCAAATCCTCTTCTATTTCATAAAAAAATTCTGACATGCAGTCTCCCAAGATGGCCACCAGAGACAAAAGAGCCCAAATGTAGCCCAAATATCACCCAGATGTAGCCCAAGTGTAGCCCAATGACAGAATGTCCCAGAGTGTTCTAAAGAACAACAAGAGCGCTAACAGTCTTACTTATGACAAAAGTATGGCACACCAGAAGCCATCTTGATTGGAATGAAGTGGTAAGTCTGAAAACATCTAATTTAAAAAGGAAAAAAGTGAGGGGGTTCATTTTGCCACAGAAAGTATGATTAGTGCTGCAGAAAGAAAAATTAGGGCACATTTTGAGTGACTTCTCAAATACTCTTCTATTTCACTAAAAAATTCTGACATGCAGTCTCCCAAGATGGCCACCAGAGACAAAAGAGCCCAAATGTAGCCCAAATATCACCCAGATGTAGCCCAAGTATAGCCCAATGACAGAATGTCCCAGAGTGTTCTAAAGAACAACTACAGCGCTAACAGTCCTACTTATTACAAAGGTATGGCACACCTGAAGCCATCTTGATTGGAATGAAGTGGTAAGTCTGAAAACATTTAATTTAAGAAGGAACAAAATGAGGGGGCTCATTTTGCCATAGAAAGTATGATTAGTGCTTCAGAAAGAAAAATTAGGGCACATTTTGAGTGACTATTCAAATCCTCTTCTATTTCATTAAAACAATTCTGACATGCAGACTGAAACATGCACTTTGAACATCAGCAGCAGACTTCCCTGGTGAGCAGTAGCTTTACTACAGTGATCTAATGAGCAACTAGAGTGCTAACATTCAGAATTCATGGCAAATGTGTGACACATCTGAATGCCTGATTGATGGAACCAAAGTAAACAAGCATTGAAAATGCAATAGATCTCGCCCTTGTTTTAGTTAAAGCCATTCTGTTTGTAATGAGGTGGCTTTTTAGCTTTGCTTTTATTAGTGTTTTAAAAACTTTCATCTAAATAACATGCATATGTATGCATATATGTATATGTATGCATGCATTATTATTTGTATTTTTATAGATATGCAGATTATATATGTTTATATATGTATGTATATATATATATACACATACATATATATAAACGCATATGCATATATATGCATATATATATGTGTATATGTGTGCGTGTAGAGAGAGGTAGAGAGGTAGAGGTGTAGAGATAGAGAGGTAGAGGTAGAGAGATAGAGACTAGTAGAGAGAGAAGTAGAGAGAGGTAGGGAGGCAGAGAGTAGATAAAGTAATAGAGAGTAGAGAGTGAGTAATAGAGAGTAGAGAGTGAGTAGTAGAGAGTAGTAGAGAGCAGTAGAGAGAGTAGCAGAGAGTGAGTAGTAGAGAATAGTAGAGTGAATGGTAGAGTAAGTAGTAGAGAGTAGTAGAGAGTGAGTAGTAGAGAGTGAGTAGTAGAGAGTAGTAGAGAGTAAGTAGTAGAGTGAGTAGTAGAGAGCAGTAGAGAGTGAGTAGTAGAGAGTAGTAAAGAGTGAGTAGTAGAGAGTAGTAGAGAGTGAGTAGTAGAGAGTAGTAGAGAGTGAGTAGTAGAGTGATTAGAAGAGAGTAGTAGAGAGTGAGTAGTAGAGAGTAGTAGAGAGTGAGTAGTAGAGAGTGAGTAGAAGAGAGAGAGTGCGTAGTAGAGAGTAGTAGAGAGAGAGAAGTAGAGAGTGAGTAGTAGAGAGTAGTAGAGAGTGAGTAGTAAAGAGTGAGTAGTAGAGAGAGAGTAGGAGAGAGTGAGTAGTAGAGAGTAGAGAGTAGTAGAGAGTGAGTAGTAGAGAGTAGTAGATAGTAAGTAGTAGGGAGTGAGTAGTAGAGAGAGAGTAGTAGAGTAGTAGAGAATGAGTAGTGGAGAGTGAGCATTAGAGAGTAGTGGAGTAGTAGAGAGTAAGTAGTAGGAGAGTAGTGGAGAATATTCCAAAGTTTCGCACAGCACCACTTTCACAATAAGTCCAATCAAATCATATCACTTAGAGTCCTTATTGAAGCGCTGAATCTTGGTGTATATTCAAATGCTTTTATTTTCCTTAAGTTTATGTACCACAGCCAGCCAACACGTTTCGTTCTGTACAACAGAACTTCTTCAGGGGGTTCTTATTTCCTTCAAGTTATGTCGGTATCCTGTTGTCATATAACTAGATATTTCTTCAAAATGTTAGACGAGATGTAAGTGCATTCTTATTCAAAGTGACTAGGTATCAATTTTACCCACACAATTTGGGCAGACTTGAGTAATTTATAGCATCCTCAAAGTCAGTCTTTCAAAAATTCCAAAGTATAGGACGTGATAATCCAAATCCAAATGTTTCTCAAGAAAAGTCATTTTCAATCGTTCGGAATATCGGCGTTTGGGCAGATATGACCCAGGGACCCCCAGTATGCAAGGGGAATTAGTCCCCCCTCTGCAAACGCGCCAGTGGCCTGCGTTGCAGAGAGGTGTAAAAAGGGGCATAGCCTCATTACACCTCTGTGCAATGCAGCCCCCTGGCGCATACTGGAGGTTCCAGGTGGGCTAGTTGGCCCCCAGGGACCCCCAGTATGCAAGGGGAATTAGTTCCCCCTCTTCAAACATGCACGGGGGCTGCGTTGCAGAGAGGTGTAAAAAAGGGTGTGGCCTCATTACACCTCTCTGCAATGCAGCCCCCTGGCGCATACTGGAGGCTCCTGGTGGGCCAGTAGGCCCCCAGGGACCCCCAGTATGCAAGGGGAATTAGTTCCCCCTCTGCAAACGCGCCAGGGGGCTGCGTGGCAGAAAGGTGTAACAAGGGGCATAGCCTCATTACACCTCTGCAATGCAGCCCCCTGGCGCATACTGGAGGTTCCAGGTGGGCTAGTTGGCCCCCAGGGGCCCCCAGTATGCAAGGGGAATTAGTTCCCCCTCTTAAAACATTCACGGGGGCTGCATTGCAGAGAGGTGTAAAAAGGGGCGTGGCTTCATTACACCTCTCTGCAATGCAGTCCCCTGGCGCATACTGGAAATTCCTGGTGGGCTTTCAGGTCTTATATAGTTAGGAATTAGCATTAAAAAAAAACTTTGAAATTCACTGAAAAAAACATAGGTTTCCGGCCTTATATAGTTAGGAATTATCATTTAAAAAACCTTTAAAATTCACTCAAAAAACAATACGTTTTAGGGGTGTTATAGTTAGCTGGACATTTCACTCATACAAAACCATTGAAATTGCTCCTATATAGTTAGTTGTACTAACTATATTTCGCGCACCCGCAATCCACTGCTGATGATGTCACATATTACATCATTCATGACATGGTCAGTGACATCACTGATGACATCTCAAATGACATCACTGATGACATCACTGATGACATCATCCACGTGACAATCACATACACCTTTTCATACACTAGTAAAATCTTTCATCACTCCTTGTAAAATACAGAGTATCATATTTGAATCCATTGTTACAGCAATACAAGTATCTAAAAACCCACTCAGTGATTCATAGATGTATACACACATCTAATCACTTACCTGTAGATTCACTCATACATGCTGTCAATGAACAATAGAACACTATCAAAAATACTTATACACCTAAATCGACATTACACACCAGCACACATCCTATTCACATATGAAGTCATCCTACTCACTTATGCAAACATTCGATCATACTTACCTATTTACTTAGCTACACACTTATAAAAGCACAGCTTCATCTATTCATTTAGATAGTAAGTCATACTTAGTGAATTATAAAATCATTATTACAAGTATAAAGTTATCCATACAGTCACTCACACAATCATTGAGTCTCATGTATACTTATTTATATACAACAACTGACACATACACTGCCTTTTATTTTTCTAGTTTGTTGGACATGTACCATTGAGAAATATATTTGCTCATCACCACACCCATAAAGATATTCACTCACCCAAACAACTGTTAGAACACGTAGTTTTAACTTCATATATCTAGTGAATCAACTATTCACACATCTTTGGGCAGTCACACACTCCCCACCAAACCACACACAGATTCACTCTCCCATACAAATACTCAGTTAACTAATCAATAACTAATATAGCCTTTCACATAGCTAGTAACCAACTGGAGAACCAGTTTACACAACAACTGACAAAGTGATACAGATATTCAAACAGTTTAGTCACTATCCACTATATTTAGTGAGACACTATAAATTGGTCAAATAAACAGTCAATTACACTGCTACTAAATCCTCCATCCAAATAATTATTTTTATATATCCACTCATTCTTCAATGCAAATTGCTATATATATAATGCATATTTAAATAACGAAGCAAACCACATTCACTGGATGATGTCATCAGTGATGTCATTTGAGATGTCATCAGTGATGTCACTGACCATGTCATGAATGATGTAATATGTGACATCATCAGCAGTGGATTGCGGGTGCGCGAAATATAGTTAGTACAAGTAACTATATAGGAGCAATTTCAATGGTTTTGTATGAGTGAAATGTCCAGCTAACTATAACACCCCTAAAACGTATAGTTTTTTGAGTGAATTTTAAAGGTTTTTTAAATGCTAATTCCTAACTATATAAGGCCTGAAATCTAAGGTTTTTTCAGTGTATATAGATATATATATATATATATATATATATATATATATATATAGCAAGAACCTTCTTCCTCACAAGAAAAAGCAGGAACCCCGGGGCAGTAGTGGAAGCTCTTTATTTTGCGTGTTGTGGCGAATGCAGCATTTCTGGCTTGGATGTTAGCCGTCATCAGCGCCCGAAGCTTCCCACGAGTTCCAGCAGCACTCTGCTAGTCAATCCCATCCCTCTCGGCCTGGCAGTAAATAGGCCTGCTCCGCCCCCTGGTTAATGTTCGCACACCTGTGTAAGTTTCCCTTCAGTCTTGGGAAACTACTGGTCCCAGAATCCCCAATGTCCGGATTCTCGGAGGTATCGCTCGGGGAAAAATCAACACCCGTGGTGGATTTGCGGGGGTGTGGATTGCAGGGTGAATGGAATTGCTCCAGCTTCGCAGAACGCAAACAAAGTTCTTCCTCTGGTCCCCTCTCTCCGCCTCCGCTGTAAAAATCCGGAGATGCATACAACAGGGGCTGCATGACTGTGCACACCGCCCTGCGTACTGTACCATGACCGCACTCCTGCCTCCATTCCTCCAGACTTCACAGCGGGCTCTGAACCTTCCAATTAACATTGGCGTAGAAAAACTGCAAGAGTTCGTGTCAGCGCAGTCCGAGCACAAGTTGAGGCGGGGGTTCTCTGTAAGGCGTCACTGACCGACGCGCAAATTATGGCAAGAACCTTCTTCCTCACAAGAAAAAGCAGGAACCCCGGGGCAGTAGTGGAAGCTCTTTATTTTGCGTGTTTGTGGCGAATGCAGCATTTCTGGCTTGGATGTTAGCCGTCATCAGCGCCCGAAGCTTCCCACGAGTTCCAGCAGCACTCTGCTAGTCAATCCCACCCCTCTCGGCCTGGCAGTAAATAGGCCTGCTCCGCCCCCCTGGTTAATGTTCGCACACCTGTGTAAGTTTCCCTTCAGTCTTGGGAAACTACTGGTCCCAGAATCCCCAATGTCCGGATTCTCGGAGGTATCACTCGGGGGAAAATCAACACCCGTGGTGGATTTGCTGGGGTGTGGATTGCAGGGTGAATGGAATTGCTCCAGCTTCGCAGAACGCAAACAAAGTTCTTCCTCTGGTCCCCTCTCTCCGCCTCCTCTGTAAAAATCCGGCGATGCATTCAACAGGGGCTGCATGACTGTGCACACCGCCCTGTGTACGGTACCATGACCGCACTCCTGCCTCCATTCCTCCAGACTTCACAGCGGGCTCTGAACCTTCAAATTAACATTGGCGTAGAAAAACTGCAAGAGTTCGTGTCAGCGCAGTCCGAGCCCAAGTTGAGGCGGGGGTTCTCTGTAAGGCGTCACTGACCGACGCGCAAATTATGGCAAGAACCTTCTTCCTCACAAGAAAAAGCAGGAACCCCGGGGCAGTAGTGGAAGCTCTTTATTTTGCGTGTTGTGGCGAATGCAGCATTTCTGGCTTGGATGTTAGCCGTCATCAGCGCCCGAAGCTTCCCACGAGTTCCAGCAGCACTCTGCTAGTCAATCCCACCCCTCTCGGCCTGGCAGTAAATAGGCCTGCTCCGCCCCCTGGTTAATGTTCGCACACCTGTGTAAGTTTCCCTTCATATATATATATATTTTTTTTGTCGTCTTGGGGGCAGGGGGGTCTGCCAATATATCACCTTTTAACACCAAGCTCAGAGTGCCGTCTACTTTTGTTGAAAAGAAGCGAGCGTGTGTTGTCATATATATATACATATATATATATATATATATATATATATATATATATATATATATATATATATATATATATATATGTCAAGGTGTATTGAAGTATGATTCGGTGTATGAGTGTCTGATTGGATGATTTAGTAGGTGTGTGACTGACTGTATAAGTGAGTGATTACATGTGTCTTACTGAATGCATGGGTTAGTGACTAAACTGCATGAATGTCTTTATTAGTCTATTAGTTGGTGTGTAAGCGGCTGCATGGCTTGCTGAGTAGGTACATGAGTGTCCATATGGGTTATTTATTGGTTGTATGAGTATCTGTATGGGTGCCTGAGTGTCTTTGTGGGTGGGTGAGGGGTGTGTGACTCTGTGCATAGATATGAGAGTGGTTGTTTCTTTGGGTGTATGGGTTCAAGAGTGCATATGGAAACAGCTGTATGGGTGGGTGAGTGTGTGTATGGGTGTGTTGATGAGTGAATGGATGTCTAAGTGGTACATGTGTGAGTAACTACACATGTTTTAAAGCAGTATATGTGAGTGTTGAAGTATATAAATTACTATATGTGAGAGTGAGTGATTGCAAGAGTATCTGTATGGATGAGTGTGTGTTTCTATGAGTAATTGTTTAAGAGAGTAAGTATGTGTTAGTATCTGTATAAATAAGTGTGGAAGTGTGTGTATGACTGTATAAGCAAGGAAATGGGCGTGCAATAGTTGCTTTGCATGACTGACCAGGTGTATGAGTAACTCTTTGGGTGAGTGGCAGTGTGTGTGTCTATATGGGTGTATGAGTGAATATATTAGTGGCTGTAAAGATGAATGACTGTGTGTATGAGTGACTGTATGGGTTAGTGGGTGGATGTGTGTGTAGACGTATGAATCACTGAGCAGGCATTTACTAACTGCGAGTGGTCTGTCTATGGTTTTTATATTGGTGGTCTGTATTTTAGAGTGGGTTTATGAAAGGCTTTATTAGGGTAAGAGGAGGTGCATCAGATGATCATGTGAATGATGTCATCAGTGATGTCATTTCAGATGTCATCAGTGATGTAATCAGTAATGTCACTGAGCATGTCATGAGTGATGTAATATGTGATGTCATCAGCAGTGCTTTGCACGGCCGCGAGTTATAGTTATGTCTACTAACTATAACGGCCAAATTTCTATGGTTTTGTACGAGTGAAATCTCCACCTAACTATAATTAACCCTGGGCGTAGTTCGCGTAGTAGCGCTACGCGAAGCTACGCGAAGTGCACTTCGCACTACGCGAACTTCACATAGCACTACGCGAGCTGCGTAGTAGCATGTTCGCACTGTGCAAGATGCGTTTTCAATGATTGCACAGTGCGGACAAGCATCCGGCACTGTGCAAGCATTGAAAACGGCATCTTGCACAGTGCGAGCTGTAGTTTTCTGCTGCTCGAGTTGATTATTACTCGAGTGGCAGCTTTCTCAACGCGAACAGGTAGTTTCTCATTGAGAGCGGTCGCGAGCATGCGCAACCACTCACAATGAGAAACCTGACCTCCTCGCGTTGAGAATCTCGCCAGGATGTCATTTTGCTTGTTCGCGGTCGCGAACATGACGTTCAGGACCGCGAACAAGCAAAAAATGACCGCTGCACTATCCTACGCTGCAGTACGCATGTTCGCACTGTGCTACGTGTGAAAACTTCACAAACTCCGCGAGCGTAGCGTAGTGCTTCGCCCAGGGTTAACTATAATGTCCCTGAAACCTATGGTTTTTTTCAGTGAATTTCTAAGGTTTTTTAAATGCTAATTTCTAACTATAACGTCCCTGAAACCTATGTTTTTTCACTGAATTTTAAAGGTTTTTTAAATGAAAGTTTCTAACTATAACGTCCCTGAAACCTATGTTTTTTTCAGTGAATTTCAAAGGTTTTTTAAATGCTAATTTCTAATTATGCCTACAAAGGTAGGACATGTGAAGAAAGAGGAAGCAAAGCGCAGAAAGAAGCAAGACAAATGCAGAAAGAGGCAACAGAAGTCCAGAAAGACAAAGAAAAGTGCAGGAAGAAGAAGAGATGTGCAGAACGAATCAACAGAGGAGCAGAAAGTCCTCCAGTGCCCTCAACTTTTTGCTGATGGGTACTGGTGGTAACTGGCTCTGACTAACCAGGCCTAGAGCCAGTGCTAAGCTAAAAGACACTTAGAATACAGTGAAAACATCTACATACACTAGGGAACACTATACGCTGGGGTACCCCTGTGATTCGCATGACCTCCTCTGTATTTGCCATGAGTTAATGCCTGGGTCATTGCATGAGTACATGAGTAGTGAGTGGATGATTAGAGTGCTGCTAGGAGAATGCATGGTGATTTTATAAGTGCTTGGGTTTTGACGCAGTGATTGGATAAGCACATAGGATTGGCTAGGTGAATGGAGGACTGCATAGATAGTGCCAGGGAGAATCCTGGACTGCATAGGTAATCCTCAAGGTATTGCAGCAGTGCATATGTTAGTGACTGGGTCATTGCATGAGTAGATGGGTACTGAGTGGATAATTAGAGTACTGCAAGGAGAGTGTGTGATGAATTTATAAGTGATTGGGTATTGGAGGAGTGTTTGGATTAGTACATGGTAGTGGCTGGGTGACTGGAGGAGTGCACAGGGAGTGACAGTGTTATTGCGGGACTGCATAGGTGCTACCTGGGGAATTGAAGGAGCAAATGAGAAGTGTGTAAGTGGGTACAGGACTGTATGGGTAGGGCATATGGGATTTTAACAGTGATCGGTCAGTGCCTGGATCATTGCATGAGTACATAGCTACTGACTGAAAGATTAGAATACTGCAAGGAGAGTGCCTGGGGGAATTTATAAAAGCTTGGGTATTGGCGGAGTGTTTGGATTAGTACATGGTAGTGGCTAGGTGACAGGTTGATTGTTGGACAGCATGGGTACTACCAGGGGAATTGAAGGAGCGAAGGAGACGTGTGTTGGTGGTTAGAGGAGAGCATGGGTAGTACACAGGGATTGTACCAGTGCATGTGCTAGTGCCTGGATCATTGCATGACTACATGGGTAGTGACTGGATGATAAGAGTGCTGCAAGGACAGTGTATGGTAATTTTATAACTGCTTGGGTTTTGGCGGAGTGATTGGATGAGTACATTGTGCTGGCTGATTGATTGGAGGAGTGCATGGGTAGTGACAGAGGGATTTCTGGAGTGCATGGGTACTGCCTGGGGAACTAGAGGAGTGAATCAGTAGTGTATAGGTAGTTCGAGGTCTGCCTGGGAAGTGCTTAGGGGATTGTAGCAGTGCATGTGTTAGTGCCTGGGTCATTCCATGAGTATATGGGTACTGACTGGAAGATTAGAGCACTGCAAGGAGAGTGCTTGGTAAATTTATAAGTGCTTGGGTTTTGGTGAAGTGATTGGATAAGTACATGGTGCTGGATGGGTGATTGAAGGAGTGCATGGGTACTGAGAGGGTGATGGCTGGACTGCATGGGTAGCGTTCAGGGTATTGTAGCAGTGCACGAGTTAGTGCATGGGTCATTGCATGAGTGCATGAGTACTGACTGGATGATTAGAGTACTGCAAGGAGAGTTCACGGTGAATTTATAAGTGCTTAGGTTTTGGCAGAGTGATTGGATAAGTACACACATATCACATCAACCCCGCCCCCTCCCTTCATCACTGTGCAAACGCACCCCCTGGCAGGTTTTAAGTTGGGGGATTAATTCTCCTTGAATCCTGAGGGTCCCTGGGGTCAAATAGCACACCAGGTACCAGTGCCACGAAGCTGCGTGGCAGAGAGGTGGTCCAAGGGCATGCCCCTTTTGACACCTCTCTGCAAAGCAGCTCTGTGGCGCTTACTGGAGGTACCTGGTGGGCTAGTTGGACCCAAGGGACCCTCAGGATTCAAGGGGACTTAATCCCCCAATTCACAACGTGCCAGAGGGCCCGTTTGCACACTGGTGAAGTGAGGGGGTGGGGCCTGATGTGACAAGTGTGCAAACGTGCCACATTTTAAGTTGGGGGATTAAGTCCCCTTAAATTCCTGAGTGTCCCTGGGGCCCAAGTACCCCACCAGCTACCTACAGTAAGCACCAGAGAGCTGCAGAGAGGTGGTCTAAGGCCACGCCCCTTTTTTCACTTCTCTGTAACGCAACTCTGTTTCACCATGGAGTGTGTTTGCACACTTGTTAAATCAGGCCCGCCCCCTGCCTTCACCACTGTGCAAACGCACCACTGTATGGGCCTGAATCACAAAGTTTACTTACACTTTTGAGTAACTTTACACTTTTGAGTAAGTTAAATAAATTTCAGTATTCAAAAACTGCACTTTTGCAGTAACATACATTTTTGTAGTAACCTACACTTTGTATATCCAGTATAGACAACCACTGGTACTGCAACAACCTCCCGTAGACAATAGTCGAAAAAAATCAAAATGAACTACAAAGGTGTAAGTTGCTACAAAAAGTGCAGTTTGTAAATATCACTTTTTAGTAAGTTGTATAATACTACAACACTTACTACAAAGTGCAGTTTGTGACTCAGGCCCTTAGTTTTTAACTTCTGTAGTGTATGTCTAGCTAGGGATCAACTAGGGTGCTGTAAGTAGTACAGGTTGTCCGTAAAGAAAATAACACAGGAGAATTAGGTAGGGTCAGAGGCCACAGTTTAAAGACTTCATGGAATATGCAGCCCCATGTAAGACATTCAAAAACACAAAAATATCCCTAAGTCTAAAAAGGGAATATAAGTAATCATAAGCCAAGACTCTATTAAGGTGTACAAAAAAATATACAAAATGTGTACAGATTCCCATCACTCACCATTCCAGGTGACATGCTTCAACATCTGGGTCTCCTTTAACAGGGCTACAACTCCACCCTAATGATGGAGGAGCCCAATGATGTTTTCAATTTTGAAAAAACCGATGTGAGCAAGTGTATATAGAAAGTGTATGGGAAAGTGCAGTGCTCAAAGTGAAATCTAAAATTGAGGCGTAGTCAGACCCTAGGGTTTATTGTTGTCTGCTACAGTCAAAGGTTAAAAACAGTGCAAGGAGACAGTTTCAACAGATAGCTGTCTGTAACTATTCAATTGGTCGACATGTTTCAGCAAAGGCAGGCAAAGGTCTACCTGATGCTTTCTTCAGGACCCAATATATGATAGTGCTACTGCAACATTAAGTGAAAATATATGAAAAGGTGCAAAAAGTAACAATAAAGGATACACTGTGAAAGAATATAGCTCAGCAGTCTATTTCTCACAGTTTTCACTTCTCGTATCTGTTGAAGAATCTGTAGGAGATAAAAGAAATACCAAAAAGAGTCTAGGAGAATGATATATCTGTCCCTTTAAAAAGTCTATGCATTACAAAGTTAACATGTCAGACTCGCCCTCCAACTGGGCTCTGCCCAACAAGAAGAAACAGGGACAAACAGGGTCCAACACGGAATCGGACTAGTAATTATCCTCAGTACCAGGGAACTGAGTACAGATGAGGAGAATGTTCTCAGCCGAGGCCTCGGTTTCTTCCCGACAACAAATGGGGATCCCTTTAACACCAACTGGGAAATGGCTAATTTTTTCCGCAAGGTGAGATTGCATTTCTTCTTTGAAGAGAAAAATGATGATTCAGAGCCTATTGATATCAACACAGGATTGAGATAGAGGTCCACTTTTTATCCCCTTACTCACTTGATACCACCTCAGGTCCTTACATTTGAGAAGGCAGTAAGCGATGGCATCTCACGTATTCTAGAAAAAGAACATAAGAAATTCTCTAATTTAACCAAAAGGGAAGAGATAGCCTTACAGAGCATTATGTCAGACTCTAAGATCACTATTAAACCAGCTGACTAGGGCAGAGCTATAGTCCTTTTAGATACTGAAACATATCGCGCAGAATGCCTGAGACAGTTGGGAGAGAGAAAAGCGTATAGACCTGTGGAGTAGGGGTATGGGCGGGCCGGAATAACAGGCGGGGAGGCCGTATGAAGTGCGCTATGATCAGCAACTTTTATTTCAAAGTCAGAAAAAGTCTTTTAAAGTATAAATGGTGAGTGGTGAGTCCCAGTTGGATATGCAAGGCTGGAGTCGCCGGAATGCGGGCCAGGTGGGTTGGGGTCGTCTGGATGAGCTCCACGTCCTTGGCTCGATGTTGTCTTGTCCACGGAGGGTACAGGTGTTCCTTGGAGGTATACAGGGGAGAGAAAAGTACAGGGCGGTTCGACCTGGCGAATGGACTTCGGAGTACTGCCACCAGAACCGGGGAGTGAGGGACTTGAAAACGAACGTGGGGAAGGGAAGGTAGGGTAGGCTAGGACTAGGAAAGCAAAAGAGGGAACAGGAAGAGGGTGTTTTATGTGGGGGAACGGTGCTCAGGTTTTCTACGGTGCCCGTAGTGGTTACCTACAATTTACAGTGATTCTGGGGTCGTGCAGATTGTGCGGTCCTTATATACATTATATAACATACAGCTACAAGGGAACACGGAGAAAGGATTGAGAGTACTCACGTGCCCCGCCGCAACTCTCCTCCGAGTTGCGGCCGCTCTCCAGCCACCTCCTGAGGACGCCACCAGTCTTTGGACCAGACGTCCTCCTCCTCGTCCTCGTCTTGATTCTTCTGCGTCACTCCGCTCACCGCCAGTGGTCCATCGCTTGCCGCTGCCTCCTGCCACGAGTCCGCTGCTGGGAACCGCTTTCCTTCCTGACTGTCGGCTTTTCTGTGTTCCGGGCTGTTCTTGGGGAAAGCACTTCCGGGGTCAAAGGCGTTCACTTCCGGGGGTTTGAGTGCCGCTTCACTTCCGGGGTCAATAAAGTTCACTTACTCTCCTTCGTTTTTGGCTGATGATGCTGGTTCCTGTACGGGAGGAGAGAGAGAAGGAGTCCGGGTTGATAGGGACGCTGTACGACCGGACTCGGAGGTCAGGGATCCCGCGCTCGGATGTCGCCCTGGGGAGGTACGGACTGTTTCTTCTCCACAAGACCTTTGAAAGAAGATCCCACTAAGAGAATTAAATCTAATGTTATGTTATGTTATGTTAAGCATTTTGTAAAGCGCAACAGCTGCCCAAGCAACAGGGCGTCCCGGCGCTAGAACCAACATAACCAACTAGGAGGAAGAAGAAGACCTACAGGGGGGGGAAAAGATGAGTTTTGATAGCTTTGCGGAAAGCTAGGAGGTTGTCGATGCAGCGGATGTGGGGGGGGAGGGAATTCCATAACTTGGCTCCTAGCAGTCTGAAGGAACGACCTCCTATGCGACAGAACTTGGTATAGGGGACCTCGACTAAACCTTGCCCTTTAGAGCGAAGGTTGCGTTGGGGGTTGTAGGGTGTGAGCAGCGGGCGCAGGGGCTCTGGTCCTTCAAAATTCAGAATTTTAAAAGCAAAAATGAGGGCCTTGAATTGGATGCGAGCTTCCATAGGCAGCCAATGCAGTTTATGGATGGTAGCTTTTACGGAGCACTTTCTGGGTAGGCCAACTATTGCCCTGGCGGCGGAATTCTGAATCCGTTGGAATCTCTTAATTTCAGCTTTATTGGCTCCTAATAGCAGCACACTGGCATAGTCCAGCCTGGCTAGGATGGTCGATTGAACAATCAATTGCCTCGTTTTTGAGTCGAAGAAGCCTAAGATGGGATTAAGGCTTCTCAATAATCCAGTGCAAGTTGCGGCAACTTTCATAGTATGAGCCTGGAACTTGAGTGTCGAGTCCATCCATACTCCTAGATTTTTTACCAAAGTTTTAGGGAGGGGGGCCGGACCCAATGAGCTGGGCCACCAGAGGTCACTCCAGTTGTTGGTGTTTTTACCCATGAGCAGCACCTCAGTTTTTCCTCCATTGAGTTGGAGGCAATTCGCGGTCATCCAATTGGCCACTGCTGTCAGTCCATCCCTAAATCTAGTGGCATCGGGGGACGGGGCTTCGTTGAGGCTGATGACCAACTGAGTGTCATCAGCATACGATGTCATTGTGAGGTCCCATTTTTTGGCAACTTCCGCCAGAGGTTGCATATACAAGTTAAAAAGTGATGGGCTAAGGGCCGAGCCTTGTGGCACCCCTTGTCCTATGTCTTGGGGTTGGGAAATGAATGGGGGGGCAGATACCTGGAAGGATCTGTTCGAGAGAAACGACCGGAACCATTCTAGTGCCGAATCTGTGATTCCGATGTTTTCCAGGCGTAGAAGTAGGATATCATGGGATACCGTATCAAAGGCCGCGCTGAGGTCGAGCAATATCAGCGCGGCACTTTTACCGGCATCCATGATTTTCCGCAGGTGTTCTGTAGAGGTAAGGAGAGCTGACTCCGTACTGTGACCCGGTCTGAACCCGTGTTGGGAAGGGTCCAGGATGTTGTTTGCCGCCATGTGGTTATTAAGCACTTTGTTTGCATGGGCCTCCGCTAGTTTCGCTACCCATGGTAGCAATGATACCGGCCGGTAATTCTCCGGTTTGGAGGGGTCTAGGGTGGGTTTCTTTATAATCGGAGTAATCCAAGCCTGCTTCCAGCAGATGGGTACCGTGGCCGTGGCAAAAGAGAGATTAAGGAGTGAGGTTAAATAAGGGAGGAAAAATTCTAGTTCTCTCTGAAAGTATACTGGCCTCATAGGATCTGCGGGGGCGCCTGATTTTACTTTCCTGCATATTTTATTTAGATCCTCGCAAAAGATAGCTGGTATGCAGGAGAGCCTAGAGCCATCTAGAATTACCTTGGGAACATTAATGTCCTCTGGAAGGTTGTGGTTGAAGGAATTATAAATTTTCTTTACTTTTTCCGTGAAAAAGGTGGCTAGCTCTTCACATTGTTGAGTAGAAGTGATGTGAGAAGCGGGTTTGTCTCCATTCTGTAATTTTTTTACGATTTTAAAGATAGTTTTTGTAGGATTGGGGCTTATCTTGATCTCATTCGCGAAAAAGTCTGCGCGGGCTGTGCGTATGGCTTTATGATACGATTTGAGCTGGTCTAAATAAGCATTTTTGTCCTCCAAAGTGTAATCCTTCCTCCATCGATCATGGTGGAAGAAGCTTTAAGTGAAGGATGGATTACAGCACATGAGGCTATTTATTTACAAAATAGGCACCCAGTTATGCCCTATTTCTATATCCTCCCTAAAGTTCACAAGCCCACTAGACCACCTCTGGGTCGTCCCATCATCTCTGGGATCAGTTCACTTCTTGAACCACTGTCTACTTTTGTAGACTTTTTTCTTAATCCAATGGTGAAAAATATGCCCACCTTTTTACAGGATACAGCTGATGTACTTAGACTTCTTCCTGATGTTGAGTTTGATTATGAAACAGATTTACTTGTACCTTTTGACGTTGGATCATTATATACTTCTATCCCCCAAGATGAGACACTCGATAAAATCAACTCATTATTAGAACAGCGGGATCTCAATTCCATAACTCCCACTCACTTCATCATGGCCTGTGCACAAATCACAATGAAAGACAACTTTTTTAGATTCGAAGATACTATTTATCTTCAAACGTCGGGTACGAGCATGGGAAGCACTTTTGCTCCCAGCTTGGGGAATCTTTATGTGCATGGATTCGAAGAAGACCACGTGCTTAATGAATCCAATCCTTACCGTGAATCTATACGTCTTTGGAGGCGATATATTGACGATATTTTTGTCATCTGGCGAGGTGACAAATCCAGTGTCAATGAACTTCTGACCTGGCTCAATAGTCGCAATGACTTTCTTAGATTCACAGTTGAAGCTGATTAGCACAAACTGCCCTTTCTAGATCTATTGATTGTGGCAACTCTGAGGGGCTTAGAAACGGAGCTCTATACCAAACCCATGGCTAGGAATTCCTTGCTGAGCTATAAGACCAATCACTCCAGGGCATTAAAATAAAACCTGCCCTATGGCCAATTCCTTCGTATTCGCCGGAATTGTTCCACCAAGGGCAGCTATCTCAAACATGCCCAGAAGCTCACATCTCATCTGATAGAAAGAGACTATCCAGTTAAACTGGTGCGTAGTGCGGCCAAGCGCGCCGGTAATAACAACAGAGAAGGGATGTTAGAACCTAGAACATCGAAAGAAATTATACCTAGGTGGACCTATGTAAATACTTTCAGCACGGTGTCCAATGAGGTAAAAAAAAACTGTTAAACGACACTGGAAGATACCGAATATTGGAGGGGAACGTCTTCCAGATCCACTGTTTGCTTTTAAAAGAAACAGCAATTTGCGTGATAAATTGGTGCACACTAGACCACGCAATATGACAGCCCAGACCCAAGATACTATATGGGGCTTACCGGCCCTGCAGGGACATTTTCCCTTTGGCATGTGCAAGGTGTGCCTCCTAACCAAGAAATCAAAATCCATTGAGATCGGGACCGATCGACCATGGATACAGAAAAAACTAACCAATTGCAACAGTGAGAAAGTGGTCTATTTAATCTCATGTTCCTGCAACTTGAAATATGTAGGGATGACCATGCGGATAATTAAGCTCAGAATAATGGAACATATGAGCACCGTAAGGTGCAAAAAGCAAGCTACGCGCTTGACGTCGCATTATCTAGAGATGAATCACCGCCCAGAAGACATGATCTGGACCATTCTTGAGAAACCTTTTATCCCTTAGCACATCACTGATATTTATTTATTTTTATTTATTTTTATTTATTTAGAAGTTTTCTATAGCGCTAACAAGACCCGAAGGTATCAGAGCGCTTCACAGTAGTGGGCATGAAAAAGAGAACAACATGAAACAAACCCAATAAAAGCAATCGGCGACAGACAATTTGGAAAGAAGAAAAGTTCGGACAGCAGGGCTTCTCAGTACTGGATTCAACAATAACGCATGGATTCTGAGACGTTTGCAGCTCCAAGTTATCCATAACCAAGGGAGCGGATCAGGTACAAGGATTTAAGTTGGCTCTTGAATTCTGCATAGGACGGTAGAGTTCTGATGTGCGGGGGGATGGCGTTCCATATTTTGGGGGCATTTCCTGAGAAAGAGCAATCCGCAGTTCTTTTCCTTCTGGTTTTTGGTAGGATGAGCAGCAGGGAATTAGAGCTTCTCAAGTTTCTGGCTTGGCCTGCTTTTTTGAGCTTGTTAGCCAGGTATTCCGGTTTGCCGGTGTGGAGGGCCTTGTGGGTTAGGCAGGCCGTTCTGAAGGTACTTCGCATTTCCACAGGGAGCCATTCGAGTTCTTTGAGAGCCGGGGAGATGTGATCATATTTTTTGCAGCCTGTGATCATTCTTGCTGCCGCGTGAAGTGTTGTTTTTAGTGGAGCCAGGTGGGATTTGGGGATGCCTGTTAGGATTGAGTTCCCATAGTCCAGTCTTGATAGAACTAGAGATTGCGTGGCTAGTTTGAGGTCCTTGTTGGGAATGTAAGGTTTAATTTTGTTCAAAAGTCTGAGGTTGAAGAAAGCGCTTTTCGCCGAGTTCTTAATGTGATTTGACAGGGTTAGTTTAGGGTCTAAGGTGAAGCCCAGGGATTTAACGGAGTCGGCTAGCGTGAGGTTACCCTTGAGAGCATCGATCGACTTTAGCCACTCGATGATTTGAGGGTTATCTTCTTTGTTTGAGATGAGGAGTGTTTCTGTCTTATCGGGGTTGAGTTTCAGGTGATTCTTTGTCAGCCAGTCTTGAACTTCATTTAGGACATCGTTGAGTCTCTGGATGTCTTTAAGAGAGGAAATTTCCAGGTAAATCTGCGTGTCGTCCGCGTAGAGGTGGAAGTTGATGTTGGCGTTCCTGAGTAACTTAGCGAGTGGTATATCTAAGTTTCTCTTGTTAAGAGAACAACGGTGGGTGTTCAGACTTAAGACTGACACGAAGGGGCTGAATGATTGCATCCCATGGTCCATGCTGTAATAACATACGATAAAGTACGCTATTGTTAGATAACAGCGACCAATTAAGATTGTGACATTCTGCTTGCACATATATATACGCCCTTATACTGATCACTGTATGTGGTATTTTCATAGTTGTCTTTAGCCTTTGGTGCATTATCTACTACACTAGTCTATTTCTGCACACTTTTGATTACTTTGAGAAGTAATGAGTAGAACCTTTTTTAATTGTATAAACTCGCTAACATCTAGGTTTTATACAGTAATCTGAGTTGTAAACTGGTTTTTTACACTTATGACGGGGGGTGTTCAAGACTAATGTATCCATACAGCACATCCTTCAGTAGTGCAATCTGAGTGCTTCCTTGGTCCAAAATAGCATTTCCATCTTCATTAAATAGCGCCAGTATTAAGTCAGCAGGCAGTCCCACACATATTTACCTGTGGAGGGGTAAAACCGGGCTTTAAATACATGGCGGACTACATTTCCCATGATTCCGTGTAACGCGCATGCTCTAAACACATCATCACGCGCGAGCACGTGATCTCGCGTTACTAACACCGGATAGCAGATAAGAAGCAGGAAGTAATGGAAGTAATGGAAGGCTCTTTATAAACACCGGGTCGTCCAGGCATCTGTACCTCCCCGACGGCTTTGATGACCGCCAGAGGTACCGACGGCCAGGTAAGGACGCTACAGGCACTGTAGCCTTTAAAGTTCTAAATATGCCTTTGTGTAATGGCCACTATTGACGGGGCTGCAATGGTGAAGAATCGCTTGCTAGAATGTTACATGGCTTTACCCCTATCCCATTTTAATTATATAGTTAGGATAGGTTGTTGGGTGTTGACTATACTTTGGCCAGTGCATTTTTAAGGCTTAATACTTATTCCAAAACTAAGGAGGTGACATGATCACTTTGGCTATATATAGACAGCAACTATACCATGAGCACAGGGAGGTTGCTTTGTTTTATCATTAAATATACAGGGGCGACAAGCTTGAAATTCGACAATCACACATTTTTAAGTAAATAAGGCGATATGATGACGCTTGTTGCATACAGCTTGTTGCATACAGGTTGCTGATATTTGAGCATGTATTCATACAGTTTGCTCTAGTCCCTCATGAGACAAATATGGGAGACATGGTTGAAGCTAATACTTGTTATATAAGCGCGTTTTTCTCATAGATTAAGTCTGCATATTGCCTATGGAGTACTTGGTACTGCGAATAAGGGTCCATGTAACTGCACAACTTTGGTTGGGTTGTACTGTTGTCAAGGATACCAATTGTCAAGATGCTGAATAGCAGGGATGACATTCCCCTATGAGGCGCATATTGAAAGCATTATGAATATCTTGGGTGAGAATTTACTTTTGTTGTCACGTATTGTAGAGATTTGAATGGAATGTTTAGAGTGACCAAACCACCATATAAATGAATATTTTGGTGTATTGTGTTCCCCTTTAGAGCGGTGCCTCCTTTGTCCTGAGCTGTTGCCAGGTGGGGTGAGGTATTTTCTCCACACTTTTGAGGTAAGATTAGGTGGATTAGAGCCCAGTTGGAGGGCGAGTCTGACATGTTAACTTTGTAATGCATAGACATTTTAAAGGGACAGATATATCATTCTTCTAGACTCTTTTTGGTATTTCTTTTATCTCCTACAGATTCTTCAAAAGATACGAGAAGTGAAAACTGTGAGAAATAGACTGCTGAGCTATATTCTTTCACAGTGTATCCTTTATTGTTACTTTTTGCACCTTTTCATATATTATAGCCTTATAGCCCGCCGTAGAGGGCTATACCAGCTATTAAAGGCCCTCTCCAGCGTTAAAGGCCCCGAGCCGAAGGCGAGGGCCTTTAACAAGGGAGAGGGACTTTAATAGCCCGTATAGCCCAGCTACGAAGGGCTATAAGGCTATTAGAACATTCTGCCACTAGAGGGCAGAATGTTCTAACAAAAAAGAACAAAGCCTTATGGGAGCGTGAGGGGATTGGAATCCCCTCAGGGTCCTTGAAGTCTTTGTTCACAGCTAGAGCTGTGAACAAATAATCATTTGAATGTTGGAGCTCCAGGCTTCTACCAGCCATTATAAGCCCGGAGCACTCCTTTGTATTCAATGGAGGTCCCAACATTCCAATGTTCTAATAGTTTATAGATAAGCACATAGTGCTGTATGGCTCAATACAATACTGAAACAGTAGAGTGAGAGTGATTGATGAAAGTGTAATAATACAGACTGGAGAATTCAATATAGAAAACACTAGTTTGTAGGTACATAGAAGACTGTAAGGATAGTCAATGGAGGTTTAAAGCAGTCCGTAGCCTAAGACGTACTGTCCTCCATGAATATTTGGATACTGACTAGATGATTACAGTTCTGCAAGCAGACTGCCTACTGAATTTTAAATAACTTCATTTTTAGCACAGTGCATACTGAAGGATATTCTGTTGAATAGCTCTGTACAATACGGAATCATCAATCACAGAGACTTTGCTGTAAGTCAAAGGATATACACGTGGAAATAAAAATTATAAAACACAAGTTTGCTGGTGCATAGAACAGTGCATACATAATATATAAAGGTTTGAAGCAGTCCATGCCCTAAGACCCAGTTTGTACCATGAGAACTTCTTGGATACTAGCTGAATGATTACAATTCTGCAAGAAGAGTCTCTCAAACCATTTTTATTTTTTAATCATAAATGTATTTTTGTAACATTTCATAATTTAATAGAACTTCCAGCATGATTTTGTCTGAAATTTCGTTTTCTTCATCATGAATTTAAAAAGTCATATCATGAAACTCAATGTCGTTAACGCTTCAAGAAAGTTCTCGTCTAAAGTTTCATCTAAAAAATCACAGGTAATATCTCCTGCACCACTACTTTCTTCTTCATTCTCACTCTCCATGAAAGGTATATTTAACTCTTCTATCAGAGAGTTAGTAATTTCAAAACTCTGTTCCATATTCTTCCGCTCCTCTTCCATAGTGAATTTTATTATGTTGTTGTTCCTTGCAGAAAAACATAAACACTTCATTTTATCATTTTCCCTAATGCATAATACAAAAGTAGCTTTATCAACTATTTTGCTCTTTAACAAATATTATGCGAAAACCATTCTCAACTACTTTATATGATTATATCTATAAAATTTGCTTATATGAATTTTTAGTTATAAAATGTCCTTACATTTTCAAACCAGTCACTCTTTATCAGTATAAAAAAAACTAAGGCTATTATACTAAAATGCAGTACTAAAAAAAGTAAAAAATATCTATTCAGCTTACCAGTTCCAAAGCAGTTGATGTGTAGAAGTAAAATACAAAGAACACAGGTACACTCAGTATATATCTTTTTTAATTTCTTCAAATGTGTTTCAAAGATACAAACCGTCTTTACAAACTTTTGTACACCCTGGACGTTCTGTTACTTCACCTCTGTAGAAGTACATTCCATAGAATATTTTTGACTGTTAGTTATACTTACCTTCAATAATTATTACAAATTTAGCATCTGTAGAAGACTAAAAAAAAGAGTTACAATTTATCTTTTACAACACAAAATCATTTCTAAAGCATTTAATTTGCCTTTTTTGCTGTTCTCAGAATATATTGAATTTCACTAGAAACAGTGAGTTCAATAGTACTCATCACATAACAGCGGGAAAAAAAGACAATCAAGAAGATTATCTAAAAAAAAAAAAAACAACAATCTCAATAAGAAACTAAAAAATAGAAATAAAACCTATCTTAAATGTTTTTTTCTAACACCAATTTCTTACGTAACTATGAGGTATGTCAAACAATCCTGAAATAACAGAACACCATCATTAATTTTATTCCATTATAAAGAATGTTTCTTACAAATATATGCTAACAAAATTTGGAACAAAAAGTTATTAAAGTTTACACATACTTTTCCGCATGGCCAAATAGTCTGTGTGAAATTCTTAGTTTGAAAGTTGATCAATACTAATTCTGAACATCTGCCTTCCAGCCTTCTGATCCAAAACCACTGAGATCATTTGCACCGTCCCCCAGTGCTGATCTCTCAGCCCAACGCTATTCAATTTCTTCATGACCACCCTCACACAAATAGCCAGCCATCTCAACCACAACATCATCTCTTACTTCGACGACACCCAGCTCATCCTCTTGCTCACCAAGGAGCCACATACCATAAAAAACAACCTCCACAACGTAATTAAGGACATCACCAAGTGGATAAAGAGCAGCTCTCTAAATCTGAACTCGCACAACATGAAGATACTCATCCTCAGACCCACCCCCTCAGCTTCAGAGGACTCCTGCTGGCCAACTACATTGTAAACAGTACCAACACCTACTGTCCATATACACAACCTACAATTCATCCTCAACTCCTCCGTGTACATGTGTAAACAAGTCTACAACATTTCATCATACTGCTATAACACCCTCCACATTCTGCACATCATTTGCAAGTACATCCTAAAGAAAACAAGAAGAAATAGACTACTCTCTGGCAACACACTCTACACAAGAATTTCAGCCAAACAACTATAGCGACTACAACCAATCCAAACTACCTCCACCTGACTGATCTTCAAAGTCCCCTGCTACAGCCACATCACCCACAACATGATATAGCTACACTGCCTCAACATCAACAAGAGTATTTCCTTCAAGCTCTTCACCCTACCTTTACAGCAGTAATCCTGAAAGGCCAAATTTTGATCTTAAAATTTTGGCTTTAAAAATATTAGGTAAGAATTTGGTAACTCTTTAGGCAGACGTTGCTTAAAACTGAATTGACTATCATTACAATGTATCCAACCTTTCAGACATTTTAAATAAACAGTGTAATGTCCAGATGTTGTAGAAGGTCCATCATGAAAAATAATTGCAACAGCTACAAAAGTTCTTTCTGATATTGAAACTTTAGCAGCTACAATTTTTTTTATTAAAGTTTCCAATTTTCTTCCATCAGCTCTACAACGTTGCAGCATTAAAATAACATACTGTCCATATCTTTGTATAAATAATGTTGATGATATTTCTGATTTACAATGGCTACACTCCATGTTTTGACTAGCTCCTCTAACTAGATAGTTAAAAGACACTGATTCACAGTCTGGTAAAGTCAAATATAGTGTCTATATTAGTGCTACATGTAAACTAACAATTTTGACAGTCATGTTGCCATTCATAAGAAAGGCCAACAATATGTTCAATACTTATACCGTAATCTTCTAGTACATTAAGCATAAACATTAAAAATTCCTGACAATTTTGCTGAATATTCTGTGTAAATTGAGTAGAACCAGAACATATGTCCAAAACATTTTGAATATCAGAAACACTTTATATTTTACTTTTATCACTACTACATTTCTCATAAACAGAATACAACAATGAACAGAATCTTTCGTCCCGATTTTCAACAATTTGCTGTTGCAAACTTTCAAGAAATAAAACAACATTAACAACTACATTAGCATAGCAGTTGACACCATAACTATTTTCTAACCGATAACCAACATTCTCTTCAACACTGTCCTTTTTCTTTTTGCTTACAGACACAGCTTCATCTTGTTTTTTTTTCTTTCTCTACAGTTTTACTACAGATATTCTCAAATCTTCTTTTTCTACCTACTACACGCTTTTCAAATACTGGATATTGACCTCAATTGGGAGCATAAATTAATCTATTATACTCTTTGACACAATTTGCATCTGCACTAACCTTTATCCCATCAAAATCAATCAAGTACAATCCAGATAAAGTTCTGACTCGGGACAAAGCAACATATGCCATACCCTCTTTAAACACAGTACTTCCAATATTTACTAAAGCACTATCTACACTTAAACCTTGAGATTTATGAATGGTCACCGCATATGCCAAACAAATAGGAAACTGTTTTCTGAATACATACAAATCTTTTACAAGCAAGAACCGAGATGAAAAACAACTAAATTGTTGTATTTCTGTAATTTCATCAAATTTGATCTTCAAGAATTCAATCCCATCTCTAGTTACATAATTAACAAAATCAACAATTTTACCCATTGCTCCATTTACTAAACCTTTTTCCACATTCAAATTACGGCGTAAAATTACCCTACAGTTTACACACGCATACAAATTATTTTCTAAACCAGCAGTTTTACTTATCGACTTCTCTAAAGAATCTAATTTCTTCTTCAAATTTTCAGTCAAAATATTAGTGATTCCTTCATGTTCAATTTTGTCAATAGCTTCCAATTTTATAATTTCTTCATTTTCCAACTTTAACATTTCTTCATTGAATACGGAACATTCACGCAGTGTTAGCATTAAGCAAATTACAGACTTGTTTTCTGCAATTTTCATATATATTTTCTCAGGAACAATATTTTCATTTGGAAACAAATTGGGAAGTAATCGTCTCTGTAAAGCTTGTTTGCCATGTTCTGTCACTTTTCCTATTCTTATATCTTGAAGAATAGTTCCATAATCAGCATCATTTGCCTGGCGCATATTTCTAATAAGTTCCTTATATTGAAAAAATGACCAATGTTAACATTTCCAATACTTCCCAAAGACTTTCTGGTATCTTCATGTGCCAGTGTCCTAAACACTGGTTGTCCTTTTACAGGAGTAAGTTGTAGTAGATCTCCAAAAACTATGACGTGTTTTCCTCCAAATAATACGTCATACTCTGTTTTAAGAATTTGCTGCATTCACAAATGCATAAAGGCAAGCATTAAGTTTGATACCATGCTTACCTCATCAATAATGAGAAGTTTCATTTTCTTCAAGACTCTTGAAACTTCAAAACAAGCTTCTCCAGATAGCTTGTGGTATTCTAATTTATTTTCATGCTCCACTGGTAACATTAATAAACAATGTAAAGTAATTCCTTTAATATTGTGTGCTGCCAACCCAGTTGGAGCAGTGACAACACAAGACAAATACGAGTCAGTTGTTTTCTGTAGATAAGTTGAAATTACTTAAATTAAAAAACTTTTTCCTGTCCCAGCTTGTCCACTCACGTACAATCGGATAGGTTGAAACGATGAGCAAGAGCACTCTTTCTTTTCATGAAGTAATCCATGGTTATTCTGCTCTATCACTTGCTCATATATTTGTTTCTGCTCAACATTTAATTGTTCTTATAAGTTTCCTAAGTTTCTTCCATCTTCTTGAGCTTGATACATTACTGTTTCCACCTCTTCCATAACAGTTGCTGCTTTATTTTGAACAATTGGTTCTCCTAGTGGGTCCTGACTCAACAAAGCAGAAGTTTGACTGTCTTGAGAACTATCTCTAGCAATCTCAGCTGCAATTGTAGCTTCTTGCTCAATTTCATCGTTCAACATTTTCACATAATTTGCAAAAACAGGACATTCTATAGTATCTTTAGCTGCATTGAAGGAATCTTCATAGCTCTCGAAATCTCCAAGTAATTCTAATTCTGACGCCATGGCTTGAAAAGTTGCAAAAGAGCTAAATAGTACAATTCCCTTTTGTCAGGTGTTTCGCAACTCAGTTTACGGTGATTAATCAAATGTCCTCTTCTTTGTTTCACCAGACATCCTTCAGAACCAAACACGGCATATATACCATTATTGATATTTTCTGTAATATTCCGTTTAAAAGTATAGTTTTGCAGCACTTCATAGAGACAAATGTTCTGAAGATGATGACTTCTGTTTGGATAATATGTATCCAACATATTTGTTTTCACAATATCTGTACTTTCTGGCTCCTTTTCAGCTAAATATTCAATTTCTTGTACAGGGTTAAGTACTCGGTTTCGTGTTGCAGCAAGACCTAGACTCACCCAAATGATTCTTCTATATTTGGAATATAGACTTGCAGATGATAATCGATCCGAGCATTCATACACTCCAATTTCTCGATGAGATAACATCTTTAAACTGTAAGTATATAATTTGTTACTTAGACTCCTCTCATGGGAAATCTCTTCCCACATTTCCTTCAATTCTGTCTTTTCTGATTTCGTTATGTACGATGTTACATATCGAGCAACAGCAATGGAATTGTCTGCAACATATTGATTATCCATGTTAGCATTCCACATGGACAAAATGACTGGGTTATAGTCATTTATGTATTTTAACTCTTTATTTCTTCTTAAATTGTAGGTATTTTTAGGAGACTTTCTTGTGATAGTAGGTTGCAAAGATGACATAAAACTGTTCACTCTTCCTTTCGATATTACTGGACGTGGAAATCCAAAACGACATTTGGTGTAGAATTTGTCCTAAGATTTGTACATTCGACGACAGCATTTCCCACAACGATGGCTTTAGAAACGTAAGACCTGTTGTCTTAAGTCCTTATCCTGTGTGCTTTGGGTATATTACATGTAGCCTATTCTTCAATAAAAGACATCACAGTATCATCTGACTCTATTCCAAATTTGGGAGCATCTTTGATCCATATTAGCATGTATATGTGAGGAGCACCTCTCTAAAAGAAGTCCGCAACGTCTCCAAGAGGAGGATTTTTTTTATTGGTGATAAAAGACATCATAGCTTCCAAACTATGATTGAAATATCTGCATACATTAACTGGATCCAAAGAGCACAATTCTCCAGGTGTCTTGTATTCAATATTTAGTATATTTGGATTTGCCTCTCAAAGAAATTATAGTAAATCATCCCAAGCATATTCAGCACAGCTTAGAGTAAGGAACCATGTAGGAGTTCCTAAATTCCTTAGCATACATTTAAGTTCTCCATGACGACGGTACCAGTAATCATTAGTACCACGCTGACATGCCATGAGATTAATTAGCAGAGATTCCAAAACATTATCTTTCTGGTGTACTTCATCCATGAATTCCTTTGCCGAAACATTTTGCAGATGTACACCTGTTTTCAATATATGATTTACTGCATAAGAAAGTCCAGACAAATCACTCTCAAACAAAAGATGAAACAAATACGGAATACATTGTCGAAATCTTGGATCTTCTGCATACAATCTTAATGTCCGGTATTCAGATGCAGGAATCTGCACAGGTCGGTCATCATATCGTCCTCCTTTTCCTGTGGGAAACAAATTAGGGAAACAATGAGCTTCCAAGCTTTTTTCCCCATACACTAATGGGACTTCCCTTTGCTTCTTTCATTTGGAATAACTCTAAGGTATTCCCCATCACTTATTTGGAATGCAGTGGATGAACACTGTAATGTTCATAGATTTCTTCAGTTCTGGACACATCCACTTTTTCAATTTGTCCAGATGACAAGTCATTATCTTCTTCAACAGTTATTTCTTCTTCACTCATAAACACATCTTTATAATATTGATTATTTTTTATTAGAAACAACATTGCCTTTTTCATTATCCTAACATCCACTAATTCCTGCCAGATTTTCTTACTCTTAGTAGGAACGCCATTAACAAGAATAACTAAAGGTTCATCTTCTACATTCTCTACACCAACTGTTTCAATATTTTTCTTTAAATCTAATGGCAAATACACAACTCTTCCCTTTAATCCTCTCTGTAAATCTGAAGGAGGCAATTTCCCTGTCTTAGGCTCCATACGAACAATAGCCTGAAAAGGATGCACACATTGAATAAGAATAGACTCATAGGTATTTAAATCCACCAGTTCAGAAAGAATTTTTATCAACTCAAAATTATTATTCACAGCTCTAGCAGGCTTTTATTTTCGTCTAATTTGTTATAACAATATTTACAAATACACTGATCACAACCCAAATCAAAAGTATTCTCTACCAACAAATAAGTTACAAATTCCATCCACTCCTTATTATTTTCCTTTTCATATTTTAAATACAAATCAACTTTCCTAGTCTGATTTTTATAATGAGTAAATCGACAACAAATACAAGAATAATTTGGTGTTTCACCTGAAATCACCTTGAATTTTGTAATTTCTTGCTCAAATTTTTCTGTACTGCAATGTTGTACATTCTCTTCTAGAATTCCTTCTACTAACGTATCAATTTCTTCTTCTGCACCAGAGTAACTAACCTGTATTTCATCACAAACGTTCTTTACACCTGACACAGATCCATGCAAAAGAGCACTGTTCAACTTCTTTAACATTAGAGCTGGACTTTTTGCATAATACAACGTTCTGACTAATTTCCTCATTTCAGTATGATGTACTGCCAACATCATGAAATTTTGAAAAATACTTCTACATACTTTTTTAGAAAGACAAGCCAAAGAATGTCCTTGCAAACCAGTATTGTCTCTCACTCTGCAAGGGTCTAATCCTTGCAACATCTTAATCTTTTGTTTAACACATTTCTTAGTATAGTTACGTAAGAAATTGCGTAAAAAATCAATAGATTCCTGCCGTACACTACGAATACTACTGAAATTCCAAGTGTACAGTGGAGCTTTAGGCCTTCTCCCTAATACCTCATCAGCTAACACCTCTTCTGCATTTCTAGGAACAACTTTCTCTTTATCAATAGGACAACCATTTTTAACCTCATAAGCACGACCTGTAGTGTCAACTGCATGCAACAAGTCATTACTCTGAAGATAACTCTCCTCATTAAAAAAAGGCTCAGAACTTGAACTATGTTTCCATTCACCCAAAAAAACTTCAAAAAAATTACTTCTGTTAATTACTCTTCTCCACTTACTTTTGCTCTTCATTAAATGGATTGGCTTATCTAGTGATAGAATTCTATTGATTACTAAAACAAACAGGTTTGTTTTTTAATTCAAAAACTTTCTCAACTACATTTTCAATACATTTTCTCTTCTTATAAAATTTGGTTTTCTTCTTACAATTCTTTATTAACTTACTCAAATTTAACAAAATTCTATTATAAAACATCTTCCTTCTTATGTCGTTAAATTGATTGATCCTCATTTTACTATATACATTTTTTTCTGAAATTGTTCCATGACTCTTGTTTTTTCTCTTAGTTGCAGAAACAGTCACAGTATTGTCAATCTTCGCAGAAAAGTCTTAGTTTTCTTACCAGAACTTTTTTTTCTTTTTGTTACTACATCGATCTTAAGGTAAATGTTGTAGATTAGTCCTCCTTAAATAAACTGCTTTCTTTCGTCCTTTCTTCTTCTCTGTTTTAGAAGGCATGATGATTTTTTTTCAGTGGTCACCAAAAGAATCTATTATAAAAAATATATATCACTTTAGAAAAATAAGTTATATCAAATACACTATTATATTACTTATAAGAAGACAGGAGAGATTATGACAACGAACATAAGAATATGAAAATAGAAGGACTTACAACAAGAGAAAGAGGACTACAAGACAATATGAAATATACATAGAAAAGAGGATATAAGCAGACAATGGAGTATAAGGGGATAAATAGAGTATAAAAAGACTGGAAAATATGAAGAGATAATGAGGATTATGCGGAGAAAGGTAGCAGTATGAGGAGAGAAGGGAGAGTATAAGAAGAAAGATACAGAGTATGAGAAGACAGGGGACAATATAAAAAGAGGTTAGACAAGGGAGTATAAAAAGAAGTGTGACTATTAGGAGACAAACGAGACAATGAGGACAGAGAGACACTAACGGGCCCATTACGATGGCGGGCAGATTGCCCCCGCCAGGTTGGCAATACCCACCGCCAGCCTGGTGAGGCCAATCCACCCGCAATACCAACCAGAATGACCCACCGCTATGATTTAGAGCTCCACAGCAGTGGGAAAGACCGTCCAACCCTTTTCTGGCCCGGTCACTTTACGACCGGGGCGTAAAGGGTTTAACATGGTAGTGGTGTCTAATACACACCAAAAAAATTGAAAAGGGAGGTCTCCTCACAATCCGTTAGGGGACGAGGAGAAAAACAAATGTGACAACTGACAAGTAGTCCCAGGCAGAGAGGGAGGTTCCTCAGTTAGATTGACAAAGGGGTGAGGGGGAGGGAGGGGGAAGCCAATTAGCCAACAGATGCCATAACCACATGAAAAATAAATCACAAATAATGAGGGAAAATTATAAAAACACAATTCAAACCACAAAGTGTATGTACTTGTACAAATTTTTAATTCACGATATACAAAAGTTAATATATAATACCAGTTTAAAAAAACATAAAAATGTACTTGTAAATGTACATGGGTACAGAAGAATAATTTAAAAACACAAGAACACAAGTTGTCGACGCAGCGTTTCGGTTTCTATGATTTTGACCTTCATCAGGACAGGGTTTCTAGAAGAAGAAACATCTTATTTAGAAAAGGATCTATTACATTTTGATCATCAGTTTGTTCACACATTATTAACATTAAAAGACCCATATTATCTGGCATAATTGCTTGACAAGTACAGTGTCACGTTCTTCCTTTAACAAAGGTGGGCACATTTCCGCCTCTTTTATTAAAAATGTGGTATGGTCTTGGAGGGAAAAGGGGGGGGGAAACCTTGGAAGGCTAGGGTTTATAGAATATTACACAAACCCAGTGACTGAGGTAGGGGTAGCACATGACTAATAAAATATTGTGGCCAGTTTTTTAATAATTACTGGAGCAAGTAGGGGTTTATAAATTTACTGCCGTTACAGAAACCCATAATGATGGAGTTGTACCAGTACCTTTGGAAAGAGAAGACAGGATCCTCTCTATTCGGTTCTGTATACGTGTTGTTGCATCCAAACTTTTGGAGGCACGTTCCCTTGAGTGATGTGGTAGTTCTAAAAAGAATATTTGTATTTTTCATATCAGGTCATCATAGGGTTTACTGCTAAGATATGAATACAACCTGAAGAATTACCTTTACAGTTAGTCTTATTGGTGTATCCTTTAGTTCTGTTCACCAATAAGATGGTTCAAGTGCGAACTCTGTGGTGGCTATCTTCATCAATTAGATAGTCTCTGTGGGAGCCCTGTGTTGTGGCAAAGAACGGATAGATACAATGTATGATCTCTCTACTAATATCACGAGAATTTCTAATAGGAACAGTATGTTCAATTACCTTAAATGAATTTGGTATTCCTGGTATACGTGTCGATATTAAACGTTGCTCAGGTTGATCAGATGGATCTCTTTAGAGGTTACTATCGTCAATTAGTAATGCTCTGTCGGAGTCCAAAGGCGTCCACTATATTAGGAGAAGCCATATATACACTATTTCATAATCCTGGTTTGGAATAAATTAACATGTCTATAGTACTGAACTTTTATCGTAATTACCTTATGCCTTTACGGAATGAAGTGGGAGAGTGCAGGTAGCCACCGATAATTCATTAATCACTGGTCATTTCTGGAGAGAGGGTGATGGACACCAATTTAGTGATTTGCCTACTGTTTATATTCACTTACAGGTAAGATCAGAGTTGTTCAACACTTACCCAAATATGTATCATTTTGAATGTATTTTAAAAAATATTGGTCCAGGGACTGGTGTCGCGTCGCAGGAAATAACTTGCTGCGGGGAAATGATATATCTCTGCGCTGGGTACGTAATATCACCAGGCTGGAGAGAGACGTGCATAGTATTAGTATATGCTGTTTTTTAAATTGTTTTCAATATGCTAATTAACTCTGTGGTTCTAAAAACTCTTTTTCAACATGTTGAACCACCCTATTTATTATTGCAGTTCCTCGCATGTTCCTTTTAACAGGGGTTTGCGAGTGTTTAGGCGTTTTTGCTGGTGATAAGTTAGTTGGGACAGACATTATTTTATTTACTCTATGTCTGGCCTGTAGCAGGAGCCTACTGCTCAACACTGCGCTTTGTTATGCTGTTCCTTAGGGTTAAAAGCCCCACACTGCCTGTGGTGGGAGCTTACTGCTCAGCGCTGCGCTTTATTTTACTATTCCTTAAGATTAACCGCCCCACATTGCCTCACTTTAGTAAATTTACACTTTTAAATGAACTGTGGTTTAAAACAGTTCATTACCGCTTCGGGTGTATGACCTGGTTTAACCCTACCCTCGGATAAAGCTTACCTTGAGAATGCGCTTCGGCCTCCCTGCTACCTCGCGTCTCTCCGTCCACGAATGCAGGAGGACGGCGGTAGCCCTCTTTTTATACAACAGATCGGCACTTAAATCAGCCGGTGCTCCTTAAGGATAATTAATTGACGCGCGTTTTTTGTCAGGCATTAGACTACTTGAGTAGTTCAGGTGAAAGAACTACTCGTGTAGTTTTCCTCTCTGTCATCATACATCACTTCCTGTCGGGCAGGAATGCCTTGGGTCGTGTGGAATACTGAGTTACCGCGCGGTTTTTTGCTGCGCGACGGACCGCTCCGGTAGTTCAAATGGAACTACATGTGTAGTTTATGTTATTATCTCAAAGGGAGGCTCCTCGATTCGACATGTTAAAGTCGGGGGTTGGCCCACAAGTATTAATGTGTATTATAAAAATAACGGTGACTACATAGGTCATTGAAATTGCAAGCACTCGTTTTTTATAAAGCGAATATAATTTCAATGAGCTGAGCCTGTCTACACTTAGTAGAGCGTTACACTAAGATGTGAAAAATATTTCAAAAGATTGTTTCCAAAATATTTTTAGCTTACTTTATTCTGACCTAATCTCCAAAACTAATTGGGTTTTTTTTTAAACGACTAATCTTGCCGCACTGCTTGAACTAATGTCCAACATTCTGGTTTTATCGCAAAATGAAGCACTGTGTTGATATAAAACAGATGGCATTTGCCGCTTAGATAACCCAAGTGAGAATACATTGTTAGCACTTCATGTTCTCCCGGCAACACCAGTTTTTATTTGGTCTATAGGGTTTTTGTGCATCTTTGTCGTCATCACTACACCTTAAAGGCATACCTTGTTAATTTCTATCAATATGTAAACTGTTCATATCTATAAAAGGGCACAAGAGTAATTTATATTAGGTTTATGACGCTAATGTGCATTTTTGTCGTCATCACTACGCCTTGAGTGCATATATTGTTGGATTCTGTAAATATATAAACTGTTCCAAACTATGAAGGTGCACAAGGGTACCTATGCATCTTAGGGGGCCATACTAGATTAAAATACGCTCCCAATCCTCTTTGTTATTCAATCCCTTCTTCACTGTTTTAAATTTTGACATGAAAAATTGCTCTCTTTTCCTTCGTTTGGTTTCAGTGTCGCCTCCTCTAGCACTCATGTGTATTTGTTCCAACACGCACCAGGATAGGTCTTCCAGTGTGTGCTTGGCCTCCTGCCAGTGTTCGGTGAGGGGTGCTCCTTTCTTTTTAGTTCTTATGGCAGATCTATGTTCATTCAGTCTTAGTCGGACCTCTCTAGATGTTTCGCCTATGTATGGCAAATTACAGGGGCATTTAATCAGGTATATTAAATTTTTTGACCTACAGTTCATCATTGATTGAATTTTGTGAGTGTTTTTATTTACATCTATACAGGCACCCTTAATTATTGACTTACAGTTGCCACAGTTACCACATGGAAAAGTACCTGTTGGCAAGGGAGCATTGTTCATGCTTTCTTGTAGATCAGGTTTAATTTCCCTGTAAGTATGAACTAAGCTATTTCTTATCGTTTTATTGCGTCTGAACGCAAACATGGGTTTGGGTAATTTTTCTTTATTCTTATTGGTCACTAAGTGCCAATTTCGGTTAATAATATTCTTTATTTTGTTACTAACAGAACTGTAATTGGTCACAAAAATGAGAGGTTTGGTTGCTTCAGTTTTCTTTTGTTTATTCTGCAGGAGGTTGTCCCTATTATAATATTTTGCTCTTTTATAAGCGTGTCTGATCATCCGTTTTGGATAGCCACGATTGATAAATTTCTCGGTGAGGGTATTGGCATGTTTATCGAAATCTAGCATCTTGGTGCAGTTTCGTCTCAACCTGAGAAATTGGCCGAAAGGTATATTGTCTTTCTGGCACGGTGGGTGGAAGCTATCATAATGCAGCATGGTGTTACAAATATTCTTTTTAGAACTACCACATCACTCAAGGGAACGTGCCTCCAAAAGTTTGGATGCAACAACACGTATACAGAACCGAATAGAGAGGATCCTGTCTTCTCTTTCCAAAGGTACTGGTACAACTCCATCATTATGGGTTTCTGTAACGGCAGTAAATTTATAAACCCCTACTTGCTCCAGTAATTATTAAAAAACTGGCCACAATATTTTATTAGTCATGTGCTACCCCTACCTCAGTCACTGGGTTTGTGTAATATTCTATAAACCCTAGCCTTCCAAGGTTTCCCCCCCCTTTTCCCTCCAAGACCATACCACATGTTTAATAAAAGAGGCGGAAATGTGCCCACCTTTGTTAAAGGAAGAACGTGACACTGTACTTGTCAAGCAATTATGCCAGATAATATGGGTCTTTTAATGTTAATAATGTGTGAACAAACTGATGATCAAAATGTAATAGATCCTTTTCTAAATAAGATGTTTCTTCTTCTAGAAACCCTGTCCTGATGAAGGTCAAAATCATAGAAACCGAAACGCTGCGTCGACAACTTGTGTTCTTGTGTTTTTAAATTATTCTTCTGTACCCATGTACATTTACAAGTACATTTTTATGTTTTTTTAAACTGGTATTATATATTAACTTTTGTATATCGTGAATTAAAAATTTGTACAAGTACATACACTTTGTGGTTTGAATTGTGTTTTTATAATTTTCCCTCATTATTTGTGATTTATTTTTCATGTGGTTATGGCATCTGTTGGCTAATTGGCTTCCCCCTCCCTCCCCCTCACCCCTTTGTCAATCTAACTGAGGAACCTCCCTCTCTGCCTGATCTATAGGCCAACTAGGGACTACTTGTCAGTTGTCACGTCTAATACACACCGCCAGCCATATCATAATGGGCCTCTAGAGATGCCTTTCCGTAGCAGCAATACCCTCACGGCAATGCATGCGGCCTTTACTGTGTGGGCCCCTTGTACGCCCCCAGAGTAAAAGTGTAATTGACAGTGCACATGAGAGTAACCTGTGGTATCTCCCAGCATTCATATACACAAAGCGGAGATGATGCAGACAGAGGGAGTGATGTTACAGGAGGAGGGGAGATGGTGCAGACACAGGGGGAGATGATGCAGGCAGAGAGAGAGAGATGATGCAGGCAGAGGATAGATGGTGCAGGGTTGCATGCAGAAAGAGAGATGGTGCAGGCAGATGGGAGATGGAGCAGAGACAGGATGAGATGGTTCAGGCAGAGAGACAGATGGTGCAGAGGAGAGGAATTGGTGCAAACAGAGGTAGAAATGTTACATGCAGAGGGAAGATGGAGCACACAGAGGAGGAGATGGTGCAGACAGAGCGGGAGATGGTACAGGCAGAGGGTGAGATGTGACAGGCAGAGAGGGAAAGGATTTAACATGGTAGCGGTGTCTAATTCACAGCACCAGCCATATCATAATAGGCCTCTGCAGGTGCCTTTCAGTAGCAGCAATACCGCCACAGAAAGATATGCGGTATTTAGTATACGGGCCCCATGCACACCCCCAAAGTAAAAATGTAATTGGGAGTGCACATGAGAGGTACCTGTGGTATCTCCCAGCATTCACATACACAAAGCAGAAATGATACAGACAAAGGTAGAGATGTTACAGGAGGAAGGAAGATGGTGCAGACAGAGGGGGAGATGATGCACGCAGAGAGAGAGAGATGGTGCAGGCAAAGGGTGAAATGGTACAGGCAGAGAAGGAGATGATGCAGGTAGAGGATGAGATGGTGCAGGTTGAGGGGGAGATGATGCAGGCACAGGGAGAGATGGTACAGGCAGAGAGAGAGATGGTGCAGGCGGAAGGGGATGGTGTTGACAAAGAGAGAGGTAGTACAGACGGAGGAGAGAACGTGTAGGCAGAGGGAGGTATAATGTGAGAGGGAGGATTAAAAGATCAGACAACGGATTACAAAAACAAGAGATACTATTAAGAGACAGAGGAGACAATGAGCATAGAAACACACTGAGAGTACAGAAGAGAATGTGAGAACAAGCAGCACTATAACAAAAGACAAGTGAAAATAAAGAAAGACGGAAAATATCACAAGAGAGGAGACAGTATAAGCAGAGACAGGTAGACTGTCAGCAGAAATTGTGGAGATTATGGAAAAAGCTGCAACTATAATTCCTCAATTTACACAGATGCTCAGTGTGATTCTAGACAAAATTTTTAAAACCTTTCCTTTATAGCAAAACACATTTGCCACACTACAACGTTTAAGTGACTAAACACATTACATGTATATAACCACTACATTTCAGTGGACAATCCAGACTCAATTTTCAAATACATTTCAAATTTATTGCATTATTTTTTTGCCCACATTACTCCCAAAAGTGAGACACAATATTACAAGAAACAGGCCCAAGGGGCTTGTCAGTGGTGTCACTAGAGGGATGCAGAGGGTGCCGCCCGCACCGGGTGATACCCTCACATGGGGTGACACCATCTGCTTACGCTACGGATGTAACACAGCTCTGCAGCTTCACCTCTGCTCTGTGTCTATTTAAACTTATTTCAACAGTGCACACACAAACTCAAAGCACATTTCATATATTTATTTCAGTGACTTTAAAAAAAGTCGAGAACTGTGAGGGACAAACTATGGGGTAGGAGGGGGGAGAACGTGATGAGAAAACAGTTAAAATATCCGCAGGCGGAAGAGGGGGTTCAGGCGGAGGGGGAGGGATGGTGCAGACAGAGAGGGAGATGATGCAGGCAGAGAGCGAGATAGTGCAGGCAGAAGATAGATAGTGCAGGGCTGCAGGCAGAAGGAGAGATGGTGCAGGCAGAGGGGAGATGGTGCAGAGACAGGGTGAGATGGTTCAGGCACAGAGGCAGATGGTGCAGGCAGAGAGAGAGATGATGCACACAGGGGGTGAGATGGTGCAGCAGAGAGGAAATGATGCAAACAGAGGGAGAAATGTTACATGCTGAGGGTAATTGGAGCCCACAGAGGGGGAGATAGTGCAGACAGAGAGGGAGATGGTACAGGCAGAGGGTGAGATGCTACAGGCACAGAGGGAAAGGATTTAACATGGTAGCGGTGTCTAATGCACACCACCAGCCATATCATAATAGGCCTCTGCAGATGCCTTTCAGTAGAAGCAATCGCGACACAGAAAGGTATGCGGTCTTTAGTGTGTAGGCCCCTTGCATGCCCCCAGAGTAAAAGTGTAATTAGGAGTGCAAATGAGAGGTACCTGTGGTATCTCCCAGCATTCACATACACAAAGCGGAAATGATGCAGACAGAGGTAGTGATATTACAGGAGGAGGGGAGATGGTGCAGACAGAGGGGGAGATAATGCAGACACAGAGAGACATGGTGCAGGCAAAGGGTGAGATGGTGCAGGCAGAGAGGGAGATGGTACAGGCAGAGGGTGAGATGGTGCAGGTTGAGAGGGAGATGATGCAGGCACAGGGAGAGATGGTACAGGCAGAGAGAGAGATAGTGCAGGCGGAAGGGAGATGTGTTGGACAAAGAGAAAGATAGTGCAGACGGAGGAGAGAACGTGCAGGCAGAGGGATGTATAATGAGTGAGAGAGGATTAAAAGATCAGACAACGAATTATAAAAAGAAGGGGTACTATTAAGAGACAGAGGAGACAATGAGCACAGAGACACACTAAGAGTACAGAAGAGACTATGAGAACAAGCAGCACTATAAGGAAAGACAAATGAAAAAAAAGAGGGAAAATATCACAAGAGAGGCGACAGTATAAGCAGAGAGAGGTAGACTTTCAGCAGAAACTGTGAAGATTATGGAAAAAGCTGCAACTATAATTCCTTAATTCACACAGATGCTCAGTGTGATTCTAGACAAATTATTTAAAACCATACATTTTAGCAAAACACATTTCCCACACTAAAACGTTTATGTGACTAAACACATTACATGTATATGACCACTACATTTCAGTGGACAATCCTGACTCAATTTTCAAATACATTTCAAATTTACTGCATTATTTTGTTTGCCAGCATTACACCCAAAAGTGAGACACAATAGTACAAGAAACAGACCCAAGGGACTTGTCAATGGCATCACTAGAGGGGTGCAGAGGGTGCAGACCGGACCGGGTGATACCCTCACATGGGGTGACACCATCTGCTTATTCTATGTATGTAACACAGCTCTGCAGCCTCGCCTCTGCTCTGTGTCTATTTAAACTTATTTCTACAGCGCACGCACAAACTCAAAGGACATTTCATATGTTTATTTCAGTGACTTTAAAAAAAGTCGAGAACTGTGAGGGACAAACCATGGGGTAGGAGGGGGGAGAACGTGATGAAAAAACAGTTAAAATAGCAGCAGGCGAATGAGGGGCTGCAGGCGGAGGGGGGTGGATGGTGCAGACAGATAGGGAGATGGTGCAGGCAGAGAGCGAGATGGTGCAGGCAGAGGATAGATGGTGCAGGGCTGCAGGCAGAAGGAGAGATGGTGCAGGCAGAGGGGAGATGGTGCAGAGACAGGGTGAGATGATTCAGGCAGGGAGACAAATGGTGCAGGCAGAGAGACAGATGATGTACCCAGGGGGGAGATGGTGCAGCAGCGAGGAAATGGTGCAAATAGAGGGAGAAATGTTACATGCAGAGGGGAGATGGAGCACACAGAGGGGGAGATAGTGCAGACAGAGAGCGAAATGGTACAGGCAGAGAGTGAGATGGTGCAGGTGGAGGGGGAGATGGTACAGGCACAGGGAAGATGGTGCAGGCACAGGGAGAGATGGTGCAGGCAGAGAGAAAGATGGTGCAGGCAGAAGGGAGATGGTGCGGACAAAGAGAGAAAAAGTGCAGACGGAGGAGAGAAGGTGCAGGCAGAGAGAGGTGTGATGAGAGAAGGAGAATTAAAAGATCAGACAATGGATTATAAAAAAAAGGGGTACTATTGAGAGACAGAGGAGACAATGAGCAAAGAAACACACTAAGAGTACAGATGAGAATATGAGAACAAGCAGCACTATAACAAAAGACAAGTGAAAATAAAGAAAGACGGAAAATATCACAAGAGAGGAGACCGTATAAGCAGAGACAGGTGGACTGTCAGCAGAAATTGTGGAGATTATGGAAAAAGCTGCAACTATAATTCCTCAATTTACACAGATGCTCAGTGTGATTCTAGACACATTATTTAAAACCATACATTGTAGCAAAACACATTTCCCACACTACAACGTTTAAGTGACTAAAAACATTACATGTATATAACCACTACATTTCAGTGGACAATCCAGACTCAATTTTCAAATACATTTCAAATTTACTGCATTATTTTTTTGCCAACATTACACCCAAAAGTGAGACACAATAGTACAAGAAACAGGCCCAAGGGGCTTGTCAGTGGTGTCACTAGAGGGGTGCAGAGGGTGCCGACCGCACCGGGTGATACCCTCACATGGGGTGACACCATCTGCTTACGCTACGGATGTAACACAGCTCTGCAGCCTCGCCTCTGCTCTGTGTCTATTTAAACTTATTTCAACAGTGCACACACAAACTCAAAGCACATTTCATATGTTTATTTCAGTGACTTTAAAAAAAGTTGAGAACTGTGAGGGACAAACCATGGGGTAGGAGGGGGGAGAACGTGATGAGAAAACAGTTAAAATAGCAGCAGGCGGGAGAGGGAGTGCAGGCGGAGCTCTAATTATAACTAACCAACACATAAACACATAAACTTCAAACATATCTCTAAAATATATTTTTTCAAATAATTTTTTTCATGCTAGGGTAAGCTTACGGGACGACTTACGTAATTCGCACAGTACGCGCACAGTAAATCTATCGTAAAAAAAGAAATAGTGTCTGCTACAAATTTTTTATAATCCCCGGGGACCCCATCCCCCAGGGCTAATAAAAAACGTTGGGGACCTTTGGGGGAGCCCAAATGCCTCCACGATCCCAGCCGGCTCCCCACGTCCTTTGGGAGCCGGCATTGCTTTTCGTCAGAGAGACCAGCTAACATGCTGGTCTCTCTGACGAAAAGAAGTTTGCTGTGGTAGGGTGGGAGCCGCGAGGCTCTGCCCTACCACAGCAAACAGCAGTGTCCCGGGATTGGGCACCCCGGGATACTGCAGGAGCCGACCCTGGGGGGTGGCGGTCCCCAGGGCCATCAAGGGCTCCAGGAGGGGGGCCGCGGCCCCCCACCCATCATCAACAAAGCTCCGTCATGGACCCCCCTATATTAAATATTACTGCCCCAGGGAGGTTACGGTCCCTGGGGCTATTGGGGGGCAAAGAGCCCCCCCACACAATTGTTTTTTTTTTAAAAAGGAAGCCCCGGGGGTTGGCGGTCCCCGGGGCTGCGGCGGGGAAAACAGCCCCCTGCAAACATATACAATAAGCCCCAGGGGATGGGGTCCCCGGGGATTATAAAAAATTAGTAATAGAGGCTATTTTTTTTTACAATAGATTTTCCGTACGCGTACAGTGCGAATTACGTAAGTCGTCCCGAAAGTGTACAAAACTAATTTTTTTTTTAAAACTGAACATTGGGGATCATTGTAAAACCCCCTAACTAACCCAAGGGAGTCAGGAACTCCTATAGCAAACAGCAACCAATTCCTGTCAATCTACACATTTAATCCACACACATATACAAATAAATTACAAATCACATTTATTCACACATTAAATTAAAATGAAACACACTTTTAAATTGCTTGAACTTTTGAACCCTTTCCAACTGACAACACTTTCAACCCTCCCCCCATTCCACATTCTGCCAGTTACCATAGAAACACTTCAGGGAACACCTAAGTGACACATACATTGTTGCAAATCAAAACAGCAAGTGTGCTTGACTTGTCTATATACCAGCTTATCCTAAGTAATGTTCTTTTCTATCACTTTTTCTTAACCAATAAATAACAGGCTTTTAAAAAACAGAAAATGGCACCCTACTTTTGTAGCTAGTAACATTTCAAACAACCAATCACTTCTTTGCTTTTTTTTCAAAACTCCACTTATCCACCATTTTAGATTAAAAAAAACTTCAAACTGCCCTTTCATTTACAGAGTCCATCTGAGTGCCTCAAGACCTCTCTTCAAGATGCTTACACTGGCTGGACAGTAAAGACCTACCCCAACTGTCAGAATTGGACAAGGTTTTTCTAGCCTCCGATATATCTGAAGGGGAGATTAGGGACCAGTTGAGGAAAATGAGTAGGGGCAAAGCCGCTGGGCCCGATGGCTTACCAACTGAGGTCTATTCTAGCCTCATAGAGAAGGTGGTGCCAGTACTGAAAAAACTCTTTAATAAACTCCTCATACAAGGTGAAAGCATCCCCCCATCCTGGTCAGAAGCGACAGTACCACTTATACAGAAACAAAATAGGGACCCTCAAAGAATAGAATCTTATAGGCCAATTTTGCTCCTAAATTCAGATCTGAAGATCTTTTCGGGGATACTGGCCACCAGGATGGCTAAAATTACCAAAACAATTATATACCCTGACCAGAAGGGGTTTATACCAGGGAGGCAGCTCCATGAGCTCACTTTTCAGGTGATTGGTGCAATTGATTTCGTGGAGGAGAGGAAATTGCCACTTATCATCATCGCCATCGATGCCGCTAAGGCATTTGATCAGGTTAATTGGGAGTATTTATGGGTTACTATGAACAAGTTCCGCTTCCCATTAAACTTCACAGGAGCCGTTAAATCTTTGTACCAGAACCCGAGGGCGAAAGTTCTAGTAAATGGTGCCCTCACTGGGTGGTTCAGTATATATAGAGGTACTAGGCAGGGCTGCCCTCTGTCTCCCCTATTGTTCAATGTTTACATTGAACCCTTCATGTGCGCACTTAGAACTGATGATCTCATCTTACCCTTTAAACTGTCAGATCTGGAGCTAATAACAGCATTATATGCAGATGATCTTCTTCTTTACACCTCTAATCACATCACGGCAATCCCTCGGTTATTTGAACTAGCTGAGGAATTTGCAAAATATTAGGCTACAGGATCAACAGGGAAAAAACTGATGTAATGGGGTGGAACAATATTAATGTCATACAGGGAGCTAAAGGTCAGATGAGGTATCTAGGGATCCACATAACCCAGAAATTGACGGACATACCAAAGGTTAGCTGGCAGAAAGTATCGAAGGAAGTCTGCTAGTTACTATTAAAATGGGGAAGCCTGCCATTGAACATTTACGGAAGGGTCAATCTTATAAAAATGACGATACTCCCAAAAATAACCTTTCTATTTAACACAATACCATTATCCTTCAACATTAAAGATATTGCCAGTCTTCAAGGGAAGATCGGATCCTTTATATGGGCAACAAAAACACCCAGGATAGCGTGGAAGAAGCTAAGGAGAGGGTTGAAGATCAGAGGTTTAGCCTTACCTGACCTACTCTCCTACTGTTATGCCTTCCATTTTAAGAACTTTAGACTTTTGGCAAATAAACTAGATCCATCCACGCTGGGCATGTTATTCAGTGCAATGCTACAGGACATACCACAGGGGCAGGAATTTTTTCTCTACAAATTTGGGGATCCTAAATTTTACAAGAAAGTCCGGTTGAAGATATTACTGACTGCTCTCAAAAATTGGGGACATATCAGGAGAACATTGGGGATTCAATATTACACCTTAGAGGCCCCGATTTGGGATTCCCCGGGGACCCCGGATTGTCTGCTGGACCAACTCTCCCAGCCACTTATGCTAGCAGGTATTACACTGTGGGGAGATATAAGCACAGGCCCACAGCTTATGAGCTGGGAGTCCCTTTCCCACCTCACAAATGGTACTTTAATGAGGTTCAAGTTTTATCAGCTCTCCGTCTGGTGGGCAACACAATCATGGGGCAGTGAAGTAGACACCAATTTTGTCTGATTCTATTTCCAGAGTTGGTCCATGGAAATGGGAGGTTTCTTTCTGGTATAAAGCTCTCACAGAAGTAGGGGCCTGTTTAGTCTCCGAGTTGGAGAATCTTTGGGGCCAGACACTGAAAGAAAATGGGGAAGATAAATGGAAAATCTGTTGCGACTCCTATACCCTGTCCCAGACAGTGATTAAGCCAGCAAACCTCAAGAGGAATCATTTGTATACCACCTACAGAGTCTATTGGACGCCGGGAAAATTATCCAAGATTAGCACAGGGCCATATTACTGCGCCCAGATGTAAAGAACTGGCTGCGGATGACTATCACATGTTTATGGGCTGTCCAAAGATTGTTCCATACTGGGCCAGGGTATGCGGCTTCCTAGAGGAGGTTCTATTAAGACCAATTGAACTTACCACTACTCTGGTCTTCTTTGGACCTACATCAGATTATTGTATAAATTCTCCCGCCACAAAATTGCTATTCTATGTGATAGTTATTGCTAGGAGGGAAATCTGCAGGGCATGGAAATCAGAGGCCCCACCCTCATTTATGGAATGCTTGTGAAATATTATTCTGATAAGTGAGTCCGATATGGCCTGTGATGAATCTAGTCACGATAAGGTGTATGCAGCCTTGGAGTCCTGGAGGATAAAATAACTCTAGTCCTATGATTATGCCGGAGGTTTGTTGTCCGGTCTTCCCTAGTAACTTGCCCTCTATTTAGTCAAGAGAACGGGAGTGGGACCAGGAGACAGCCTTTCCTCTGGGTGAACTCTGCTCGCCAGACACAGACACATCCAGGGTGGCCATCGACTTTGTCAGTGTAGAAGGCACGGAGGGACCCCATCTAGAGCTTATTAATGGTATGGCATTATCTGATGGCATGTATGAGGACAAAAAAAAGAAAAAGATGCTTACAGTGTGGATTGTGGGACTCAGCTATATTTTCTGGAGTGAGAGGTACGCACAACAGAAAGAAATTCACAAAGACTTAGGTTTGCCAAATGTGGACATTAAATGGATTGGACAAAGAGGTTTAAAGTGGCATCAATTGATGCCATTGGTGAAGTCCTTTATGCATCTCCAACACCCTGACCTTATAATTGTGCACTGTGGTGGCAATGACCTATGCACTTTGACTGGGGTAGGACTGGAAATGTTTATGAAGAACACCTTTACAGAACTGATGTCACTTTTCCCCCAAACTGCCTTTGTCTATTCTAATATATGTCAAAGGCAGAAATGGAACTGGTCCAATCAATTTTGTCCACAAATTGAGAAAGCTAGGAAGCATGTGAATAAATCTGTTTCTGCGTTTCTCAGAACTATAGAATAAGGACCATTTACCATAACAATCTGCGCTTCAATATGCATGACATCCATAGGAGGATGGTGTACATTTTACAGATGAGGGGAACAGAGTCTTCATCTTGAACCTTAGACTCTGCATCGGTACTTACTTGTAGGTACTAAAATCTCCCAATAAACACAAGGGCTCTCTTTAGAGCCACAAAACATCTAAACACATACACTTCATAAATATCTAAAAGTATTTTACTTTTTCTTGCTTAGGTAAGCTTACGGGACGACTTACGGACTTCGCACCGTACGCGCACGGTAAATCTATCGTAAAAAAAAAATAGCTTCTATTACAAATTTTTTATAATCCCCGGGGACCCCATCCCCAGGGGCTAATAAAAAACATTGGGGACCGTGGGGGGAGCCCAAATGCCCCCACCGTCCCAGCCGGCTCCCCACGTCCTTTGGGAGCCAGCATTGCTTTTCGTCATAGAGAGAAGCTAACATGCTGGTCTCTCTGATGAAAAGCAGTTTGCTGTGGTAGTGTGGGAGCCACGAGGCTCTGCCCTACCACAGCAAACAGCAGTGTCCCGGGATTGGGCTCCCCGGAACACTGCAGGAGCCGGCCCTGGGGGGTGGCGGTCCCCAGGGCCATCGAGGGCTCCAGGAGGGGATGAACTTCGATGAGGAACTTTATGTTCATTTAGAGTAAATTCAATTTGGAACTCTTAATCTACACATAGACATAATTTGAAGCAATTGGTATGTACACAGTGTTCGAAAATCTGATTCAACTTTCATTGTGATCAATCCCTCGTGATTATGAACAATAGTCATCTTGTAATTATGGGTACTATACCCTGAATCTGAATAATAACTCGAAAAACATTCGAATAATATAAGAAATCTAGGGCCTTAAATAACTGAATACTTGACGCACAATGTCAGTATCGAAAAATACCTGATTTACAAATAAGGTTAACCGATAATTGAATGTTAAAAATAATACAAGGGATGAGATACTGTGATGTTTCTGATAAATTTAAGGTGATAAACGCACTTTTCATTGATATGTACTATATTACGATGTCTGCACTGCGGAAAAAACTGTGCATATATTTATAGACTACATGTCCCAGAATTCATGGGCCTGCTGCAAACAGGAAGTGACATAAAACAGTTGCAAAAAGTAATACCACTTACCGTGACCAAGGCCGCAAGGCTGAAACGCGTCGGTGTGCAGAATAGGCTCTGTTTCAATAAAACTTGAAAATCAAAAAGCTCCTGAGTGCGGCGTTTCCTTGATGAAAAAAATATTTTATATATATTTATATATATATATATATATATATATATATATTTCCACAATTCCCCCTTTGCAGGGTGAATAAAGGGACGAACTCGCGTGCTCGATTTTGCTCTTTTTATTTAATTTTAGCCTTCAGATAGAATCTTGGCAGACAAACAAATAAACATCAGTGTTTATTTGTTTGTCTGCCAAGATTCTATCTTTAAATAAAAAGAGCAAAATCGAGCACGCGAGTTCGTCCCTTTATTCACCCTGCAAAGTGGGAATTGTGGAAATATTGGAAGCGGCGTGGTTCTGCCGCAGGGATTTCAAACCGGATACCTGAGAGCGCTGCGGTTCCCGGGCGGGGTGAACCGAGAGAAGAAATATATATATATATATATATATATATATATATATATATATATATATATACATATATATATATATATATATATATATATATATATATATATATATATATATTACCTACTGGCGGTCGCCAGTAGGTATATATAGTTAGGATTTTTTCTCTATGGGTTTTTTGAAAATTCTATGTCTAATAACTTTGGCGTTTGTGGACGGAATTGGCTGAAATTTTCAGGAAAATGGCACATTTTGTTTCCGAGCAGCCCTTGAAAATTTGGGGGGGGTTCGTCCAGTGGGGGCCGAGAAAAAAGGGGGGTCCCAAAACGTGTTTTTAACATTGAGTTTTCCATAGGGCGGTTGGCCTCACTTTTAGCCCGAACGGCTGAATGGATTTGCACGAAACTTGGCAAAATTGTAGGGACTGGTAGCCCGATGTGCCTTTTGTAGGTCTCAATATATGTGCTCCAGTGGATTTTGAGAAATTAACGTTTAAAAAAAGATATATATCTGTAACAGCGGACCGGTTAGCGCTCTGGTTCGCGGACTTTTCGCGCAACGGAGCTTTGTGAAGCGAAGCTGATTGGTTCTCCGGCGTCTGTCAACATTCCAAACAGTCCGTAGCGGCCGCCATCTTGTCTCTCGGTAGGATCGAGAGACAAGAGGAGGTCAAAACAAAGGGGGAAATAACTATAAGGGGGCATAGTAGATCCTCGCTGACCCCCTAGGTTTGATGTGGAGGTTTTAAAAGGGCCCCGCGGGGCAAAAAAAAAACAAAATAATAATAATCGAACGGCTGAATGGATTTGCACGAAACTTGGCAAAATATTAGGGACTGGTAGCCCGATGTGCCTTTGCTAGGTCTCAATATATGTGCTCCAGTGGATTTTGAGAAATTAACGTTGAAAAAAAGATATATATCTGTAACAGCGCTCCGCTTCGCGTACTTTTCGCGTTACGGAGCTTTGCGAAGCTGATTGGTTCTCCGGCGTCTGTCAACATTCCAAACAGTCCGTAGCGGCCGCCATCTTGTCCCTCGGTAGGATTGAGAGACAAGAGGAGGCCAAAGCGAAGGGGGAAATGACCATAAGGGGGCATAGTAGATCCTTCCTGACCTCTTAGGTTTGATGTACCATTTTGCCAAGTTTGGTGTAATTCCGTTCAGCCATTCAGGCTGTAGACGTATGTAAATGTCCTATGGAAAATTGCATGGGGAAAACACATTTGAAAGTGTTGAAATTTAGAACCAATTAAAATGTTACTTTGGTTTTGTATTTGTGTGTGATGAAAGTTAATTGGTTATGTATATATGTCAAATGAGAGGAAACCACAGCCATTTTGTGATACTACTGTCTGAGGTACATTTGTGAGGAATTTTTGGTGGTGAATTTCTGGTGTTTGATTTACACAGTACTAACACTTCTGCTACTTTTAAAAAGGTGAGTTGTTAATTTGTATGGGGAACTATGTTGTACACTTGAAGATAATTTGAAAAATGTTTTCTGTTATTTATTTGCAGTCCTTCTGTTATACTAAATACTTGATAAAGTTAGTTTTATATTATGTATTACTAAAGACGATAAATGAAAGTGATTATTTTTTTCTGCAATTTACAGCAAGCAATTTCAAAATAAAATGGCTCACAATGAAGAGACCGTGGCAATTTCTTTTGAATTGTCCAACACATTGATTGAAATTGAGAGCACCAATAATGAAATATTGTCACAAGGAGGACATGACTTGTATGATTCCATTAGATTGATTGAAATGGACAGCACCAAGAATGAAATATTGTCACAAGGAGATGACTTGAATGATTCCACTACATTGATTGAAATTGAGAGCACCAATAATGAAATATTGTCACAAGGAGGAGATGGCTTGTATGATTCCATTAGATTGATTGAAATGGACAGCACCAATAATGAAATATTGTCACAAGGAGGAGATGACTTGAATGATTCCACTACATTGATTGAAATTGAGAGCACCAATAATGAAATATTGTCACGAGGAGATGACTTGAATGATTCCACTACATTGATTGAAATTGACAGCACCAATAATGAAATATTGTCACAAGGAGGAGATGACTTGAATGATTTTTTTGATCAATCTCTTGATGGCGAATTTATCGAGTGTTTGGAGACCATAGAGTTACAAGAATCATCATTGGAGACTTTTAATGAGGACATTGCTGATGAGGACATGTTACTAGTTCTTTCAAATTTAGAAAATTCTGAAGAATAAATTTATATTTAGAAATCAAAAATTGTTTGAGACATTATTCATTTTTATTTTTAATTTATGAGGTTGTAGCGAAGTGATTGTAGTATAAAATGAGACTTATAGTATAGAGTGCAACATTTTTATGTTACATGGTAAGTTTACTCATATTTACTTCCCTTCTGCCACTATATTATCTCCAATGTGTATTTGACATGTCTTCTTCATCTCCGGCCTCCTTTCTCTCACTGTGTGTCTCCGATGCATCTTATCGCTGGTATTTTGTGTAATTACAGAAGAGAGTAAAATAAAATAGTTCGGAACGTGAAAAGGGGGCAAAGTAGAGTACTCCTCACCCCCTAGGCCTTTTTAGGCGGTCCCAAAAGGATCAGTTTCTGCTTTCCTGAGAGATTATGGTATGAGTTCCATATACCACAATAACTTGCATTACAACATGCAAGATATCTATCTCCTATTACCAACTTTTGGAGATATTCGCGCTAAGCGCGAATATCTCCAAAAAGTAACACCTGCCCTGAGCAGTTCTTAGCCATGTTATCCAATGGGCGGTGGATAACATGGCTAAGAGTATTAGCTCGGTAATGCATGAATATCGCTGAGTTTTTAGCGATATTCATGCATTGCGGCCGTTTATTATCGCATTTGCGATAAACCTTGATAATAGTAAGGTTTATCTTCGATAATTTCTGACGATGCTTAGTGGTAAAAAATTGGTTGGTAAGCATCGTTAGCGATAAATATCGCTTAACTTTGGTAATATGCCCCAACGTCTGTTAACGTTCGATTCGAAGGAAATGAGGAAGTGTTGAAAAACATTGTCTGCGCCATCTTGCCTTTTTTGAAATGCCACACTTTTGTCGTGCACGGCAGCCATTTTAGATGTCTTGACCAGACCCACTCTCTGCACGCTGTCGATTCGTAGCATGGCTCCTCACCCACGCAAGCATCTTCCCTAGGCACTGGTCACCACCGCTCTCTGTCTTATGCATGGGCAATAAACCTCCCCCCATCTGCGCTGCTCTTCCCTGAGAATCACACTCTGTGCCCGCCCGACACCTCCCTTTCGCCCTATTCACTACCGCACCCTCTGACACTCCTCTTTCTCTGTGTCCGATTGTCCAGGCTATCAGCTAGCCCTGCAGATGTAGTTTATGGCCCCAGCTGTAAAGAATCACCCCTCTTCAAAGGAGTTATAGTAGATCAAGGCCCACACTCGATGAGATCCGTCACACCACACGTGTTCCTACTATCTGAAAACCATCCTGTATTGTGATTGGGGAGGGGACCGAGCCTGAAGCGGAAGATTCCAGGAATGACTCTTTGTACATCAAAGTTTTTACAATTATGTGTCACATTAAAAATATATAGCACTCCAACAAAGTAGTAGGAATATAAAACTTTAATAACATATAAATATATACAACAAAACAAAAACAGTAAAAACATTTAAACAACGAAGAGACCGTGGCAATTTCTTTTTAATTATCCAATAGATTTATTGAAATTGACAGCACCAATAATGAAATATTCTTGTCAGTAGCGGTCTGTTGTGCGAATAGTTCCAAGGCAGCAGAACGCGCTGAAATCTAGATGGCACGAAAGTGATGTCTAGTAAGTTGCCGCCCAGCAAAAAACGGCGTGGGGCGCCGCGGGGGTGAGTGAGTCCAGTAGGCACCACAGCTATTCTTACCGGCATTGCAGAATTACTGCTGGGGACAATGCCTGTGCTGTAGCAGGGTCACAGCAGAAACAAAAAGGATTCTGTTGAAGATGTTGTTGGTTTTCAATTTGAAAACAGTTCTGGTGTCAACTGCTATGCTAATGTAGTGGTTAATGTTTTGTTTTCTCTAGAAAATGTAAAAGAGGGGGAGGCAGTCCAAAGTTCCGTTAAAAGGGCAAAGGAAAGGATCGGTGGTTTGAACTATCAGTCAAAAAGGGGAGGGGGTGCAATAATTTTTCCTACCGGGTCACACTGTGCTTTCACCGGAAGTGAGGTCTGCAGGATTGTAGTAATTCAAAGTGAGGCTGGCGCCAGCATGGGAGCGCCGACGTCCCGCGGATACAGTTTCGTCACTCCACGGGCGATCATGGCAGTCATTCCCCATCGGGGGTCGGAGACTCCCGCGGCTCCTCTAGAATCTTCAAGGTCGTGGAGGACTACGGTGGTGGAGTCAACCAGTGACCGGGCCATTTCTTTATGTTGGGCCCGCTCTTGCCAGGTCGACCGCCATTTTGAGAGTTCGGCAGCTACCGGCGATCGCGGGGTCACATGAGCGGACGGGCTCCACCCTGCCGGGCGAGACGTTGCAGCATGGCCACAGTGGAAGAACCGTTATCTAGGTCGTTCCGAAACTGTGCAGCACTGTAGTTGTTAGGATGCCACCGCCTGGAGCGCTGAGGGTGCAGCTGGGAAGTCTCCACCTGGGGAGGCGGGAGAGGCCTGTTCGCACCGTCTCTCCCTCCCAGTGCACCCCACGGCGTCTCGCTTGAGATTTGTTATGGCCGGACCAGGCGATGAGGACGAGGGGGGGGTCGGAGGCATGTGCAAGACATCCCCCCCCAGTGTTGTCGCAGCCATTATAAAAGAAAGAAGTGTCCCGTCCGTCTTCGGGCCGGGCTTCCGGTGGATGTCGGCCGGACGCCCCTGGCTCTGGCCCCATGAACGGGTTTCTTGGTTTATCGGCTGCAGCCGGATCCCGTCGGCCTCGGCCCCCCGACCGTTGGTGGTCGGACCGGAAGAGCATGTGGCGGGACTACCTGCAACTCTCAAGGGCCACCGCGGCCGGACTGGGAGAGAGAGGGGAGGGTCGAGGAGACATTCCCCCCCCCTGCAACTGTTCAGCGTTGTAAAGGCAATCCCCTGGCCGGGTCCCGCTGGCCTCGGCCTCTCCTTCGGCTACACCCTACGTTAGGATCTCCTGGCCGAGGCGTGGCAGCAGGACCTGCCTTATATGGGCTGCTCCCGGCTGGGCGTAGCCGGAACCCTGCCCCACCTTGGAAGTTTCCAGAGTGGGGGTGGATGTTCTACTGACTTGCATTTTCCCTAGTCTATCGATTTTTTTGGCGTGGCAGGCGGTGGGACAGCGAGGGGTGATTTGGTTTCTCTTACTGTTTTTCTGGTCTCTCACCACTGGCATATTTTAACGTTTTCTTGTTTCTAGGACATTAATAGGTTTTATCATTACGTTATGTTATCGTTTCTTTGTTCGTTGTTTAATAAAAGTTCATGTTCATCAGTGGCCTACTGATTTTCGTTTTCCTATTTTTTTCTTTCCAGGTTGTTTCATGGTAAAGTTTCTGTTAACAGGATACAGTGATCACTTCGTTATTATTGCATATGTCCTTTTCACTAGGGGTGCTCTCTGGTCGGGCCAGATGACGTATCTCTAGTAAATGGTCCGGGTGAAAAAGGTGCATCAATCAGTGGGGAGTAGATAGGCATGACAGATTACAACGGGGGAGAACGGTCCGCATTACGTACCCTTTCACTACTTGCAAAGATTTTCCTACGTTTATTTGCAAACAGGGAATACCTCCAAAAAGAACTAATTCCCAAACAGTCAATGTTCGGACAATCAATCAATCAATGAGGAATGAAATAGGTACGACGTGTTAAAGGCTTGCGTTACCTACCCTTCACTATCTGCAAAGGGAGATAGAATATTCCTATTCTTCCTCGTTTGCAGGTAGAGAAGATCCTTAAGAGAATTAACTTCGAACAATTCAATGCTCGATTGAAACAATCAACAAGGGGTACTGTGAACACAAATGAACGCCGCTTATATACATACGCATTGCTATTTTCAACAGGTTGTTCCTAATGTTTCTATTTTAGCGAGGTCAAAAGAGATCCCATTAGTGGCCTACTGATTTTGCTCGATTCCTTTTGTTTTTTTACACGATTTTTCGCTATCTGCAAAGACTAAACAGAGTATTGCGACTCTGTGCTTGTTTGTAAATAGAGAATGAACCAAAGAGAACAATCAATCAAATGGAGAGAGAAGCAGGCACGACGGATTACAAAGGGGGAAAGGGCTGCGTTAACTACCCTTCACTATCTGCAAAGAGAGAGTACTCCTAATAGAAATGAGGGGTGGGGGGCAGCAATCAAAGCAGATCAGTGTGCATAAACACGAAAAAAAAAATTCTTACCACGTACTTGACATTCGACAGCTTATGATATTTGCTATTAAAAAACCATTGAAATTCACTGAAAAAACCATAGGTTATAGACCATATATAGTTAGGAATTAGCATTTACAAAACCTTGAAAATTCACTGAAAAAACCATAGGTTATAGACCATATATAGTTAGGAATTAGCATTTAAAAAACCTTATTTTACTCACACAAAACCATTGAAATTCCATATATAGTTAGTTGCACTAACTATATATCGCGCACCCGCAATCCACTGCTGATGATGTCACATATTACATCATTCATGACATGGTCAGTGACATCACTGATTACATCACTGATGACATCTCAAATGACATCACTGATGACATCACTGATGACAACATCCAGTGACTATGTTTCTGTAAAGTTAAAATATGTCTTACATATTGAAGAATGAGTGGATGTATAAGTGTCTGAATGAAGGTTTTAGTAGGTGCGTGATTGACTGTATGAGTGAGTGATTAAATGCGTCTTACTGAATGCACGGGTTAGTGACTAAACTGTCTGAAAGTGTGCATCAGTATGTCTGTTGTTGTGCAAGCTGCTGCATGTGTTGATCAGTAGCTATATAAGTAGCTATATGGGTTATTGATTGGTTGCACAAGTATTTGTATGGGAGACTGAGTGTGTGTATGGCTGGCTGGGAGGTGTGTGACTCTGTGCAGATCAATGTGTACTTGTATCAGTGATTCTATAAGAGAGTAACTATGTGTTAGTATATGTTTCAAAAATGTAAGGTGTTCTGTGTTTAACTGTATAGATGAGAAAATGGAAGTGTGATTGATTCTTTTCAGGACTGACTAGGTGTGTGAGTAACTCCATGGATGAGTGGCAGAGTGTGAGTGTCTGTATAGGTGTATGAGTGCATATGATAGTGTTGTAAAGATGAGTGATTGTATGTATGAATGATTGTATGAGTGAATGTGTGTGTAGACATAGGAATCAGTGAGTGCGTATGTAGTAACTAGTATTGGTGTGTCAATGGTTTCAAAAATGATACTCTCTATTTAACACTGGGTGTAACGGAGGTTATATTACAGTGTGAGGAGATGCATTGTATTATGACATGAATGATATCATCAGTGATGTGATCATTGATGTCAAGTGAGATGTCATCAGTGATGTCATTTGAGATGTCATCAGTGATGTCATCAGTGATGTCATTTGAGATGTCATCAGTGATGTAATCAGTGATGTCACTGACCATGTCATGAATGATGTAATATGTGACATCATCAGCAGTGGATTGCGGGTGCGCGATATATAGTTAGTGCAACTAACTATATATGGAATTTCAATGGTTTTGTGTGAGTAAAATAAGGTTTTTTAAATGCTAATTCCTAACTATATATGGTCTATAACCTATGGTTTTTTCAGTGAATTTTCAAGGTTTTGTAAATGCTAATTCCTAACTATATATGGTCTATAACCTATGGTTTTTTCAGTGAATATATATATATATATATATATATATATATATCAAAGCTCCATACACCAGTAATACGGGTCACTCCTGAAAGCGGGTGCTGTAACGCGGTGGTGTCCCGCGTGACAAATAATAGCTCCAATTTCCTCTGAATTACCCAGCCGGGTCTGAAGAAATACAGCACTCACGGGGTTTCCAGCATTCAGCAAAAGGTTTAATTAAAGAACAAACACGTTTTGGGAATGAGATCCCTTCGTCAGTGTTCACATCTGAAAACGCTGTGCGGCACCATTATCTGCGTTTGTTGGGAACATTGAAACAAACAGCGGACTTCGACAGGCATACAATTTTGCGCGCCTTCTTTGAACGTGTTAAACCTAACGATTCATCATTGTAGGTTACAAAGAGGCTATTAAACCATCAGTTCATGCCGTGTATCGGCAAAGGATGTCAAACAAAACTATTTTTCCAATTCTAATTCATTAACTGGAAGCTTAGTTACATAGTTCATTCGAGCTCCAGTTTCCTGAGAAAATAACGCTATGAAACCACAACGTCCCCATCAATACGTGTATCATAATTAGTCATTGGCAAATATTTGCAAAATCTTGCCGTGTATCGGCAATTGCAGCCTAAATGGCTGCCTCAGTCTCAGGACAAAGTCATGAGCAAACAGATATGAACAGGCCTCAAACATATCTAATGTCCAACAAAATTCACAGTTAGGTGCATCCTCAGCAATAATAAAACCTTTTTGAACTCATATTCGTCATATTTCCACTAGTGTGACAGTTCATTTACAATTCATTTCGACATTATCACTATCACATTTTCAAATACAGTCGTTGCTCTCATTATCCCAAGTGAGATGCCAGTTCCTCTCCCATATTGAGACCCCCCGGTGCCCTGCTTTCCAAGTCGATAATATAACAAGACTCCAATCTCCTGAGTGTCTGTAATTTATTACCTCCTCTAGGATTGTCAACAACACAATCCAAACAGAAGTATCTCAGAAGGTCCCTGTTACTATTGTGTTTGATTGCAAAATGATGGGCCACCGGATAAGCAAAGTCTTTATTCACGATGGCCCGCATATGCTCCAACACCCTCAGTTTAACAGGGTTGATGGTACTACCAATGTACCTCAATTGGCAGGGACACATTAGACAGTAAACCGCATGGTCTGTATGGCAGGACATGAATTTGTTGATTCTCCTGCCTCCTTTGCAACCTTTAACATCATAGGTCAGAGTTCTCTTACTGGCTGAACATGCTTTGCATTTTCCACAAGGGAAAAAGCCTTTGGCATCTTTCAACGTACCTTGCTGTTTCTCAATCGGCTTCAAATGGCTATGAACCATATGATCACGGAGTGATCTGGCCTTTCTAAAGGTTATCAGTGGAGCAGCGGGTATGTCGGGCCCTACAATTTGGTCAGCTTTTAAAATGTGCCAATGCTTATTTAAGCAGTTAATGAATTCGAATTGGAAAAATTGTTTTGTTTGACATCCTTTGCCGATACACGGCATGAATTGATGGTTTAATAGCCTCTTTGTAACCTACAATGATGAATCGTTAGGTTTAACACATTCAAAGATGGCGCGCAAAATTGTATGCCTGTCGAAGTCCGCTGTTTGTTTCAATGATCCCAACAAACGCAGATAATGGTGCCGCACAGCGTTTTCAGATGTGAACACTGACGAAGGGATCTCATTCCCGAAACGCGTTTGTTCTTTAATAAAACCTTTTGCTGAATGCTGGAAACCCCGTGAGTGCTGTATTTCTTCAGACCCAGCTGGGTAATTCAGAGGAAATTGGAGCTATTATTTGTCACTCTGGACACCACCGCGTTACAGCACCCGCTTTCAAGAGTGACCCGTATTACTGGTGTATTGAGCTTTGATATTCGGAACGGGTGCACCATCGTCGCTGTGGAGGTGTAAGGAGAACCAAGCAAATATTCCCCTCTCCTCCAATCCACTTCAAACCTGAACCAACGGGAAGTGCGGGAGTCCGCGGACACATTACGCGGTAAGCCCGCTTTCGAATTATAAACTTCCGTGTTGTTTTTTTGATTGTTAGATTCGACGGTATAGCGAGGGGGTGTGGCAGCAAACAAGCACTGGTTTAGCGTTGTTTCCCGGGACCGGGATATCAACACAGAGTTGGAAGAACATGTTTAACATGTCAGAACGCAGAGATGCGGCCGGTGACATCTTCAAGAATAAAAACCCGGATATTTCCCAACCGCCACCTAAAATCATCACGGAGGCTGCGAATACTCTTAAATTGCAATTCCAAAAACTAGAAAAACTGTATGAGCGGGAACTCCAAAAATGGTGGGAGGGGACATCACTACAGGGATATATCGAGGTGCAAAGGGTACCCCGAGGATTGCGGATTTTCACTGTCCCTGCGTATGAGAATCCTGACCCCCTCCTGCTAGAAACATGGGCTACGCACATAGCCAACTCTTGTAAAGGCATGTTGGAAATCCTAATCCAATTCGCATGGAGTGACCGCGATAAGGTGGTGAAAGAGATTGAAGAATTGGAAGAACTAATCTCAAAAAATCCTGACAAAGAAGAACAAGAACAACTCAGGGCTAACATGAAGAAAAGATTATAGAAATATGAGACAAAGATAAAACTGAGAAAACAAGAAAAGTTTGACCGGGACGAACGGGACTACGCAATGGGGTGGGTCCTGACCTTTTCCAAAAAATATGATCAGCCACGAAAGGAAGTAGAAATGAAGAGCCAAATGCCAAAAACTTCCCCCGAAGCAAGAATAGAAACTTCAGACTCGGATCTCACCGCAAGTGAAATATCCGGTGATGAAACGACAAATCTAGAAACAACATCAATCACCAAAACTCCTTTTCAACAGGAGTTCAAAGTAATTCAGGAAAGGTGGCTCAGAGATGGCAACAACAAACCCTCGGAAGGGGTAGGCAAACCAGACGTGGCGGCTTGAAAGGGAAGAGGCAGCGGACAGACAAAAACAACCTCCAGAATAACCAGAAGTCAGAGAAGAGGCAGATGGTGACTGCTTCTGATCACCTAACGATTGTAAATGTATCCCAAAGACAATTGACAACAGCGGAAGAGTCCGTTTTGAAATTAGGACTCACATTTTGTCCAAACAACAACATGGAGTACACTCAAACAAGAATTGACTTGTACAAATTTATTCGAAAGGTCAAACTACATAAGTTTTATAAAACTAAACCAACTACAAAAGAGGCAAAACATCTGAGAAGCAACAAAAAGGACACTGACCTCTTAACTGTCAATGATCTAACTGCTTGTGAAGTTCTGCAAAACCTTAGATCAGAGGGAGACATGGAAACGAACGTAATGAGCAAAACTCTGACACAAAGATTAGCTCATGTCAGTATTGACCAAGAAGCACCAAAGAGTGGATTTAAACTTGCATCGAAATTTGTCCCTCAAACGGCTGTGGACTCAATTGACATCTTCTCTGACGCAGTCATCAGGGACTTGATGACTATGAGGACAGAACAGAGTCACCAAAAACAGCACTTTAATGTCACCAAAGAACAAAAATTGGCTATAAATGGCCTGATGGAGGATAAAACAGTTTTATGCAAACCCTCCGACGAAGGAGGAAATATCGTCATCATGTCAAGACAACAGTACATTGCAGAAGCGTTACGTCAATTACGAGATACAACTTGCTATGCTGTGATAATGAAAAAAGATTACCTGGCAAGTATTGACATTTTACATGCTCTGCTTAAGAAATGGCATGACAAGCAAATGTTGGATCTTGAAGAATATCTTTTCCTAAAAACTGTAAATCCCATTTTACCTTGTTTTTACCATCTGCCCAAGGTTCATAAGAACATTGCCAATCCCCCAGGGAGACCAATCATCTCCTCCGTGGGGGGATTGACTGAGAGTCTTTCTAAATTCCTAAACTATCATTTGTTCAACTTTGTACTTGCTTTGAAGTCTTACATTAGGGATACATCAGACTTTATCCAGAAAGTGGAAAATCTTGATTGGCAACCATCTTATGTACTCATAACCCTAGACATAACGAGCTTATACACATGCATTGAGCATGAACAAGGTCTTTTTGCTGTAGAGTATTTCCTAAACAAAAGAGAATTGAAATATGCAATGCACAACAAAATGCTGCTAGAGCTCATTAAGTTTTGCTTGTATAATAATATCTTTCTCTTTCAGGATGATATATACAGACAGCTCTCTGGTACGGCGATGGGCTCCTGCTTCGCCCCCAGCTATGCGAATTTATTTGTTGGCTGGTGGGAGGAGCAGGTAGCCTGGGCCCCCAGAAATGCCACTTGGAATAACAAAGTGGTGGCATGGAGCAGGTATATCGATGACCTGTTCCTTGTTTGGGATGGGTCAATAGCCGAGGCTAATGAGTACATACAAGTGCTTAATGACAATCAGTGTAATTTGAGATTCACGGGAGATGTGAATAATGATAAGGTCAACTATCTGGACCTCCAAGTGAGTGTGAGGGATGGTAAAATCTGTACCCAACTGTACCGTAAACTCACGACTGGCAACAGTGTATTGCACGCTTCCAGCAGTCACCCCCGGAAACTCATAAACAATATCCCCTATGGGGAATTCTTAAGACTTAAGCGCAATTGTACCCTAAATGAAGACTTTGAAAATGCAGCTAGTGATAGTGTAGAAAGATCTTGAATAGAGGGTATAATTCTCACCTCTTACAGGACGCCCTGAACAGAGTCAGGAAATTACCACGCAGTACCCTCTTTTCTAAACAGACCCGTCCTAATACAGATGGAAAATTCCGCATGATAACACCTTACTCAGCAAACTCCTTTAAGTTAAGATCCATCATGACTAAGCATTGGCACATTTTAAAAGCTGACCAAATTGTAGGGCCCGACATACCCGCTGCTCCACTGATAACCTTTAGAAAGGCCAGATCACTCCGTGATCATATGGTTCATAGCCATTTGAAGCCGATTGAGAAACAGCAAGGTACGTTGAAAGATGCCAAAGGCTTTTTCCCTTGTGGAAAATGCAAAGCATGTTCAGCCAGTAAGAGAACTCTGACCTATGATGTTAAAGGTTGCAAAGGAGGCAGGAGAATCAACAAATTCATGTCCTGCCATACAGACCATGCGGTTTACTGTCTAGTGTGTCCCTGCCAATTGAGGTACATTGGTAGTACCATCAACCCTGTTAAACTGAGGGTGTTGGAGCATATGCGGGCCATCATGAATAAAGACTTTGCTTATCCGGTGGCCCGTCATTTTGCAATCAAACACAATAGTAACAGGGACCTTCTGAGATACTTCTGTTTGGATTGTGTTGTTGACAATCCTAGAGGAGGTAATAAATTACAGACACTCAGGAGATTGGAGTCTCGTTATATTATCGACTTAGAAAGCAGGGCACCGGGGGGTCTCAATATGGGAGAGGAACTGGCATCTCACTGGGGATAATGAGAGCAATGACTGTATTTGAAAATGTGATAGTGATAATGTCGAAATGAATTGTAAATGACCTGTCACACTAGTGGAAATATGACGAATATGAGTTCAAAAGGTTTTATTATTGCTGAGGATGCACCTAACTGTGAATTTTGTTGGACATTAGATATGTTTGAGGCCTGTTCATATCTGTTTGCTCATGACTTTTTCCTGAGACTGAGGCAGCCCTTTAGGCTGCAATTGCCGATACACGGCAAGATTTTGCAAATATTTGCCAATGACTAATTATGATACACGTATTGATGGGGACGTTGTGGTTACATCACGTTATTTTCTCAGGAAACTGGAGCTCGAATGAACTATGTAACTAAGCTTCCAGTTAATGAATTAGAATTGGAAAAATTGTTTTGTTTGACATCCTTTGCCGATACACGGCATGAATTGATGGTTTAATAGCCTCTTTGTAACCTACAATGATGAATCGTTAGGTTTAACACATCAAAGATGGCGCGCAAAATTGTATGCCTGTCGAAGTCCGCTGTTTGTTTCAATGATCCTAACAAACGCAGATAATGGTGCCGCACAGCATTTTCAGATGTGAACACTGACGAAGGGATATCATTCCCGAAACGCGTTTGTTCTTTAATAAAACCTTTTGCTGAATGCTGGAAACCCCGTGAGTGCTGTATTTCTTCAGACCCGGCTGGGTAATTCAGAGGAAATTGGAGCTATTATATATATATATATATATATATTACCTACTGGCGGTCGCCAGTAGGTATATATAGTTAGGATTTTTTCTCTATGGGATTTTTGAAAATTCTATGTCTAATAACTTTGGCGTTTGTGGACGGAATTGGCTGAAATTTTCAGGAAAGTGGAACATTTTGTTTCTGAGCAGCCCCTGAAAATTTGTAGGGGGTTCGTCAAGGGGGGGCCGAGAAAAAAGGGGGGTCCTAAAACGCGTTTTTCCCATGTTAATTTCCATAGGGCGGTTGGCCTCACTTTTAGCCCGAACGGCTGAATGGATTTGCATGAAACTTGGCAAAATTGTAGGGACTGTTAGCCCAAAGTGCCTTTGCTAGGTCTCAATATATGTGCTCCAGTGGATTTTGATAAATTAATGTTCAAAAAAATATATATATCTGTAACAGCGCTCCGGGTAGCGCTCCGGTTCGCGTACTTGACGCGAAACGGAACTTCGCGAAGCGAAGCTGATTGGCTCTCCGGTGTCTGTCAACATTCTAAACAGTCCGGAGCGGCCGCCATCTTGTCTGTCGGTAGGATCGAGAGACAAGAGGAGGCCAAAACAAAGGGGGAAATGACCATAAGGGGGCATAGTAGATCCTCCCTCACCCTCTAGGTTTGATGTGCTCGTTTTTTTTGCGTGGGGAGTGTCCGGTACGCTTTTGGGCAATGGGCGGTGGTAATCTAAATGATGAGGGGGGGGCAGCGTTCAAAGCACATCAGCGTGCATAAACACGAAAATGTTTTTATCTACCACGTACTTGACTTATCTCTCTGAGATGCATTCCCTTGTGTTTCGGCAATGGTAGTCTGTTCATTACATAGATCGCCCGAGGGCGGTAGTACAGACCGCGCGTAGGAAAGGGTCAAAAGCCAGGGGTATAGGAGTATGTAACAAGCGAGCCATTTAATTGAAAAAACTAAACGTGACAAACGGTTGCAGGATCAGTGAAGGTTGATTTTATAATTGAAAGTATAACAGGATCAGTTACAATAAAATCGTCCATACGCACACCATGGGCGAGTATCATGGGTAACATTATTTCGAAGCTTTATTAATACAATAATCAATAATGAAAAATCGACATCAATAGGGTTGTCCGTATTCCTAGTCAGTACCCTTCCCCGCCCGCCATGTGCACAAAGACCGCATACATCCCCCATAATGTCAAGGCTAAGTAACTAGAACGTCATAAGGAGTTGCAAGTCGCTCCCATACTGGTGCCATTTTGGTCGAGGCCAAGCAGGTCCAGAGTATAGTTCAATGTCTCCAATAAGTAGCGGCAGGAGCAGAATCCCTTTCGGCAGTTCTGGCTTCGTCATTACGAGCACTAGAAAACAAGACATTCTGGGCAATACCACCCTTGACGCAGCCCTTTATTCTACAAGATGGTGTCTTTCAAAAGCCTGGGGTATAGGAGTATGTAACAAGCGAGCCATTTAATTGAAAAAACTAAACGTGACAAACGGTTGCAGAATCAGTGAAGGTTGATTTTTTAATTGAAAGTATAACAGGATCAGTTACAATAAAATCGTCCATACGCACACCATGGTCGAGTATCATGGGTAACATTACTTCGAAGCTTTATTAATACAATAATCAATAATGAAAAATCGACATCAATAGGGTTGTCCGTATTCCCAGTCAGTACCCTTCCCCGCCCGCCATGTGCACAAAGACCGCATACATCCCCCATAACGTCAAGGCTAAGTAACTAGAATGCCATAAGGAGTTGCAAGTCGCACCCATACTGGCGCCATTTTGGTCGAGGCCAGGCAGGTCCAGAGTATAGTTCAATGTCTCCAATAAGTAGCGGCAGGACCAGAATCCCTTTCGGCAGTTCTGGCTTCGTCATTACGAGCACTAGAAAACAAGACATTCTGGGCAATACCACCCTTGACGCAGCCCTTTATTCTACAAGATGGTGTCTTTCAAAAGCCAGGGGTATAGGAGTATGTAACAAGCAAGCCATTTAATTGAAAAAACTAAACGTGACAAACGGTTGCAGGATCAGTGAAGGTTGATTTTATAATTGAAAGTATAACAGGATCAGTTACAATAAAATCGTTCATACGCACACCATGGGCGAGTATCATGGGTAACATTATTTCGAAGCTTTATTAATACAATAATCAATAATGAAAAATCGACATCAATAGGGTTGTCCGTATTCCTAGTCAGTACCCTTCCCCGCCCGCCATGTGCACAAAGACCGCATACATCCCCCATAACGTCAAGGCAAAGTAACTAGAACGTCATAAGGAGTTGCAAGTCGCTCCCATACTGGCGCCATTTTGGTCGAGGCCAGGCAGGTCCAGAGTATAGTTCAATGTCTCCAATAAGTAGCGGCAGGAGCAGAATCCCTTTCGGCAGTTCTGGCTTCGTCATTATGAGCACTAGAAAAAAAGACATTCTAGGCAATGCCACCCTTGACGCAGCCCTTTATGCTACAAGATGGTGTCTTCCATTCAGAAAATATTGTTGGCAGCATTTTGAAAGGAAAGATAAACGGCCGTTCTCCTAGTGAGTCTCACATTGTTACATTTATGAAGAATGTTGAAGAGTAGTATGTTGAAAATCTGAAGCCATCGTTTTACAAACTCTCAACCAGCCTTGGATGGAAAAATCCTGAAGAATGTACAAACTGAAAACCAGTTTTTGTCTGCATAGCATCAGCAGCAACACTTGAGTCAGCTTTGTGTGAAGCCGCCATCTTGATCCAATCAATACCGTCCCCCTGCACACATTCAGGGACCAGGCCGCATTGCGAGGGCACCGCAAGACGTGTCTTCAGGTCAAACGGATTGTTGGACAAGGTCCAGAATGAAGAGTCAACAAAAGGCAAAAAGTTCCGCCGGACCCCGGGAGCCGGCCGCCTATGTCGGGGGCGATCTCAGGCCACACCAGGGCAACAAGACTTGGGGAGGGGGCAGGAGCCAAGCGCCCCCTCCCAGTCCGCGCCACCACACCGCCCCTCGGGGGCCTCCGTCAAGCGGTTCAGGGAGGCACCGCAGGCAGCGGTTCTTCAGATCAGTGGCTCTCACCGGCAAGGCTCCCCTCCATCAGCAGCGATCGTTGGCACTGTGGTTGCGGCCGGAGGCCCCGCCTAGTCAACGCCCCGGCCTCTCCATGTCGTAGGCCGCAAGAGTGGGCTCAACTCAGCTGGATGGCGGGTGAGACGCTGTAGCCGCAAGAGTAGGCGAAACTCAACCGGCCGAGTGAGGCACTGTGCCGCAAGAGCGGGCGGAACTCAGCTGGCCGAGCGAGGCACTGTGCCGCAGGAGTGGGCGGAACTCAGCTGGCCGAGTGAGGCACTGTGCCGCAAGAGCGGGCGGAACTCAGCTGGCTGAGCGAGGCACTGTGCCGCAAGAGTGGGCGGAACTCAGCTGGCCGAGCGAGGCACTGTGCCGCAACAGTGGGCGCAACTCAGCTGGCCGAGCGAGGCACTGTGCCGCAAGAGCGGGCGTAACTCAGGTGGCCGAGCGAGGCACTGTAGGTCTTCCTCTCACAAAGATGAAAGTCAGAGTGAGGAAACAAGGAGGGGTTTTCATCATTTGGGACAAAAAAATAGTTCTAAACCAATGAAAAGTGTCATTTTTAGGTCACATGACCTAGCCTTACATCATTAGGAAACCAAAAGTAAAATGAACCAATGAAAATTTTTATTTACAAGTCACATGACCTGTTATGCTTACGTTACGCGCTCCGCGCCGCGCCCCGGATCGCTTCCGGGAAGCTGCGCTTCGCGCCTCGCTTCGCGCATCGGGTGCGCTAACGTGGCGCATCATATGACGCATTACGCGACAACGCGATACTACAGTGTTTCTGGATGTTTCAGACTGAAGCTGGCGTCAGCATGAGAGCACCCCGTGGCTACGTCGTGACCGTTCCGCGAGCAATCATGGCAGTCGCTCCCCACCGGAAGTCTGCGGGAGTCGGGGCCCCGGTGACTCTTGTAGAATCTTCAAGGCTGAGGGGACGCTTTTGGGAATGGGGCCCATGCCCTAGCAGTCTAGCGTCCGAGTTCCAGGGTTGCCCAGAGCCATCCTTGCAGGCCAGGCCCAAGTCTGTGGAGCCGACCGCCATTTCGTGAGCTCCGTGGCAGCCGCCTGTCGCTGTACCGCAAGAGTAGGTGCAATTCAGCCGGATGGCGGGTGAGACGCTGTAATAGCAAGAGCAGGCGCAACTCAGCTGGCCGAGAGAGGCACTGTGCCGCAAGAGTGGGCGTAACTCTGCTGCCGAGTGAAGCGCTGGGGTGCAGCTGAGAAACCTCCACCTGGGGAGGTGGGGGAGGCTCGTTCGCGCCGCCTCTCCCTTCCAGTGCACCCCACGCCGTCTCCTGGCGCAGGTATATGTGATGGTCGGACCAGGGCACCGCAGGACGTGTCTTCAGGTCAAACGGATTGTGGGACAAGGTCCAGAATGGAAGAGTCACCAAAAGGCTAAAAGTTCCGCCGGACCCCGGGAGCCGGCCGCCTACGTCGAGTGAAGCGCTGGGGTGCAGCTGAGAAACCTCCACCTGGGGAGGTGGGGGAGGCTCGTTCGCGCCGCCTCTCCCTTCCAGTGCACCCCACGCCGTCTCCTGGCGCAGGTATATGTGATGGTCGGACCAGGCAATAAGAGGGGGGGGGGTCATCAGCAAGGCATTCATCCCCCCCCACCCGTGGCTCGCTGGATGCCACTTCAGGGTGGACGAATGGGAAGGCCAGTACAACAACATCGTTGCCGTGGTGCTTCCAGGCCATCCACCCAACGACCTCTTCGGCCGATGGCTGCCAGCAAGACCCCGCCCTATACGTGCCGGGGGCCTCGTCTTCCGGATGGGCGTAGCCGCGGACCTGCTGCACAAGGAGGGACAGGAACAGCGTCATGCATTTGGATCGATGTTGCAGCAGGCTGCCATGTAAATAGTTATTTAATAAAACGTTTTACCCTGTTACTTTGCTGGTGTGTTGTATATATTTATAATATTTGCATAGGGTTTGTCGTTATTTTGGGCGGGGTGCGCGGCGGAGCCGAGCTGTCTTGCAGCCATCATGGCGTCAAGCTCGGTTCCTCTCACTAGTTTCATATTTCTCTTGAGGGGTTGTTCCTAATGTTTCTATTTTAGCGAGGTCAAAAAGAGATCCCATTAGTGGCCTACTGATTTTGCTTGATTCCTTTTGTTTTTTCTAACGATTTTTCCCTATCTGCAAAGACTAAACAGAGTATTGCGACTCTGTGCTTGTTTGTAAATAGAGAATGAACCAAAGAGAAGCAATTCCAAAACAGTAAATGCTTGGATAACAATCAATCAAATGGAGAGGGAAGCAGGCACGACGGATTACAATGGGGGCAAAGGCCTGCGTTACCTACCCTTCACTATCTGCAAAGAGAGAATACTCCTAAAAGAAAAGAGGGGGGGGGGGCAGCGTTCAAAGCACATCAGCGTGCATAAACACGAAAATGTTTTTACCTACCACGTACTTGACATTTTAAAGCTTTTGATATTTGCTAATAAAAAACCATTGAAATTCACTGAAAAAACCATAGGTTATAGACCATATATAGTTAGGAATTAGCATTTACAAAACCTTACTTTACTCACACAAAACCATTGAAATTCCATATATAGTTAGTTGCACTAACTATATATCGCGCACCCGCAATCCACTGCTGATTATGTCACATATTACATCATTCATGACATCACTGATGTCCACCTTTGATTAGCACACGAACAGCAGCTTGATTTATGTATAGGTGAGGACGGGGATCCGCTTGTAGATGCCGCTCCGTAATGGATCTGCCCGACGCGTTTCGAAGCTCCATATGCTTCTCTTCAGGGGCTTTAGCGGAAGCGGTGTGTGCAACCGCTAACCCACTTCTCCACTTCCATATGACACACCCACCAATGGGAGGCTCAAATTAGACTGTGTATTATGGGAAGTGTGGTGCGGAAAGCACCTAATCAAGTCCTGTATGGACCCCGCAAGTAGGCCCGTCCTCGATCCCGTGTACGGCTGCTGTTTCACTTCCGTGACCCCCAAGGATGACGGGCTGGTGCATACTCCGCGGCTGGACGGCCGCGTATAAATTGTCGCTCCAAGGTTGTCCACCTTTGAGTAGCACACGAGCAGGAGCTTGATTTATGTATAGGTGAGGATGGGGATCCGCTTGTAGATGCCGCTCCGTAATGGATCTGCCCAACGCATTTCAAAGCTCCATATGCTTCTCTTCAGGGGCTTTAACCGAAGCGGTGTGCGCAACCGCTAACCCACTTCTCCATTTTCCATATGACACACCCACCAATGGGAGGCTCAAATGAGACTGTGTATTATGGGAAGTGTGGTGCGGAAAGCACATAATCAAGTCCTGTATGGACCCCGCAAGTGGGCCCGTCCTCGATCCCGTGTACGGTTGCTGTTTCACTTCCGTGACCCCCAAGGATGACGGGGAGGTGCATACTCCGTGGCTGGACGGCCGGGTATAAATTGTCGCTCCAAGGTTGTCCACCTTTGAGTAGCACACGAGCAGCAGCTTGATTTATGTATAGGTGAGGACGGGGATCCGGTTGTAGATGCCGCTCCGTAATGGATCTGCCCGACGCGTTTCGAAGCTCCATATGCATCTCTTCAGGGGTTTTAACGGAAGCGGTGTGCGCAACCGCTAACCCCCTTCTCCATTTTCCATATGACACACCCACCAATGGGAGGCTCAAATGAGACTGTGTATTATGGGAAGTGAGGTGCGGAAAGCACATAATCAAGTCCTGTATGGACCCCGCAAGTGGGCCCGTCCTCGATCCCGTGTACGGCTGCTGTTTCACTTCCGTGACCCCCAAGGATGACGGGCTGGTGCATACTCCGCGGCTGGACGGCCGCGTATAAATTGTCGCTCCAAGGTTGCCCACCTTTGAGTAGCACACGAGCAGCAGCTTGATTTATGTATAGGTGAGGACGGGGATCCGCTTGTAGATGCCGCTCTGTAATGGATATGCCCGACGCTTTTCGAAGCTCCATATGCTTCTCTTCAGGGGCTTTAACGGAAGCGGTGTGCGCAACCGCTAACCCACTTCTCCATTTTCCATGACACACCCACCAATGGGAGGCTCAAATGAGACTGTGTATTATGGGAAGTGTGGTGCGGAAAGCACATAATCAAGTCCTGTATGGACCCCGCAAGTGGGCCCGTCCTCGATCCCGTGTACGGCTGCTGTTTCACTTCCGTGACCCCCAAGGATGACGGGGTGGTGCATACCCCGCGGCTGGACGGCCGCGTATAAATTGTCGCTCCAAGGTTGTCCACCTTTGAGTAGCACATGAGCTGCAGCTTGATTTATGTATAGGTGAGGATGGGGATCCGCTTGAAGATGCCGCTTCTATATCTCGAGCTCCGTGGTTCCAGGAAACCAATAGAAAAGCACTCGCAGCAGGTTAAACTTCGTTTTCAAGTTTTATTGCGCAGAATAATCTCAAAACAGACGCGTTTCAGCTCTTGCCTTCGTCAGTGTCAGCTGAGGCGGAAGTGTGATAAAGCAAAACCATTGAAACAAACAATGGACCACTTTCTGCAATGTATGAGCGCCATCTTTGAATGGTTGATTACTCAAATTATTCAAAACAAAAACAATCAAGCAATGTTTGGATTGGTCAACACAAAGCAAATATTAAGCAGACCGACTACATAAGTTGGACAATTATTTACATGCTATATACACGATATTTACATTTTTCAGCCCTGGATGGGCTAATTCATCGTGTTTGCTGATATAAACAACTCATTCTCTGTAAGTCAACCAGACCCACATTGCACTAAATCAATACAAACTCTCATTGGGAAAGGGCATCTGTAGGCTAATTCCATTCATATAACCTATAACCAATGTTATTTATTTACAATTATGGCCTGGAAGGCCCATTCTGTGTATTACTAATGACATGCATTCCTATCCATACACTCTAGCTTAAATAGCCTAATGTCCTAGATTATTTTGGATTCAAACGCCCGACCACCAACAGAAATTTCATAATAGTTCTTAAATAAAGCAAAATATTCTCAGGTAAAGACACTTGTACTTTCAGCCCTATTGTTATCGATTACTGTTTCTCAAAGGTGTGATAAAAGTTCCTCCCCTGCGTTCAGACCTCCGGGTGACTTTGTTTGGAGGTCCACAATGTATCTAGACTCCAAACGCCTAAGCTTCATTTTCAGGTCCCCGCCCCTTATGTTTTGTGGGACACAATCTAAGCTGAAGAAGCTAAGGAGGGTCCTGTCACTGTTGTGACATAAGGCAAAATGTCGGGCCATCGGATAGCTCTCATCTTTGTTTGCGATGGCCCTCTGATGTTCCAGAACCTGTAATTTAACCGCCTTAATGGTGCTCCCCACGTATCTAAGTCCACAGGGGCATGTTAGACAGTAAACCACAAATGTGGTTGAGCAAGTAATTAACTTGCTAATCCTGATCTTGGTGTTTTTATGTGGCACATGATAGGATAATACTCTCTGACTGTTACTACATGCCTTGCATTTCCCACATGGGTATGACCTATGCATGGCCTGTAGGTCTCCTTTAGGTTTCGCTCTCGCAAGGCGACTTGTGACCAACCTGTCTTTTAGTGATCTTATTCTTCTAAAGGTGATCATGGGATGTTTTTGTAAGTCCTTCCCTATTACGGGGTCGGATCTCAAAATTCCCCAATTTTTGGACATGATAGCTCGAATTCTATTCGCTGCCACCGAATAGTTCGTTATCAGTCTAATAATGCCACTCCCACCTTTGGTTGTTACCATCCTCTTGTCAGTCAGCAGGGTTTTCCTGTCAATAGCTTTCACCTTGTGTTCAGCTTGTTGGAGTGTTTTTCCGGAGTAACCGCATGCTTTGAAGCGTGTTACGCTTCTGCAGGCAGCCTCCGTGAAGTCATTGTCCAGAGAACTGTTGCGCTTTATCCTCAACAGTTCCCCGTAGGGGATACTCTTAACCAGGGAGGCTGGATGGCTGCTTCGCCCATGGAGGACAGAGTTACCTGCCGTCTCTTTTCTAAAGAGGGCAGTCTGAATTGTACCAGAATCAACAAAGACCCTTAGGTCTAGGAAACTCACTTCAGTTTTACTAGTATAGTATGTGAATTGCAGATTTAGATCATTCTGATTGAGTATCTGTATATACTCTAAGGCTGAAGACTCTGACCCTCTCCAAATAAGGGAAAGGTCGTCAATATACCTTCTCCAGCATATTATTTTGTCAACCCAATCAGTTTTGTCATCCGCCCAGGCTACCTGCTTCTCCCACCAGCCCACGAATAAATTCGCGTAGCTGGGGGCGAAGCAGGTACCCATGGCAGTCCCCCTGACTTGTCTATATCGTTGATTCTGAAAGACAAAGATATTATTCATTAAGCAAAAGGACATGAATTCCAAAATCATTCTGCTGTGTTCCAAGTGGCGTGCCGGACGTAGGTTCAAAAAAGTCTTAGTAGCTGCAATCCCATCACGGTGACTGATGCTCGTATAGAGGCTTGAAATGTCCATTGTTATCATTATAAAATCATCCTCCCACTCCACATCCTGTATCTGTCTGAGGAAATCCTTAGTGTCCTTAGTATATGAGCTCAGTTGAGCTACCCATGGAGCCAAGAAAGAGTCAATAAATCTCGACATGTTCTCTGTCAATCCTCCTATGGATGACACAATCGGTCTCCCTGGTGGTTGTGTGGCATCTTTGTGTATTTTCGGGAGGTGATAAAAGCTTGGAAGCCTGGGCTGTTTGTTTTGTAGAAAGATATACTCCTCCCTTCCCAGTATGCCCTTTCCATGCCATTTGTCAATAAGGGAATGATAGCTACGGATGCTGTCCAAGTATTCTTTCTCAGTCGCTGGCATATAATTGTTCTGGTCCTGTAGTTGACGTAGGGCTTCCTTGCAATAGTTCTCTCGACTCTGGATAACCACGTTTCCGCCCTTATCCGACGGCTTGATTACTATTGAGTCATCTTGTTCAAGGTTAGATATGGCCTCTCTCTGCTGGAATGAGAGGTTCCACTTAATTTTCCCCTTTTGATCTTCTTCAAGTTTAGATAAGTTTTGTAAATCCTGAATAACGGCTTCAGAGAAAATGTCCATTGCATCAGTTGGTGTTTGGGGGAGGAAGCGAGAGGTCGGCTTAAAAGTACTATGTTCACCTACTTGGCTTATGCCTATGGAAGGGCCTCTTTCAACCACGTCAATTGGTGGAACAGTCTGGGAACCACTTTCTTCTAGCAGGTCCTCCAGTACGGCCATGCTCTCAAGATCGCTAATGCTCATCTCCGTTGGATCGGGTTGAGTTGTGCCGCCCACCCTCGGTGAAGTCACAGTATCTTTCAAAGCCTTTTGTTTAAAGTACTTCCAGAGTTTTAATTTTCGGACAAATAGGAACAGATCTATACGGGTCTGCGCATATTCATAGCGGCCCGTTGGACAGAATGTTAGCCCTAGCTTCAAGACACTTTCTTCATTCTCTGTAAGGGCTCGTTGTGTGAGATTGATTATGTTCAAGTTCTCCTTCAGTTCCTGTTGGTCTTGGCTTGCCGACTCCTCAACTTTCTGGTGCCTCGCCCTCTGTCTCCTCCCACCGCGCCTTGTGATGCGTCTCCGCTTGCGACTGAGGATTGATCCGGGGGACGCTTTTTTCCATCCCTCAGCCAATTCTGGCGGATTAGATCGCATTCCTCGCGAAAAGAAGGTGGCTCGCATCTCGATCTGATTCCTTGTTCTGTGCCTGTTCTCTCTTCTTCAGATTGCTCCGCGCTCGTGGCTTCGGATTCAGAAGTTTCTCTAGACACAGGTGGTTTTTGTCGTCTTGCCCTCAGATCTCGGCGAGGTGCATCATATTTTCGCGCAAACGTTAGTATCCGCCCTTGTTCATAATCGCGAGCATCGCGTTCAAACTTCTGTTGTTTTCTTAGTTGTATCTTTTTCTCATAGCCAGTAAGTCTTTTTTTCATAGATTCCTTTTCCTTATCTAATTGTTCTTGATCCGTCAATTCCACGATCTCCTTCTCTAGTGCATCAATGTCCTGCAATGCTCTCTCCCTGTCTTTCCAGGCAAACTTAATGAGGAGTATCAGCATTCCCTCACAGGAGTGTGCTGTATATTCGGCCCATTGGCTTAACAGTTCAGGGTCCGGATTTTCATATGCCGGAATTGTGTAGATACGGAGACCGCGTGGGACCCTCTTAACCTCCACGTAGTGTTGCAGTGAAGTGGCCTCCCACCACTTACGTGTTTCTCGCTCGTATAGTCTCTCCAATAAATGGTATTTGCCTTTGAGTACAGTTTGGGCTGTGTCAACTACCTGCGAGGTGTCCCGTGCCTGAGGCCCCAGTCGTCCTCCAAAAATGCCACTTGCCGCCTCCCGGCGCGCTGTGTCGCTGAACATTTGTTGTGTTAATAAATTCACTTGGATTGGTTGCGCAGCCTGCTTCAATCGTGCCACATAGATTTGAAGAAAGTCGGGTATCTCCTACCTCGCTTGGTCCGTCTTCGTTACACGGGTAAACCGCTGCAGCAGTCCGTGACACTCAGGACCGGTCCAGGTAATGCCGACTTCTCCTGGCGGTGCGTTCTCCTTTTCTCGTTTTCGCCGTTTCAACCTCGCCTACTGGAGACCGCACTCAGCCGAGTGGGTGCTAATTCAAACGGCGGCGTGCCGATGCGTATATCTCGAGCTCCGTGGTTCCAGGAAACCAATAGAAAAGCACTCGCAGCAGGTTAAACTTCGTTTTCAAGTTTTATTGCGCAGAATAATCTCAAAACAGACGCGTTTCAGCTCTTGCCTTCGTCAGTGTCAGCTGGCGGCGACAAGGCGGAAGTGTGATAAAGCAAAACCATTGAAACAAACAATGGACCACTTTCTGCAATGTATGAGCGCCATCTTTGAATGGTTGATTACTCAAATTATTCAAAATAAAAACAATCAAGCAATGTTTGGATTGGTCAACACAAAGCAAATATTAAGCAGACCGACTACATAAGAGCTCCTTTCTCCTTCTTCATGGGGGTTTCTGGCATGTCGCAAAGCTTTCCCATGCACTTCCTTTTCATAATAAAGCTCCTCCCACATGGGTGTGGCTGCTCAATTGCATGCTGGTCAATGTAGTGTTTGGGGATTAATTTTTTCCATAATGAATGGTACAGCTGTTTTTAAATTATGCCGAACTTTACTGCTGCCTGTAGCCCACTGGAAGGCAGTGAAAGGTATTGACTAAATCTGTCATGAAGCGGGACCCACTGGAGGGAAAAAAATAATATATATATATATTCACTGACAAAAACATAGATTTCAAGCACGTTATAGTTAGAAATTAGCATTTAAAAAACCTTAGAAATTCACTGAAAAAACCATAGGTTTCAGACATGTTATAGTTAGTTGGACATTTCACACATACAAAACCATAGAAATTCCCCTGTTATAGTTAGTTCAGCTAACTATAACTCGCGCCCCGCAATGCACTGCTGATGACAACACATATTATATCATTCATGACATGGTCGATGACATCACTGATGACATCACTGATGACATCTTAAATGACATCACTGATGATATCATCCAGTGAATGTGTTTTTCTATAAACTTTAAATATGTTTTATATATATATATATATATGTATATATACCAAGCTGTATTGAAGAATGACTGGGTGTATAAGTGTCTGGTGAAGGATTTAGTAGGTGCGTGACTGACTGTATAAATGAGTGATTAAATGTGTCTTAGTTAATGCATGGGTTAGTGACAAAACTGTGTGAATGTCTGTATCAGTCTGTCTGTTGTTGTGTAAGCTGCTGTTTGTGTTGGTCAGTAGCTACATGATTGTCTATATGGGTTATTGATTGGTTGCCTAGGTTTTTGTATGGAAGACTGAGTGTGTTTGGGTCGGTGGGAGGTGTGTGACTCTGTGCATAGATATGTGAGTGGTTGATTCACTGGGTGTATGAGTTTAAGTGTGCATGTGGAAACAGCGAGTGTGTGTATGCATGTGTTGGTGAAAGGTTGGATGTCTCAGTGGTATATGTCCAAGTAACAACATATGTAAAAGGCAGTGTATGTGAGAGTTGGAGTATATAAATGACTATATGTGAGAGTCAGTGATTGTGAGAGTTGCTGGGTGGATGAGTGTATACTTGTATTACTGATTATATAAGAGAGTAAGTATGTGTTAGTATCTGTAAGAATAAATGAGGTGGGGTGTATATAACTGTGTAGGTGAGTAAATGGAACTATGATTCATTCTTTTCATGTCGGACAACAATGAGTGCATGAGTCAGTAGGATGAATGGTGGCATGTCAGTGTCTGTATAGCTTTATGACTGCATATGATAGTGTTGGATTGATCATTGACCACATGTATGAATGGTTGTATGGGTGAATGAGTGCATGTGTCTGTAGACCTAGGAATTAGTGAGTTCGTTTGTAGTAACTGGTTTTGGTGTCTTTATGGTCTTGAAAATGGAACTCTGTATTTTACAGGGGATGTATCAAAGGTTATATTATGGTGTGAGGTGGTGCATCAGATTGTCACGTGGATGATGTCATCAGTGATGTCATTTGAGATGTCATCAGTGATGTCACTGGCCATGTCATGAATGATGTAATATGTGACGTCATCGGCAGTGCATTGCGTGGGCGAGAATTATAGTTAGGTGAACTAACTGTAACAGGGGAATTTTTATGGTTTTGTACAAGTGAAATGTCCAACTAACTATAACATGTCTGAAACCTATGGTTTTTTCAGTAAATTTCTAAGGTTTTTAAATGCTAATTTCTAACTATAACATGCCTCAAACCTATGTTTTTTTCAGTGATTTTCGAAAGTTTTTTTAATGCTAATTTCTAACTATAACGTGCCTGAATTCTATGTTTTTTTCCAGTGAATTTCAAAGGTTTTTTAAATGCTAACTTCTAATTATAATGTTCATTTAACCTATAGTTTTTTCCAATACCCAAGAAGGACACAACACCCACTGCCACAACCCTCAGGACCTCCCCCCGTATCACTCCTCTCCCTACTGCCACCAAGTAAGTATGGGCGAAATTTAAAGCAAATTTTGTTCCATGAAATCCGCGAATTTGAGAATTTCTTTTTTTTTGCGTGTTCGCTGGGCTTTTTGCGTGTTTGCGGGGCTTTTTGCGTATTAACGGGATTTTTTCTGCGCAGCTACCGCAAGGTTACCCATGCATACGTACATGGGCTAGTTGCATGCTCACGTTGTGCAATTGCGTGTTCGCGTCCGTTTTTGCGTGCTCGCGGACAAAAAGTCTCGCGGCCAAGCAAAAAAATCTGCAAGCTTGCGTAATGCGAATTTTTTGACAAATTTGTGCTATTCGCGGAACGCAAATTTGTCAAATATTCACAAATTCCGCGAGCAGAACGGATTTTACGCCAATGCTTACCACCAAGGCAATGCAGAACAGGACAGCAAACCCTCCAAAAATGTCATGGTCCCTCACCCATACAATAGTTCAATTTTGGGAAATGTGGCAATCATTTTTTCAGTAGATTTTATTTTATTTTAAAACTTCTAATTTCTAACTTTAATGTTCCAGAGACCTATTTCTTTGTGAATTTCAAAGGTTATTTAAATACTAAGTTCTAATTATAAAGTTAAAAATACCTATGTTTCTCAGTAATTTAAAAAAATATATATATATTTTGTAACTTTCATATCCTAAAAATAGATTTTGTAATTTTTTTATTATTTAAACTATATAATGTCTTCTTGTTTTAAAAATATTAAACAACTACATACAGTATGAAAGGGAGCCCAGCCCAGAGCCACATCTGAAGACCAACACATGTCATACTTCTACTGATCAAGCAGCTCCAACACCCAAGCACGCCACAACATCCACCACCACCCCCAGGACCCTCCCTCTACCACCAAGGCAGCGCATAACAAGACAGCGAACTTTCAGAAAACAACATGGCCCCTCAGCCACACAATAGCTGAATATTGGGACAGATGTGAACAAACTATATGTGAAGGAAGCAATTCACCCATGAATAACATTGCACACAATGCAAAGTGTAGCGGGGATGTGCTGGACACATCTCAGTATGCACAACACACACCTCTCCATGTGCACAAATACTAGTGGTGCTTGTAGTGTTGTGGACAGTGGACCAAACCATGTTATGTCAAACATTAGGGAAGATCTCAGTCAAGTAGCTGGGTCGTCCCCCCCTGTAAGCATAAGCATAACTGGGGTCGGCTGGTCCGACGTACGCCACTTCAGCGTAGGAGTGTGGATAAATAGGCCAGATCTCTGGGTGTGGTTCACTTGTGGGAAAGCCAAAGCGTCTGCCAGGGCAGTGCCGCTCACCTTGCCACGAGGCCGCTGTTGTGACCGCCAGGCTCCTCAGCCGATCGCTGGCTTCTGCCACAAAGGCCCCCAGCGGCACAGCACTGCGGACTTATGTCTGTACAAACTACTGCCTTCGATATACACTGCTGACACCAAGGCTCACAATTCACATCGAGTCGCGATTGCAGATGATGCAGTCCAGTAGGCATCAGACATTGCTCAAGTCAACAACACGTGGCTATAGGCCCTTCCTCACCACTGCATCCAGCCTACACTGCGGTGAGTAGGGCTCACAATTCACATCGAGTCGCGATTGCAGATGACGCAGTCCAGTAGGCAACAGAGATTGCTCAAGTCAAGAACAAGTGGCTGTGGGCCCTTCCTCACCACGGCCTCCAGCTCACACTGTGGGGAGTAGGGCTCACAATTCACATTGAGTCGTGATTGCAGATGACGCAGTCCAGTAGGCAACAGACATTGCCTAAGTCAACACAATGTGCCTGTGTGCTCTTCCTGACCGCTGCCTCCAGCCTACACTGCTGTGGGTAGGGCTCACAATACAGATCGAGTCACGATTGCAAATGACGCAGTCCAGTAAGCAACAGACATTGCTCAACTCAACGCCAGATGCCTGTGGGCCCTTCCTCACCGCTGCCTCCTGCCTCCACTACGGTGAGTAGGGCTCACAATTCAGATCGAGTCGCGATTGCAGATGATGCAGTCCAGTAGGCAACGCACATTGTTACCAGTACGGCCTGCCAGGACGACGCATCATCGGCACAGTAGATCCCACATGTGCAACTGTGTCCTGAGTCCTGAATGGCAGTGACCACAGCACCAGATTATTTTCGATCAGTGAGGCATATTTCCATATGCAAGGCCGGCGGCACGTGGTGCACTAATCCTGTGTCAACACAAGCTGATCCCACATGTGGAACTGTGTCCTGAGTCCTGAATGGCAGTGACCCCATGTCCGTGGCAGGAACCACAGCACTAGGCTCCCTTGGATCAGTGAGGCATATTTCCATATGCAAGGCCGGCGACACATGGTGCCACTAACCCTGTACAACACAAGGAGCGACACATGGTGCCACTAAATCTGTTCAACACAATATCTGCGACACGTGGTACCACTAACCCTGTTCAACAGAAGCCAGGCAGAATTCAGTAGACAAAAGACATTGCTTAGAGTGCGTCCCCCACTGAACCACGCATCATCGCAGGGTAAGTACACTCTGAGCGCCAAAGGTACTACTAACTCAGTGCACCATAAGTCATCGCAAGGAAGAATGAAAAGTTTTATGTCAGCAGTGAGGTATACTATCACTCGAAAATCACCCAAAAATACTTATAACATAAAAAGAACAGAACAATCAAAGTACATTAATGATTACAATGTGGTGATTTAGAAGATGCGGAATGCAAATATGGACATACAATATGTTGCAGATAACTGAATTGCTGTTTCTTGCTATGTCATGTCATATATTACCAAGTCTGAGAAGACAGAATTGAAAGAAATGTGGGAAAAATGTTCATAGGACAAGACACTTAGCAAAAAATTGTACAGCTTCAGATTAAAGATGCTTTCATATCGAGAAATTAGATGCTTCGATAGGCATCTGCAAGTTTATATTCAAAGTCAAGAGGACTCATCTGGATAAGTCTAGGTATTGCTGCGGCACGAAATGGAGTTTTAATGTAAATGATATAAAACACTTTGTGATGATATAGAGTTAAGTTTCTTTGGTAGTCAAGAGAAGTGTACAGAAAATAACAGTTTTATAAGTGTACGTGTTGAAGAAGAGATGGAAGATAATAGTGAAGTAAAGTTTCCAAAAGAAATAACATTTAAAGTAGTTTCTGGTGAAAATCCCAACTAAGTATAACGTCCCTCAAATCTACACAATATCCTTTTAATATCCTTGCTTCAAGAACTTGTTTTATATCACGTGGTGCCATTATTCTGTATAAAATTATGTAATGAAAAAGATATAAACGGAAGAAACCAAAATACTTTGTTAAAAAAAAAATTAAAAATAATGTTGAAATAATTAAAATATTGTTAGTGGCATACTTTCAAAGTAAATTGTTGGTCAATGAGGGAAATTATTATTTAGATATAGATATAGATTTATATCACGTGGTGCCACTGAACCTGAACTACGCAAGCTCGTGGGTCTACCAACCTATGCACGTGGCTGTGGGCCCTTGCTTACCGCTACCTCTGGCCTACACTGCAGTCAGCAGGGCTCACAATACAGATAGAGTCCTGATTGCAGATGACGCAGTCCAGTAGGCAGGAGACATTGCTCCTAGTGCGCCCCGTCCACACCAATCATCATCACAGGCTCATACAGTTTCAATGCTTCTGGTGCCACTAACTATGCACCTCAACTCAACGCCGCGTGGCTATGGGCCCTTGCTGACCGCTACCTCTGGCCTACACTGCGGTCATCAGGGCTCACAATTAAAATGGAGTCTTGGGGCCCGATGTAGGTAAAAGTCATTTACCGATTTTAAAATACCGAGTGATACCGAATCGGTATTCTGAAATCGGTAAATGATATGTAGATAAAAAAAATCGTAAAAATACCGATTCGGAAACAATCGGTATCGTGTGTCTACACCTACCGATTCGGTTACACTCGAATCGGTATTTCCCGATTCGGTATGTCCCGATTCGGTATATCCCGAATCGGTAGATACCCAATCGGTAGATACCGAATCGGTAATGGCAATACAACCGTATGGGCCAAAGGCCCATAGGAAAGCATTGTCAAAACCGAATCGGTATTTCCCGAATCGGTAAATACCGAATCGGTAAATACCGATTCGGTAAACACGTGATCGGCAAACAAGGAAGTGAAACTAATATAAGCAGCCAATGAGGTGGAAGCACCCTCCCCCACCATAGCAGGGAGTGGCTACCCAGGCAGGTGCAACTCATCAGAACTTTCTGGAAAGGAAGCCAGAGCTGAACAGGGAGACTGAGCAGCAGACAGAGTTTTGGGAGTACTGTGTACACAGTCAAAATGGAAAGCAGCTCTGAGAGCCAGAAGGCTGACAGGAAGAGAAAGGTCAAGTTCAGCAGCTTGGAGCTGAAAGTATTGGTGGAGGAGGTGGTGATGGTACACAGGCAGCTGTATGGGAGGCTGTCCCTCACAGTCCCAGAGTAAACAAAGAGGAACCTGTGGAGTGCCATCAGCGAGAGGGTGAATGCAGTTGGAGTGACCCCCAGGACCATGGATGACCTCAAGAAGAGGTTCTATGACATCAGGAGCCTCACCAAGAGGAAACTGGCGGAGATCAGCAAGCAGGCAGGACTGACCGGTGGCGGCAGGAACCCCGCGCCCCCCCTCACTGAACTGGAGGAACTGGTATCGACAACTATCGCGAGGGAGAGTGTGGTCGGAGTTGGGGACCTGGACAGCTCAGCCAGAGCCAAAGCTAAAGGTAAGAAGCATGCACAGCATGACACACCCTACCAGACACCTCCCCATTGGCCCCCATGTACAGCCAAACCCCAGGCCAGTACTGCTAGCAATATAAATGTGCAATTCATGATGGGAAATGTAGCCAGATGATGTAGGAACATTTTACAGTGCACATGACACTGCAATGCACCTTAAGAAATAATCTGAGTAATGAAATTGACATGTGCAATGCATTTATTGTAGTGACAGGAAGACATTTCCACTCAGTTGACAATTGCTACTTTATTCCTAGGGCCACCATCAGGTAGTGGAGCAGCAGCTGCACAAGCCTCAGCACGAGCAACAGCAGACAGTGCGGTGGCAGGGCCAAGCAGCATGGCTGAGTCGCAGGAGGTGGAGGACAGCAGCGAGACTGCAATTGAGGATGACTCAGGACATTCCCTCTTGTTTCCCCACTCCCCCCAATTGTCGCAATCCCCAACACTCCAGTTCTCCCCAGAGGATACACCCACAGGGTCCCAGCCAGCACCTGCCACAGCTATAGCCAGGAGGATTAATGTGGCCCCATTGTCCATCATGGAGGGAGCTGCGGGTCAGGCACCAGATCCCACACCTGTCACACCTGTGGCACAGCAGCCCATACAGCAGACCAGCACCGAACGCCGCGGTCCAGGCACTTCCAGCAGTGGCAGTGCTATTCCATCACGGGAGGGCAGGGTCTTCCAAGGGCTAGAGGGGAGCATGGTCCGGATACAGCGGATGCAGGCCAAATCCATCCTTGCTTGTCACCGCCAATTGCGACAGCACAACCTGCAGATGGGGGAGTTGACAAAGGGGATTGTTGACTTAGTTGCAACTAACCGGGAAATAGCCACAGGTATGGGCAGAATGACAACTGCCATGACACAGCTGTGTGCAAAGTTAGACCAACATGAGCACATACGGCGCAGGGATGCCCGAGTACAGAACCGGGCCATTAACAGGCTTGCAGCATCAACAGCCCTGCTATGCCGCCGAGGGGCAAATATGGAGGAGTGCCTCACTAATAACACTGCTGAGGTGACCAGGAGCATGGCCCGCATCACCAGTGCCATGAAGGCACTAATTATTTCTAACACTGTTGTGAATCCTGCCCTGGACGTGGCAGAGGCTGGGGACAGCAGCAGCCGCAGCAGTCCTGCCAGCGCAGTGTCCGAGCCGCGCCGGAGCTCCAGGCGCTCGGCAGAGGCAGCCAGACATGCAGAAGGGGGGGAGGCGCATCCCAGTGGGTCTGCAAAGCACAGCAAGAAATGGGACTGCCATTGTGGGTGAGGCAACCCGGCACATTTCCTGACCACATTTTGTTGTTATTATTTCTATTGTTGCACATCAGTGCTGTCACGTTATACCGAAAATTAAAATTTGCATTTCTTGACATACACAACGTGTCTGTGCATCTGTACTCACTCAGAAATAGTTGTCTGTTATCTCCTCACGTCTGTACCTGCCATCACTTGGTGTAGAGACTCCAGCAGGTTGTGTTAGTGGCACAGCAATGTCATCGTTGGGGTCCTCGTAGTCAGACAACTCTACCTCTGAGCCCTTCTTGACCGCAAGGTTGTGCAACATTGCTCAGACAGCAATCCTCTTGCAGCAGGTGATGGGGGTATATTGTCTAGCACCTCCGCTCTTGTGCAGGCATCTGAACCTGCTTTTCCAGATGCCGAAGGTCCGTTCTACTACATTCCTTGTGCTTTTGTGTGCACGGTTATACCTCCTTTGGCTGGGTGTTGAGGGGTTGAGGTAGGGGGTGAGAATGAATGAGCGGAGGGCATATGCACTGTCACCTAGAAGAAAAAGGGGTAACATTACTCACATGCCTACATGTACTTCACACTGCTATTTAGGTTATGGGGGTCTGACACTGTGTCTTACCTAGGAGGTATCCTTCACCGAAGTCCCCTGCCGTCAGCCGTGCATAAATTCCACTATTTTGAAAGACGTAGGAGTCATGGGTACTCCCTGGGAATTTTGCTACCACGTCAGTGATGACACACTTGGCATTACAAATCACCTGCACATTTATGGTGTGCGTTGACTTCCGATTATGGTATATGTATTCCGTGTCAGCAGGGGGACAAATCGGAATGTGTGTGCCATCAATGCAGCCAATGATGTGGGGGAATCTTGCCATCTGGTAGAAGTCTGCTTTTGTCTGTACCAGTTCTGCATGGGTTGCAGGGAAGGAAATGTATTGGTCCATCCTTTGTATCATGGCGTCTAGGAACTTGTGGAAGAACCGGGACAGGCAGCTCTGGCTCACCCCTCCTACCGCAGCTACTGCACTTTGATAGCTGCCAGACGCAAGCAGGTGTAGGCTGCATAGCACCTGCACGTGCACTGGGATTGCGTGTGCCCTTGGGGTGGGGTGCTGCAACAGGGGTTTGAGGTCCCTAATGAGCTCTAAGATGGTCTCTGGGTCCAGCCTGTACCTCTGTAGGATCTCTGCATCTGTCTGCATGAACAGGGTGATCCGCTGTCTATACACCTGCTCCTGTCTCAGCCATTCCCTCTCTCCATCCTGCTGTAGCGGTAGCCGTCTTGCTATGACATAAAAAGCTGCCATGGTGCAAGCAGAAATGCATTTTGGGTCCTTTTTTATAGGTTGCACCTGGTTACCACCTGATTCCAATCTATGGTAAATACCGATTCTTAAAAAACGAAATTGACGCTAAATCGGTATTGCAGAGCTTTCCTACATCTCAATCTTCAATTTTTCACACAGAATCGGTTTTATACCGATTTGGTAATTTTCCCGAATCGATAAATTTACCGAATCGGTTTTATTTTACGATTCTGTGTTTTTCCGATTCGGTATTCTACCGAATCGGTGATTTTTCCGATTCCCAAATTTTTACCGATTCGGTTTGTTACCGAATCGGTATACTTGCCGAATCGGGGTAATTTCCGATTCGGTATTCTGCCGAATCGGTAATTTTTCCGATTCGGTACATTCAACGATTCGGCCGGTTTTGGGACTGCTACATCCCGATGGCTCGATACCGATCGGTAACGGCCGAAAATACCGATTTTCGGCCGTTACCGACCGACCTACATCGGGCCCTTGATTCTTTAATTACAGAGTCCAGTAGGCAAGTAACTATTACAGGCCTAAAACCTATATAATATTATTTTAGTATGCTTGCTTCAAGACCTTTTTTATATCAGTTATAGCTTTAGTACAATCACCAAATTCATCTTCAAGTGCAAACAAATACTGAATACAAGTCTACACTGCGGCCAGCAGAGCTCCCAATTCGAATTTTGGACATATGCTGCGACTAACCCTGTTCAAGACAAGCCAGCGACACGTGGTGCCACTAACCCTCTTCAACACAAGCCGATCCCACATGTGTAACTGTGTCTTGAGTCCTGAATGGCAGAGGCCCAAAGTCTGTGGCAGCAAGCACAGCACCAGGCTCCTTTCGATCAGTTAGGTATATTTCCATATGCAAGACCGGCGACACCTGGTGCCACTAACCCTGTACAACACAAGCTGATCCAACCAGTGGAACTATGACCTGAGTCCTCAATGGCAGTGACCCCAACTTCATGGTAGCGACCACCGCACCAGACTCCCTTCAGTTTTTTGTAAATCTATACATGACTAAGATACTTGTTTGTCCAACCGCACAGGGACACCTCCGGGCCCAAAAAGGTTGTTGGGGGTATGTTGGTAATGTGGGAAGCGGGTGCGTTCCCTGCTGATGTGGGGAGATGCAGCATGAAAGGCGTATCTCTCACAAAAAGAACTCCGGTATGTTTTCAGAAATACCTCGGACAGATACCAGCTGACAGACTGAAACACGAAATGGCTTTTCAATGCTCATGTTGTGTGACTTATGAACAGTTTGCACCCAGGCTTGCAGACGGACAACTAATGCCCTTCCGCTCGACTCACAGATGCAGTACTACGAGCTGTCCGTGTCATTGTGGCTATCCCTGCCCTGTTCCGTCGTACACCACGCCACTCTGATTACGTTCCGACCTTAGCCCCACATAGCTACCTGTTGCAGGCGTACTCGCTGTTGGTGTGCATGTCAGTGGTCTAGTTGTCAACATGTCATGGCCATTCCCAGAGAGTAGGTTTGCGCACACCCCACACCCATCCGGCACATGCGTCACAGGCCATGTGATCACGCAAATATAATGGATTAACAACGTCACATCCTTTATTGCCGGTGGTGACTGGATGTCCATGAAAAGTTGCGCAGAGGGTTAGTCGCACCCTAAGTTGTATGGCCATCAGGGGCGTACTACCACGTGGTGCGGACTTGAGTTGCACACGGTTAGTGCCACCAGAAGCTGATGTGACCGTCAGGGGCCTCCTACCACGTGACACAGACTTGAGTTGCACAGGGTTAGTGCCAGCCAAAGCTCATGTGGCCATCGGGGGCCTACCACCACTTGCCGCTGACTCAAGTTGCACAAGGTTAGTGCCACCCGAGGATGATGTGGCCCTCAGGGGCCTACTAGCATGTGCCGCAGAGTTGAGTTGCACAGGTTAGTGCCACCCGAAGCTGATGTGGCCATCAGAGGTCTACCACCATGTGGCATGGACTTGAGTTTCACAGGGTTAGTCGCACCCTAAGTTGTATGGCTGTTAGCGGCCTACCACCACGTGGCACTCACTTGGGTTGCACACGGTTAGCGGCACCAAAAGCTGATGTGGTCTCTCAGCCATGGATGACTCAGGACTCAGCGACATGTGTGAGATCTGCCGGGTCACGGAGAAGCTGATGTGGTCTCCGACATTCATGACTCAGGACTCAGATAGCGACATCTGTGAGATCTGCTGGGCAGCGGAGCATTGATGGGCACATGGAGTGCCCACTGATAGACACTCCGGTGGCAGAAGGTAATTATTTGGTCATGGATGAGCAGAGGCGGCAGTGTCTCTCTCTCTCTCTCTCTCTCTCTCTCTCACTTCACTCTTTTCACTCTCTCTCTTACTCTCGTCCTTCCTTTCCTTCTATCTCCCTCACTCTCTCTTCCTTCTCCCTTTCACACCTCCTTTCTTTCCTTCCCTCTCTTTTTCTCTCTGGCTCTTTTTTTCTTCTCTCTTTCTCTGTGTCTCACTCCTTTGATATGCGCATTACACACGTCCTTATTTTGTACTTTGTTTTCCAGGCTGTGTTGTCAACATTCATGCTCCCGACAGGAGTCTTGCACATTGTTGTTTTGTGTTCAGTTTTTTAAATTTAGTTTATCCTTTATATATAAGTTTATGGAAAAATTAAGTTTGAAAAAAAAGAAGAAAAAAAAATTCAATAAGGTTTTTGGTTGTTACTTAAGTGCTGTGGGACTCTTTCTCGTTCCTATTACTGTTATATTGTAGTGTCCACCATGGTGTTAAATTTTGGGGCAGTTATTGCGGGAATACTGGTGATGTCTGCAGTTTGCACCAGCTTCTGAATAGTGTGTTAGATTTATCTCAACTTTAGTTGCATTAAAGTGCTGATAATGAGAAGCAGACTAGGTGTTCCCGTGCAAAAACACACGAAGTGCACCTTTACGATTTATTCTAAATACTAAAATCCTGTATTAAATTGCACTGTGGTAGTGGGTGCATTTACAATGTACACACAAAATTAATGAAGAAATCTCATTATATTTATATTGATTAGGAATAGTGACTCAGGTGCTGGATCTTAAAACATACAGAAACCAGTGGCGGGATATAAAATTGCGCAAGGCCAAGAGGAAGTAGATTTCACAATAAAACTGCTCAGAGGGACAACGGGGAATCGGCCACTAGCATCCCCAATGGTTCTCCTATGTAAAACATAAGGAGTAAAGGATCAAACAAACAATATTCCGAGCAATATTCACACCAATAATAGTCTTATCAGAAATAAAGATGTGGATTCTTCACATATCAAGTGGTTGAACAATCAGTTCCATTTATTTCTTTATTTTCTCTTTTTTCACTTTTTCTTCTTCTTCTTCTTCTCAAATAGTCAAACCTTCAAGTAAGGCTTCAAATGATCATACAGGTGTAGCCAGAAAATGCACAAAGCCGACACATGTTTCGTCACGGGACATTCACCCAATGACTTCTTCAGGGCTACAACAGTATAATAAACCCATAATATATACAGATTCATGTATCACAGCTCTATTTCCCCTTCACCAACACCAGTGTCAAAATAGGGGAAAGTTCGAGCAAGATGTTTTAAAAAGAAAGAAAAGAGGAGAAGGTTAGAGGTGCACTTTTAATCATATAAGAATTGTGTTTATAATAAAAGTAATTCTCTATCATGATAAGCTTAAAATAATAGAGAAAGCAAAAAAGGGGAAGATGAACTATATTTAGGAAGAATAGATGAAAAAGCCAGTAGCTTCATATGTCTAGACCAATTGGTACCTTATCACCCAAGATTAGATAATAATTAAAGAACTGCACGCAATCACTCACCAAGGACAATTCCTCAAAGAGTGAGAAAAAAGTTATTCTTCTTTTTGTAGTTCCAGAAGGACTGTCAGTTGTACAATTCATTGTCATAAACTACTGAACTGAGGAAAGCACAACAAAAAGGAACTATATTATGCCTATTCGGGGTAATTCAACAGAAAGATCCTATTAAATGCTCTATCCATACCTAAATGGAGTAATCCTTATTTTTCAATATTTCTCCAAATATGAGATCCACTTATCCTTAACTGTTCGGTGCAACATCTAATAAAAAGGAAACAATATCTTGATGTACATATTCGTGTCCATTTTTTATTAGTAGTCACCTAACTCAAACTGATAACTCAGAGAGGCAATGTAGGCCGCTATTCGTGAACCTCTAGACTAACCAAGATGGCTGTACTATAGCTGGATCTTGACGGGATACACTGCCTCGTTTTTTTTTTCTGTACACGAAAAAAACACATCACAACTTTTACAACGAAAGGCAAAAACTGCCAAGCAAAAAAAATTCCGGAGATAAGCCATGTTAGCACAATGGACTTTTTTACCTGCTTTCTGCTGGTGTTAAGCAGGGCGACTACCTCCAACATGAAAGGGAACACAGCCAAGAGCCACACCGGAACACCCACAGGTGCCATAGAGTCAATGAGCATGATACACGGATACCCATGAGGGCCACAACACTCATCGCAACAACCCCAGGGCTGACAATGTCCCCCAAACCTGCATCTGAGCAAGTGTGTATTTGTGGTCATTGTGTTAGCACAATGGGCACGGGCCCTGCAACATCACGGCGTGCTGTCTTCAGCAGATGTTACCATGTCACCTCAGTGTTGGCAGTGAGCCTGACATGTAGAACCTCCTGCATGCACAAGGATCGTGTGCTGGTCCGGCATACACCGGTCAGCATAGGGGTATGCCTATCCGGCAAGGGGAACGGGGTGTCTTGGACATGTCCGTGTGCAGGAAGTGCGGTAAGTGTGTCTCTGTGTTCTGGTGTGGCCGCCACAAGGGCCGTAGCAGTCGATGTTGTGAAGAGGCATGCACCACCTCCAAACGGCAGTGTCACGGTGTGGTTGGAATGCCAGAGGACATGCGCGAATAAATAGGCATTACAATGGTGTGCCGTAGGAGTGCACGGGATACAACAGTGCACCGCACAAAAGTGTGGTGGCTCATGGGAGGGAGAAGCAGCTGTGTGGCAACGTAACACACAGTGAACCTGCCCATGTGCCACATGCTGGGCATCTCATCCATGATGATCAGCGTCGCAGACATCCCACAACACCCACGACCAGCCTTGGTACACATCCTGTATGAATGCAGCTAGAGAAGTAATTGTAGGGATGAAAGGTTCTTTGTCTGAGCTATCTTGAGAGCATTTGTATACTGTCTTCATTTGTGGGAATGTTTGTGTTTGGACAACATTTTCTTGGATGTTGGTGTATCTGCTTCCTATGTGTGTGTGCTGCGTTGTGCGTAAGATGTCCCTTCATGTGAAGTTTTATTCACCTTTCTCCCTTTCAGGCAGGGTGGTTTACACTTCTATGCTTGTTCAGTGGTGTGATGTTGGCGGGTTGTGTGACTTGTGCTCCTTGTTGGTGTGTTTCATTTTGGCCATGGTTTTTCTGTAGTTTTGCTTTACTCAATTGTGCATGTGTGCCACTGTGCCCATCTCTCCTCGTCCCCCCACTGCTTGCTTATTCCTCTTCCTGGTGCTGTTGTGTCTGTAATTTTGTACCTCAACACATAAATATATGTAAGGAACAAATTATAATAGTTCCTTGATTCTTTTAGATTGCAATACTTCTATCTATAGTTTTTTAATTTTTTTTTCCATATAAACACTTTTTCTCAAACATTTAACGGGACGCGCAGGTTAAAAAATCACGATTGCTTTAAGTTCGAACAGTGCCTTCCAAATACAAGTAGCAATATGGTTAAGTTGAGCAAATTTAATCATATGATATGTACTCCATGTTTAAACTGCTTTTTCTTAACCACTCAAAAAGATACTTTTCAAAAAACGAATGTGCACCCTACTTTTCAAAAACAATGCTTTTCATTTCCCAATCCGTTATCGTTTTGTATGGGAAAAAAAGAAGTTCCCCATCTTTAAATATATCTCTTATTCTACAAACGGACTGCATGAGCTACAGACATCTATCCATACCTCCCAGCCATACCTTCAAAAAGCTAGCATGGATCGTAGGTCATGGCTATGTTTTCTGGTGCAAAAGGTATGCAGAACAGAAATGTATTGACTTAGACCTAGGTTTACAAAATGTGGACATTAAATGGTTTGGACTGAGAGGATTGAAGTGGCACCATTTGTTACCTTTGGTTAAAACCTGTTTGCCTCTCCAACACCCCGACCTCATGATTGTACACTGTGGTGGAAACAACCTAGGCACATTGACTGGGGTAGGTTTGGAAATGCTAATGGAGGACACCTTTAGACAATTGATGGTGTTTTTACTTCAAACTATCTTTGTATATTCCAATATATGCCAAATACAGAAGTGGAAATGGTCAAACCAATTTTGTCCTCAGATTGAAAACTCAAGGAAGAATGTCAACAAAGCTGTGGCTGCATACCGCAGAGACCATAGAGTGGGGTCGATCTACAACAACAACATACTTTTTGATATGGCTGATATCTACAGAAGTGATGGAGTACAATTCTCAGATCAGGTAAATCGAGTGTTTCTGAATAACCTGAAGCTGTGCATCCGCCCTTATATGTAGCTCCAACTAATAAACACAAGGGCTCTTTTTAGACCCACTTTATATTCCCAATATCGGTTTGCAGAGTGACAGCTGCAATCCGGCTAGCACAGGGAGACCTGCGGGCCGTCGAGCAGGCTCGTAGAGGGAGAGCTGCGGCTCGTCGGCTTGCACAGTCTGAACTACTGGCCGTCGGCTCGCAAACACACACCAGCATGCTGGCTCGCAGAGGGAGAGCTCAGGTTTAACTTGCAAAGGGACACCAACAGGCCAATGGCCTTGCTAGCAGAGACACACCTATCACCTAATGGACTGACTCGCACATGTACAGCTAGGGACACCAGGGCTCACAGACGCACAGCTGCAAGCCGACTGACTGGTACTGTTTTATGCTTTAGGGTAGTACAGTAGTGTTTGTGTACTGTAGGGGGTTTGTGCTGGACATTGCGTTTTAGGGTTTAAGGTAGTGCAGTGGTGTTTGGGTAGTGTAAGAATCATGCTGGAGGTAGTGTTTTAGAGTTTACAACAATGCACTAATGTTTGGGTAGTGTAAGGGGTCATGCTGGGAGTACTGTTTTAGGGTTCAGGGTAGTGCAGTGGTGTTTTTGTAGTGTAGGGGGTCATGCTGGGAGCAGTGTTTAAGCGTTTATGGCAGTACAGTGGTATTTGGGTAGTGTAGGTGGTCTTGATAGGGTTAGTGTTTTAGGGTTTACGACAATGCAGTGGTGGTTGGGTACTGTGGGAGGTTGTGCTGGTGGTAGTATTTTAGGGTTTAGGGTAGTACAGTGTTGTTTGTGTAGTGTAGGGGGCCCTGCTGAGGGTAGTGTTTTAGAGTTTATGACAATTTAGTAGTGTTTCAGTAGTCTTTGGGTAGTGTAGGGGATCGTACCAACAGACTAACTCACAGAGCTCCAAGCCGACAGACACTGCTGTTTGCTATGGTAGGGCGGGAGCCTCGCGGCTCCCACCCTACCATAGCAAACTGCTTTGGTTTTTGAAAGAGAGAGCTTGGGGAGAAGCATGTTAGCTGCTCCCCAAGCAGAAAAGCAATGCTGTCTCCCGCAGGATAAGGGGAGCCGGCAGGGACCGAGGGGGGCTTGGGGACCCCCCTACAGTCCCCAACAGGGAGGGCCAGGCCCTCACTTTTATACATCAATACTCACATATACTAGTTTAAAACATATGTAGTTACTCATAAAGATACTATTGAGACATTCATTCACTCACTAACACACCCATACACACACTCATCCACCTATACAGTTCTGCGCACATGCTGTCTTCAAAACACATACAAACAGTGAGTCAGTCATTCATGCATCTGTGAGCTAAGTAATACCCCCCACCAAACCATACAGACACTCATATTACTTAGCACATAGATGCATGAATGTTCTATAAGTGATTGTTTAAGAGAGTAAGTATGTGTATGTTTCTATAGAAGTAAGTGTAGTGGTGTGTGTATAGCTGTATATGCAAGTAAATGGATGTTTGCATGTGTGAGTATGTGTGTGAGTAACTCTATGGATGAGTATCGGTGTGTAACAGGATGTATAGGTGTATGAGTACATATGATGAGTGAGTACATGTATGTATGAGTGACTATATAGATTTGTTGGTAAATGAGTGGATGTGTATGTAGATGTTGGAATTACCTAATAGGTTGTTGTAACTGGTATTGGTATCTCCATTTTTTTGAAAATTTTAGTTTCTATTTTTGAATGTGTGTATCAAAGGTTATATTACGGTGAGAGGTCTACCACTCTTTCACAAGGATGTTGTCATCAGTGATGTCATTTGAGATGTCATCAGTGATTTCATGAGTGATGTCACTGACCATGTCATGAGTGATGTAATATGTGACGTCATCAGCAGTGCATTGCGGGAGCGCGAGTTATAGTTAGCGGAGCTAACTATAACTGGGGAATTTCAATGGTTTTGTATGAGTGAAATGTCCAGCTAACTATAATATGCATGAAACCTATGGTTTTTTCAGTGTATATATATATATATATATATATATTCACTGAAAAAACCATAGGTTATAGACCATATATAGTTAGCAATTAGCATTTACAAAACCTTATTTTACTCACACAAAAGATTGAAATTCGCATATATAGTTAGTTGCACTAACTATATATCGCGCACCCGCAATCCACTGCTGATCATGTCACATATTACATCATTCATGACATGGTCAGTGACATCACTGATGACATCACTGATGACATCTCAAATGACATCACTGATGACATCACTGATGACATCTCAAATGACATCGCTGATGACATTACTGAGCACATCACTGATGACATTATTCATGTGATAATATGATGAACCTCTTCAGACTCTAATATAACCTTAGATACACTCAGTGTAAACAGACACTCACAGACTGTCACTCATCCATGGAGTTACTCACACACCTATTCAGTCATGCAAAGAATCAATCACACCTCCATTTTCTCAACTATACAGTTATACACACCTTACTTATTCAAACATATACTAACACATATTTACTCTCTTATACAATCCCTGATACAAGTTCACAATGATCCATACAGCCACTCACACATTCACTAGCTCTTATGCACAGTTATTTATATATGTCAACTCTCACATGTACTGTGTTTTACATATGTATTTACTTTGACATGTAGCACTGAGATATCCATTCACTCACCAATACACTCATGCACACAGTCAACCGCCCATACAGCTGTTTCCACATGCACTTTTGAACCCATACATCTAGTGAATCAACTGCTCACACATCTATGCACAGAGTCATACACCTCCCAGCCACCCACACACACACTCAGTCTCCCATACAAATACTTGGGCAACCAATCAATAACCCATATAGTTACTCATATAGCTACTGATCAACACATGCAGCATTTTATAGAACAACAGACATAATGATGCACAATTAAGACACTTTAGTCACAAACCCATGCACTCAGTGAGACACATTTAATCACTCACTCATACAGTCAGTCATGCACCTACTAAATCCTTCATCCAGACACTTATACAACCACTCATTCTTCAATATGTAAGACATATTTTAACTTTACAGAAATACACAGTCACTGGAAGTTGTCATCAGTGATGTCATTTGAGATGTCATCAGTGATGTCATCAGTGATGTCATTTGAGATGTCATCAGTGATGTCATCAGTGATTTCACTGACCATGTCATGAATGATGTAATATGTGACATGATCAGCAGTGGATTGCGGGTGCGCGATATATAGTTAGTGCAACTAACTATATATGCGAATTTCAATGGTTTTGTGTGAGTAAAATAAGGTTTTGTAAATGCTAATTCCTAACTATATATGGTCTATAACCTATGGTTTTTTCAGTGAATTTTCAAGGTTTTGTAAATGCTAATTCCTAACTATATATGGTCTATAACCTATGGTTTTTTCAGTGAATTTCAATGTTTTTTTAATAGCAAATATCAAAAGCTTTAAAATGTATTCTTCTTTAAATCGAAAAATATATTTTATATGTTTTTAATATAATTTTTTTATGTATATATATATATATATTTTTTTTTTGTTTCGCTACCGGTCCGCGCACCGGGTAGCTTCCCGTTAGCTTAATTTGGTACCGCGACCCGGTCCGCGAACCGGTAAACGTTCCGTTTGCGCAACTGCCGCGTTAGAAAACAACATCGTGACGCATCGCGTAAGCACGACGTATCGCGTTGCCGCGTAATGAGTCTTATGACGCGCCGCGTTAGCGCACCCGGAAGTGCTCCGGAGCGCGAACCGAGGCGCGAAGCGCAGCTCCCCGGAAGCGATCCGGGCACGGCGCGGAGCGCGTAACGTAAGCGTAACAGGTCATGTGACTTGTTAATAAAACTTTCTATTGGTTCATTTCACTTTTGGTTTCCTAATGATGTAAGGCTAGGTCATGTGACCTGAAAATAACACTTTTCATTGGTTTAGAACATTTTTTTTTCCCAAATGATGAAAGCCCCCACCTTCTTTCCTCACTCTGACTTTCATCTTTGTGAGAGGAAGACCTGTTTTTGCTTATTAAAATAATGGCATCTGTAGTAGCTGCAGCTGGTGGACCCCCACCACCACCACAACCACCTAGGAAGGAAGGACCACCTCCACAGTTCCTTCCCAACCCAGAGGAGGAAGAGGAAGAAGAAGAGGAGGAGGAAGTAGAGAGGAGGCAGTTCTTACGTGAAGAGCCCCGGAAATCCCACCACAAAGACAGTTTTATTTGGCAGTTTTATTCTTTTCCTCGAGGCCAAAAAAAAGTGAATGCCCGACATGTGACATGCCTCATTTGTAAAGATGTTTTATCTAGAGGTACAGACAAAAAGTATAGTTATGGTAACTATACTATGCACCGTCATATGCAGAGGTGGCATCTACTGAATTACAGCGTTGCAGAGATGCGTCACCTCCAAGACAACCCACCAACTCCTGTGGCCAGTACATCGGCACAGGTAACTCTGTCGGGACCAGAGGCGAGGGAAACGGTCCCAAACATCCAACAGAATTTTGTGCACATGAAGATAGTGTGCCTTTATTGTGGTGACCTACTCTCATGTGCAAATATGAGTATCAATTTGATAAACAGAGCATTTGAAAACCACAAGTGCACAAAACGCTCCTTTTGAGCCCTTTCTAATGCCTGTTTTTCGTTGTTCCCCCTAAAAAAAAACAAAAAAAATGTAAATCGTTCAAAAAATACAAAAAAGTAAATAAATGTTCAGAAAAATAATAAAAAAAAATATAAAACAACAAAAATAATAAAAAAAGTTCTTTTCAGAACTACCTCCCCTTTATAAAAAATTGCTAGAATGTTTAGCACTCTGGCAACCTCTATTTCTTTTGATTCGCTTCCTGGTTCGCGCGGCGGTACGCGAACCGGAAGCGAACCAGAATTTTTTATTTTTTTTTAAAAGAAGAGTAAGTATAAGGGAAGGAAACAGAGAGTCATGTTAAAAGAAAGACAGCTAGAGGGAGTAACACAGAGATACTGTTTAATAGCTCTATTTACCGAAGAAAAGATGGAAGAGGGTATAATTGTGAAAAACAAAATAGATAAGGAAGTGAAAGAAAAAAAAGAGAGTAGAAGAATAATAAACAAGAGTTTCTTAGAGAATGTGAGTGAATGTTCAAAATAAGAAGAAAAATAGTAAAGGATGTGGAATAAGAGGTAGGGATAGAAGCCCTTATGTGTACGACTTACCGGGCTTTCTTCAGGACCAATGTGATGTGTACCTCGGCGGTGTGGGCGCGCTAAGGTCCACCCTACCAGAGGACGTGAAAGTTACCTCTGATTTAGAGGGACCTGTGTGGTTTGTATAAAAAACTATCATCATCCACGAGGTCCGGTTGCAGGGAGCGCTAGGTGCCAAACGGGTGCTGGGCGTAGCGGGCGGTGTGCCATTGTCGCCCCACCCACCTCCCGAGACCTATGGGGAGTGGATCGTTTTTTATACAAACCACACAGGTCCCTCTAAATGAGAGGTAATTTTCACGACTTGGTGGTTTTTTGCACTATTTTACACGACTATTTTTAACTTGGCAGAAACATGTCGACCCCACGTTTATAGTGGAAATAACCAATACATTACTTGGCAGATTTCCCGACACATAATTTTAACCTTGTCAGACTGACCACAGAATAAAATTTTTTCTTTCTGGTACAGTTCTTTGACAATTTTAATTATCACATTTTTTCACACTACTGTCACAAAACCAGCTCCGCAGTAATCTGGCGTTGCAGCACACCAGGGAGGCATTCGGCTTCTCCTGGTGGGCCCGATGATGAAGCATGTCACCACCCAGGGTGGTGAGTGAGGGCTTCCTAAAAAAACCTATAACGACTTCCAATGTGTAGTGTATAGGGTCATATCGATCTCTGATCATGTGCTACTAATTTATACTATTCTGTTGACACTCTCTTGTTGTTTTACACAATTCACAATCACATCACCTGTGTTTCCTCAGCTTAGTTATCTCATTGAGCAGATTTAGTCTAGCATATCCAAGAGTACGCAGAGGATAAGGAATGTATGCAACAGAGCAATGTACATTACTCACCTCCTTTGACACTTACAGAAGCCTCAGTTTAATATTTCTCAGTTCAATATTTATTTAAAGAAGCATACACCAATATGACCTTCTCATAAATGTGAAAAGCGTTTTTAAAAAAAAAAAAAAGATTTTCTGGTCATAATTTGAAAACACAACACAGGTCCTATGTAGAAGCACACCCTATCAGTACTTAAATTAGCCAAGCACACATGGGGGCGTATTTACAAGGACCTTGCACCACGGGAAAATAACATCAAAGGCCTTGTAAATATGCCCCAAGCAGCCTATGAAACTCTAGCAGTACATATCAAGAAACTTAAATGACTTCAATAAACGTTTTTAAACACAGCAAGTAAAGCAGTTATTCAACTACATTCAAGGGGAAGTGACTTAAAATGCCCTAACACACATGAAAGCGTATTTTGAAGGCCCTTGCACCATTTTTCCATCACTTTTAGCATGGCTATGTAACTCAAAGAAACAAAATCTAAATTTGCCAAGCACACATGGGGGCGTATTTACAAGGAGCTTGCACCAAGGGGAAATGACTTAAATTAAAATGGGGAAAATAACATCAAAGGGACTCAAATGCCTTGTAAATATGCCCCAAGCAGCCTATGAAACTTTAGCAGTACATATCAAGAAACTTAAATGACTTCAATAAACGTTTTTAAACACATCAAGTAAAGCAGTTATTCAACTACATTCAAGGGGAAGTGACTTAAAATGCCCTAACACACATGGAAGCGTATTTTGAAGGCCCTTGCACCATTTTTGCATCACTTTTAACATGGCTATGTAACTCAAAGAAACAAAATCTAAATTTGCCAAGCACACATGGGGGCGTATTTACAAGGACCTTGCACCACGGGGAAATGTCTTAAATTAAAATGGGAAAAATAACATCAAAGGGACTCAAAGGCCTTGTAAATATGCCCCAAGCAACCTATGAAACAAAGCAACATTTTAAATACACAACTTTCTTCATAATTTTCTCCCTAAAGCATACTATTCTCTATCTAAATTAAATGAATCTTTTCTCACCTTAGCAAATACTTTTTGAGTTTCAAAACAGTCTCAGACACACACCAATTTGTCTTCAGCAGAGCAAAAGGTATGCACTCCAGAGGCTGCAACCAACAATGGCATAGAAATGCTGTAATTCATCACACATATCTCTCATGTCACCCAATCAAAACTCTTCCCTCACTTTTTTCAAATCAACACCCTTCCCCTTTCTGCCCTTTCTGCCTTTTTCCCATAGCAACCACCTCCTGAAAGACCTCTCATGTTTGCAAGTTCACACAACAATGTTTCAATTGAACTCTGAACTCTCAGTACACCTGCGTATCCAGTGCAATCTTTCATAAAATGATTTTTTCTTGACCATTCAAATTACATCTTTCAAAGAACTCATCCATGCACCCTAACTTTCTGTTTTCAGCAATCAAAATCCACCAATCACTGCTACTGATTAATTACCACAGAAACTCCACAGTTTTTTTCATTACATACCCCTACTGTTCCAACTGCCATTTCATTCCCACACTTCATCTGACTGCAGCAGAACCTCCTCTCACCATGTTTTCTGTCTGGATTATTGGACATAGTTACATCCACTGGGCTCAAAGGTATGCTGATAACAGAAATTTACACAACCTCAATTTACAAAATGTGGAAATCAACTGGATTGGCCACAGAGGATTAAGATGTCACCAATTGATACCATTGGTGAAAACCTTTTTGCATTTGCCAAAACCTGACCTGTTAATTGTGCACTGTGGAGGAAATGACTTGGGCACTTTGACTGGGGTAGGTCTGGAAATGCTTTTAAAAGACACCTTTGACCAATTGATGGCACTTTTTCCTCAAACTGCCTTGGTATATTCAAATATATGCCGAAGACAGAAATGGAGGTGGTCCAACCAATTTTGTCCACAAATTGAGAAATCGAGGAAGCATGTAAATAAGTCTGTTTCAGCTTACATGAGAGACCATGGAATGGGCTCCATCTACAACAAAAAATTGTGTTACTACATGCAAGATATCTACAGAGCAGATGGAGTTCACTTCTCAGATGAGGGGAACAGAATTTTCATCCTGAATTTAAGACTGTGCATTGGTACCTACTTGTAGGTACCTAAATCAGCCACAGGACCCAAAAGCTCTTTTCAGAGCTACCCTACATCTGATCACTCACAATTATTATTTTACTCTAACTTTTTTCACTAATTTTCACCAAAGTACGCTCCCCGGAGCGCTACCGGGTACGCGCACCGGACGCTAACCGCGCGAAAATTTAAAAAAAATGGTTTTTTTTCGCACATATGGGCCTCCTCAGCCACCCTCAGAAAACCTAGGGGGTCAGGATACGTCTACCGTGCCCCCCTTCTACCAATTCTCAACATTATTTGCCCTCCATCTTGTATCTCAATTCTACCGAAACACAAAATGGAGGACTCCCGTAACGCTGCCGGTTCGCGTACCGGGGCGCGCACCAGGAAGCGCTCGCTCAAAAAAGGTGGGAAAGTAATATACAGAAAAACCACTGGAGACACTTTCACCAAATATAGATTAGCTCATACTACATACTAATCCCTACCATTTTTACAAATTTGGTTGGAATTCCATTTAGCCATTTAGCCTGTAGACCTCTCTAAATACCCTGAGGTAAATTACTTCACAAAACACATCTGAATTGTTGGAATTGACAACCAATTAAAATGTTACTTTCATTTTCTACTTTTTATACCTGATATTTGATTGGTTATGTACCTGATTATATATAAAGAAAGAGAGAGAAACACAGCCATTTTGACTACTACTTCCTGAAGTACATTGCAAGAGCATTTTCACTGACAACTTAAACTTATTTTTAAAAGGTAAGATGTTATTTTGTAAATTTGAAAGGAGAACTATGTCATGCACTTTAAATTAATTTGGGAAAACATTTTCAGATAGTTATATACTGTCCCTCTGTAAAAGTTAGACATTGAGAAAGGCTTGTTTATTATAATTATGGATTGATTTAGGTTTCTGTGGTATAATTATGAATTTACTTAGGCTTCTTTACAGGCACTTTTTAATAGTACTACTTCACGCCTGAAACCATACAGTGCCCATAGATTACTTCTCTGTTATAAACTCACAAGTACCTGTCTGAACTTAAACCCAACAGTGCCCTATCTCTACTGATATATTTATTTTTTATGCAAATTACAGCAAGAAAATGGAAGGAGAGCAGAATATTTCCTTCAAAATTGTTCTGGAGAACAACACAGAAAAAGATATTGAGGACAATGATGACTCAGATTTCATGGATGAATCACGGGACCATGAATTAGTTCAATGTGTAGATGCAGTAGATGCGCTGATTGAAAATGAGGACATTTCCAACAATGTGTTGTTAAATGTTCTGTTAAATTTGGAAAAAGAATCACAAAAATAAATTTATATTTAATTAAAAAAAAGCAACAAAAAAAACAACAAAATGAACAATCAATAAACATACAATATTTAAAAAGTCTATCATTCTTTTTTCCTTATAGTACGCTCCCAAGACCGCTTTCCGGTGCGCGTACCGGGCGCTCCCCGCGCAAAAAAAACGAAATTTTGGTTTTTTTCCCCCGCGGGACCCTTTTAAAGCCGCCACATCAAACCTAGGGGGTCAGGGAGGATCTGCTATGCCCCCTTATGGTCATTTACCCCTTTGTTTTGGCCTCCTCTTGTCTCTCGATCCTACCGAGAGACAAGATGGCGGCCGCTCCGGACTGTTTAGAATGTTGACAAACACCGGAGAGCCAATCAGCTTCACTTCGCGAAGTTCCGTTACGCGTCAGGTACACAAACCGGGGCGCTGCCCGGAGCGCGCTTACAGATATATATTTTTTTTTTAACGTTAATTTCTCAAAATCCACTGGAGCACATATATTGAGACCTAGCAAAGGCACATCGGGCTACCAGTCCCTACAATTTTGCCAAGTTTCGTGGAAATCCATTCAGCCGTTCGAGCTAAAAGTGAGTCCAACCGCCCTATGGAAAATTGCATGGGAAAAACGCGTTTTGGGACCCCCTTTTTTTCTCGGCCCCCCCTTGATGAAACCCCCCCAAATTTTTAGGGGCTGCTCAGAAACAAAATGTTTCATTTTCCTGAAAATTTCAGCCAATTCCGTCCTCAAACGCCAAAGTTATTCGACATAGAATTTTCAAAAATCCCATAGAGAAAAAATCCTAACTACATATACCTACTGGCGACCGCCAGTAAGTAATGTATATATATATATATATATATATATATATATATATATATATATATATATATCAGCAACAGTCTTCAAAACCTCCACCATAGCGAAATGAAGAGGCGGACCCCACGGCTTCGGGCAAGGCAATGATTTTATTCTCGCAACCTTTCTAGATGACGCGTTTCAAGCATCAAGTGCTCTTGATCACACAACGAGCACCGCGTCCTCTCTACTTTTTATAGTTTTCATATGCCACCTCCTACTGTGAGTCACATGACCAAAACCATAGATATCGAGAAAATACTATACAAAGCATTCTCAAAAACGTTAAGTAATTTTTGAATGTTGTTGCTTAAAATGTGCATTTTTAACTGTGTCAATACATTGTGTAAATATAGTAGATCATGTTGCCTGATCATGAAATAGCACATTGATAATTGATATATATATTTATTTATACCAAAACACTGCAACACTGCATGATGGGATTGGTAGTCTTCTGATATCGCACTGCCCAAGTACTTCAGAAGGCTCTGTGATTCAGGTGCGCACCTCGCTACTGAGGAGGGAGGAGCCTATTTAATGACACTCACACGGAACCTTATGTAACTGCCGCATTTGAAAAAGGGTAATCGCCGAAACACATTGTGCTGAAAATCTTAATAAATGGTTCAAGAAGCCCCATTGTGTCCCTGGTCTACTCTGAAGGGAGGAGACATTTTTCATGTGTAGCGTGTAGCCTGTGACAAGCATCGGCACCCTTCCATAAAGAGGTTGTGGCGTGCATTGGTCACAAATGGACTGAACATTTCCGAGGTATCGGAACGCCACAACCCGCTGCTCTACCCCGGGAGCGAAGGTACTGCTGTCATTCAACAGCCCGTGACTGCATGGAGAGATGCTGTCCCTGTACAAGCGTCTCCAGTCTTGCGCCCAATGGGGGCTTGGGGGGGGCTGCCTACCGCAGGGAGGTCCCCCCCTGGCAGTTTGGGAGGGGAGGGGGGGAACGGGATCGGCAGGCCTTGGGCGGGTTCCTTCTCTCTTGGGCTTCTTTTGGTAGCGCCCAATTTTTGATATAAATTTCCCTTGACTCCTCCCCCGGCCATCATTTTAGAATTTGGTGACCTGGTGGCCAGGGTCTTAGTGGTTTTCTCTCATTTGGCAGTTTATTGAAGTTAATTTCTGTCAGAATGGCAGCAGAAGATTATCGTGTCCTTGAGGCGATCCGGCTTTTGAGTGAAGCCGGTCGCCTGGACCTGGTACTGGGGGACGCCGCGGGGCCTTCTCGGCCGCCGCGTCAGGCGTCGGCCGGTGTCGCAGTGGTCGTTGCCGCTTGCATGACACCCAAGCGGCCTTGTGTTGATGCGGTGAGTGACCGGGGCTGCCCGCGGTATCGGAAAGCGGCCCGGGGTTGAAACTGCGTCCGCCCGCGGTGCGGGAGGCGGGCGCTGTGCCCCTGCCACGGCTGGAGGTTGTGGGGGGCAGTGTTTTCCCAACGGAAGCAGTGGTAGAGCCACCAGAGCTGATTATGGCTCCGGCAGTTCCAGTGCGAGCAGTTTCGTCCCCCGCGCAGCGAGAGAGGCACGGGGGGCGAAGGGGCTCTAAGAGGCGCTCTGCCTAATTTGGAGCCTGCGCAGGTAGGGGAGGGGGGGAGAACGCGATGTTTGTTCTCCCGCTCCATTGCCAGCAAGAGGTAGTGCGCAAGGGGGGGAGAGCTGTGTATGGTCAGCCCCTCCCTTTCATTTATGAGTCATGAGAGACGTGTGGGGGCTGATGGAAGGATGGCAGGGGTGGTCGATGCTACACACCCCTTGCCTTATTTTAGGTCCCCAGAGGCTGGGGGGAGAACAGGCAGTTTCAGGCTGATGAGCAAGGGGGGCAATGGAGGAGGTGGCATCTTATAGCCCTCTTCTCTTTTCTCCTCAGGTTTCTCTTAGGGGTGTGGTAATTTCAGTTCATAGTGGGTCAGTGGGAGAAGGGGAGTGGGCGCAGGTGGGAGGGTGGGGTAGCTCTAAACAACAGGAAGCATTTGGCAATACTGGGCTCGTGCCGCCCCCCACTCATAAGTGGGTCGCTGGGGGTCCGGTTTTTGGGGACACGGATGGTTCTATGCGGTTGGTGGCAGGGCAAGGTGAGGTCAGGAGACAGGGAGTTGAGGGCAGATCTTGGGAGGGTTTGGACATCTTTCCATCCTGGTCGGAGGGGCTGAAGGAAGCTGGGGTTAGGAATACTGTAGTGGGTATTGGCCGTCAGCAGAATCCAAGGGTGTGAGGGACTCTCCCAGTCAAAGGCAAGGGGTATCAGGTAAGGCCGTATTGGCGCCAGAGTTTTTGGAAGAGGGTATCCTGGTTCAAGGGGGTCAAGTTCTGGGCCCCTCGGCCTCTGTGGTCCAGGCCATGTTGGACTGGAGCAGTGATGAGGAGGTAGGTGATTCCTCTCCCCCATCGGTGGATGCACGTAGGGCGGAGGTAGCACATTTTGGCCAAAGGGAGCAGGTTGGAAGTGTGTGGTCGGGGGCAGGGATTTCCAGTGATCAGGAGAAGTTGGGGTAGATAGTTTTAAGGGTCCCGGCACATCAGTCCAAATTTTTTCTCCACAGGCTAGGGTTCTTCCTGGAGCAGCAGACTCGGTAGGGCGGAGCGCGGCCCAGTGGCGCCGAGGAGAAGGGAGGGTGGAGCCTGGCACGGCACTTCCCGTACGGTCGGGGGATCCCGGCGCGGTCAGCAAACGCAGGTCCGGCGCGACCTCGCTGGCCCCAACTTTAATCTCTTCACGGCGGACAGAGTGGACAGCAAGGAATTTTTCTGAGTTTGGTCAATGTTTGGGGGAGTATTGGCGGGTACAGTCGGCTTCCCCGCATGGTGTTAAGAAAGGGTCTGGTCAGGCCCAGGCTGGTCATGAAGGGGCTGGTAAGGCCCGTGGCATGTTGTCAGTTGCTGGCCCTTCACAGGTGGAGGAGCCTTTGGTGTTGGACTACAATGAGGACAGCCCCGAGGAAGGGGAGCTACGTGAGGTTGAGGTTGGGGGGGGCCTTCTCATGTTTCTCGTAGTCTTTTACAGGCACCGGCAGTGACACTGCCCAAGGGGACAACAGCGTCTGGAGCCAGAAGAGATCGCCGCCCATCAGTGAGGGTTCCTCAACTGGTGGACAACGTGGAACACGTGTCATGGCGGTCGGCGCCTGGTCAGGCCCCCTTGTTGAACCCAGGTGAGATTTGTGAACCACGGGCCAACCAAAATGGTGTCTGTGGGGACAGGGGAGAGGATGTTGGGGGAGCGAGCAAAGGAAAGCTTTACAAAGGTCGTTATGTTAAAGATCAAGTGGTAGGCACGAGGGAGGAGGAAGGTGGTTCAGGTACAAAGGTAGAGAATGGTATGAACACGACGAAGTTGCCATAAGCAAAGACCCGCTACATAGTAAGGACTTGAAGATTAAGAAGCTGCCCTACATGGGTGTTACAAAACCTTTGGGGGCCCATTTGATGTTGGCCACAAAAGAACGGATTTGGAAAGGGGAGTATGTCGAACATTTGAAACTATTGCATAGAGAAGTTCGATCAAAAGAACGTTCTAAGGAGGAAGAATACGAGTTGGCTAAGCGCCCAAAGGCACCTTTGACAATTTAAAACTGGACGGCTGCATTTTTAATTTATGCCTGCTTCTATTGCAAAAAGTTCCCAGAGTGCTGCGTTGCTATATTTAAATACATGGACGTAATAGGGAAAGCCCAAATTACAGGTAGCGGTTTTGCATGGTCCCAATATGATGAGGAGTTTAGGCCTCGCATGGCATGGGATCCGGAGGCAAAGTGGGGGGAGTTAGATTCTGATCTGTGGCAGCACACAAAGTGAGCTTCAGCTGGGGGTAAGATGATCTTTACAGCCAGAGGTTTGCCCTTGGTGTACCGGCCCTTTCAGGGGAAGCCCACCCGCGGAGGGATGGGAAGTACAGCGACATCTCAGATTGGAGTGGGGGCATGCTGGGATTTTAACAAGGGCCTGTGCACCAGGGAATACTGTCGATTTCGGCATGAATGTTCCCAATGTGGTAGAAAGCATCCTTTGGTCAAGTGCTGGGGGGCAGGGAATTCAGGCAGTCAGCAGCGGCCGCGGCCAGTGGCCAGCGCTCCAGGCCCATCACAGCAGCCCCCGACTCCTAGAGGGGGAAAAGGTCCACAGGGGTCTGGGCCAAAAGGCTCATACTCCGGTTAAGCTACAGCAGCTAGCGGAAGCGCTGCGGGGGTATGGGGATGTGAGAGTTAAGAAGATGCTACTGGATGGCTTTCGAGAGGGGTTTCGCTTTGGTTACAACGGGCTGCGGCGTTGGTCGAAGAATTTGAAATCAGCTGTGGAACATAAAGACATAGTGCAAGCAAAACTGGATAAGGTGGTACGGTAAGGTAGAATGGCAGGGCCATTTGATGATTGGCCTTTGGAGGAGCTGATTGTCTCACTGATTGGGTTAGTCCCAAGAAGGAGGCGGCTCAGTACAGGTTAATTCAACACCTATCATGGCCAGAGGGGTCTTCAGTCAATGACTTTATTGATGAGGAGGCAGCCTCTGTGTCATACTCATCGGTTGACGTGGCCATGTCACTAGAGGTGACCACGGGCGCAACTGCAGAAGTGGCAAAATGCATTATTAAATCAGCATTTACACTTTTTCCAGTCCATCCAGAAGATTGGAATCTCCTGGGGATCCATGTTGCTGGAAAATGGTACGTGAACAAAGCATTGCCGATGGGTTGTTCAATATCCTGTTCGCTTTTCGAATCATTCAGTACCTTCCTGCAATGGTTTTTCACGCAATGCAGTGGTTATGAGTTGAGTCAAAAACAAAAGAGGGAGGTAGAGCGAAAAGTCTGGATTCTCGCTCCACGGGGATGCTTGGATAAACACAGAGAATCCAACAAAAATTGGAAGGGAGGAGAGTGATCAACGTGTGTTGAAGCACTCAGTGTTTTGTAAAATACCCCTCACACACCAAAAGGCCCCTTGGTGTCATGCTTCATCATCGGGGTCTTCGCACCCCTCTATCGGGATGCGGCGTGCTGCGACCTACGACTACGCGGGAGCACTAGTAGTAATGACTATGTGTGGTGTTCGGTGTGTGGGGTGTATTTAGTTTAAGTGAGTGGTGGGATGTGGTGAAAAAATTAAAAAATACCTGGCGCATGAGTTTGAGGAAAAATTTATTCTGAACTCTGGCTGGTATTGTTAAAAGAAGTGCAATGTGAGGTCAGGGCTGTTATATTAGGGAACAGGACCTCTGGTGTGCGTTGTCGACATGTTTCGGAGCAAAGCTCCTTCTTCAGGACGGGGGCACGACCTCCCCACCTTACTCACGTTTTTTTAAATAAAAGTGTATTATACAGAAAAGTGACAAAAAATCGGCTAAGTGTGCCTACAGCGGTCTGCTACAAGTACAATGACCTGTAGAAAGACAAAAAGGGAGAAAACAACATTGGTTACCCTTGTAGCGGGTAGTTCAAGCAGGTGCAGTCACCTGGAACCTCACCAAAATGCTTGTTTTAAAGCCTGTGGAAGGAAAAGGACTCACAACACATACAACATAGAACACACATGTTTTGGTACTTAGAGTTATTGTTGGTCATACTTATGAAGCTTGCTTGTGGGCTTCATGAGCAAAAAGAACGTCTGGGGTGTTGCTATTATTGCAATCTGTTGGGAAGAATGATGCAGGTTTCAATAAATCATTCTTACTCACTTAGGTTTCAGAAGGATGGTCTTTTTTTGGTCGATCTATGGAATACTCACAATGACAGGACGCTATGGACACAGTCTACCCCCACACGCTGCTCCGCTGGTTCTGAAGTGGTAAACCAGTGGGCATGCTATTTATTCCCTGTTTCTTAATTGGGCGGAAGCGTCTGTGTTACCTAACATGGGTGTTCCGCTCCATGTTAATTGACAAATGCCCATGTTTGGAGCGTGCGCTAATTAGCCATACATCGTGCTTCTCTGTCCGTCATGTAATGACATGGCAAAGGCGTCTTGTTATTCTCCCCGCAAGTGTATGGAAAGTGATCTCTCGCGCATGCGCAGGATAGTGTTTTCAGCGCATGCGCGTTTGCTTCTGGCACTCCTGAAAGTCACTGATTGTCGCGCATGCGCATCAGGACTTTCAGCGGTCCTTTCAGTACTTTCTACGCATTCAAGGTTGAAGGGGCACTTGATCAGGTAGACCACGTTTTTATGGACGTGGTCTACCTGATCAAGTGCCCCTGCAACCTTGAATACGTTTGTATGACCACGAGGGCCATAAAAACAAGAATGAACGAACATAAGAGCAATGTGCGCTGTAAAAAGAGCACAACGAAAATGGCAACTCATTACCTAACTGCAGGACACTGTGTAAATGACCTAAACTGGACAATTATAGAGCAACTACCCTCTGAAGCCGGGCTCTTCCAGAAGGAACGAAGATGGGTTTTCAGGCTTGGAACCCATATAATTGGGCTTAATGACGATGTGCCGTGGACCCAATTAACCAACAACCAGTAAACATTCTTTCAATTGTGTCAAAAAATAGAACTTCAAATAATGAATATCTCTGAAATGAAGACTATCAAAATGAGCAGCTAAAAACCAGCGCTATCACCATTACCACATTCATCTCTCTGTAGATATTCAAAGTAGATACTTCAAGGATCGTTGCAATGAAGAGTTAAAAACCAGCGTTTTTAACACAGTTATTTATCCCAATAGATGCGTAGAAAGTACTGAAAGGACCGCTGAAAGTCCTGATGCGCATGCGCGACAATCAGTGACTTTCAGGAGTGCCAGAAGCAAACGCGCATGCGCTGAAAACACTATCCTGCGCATGCGCGAGAGATCACTTTCCATACGCTTGCGGGGAGAATAACAAGACGCCTTTGCCATGTCATTACATGACGGACAGAGAAGCACGATGTATGGCTAATTAGCGGACTCTCCAAACATGGGCATTTGTCAATTAACATGGAGCGGAACACCCATGTTAGGTAACACAGACGCTTCCGCCCAATTAAGAAACAGGGTATAAATAGCATGCCCACTGGTTTACCACTTCAGAACCAGCGGAGCAGCGTGTGGGGGTAGACGGTGTCCATAGCGTCCTGTCATTGTGAGTATTCCATAGATCGACCAAAAAAAGACCATCCTTCTGAAACCTAAGTGAGTAAGAATGATTTATTAAAACCTGCATCATTCTTCCCAACAGATTGCAATAATAGCAACACCCCAGACGTTCTTTTTGCTCATGAAGCCCACAAGCAAGCTTCATAAGTATGACCAACAATAACTCTAAGTGCCAAAACATGTGTGTTCTATGTTGTATGTTTTGTGAGTCCTTTTCCTTCCACAGGCTTTAAAACAAGCATTTTGGTGAGATTCTAGGTGACTGCACCTGCTTAAACTACCCGCTGCAAGGGTAACCAATGTTGTTTTCTCCCTTTTTGTCTTTCTACAGGTCATTGTACTTGTAGCAGACCGCTGTAGGCACACTTAGCCGATTTTTTGTCACTTTTCTGTATAATACACTTTTTATTTAAAAAATCGTGAGTAAGGTGGGGAGGTCGTGCCCCCGTCCTGAAGAAGGAGCTTTGCTCCGAAACATGTCGACAACGCACACCAGAGGTCCTGTTCCCTAATATAACAGCCCTGACCTCACATTGCACTTCTTTTAACAATACCAGCCAGAGTTCAGAATAAATTTTTCCTCAAACTCATGCGCCAGGTATTTTTTAATTTTTTCACCACATCCCACCACTCACTTAAACTAAATACACCCCACACACCGAACACCACACATAGTCATTACTACTAGTGCTCCTGCGTAGTCGTAGGTCGCAGCACGCCGCATCCCGATAGAGGGGTGCGAAGACCCCGATGATGAAGCATGACACCAAGGGGCCTTTTGGTGTGTGAGGGGTATTTTACAAAACACTGAGTGCTTCAACACACGTTGATCACTCTCCTCCCTTCCAATTGTGGTTATGAGTTGGTCACGCACTATTTGGACGATTTCTTCTTTGTTGGTTCCCCGGGTTCCACGGAGTGCCAGGCAGCTCTGGACACATTCCAAGAGCTCATGAAGGAGATTGGAGTACCGTTGGCGCCTGAAAAGACAATGGGTCCCTGCGCGACCATGTCTTTTTTGGGAATTGAGATTGATTCAGTGGCAATGCAGGCTCGCTTGCCCGTTGAAAAAGGGGGAAAATGTTGGAACTTTTGGAGACCATGCTGCAGAAACAAAAGGTGACAGTGAAGGAAGTGCAAGTTCTATTTGGCCATCTTAACTTTGCGTGCCGGGTGGTCAGGGCGGGAAGAACTTTTTGTAGATGCTTGGGTCAAGCACTGTCCGGCCAGCACTTGCCCCATCACCATGTCCGGTTGTCAGCTAGGGTCAAGGAATCATATGATTTGTACTCCATGTTTAAACTGCTTTTTCTTAACCACTCAAAAAGACACTTTTCCACAAAACGAATGTGCACCCTACTTTTAAAAAACAATGCTTTTCATTTCCCAATCCGTTATCGTTTTGTATGGGAAAAAAAGAAGTTCCCCATCTTTAAATATATCTCTTTTTCTACAAACGGACTGCATGAGCTACAGACATCTATCCATACCTCCCAGCCATACCTTCAAAAAGCTAGCGTGGATCATAGGTCATGGCTATGTTTTCTGGTGCAAAAGGTATGCAGAACAGAAATGTATTGACTTAGACCTAGGTTTACAAAATGTGGACATTAAATGGTTTGGACTGAGAGGATTGAAGTGGCACCATTTGTTACCTTTGGTTAAAACCAGTTTGCATCTCCAACACCCCGACCTCATGATTGTACACTGTGGTGGAAACAACCTAGGCACATTGACTGGGGTAGGTTTGGAAATGCTAATGGAGGACACCTTTAGACAATTGATGGTGTTTTTACTTCAAACTATCTTTGTATATTCCAATATAATCCAAATACAGAAGTGGAAATGGTCAAACCAATTTTGTCCTCAGATTGAAAACTCGAGGAAGAATGTCAACAAAGCTGTGGCTGCATACCGCAGAGACCATAGAGTGGGGTCGATCTACAACAACAACATACTTTTTGATATGGCTGATATCTACAGAAGTGATGGAGTACAATTCTCAGATCAGGTAAATCGAGTTTTTCTGAATAACCTGAAGCTGTGCATCCGCCCTTATATGTAGCTCCAACTAATAAACACAAGGGCTCTTTTTAGACCCACTTTATATTCCCAATATCGGTTTGCAGAGTGACAGCTGCAACCCGGCTAGCACAGGGAGACCTGCGGGCCGTCGAGCAGGCTCGTAGAGGGAGAGCTGCGGCTCGTATGCTTGCACAGTCTGAACTACTGGCCGTCGGCTCGCAAACACACACCAGCGTGCTGGCTCGCAGAGGGAAAGCTTGGGTTTAACTTGCAAAGGGACACCAACAGGCCAATGGCCTTCCTAGCAGAGACACACCTATTACCTAATGGACTGACTCGCACATGTACAGCTAGGGACACCAGGGCTCACAGACGCACAGCTGCAAGCCGACTGACTCGTACTGTTTTATACTTTAGGGTAGTACAGTAGTGTTTGTGTACTGTAGGGGGTTTGTGCTGGACGTTGCGTTTTAGGGTTTAAGGTAGTGCAGTGGTGTTTGGGTAGTGTAAGAATCATGCTGGAGGTAGTGTTTTAGAGTTTACAACAATGCACTAATGTTTGGGTAGTGTAAGGGGTCATGCTGGGAGTACTGTTTTAGGGGTTAGGGTAGTGCAGTGGTGTTTGTGTAGAGTAGGGGGTCATGCTGGGAGCAGTGTTTAAGCGTTTATGGCAGTACAGTGGTATTTGAGTAGTGTAGGTGGTCCTGATAGGGTTAGTGTTTTCGGGTTTACGACAATGCAGTGGTGTTTGGGTACTGTAGGAGGTTGTGCTGGCGGTAGTATTTTAGGGTTTAGGGTAGGACAGTGTTGTTTGTGTAGTGTAGGGGGCCCTGCTGAGGGTAGTGTTTTAGAGTTTACGACAATTTAGTCGTGTTTCAGTAGTCTTTGGGTAGTGTAGGGGATCGTACCAACAGACTGACTCACAGAGCTCCGAGCCGACAGACACTGCTGTTTGCTATGGTAGGGCGGGAGCCTCGCGGCTCCCACCCTACCATAGCAAACTGCTTTGGTTTCTGAAAGAGAGAGCTTGGGGAGCAGCATGTTAGCTGCTCCCCAAGCAGAAAAGCAATGCAGGCTCCCGCAGGATGCAGGGAGCTGGCAGGGACCGAGGGGGGCTAGGGGACCCCCCCACAGTCCCCAACGGAGACGGCCAGGCCCTCACTTATATACATCAATACTCACATATACTAGTTTAAAACATATGTAGTTACTCATAAAGATACTATTGAGACATTCATTCACTCACTAACACACCCATACACACACTCATCCATCTATACAGTTCTGCACACATGCTGTCTTCAAAACACATACAAACAGTGAGTCAGTCATTCATGCATCTGTGAGCTAAGTAATACCCCCCACCAAACCATACAGACACTCATATTACTTAGCACATAGATGCATGAATGTTCTATAAGTGATTGTTTAAGAGAGTAAGTATGTGTATGTTTCTATAGAAGTAGGTGTAGTGGTGTGTGTATAGCTGTATATGCAAGTAAATGGATGTTTGCATGTGTGAGTATGTGTGTGAGTAACTCTATGGATGAGTATCGGTGTGTAACAGGATGTATAGGTGTCTGAGTACATATGATGAGTGAGTACATGTATGTATGAGTGACTACATAGATTTGTTGGTGAATGAGTGGATGTGTATGTAGATGTTGGAATTACTGAATAGGTTGTTGTAACTGGTATTGGTATCTCCATTATTTTGAAAATTTTAGTTTCTATTTTTGAATATGTGTATCAAAGGTTATATTACGGTGAGAGGATGTCATCAGTGATGTCATTTGAGATGTCATCAGTGATGTCATGAGTGATGTCACTGACCATGTCATGAGTGATGTAATATGTGACGTCATCAGCAGTGCATTGCGGGCGCGCGAGTTATAGTTAGCTGAACTAACTATAACGGGGGAATTTCAATGGTTTTGTATGAGTGAAATGTCCAGCTAACTATAATATGCATGAAACCTATGGTTTTTTCAGTGCATATAGATATATATATATATATTACAGCTCCAGTCTTTTCCAACCTATTCCCAGCCGGGTCAGGGACAAAGACACAGCACTCCCGGGCTCAAGTTATAAGGCGGAGGTATTTATTCAAGCAAACGCGTTTCGGGACAGCGTTGAACCACTGACGAAGGGACGCTGTCCCGAAACGCGTTTGCTTGAATAAATACCTCCGCTGTATAACTTGAGCCCGGGAGTGCTTTGTCTTTGTCCCTGACCCGGCTGGGTATAGGTTGGAAAAGACTGGAGCTGTAATTTTGAAACGCGACACACCGACGCGTTCTTTCGGCACCCGACACAAAGAGTGACCCTCGAAAACGGTGTAAACTGGAGCCATAATATATATATATATATATATATATATATATATATATATATATATATATATATATATATATATATATCAATGCTCGAAGGTGTCCACCTTTGAGTAGCATGCGAACAGCAGCTTGGTTTATGCATAGGTGGGGACGGGGATCCACTCGTAGACGCCGCTTCGTACGGGATCTGCCCGACGCGTTTCGAAGCTCCATATTCTTCTCTTCATGGGCTTTAACGGAAGCGGTGAGCGCAACCGCCGACCCACTTCTCCATTTTATATGTAACACACCCACCGATGGGAGGCTCAAATGAGACTGTGCATTCTGGGAAGTGTGGTCCGGGAAGCACACAATCAAGTCCTGTATGGACTCCACAAGTGGGCCCATCCTCGATTCCAAGTACGACTGCTGCTTCACTTTCGTGACCCCCAGGGTACCGGGGTGGTGCATACTCCGCGGCTGGATGGCCGCGTATAAATCAATGCTCGAAGGTGTCCACCTTTGAGTAGCACGCGAACAGCAGCTTGGTTTATGTATAGGTGAGGACGATATCCACTCGTAGACGCCGCTCCGTACGGGATCTGCCCGACGCGTTTCGAAGCTCCATATGCTTCTCTTCAGGGGCTTTAATGGAAGCGGTGTGCGCAACCGCCGACCCACTTCTCCATTTTATATGTAACACACCCACCGATGGGAGGCTCAAATGAGACTGTGCATTCTGGGAAGTGTGGTCCGGGAAGCACACAATCAAGTCCTGTATGGACTCCACAAGTGGGCCCGTCCTCGATTCCAAGTACGACTGCTGCTTCACTTTCGTGACCCCCAGGGTACCGGGGTGGTGCATACTCCGCGGCTGGACGGCCGCGTATAAATCAATGCTCGAAGGTGTCCCCGTCCTCACCTAAACATAAACTAAGCTGCCGTTCGCGTGCTACTCAAAGGTGGACACCTTCGAGCATTGATATATATATATATATATATATATATATATATATATATATATATATATATATATATATATATATATATATCAGCAACAGTCTTCAAAACCTCCACCACAGCGAAATGAAGAGGCGGACCCCACGGCTTCAGGCAAGGCAATGATTTTATTCTTGCAACCTTTCTAGATGACGCGTTTCAAGCATCAAGTGCTCTTGATCACACAATGAGCACCGCGTCCTCTCTACTTTTTATAGTTTTCATATGCCACCTCCTACTGTGAGTCACATGACCAAAACCATAGATATCGAGAAATACTATACAAAGCATTCTCAAACACGTTAAGTAATTTTTTAATATTGTTGCTTAAAATGTGCATTTTTAACTATGTCAATACATTATGTAAATATAGTAGATGATGTTGCCTGATCATGAAATAGCAAAACCGCTTGAATGCTGGTACTAATTCAGATGACTTTAAAGTGGCCGTTGCAATAAATATTCATAATGAACAATAAATACATATATACAATGTATACATCTATAATGCATTCCTATATTTAAAATCAGGAGAGACAATTGATCATATCTGCTTTAATGCAATCCGCTCGGCTTATTTTGTGTATGATTGTAAAACATATACTCTAACATTGTAACACGCAATTCCTTATCGTAGAAATTCATAGAGCCGTTGTAAGGTATGCAACATACTCCATTAATACCAATACTCTATACAATGTTAATGTTTACATAACTCTATCCAGCCAATGCTCTAATTATTGCCACAACCCTGAATTTGAGTTAGCACCGTCCATTTGATGATTACTTAAACCAACCTGCAAAATTCATGATCTATACTTCGGTTTATATTCAAACTATATACACAATTGACTATATTCTTGCATTTTTACATTATTTACTCTCTTTTCATCTTTCACTGTCTCTTTTTCTCTCCATAAATCTGTGTGGCATGTGCTTGTACTTAAAGTGTAATATACTGTGATACCCTCTAACTTATAATTGCAAGGTCTTTCATATACTAAATGATATTAATACAAAATAAATAAGCAGACCTTTTCACACTAATCCTCACAAAGTGTATGTGCAATATTTACAAGGGATGCCTTTAAAAGTATATATGTATATATACAATGTCTGGTTAACTCAGGATTTTTCTCGCTAGATAAATATCAATACTTATGAATTTCATCTATTTAGTAACCACAAACTGTTCGTCAGGTTTAAAATCTCTAGTTGTTCAGTCTGTATATAGAAAATCAGTATCAGTTGAGGCTAATAGGAATTGATATTGATCTAAATGTTATATACACTCTATAAAAAATTGTGTAGATCTTCCATAGTATTTAACCCTTTGGGATATTTGCTATCCAGTTCTACTATGTATCTGGCCATTCTTGGATATAAATTTGACCTCAGCTTCCCTGGATACGGTATGGGAGACTCTAAAGGCATTTCTGAGAGGTTGTATAACAAACAGTACCTCCCACCGGTATAAAATATACAGATAGAAGATCAAAAATCTTGAACAAGAACTAGTAAAGATTGAGCAGAGGATCGGAGACTCAATCGGTTCACCCCAAGATCAAAAAAATATGCGTGATCTGAAAAACCAACTAGAGAACATATTACAAGAGAGAGTGATGAAGAGATGGGAAGCGAGCAAAATCTTGCATTTTGAATTTGGAGAAGCAGCAGGCAAGATTTTGGCTTGGAAGGTCAAAGCCGATCAAGCCAAAAATTACATTAGAGAAATTAATGTTGAAGGTGAGTCCGTCGCTAGGACCTCTAACCGAGAGATAAGTACTGCCTTTAGGGAGTTTTTCATGGAAATATACAGGGAAGATACCCCAGACGTACAGCAGACCAGGGACTTATGGTTAAATCAGATTTCTCTACCGTCCCTTTTGTCCATACAGAGCGAAGGGATCGAGATGGAAATCTCTGAGACGGAAGTGAGAAATGTCATTAGGTCTCTCAAGCAGGGTACGGCCGCAGGCCCTGATGGGCTTCCAAGCAAATTATATCCTGCCTTGGTAAATCTTGTTGCCCCTATTCTAACAGCCCTCTTTAATCGAGTCCTAAGGGAGGGACAAGCCCCACCTAGATCTTGGGGTGAGGCTACTATAGTATTGATCCCAAAGCCTGGTAAAGACCCAACAATATGTTGGTCCTTCCGTCCTATATCACTACTGAGCAGCGACTATAAGATCTTTGCTTCCATCATGTCATTAGATTGGGTTCAGTAGTGGGGGAAATAATACATCGGGACCAGAGGGGATTCATCAGAGGTCGCCAGTTATCAGACCTGACTTACGATCTGGTGGGGGTAATCGACATCGCCACATCTTTTTCCCTTCAGCTGGCAACACTCACTTTAGATGCAACCAAAGCATTTGATAGGGTCAATTGGCCCTATCTAGGGGCGGTTTTGAAGAAGTTTAACTTCGGAGATAAGTTTTGTCGTGCGGTATCACTTATGTATAATGCGCCATCTGCACGGCTATTAATTAACGACATATTGTCTGACTCATTTAAAATCTTGGGAGGGACAAGACAGGGCTGCCCACTTTCCCCTCTCCTCTTTAATCTATACATCGAACCATTTGCAGAAGTTTTGAGGGGAGATGCAAATATTCCATCGTTTCGGTTTGGGGAGTGGGAAAGGCGGGTAGCTCTTTATGCAGACGACATTTTAATTTTAACCTCTGATCCGGAGACCGCATTTCCAGAGGTTATTAAGAAAGCCGAAGAATTTGGTCGCGTCTCGGGGTATGAGATAAATGCAAGTAAAACTGACATCATGGCTTGGAATATCCCAAACTTACAGCTAGATGTGACCAACTCAATAAGATACCTGGGTATCCGAGTGATACAAGACGTCTGTAAAATTGCTCAAGTTAATCTGGAGAGAGTGTTCAATGAATGTAAAAAATTGTTAAAATCTTGCTCCAATCTCCCATTGACTATTCTAGGCAGAATTAGTCTGATAAAGATGTCTATCCTCCCTAAATTTACTTTCATATTTAATACCATCCCCCTGGCATTTGATAACAAAATATTGGAGAAGTGTCAGAGAGAATTGAATTCTTTTGTCTGGAAATATAAATTGGCGAGAGTGGCATGGAAAAAACTGACGAGGAGGAGGGAAAAGGGGGGACTGTCCTTGCCTGACTTACAGTATTATGCTTGGGCCTTTCAATTGTCCCACTCCAGAATGTTGTTAAAAACACCATCTAACACATCTGCTGGAGTAATGTTTAAAGCCATGTTGGAGGGAACTGCAGTATCAACCAATGGTTTCATGTTTAAATTTGCCGATCAAAAATACTTCAAAAAAGTAAAGTTAAAAACGCTTATGTCCCAAGCGAAGATCTGGTCACAAATAAGAAAAAAACTAGCTCTGCCGTATTTTTCAAATTATGCACCTATCTGGGATTCTCCCGGGTTACCTTTGTGTCTTAAAGATAAGCTGGCAATACCAGTGAGAGATGGAGGTATTACAACATGGGGAGATTTGCTTGTTGGAGAGTCACTGAGATCGTGGGAGGAGTTACGGGAACAACTGGGCCCAGATTTCTCGAGATTTAAGTTTATACAGTTAGATAACTGGGCAAAAGCTCCGGTTAGGTCAGGGATTTCACTTGGGAAGAATAGTATCATAGAACAAAACCTGGTAGAACGACAAGGGGGGGGTAAAGAAATTTCGCAGTGGTATTGGGATCTGCTGGAGGAAATAGATGGTGAATTCACCCTTCCGAAGGAACTATGGGGATTAGAGCTTGGGGCCCAAAGTATAAACATCTGGCAGAAATCTTGTACCTTGCTATACAAATGTGTTAAACCAGCATGGCTGAGGCGCAACCACTTTTTCACGATACATCAAGCTTATTTTACCCCCCTAAAGGTGACTAAATTCATTCCAGGAAAGAAATGCAACAAGTGTAATTATATCGCAGCCTCAGACACCCATATGTTCAAGGATTGTCTTGGTATTGCTCAGTTTTGGATTGAAGTTAAAGAGACCCTGGACTCTATTCTCAATATCTCGGTGCCCATCACATTACCACTTATAATATTTGGATGGGATAATAGTATAAAGGGCCATCCAAGGACATTTTTGTTTTACGCAATATTGCTTGCTAGAAGACAGATATGCAAAGTTTGGATCGAAAATACGGCACCAACACATGCAAATTGGCTGTCATCCCTGAATGAAACATCCAAGGCAGATTTGTTGAGATCTTGCAGCCAACGTAATGTGGCTTTTTGGGACTACTTGGTTCAATGGAAACAGTAGCCGGGGTGTTTTTTTTTTTCCCCCCGGTCCAATGATTATGCCATAATACTCCAAGAATTAGGCCCCCTCCTCGACTTCATGGCTAGTTCTATAGGTGGTAACACCAAGTTTGGAGTCATCCCCTGTACCTCTTTGGGTCATCTCCTGCTGATTCTCAGAATTCGCTCTCTCTAGTGCAGCAATTCTTTGCACTTAGATTTAAGACGCGCATGGCAGTTGGAGGCTAATCAAGAGGTGGGCAAGGCAAATGAGGATATAAAAAAAGAAAAAAAAAAAAATTGTGTAGATCTTCCGTAGTATTTAACCCATTGGGATATTTGCTATTCAGTACTACTATGTATCTTGTCTCCTTTCTCCTTAACAATTTTTCCCAGTTGCCCCCTCTTCTAAGGGGGGCCACTGCGTCAATCACAAAGTATGTGAGGCATGCTAAGTTGTAGTTATGTGTAGTTCTAAAATGTCGTGCAACCGGATAAGTACTATAATTATTTACGATTGCCCTGAGATGCTGCAAAATCCTGATGTGCACCTGTAGCTTAGTGCTGCCCACATAACGTAAGCCACAGGTGCACGCCAGGACATACACAGCATACTCAGTCCGACAACTATAGTTGCCTTTGATTGTGGTCTGAACATCAAAATGGGTTGTGCTTATCCCATATTTGCACGCCCGAAAGGTTGAGCATTTATAAAACCCATCTTTAATTTTTAACCAGGTACTGCCACTATCTAATTCCGTATTTGCTCTCACTAACCTGTTGCACATGCTGCTCGCCCTCCTGTAAGTGATGGTCGGGATATCAGGTAATCTACTGCCTAAGATTCTATCAGCCATAATAATGGGCCAATTGCTTTTGATGATGGATTTTATCTTTCTCTCCTGCTTGCTGAATGAGATTATCAAGCGAGGAGCATCATTATCATCCACCTCAATAGGACTTTTAGGTACCAATAATGACTCCCTAGATTGTTCTTGGGTCTTAGAAAGAGCCTTTGATAATGTTGATTCACTGTACCCCCTTGCTTTTAAATGCCCTACCATTTCTTGGGCTTCTTTCTCAAAGCTCTCAGGAGTGCTGCAAATTCTCTTAGGACGCAGAAGTTCCCCATAGGGAATACTTTCAATCAAGTGTCGCGGATGTCCACTGCTGGCATGTAGAATACTATTGACAGTAGTGGGTTTACGGAATAATGATGTTGTGATGGTGTGGTTTTCTATTTTAACCTGTACATTTAAAAACTCAGATTTAATTCTACTCACATTAGATGTAAAAAAAGAGGTTGTAACTGTTATTATTCAGTGCATCCACAACATTTACAGCACTAGATTCATTCCCCTCCCACACACAAAAGACATTGTCTATAAACCGCATCCAATGCTGTACGTGCTTAAAACCTGGGGTGACGATGAGATCCCACTCCTCCCACCAGCCAACATGTAAACATGCGTAGCTGGGGGAGAAGCAAGATCTCCAAATATCTTTACCGAACATAAAGAAATTGTTGTCCAAATACCAGCTCACCAGTTCACATAGCATTCAGTTGTGACTGTAATACTCGCAAGATCTGCGTCCTAAATAATGTTTTCTGGCTTCCACTCCTTTATCATGATCAATGCAGGTGTATAATGATTCTATGTCCAACGTTAGCATACACCAGTCATCTTGCCATTTAATTAGGTTCAGTTTATTTAAAAAATCTTTAGTATCCTTGATATAACTAGGTAGACTTTTTAAAAGATCGTGCAAATAAAAATCAATATACCGGGAGATATTTTCACTCATACTGCTGATTGCCGAGATGATCAGCCTTCCAGGTGTTGGAGTTTTCATTCTTATGTATTTTAGGTATTAAATACATGCTTGGCATCACAGGGTTTTCAGAATGAAAAAAGCCATACTCTGTAGTTGATATTAAACCTTCCTTTTTGTATGATGTCAGGCGCTTTTTCAATCCTTCCTTCGCTTTTTTGTATTCCATACCATTTGTTTTAACATAGCAATCAGCATTTTCCAACTGTCTCATGGCTTCATTTATATATTCATTTTTTTGCCAGAGTACAATATTCCCTCCTTTGTCGGATTTATTGATTACGATTTCATGATTTTTGCTGAGTTTGTCAATTAGATTAGCATATTGTACTTCATTATAGGTTTGGACGCGCTTATGAATCTTCACTTTCCGATTTAATTGTTTTAGTTCCTTGACCACACATTCATGAAATATGTCTACCGCATCTTTAGGCATCATAGGGACAAACATAATTGTCACTTTAAAAGGGCTTTCTCCCGCTCCTTTTTGCACAATGTCCATTCCTTGTAACTCTCTCTGAGTACTCGATATTTCCATCGCCTCTGGTTGTACCATTGTACTGGTTGCTTTTCCCAAATCACATAGAGTTAACAACAATTTTGCATCCGCAGCCGCGGCTAGAGGTGGATTACGTTGGGTTTTTTCCAATACACTGCTGCTATCTTCTTCTGCAGCATTGGTTGATTTCATTGCAAAAAACGTTTTTAACGTAAGCTTTCTTATATAGCAGAAAATGTCTGCCCTCGTGCTGGTATAATTGAAAGCACTCTCAGGGCAGACATTTAACCCCAAGGCTAAGAGTTGTTCTTCAGCTGCCGTTAGGGTTTCGTTCGACAGATTTGTAATTGTACAATCATTCACTGCTTTTTTTTGTTGTACCACGGTTTCATTGTTTGTGGTTCAAAAGGGGGGTGGTGATGGACAGAGTATATGAATTAAGCAGAACACTCCTACCCAGTCAAAAGCTCAGGGCTTGATCCATCACCGTTTTTTAGCTCACTGCACCATCCCAGTTCAGAACCTGGCTACATGCAAATTAGTCTGACCCTGGCCCAGTGCATCATGGGAACAGGGCAGACCAAACTACCAAGCCAATTCATACTGGAAAGGAAACAAGCTTCCGGGGACCGGTTTCTGGCATTACAGCCGTCTTCGGCCCGGCTTGCTTGAATCCTGATGGTGCAGTGAGCAAGGGACTCATGTCTGAGCATACCCTTCCACACTTGTGGTGGCCAAAACGATTCAAAAGGGGGGTGGTGATGGACAGAGTATCTGAATTAAGCAGAACAATCCTACCCAGTCAAAAGATCAGGGCTTGATCCATCACCATTTTTTAGCTCACTGCACCATCCCAGTTCAGAACCTGGCTACATGCAAATTAGTCTGACCCTGGCCCAGTGCATCATGGGAACAGGGCAGACCAAACTACCAAGCCAATTCTTTACTGGAAAGGAAACAAGCTTCCGGGGACCGGTTTCTGGCATTACAGCCGTCTTCGGCCCGGCTTGCTTGAATCCTGATGGTGCAGTGAGCAAGGGACTCATGTCTGAGCATACCCTTCCAGACTTGTGGTGGCCAAAACGATTCAAAAGGGGGGTGGTGATGGACAGAGTATCTGAATTAAGCAGAACACTCCTACCCAGTCAAAAGATCAGGGCTTGATCCATCACCGTTTTTTAGCTCACTGCACCATCCCAGTTCAGAACCTGGCTACATGAAAATTAGTCTGACCCTGGCCCAGTGCATCATGGGAACAGGGCAGACCAAACTACCAAGCCAATTCTTTACTGGAAAGGAAACAAGCTTCCGGGGACCGGTTTCTGGCATTACAGCCGTCTTCGGCCCGGCTTGCTTGAATCCTGATGGTGCAGTGAGCAAGGGACTCATGTCTGAGCATACCCTTCCACACTTGTGGTGGCCAAAACGATTCAAAAGGGGGGTGGTGATGGACAGAGTATCTGAATTAAGCAGAACACTCCTACCCAGTCAAAAGATCAGGGCTTGATCCTTCACCGTTTTTTAGCTCACTGCACCATCCCAGTTCAGAACCTGGCTACATGCAAATTAGTTTGACCCTGGCCCAGTGCATCATGGGAACAGGGCAGACCAAACTACCAAGCCAATTCTTTACTGGAAAGGAAACAAGCTTCCGGGGACCGGTTTCTGGCATTACAGCCGTCTTCGGCCCGGCTTGCTTGAATCCTGATGGTGCAGTGAGCAAGGGACTCATGTCTGAGCATACCCTTCCACACTTGTGGTGGCCAAAACGATTCAAAAGGGGGGTGGTGATGGACAGAGTATCTGAATTAAGCAGAACACTCCTACCCAGTCAAAAGATCAGGGCTTGATCCATCACCGTTTTTTAGCTCACTGCACCATCCCAGTTCAGAACCTGGCTACATGCAAATTAGTCTGACCCTGGCCCAGTGCATCATGGGAACAGGGCAGACCAAACTACCAAGCCAATTCTTTACTGGAAAGGAAACAAGCTTCCCGGGACAGGTTTCTGGCATTACAGCCGTCTTCGGCCCGGCTTGCTTGAATCCTGATGGTGCAGTGAGCAAGGGACTCATGTCTGAGCATACCCTTTCACACTTGTGGTGGCCAAAACGATTCAAAAGGGGGGTGGTGATGGACAGAGTATCTGAATTAAGCAAAACACTCCTACCCAGTCAAAAGATCAGGGCTTGATCCATCACCATTTTTTAGCTCACTGCACCATCCCAGTTCAGAACCTGGCTACATGCAAATTAGTCTGACCCTGGCCCAGTGCATCATGGGAACAGGGCAGACCAAACTACCAAGCCAATTCTTTACTGGATAGGAAACAAGCTTCAGGGGACAGGTTTCTGGCATTACAGCCGTCTTCGGCCCGGCTTGCTTGAATCCTGATGGTGCAGTGAGCAAGGGACTCATGTCTGAGCATACCCTTCCACACTTGTGGTGGCCAAAACGATTCAAAAGGGGGGTGGTGATGGACAGAGTATCTGAATGAAGCAGAACACTCCTACCCAGTCAAAAGATCAGGGCTTGATCCATCACCATTTTTTTTAGCTCACTGCACCATCCTAGTTCAGAACCTGGCTACATGCAAATTAGTCTGACCCTGGCCCAGTGCATCATGGGAACAGGGCCGACCAAACTACCAAGCCAATTCTTTACTGGAAAGGAAATAAGCTTCCGGAGACCGGTTTCTGGCATCACAGCCGTCTTCGGCCCGGCTTGCTTGAATCCTGATGGTGCAGTGAGCAAGGGACTCATGTCTGAGCATACCCTTCCACACTTGTGGTGGCCAAAACGATTCAAAAGGGGGGTGGTGATGGACAGAGTATCTGAATTAAGCAGAACACTCCTACCCAGTCAAAAGATCAGGGCTTGATCCATCACCGTTTTTTAGCTCACTGCACCATCCCAGTTCAGAACCTGGCTACATGAAAATTAGTCTGACCCTGGCCCAGTGCATCATGGGAACAGGGCAGACCAAACTACCAAGCCAATTCTTTACTGGAAAGGAAACAAGCTTCCGGGGACCGGTTTCTGGCATTACAGCCGTCTTTGGCCCGGCTTGCTTGAATCCTGATGGTGCAGTGAGCAAGGGACTCATGTCTGAGCATACCCTTTCACACTTGTGGTGGCCAAAACGATTCAAAAGGGGGGTGGTGATGGACAGAGTATCTGAATTAAGCAGAACACTCCTACCCAGTCAAAAGATCAGGGCTTGATCCATCACCGTTTTTTAGCTCACTGCACCATCCCAGTTCAGAACCTGGCTACATGCAAATTAGTCTGACCCTGGCCCAGTGCATCTTGGGAACAGGGCAGACCAAACTACCAAGCCAATTCTTTACTGGAAAGGAAACAAGCTTCCGGGGACAGGTTTCTGGCATTACAGCCGTCTTCGGCCCGGCTTGCTTGAATCCTGATGGTGCAGTGAGCAAGGGACTCATGTCTGAGCATACCCTTCCACACTTGTGGTTGCCAAAATGATTCAAAAGGGGGGTGGTGATGGACAGAGTATCTGAATGAAGCAGAACACTCCTACCGAGTCAAAAGATCAGGGCTTGATCCATCACCATTTTTTTAGCTCACTGCACCATCCCAGTTCAGAACCTGGCTACATGCAAATTAGTCTGACCCTGGCCCAGTGCATCATGGGAACAGGGCAGCCCAAACTACCAAGCCAATTCTTTACTGGAAAGGAAACAAGCTTCCGGGGACCGGTTTCTGGCATTACAGCCGTCTTCGGCCCGGCTTGCTTGAATCCTGATGGTGCAGTGAGCAAGGGACTCATGTCTGAGCATACCCTTCCAATTTGTGGTGGCCAAAACGATTCAAAAGGGGGGTGGTGATGGACAGAGTATCTGAATTAAGCAGAACACTCCTACCCAGTCAAAAGATCAGGGCTTGATCCATCACCGTTTTTTAGCTCACTGCACCATCCCAGTTCAGAACCTGGCTACATGCAAATTAGTCTGACCCTGGCCCAGTGCATCATGGGAACAGGGCAGAAAAAACTACCAAGCTAATTCTTTACTGGAAAGGAAACAAGCTTCCGGGGACCGGTTTCTGGAATTACAGCCGTCTTCGGCCCGGCTTGCTTGAATCCTGATGGTGCAGTGAGCAAGGGACTCATGTCTGAGCATACCCTTCCACACTTGTGGTGGCCAAAACGATTCAAAAGGGGGGTGGTGATGGACAGAGTATCTGAATTAAGCAGAACACTCCTACCCAGTCAAAAGATCAGGGCTTGATCCGTCACCGTTTTTTAGCTCACTGCACCATCCCAGTTCAGAACCTGGCTACATGTAAATTAGTTTGACCCTGGCCCAGTGCATCATGGGAACAGGGCAGACCAAACTACCAAGCCAATTCTTTACTGGAAAGGAAACAAGCTTCCGGGGACCGGTTTCTGGCATTACAGCCGTCTTCGGCCCGGCTTGCTTGAATCCTGATGGTGCAGTGAGCAAGAGACTCATGTCTGAGCATACCCTTCCACACTTGTGGTGGCCAAAACGATTCAAAAGGGGGGTGGTGATGGACAGAGTATCTGAATTAAGCAGAACACTCCTACCCAGTCAAAAGATCAGGGCTTGATCCATCACCGTTTTTTAGCTCACTGCACCATCCCAGTTCAGAACCTGGCTACATGCAAATTAGTCTGACCCTGGCCCAGTGCATCATGGGAACAGGGCAGACCAAACTACCAAGCCAATTCTTTACTGGAAAGGAAACAAGCTTCCCGGGACAGGTTTCTGGCATTACAGCCGTCTTCGGCCCGGCTTGCTTGAATCCTGATGGTGCAGTGAGCAAGGGACTCATGTCTGAGCATACCCTTTCACACTTGTGGTGGCCAAAACGATTCAAAAGGGGGGTGGTGATGGACAGAGTATCTGAATTAAGCAGAACACTCCTACCCAGTCAAAAGATCAGGGCTTGATCCATCACCATTTTTTAGCTCACTGCACCATCCCAGTTCAGAACCTGGCTACATGCAAATTAGTCTGACCCTGGCCCAGTGCATCATGGGAACAGGGCAGACCAAACTACCAAGCCAATTCTTTACTGGAAAGGAAACAAGCTTCCGGGGACAGGTTTCTGGCATTACAGCCGTCTTCGGCCCGGCTTGCTTGAATCCTGATGGTGCAGTGAGCAAGGGACTCATGTCTGAGCATACCCTTCCACACTTGTGGTGGCCAAAACGATTCAAAAGGGGGGTGGTGATGGACAGAGTATCTGAATGAAGCAGAACACTCCTACCCAGTCAAAAGATCAGGGCTTGATCCATCACCATTTTTTTAGCTCACTGCACCATCCCAGTTCAGAACCTGGCTACATGCAAATTAGTCTGACCCTGGCCCAGTGCATCATGGGAACAGGGCCGACCAAACTACCAAGCCAATTCTTTACTGGAAAGGAAACAAGCTTCCGGAGACCGGTTTCTGGCATCACAGCCGTCTTCGGCCCGGCTTGCTTGAATCCTGATGGTGCAGTGAGCAAGGGACTCATGTCTGAGCATACCCTTCCACACTTGTGGTGGCCAAAACGATTCAAAAGGGGGGTGGTGATGGACAGAGTATCTGAATTAAGCAGAACACTCCTACCCAGTCAAAAGATCAGGGCTTGATCCATCACCGTTTTTTAGCTCACTGCACCATCCCAGTTCAGAACCTGGCTACATGCAAATTAGTCTGACCCTGGCCCAGTGCTTCATGGGAACAGGGCAGACCAAACTACCAAGCCAATTCTTTACTGGAAAGGAAACAAGCTTCCGGGGACCGGTTTCTCGCATTACAGCCGTCTTCGGCCCGGCTTGCTTGAATCCTGATGGTGCAGTGAGCAAGGGACTCATGTCTGAGCATACCCTTCCACACTTGTGGTGGCCAAAACGATTCAAAAGGGGGGTGGTGATGGACAGAGTATCTGAATTAAGCAGAACACTCCTACCCAGTCAAAAGATCAGGGCTTGATCCATCACCGTTTTTTAGCTCACTGCACCATCCCAGTTCAGAACCTGGCTACATGCAAATTAGTCTGACCCTGGCCCAGTGCATCATGGGAACAGGGCAGAAAAAACTACCAAGCTAATTCTTTACTGGAAAGGAAACAAGCTTCCGGGGACCGGTTTCTGGAATTACAGCCGTCTTCGGCCCGGCTTGCTTGAATCCTGATGGTGCAGTGAGCAAGGGACTCATGTCTGAGCATACCCTTCCACACTTGTGGTGGCCAAAACGATTCAAAAGGGGGGTGGTGATGGACAGAGTATCTGAATTAAGCAGAACACTCCTACCCAGTCAAAAGATCAGGGCTTGATCCGTCACCGTTTTTTAGCTCACTGCACCATCCCAGTTCAGAACCTGGCTACATGTAAATTAGTTTGACCCTGGCCCAGTGCATCATGGGAACAGGGCAGACCAAACTACCAAGCCAATTCTTTACTGGAAAGGAAACAAGCTTCCGGGGACCGGTTTCTGGCATTACAGCCGTCTTCGGCCCGGCTTGCTTGAATCCTGATGGTGCAGTGAGCAAGAGACTCATGTCTGAGCATACCCTTCCACACTTGTGGTGGCCAAAACGATTCAAAAGGGGGGTGGTGATGGACAGAGTATCTGAATTAGGCAGAACACTCCTACCCAGTCAAAAGATCAGGGCTTGATCCATCACCGTTTTTTAGCTCACTGCACCATCCCAGTTCAGAACCTGGCTACATGCAAATTAGTCTGACCCTGGCCCAGTGCATCATGGGAACAGGGCAGACCAAACTACCAAGCCAATTCTTTACTGGAAAGGAAACAAGCTTCCCGGGACAGGTTTCTGGCATTACAGCCGTCTTCGGCCCGGCTTGCTTGAATCCTGATGGTGCAGTGAGCAAGGGACTCATGTCTGAGCATACCCTTTCACACTTGTGGTGGCCAAAACGATTCAAAAGGGGGGTGGTGATGGACAGAGTATCTGAATTAAGCAGAACACTCCTACCCAGTCAAAAGATCAGGGCTTGATCCATCACCATTTTTTAGCTCACTGCACCATCCCAGTTCAGAACCTGGCTACATGCAAATTAGTCTGACCCTGGCCCAGTGCATCATGGGAACAGGGCAGACCAAACTACCAAGCCAATTCTTTACTGGAAAGGAAACAAGCTTCCGGGGACAGGTTTCTGGCATTACAGCCGTCTTCGGCCCGGCTTGCTTGAATCCTGATGGTGCAGTGAGCAAGGGACTCATGTCTGAGCATACCCTTCCACACTTCTGGTGGCCAAAACGATTCAAAAGGGGGGTGGTGATGGACAGAGTATCTGAATGAAGCAGAACACTCCTACCCAGTCAAAAGATCAGGGCTTGATCCATCACCATTTTTTTAGCTCACTGCACCATCCCAGTTCAGAACCTGGCTACATGCAAATTAGTCTGACCCTGGCCCAGTGCATCATGGGAACAGGGCCGACCAAACTACCAAGCCAATTCTTTACTGGAAAGGAAACAAGCTTCCGGAGACCGGTTTCTGGCATCACAGCCGTCTTCGGCCCGGCTTGCTTGAATCCTGATGGTGCAGTGAGCAAGGGACTCATGTCTGAGCATACCCTTCCACACTTGTGGTGGCCAAAACGATTCAAAAGGGGGGGTGGTGATGGACAGAGTATCTGAATTAAGCAGAACACTCCTACCCAGTCAAAAGATCAGGGCTTGATCCATCACCGTTTTTTAGCTCACTGCACCATCCCAGTTCAGAACCTGGCTACATGCAAATTAGTCTGACCCTGGCCCAGTGCTTCATGGGAACAGGGCAGACCAAACTACCAAGCCAATTCTTTACTGGAAAGGAAACAAGCTTCCGGGGACCGGTTTCTCGCATTACAGCCGTCTTCGGCCCGGCTTGCTTGAATCCTGATGGTGCAGTGAGCAAGGGACTCATGTCTGAGCATACCCTTCCACACTTGTGGTGGCCAAAACGATTCAAAAGGGGGGTGGTGATGGACAGAGTATCTGAATTAAGCAGAACACTCCTACCCAGTCAAAAGATCAGGGCTTGATCCATCACCGTTTTTTAGCTCACTGCACCATCCCAGTTCAGAACCTGGCTACATGCAAATTAGTCTGACCCTGGCCCAGTGCTTCATGGGAACAGGGCAGACCAAACTACCAAGCCAATTCTTTACTGGAAAGGAAACAAGCTTCCGGGGACTGGTTTCTCGCATTACAGCCGTCTTCGGCCCGGCTTGCTTGAATCCTGATGGTGCAGTGAGCAAGGGACTCATGTCTGAGCATACCCTTCCACACTTGTGGTGGCCAAAACGATTCAAAAGGGGGGTGGTGATAGACAGAGTATCTGAATTAAGCAGAACACTCCTACCCAGTCAAAAGATCAGGGCTTGATCCGTCACCGTTTTTTAGCTCACTGCACCATCCCAGTTCAGAACCTGGCTACATGTAAATTAGTTTGACCCTGGCCCAGTGCATCATGGGAACAGGGCAGACCAAACTACCAAGCCAATTCTTTACTGGAAAGGAAACAAGCTTCCGGGGACCGGTTTCTGGCATTACAGCCGTCTTCGGCCCAGCTTGCTTGAATCCTGATGGTGCAGTGAGCAAGAGACTCATGTCTGAGCATACCCTTCCACACTTGTGGTGGCCAAAACGATTCAAAAGGGGGGTGGTGATGGACAGAGTATCTGAATTAAGCAGAACACTCCTACCCAGTCAAAAGATCAGGGCTTGATCCATCACCGTTTTTTAGCTCACTGCACCATCCCAGTTCAGAACCTGGCTACATGCAAATTAGTCTGACCCTGGCCCAGTGCATCATGGGAACAGGGCAGACCAAACTACCAAGCCAATTCTTTACTGGAAAGGAAACAAGCTTCCCGGGACAGGTTTCTGGCATTACAGCCGTCTTCGGCCCGGCTTGCTTGAATCCTGATGGTGCAGTGAGCAAGGGACTCATGTCTGAGCATACCCTTTCACACTTGTGGTGGCCAAAACGATTCAAAAGGGGGGTGGTGATGGACAGAGTATCTGAATTAAGCAGAACACTCCTACCCAGTCAAAAGATCAGGGCTTGATCCATCACCATTTTTTAGCTCACTGCACCATCCCAGTTCAGAACCTGGCTACATGCAAATTAGTCTGACCCTGGCCCAGTGCATCATGGGAACAGGGCAGACCAAACTACCAAGCCAATTCTTTACTGGAAAGGAAACAAGCTTCCGGGGACAGGTTTCTGGCATTACAGCCGTCTTCGGCCCGGCTTGCTTGAATCCTGATGGTGCAGTGAGCAAGGGACTCATGTCTGAGCATACCCTTCCACACTTGTGGTGGCCAAAACGATTCAAAAGGGGGGTGGTGATGGACAGAGTATCTGAATGAAGCAGAACACTCCTACCCAGTCAAAAGATCAGGGCTTGATCCATCACCATTTTTTTAGCTCACTGCACCATCCCAGTTCAGAACCTGGCTACATGCAAATTAGTCTGACCCTGGCCCAGTGCATCATGGGAACAGGGCCGACCAAACTACCAAGCCAATTCTTTACTGGAAAGGAAACAAGCTTCCGGAGACCGGTTTCTGGCATCACAGCCGTCTTCGGCCCGGCTTGCTTGAATCCTGATGGTGCAGTGAGCAAGGGACTCATGTCTGAGCATACCCTTCCACACTTGTGGTGGCCAAAACGATTCAAAAGGGGGGGTGGTGATGGACAGAGTATCTGAATTAAGCAGAACACTCCTACCCAGTCAAAAGATCAGGGCTTGATCCATCACCGTTTTTTAGCTCACTGCACCATCCCAGTTCAGAACCTGGCTACATGCAAATTAGTCTGACCCTGGCCCAGTGCTTCATGGGAACAGGGCAGACCAAACTACCAAGCCAATTCTTTACTGGAAAGGAAACAAGCTTCCGGGGACCGGTTTCTCGCATTACAGCCGTCTTCGGCCCGGCTTGCTTGAATCCTGATGGTGCAGTGAGCAAGGGACTCATGTCTGAGCATACCCTTCCACACTTGTGGTGGCCAAAACGATTCAAAAGGGGGGTGGTGATGGACAGAGTATCTGAATTAAGCAGAACACTCCTACCCAGTCAAAAGATCAGGGCTTGATCCATCACCGTTTTTTAGCTCACTGCACCATCCCAGTTCAGAACCTGGCTACATGCAAATTAGTCTGACCCTGGCCCAGTGCTTCATGGGAACAGGGCAGACCAAACTACCAAGCCAATTCTTTACTGGAAAGGAAACAAGCTTCCGGGGACTGGTTTCTCGCATTACAGCCGTCTTCGGCCCGGCTTGCTTGAATCCTGATGGTGCAGTGAGCAAGGGACTCATGTCTGAGCATACCCTTCCACACTTGTGGTGGCCAAAACGATTCAAAAGGGGGGTGGTGATAGACAGAGTATCTGAATTAAGCAGAACACTCCTACCCAGTCAAAAGATCAGGGCTTGATCCGTCACCGTTTTTTAGCTCACTGCACCATCCCAGTTCAGAACCTGGCTACATGTAAATTAGTTTGACCCTGGCCCAGTGCATCATGGGAACAGGGCAGACCAAACTACCAAGCCAATTCTTTACTGGAAAGGAAACAAGCTTCCGGGGACCGGTTTCTGGCATTACAGCCGTCTTCGGCCCGGCTTGCTTGAATCCTGATGGTGCAGTGAGCAAGAGACTCATGTCTGAGCATACCCTTCCACACTTGTGGTGGCCAAAACGATTCAAAAGGGGGGTGGTGATGGACAGAGTATCTGAATTAAGCAGAACACTCCTACCCAGTCAAAAGATCAGGGCTTGATCCATCACCGTTTTTTAGCTCACTGCACCATCCCAGTTCAGAACCTGGCTACATGCAAATTAGTCTGACCCTGGCCCAGTGCATCATGGGAACAGGGCAGACCAAACTACCAAGCCAATTCTTTACTGGAAAGGAAACAAGCTTCCCGGGACAGGTTTCTGGCATTACAGCCGTCTTCGGCCCGGCTTGCTTGAATCCTGATGGTGCAGTGAGCAAGGGACTCATGTCTGAGCATACCCTTTCACACTTGTGGTGGCCAAAACGATTCAAAAGGGGGGTGGTGATGGACAGAGTATCTGAATTAAGCAGAACACTCCTACCCAGTCAAAAGATCAGGGCTTGATCCATCACCATTTTTTAGCTCACTGCACCATCCCAGTTCAGAACCTGGCTACATGCAAATTAGTCTGACCCTGGCCCAGTGCATCATGGGAACAGGGCAGACCAAACTACCAAGCCAATTCTTTACTGGAAAGGAAACAAGCTTCCGGGGACAGGTTTCTGGCATTACAGCCGTCTTCGGCCCGGCTTGCTTGAATCCTGATGGTGCAGTGAGCAAGGGACTCATGTCTGAGCATACCCTTCCACACTTGTGGTGGCCAAAACGATTCAAAAGGGGGGTGGTGATGGACAGAGTATCTGAATGAAGCAGAACACTCCTACCCAGTCAAAAGATCAGGGCTTGATCCATCACCATTTTTTTAGCTCACTGCACCATCCCAGTTCAGAACCTGGCTACATGCAAATTAGTCTGACCCTGGCCCAGTGCATCATGGGAACAGGGCCGACCAAACTACCAAGCCAATTCTTTACTGGAAAGGAAACAAGCTTCCGGAGACCGGTTTCTGGCATCACAGCCGTCTTCGGCCCGGCTTGCTTGAATCCTGATGGTGCAGTGAGCAAGGGACTCATGTCTGAGCATACCCTTCCACACTTGTGGTGGCCAAAACGATTCAAAAGGGGGGTGGTGATGGACAGAGTATCTGAATTAAGCAGAACACTCCTACCCAGTCAAAAGATCAGGGCTTGATCCATCACCGTTTTTTAGCTCACTGCACCATCCCAGTTCAGAACCTGGCTACATGCAAATTAGTCTGACCCTGGCCCAGTGCTTCATGGGAACAGGGCAGACCAAACTACCAAGCCAATTCTTTACTGGAAAGGAAACAAGCTTCCGGGGACCGGTTTCTCGCATTACAGCCGTCTTCGGCCCGGCTTGCTTGAATCCTGATGGTGCAGTGAGCAAGGGACTCATGTCTGAGCATACCCTTCCACACTTGTGGTGGCCAAAACGATTCAAAAGGGGGGTGGTGATGGACAGAGTATCTGAATTAAGCAGAACACTCCTACCCAGTCAAAAGATCAGGGCTTGATCCATCACCGTTTTTAGCTCACTGCACTATCCCAGTTCAGAACCTGGCTACATGCAAATTAGTCTGACCCTGGCCCAGTGCATCATGGGAACAGGGCAGACCAAACTACCAAGCCAATTCTTTTCTGGAAATGAAACAAACTTCCGGGGACCGGTTTCTGGCATTACAGCCGTCTTCAGCCCGGCTTTCTTGAATCCTGATGGTGCAGTGAGCAAGGGACTCATGTCTGAGCATACCCATCCACACTTGTGGTGGCCAAAACGATTCAAAGGGGGGGTGGTGATGGACAGAGTATCTGAATGAAGCAGAACACTCCTACCCAGTCAAAAGATCAGGGCTTGATCCATCACCATTTTTTTAGCTCACTGCACCATCCCAGTTCAGAACCTGGCTACATGCAAATTAGTCTGACCCTGGCCCAGTGCATCATGGGAACAGGGCCGCCCAAACTACCAAGCCAATTCTTTACTGGAAAGGAAACAAGCTTCCGGAGACCGGTTTCTGGCATCACAGCCGTCTTCGGCCCGGCTTGCTTGAATCCTGATGGTGCAGTGAGCAAGGGACTCATGTCTGAGCATACCCTTCCACACTTGTGGTGGCCAAAATGATTCAAAAGGGGGGTTGTGATGGACAGAGTATCTGAATTAAGCAGAACACTCCTACCTAGTCAAAAGATCAGGGCTTGATCCATCACCGTTTTTTAGCTCACTGCACCATCCCAGTTCAGAACCTGGCTACATGCAAATTAGTCTGACCCTGGCCCAGTGCATCATGGGAACAGGGCAGACCAAACTACCAAGCCAATTCTTTACTGGAAAGGAAACAAGCTTCCGGGGACCGGTTTCTGGCATTACAGCCGTCTTCGGCCCGGCTTGCTTGAATCCTGATGGTGCAGTGAGCAAGGGACTCATGTCTGAGCATACCCTTCCAAACTTGTGGTGGCCAAAACAATTCAAAAGGGGGGTGGTGATGGACAGAGTATCTGAATTAAGCAGAACACTCCTACCCAGTCAAAAGATCCGGGCTTGATCCATCACCGTTTTTAGCTCACTGCACTATCCCAGTTCAGAACCTGACTACATGCAAATTAGTCTGACCCTGGCCCAGTGCATCATGGGAACAGGGCAGACCAAACTACCAAGCCAATTCTTTTCTGGAAATGAAACAAACTTCCGGGGACCGGTTTCTGGCACTACAGCCGTCTTCGGCCAGGCTTGCTTGAATCCTGATGGTGCAGTGAGCAAGGGACTCATGTCTGCGCATGCCCTTCCACACTTGTGGTGGCCAAAACGATTCAAAAGGGGGGTGGTGATGGACAGAGTATCTGAATGAAGCAGAACACTCCTACCCAGTCAAAAGATCAGGGCTTGATCCATCACCTTTTTTTAGCTCACTGCACCATCCCAGTTCAGAACCTGGCTACATGCAAATTAGTCTGACCCTGGCCCAGTGCATCATGGGAACAGGGCAGACCAAACTACCAAGCCAATTCTTTACTGGAATTCTTTACTTGTGGTAACTTTTCGGCATTTTCTCCTTGCTCTCCGCCTCGTATTGCGCTTTTTCCTGCTTTGTTGTTCCGCGTTCTGGGGCGGAGAGTTTGCAAACGATCCTCCACTAAAAAATCTATTTCCTCACCCAGATTTAGTATTTTATTATTTGTGCACCCTTCCGCTGTACTTAGCTCTGAATCCGATGTACTTGACATACTTAACATAGATATTGTGTCAACGTCTGAATCCAATGCATTGCCCCCTTGGTTGTGTTGTCCTTGTTGCTGCACTTTGTTCGCATTGGTAGTGTTGAACCTTAATCTTTTTGCGTGGTCGAATTTTCGAGAGTAAGTATAAATCTGCCCCAGTTCATAATCTTTCTGATCTCTCGAAAATGTATGTACCTTGCGTATTTTGATTTTTTCCTCGTGTTTGCGCAACCTTTCACTGATTTCTTTGCTTGTTTTCATGATTAAATCTTTTTGCTCCACTTGAACCACTTTGTCTAGTTCTTCATTAATCTTGGCTATTTCTTCCAGTAATGTTTGACCGTCCAGTAAAGCATACTTACTTAAATCTTAACCAAGTTCATCGAGGCCAACAAATTACTTTCTCCCCACTCCTTCAACATCGCGGGGTTTGGGTCTTCGAAACTGGGAGCCAATAATATCCTTAAGCCTCTGGGCACACGTCCTACCTCCTCATATTTAGTAAGCGATTTATGTTCCCACCACTTAGTGATTTCTGATTTAGTTTTTTTCTCCAGGGCTTTCAACAACTGTTTTATATCCTGATTCGCATTATTTGTTTCGCTAGTTAACGTTTTAGTGCTAGTACTAGCCTGCGGCAAATTACCAAATAATTATTCTGCGGCCGCTTCGCGTTCCTGTTCCAGGCTTGCTGACATGTTTGTTCGGTGCAGAAAGATTTATGTATTTAATTATCGGCGTGACCCGTTTTTGTCTCTTGACCTTTAAGCCGCTACCTGCGCGTTGCTTAATTGTACCACTCACCATTGGTTTCATGCTACAACCGGTCCTCCGACCAGTCGTCCACGCTTGCCATCCAGTTTCTATGGAAAAATATGCAGCTGCAGGGGTCCAAGCGTAGTATTCCTCCCCGGAATCTTGACTACTTTAGTTGTATCGCGCGGCCACTTTAGAGGAGGGGGTACCACTAACGGAGACAACTGGCTTCCGTAATCAACTCAGCAACAGTCTTCAAAACCTCCACCACGGCGAAATGAAGAGGCGGACCCCACGGCTTCAGGCAAGGCAATGATTTTATTTTTGCAACCTTTCTAGATGACGTGTTTCAAGCATCAACTGCTCTTGATCACACAACGAGCACCGCGTCAGCTCTATTTTTTAAAGTTTTCATATGTCACCTCCTTCTGTGAGTCACATGACCAAAACCATAGATATCGAGAAAATACTATACAAAGCATTCTCAAAAACGTTAAGTAATTTTTGAATGTTGTTGCTTTAAACGTGCATTTTTAACTGTGTCAATAAATTATGTAAATATAGTAGATCATGTTGCCTGATCATGAAATAGCACATTGATAATTGATATATATATATTTATTTATACCAAAACACTGCATGATGGGATTGGTAGTCTTCTGACATCGCACTGCCCAAGTACTTCAGAAGTAAATGTAGTTGTAAATGTAGTTGAGCTTATATAGCGCACAGCTACCCGCAGTGGGTGTCCCGGCGCTTGCTTAGGGAACCCTTCCTGGTATTCCCCTGTGGGATAGCAGGGTATCCACAAGGTGAAAGTCAGGCATCCCGCCGCGAGGGGCCGTTGTGGAGATTAAGCAAGCTATTGCCCAGAGTCGCAGAGTGTGAACCCGTGAGTCGAGGAGGCACCGGGGCGAGAATTATCGAGTCCGTGGAATTTTTAGCCCAAGACCCGCCGAGGCGGGGAATTGAACCCTGGTCCAGGACCGATCGCAGCTTCCGGGTCTGCTGCCTCTAACCCCTGAGCCACACTTATCCAGAAGGCTCTGTGATTCAGGTGCGCACCTCGCTACTGAGGAGGGAGGAGCCTATTTAATGACACTCACACGGAACCTTATGTAACTGCCACATTTGAAAAAGGGTAATTGCCGAAACACATTGTGCTGAAAATCTCAATAAATCGTTCAAGAAGCCCCATTGTGTCCCTGGTCTACTCTGAAGGGAGGAGACGTTTTTCATGTGTAGCGTGTAGCCTGTGACAAGCATCAGCACCCTTCCATAAAGAGGTTGTGGCATGCATTGGTCACAAATGGACTGAACATTTCTGAGGTATCGGAACGCCACAACCCGCTGCTCTACCCCGGGAGCGAAGGTACTGCTGTCATTCAACAGCCCGTGACTGCATGGAGAGATGCTGTCCCTGTACAAGCGTCTCCAGTCATGCGCCCAAGGGGGGCTTGGGGGGGGGGGCCTGCCTACCGCAGGGAGGTCCCCCCCTGGCAGTTTGGGATGGGCGGGGGGAGGAACGGGATCGGCAGGCCTTGGGCGGGTTCCTTCTCTCTTGGGCTTCTTTTGGTAGCGCCCAATTTTTGATATAAATTTCCCTTGACTCCTCCCCTGGCCATCATTTTAGAATTTGGTGACCTGGTGGCCGGGGTCCTAGTGGTTTTCTCTCATTTGGCAGTTTATTGAAGTTAATTTCTGTCAGAATGGCAGCAGAAGATTATCGTGTCCTTGAAGCGATCCGGCTTTTGAGTGAAGCCGGTCGCCTGGACCTGGTACTGGGGGACGCCGTGGGGCCTTCTCGGCCGCCGCGTCAGGCGTCGGCCGGTGTCGCAGCGGTCGTTGCCGCTTGCATGACACCCAAGCGGCCTTGTGTTGATGCGGTGAGTGACCGGGGCTGCCCGCGGTATCGGAAAGCAGCCCGGGGTTGAAACTGCGTCCGGCCGTGGTGCGGGAGGCGGGCGCTGTGCCCCTGCCACGGCTGGAGGTTGTGGGGGGCAGTGTTTTCCCAACGGAAGCAGTGGTGGAGCCACCGGAGCTGATTATGGCTCCGGCGGTTCCAGTGTGAGCAGTTTCGGCCCCCGCGCAGCGAGGGAGGCACGGGGGGCGAAGGGGCTCTAAGAGGCGCTCTGCCTCAGCGGCAGCGGTATCTAATTTGGAGCCTGCGCAGGTAGGGGAGGGGGGGAGAACGCGATGTTTGTTCTCCCGCTCCATAGCCAGCAAGAGGTAGTGAGCAAGGGGGGAGAGCTGTGTATGGTCAGCCCCTCCCTTTCATTTATGAGTCATGAGAGACGTGTGGGGGCTGATGGAAGGAGGGCAGGGGAGGTCGATGCTGCACACCCCTTGCCTTATTATAGGTCCCCAGGGGCTGGGGGGGAGAACAGGCAGTTTCAGGCTGATGAGCAAGGGGGGGCAATGGAGGAGGTGGCATCTTATAGCCCTCTTCTCTTTTCTACTCAGGTTTCTCTTAGGGGTGTGGTAATTTCAGTTCATAGTGGGTCAGTGGGAGAAGGGGAGTGGGCGCAGGTGGGAGGGTGGGGTAGCTCTAAACAACAGGAAGCATTTGGCGATACTGGGCTCGTGCCGCCCCCTCTCATAAGTGGGTCGCTTGGGGTCCGGTTTTTGGGGACACGGATGGTTCTATGCGGTTGGTGGCAGGGCAAGGTGAGGTCAGGAGACAGGGAGGTGAGGGCAGATCTTGGGAGCGTTTGGACAACTTTCCATCCTGGTCGGAGGGGCTGAAGGAAGCTGGGGTTAGGGATACTGTAGTGGGTATTGGTCGTCAGCAGAATCCAAGGGTGTGAGGGACTCTCCCGGTCAAAGACAAGGGGTATCAGGTAAGGCCATATTGGTGCCAGAGTTTTTGGAAGAGGGTATCCTGGTTCAAGGGGGTCAAGTTCTGGGCACCTCGGCCTCTGTGGTCCAGGCCATGTTGGACTGGAGCAGTGATGAGGAGGTAGGTGATTCCTCTCCCCTGGCGGCGGATGCACGTAGGGCGGAGGTAGCACGTTTTGGCCAAAGGGAGCAGGTTGGAAGTGTGTGGTCGGGGCAGGGATTTCCAGTGATCAGGAGAAGTTGGGGTAGATAGTTTTAAGGGTCCCGGCACATCAGTCCGAATTTTTTCTCCACAGGCTAGCGTTCTTCCTGGAGCAGCAGACTCGGTAGGGCGGAGCGCGGCCCAGTGGCGCCGAGGAGAAGGGAGGGTGGAGCCTGCCGCAGCACTTTTCGTACCGTCGGGGGATCCCGGCGCGGTCAGCAAACGCAGGTCCGGCGCGACCTCACTGGCCCCAACTTTAATTTCTTCACGTCGGACAGAGTGGACTGCAAGGAATTTTTCTGAGTTTGGTCAATGTTTGGGGGAGTATTGGCGGGTACAGTCGGCTCCCCCGCATGGTGTTAAGAAAGGGTCTGGTCAGGCCCAGGCTGGTCATGAAGGGGCTGGTAAGGCCCGTGGTATGTTGTCAGTTGCTGGCCCTTCACAGGTGGAGGAGCCTTTGGTGTTGGACTACAATGAGGACAGCCCCGAGGAAGGGGAGCTACGTGAGGTTTAGGTTGGGGGGGCCTTCTCATGTTTCTCATAGTCTTTTACAGGCACCGGCAGTGACACTGCCCAAGGGGACAACAGTGTCTGGAGCCAGAAGAGAGCGCCGCCCATCAGTGAGGGTTCCTCAACTGGTGGACAACGTGGAACACGTGTCATGGCGGTCGGTGCCTGGTCAGGCCCCCTTGTTGAACCCAGTTGAGATTTGTGAACCACGGGCCAAACCAAAATGGTGTCTGTGGGGACAGGGGAGAGGATGTTGGGGGAGCGAGCGAAGGAAAGCTTTACAAAGGTCGTTATGTTAAAGATCAAGGGGTAGGCACGAGGGAGGAGGAAGGTGGTTCAGATGCAAAGGTAGAGAATGGTATGAACACGGACGAAGTTGCCATAAGCAAAGACCCGTTACATAGTAAGGAATTAAAGATTAAGAAGCTGCCCTACATGGGTGTTACAAAACCTTTGGGGGCGCATTTGATGTTGGCCACAAAAGAACGGATTTGGAAAGGGGAGTATGTCGAACTTTTGAAACTATTGCATAGAGAAGTTCGATCAAAAGAAGGTTCTAAGGAGGAAGAATACGAGTTGGCTAAGCGCCCAAAGGCACCCTTGACAATTTAAAACTGGACGGCTGCATTTTTAATTTATGCCAGCTTCTATTGCAAAAAGTTCCCAGAGCACTGCGTTGCTATATTTAAATACATGGACGTAATAGGAAAAGCCCAAATTACAGGTAGCGGTTTTGCATGGGCCCAATATGATGAGGAGTTTAGGCCTCGCATGGCATGGGATCCGGAGGCAAAGTGGGGGGAGTTAGATTCTGATCTGTGGCAGCACACAAAGGGAGCTTCAGCTGGGGGTAAGACGATCTTTACAGCCAGTGGTTTGCCCTTGGTGTACCGGCCCTTTCTGGGGAAGCCCACCCGCGGAGGGATGGGAAGTACAGCGACATCTCAGATTGGAGTGGGGGCATGCTGGGATTTTAACAAGGGCCTGTGCACCAGGGAATACTGTCGATTTCGGCATGAATGTTCCCAATGTGGTAGAAATCATCCTTTGGTCAAGTGCTGGGGGACAGGGAATTCAGGCAGTCAGCAGTGGCCACGGCCAGTGGCCAGCGCTCCAGGCCCATCACAGCAGCCCCCAGCTCCTAGAGGGGGAAAAGGTCTACAGGGGTCTGGGCCAAAAGGCTCATACTCCGGTTAAGCTACAGCAGCTAGCGGAAGCGCTGCGGGGGTATGGGGATGTGAGAGTTAAGAAGATGCTACTGGATGGCTTTCGAGAGGGGTTTCGCTTTGGTTACAACGGGCCGCGGCTGCGGCGTTGGTCGAAGAATTTGAAATCAGCTGTGAAACATAAAGACATAGTGCAAGCAAAACTGGATAAGGAGGTACGGGAAGGTAGAATGGCAGGGCCATTTGATGATTGGCCTTTGGAGGAGCTGATTGTCTCACTGATTGGGGTAGTCCCCAAGAAGGAGGCGGCTCAGTACAGGTTAATTCAACACCTATCATGGCCAGAGGGGTCTTCAGTCAATGACTTTATTGATGAGGAGGCAGCCTCTGTGTCATACTCATCGGTTGACGTGGCCATGTCACTAGTGGTGACCGTGGGCGCAACTGCAGAAATGGCAAAATGCGTTATTAAATCTGCATTTACACTGCTTCCAGGCCATCCAGAAGATTGGAATCTCCTGGGGATCCATTTTGCTGGAAAATGGTACGTGAACAAAGCATTGCCGACGGGTTGTTCAATGACCTGTTCCCTTTTCGAATCATTCAGTACCTTCTTGCAATGGTTTTTCACGCAATGCAGTGGTCATGAGTTGGTCACGCACTATTTGGACGATTTCTTCTTTGTTGGTTCCCCGGGCTCCACGGAGTGCCAGGCAGCTCTGGACACATTCCAAAAGCTCATGGAGGAGATTGGAGTACCGTTGGCGCCTGAAAAGACAATGGGCCCCTGCGCGACCATGTCTTTTTTGGGAATTGAGATTGATTCAGTGTCAATGCAGGCTCGCTTGCCCGTTGAAAAGAGGGTGAAAATGTTGAAACTTTTGGAGACCATGCTGCAGAAACAAAAAGTGACAGTGAAGGAAGTGCAAGTTCTATTGGGCCATCTTAACTTTGCGTGCCGGGTGGTCAGGGCGGGAAGAACTTTTTGTAGACGCTTGGGTCGAGCACTGTCCGGCCAGCACTTGCCCCATCACCATGTCCGGTTGTCAGCTAGGGTCAAGGAAGATCTTCAAATGTGGTCGGTCTTTTAGCATTCCTTTAATGGTGTTCCTTTGGCCAGGGAGGATGATTGGCTTTGGGATGTGCAAATTTTCTCAGACGCAGCGGGCAGTGAAGGTTTGGCCTTTATTGGCAGGGCAAGTGGTGTGACGAGAAGTGGCCGGACCAGAGGAAGAACGGTGGTAGGAACATCGCTTTTTTGGAACTCTTTCCAGTGTTAGTAGCCTTAACACTGTGGGGTCAGAGGTTTTGGCCCATAAGAAGGTGCTGTTTCGCATTGACAATATGGCAGTGGTAGACATCATTAACAGACAGTCAGCCAGAGACAAACAGATTCTGAAGTTGTTGAGAGTCTTTGTGTTAGGTTGCCTGAGATTTGACATCAGTTTTAGGGCTTTACACATCCCCGGAGTGAACAATGACATTGCGGATGCTTTGTCTTTTTCGCAGTGGGAGAGATTCCATGGGCTTGCCAAGGACGCGGACAGGATACCGACCCCCATACCGGAACATCTGTGGTATGTAGGCAACGTAGGGTCACACAACTGGTGGTAGGTTCTTTGTCGGTATCCACTCGGGCCGCTTATGCGCTGGCTTGGAATTAATGTTTGGCGTCGGGCGCTTGCAGACAGGAACCTGGTTGGCGGAGGTCTGAAGATGTAGTACAATTCATTCTTGATTTAATGGATAAAGGCCTTTCCAGAGTTACGATAGATGGGAATCTAGCAGGCATTGCATTTATGGGGAAACTCCTTTGGGACTACACGGCTTCAGCAGGGAAGGTGGGGAAGAGAATGCTGGAAGGCTGGTCTAGAGAGCTGGGAGCGGAGCGGCCAGTTCGGTCCCCTTTATCTTGGCAGACTTTAGCCAGGGTAGTAGATGCGCTTCCGGAAGTGTGCAGGGATACTTTTGAGGCATGCCTGTTTTCTACGCTCATGTGGTGGATGTTTTTTGGGGCTTTTCGTGTTTCAGAGTTATTGGGTTCTAAGTTATTTCAGGGCCTGAGGTGGCAAGAGGTGCATTTGTCGGACAGAGGTGTTCATATTTGGCTGAACAGAGCTAAAACAGACCAGAGGAGCAGGGGCAAGGGCATTTGGTTAGTGGCGTCCTCCCCCTTTGAGACGTGCCCATTACAGTGGGTATGGCATTGGTGTATGTTGTCGGGGGGTGTTGAATCCAGTGTTTTTCAGCATGCCGATGGGTCTCGGGCCACGGAATACCAACTTCGCATGGTGCTTCATAAAGCTTTGTGGAGCATTGGTCTGGATGGGTCACAGTATGGGACTCACTCATTCCGGATTGGGGCTGCGACCGAGGCTCATAATCGAGGTTGATCTAGACAGGATATAATGCGCTTAGGGCGTTGGTCATCTAATTGCTTTCAGTGATATGTGAGAACGGAGGGGGAGGCGCCTGCGTCATCTTTTTTGTCTAAAGTCTGATACTGTTTTCTCATTTCAGGTTCTGTGGCTGGCCCCCGTGCGGCGGAAATGACCATCTGGATTGTGGGGCACTCTTTTATAATATGGGCCCATGTTCAAGCTTGTCGCAGTTATTTTGGTTCTTTATTAGGCTTCTACGATCGTTCTTCAAAGTTGTTTGGAAGGGTAAGGGAGGGATGCTTTGGAGGGAGTTGATTCCTGCCCTTAACTCTTGGTTGGTGGGGGGTCAATGCCCAGATGTTTTGCTAATCCACTTGGGTGAAAACAATCTGTGTGGAGTTAAAGGTGTGGTTTAGTTGAGGGCCATGAAGAGAGATCTTATGCTTTTGAAGGAGCAGTGGTCAGGTTACCATGTGTTATGGATGGAATTGGTTCCACACAGGGTTTAGAGAGGCGCTATTAATCCCAAAGCAATTGATAGGGAACGCAAAAAGTTAAACTTGGAGATTTCTAGATTTTGCCGAGGCCTAGGTTTTGGTAGGGTGATTCACAGGGACATTCGTTTTGACGCGGTGGACTTTTTTCGGAGTGATGGGGTACATCTTTCCAGGATGGGTATGGATTTATATCTATTGGAGCTCAGGGAAGTTTTGTCTTGTTGTTTGAGAGTACAGGTGTTTGCAGGTTATGACATGCGGCAATGGTATTTCAGTTCTTCCTTGCCTATTTGGGGGGCAGAAAGAGGGAGGGTAGTAATTCTCCCCTCCCGCTTCCTGGGTGGCGGGGGTCAATAGTGTTTTTGCCAGGATTGGCAGGATTGTGGTTGTTCGTTTGCTTGGTTGGGTCATCGTCAGGGTGAGTTGGGCAGGTTAAGTTGTTGGGCTGGTTCCTGGTGTTGGGGGAACAACATTGGTAAAGGGGCAAGCCGGGGAGTTTTGGATAATGGTCTGGGGGATTTGTTTAGTTTAAATGTTTATGCAGGAATTTGCATTGTTGGTATTGTGTAATGTTGTAATGTATGGGTGTTAGGGGTGGGGGCGGGCATCAGGGGTTAAGGTAACATGTTATTTAGTGAGGTCTAGTTTTGTAAGGCGTTGCCAAAGTTTTATAATTTGTTAATGTGCACCTGTTTCAATAAAACGGCCTTTTTCACACAAAGAACTGGTTGTGGTCTGCTACCCCCCCCCCCCACCCCTCCCTCCCAAAGTGAGGCTGGAATTAGGGGCGAGGAAACTATTTATTCATTTCCCTGCACTGTGCTATGGTGTCGTCCTGAACCTCTTCTCACATTGGAAACTCACATTTGAGGATCCAGCCGCAAAAGACTCTCACTCGTGCTACCAACACACTGCATGATGGGATTGGTAGTCTTCTGACATCGCACTGCCTGAGTACTCCGGAAGGCCTTGTGGTTCAGGTGTGCACCTCGCCACTGTGGAGGGAGGAGCCTATTTAAGACACTGACACAAAAACTGATGTGGCGTTTCAAAAAGGCTAATCGCCGAAATGCGTCATGCCGAAAATCTTAATAAATGGTTCAAGAAGCCCCGCTGTGTCCCTGGTCTACTCTGAAGGGAGGAGATGTTGTTTTTCATGTGTAGCATGTAGCCTGTGACACGCATCGGGTACCTTTCCATAAAGAGACTGTGGCATGCATTGGCAACGAATGGACTGAACATTTAGGAGGTATTGGAACGCCACAACCCGCCACTCTACCCCTGGGAGCAAATGCACTGACACGAAACCTCATGTAAGCGCAGCATTGGAAAAAGGCTAATCGCGGAAACGCGTCATGCCGAAAATCTTAATAAATGGTTCAAGAAGCCCCGCTGTGTCCATGGTCTACTCTGTAGGGAGGAGATGTTGTTTTTCATATGTAGTGTGTAGCCTGTGACACACATCGGGTCCCTCCCATAAAGAGATTGTGGCATGCAATGGCAACGAATAGACTGAACATTTCCGAGGTATTCGAATGCCACAACCCGCCGTTCTACCCCGGGAGCAAAGGCACTGCTGTCATTCGACAGTCCGTGACTGCATGGAGAGACGCAGTCCCTGTACAAGCGTCTCCAGTCATGCGCCCAACGGGAAAGTGAGGCTGGAAGTAGGGGCGAGGAGATCATTTATTCATTTCTCTGCACTGTGCTACTGTTTCGTTCCTAACCTCTTCTAAATTCAGAAACTCCTATTTGAAGAACCAGCCACAAGAGACTTTCACTTGTGCTACCAACACACTGCATGATGGGATTGGTAGTCTTCTGACAGTGCACTGCCTGAGTACTCCAGAAGGTTATGTGGTTCAGGTGTGCAACTTGCCACTGAGGAGGGAGGAGCCTATTTAAAGACACTGACATGAAACCTGATGTAACTGCGGCATTTCACAAACGCTGATCGCCGAAACGTGTGTTGCCGATATTCTTAATAAATGGTTTAAGAAACCCCGCTGTGTCCCGGGTCTACTCTGAAGGGAGGAGGTGTTGTTTTTCATGTGTAGCCTGTGACACGCATCGGGGACCCTTCCATGAAGAGGTTGTGGCATGCATTGGCAATGAATGGACTGAACATTTAGGAGGTATTGAAATGCCACAACCCGCCGCTCTACCGCTGGGAGCAAAGGCACTTCTGTCATTCGACAGTCCGTGACTGCTTGGAGAGATGCAGTCACTGTACAAGTGTCTCCAGTCATGCGCCCTTCGGGAAGGTGAGGCTGGAAGTAGAGGCGAGGAGATCAATTATTCATTTCTCTGCACTGTGCTACGGTTTCGTCCTGAACCTCTTCTAAATTCAGAAACTCCTATTTGAAGAACCAGCCACAAGAGACTTTCACTTGTGCTACCAACACACTGCATGATGGGATTGGTAGTCTTCTGACATTGCACTGCCCGAGTACTCTAGAAGGCTATGTGGTTCAGGTGTGCACCTCGTCACTGAGGAGGGAGGAGCCTATTTAAAGACACTGACATGAAACCTGATGTAAGCGCCGCATTTGAAAAAGGCTAATCACCGAAAGGCGTCATGCCGAAAATCTTAATAAATGGTTCAAGAAGCCCCGCTGTGTCCCTGGTCTACTCTGAAGAGGGAGATGTTGTTTTTCATATATAAATCTAAATCGTTGTGTAGAACAATCGCAATGGACCGCACACCGCTAGCCCCTCCTCCGGATCGCCCCTCGGGAGTCTGGTACATGGAGTTCTTGAGTGGTTCACCCATGTGGGTGCAAGTAGGTACTTGTTAGACTGATGATCTGTAGACCCGATACATGTCCCGGGTTTTTGGATATCGCCCGAGACATGGCTTGGGTTTCGGGATAACTTCCCTCATCAGTAGAGAAAATAGTTAAGGGTGGAAGAGAAGGCCGCCAAACAACCGTCAAAGGCCTCGATGCCCGAACCGGCACGCAGGTGCGTTGTCCAGGAGCCCGTCAGCTCAAAGCTCAAGGGAGCCAATTTGTAGAACAATCGCAATGGACCGCACACCACTATCCCCTCCTCCGGATCGCCCCTCGGGACTCTGGTACATGGAGTTCTTGAGTGGTTCACCCATGTGGGTGCAAGTAGGTACTTGTTGGACTGATGATCTCTAGACCCGATACATGTCCCGGGTTTTTGGATATCGCCCAAGACATGGCTCGGGTTTCGGGATATTTTCCCTCATCAGTAGAGAAAATAGTTAGGGGTGGAAGAGAAGGCCGCCAAACAACCGTCAAAGGCCTCGATGCCCGAACCGGCACGCAGGTGCGTCGTCCAGGAGCCCGTCGGCTCAAAGCTCAAGGGAGCCAATTCGTAGAACAATCGCAATGGACCGCACACCACTAGCCCCTCCTCCGGATCGCCCCTCGGGACTCTGGTACATGGAGTTCTTGAGTGGTTCACCCATGTGGGTGCAAGTAGGTACTTGTTGGACTGATGATCTCTAGACCCGATACATGTCCCGGGTTTTTGGATATCGCCCGAGACATTGCTCGGGTTTCGGGATAACTTCCCTCATCAGTAGAGAAAATAGTTAGGGGTGGAAGAGAAGGCCGCCAAACAACCGTTAAAGGCCTCGATGCCCGAACCGGCACGCAGGTGCGTCGTCCAGGAGCCCGTTGGCCCAAAGCTCAAGGGAGCTAATTTGTAGAACAATCGCAATGGACCACACACCGCTAGCCCCTCCTCCGGATCGCCCCTCGGGACTCTGGTACATGGAGTTCTTGAGTGGTTCACCCATGTGGGTGCAAGTAGGTACTTGTTGGACTGATGATCTCTAGACCCGATATATGTCCCGGATTTTTGGATATCGCCCGAGACATGGCTCGGGTTTCGGAATAACTTCCCTCATCAGTAGAGAAAATAGTTAGGGGTGGAAGAGAAGGCCGCCAAACAACCGTCAAAGGCGTCGATGCCCGAACCGGCACGCAGGTGCGTCGTCCAGGAGCCCGTCGGCTCAAAGCTCAAGGGAGCCAATTTATAGAACAATCGCAATGGACCGCACACTGCTAGCCTCTCCTCCGGATCGCCCCTCGGGACTCTGGTACATGGAGTTCTTGAGTGGTTCACCCATGTGGGTGCAAGTAGGTACTTGTTGGACTGATGATCTCTAGACCCGATACATGTCCTGGGTTTTTGGATATCGCCCGAGACATGGCTCGGGTTTCGGGATAACTTTCCTCATCAGTAGAGAAAATAGTTAGGGGTGGAAGAGAAGGCCGCCAAACAACCGTCAAAGGCCTCGATGCCCGAACCGGCACGCAGGTGCGTCGTCCAGGAGCCCGTCGGCTCAAAGCTCAAGGAAGCCAATTTGTAGAACAATCGCAATGGACCGCACACCGCTAGCCCCTCCTCCGGATCGCCCCTCGGGACTCTGGTACATGGAGTTCTTGAGTGGTTTACCCATGAGGGTGCAAGTAGGTACTTGTGGACTGATGATCTCTAGACCCGATACATGTCCCGGGTTTTTGGATATCGCCCGAGACATGGCTCGGGTTTCGGGATAACTTCCCTCATCAGTAGAGAAAATAGTTAGGGGTGGAAGAGAAGGCCGCCAAACAACCGTCAAAGGCCTCGATGCCCGAACCGGCACGCAGGTGCGTCGTTCAGGAGCCCGTCGGCTCAAAGCTCAAGGGAACCAATTTGTAGAATAATCGCAATGGACCGCACACCGCTAGACCGCATGTCTCGGGCGATATCCTAAAACCCGGGACATGTATCGGGTCTAGAGATTCATCAGTCCAACAAGTACCGACTTGCACCCACCTGGGTGATCCACTAAAGAACTACAAGTACCAGAGTCCCGAGGGGCGATCCGGAGGAGGGGCTAGCGGTGTGCGCTCCATTGATGACTAAACACAATATGGCTCCCTTGAGCTTTGGGCCGACGGGCTCTTGGACGACGCACCTGCCTGCCGGTTCTGGCATCGAGGCCTTTGACTGTTGTGTGGCGGCCTTCTCTTCCACCCCTAACGATCTTTCTCTACTGATGAGGGAAGTTATCCTGAAACCCGAGACATGTCTCGGGCGATATCCTAAAACCCGGGACATGTATCGGGTCTAGAGATTCATCAGTCCAACAAGTACCGACTTGCACCCACCTGGGTGATCCACTAAAGAACTACAAGTACCAGAGTCCCGAGGGGCGATCCGGAGGAGGGGCTAGCGGTGTGTGCTCCATTGATGACTAAACACAACATGGCTCCCTTGAGCTTTGGGCCGACGGGCTCTTGGACGACGCACCTGCGTGCCGGTTCTGGCATCGAGGCCTTTGACTGTTGTGTGGCAGCCTCCTCTTCCACCCCTAATGATCTTTCTCTACTGATGAGGGAAGTTATCCCAAAACCCGAGACATGTCTCGGGCGATATCCTAAAACCCGGGACATGTATCGGGTCTAGAGATTCATCAGTCCAACAAGTACCGACTTGCACCCACCTGGGTGATCCACTAAAGAACTACAAGTACCAGAGTCCCGAGGGGCAATCCGGAGGAGGGGCTAGCGGTGTGCGCTCCATTGATGACTAAACACAATATGGCTCCCTTGAGCTTTGGGCCGACGGGCTCTTGGACGACGCACCTGCGTGCCGGTTCTGGCATCGTGGCCTTTGACTGTTGTGTGGCGGCCTTCTCTTCCACCCCTAACGATCTTTCTCTACTGATGAGGGAAGTTATCCCGAAACCCGAGACATGTCTTGGGCGATATCCTAAAACCCGGGACATGTATCGGGTCTAGAGATTCATCAGTCCAACAAGTACTGACTTGCACCCACCTAGGTGATCCACTAAAGAACTACAAGTACCAGAGTCCCGAGGGGCGATCCGGAGGAGAGGCTAGCGGTGTGCGCTCCATTGATGACTAAATCGTTGTGTAGACAGGATCTGTTGAAATATAAGGACAAACAGAGCAACAGAGTAGGAAAGGAAGAACCAATAAGGCTTATCCTGGGCTTTTCCCATCAGGAAAAACAGATTAGGGAGATAGTCAGGAAGAATTGGCCAATTATCAAGAGTGATCCAGTGATAGGGGGGCTTTTGCCCAATCATCCATCAGTCGCCTTCTGGAAAACTAATAGTATGGGTGCATCACTGGTCAGAAGCAGTATTGACACAAGGACAAAGAGCTCTTGGCTAACGGGTAGAAAAGGGTTCTACAAATGCTCTGTTTGTAAGACATGCCAATACGGTATAAATACTACCAGTTATATAACAGCTTTTGATCCTGCAGTCAGCAAAATCAACCAATACCTGACGTGCAAATCTGATTTTGCGGTTGATGTGCTTACCTGTAGCTGTAATTTAAAGTACATAGGAAGCACTAAATTGCCAGCACATAAGAGGATTTTGCAGCACATTCGCGCTATTTGCAACAATGATGAGAGTTATCCAGTTGCATGGCATTTCAAGCTCAGACATAATAGCGATCCAAAACATCTGAAATACTTTGTAATTGATGCTATACCACCACAGAGAAGAGGGGGTGACAGGGATTCCAAGTTGAGGAGGCTAGAAACAACATATATCTTGCGATTTGACTCCATGCATCCTAATGGGTTAAATACCAGTGAGGACCTGTATACCTTTCTATAAAAAGATGTAGGTTAACTGAACTAGGTTGGAATATGCAATGTGTATCTATATGAATCTTTATCTGTAAATAACCATCCATTGATTCTGGAATGAACTGCTTGTGGGTAATGCTATTAATGAAATTCTGAACATTTGAAATGTCCACCTGGTATGAAGTTTTAAATTTGTAGAATTGATTTTAGGACACTAATATTTATATTTATTATATTAAGGATTGATTTTAGGAATCATTAAGCAGAAAGTATGAAAGTATATACTTCTAGTTATTAATAGTGATTATTTTGAGGGATCAGCCTAAGATATGAAATGTTTATATTGTGTCCTGTAGCTAAATTTGCACTTTAAAAATTCATAACAGCTCTGTACATAGGAAAGTCACCTTACTGAGAACCGTAAAAACTTTAATCAAGTTTTTAAAAGTTTATTATTTATTCACTTTGATTTATATTACACTAATAGGTTTAGCACTTGAATAAGTCTCACTATATATAACTTTTTAGCATAGTAGGATACTTAAGGTTCTTAAAGCATTTATGCTGCTATTTTGATATGAAATGACATTTCATGCAAAGTTTCCCTGTTATATAACTTTGGGGAATCATGATGACATGAGTGATGTCACTGACCATGTCATGAGTGATGTAATATGTGACGTCATCAGCAGTGCATTGCAATCGCGCAAGTTATAGTGAGTCCAACTAACTATAACGTGGGAATTTCAATGGTTTTATGCGAGTAAAGTTTCCAGCTAACTATAACTGGTGTGAAACCTATGGTTTTTTCAGTGAATTTCATAGGTTTTGTAAATGCTAATTCCTAACTATATATAGGGCCTCAAACCTATGTTTTTTTCAGTGAATTTCAAAGGTTTTTTAGTAGCTAATTTCTATAGCTATGAAACATAATATTTTTTATAATAAATCCTATATTGTATATTTATGTAATACTATTTTTTTATGTATATTTTTCCCTTTTTTAAAAAAAAATTTTGCCTTTGTGCGCTCCCGGTGCGCGTACCGATGAGCGTCCCGTTAGCGCCATTGCCGCGAACGAAAACATCATCGTGACGTATCGCGTAGCCGCGTGATGCGTCTTATGACGCACGGCGTAAGCGCACTTGGAAGGTCCCGAGCGCATACGATCGCGCAACGTAAGCGCCACCGGGCGCGCACCGGGGCGCGTAGCGTAAGCGCGTCGGGTCATGTGACCTGCAAATAACACTTTTCATTGGTTCAGAACAGTTTTGGTTTCCAAATGATGAAAGCCCGGGTCATGTGACCTGAAAATAACACTTTTCATTGGTTCAGAACAGTTTTGTTTTCCAAATGATGAAAGCCCCCTCCTTTTTTCCTCATTCTCACTTTGTTCTTTGAGTGAGGAAGACCTGCTTCTATTGATAGAGAAATGGCTACAGTAGCAACAGCAGCTGAAGCATCTGTACCACCACCACCACCACCACCACAAGGACCACCACAACATCACATTGGTGGTGAACAAGAAGAGGAGGAGGAGGAGGAGGAGGATGAGAGAAGGCAGTTCCTGCCTGAAGACAATCCCCCATATAAACCTAAGGAGCACTTTATATGGGAGTTTTTTTAAATCCCAAGGGGTGCAAAGAAGGTAAACGCTGCAAAGGTGACCTGTCTCATCTGTGGCGCTGTACTATCCAGGGGGAACCCTGCCAAAAAATATTCATTTGGGAATCACACAATGATTCGCCACATGCAACGATTGCACCCCAATAACTATTCTGCAGCAGAGGTGAGAGAACTGTGCAGAAACCTTCCCCAATCGTCTTCCAGAACCTCAACAAGCAAAGAACCCACTCCATCGGGTCCAGAGGCAAGGGAGATGGTCCCAAACATACAAACCAAGTTTGGTAGATACAAAATCATTTGTATATATTGTGGTAAAACAATTACCTATGGTGAGCAAAGTATTACACTCATCAACCTTGCTGGTGATAACCACAAGTGCCCAAAGCAACCTTCATTTTTTCCTGATTTCTTTTTGCTCCAGTTGAGCCGTTTACAATTCCCTGTTTTTTGTTTCTCCCCATAAAAAATACAAAAAAAATATAAAACTGTTCAGAAAAGCCAAAAAAAGTTAAAAAAATTCAAAAAAAAACAATAAAAAAAATATAAAACAACAAAAAGAATAAAAAACAGTTCTTTTTAGAACTACCTCCAATTTATAAAAAAAAACTACATTTTTAAAAAACTCTGTCATTCTTTTTTTTCCAGGGTACGCGCACCGGTACGCGTACCGGGGCGTGCACCCAAAAAAGAAAAAAAAGAAAGGAGTGAGCATAATGGAATGACACAGAGAGAGTGATGTTAAGAGAAAGAGAGCTAGAGGGAGCAACACAGAGGGACTGTTTATTACATAGTAAGACAGAGAGAAGGTATAATAGGGTGTAAGTGAGAAAAGGAAAATGAATAAGAGAGCGAAAGAAGGGAAGAGAGAGGAAGAAGACTAAAGCAGAGGTACTGGGAGAATGTGAGTGGGTGTTGAAAGTAAAAGGAAGGACAGTAAAGGATGGGGAATGAGGGGTAGTGACGGAACCGGAGTAAAGGAACAACGGTAAGGGAGGGTGAGAAAAGAGCAGTGAGTGTAAGTAAAGAGGGGTGAAAGAGGGTGGATAAAAGTGAATAAGGGTAAGACATGGGGAGTGACAGAGAGAAAAGACAGAGAGAGTAAAGGAAGGAGTGACTGAAAGCCTCCTTTCTCTCACTGTCTGTCTCTAATGCACCATATCACCACCAATTTTGTGTAGATTCAGAAGAGAGTAAAATGTAATACTTGAAAACATCATAAGGGAGCAGGGTAGACTACCCATGATCCCATAGGCTTTCTCAAGGAGTGCTTAAAGGATCTGTTTCTGCTTTCCTGACAGACTAAGGTATGGATTCCATATACCACAATAACTTCTGTAACAACATGCAAGATATCTACAGAGGAGACAGTGTACATTGAATTTAAGACTCTGCATTGGTACCTACATGTTGGTACTTAAATCACCAACACAACACAACACAAAAACTCTATTCACTGGTGCGCGTACCGGGGCGCGCTTATAGATATATATATTTTTTTTAACCTAAATTACTCAAAATCCTCTGGAGCACATATCCTGAGACATAGCAAAGGCACATCGGGCTACCAGTCCCCACAATTTTGCCAAGTTTGGTGGAAATCCATTCAGCCGTTCGGGCTAAAAGTGGGTCCAACCGCCCTATGGAAATTAACATGGGGAAAACACGTTTTGGGACCCCCCCTTTTATCTCGGCCCCCCCCTTGACGAATCCCCCCCAAACTTTCAGGGAAGGAGCAGAGCGGAGCGGGCCATCTAATTTGAGAAATTCGCGAAAATTCGTCCACCGGCCCCAAAGTTATTCCCAATAGAATGTTGCGGATTTCCTATGGAAACTAGGTCCTAACTATAACTACAGTAGGTAATATATATATATATCCACAACAGTTTCAAATGCCGAGTGCAGCAGACTTGATTCCGCCGCGGCACCGCCAAGAAACAGGAGACCCAAAGATTCCGTGAGTAATTATTTATTCTCTACAACAGACAGCATAACGTTTCGGCCTTCCAAAGGTCGCCAGTAGGTAGTTATAGTTAGGACCTAGCTACCATAGGAAATCCACAACATTCTATTGGGAATAACTTTGGCGCCGGTTGAGGAATTTGCGTGTAATTTTCCAAACTTTAGGCCAGCTCTGCTCTGCTCCTTCCCTGAAAGTATCGGGGGGATTCGTGAAGTGGGGGCTGATAAAAAAGGGGGGTCCCAAAACATGTTTTCCCCATGTTAATTTCCATAGGACGAATAGACAAGGCTACAGCCCGAACCGCTGAACGGAATTTCACCAAACTTTGCAAAAGTTTAGGGACTGGTACGCAGAAGTGCCTTTTCTATATTTGGTGAAAATTGCTCCAGTGTTTTTTTCGAAAATTAACTTCAAAAACACATACATATCTATATGCGCGCTTCCAGCGCTTACCGGTACACGTACCAGGGAGCGCACCCAGCGCGCCACGGAAGTGCGCGAGCTGAAAGCTGATTGGCTCTCGGTGTCTGTCAACATTCTAAACAGTCCGGAGAGTCCGCCATCTTGTGTCTCGGTAGAATCGAGACACAAGAGGTGTAAAAAAAGGGGGAAATGATTAAAAGGGGGCAGGGTAGACAGCCCCTGACCCCCTAGGTTTTCTGAGGGGGGCCTAGAAGGACCCTTAAGAGCAAAAAAACTATTTATTTTTTGTTGATATTTTCACGGGGTAAGCGCTGGGTGCGTTCCCATGTACGCTTCCAGGTACGCGTACCCTGAGCGTACCACAGGGAAAAACAGTGAAAGAAAATAGTGTAAAATAAGAATTTGGAGCGCTAGAGGTAGGGTAGCTCTAAAAAGAGCTGTTGTTTTATGTGGGTGATTTAAGTACGTACAAGTAGGTACCGATGCAGAGTCTAAAATTCAAGAGAAAGACTCTGTTCCCTTCATCTGAGAAATGTACACCGTCTCCTCTGTAGATATCTTGCATGTTGTAATGCAAGTTATTGTGGTATATGGAATTCATACCATAGTCTCTCAGGAAAGTAGAAACAGATCCTTTTGGGACCGCCTGAGAAGGCTAGGGGGTGAGGGGTAGTCTACCCTGCCCCCTTTTCTTGTTCAGAGACAGACAGTGAGAGAAAAGAGGCAGGAGATGAAGAAGAGATGTCAAATACACATTGGAGATAATATAGTGGGAGAAGGGAAGTAAATATGAGTAAACTTACTATGTAACATAAAAATGTTGCACTCTATACTATAAGTCTCACTTTATACTAGAATCACTTCGCTACAACCTCATAAATTACTAATAAAAATGAATAATGTCTCAAACAATTTTTAATTTCTAAATATAAATTTATTCTTCTGAATTTTCATAATTTAAAAGAACTAGTAACATGTCATCATCAGGAATTTCATCTTCAATCATATCATCAGGAATCTCCTCATGAAAAGTCTGCAATGATGATTCTTGTAACTCTATGGTCTCCAAACATTCAATATATTCGCCGTCAAGAGACTGATCCAAAAAATCATTCATGTCATCTCCTCCTTGTGAAAATATTTCATTATTGGTGCTGTCAATATCCGCTACATTTAGAATTTCAATAAATGTAGTGGAAAATTCAAAAGAAATGTCCACGGTCTCTTCATTGTGATGCATCTGTAATTTGCAGAAAAAAATAATCACTTTCATTTATCGTTTTTAGTAATACATAATATAAAACTAGCTTTATCAAGTATTTAGTTCTTTAAAATTAATTGGGCAGTGTATAGTATCAGGCAGGAACTAGAAATATAAAGCAGTGCATGTGATGAAGCCTATCTTAATCCATAATTATAACAGAAGGACTGTAAATAACTAACAGAAAACATTTTTCAAATTATCTTAAAGTGTACAACATAGTTCCCCTTACAAATTAACAACTCACCTTTTTGAAAGTAGGAGAAGAGTTAGTACTGTGTAAATCAAACACCAGGAATTAGCACCAAAAATTCCTCACAAATGTACCTCAGACAGTAGTATCACAAAATGGCCGTGTTTTCCTCTCATTTTAGATATATACATAACCAATCAAACTTCATCACACACAAATTCAAAGCCAATGTAACATTTTAATTGGTTCTAAATTTCAACACTTTCAAATGTGTTTTCCCCATGCAATTTTCCATAGGATATTTAGCCACGGCTACAGCCCGAATGGCTGAACGGAATTACACCAAACTTGGCAAAATGGTAGGGACTGGTACGTAGTAGGGCCTTTTCCATATTTGTTTAAAATTGCTTCAGTGGTTTTTATGAAAAGCAACTTCAAAAACACATATATATCAATTTGCGCGCTTCGAGCACTTACCGGTACGCGTACCGGGGAGCGCACCCTGTGCGCCACGGAAGTGCGCGAGCGGAAAGCTGATTGGCTCTCGGGTGTCTGTCAACATTCTAAACAGTCCGGAGAGTCCGCCATTTTGTGTCTCGGTCGAATCGAGACGCAAGAGGTCAAAATATAAAGGGGGAAATGATTAAAAGGGGGCAGGGTAGAGACCCCCTGACCCCCTAGGTTTTCTGAGGGGGGCCTAGAAGGACCCTGAAGGGCAAAAACATTTTTTTATTTGTTTTGAAATTTTCGCGGGGTAAGCGCTGGGTGCGTTCCCATGTACGCTTCCCGGTACGCGTACCCTGAGCGCACCACGGGGAAAAACAGTGTAAAAAATTAGAGTAAAAAAATAATTTAGAGTGCTTAGAGGTAGGGTAACTCTGAAAAGAGCTGTTGTGTTATGTGCGTGTTTTTTGTACCTACAAGTAGGTACCGATGCAGAGTCTAAAATTCAAGAGGAAGACTCTATTACCCTCATCTGTAAAATGTACATCATCTCTCCTATAGATGCCTTGCATGTTGTAACGCAAATTGTTGTGGTATATGGAACCCATACCATAGTCTCTGAGGAAAGCAGAAACAGACTTATTCACATGTTTCATTGCTTTCTCAATCTGTGGACAAAATTGGTTGGACCAGTTCCATTTTTGCCTTTGGCATATATTAGAAAATACCAAGGCAGTTTTTGGAAAAAGTGACATCAATTGCCCAAAGATGTCCTTTAAAAGCATTTCCAGACCTACCCCAGTCAAAGTGCCCAGGTCATTGCCACCACAGTGCACAATTATGAGGTCAGGGTGTGATAGATACATAAAGGATTTTACCAATAGTATCAATTGGTGACTTCTCAATCCTCTCTGTCCAATCCACATAATATCCACATTTGGTAAATTAAGGTTGTGAATACCTCTGGTAGCTGCATATTTTTCACTCCAGTGAACATAGCTATGACCCACAATCCAGACTTTTGGCATCTTCAAGGTAGATGTGGTTGTATTCAAATGAGTTGTGGAAATGAAATGGCAGTTTGAAAGTAGGAGGTATGAAAAAAAGTGGTTGAGATTTAGTGCATTTGAAAAACAAGAAATGATTGGTGGTTTCTTAATATTCACCACTGAAAATTAGGGTGCATGCTTTTGTTTTTTGAAAGAAGTAATTCTAATGGTTGAGAAAAAGTCATTGAAAGAAACATTGCACATGATTAGGTACTACATTGAGAGGTCAAACACCCTTGTTGGATTCTTTTGCAACATAGTATGATAAACGTTTCAACTGTGTACTGAGTTAGGTGGGAGTTACCATGGTAACAGGGTGAATGAGCACTGGGGGGGATGGATGAATATTATGTGAGTTTGAAAGTGTTGAAATGTAGAACCAATAAAACGTTAGTTTGGTTTTGAAATAGTGTGGGAAGAATTTTAATTGGTTAAGTCCAGGGATATGTGTGAAGAATTACAGGGAATCAGGGCCATTTGTGGTTGCAGTGTTTGAGGTGCATTTCAGAGATTCTGCTTAAGAAAATCTGGTGTGTGTGACTGACACTGTCCTAAATCTTCTAAAGCATTTTTAAAGGCGAGTAATGATTCATTTACTAAAGATAGACTGCTGTATGCACTATGGGGAAGATTAAGAAGCATATTGTGCTTTTTTATTCTTGCAATGTGTGTCATGTATTTTTTTAATGCTGTTAAAAATGTAATGGTACATATTGGAAATGTATTTTGGAAATGAGTTAGGTTCCTGCCTTGTTTTGTAGTGGTCAGTCAGTCAGTCAAAACAAACTTTATTTGGTTTGTTACAACCATAAAAGTACAATTTACCTCTTATCTTACTAAAACAGAGAAAAATAAAAGCAACAGTAAATACATCTCACAGCGCTATCGATAAACATATTACATCTTAATATGAGTATACTTTAACTATCATTTTTAAAATCGGAATGTTATAACAATTGATTTAAATAAAAAAACTTAATTCATATCTATACAACATCTTCTTAATCATGCAGCTCTTTTTTAAACACTAATTGTTTCACCTTTATTTAGTGTCAGGGACTTATATTATTAGATCTTACTCTGTGCAGCTGAGGGATACCTTAACTTTTTTCATATATTTCCCCAACGCACATGCTATATCTAAGTTCTTCATTTCCATCAACAATTTGGCGGCTTGCATCCTATTTGTAATATTATAATTTTTAAAAATCGGGCATAAAATCTCCTTTCGTAAATCTAAAAACCACATACAATCTAATAAAATGTGTATAATATTACAGGTAGTGCCTAAAGTGCAAGTGCAGATCCCGTTACAACTTATCATTTGATTTCGGGCTCCATTATTAGCATAACATGGGTTTATTCCGATTCTCATTTTTAGGACTTCCCGCCTTAAATTATGACTTGGTAGCCGGTCCACATACGGAAAGTGTTGGTCGAGCTCCCAGGCAGATGTCATGTGGGCTACCAAGCTTTTCTGTGAAAGGTACTCCCGGTCACAAGTGCGGGACATCTCGGTGCCTTGGAGCCTTAGTTCTCTTTTACCTATTATTATATGATCTTGTAGCGGGCAAACCTTCAGATCTAGCACCCTGTATGCATTCCTTATTGATGCTCTAGCCTCTTTTGCCCGGGGTAGGTCGCTCTTTATAATTTCCTCTTTGGCCCACTGGGAGATTTTGAGGAGCTCATCTGTTCCCAATCGCTGCCAGAATCGTACAAGGGCCATACAGGTGGTTATCGCCCACGAGGTAATTCCCAACTCAAGTCTGGCCGCCTGTACCATAGAAGATTTGGGCAGTGCAAAAAGGCTTTTTAATATATTTCCCTCCACTCTATCCCAGGAGGTCTTACTACTTAGGTAAATAACTTCGGCTCCATACAAGAATTGAGGGGGCACCATTGCTTGATAGGCTTTCAGGACCGGTCTGTCCGACATTTCTCCGTAAATATTGTTGAATCTTTTTAAACCTTTCACGGAAGCCAATGCCTTCATTTTTAGAGCTTGTAAGTGGGTATGCCATTTCAGGGTACCAGAAAACCACATTCCCAGATATCTATAATCAGCTACCCTCTCAAGCAATACTGTGCCCAGGTACCAAGAGAACTTTGTTTTTCTCCTACCAAAACAAAAATTTTTGTTTTCTCCATATTTACTACTAGTTTTTTGGTAGTACAATATTCTTTGAATCGATTTAATTTTCTTTGGAGCCCAATCTCCGTCTGATCCATGATTACCAGATCATCGGCATAGAGGAGGCATGATATCTGGTTTCCTCCCAATTTTGGGTTTGCCCCTCTAACCTCTCTCAACTTTTGAGGCAGGTCAGCTAAGAACAGAGAAAATAGTAGGGGGGCAAGTACACAACCCTGCCTTAAACCATTCCCAATTGGGATTCTCTTCGTCAATCTTCCCTCCTTATCCAGGATTATCTGTGCCCAATTTTCTGTATGCAGTTCTTGGATTAAAGCTAGCAGGTCACCCTGTATTTCATAGCCAACCAGTGATGACCACAGCTGCTCCCGGTCCACCAGATCGAAAGCTGCACGGAAGTCCACGAAACAGGCGAATAATTTTCCCCCCTGATCGATCGACTTACGTGCAATGGACCAAAGAGCAAAACAGTGGTCAACAGTTGAGTGGCCTTCTTTGAAACCTCCCTGTTCTGGTGGAACTATCTGATTTTTATCCACCCAGTCCTTTAGTATACCCAAAATTACTTTAGAAAAGACCTTTTCGCCTATATCCAACAGGTTTATTAGGCGATAGTTTTTTGGGGAGTTTACATCACCTTTCTTATGTATTGGCCTGACAACTTCTCCTTTCCAATTATCTGGGAACTTGCCTGTATTTAGGATCTCTTGGAACATATTAGAAAAAAACTCAGCCCACCAATCTATATTCGTTTTTATTATAATTGCTGGTAAATTATCAGGTCCTGCAGCCCGTGTTAGGTTTAGTCTTTTTATTATACCTCTAATGGCATCTGGGGAGAAGTGTGCTTTAATTTCTTCCCTTATTCTAGGCCAATCATTGGCCGTTCTCCCCTCCCTATCTGGCCATATGCCATAGATTTCTTTCAAATATGTCACCCACTTGACCTCTGGCACCGAGCAGTGTAGGGTTCCTGAGGCTTTCCCAGTACATTGCTGGATTAACTTCCAAAAGCCTCTCACATTCTTTTCTTCAATTGTCTCCAGTAAATTCCCCCAACATTAATCCTTAAATGTCCTTTTTTTATCTCTAATAATGGCCTTATATTTTATTTTTAGTTTCTTAAGTTCTGTTACCGCTTCATCACTATAATTTGCTCTTAGGTGTCTCTCCTGTTTTCTAATACTGGCCTTGACCTTGCGACATTCATCATCGAACCAATGGGCGGTGCTACTGGGGTATAATTTCACATTATTTACTACTTTACGATTACCGTGTTTTAATTTTGTCCTGAGGCATTCCACCATATCCCTTATTGTATCCTCATACCAGGTTTTGCCCTCCACTGGGGCTAGGTTATCTAAATTCACGGTTAACTGGTGTGCACTCAGTTTTTTTATATATTCATCGGTAATTCTCGTAGTAAGTCGTTTAGGATATTCCACCTCTACTGAAAGCACTTTTTGTCTATGTGGGGAACTGAGTACCTGTAGTTCTACCTGTAGAGGGTAATGATCACTACCCTCAACCCTAAGAATTTCAAATTGTTTAATTAAATAAAAGTTCCAGGCCTGAATGAATGCATAATCTATTGGGCACATTTGTTGTCCTATCTTAAAGGTACGATTCGCGGGCCGGTCTGCATCCTTCCTTCCATTTACGCAGACCATACCTATAGCCCCCAGCAGTTGCCCAAGCTCGTCGTCTTGGGTTGAAATCTCACAACAGGGAAAATGTGCGGGCCCTATTTTATATACTCCCAACATATCCCTCAACCAGTGGTCCGTTTTAATGGGATTTAATCTGTGATTGAAGTCCCCCAATATCATTAGCACATCTCTTGGATAGCAATCGCATAGGTGTTCCACGTCTGATTTTAAACATTCGAAATCAGTCTTATATTCGTTTGATTTCCCTTTCTGTATGTACACATTTATAATACATACGTTTTCAACCCCCCGTATATTGTTTAGGGCACACACTCTACTACCCAACACCCATTTGCACTTGAGTTCGAGGGGTACCATATCTTTGGCTATCCTTGTTGAGATCAGCGTCATCTGGCCACCGGAAGGTCTACCTGATTGGTTCTTTTTTGCTGGTTTTACGTGGTGAGTGAAGCCTTCCATAACTGGGGTTTCGTCGCACAGCCATGTTTCCTGGAGGCATACAATATCATTTTTCTTCAAGATGTTTTTGAAATCTTCCTGTGACTTTATTCTATTGTATCCATTTACATTCCAGGACAGAATGGCTAGGCTGTGCCACGACCCTTCTTCCTAATCAATGTTACTCATATAACCGTCTTCCTCACCATTCATGTAAGCCAGTTCTCTATATCTGTTCCCAGCAAGGACATCTTCCACGTCCCACCTCTGATCTTTTGGTTTTATCGTAATTTCAAGGGCATCTTTCTTGCCTCTCCCCAGGCTAATCATCTTTATTTGTCTTTCATCTAGTGCTGCATGGTTCCTAAGGAGAGAGTTCCCTGTCTTACTCAGTAGCACCTCTTCCCTTTTTACTATTCTAATTCCTTCCCAAAGCATCTCAGACTCTGCCTTTTCTATTGCATCTTTTATTAAGGCTGAGTGGAGTAGAATCTTAGTTATTTCCTCCCCCTTGCCATTTGCCATAAACCCAACTTCTTTTAGATCTGCAGTACTGACATATCTTAGGCTGGGACACATTGCAAAAGATGATAGGAGCTGTGAACGATTTAAAGGGTTTAATTTCCTTGTTCTTTTCCCCCCCTTTTCCTGTCCTAATGGCTCTACAAACACCCAGTTATCTGTAGGGAGTTCTGGCTGTCGGTGTTGTAATATTCCATCTGGCATCCCTCCCCTATTATGCCTGCTTACTTCTTCTCTGTCTCTGGCTCTAACCCCCTTCACCTGGTTTAGGTTTGTGGGCCCCCCACCTACAGGTGTGTCCACCCCCCATTCTACTGCTGTGCTCTCCTTTACCCCGGGTTGGGTCCTCCTGGTTGCTTTTTCACCTTTTCCCAATCTATTCCTTATTATCCTCCTCCTGCTTGGATTGTCTGAACTATTACTACTTGCTCCTGATTCAGCAAAGTGTAGTTTCTTAACTCCTTGCGTTAGTTCCTTATCCTTTATCTTATGGGCTGGAGAGGTCCCCTTCCCATGCTCCTGTTGCTTTTCGAGATTGCAGTTAACTGGGGCCTTTTTCCCCCTCCTTTGCTTTGTTGTTATTTGCTTTCTATAGCTCCTTCCCCCATACCTTTTTAATATCATTGGGCGATAGGATATGTATTCTGTGGGTGCATCCTCTAAATGACTACTCTCCCTTATCGCTACATCCCCACTATCCACTATATTCTCTTCCTGGTCTTCTACTGGTCTTACTAAGGCGGGCAGCAAGTTTTTTCAATTCAATTCAATTCAAGGATCTTTATTCGGAATAAGTCATCCATAAAAGTGCATAACAAATACAATGGCAATGAATACAAAAGTAAACAACCAAAATTCAGTCTATCCAGCTCTACAACAATGCAAGTACATATTAAAAAAGACAATATGTGTAATTTAAAAATAGTATCATTTAAAAATAGCGAGAACTATGGAATGTGGGACAAAGACAAAAAATAAAATCAAGACAGATATATGTGCAAATAACAGACATGCAAATTGTTAAGCAATACAAAGAGCAAAGTGCAATGTGCAAATTTTTATCAGTCAATGTGCAAAGTAGCTCGCGAGCGAACGGCGGCTTTGAGGAAACAACTCACTCTAAATATTATTTCATCTGATCCTAACATTATTAAATTCCTCAACGCTATCTTGAAGTCCAACAGGTCATATTTCCGACAGTATGGCATTAAACAATGGACAGTAAACAATTTATAAAAACCACAGAAGAACATAAAGTGCATGAGACTTTGTTTCTTAATCGAGTTACACATACATCTTAAGGTTTCCAAATGTCTGTTATCACCCAAAGGAAAGTTTAACAGATTTACGATGCTCCCGTCCCGAAAACGGAACAGTAAACTCCTGTTCCATCTACCTAGATTTAAACATAGGTATTTCTGGGGCGGGGCAGGGTAACAAGCAGGAGGCTCCAAATGGCCCATATACTTTGCAACTGTACACTTTTTAAAATCATTCCTTTCTCGCTCTTCTCTGTAAATGTTATACAGAGCCCTTTGAATCAGAATCTTATGTGAGCGGTCTATAAGATTGGGAGAAGTAAACAAGTGTCCATACCCTACACTTATTAAACATTCATTCACGGCTTTCAACCATGGTATACAGTGTGCCCTGTCACATTTTAAACAATCTGAAATTATGTCACGTGTCAATGAGGCTGCAGGGTTCTGCCATATCTTTAGCCAAAAAAGGGCCGGTCTTGATCTGACAAAGTCCTCTATAAAAGGGATATTTAATTCACTGTGGCATATATAATTTGAAGCACAAATGACTCCACCTAGCACCTTCCGACAGAATCTGTTTTCTTCTGTCTGGATATGGAGACAATTTGTATGTCCCCATACCTCTGCGCCATAGGTACCTGTTGGAATGCATTGGGTTTGATAGATCTTTAGTAAAGACGGAATCACATCAGCGTGGTTAGGTTGGCGCAGAGAAATTATTGAGTTGATCGCTTTACCTAGTTTATTCCTCACGTAGGAGACATGTGGTTGCCAAGAACCAGTGTTAGAGAACAACAGCCCCAAGTATGGGAAAGTGCATGTGCTTTTTAAAACATTTTCCCCTGACATGATCTCAATAATTTTATACTTTTTTGCGCCACAGGTCATAATAAGTGATTTTTTAAAATTTGTGGTTAAACCTAAATCAGCCATAAAATTAACAAAACCTGAAATTAAGATACGCAGTGCCTTTGGGGTGGGGCCCATTAGGACCGCATCGTCCGCGTAAAGAAGAGTAGGTATGGGAGTGCCATTTACATATGGAACATCTTTTGTTAAGGTACTCAGGGAACTGCTCAGCTCATTAATGTATAAGATAAAAAGCAGAGGGGCCAGAACACAACCCTGTCTGACCCCCCTGCCGATTAAAATATCATTAGAAACTTCAGCCGTGTGGTTAATACGCTCGCGGGCTCTTAGGTCGCTATGGAGGTAAGATAAAAAGTAAACTAAATAATCATCTAAACCATAGTTAAGTAAGACGGACCATAAACGGGAGCGATTTACAAAATCAAAAGCAGAACTCAAATCCATGAAACCAAAATATAAGGGGGACTTTTTAGCAATGGTATATTTAGCCATTATTAAATTCAAGTTCAAGCATTGTTCTACTGTGCCCACGTTGCTTCGGAAACCTAGCTGGCTTGGGTGTAAAATAGTACTTTCCTCCGCCCAGGTTCTAATTCTTTTAAAGATAACCCTACCTAAAACTTTCAGAGTATTATCGATTAATGATATTGGGCGGTAGCACACAGGGTCCAGCCTATCACCTTTTTTAGAAATGGGTACGATGGTACTACTGGACCATGTTTCAGGGATAGATTCATGGGTTAAATTGTTAAAAACATTACACAGCAACGGGGCCCAAAAGTCAATTTCACTTTTTAGTTGGTCAATAGAAAGGCCGTCAGGGCCAGGGGCTTTATTACCGGCACTTTCTGCGATGGCATCCTCTACCTCAAGCAATGTAATATTCAAAGGTGTTGGAGGGGGAACAGTTTCTGCGGGGTTGCCAGATGCGGCATAGATCTTCGAAAAGTGGTCAACCCACGCAGGCCCTGTGATGTTACAGTTAATTGGTGTTATGTTTGAACCGAGAGATCTTAGGTTCTTAACCTCCCTCCAAAACCCTGGAGTATCCTTTAGGGCAGCCATACGGGCAAGGGATTCCCAATGATCTTTAACTAATTCATTGGATCTGGTGCGTAAGTTGAGTTTGTACCTTGCTCTCAGGAACCTTACCCGGGAAATATCCCGCGGTTTGGCCATGAGAGCAGCCCTTAAGTCCCGGTTAGCTTTTGAACAAGAGGTGTCAAACCATCTTGGAGCTTCCTCAATATTTCTAGATGCTGGTTTAGAGATCTCACTTTTTATTGCGGAGCAGAGTTCACAAAATGATTTAATCATATTGCCCCGCAGCTGTCAATAGCAAGACAGTCCGAGATCAGTGCTGGATGTTTCTTAATCACACTGGCCAATACACCCTTGTTATCTACCCCCCTCCAGACAACCCTTAATCTATCCGTCGAGGCTTCCAGATTTGTTGCCCCGATTACACTATGTGGTATTTTTCCCCCTAAGGATTTCAGGTAAATCACAATTGGGTAGTGATCACTGTATACGTTACACACTACCTCTGCCTTTAATAAAACATCCGCAAGGGAGGGAGAGACAAATATATAGTCAATTGTTGTTGCGCTCCCATGACCGATGTAAGTGGGGACCGGGGCAGTACTTGTACAAGTACCAGCAAACTCCATAGTGTTTACGAGTTCTCTGGTTGCGATGAGGTTAGATAGTTCTACACCTCTCTTACAAGGGGGATTTCTTAAATGAATGTGTGCGTTGAAATCCCCTCCTATGCAAATACCATCAAACTTCCCATATTTCCGTCCCTCCACTATTTCATCAATAAAATTGAACAAGCTTAAAAAATTACTATTAGGGTGGGATATAAAATCATTGTTGTAGAAATTGATTAGACACAGTTTTACCCTTCTTGTGTATATCAAAGCCATAAAACTTGGGTCATTTATTTGTATTACTTCTGTTTTTACATCTGCGGTTATCTTTACCCAGATCGATAATCCCCCACTAGGGCGGCCTAAGGAAGGAGCCTGTACAATCCTATTGTGACAACTATACCCTTCAAGTAGCAAATGCGTTGTACACCAAGTTTCCTGAAACATTAAGACATCATAATGGTTTACCCAATCTTTCCTTTATCTTATGGGCTGGAGATTTCCCCCTCCCATGCTCCTGTTGCTTTTTGGGATTGCAGTTAACTGGGGCCTTTTTCCCCATCCTTTGCTTTGTTGTTATTTGCTTTCTATAGCTCCTTCCCCCATACCTTTTTATTATCATTGGGCGATAGGATATGTATTCTGTGGGTGCATCCTCTGAATGACTACTCTCCCGTATCGCTACATCCCCACTATCCACTATATTCTCTTCCTGGTCTTCTACTGGTCTTACTAAGGCGGGCATCAAGTTTTTAATCTGTACCAATTCTCCAATTATATCCTTGTATTGGTCACCTTGTCTTTTTATAATGTCGTTATTTAGGACTGAAACTTCTAAAATTCCCTGCAAGGTCTTTTGGAGCATTTTTTTTTTTTTTTTTTTTATTAAACCTTTTTATTAGTTGCGTTCAGTACAGAGACATGACAGTGACAGCATCTGCAATCCAGTACAACAATAATCGTGGTACATACAGTAGAGAGGTATCAACTTCCCAAATGACGATAAAACACAGGCATATAATTCCATGTACAGCAGCGGGAGGCCAACATTCTAGGATCCCTCCCCCCCTCCAAAGACCGGGGCGTGATAAGGAAAGCAGCATCCTCCCCTCCCAGTTCAGTCGGGAAGGCAGGCATGTATGGCCGGCATCACCAGAGTCCACCAACCCGAGATTGTCTACGCACCGACCAGGCAGCTGGCCGCATTATCATGTGTATCAGTGTATCATACGTACGCCAGGCGTATGCGTCTTCGCTGAGGAACTCATCTAAGGTCAAATGTATGGATTATCGGGGTGCAGTATAGTGTGAAGCAGTGCATAGTGCCCCCCTTCCCAGGTATCATCTGGAGCGTCGTGTATGCGTAATACCCAGTGTGTCTGTCCGTCATCCCCACCCCAAGTGGAGAAAGAGTGAGAGAGGCCCCTCCCTGAAGCAATATCACATGGTCCTCCGAATTTCCCAGTTTCTTCAACAGCAAGATTTTGGTGGGTGTTCCCCAGACATGTCCTCTCACCTAAAGTCAGGCGGTGTGAAGTACCTCCCGTCACGTGTAAAGTAGCATGTTGAATGCAATGTAAATCACCTATGCGCTCACGGGCCCGGGACCGGTTCGTCATCTCCAGAGGAGTCGCTATGTGTCGCCTGAGATAGCCAGTACACCTGCAGGGGGGACCAAAAGTCACGAGGCGCGCACCTGGCAGGCAACAGTTCTGCATAAACGCCATGTTGGTCCTGGCAGTATGTGAGGTCGTCAAGCCAGTCCTTAAATTTTGGTGCTCTCCCCCTTCCCCATCTGCAAGCTATTCTCCGCTTAGCAAGGAGTAGCGCAAGGTCGACAAATTTGAGAACTGACTTGGGCAAATTTTTGGTGTACCCTAGCAACATCACTACCGGCTCCATGGGTAGGGGGCCAGCGATCATTATTTGGAGCGCAGAATGTACCTGCTCCCAGTACGATTGTATGGCTCCACATTCCCAGGCCAGATGGAGGAAATCCGCGCCATCCGCCCGGCATCTAGCGCACCTATCATCCTCCGCGAGGTGAAACCGCAGTTTCCTGACGGGGGTATAATAGTATCGTTGCACAAACTTATAATGAATGATTTTCAGACGACAGCTGGAGGAGACTCTAGCCGTGATCGAGCAGCAAAAATTCCACTGCTCGTCTGTGAGTGCAGTTGGTAGGTCAGCGTCCCAGTTAGTCCAAGCTTTCGGCAGAACCGCTGGGCGCTGCTCACGCAAGGCGGCATACAGTTTGGACACCAAGTGCTTGCCATCCGACACGAGCATGACATGCAATGGCAATACCGTCCCCGGTTCCTCCGGGAAGGTGAGGAGAATGTCTCGCATACCCTGCCGGAGTCTGATATAGTAGAACACTTCCATGGGCGTCGGGGGTGTAGTCCGGAATATCTGTTCCTTGGTACGGAACATTCCAGCCTGAAATAAGTCACCCCACGTGTGAAGGTGTACGCGATTGCACATGGACCGAAATCCGTTTTCCGTTAGGAGGGAAAGTTTTGGGTGGTATGCAAGGGGTATCGCCGGGGAATAAAGCATGGGAGCGTTCAGCAGTTTAGTTACTCTCCGCCAAGCATCGACAGTACAGGTAACTGTGGTGGCAGGCATTTCAACATCCCCAATCAGTCCCATCAGCATGCCCTTAAGCGGGATCGGGTGTACGATCCAGGCCTCAGCAGCGACCTGTGGCATAAAGGGAGCGGGGTTAACCCAGTGATACGAATGCTGAGCCTGAGCACTAAGGTAGTACATTTCCATGTCAGGCACATCGAATCCTCCCCTATCATATGGCTGGGTCAAGACCTTCCAGCTAAGGCGTGGTTGCTTACCACCCCAGAAAAGGCGAAGCAGCCCAGATCTAAGCCGTTTGAAAAAATAGGCCCCCGGGAAGTATGGAATGTTTTGGAATAGGTATAAGAACCGGGGGAGGACGACCATCTTGATCAGGGAGGCTCTCCCTGCCATCGAGAGCGGCAGGGCCCACCAGCGGGTCACGTTATCAGCCAACTGCGAGATAGCCACCCCGTAATTGGATCGGATTGTGTCGTCTTTATTGAGCGTCACTTCTATGCCCAAGTACCTTAAGTCAGAACTGCACCATTCCAGGGGGTAATCCAACGGAAACCGGACAACCGATGCCGTGAGGGGGAAGAATTGCGACTTCTTCCAGTTAATGTGTACCCCGGATATGCCGCCGAACGCCACGAATTCCCTCAGGAGCGGGTTAAGGTGATCTTGTGGGTGACGCACATACAGAGTGACGTCATCTGCATAGAGAGAAATACTAATCTGACGCTGCTGACAGTTAAAGGCACTAGCCTTGTGCAACTGACGTATTCTACAAGCCAGCGGCTCTATTGCCAGGGCAAATAGCAGAGGCGACAGGGGGCATCCCTGCCTAGTCCCTCTCGTGATCGGCATCTGTGCCGAAAGCACTCCATTGATGACGACCCTAGCAACCGGTAAGGTGTAGAGCAGTTTCACCCAGGCTATAAAGATTCGAGGGAAGCCCATTCGGTCCAGAATTGCCAGCAGATAACCCCACTCCACCGAATCAAACGCCTTGGTGGCGTCCAGAAACACTGCAGCGATCGGCAAGTCGGGCGAGATGGTGGGTATCAGGGAGAACAGGGTACGCAAGTTATGGGAAGTAGCTCTCCCCGGGACAAAGCCAGATTGATCCGGCAACACCAGAGTAGTCATAAGTAGGGACAGCCTAGTCGCTAGCACTTTTGCGAGGATCTTCGCGTCGCAGTTGAGCAGCGACAGGGGTCGATAGGCATCAGTGTCCTTCGGATCCTTCCCCGGTTTCAAAAGCGACGTGATCGCTACCTCCCTCATGGAGCCCGGCAGTATCCCGACCTCGAGCGAGTCCTCAAAGACCTCCTTCAGGACAGGTGCCATGATGTCGATGTAGCACTTATAGAATTCGGCCGGTAGACCGTCCAATCCCGCCGCTTTGCCATTGCTAAGGGACATAATTGCCTCCCTGATCTCGTCCAGTTCGAACGGGCATCCCAAGAACGCCCTGTTGCTGTCGCTGAGCCAGCAAAGTGCGATGTCGTCCAGGAAAGTACCGAACTCCACATCGCCCACCTGCTGAGAGGAGTACAGCCGCTTATAATGTTGTAGGAAGGTATTTCGAATTCCATTAGAATCCTGGTGAGTCCTGCCCTCCCCGTCGGAGATTTCCAGGATATGGGTAGCGAAGCGCTGGTGCCTCGTGAGCGCCGCCAGCACCTTACCCGGCCGGTCTCCCTCACAATAGCGCCTAGCCGTCCAGTATTTGCCCCGGAATTTCAATTCCCTGGCTGCTTCTTCCTCATATGCGATAATTTAGTCCTGAATGCCCCCGCTAGGTCAGGGGAGGGATTTCCGACCATCTCAGCCTCCAGCGCCTTAAGCTCCGATTCAAGGTTAGTTAATGTGCGCACTATGTCCCGCAGTATCCCGCAGCTCTTAGAGATCGTGAACCCCCTCACTGTCACCTTAAAGGCTTCCCAGATTGTTTCGACCTTGTCGACTGATCCTTTGTTCCTAGGGAAGAAGGCTTCGATCTCCTCGCCCAGTTCATGACGAAAGACAGGGTCCAGCAAGGCTGAAGGAGGAAACCGCCAAGGCGGTCTCACCCTAGCATACCCCGGCATCTCCAAGACAGACAGTACAGGACAATGGTCCGAGTAGGTGCGAGGCAGATGGTTCACCCAAACAACACCCCCAGCAAGGCCTCTCGAGACAAAGCAGTAGTCGATCCGTGCCCATGAGCGTGTATGCGCTGTGAAATGGGTACCCTCCCTAATCGTCGGATGTGTGTGCCTCCAGCTATCTACGAGTCCAGCCTCTGTGATTATACCCTGGAGGGCATCCTTGGCGTTCGTATTGTATTGTGCACTACCGTCCGATCTATCTACCATAGGACATAACGACAAATTGAAGTCCCCCCCAGACAATGTGCGTGACTTCAGTTTCCAACACATGACCCCACAGCGACAAAAAGAAACCAGGAGTGTCAACATTAGGCGCGTAACAATTCACAAGCATTACCACATCGGTGCCCAACCGCCCCCAAAGGATGACGTACCTCCCTTCCTTATCCGCCCGCACCCCCAACTTTTGAAACGGGAGTTGTTTATTGAGTAAAATAACAGTCCCTCTAGAGTACGTGGAATAGGAAGAAAACTCTCTCACACTCGCCCGTCTGCTCGCAAACTTGGGGACACTATTTGGGCTAAGGTGGGTTTCTTGGAGCATCGCTATCTGTACATGGTGCCTATCCAAATATGCAATCACATTCCTGCATTTACGGGGGTCATTAAGGCCACGGACATTCCAGGACATTATTGAGACAGTAGTCAAAGCATTATCACCCACGGTTATCTCCGCATCCCTGAAAGAAGCCTTTGGTCAACGCTCCAGCCCTCAGTCTGAATGTACCAAGTGCCGAACTGCCCGCTGTCCAGAACATCCTCTCCATACAACCAGTCATGCTGTCATACACACAAACTCCAGTACCTGCACACATGTCATGAGCGCCAACCGCAACAACAATTTCACTTTCAACAACTAGCAACCCAGCAGCCAAACCCCTCCCCTCCCTCCATGCACAACCTTCAAACCCCCGTTCACCCGCTCCACCCCCCACCCACTGAAGCAACCCAATCTTGCCAGTACCATATCCCTCCCCCCCACCCCGAGCCCAACAAGCAAGAACAGTAGAAAAACCATGTGGGGAATCCCCTCCTAGTGACACTAGAGGAATGCACCCAAACACCCCACCACTCTCCTCTCGCCCCGCATGTGCCATACGAAGAAGATAGAGAAGGCGGGGCGGTGCCTGGCCTGTATTATTCCTGCAGGCTAAACCCAGACAACCAGTCAGCGACTCTCATCACCACCCTCCATGTAAGAAAAGTTACCAATGAGTTCAGGAGGACTGTCCAAGGTGCAACCGCTGCATATTCCAGGTCCTGCTCCACCATCGGGTTGCCCTGACCAAGATCAACTCCAGCATAGGGGCAAAGTATACGAAAGCAGATGGTGCTCAACAGTAGGCCACAATGCAGCAAATCAGTCATCAACGTCTCTGCAGGCAGGGCCGGGTCTCCCCGACGGTGACAGGCAACAAGAGTCCAAGTCCATCCGACGTTCCATCACATGGAGTCAGTAAGCAAATGTTCGCAATGGCGCATTCAAGATTCCTCGTGCTCAGCAGGGAGCACGTCTGCCTCATCCTCTCCCTCGTTCCGCCTGTCCCTCCTGGCATTGCGAAGCTTCTGAACATAGTCCTCAGCCCGCTGCGGGTTCGTAAAAAAATGTTGTTTGCCCTGATGGGTCACTCTGAGACGCGCCGGGTACAGGAGCGCGTAGTCCACTTGCATGTCCCTCAGCTTCTTTTTCACGTCCAAGAATTTCCTCCGTTGGTCCTGCACCATGGGCGTAAAGTCCGGGTACAAGGAGAACTGCACACCATCGCATGTCAGGTTCCGGTTCGTACGGGCTGCGCGTAGTGCCGCGTCACGGTCACGGTAGTTAAGCAGCCGGGCGATGATGGGCCTCGGCTGCGCCCCTGGTTTGGGAACCGGACCCAGGGAGCGATGCGCCCGCTCGACAATAAATTGACTGGAGAAGGCCTCCTTGCCCACTGCCGTGATGAGGATGCGCTCTACGTAGTCCTCCATGCGCCCAGTGTTGGTGGACTCCGGAACCCCCGTGACGCGGATGTTATTGCGCCTGCTCCTCGCCTCCAACTCCTCGTTCTTCGCCGCTATCACCCTCAGGATATTGTCCATTCTAGTTAGGCGCGCGTCGTGGGCAGTGGCCGTGTCCTCCGATGTTGAGATGCGCCGTTCCGCTTCCGTCAAGCGCTCCTCGTGGACCTCTATTTTCTGCGCAATTCCATCCATTCTGGATGATAAGCGGTCCACCTTATCCACTATCGTGGCGAAGCCCTGCCGCATTTCCTCCATCATCAGTCTCAGCTCCGGGGCCAAGGGAGTAGAGGGGGGGTCAGTGCCTGACGGTCCCGGGGCACCTCTAGCCCCCGCCATGCTGCGCAGAGGTTTTTTGGCGGTCGGAGGTTCGAAAGAGAGCTTGGGCTGCTTATTGTCATTCTTGCCCATCGCGCCTCTGCTGTGAGCGTCCACCAGGTCCGGCGAGTGGCGTAAGTGTCTGTGTCCACTGGCCCCGGCGGAGCCTGCGCGTCCCGATGGCCCTACGCGCAGTGGTCCCGCCTGAGGCGGTATTGCCTCCTCGAGGATGCAGGCCAGTAGTGACGAGTTGAGTCCACACTCCGCAGAGCCCCCGCTCCGGTGAGGCAGCCGTGGGCAAGATGGTGAGGCGCCGTATCAAGCTACGCAGTTCAGAGCCCAGGGGATGGCAGCGGGGGGTGATGGTAGGCCGCTAGGCGCAGGAGGAGGGTCAGCGCGCCAACCGCGGGATTCAGGAGACACAAGCCGGCAAATGCCTATGTCCTCCGGGAGGCCCCAGTCGCTCCACAGGCCTCCCCCCCCCCAGATGCAGGCAGATCACAGCAGGATTCCGGGGCAGCTGCAGGGGCCACGCGATGCAGGGCCGGGTAGATGTCCGACCCCCTCGGCAGGCCCAGTCGAGCGCCGCGCTGATTACTCGTTACCTCGGCGGCCCACCAGCGCAGTGCTCAGTATCCTAGCACTCCGCAGTGGCCCCAGAGGGGGAGAGACTCACCTCCGTCGCCCCCTGATAGGCCTCCAGCAGGTCTCTCCTCGATCGATTCGAGCCCCGCAGCACCGGGGCCTAGCCACCTCATGGGAAGCCGCGGCCTCGCGTGGTCCGGCGTCCAGGTGCCTCGGCAGCTCTCTCCAGCGGCTCTCCCCGGTCAAAGCAAACAGCCGCGTGGTTCCGGCATCCGACCTCGGATTTCTCCCAAAATTGGACAGGAATAAGTAGGTCCACCAGCGCTGCAAATCCTGGGCGGTCACTCGCAGGATAAAAGGATATATTTAGGATGTTACTGGCCAGGCAGCCAGAGCCTCACTGAAGTGCGGCCATTCGCTAGTGCGCCCTCTAGCGCCCCTGTCTTTTGGAGCATTAACATAACCTCAAGCATGGATAAGCTGGTGGATCCAGTCTCCTCCAAATTACATAGGGGCACATCTGTAGCATTTAGACTGATAACAATTGGGCTCTTTAGTCTTTGTTGTCCATTGAAACTAAGTTCCCGCTAAGCATAATTCTCTTCCCCCAAGTGATTGCTACTATCTATTTTATCTTCGTTCACCACCTCTGCTCATATGACCTGGGTGAATAGTGACTGCCACATCCTTGGTGAGGAAGACAGTCGAGGTTCCAATGGTATCTCAGCGATATTGAAGTCAGACTGGTTCAGGGGTTCCATGCTAGATTCTGCCGAGTCTTCGATGGTTTGCGGGATCTCTAATACACTTGTCTCCTTACATACTGTCTCTTTCCCTTTAAAATGTTTCCTGATAAAATCCTTAATAGTTTTTGATACTGCCGACCCCCCTTTTGCGCCAGCTGACTTAGAGGATGCAGGTGCTGGCAAAGAAGTTGAACTCGGGGGTAAAGTTTCTCCATTAGTCATTACTCTACTGCCGGTTGGTGTGTGGTAAATAAATAAATAATTACCGGTACTATTTTTCCATGCATTAAATGAAAAGGATAGCTCAATAAATAAGAGGCAAAATCCGTGGTATCTGAGTCATATGGGCTTTAATCAGATGGCTCGAGCCAATGGACCATCGGGTTCCATCACCTGCAAAGGTTCAGGAAGGGACAGACACAGGACAAAGAAGGACAGCCAATATCTCATTAACATCATACAGTATATATAGTAAAACAGTATAATTGCATTGAATACAGTAGGCGTAACAAGTGACAAACGGAAGATAAGAACATAAGGGCGTGAAAAGAAGGCGTGCACAGGGCGTGCACGGAGACATGTGATGTAGACGTCACAGAAGTGTCATAAGTGGGTGGATACATGGAGGGGGCTACCTGGGCAGCTGGAACCTTTAACCTACTGGTGCGCGCAAACGAGTCATGACGTGTAACTGGGGAGAGCTGGGGGGCTCTGACTTCTGGCACTAGAAGAGGAGACTAAAGTCTAGGATGTCAGAACGACCTGTAACTATAGCATATCTGATATCTTGTGTTTGGAGTACATGTTGCTTGAATCAAAAAAGTCATCAGGGCAAAGGCTACTTGTCACTAAGGCTAATGCATGCATATATTTCTTCATGTATTGCGTGTGCTATGAATCTTCTATGGATATTAATTCAGTAATTCTCTTGCACGGAGACAGAAAGACTAGACTGTAGATGAAGATGTTTATGCGGTTCGTTAGCTAGGAATGTGAAGCCGGGGAGCTGAACTGATAACTAGGCATAACATATTCTTGGCAGACAGGCAGGCAGGCCAGGCCGGGCACCGCGTTGCTTGGCAGGAAGTAAGTGAAGGGTCAGGGATGTGGGAGGGGCTGCATCGCTCCTCGGAGTGGTTCAGGAGACTTGAGGTTTGAATCTGGTGTCCGGGCCCTGTGAGGCCTAGAAACGGGTGCAACTCGATGATTTAACGTGCACAATGTAAAGACGTTGGCAACATAGGCCTAATACTTGTTGCTTTCAGGAGGGACTGGATAACTAACATACTAACGTTGGACACAACTATAATTGCGTCTTTATTCGGTCAAGGGGGTAAATATGCATATTAATCATGCACATATAACATATGATGGGGAACACGTAGGGACACACAACAGGGCAAAATTCAATTTTCCTCATTCCCTCCTTGTTCCCTACGTTTCCCTCAGGAAACATCAATATTCATGAGACCATCTATCTGTTCATACAGCATCATTTGCTCGTCTTTTATCCTTTGGGAATGGGACTTTGGACTTGGAATACAAGATGTAGCGCACAAACCGCAAATCGCAGGGCCACATTGTAAACAGAGACAACAACTGAAAATGATCATTACTACTATTCCTAGGAACGACAGTACTTTCCATCCCCAGGCAGATATTATACTCCAGAGCCAGCCGGACCAAGTCCAGGTGCCTGGATTCTGGTGTAGCTGATGAGCTATTTTATGAAGTCTAGTTATTGCTGAATACACAGACGGTGCGTTATTAGGAATGAAAATGCAACAACTAGATCCGATGACTCTACAAGCTCCGCCCCTATCGGCCAGTATGAAGTCAAGAACAAGGCGGTTCTGAAGAACGACAAATCTCATAGCAGATTGCTCTTCTGTTAAGTTACCTAGAGCGGAAGTAGTCTCATTCACTACTGCTTCAAGGGTTCTGGTTAATCTGCGTATTAACTTACTATTCTGGACAGGACCTATGAAGAAAAAGAAACCTTTATTGAAATCTGTGTACTGTTCTAATGCAGTTTCAGTCTGATCGACAATTGGGGACTCGATCTCCCTTCTATGTCTGACGTGTACTAGATGGGTGTTTCTGTGGTAATCAGATGGGGCTAGAAAAACTGGTGGCAGTAGGAATGCAATGTAACATGTTCCATCCCAATCTAGGGGCAGACGTACATATGCGGTCTGACCACATACAAAATATGAATGACGTGAGGCTTTGAAAGTAGACTTCCCACTGTCACGGTATTCGACCACAGTAGTACAATCACTGTGTCCTAGGTGTACTGAACCATTCTTTCTAACACATAATTCGCCTTTCACTGGTAGGACTGTTATAGAAGGTAAGTCTGGAGTAGTCTCGGACTGAACATTCAAAACCATGAAATTTGAGGAGAAATTACCTAGATCATATACTTCATTTTCTAGATCTAACCCTGTCCTATGGGAAAGACCTTCCTTGTCTGGGACACATGTTCTATTCAAAAGGGACTTATCGTCTAAGGATGATGTCAACGTAAACCATGCTCCACACGAACCATTGTGTGAAAATGGATAGGGAAAGAGTGGCAGAACTCCCTTCACTGTCTGGTAAGGGGGGAGTCGACCACACACCCAACAATTAGTGGCATTGCTGGTCTGGTGTGAATAGTGTAACATACGGATGAAAGTATTGTTGCGCATTGCAAGTCGGTAGGATAACTCGTGAGGGGGTAGTTCACTAAATGTGTGCTCTACTGTATTATTAGAGGAAAGATGTACATGTGAATCAAGAGGAGGAAAAAATACATGTAAAACATAACTTATACATGTGATCGTAAGACTCAGAAATAACATAAACAATAACGTAACAATGCATCTGCTGCGCAGATTCTTACAGTAACGTATTTTCTTGGAGTTTCGTCTATCTCTCTCACTATGTGGGTCTATCTCATACATGTCAGGAACCTGTCTAACCGCTTCACCCGAGGGGGACTTAAACAATTAAACTGTCTGACTTGCTAGACCTTAGTTTTAATTTATACTCCTGCTGCGGAGTTTTCTCTAACAGGGGAAGTTTAGAGTCAGTATCGGGGCAGTCCTTGAGAAAAGTCTTTGGACGGAGTCCATGGAAACGCTTGATGTGGCTGGAGTGTAGCCAGCCCTTTCTGCCTTCTAGCTTTACTGCGGTCCTTGTGGTCATCAGAACAAGTTTCGGCTCCTTCCAGCGGGGCTCCAGCGGGCTTGAACGATCAAAGTTGCGGATCAAACAAGATCACCTGGAACAACCTCGTGCGGTTTCACCTGGGTGTTGTCTGGAAAGGCAGCCGCGACCTGTGAACGACAAGAGAGTAGTGCAGACATCAAGGAAGCTAGGTAATCTGTCAGCATATTACTGTCAACATCGGTGATTTTACGTGGCATAGGTGTACCCCACATGTTTGGGGGACAACCAAACACAACTTCAAAAGGTGACAGACCTGATCGGGAGTGAGCAACCATTCTCATGTAGAAAAGGGCAACCGGCAGGGCTACCATCCAATCTACACCTTTCTCGGCACAGATCTTTGCAATACGTATTTTCAGAGTTTGATTGTGTCTTTCTACGAGGCCAGCTGCCTCGGGGTGTCGTACGCAATGGAACTTCCATTGGTACCCTAACAGAAGTGATACTTGTTTCATGAGTTCGGACGAGAATGGCTGTCCGTTATCAGAATACACGACCCTGGGTAAACCATAGCGAGGGAAGAACTCACGAACCAACTGCTTGGCAGTGGTCGCGGCAGTGTAATCTGGGACTGGATATGCTTCTGTCCATCTGGACAAAGCGCATACAACTACAAGGACATACTTGAAACCTCGACATCGATCCATCTGGATATAATCCATCTGGAGGACTTCAAAAGGGTGGTCAGGAGGATGGAATCCACCTTGTTCCACGGGAACACCTTTACCTGGATTGAACTGACAACAGATCATGCAGGTACGCACTTTCTGCTTCGCTGCTGCTCGTAAATGCTTGTTAAACCAAAGGTTCTGGATGCTGTCTAACATGGCTTTTTCTCCTAAATGTGCTGGACTATGTGCTGTATTAATAATGACTTGAACCATAGAGTCGGGGAGAAACCATGTGGCTTTTCCCTTCGTCAACCATCCCTGATCTGTCTGAACCCCTCCTTGTTCAGACCATTTCTTGATTTCGTCTGGGGTAGCATGTGTCTGTATGTCTAGTACGTCTTGTGTAGGATCCTTAACTGTCATACAAGTTGTCGGGACTGGAACGTCTGTCTTTGTTATGTTAACTGGAATGTCTGGAGTCTGAGCTGTAAGCTTGGCTGTTCGATCTGCCAGGTCGTTACCTTGGGAAATTGTGTCAGTGACTTTCGTATGTGCTTTGCACTTCATAATGGCAATGGCTGTCGGTAAATGTATTGCATCTAACAGAGCTTGAATGAGGGGGCCATGCTGAATCTTGGCTCCATGAGAGGTCATGAAACCTCTTTCTTGCCAGAGGACTCCAAAGTCGTGTACGACTCCGAATGCATAACGTGAATCTGTATATATGTTTACTTTCAGGTTCTTGGCTCGTATGCAGGCTTGGGTCAGAGCGATGAGCTCTGCTGCTTGAGCAGACAAGGTGTCAATACGATGTGTTTCTATAACTTCAGTTTCAGTAGTCACTGCATACGCGGCTACTAATTCTCCTGTACTTGTTCTCATACATGAACCATCCACGTAAAGTGTCAGGTCTGGGTCAGATAATGCAATGTCCGTCAAGTCTTGTCTTGGCTTTGTCATGGTGTTAATAACTTCCACACAGTCATGTGTGGCAGGATTTGAAACAGTCGAGGGTAACAGTGTAGCAGGATTTAGTACGTTGCAACGTCTGATTTCTATGTGTGGCTGAAACAGTGTCAGTTCATATCCTGTTAAACGTGCAATTGTCGAGTGTTGAGTCTGTGTTCGGTTTAAAAGAACTTCCACGGAGTGTGGAACTTGTACTGTCAGGGAGTGTCCTAACACTATGGAATCACTTTGTCTGATAGCTAGAGCTGTGGCTGCAACTGATTTAAGGCACGCAGGCAGAGCCTGGGCCACTGGATCTAATGTGCTAGAAAAATAAGCACAGGGCTTGTGTTGTCCTGCTTGATCTTGTGTGAGAACAGATAATGCTGTACCATCACGTTCAGTAACAAAAAGTGTAAAAGGCTTACTATAGTTTGGTGTCGCTAAGACAGGTGCATTACATAAAGCTTTCTTTAACTCATTGAAAACAAGTGTATGTTCCTGGGTCCAAGGGAGGACAGTCGATGTGGCTGCCTCCTGTGTTGTCAACTGTATCAGTGGTTTGGCTAGATATGCGTACTGAGGAATCCATTGTCTGCAGTAAGAAGTGAGGCCGATAAAAGCTCGTACCTCCTTCTGTGTCTTAGGCTGTGGAAGATGTGCAATTAACTGGATACGGTCAGGTGTCAACTGTCTACCCCTCTTGGACAACAAGTGTCCAAGGTATACCACTTGTTGGACACAGAATTGCAGTTTCGAAGGGGACACCTTGTGCCCCATTTCTGCCAGGAAATACAAGACTGTCAGTGACGCACGTTCGCAGTCACGTTCTGTACGGGCTGTGATCAACAGATCATCGACATACTGGAGCAGGGCAGTGTCAGTTGGCATGTGAATACTGTCTAGTTGTCTTTTAAGTGCTTGACTGTAAATACTAGGACTTTCTGTGAAACCTTGAGGTGCACGTGTAAATTTATAGCTTCTTCCATTTAAACAGAAACCGAAAAGGAACTGGCTGTCTGGATGAATGGGGACACTAAAAAATGCGTTCTTGAGATCAATAACAGTAAAGAACGTAGCTTCAGAATCAATGGCAGTCAATAGGGAAGAGATATCTGGAACCACTGGGTACTGGGGTATGATACATTTATTAAGTTCTCGAAGGTCAATCACTAATCGATAAACTGGAGGTGCATTTGGGTCAGTACGTTTAAGAATCGGAATGATAGGAGAATTACATACATTGGAGTCAGTTTCTACAACCACTCCTTGAGCAATGAGCTCGTCAATAATTTTCGATAAGGCTGCTACAGCCTCAGGTGGCAATTTATACTGTCGGATTCGTGGTAATACAACACCTTGTTTCAGAGTGACACGATATGGTGTAATATGCATACAACCTACATCAGTTGGACCTTGCGCCCATAAATGCTGTGGTACATTCAGTAATCTTGGATCAAAATCTCTTAACACATAATGTCCTTTAAAATCACGTAAAAACAATCTCACTCCTTCCGGAGAACAGCAAATAACAGCTCCTAATTCTTTCAGTGTTTTAATACCAAGTACATTTTCTGGACATGATTTCGTAAGTAACAAGTCTGTAGTTCGGGACAAGGGACCAACTTCTAGGGAAACTGGTTTCGATATTTCGTTAACAATAGGCTTTCCTGAAAATCCCAGGGAAACATTTCTTGAGCCTGAGAGAGGAGCCCCTGGAACCTCGTCATGACTGATGGTAGTCCTACTTGCCCCTGTATCAATCAGAAACGTTCTGTCTTTCCCTAATACTTGACTGTGTACATAGGGACCCTCTTGGTCTACAGGAACCTCGATGAGAGGCAAGCCAACCTCCCTCTCTAGGCTGTTTCATGAATACTGCTGGTATTCTGGATAATCTGACTGTGCATACTGGTACATCTGTTGTGTAACGTGTTGTGTGGCAGCTATAGGCTGCGGTACTGTTACTGTCTGTTGTGCGTTCTGCGGTAGTTGCGTATTTTGCGGAACATGTTCCTGTCTAGGAGGACGCGGTCTCTCTTTCGTCTTACCTGTAGCTATGTTGTGTTTCAGAACTGCACATTCGTTTATGTAATGACCTGGCTGTTTACAGTAATTGCATGTCCCTTTAACGGGAGCTGCAGAATGACTGGTTTGATTCGTACCCCTCTTCTGACTATCTGCTGGAACAGACTGTGCAACTAGTACTTTCATTTTCGTGTCTTTCATACGTCTCCTTTCGTGTTCTTGCTCTTCCCTGATTCTGTTCTGGTGATACTGTAACATCTGTAGCATTTGGGACGGGGTATTAGCTTGCCAGGTACTCTCGACTTTTAATACTCGATTTTTAACTTATGGTAAGGAATTTTCAACTAGTTTAGTAACAAAAAGATGTGGATACGACTCACTACTTGTCTTCAAACCGCTTTTTATAATGAAACATTTCTCAAATCTGGAATAAAAATCACTAGTGTCTTCGTCTTGTTTCTGTTTACAGGCTGAGATGGCATCCCAGTCTTCCTTTTTCGTGGCTAGTAATCTTGGCAAGACTTGTATTAACAACTCTGGCAATTCTTTGGCTTTAGCCCCAAGACCAGTACCTGGGACTCGTGTGTTATCTTCGTTCTCTAACGCGGTCCAGTCAATCTTTTTCTCTCCCACCTCCCATTCTTTTTCTTTGAGTTTTTCATATATACCCGCAGGCAACAAGACCTTTAACATTTTGATAATATCGGGATACGTGTATTCCCCCATACGGAGCATGTCTTTTAACTCTCGGTGGAACCCTGCTGGATCTTTATCGTGACAGGGCACTAACTTTTTCATCTCGAGTAGTTCTATTTTCGTTATAGGGGTATAAACAAATACTCGTTCGAGGTCACCCCCCGTTCCCTTAACAGGATGCACTTCTCCCAACGGATTCTGTCTATCTATGTGGAATGGCGGTGAAACAGGAACAAAATGCGGAGTCAGGAACGTTCTGTATTTGTGGCGCTGTTCTAAAATGACACTAATTAAATCAGTACCTAGACCTTTCCATCGGTTTAGGAGTAACTTGTTCAATACATTATATAATGGACCTGGATCAGAATGCTGATCCTCGTACAAGGTAATGAGGTGCTGGATCATGTACATACCCACCAGTCGCTGCTCGGCTGGGGGCAGCTTCAGAAACATTTGAGCCACTACTTCGTCTGAATACGTGGTAGAATCACTAGTCCATCGAACTGCTGATCGGGCTAGTTCTTGTTCATGCATGGTACTAAGCTCACTGTAACCTATTCGTAGTTTTAGAACCTTATCGGTAGCCTGGAATATTTGTTCAAGAGAACACTGTTCTGGTACGGGAGGAGGAAAAACTTTCTTGTAGTCTAGGCGTGTGTGTCTATCAGAAGGTCTCGTCCTACCTACATACGCTATTCTGTTTGGATTCTCGTTGTCTACATCTTCGTTTGAAGAGTCATTCTCTTTCTCTGCTATTATTCTTGCTTTCTCCCTCTCGTGTATGCCTATGATTTCTTTACGAATCTTTCTGTACATTGTTTCTATACTATTCTGTGTCTTGTGTTTTCCGTCTGCTATATTGTCACTCCATCTTGTCAGGACCTTCATCTCTTCTGGATTTTTATGAGGACGATCCTGTTCTCTTATTAAACAATTTATTAAAAATTGTAAAATCATGCCTTGAATCTCGACTTTCCTGTGTGCCATAGCTTCGTGAATACTTTCTGGTTTCTCCCCTGTTCGGATGAAATGATATATTCTGTCTAAATGTTCTTTCATATCTGATATGGTAATCAAAAAGTTTGCAACTCGTCGTAAACGTACGGAATGCAATATCATGTGATCTTCACCTGGTACTGGATCATACCTACAATCAGTAAGGAACCGTTTGAGTGCTTCGTACGTGGCCACTTTTGGCGTACGCTGTAATGCTGCGTCTCTCAGCGTCAGGCGCTTTGTTTGAGGCGGGGTGATAGGAATACCTCCCCCTGCTCCTCCTGAACTAGAATCGTCAATTAATACTGAATGTGCGGTTGCTGGTAGCGGAACTGGTAAAGTAGGTGTACGTAATGTGGGTTGGTCCGGGGGTACTGGCACATGGACAGGATTCCCGGGACCCACGGCTGGAGGAACAGTAATTATGTTATTAACGGGGTGCTGAGGTTGAACAGGCGGAGCAGGATTCGGGTTAGCATATTCTGGGACAGTGTCGTCTAAGTAGGAAGAAAGGAAGATTTCGGCTGCGGTCGGTTTATGACGTAGCTTAGTCGGGACCAATGGTGGCGGTAAATTACAGAGTGTTTCCGGGGTCGCCTTAGGCAAACCCTCGGCGAGAATGGGATACATACCTTTAACAAGGGCATTTCTCTGTCTGTCTGATTGTTCTGCTCTAACTCGTTCACCTTCTTCTAGTCATTCCCTTTCTTGGGCTTTTTCTAAGGATTCCCTACTTAGTTCTGCTTTTCTGAATTCCTTTTCAGTTCTTTTATGCGATTCTTTACGCCACAATTCTATGGCATCTTTCTGGGATTGTCTGGCTTTCTTTTTCCATAATGCTTCTTCTACTCTCATGATGCACTCGGCATCCCATGTTCCTGAAACAGGCCATCTATATTTCTCTTCGAGATCCTTGGTGTAATCCACCCATAAATCTAGATACAGTATGGCATCTAAGCCATGCTTATGATACATGAAATGTCCAGGGCTGTCCCTAGGAGGGACAGGAACTGATTCTTCAAGTAACCCTTTTCTGGTTTTTATCTGACGTAACTTAGAAAACAGCGGCATATTTGAACCGTACTTGAACTTGAACACAATACACAATGAACACAGTAATGACTAGCAAACAATCACTCATACCACGATATCAAAAATACATTAACAACAGTTCGAACAGATAATACTTAATACATTGAAAACATAATACTTGAATTTCTCGAGAACAGACTTACTAGAATTACTGGATGCACTGCTAAAACAGTACAGAACGGATGCACTGCTAAAACAGTACAGAACATACCGGTCTCCTAAAGAGACACGTCATACCGTATCCACCTAAGTGAACACGTCGGACCGGATCTGTGTACCCAAACCCGTCGGACCGGGCACAAATTAATGAACCCGTCTAGATACTTCCCCAGCAACGGTACTCACCGGGAAGCAAAACTGAAGGCCTCGGACTGGACTGGACTGCTACGACGTCTGGTTACTGCTACGCACTACGCATGCGCTTCGGGCTTCGGAAACAGGTGGGCCTCCGGATACCTCGGACCTTGCTCTCTCGGCTTGGGCTCTGGTCGGGACGATCCGCCTTCCTCACCGCCTCGTCTGGATGCCGGACCGCAGTCTCCGTCTCCTCCGTGGGCCTGAGGGAGACTTGAAGCAGAAATATCTGCACGTGCACAGTAGGGGTCCGTCACGGCTGTAGAAGGGTCAGGGGGCCTGCGTTACATCGACGGCGCGTGGGGAAGGGGCTGGTCCCTATTCGGGCGCCATTATGTGGTAAATAAATAAATAATTACCGGTACTATTTTTCTATGCATTAAATGAAAAGGATAGCTCAATAAATAAGAGGCAAAATCCGTGGTATCTGAGTCATATGGGCTTTAATCAGATGGCTCGAGCCAATGGACCATCGGGTTCCATCACCTGCAAAGGTTCAGGAAGGGACAGACACAGGACAAAGAGGGACAGCCAATATCTCATTAACATCATACAGTATATATAGTAAAACAGTATAATTGCATTGAATACAGTAGGCGTCAACAACTTCAGTGTCAGTATTCTCCTCTCCTGGTCATTTGTGTCTTTTCTTCAGCTACCTACCGCCTCTTAGTTATGTGCTCTTAACGGGCTCCCCTCCAAGTAGTGCAGGCTCGGATTTAACTTGCCCACGCTCTTCCCCACGTTGATAAACTTTCCTTGGCGCTTCCTGTGCTGAATCTTGGTCAGCGCGCCGGGTCATGGGTCTGTGGGCCCCCCGGTGGGGGGTGCGGGCGCCCCGCCCCCTCTGTACCCCTCTGCACGGCAGAGACACGGCTTCAGTATTTGCCGTTTGGTACCAAGGAGGGTTCAATTATCGTTTCGTGGCAGCGGAAAGTGCAGCAGGCGGCGGTTGCGGCGTCCGATAATGCAGCAGGCGTTCAAGACGTTCCTGGTGATGCACTTACTCGGTCAACCGGAAGTCGAGCGTCGAGGAGTTCCGAGGTGGGCGGTCCGATGGGAGTGCTGCGGTCGGGCACAGAAACAGAGAGTTTTGTAGTGGTCATTTAAATGGGCTGTGGTCTGTGTCAAAAACGATTTACTACGGAAAGTGTTTTCTGGTAAAATGTCTGGCTTTTAAATTTTGGTCAAGGAATTATATTCTCACATTTTTCAATAATGTCACCTGTGTCTGTTGACAGTTTGCCTCTCTTAGCTTAAAGGGTTCTCTGTGCCTGTGTCTCATGTCACTTTGTACCTGCCCAATCTGTCTTTTTCTGTGTGTCATTTCTCTCTTTGTGTGTGTCTCATGTCACTCTGGTAAATGTTTTCTGGTAAAATGTCTGGCTTTTAAATTTTGGTCAAGGATCACACTGAGTGTCTGTGTGAAGTAAGGAATTATATTCTCGCATTTTTCAATAATGTCACCTGTGTCTGCTGACAGTTTGCCTCTCTTAGCTTAAAGGGTACTCTGTGCCGGTGTCTCATGTCACTTTGCACCTGCCCAATCTCTCTCTTTCTGTGTGTTATTTCTCTCTTTGTGTGTGTCTCATGTCACTCTGGTAAATTTTTCTGGTAAAATGTCTGTCTTTTAAATTTTGGTCAAGGAGCACACTGAGTGTCTGTGTGAAGTAAGGAATTATATTCTCACAGTTTTCAATAATGTCACCTGTGTCTGCTGACAGTTTGCCTCTATTCAGACCCTCCAGGATATCGCGATTTCACGATTTCGCGATTTGCCGCGAAATCGGCACTTTTTAAAAAATGCAGCGATTTTTACAAAAATGCCTGCGAAATCGGCATTTTTGTAGAAATCGCGGCATTTTTCGCTATATCCTGGGGGGTCTGCTTTATTCAAAGACATGCACCGGTTGCCCCACACCTGTAGATGATCTACAGACAGTGGGGTCAGAGGGTTAAAGCAGCTCGGCTGCAGCTGGCAGTGTGAAGGTCTAGGCTCTTTGTCATTCAGAGCTGCCCGGGACTGCGCTCGTTCGCACCTCTTCCTGGCCCACACGAATGACAATGGGAGCCCTCACCTTGCACATCAACAGGAGGGGAGGGGGGGATGGGTTGTTGTCACAGAGGATCGGACTATTTTTGCAAGGATTGTAAAGACACTTTTTTTAAACATTGTGGAACGAACAAAAAAACATGGATTGTTTTACTAACTTTTGTTTTCACTTTTGGATGAAACCGGGTATTTTGTTTTCAAAGTTTCCTCCGTTGGATTTGGCTTTTCTTTTGCGCTGTACTTGAAAGTGGAGGTTGTGCAGCAGAAGGGGGGGCTTGTTTTGAACCATGGCAGAGGGGGCGGCCAGAGGGAAGTACCGCATCTACAGGAGCGTGTCCTTCAAGCGCCTGGAGATCAGGAGCGCCCCGGCGGAGGGGGCTGGGGAGCCGGAGGGTGTCGCCCGAGCCTCGGGTGAAAAAACTCCCCGGGCTCCTCTCCGCTCTTTGAGTGTGTCCAGAAAGCTGTCCAAAATCTCCACTGCCGGTGCCAGCAGCACTCCCAGCCCGGAGCCCAGGCGGCCCGCCCGCTCCCATTCGCCCTCCGTCAGGCAGCTGTCGGAGCGCTTCAGTGCCGCCCCCAGGGGGGCAGAAGGGCAGCTCCGGGACAGAGGGGTTGTTCATGCTGGAACCCCCGAGCGCAGAGGGCCTCTGGGGGTGTCCCCCGAGCCCCCCGCTTCCTTCTCCCCAGGACCAAGCGAGAAGGCCCGAAGCCCCGAGGGTCCCTTGGATGATTTGGCCCTGGAGGGCCTGCGCAAGGCGGACCCCAGGGAGCAGACCCCCGAGGCCTCGGCTCTCTGGCCCAGCCTCACCGAGATGCGCAAGCTGTTCGGGGAGAGCTTCAGCAGGTACCCCAGGGGCCCCGAGGAGGGGAGGGCCCCTGGGCAGACCTGGAGGGACCCCCTGCTAGCTGGCTACCCCGAGCACTTCAAGCACCCCTGGGCCGAGGGCCCCCCGGCCACCACAGCTCCTCGGACAGCTTGCCTGGGGCGCCCTCCGCCAGGCGCACGAGCCTCGGGAGTGAGGGCAGGCTGCCTTCCAGCAGCAGCACCCCCGAGGGCAGCCTCTGCACCTATGAGGATGAGGGGAAGGATGGATGATGAGGGGAAGGATGGATGGATGGATGATGAGGGAATGGATGGATGATGAGGGGGTGGGTGAAAGGATGGATGGATGATAAGGGGAAGGATGGATGGATGAAGAGTGGGTGGGTAGATGGATGGATGGATGATGAGGGCAAAGGATGGATGGATGATGAGGGAAAAGGATGGATGGGTGATGAGGGGAAGGATGGATGATGAGGGGAAGGACAGATGGATGGATGGATGATGGGTGGGTGAAAGGATGGATGGAAGGAAGGATGGCTAAGTGAAAGGGTCGATGGAGAGAGAAAGGGAGGATGGATGACTAAAATAGTGGATGGGTGGAAGGATTAGTAAGTGAAAGGATGGCTGGATTGGTGAAAGGGTAAATGGCTGAATGGATGAGTGAATGGATGGATGGGATGAAGAGTGGATGGATAAGTGTACAGATGGATAGGGTGAAAGGGTGGATGGATAATGGAGATGAGTGAAAGGATGGATGAGGGGACCAACATGCAGTTCGCTACTGTGTAACAAGTGACCACTTGGCGGTTTTGACTGCTCTTTCTCTAGTGGTTAGGTCTGTCGAACGGGCATCCGGTGGGATATCAGGTTGTGTTCAAAATACACTGTACTATTTAACGTGCTTACTAATAAAAGGGGCGATAGGTATAGCCATCATTAGTGCAGCAGGTACTGTGGCACCCAGCTCTAAGGCTATTGCAAGACACAAACTGACCTGCAATGGTACGCCTCTTCTGGCGCAGGGCTTTGCAACGTGACGCATCTGGGAGATGCGTCACGTAGTAAATACCCCGCACCATGGTGCATCTTTTGCGCCGCCGCTGCGTCACAAAAGTGACGCAACGGCGGCGTAAAAGCAGCGCAAGGGGCTTGTAAATCTGCCCCAAAGTGTCTACATTGTAAAGAAACCAAATATACATAGCTTCATGTTGTTAAATAACAAAAAAAACTAAGATATCTGTGTTTGTTGTAGGAAAAATGGCCACATAAAATGCCGCTAAATTGCCGCTAAATTTCCATATTTGTGCCGCTAAATTTCCATTTTTGTGTCGCTAAATTTGCTATTCCATGCCGCTGTATCCTGGGGGGTCTGTCTATTAGCTTAAAGGGTACTCTGTGCCTGTGTCTCATGTCAGTTTGCACCTGCCCAATCTCTCTCTTTCTGTGTGTCATTTCTCTCTTTGTGTGTCTCATGTCACTCTGGTAAATGTTTTCTGGTAAAATGTCTGGCTTTTACATTTTGTTCAAGGATCACACTGAGTGTCTGTGTGAAGTAAGGAATTATATTCTCACATTTTTCAATAATGTCACCTGTGTCTGCTGACAGTTTGCCTTTCTTAGCTTAAAGGGTACTCTGTGCCTGTGTCTCATGTCACTTTGCACCTGCCCAATCTCTCTCTTTCTGTGTGTCATTCTCTCTTTGTGTGTGTCCCATGTCACTCTGGTAAATGTTTTCTGGTAAAATGTCTGGCTTTTAAATTTTGGTCAAGGATCACACTGAGTGTCTGAGTGAAGTAATGAATTATATTCTCACATTTTTCAATAATGTCACCTGTGTCTGCTGACAGTTGCCTCTCTTAGCTTAAAGGGTACTCTGTACCTGTGTCTCATGTCACTTTGCACCTGCCCAATCTCTCTCTTTCTGTGTGTCATTTCTCTCTTTGTGTGTGTCTCATGTCCCTCTGGTAAATGTTTTCTGGTAAAATGTCTGGCTTTTAAATTTTGGTCAAGGATCGCACTGAGTGTCCGTGTGAAGTAAGGAATTATATTCTCATATTTTTCAATGATGTCACCTGTGTCTGCTGACAGTTTGCCTCTCTTAGCTTAAAGCGTACTCTGTGCCTGTGTCTCATGTCACTTTGCACCTGCCCAATCTCTCTCTTTCTGTGTGTCATTTCTCTCTTTGTGTGTGTCATTTCTCTCTGTGTGTGTCTCATGTCACTCTGGTGAATGTTTTCTGGTAAAATGTCTGGCTTTTAAATTTTGGTCAAGGATCACACTGAGTGTCTGTGTGAAGTAAGGAATTATATTCTCACATTTTTCAATAATGTCACCTGTGTCTGCTGACAGTTTGCCTCTCTTAGCTTAAAGGGTACTCTGTGCCTGTGTCTCATGTCACTTTGCACCTGCCCAATCTCTCTCTTTCTGTGTGTTATTTCTCTCTTTGTGTGTGTCTCATGTCACTCTGGTAAATGATTTCTGGTAAAATGTCTGGCTTTTAAATTTTTGGTCAAGGATCACACTGAGTGTCTGTGTGAAATACGGAATTATATTGTCACAATTTTTCAATAATGTCACCTGTGTCTGCTGACAGTTTGCATCTCTAAGCTTAAAGGGTACTCTGTGCCTGTGTCTCACCTCACTCTGTGCCTGTGTGTCACCTCACTCTGTCCCTGCCCCATCTCTCTCTCTTTATTTTATTTATTTTATTTATTTTCAAAGTTTTATATAGCGCGAACAAGATCTTCACAGATATCAGAGCGCTTTACATAGAGGGGTACATGAGGGAGCATAGTCAAACGATAAATCACTAGATCATACAGTACAAATAGGTGGCTACAAAGCCCATCACGAGAGTAATAAGACAGCTCATACAAATAAGTAAATGGGTCAAGCATGTAGTACAGATCGGTGCAGGGTGTTAACAGAGTTCGAGATAGTAGATCAAGTGTATTTAGCCATGAGGATAGCTTTTACTTCCTTTTTAAATAGTGTAGTGGAGGAGATAAGCCTGGTTTCGGGAGGGAGTGAGTTCCAAATCCTAGGCGCCAATCCTGAGAAGGAGCGCTTTTATGTTTTTTCCTTCCTGAATCTTCGAGGTTTCAGCAGAAGATTCTTTGTGCCTCTCGTGTTTCTAATACCCCCAGAGATTGTCAGTTTCTGAGCGAAGTAGCCGGGTGAGTTTAGGTGTACCGCCTTGTGTGTCATGCAGGCGATTTTCAGATGTATTCTGGCTTCAAAAGGCAGCCAGTTCAGGGATTTCAAGTCGGGGGTAATATGGGAGTGCTTTTTTGACCCAGTGATGAGTCTCGCTGCAGCATTCAGAGAAGCTCTTAGTGGTGCGGTAGTAGTTAGGGGGAGTCCGCAGAGGGCGGTGCTGCCGTATTCAATACGTGGGATGACTAGCGCTTGTACTGCTGTTTGGAAGTCTTTGGCTGGGAGGTAGGGTTTAAGTTTCCTCAGAGTATTGATCTGGAAGTTCGCTCCCTTTGTTGCCTTGCTGATATGTTGCTGCATGTTGAGGTTGGTGTCAAGTGTTATGCCTAAGGATTTTGCTGAATCCACTATGGTCGGTTGGACATTGAGTGCTGTTAGGTGCTTAAGCCATGTTTGTGTGGTAGATATTTTCGTGGGAGGTGAGATCAGAAGGAACTCAGTCTTCATAGCGTTGAGTTTGAGGTGGTTATCAGCCAGCCAAGATTGGGTGCTTCTGATCGTTGAGTTCAGACGCAAGATGTCTTTGGGGGATTGTAGCTTGAGATATAGCTGAGTGTCATCGGCGTACATGTGAAAGTTTACGTTAGATGCATGTAGCAAGGAGGTGAGAGGTTCCATGACTAGGTTGAACAAAGTTGGGGATAGAGAGGATCCTTGGGGGACGCCTAGCGTTACAGGTATTGGCGAGGACATCAGGTTGTTGCTCTTGAATTTCTGCGACCTGTTGTGAAGAAAGGAAGTGAACCACTTGAGAACAGGTCCAGATAAACCCATTCTTGTGTTTAGTAGTTCTAGTAGATTCTCATGTTTAACGGTGTCGAATGCTGAAGAGAGATCTAGAAGGATGAGGAGGCAGGTGTCGTTTTGGTCTAGCATTTGAAGTGCGTCGTCAATTATGTGAGTCATGGCAGTTTCTGTGCTGTGTCCTGCTCGGAAGCCTGACTGGTGGGTGTTGGGGAGATCAAATTGCTCAATGTGTTTAGTCAATTGTAGTTGTGCGCATTTTTCCAACAGTTTGGCGAGAGTAGAAATATTGGTGATGGGACGGTAATTGTTGAGATCAGAGGGGTCGGCTGTAGGTTTTTTTAGTAGAGGTGTGACCTGACCAACTTTGAGGGAGTCAGGTATGCTTCCTTGTTGGAGAGATTCAGAAAAGGGGGTGGTGGTGATGAACAGAGTGCCTGAATTAAGCAGACCACTCTTACCCAGTCCAAAGATCAGGGCTTGATCCATCACCGTTTTTTAGCTCACTGCACCATCCCAGCTCAGAACTTGGCTATATGCAAATTAGTCTGTTCCTGTCCCAGTGCATGATGGGAACAGGGCAAACCAAACTACCAAGCCAATTCTTATACTGGGAAGGAAACAAGCTACCGGGGACCGGTTTCTGGCATTTCAGCCTCGTCGGCCCGGCTTGCTTGAATCCTGATGGTGCAATGAGCAAGGGACTCACATCTGAGTATACCCTTCCACGCTTATGGTGGACAAAATGATTCAGAAAAGGGGGTGGTGATGAACAGAGTGCCTGAATTAAGCAGACCACTCTTACCCAGTCCAAAGATCAGGGCTTGATCCATCACCGTTTTTTAGCTCACTGCACCATCCCAGCTCAGAACTTGGCTATATGCAAATTAGTCTGTTCCTGTCCCAGTGCATGATGGGAACAGGGCAAACCAAACTACCAAGCCAATTCTTATACTGGGAAGGAAACAAGCTACCGGGGACCGGTTTCTGGCATTTCAGCCTCGTCGGCCCGGCTTGCTTGAATCCTGATGGTGCAATGAGCAAGGGACTCACATCTGAGTATACCCTTCCACGCTTATGGTGGACAAAATGATTCAGAAAAGGGGGTGGTGATGAACAGAGTGCCTGAATTAAGCAGACCACTCTTACCCAGTCCAAAGATCAGGGCTTGATCCATCACCGTTTTTTAGCTCACTGCACCATCCCAGCTCAGAACTTGGCTATATGCAAATTAGTCTGTTCCTGTCCCAGTGCATGATGGGAACAGGGCAAACCAAACTACCAAGCCAATTCTTATACTGGGAAGGAAACAAGCTACCGGGGACCGGTTTCTGGCATTTCAGCCTCGTCGGCCCGGCTTGCTTGAATCCTGATGGTGCAATGAGCAAGGGACTCACATCTGAGTATACCCTTCCACGCTTATGGTGGACAAAATGATTCAGAAAAGGGGGTGGTGATGAACAGAGTGCCTGAATTAAGCAGACCACTCTTACCCAGTCCAAAGATCAGGGCTTGATCCATCACCGTTTTTTAGCTCACTGCACCATCCCAGCTCAGAACTTGGCTATATGCAAATTAGTCTGTTCCTGTCCCAGTGTATGATGGGAACAGGGCAAACCAAACTACCAAGCCAATTCTTATACTGGGAAGGAAACAGGCTACCGGGGACCGGTTTCTGGCATTTCAGCCTCGTCGGCCCGGCTTGCTTGAATCCTGATGGTGCAATGAGCAAGGGACTCACATCTGAGTATACCCTTCCACGCTTATGGTGGACAAAATGATTCAGAAAAGGGGGTGGTGATGAACAGAGTGCCTGAATTAAGCAGACCACTCTTACCCAGTCCAAAGATCAGGGCTTGATCCATCACCGTTTTTTAGCTCACTGCACCATCCCAGCTCAGAACTTGGCTATATGCAAATTAGTCTGTTCCTGTCCCAGTGCATGATGGGAACAGGGCAAACCAAACTACCAAGCCAATTCTTATACTGGGAAGGAAACAAGCTACCGGGGACCGGTTTCTGGCATTTCAGCCTCGTCGGCCCGGCTTGCTTGAATCCTGATGGTGCAATGAGCAAGGGACTCACATCTGAGAATACCCTTCCACGCTTATGGTGGACAAAATGATTCAGAAAAGGGGGTGGTGATGAACAGAGTGCCTGAATTAAGCAGACCACTCTTACCCAGTCCAAAGATCAGGGCTTGATCCATCACCGTTTTTTAGCTCACTGCACCATCCCAGCTCAGAACTTGGCTATATGCAAATTAGTCTGTTCCTGTCTAGGTGTGGCAGGGTATACTCAGACATGAGTCCCTTGCTCACTGCTCCATCAGGATTCAAGTAAGCCGGGCCGACGAGGCTGAAATGCCAGAAACCGGTCCCCGGTAGCTTGTCTCCTTTCTGGTGAAAAATTGGCTTGGTAGTTTGGTCTGCCCTGTTCCCATGATGCACTGGGCCAGGGACAGACTAATTTGCATATAGCCAGGTTCTGAGCTGGGATGGGGCAGTGAGCTAAATAACGGTGATGGATCAAGCCCTGATCTTTGGACTGGGTAAGAGTGGTCTGCTTAATTCAGACACTCTGTTCATCACCACCCCCTTTTCTGAATCGTTTTTGGCCACTATAGGTGTGGCAGGGTATACTCAGACATGAGTCCCTTGCTCACTGCTCCATCAGGATTCAAGCAAGCCGGGCCGACGAGGCTGAAATGCCAGAAACCGGTCCCCGGTAGCTTGTCTCCTTTCTGGTGAAGAATTGGCTTGGTAGTTTGGTCTGCCCTGTTCCCATGATGCACTGGGCCAGGGCCAGACTAATTTGCATATAGCCAGGTTCTGAGCTGGGATGGGGCAGTGAGCTAAATAACGGTGATGGATCAAGCCCTGATCTTTGGACTGGGTAAGAGTGGTCTGCTTAATTCAGACACTCTGTTCATCACCACCCCCTTTTCTGAATCATTTTGTCCACCATAAGCGTGGAAGGGTATACTCAGATGTGAGTCCCTTGCTCATTGCACCATCAGGATTCAAGCAAGCCGGGCCGACGAGGCTGAAATGCCAGAAACCGGTCCCCGGTAGCTTGTCTCCTTTCTGGTGAAGAATTGGCTTGGTAGTTTGGTCTGCCCTGTTCCCATGATGCACTGGGCCAGGGACAGACTAATTTGCATATAGCCAGATTCTGAGCTGGGATGGGGCAGTGAGCTAAATAACGGTGATGGGTCAAGCCCTGATCTTTGGACTGGGTAAGAGTGGTCTGCTTAATTCAGACACTCTGTTCATCACCACCCCCTTTTCTGAATCGTTTTTGGCCACTATAGGTGTGGCAGGGTATACTCAGACATGAGTCCCTTGCTCACTGCTCCATCAGGATTCAAGCAAGCCGGGCCGACGAGGCTGAAATGCCAGAAACCGGTCCCCGGTAGCTTGTCTCCTTTCTGGTGAAGAATTGGCTTGGTAGTTTGGTCTGCCCTGTTCCCATGATGCACTGGGCCAGGGACAGACTAATTTGCATATAGCCAGGTTCTGAGCTGGGATGGGGCAGTGAGCTAAATAACGGTGATGGATCAAGCCCTGATCTTTGGACTGGGTAAGAGTGGTCTGCTTAATTCAGACACTCTGTTCATCACCACCCCCTTTTCTGAATCGTTTTTGGCCACTATAGGTGTGGCAGGGTATACTCAGACATGAGTCCCTTGCTCACTGCTCCATCAGGATTCAAGCAAGCCGGGCCGACGAGGCTGAAATGCCAGAAACCGGTCCCCGGTAGCTTGTCTCCTTTCTGGTGAAGAATTGGCTTGGTAGTTTGGTCTGCCCTGTTCCCATGATGCACTGGGCCAGGGACAGACTAATTTGCATATAGCCAGGTTCTGAGCTGGGATGGGGCAGTGAGCTAAATAACGGTGATGGGTCAAGCCCTGATCTTTGGACTGGGTAAGAGTGGTCTGCTTAATTCAGACACTCTGTTCATCACCACCCCCTTTTCTGAATCGTTTTTGGCCACTATAGGTGTGGCAGGGTATACTCAGACATGAGTCCCTTGCTCACTGCTCCATCAGGATTCAAGCAAGCCGGGCCGACAAGGCTGAAATGCCAGAAACCGGTCCCCGGTAGCTTGTCTCCTTTCTGGTGAAGAATTGGCTTGGTAGTTTGGTCTGCCCTGTTCCCATGATGCACTGGGCCAGGGACAGACTAATTTGCATATAGCCAGGTTCTGAGCTGGGATGGGGCAGTGAGCTAAATAATGGTGATGGATCAAGCCCTGATCTTTGGACTGGGTAAGAGTGGTCTGCTTAATTCAGACACTCTGTTCATCACCACCCCCTTTTCTGAATCGTTTTTGGCCACTATAGGTGTGGCAGGGTATACTCAGACATGAGTCCCTTGCTCACTGCTCCATCAGGATTCAAGCAAGCCGGGCCGACGAGGCTGAAATGCCAGAAACCGGTCCCCGGTAGCTTGTCTCCTTTCTGGTGAAGAATTGGCTTGGTAGTTTGGTCTGCCCTGTTCCCATGATGCACTGGGCCAGGGACAGACTAATTTGCATATAGCCAGGTTCTGAGCTGGGATGGGGCAGTGAGCTAAATAACGGTGATGGATCAAGCCCTGATCTTTGGACTGGGTAAGAGTGGTCTGCTTAATTCAGACACTCTGTTCATCACCACCCCCTTTTCTGAATCGTTTTTTGCCACTATAGGTGTGGCAGGGTATACTCAGACATGAGTCCCTTGCTCACTGCTCCATCAGGATTCAAGCAAGCTGGGCCGACGAGGCTGAAATGCCAGAAACCGGTCCCCGGTAGCTTGTCTCCTTTCTGGTGAAGAATTGGCTTGGTAGTTTGGTCTGCCCTGTTCCCATGATGCATTGGGCCAGGGACAGACTAATTTGCATATAGCCAGGTTCTGAGCTGGGATGGGGCAGTGAGCTAAATACCGGTGATGGATCAAGCCCTGATCTTTGGACTGGGTAAGAGTGGTCGGCTTAATTCAGACACTCTGTTCATCACCACCCCCTTTTCTGAAATGTTTTTGGCCACTATAGGTGTGGCAGGGTATACTCAGACATGAGTCCCTTGCTCACTGCTCCATCAGGATTCAAGCAAGCCGGGCCGACGAGGCTGAAATGCCAGAAACCGGTCCCCGGTAGCTTGTCTCCTTTCTGGTGAAGAATTGGCTTGGTAGTTTGGTCTGCCCTGTTCCCATGATGCACTGGGCCAGGGACAGACTAATTTGCATATAGCCAGGTTCTGAGCTGGGATGGGGCAGTGAGCTAAATAACGGTGATGGATCAAGCCCTGATCTTTGGACTGGGTAAGAGTGGTCTGCTTAATTCAGACACTCTGTTCATCACCACCCCCTTTTCTGAATCGTTTTTGGCCACTATAGGTGTGGCAGGGTATACTCAGACATGAGTCCCTTGCTCACTGCTCCATCAGGATTCAAGCAAGCCGGGCCGACGAGGCTGAAATGCCAGAAACCGGTCCCCGGTAGCTTGTCTCCTTTCTGGTGAAGAATTGGCTTGGTAGTTTGGTCTGCCCTGTTCCCATGATGCACTGGGCCAGGGACAGACTAATTTGCATATAGCCAGGTTCTGAGCTGGGATGGGGCAGTGAGCTAAATACCGGTGATGGATCAAGCCCTGATCTTTGGACTGGGTAAGAGTGGTCGGCTTAATTCAGACACTCTGTTCATCACCACCCCCTTTTCTGAAATGTTTTTGGCCACTATAGGTGTGGCAGGGTATACTCAGACATGAGTCCCTTGCTCACTGCTCCATCAGGATTCAAGCAAGCCGGGCCGACGAGGCTGAAATGCCAGAAACCGGTCCCCGGTAGCTTGTCTCCTTTCTGGTGAAGAATTGGCTTGGTAGTTTGGTCTGCCCTGTTCCCATGATGCACTGGGCCAGGGACAGACTAATTTGCATATAGCCAGGTTCTGAGCTGGGATGGGGCAGTGAGCTAAATAACGGTGATGGATCAAGCCCTGATCTTTGGACTGGGTAAGAGTGGTCTGCTTAATTCAGACACTCTGTTCATCACCACCCCCTTTTCTGAATCGTTTTTGGCCACTATAGGTGTGGCAGGGTATACTCAGACATGAGTCCCTTGCTCACTGCTCCATCAGGATTCAAGCAAGCCGGGCCGACGAGGCTGAAATGCCAGAAACCGGTCCCCGGTAGCTTGTCTCCTTTCTGGTGAAGAATTGGCTTGGTAGTTTGGTCTGCCCTGTTCCCATGATGCACTGGGCCAGGGACAGACTAATTTGCATATAGCCAGGTTCTGAGCTGGGATGGGGCAGTGAGCTAAATAACGGTGATGGATCAAGCCCTGATCTTTGGACTGGGTAAGAGTGGTCTGCTTAATTCAGACACTCTGTTCATCACCACCCCCTTTTCTGAATCGTTTTTGGCCACTATAGGTGTGGCAGGGTATACTCAGACATGAGTCCCTTGCTCACTGCTCCTTCAGGATTCAAGCAAGCCGGGCCGACGAGGCTGAAATGCCAGAAACCGGTCCCTGGTAGCTTGTCTCCTTTCTGGTGAAGAATTGGCTTGGTAGTTTGGTCTGCCCTGTTCCCATGATGCACTGGGCCAGGGACAGACTAATTTGCATATAGCCAGGTTCTGAGCTGGGATGGGGCAGTGAGCTAAATAACGGTGATGGATCAAGCCCTGATCTTTGGACTGGGTAAGAGTGGTCTGCTTAATTCAGACACTCTGTTCATCACCACCCCCTTTTCTGAATCGTTTTTGGCCACTATAGGTGTGGCAGGGTATACTCAGACATGAGTCCCTTGCTCACTGCTCCATCAGGATTCAAGCAAGCCGGGCCGACGAGGCTGAAATGCCAGAAACCGGTCCCCGGTAGCTTGTCTCCTTTCTGGTGAAGAATTGGCTTGGTAGTTTGGTCTGCCCTGTTCCCATGATGCACTGGGCCAGGGACAGACTAATTTGCATATAGCCAGGTTCTGAGCTGGGATGGGGCAGTGAGCTAAATAACGGTGATGGATCAAGCCCTGATCTTTGGACTGGGTAAGAGTGGTCTGCTTAATTCAGACACTCTGTTCATCACCACCCCCTTTTCTGAATCGTCCTTGTTGGAGAGAGCTGTTGATAATTTTAGTCCAGAGAGGGAGAAGCAAAGGGGTAAAGTCTTTTACTGCGGAGGCAGGGAGGGGGTCCGTGAGGTGATTGGAAGGTTTCAGGGTGCTGAGCAGTTTGCCAATTTCTTCTTCCGAGTATGTGCCGAAGGTTTACCATGTAGCATTGTTTTTTGGTTCAGTGGGTGCTAGGCATTGGGGTTTGGAGTAGAGGCTTGCGTCCATGAGGAGATCGCTTTTTATTTTGTCAGTTTTTTGGATAAAGAAAGCAGCGAAGTCTTCACAGGAGGGTGCCTCATGCCCAGTGTTGAGCGGTTGGGGTTGTTCCTTGGATTGTGTTCTGATTAGCTCAAACAGTTTTCTTGGGCGGTTTTTTGCTTGGTCGAGTTGGAGGCTGAAGAAGTCTGATTTTGAGCGTTTTTTATTTTTCCTGAAGTAGGCGTTTCTCTTTTTCTTCAGCTCTTTTAGGTGCATTGCAGAGGGAGCTGATCTCCAGGTACGCTCTGCCATTCGCATGTCTCGTCTATCCTCATTGAGACTCCCGTCGTACCATGGTTTGGAGATTTTAGTAGAGACTCTTTTCAGCTCCATAGGAGCAGCCTCATTGATTATAGAGGTCATAGCGTTGAGGTAGTGGTCAGTCAGAGTTTGTACGTCTGTAGCGCCTGTCGGTGGCAGTAGGAGGTTGCAACTGTTGGGGGGCAAAGAGCCTGGGTTGAGCTTTTTCAAGTCTCTTTTCCAGACTTTGGGCTTGGAGAGTTGAGCCGGGTTAACTTTGACTTTTTCATTGATAAAAAATGTGACAATATGATGATCTGACCAGTCACAGGGTTGGATGGACTCGAGTTGGATAGAGTCCTCTTTGGAGATGATCAGGTCGAGGGTAGAACCTTTCTCGTGGGTCGGGCTGTTGCATATTTGGGTGAGGTTAAGGGCATCGAGGAAATTTTTTAGACTATTTACCACTGCGTCGTTGCGATCGTTCCAGTGGAGGTTGAAGTCACCAAGGTATATTTGGGTGAGTTGCCGTCCGGAATTAGTTGAGATCAACTCCATTATTTCTTGAGAAAAGGTTAAGTTGTCCCTGGGTGGGTGGTAAATGCTGTGAAGCGAGCATATCGGCTTGCCCTCACTAATAATGTCAAGGCATATGTATTCCCAGGATGTTGGGGATGTTAGGGAGGTGGAATTGACTTTCTGAACAGAGAGGTTGTTCCTGTAGATGCATGCGATTCCACCACCTATTTTGCCTGTTCTGTCGAGCCTGATAATGTGGTAGTCGGGAGGAACCAAGATGTCCATTATAGGTGTCGAAGATTCAGTTAGCCAGGTTTCAGTCAAGATGATTAGGTCAAGGTCCCGCGATAAGAGGAGGTCAGCAATGGCGGCGGAATGTTTCTTGGCTGATCTGCAGTTGAGAAGAGTGCATTTGAGACGGGGTGTGTTGGGGGTGGTAGATGGTTCTAGAGAGAGAGGGATTTTTCTCAGGTTATTGGGGATGGAGAATCTGCTGTTTAGTGTGGGCGGTCTAAGGGGATTTGAGTGTATCGAGGGAATGTTGAGGTGTGGGGTGGTTGTGTTATTTTGGGGGGTTGGGTCATAGGAGCGGAGAAGGGTGAGTGTGTCGAGGTCAGAAGAAGAGTTGTGGGTGCGACGAGGTGTGTGTCATTTGTCTGTTTGCGTGTCTCATCTCTCTCTGGTAAATGTTTTATGGTAAAAAGTATGGCTTTAACATTTTTTACCAGGATCATACTGAGTGTCTGTGTGAAATAAGGAATTATATTTTTTACATTTTTCAATAATGTCACCTGTGTCTGCTGACAGTTTGCCTCTCTTAGCTTAAAGGGTACTCTGTGCCCGTGTCTCATGTCACTTTGCACCTGCCCAATCTCTCAATTTCAGTGTGTCAGTTCTCTCTTTGTGTGTGTCTCATGTCACTCTAATAAATGTTTTCTGGTAAAATGTCTGGCTTTTAAATGTTGTTCAAGGATCACACTGAGTGTCTGTGTGAAGTAAGGAATTATATTCTCACATTTTTCAATAATGTCACCTGTGTCTGCTGACAGTTTGCCTCTATTAGCTTAAAGGGTACTCTGTGCTTGTGTATCATCTCACTCTGTGCCTGTGTGTTATCTCACTCTGTGCCTGCCCTATCTCTCTCTTTGTGTGTGTCATTTGTCTGTTTGCGTGTGTCTCATCTCACTCTGGTAAATGTTTTTTGGTAAAATGTATGGCTTGTAAATTTTGGTCAAGGATCACACTGAGCGTCTGTGTGAAGTAAGGAATTATATTCTCACATTTTTCAATAATGTCATCTCTGTCTGCTGACAGTTTGCCTCTCTTAGCTTAAAGGGTACTCTGTGCCCGTGTCTCATGTCACTTTGCACCTGCCCAATCTCTCAATTTCAGTGTGTCAGTTCTCTCTTTGTGTGTGTCTCATGTCACTCTAATAAATGTTTTCTGGTAAAATGTCTGGCTTTTAAATTTTGGTCAAGGATCACACTGAGTGTCTGTGTGAAGTAAGGAATTATATTCTCACATTTTTCAATAATGTCATCTCTGTCTGCTGACAGTTTGCCTCTCTTAGCTTCAAGGGTACTCTGTGCCCGTGTCTCATGTCACTTTGCACCTGCCCAATCTCTCAATTTCAGTGTGTCAGTTCTCTCTTTGTGTGTGTCTCATGTCACTCTAATAAATGTTTTCTGGTAAAATGTCTGGCTTTTAAATTTTGGTCAAGGATCACACTGAGTGTCTGTGTGAAGTAAGGAATTATATTTTCACATTTTTCAATAATGTCACCTGTGTCTGCTGACAGTTTGCCTTTCTTAGCTTAAAGGGTACTCTGTGCCTTTTTCTCTTGTCACTTTTCACCTGCCCAATCTCTCTCTTTCTGTGTGTCATTTCTCTCTTTGTGTGTGTCTCATGTCACTCTGGTAAATGTTTTCTGGTAAAATGTCTGGCTTTTAAATGTTGTTCAAGGATCACACTGAGTGTCTGTGTGAAGTAAGGAATTATATTCTCACATTTTTCAATAATGTCACCTGTGTCTGCTGACAGTTTGCCTCTATTATCTTAAAGGGTACTCTGTGCTTGTGTATCATCTCACTCTGTGCCTGTGTGTTATCTCACTCTGTGCCTGCCCTATCTCTCTTTTTGTGTGTGTCATTTGTCTGTTTGCGTGTGTCTCATCTCACTCTGGTAAATGTTTTTTGGTAAAATGTCTGGCTTTTAAATCTTGGTCAAGGATCACACTGAGTGTCTGTGTGAAGTAAGGAATTATATTCTCATATTTTTCAATAATGTCATCTCTGTCTGCTGACAGTTTGCCTCTCTTAGCTTAAACGGTACTCTGTGCCTTTTTCTCATGTCACTTTTCACCTGCCCAATCTTTCTCTTTCTGTGTGTCATTTCTCTCTTTGTGTGTGTCTCATGTCACTCTGGTAAATGTTTTCTGGTAAAATGTCTGGCTTTTAAATCTTGGTCAAGGATCACACTGAGTGTCTGTGTGAAGTAAGGAATTATATTCTCATATTTCTCAATAATGTCACCTGTGTCTGCTGACAGTTTGCCTCTCTTAGCTTAAAGGGTACTCTGTGCCTGTGTCTCATGTCACTTTGCACCTGCTGAATCTCTCTCTTTCTGTGTGTCATTTCTCTCTTTGTGTGTGTCTCATGTCACTCTGATAAATGTTTTCTGGTAAAATGTCTGGCTTTTAAATGTTGGTCAAGGATCACACTGAGTGTCTGTGTGAAGTAAGGAATTATATTCTCACATTTTTCAATAATGTCACCTGTGTCTGCTGACAGTTTGCCTTTCTTAGCTTAAAGGGTACTCTGTGCATGTGTCTCATGTCACTTTGCACCTGCCCAATCTCTCTCTTTCTATGTGTCATTTCTCTCTTTGTGTGTGTCATTTCTCTCTTTGTGTGTGTCTCATGTCACTCTGGTAAATGTTTTCTAGTAAAATGTCTAGCTTTTAAATGTTGGTCAAGGATCACACTGAGTGTCTGTGTGAAGTAAGGAATTATATTCTCACATTTTTCAATAATGTCACTGTGTCTGCGGACAATTTGTCTCTCTTGGCTTAAAGGGTACTCTGTGCCTGTGTCTCATGTCACTTTGCACCTGCCCAATCTCTCTCTTTCTGGTTGTCATTTCTCTCTTTGTGTGTGTCTCATGTCACTCTGGTAAATGTTTTCTGGTAAAATGTCTGGCTTTTAAATTTTGGTCAAGGAGCACACTAAGTGTCTGTGTGAAGTAAGGAATTATATTCGCACATTTTTCAATAATGTCACCTGTGTCTGCTGACAGTTTGCCTCTCCTAGCTTAAAGGGTACTCTGTGCCTGTGTCTCATGTCAGTTTGCACCTGCCCAATCTCTCTCTTTCTGTGTGTCATTTCTCTCTTTGTGTGTGTCTCATGTCACTCTGGTAAATGTTTTCTGGTAAATTGTCTGGCTTTTAAATGTTGTTCAAGGATCACACTGAGTGTCTGTGTGAAGTAAGAAATTATATTCTCACATTTTTCAATAATGTCACCTGTGTCTGCTGACAGTTTGCCTTTCTTAGCTTAAAGGGTACTCTGTGCCTGTGTCTCATGTCACTTTGCACCTGCCCAACCTCTCTCTTTCTGTGTGTCATTTCTCTCGTTGTGTGTGTCCTATGTCACTCTGGTAAATGTTTTCTGGCAAAATGTCTGGCTTTTAAATTTTGGTCAAGGATCACACTGAGTGTCTGAGTGAAGTAATGAATTATCTTCTCATATTTTTCAATAATGTCACCTGTGTTTGCTGACAGTTTGCCTCTCTTAGCTTAAAGGTTACTCTGTGCCTGTGTCTCATGTCACTTTGCACCTGCCCAATCTCTCTCTTTCTGTGTGTCATTTTTCTCTTTGTGTGTGTCTCATGTCACTCTGGTAAATGTGTTCTGGTAAAATGTCTGGCTTTTAAATTGTGGTCAAGGATCACACTGAGTGTCTGTGTGAAGTAAGGAATTATATTCTCACATTTTTCAATAATGTTACTGTGTCTGCTGACAATTTGCCTCTCTTAGCTTAAAGGGTACTCTGTGCCTGTGTCTCATGTCACTTTGCACCTGCCCAATCTCTCTCTTTCTGTGTGTCATTTCTCTCTTTGTGTGTGTCTCATGTCACTCTGATAAATGTTTTCAGGTAAAATGTCTGGCTTTTAAATTTTGGTCAAGGATCACACTGAGTGTCTGTGTGAAGTAAGGAATTATATTCTCACATTTTTCAACAATGTCACCAGTGTCTGCTGACAGTTTGCCTTTCTTATCTTAAAGGGTACTCTGTGCCTGTGTCTCATGTCACTTTGCACCTGCCCAATCTCTCTCTTTCTGTGTGTCATTTCTCTCTTTGTGTGTGTCATTTCTCTCTTTGTGTGTGTCCCATGTCACTCTGGTAAATGTTTTCTAGTAAAATGTCTAGCTTTTAAATTTTGCTCAAGGATCACACTGAGTGTCTGTGTGAAGTAAGGAATTATATTCTCACATTTTTCAATAATGTCACTGTGTCTGCGGACAATTTGTCTCTCTTAGCTTAAAGGGTACTCTGTGCCTGTGTCTCATGTCACTTTGCACCTGCCCAATCTCTCTCTTTCTGTGTGTCATTTCTCTCTTTGTGTGTGTCTCATGTCACTCTGGTAAATGTTTTCTGGTAAAATGTCTGGCTTTTAAATTTTGGTCAAGGAGCACACTAAGTGTCTGTGTGAAGTAAGGAATTATATTTGCACATTTTTCAATAATGTCACCTGTGTCTGCTGACAGTTTGCCTCTCCAAGCTTAAAGGGTACTCTGTGCCTGTGTCTCATGTCAGTTTGCACCTGCCCAATCTCTCTCTTTCTGTGTGTCATTTCTCTCTTTGTGTGTGTCTCATGTCACTCTGTTAAATGTTTTCTGGTAAAATATCTGGCTTTTAAATGTTGTTCAAGGATCACACTGAGTGTCTGTGTGAAGTAAGGAATTATATTCTCACATTTTTCAATAATGTCACTTGTGTCTGCTGACAGTTTGCCTTTCTTAGCTTAAAGGGTACTCTGTGCCTGTGTCTCATGTCACTTTGCACCTGCCCAACCTCTCTCTTTCTGTGTGTCATTTCTCTCTTTGTGTGTGTCCTATGTCACTCTGGTAAATGTTTTCTGGTAAAAGTCTGGCTTTTAAATTTTGGTCAAGGATCACACTGAGTGTCTGAGTGAAGTAATGAATTATATTCTCACATTTTTCAATAATGTCACCTGTGTTTGCTGACAGTTTGCCTCTCTTAGCTTAAAGGGTACTCTGTGCCTGTGTCTCATGTCACTTTGCACCTGCTCAATCTCTCTCTTTCTGTGTGTCATTTCTCTCTTTGTGTGTGTCTCATGTCACTCTGGTAAATGTTTTCTGGTAAAATGTCTGGCTTTTAAATTTTGGTCAAGGATCACACTGAGTGTCTGTGTGAAGTAAGGAATTATATTCTCACATTTTTCAATAATGTCACTGTGTCTGCTGACAATTTGCCTCTCTTAGCTTAAAGGGTACTCTGTGCCTGTGTCTCATGTCACTTTACACCTGCCCAATCTCTCTCTTTTTGTGTGTCATTTCTCTCTTTGTGTGTGTCTCATGTCACTCTGATAAATGTTTTCTGGTAAAATGTCTGGCTTTTAAATTTTGGTCAAGGATCACACTGAGTGTCTGTGTGAATTAAGGAATTATATTCTCACATTTTTCAATAAGGTCACCTGTGTCTGCTGACAGTTTGCCTTTCTTAGCTTAAAGGGTACTCTGTGCCTGTGTCTCATGTCTCTTTGCACCTGCCCAATCTCTCTCTTTCTGTGTGTCATTTCTCTCTTTGTGTGTGTCTCATGTCACTCTGGTAAAAGTTTTTCGGGTAAAATGTCTGGCTTTTAAATTTTGGTCAAGGATCACACTGAGTGTCTGAGTGAAGTAATGAATTATTTTCTCACATTTTTCAATAATGTCACCTGTGTCTGCTGTCAGTTTGCCTCTCTTAGCTTAAAGGGTACTCTGTGCCTGTGCCTCATGCCACTTTGCACCTGCCCAATCGCTCTCTTTCTGTGTGTCATTTCTCTCTATGTGTGTGTCTCATGTCACTCTGGTAAATGTTTTCTGGTAAAATGTCTGGCTTTTAAATTTTGGTCAAGGATCGCACTGAGTGTCTGTGTGAAGTAAGGAATTATATTCTCATATTTTTCAATGATGTCACCTGTGTCTGCTGACAGTTTGCCTCTCTTAGCTTAAAGGGTACCCTGTGCCGTTGTCTCATGTCACTTTGCACCTGCCCAATCTCTCATTTTCTGTGTGTCATTTCTCTCTTTGTGTGTGTCATTTCTCTCTTTGTGTGTGTCTCATGTCACTCTGGTAAATGTTTTCTGGTAAAATGTCTGGCTTTTAAATTTTGGTCAAGGATCACACTGAGTGTCTGTGTGAAGTAAGAATTATATTCTCACATTTTTCAATAATGTCACCTGTGTCTGCTGACAGTTTGCCTCTCTTAGCTTAAAGGGTACTCTGTGCCTGTGTCTCATGTCACTTTACACCTGCCCAATCTCTCTCTTTTTGTGTGTCATTTCTCTCTTTGTGTGTGTCTCATGTCACTCTGATAAATGTTTTCTGGTAAAATGTCTGGCTTTTAAATTTTGGTCAAGGATCACACTGAGTGTCTGTGTGAAATAAGGAATTATCAGGCAGATGCATCAAAGAAAATACCGGGAGCAAACGGGCAGATTCTCAGAATCTGGCCGTTTGCTCCCGGTATTTTTGCATTTGGGATGCATCATCCCAAATGCAGAAATCGCAATTTAAGGAATCTCTAAATAGTGATTCCTTAAATTGCTCATGCATTTAAGGAATCCCAAAATGAGATTCCTTAAATGTAATGCATGAAACCCAAAAAATAGCGAATTCGCAAATAGGGGGAGCAAATTACCATGAAGTTGAACTTCGTGGTAATTTGCTAAAACTTTGAAAAATGCACTTTAGTGCATTTTTCAAAGTTACATGTTGCGCACACACATGCCCTTAGGGCATGTGTGTGTGTAACATTTGTGCACAGGTCCATTTCAGGGGTGCAACAGGGTGTCCTTTGGACACCCTGGAACCCTTGAAATAGCGGAACATTAGTGATTCGGTAATAGCTAATCGCTAATAAGGAATGGCTTAAAGGCCCATAGGAATGAATGGGAAAGCTATTCCTTATTAGCGATTAGCTAATACCGAATCGCTAATAAGGAATCTGTAGGAATCGCTAATAACATTACGATTCCTACATGCATCCCGTTTTGCGAGTCTTTAATAGCGATTCCTTAAAATTCGCTATTAAGGACTCGCAAAACATAACTTTGATGCATCTGCCAGTATATTGTCACATTTTTCAATAATGTCACCTGTGTCTGCTGACAGTTTGCATCTCTAAGCTTAAAAGGTACTCTGTGCCTGTGTCTCACCTCACTCTGTGCCTGTGTGTCATCTCACTCTGTGCCTGCGCCATCTCTCTCTCTTTGTGTGTGTCATTTGTCTATTTCCGTGTCTCATCTCTCTCTGGTAAATGTTTTATGGTAAAAAGTATGGCTTTAACATTTTTTACCAGGATCATACGGAGTGTCTGTGTGAAATAAGGAATTATATTTTTTACATTTTTCAATAATGTCACCTGTGTCTGCTGACAGTTTGCCTCTATTAGCTTAAAGGGTACTCTGTGCTTGTGTATCATCTCACTCTGTGCCTGTGTGTTATCTCACTCTGTGCCTGCCCTATCTCTCTTTTTGTGTGTGTCATTTGTCTGTTTGCGTGTGTCTCATCTCACTCTAGTAAATGTTTTTTGGTAAAATGTATGGCTTTTAAATTTTGGTCAAGGATCACACTGAGTGACTCTGTGAAATAAGGAATTATATTTATCGACAAATGTGAAAATATTATTTCTTATTTCACACAGACACTTAGGGGCCGATTAGGATGGAGGATTTTCCGCCTCCTCCGGGCCGGCGGAAGCCACCTCCGGCCCGGAGGAGGCGGAAAATCCTCTGCGGAGTCACCAAAGACCCACCGCCGCATTACGATGGCTGGTGGGTCTTGGTTTCTGTCCGCTGCTTTTCCGCCGCGGTCGGATTACAACCGCGGCGGAAAAGCTCTCATTTGGCTGGCAGTGTCTATCAGACACCGCCAGCCAAATTAGGAAACATTTGTAAACATGCTTTTCCGCTGCGGTTTTTCCGCCGTGGAAAAGCATGTGTACTTTTGATTTTGGGGGCCCGTTGCGGGCCCCCAGGGTGTGGACGGGTGGGGGGTGCACAAGGGGGGTACCTATGGTACCCCCCAGCATTTACATGCACAAAGCGGCAGGCACCGCGCGGTGCCTGCCGCTTTTTGCATGTAAATGTAAAACATGCACTTTTAACATTGCGGCGGGTGCTGCTTGAAGCAGCACCCGCCGCAATGTTAAATATCCAGGATGTGACCGCCAGGGTGGCAGTCACATCCTAATTTGCACGGAGGGACCGCCGCAGCCCATGCGGACGGTCCCTCCACCTCTGGGATGGCGGACGGACGCAAGTCCGTCCGCCATCCTAATCGGCCCCTCAGTGTGATCCTTGTCAAAAATGTTAAAGACATACTTTTTACCATAAAACATTTACCAGAGTGACATTAGACACACGCAAAGAGAGAAATAATACACACAAAGAGAGAGATGGGACAGGTACAAACTGACATGAGACACAGGCAGAGAGAACCCTTTAAGCTAAGAGAGGCAAACTGTCAGCAGACACAGGTGACATATAGAAAAATGTGAAAATATAATTCCTTATTTCATACAGACACTCAGTGTGATCCTTGTCAAAAATGTTAAAGCCATACATTATACCAAATGACACACACAAAGAGAGAGATGGGGCAGGCACAGAGTAAGGTGACACACAGGCACAGAGTGAGGTGAGACACAGGCACAAAGTACCCTTTAACCTTAGCGATGCAAACTGTGAGCAGACACAGGTGACATTATTGACAAATGTGAAAATATAATTCCTTATTTCACACAGACACTCAGTGTGATCCTTGTCAAAAAAAATAAAGCCATACATTTTGCCAAAAAACATTTACCAGAGTGAGATGAGACATACGCAAACAGACAAATGACACACACAAACAGAGAGAGATAGGGCAGGCACAGAGTGAAATGACACACAGGCACAGAGTTAGATGAGACACAGGCTCAGAGTGAGATGAGACACAGGCACAGAGTGAGATGAGACACAGGCATAGAGTGAGATGAGACACACAAAGAGAGAAATGACACACACAAAGAGAGAGATGGGGCAGGTACAGACTGAGATGAGACACAGGCACAGAGTGAGATGAGACACAGGCACAGAGTGAGATGAGACACAGGCACAGAGTGACATAAGACACAGGCACAGAGTGTGATGGTGCAGGCAGAGAGTGAGATTAATAATGAAACGGTACTGCACTGTTGCTGTGACACAGTTGCTGTGGTACAAACTTACTTATGTTGTAAACTAGTGTTTATATCGTTTACTTATTGTAATTGCTATGTAGTATGTTTGTAGTGGTGTATAATATGTTATTTTTTCTTTACCACAGATTGTAATCATCTATAGAAAGATAAAAGAATATGCCGACGAAGGAAAGACGACAAAAAATATATAAACATGATTTATGGTCCAAGAAAACACAAATAGAAGATTCATCGAAAACACAATCTTCAGTGAAAAAAAAAGAATGCTCCTGGTAAGCAAACAAAGTACTTTTTAAGGAAGTTAATGAAATGTAAAAAAAAAAAGATGTTCTTTCAAAGAAAAAACAAACATGTCTAAATACAAATAAAAAACTGTGCCCCTCAAAAAATGTTAGAGCTGTAGCAGGAGATGATATTCTCTATAGCACTAGACGGGGAAATCAATTTATTGACATTCGTAGACGAATGTTTTATAACAGAATTATTTTAAATTTATTAAAAAATGTAAAGATGTATCAAAAGAAGAGTGCTTTTTACAAGAAAAAAAGCAGCATAGTGAAGATTGTGGATCAGGCATTTAAAGTGAAAAATAAATTATACGGTTTAGTAATGAATAGAATTCGTACACTAGATAAGGTAATCACTGTTTTCAATTCAAAATGTAAGTGGAAAAGAGTAATTAATCGGACTCATTTTTGTGATGTTTTTTCTGGAGAATGGAAGCATAGTTCAAGTTGTGAGCCATTTTTTAATGAAGAACGTTACTTTCAGGATAATGATTTGGTGCATGCAGTTGACACCAGTGGTCGAGCATATGAGGTGAAGGACGGTTGTCCGGTTGAAAAAGAAAAAATTGTGTCTAGAAATACAGAAGAGGTGTTAGCTGATGAAGTTTTAGGGAGATGTCCTAAGGCTTCAGTGTATACTTGGAATTGTACTAGTATTTGTAGTGTGCGACAGGATTCAATTGATTCGTTTCTCAGTTTCTTACGGACATATACTAAGAAAAGTCTAAAACAAAAGATGAAGATTTTGCAAGAGTTAGATCCTTGTAGAGTGAGAGAAAAAACAGGTTTGCATGGGCATTCACTGGCTTGTCTGTCAAGAAAAGTATGTCAGAGTGTTTTTCACCATTTTATGATGTTAGCAGTGCATCATAATAAAGTGAGGAAATTAGTGAGAAGGTTGTATTATGCAAAAAGTCCAGCACTTAAGCTACAACAGTTAAACAGTGCTCTTTTGCATGGAACTGAATTAGATGTGAAGAACATTTGTGAAGAAATTGAGTTTTGTTACTTTGGTGAAAAAGAGGACAGTGCAGAAACTGATACAGTAATAGAAGGTGATGTGGAAGAGAATGTAGAGATTTCAAGTACAGAAAAATTTGAACATGAAATTACAAAGTTAAAGGTCAATTCAAGTGAAAGGCCTAATTTTACTTGTGTGTGTTGTCGACGAGCTCATTTTAAGAATCAGACTAGATTAGTTGATTTATATGTAAAAAGCGAAATGGAAAATAATGATGAGTGGAAGGATTTTGCAACTTATTTGTTGGTAGAAAATTGTTTTGATTTGGGTTCTGATCAACGTATTTGTAAATATTGTTATAATAAATTAAATGAAAACAGAATGCCTGCTACAGCTGTTCATAATAATCTGGAGTTGGTAGACATTCCTTCTGAATTGATGGATTTAAATACCTATGAGTCTATTCTGATTCAATGTGTGCATCCTTTTCAGGCTATTGTTCGCATGGAGCCTAAGACAGGGAAATTGCCTCCGTCAGATTTACAGTGAGGATTAAAGGGAAGAGTTGTTTATTTGCCTCTAGATTTTAAGAAAAATATTGATACAATTGGTGTAGAAAAAGTAGAAGAGGAACCTCTGGCTATTCTAGTTAATGGTGTTCTAACAAAGAGTAAAAAAATCTGGCAAGAATTAGTGGATGTTAGGAAAGTCAAAAAGGCAACGTTGTATTTGGCAAAAAATAATCACTACTACAAAAATGTATATGTTGGAGAATAGGAAACAACTGTAGAAGAGGACAGTGATTTCTCAGCTGGGCAAATTGAAAAAGTTGATGTCTCTAGAAGTGAAGAAATTTATGAACATTATAGTGTTCATCCATTGTATTCCAAAGAAGTAATGGGGAATGCTATTGACTTGTTTCAAATGAAAGAAGCAAAAGGAAGTCCCATTAGTGTATGGGAAGAAAGTTTGGAAGCTTGTTGTTTTCCACAGTTATTTCCAACAGGTCAAGGTGGATGATATGACGACCGACCTGTTCAAATTCCTGCATCTGAATACCGGACCTTAAGATTATATGCAGAAGATCCAAGGTTTCGTCAATGCATTCCATATTTGTTCCATCTACTGTTTGAGAGTGACTTGTCTGGACTTTCTTATGCTGCGACCATATACTGAAAAGTGGAGTACATCTACAAAATGTTTCGGCAAGGGTCTTTATGGATAAAGTCAAACTGCAAAACAGTGTTTTGGAATCTCAGCTAATTAATCTCATGGCATGTCATTGTGGCACTAATGAGTATTGGTACCGTCGTCATGGGGAATTGAAATGTATGCTAAGAAACTTAGGAACTCCTACATGGTTCATCACTCTTAGTTGTGCTGAGTATGCTTGGGAAGACTTACTTCAATTTCTACGAGAGGCAAATAAAAACATTGAAAATATTGAATACAAGACACCTGGAGAACTGTGCTCTTTGGATCCAGTTAATGTATGCAGGTATTTCAATCATAGGTTTGAAGCTATGATGGGTTTTTTTACAAACAAAAAAAATCCTCCGCTTGGAGAGGTTTTGGATTTCTTTTGGAGAAAGGAGTATCAAGCAAGAGGTGCTCCTCACATACATAAGCTGCTATGGATTAAAGATGCACCCAAATTTGGAACAGATTCAGATGAGAAAGTGATGAGTTTCATTGAACAGTATTCTACATGTGCTGTTCTGAAAAGTACAGAAGAAAACAATTTAAGACATCAAGTTTTACGCTTTCAAACCCATCGTTGTGGAAAATACTGTCGTCGAAAATACAAATCCAAGGACAAGTTCTACACAAAATGTCGTTTTGCATTTCCACGTCCAGTAACATCGAAAGGAAGAGTGAACAAATTTATGTGTTCTCTGCGACATACTGTGACAAGAAAATCACCGAAAAATACATACAACCTAAGAAGAAATGAAGAGTCCAAATACATAAATGACTACAACCCAGTCATTTTGTCCATGTGGAATGCTAACATGGATATTCAATATGTTGCTGACAACTCTATTGCTGTGGCTCGATATGTGACGTCTTACATCACAAAATCAGAAAAGACGGAACTGATGGAAATGTGGGAGGAAATTTCACATGAAAAGAGTCTAAGTAAGAATTATACACTTACAGTCTGAAGATGTTGTTGCATCGAGAAATTGGAGCATATGAATGTTCTGATCGGTTATCATCAGCAAGTCTATATGCCAAATCTAGAACATTCATTTGGGTGAGTCTAGGTCTTGCTGCAACACGAAACCGAGTTTTGAAATCTGTACAAGAAATTGAGTATTTGGCGGAGAAAGAACCAAACAGTACAGATATTTTGAAGACAAACATGTTGGATACATACTATCCAAATAGATGTAGTCATCTTGAGAACGTTTGTCTCTATGAAGTTCTGCAAACCTATACTTTTAAGAGGAACATCACAGAAGATATCAATAAAGGTGTATATGCTGTAATTGGATGTGAAGGCTGTCTAGTGAAACAAAGAAAAGGCCATTTGAATAATCATCGAAAATTGAGTTGTGAATCTCCAGACAAAAGGGAATTTTACTATTTAGCTCTTTTGCAACTCTTTAAGCCATGGCGTACAGAAGAGGAACTACTTGGAGATTTTCTTACTTATGAAGATTCGTTCAATGCAATCAAGGATACCATAGAATGTCCTGTTTTTTCAAATTATCTGCAAATGTTAAACGAGGAAATACAGCAAGAAGCTACAATTGCAGCCGAGATTGCTAGAGACAGTTCTCAAGACAGTCAGAGTTCTGCTTCATTGAGTCAGGATCCTTTAGGAGGACCAATTATCCAAAATGAAGCTGTCAGTGCCATGGATGAAGTGGAAAGAGCCATGGAACAAGCTCAGGAGGATGTAGTTAACTTAGAAGATTTGGAAAAAGAACTAAACGTTGAGCAGAGACAAATATATGATGAAGTCACAGAACAGATTGAGCATGGTTTATGTCATGAGAAAAAAGAGTGCTCATGTACATCATTTATACTTAACCGACTGTACGTGAGTGGAGAAGCAGGAACTGGAAAAAGTTTTCTGATTAAAGCAATTGTAACTTATCTGCAGAAAAGAACGGAGTCATCGCTGTCTTGTGTTGTTACCGCTCCAACTGAGTTGGCAGCACATAACATTAAAGGGATTACTTTACATCGTTTATTGATGCTGCCAGTAGAGCATGATAATAGATTACAATACCACAAGCTATCTGGAGAAGCTTGTTGTGAAGTTTCAAGAGTCCTAAAGAAAATGAAACTTCTTATCATTGATGAGGTAAGCATGGTATCAAATGTAATGCTTGCTTTTGTGCATTTAAGAATGCAAGAAATTCTTAAAACAGAGTATGATGTGTTATTTGGAGGCAAACACATCATTGTTTTTGGAGATCTACTGCAGCTAACTCCAGTGAAAGGACAGCCAGTGTTTAAAAGGCTTACACATGAAGATACAAGGAAGTGCCTAGGAAGCATTGGAAATGTTAACATATGGTTACATTTCAAATATGCAGAACTGCTTCAAAATATGCGACAAGCAAAGGATGAAGATTGTAAAAATATTCTACAAGATGTAAGAATTGAAAAAGTAAGTGATCATGGCAAAGAAGCTTTACATGCACGATTAATTTCAAATGTGTTTCCAAACTAAAACATTCTCCTAGAGAATATTTTTAAGAAAATTCCTGAAAACAAATCTGTCATATGCTTGATGCCAACTCTGCAAGAATGTTCAATCTTCAACAACAAAATGTTAAAGTTAGAAAATCAAGAGATTGTGAAACTGGAAGCTATTGATAAAACAGAGCATGAAGGAGCAACTATTATTTTGTCAGAAAAGTTGAAATCAAAATTGGATTCTTTAGAGAAGACAATATCTAAAACTGCTGGTTTGGAAAAGACTCTGTATGCATCTTTAAATTGTCGAATAATTGTATTCCGTAATTTACATGTGGAAAGAGGTTTAGTAAATGGAGCAATGGGTCATGTTGTTGATTTTGTGAATTACCGACATAGAGCTGGAATTGAATTTATAAAAATAAAATTTGATGGTATTGAAGAAATACAACAAATCAGTCGTTGTTCTGCTCGATTTTTGCTTGTGAAAGATTTATATGTCCGCCGAAAACAGTTTCCTGTTTCTTTGGCATATGCAGTGACTATTCATAAATCTCAAGGTTTAAGTGTAGATAGTGCTTTGGTGAATATTGGAAGTTCTGTGTTCAAGGAGGGTATGGCATATGTTGCTTTATCTTGAGTCAGAACTTTATCTGGATTGTATTTGATTGATTTTGACGAGACAAAGATTAGTGCAGATCTAAATTGTGTAAAAGAATATAATAGGTTAAGAATAGAGTATGCTCCAAATGTACCTCAATATCCTCTATTTGAAAAGTGTGTAGTAGGCCGAAAAAGAAGAAATGAGAAAAATTGTAGTGAAGTTGTAGCAAAAAGAAAAAAAGTAGATGAATCGGTAATTGTAAGCAAAAAGGAAAAGGATTCAGTTAAAGATGTTGTTGGATTTCAGTTTGAAAACAGTTCTGGTGTCAACTGCTATGCTAATGTAGTGGTTAATGGGTTTTTTTTCTCCAAACTGTACAAGAACAGATTGCTGAAAATCGGGATCAAAGATTTTGTTGTTTGTTGAATTCTGTGTTTGAGAAATGTAGCAGTGATAGAACAAAAATACAAAGTGTTTCTGAAATTCAAAATGTTTTAGACATATGTTCTGGTCTAAATCAATTTTCACAGAATATTCAGCAAGATTGTCAGGAATTTCTAATGTATATGCTTGATGTATTGCAAGATGAAGGTGTAGATGTAGAAAATCTTTTTGGCCTTTCTTATAAATGGCAGCATAACTGCGAAAATTGTTCCTTTTCAAGTACTACTATAATAGACACTGAAAGATTTATATATTTGACTTTACCAGACTGCAAATCAGTGTCTTTTAATAATCTAGTTAGAGAAGCAAATCAAAACATGGTCTGTACTCAATGTAAATCTGCAATGCTATCAACATTATTTATACAAAGATATGGACAGTATGTAATTTTAATGTTCCAACGATGTAGACCTGATGGAACTAAATTGACAACTTTAATTAAAAATGTTGTGGCTTCTCAATTATCAATTTCAGGAAGAACCTTTGCAACTGCAGCAATTATTTACCATGATGGTCCTTCGACAACATCAGGACATTACACAGCTTATTCAAAATGTCAAAAAGGCTGGAATAATTGTAATGATACTCAATTGACTTTCAAATAATGTTTGCCTTCTGACTTACAAAATTTTTACCTAGTATTCTTACAACCGAAATTTTAGGAAAGGTAATTGGCCTATGAAGATTGGAGCAGTTAATAAAAGTTAGTCTGCTGTTCAAAATTACTTCGTGAGTGAGATTGATTAAGATATTAAAAAACTTGTAGTTCTCATAGAGGTAGTGTAAGTGTATGACATAGTGAGTGATATCAGTATTTTAGGAAATGTTAATCATGAGTGAGTCAGAGGTGGAAATATAACTATTGTTTCATGATGTAAAAGATGTTAAAGCTTTTCTTTCAGAAACTCAGGTTAATGGAAGTTTAAGAATACTATTGAGTAATTTTCAAAGAAAAGGACTTTCCATATACTATTTGGCCTCGTGGAAAAGTGCGTGGATCAAGAGTGAGTTAAGATATGTTTTTTCTAAGTTTTTCATTATTTATTGAAACGTTGTATGGGTTTTTTAAACACAATCTTTTTGACTGTGTTTTTTTTGCCCACTGTCATATGATGAGTAGTATTGAAGTCACTGTTTTAAGTGAAATTCAATATATTCTGAGAACAGCAAAAATAAACCATATAACATGTTGTACAAGTTATTTAGTTTTTTGTATTATGAAATGTATATTATACTCCCCTTGTCTCACGCTCACTCACCTTTTTCCACCCTCTATCACCCCTCTTAACTCACCCTCACTGCCCTTCTCTCACCCTCCCTCACCCCCGTTCCTTTACTCCACTTCCCTCCCTTATCCTCATTCCCCATCATAAACTGCCCTTCCCCTCACTCTGCTCCCACATTCACCTTTTCACGGTCCCTCTGCTTCACTCGCCTTCCCCTTCTTTCCTTCCTTTACTCCCTCAGTCATTCTCCTTCCCTTACTCAAATTACTCCACTTTACTCACTCCTTGTCTCACTCCCTCTGTCCTGTCACATCCTCACTCCTCTTCGCTCATTCCCTCTCTGTTACCTTCAATCCCATTGTCCCCTCACTGTCTTACGCCCCTACATTCACCCTCACTCACCTTCCATCCCTCATTGTCATGAATCCACCCTCACTCACTCTTCCTTCCCTGTCACTCACTCCCCTTTCCTTAGTCCCCTTTCTTCCTTTAGTTTTCCTAACTCACATTCCTATAGTATCTTACTCACCTTCACTTCATTTCTCTCTCCTTCTCTTCCTCTCTGTCACTGAATGTATCCATCTGATTATCCTCTTAGTAATTTGCTCTCCCTCTATTTCTTTTTCACTCTCTCTAACCTTCACCATTCCTTTGTTTTCCTTTCTGTATCCTTGACTCCTACTTTATCTCTTACTACCCTTTTATGATTTTTAATCTCCTGCCTTGTCTCTTGTATTGTGAAATATATATTGTAAATATTATAACTCACTTTTTTTTTCTCTTCCACAGATATTGGAAGAGGTGTGGCGCCGCGGCCAGGGCGACTGACACTGGAATCTGGGGACCACGGTTCGATCCCCGGCTCCGGCGGCAGGTTAGCCCAGCACCATGTGACTCTGGGCAATAGCTCGCTTAATCTTCCCGACGGCCCCCAGCGCCTAGAGACCCTTACGGGTGATTGTGCGCTTTTCAAATGTGGACTTTACTTTATATTAAATTTAGTAAAAATATGTAATTAAGTTACATTACTTATAAGGTAAGTTTGACATACAAAATGTACTTTCTCATCACTCTTTTCCTTAACCTCCCTACTCTTCTCTCAACCACCCACACCCCTGTTCCCTTACTGCGCTTCCCTCACTTATTTTCAATCCGCATGTTTACTCCCCTTTCCCTCACTCCTCTCCGACACTCACCTTCTTTCAGACCTCCTGCTTTACTTCCCTTCCTCTCTCTTCCCTTCCTTCGCTCCTTCACTCTTTTCCCTTCACTTACTCTCCTTACTCCACTTCACTAACTCCTTCTCTCACTCCCTCTGTCCTCTTACTTCCTCACTCCCCTTCTCTCACTCTCTCTCTCTTACCCCCATTCCCTCTGTCCTCTTAGTCTCTCACTCCTCTTCTGTCACGCTCACTCCCTATAACTCAGCCACACTCCCTCACTTATCTTTCTTTGCTCCCTCACTCGGTTCCTTTCTGTCACTCTTTCCTTTACTACCTCTATCCCCTCACTTCCTCACTCTCCTTGTCTTACCCTCACTCACTTTTATCCACCCTCTTTCATCCCTCTTTACTCATGCTCTCTGCCGTTCTTTCACCCCCGTTCCCTTAGTCTGGTTCCCTCACTACCCCTCATTCCCTATCTTTCTCTCCCTTTCCCTTTACTTTCATCCCCCACTCACCTTCTCTCAGTACCTATGCTTCAGGCCTCTTCCCCTCTATTCTCTTCCTTCGCTCACTCACTCATTCCCCTTCCCTCACTCTGTCCTGTCACATCCTCATTCTCCTTCCCTCACTCCCTCTCTCTTAGCTTTACTACCTCCGTCCCCTCACTCTGTCACTCCTCTTCTGTCACCCTCACTCCCTATAACTCTCCTACACTCCCTCACTTACCTTTCTGTGCTCCCTCACTCAGTCCCCTTCTCTTACTCTTTCCTTCAGTCCCTCTGTCTCCTCACTCCCTCACTCCCCTTGTCTCATGCTCACTTGCCTTTATCCACCCTCTATCACCCCTCTTTACTCACCCTCACTGCCCTTCTCTCACTCTCCTTCACCCCCGTTTCCTTACTCCACTTCCCTCACTACCTCTCATTCCCCATTCCTTCACTCCCCTTCCCCTCTCTCCCCTACACCACTTACCAGCTCTCAGTCACTCAACTTCAGTCCCCTTCCCCTTCTTTCTATCTTTTGCTCCCTCAGTAATTCCCCTTCCCTTACTCACCTTACTCCACTTCACTCACTCCTTCTCTCACTCTCTCTGTCCTTTCACTTCCTCACTCCCCTTCCCTCACTCCCTCTGTCTTACCCTCACTCTCTCCATTACTCACTCTGTCACTCCCCCTTCACTCACCCTCACTCACCTTGCATTCCTCACTGTCATCAACTCACCTTTACTCACTCCCCTTGTATCATTTGTTCCATGAGTCACTTTCTCCCCTTCATTTAGTCATTTCATCCAAGCAATTATGCAGTACACATTCATTGAAAAAAAGAACGACACAATATGTATGGAATATAGGTCTTTTTGGAGAATTGGAGGTAGTTCTGAAGAGAACTCTTTTTTTTCTTCTTTTTTTGTTTTTAATTTTTTTTTGCAAATTTTCTGAACGTTTTTATATTTTTTTGTTTCTTTTACAGAACAAAAACAAAACTAGGGATTGCGAAATTGCTCAACAGGAGCAAAAAGAAAGGGAAAAATTAGGGATGAAGGGCGCATCGGTGATCCTTTTTCTTCCTAATAATTAATTCTATGCTTTGCTCCCCATAACAAAGCAATTCATCGCAGTACTTGCACACAAATTTCAGGTCTGCAAAGTCCGGCTGCACAACAGGTATTAATCTTCCAGCTTGACTTCCAGAAGGTGTTGGACCACCATTCAAGGTACTGCCGCCATCTCTTGGGGGATTGCATGCCAGGTCCCTGACACTCTCCCGGGCCTAGTTCTGGCGGTGCCTTCTTTGTACATGTCGAATCATAGTGGCGTTGCCAAAACTGTATTTCTTTCTTGGGTTACCACGTGATAGAATTGTGTGACATATTTTGCATTCCACCTTTGGTGCATTGACTTTTTTCTCACCTTCTGGAATGGTAAAAAACTTCCAGATGAAGTGCTCCTTAATTTTTGGCTGAGGAGGGTCCTTATGTAGAAACTCATCAGAGTCACTGATGCTTGGTGCTCTTCCAGCCATTCTTTTCAAAGAATTCAAGAGAAGAAACAGGGAACAGGTCTTGCTCTCTCCAAAGTGAAAGAGGTAGTAAAGGAAATGGGTGGGGTTTTCATTAGTTGTAAAAAAACTGTTAACAACTAATGAAAAGTGTTATTTTAAGGTCACATGATTTGACGCGCCTACACTACGCGCTCCGGAGCGGTTCCGGGTGCGCTTACACGGCACGTACGTAGGCGCTTCCGGGGGCGCTTACATGGCGCATCTGAATGACGTTTAGCTATATTTTCGGAAATGCGTTTAAAGTTAAAATACGGTTATTTAAAATCAAAAATACTACTTTTATAAGTATGCCAGTGAATGTCTTGCATTAATATTTACTTTAAATACATACTTATATATTTTTTTCGCACGCTGGAATAGCGCTTACGCTACGTTTACGGGTGCGTTTAAGGGTGCGCGTACCCTGAGCGCTCCGAGGTAAAATGATAAAAAAAAAACACAGGAAAAATACATTGAAAAATTTATTTTAGAAAAGTATACATTTAAATAATTTTAGAAAAAATATAATAATTAATGGTTATAAAAAACAGCTATTAAAAAAACTTAATAATTCACTTTAAAAATCGTAGGTTACAAACTTGTTATAGTAAGGAATTAGCTTTTAAAAAACCTTTGAAACTCACTGAAAAAACCATAGGTTTAACACTCGTTATAGTTAGGAATTAGCATTTAAAAAACCTTTGAAATACACTGAAAAAACCATAGGTTTCACACCAGTTATGGTTAGCTGAACATTTTACTCATACAAAACCATTGAAATTCCCACGTTATAGTTAGTTGGACTCACTATAACTCGGGCACCCGCGATCCACTGCTGATGATGTCACATATTACATCATTCATGACATGGTCAGTGACATCACTGATGACATCACTGATGACATCTCAAATGACATCACTGATGACATCACTGATGACATGTCAAATGACATCACTGATGACATCACTGATGACATCATCCATGTGATAATATGATGCACCTCCTCACACTCTAATCTAACCTTTGATACATCCAGTGGTGAATACAGACTACCATTCCTGAAACCATTGACACACCAATACCAGTTACTACATACATACACACTCACTGATTCCTAAGTCTACACACACATCCACTCATTCACCCATACAATCACTCATACATACAGTCACTCATTAATACAACACTATCATATGCACTCATACACCTATACAGACACTCACACGCTGCCACTCATCCATGGAGTTACTCACACACCTAGTCAGTCATGCAAAGAATCAATCACACTCCCATTTCCTCATCTATACAGTTATACACACAAAACCTTACTTATTCCAACATTGACTAACACATACTTACTCTCTTTTACAATCACTGATACAAGTACACATTGATCCATACAGTCACTTATGCAATCACAGGCTCTCATGTTTAGTCATTTATATATGCCAACTCTCATATGCACTGTATTTTACATATGTACTTACTTGGACATGTAGCACTGAGATATCCATTCACTCACCAACACACCCAAGCACACAGTCAACCGCCCATACAGTTGTTTTCACATGCACTCTTGAACCCATACACCAAGTGAATCAACTGCTCACACATGTATGCACAGAGTCACACACCTCCTAGCCACCCACACACACTCGCAGCCTCACATACAAATACTTGGGCAACCAATCAATAACTCATATAGCCACTCATATAGCTACTGATCAACACATGCAGCAGCTTACACAACAACAGACATAATGATGCACACATTCAGACAGTTTAGTCACTAACCCATGCATTCAGTAAGACACATTTTCTCACTCACTCATACAGTCAGTCACGCACCTACTAAATCCTTCATCCAGACACTTATACATCCACTCATTCTTCAATATGTAAAACATATTTAAACTTTACAGAAACACAGACACTGGATGATGTCATCAGTGATGTCATCAGTGATGTCATTTGAGATGTCATCCGTGATGTCATCAGTGATGTCACTGACCATGTAATGAATGATGTAATATGTGACTTCATCAGCAGTGGATTGCTGGCGCGCGAGTTATAGTGAGTCCAACTAACTATAACGTGGGAATTTCAATGGTTTTGAATGAGTAAAATGTTCAGCTAACTATAACTGGTGTGAAACCTATGGTTTTATGTTTTTTCAGTGAATGAATATATATATATATATATATATATATATATATATATATATATATATATATATATATATATATATATATATATATATATATATATATATATATATATATATATATATTCACTGAAAAAACCATAGGTTTCAGGCCTTATATAGTTAGGAATCTGCATTTAAAAAACCTTTGAAATTCACTGAAAAAACCATAGGTTTCAGGCCTTATATAGTTAGGAATTAGCATTTAAAAAAACCTTTGAAATTCACTGAAAAAACATAGTTTTCAGGAGTTATATAGTTAGGAATTAGTTTTTAAAAAACCTTTGAAATTCACTCAAAAAACTATAAGTTTTAGTGGTGTTATAGTTAGCTGGACATTTTACTCATACAAAACCAATGAAATTGCTCCTATATAGTTAGCTGTACTAACTATATTTCGCGCACCCGCAATCCACTGCTGATGATGTCACATATTAGATCATTCATGACATGGTCAGTGACATCACTGATGACATCTCAAATGACATCACTGATTCAGTGAATTTCAAAGGATTTTTTAAATGCTAATTCCTAACTATAACTGGTGTGTAACCTATGGTTTTTTCAGTGAATATATATATATATATATAAAATTTCTATGGCAAAATGAAACCCCTCATTTTGTTCCTTTGTCAAATTAAATGTATTAAGTGTTACCACTTTTTTCCAATCAAGATGACCTCAGGTGTGCCATACTTTTGTCATAAGTAAGACTGTTAGCGTTCTAGTTGTTCTTTAGAACACTCTGGGACATTCTGCCATTGGGCTATAGTTGGGCTACATCTGGCTGATATTTGGGCTACATTTGGCCTCTTTTGTCTCTGGTGGCCATCTTGGGAGACTGCATATCAGAATTTTTTTAATGAAATATAAGAGGATTTGAGAAGTCACTCAAAATGTGCCCTAATTTTTCTTTCTTCAGCACTAATCCTAATTTCTATGGCAAAATGAACCCCCTCATTTTGTTCCTTTGCAAATTAAATGTTTTAAGTGTTAGCACTTTATTCCAATCAAGATGACTTCAGGTGTGCCATACTTTTGTCATAAGTAAGACTGTTAGCGCTCTAGTTGTTCTTTAGAACACTCTGGGACATTCTGTCATTGGGCTATAGTTGGGCTAAATCTGGCTGATATTTGGGCTACATTTGTTTTTTTTGGTCTCTGGTGGCCATCTTTGGGCTACATTGGGCTACATTGGGCTACATTTGGGCTCTAACATATATATAGCCCAATGTAGCCCAATATATATTTTTTCAAAGTTAATTTTCGTAAAAACATCTGGCTGATATTTGGGCTACATTTGGCCTCTTTTGTCTCTGGTGGCCATCTGGGGAGACTGCATATCAAATTTTTTTTAATGAAATATAAGAGGATTTGAGAAGTCACTCAAAATGTGCCCTAATTCTTCAGCACTAATCATAATTTCTATGGCAAAATGAACCCCCTCATTTTGTTCCTTTGCAAATTAAATGTTTTAAGTGTTAACACTTTATTCCAATCAAAGTTAATTTTCGTAAAAACCACTGGAGCACATATCTTGAGACATAGCAAAGGCACATCGGGCTACCAGTCCCTACAATGTTGCCAAGTTTGGTGGAAAACCATTCAGCCGTTCGGGCTAAAAGTGAGTCCAACCGCCCTATGGAAATTAACAGGACTGATTCCTGAAACGCGTCAGGCTTTACATGTTTGAAGATTGCTCTGAAAGCATCCAAGGAGCGAGCAGTGAAATGGATCCAAACAAACGTGCTGAATTGAACTTCGTGTGGCTGTGCTTCAATGGGGCTTCCTGTGTTTGAATTTGATGTATATCGGCTGTTGCTCAGTCGAGAAGCGAGGCCCACCTTTGACAGGGTCCGTGCAGGCTCTGAGCTGGGGCTTGCAAACAACGGAACGAAGACAAGAACAGCTCCAATACAGGTGGTGCTGCCTTGCGCACGACTTCACTGCTGCAAAAACGCAATTGGAGAGCTTCCAGCGCACTCTCTACTCCACTTGGTGAACACTTGGTTCCATTTGCAAGGACTGGTGAGTGGCCCCACTGGGGGAGAAGGTCAGCGTACTACAAAGCACAGAATGCTTTGCGGTGTAGCCACGCCCACTGTGGCAGGTGACATTGATTATAAGAGCAGACGCTGCCTGAAATCTGCTCCTCCAGCCCTTCATGAGCAATGCCTCTGAAGAAAGGACTGATTCCTGAAACGCGTCAGGCTTTACATGTTTGAAGATTGCTCTGAAAGCAACCAAGGAGCGAGCAGTGAAATGGATCCAAATAAACGTGCTGAATTGAACTTCGTGTGGCTGTGCTTCAATGGGGCTTCCTGTGTTTGAATTTGATGTATATCGGCTGTTGCCCAGTCGAGAAGAGAGGCCCACCTTTGACAGGGTCCGTGCAGGCTCTGAGCTGGGGCTTGCAAACAACGGATTGAAGACAAGAACAGCTCCAATACAGGTGGTGCTGCCTTGCGCACGACTTCACTGCTGCAAAAACGCAATTGGAGAGCTTCCAGCACACTCTCTACTCCACTTGGTGAACACTTGGTTCCATTTGCAAGGACTGGTGAGTGGCCCCACTGGGGGAAGAAGGTCAGCGTACTACAAAGCACAGAATGCTTTGCGGTGTAGCCACGCCCACTGTGGCAGGTGACATTGATTATAAGAGCAGACGCTGCCTGAAATCTGCTCCTCCAGCCCTTCATGAACAATGCCTCTGAAGAAAGGACTGATTCCTGAAACGCGTCAGGCTTTACATGTTTGAAGTTTGCTCTGAAAGCATCCAAGGAGCGAGCAGTGAAATGGATCCAAATAAACGTGCTGAATTGAACTTCGTGTGGCTGTGCTTCAATGGGGCTTCCTGTGTTTGAATTTGATATATATATATATATATATATATCACAGCTACAAACATCCACGAACCGACTGTTCGTAAGGAAAGCAGCACACGCAGGGGGTGGTTCCACGAAGATTTTATTTGGGAACTTTACAGCATACAATGTATGCTGTAAAGTTCCCAAATAAAATCTTCGTGGAACCACCCCCTGCGTGTGCTGCTTTCCTTACGAACAGTCGGTTCGTGGATGTTTGTAGCTGTGATAAATACAACGGGTACACCCCCGTTTGGCGTGCACCCACTCACGTGTGCAACCGGCTGGTGTTTGGAGCCTTGCATATATATATATATATATATATATATATATATATATATATATATATATATATATATATATATATATATATATATATATATATATATATATATATAAATAAATAAATAAATAAATATATATATATATATATTCAGTCCAATCCCATTTTTAAAGAAAAACGGGTCCAACACATGCTCAGTGATGGCAACAGGATTTATTCCATAATCAAAGCGCAAAGCAAAAAGATGAAAAAATGAAACGCAAGGCAGACGCGTTTCAGCCTGTCGGCTTTCCTCAGTGCCTGTTCCATCACCAATGTGCTTCCACCTGGGGGCCGGTTTAAAAGATCATAGTTCACTCCTGAATGGTGGATGTTACTAGCCCAGCCTCTGGAGTCACTGTCAGGCTGCTCCCATTCGTAGTCAGGTTTTCATGCTCTCAGCAGCAAGTAAAAATACAATGATTGTTCAATCAGCACCAAGTGGCTTCCCAGTCCTGCTGTTTGTGGTTTGCACTTTCCCAGCAATATATTAGGAAGTGAGTAATGGAGAACCCATACATTGTCAACACCTTAATGCAGCAGATCACTACATCCTCTCTCCCCAAATGGCATCCAAACTCAGGTGAGTGTCTTCTCCACTTGGGGGGGCGCCACAATATAGTTACATACAGCACCAAAGTTGCAAGCAAAGCGCGGAGCTCCAGACCGGGAGGTCGTGCCGGATACTTGTGCTTGATAACCGGTCAAACATTCAGTCCAATCCCATTTTTAAAGAAAAATGGGTCCGGCCCGGCACATGCTCAGTGCTGGCAACAGGATTTATTCCATAATCAAAGCGCAAAGCAAAAAAGATGAAAAAATTAAACGCAAGGCAGACGCGTTTCAGCCTGTCGGCTTTCCTCAGTGCCTGTTCCATCAACGATGCGCTTCCATCTGGGGGCCGGTTTAAAAATCATAGTTCACTCCTGATTGGTGGATGTTACTAGCCCAGCCTCTGCAGTCACTGTCGCGCTGCTCTCATTCCTTGCCAGGTTTTCATGCTCTGCGCAGCGAGTAAAAATACAATGATTGTTCACTCGGCACCAAGTGGCTTCCCAGTCCTGCTGGCTGCGGTTTGCACTTTCCCAGCAATATATAAGGGAGTGAGTAATGGAGAACTCATACATTGTCAACACCTTAATGCAGCCGATCGCTGCACCCTCTCTCCCCAAATGGCATCCAAACTCAGGTGAGTGTCTTCTCCACTTGGGGGGGGGCGCCGCAAAGTAGTTACATACAACACCAAAGTTGAAAGCAAAGCGCAGAGCTCCAGACCGGTAGGGCGTGCCTGATTACGGTGCTTGCTAACCGGTCAAACATTCAGTCCAATCCCATTTTTATAGAAAGACAGGTTCGACACATGCGCAGTGATGGCAACAGGATTTATTCAATAATCAAAGTGCAAAGCCAAAACGATGAAAAAATGAAACGCAAGGCAGATACGTTTCAGCCTGTTGGCTTTCCTCAGTGCCTGTGCCATCAATTATGTGCTTCCACCTGGGGGTCGGTTTAAAAGATCAAAGTTCACTCCTGATTGGTGGATGTTACTAGCCCAGCCTCCATTTATATTACTGTGTGCCTGTCACCAATGGATAGTTATAGTTAGGACAGCTGTTCCATAAAAAAAACGTTTTTGGGTTGCCAGTAACTTTGCCACGCACCGTTTGACAAATCTTAACAAAAATGTACAAAAATATGCGACTTTTTGACTAGTTTGAGCATGGAAAGTTATAAGTGATCCGCCAAGAGGAGGCCGAGTAAATAGGTTGCCCCAAAACGCTAAATCCTCGGGAGTGCTGCATTAATTTCTTGGTAAAATGTTGGAACGTGTTTACACAGCGGCTAAAGGCCGTGGAGGTATCGCACCACTGCACAAACAACAGGGTGCCCTATGAGGGGAATTCACCTCGAGAAGGGGCACAGCAGGAGAACTTAATAAAATTGGCGAAGTCGCATCCGGAGGCCTAATGGAGGGCTACTAAAGATGTCCTTAATTATATGCGAGCAATCAGAACCACTGGAGGGGTGAATCATGCGGAATAGGATCTACAATTACCAGCGTGCAGCGGGAATGAATTTCTGATTGATGGCACACCAGAGGCCAATTTAAAGTACTTAAGAAACATGCAGGGGTCTGTGGTAATTCACACCATTTTCGACTGCTCGCTATTGCCCTGGATGAAGGAGAAGCATTCTCTAAAACACGTCAGCCAGGAGGACTGCATAACGGGATGTGAAGCTGCCTGTTTTTCTCAATAAAGGATGTTTCCTTACCTACTGGGGAGTGCGGCCTACATTGCTGTGCAAAATGTTGGAACACATATATATGTATGTATGTATATATAAATAAATATATATATATATATATATATATATATATATATATATATATATATATATATATATATATATATATATATATATATATATATATATATATATATATATATTACAGGGTGCCTGTCACCAATGGATAGTTATAGTTAGGACAGCTGTTCCATAGGAAAAGCATTTTTGTGTTGCCAGTAACTTTGGCACCGTTTGACGAATCTTAACAAAAATGTTCAAAAATATGCAACTTTTTGACTAGTTTGAGCATGGAAAGTTTTTAAGTGATCCGTCAAGCAGAGGCCGAGTAAAAAGGTGATCACAAGATGCTAAATCCTCTGACTACTACAGTAAAAACTGCTGAATGGAATGACACCAAATTTAACATGAAGCTAGACTTGATTCGCAGATTGTGCTTTTTGTGATTTGGTGTAAATCTGCTCAGTAGTTGAGAAACTAAGGTTAAAACATAATTGTATATCTGGATGGATGGGTCCGTGCGCCAATTAAAAAATAAAGTGTTCTGATTGGACCAGGGAGCTTTATTTCCTTTGGGTCATCTTGCTCCTGCCCGACTCAGGCTCCCGGGCGAGTGGCCAAACTGCTCGGCTGCCAGCAACATCAGAAAAATGAAAAATGTTGCTGGCAGTCATTACAAGACCTCTATGCTAAAGTAATAAATTAAAAGCAATATGAGGGGGCAGGGTAGAGATACACTCAGGGCCAAAGACACAAGTCAGCAAAAATTGCTGTGATTCTACGAGACTCCCGCTGGATCTAAAAAGAACAATGGCTTACTGGCCTCATTCTTTAGGTCCAGGCCCCGGGGAGCCCACCCTCGGGGCCAATAAAGGGAGGGGGGCATTACCCCACTCTCAGAACCATTAAAGTCCTGGGCTAAAATTAGCATATAAAGGTAGTAGGCCATTCTGCACCCACCTCGAGTCTCCAGATGCCCCGGGGACCCATCCCCCGAGGTTGATTTCAATAATGAAGAGGAGGGGAACTGCATGGCACCCCTCCATGAGCCATGACAAGCCCAATGGAGCCCTCCCCCGGGGCATAGCGGTTCTCATGAATGCACCAGCTTGGGGAGGGAAATCTGTGTTTGTTCCTGCTAGACAGAAGCATTTTTTTATCTCATGCCAAGTGGGAGCAAGCAAAAAGTAATCTCTCATCCAGCAGGAGCTTTAAAAATGCTCTTGCCGGCTGGGAGCAGGCTTTGAGAGTTTTCCCTACCCACATTGATGCAGGCAGGGAAACAGATCACAATATTGCTCCCACCCGTCGGGAGCTACATTTGTAGATGCTCTCTCTGGGTGGGAGCAATCCCAGCTCCCACTTCATTCACAGGATCAGGTGTGGGTCCGCGGCCTCTGGGCACCCTGCGGCCCCCAACGAGTATATGGTGGGCCTTTTGCCCACCTAGGGCACCCACTTTTAACAGTACGGGCCCTGGGGGATGGCATCCATAGGTCTGGAATAGGCCTCCCCTGTAATTGTAATAGTGACCGTGGAAGATGCGTTTACCAGGGACAAACAAGGCTCAGGGAGTGGGACCATGCTGCTCCTTCCCTTTAATTCAAATAAACGGCCCTGGGGGATGGGGTCCCCAGGGACTAACAAGGCTTGGGCAGGCTGGCTGCTCAGCCCTACTCCCCTTTCATTAAAGAAAAGGCCCTAGGGTATGGAGTCCCCAGATCCTAAAACATTTCGGGGCTTTCCCCACTAATGCAGGTAGTATGTTCTTTAGCACCTTCAGACCTTGGTTATTTTAACTGAATACTCGCTCTTTGGACAAGTTTTGAATAGACTGTACACAGTTCATAGTACATATGTTTTTAATACTTTGGTGTATTTCTCATTAATATTTATTGTCTGCAAATAGTGGAACAGAGTAAACTATCCCCATAGAGTAAACAGTATTAACTGTACCCACTTTTCTACTTATATCCACTTCTTTTCTCAAACTAGGTTCAGTGACTGTCAGGGGTTTGATGCAGGTAAAGACTTTCCATAGTGGGGCATTAGTTATGTAACAGGGCTTCAGTATCTGGAGGAGCTTTGTTTTCCCTGAACAGCTGTATACAGATTGAACACCGTGTGCAGGATAGGTTACCCTTACATCTATGGTTTAAAGTCTACATTAACTTGGCTGCCCATGTAGTGTATGGTATAGAGTCAATGTTGCACAAAACACATGCTTGCTTTACCTATGGGGTTGTTTGTATATTAGCAGCAATAATTCTTCGTGTAATTCTGAGCTATTTCAAACTTACTTTCAGAGCTTTAAAGCTATACCAGTTTATAGAGCAATGTGTACAGAAGAAGCATGGATGATGTCATCAGTGATATCATCAATGATGTAATTTGACATGTCATCAGTTATGTCATAAATGATGTCATAGAACATGTCATGATGAGTGATGTCATTTGCAAGGTCATAAGCATTGCATGATTGAGCCACAAGTTATAGTTGAAGCTGCTAACTATACCTGCTGAATTCCCATGTTTTTTTCAGTTCGAACATTCATGTAATCACTGAGAAATTTACCTAACTATAACCTTTGTTTTTTAGTTAATGTCAATTTTTTTTTTTGAAACGTTAAATGAAAACAGATCTTTTTATTACACTAAACTATAACGTTACTTTAACCTTTGTTTTTTTCAGTGAATTTCTAGGTGATTTTTAAAGTAAATTAATCTATTTTGTGAATGTATGTATGGCAAAATGACTTCATAATATATGTTGTGTGCATACATTAAAATGTTTTAGCATTTAACAGATAAATATTTTAATATTTCAGTAGATGATTGTACATTTGCTCAGTTCTTGTAACTGTCATATTGAGACGTGTTAATAGCAATGTATTTTTGCGTTGTCATATTACTCTCCTGAGAGCTTTGCGAGAGGCTTCTGGGACACTTGCTAGACCTTAGATTTTTAGATTTCATTGTAATAGTTGTTTATCATGTTTTTAGTTATCATTTAATGCTAATCTATAATAGAATAGTGAATAAAAAATGGTTGGATACGTATATTTAATTTTTTTAAAGTGATGTCCCGTGTGAGAAGCTCGTGGGACCAGGATGTACAATCCCATGCATTGGCTCCGAGGGGGCTGTACTTCCTGCACGGATATTGCGAAGTACTCTCAGGATAGTACGTTTAGAATTAGGTTAATTACTGAGTTTTCCTGCAATTTTGAAGAAAGGAGAACATTAGACATGTTGATTAATTTAGACAAATTGATTATGTATTGCTCTATTAAAGATTAAAAGGAAGTATTTTTTACAGTCTCGCGAGACACGTGTGAGACACTTTTGAGAGGTTTGGGAGAGGAAACACACCATAAGGCAGGATTGGTTCATATGGGTGTCTTTATTTGGAAAAACAAGATTACATCCTTTTTGCTTTATTTTCCCATTGGATTTTGGTGAAGGTAGACATATCTGGCTTGACCTCCTTCCCTGTGTGTCTTCCAACACAAAGATGTCTTCATCAGATTCTGAGGAGCAGACGGCAGCATCTGAACAAGCTCAGCCATCTCAGCCTCCGAAGGAATCCCAGATGTGGTAGTTCTTTGCCATGAGGCCAGGTGGCAAGCACGTTTCTTCAAAGTATGTCATCTGTAAACTTTGCAAGAAGGAGTTCAGCCAGTGGAGCTGAAATAAACAGTAAAGTATGAGTACTACAGGCATTTGGGGGCACCTCAAATTAATGCATCCACAAAGACTTGCTCAGGCAGAGTTGGCTTGTGCTGCAGAACCAGACAACAATTCAGGGGCTTCAACATAATTTACTCCTGGAGGTATTGTGCCTGCGCAGGTACTAAGTGCACAAGCAGACAATAAGCCTGCTTATCTCAATAAAGCAAAATGTTGCTGCTTGTGTAAGCAGGTAATTTTTTCATCGGAGACAAGCTGGTCTGCCCAGGACATGCTTGTCCAAGATCACAAATGCCCCCCAAGGCATTAGTAGTTTTTTAACAGTTTTTTCCAAATGCGTTCTCCTTTTTGTTTTTAAGGAGATGTTGTTAGTTTTTGCTTCATCCCTGAATTTGTATATTTTTGTCCTACCCTATTTTAAAAAAAAAAAATATATATATATATATATATAAAGCTTCAAAAACACAAAACATTTTTATATTTGTTGAAAACTTTTATTAAAAACGGCTCTTGTCAGAGCTACCCTATAGATCTATCCTGTGTGTAGTATGTTTCCCTTTTTTGCCTTCTTGGAAGCTCTTCTGTGGGCCAGGGAGACAATCCCTCGTGTGCAGTCTGAGGGGACTGTGCTTCCTGGTTTGCTTTTGCAAGCCTCTCTTGTGTCCATACTTTTCATAACAGAGTTTGTATTTATCCTTGGTAGGTAACATAATAGCAATGATTTTGAACTTTAATGCTTTTTGTCTGTTTATATCTAAATAGAAGTTTGTAGCTGAGACCTCTCTATTACATAACAAGTACAAACAGTACTGGCCTCTAAGCTGGAAAGTCAGTTTTGAATAGAAAGTATAGAGACTAGGGTATGGAGACAGACTACACCGACTTCTCAGACTGCTCCCCAGAGTAACACATGTGCAAAGTAGACTGTGGGTAGAGTCTGCTGTGTCTGCTCCTACCTCTCTGCATAGTGATAAATGTGCATAGTAAAATATAGAAATGGAGTACCCTCTCTGCTGAGAACTGTCTCTTGGTTAACTGGTGCAGCGAGTCAAATGTGAGTACACACTCATCTCTCCCTCAAATGTTTCCCTTTGAGGACAGACATGTGTAGAAGGGTGTACACAGTGACAGACCTAACAGCTGAAAAGTCTCTTTAGAGTCACAGGCATATATAGTTACATGTGCAAAAGTACTGGCCTCTCCACTATCACATCTCCCCCAGCTGATAGCAGTGCTTAGTAGAGTATGAGAATGCAATAGTCTCTGTGCCAAAACCTCTCTCTTGTATGAGAAATCTCCATACTATAGTCAATCAATCAATCAATCAAGGCATTTATAAAGCGCACCACTCACCCGGAGGGTCTCAAGGCGCTAGGGGAGGGGGGGTCCGCTACTGCTCGAACAGCTAGGTCTTGAGCTGCTTCCTGAAGGCAAGGTGGTCCCGGGTCAGGCGGAGGTGGGTCGGGAGGGAGTTCCAAGTCTTGGCGGCCAGGTAGGAGAAGGACCTTCCTCCTGTGGTGGTTCTTCGGATGCGGGGTACGGAGGCGAGCGCGTGGCCGATCGATCGAAGCTGGCGTGTGGGAGCGTAGAAGTTGAGGCAGCTGTTGAGGTATCCTGGGCCTTGGTTGTGTAGGGCTTTGTGTGCGTGGGTGAGGAGACGGAAGGTGATTCTCTTGTTGACCGGGAGCCAGTGCAGATCTCTCAGGTGTCCGGAGATGTGGCTGCGTCGGGGGATGTCCAGGATGAGTTGTGCTGAGGCGTTCTGAATCCGCTGGAGTCTCTTCTGGAGTTTGGCGGTGGTTCCGGCATAGAGGGAGTTGCCGTAGTCCAGACGGCTGGTGACGAGGGCCTGGGTGACCGTCTTCCTGGTCTCGGTGGGGATCCACCGGAAGATCTTACGTAGCATGCGCAGGATGTTGAAGCATGACGAGGAGACGGCGTTGACTTGTCTGGTCATGGAGAGGGAGGAGTCTAGGATGAAGCCCAGGTTGCGTGCGTGGTCTGTTGGTTTGGGTGCGATGCCCAGAGCGGGGGGCCACCAGGAGTCATCCCAGGCGGAGGGTGAAGATCCCAGGATGAGGACTTCCGTCTTGTCCGAATTCAGTTTCAGGCGGCTGTTCATCATCCACTTGGCTACGTATGTCATCACTTCGTGTAGATTGGCTCTGGCGGTGGCGGGGTCGTTGGTGAGGGAGAGGATCAGCTGGGTGTCATCGGCGTAGGAGATGATGTTGAGGTTGTGTTGGCATGCGATGGCTGCGAGGGGGCTCATGTAGACGTTGAAGAGGGTTGGGCTGAGCGAGGAGCCTTGAGGAACGCCGCAGATGACTTTGGTGGCTTCCGATCTGAACGGGGGGAGGCGGACTCTCTGTGTCCTTCCGGCGAGGAACGAGATGATCCATTCCAGTGCCTTCTCCTGGATTCCGACGTTGCTGGGGCGCCGCACTAGGGTACGGTGGCAGACAGTGTTGAAGGCCGCAGAGAGGTCTAGGAGGATGAGGGCTGCTGTTTCTCCGTTGTCGAGCAGGGCTCGGATGTCGTCGGTGGCTGCGATCAAGGCGGTCTCGGTGCTGTGGTTGGCCCGGAAGCCAGACTGCGAGGGGTCGAGGTATCCGTTCGTCTCGAGGAAGGCGGCCAGCTGCTTGTTGACGGTCTTCTCGATGACTTTTGCAGGAAACGGAAGCAGCGAGATGGGGCGGTAGTTCTTGAGGTCGGTGGGGTCGGCTGATGGTTTCTTTAGTAGAGCGCTGAGTTCGGCGTGCTTCCAGCTCTCCGGGAAGGTAGCGGTGTCGAAGGAGGTGTTGATGATGTCCCGCAGGTGGGGTGCGATGACAGCGTCGGCCTTGTTGAAGACGTGGTGAGGGCAGGGGTCGGTCGGTGATCCAGAGTGGATCGAGTTCATCGTGCGGACGGTGTCTTCAGTGCTGATTGGGGTCCAGGCACGGAGGGTGGTGGTGGGGGGCGGTGGTTCAGTCGTGGCGTGCGTCGGTTCAGTGCTGAAGCTGTTGTGTATGTCCGCGATCTTGTTGTGGAAGTAGGAGGCGAGGGAGTTGCAGAGGTCTTGTGAAGGGGTGATGTTGTTGTTTCCGGCGTTGGGGTTGGAGAGCTCTTTAACGATGTTGAAGAGTTCCTTGCTGTTGTGTGTGTTGTTGTGCAGTCGTTCCTTGAATGCAGTTTTCTTGGTGGCGTGGATCAGTTGGTGGTGTTTTCGGGTGGCGAGCTTGAGGGCAGTCATGTTGTTCGGAGTTGGGTCTCCGCGCCAGGCTTTCTCGAGTGCTCGGCAGTTCTTCTTGGAGCTCTTGAGTTCGTCGGTGAACCATGGGGCTTTCTTGCTGCTGGGTCTGCTAGGCGGGGTCTTCAGAGGGGCGAGGTCGTCTGCGCAGTTGTTGATCCACTTCGTGAGGTTGGTGGCCGCCTGGCTTGGGTTAGTTGTGCTGGTGGGAGGGTTCATGCTCAAGGAGGTCGCGAGCTGGTCGGCTGTGATCTTGTTCCAGCTTCTGCGTGCAACCTGTTGCTGGTGGTGGTGGATCGTGGTCCTACTGAAGCTGAAGTGGACCCAGCTGTGGTCCGTCCAGTGGAGTCCGGTGGCGTGGCTGAAGGTGATGTCCTTGCTGGATGAGAACACAGGGTCGAGTGTATGTCCGGCGTAGTGGGTGGGGGTGGTCACCAGCTGCTTGAGACCGAGGTTGGCGAGGTTGTCCAGCAGGGTGGTGGTTTTGCGGTCGTTGTTGTTCTCCAGGTGGAAGTTGAGGTCCCCGAGGAGGATGTAGTCAGCGCAGAGGAGGGCGTGCGGGCTGATGAAGTCGGCGATGTCTTCGCTGAATTGTGTGCGTGGACCTGGGGTTCTGTAGATGAGGGTGCCTCGGAGGGTCGTTTTAGGGTTGATGTGGATCTGGAAGTGCAGGTGTTCGGCGGGTGCGAGGGTGTCGTCGGTGTTGGTCGTGATGCGGATGTGAACAAGGAGTGATCACTCTACTAAGACCTTACGGTTCCAACCAACAACTCACCATAGTCAGATATTCAAATTATTGCCATCTCCATTACCAAGTCTCTGTAGCATAAAAGATTTGCATAGTACTTTAGAGATACATATACATGCATGAGCACTTCTGTAGTCTCTGAAAATGGAACTGCCAGTTTTAGTCAACATTACAACACTATAGTATGAGTCAACAACTATCAAACAAATCAGTATTAACATACATTTTTTATTACAAAAAAATATCAAAAAAACATTACAAAAGTAGAACAATTATATAAACTAACTATATCAAGAACTATTAAGGAAAACAAACAACTTGAAAAATGTATAATGTTTTCATGTGACTCAGAAAAGCAATCACCAATGACTCTATCCTTTTTTATCTGTCTACTGGATTTTGATTTGGATATACTTTCTTTCCTTTTTCTCTTCTAGCCACCTTAACCTGCCAAAGAATCTTTAGTTTGTCAATTTTGTGTACATCAGGCTAGGTGGCAAAATAGTCTCAGCAAAGTTTCTCATCTCCAAAGTTTCCAAAAGGTTTCCCTACACTTTTTTTAAAAGAGTTCACAAAGCATAGCACGCACAGTGTTGGCTTTTGCTGCTAAACTGGAGAACTCTTCAGGTGCGTTCACATCCTTTCAACCTATATACACTGTTCATGAACAGGTAGTTATTGCTAAACAACACAATAATCCTTTTTTGTTGCTGATGTAAGCAGACAATGTTTTCCTCAGAGACAAGTAGACCTCCACAGGACAAGCCTGCATAGAGGGGCAAATTTCGCCCTAAGCAATATAAACATTATCACTTCTCCAATTAATATTTTTTTCTTGATGTTCCACAGAGTTATTATTTCTCTTTTTTCAAAAGTGAACAATGCTTTTGCTCCTCCACATATTTTCTCATATAGTAGTTTTCCTATTCACAACTTCTGTTTTCCTTCTCCCTCCTAAAAAAAGACAAAATAACCAAAAAATAAAAGTTACATGTTAGTCAATAAGTGATAACAGTAATTCATCAAACGTTTTTCATCCACAATCACATTTTTATATCTAGTGTACCACTAACTTGTTGTTCCTTTCTCCTGAAAAATTCTAAACTCTCAACAAGATCACTTTTTTCTCACAATTATATTATAACATGCCATCAAACATTGTTCCATAGCAGTTCATTAAATAACACATTCCTCTTGACACACCTTTCCCAACTGTAAGCACAGTGATTTACTCTAGAAATAGCAATATCTCTACTCAAACTTCTCATATAAGTAAGCTAAGCGTGTTAGGATTTGTACAAACAGATCCAGATTCTTTGTATTATAATTTGAGAAGCTCTGCATCTTTTACTTACAACCACATACAGATTGAAGACTTATTTTTTTAACACAACATGCAATACTGGCTGACGTCTGTCTATATTCTAATGTCTACGTTTCAAAAGCTCCATTGAGAGATCTACACCTCTACAAACAGCTTTTCACTCAATATACCTTGTTTACCAATAGTAGTGTGCTTACTAAAACTTCTCAACAGAGGTCATAAAGTATATTATTAAATACCTGAACTTGGAACTGTTTCTGAAATGAAGCTTAAAGCACCAGTCTCTTTCAATTCCAAATTAAGTGACATCTGCTGAGCATAACTCAAAGAGACTTCCTTCTCCTCCAAAGTTCTAAGGGGGGGTGTGGCCTCGCTGCTGATGGAGTGAGACGAACGCTTTGAGAGCTCCGCTCAGCTGCTGCCTTGTACAGCCAGTAAAGCAATGCTGGGGACCACAGTGACAACCCTACCTTGAACGCTTGGCTGGCAGAGTGGACGGGGCATCCCCTGATGAGGGGGCACCTCTTTGTCGCGGCGCTGGAGTAGGCCTTCTCTTGCCGCGTTGCCCGGACTTTGGCGGCCGCCATCTTGCCTGCACCAGGCACGGGCTAGTATAGTTGGCGGACGCGGCCGGGGCCTCTGTACATCGCCCTTGGCCAAGAAGTGGCACCGTCTGAGCTCCGGCAAGATTGCCAGGGCCCCATCGTCTGGAGGAAGCCCCTGTTAGAAACTGGGGCCTTTGCGGCGTTGCCCGCGGCTGCGGAGCGGTAGGCACCCTCTGTGCTGAGGTACTGCATGCGAGACGAGGGGGCCCTTATAAGCTGGAGGAGGTCCCCCATGGCATGAGGCAGATCCTGGCAGCGGACTGGGGAGCCCTGCATACAGAAGGTCAGATCCTTGCTTGACTGCACCGCGGTCTGCACTTGGAGGCCCACCGGACCCGGTGAGTTCATCGCCCCCTTACTCCCCGTCTGCTTCGCTCGTGCGGGCCCTGCACCTTCTTGGACCAGAAAAGCTTGCTGAAGGCCTGGGTCCCTGCGCTCTACTATTCCGGCGGGGACAGCCTGCCCTTGGGAGTGCTGTATAGTGGTGACAGCTGCTCCGGCCTGTGGAGCACTGTGAAGCGGCATGCTGAATCTACCCTTTGCTCACCGGCATCATCACCTGTGATCCTCGTAATCTGCCTCCCACTCCACTAGACACCCTTCTTTGCGTGCTGGCGCTCCCATGTCCCTGCACCCTGCAGGAGAACAAAGCCACTTGCTGACGCCTGTGGCCTAATCCTCTGGCAACAGCGCGAGGCGGGAGCAGAGTCTAACGCATATTCCTACACTCCCTGGCCTGGGAGCATCTTGTGCCTCACATGGGCCTTCGGATTCCCACCTGACTGCTGTGGCACTGGACCTGACCTTCCTGGCGTCCTGGCCTGGCCTTCGACGGTGGCCATCTTGGGTGTGCCACATCCCACAGCTTCCCTGCCAGTGGGCGCTGCCTCAATACGTCAGGGGTTTTGAGGCTGTCAGACCCCCCTACGGGCGAGCGCCACCTGCCCGGTCCACCCGCCTTGCCCTGGGGGGAGACATCATAGGTGGTCCCGTGGCCCTTTGGCGCCGTCGCTCGAGGGGGTGTGCTGCCCGGCAATGACGGCCTGTAGTAGCTGCAGTTTTTAGCTAAAAGGCCTACAAAGGCTACTGTCTGTGCTTCTCCACCCCGCTTGCCTCCTCCCCCACTCTGGATCCTGGATATCCTCCTTTGCGAGCCTGCACTATGATGCCTCTGCCTCATACAAGAGACCTGCAAAGCTTCTTGACCCTCTCTGCTCACCTCCTTGGTTACCTGCCCTGTGTCACGTGGCACGGGGCTCTGGGAGGCCATGACTCGCACAAAATCAGTAAAAGATATGGCTCTACCCCTGAAAGACAACCCTGTTGCTGCACTTTGGAACAAGCCTAGCTCCACTGGTTCTGGCGATATGTCATCATCTGCAGGGGGACATCTGAACCCATCACTCAATCCTTCATGGCCAGTTTCATGCAGGAACAGAAGTCTGAAATTGGCTTGCTCTATTCTGAAGTCCACTCCTGTGTCAGGGAACTCAGGATGGAGGTTACAGTGATTGGTGAGAGGGTGGATGATCTTGAGAAAGCGGTGGATGCCAGCACAGAAGAGGAAGAACAGCTTTGGCAACGCTTGGCCACCCTAGAGTATAAACATATTGATCTCCAACTCAAACAAGAGGACTTGGTAAATCAGGGACATTGCAACAACTTACGCCTCCGCGGGATCCCCATTGGAGCCAAAGGAACGGATATCATGACCTTTGTCACTGACCTGCTCCAGGACATACGAGGTGATGAGGATCTCTCCCCCCCAGCATTTGGCCGTGCTCATTGTGTCTGGGGCCCCATGGGCGCCCAAGCCTTGTCCCTGACATACTGACCAGGGTCCATTTCTTCACTGAAAAAGAGGCAATCCTTAAAGCAGCACGCTCCAAATTCAAGCTTAAATGCAACAATGCCACAATTCAGCTCTTTCAGGACCTCGCACCTACTACGCTGCGGCGACTCCGGGACTTCAAGCCTGTCAGACAAGTTGCGAAGTCTGGGTATCCAGTACCAGTGGGGTCATCCGTTTGCTCTAATTTTCCACTGGGAGTCCAAACGTCAGGTGGTGAGATCCTTCCAGGAGGCAGCGCAATTGCTCCGCCTCTCCCTTACACCACAGCCTAGCCCAACCAGATTGCCTCCCCTGAAACGGCAACCAGAGAAATCACAATAAACACAGATACGTCTCCCCCGCTGTCTGCCTCACTCTGCTGACCAGACCTCCTTTCAGGCCTGACAGAATATTATACAGCCCCTCCGCTAGATGGAGGAGGGGTGCTCCACCTCAAGTTCTCGCCCCATAATGCCTTAACGTGCTGCCATCCGTCTCTGGGCATAATAATTCCTCCCGACTTCTCCAATGGACTCTCACAATGGAGGAGTGGGTCTCATATCCTCTCTACTGAGCCTTCGCCTGCCTTGTAACCACCATGGTGGTAGCCTCAAACGCTTCCCAGGAGGTGAATCTTCGTCTAGAGACCTATCCCCCTGCCCGCTCCTTGGAGAGTGACTTCTCCGGGATGGCTTATGCCGGTGAGCCTAGCCTATCCCTTGTCTGGAACAGGACTATGTGGTCCTGTTGGCCGAGATTGGTTTGTTCTTTTGTTTTTCTGTGCTTTACTTTTATAATCTTTCCTTCCTTTCTCTTCTTTCTTTCTATAGGAATGGTGGCACTTTTTAACACAGGACTACTCCTCCATGCTCTTGGAAGGCACTCCCATTCCCCGCCTCCCGATGTCCCTCCCTCTGCTGCCTGTGCTTGGCCTCACACCTGGCTAGTCATGACCAACACACCCTGCTTGAAATTCTTGTCCCTTAATGTGAAGGGGCTTAACTCCCCTAATAAGAGTCAGCAGATATGGCACTATCTCCTGCACCTGAACCCTGATATATTCTTCCTTCAGGAGACTCATCTGGTCAAGGCAAATGTAGCGCGCATGGCTCACCCTCGATACCCACTCCAAATTAGGGTGTTGGCCCCTTACAAAATTGCTGGAGTGGCGATACTCTGTAGGGCTGGCATTCAACAGGGGGACTCCAAAGTAATTTGCAGCCCTGATGGCAGACTTCTTAAAGTGGCAGTCAGAATTGGTCATAGGCCCATCACTCTTTGTAACATTTACGCTCCCAATCAGGCACAGAACCTTTACCTCCGGGAGACATTACGGGAACGAGTGACATGCACAGATTCCTCTCTCATCATAGGGTGTGATTTTAACTTGGTGTGGGAAGCTAGCATGGACCGTAGTGAAAGCTCATTTCATGAGGTGGGGACCATGTCCTCCACTTTGAAAAACAATTGATGGACTTAGGCTTAAAAGATGCTTGGCGCTACCACTCTGCCGACGTACGTGATTATACATATTACTAACATGTTCATCTTTTTTTCGCACGCATCAACTATTTTTTTAGCTCACACTCCCTGATTGGTGGAACACTCTCGGCCTCTATGTCAGACATCTCGGTCTCTGACCATGCACATGTAAAACTTCTTTTGCAAGACCTGTCCACTCATGCAAGCTGCACAAACAACAGTTGATGGACAGAATGCAGAACAATGTCATACATTCACCCCAGTACAGAGATCTGGGCCTAAATCCATCGTTTTTTTGCTCACCACACCACCCCAATTCAGACATGGCCATATGTAAATCAGCCTTGACCCTGTGCCTCATGGGAACAGTCCAGCCCGAACTTCCAAGTCATATCTTCCTTGGACCGGAATAAAGCATCCTAGGACCGGTTTCTGGCTATCAGCCGTCTTCAGCCAGGATAGCTTGGCTCCAGTGGTGTGGAGAGCACGGGACTCACGTCTGAGCATACCCGTCCCACTCGGGGTAACAAATGCACAAACAACAGTTGATGGACAGAATGCAGAACAATGTCATACATTCACCCCAGTACAGAGATCTGGGCCTAAATCCATCGTTTTTTTGCTCACCACAACACCCCAATTCAGACATGGCCATATGCAAATCAGCCTTGACCCTGTGCCTCATGGGAACAGTGTATGTAAAGAAACGCACCCAGGCAAACAGTATGACTACTGGAGCAAGTTAGATGGCAAAGAAAACAGGATTAATGATACACAACTGTATTAGCATATAAAGTACATTTTAATGAATTTCATAAAAAACGTCACGAGTGAAATCATTGACATAATGATAAAATTTGATAAAAGGATAAGTTCATTATCACATTTGCATTGGTTATATAAAAATTGTTAGACTAGAATTGGGATGGTTTCCTGTCTACGCGTTTCGACACGTTGGCGGTGTCTTCCTCAGGACTTTACCATCATGTTTCTGTAAATAAATAAATAATCTTTTACATTTTGTCCTTATGCTAAACAGTAAATAGTGCTAACTGCAGTTTGCCAATTTCTAGGGGCCAGTAATATATTCAGCTTTCATGATATACCGCATAACAATGATTAAAAATAACAGTGTGTGTCAAACAGACATGCTTATATTTGCATCAATTGAAAAACAGAATAGTTGACATGTCATGTAACATTGGTTATTACTGGGATACATAAAACAGAGTAATAAACCTGCTTGCTTTCGCATTAGAAAAGTAGACAATTAATATTCCGTATCATATTTACCTAAATGAAAAGCACAAAAAACGAGATCATAGGAAAATACTTCAGGTAATAAGCTTAAGGGTAAAAAAGAGAAGTAAAGGAGAGGATGGTGTATTTACCTAGATGGAAAGCACATAAGACGAGATCATAGAAAAATACCACAGGTGATAAGCTTAAGGGTAGAAAAGAAAAGTAAAAGAGAGGATGGTGTTTGTTTACTCATTATGAGTATTGCATCGGTTGAGTTTTAGTCTGATTTAGATAGCGAGTCCTGAACATAAGGGGCATATTTAGATAGCAAAACCCAGAGCACTGGGGCCTATTCATACACTATATATCGTTCTAGGGACATAGTATTTCATCACGATATTATTTATACCAAAGTACCTGCATTTGTGGTAGAGAGACCGATGATAATATACTGCAGTGGTTTGTGTTATCTCCAAAGAGCATTTATCTATAGATTTACAGGGCAGAAATAGACAAGCTCTATCTTAGTTCGATATTGCACAGGTCAACCTTCTTAACGGTGTTCACAGTTTCATTTAACTCTCACCTGTCTATATAGGACTTGATGGCAACTAAGTTTCAACTTCTTATGAGTGATTCTATGGAGGACCTTGCAGCTTCTCAGTCAGATGGAATTACAAATGTCAGTGATCTAAAAATACACAAAGCTGAAATAAGAAGCTTGCTTCTGAGTGGTTGCGCTGTATTTTTATCTCTCTTACCTGTGTTGCTTGATCTAATGGCAAGACGGAGTAAAACCGACCGATGCAAATAAAATAGTTGTCCAGCCTAATGGGGCGAAATCCTGTTCGGATACCGGCTCTCTGTTCAAAGCAAGTCAAAGGTGTTCAGGATTACATGTTTGCCAGGGCAATTGCTCTTTTTAAGATTCTCTCAAGATTAGGTGACTCTCTGTAACTAAATAACTATGAACACAGGCTGGAGGTTTCAAAAAGATTGAACAAATAACGCGGCGTTTTTACTTCATAGCCGTGTTACAGTGATTTACGATTATGCTTAAAGGCCGGGTAAAGTCAAAGGTAATTGCTATGATAAGATTCTGTCAAAGGCAGCCACCTATCTACAGCTAATTAATTCTAAGCACGGGGCCGGATGTTTCAAATGATTGAAAGAGTAGCGCGGCGTTGTCACTTCCAACCCGTGTTTTGTTAAGTTAATTTACAATTATAGTTTAAAGCTAGGTACCGTGAATCTTGAGGTTGATCACGATAAATTAACCCACGATTGTCTGTAGTTGCAACATGTATGCAGACAGTTAGTGGCACTACTAGCACAATGATAGCGCATATATGCTGATTGCTTCTTACCCATATACAGCGAAGTGAAAACGTGCCGGAGATACGTTGTTTTCCAAGCAGCAACGGTTTAAGCTATCAGGCGTCCGGCTATCTAGAGTAGAAAGACGCCGTTTATAAATGTTAATATTATGGTATTTTTACCTAATTCGAATTTGCGCTAGCTTCCATTCGGGCTCTTACCTGTAATTGACGAAAGAGCGGCGTACCGTCTTGACACGACCTAATGGCTGAGGCCTCAGAAAAAGAATCTGAGTTAATTGTACTGGTGGGTTTATATAATGCATTGCGCCATTGGTTGTCAGAGCTGAATGGTTTCTTAAAGGTGTATAACTTAGTTAGTCGTATGTTGCTTGCTTAAAGGTGTATTACTTATTTGTCCACGTGTTACTCAATACACTCTTCATAGTGTGAGTAGCAGGACAGAGCTGATATAATGCAGAGTTGGTATAGTGCTTACATGGAAGCAGGGCGGGGAAAGGACGGAGCTGGAGCGCCAGCGGGCAGGAAAGGTATTAGTTCATGTGACACACTGACTAGGGCACATAGTTTTTGATTATTGAAAGAACCTAATCTGATCAGTGGTCTAATTTTGTTTATAGATTACTTCAAAGAATGGCGTTCTCCCACGGTAAATCATTATTTAAACCATGGGTAAAAGTCCCCAAGGAGAAGATCCAGAATACTTCTTTCTTTTTTCTGATTTTGTCACCTCCATTGTTATTTGGTGTGTGGATCAAGACATGGCTTGGGCAGTTCGGGCTGGACTGTTCCCATGGGGCACAGGGTCAAGGCTGATTTGCATATGGCCATGTTTGAGCTGGGGTGGTGTGGAGTGCAAAAAAACGATGGATTTAGGCCCAGATCTCTGCACTGGGGTGAATGTATGACATTGTTCTGCATTCTGTCCATCAACTGTTGTTTTTGCAATTGTCACCCCGAGTGGGATGGGTATGCTCAGACGTGAGTCCCGTACTCTCTACACCACTGTAGTCAAGCTATCCTGGCTGAAGACGGCTGATATCCAGAAACCGGTCCTAGGATGCTTGATTCTGGTCCAGGAAAGACATGGCTTGGCAGTTCGGGCTGGACTGTTCCCATGGGGAAGAGGGTCAAGGCTGATTTGCATATGGCCATGTCTGAACTGGGGTGGTGTGGAGTGCAAAAAAACAATGGATTTAGGCCCAGATCTCTGTACTGGGGTGAATTTATGGCATTGTTCTGCATTCTGTCCATCAACTGTTGTTTTTGCAATTGTCACCCCGAGTGGGATTGGAGTTCTGGACTTTTTTGGTTCCGTCCAGAGGTGTCAGGGAAAACACCCGAAGACCCCGGAGTTCAACCTGTCTCGGTGCACAAACAAACAGAAACACGGGCTTCTCGATGGTGGCGTCAAAGACCAAAGGTTTATTACTGCAGGGACACAGAAGTCACAGAAACTGCACACGGGCAGTGTCTAGGAGCCTGTTCAATTTGTACAAAGAGGGTTGTTCCTTATATACTGAATATTCTGCTCGGGGCAAATTCTTTACATGTTACCACAGTTCAAAACATTCGTGTCTTAAACAATAAATATTTGGCGTTGCACAGGAATCGTCAACAGTATCTGATGTCAAAACATTACGAATGAGGGGTTCCCACTATTCCATCATAATCCCATGTCAATTTCTCATTCAAGACCCGGACCGCCTCATCGTAAATTTCGTTACCTCCCCCTAATAAAGGCCCAGAAGGAAAGGAGCAGAGCCAGGTGTAGAAGATAGAAAGACAGGATAAGAGATGTTTGTGGGTCGTAAATGGGCACGGTTACCAGCTTCGGCCGCCTAATCATGATCAGGCCAACGAACACAAGAACCAGTATAGCAGGACTGGCCTCAGGCTGGGGAGGCAGTTCTTGCCGAGTCATGCTGCCACAGCGTTGCTGGCCTAAGGTGCACGTGTCCCTTGCACGGTGAATCGCCGGGTAAAGCCTACGTGTTTTTAGATGAAAAAGAGGTCATTGCGTGTCCATTGACTATGTGAGGGCAAGAAATACAAAATGGCTTCCGTGTCTAAGATGGATGCCATGGGTAGAACAGAAATGTGTTTGTAACTGGAGTGCTCTTGCTCGTAGCATAGCGAAAACACCAGGATATACTAAATGGATCATTTGCGGTACACTGATACCAAAATTATGTATTTACGACAATGTTACAAACACGAATAAAATCGTCACGGAACCTCAGACCCTCCTTTTGCCCTTACATAGGCAATTACTCAGTCTATGTCAGAATCTAACTCTATGCTCATTAGGTCAGTGACATGTTGTTGCATCATCATCCTGTCTCGTGTCTTTTCTCCTAATGCAGGTGGTTTTCTGAAACAGGTTGCAGCACAGAGACTACACAGAGCGGGACCACATTGGATAATAAGGCAGCACGAGAACAGAAATACTAGGATGACACCAATGACCATCAGAACCTTCCATCCCCACGCTGATACCAGAGTCCAAAACCACTCCATGAAGGACCAGTTTCCCTTGTCTACGTATATGGAGTCGGAAATCTTGTGTAGCTTAGAGATCGCTTCATAGACTGTTGGAGCATTATTTGGAATAAAGACACAGCAGCTCGATTGGATCATTCTGCATACCCCACCTCGATCTGCAAGTATTACGTCTAGAACCATTCGGTTCTGCAACGTCATGAGACGATCCGCCTGAAACTCAGCTGTTAAGTTACTAAGGGCACCAGCAGTTTCTGTAATAGTAGATTCAACTACCCGTGTTAGTTGACGTAGATTTCTACTATTGGCCATAGGCCCCCAAAACGGAAGGAAACCTTTGAAGAAGTCTCCAGCTTCCTGACCAGCGGTATCTTCCTTGCTGAAGACACCTCTTGCTACCCTGGTCTTGTGATAATCTGAAGAAGCAGTGTATGTCGGAGGTAACAATCGAGCAATATAACATGAACCTGAGAAGTCAGCAGGCAGCCATGTATACGCTCTGTCTTGACAGATGAAGTAAGTACCCCTAGCAGTAAGGAAGGCAGGGGAGGAGTTAGACGGAAATACGTAAGTCTCAACGCACTCACTCCTCCCTAGCTGAGCTCTCAGATTTCTCCCATTTCCTTGCAAACAGACCTGACCTCGGTGAGGCACGACCCAAACTGAAGTGGAGCTTTTACGCTTGCTTTCTCCCAAACTAAGGCGATACTCTGTAGAGTTCCAACTCAAATACACCCGTAATTCATCTCTAGGGTAAGATGGAGTATTATTGACGTCTTTAATCATGTCAATAATTCCCTGGACTAAAGCTTTGTTGGCTGAGTTGTATTTAGTGGACCGTGGTGGACGCGGAGGATAGGTCTCAAGGGCATATGAAAAAATGGTCTGAAAGGCCTGAAATGATCCATTGTAGCTAAAAGGCAAGACTAGATAGGGAATGCCTTTATCCATAGTGTGAGGTATCAAGCCACACACCCAGCAGTCTGTAGTATTAACTACCAGTTGGTGTTGATGCAAGAGCTGTACAAATGTATTGTTAATAAATTCTGAGCGTCGAGCTTGTTCGTGTTCAGGAAATGAGTGAAAAGAATGCATAGAAGAAACCATAGAAGTAGTAGGATCAAGGGGAGGTACTGTAGTTACTGGCATAAAAATCAAATGTACACCAAAGACGATTCCACCCACCAACGTTATCAAAACAATTAAAAACGTAACTGCACATTGCATTAGAAAGCATTTGCTGTGAAGTATTCGGTACAGTCTATTTCTGCGAACATAAATTACATTCTTTCTTTGCAGCTCAGGAAGCTCCATCTTCTACGACCGTTCGCGACCACTGATGATGTGTACGTAGATGAAAATGCCTCTATCAGCCCTGGGAGTTCCCATAACTAACAGAAAGATCGACCTTGTGTCTGACCCCCGCAGATTCAACTAGGCACACAGCCACGACCCTACGGCTACCCAGACGGCAAGGCAATTTTAAAACAAAAAGAAACAATACAAAGTATTAGCAAACTTCCTGGCTGGAGGCAATGTATAGAAAATTCAAATCTGAAAATAGGCAGTTTCCTGCTTTATTTGTCCATATTGCGAGAACGTAAGTTGTATCTCAGTTTTGCAGGAGCTGTCTGATCTGGAAACAGTGTATCTTCAGCCGACGTTGCAATGTTCACGTTTTCAGATGACAAATGTTCTTTTGGTTCAGATGGCAAATGTTCGTTGGGTGTGGATGACAAATGTTCAGGGTTCAAAAGAGCAGTTTCAGGAGGAGAGTCAGAATTTGGTGAATCCGTGATCAGTTCTGCATCGCTGAAAGGTATGAACCTGGGGATTTGTTCCGTTTCAGAGGCACCGATTCCTTTCTTTACCCAGTTGTCGTAAGGAAGTGGCAGAGGCACACGTTTGACATGTGTCGTATGGATCCAGTTCTTCCTTCCGGCCACACGAATAGCAGTTCTCGTTGCTAGTAGGACTTGAAAAGGGCCAATGAATCTGGGCTGAAGATTTTTCGTTCTTGCAAAATTTCTAATGACCACCTGGTCACCCGGTTTCAGCTGATGGCCTGGACTCTCCGGTGGCTTTGGCAATGCATCGAAAACCTGTTGGTGAATAAGACTCAATTTAGCAGTCAAGTCGAAAAGGTAATCAATTAACATTGGGTATTCCAGCTGCTTGAATTCTTTTGGTCTAGGTACCCCCCAAACATTTGCAGGACGACCAAAAACTATTTCATATGGACTAAGCCCTACTCTAGAATGTACAGTTGCTCTTGTTGATAACAAAGCCAAAGGCAGTGCATCTGGCCAGGGCAAACCCGTGGATGCTTGTATCTTAGCAAGTTTCAGTTTAAGGGTGCCATTGTAACCCTCGACTAAACCCGCGGACTGGGGATGATTCGCACTATGAAACTTCTGTCTAATCCCTAGGCCGGCACACACACTCTGCATAACTTTCCCTACGAACTCACTTCCGTTATCTGACCATACAATCCGTGGCATTCCGTATCTGGGGAAGTATTCTTTAAGAAGCATTTTGGCAGTGGATAAGGCAGTATTGTCCTTTAGCGGGTATGCTTCAATCCATCTGGAGAAAGCACAAACTACCACTAGGACGTATTTCAGATTATTACAACGATCCATGTGAATGAAGTCTAGCTGGATCACTTCGAAGGGGCAGGAGGGAGGAGCGAAATGACCTGCAGGTGTGGGGATTCCCTTGCCAGGATTATGCATCAAGCATACCATACAATTTCTCACCACTCTCTCTGCACACTTACTAATCCCATCATTCTTCCAGACCGGAGCCAACATCTTACAAATCCCTTTTGAACTGATGTGTGCTGTTCCATGTGCCATCGTCACTACTGCAAGCACATACGCATCAGGCAACATCCAACGCTGTTGTTCCGACAAGTCAATCCAACACCCACTCGAGTCCAATTTACCCGTGCTCTCTCTCCATGCAAGTTTTTCCTCCTCAGTCGCCTCTTTCTGAATTTCCTTCACGCTTTCCACTGTGTCCTCACACATTCCAGACTCAGAAATCCATCTTGCAGACGTTGCAACATACATTCTACTCATCATATTTCTAGCTGTCTGTTTTGCAGTCTCATCAGCAAAAGCATTCCCACGACCAACATCATCCGTGATTGCTTTATGAGCACTGCATTTCACAATCGCAACTTCAGTCGGCAAGGTTAGAGATTCCAACAAGTCATTAACTAGCTGACCATGTTGAATCTTAGTCCCATGGGACGTAATGAAACCTCTCTCTTTCCACAAACGGCCAAAACTATGGGCCACGCCGAACGCGTACTGACTATCTGTGAACACATTCACTCTCTTTCCCTTAGCTAAAACGCACGCTCTTGTTAGCGCGATCAATTCTGCAGCCTGGGCAGAATTCTGACTCACTCTTGCAGTCTCCACGATCGTACTCAAGGTCGTTACTGCATAAGCAGCAGTCACATCACCATTCTCTAATTTGAAGCAAGACCCATCAACATACAACGTTCCATCTGGATCTGATAACGGAGTGTCTTTTAGATCAATTCGTCCTTTTGTTTCTTCCTCAGTTTTGAAATAACAGTCGTGTGGTTCGGAATCACTCGACTCTTGGCTAGTCGGCAACAATGTTGCTGGATTCAATACATTGCATCTTTTGATCTGAATATGACTAGCTAACAGTGTCAGTTCATAACCTGATAGTCTAGCACTGGTAAGGTGCTGCGTCTTGGTTCGGTTCATGAGTGTATCTACAGCATGAGGAACCATAACTACTAGCATGTTGTTCATTACTAAACCAGCAGATTGTCGAATGGAGGCTGCAGCTGCGGCTGTAGCTCTCAAGCAACTAGGCAATGCTCTAGTTACTGGATCTAATGTTGATGAAAAATACGCACAAGGGCGTTGTTTATCACCAAATTTCTGCGTCAACACACTCAATGCACAACCTTCTCTCTCGTGGACATAGAGCGTGAATGGCTTACTGTAGTCGGGTGTACCCAATACAGGTGCTGAACACAGTGCATTTCGCAATTCAGAAAAACTCTGCTGACATTCTGCAGACCATGGTACCGGACTCGGAACATTTTTCCCAGTCAAGGCTACCAATGGTTTTGCTAAAAGAGAAAAATTTGGGATCCATTGCCTACAATATGAGGTAATACCTAAAAAGGCACGTACTTCTCTCTGCGTGCTAGGAACATTCATCTGTGTAATTGCCTTTATTCTCTCTGGGGTCAACTTCCTTCCCTCCTTTGACAAGAGATGACCTAGGTAGGTCACTTCTTGGCAGCAGTATTGCATTTTTGAAGGTGACACCTTGTGTTTCAAATCTGACAAATGATGCAATAAAGAAATCGTAGCTGTTTTGCAAGTTTCCTTGTCATCAGCAGCCACTAGAAGATCATCGACATATTGTACTAAAGCAGAACCAAGAGGAAGTACGAAGGAATCTAACTGGCTTTTTAATGCTTGACTGTAAATGGATGGGCTTTCACAATAGCCTTGTGGAGCGCGTTTAAACCTGAAGCTTCGTCCTCCTAGAGAGAAACCGAAGATATCTCTGCTTTCTTCGGCTATCGGAATGCTGAAAAAGGCATTTTTCAAGTCGACAACCGAAAACCATGCTGCTGTAGCAGGAATCAACGTTAACAACGCAGTAATATCTGGAACCACAGGAAACTGTGGAATCACAATTTTATTAACCTCTCTGAGATCAATTACAAACCTATATACTGGAGGTTTTGTTGGGTCAGTTCGTTTCAAAATAGGCAGTACAGGACTATTACAGACATTACCTCTAGTTTCTTCTATAACGTCTTTCTCAATCAGATCTTGCACTATCAGTAGGAGTGCACGCTCACCTTCACTAGAGATTCTGTATTGTGGAATTCGTGGAAGTTTGACATTTGCTTTCAAAGTTACTACATAGGGTGGAATTTCCAATAGACCTACATCATTAGGACCAGTCGCCCAAAGAGTATCAGGGAGTGAACGCAGCTCTGGTGGGAGCGCATCCATCGACAAGTACATCGGAGAGATTATTCTTTTACCCAACGTAAGCTGTACTCCTGCTGGAGAACAGTACAATGTCGCGTACAGGCGTTTTAACAAGTCTAAACCAAGCAGATTTTCGTTACAACCTGTCGTCAAAATCAGGGGTGCTTTCAATTGACGGGGTCCAACAGAAATAGACAAAGGACCAGAAACAGGGTTATGAACAGGGGCGCCCGAAAAACCTACTGAAACGTTTGTTAAGCCAGACAAAGGTGCGCCAGGGAGTTTCGCATAAATGATAGAACTTTTTGCTGCACCAGTATCCAACAGAAACGGTTCGACTATACCTGATGTTGCTACTGCGACATAAGGCCCACTCTGATCTACTGGAACTGATACTACTCCCTCTCTTTGTCCATGGCTGTCCTAGTACTCACTTTGCTGAACTTCCTCACTAGCTTCATAATAGTCTTCAACATGATACTGTGGAGACCTATTCTGTTGGGCAGATTGTCCATTTCGCTGGTCGAAATAATTAGAAGGGCGATCACTCGTCTGCGGAGGCATAGCACCTCGTCCTCGACCTCTAGAGTTTTGCATAGAACTACCACGACCTCTCTGAGCTGCCGCAGCATTATTTTGTGCCCGAACTGGACACTCATTTTTGTAATGACCTTCCACTTTGCAATAAGCACATTGATTCCATTGGTATTGTGGCCTTTGAAAATTATAATCCGTTCTTTGATATGACCCTTGCTGCATATTAGTCTGATTCGTGCGAGGCGGATAAGCTTGCTGTAAAAGTACTTTAGTTTTTAAATCTTTCGTCTTTTTATCTGATTTTTCCTTCTCTTCTTTATCCCTATTTTCATAGTACTGGGCAGTCGCAAGTATTTGCGCAGTCGTAGAGACAGCCCACGCACTTTCAGAATTCTTTAATTTACCACTAAGTTCTGGCAACAGATTGTGCACAAATTTATCAACAAATAATCTCTGGCCTCCTTCTGTGCTCATATCCTGACCACTATGATCCACGAAAGTCTCCTCGAATCTTGTGAAAAAGTCGGAGACGCTTTCGTCTTTCTTTTGTTTGCACGCGGACAATTTGTCCCAGTTAACGCGCAATGCTGGCATTAGGGTTTTCATTAAATCGATTATTCTACCAGGCAAATTAGCAATTAGGGGTTCTGGTTTGGAACCACCTATTTGTTGACCATCCGCTACAATTATAGCTGCCCAGTCACCACCTAGGGCAACTGGATGATTCTCTTTACGAATTTTAGCCCAAATTGGTTGCGGTACTACATTACCAAATAGCAGATCTATGTCAGCAAGATTCAATACACAAGCGTCAACTGTTTGAGCCAACTCTTTGTAGTACCCTGCAGGATTTTTACGCGGATCTGGCAAGGCCTGTTTCACTGCTAATACTTCAGCTCGCTTCCATGGAATATGTATCCATACTCTCTGGAATTGGGCCGGAGCGGCTGCAATACCAAGGTTTGCGTTAGCTTGCACAGCTTCTCGCCAAATTGGTGGAACCTCTCTCATTGGGTATTGACGATTTTGTTTCGTACTACGTTTCTCTAACTCTCTCGGTGAACGAAGGGATGAGTCGGTCCTATAACTTAGAACCAGTTCCATCGCTTCTTTTATATTTTGTCCAACTATCATACCTGCAGCAAACTCTTTCTGAACATTAATTAATTCTTCTAGATTTGATTCAGGGTCATCCTCTTCCAATTCCTCACGTAGAAGGAAACACATTTCATCGAACACATATCGTTGTGTCGGTTCATTCCATTGCATAAATGTATCTAATACATCTTGTACATTATATCTTCCAACTTTTGAAACCCATCTAAGAGCAGTGGAATCTAATATTCCTCTTTCTTCAGTACTGGGAAGCTGGCTACGCCTCTGCACAGAGTCAGAGGTAGGAGTCTTAATCAGAGTTTTATAGAAGGGAGATAGAATATTGGAGACAGAATCAGTGATTCTCCGACGAACAGAAAGTGGAGTCATAATATTAGCAGAGGCAGTAAATAGAGTAGCAGTTGGAACAGATAGATTAGGAACAGTAGGAGTAGCAGGAAAAATAGCTTGTGAACTAGCAGGTGTGAGCGACACAGGCATAGGTAAAGAAGCCGGCAACCCTGGAAGAGGGGTTGTCGACGGAACATTAATATTGACCACAGGAGGTACAGGAACTTGATTCAGGGGAGCGGGAACAGGGACACCAGGTTGTCCAGCAACCGGTAATTGAACATTCGGTATAGGTGGAGCCGTAGCACCCTGTGCATACGGTGGGGGTGATCGTAACAAGTAAGACAACAGGGGATCCTTTTCAGGGTCCTCTACTATCTTAGCCGTACTCGATGGCAAAGCAGGATAGCACTTGTCTATCGCTAAATTACGCTCTCTATTGGCCACCTCCATCGCTTTTTCAGACTCGTTGAGTTGCAGCTGCCTAGCAGACTGTTCTAAAGTCAACTCTTGCTCTTTCTGTTCTTTCTTCAACTTTTTAATTTCTCTCTGTTTAGATTCTTTTCGCCAATAACGGAAAGAATCAAACATTGCCGGCCGGGCTTTCTTCTTAAACAACCTCCTTTCTAGATTATCGAGAACTTCAGGTTCAAAACTACCATGTAGTGGCCAACTAAGGACACCATCTTTCTCTGTGAAGCGGATCCATACCTCGTTATAAGAGATAGGGCCCACACCAAATTTGCAATATAGATCATAAAGGGGAGTTCCAATCGGAGGAACCAAACACGAGTCCTCCAACTGGGAATCACTGTTGCAACTGAAACAAGACAACATACAATTTTTCCGACTTACCATTTTATAATCCGGAACACAAAACAAACGAGACACAAACAGGAAAAAAAAATGCGCACTCGAACCAAAAACGTAGGCCTACCAGAACTGATAAATGTATCGATACCTGAACTGAACAGAATGATTATCGTAACTAGAATAACCAGTGATAATCTTACAGAACTGAACTGAACTGAGAACTAAAAAGGATTATCCAAACAGGAGCAACCCTCACAAAATACTTAACTGAGGTACTGAAGACGTCACCAAGGAGAAACCCGTCACGTCTCGCCGTACTAAGGACTGCACCTCGGGTCCAAGACAGGGCGACGGTCAAGGCAACGGACCACTGCAGCCGTCTGAACGGGAACCCTCGTGGAAGAGAACGTCGGGGCCACTTTTGCGATATGCCGGGATCGATGAAGTGGGGCGCCTCCCTCTGAAATCTTCCCACGAAGCTCCTCGAACTCTTCAGGCTTTTGGACCGGTACCGAATGACGTCGCCCCACGTTGGGCGCCAATTGGAGTTCTGGACTTTTTTGGTTCCGTCCAGAGGTGTCAGGGAAAACACCCGAAGACCCCGGAGTTCAACCTGTCTCGGTGCACAAACAAACAGAAACACGGGCTTCTCGATGGTGGCGTCAAAGACCAAAGGTTTATTACTGCAGGGACACAGAAGTCACAGAAACTGCACACGGGCAGTGTCTAGGAGCCTGTTCAATTTGTACAAAGAGGGTTGTTCCTTATATACTGAATATTCTGCTCGGGGCAAATTCTTTACATGTTACCACAGTTCAAAACATTCGTGTCTTAAATAATAAATATTTGGCGTTGCACAGGAATCGTCAACAGTATCTGATGTCAAAACATTACGAATGAGGGGTTCCCACTATTCCATCATAATCCCATGTCAATTTCTCATTCAAGACCCGGACCGCCTCATCGTAAATTTCGTTACCTCCCCCTAATAAAGGCCCAGAAGGAAAGGAGCAGAGCCAGGTGTAGAAGATAGAAAGACAGGATAAGAGATGTTTGTGGGTCGTAAATGGGCACGGTTACCAGCTTCGGCCGCCTAATCATGATCAGGCCAACGAACACAAGAACCAGTATAGCAGGACTGGCCTCAGGCTGGGGAGGCAGTTCTTGCCGAGTCATGCTGCCACAGCGTTGCTGGCCTAAGGTGCACGTGTCCCTTGCACGGTGAATCGCCGGGTAAAGGCTACGTGTCCTTAGATGAAAAAGAGGTCATTGCGTGTCCATTGACTATGTGAGGGCAAGAAATACAAAATGGCTTCCGTGTCTAAGATGGATGCCATGGGTAGAACAGAAATGTGTTTGTAACTGGAGTGCTCTTGCTCGTAGCATAGCGAAAACACCAGGATATACTAAATGGATCATTTGCGGTTCACTGATACCAAAATTATGTATTTACGACAATGTTACAAACACGAATAAAATCGTCACGGAACCTCAGGATGGGTATGCTCAGATGTAAGTCCCATGCTCTCTACACCACTGTAGTCAAGCTATCCTGGCTGAAGACGGCTGATAGCCAGAAACCGGTCCTAGGATGCTTGATTCCGGTCCAGGAAAGACATGGCTTGGCAGTTCGGGCTGGACTGTTCCCATGGGGCACAGGGTCAAGGCTGATTTGCATATGGCCACGTCTGAAATGGGGTGGTGTGGAGTGCAAAAAAACGATGGATTAGGCCCAGATCTCTGCACTGGGGTGAATGTATGACATTGTTCTGCATTCTTTCCATCAACTGTTGTTTTTGCAATTGTCACCCCGAGTGGGATGGGTATGCTCAGACGTGAGTCCTGTGCTCTCTACACCACTGTAGTCAAGCTATCCTGGCTGAAGACGGCTGATAGCCAGAAACCGGTCCTAGGATGCTTGATTCCGGTCCAGGAAAGACATGGCTTGGCAGTTCGGGCTGGACTGTTCCAATGGGGCACAGGGTCAAGGCTGATTTGCATATGGCCATGTCTGAACAGGGGTGGTGTGGAGTGCAAAAAAACGATGGATTTAGACCCAGATCTCTGTACTGGGGTGAATTTATTACATTGTTCTGCATTCTGTCCATCAACTGTTGTTTTTGCAATTGTCACCCCGAGTGGGATGGGTATGCTCAGACGTAAGTCCCATGCTCTACACACCACTGTAGTCAAGCTATCCTGGCTGAAGACGGCTGATAGCCAGAAACCGGTCCCAGGATGCTTGATTCCGGTCCAGGAAAGACATGGCTTGGGCAGTTCGAGCTGGACTGTGCCCATGGGGCACAGGGTGAAGGCTGATTTGCATATGGCCATGTTTGAACTGGGGTGGTGTGGAGTGCAAAAAAACAATGGATTTAGGCCCAGATCTCTGCACTGGGGTGAATGTATGACATTGTTCTGCATTCTGTCCATCAACTGTTGTTTTTGCAATTGTCCCCCCGAGTGGGATGGGTATGCTCAGACGTGAGTCCAGTGCTCTCTACACCACTGTTGTCAAGCTATCCTGGCTGAAGACGGCTGATAGCCAGAAACCGGTCCTAGGATGCTTGATTCCGGTCCAGGAAAGACATTGCTTGGCAGTTCGGGCTGGACTGTTCCCATGGGGAACAAGGTCAAGGCTGATTTTCATATGGCCATGTCTGAACTGGGGTGGTGTGGAGTGCAAAAAAACAATGGATTTAGGCCCAGATCTCTGTACTGGGGTGAATGTATGACATTGTTCTGCTTTCTGTCCGTCAACTGTCGTTTTTGCAATTGTCACCCCGAGTGGGATGGGTATGCTCAGACGTGAGTCCCATGCTCTCCACACCACTGTAGTCAAGCTATCCTGGCTGAAGACGGCTGATAGCCAGAAACAGGTCCTAGGATGCTGGATTCCGGTCTAGGAAAGACATGGCTTGGTAGTTCGGGCTGGACTGTTCCCATGGGGCACAGGGTCAAGGCTGACTTGCATATGTCCATGTCTGAACTGGGGTGGTGTGGAGTGCAAAAAACGATGGATTTAGGCCCAGATCTCTGTACTGGGGTGAATTTATGACATTGTCCTGCATTCTGTCCATCAACTGTTGTTTTTGCAATTGTCACCCTGAGTGGGATGGGTATGCTCAGACGTAAGTCCCATGCTCTCCACACCACTGTAGTCAAGCTATCCTGGCTGAAGACGGCTGATAGCCAGAAACTGGTCCTAGGATGCTTGATTCCGGTCCAGGAAAGACATGGCTTGCGCAGTTCGGGCTGGACTGTTCCCATGGGGCACAGGGTCAAGGCTGATTTGCATATGGCCATGTCTGAACTGGGGTGGTGTGGAGTGCAAAAAAACGATGGATTTAGGCCCGGATCTCTGTACTGGGGTGAATGTATGACATTGTTCTGCATTCTGTCCATCAACTGTTGTTTTTGCAATTGTCACCCCGAGTGGGATGGTTATGCTCAGACGTGAGTCCCATGCTCTCCACACCACTGTAGTCAAGCTATCCTGGCTGAAGACGGCTGATAGCCAGAAACCGGTCCTAGGATGCTTGATTCCGGTCTAGGAAAGACATGGCTTGGCAGTTCGGGCTGGACTGTTCCCATGGGGCACAGGGTCAAGGCTGATTTGCATATGGCCATGTCTGAACTGGGGTGGTGTGGAGTGCAAAAAAACGATGGATTTAGGCCCAGATCTCTGTACTGGGGTGAATTTATGACATTGTTCTGCATTCTGTCCATCAACTGTTGTTTTTGCAATTGTCACCCCGAGTGGGATGGGTACGCTCAGACGTAAGTCCCATGCTCTCCACACCACTGTAGTCAAGCTATCCTGGCTGAAGACGGCTGATAGCCAGAAACCGGTCCTAGGATGCTTGATTCCGGTCTAGGAAAGACATGGCTTGGCAGTTCGGGCTGGACTGTTCCAATGGGGCACAGGGTCAAGGCTGATTTGCATATGGCCATGTCTGAACTGGGGTGGTGTGGAGTGCAAAAAAACGATGGATTTAGGCCCAGATCTCTGTACTGGGGTGAATTTATTACATTGTTCTGCATTCTGTCCATCAACTTTTGTTTTTGCAATTGTCACCCCGAGTGGGATGGGTATGCTCAGACGTAAGTCCCATGCTCTCCACACCACTGTAGTCAAGCTATCCTGGCTGAAGACGGCTGATAGCCAGAAAACGGTCCCAGGATGCTTGATTCCGGTCCAGGAAAGACATGGCTTGGGCAGTTCGGGCTGGACTGTTCCCATGGGGCACAGGGTCAAGGCTGATTTGCATATGGCCATGTTTGAACTGGGGTGGTGTGGAGTGCAAAAAAACGATGGATTTAGGCCCAGATCTCTGCACTGGGGTGAATGTATGACATTGTTCTGCATTCTGTCCATCAACTGTTGTTTTTGCAATTGTCACCCCGAGTGGGATGGGTATGCTCAGACGTGAGTCCCGTGCTCTCTACACCACTGTAGTCAAGCTATCCTGGCTGAAGAAGGCTGATAGCCAGAAACCGGTCCTAGGATGCTTGATTCCGGTCCAGGAAAGATATGGCTTGGCAGGTCGGGCTGGACTGTTCCCATGGGGCACAGGGTCAAGGCTGATTTGCATATGGCCATGTCTGAACTGGGGTGGTGTGGAGTGCAAAAAAACGATGGATTTAGGCCCAGATCTCTGTACTGGGGTGAATGTATGACATTGTTCTGCATTCTGTCCATCAACTGTTGTTTTTGCAATTGTCACCCCGAGTGGGATGGGTATGCTCAGACGTGAGTCCCATGCTCTCCACACCACTGTAGTCAAGCTATCCTGGCTGAAGACGGCTGATAGCCAGAAACCGGTCCTAGGATGCTTGATTCCGGTCTAGGAAAGACATGGCTTGGCAGTTCGAGCTGGACTGTTCCCATGGGGCACAGGGTCAAGGCTGATTTGCATATGGCCATGTCTGAACTGGGGTGGTGTGGAGTGCAAAAAAACAATGGATTTAGGCCCAGATCTCTGTACTGGGGTGAATTTATGACATTGTTCTGCATTCTGTCCATCAACTGTTGTTTTTGCAATTGTCACCCCGAGTGGGATGGGTATGCTCAGACGTAAGTCCCATGCTCTCTACACCACTGTAGTCAAGCTATCCTGGCTGAAGATGGCTGATAGCCAGAAACCGGTCCTAGGATGCTTGATTCCGGTCCAGGAAAGACATGGCTTGGGCAGTTCGGGCTGGACTGTTCCCATGGGGCACAGGGTCAAGGCTGATTTGCATATGGCCACGTCTGAACTGGGGTGGTGTGGAGTGCAAAAAAACAATGGATTAGGCCCAGATCTCTGCACTGGGGTGAATGTATGACATTGTTCTGCATTCTGTCCATCAACTGTTGTTTTTGCAATTGTCACCCCGAGTGGGATGGGTATGCTCAGACGTGAGTCCCGTGCTCTCTACACCACTGTAGTCAAGCTATCCTGGCTCAAGACGGCTGATAGCCAGAAACCGGTCCCAGGATGCTTGATTCCGGTCCAGGAAAGACATGGCTTGGGCAGTTCGAGCTGGACTGTGCCCATGGGGCACAGGGTCAAGGCTGATTTGCATATGGCCATGTTTGAACTGGGGTGGTGTGGAGTGCAAAAAAACGATGGATTTAGGCCCAGATCTCTGCACTGGGGTGAATGTATGACATTGTTCTGCATTCTGTCCATCAACTGTTGTTTTTGCAATTGTCACCCCGAGTGGGATGGGTATGCTCAGACGTGAGTCCAGTGCTCTCTACACCACTGTAGTCAAGCTATCCTGGCTGAATACGGCTGATAGCCAGAAACCGGTCCTAGGATGCTTGATTCCGGTCCAGGAAAGACATTGCTTGGCAGTTCGGGCTGGACTGTTCCCATGGGGCACAGGGTCAAGGCTGATTTGCATATGGCCATGTCTGAACTGGGGTGGTGTGGAGTGCAAAAAAACAATGGATTTAGGCCCAGATCTCTGTACTGGGGTGAATGTATGACATTGTTCTGCATTCTGTCCGTCAACTGTCGTTTTTGCAATTGTCACCCCGAGTTGGATGGGTATGCTCAGACGTGAGTCCCATGCTCTCCACACCACTGTAGTCAAGCTATCCTGGCTGAAGACGGCTGATAGCCAGAAACAGGTCCTAGGATTCTGGATTCTGGTCTAGGAAAGACATGGCTTGGTAGTTCGGGCTGGACTGTTCCCATTGGGCACAGGGTCAAGGCTGATTTGCATATGGCCATGTCTGAACTGGGGTGGTGTGGAGTGCAAAAAACGATGGATTTAGGCCCAGATCTCTGTATTGGGGTGAATTTATGACATTGTCCTGCATTCTGTCCATCAACTGTTGTTTTTGCAATTGTCACCCTGAGTGGGATGGGTATGCTCAGACGTAAGTCCCATGCTCTCCACACCACTGTAGTCAAGCTATCCTGGCTGAAGACGGCTGACAGCCAGAAACCGGTCCTAGGATGCTTGATTCCGGTCCAGGAAAGACATGGCTTGGCAGTTCGGGCTGGACTGTTCCCATGGGGCACAGGGTCAAGGCTGATTTGCATATGGCCATGTCTGAACTGGGGTGGTGTGGAGTGCAAAAAAACGATGGATTTAGGCCCAGATCTCTGTACTGGGGTGAATTTATTACATTGTTCTGCATTCTGTCCATCAACTGTTGTTTTTGCAATTGTCACCCCGAGTGGGATGGGTATGCTCAGACGTAAGTCCCATGCTCTCCACACCACTGTAGTCAAGCTATCCTGGCTGAAGACGGCTGATAGCCAGAAACCGGTCCCAGGATGCTTGATTCCGGTCCAGGAAAGACATGGCTTGGGCAGTTCGGGCTGGACTGTTCCATATGAACTGGGGTGGTGTGGAGTGCAAAAAAACGATGGATTTAGGCCCAGATCTCTGTACTGGGGTGAATTTATTACATTGTTCTGCATTCTGTTCATCAACTGTTGTTTTTGCAATTGTCACCCCGAGTGGAATGGGAATGCTCAGACGTTAGTCCGATGCTCTCCACACCACTGTAGTCAAGCTATCCTGGCTGAAGACGGCTGATAGCCAGAAACCGGTCCCAGGATACTTGATTCCGGTCCAGGAAAGACATGGCTTGGGCAGTTCGGGCTGGACTGTTCCCATGGGGCACAGGGTCAAGGCTGATTTGCATATGGCCATGTTTGAACTGGGGTGGTGTGGAGTGCAAAAAAACGATGGATTTAGGCCCAGATCTCTGCACTGGGGTGAATGTATGACATTGTTCTGCATTCTGTCCATCAACTGTTGTTTTTGCAATTGTCAACCCGAGTGGGATGGGTATGCACAGACGTGAGTCCCGTGCTCTCTACACCACTGTAGTCAAGCTATCCTGGCTGAAGACGGCTGATAGCCAGAAACCGGTCCTAGGATGCTTGATTCCGGTCCAGGAAAGACATGGCTTGGCAGTTCGGGCTGGACTGTTCCCATGGGGCACAGGGTCAAGGCTGATTTGCATATGGCCACGTCTGAACTGAGGTGGTGTGGAGTGCAAAAAAACGATGGATTTAGGCCCAGATCTCTGTACTGGGGTGAATGTATGACATTGTTCTGCATTCAGTCCATCAACTGTTGTTTTTGCAATTGTCACCCCGAGTGGGATGGGTATGCTCAGACGTGAGTCCCATGCTCTCCACACCACTGTAGTCAAGCTATCCTGGCTGAAGACGGCTGATAGCCAGAAACCGGTCCTAGGATGCTTGATTCCGGTCTAGGAAAGACATGGCTTGGTAGTTCGGGCTGGACTGTTCCCATGGGGCACAGGGTCAAGGCTGATTTGCATATGGCCATATCTGAACTGGGGTGGTGTGGAGTGCAAAAAACGATGGATTTAGGCCCAGATCCCTGCACTGGGGTGAATGTATGACATTGTTCTGCATTCTGTCCATCAACTGTTGTTTTTGCAATTGTCAACCCGAGTGGGATGGGTATGCTCAGACGTGAGTCCCATGCTCTCCACACCACTGTAGTCAAGCTATCCTGGCTGAAGACGGCTGATAGCCAGAAACAGGTCCTAGGATTCTGGATTCTGGTCTAGGAAAGACATGGCTTGGTAGTTCGGGCTGGACTGTTCCCATTGGGCACAGGGTCAAGGCTGATTTGCATATGGCTATGTCTGAACTGGGGTGGTGTGGAGTGCAAAAAAACGATGGATTAGGCCCAGATCTCTGCACTGGGGTGAATGTATGACATTGTTCTGCATTCTGTCCATCAACTGTTGTTTTTGCAATTGTCACCCCGAGTGGGATGGGTATGCTCAGACGTGAGTCCCGTGCTCTCTACACCACTGTAGTCAAGCTATCCTGGCTCAAGACGGCTGATAGCCAGAAACCGGTCCCAGGATGCTTGATTCCGGTCCAGGAAAGACATGGCTTGGGCAGTTCGAGCTGGACTGTGCCCATGGGGCACAGGGTCAAGGCTGATTTGCATATGGCCATGTTTGAACTGGGGTGGTGTGGAGTGCAAAAAAACGATGGATTTAGGCCCAGATCTCTGCCCTGGGGTGAATGTATGACATTGTTCTGCATTCTGTCCATCAACTGTTGTTTTTGCAATTGTCACCCCGAGTGGGATGGGTATGCTCAGACGTGAGTCCCGTGCTCTCTACACCACTGTAGTCAAGCTATCCTGGCTGAAGACGGCTGATAGCCAGAAACCGGTCCTAGGATGCTTGATTCCGGTCCAGGAAAGACATTGCTTGGCAGTTCGGGCTGGACTGTTCCCATGGGGCACAGGGTCAAGGCTGATTTGCATATGGCCATGTCTGAACTGGGGTGGTGTGGAGTGCAAAAAAACAATGGATTTAGGCCCAGATCTCTGTACTGGGGTGAATGTATGACATTGTTCTGCATTCTGTCCGTCAACTGTCGTTTTTGCAATTGTCACCCCGAGTTGGATGGGTATGCTCAGACGTGAGTCCCATGCTCTCCACACCACTGTAGTCAAGCTATCCTGGCTGAAGACGGCTGATAGCCAGAACCAGGTCCTAGGATTCTGGATTCTGGTCTAGGAAAGACATGGCTTGGTAGTTCGGGCTGGACTGTTCCCATTGGGCACAGGGTCAAGGCTGATTTGCATATGGCCATGTCTGAACTGGGGTGGTGTGGAGTGCAAAAAACGATGGATTTAGGCCCAGATCTCTGTACTGGGGTGAATTTATGACATTGTCCTGCATTCTGTCCATCAACTGTTGTTTTTGCAATTGTCACCCTGAGTGGGATGGGTATGCTCAGACGTAAGTCCCATGCTCTCCACACCACTGTAGTCAAGCTATCCTGGCTGAAGACGGCTGATAGCCAGAAACCGGTCCTAGGATGCTTGATTCCGGTCTAGGAAAGACATGGCTTGGCAGTTCGGGCTGGACTGTTCCAATGGGGCACAGGGTCAAGGCTGATTTGCATATGGCCATGTCTGAACTGGGGTGGTGTGGAGTGCAAAAAAACGATGGATTTAGGCCCAGATCTCTGTACTGGGGTGAATTTATTACATTGTTCTGCATTCTGTCCATCAACTGTTGTTTTTGCAATTGTCACCCCGAGTGGGATGGGTATGCTCAGACGTAAGTCCCATGCTCTCCAAACCACTGTAGTCAAGCTATCCTGGCTGAAGACGGCTGATAGCCAGAAACCGGTCCCAGGATGCTTGATTCCGGTCCAGGAAAGACATGGCTTGGGCAGTTCGGGCTGGACTGTTCCATATGAACTGGGGTGGTGTGGAGTGCAAAAAAACGATGGATTTAGGCCCAGATCTCTGTACTGGGGTGAATTTATTACATTGTTCTGCATTCTGTTCATCAACTGTTGTTTTTGCAATTGTCACCCCGAGTGGAATGGGAATGCTCAGACGTTAGTCCGATGCTCTCCACACCACTGTAGTCAAGCTATCCTGGCTGAAGACGGCTGATAGCCAGAAACCGGTCCCAGGATACTTGATTCCGGTCCAGGAAAGACATGGCTTGGGCAGTTCGGGCTGGACTGTTCCCATGGGGCACAGGGTCAAGGCTGATTTGCATATGGCCATGTTTGAACTGGGGTGGTGTGGAGTGCAAAAAAACGATGGATTTAGGCCCAGATCTCTGCACTGGGGTGAATGTATGACATTGTTCTGCATTCTGTCCATCAACTGTTGTTTTTGCAATTGTCAACCCGAGTGGGATGGGTTTGCACAGACGTGAGTCCCGTGCTCTCTACACCACTGTAGTCAAGCTATCCTGACTGAAGATGGCTGATAGCCAGAAACCGGTCCTAGGATGCTTGATTCCGGTCCAGGAAAGACATGGCTTGGCAGTTCGGGCTGGACTGTTCCCATGGGGCACAGGGTCAAGGCTGATTTGCATATGGCCACGTCTGAACTGGGGTGGTGTGGAGTGCAAAAAAACGATGGATTTAGGCCCAGATCTCTGTACTGGGGTGAATTTATGACATTGTTCTGCATTCTGTCCATCAACTGTTGTTTTTGCAATTGTCATCCCGAGTGGGATGGGTATGCTCAGACGTAAGTCCCATGCTCTCTACACCACTGTAGTCAAGCTATCCTGGCTGAAGATGGCTGATAGCCAGAAACCGGTCCTAGGATGCTTGATTCCGGTCCAGGAAAGACATGGCTTGGGCAGTTCGGGCTGGACTGTTCCCATGGGGCACAGGGTCAAGGCTGATTTGCATATGGCCACGTCTGAACTGGGGTGGTGTGGAGTGCAAAAAAACAATGGATTAGGCCCAGATCTCTGCACTGGGGTGAATGTATGACATTGTTCTGCATTCTGTCCATCAACTGTTGTTTTTGCAATTGTCACCCCGAGTGGGATGGGTATGCTCAGACGTGAGTCCCGTGCTCTCTACACCACTGTAGTCAAGCTATCCTGGCTCAAGACGGCTGATAGCCAGAAACCGGTCCCAGGATGCTTGATTCCGGTCCAGGAAAGACATGGCTTGGGCAGTTCGAGCTGGACTGTGCCCATGGGGCACAGGGTCAAGGCTGATTTGCATATGGCCATGTTTGAACTGGGGTGGTGTGGAGTGCAAAAAAACGATGGATTTAGGCCCAGATCTCTGCACTGGGGTGAATGTATGACATTGTTCTGCATTCTGTCCATCAACTGTTGTTTTTGCAATTGTCACCCCGAGTGGGATGGGTATGCTCAGACGTGAGTCCAGTGCTCTCTACACCACTGTAGTCAAGCTATCCTGGCTGAATACGGCTGATAGCCAGAAACCGGTCCTAGGATGCTTGATTCCGGTCCAGGAAAGACATTGCTTGGCAGTTCGGGCTGGACTGTTCCCATGGGGCACAGGGTCAAGGCTGATTTGCATATGGCCATGTCTGAACTGGGGTGGTGTGGAGTGCAAAAAAACAATGGATTTAGGCCCAGATCTCTGTACTGGGGTGAATGTATGACATTGTTCTGCATTCTGTCCGTCAACTGTCGTTTTTGCAATTGTCACCCCGAGTTGGATGGGTATGCTCAGACGTGAGTCCCATGCTCTCCACACCACTGTAGTCAAGCTATCCTGGCTGAAGACGGCTGATAGCCAGAAACAGGTCCTAGGATTCTGGATTCTGGTCTAGGAAAGACATGGCTTGGTAGTTCGGGCTGGACTGTTCCCATTGGGCACAGGGTCAAGGCTGATTTGCATATGGCCATGTCTGAACTGGGGTGGTGTGGAGTGCAAAAAACGATGGATTTAGGCCCAGATCTCTGTATTGGGGTGAATTTATGACATTGTCCTGCATTCTGTCCATCAACTGTTGTTTTTGCAATTGTCACCCTGAGTGGGATGGGTATGCTCAGACGTAAGTCCCATGCTCTCCACACCACTGTAGTCAAGCTATCCTGGCTGAAGACGGCTGACAGCCAGAAACCGGTCCTAGGATGCTTGATTCCGGTCCAGGAAAGACATGGCTTGGCAGTTCGGGCTGGACTGTTCCCATGGGGCACAGGGTCAAGGCTGATTTGCATATGGCCATGTCTGAACTGGGGTGGTGTGGAGTGCAAAAAAACGATGGATTTAGGCCCAGATCTCTGTACTGGGGTGAATTTATTACATTGTTCTGCATTCTGTCCATCAACTGTTGTTTTTGCAATTGTCACCCCGAGTGGGATGGGTATGCTCAGACGTAAGTCCCATGCTGTCCACACCACTGTAGTCAAGCTATCCTGGCTGAAGACGGCTGATAGCCAGAAACCGGTCCCAGGATGCTTGATTCCGGTCCAGGAAAGACATGGCTTGGGCAGTTCGGGCTGGACTGTTCCATATGAACTGGGGTGGTGTGGAGTGCAAAAAAACGATGGATTTAGGCCCAGATCTCTGTACTGGGGTGAATTTATTACATTGTTCTGCATTCTGTTCATCAACTGTTGTTTTTGCAATTGTCACCCCGAGTGGAATGGGAATGCTCAGACGTTAGTCTGATGCTCTCCACACCACTGTAGTCAAGCTATCCTGGCTGAAGACGGCTGATAGCCAGAAACCGGTCCCAGGATACTTGATTCCGGTCCAGGAAAGACATGGCTTGGGCAGTTCGGGCTGGACTGTTCCCATGGGGCACAGGGTCAAGGCTGATTTGCATATGGCCATGTTTGAACTGGGGTGGTGTGGAGTGCAAAAAAACGATGGATTTAGGCCCAGATCTCTGCACTGGGGTGAATGTATGACATTGTTCTGCATTCTGTCCATCAACTGTTGTTTTTGCAATTGTCAACCCGAGTGGGATGGGTATGCACAGACGTGAGTCCCGTGCTCTCTACACCACTGTAGTCAAGCTATCCTGGCTGAAGACGGCTGATAGCCAGAAACCGGTCCTAGGATGCTTGATTCCGGTCCAGGAAAGACATGGCTTGGCAGTTCGGGCTGGACTGTTCCCATGGGGCACAGGGTCAAGGCTGATTTGCATATGGCCACGTCTGAACTGAGGTGGTGTGGAGTGCAAAAAAACGATGGATTTAGGCCCAGATCTCTGTACTGGGGTGAATGTATGACATTGTTCTGCATTCAGTCCATCAACTGTTGTTTTTGCAATTGTCACCCCGAGTGGGATGGGTATGCTCAGACGTGAGTCCCATGCTCTCCACACCACTGTAGTCAAGCTATCCTGGCTGAAGACGGCTGATAGCCAGAAACCGGTCCTAGGATGCTTGATTCCGGTCTAGGAAAGACATGGCTTGGTAGTTCGGGCTGGACTGTTCCCATGGGGCACAGGGTCAAGGCTGATTTGCATATGGCCATGTCTGAACTGGGGTGGTGTGGAGTGCAAAAAACGATGGATTTAGGCCCAGATCCCTGCACTGGGGTGAATGTATGACATTGTTCTGCATTCTGTCCATCAACTGTTGTTTTTGCAATTGTCAACCCGAGTGGGATGGGTATGCTCAGACGTGAGTCCCATGCTCTCCACACCACTGTAGTCAAGCTATCCTGGCTGAAGACGGCTGATAGCCAGAAACAGGTCCTAGGATTCTGGATTCTGGTCTAGGAAAGACATGGCTTGGTAGTTCGGGCTGGACTGTTCCCATTGGGCACAGGGTCAAGGCTGATTTGCATATGGCCATGTCTGAACTGGGGTGGTGTGGAGTGCAAAAAAACGATGGATTAGGCCCAGATCTCTGCACTGGGGTGAATGTATGACATTGTTCTGCATTCTGTCCATCAACTGTTGTTTTTGCAATTGTCACCCCGAGTGGGATGGGTATGCTCAGACGTGAGTCCCGTGCTCTCTACACCACTGTAGTCAAGCTATCCTGGCTCAAGACGGCTGATAGCCAGAAACCGGTCCCAGGATGCTTGATTCCGGTCCAGGAAAGACATGGCTTGGGCAGTTCGAGCTGGACTGTGCCCATGGGGCACAGGGTCAAGGCTGATTTGCATATGGCCATGTTTGAACTGGGGTGGTGTGGAGTGCAAAAAAACGATGGATTTAGGCCCAGATCTCTGCACTGGGGTGAATGTATGACATTGTTCTGCATTCTGTCCATCAACTGTTGTTTTTGCAATTGTCACCCCGAGTGGGATGGGTATGCTCAGACGTGAGTCCAGTGCTCTCTACACCACTGTAGTCAAGCTATCCTGGCTGAAGACGGCTGATAGCCAGAAACCGGTCCTAGGATGCTTGATTCCGGTCCAGGAAAGACATTGCTTGGCAGTTCGGGCTGGACTGTTCCCATGGGGCACAGGGTCAAGGCTGATTTGCATATGGCCATGTCTGAACTGGGGTGGTGTGGAGTGCAAAAAAACAATGGATTTAGGCCCAGATCTCTGTACTGGGGTGAATGTATGACATTGTTCTGCATTCTGTCCGTCAACTGTCGTTTTTGCAATTGTCACCCCGAGTTGGATGGGTATGCTCAGACGTGAGTCCCATGCTCTCCACACCACTGTAGTCAAGCTATCCTGGCTGAAGACGGCTGATAGCCAGAACCAGGTCCTAGGATTCTGGATTCTGGTCTAGGAAAGACATGGCTTGGTAGTTCGGGCTGGACTGTTCCCATTGGGCACAGGGTCAAGGCTGATTTGCATATGGCCATGTCTGAACTGGGGTGGTGTGGAGTGCAAAAAACGATGGATTTAGGCCCAGATCTCTGTACTGGGGTGAATTTATGACATTGTCCTGCATTCTGTCCATCAACTGTTGTTTTTGCAATTGTCACCCTGAGTGGGATGGGTATGCTCAGACGTAAGTCCCATGCTCTCCACACCACTGTAGTCAAGCTATCCTGGCTGAAGACGGCTGATAGCCAGAAACCGGTCCTAGGATGCTTGATTCCGGTCTAGGAAAGACATGGCTTGGCAGTTCGGGCTGGACTGTTCCAATGGGGCACAGGGTCAAGGCTGATTTGCATATGGCCATGTCTGAACTGGGGTGGTGTGGAGTGCAAAAAAACGATGGATTTAGGCCCAGATCTCTGTACTGGGGTGAATTTATTACATTGTTCTGCATTCTGTCCATCAACTGTTGTTTTTGCAATTGTCACCCCGAGTGGGATGGGTATGCTCAGACGTAAGTCCCATGCTCTCCAAACCACTGTAGTCAAGCTATCCTGGCTGAAGACGGCTGATAGCCAGAAACCGGTCCCAGGATGCTTGATTCCGGTCCAGGAAAGACATGGCTTGGGCAGTTCGGGCTGGACTGTTCCATATGAACTGGGGTGGTGTGGAGTGCAAAAAAACGATGGATTTAGGCCCAGATCTCTGTACTGGGGTGAATTTATTACATTGTTCTGCATTCTGTTCATCAACTGTTGTTTTTGCAATTGTCACCCCGAGTGGAATGGGAATGCTCAGACGTTAGTCCGATGCTCTCCACACCACTGTAGTCAAGCTATCCTGGCTGAAGACGGCTGATAGCCAGAAACCGGTCCCAGGATACTTGATTCCGGTCCAGGAAAGACATGGCTTGGGCAGTTCGGGCTGGACTGTTCCCATGGGGCACAGGGTCAAGGCTGATTTGCATATGGCCATGTTTGAACTGGGGTGGTGTGGAGTGCAAAAAAACGATGGATTTAGGCCCAGATCTCTGCACTGGGGTGAATGTATGACATTGTTCTGCATTCTGTCCATCAACTGTTGTTTTTGCAATTGTCAACCCGAGTGGGATGGGTTTGCACAGACGTGAGTCCCGTGCTCTCTACACCACTGTAGTCAAGCTATCCTGACTGAAGACGGCTGATAGCCAGAAACCGGTCCTAGGATGCTTGATTCCGGTCCAGGAAAGACATGGCTTGGCAGTTCGGGCTGGACTGTTCCCATGGGGCACAGGGTCAAGGCTGATTTGCATATGGCCACGTCTGAACTGGGGTGGTGTGGAGTGCAAAAAAACGATGGATTTAGGCCCAGATCTCTGTACTGGGGTGAATGTATGACATTGTTCTGCATTCAGTCCATCAACTGTTGTTTTTGCAATTGTCACCCCGAGTGGGATGGGTATGCTCAGACGTCAGTCCCATGCTCTCCACACCACTGTAGTCAAGCTATCCTGGCTGAAGACGGCTGATAGCCAGAAACCGGTCCTAGGATGCTTGATTCCGGTCTAGGAAAGACATGGCTTGGTAGTTCGGGCTGGACTGTTCCCATGGGGCACAGGGTCAAGGCTGATTTGCATATGGCCATGTCTGAACTGGGGTGGTGTGGAGTGCAAAAAAACGATGGATTTAGGCCCAGATCTCTGCACTGGGGTGAATGTATGACATTGTTCTGCATTCTGTCCATCAACTGTTGTTTTTGCAATTGTCACCCCGAGTGGGATGGGTATGCTCAGACGTGAGTCCCGTGCTCTCTACACCACTGTAGTCAAGCTATCCTGGCTGAAGACGGCTGATAGCCAGAAACCGGTCCTAGGATGCTTGATTCCGGTCCAGGAAAGACATGGCTTGGCAGTTCGGGCTGGACTGTTCCCATGGGGCACAGGGTCAAGGCTGATTTGCATATGGCCATGTCTGAACTGGGGTGGTGTGGAGTGCAAAAAAACGATGGATTTAGGCCCAGATCTCTGTACTGGGGTGAATGTATGACATTGTTCTGCATTAAGTCCATCAACTGTTGTTTTTGCAATTGTCACCTCGAGTGGGATGGGTATGCTCAGACGTGAGTCCCATGCTCTCCACACCACTGTAGTCAAGCTATCCTGGCTGAAGACGGCTGATAGCCAGAAACCGGTCCTAGGGTTCTTGATTCCGGTCCAGGAAAGACATGGCTATGCAGTTCAGGCTGTACTGTTCCCATGGGGCACAGGGTCAAGGCTGATTTGCATATGGCCATGTCTGAACTGGGGTAGTGTGGAGTGCAAAAAAACGATGGATTTTGGCCCAGATCTCTGTACAGGGGTGAATGTATGACATTGTTCTGCATTCTGTCCATCAACTGTTGTTTTTGCAATTGTCACCCCGAGTGGGATGGGTATGCTCAGACGTCAGTCCCATGCTCTCCACACCACTGTAGTCAAGCTATCCTGGCTGAAGACGCCTGATAGCCAGAAACCAGTCATGGATGCTTGATTCCGGTCCAGGAAAGACATGGCTCGGAGTTCGGGCTGGACTGTTCCCATGGGGCACAGGGTCAAGGCTGATTTGCATATGGCCATGTCTGAATTGGGGTGGTGTGGTGAGCAAAAAAACAATGGATTTAGGCCCGGATCTCTGTACTGGGGTGAAGGTATGACATTGTTCTGCATTCTGTCCATCAACTGTTGTTTGTGCATTTGTCACCCCGAGTGGGACGGGTATGCTCAGACGTGAGTCCCGTGCTCTCCACACCACTGGAGCCAAGCTATCCTGGCTGAAGACGGCTGATAGCCAGAAACCAGTCCTAGGATGCTTGATTCCAGTCCAAGGAAGACATGACTTGGCAGTTCGGGCTGGACTGTTCCCATGAGGCACAGGGTCAAGGCTGATTTGCATATGGCCATGTCTGAATTGGGGTGGTGTGGTGAGAAAAAAAACGATGGATTTAGGCCCAGATCTCTGTACTGGGGTGAATGTATGACATTGTTCTGCATTCTGTCCATCAACTATTGTTTTTGCAACCACTCATGCAAGCTGCCCGCTGACCTGGCGGCTCCCTCCTCATGTCCTCTGAGACCCGGTAGATGTTGTGGAACTTCGAGCTGCCATTGGCTCTTACTTTGATACGAATTACTTACCCGATACCCCTTTCCCCGTGGTATGGGACGCATTGAAGGCCACCATTCATGGGTATATTACGTCCATAGCAATTGCTCGGGCGCAAGAGTCACGTCTTCTCAAAAACACCCTCTCCCGAGATATAAAGGCGCTTGAAAAGCTCGATCAGGAACATCCACGGCTTATTCACAAACGACGTCTGGTAATGCTTGGAGGTCAGCCACTTGCACACCATACCAACAAGGCCGAGTGGGCTCTTCTGGCCCTAAAGTAGCGTTATTATGAAGGAAGGGACAAAGTGGGCACTGTCCTCGCCCGGTGATTACGGGCGCGAGCTGCCAAAGTTCAGATAGCCAATGTTAAATGCACTGATGGTACTCGAGCCACTAATGAGGCAGCCAAACTTAACGCTTTCCATGCATACTACTCACTCCTCTTCGCCAAGGAGACGCCCCTACCGGATCAGATCCAGGCAGTCCTAGATAATTGCACCTGGTCCCCGATAAACCAGTATCATGCGCAGCTGCCCGAAAAAACGCTCTCTCAGGGCGAACTCACGGGTGCTCTGAAAGATCTTCCTCTTCGAAAGTCTCCAGGACCGGATGGGTTGCCACTTTCTTTCTACCGCATCTTTCTCCCGCAGCTACAGCCCTATCTTTGTTGACTTTTTAATTCCTTCACGGACACGGTCGGCCCATCCTCCTCCATGGGTTTGGCCGAAATAGCTCTAATTCCTAAACCGGTCAAAGACCCCACACTCTGCTCCTCCTTCCGCCCTATTGCACTTCTCAACACAGATCTTAAAATGTACACTAATATTCTAGCCAAGCGCCTTGACCAGCACCTTCCAGGCCTTATAGACCCCGACCAGGTCAGCTTTATTCGTCATCAACAGGGGGCAGACAATATGAGACGAATTGCACACCTTGTTGGGAACATACCTGCTTGCTTACTGTCACTTGACGCGGAGAAGGCGTTCGACCGGGTGGATTGCAAAATAGGGCTAGGCCCCTGCTGATAGCCCACATCATGGCTCCCTACCTTTCCCCAACGACTCAGGTCCGAGTCAATGGCCAACTTACAAGCCCCATCTCGATATACAGATGCACGCAACACGGATGTCCCCTCTCTCCCCTCTTGTTTGCCCTTGTAGTGGAACCCCTCGCCAATATGATTCATCAAGCGTCCGACATCCACAGCATTCCACTTGGAGGCCAACAACATAAAGTAACCCTGTTCGCAGACAACCTCCTGCTCACATTAATTCGCCCGCACACATCCCTGCCCGCCCTCTTTCATCTCTTACATTTATTCGAGCAGGCATCTAACCTTAAGATTAACCACGACGAATCCTGGGCTCTTAACCTCACTATTCCGGCAGAGGAACTTCCAGCGCTACAGACGCTTGTCCCCTATAAATGGGCCCACCACTCCATTAGATACCTTGGGCTTACTTTAACTCCTACCCTTGCCACTTGGTCACAAACCAACTGGCAGGAATGCAGACGTACTGTGTTGGAGGATCTGAGAACCTGGAAGCCTCTTTCCCTCTCGTGGCTGGGCCGGCTGCATGCAATTAAAATGTTCATACTGCCAAAAATAATTTACTTATCCCAATCACTCCCTAATCCTATCTCGCAACATCAGATTCAAAGCCTGCTACGCGAGATCACCAGGTTCATCTGGGGAGGATGTCGAATGCATTTTTCTAATAAAATTCTTATGCTACCTCGGGACAGGAGAGGTCTGGCCGGCCCCAATCTGGTAGAATATTACTGGGCCTCGCATCTGCGCTTCATGTCGGAATGGACGGCATGGGAAAGTGAGAAGGTGTGGTTCCACATGGACAGGGCAGTGATCGGGCGCTTATATGGGACCTCCCATGGCAGCCTCGGGCCTCACGCAACTGCAGGGCATATATAGCTCTCCCCACCAAGACTGTCCTTGACATTTGGCACAAGGTAGCCGTACTCAAAGGCCTCACCTCCTTTCCATCCCCCCACACTCCCATTGCTGGCAATTCCCACATTCCACCTGCTCTACACCCTCCCGCATTCTCTGAATGGCAAGATGGCGGGTGTCGAACAATCAGGGATATCTTCATAGGAGACACTTTTAAATCTTTTGAACACTGCAAGTAGGAGTTCCAACTCACGGAGGGAGCTCTACTACAATATTTGCAACTTCGACACTGGATACACACCGCGGCTTTGACACAAGCGGCCACACGTGCCTTCACTCCTTTTGAGCGGCTGGTTCGCTCTTCTGATAATTCCAAGGGCCTCATATCTCATACGTATCATGTTCGTCAGCACCCCCTGTGGATTATTCTACACCCCTATCAGACCAGATGGCAGTCTGACTTGTCTGTAGACATTGCACATGCGCAATGGGACCGCCTTTGGCGCAACATCCGAAAAGTCTACCGATGCATCTCCCAGCTGGAAACCACGTACCAGGTTATGACCCAATGGTACTACACCCCTCGCAGGTTACATAAAATGTTTCCTATATCCTCTCCTCTCTGTTGGCGATGTTCGAACTCCCCCAGAGACTTCCTTCATGTTTGGTGGACCTGCCCGCTTATGGCCACATCCTGGAAAGAGATCCTTAGCCACATCAAATTGGTTCTTGGTTTCCCCCTGCCTGGAACTCCAGCCACGCTTCTACTGGGTATCAAGCAAGACAATTTGCGTGCACTGACACGTAGAGACTGGCATATCTGCCTTCATATGCTGTGGGCAGCTAAACAACTCATAGCCTTATACTGGAAAAAAGCTGAGACCCCCCAGTCACTATTTGGTTCACTCGCCTAGGGCATACCATGGCGATGGAACTGCTCACGGCACGCCTACAGTCCTGAGACATCCATTTCACCAAACTCTGGCAACCGCTAATTACTCATTTTTGTAAGCTAGAACATGCTCGTCTTCAAACCCCGAAACTCCGGGCCTTATGCCTTTTTGAAGACGCCGTATACCCTCCCGACTCTGACACATCCCCCTGACATCAAAATCAACACTCTGTACATTGCCATCTGCTTACCCAATCGAATGGAACTACCATTCCACAGTCCTCACTCCCTTTCCTAGCCTTCCAGGCCACGCTCTTTGAAGTAATTGTATACCGTACTCTACCCTCCCTTTCTCTTCTCTACCACTTACTCGCTCCTTCTTCTTGACTATCTAATCTCTCCAATTTCTTCTTCTAAGAATATTGAGGGGCTCTTCTCCCCATATTTCTTCCATTTTCTCTTCTCTTGTTCATCTTTTCACGTTTGAGTTCACTTGATCTATACCGACCTTATCATTTGAAGGAATTCTAAACTTGCACCTAATACGTATGATTGCCACGCTACGCGGCCGGCCCTGTCTGGGTTGTAGGCGACTTGCTGTGTAACCTAATGTATATGCATAGTTTCATAATGTCCCACTCTTGTGTTCTGATTCTTAGTTCAATCACACGGCCAGCCAACCAAAGCGTTGTAGGTGACTTGCGGTGTACATGATGAGTCTTCTTCTCTTCTTTAATAAAAAAGATTTCAACCAAAGTTCCAAGGGCATTCTGAGCTTTCTCTGACTCTGCAGCCAATCACATCACAGCATGTCTTCAACCATGTAACAAGATTGTTAACTGTTGATTGACCTTGGACATTTTTTCCTACTTCCCACCATACGATCTTGGAAGACTCTCATTGGATCATAAAATACCTTGTGGCAGGCCCAATAATTTTCCATGCAGGTCTTACATTATGGTTGCAGAATCATAAAAATGCCTAATGGCAGGTTCAGAAAAGGGGGTGGTGATGGACAGAGCATCTGAATTAAACAGAACACTCATAACCAGTCAAAAGATCAGGGCTTGATCCATCACCGTTTTTTAGCTCACTGCACCATCCCAGTTCAGAACCTGGCTACATGCAAATTAGTCTGTCCCTGGCCCAGTGCATCATGGGAACAGGGCAGACCAAACTACCAAGCCAATTCTTTACTGGAAAGGAAACAAGCTTCCGGGGACCGGTTTCTGGCATTGCAGCCGTCTTCGGCCCGGCTTGCTTGAATCCTGATGGTGCAGGGAGCAAGGGATGGATCAAGCCCTGATCTTTTGACTGGGTATGAGTGTTCTGTTTAACTCAGATGCTCTGTCCATCACCACCCCCTTTTCTGAATCGTTTTGGCCACTATAGGAGTGGCAGGGTATGCTCAGATGTGAGTCCCTTGCTCACTGCACCATTAGGATTCAAGCAAGCCGGGCCGAAGACGGCTGCAATGCCAGAAACCGGTCCCCGGAAGCTTGTTTCCTTTCCAGTAAAGAATTGGCTTGGTAGTTTGGTCTGCCCTGTTCCCATGATGCACTGGGCCAGGGACAGACTAATTTGCATGTAGCCAGGTTCTGAACTGGGATGGTGCAGTGAGCTAAAAAACGGTGATGGATCAAGCCCTGATCTTTTGACTGGGTATGAGTGTTCTGTTTAACTCAGATGCTCTGTCCATCACCACCCCCTTTTCTGAATCGTTTTGGCCACTATAGGAGTGGCAGGGTATGCTCAGATGTGAGTCCCTTGCTCACTGCACCATTAGGATTCAAGCAAGCCGGGCCGAAGACGGCTGCAATGCCAGAAACCGGTCCACGGAAGCTTGTTTCCTTTCCAGTAAAGAATTGGCTTGGTAGTTTGGTCTGCCCTGTTCCCATGATGCACTGGGCCAGGGACAGACTAATTTGCATGTAGCCAGGTTCTGAACTGGGATGGTGCAGTGAGCTAAAAAACGGTGATGGATCAAGCCCTGATCTTTTGACTGGGTATGAGTGTTCTGTTTACCTCAGATGCTCTGTCCATCACCACCCCCTTTTCTGAATCGTTTTGGCCACTATAGGAGTGGCAGGGTATGCTCAGATGTGAGTCCCTTGCTCACTGCACCATTAGGATTCAAGCAAGCCGGGCCGAAGACGGCTGCAATGCCAGAAACCGGTCCCCGGAAGCTTGTTTCCTTTCCAGTAAAGAATTGGCTTGGTTGTTTGGTCTGCCCTGTTCCCATGATGCACTGGGCCAGGGACAGACTAATTTGCATGTAGCCAGGTTCTGAACTGGGATGGTGCAGTGAGCTAAAAACGGTGATGGATCAAGCCCTGATCTTTTGACTGGGTATGAGTGTTCTGTTTAACTCAGATGCTCTGTCCATCACCACCCCCTTTTCTGAATCGTTTTGGCCACTATAGGAGTGGCAGGGTATGCTCAGATGTGAGTCCCTTGCTCACTGCACCATTAGGATTCAAGCAAGCCGGGCCGAAGACGGCTGCAATGCCAGAAACCGGTCCCCGGAAGCTTGTTTCCTTTCCAGTAAAGAATTGGCTTGGTAGTTTGGTCTGCCCTGTTCCCATGATGCACTGGGCCAGGGACAGACTAATTTGCATGTAGCCAGGTTCTGAACTGGGATGGTGCAGTGAGCTAAAAAACGGTGATGGATCAAGCCCTGATCTTTTGACTGGGTATGAGTGTTCTGTTTAACTCAGATGCTCTGTCCATCACCACCCCCTTTTCTGAATCATTTTGGCCACTATAGGAGTGGCAGGGTATGCTCAGATGTGAGTCCCTTGCTCACTGCACCATTAGGATTCAAGCAAGCCGGGCCGAAGACGGCTGCAATGCCAGAAACCGGTCCCCAGAAGCTTGTTTCCTTTCCAGTAAAGAATTGGCTTGGTAGTTTGGTCTGCCCTGTTCCCATGATGCACTGGACCAGGGACAGACTAATTTGCATGTAGCCAGGTTCTGAACTGGGATGGTGCAGTGAGCTAAAAAACGGTGATGGATCAAGCCCTGATCTTTTGACTGGGTATGAGTGTTCTGTTTAACTCAGATGCTCTGTCCATCACACCCCCTTTTCTGAATCGTTTTGGCCACTATAGGAGTGGCAGGGTATGCTCAGATGTGAGTCCCTTGCTCACTGCACCATTAGGATTCAAGCAAGCCGGGCCGAAGACGGCTGCAATGCCAGAAACCGGTCCCCGGAAGCTTGTTTCCTTTCCAGTAAAGAATTGGCTTGGTAGTTTGGTCTGCCCTGTTCCCATGATGCACTGGGCCAGGGACAGACTAATTTGCATGTAGCCAGGTTCTGAACTGGGATGGTGCAGTGAGCTAAAAAACGGTGATGGATCAAGCCCTGATCTTTTGACTGGGTATGAGTGTTCTGTTTAACTCAGATGCTCTGTCCATCACCACCCCCTTTTCTGAATCGTTTTGGCCACTATAGGAGTGGCAGGGTATGCTCAGATGTGAGTCCCTTGCTCACTGCACCATTAGGATTCAAGCAAGCCGGGCCGAAGACGGCTGCAATGCCAGAAACCGGTCCACGGAAGCTTGTTTCCTTTCCAGTAAAGAATTGGCTTGGTAGTTTGGTCTGCCCTGTTCCCATGATGCACTGGGCCAGGGACAGACTAATTTGCATGTAGCCAGGTTCTGAACTGGGATGGTGCAGTGAGCTAAAAAACGGTGATGGATCAAGCCCTGATCTTTTGACTGGGTATGAGTGTTCTGTTTAACTCAGATGCTCTGTCCATCACCACCCCCTTTTCTGAATCGTTTTGGCCACTATAGGAGTGGCAGGGTATGCTCAGATGTGAGTCCCTTGCTCACTGCACCATTAGGATTCAAGCAAGCCGGGCCGAAGACGGCTGCAATGCCAGAAACCGGTCCCCGGAAGCTTGTTTCCTTTCCAGTAAAGAATTGGCTTGGTTGTTTGGTCTGCCCTGTTCCCATGATGCACTGGGCCAGGGACAGACTAATTTGCATGTAGCCAGGTTCTGAACTGGGATGGTGCAGTGAGCTAAAAACGGTGATGGATCAAGCCCTGATCTTTTGACTGGGTATGAGTGTTCTGTTTAACTCAGATGCTCTGTCCATCACCACCCCCTTTTCTGAATCGTTTTGGCCACTATAGGAGTGGCAGGGTATGCTCAGATGTGAGTCCCTTGCTCACTGCACCATTAGGATTCAAGCAAGCCGGGCCGAAGACGGCTGCAATGCCAGAAACCGGTCCCCGGAAGCTTGTTTCCTTTCCAGTAAAGAATTGGCTTGGTAGTTTGGTCTGCCCTGTTCCCATGATGCACTGGGCCAGGGACAGACTAATTTGCATGTAGCCAGGTTCTGAACTGGGATGGTGCAGTGAGCTAAAAAACGGTGATGGATCAAGCCCTGATCTTTTGACTGGGTATGAGTGTTCTGTTTAACTCAGATGCTCTGTCCATCACCACCCCCTTTTCTGAATCATTTTGGCCACTATAGGAGTGGCAGGGTATGCTCAGATGTGAGTCCCTTGCTCACTGCACCATTAGGATTCAAGCAAGCCGGGCCGAAGACGGCTGCAATGCCAGAAACCGGTCCCCAGAAGCTTGTTTCCTTTCCAGTAAAGAATTGGCTTGGTAGTTTGGTCTGCCCTGTTCCCATGATGCACTGGACCAGGGACAGACTAATTTGCATGTAGCCAGGTTCTGAACTGGGATGGTGCAGTGAGCTAAAAAACGGTGATGGATCAAGCCCTGATCTTTTGACTGGGTATGAGTGTTCTGTTTAACTCAGATGCTCTGTCCATCACACCCCCTTTTCTGAATCGTTTTGGCCACTATAGGAGTGGCAGGGTATGCTCAGATTTGAGTCCCTTGCTCACTTCACCATTAGGATTCAAGCAAGCCGGGCCGAAGACGGCTGCAATGCCAGAAACCGGTCCCCGGAAGCTTGTTTCCTTTCCAGTAAAGAATTGGCTTGGTAGTTTGGTCTGCCCTGTTCCCATGATGCACTGGGCCAGGGACAGACTAATTTGCATGTAGCCAGGTTCTGAACTGGGATGGTGCAGTGAGCTAAAAAATGGTGATGGATCAAGCCCTGATCATTTGACCGGGTATGAATGTTCTGTTTAACTCAGATGCTCTGTCCATCACCACCCCCTTTTCTGAATCGTTTTGGCCACTATAGGAGTGGCAGGGTATGCTCAGATGTGAGTCCCTTGCTCACTGCACCATTAGGATTCAAGCAAGCCGGGCCGAAGACAGCTGCAATGCCAGAAACCGGTCCCCGGAAGCTTGTTGCCTTTCCAGTAAAGAATTGGCTTGGTAGTTTGGTCTGCCCTGTTCCCATGATGCACTGGGCCAGGGACAGACTAATTTGCATGTAGCCAGGTTCTGAACTGGGATGGTGCAGTGAGCTAAAAAACGGTGATGGATCAAGCCCTGATCTTTTAACTGGGTATGAGTGTTCTGGTTAACTCAGATGCTCTGTCCATCACCACCCCCTTTTCTGAATCGTTTGGCCACTATAGGAGTGGCAGGGTATGCTCAGATGTGAGTCCCTTGCTCACTGCACCATTAGGATTCAAGCAAGCCGGGCCGAAGACGGCTGCAATGCCAGAAACCGGTCCCCGGAAGCTTGTTTCCTTTCCAGTAAAGAATTGGCTTGGTAGTTTGGTCTGCCCTGTTCCCATGATGCACTGGGCCAGGGACAGACTAATTTGCATGTAGCCAGGTTCTGAACTGGGATGGTGCAGTGAGCTAAAAAACGGTGATGGATCAAGCCCTGATCTTTTGACTGGGCATGAGTGTTCTGTTTAACTCAGATGCTCTGTCCATCACCACCCCCTTTTCTGAATCGTAATGGCAGGTTCAGCAATTTTCCATGCGGGTCTCGTGAGAAGCTCGCAGGATCGACCTAACCTCATGCAGCAAGCTTCACTCCCAGAAGCTTGCCTCCTACTCTCACAAGACTCTCTCAGGATCGCAGCAGTATTGTCGGGAAATAGTAGTATATGGACGGGATTAGCCTCTCTACTGAAAACCCTCTCTGGTATAATAGGTGGCCACACAAGGGTGTGAGAAGGGACTGCCCTCTCCTTTCAAACTTCTGTCTCGGATGAGAGGAATGCATTATAGGGTATGTGGAAGGACTGGCCTCTCTTCTGAGACCCCTCTCTTGCATGACAAGTATACATAGTAGTGTATCGAGAGGGATTGCTCTCTCCTGTCGGGAAACATCCTTTACAACGCAACTTTTACCACGCAGTGCCTTTACGATGCAACTTTTACAACGCAAACCATTACAACGCATTGCGCTGGGGGGCGCTCTAGGATAGGGAATAAGTTTAATTTACTATCCAACACCTTCCCTAGTGTCCACGGGGACTGGAGTTGGAATAGTAAATTAAACTATTCACTATCCAGCACCCCAAAGCGCTATGCGTTGTAAAGGTTTGTGTTGTAAAAACCACATTCTAAAGGCATGCGTGGTAAAAGCATGCGTTGTAATGTCATACATCCCTCCTGTCAGACCTCTCTGTCTGATGTGTGTGCATATTAGAGGGTATGGATGCACTGGCCTCTGCTTTCAGAGGTCTCTCTCAAATGACATATATACATAGTAGAGTGTGTGAACAACTGGCATCTCCTTTGAGACCTCTCTTTCAGATGACAGGTGTGCGTAGTAGGTTCAATAGGGAGGGAATTGTTTCTCCTTTTAGAAATTTCTCTTAGATGACAAGTGTGTGTAGTAGAGTATGGGGAAGGCTTGGTCTCTCCTTTCAGATCTTTCTCTCAGATAACCTGTTTCTGTAGTAGGGTGTGTGGATGGACTGGCATCTCTTGTCAAACCTCTTTCTCAGATGATGGGTGTGCATAGTAGAGTGTGTAGATGCACTGGGCTCTTCTTTCAGACCTCTCTATCAGATGATAGATGGGTGTAGTTATGTGTGGAGAGGGACTGACCTCTCCTGTCAAACCTCTTTCTCAGATGATGGGTGTGCCTAGTAGGGTATATAGATGGACAGGTCCTTCCTGTCAGACCTCTCTCAAATGATGGACAAACCTCTCCTTCCACCCATTTCTCTCTGATGACAGGTGTGCATAGTAGGCTGTGAGGATGGAATAGCCTCTCCTGTCAGACCTTTTTCTCTCAGATGATTGGTGTGTATAGTAGGGTGTGTGGATATACTGGCCTTTACTTTCAGACCTCTCGCCTAGGTGACAGGTGTGCATAGTAGTATCTGGCATATCCTTTCAGAACTCTCTTGCAGATGACAGTTCTGCGTAGTAGAGGGTGTAGATGGACAGGCTTCTCCTTTCAAACCTCTCTCTCAGTTAACAGGTGTGTATAACAGGATGTGTGGCTGGACTGGCCCCTTCTGTCAGTCCTCTTTCTCTAATGATGGGTGTGCATAGTAGGGTGTGTGGATAGACTGGTCCCTCCTGTCAGACCTCTTTCTCTTTCTCAAATGAATGGTTTGCGTAGTAGGGTTTGGGGAGTGACAGGCCTTTCCTTCCAGACCTCTTTCTTAGATGACGCGTGTGCATTGTACGGTTTGTAGATGGACCGGCATATCCTTTCAGGTCTCTCTCTCAGATGACAGGTGTGCATTGTAGAGTATGTGGATGGACTGTTCTCTCCTTCAAGACCTCTCTGTCAGATGATGGGTGTGCATAGTAGGGTATGTGGATGGCCATGCCTGGCCTCTCCTGTCAGACCTCTCTCTCAGAAGACAGGTATGTGTAGTAGGGTGTCTGGCTGGACTGGCCTTTCCTTTCAGACTTCTCTATCAGATGATGAATGTGCGTTGTAGTGTGTGGGGAGGGACTGTGCTCTTCTTTCAGATGTCTCTTTCAGATGACAGGTGTGCGTAGTAGGGTGTGGGAAATGACAGACCTCTCCTTTCAGCCATTTGTCTCGGATTACAGGTGTGCATACTATGCTTTGTGGATGGACTAGCCTCTCCTGTCTGAACTCTCTCTCTCTCTCAGATGATTAGTGTGTGTAATAGGGTGTATGAATGGATTGGCCTTTACTTTCAGACCTCTCTCTCAGATGGCAGGTGTGCATAGTAGTGCTTAAGGAAGGACTGGCATCTCCTTTCAGGCCACTGTCCCAGATATAAGGTCCGCACAGTAGAGGGTGTATATGGACAAGCTTCTCCTTTCAGACCTCTCTCTCAGTTAACAGGTGTGCATAGTATGGTGTGTGGATGGAATGGCCTCGCCTGTCAGACCTCTCTCTATCAAATAAAAGGTTTGCGTTGTAGGGTGTGGGGAGTGACAGGCCTCTCCTTCCAGACCTCTTTCTTAGATGACGGGTGTGCATAGTACGGTTTGTAGATGGACTGGCCTATCCTTTCAGACCTCTCTCTCAGATGGTAGGTGTGCATAGTAGAGTGTGTAGATGGACTAGTTTCTCCTTCCAGACATCTCTGTGAGATGAGCGGTGTGCATAGTAGGGTATGTGGATGGCCTGGCCTGGCATCTCCTTTCAGACCTCTCTATCAGTTGATAGATGTGCGTTGTAGTGTGTAGGGTGGGACTGCCCTCTTCTGTTAGCTGTCTCTCTCAGATGACGGGTATGCATAGATGGGTGTGTGGATGGACTGCCTCTCCTCTCAGACCTCTTCTCTGATAACGGGTGTCCACAGTAGGGTGTAGAAAGAGCCTTAACTCTGTTCACAACTCTTCCAAAGCCAATAGGTGTAAATAGTAGACTCTAATAAACACCATCTCCAGTAAGACTCCTCCCCACAGTAACAAGTGTGCATACCAGACTGTATTCAAAGATCACCCACACCTTCTCACTTTTAAGATCCCATGAGTCTTGCGAGATCATAACATTGACAAAAAACTAACCTTATTGTTATATCCTATGTTCCTTCATTGCTAATGCTTTTCCTATGTTTTGCATCCTAGCATCTAGTTGCTAGGTGATAGTAGAATGTTCTGCTCCTGATCTTCAGTTGAAGACTGGAGTTTGTTGGATGTGCACTCTGATGGATCTAGTGCTGTACTTGAAATCCTTAATTAAACTTAAACCTTAAGTTTACCTTCTTCTACTGTGATTCCTTGGATACAACATAGATTGGCGACGAGGTGGTCAAGTCAGCATTATCTACGAACCTACGCTCAAGATTTTAATTTTATAAAGATCTCTTCAGACTTCAGCGCTCATTCAAAATTTTACCTTCATCCACGAACTGAAATCTCCTGTCTACTTGCTTCATATTGAGTACTTTCAAGAAACAACGATATCTTCAAAAAAAAAAAAAAGTAAGCTTTTAACATTTTACTTGTGATTTGATTGCACCAGCGCCTGTACTTCTCACTGTGCCCTGATTGCACCAGCGGCTGCCCATTAATTAATATAACATTTTAACTTTCTCCCTAATTTTAACTTCCTTGTTTTTAAATCTCAACAACCAGTAAGATGGTCATCCAGTAAATTAACCATGACTTCTATCAATTCGGCCCCTTTGGTGATTTGATTGCACCAGCGCCTGATTATTTCCTTCTGCCGTGTTTTGATTGCACCAGCGCCAGATTAGAATTTATGTTACTTAATTAATGATAATTTAACTTTCAATTTATCAGCGGCTGAATTTTGGTTATCTCTAAATGTGCCCTTGATTGCACCTGCGGCAGACCTGGCGGTATAATTGATTTCACCAAGTGTTGCTGAGAATGGCATACTCCCTATATCATTTTAACTCAATTCGTCAAAAAAATGTTAACAAAATAACACTAATATACGTTATCTTCTATATTATAGAACTTTCGCTATTCAAAAAAAAAAAAATCGCCATTACCGTTTCACTGGCGGTTTGAACAGCACGAGAACGACGCGCGCTGCGTTCCTTCCTTCATTCTGCTCAACAACAAAGCGCGTCATCTACAATTGACGGTGAGGAACTCGTCATTACACGCGCAACGTAGCAGCCATTTTGCGGTTGCTTAGTTACCGGCAACAACTTCACGGTCTTCCGCGACTCGTTTTTGGAAAAAAAAAGGTACTTCATAATTATTCTACATTTTAACAATACTACCATTTAAACTTGTGTGTTTCCTACGCTGACACGCACAGCTCGCTCTGCACAATTAATACAACGCAAGTATTTCATATTGTCTAATAGAAAACTTACTCGTGTGTCTTCTACGCTGACACACACAGCCTAATTAACGCTACGTGTATCATCTACGCTGATACACACAGCTGATATTAAACTTCTTCAACCTAGAGTATTTACTCGTGTGTCTTCTACGCTGACACACACAGCTGAAACTACTTATTTAACAATATTATCTACGCTGATACACACAGCTGATGTTTAATTTTAACGTGTATCTTATACGCTGATACACACAGCCAACAAGATAGTTTAACTTCAATACATGGACTATCTACGCTGTTACACACAGCTGACTCTTGATTTTCACACTATATAACCTACGTTATTACATTGATACTTACAATTAACACTGTTAATTTTAAATTTTACAATTAGCTTATTTATTATACTAAATGTGATTTATTCCTGTTAATTTATTAATTCAGGATGGCTCAACAGACGGCAGTTCTCCCTTCTTCATTTCTTCCAGAACCAGGTACACCTAAAATAAAATGGTCACATTGGTTCAAAGCCTTTAATAGCTATATAATTGCCATTGATGCTGTGAAATTTCCTGCTGTTAGGAAAAATGCAATGTTATATAGTGCCTTAAGTGCGGAGGGTCAAAGAATCTTTGATCACCAACCTCCTGTTAATAGACCTCCCTCAGATGATTGGAATGAGTACACTGAGGCTATTGCCCGTTTGGAAAAATATTTTAAGGATGAACCGAGTGTAATTGTTGAAAGGCATAGATTTTACACACGCAAACAAAGAGAATATGAAAAGATTGATATATTTTTAGCTGAGTTGAGAATTTTGGCTGCAACTTGTGAATTCGAAGGCCCTATTGATCAATATCTCAGAGATCAAATCGTTGTGAATTGCTTCAACAACAAAGTTCAGGAAAGAATTTTATGTTGTCGTAATCCCTCTTTGCAAGAAACTTTAGAATTGGCTAGAGGAATAGAAAGATCTGCTTTTGCTTCTAAAGAATTGGGCAATAATAATCCTACACATGTAGATTTAGTAAAATCTACTTCATCAAAAAATAATTCTCAACGTAACCAATCTTCTAAACTTGAATGGAAAAAGTCTGATAAGCCTCCCGTTTGTTATAGATGTGGATCAAAATTACACCTTGCCAATTCAACTTCTTGTCCAACTTTAAAGAAACAATGTACCAATTGCAAAAAGATTGGTCATTTTGCTACAGTGTGCAAGTTCAAGTCCAAGACAATGTATCTTGAAGTCTCTGATTCTGATAATTTCAATACATGTGAAGAACAGATTGTAAAAAAAATATTGTTATCCGTTGACATGATAGATGATCATGAAGATCCATCTGTCTATGATCCAGTATGTGATATTAAAATTGGTGAGATTATTGTTAAGGTCACTGTAGATTCAGGATCCCCTATCACCATCATTGCGGATTTCTTGTTTCTTAAACATTGGGACGAAAATTTACTCATACCTCCTGATATACGTACTGTTGCATTTAATGGCAAAGTCATTGATTTAATGGGTTTCTTTAATGACAGTTTAACTTTTGAAGACCGCTCTATTCAGGCCAAAATCTACGTTTCAAAAAAAGGTTATAATGTATTGGGTTGGAGAGATCAAGGTAAATTCCCTTTAGTGTTAAGACCTGGTACCAGATATCCCATTTCTTTAGACCGTTCCATCAATGTTAATACTCTAGTTACCGAAGAACTTTCTCTGGAAAGTATCATAAATAAATACAACAATGTTTTTTCTGACAATCTTGGTTCAGTTAAAGGTTACGAACATAAAATTATTTTGAAGCCTGATGCTATCCCAATAATTCATAAGGTAAGACATGTCCCTCTAAGCATCATGGAAAGACTGAAGACTCACCTTCAACAACTGAGTAAAGAGGGAGTCATTGAAAACATTAACTCTTCGTTGTGGGTTTCTCCAATTGTAGTCGCACTTAAGAAGAACTGTGATGAACTCAGGCTGTGTGTAGACCTAAGAGCTCTAAATAAAAATATTCAGGTAGATTGTTTCCCTCTTCCCCGTATTCAAGATATGTTGGCTCAGCTCAGAGGCACAAAGGTTTTCTCTACCATAGACCTACGAGCAGCCTATCACCAGATAGAATTGTGTGAAGAATCTAAAGACTTAACTGCTTTCAATACTCCTTTTGGTCTGTTTAGATATCTGAGGTTACCTTATGGGCTTGCCTCAGCGGCCTCAGTTTTTCAGAAACTAATGTTTCAGCTATTTGGGGAAGTTCGTGACGTCTTAGCCTACCAAGATGACATTTTGATCTCTACCAACACTGTGGAAGAACATCTTGTCAAACTTGATCAAGTTATTGGTATTTTAAGTGACCATGGCATGACTGTTAAAAAACAGAAATGCAAATTTCTCCTTAGTGAGGTTGAATACCTTGGTCATACCATCTCTCACAAGGGCATCGCCCCTAAACATGATCTTTTACAAGGTATTCGTGATTGCGCCCAACCCATTAACAAGGATCAATTAAGATCATTTTTGGGTTTGAGTGAATTTTATTCCAGATTCGTACAGAATTTTGCACATATTAGTGAGCCTTTGAGGTCACTTACCAAGAATAATGTTAAATTTGTGTGGGATGAGGCACATAGAATGGCTTTTGAGTCCTTAAAGGAATTGATCATACATGCCCCGGCTCTCAAACCGTTTGATGGGAACTCTCTCTCATTCATTACAGTAGATGCTAGTAATACTGGTTTAGGTGCTGTACTGAGTCAAGCTGATGGTGGGATTGAAAATGTTGTTGCTTTTGCTTCCCGTCAACTTTCCTCCTCTGAGAGAAATTATAGTACCATCGAAAAAGAAGCTTTAGCTTGTGTTTGGGGAGTTAGACATTTTTCCACATATGTTTGGGGTCGTGAGTTTGTGTTAGTTTCAGATCACAAGCCATTGATTTTTATTTGGAATGACAAGGGTTTAAGGAATGCTAGCCCTAGCTTGAGTCGTCTTCTTTCAAAGCTTTATGATTTTAACTTTGTCATGAGACATATCCCGGGCGGAAAGAACTTCACGGCAGACTTTTTGTCTAGGTGTCCCTCAAGTGCTTTGAAATTTTCTCCTGTCCTTGATGACAAAGAAGTAGTAGTTAATCTTTTGGATGGACTAGTTTTAGCAAAGGACGTGGTTTCGGAATCCGATTGGATTAAAGAATCTTTGCAGGATTCTTCTTTCCTTACACTAAAAAAATATATTGCTGAAGGTTGGCCAAGAGAAAATCTTATTGACAAGGATCTTCTTCCTTTTTCCAAGGTTAAGGATGAATTAAGTTTGGAGGGTGACTTCCTTTTGAGAGGTGTTTCCCTCATCCCTCCTCTTTCAATTCGAGATAAGATCATTGAGATTGCTCACAAAGGTCATGGGGGGATCACAAGCACAAAAAAAAGGTTGAGACTTCATTATTGGTGGCCAGGGATGGACATCAGTGTAGATACCTTCTTGAATGGCTGTAGTGAGTGTTCTCATGCTGAGAAGTCATTGCGGACTGTTAACAAACCTTTGTGTCCCGTTGCTTTCCCTGACAGTCCATGGGAGAAATTAGGTATGGATTTTCTAGGGCCCATTGGTGGTTTAAACCAGGGTTTCAGATTCATACTCACCATTGTAGATTATCACTCCAAATGGGTTGCCTGTGAGTTTTTAAAAGAACCTAATACTCATAATGTCATAAAATGTCTTAAGAAACTTTTCCAGTCCGAAGGAATTCCCAAGTTCTTAGTATCGGACAATGGGGTACAATTTGTATCTTATGAAATGAATAGTTTTTTGGATAATTTTGCCATTAAACATCTTACCACTGCTTTGTACTCCCCACAGGGCAACGGCTTAGTGGAGAGAGCGAATCGTGTCCTGAAGGACGCAGTTCAACTAGCTATTTCATCTAGCCTTTGTGTTCAGGATGTGGTCTACGACAGAGTTTGGTCGTACAATAACACACCACACTCAACCACTGGGGTGACACCTTTCCTCTTATTAAGAGGGAGACAATCCTTTAATGAGTTATCCCCTGGTTGGGTTGTTAGCAAAACATCTCAAGGTAAAGATGTTGTTGATATGGATCTTGTCAAAGATAAGGTTGTTTCTGCTCAACTCAAGTCCAAAGTCAGATATGATCTGGATAAACATGTAAAAGAAATTTCTTTAAGTGTTGGTGACAAGGTCAGAATCCGAAGACCATGTAAGACCAAAGGCTCAAAGTTTTATCCAGAGACATCTATTGTTCAAATCGGCAAACATGCTGTTAAAGTTACTGGTGGTAAGTGGTGGAGTAAAAGGGCCGTTTCAAAAGTGAAGGGTTCGGACGTTGCTTCTGTTGATGTTCCAGATTCAAACGGTATTCCCAATATAGTTGACCTTAACACTGTGTCTCCATGTAATCTTCCTTCATGTAGTTCCAATGTGTTTGATAGTGCTGAGTCATTCTTTGATAATCCTAATATTCATGAGGAAGAATCCCTTCAATCCACTGCTCTAACCAGTTCTGATGATAATAACTTGATTTCTTTAGATATAAGTGAAGTTGCTTCAGGCCCTTCTGAGGTTTCTGCTTCCTGTTCAAAATCATCCAGAGTTAAGTTCACACCGAAATATTTGAATGATTACATTACTTGATTTATTATCCAATTGTAAATTGTTGTTTCATATTATGTTTTTCCTTATTTTAATTTGTTTTGTTTATTGTGGGAAAGGAGGTGTGTTATATCCTATGTTCCTTCATTGCTAATGCTTTTCCTATGTTTTGCATCCTAGCATCTAGTTGCTAGGTGATAGTAGAATGTTCTGCTCCTGATCTTCAGTTGAAGACTGGAGTTTGTTGGATGTGCACTCTGATGGATCTAGTGCTGTACTTGAAATCCTTAATTAAACTTAAACCTTAAGTTTACCTTCTTCTACTGTGATTCCTTGGATACAACACTTATACTCATCACAGTACTAATCTTTTACACAGTTTGTCTAAAAAACGAGGACCATAATATGCATTCCTACTAGTACAGTGTATTGAGAACTCATCTACTCTTTTATACTATTCACAGTCCCGCAAGAATCCTGCAAGAGTCCCTCAAGATCGTAAACATTTGTTAAAAACAATATACATTATTTCCTTCACAGCTGTTATTCTTTAGACACTTGCTCTGTAAATCTAGGGGGATAGTACGCCTTTCTGCTGCACCTTTATATAGCTTATTTACTTCAATCCCAACAGCACCTCCAATTTTTTACATTAAACAGTTATGGCGGCATATTAATTTCTAAAATTCCAGCATCAATCAAATCAGAGTGCTTGTGGGACTTGCAGGAGCCTCTCGCCTTGGAGAGTGTGAAGGCTCTCAGGAAAAACTGGTCTCTCAACTGATCACAGGGCTCCATTTTTGGTTACTCACTCTTGCGTTAGGCTTGCAAGACTCTCTCAAGCCCAACTCCAAAATATAAAATTATTTTTTACCCTTAATTTTTCAAAAACTACTCAACAAAAAGCACACTCTGTGGAACAAGATCTAGTTTCCTGACACATTTTCAGTAATTCTGTTCTGCAACTTTTTCTATAACCTGCCTGAAAGAAGTCTACGGAAAATGCACCGGGATTTTTCGTTTTAGGACCCCTCCTTTTTTCTTGGTCCTCGCTTGACGGAGCACCCCGAAAGTTTCCAGGTAGGAGCTGAGGTGGACTAACTCCTATTTTTAATAAGTTTCAACTGCCGTTGCACTGATGGTTGCCAATAGTTAGTTATAGTTAGGGCCTAGTTTCCATAGGAAAAGCATCTTTTTAATTGCCTATAATTTTGACCAATCTGTATTACATTTTCCCCAAAAAGTGTCAAGGTAGGTTCTGTGTATCATGGAAAATTGGGGGTGATGTGTGCAGTGGGGACCGAGAAATAGGGGTGGGAAATAAGGGTTCATTTGTAATGTTATATTCCATAGGAACCTTTAGACACACCTACAGCTTGATCCACTGAACGGACTTGCACTAAATTTGGCAGGGAGGTAGATGTTGCCTTAAGGGAGTGCTTTTTGGTTATTTGGTGTAAATCCGTTCAGTAGTTTTTGAGAAATTTAAGTTGAAATTATAGTGATACCTTTGATCCTGGATATTTTGTGACGATATTGCGATTAATCACAACTTGACGCAACCTGAACAGAAAGTTGCGGCTGCCATTGAATCGGGAACGATTACCGGGGCTAAGGCTTCCAGCAAAAGGGTAGAAGTAATCTGACCCCATGTTCCAAAAATGTAAGTGTTAGTGACACAACTAATGAGTCCAAAATATACTTTTTTAATCATGCGAAATATTCGTGACTACGACGCAATTGCTAGTGCGGCCCCCTCATGTAACGTCGTGGGGACGTCATGACTATCGCGACAACACCCTTAATATTGGTGGAAATAGAAAAATATATATATCAGTGAATCATTAATACACACTGTTATAGAGATATTGAGATTCTGACAAATATTTTTATAGAGTGATTTAGACAGTGATTTATTGAATTTATGAAGTTATAATTTTTTAATGTGGTGGTGGCTAATGAATTCCTGCTTTTGATTTTCACTTATTCGACGTATCCATGGGGATTGCAATTATCGGCGTCATCGTGAACCCCGGCCTCACTGCGAAAACAGAAAATAGGTTTTAGAGATGGTTGTTCTAGAAACACACTAGTGAAGCATTAGTATTAACCCCCTAGTGTGTAAAATACTGTAATATGTGTTTTTCACTTTCTGGGAAAGGCAGGATCATCGTGATTAATGGCGTCATCGCGACTTCCCAAATAACCATGAAAACTGAAAATAGGTCTTAAAGATGGATTTTAAAGAAACTTAGTACAAAAACATGAGTTTAAACATGTTTTTAATGAAACATATGTATAGTAATATGTGTAGCAAAATGTTTATAATGGATTTTTTTGTTAATATTTTTGGGTGTGCTGATGGCAGATGACTGTCTGCTTTTGTTTTGCAATGTTGTGACGTATTCGAGACTATCGCGACATCATCTCGAATATTAAATAAAAAAGCATCTTTATAAAGAAAATTATCAAGATTTCGGGTACTCTGACAAGAGACTTTGGGCCAGATGAACGATGCTTGTATTTTGTGACACGCAAATTGCATCGCTTTGCGACTCGCTATTTGCGAGTTGCAAAATGTAATGTACAAAAGTGTCACAGACACTGTTAGCGATTCCCAATGGGGTTGCTAATTGCATGCTTTATCAATATTCATGAGGCATGTGCAATTTGCAACCCCATTGGGAATGGCTAGCACTCCCAGGGATGGTGGCCTGCTGGGGATAGCAGACCCCCATGTCTGGGACAGCTTTTTAAATGAAGCAGTTTTTTTTTAAATGCAGCCCATTTTCCTTAAAGGAAAACAGGATGCATTTAAAAAAGAAAAATGAAACTTTTCAGTTTCATTTTTTAAGGGCAGGTAGTGGTCCCTGGGGACCCCTTCCCGTTTGCGAGTAGTTTACCAGCTACTTAAAGTAGGTAGTAAACTGCAAGTGTTTTGCAGCCGCAAATGCGGACTCAAAACAGTAGTACATGACAGTGAGTCTTGCTATTGTGAAGGGACGCCCCTTCCTAATAGCGAGAGTCAGTGTCCCACAAAATAGCATTTGCAACTGCAATTCCCTTTTTTGTGGTTGCAAATGGGTCGATCTCCCATTTGAGAGCGCAAAAAAGGGTCACACATCTGGCCCCTTGTGTTGATTGTGTGTATATGATAGCTATGCATAAGATGGGATACAGAGTTTCAGGTTACTAAGAAACACCCTGTTGCCATCGTCTGTAAAGTGCACTCTATAATTTCTATAAATTCCATGCATGTCAAATCGGAGATTGTTATCATAGATACAGCCCATGCAATGGTCTCCGAGGAATCCAGAAACCATTTTATTAACATGTTTCCTGGCTTTGTCAATCTGTTGACAGAATTGATTTGACCACTTGCATTTCTGTCTTTGGTATATATTAGAGTACACCAAGACACTGTTAGGGAAAAGCAAAATCACTTCTGCAAAGGTATCTTTCATTAGGATTTCCAGCTCTACCCCCAGTCAATGTGCCTAGGTCATTGCCACCATAGAGCAAAATCATGAGGTGAGGAGCTAGGCAATTCGGCAATGGTTTTGACCAAAGTCAGCAACTGATTAAACGTTAATCCTCTCTGGCCAAAGCAAGTAATCTCCACATTTGCCAAACACAAGGCACTATCAATACCGCTCATCTTCACAGCCTCTTTAGCCCAATAGACATAGCTGTGGCCAACAATCCACACACAAAGAATTTTCAAGTTAAGGAGCAATAGCAGTTAGGAGAAGGCTGGAGGTAAATATGGGAGTTTTCCCAATGAAAAGCAGTTAAAATTGAGTTTTTTTTAAAAGATATATTTCATCTGATACTGTCAGTATGTAAGTGAATAAAATTAGGTAGTACGTTGGATGCATGAGTAAGAAGTCCTATTATTGGCTGTTGTTTAAAGAAAGAAATGTAATACAGACATGGATATGCTACGCTGCATCTCATTTGGAAGTAGCATAGTTCTTCTAGAAAGTGCTTTGAACTTATGACCTACTGATTCCAGTAGGTTGCTACACACAGTCAGCTATGAGTGTATTGGGGTAAGGGTGTTAAAAAGGTAGAATTGTTTTTAAAGTACAGGAGTTATGACAACATTTAACTAACAATACATTTTAATTTCAAATTCAGGACTATGTAGTAAACTGTTCTGCAGTATTTAAATTTAAAAAAACTAAAAGTACATATAGGTTTGAACTCTCATTTCTTTCGCCATTACTCCATGATGATTGATAATAAATCACTATCATACATAGACAAGAATCTCTTTTTGAAAGAGAGGGACAGGGTTAACACATACTAACTATTCACAAGGGGAGATAGAGTACTCGAAAATGAAATACATGATTTCATTTGCTGCCTTTTGTATGATTACAGATTGAAAAGTTGAAGAGGTTGCCATTTTATGGTTGTTGTGTACTATTCTTCTGCTTAGTTTTTACAATTCCTGTGTTAAAACTATTTTAAAAGAGCTAAAACAACACAATTTTCTACTAACTCAATTCATTAGTATGTACATACCTTTTTAGTTAAAATTAGAAATGAAGATGTATAGGGGAGTTTGACAAAAAAAGAGTATCACAATGACATGAAAAAATATATGAGATGAACAGTATCTATCAGAAGGTATGTGTTTAAGATGTTAGTACGAAATGTTTTGGGAAGTAGTAGAAAAATGAATTAGTGCCCCTTTATTCCATTGTGTAGTTTATAGAAAAATAACAGTATAGTATTGTTCGAAGTTGAAATGAGGAATGTATTTAAAAGTAAGAGTGTTTTAAACGTCTAAGCATCATTTGCACAATAGATACATCAATGTTATTTGCATTCTGGGAGTTGCAGTACTTTTAGTCACATTATTAAAAAGGAGTAGTGTAGTCACAAGTAAAAGATAAGAAAATGTTCTGTGCCTGTCTGTATATTAAAAAGTAGTAATATTTGTTAGGTATGTATTAAGAAGTGTTTGTCAATGTGGTTTTTTACTTACATGACAGATTTGCTTATGTTTAGATGGTGAGATATTCGTTGTGTGTTTTCCGATTGTTATTTGTACGGTGAGACTCTTGAGTTTATTTAAAGATGCAGAGAAATATATATGTTGGCAAGTTGGCTTGAAGAAGTATATCTATTAAGGAATAACTTATATGTTTAGATGGTGATCAATGTTAGTTAAGTCTAATGAAAATGTAATGTATATGGTGAGTTTGATGTATTTCTTTAAACATGCTCTGTTTAATATTGAGGAGAGTTTATAGTGCAGAATGTCTGTTGAGAGTTTTTGTTTGACTTTCATTTGTCTTGTAATTTTTCTTTGAGAAATGCTAAATATATGTTTTAAACACACAAGAAAATTTTTGAGAAATGATATAGGTATGCCATTAAGAAAAGCTTTTGTGCTTGGAAAAAGTGACATTTGTTGTCTTCAGTTTTAGAAACTTACTGATGCATGTGTATGCTGAGTAACAGTGCAATGTGTGCATATAGAGAGGCATGTATCCAAATATAAATGAAGAGTGAGATCTAGGCTTTCTGACACATAGCTCAATGAAAAAGTATAGATACACTAAAATGGATAGTTTGATACTGACAGAAGGAGTTAAATAATTGTTACAGATATAGTCACAACTGTTATGTATCTAACAGCTATTGAGATACTTTACAGTCACCCAGGCACTAGTCAGGCAGTTATCAAATCACTCATTCACAATGTACACACTTATTCCATCATCCAGGTACTACACATACACTCTTCCAATCTAACTATGAACTCATTAAACTATTCAGGCAACCCCATACATTCATCCAATCACCCAGGCACTAACCATTCACATATATAGTCACCAAAGCTGTGCAGTTATTAAACACCCGGCACAACCCATGCACTCATCCAAACACCCACTTATAACTCATGCACTCATCCAAATACTAAGGCACAACCCATGCACTCATTCGAACACTCAGGCACTAGTCATGCACTCATCCAATTATGCAGGAAGTACTATTGCAGTTAAACTATCACCCATCCAGTATCTATACTCTCACCCAAATACTGAGGCAATACTCTTGCACTAATATAATCACCACAGCAGTACATTTGCTTTCTTCCAAACATTCAAGCTTTAACAATGGATTTATTCTATTACTCAGAATTTAGTCATGCACTCATCTATTGGACAGGCAGTACTGATGCACTCATTCAGTTATCCAGGCAATACCTATGTAGTTATTTAATCTCCCAGGCACTACCTGTTTAATTGACCAAAAACACATAGGCAGTAGTCGTGTACTCATTCAATCACTGAAACACTATTCAGTCACTCATATAATATGCCTGGTGCTATGTATGCACTTAAACAATCACATCTGCACTATCCATGCACTCAATAAATCATTTATGTACTATGCATGTAATCCTGTTATCACCCAGAAATTAGAGTAGTACTCATTTAACCATCCTACCAGTATCTATGCATGTATTGAATCATTGAGACATTAGTTATACACTTATGTAACCATTCTTGCACTACTCGTGCACTCTTCCAAACACCCGGATAGTAGCAATATAGTCATGCAAACACACAGGCAGTAACTATGCAGATATGGAACCATTGATGTAGTTGCTACATACTAAAGGAATCATCCAGGCACTACCTATATTCTCAGGGAATCACCTAGGCACTACCTATGCACTCATCCAATCATCCAGGGAGAAATATTTTACTCAACCATAAACACACATATTACAAGTTTTAGTCAAAAATATGTACTCTTTTAGAACCTTCTGGTGAATTATATATGTAACCTGTTACACACTGTTTGCATGTACTAGGAAGAATTAGTGAGCTATATACTGTGAGACAGAATAATGTGCAGATATTTATATTCAGTGTTTCCCAAAATTTGAGTCTGACGCATCTAAGTGGAAAAGTACTGAAACACAAAATCTAAAAGTGACACAGTAGTAGAGAGGCACAGAAATAGCTCTTATGTTGTGTTTTAGGATTTATAGTATGGAGACACTGCATGTACTTTTACACTTTGGTTGATGTTTATTTTAAAATTTACTACAAAAGGGATAAAGTGGTATTTTACCATGTATATCTGAGAACTGAGATATGGTGCAGCTGTGTTGTAGGAGAGGGTGCTATAATGTTAAGAGGTAACTAATAAATCACGTTTTGTGTTTTGTTTTGGGTTTGGTACATTGAAGTAAGTGCCGCTCGCAGCCTCTGAGGGATCTTTTTCCTGCACGTCGCACTTCTGAAAGTGCTTTGAGACTGTTGCCCTGCTCGATCCTGGTATCCTGAACCTACGAGGACCTTGGACTTACGTGGACGCTGCCGGGGCCGGGACTGCGAGACCCAGGGTGCCTAGCGCTTTGTGATCCCAGCGCACCTGGTGTCTCTTCCCGCCCCCAACTCTCCTATTTAACACTTGCAGGGAGCGCGCACGCGGGACGCGCGCGGGACATAGCCCGGGCAAAGGGCGGGCCCTCTGTGGCCCTCAGTGGCCGAGGTAGGCTGGGCTGGGCCCGGTTATTTTCACTGACATTGTTTAGTTTGTTTGCTAATTCTAATGCGCCTGACTGTTCGAGGAAGAACTATCTATTGAAGCTTATTCGCTGCTTCCTCGTACTCTACTACCGGTCAGTCATTGTTGCATCTCCAGGACAATATTTATTATTTTTACGAATATAGTATTATTATTATTTATTATTTTTTTTTTTTTGCTATCACTCTTCCGGAAGTAAATCACTTCTATAACATAATTTTGCGGAATAACTTTACAGAAGATGTCTAAAAAATTACGTTCAGGAAGGGAAGTGGGAGGTACACCTGGTGCAAAAATAGATATCATCCGCACAAGAAACAAATCTGTAAACAATCCTCCGTTGAAGGGTCAATGCCAACTCTTTGAGCTTTGGGACTTGCCTTCCCCTAAGAAAGCTAATTTTGCTGCTAAAAAAGCTCCCTGTGCCATGGTCCAGGAGGTCCATACTCAAGGTATCACAGACCCTCCGCCTCCTCCTGCGCAGCCCGCATTACCACAATCTGTGGCAGTGGTGTCCTCTTCCCTTGTTCACTCTGAAGGGAAGGGAGAGAGTATTCTCGATCTCCCGGTATCTGAAAGGGAACTTGAGAATCAACCATCTTTGCCTCAAACCCTTTTGAATGATAGGTTGGGTGGTGATTTGTCATCACTATCCATTGACCTCGAACTCTGTGGCCGATATGTAAATACAGCTAAATTGGAGACTCAGGACCCTATCAAGCCCTCGGGGGGTGCTACTCCATCTGGGCTAATGTTGTATAGTAGTACCCCTTCGATAAACGGTCAGGATATGTCCGATTTGTTAGATGTTTCCGGGAGTCCGGGTCTCAACTTATCTGGTATCTGCCGTCCAGTGGAAGCGTGTGAAAAACCAATCTCTGAATCCATGATTGCTTTGGAACAATTATTAGCCTCCATTCTATCTCTTCTGGGGAAATTTGTAGGCAGCTCGGATTGTATCTTGGATTCAGTTACCCAAATACTGAAGTCATTGTTACAAAAGTCACCAGATATGAGGAGTGTCCCCCCCCCATGACCGAACATAGCTTGCTAAAGGGGAAAATGAATTTGCCTTTAGCGGACTCTGACATGAAGGCTGCAACAGCAGTTTTGAAAACACACACCGCAGCTATCCCCTTAACCGCAGTGCCTAATTGCATTAAGAACTCAGTCCTAGAGATCGAGGAAGAAAACAAATCCACTTCTGGCCCTAAAGTGGTTCAAGACCTATTCCCTATCTTCATGTCTGAAAACAAAAAAGAACCTATGGACTATAAACATGAGGTAAAGGTAAAAAATGGTAAACACAGAAACAATAAAGGGAATAAAAGGAAATCAATTCGAAAATACAGGAAGAAAAGGCAGCGTCGGATAATCTTTCAAAATTCTTTGGCTGCACTGGAGAACGAAGAAATTGACTTGGATCCCACCTCTACATCCTCTAAGGCGGACATTGAATTGAACTCACCCATTCCTACATCTTTAAAGGTCGAAAGTGAACTGTGTCCGCCAACGTGTTTGGAAGTTATGTCACAAATGGGGGGTCCTCTTCCAAGTCTTTCTCCACCGACTGCGACTGGAGCCTCAATCCAATATCCACCTGGGGCCCTTAACCCCTTGGCCCCTCCTTTCCCCGCAGCCTTAGAGATTGGAGACCGCTCCCACCCGGACCGCCTCCTAACAACTCTAAAAGCGCCAGTGGACACCCTCGTGTTAGACTTTTTACCTCTATTTGATGTTGACTTACCCTTAAACAGAGCCTGGCTTCTTAAGTGCTTTAGCGAGATTGAAAGTCTTCACCATATTCAAACTAGGGACATTGAGTTAGTTTCTCTGTTGGGTGAAGTCAGGGTATCGAGTATAAGGGTTAAATTTTATTCTCCTATTATTGTAAATTTGATATTGCAGCAAGCTGAGAATTTTCAACGTACAGGTATCGACATTCTCCCGATTTTTAACCTTGGTAACACTAACCCTTCTCTTGGGAAGGTATTTAGAAGGGATGAGCAAAATGGGGTAGCCTCTCCTCTTAGAGACCTGAAGATTTGGGTCTCTAAGGGAAAACGCTCGGTTTTGCAAGTGAAACCACTTCCGCTAACCCAGAATTCCTCCTTTACAGAGGATAACAATCGGTGGAATTGGCTGCATACTGCCTTATCTACAAAAACAAAAGATAATCCCAGATTGTTTCATCATCTTTAACACCTCACTAAAAATTATTTCCTGGAATGCGGCTGGGATTCACAGTAGCCCAGAGAAATTTGATCTCCTATTTTCACTAGGAGCTAACGTGATTTGCTTACAGGAAACTTGGTGTATTAATATGCTGGATGTTTCCAAGGATTTTTACGCCTTGGAAGTGCCTGCTGCCCCCTCCAAGAAAGGTAATGCTAGGGGGGGAATCGCTTGTTTATTATCAAATAAATTGCAATGGAGATTTTCCCATTATATCGACCCTAGTAAACTTTTCCATGCTATAACCATTGAAAATCTGTTTAATAACGGCATAAAGTCACCTATTGTAATCCTAAATGTGTATATCCCTCCAGAAGAGTGTTTTAACGTGATATTGAAGCAGGTATTCCGATATATTGATCAAATCAAAAATGTCCCATCCCCTCCGGAAATTATGCTTGTGGGAGACTTGAACTGCAAAATCTCCAATGTTAGTTTGAAACTCTTTAGGAATAAATCTAAAGAAGAGGCGCATTTTGTTCCTCAATCACTCTTCCCTGATAAGTTAGTGACAAATAAAAGAGGGAAGATTCTGTTAAAAGAATCAGCGGCCGTCGACGGTCTTATATTAAACGGGAGATTCCCGTCTGACGTGCCTGCAAAATTTACTCACAAATCCCCTTTTGGGTCTTCTATCTTGGACTACGCAATTGCAGACTACGGTTTGTTTCCTTTTATTCAGGACCTTAAGATCATACCTACTTCTCTGAGTGACCATAGCATATTGTTTATAACTATTTCTTTAAATCCCATGACCACTGCATCTTGGTCTCTCAACGGCAGTGATGCTGCCTTCCACGCTTCCTCGGGAAGGTGTTTTTGGAATCCTTCCGCTATTAATGGGGTACAGGATTTCTTATCTGATACCCTACTAGTATTAAATGAGTGGCGTGGGAACGAAATAGTATATTTTGAAGAATTCATGCGAAACATCATTTCCTATGCTAAAAAAACTTCTCGACCCAGAAAGGGGGTAGTGGTCCCTAGTACACTACGTATCCTGAACAAGGAAATAAATAAACTAGTCCGTGAACAATACCTAGATAGAGTCATGGAACGTGAAAAAGAAATTTCAAGGCTAAAAAGAAAGAGATGTAGACTCAAGCTAAAAATAAAAAAGGTAAGGGAGGACAATGTTTGGATCAACTTGAGGGAATCTGTTGTTCATGGTAGGATCAGAGAATTTTGGGCAATAATCGGTAAGGGGTGCGGTTCTAGACTAAGTCCCTCTCCCATCCCCATAGCGGAAGAGGTATGGATTACTTATATTCGGGATCTTTATGCAGGGAACGGGACTACAGGTGATGACACTGTCATAGATGCTACTCCCGAAGGTCTCATCAATTACCCCACAGAAGAAGAAATTGAGATGGCTATAAAAAACATGCGTATCTCTGGGGCAATGGGCCCTGATGAACTCCCCATGACGGTCCTGAAACAGGATCCTTCAAGGTGGAGTAAAATCCTGTATCCTCTGTATAAAGCCTGTTTTTGTTTAAAATGGTACCTGCCTCTTGGAAGGGAAGTATCTTGGTCCCTATCTTTAAGAAGGGAACTAGGGATAGCCCTAGTAATTATCGTCTGATTGCTCTCCTCGACTCCATCGGAAAGGTCTTTGCGAAATGTCTTCTAAATTCCCTCTCCGTTTGGGTAGAGGAGAATAACATCTTGCCGTTTGAACAGACCGGCTTCCGTAGGGACCACGGTACGTTAGATAACCTCACCGCTCTTCATGTGGTTACTGATAAATATGTTCAGGTGAGAGGAGGGGTAGTGTATGCCGCTTTCATTGATTTCTCCACAGCGTTCGATAGAGTTGATCGTAGAACGCTGTGGAGAAAATTGGCAGCGCTTGGTCTCCCAACCTATTTGTTGGAGCTGGTGCGGGCTCTCCATACAGAGACCTGGTGTAGGGTCCTGTTGGGGGGCGAAAGGGGGCTATCTTATCTAATTCCATCTTTGAATGGCCTTAAACAAGGCTGTTTACTGGCTCCCCTTTTGTTCTCCTTATACACGGCAGACCTACCCGCCGCCTTGTCTGCCAGTGAGGGCATTGCCCCGGTGGTGGGGGGGACCCCTATATCCTGCCTGATGTATGCCGATGATGTCCTTATTCCTTGACTTGACCCCTAAAGGACTTGCAAATCGGCTACATGCTCTTCATGCCTTTGCTGTAGCCCATTGCATGAAGATCAATATTACTAAAAGTAAAGTTATGTGTATAGCTGGTAAGAAGAAGTGCCGATCTGTAGATTTTGGTTGGTTTATCGGGGGCCAAAAACTGGAGGTTGTAAATTCCTATACCTTCCTGGGAAAAATCATCACGGCTAACTTGAGTGAGAGGCTCCATATAGAGCATAGTTCACGCAAAGCTCTTGCCCATGGCAAAGGTTTAAATTCCCTATACCAGGCAACGGGGAAACGGCACTTCCCGAGCTTATTGGAAGTGTATAGATCTAAAATCCCCGCAACAATACTGTATGGTATCGAACTTATAGAGGTGAAAAAATGGGACTTTTGCCATAAGATTGAGGGGAAACTTCTAAGATCTCTTTCTTCCCTAAACACTGCGTGCTCTTTGGCCGCTTGCAGGCTTGATTTTGGTCTTAGGAGTAGCTGGGTACAGGGATTATGTGCCCTAGTAAGATGGGTGGCCTGCCTGGCTAGAGCGGAAGTAGGGACTATGAGAGCTCTCCTCAGAAGTGAATTATTGGGTAATTTTAACGAGTTTTCTCAACTTGTATGTAATTTTAGAAAAGCTGTAACTCTTCTAAAATTAGATGAAAACGCTTTGTTTTTGTACTCTCCCTTACAGTTAAAACTCGTTTTAAAAGCAGCCTCGTGGGACCTATGTTTTCACTCGGATAAAAAGTTAATTTGTGAAAAAAGGAATGTAGACCTTCTCCTTAATACCTATATGATGAAGCTACCTCAACCCTATGTTATATGGACCCTACCGCATGGTATTCGTAGATTTTGGTTTCTTTTACGTTACGATTTAATACCCTTAAATCTACTGTTATCCAAATGGTATGGCTCCTCTGCTTTGTGCAATTTATGTAAATTGAATATCCAGGACTGTATGCATGTTTTAATGATTTGCCCTGCGCTCCGTAAATTGCGCTCCAGATGGTTAAAAGTTATTTGTCTCCGTCTTGGTATCGTCACTTTGAACGGCTTTCTCCATGCACTTTACTGCCCTCCTAATGAAATGTTCTGCTTCATATTTTTTACTTTTTTAAAGGTTTCTTAGCTATTTATTAATATGTTCCTGGAGATGTTTTGACTTTTCGACCTCTTGTAGTTTTGTTTTGCATGTCAGTTTTGTATTTAACCTTGTTTCTTCAATGGCATATTTTTGCAATGTATTTGTTCTGTTTTTTTATCCTGTATATTTTATGTGGCCCTCTTCTGAGAGCCAAAACATAATAAATAAATTGAATTGAATTGAAGTAAGTGCCTGTAGTTATGTAGCTGGGTTCATCTGTAGATTTAAAACTGCAACATAACATAAAAACAGTTTTTGTATTATGAGTAAGCCAGTAGTAAATTAGTTGGTATATTGGCCAGAATAAAAATTAAAATGTACTTATTTATTTAAAGAACAATATCTACATAACTACAGACAGTTACAATGCCTACAAAAGCTTGGAGTAAAAAGCAACGGAGGCAACTAAAGTACCTATGCAGAACTGAGACAGAAAAGGGGAAAATGCAGAAAAAGTATTGAAAGCAAAAGTGCTACTGGTAAGAGGACAAAATCATTTCCTAAAAATATGCGTGGGCATGTGCAAAGATTACAAAATATTGAACATAAAATTAAAACTATGAGAAAGAATTAGAGTGTACAAAATCTATATAAGAGAACCAAGAAAGATTGTAAAAAAGATGGACATATCTTAACCAGGAGACAGGAGCAATTTAAGGAAATCAGAGCCAGGATATTTTGTATTAGAGTAGTTATAAACGTGGGGGTGTGGTCTCGCCGAGCAGCAAGATGGCCGTTCATTGAGGGGGCTCTGCCGGTCAAGGCTTAATCTGATATTAATCCTTTCTGTGAAATTGCAGGCAAATCTACTCTGCATCAGATGACCTGCTTTCTGACCTGACAAGCGCCGAATCTGTTCACGGAGTGCTGACAAGGCTGGGCCTGGCCATAGGCCATTGGCCAACACTATGCGGCGCTGGTGCCTGGGGGGGGCGGTCACCAGAGGCCCTAAAGTAACATTGCTGACGTGGCTGGTGGTGGGAGTGGCACCTGAGACGCCTGATGGTTGAGCAGCGGAGATATCCTGGCGAAGACATAGCAGCGCGAGTCGATGTGACCCCCCCAACCCTACTGGAGCTTGCTGGGGACTCCAGGCAGAACTGCCCATGTGGGATCCGACTTCTGCCAACGTTTGGACCCGTCTGGGGTGCCGGATGCCATATCCAGCATTGAAGGGGAGAGCATCACACCGCTTCTGTTATCTTGGGATGGCTGATACACGCCCAGGGAGAGGCTGCCGCGGGTCCCACTGGATACCACCTGGGCCTGGTGTATCCTGTATCGCTGAAAGGAGCTGCGGATTGAAGACAGTGCTGCGGTGCTCTGGAGCAAAGTGAGAGCTGCCCTCCCGGGTGTGCAAAGTGCATACTCAGATAGGGTCTTGGAGGATCAGTGCTGTGTGTACGACAGGGGAGGCCGGAATGGCTTGAGTTGCAGGAACAGCTATTGCTAATTTGCGGATTTGAAGATACCCCAGGGAGGGGCATTGTAGATTGTGTGGGCTAACAAAAGCGGCAGGTGAGGAATTTGCACCCTCTCTCATGGAGCTCCACCGGCATTTGCTGCAGATCTTGAGATGAGCAGACTGCGGTGCGTGATTAAGCCTGACCAAAGTGCTGGTAGCAGCGGGTCCTTCTGCCATCATAGTCAAGGGACTTCCTGCTCGCCCTGGTCTCAGGCAGCAATCAATCAATCAATCAATCAATCAATCAGAGCATTTATATAGCGCACTACTCACCCGGAGGGTCTCAAGGCGCTGGGGGGAGGGGGTCCGCTACTGCTCGAACAGCCAGGTCTTGAGCTGCTTCCTGAAGGTGGTCCTGGGTCAGGCGGAGGTGGGTCGGAAGGGAGTTCCAAGTCTTGGCGGCCAGGTAGGAGAAGGACCTTCCTCCTGTGGTGGCTCTTCGGATGCGGGGGACGGTGGCGAGGGCGTGGCTGGTCGATTGAAGCTGGCGTTTGGGAGCGTAGAAGTTGAGGCGGCTGTTGAGGTATTCTGGTCCTTGGTTGTGTAGGGCTTTGTGTGCGTGGGTGAGGAGCCGGAAGGTGATTCTCTTGTTGACCGGGAGCCAGTGCAGGTCTCTCAGGTGTCCGGAGATGTGGCTGCGGCGGGGGATGTCCAGGATGAGTCGTGCTGAGGTGTTCTGGATCCGCTGGAGTCTTTTCTGGAGTTTGGCGGTGGTTCCGGCGTAGAGGGAGTTGCCGTAGTCCAGACGGCTGGTGACGAGGGCCTGGGTGACCGTCTTCCTGGTCTCGGTGGGGATCCCTCGGAAGATCTTGCGTAGCATGCGCAGGATGTTGAAGCACGACGAGGAGACGGCGTTGACTTGTCTGGTCATGGAGAGGGAGGAGTCCAGGATGAAGCCCAGGTTGCGTGCGTGGTCAGTTGGTTTGGGTGCGCTGCCCAGGGCGGGGGGCCACCAGGAGTCGTCCCAGGCGGAGGGTGAGGATCCCAGGATGAGGACTTCCGTCTTGTCCGAGTTCAGTTTCAGGCGGCTGTTTGACATCCAGTTGGCTACGTCTGTCATCCCTTCGTGCAGGTTGGCTCTGGCGGTGGCGGTGGCGGGGTCGTTAGTGAGGGAGAGGATCAGCTGGGTGTCGTCGGCGTAGGAGATGATGTTCAGGTTGTGCTGGCGTGCGATGGCTGCGAGGGGGCTCATGTAGACGTTGAAGAGTGTTGGGCTGAGCGAGGAGCCTTGAGGAACGCCGCAGATGACTTCGGTGGCCTCCGATCTGAACGGGGGGAGGCGGACTCTCTGTGTCCTTCCGGCGAGGAAGGAGGTGATCCATTCAAGTGCCTTCTCCTGGATTCCGACGTTGCTGAGGCGCTGTAATAGGGTACGGTGGCAGACAGTGTCGAAGGCCGCGGAGAGGTCCAGGAGGATGAGGGCCGCTGTTTCTCCGTTGTCGAGCAGGGCTCGGATGTCATCGGTAGCTGCGATCAGGGCGGTCTCGGTGCTGTGGTTGACCCGGAAGCCAGACTGCGAGAGGTCGAGGGAGCCGTTCGTCACAAGGAAGGCGGCCAGTTGCTTGTTGACGGTCTTCTCGATGACTTTGGCCGGAAACGGGAGCAGCGAGATGGGGCGGTAGTTCTTGAGGTCGGTTGGGTCTGCTGATGGTTTCTTGAGTAGAGCGCTGAGTTCGGCGTGCTTCCAGCTCTCCGGGAAGGTGGCGATGTCGAAGGAGGTGTTGATGATGTCCCGCAGGTGGGGTGCGATGACAGCTTCGGCCTTGTTGAAGACGTGGTGAGGGCAGGGGTCGGTCGGAGATCCGGAGTGGATGGAGTTCATCGTGCGGATGGTGTCTTCGGTGCTGATCGGGGTCCAGGCGCGGAGGGTGGTGGTGGGGGGCGGTGGTTCGGTCGTGGCGTGCGTCAGTTGGGTGCTGAAGCTGTTGTGTATGTCCGCGATCTTGTTGTGGAAGTAGGAGGCGAGGGAGTTGCAGAGGTCTTGCGAAGGGGTGATGTCGTTTGTTTCCGGCGTTGGGGTTGGAGAGCTCTTTCACGATGTTGAAGAGTTCCTTGCTGTTGTGTGCGTTGTTGTCCAGTCGTTCCTTGAATGCGGTTTTCTTGGTGGCGTGGATCAGCTGGTGGTGTTTTCGGGTGGCGAGCTTGAGGGCAGTCATGTTGTCCGGTGTTGGGTCTCTGCGCCAGGTTTTCTCGAGTGCTCTGCAGTTCTTCTTGGAGCTCTTGAGTTCGTCGTTAAACCATGGGGCTTTCTTGCTGCCGGGTCTGCTCGGCGGGGTCTTCAGCGGGGCGAGATCGTCTGCGCAGTCGCTGATCCATTTCGTGAGGTTGGTGGCTGCTTGGCTAGGGTTTGTTGTGCTGGTGGGAGGGTTCTTGCTCAGGGAAGTAGTGAGCTGGTCTGCAGTGATCTTGTTCCAGCTTCTGCGGGGAGCCTGTTGCTGGTGATGGTGGAGCGTGGTCCTTCTGAAGCTGAAGTGGACGCAGCTGTGGTCCGTCCAGTGGAGTCCCGTGGCGTGGCTGAAGGCGATGTCCTTGCTGGAAGAGAAGACCGGGTTGAGTGTGTGTCCGGCGTAGTGGGTGGGGGTGGTCACCAGTTGCTTGAGTCCGAGGTTGGCGAGGTTGTCCAGCAGGGTGGTGGTGTTGCGGTCGTTGTTGTTCTCCAGGTGGAAGTTGAGGTCCCCGAGGAGGATGTAGTCAGCGGAGGGGAGGGCGTGCGGGCTGACGAAGTCGGCGATGTCCTCGCTGAATTGTGTGCTTGGTCCCGGGGGTCTGTAGATGAGGGTGCCTCTTAGGGTGGTCTTGGGGTTGACGTGGATCTGGAAGTGCAGGTGTTCGGCGGGTGCGAGGGTGTCGTCGGTGTTGGTCGTGATGGGGATGGTGTGCCTGTGGATGATGGCGATGCCTCCTCCTGTCTGGTTGATGCGGTCCCTCCGGATGATCTTGTAGCCCTCTGGGATGGCGATGGCGATGTCGGGCGCTGAGGAGGCGTTCATCCAGGTTTCCGTGAGGAAGGCGACGTCTGGGGCTGTGGTGTCGAGCAGGTTCCAGAGCTCGACGGCGTGTCTGTGGACGGAGCAGGTGTTGAGCAGGATGCACTTCAGGCGGGTGCTGCTGGAGTTCAGCTTGGTGGGAGCTGGTGTGGCGTGGGTCCGGATGCAGGTGAACTTGCAGGAGTGGCAGCTGAAGGGTCCGTGGGTGCGTCTCGGTGTGGCTCGGTAGCAGCTCGGGGTTCGGCCGGTGTTGAGTGCGTTGAGGTCGGTGGTGTCGTAGGTCCGTCTGGTCGGCTTCCGGCGGTGGGGGCCAGGGGTCCTGGCACTGGGCGCGGTCCAGGCGCGGACGGGCGCAGACGGGCTTACCTTTGGCGCACCTTCGGCGCTCAATCGGTGCTCCCGCTGCGCGCGTCCGCTGCGCGGTCGCTCTGGGGGCGTCATAAGAGGCAAGCGTATGTGTCTGCATTGAGCCCCGGACTGAGTCTGCCACTAAAAAGATACTTAAGCGGACACAAGTCTGGTAGTGCCTGGAGGGGTGGACATCACTCTGCTGACTTGGGGTACTCAGGTGTGCTGGTTGGAGCCCGACCAGACACATTGGTGGATTTTTTGATCATGGGGGTTCTTCTGCGGGTCCGGCTCGAGGCTTGTGCATCTGTGACCTGCGCAGGCCCGATGTGGAGCCACACACAGCAAAAGCGATGTAAGCAGCACCAGGGGTCTATTGAGCTGCACATGCCAGTAGGTGTCCCAGCAAGATTGTAGGCAACCCCACACTGTGTAGTACTAAATCCTGGTCATTGAGCATAAATATAAGAGAAGAGGAGCAACTACCTAACAACATCATTCAAGGAGTGCTGATTCCCTGTGGCTGACGCTGCATGGGTCGGTTCGGTGGTATGTTTGCACTAGCTATTCCACCTAAGTGGGCCGAGCAACCAATCTAGCAGCCAGTGTGGGGAAGCATTATGCCAAACAAACCAAGCTACCCGTTGATACTAAAAGGCTCATGCACCAGGCCGACACCGAGGCCGACACCGAGTTCGAAGCGAACATTGATCATGGGGCGAGAAAAGAACCAGATGGGCCAAGCGAGGATCTTTGGTCCCTTCTGCTAGAAATGAAGTCCAGACTCACAACAATTGACAGCTAATTGGACATACTTGTTCTCAGTTAGACCAAGTTAAGAAGAAAGTGGACACTCATGAAACCCATCTAGATCAGTTGGAAAACCACGCCACTGAGGCTCATGAATTACAAGTAGAATCTAAAGAACATCTGCTGCAGATGGAGAAATTCCTGAATGTAGTAAAAGCTAAAAATTAGGACCTTGAAGGCCGGTCCCAAACAAACAATCTTTGAATCACCGGCATCCTGGAAACATTGCAATCTCCAAAATGGAAATATTCATTGAGGGACTGCTGCGGGATCTGTTTGGCATGGATCTATGCAAGGTGTTTATCATTGAGCAAGCCCATCGTGCTTGGGCCCAAGGCCACCGGTGGGAGCTGCATCTAGACCAATCCTGGCTACATTACTTAACTACCGTGATCACGACACAATCCTAAATGTAGCCAGGGAAAGAGGTACCATCAACCATAAAAAGAACAATAGCTCATTTTATCCAGATTTCACTCAGGCGGTGCCGGCAGCCAGGCATGAATTTGCACCGGTAATATGCATTTTGCAACAGTCTGAGGTCCCTTACGCACTATTATACACTGCTAATCTAAAAGTCACATATGACGGCACTGCTCATTACTTCACGGATGACAAAGTGGCCTAAAAGTTTGCCAACCATGCTGGAGGCCAAAAACGTTCCGCTAAAACTACCGGGCACAGGATCGTCGAGCGAGCCTCAGCGACAATGACTGGTCTTCACTACAGGCCAACGCCCAGACGCTGGCCTATATCTGTGATAATCGGAGGACATGTTCTCCAGGTTCACCTGGCTGCAGAGGTGACCCGTAGTGTGAACTCAATTCCAGGATGTTGTCTGCAAAACGGATATTGGGAACTGTTTGACTTTCCTCCCCTGTCTCTTCTTATCTACCTCAGCAATCCCGCTGCATGGCAGGATTGTATGCCAGAGGCACCATGCCTGGGGAGTTCTCCCTTATTTAAACTATTTCCTAGTTGTTGGGGTGTTACGTGGGATAGATGTGGATGGGAGGCGATATACGCTCAACTTAATTGGGGGTTCGTATGGGTGGTGGGTGGGATGGGGAAGTTGGAGAAGTTGTTCAGGACAGAGCATTACTGGAGGATTAATCACAAATCCTTGACCAGGCGTGTGGGTGGTATGGTACATTGCAATTCATAACTAGCCCACTTTTCCCTATGCTTATGCTATACATTGAGTGCAACATGGCAAATAGACAATCACAGAGGCTAGACATTTATTTTATTATACACTTCTACACACAAAACATACATGGCAACATATAATTAACTCACTTGGAGCATATGGGGTCTAAATGTCTGCAGAAAAATTTGACTCATTCAGTCCTACCTGTCTAGGCATAATATCGATGTCTGTTTCAGGAGGCTCCAGAGAACTGACTTCTTCTACCAAATTATGCCACAAACGATGGGGTGACATTTACTCGTCTTTATATTCCAATTACGCAAGAGGGGTAACCATATTGATACGCCGGGGACTGCAGTGGACTTTGACTCATTCACAAACTGACCCAAAGGGTAGATATGTAATTCTGAGGGGTACACTGGGGAATATCAAGACGCTCTTGGCAGCTCTCTCATGGCCCAAACACAGATGAGCCGGAGTTCTCCAATAGTATTTGGGCAAAAATTACACTGTCAGGGTGTGATGCAGTCATATGGGGGTGTGAGACTTTAACACTATATTAGACGATGCAATTGATAGGATGGGTGCCACTCACAGGCCACACCACCCAAGGCCCCCGAATCTCTGAATGCGATCATGAGCAACGGGGGGGCTAGACATATGGACGTTTAGACATATGGAAACAATGGCAGCATGGGAAAGCGGAGGGCACATGCATAAGAACACAACATAATGCCTGGTCCAGAATAGACTTTTGGCTGGTATCCAGGGATGTATCACAAAATAAGAGAGAGGGACCCACCATCCAAAGGGAGGGGTACCACGAAAGACCAAAGACACAAAAAAAGGAAGGGCCCTTTGGATTGATACACACTTCTCCCACCATTCATGCGCAATTACTACACAAACATCCTCTTCACCAGTAGGATGTCACTAGACACAGGGGATGCAATTAAAAAGATCAATCTAGAAGAATACAAATCTGAAAAAATACAAATGTATTCATTAAAAAAAGGCACTATACTTATCATGATACATAAAATTACTGACGTGTACTAAATCATAAAAATCATAAAAATCAGACCATGTAGTCTGTGACACAGTATAATCTTTGTTTTAGAAAAACACATTTGTGTACAAAACTCATTTATACACATAAATACTCGGGAACATCAGAAAGAAAAACAAATTCCTTTTTCCAAAAGAAAGCCGGCAAATCATACGTGCATCAATTGTAACAGCTATAAATGATTTGTAGAAAATGCTGAAATTTGAAACAATTGTCACCCCAGATTTTACACAGTTTCCTTCAAAGAGCATCAACGCGTTTCGGTGGGTGTTTATTTATAGCCAACGCCTTCTACATGAATTTGTTTTACATATAAAAGTCCCAATGCCAGTAAACATCTGAAAGCATAAACATTACAGTAAATATTTCAGACCCGAACCCATTTTATTTACAAATAATAAGACACAGTCCTCTTTTTTAATGCAACAACCCACCATCCATATCATAACCCACTAGTGACGAGAGTGAGGCCAACACATTCATCAACATATACTCAGAAATCAAATGCTAAGGACTATTTGTGGGCTCAAAACTGCTTAGTCTTCCATCAACATATCACTATACATATGTTGGATTTTGAGAATACACCTGTCTTCACACCCATATGTTGGTTCTTACGAGTAAGATACACAAATCCTGGGGGTTTTGTTCCAGAGACTTCTCTCTGACTCTATTCTTAATAAAAAATGCCCACACCAATGGCATATCATTGGAATAAATGTATAAAAACAGTAAAGTTCATTGTTCTACCTGTAGATTCTGGGAAAAGACAAAGTCTCCAGAAAGCACTACCACCGGGTACTCTAAGTCTTCGGTACCTATATGCAGAAGTTAATATGTTATTTAGGTTACCTCCATCTACATTAGGCACATAGACTCATTAAACAAACGTAGCTATGACCATAGTTACCTTCAAGCAGATAAAAAAACTCAATATCCTGTCTAACGGTTATTGGATACTGGTCACCTGTCGCTATCTTGTATCAGGAAGTATTCCAGAACTGCATGGTTAAATATAATCTGGAAAGAGATAACATCCATCATAACCTCACTCTATGTGTCTCCACACCTACACGTTCATCATTACGGTGATTATTGTCACAGAAATATGTTATATTTCCTACCCTCGGATATCTCCAGTCACCCCTGAACATTCATCATTATGGTGATTATTCTAACAGAGATCCTGTTATATTTTCTATCATCACAAGGCATTTGCATTTCTCCTTCACAACCCGGGGACGTCGCCCATCCTGCCCATAATTATATTTTAGCTGTATTGGACCTCTTCTGTACCCAATTTAAATGTGGGAAAGTAATTACCTGTTGCTGTTAGATGTTAGCCACTAGAAATGTGTCAGTTGCCGGTGTAGGTTAAAATATCCCTCACGGGGGTCACGACCACTGACTCTCGGTGCGCGGTACATGGCAAACAATATGGACACAGATTGGAGGGTAATCCTCAACTACGATCTGTGAACATGCAAATATACAGATATCGATATTTATTGTTAGCAAACCTGCTCAGCTAATAAACTGGTTAGAAAACACTTTAGCCTCATCTCTACATAAATCCTGACCACATACCTTTCTTTTATAAGTCAAACCTCCATGGGAATTGTGCTCAAAGAATCGCCCCGTGCAAGATAGGCAGCAGGTATCATTAAAAAAACAATCCTTGGCTTGGATCTGGAAATGCACAACATACGAGTATTAGAACTCGCTACCAAGAAATGAACTCAGGGTACTAGGCGGGAAAAGCAATATTCTATCCCCCACTGCAATCCCTTACACGTACCTGCTTGTTTCCAACTGCTATACTCGGGGCAGATACCTCCGACAATCAGCGTAAACCTCCTCCTATACTGGTGAGGTTTTAAATACATGACAGGTGACCTACAGCCACCAGAAGCGCAATACTGTTTCCCGTATTGTTTCTGGTACTGTTAATTTTATATTTAGGGAGAGGAGATTTGTGTATGAATTGCGCTTGAATCGTGTGAGAAATGTGTATCAATTCAAAGGGGCCTTCCTTTTTATGTGACTTTGGCCAGGGATGTGGTGACATGGACAACAAATGTTAGACATCTGCCCAGAACCCTGTCTGACCATGGCCCCCGTTTGCTACAATTGACAATCCAATCGACACCCCCACAGGCATTCAATAGGCGTCTTCCACCTCATGCCTTGTTGAACTCAGCTTTTAGGGAAGAAATCCGGGGTGACATAAGAGAGCGTTTCTCGCTCAATTTCTACGATCTGTGAACATGCAAATATGCAAATATCAATATTACAGTACAAATGACCCGAACTACTTAATACGGCTACAAGAACACATTTCCGAATTTGAGGCAGAGGCGCAATGTGAGGTAAAATTCCTTTGAAAATACACCTTAGCTAGAAGATATGGGGAGGGTGTCAGACCAGGTAAATCCCTTGCTACCATTCTCAGAACACCTCACACAAACTCATATATTACATAGCAGTTAGATGATAACCAGGAACCAGTTAGAGACTCCCAAGATATATTAGAACACTTAACACAGTTCTACACTATGCTATACCACTCTGTGTCCCCCAACATCTCTGAGGATTTACAAATGTACTTAGACTCCTTAGAGTTGATGTGTTTGGGGAGGGCACACAGAGCATACCTGGATGAGCCCTTCACAATGGACGATATCCTGCAGGTTATAAATGGCTTGCCAAATGATAAAGCTCCCGGGTTGGATGGCCTCACCACCTCATTCTACAAAAGCTCCGCATCAATACCAGCTCCCGTTCTTTTGGCGGAATAGCAGGAGTCACGAACTTCTGTAATCCTCCCACCTACCATGCGAGAAGCAGTCATTAACATTTCTGAAATCAGGCAAGGCCCCCAATCACCGGGATTCCTATCGCTCCCTTTCGCTGATACATATAGACATTCAAATGTATGCCAAACTGCTAGCAAACAGGCTACAACCCCTTCTCTCCCTGATAGCAAGACCTGACCAATCCGGCTTTATACCTGACAGGTCAACTGCACACAACCTCCGCACATTCTTTGCAGTGCTGCATTATCTGGCCCCTGAAACGTCCGTATTAGCCGACTTTTTGGATGCTACTAAAGCCTTCCACTTTTGCAATTGCCATACTTCTTCACTATATTGGCAAGACTGGGTATTAGCTCATTATTTCTAAATCCGATCAAGTTACTTTACTCTACACCCATAGCCCGGCTGCTCTTGAATGGTCTGATTTCTAATTCCTTCCCCATTACCTGTGGAACGAGTCAGGGATGCCCCCTGTCCCCCTTTTATTCACCATTGCTTTGGAGCCATTGGCGGTTCTTCTCAGGCAACACCATGAATCCAGGGGGTCGGGCTTCTCATCCAGGGGCTTACTCATTTCGATATATGCAGACGACATCACTTTGTATGTAAACAACCCGAAGGAAAATATCCATCCTGTTCTCTGAGAACTCACTAAATTTGGTGGACTGTGCAGAATCCATATTAATTGGTCTTAATCAATATTATTTTCCCTAACTGATACTACAAAACCTTTTCAACTAGACTATCCCATTAAATGGGCGGAGGGGGCATTCAAGTATCTAGGGATCTGGCTGAGTCATGATAACCGAGAGCTATGGGTATGAACTATGGACGTGTTGTCAATAGGCTAGAAGGAAAAGTGAGCGCTTGCTCAAAACTGCTGTTGTCTCTGGCGGGAAGAATAGCGATAGTCAAGAGGGTCATTCTTCCCAAGCTATTGTACAGTTTTGTAAATCTCCCTCTTCTACTAACCCATACATTTTTTCAGACACTATGCTCCCTACTTCTCTCCTTGATCTGGGTGGGTGAACAGGCTAGGGTGTCTTGGGAGCTACTCACACTCCGGGCTGGGTGCACCAGACATACCCTTGCATGCCCATTCCGCACAAGCCCAATTCCTTCATTACAGGCTGCGTCCTACCCCATTTCAGCCTCACTTGGGGATGGAGACAGATAGGGTGGCACAGGGCTAACATCGAGATACTCTATGCCCTATCAATCCCCTTACCCACAACCCACATAGGCCCCTACTAACTGACAAAGGAAATGCTTCAAGGGCACTTCAATGGGGGATGGACATGTACGCGGACTTATACCCCGGCAACACATTTACTGACACTCCATCTGCACATGGGGAGTCTCCACCCAATTTTTCTGACCTGCACTATACTACCGCATCCATGCGACTAGCCGTCAGCTACATAGTACTTTTCCAAACACCCCCCTCCCACTCTGCTGGATCTGGAGCATAAGTTAACTGATCCCTCACCAGGCAAGCTTATCACAAGGCTTATATAAAACAATACAGCGCACCACCACAGTTACTAAGCCACAAGCGCTAGATGGCTGGAATGCTGAGCTACACCCGCCCATAACTGAAGAGCAATGGCATTTTTGCTGTAGCCAATTAAAATCATTGTCCCCTAATTACAAACTAAGGCTCATCCACTTTAACTTCATCCATCGCTTTTACAGGACACCCATACAACTCCACCAAATGGGTATACGTCAAGATGCCAGCTGTTGGAGATGCCATGCCACACAAGCTTCATTTCTGCACTTAGCCTGGAGCTGCCCTTCTATTGCAAAACTCTGGTCAGATGTGTTCTGTACAATTGGTGAAATATTAGAAATACAAGCTGTACCTACACCACTACTGGGGCTGTTGGGGTATGTGAAAGACGCCCAGCCAACATTCGTTGACTACACTCTATACTTTTAATATTAGAGAAACACAGAATGGCCAAGCAATGGGGAAATCACATGCACCATCAGTGAAAGCCTGGATACTGGATAGCACCTTCTGCCAGGAGCAACTAACCAACTTTTGGGGACTCCTGCCTGCTGCTTTCAGGCCCAGATACGTTTGGGGCCCGTTCCTGACATGGCAACGCACTCATAATTCAGAGAACCCTAGAACACCTACCCCGACTGAGTGTTCGCTAAATTATGTGTCTAGGCCCGGGAATATGACGCCCACTCAAACACAATCATAACATTCGTTGGGCTTTTGATTAATGTCAGGTTACCACTGAGGTTACAATATATATATTTGTTGACCGTAGTCGCCCTTGAATGGTCGAATGATATAACGAGATGAACAACTGACTGTAATCTGAAAGGATGATGCTGCTCTATTTCCTGACTGTTTTTATCATTTTGTTTTTTTCTTCTTTTTTTTGCTTTGTCTGTTCTTATGGGTTTTGTTTATTATTAGTATTGTGCTGCATGATATTTTACTACTTGTACATGTGAATGTGCATGTGATATTTCGAAATGCCAATAAACAATTTCTTTTTTTTAGTAGTTATAAATTTACAGAGAACTATTAAGAAGTATAGAAGGAGAGAGACACTGAAACAGAAAGGTGAGAGAGTAGTTGATAAGGCCTCTGCTTTGAAGAGGAAGCTTTCTATGTTGATTATAAATAGAATGAAGACTCTTCAAAAAGGGTGTTGTGCATGAGGAGACAAAACCAGAAAGCAATTAGTGAACAGAAGTAACTTTTGCACAGTTTTTATTGGAGAATGGATACATACTTCTAGTATCGAGCCTTTCTTTAATGAAGAAAGCTATCTTAAGGATTATAGGTTAGTTCATGCTATTGATAAAAGAGGACGATGTTATGAAATGAAGAATGGCACTCCTATCCCCACCCCTGAAATAGCACTACTGGATTATGGGGTAAACTTTCCCAAGAACGTTTGCAGGTTTGTTGCCATCAGTCTGTTACTTGCGAAAAGAGAAATTGCTATCCACTGGGGACGTAAAACACCTCCTACATTTCAAAGCTGGCTAAACAGTTTAGCATCCTGCAATATTAACAGTAAAATGTATTTTAGCACGTTGCTCCACTCCTCAGGCCCCAAAGACTTCTGGGGGCTGTTCAAGACATATGTGGAGGCTCAACGTCAGACATCCAGTTCGCAGCTTGCACAGGGTTTAGTCCCTACCGGGGTGGGGTGGAACGTCCTTTCAAATTCCATGATACTTCTTGTCATTTTGCATATGAATTTGAGTGTCAAATGTGACTCTGTAGTGGAGATTGTTTTATTGTGATCAGACTGACTGGAGGTCAGATGGGTGTAGTCTCCTTTACTTCGGGAGTAGGGAGAACAATTGGGACTGTTTTCATGTTTTCCATGTTTCTTTTCTCCTGCCTTTTGATACCTTAATATTAATCTCTATTATCATTGCTTGATGTATATGCGAATACTGTAATGACAGTGAGCGAATCTGTTTGTTATGATTCCTTGTACAAAAATTGGAAAATAAAGTTAATAAAAAAAATAAAGAATGGCACTCCTATAGCAAAAGAGGTGATGACACCTAGAAATGAAGAACAAGTTATTGCAGAAGCTGCACAAGGAAGGCATAGTTAGTCGCCTGTATACAAATGGATTTGTAGTATTGTTTGTAGTATTCAACAGCAATCCATTGATATATTAAGGAAATTACCATGTTTCTTTCCAAGGTGAAGTTTAATACACATGATAAGTACTTTACAAGAATTGGATCCTTGCAAAGTTAGAAAGCACATTTGCAGGGTCACTCACTAGCTTGTTTATCAAAGAAAGTGTGGCAAAGCACCTTTCATCATTTCAAGATGTTAGCTGTACACCACTCAACAATGCAAACTATAGTTAGGAGGCTGTACTATGTGGAAGCTTCTGCTTTATGTTTAGAAGAAATGAATAGAGCTCTTTTGCATGGTACTGTGGCAGACGTAGAAAATGTTTGTGATGACGTGCAGTTTTGTTTCATTGGTCCTGAGCCGAATCCTAGGGAGAATGAAGAGTTAACTGGAGGAGTTGTAGAACAGTACACAGTTATTACAGTTTATAGTTTTGAAGAAGGAATTACACATTTTAACACAGTGTGTTCTGATAAACCAGAGAATGTTTGTATAGGTTGTTAACGTACTCACTACAAGATTCAAAAAACGACTGTTGACTTATATTTATAAAGTGAAAAGAAAATAATGATAACTGGCAAAAGTTAGCTGTGTACTTATTTGTAGAGGAACACTTTGACTTGTCCATAAGGCAAGCTATATGTAAGTATTGTTACAATAAATTAGAAGTTAATAAAATGCCTGCTAAGGCTGTGCATAACAAGTTACAACTGGTTTGTATTCCAGAAGCCCTTTGAGGTTTAAATATTTATGAGTCTATTCTCATCCAAAGTATACATCTGTTTCAAGCTATAGTATGTATGGAGCCAAAGACAGGCAAGTTACCACCAACAGAGCTGCAGAAAGGTCTAAAAGGTACAGTAGTGTATTTGCCCTTATATTTCATGAAAAATATTGAAACTGTAGGGGTAGATAGAGCTTTAGATGAAGGACTTGTAATTCTTGTAAATGGTGTGCCTACTAAGAACAAAAAGATATGGCAAGAGTAGATGTTACTAAGGTTAAAAAAGTAACTTTATATCTGGTACAAAATAATGTTTACTATAGAAATGTAGAATTCCTGCAAGATATCACACATATGGAGCATCAGGCATTTCTATAAGCAGGTCAGATTGAGAAGGTGGATCAGTCTAGAACAGAAGAAATGTATGAACATTATAGTATCTGCCCTTTGCATTCTAAAGAGGTTATTGATGATGCCAATGATCTGTTTCAAAGGAATTAGGCAAAAGTAGCTCCATTAAGTGTGTGGGAGAAAAGTTTAGAAGCTCTGTGTTTCCTATATCTTTTTCCTTCTGGAGTAGGTGACACGTATGACAACCAGCTTCTGCAAATACCTGCAGCTGAATAAAGATCTACTAGAATTTATTCAGATGACCCTAGATTTCATCAGTGCATTCCGTATATATGACACCTACTTTTTGAGACTGACTTGTCTGGCCTTTCACATGCTGTGAATCACATTTTAAAAACAGGAATTCATTTGCAGAATATATCAGCAAGACAATTTCTGGAGAAGGTTCATGAAAAAGATGATTACTTGGAATACAATTTAAATAACTCTAATGGCATGTCAATGTGGGACTAATTAATATTGTTATCGGCATCATGGAGAACTTAAGTGCATGTTGAGGAACCCTGGAGCACCTACTTGGTTTCTGATGCTCAGTTGTGCTAAATATGCATGGGATTACCTGCTATAATTCTTGCAGGAGGCAAATTCAAATATAAAAGACATTCTTTCTTTCTTTCTCTGTAAAATACTATAAAGCACAAAAACAGTCAATCTATCAGAAAAATGCAAACAAATATAATGAAATGCACTAACATTTGTCTGGCATGAAGAAAATACGAAAGGAACAAAAGGACTAATGTAACCACATACCTCATTATAAAATCTAATTTCTTAACAGAGCCTTGACTCCTTTGAGCAGACACCTGGGTGAAGCAAATTCCCCATAATCAAGCGAGATACTTCATCCATAATTTGTCTTGGGAAGTTATAGGCTCTGCCACAGTAGCTAAAATGTCTTGCCTTCGATAGAATGACTAAAAACATTTTAGTAAAAAGCTCATATAAGCTGCAAAAGAATAACAAAATACATCATTGTTTGTTTTGAGGTGCCATTCCAAGGGCATATACTTGACTCAAGATTGTTTTGATAACCAACTGGGAAACATAAGAAATATTTCAACATATCAGACTTAAAGCGGTCCCTATTGCTTCTGGGCTCCCAAATATAGGACGTGACAGCCCCAGATTCATCCCTTAGCCTTGAATAGGTTGCAACCATTGGTTTTCAGGATTTAACCTTAATCATGGCCTTCTCACGCTTTGCCAGTATACTGAATGCAACCATTTATTGTCCAGATCTAGATATAGAGAGGTCTCCGAAAAGACATGCCCAATACCTAGTCCCTCCAGTTCTTTTTAACACAAGCTAACCAAGGTTTCAATAATCCTTTATCGCAGGCCAAAGAATTGGTCATTATATGTTGAGGAACATTGGAGCACCTACTTAGTTTCTGATGCTTAGTTATGCTGAGTATGCATGGGATGACCTGCTAGAATTATTGCAGGAGTAAAATTCAAAAATATAAAAGACATTCATCTGAAGAGGCCTGGAGAACTGTGCTTCCAGGCCCTGAAAATGTTTGCAGATATTTTAATCACAGAGTTCAAGCAATGATGGTTTTCATCTTGAACAAAAAAAACTCCTCATGGTGATGTGACTGATTTCTTTTGTCTCAAAGAGTACAAAGACAGCGGTGCTCCCCATATACACATGCTGTTGTGGATAAAAGATGCCCTAAAGTTTGGAACAGAGAGTTATGAGTCTGTGTTGTCTTTTATTGAACAGTATGTAACTTGCTCTATCCAAAGGAGAATGGTGACAACATATTAGTTGTTGTTGAATAGCTTTATTTCGATATATTTATCATATCATAAAAGCATTACAATACAAAAACAGTTAAAAAATACAATACAATTTAAGAATAGATCCCTCTAGTCACTGTATAAGATTATCAGTTTTACGAATTCTTATATACAATAAAAACACATCATAAGCAAGAATTCATTAACCAAGCATTGTAAAACATGGCTAGAATATGAGACTAAGACAATACAGATCATATTACTGGAGAGACATTTTCCTCACGGTTCTTATCCGCCATACCCAACCCAAAAATGTTGCCAGGCAACAAGCGAACAGAGGGCGAGCATCAGATCTTAAGATGCTTAAAGCCTCCTGGTACGATCTAGTGCCAATGATCCTGCATAATGGTTTCAGCCATCTGCACCGAGGGGCTGCGTAGGCAGGACACTCAAACAATAGGTGAGCGACAGACTCATCCCTTTTCTCACAAAAGGGGCAGTACGGTGTAGTTTGTAGCGGAGGCTTCCAGCTTGAGGTCAACTTCCCTAAGGGTAGCACTCCCACCCTGAATTTGAAATACAATGACCTATCCCACGGATTAAGAATCAAGTTCAGATAAGGTTCTCTAAAGGGGAGCTCCTTAATTAATAGGAACTCTACAGCCGATCTGCATAGTTTAGAATTACTCGTCCTCTCATTAACCACCCATGACCAATATAATTTCTTTAACATCTGTTTGGATGGAGCTGTTCTATTGGTCCAAGCGTCCCCAAGGCCCAATTCACAGAGAAGCCGCTTAACTTCCCTGAGCCAGCTAACCTTAGACCAGCCGGGGGATAAAAGGAGTTCTCTTAAGGCTTCAGCATAGCTGGACAATTCTGGAACATTCCATATTCGAGCCCACAATAAGAGGGGGCGTAGCCTCGCTTGATCACATATAGGGCGTGTACCTGCATCTAATAGGAGTGGGAGTGTAGGGGTGCTATGTGGTAACTTCATAAGATCTTTGTGAAAATTGTTTTCAAGATGAGACAAGGAGTCAACTCTCTGGACACCCCACAATTCTGACCCATACAGCGCCGCACTCACCACCCTTGCCCTGTAAATATCTAATAACGCCCCAATCGGTTTAAGGGATGAGGCACGATGTTCTTTTAGCAAGGCCCCTGAAACCCTCTTATGGATCAGAAAGACTTTTTGATGGTGAGCCTTCCAATTCATGGAGTCACAGAGTCGAATGCCCAAGTAATCGAATTCCTTAACCCTTTCAAGTGGGACTGAATCCAGGGTTGGAGGGATGACGGTTTTCCTAGGGGGGTTTAAGACCAGGAATTTGGTTTTGCTTACGTTAATAACAAGGCCCCTAGAGTCACAAAAGTCCTTGAAGCTAGAGAGCAACGTTTGAAGGCCTATCGGGGTTTTTGAGATCAGGAGGGTGTCGTCTGCAAATAGGAGGGCAGGTATTTTCCTACCAGCCAGGGAGGGTGCATCTGCTGGATATTGGAGAAGATGCTCCACCACTCCATTAACATATAATGAAAACAGAGTGGGGGCTAGCACACAACCCTGGCGGACACCTCTATCTACAGGAATGCGAGATGTTTTTTGCCCCTGATCCCCCCACCTGATCTGCGCAAAGTTGCTTTCTTGGAACTTAATAAGCAAGCCCAGTAAATATGGAGGGATACCCAACCCCTTTAAGACATTCCACAGTTGGTCACGTGGGACCAGGTCAAAGGCAGTCCGTAAATCTATAAATGCGAGATAAAGACTGCCCTTGCCCAGTACGACCACTTTCCAATAAAGCATTAAGAGGCGGAATGTCTGTTCAATGGTGCCAGTTCCTGATCTAAAACCAGCCTGGAAATCAGACAATACCTTGTTTTCTTCAACCCAATACAAAATCCTACCCAGGACTACTTTGCCCGCTACCTTCTGGGTGGAGTTGAGCAAGCTGATTGGGCGGTAATTGGCGGGGTCGTCCCGACAGCCTTTCTTGAATATTGGAACGACCTCCGCTCCCCTCCAAGAGTCAGGAAGACAACCTCCCAATACAGCATCGTTCAGGAGTGTGGCAATAAGTCTACTCCACACCTCTATATTAATTCGTAACAGATCACCAGGAATGCCATCGGGCCTGCAGCCTTATTAGCAACAAGGCACCTAATTGCCTCTTCAACTTCCTTGGGAACAAAGGGGTGATCATTATTTGTGGAAGCAACCGACACTCTATACAAAGGCCCCCCCAGTGATTGTGGTGCGCCTAATGAAATGGAGTAGAGCTTAGAAAAGTGGGCAAACCAAGCTTCCCCTGTGATATTGCAAGTTATTTGGCAATCAACAGGCTTATCCCTTGCTCTAAGTAGACTCCAGAAGCCCTTCGAGTCCTTATTAGAACTCGCATCCATTAGCTCTCTCCAAAAGTTGGTTTCATGTGCTTCCCTTGCCAAGGAGTTTTTTATAACATTTCCTAGCGAGGCTGATTTGCCCTGGATCTTTTAGTTTCATAGCTAGAATAAGTTCCCCTTTGGCAGCACGACATGCAGCAGAATACCATGTATCTCTGCCCTTAGATACAGCTCTACTTGAAGCCCTTGCCCTACTCTGTGGGACTATAAAAAGCTCACTCAGCGCTGAGATAGTTTCTGAAAAGGCCGTGAGGACAGCATAGTTAGTGGTTTCCGAAGTCTCTAAGCAGGACTCCACGGCTGTCATTATGGTCTTGGCTTGGGCCATCCTTTCGTCGTCCGCGGCAACTTTAGCCCATTTTAATCGCCTACCACAGTTCGAGGGAACCAGTTCGTGAGATGATCTCCATATGGGTATAGACGGGGTTGGTTTCTGTCTTGCCACGGGGCAGTAAGGGATAGGGCCTGGGGGTTATGGTCGCTATCAGAAGTCCATAGGACTTCCATATCTTGATGGTACGGCCATAACTTATGATTTAGCAATATATAATCAATTCTAGAGGTGTGTCCCACCCTATTGTAGGTGTGCGCTCCCCTAGAATCTGACTTGGATCGACCATTGGTTGCTCTAGGGTCGTGTTCCATGCAGAGTGAGTTAATATCTATGGCACTCTGGGTCCATTTTTTAATCGGGTCTAGAGAGAGTATGGGAATGCCTCTCCTAAGATCCTCTTCCCAGGTGTCCAGAATGTCCTCACTGGCTAGAGGTTCAAAGCAACAATTGAAATCTCCCGCTAATACAACGAGAGAATCAATGTTGCAGGATCCCAACTCCTCTTCAATTCCAGTTGTGGATAGCGTTGAATACCCACCCCTAGCCCCCCTTAAGTAGAGGTTGAACACTTCCAGCTTCCTCCCCCCATGGCACTGTATTGTTAGTCTCTGGAGATCGGGGGAGTGTATATTTATATGTCTTATGGATAGACCCAAAGCAATACTGACCCAGATCAAAAGGCCCCCTGACGGGCGACCTTTACTGCCCTGTGTTTGGGATGCAGCCACAAAGTAGGTTGTGTAGCCTACCCTGTGGCAGGGTTCCAAGCACCACGTTTCTTGCAAGAGACAGATCCCGAAGGGTTCCACAAAATAAATCCAATCTGGATTATCAATATTGCGTGCTAGCCCTGCCACATTCCAACTTAAAATGTTCAGCTGTGGATTCCCTGCAGTTCTCTGTCTGGTCATTGGGGCAAGAGCAGGTGGCTCAAGGTCAGGAACAGGGCCTAACCCTCTTGAACCAGATTCCAACACTTTTACCGCCACATCAGCTATATTTTGTATGTGATTATCCTCATTCTGGGTACGAACACTTGCTCTTGTGACGGTTGTTTGTTTGTCAACAGGCAGGGTCAACTGATGGGATAACATTGTGGGTATTGGGAGTGAGACTATCTCATGGGCAATTGCATGGGTTCTAGGAATATTATGCACCATTGATTGGGCAAGTGGGGCAAAGCTGGTTCTGTCAGGTTTGGCTGCCGAGGGTGAAGAGTCGCGGTTCCCCTGGGGTAAGCGGACCTTTGGGAGCAGAGGGGAATCAAGCTTGAGGAGTTAATCTACTTCCTCGAGACAGCCGAACCTGTTCGAAGTTGGTGCCCCGAACCAACGTCTATTTGGAACTTGCTCTTTATTAGAATACCCCCTCCCGGACTGATAATGAACCAAAGACCAATCACCCCCATGAGTATGTGTAGTGCGTGGTGGGTAAAAGAAGGTTAGTGGCCTGGGTACAATAGATGGACCATCGCCTGCAATAGACCATGAACAGATGTGGTGGGCCGTGTATGGATCCTCAAACGTAACGACTATACAGTCACCAGGACTTGATTTCCGTGAGGGACCCACCCAAGAGACTCTTCGCACCATCGAAACTCCGCTTCTCCGCCCATTTGAGATCGGTCTGTGCACGTTAAGCCAGTGCATGACCTTGTTCTTCAGAGACCAATGATTTTCGTAGCGGTCATTCTCAACCTCAGGAACGCCCGTCAGCACCACCACGAAATCATTGGCCTCTGGGGGGAGATCAATGTAACCCCCACGAAAATTGCTCTTATTATGTGGACCCTGAATGGGACGAGGGGCAGTATTTCTAGTATTCTGCCTCAGAGGAGCACCCACATTAGTGTGTGTAGGGACAGGAGGAATGGGGTGCTTTAGTGCCCGAGGCGGGGGATCAGAAGTTATATGGACAACTCCCTTGGTACGAGGTTTGGGGACTGGCCGTGTTATAATAGGTGCTGAGGGGGGGGGGATTGGAGTCTGTGGGGCTAGGTTATTCTCTAGGAGACCTTGGTTTTCTAGACCTCGCAAACCAAGGGTAGCCAACGCTATAATGCTCTTCTCCATTTCTAATAAATAGTTCTCAATTCGTGATAGTCTTAGGTCCAAGGGGGATAAGAGTTTTTTTTAGAGTTTCCCAAACTATTCCTATGAACTCCCCATCCCTCCCTTCCTGATCCCCTAATTGTGGCCCAACTTCCTCTGCACTAATATTTTCTTGGATAGTTGCAGGGGCTATACCCTCACTAGCTTTTCCCTGGGGAAACTGTGACAGAGGAGCAAGCCCTCCTGTGAAGCTAGTCACAGGAAAGCTGCCAGTATTAAGTTGGTATGCCCCAGCAATTTTAGCCTTTTTACGTGAGTATACAGACTTTATGGTACGTTTCCTTTTGTGTAATTTGCCCTTGGTGCTATTGCATTCTAATTCGTCAGGGATTTCCAGGGTATGGGGAATGTTAGTGGTTTGTTGGTCGGGGATAACTACGGGCGAGCTTTGACTTACAAACTGGGGTGAGGGACACGGGGTTGAAAATGGGGCAAGCGGAACTGAAGTGTGATGAACATCCACCTTCGTGACTACGCAGCGCGGATTGTCCAAACGCTCCGAGTGATAGCAGATGCTATGTGACCCAAGGATGATTTTTTTGAATTAGCAATCTCCTGTGACAATCTTCTAGCAGCAGCCAAATCTAAGGAGACACGAGTTTGCAATTTAGTAATTTCATTGTCTATAGCAATGTTTGTGCGTGTAATAAAATCATCCATAGGGCCATTTTGTTGCAACCCCCCCCCCTTGGCAGTCCTACTGCGGCTGCCCCGAGTGCACATATCTAAAAGGGTAAGCAACTAACTTTAAACAATAAGAAGAAGCAATATAAACAGTACCAGTGGCAGGGCAGGGGGCGAAAGAAAGGGGCCCAGACAGACCTCTAAAACCTCGAACGGCCTCAAACGGCCCGCTCTTTGCCCGGTCTTCGCCCGAGCTGCGTCCCGCGCTGCGGGAGTCGGAGGCTTTGATATAGGGGGCGTGTTAGGCGGGGGGCGGGCCAGCGGGTAGAGCGGACCGGATGCTGGTGAACGGTCTCGCAGGGACTCCTGGTTGTTGGAGTCCCCGCACGCTCGCAGCCCCGCCGAGCCTCACGCCCAGAACCGCCTTACCGCTCCTGTCCTTCTGGTGTTAAAGCCCCACGCACTTCTAAACGCTGCGGCACCCGCGGAGCGGGTGCGGCGAGATGTGGGTTGATGGGCTTGAAAAACGCCTCCTGTGCAAGCCGCCTCCGTGTACAAAAGACTGTGTCCCAACGAGGGAAGGTGAGGGATGTTTTTAGTGTCCTCAGGTGGGCGGGGGGCGGGCCAGCGGGGAGAGCGGACCGGATGCTGGTGAACGGTCTCGCAGGGACTCCTGGTTGTTGGAGTCCCCGCACGCTCGCAGCCCCGCCGAGCCTCACTCCCAGAACCGCCTTACCGCTCCTGTCCTTCTGGTGTTAAAGCCCCACGCACTCCTAAACGCTGCGGCACCCGCGGAGCGGGTGCGGCGAGATGTGGGTTGATGGGCTTGAAAAACGCCTCCTGTGCAAGCCGCCTCCGTGTACAAAAGACTGTGTCCCAACGAGGGAAGGTGAGGGATGTTTTTAGTGTCCTCAGGTGGGCGGGGGGCGGGCCAGCGGGGAGAGCGGACCGGATGCTGGTGAACGGTCTCGCAGGGACTCCTGGTTGTTGGAGTCCCCGCACGCTCGCAGCCCCGCTGAGCCTCACGCCCAGAACCGCCTTACCGCTCCTGTCCTTCTGGTGTTAAAGCCCCACGCACTTCTAAACGCTGCGGCACCCGCGGAGCGGGTGCGACGAGATGTGGGTTGATGGGCTTGAAAAACGCCTCCTGTGCAAGCCGCCTCCGTGTACAAAAGACTGTGTCCCAACAAGGGAAGGTGAGGGATGTTTTTAGTGTCCTCAGGTGGGCGGGGGGCGGGCCAGCGGGGAGAGCGGACCGGATGCTGGTGAACGGTCTCGCAGGGACTCCTGGTTGTTGGAGTCCCCGCACGCTCGCAGCCCCGCCGAGCCTCACGCCCAGAACCGCCTTACCGCTCCTGTCCTTCTGGTGTTAAAGCCCCACGCACTTCTAAACGCTGCGGCACCCGCGGAGCGGGTGCGGCGAGATGTGGGTTGATGGGCTTGAAAAACGCCTCCTGTGCAAGCCGCCTCCGTGTACAAAAGACTGTGTCCCAACGAGGGAAGGTGAGGGATGTTTTTAGTGTCCTCAGGTGGGCGGGGGGCGGGCCAGCGGGGAGAGCGGACCGGATGCTGGTGAACGGTCTCGCAGGGACTCCTGGTTGTTGGAGTCCCCGCACGCTCGCAGCCCCGCCGAGCCTCACTCCCAGAACCGCCTTACCGCTCCTGTCCTTCTGGTGTTAAAGCCCCACGCACTCCTAAACGCTGCGGCACCCGCGGAGCGGGTGCGGCGAGATGTGGGTTGATGGGCTTGAAAAACGCCTCCTGTGCAAGCCGCCTCCGTGTACAAAAGACTGTGTCCCAACGAGGGAAGGTGAGGGATGTTTTTAGTGTCCTCAGGTGGGCGGGGGGCGGGCCAGCGGGGAGAGCGGACCGGATGCTGGTGAACGGTCTCGCAGGGACTCCTGGTTGTTGGAGTCCCCGCACGCTCGCAGCCCCGCTGAGCCTCACGCCCAGAACCGCCTTACCGCTCCTGTCCTTCTGGTGTTAAAGCCCCACGCACTTCTAAATGCTGCGGCACCCGCGGAGCGGGTGCGACGAGATGTGGGTTGATGGGCTTGAAAAACGCCTCCTGTGCAAGCCGCCTCCGTGTACAAAAGACTGTGTCCCAACAAGGGAAGGTGAGGGATGTTTTTAGTGTCCTCAGGTGGGCGGGGGGCGGGCCAGCGGGGAGAGCGGACCGGATGCTGGTGAACGGTCTCGCAGGGACTCCTGGTTGTTGGAGTCCCCGCACGCTCGCAGCCCCGCCGAGCCTCACGCCCAGAACCGCCTTACCGCTCCTGTCCTTCTGGTGTTAAAGCCCCGCGCACTCCTAAACGCTGCGGCACCCGCGGAGCGGGTGCGGCGAGATGTGGGTTGATGGGCTTGAAAAACACCTCCTGTGCAAGCCGCCTCCGTGTACAAAAGACTGTGTCCCAACGAGGGAAGGTGAGGGATGTTTTTAGTGTCCTCAGGTGGGCGGGGGGCGGGCCAGCGGGGAGAGCGGACCGGATGCTGGTGAACGGTCTCGCAGGGACTCCTGGTTGTTGGAGTCCCCGCACGCTCGCAGCCCCGCTGAGCCTCACGCCCAGAACCGCCTTACCGCTCCTGTCCTTCTGGTGTTAAAGCCCCACGCACTCCTAAACGCTGCGGCACCCGCGGAGCGGGTGCGGCGAGATGTGGGTTGATGGGCTTGAAAAACGCCTCCTGTGCAAGCCGCCTCCGTGTACAAAAGACTGTGTTCCAACGATGGAAGGTGAGGGATGTTTTTAGTGTCCTCAGGTGGGCGGGGGGCGGGCCAGCGGGGAGAGCGGACCGGATGCTGGTGAACGGTCTCGCAGGGACTCCTGGTTGTTGGAGTCCCCGCACGCTCGCAGCTCCGCCGAGCCTCACGCCCAGAACCGCCTTACCGCTCCTGTCCTTCTGGTGTTAAAGCCCCACGCACTCCTAAACGCTGCGGCACCCGCGGAGCGGGTGCGGCGAGATGTGGGTTGATGGGCTTGAAAAACGCCTCCTGTGCAAGCCGCCTCCGTGTACAAAAGACTGTGTCCCAACGAGGGAAGGTGAGGGATGTTTTTAGTGTCCTCAGGTGGGCGGGGGGCGGGCCAGCGGGGAGAGCGGACCGGATGCTGGTGAACGGTCTCGCAGGGACTCCTGGTTGTTGGAGTCCCCGCACGCTCGCAGCCCCGCCGAGCCTCACGCCCAGAACCGCCTTACCGCTCCTGTCCTTCTGGTGTTAAAGCCCCACGCACTCCTAAACGCTGTGGCACCCGCGGAGCGGGTGCGGCGAGATGTGGGTTGATGGGCTTGAAAAACGCCTCCTGTGCAAGCCGCCTCCGTGTACAAAAGACTGTGTCCCAACGAGGGAAGGTGAGGGATGTTTTTAGTGTCCTCAGGTGGGCGGGGGGCGGGCCAGCGGGGAGAGCGGACCGGATGCTGGTGAACGGTCTCGCAGGGACTCCTGGTTGTTGGAGTCCCCGCACGCTCGCAGCCCCGCCGAGCCTCACGCCCAGAACCGCCTTACCGCTCCTGTCCTTCTGGTGTTAAAGCCCCACGCACTCCTAAACACTGCGGCACCCGCGGAGCGGGTGCGGCGAGATGTGGGTTGATGGGCTTGAAAAACGCCTCCTGTGCAAGCCGCCTCCGTGTACAAAAGACTGTGTCTGTTCTGCGCGATTCCAAAATCACAGATGCGGAAAATACTGTCAGCGAAAATACAGAAGAAAGGAGAAATTTTATACAAGATGTCATTTTGGATTCTCACGATCTCTCATCTCACAAGGAAGAGTCAACTGTTTCTTGTCTGTAGTCAGACATACACTTACATGGAAATCACCACAAAATACATACAACCTAAGAATAGAGGCCTCCAAGTACATTGATGAATACAAACCTGTGATTTTTAAGATGTGGAATGCAAACGTGGATGTACAGTTTGTTGCAGACAACTCAATTGCTGTTGTTTGGTACATTACGTCTCATATAACAAAGTCAGAGAAAACTGAGATGAAATAGATGTGGGGGGAGATTTCAGCAGAAATTAGCCTTGCAAAGAAATTGTACAGTTTCAGTTTGAAAATGCTTTCTCACAGAGAGATAGGCTGTTATGAATAGGTAGACTGTGTCATATCGCCGTTAGGTTCATTGTCGAGATTGCTAAGTTAGCATGATCTCTGCTGCCATGATGCTTCTTTTGTGCATGTTACTACATGACTTTATTTTGCACGACTCTGTGCCTTTCACATGAGAACCGTCTGCATTCTGCATTCTCTGCCTGTTCCTGGAGTTTAGTCTGAACACGATGTGCAAGGTCGATAAACAATGCCCCTTGTTATTCAGTTCTGGTCAGTCCCTAGCACCTAGACAAAACATGCTAATACAGCTGCGGCTGCTGGAAACTCATGCTTTGATATTATAGAGATGCATGTTGGTTTAACACACACTTGGAGAGGGGCCTATCCAGGGAGAATAGCTATGCTGTTCCTATGATGTAACAATCCACCTAGGCACTAAGGTATGGGTTCTGCTGACAAAGTCCAGAGATCTTCTTTTATATAATAAAACTTCTTGTGGCCAAGGGGAGGGTAATTAGGCCTTATAGTCCTTTATCCATTCTCAGTATACGAAGACATCCCCCTTAATAATCTATGGACTTGCTACAATGGTAACTGTTTTAGGTTTATGCATTTTGCTGCTAGTAGTGGCTTGTGTACTGCATTATAGAGCACTATAGTTAAAATAAATATTTTGAACTATAACAGTGTCTCTGTCAATTCTTCTTGTGGACAGGTACAAGCGAGTGAGTGAATGGGTACCTCTTGCTACCGCAATTCCTGAGAGAGTTGGGAGTTTTTGTGTTCCAGGAAGTCTAATCATTTGCATCTTTGTGATTATGTAGGAGAGTGAGTGAGACACTATAGCTAGTCTATCCTGGGATTTTGGGTACTTAGGTGGTAGGAAAGCTCAGCCCCTATACACCAAGGTCCCGTTCACTTGTACATAGTTCTGTGTATGTGCAAGATCCCTGCAATAATCAGTTAAGCTCAGCAAGTTTATTTTCTAAATCTAGAAGGCTTTTAAGGATGAGTTTAGGGCTTGCTAATACTCGTAACAGAGTACTGAAGTATTTTCCTGAAATCCAATATCTTGCAGAATTTGAGCCACATAGGTCAGATATTCTGAAGAGTAATATGCTAGATACATACTATCCAAGAAGAAGTCCTCATCTGGAAAGGATGTGCCTCTATGAAATACTTCAACATTATACATTTAGAAATAATGTTAGTGAAAACATAGAAGAAGGAAAATTTGCTGTAGTTGGATGTAACGGCTGCCTGGTTAGACGTAACAAAGGAAATGTAATCAACCATTGAAAGCTAAGTTGGCAAACTCCAGACAAAAGAGATTTTTCTATTTAACCTTGTTACATTTGTTCAAGCTATAGCAAACTGAAAGCGAGCAACTTGTAGAATTTTACTGTTATGAAGACTCTCCTGAAGAGAGCATTGAGTGCTCTGTATTTCCAGTGTATCTTCAAATGTTGAGAGATGAGATTGAACAAGGAGAAACAATTACTGCTGAGATAGCAAGAGAGAGTTGTCAGAGCGTTTAAAGTTAAGCACCTGGAAGTTAAGATTCTCTTGGACAGCCAATCATTGAAAATTAAGGTGCAAAAGCCATGAATGAGGTGGAGAATGCAATGCAGCAATTAAGACAGGAAACTATAGATCTAGAACAAGTAATACAGCAATTGAATACTCATCAGAAAGACATTTTTGAAGACGTAAAAGATAAAGTAGAACCTCAATTTCTGCATGTGAAAACAGAGTGTGCATGTTCTACTTATAAACCAGTTCTATTGTACAAAAGTGGTCAATCTGGAACTGGAAAAAGTTTCTTTATTAAAGTACTGACAAATCATTTACAGAAGACAACAATTTCCAATAGGTAGTTACTGCACCAACAGGCTTAGCTGCACATAATATTAAACCAGTTACCCTTCATCGATTATTAATGCTGCCTGTTGAACATGACAACAAATTAGAATACACACATTACCTGGGGATGCTTGTCATGAGGTGGCAAGATTATTAAAGAAATTAATTATTGATGAAGTAAGCATGGTGTCTAGCTTAATGCTATCTTTCATACACTTAAGAATGCAGCAAATATTCAAAACTGGCTACAACGTCCTTTTTGGAGTAAAACACATAGGGCCAGATGTAGGTAAATATCATTTACCGATTCTAAAATACCGAATTTTACTGATTCGGTATTTTAGAATCGGTAAATGATATGTAGCTAATGATTCGGTAAATTTTACAGAATCTGTAAAATTCAGTAAATACTGATTCGGTATTTACCAAATCGGTATTCCACATTCATTCCTATGGGCCTGGAGGCCCATAGGAATGAATGAGAATTACCGATTCGGTAAATACTGAATCGGTAATAGGGGTAGACCTACAAGGGTGGCAGGGTGTCACATTGACACCCTGTTGCACCCCTGTATAGTGCATGGGTGCACATGTGGCAGACATACATGCCCTAAGGACATGTATATCTGCCACATGGCACTGAATAAAAAGCACAAAATTGCTTTTTAAAAGGTATTCGGAATTTATCACCAACTAATAGTTGGTGGTAAATAACGAATCCTTAAATGTAAAAAGCACTCACTTGAGTGCTCTCTACATTAAGGATTCGGTAATTTACCGAATCGGTATGTTAATAATTCGGTAATTTACCGATTCCTTAAGTTACCGATTCGGTAAATTACCGAATCCTACAAGTTGGCCACCTACATCTGAAAAGCCTAACTCCGGTCGGTAACGGCCGAAATGCGGTAATTTTGTCCGTTACCGGACGGAATTAGGCTTCCTACATCTGGCCCATAGTCTTTTGAGACCTGCTACAACAAACCCCAGTAAAAGTACAACTTATAGTCAGGAAACTACTACATAATGAAACAAGGAATTCACTAGGAAGTATTGGAAATGCAAACATTTTGGAAAACTTTCAATACAAAGAGTTAATCAAAAATATGTGCCAAGCATCAGATATGCATTATGGAGATATACTAAAGGACATAAAAATGGGAGTCCTCACAAAAGAATAGGAAAGAGAGTATTAGAAACTTGTCTCATCAAAAGTCTATTTCCAAGTAATATTTTAACTGAAGAAGTAATGTATAATTTTGTTAAAGATGAGAAGTCTATTGTTTCTTTGATGCCAACTCTTAAGGAGTGTAATAAATTCCACAAACAATTATTGCAACTGAAGAAATAAAGGGCATCGAAATTTGAGCAAATGATAAAAAGGAACGTCAAGGAGTTACAGTGCTAGTAACAGAAAAACTGCAATCAAAATTTGACAGTTTAGAAAAGTCTGTGCCGAAAACTGCAGGATTAGAAAAACAGTTACATGTCTGTAAAGTTGCCGTGCAATCTTACGTCATAAAAGTTATGACATTTATTAATTATCCAAATAGAAATTACGTGGAATACTTAGCCATAAAGTTTGATGATGTTGGTGAAGTTAAGCAGATTTGTAGATGAGTTGTAAGTTTCCTACTCGTGAAAGACCTGTATGTACAGAGAAAGCAGTTCCCGGTGTCTTAAGCATCTGCAGGAACAATCCACAAATCGAAAGGTTTAACCTTTTCGCCGCAGCGCGAATTCCACTGTGGCGCGGGCGGGGCTAGGGGTTTTGCATGGCGCTCCCATACTTATGACGGCTCCACACCATCATGAGTCACGGGCGGCGTGTGCTCATGACAGCGTGGAGCCGTCATGACCCCCCCAACTCACTAACTCGCCCGCACAGGCGGAGAATTAGTGCCGCATGGGCAGAGCAGCAGTTGCATGACAGCTCCACGCCATCATGAGCACACGCCGCCCGTGACTCATGATGGTGTGTAGCCGTCATGAGCACGTATAGGGTTATGTTGAAATACAGTTCTTGTTAATATTGGTAGTAGTGTATTCAAAGAAGGAAAGTCATATGTTGCTTTGTTGCAAATTAGAACATTATCTGGTTTATTTCTGAATTACTTTGGTGAGAAGAAAGTGAGTGCTAATTTGAACTGTGTACAGAATTATAATCGGTTAAGAGGTCAACATGTTCATCATCTAGGCCAGTATCCTGTGTTTGAAAACTGATAATGTGTCCAGAGTGAAAAATATCAAAGCAGTCTATCAGAGCTGAACAGGAAGATGAACAAAAAGAAAAATGACAAGGACCTAAAAAAAGAAAACTGCAGCACAATGAGGAAATGGAAGGCTATCACTTTAATAATAAATCTGGAATGAACTGGTATGTAAAGGTAGTGTTAAATGGACTGTACCATTTGCCTCATTTTACAAATTCTATGAAAGAAAAAGTAGAAAAAAGAATGTCTTCACAACAATGTAGTTTACTTGAAGAATTAAGAAGTAACAGAAGTATTATACATTCTGCTACTGGAATAAGAAACCTTACAGATGACTGTACTGGATAAGAAGTGTTTTCTGAACATCTTCAGCAGGATGCTCAAGACTTTTTAATGGTAATGCTAGGACTATTAGAGGAAGAAGATGTGAATATCAATTAACTATTTATTTTAACTTACAAATGGAACCATAACTGTGACGATTGTGAGTTCACGTGTAGCATTGAAATCAATTCACGAACGATTCCTCTACTTGACATTACCAGATTGTAAAGCTGAGCCCCTTTGAAAATTTAACTAAAAACACCCATCAAGATATGACCTGTCCAAACTATAGATCAGAACTTAGGTCTACGTTCCTACTATAAAGGTATGAAAAATATGTCATAGTCATGCTACAACGACGCAGAGTGGATGGTACTAAATTAGGAACTGAAATTACAAACTTTGTAGCTGGAAAAATGTCCATTTAAAAAAGTTATTTCACAACTATAGCAATTATATTTCATGAAGGAGTTGATATAACCTCAGAACACTACACAATATATTTAAGATGTCAAACTGGATGGACAGAGTGCAATGACATACAAATGACATTCAAATCAAGACTACCTAAATGGTTACCAAACTCATATCTGCTATTTCTAGATCAAAGTTCTAAGGACAATTTAGGATAACAAAATGTGGTATTGTGTTGAAATGTAAATGGATTATGTGTTTCTGAGACATTATTTGGCCTATTAGTGTTATTGTCTACAGAAAGCAGTTAGAAATGAAAGACTCTTTTTAACTGTGGGAAAGGAATTTAAAACACATTAGAGGAGTGCATCCTGTTACTAAAGATAAAAGCTAAATGGAGGTTCTATAATACCAGCAGCCCTAAGCTGCACCAAAGAAGTATCTTCACCACTGAAAAAGTGCCCCTTCTGTTTCTGCTACAGCAACTTCTTTGTAGTGCTGTATGTTCGATTCTTTGTACATTGACCAAGAACATTTTAGGAATCATTGGCCTAACAGGGATCATGTTTGCAAAAGGATATACAAAAATTAAGACTGCTTCATAATTGTTGGACATTTTGTACCAGATATAAACATATCAGAAACAGTTTTAACATATAGTTGCTTTCATTAAGGTAGTAACCTTTCAGCAAGCCAGTATTAACAAACTGGTAACGAGTGGATTGCACAGTAGGACATATTTGTAATGATCTACATGCACATTTCTTGGTTTTTTTTTACAAGCTATTGATTGTTTTTTCCCCACTGTTTGATTATGATGCTTCATACAGATCACTGTTGAAAGTGAAGAGGTATGAAAGCTGAAAACAGTAAAACATTTGACTATGTTGAATTAAAGCTTTGAAGAAAAATTATTGTGTGGTGTTTTGGTTGCCTAATGTTCAAACTGAAATCCTAATACATTTTTGTCTGTTTATATTTTTTAACAGTGGTTGGAAATAGCGATATATTACTTGTGTCAAATCACTAATCTAGTGATAGATTCATCGAGTCATTACTCATATACTCATCCAGTCTCCCAGGCACTACAGTTCCACTCATCCAATCGCCCAGCCACTACCTAGGCAGTCATCAAATCACTCAGGTACTGCACTTGCATTCATTCACTCCCCCAGACACTACTCAGGCATGCACCCAAACACCCAGGCAGTACCCATGGAGTCATGCCTTCACTCAGGCACTAGTGATGCAGTTATGGAATCACCTAGGCATTACACTTGCACTCTTTTATTTATCCAGTCACTGCACTTGCACTCATCCATTCACCCAATCACAACACTTGCAGTCATCTAATCACCCAGATACATTTACTCAGGTACTACACATGCAGTCATGCAATCACCCAGGCAGTGAACTTGAACCTATTAATTCACCTAGGCACTGCACCTGCACTCATCCATTAACCCTGGCACCACCCATGCAGTTGTGAATCACCCAGGGACTTGACTTGCACTCATGCAGTCACTAAGGCACTACACTTGCACTAATCCATTTGCCCAGGCACTATACCTGCACTTATCTATTCGCCCAGGCTCTGCACTTAAACTCATCCAATGATCCAAGCACGGCACTTGCACTCATGCAATCATCCAGGTACTGCACTTGCACTTATACAATCACTCACACAGTACCCATGCACTCACCCAATCACCCAGGCACTACACATGCACTCCTCCAATCACCCAGCCACTACCTATACATTAATCGAATCTCCTAGGTACTACCCATGCACTCATCCAGTCACACAGGCACTACACATGCACTCATCCAATAAGTTATGCACCACTCATACACTCATTCAATCATCAATGCACTACTCAGGCATGCATTCAATCACCATATATCACCATATACATGCTCATACACTGATTCATTCAGCTTGCCTTTTTTAACTGAAATGATAGGGTTTTGGAGTTTTTTTCAGATTTTTAAAGTTTGTTTTGTTTTTTTGCTGGAAACAAAATGGCAGCTGGGATTGCAAAAATGTCAACAAGCACTCAAAAATGTGGAACAACAATGAGGGACCAAAACAAATCAATATTTATGATTCTATGCAGCATTGCGCAGGGCTGTTATGGACTGTTCTCCAGCACTCAGTACAACTCCGCAATCCATGCAGTATGATGCCATCTGGCAAAACTCTGTAGCCAAATCTTGAATTTGAGATTGGACCTCTGAAGGAACTCTCTGCCTAGGTGATATCGTGGCTGCTATTGAAGTTTAGGGTCCTTCAGCCTCACGTTGCCTTCTTTCTGCTTTTAGGCAATTGCTGTGGTATGGTTTTATATGGTAAAGCATAGACGTAGTAGCGCAAGAATATTTTTTATTTGTACCGTTTGACAATGTCGTGTCACATATTTTGCATTGCACAAATTTGGTAACTGTTTTTGAATATACTGAAGGAATCCTGAAGAAATCCCTGGCAAGGCTTGATTTCTTCTGGGGAGCCCCTCATCTTCAAAGTCACCAGAATCCACTTCTTGGACTTTCTGGTCCACCTGCAGTTCCACTTGATCTCCCTCTTGTGCTTGAGTTGCCATGTTGGAAAAATATGCAAAACAAAACCACTCCAATAAATGCTAGTGATGTGCTCAGAATGAACTCCTCATAAAGAATAGAATAATGGGCATGTTCTTCCTATTCTTATAGTTGAAAAGTGTGTCATCCATTCATATTCCTTTCTTTCCCGGTCACATGATCTTCACCACGATCGGCGTCCTCGCAAAGACAGGAAATTGATCAGAATAATATTTTATTTGAAAATAACTACTCAAACATAAGTGTTAATCGACTCATATTACAACCCAAATGTGGATCATACAATGTATATGAATAAATATGTGTTGTACACTTCACGAAAATAATGAAGAAACAAATCCCTAGGCAACAGTAGGTCTAAAGATTATATAAGACCTTATTATAAAACAACATATTTAAGGACTCAGTGTACACTCATTATCTATACAAAAATCAGTTAATTCATACAATATAATTTTTTTTAAATGACCATTGTAGGTTATGTGATGATTCTTAAAGGGACAATAATCAAACTATGACATCACAATATAATCATAAATGTTGACAATATCAAAAATATACAAAAAACACAAATATGAATCGGATATATGTAATCAATAAAAAATGATGAATGAATAGACTGAAATTAATGAACTATAAAAAACATGCAAAAAACACAATATTCAACAAACACAGAAAATGCAAAGGGTGTCTTTAAATTTGATGATAGATCTTCTATGTGCGTTTCAGCGAACCGGGTGCCTTCATCAGGAAAGCCACAATACATCTTAAACCTAAAATGTGTAAATACAGATTGCACCAACAATAAACACAAATACATAAAAATTGTACACTGAGTTTTAGAATAAAACTGACATCAAGTAAATGGTTAAAGACCCTCTTGCTGTGCAAAAAAGAAAGGGAAAATGTGTGATCACCAGAGGCCCATCACCAAACCGAATGTGTCATAGACATGCTTAGTGACTTATTTTCCCAAGAAATGGTGGAGTCCATAGAAAAATATGAAGAAAAAGATAAAGGTAAACAAAGCCCTGAAACATGCTTCTCATACCTTGATGGATAAAATAAGAAATGATGGGCAACAAAGTAATTTACCAAGACCACAGATAATGGTGCTCCACAAAAAGTTTTCTCACAAAGATATGATAATGGAAATCTTGACCATCAGCTAATAAAACTGACGAGGATAAAAAATAATAATGGTCAAAACCGTGGTAGAGAAAATAAACGGATGTCCTATATATTACATATATCAGATTCATATTTGTGTTTTTTGTATATTTTTGTTATTTTCAGCATTTATGATTACCTTGTGATGTCATAGTTTCATTATTGTCCCTTTAAGAATGATCACAGAACCTATAATGGTCCTTTAAAAAAAAAAATATTGAGTGAATAAAATTATTTTTGTATCGATAATGAGTGTACACTGAGTCCTTAAATATCATGTTGTTTTATAATAAGGTCTTATATAATGTTTAGACCTACTGTTGCCTAGGGATTTATTTCTTCATCATTGTATTATCCGTGCCCTGGGAACTGTAATAAGTAGCAGGGGATTCTTCTATTTACAGTAAACACTTCACCACAAATACACGTTTTTCACGGTTACCGATGTCATTGCGACTTCCGGCATTGACGTGAACACTCAAAACACAAAGTAAAAGGCTTTTAATTGCAAAATTCTTACAAAAGTTAGGTTTAAAGAGTATATCATTAAACAACGTACTAATTAAAATATGTTTAAGTATGTGTTCTAGAGTTTAAAAAAACATGCACTATGCAACTATCGATGGCGCAGCCGTCTACAGATTCACTGCAAACATATCAATACCATATTGAAGTGGTTTTTGTCATAAAACCATCACACAAACTCAAATATAAACTCTATATTATTAAACAACTAGTGTCTTCTATTAAGTCAAATCTGTCTTTATTTATGTTTAAATATAGGGTATTGTGATGTCACCGCGAGTATAAAAAATGTAAAGAAAAAAACAACACTTATTAATTCACTGAAGAAAATACGTTCTAAAAAAACACATTATAGAGTAATTACGGACAGAAAAAACAATTTAAAAACCTTTGAAATTCAATAAAAGAGTCATAGGGTATAGTTAGGAAATAGAATATGTATGATACCCTCATAAGAAGTGCCTTGCTTGCTTGACACACCAGATGCTCCAACGTGATAACAGACAGCAACGGGACAAAGGACATCTCTGTCACATGCCTTGCTCCACCCAGGAGTGTTCAAACCCCCTATTTTAACTCTCACAATGGGTTCTGCATACAGGAGCCTGGTCCAGTTAAGAAATCCTCTACTGAGGTCCATTTTGTGCATCACTTCATGCAGATACTCCTTGACAGGGCTATCAAAGGCCTTTTTAATATCGGCGGACATCACCACTGCTTACTAATTTATCGACGACTCATTAACCAACATCGCCCTCACCTGTCTAATATTCATTGCCGTTAAAGGAATCTGACTCTTTATATAGTGGACTAAAATGAGGTACATTGTGTAAAAAGTCCAGGCAAACCCCAACTGGTTTACAGAGTCAAAATGATAACACTCAATGCTCTCTTTTGTGGTTGTGTGGGCGAGCAGTTAGGCTTTTCAGAAGATAGCTATAAGCATTTGTTCTACCTACAGACACAGTAAATGAGACACGCTCTCAAGAATAAATTCAAGACAAATTTAGAGAAATAACTTGTATTTTTATAGACATTTTGATACCAAGAACTTTATTATCAAGTAAGTATTTTTTGTAATATAAATTTTTACTGGTAAGTAAACAGTTTACTTAAATGCGTCTTTATGCAGCAATGCTTCCCTATGGGATAAAAGGCATTTGTTGCATACAGGTATTTGCAATCAGTTTATGGGGCTCTCCTTCAGGACTTAAGTTGTACCATGTAAAGGTCCAAAGTACCACTAGCATTTACTCGGTACCTGCCCTAGGGTGTCCGGCTGCAACAGGGCTAGTTAGGTTGGTAGCTGTGCATGCTACGCCAGCAGAAAGAAGGGGGCAACCTAGAAGCAGGTTGCAGAGGGGGACTTGGGGACAAGTCCATGAGTTCCAAATGGGGGGGGACTGAGGTTACAAGGTTCCCATAACAAGAAAGCACATCTGGTTCATTGACACCCAGGAAGGGGCACTTGGATGTCCTAGAGTTTTGCAGTTGTCTGGCTCGCTCGTTGAAGGTGCAAAATCAGGACAGCTGGGCCACTCTGGAAGTGGGTCTCTACGGTGCTAATGTCACTCGATGGCTGCTCGGTTTCGGTGTCATTGGAGTCCAGGCTGGACTCTCATGGTCTTTGTTTGCTGCTAAGGGTCCTGCAGCCCGGGTATTGGTCCTGTGGGGCTCCTGTTGGCCTGGGGTCCTCTCAGTTGCTGCGGGGACAAATCTGACTTTCAGGAGAACATGGTCCTCTTCCTGAGAGGCTGCGGCACCAAGCTGGTGGGGCAGCGGCAACTCAGTAAACCAGATTTTGCATTTTCATTTTGCGTTTTTTGCGTATTGCCAATTGGGGGAACAATTGAATATTTTTATGAAAAGAGATCTGGCCATGGGGACCTAGACAGCAGGAACCCAGTGCACTTTTGTCAAAATTGCCTCATATACCAGGCAAAACGTTGGGTGACCATGTGAAAAAGAGGCCCTTTCCCACATCCATGCTCCGCTCAGATATAAAACCAGTTTGTTCTGCAATCCTTGAGATGAAGCATATGTGGCTAGAATAGTGTGTCTAGTAACCTGCTCCAGATCTTATATTCGATGTTTAACATCGACAGTGGATGGTATGAAGCGTTCTCCTGGGGGGCAGCCTGATTTAAGGAAGGAGATTATAAATGTCTTTCATGGTACGGGATAGGACGCATTCAGTGTGCATTGTCCAGTAGACATCAAGCAGGTAAGGTGCAAGTTGATTAGCATAGGTGGCACAAAACACCACCAGGAGCCTGTCCAAGTCATGCATCTTACCTCTGGCCTTGTCCTTGATCGCTGCTGTTACCTTCTCCAACAATATGTCTGTGCCCAATGCAAGAGATTCAGCAGGGGTAAGGGGTCTAAGAAAAGAGGCATGGCAGATGGGCTGTATGTGGGTGGCAGGATTATACGGTAGTGTAGTACATTCGTAAAAGTATGTTAACATTATAAGAATCATAGACATGGGTGCCAAATTCAACACTCAGCTCCAAGTTCCCCATGAAGTTGGGTTTACCATCCAAGCCAGCAACGTACCAGTTTTTGTCCCGTTCTGTATGGGCCCTCATCATGTACACCCTGTAAGAGAAACAGCGAAACTTCTCTACTAAGGCCTCTAGCTGCTTCTTCTTCTTGGCAAGCAGAGATTGGTGTACTGTGGGGCCTATGTTTCTATAGCTTTCTAGCGAATGAAGTGTAAGTGGTTGCGCTCTGGTCTCTCACCGTAGGGACTGCAGAACTCCTCCCAAATGTGCGATATAGTGCCCTCTAACCACTGTATTACAAGCCTCCCATTCTATCAAAATAAAAACAGTGAACCCCATGCTTGTAGCAAAATAATGTTGTATTTCCTCCCCTATGGTATCTCAAAATGCATGATCCTCCAGGTTTTCAATCTTGAGCCTCCAACTGTGAGTGCAGGTTTGAGTTGATGCCCAAAAAAGTGTAGAGAGGATTGGGTTATGATCTGACAATCTTCAAGCCAAACACTATCTGCGTATGGACTGACGGGGTGCAAGGAAATGTACTGAGTCTCACAAGTGAGTCATGTAAGGGGGGGATGAAAAGAGTAGTCTCACTCAGTAGGATGCCTTGCTCTCCGGGTGTCTACCAAGTCCCAGTGCTGTATCAAATTGCAAAACCTTCTTGCAGTCCTTATGACTGGGGAGTCCCATAAAGGTTGGTGCACCCTATTCAATGCCTAATCGAATATACAATCGAAGTCCCCAACAATGATAATAGGGGTAGTTATATAAGGAGCCAGGACCAAGGAGATCTCATCTAAACATTTGGGCTGGTGTGTTTTAGGTGCAAATGTTGGTAATCCAAAGGTTAAATGGCCACAAGTGCATTAGCAATACCTCCCCCAACATCGCCGTTAAATGTGTTTCCTGTAAGAGGGCTACATTTACCCTCTTTTATTCCACTATGCCAGAATCCTGAAAGCGTTTGGACACACTGTTAAGGCCCTTGATGTTCCAGGATATTACCTTATATATATATTATTGACCACTCGTTGTGTAAACGCAGTGGTGCGAAAGGCCCCATGACATAGGGCCCTCAAGTATCTGCCTCCCCTCAAAGGTACCCTCCCCAAAGTGAATGCAGAAATTTCTTCAGACCAAAGCATCAAATCCCCCAGGACAGAAAAGCAACAGTAACCCCATCCAAACAACGACAAACCAAAACTATGAAACCATGTGGAATTCACACAGAGAACCACTATGGGGTGGAGGCCGTCTCTGAAGGGAATAAGCCCTGGAACCATGGCACCCCACCTGGGCCCTACAGCCAAAGTTAAACAGACAGTACATCCCACCAGCCCCATGCAGTTACCGCCACCATATCACTTAGAGGCCAAAGATTATTGTCACTCAAGTTCATCAGCTGTCTTTGGTGTGATCCGCAGCAGCTCAGTACCAAAGGCAGTTTTCAGTTTAGAGTAAAATCATGGTTCCAAATCAATCACAATGGATGGCTCAAACCTTTCATCAGGCCAGGTGTTCACTCCAGAATCCCCAACGCTTTTCGTCACTGCAATCTCACTCAGCAGGTCTCTCTGAGTCTGCTCCTTTGCGGGAAAGCTGGGTGTTGCAGGTTTGGTTCCGAGTCAGGGTGCATCTGAAGGGGAGGTCATCCGACCCTGCATTCCTTGTCTCTCAGATGCGCCTCTATCCAGTGCCATACCTCTAGTGGGACTGTGAAGAATCTGGTGACAGACTGCGTAGCGAGGCTCAGATTAGCTTGAAACAGCATGGTGTGCTTGATCCCTGGTTGCTTGAGTCACACCTAGCAGCCAGGAAGTAGGAGTGTTGTTTTTGAAATGCCAACGAAAAATCCAGACACAATATCACTTTGTAATTTTCCAGTACTAGGTCCCCCTTATCACAGGCCTTTCGGAGGATATAGTCCCTGTCACAGAAGTGAAGTAGTCGGCCACCACCAGGCACGGCAGGGCACCTGTAGAGGGTGGCCGCACTGACACCCAATGGGCCCATTCCAATGAGGGAAGGGGAAGAGACCATGAGGAGCTATTTCTCCCTTGATCTAGGACTCCAAGAAAGAGATCAAATACTGCCTCGCAATACTTTCCAGGAAGCCCACTATGTGGATATTATTCCTGTGTGCTCTACCGTCGGTATCCTCTGCACTATATTCTAGGGTATGCAGTCTCTCTATGACATCCACCATTTGACATGTGAGGCCCCGGCCCACTGTGGGCTGCATGACGGTGATGTTGTGCTCAGAATTTGTAATGGGGACCACCATTTTAAGCTGCCACCACAGTGTCCATCTTGTGCTCGAGAGCGACCCTGGTATCTTTAATTGTTGTTATTATGCAATCCAGTGTGGTAGGGGACTCCCGAGCAGTGTTGGAAGGCAAGAGTGTAGGCGATTGCCCCCCTCCACGCCCTTCGTCTAGTATTTCTGTCCATAACCACAGGGCAATAGATCAGTCACTGCATTCAGCAAACACCCAAGCTTCTACTAGGCCAAAAACAGTACAGGTGTGCCCATTATGTCCGGTCAGTCCAGCACAGTAGTCCTCCCAAGGCTGGCACTTTCGCAATGCTCCTACACTTAGCTCCTAGAGCATGTAAATCATCTGCTGTGAGGGAAGCAATGTGTGCCATTACTTTCTGCGTCTCCCTAGTATGCCCTCCAGAAGCCACTTGCTGCAGCCCCCAGGGGGGCATGAAGAACATCTAGCCACAGGAGCCCCCCCAGAGGCCCAGTCATCTGACCAATCATTCCAAATGTGATGTACCTCCTCCCCGCGTCAGGTCACTCTAATGGGATCTCGACATACACTGCTGCTCCTCGTGCCTCCTCCCCACAACTGCTGCACACTCCACTGTAAACATCAAGAACGCCACTTCCTCTCTCCTTCAAGCAGCCTGGTTCCAAGCAAGGTCACCCTCACTGCAGTCTGCTGCGATCTGGTGTGGGAGGAGGCCCCAGCTACAGGCAGCTTTGGAGATTGTCAACCAAGGGAGACACCCCCTTAGGTACCGCAGAGTCAGAGGGAGCCCTATAGCTTCGGGTAGTCTTTTGAGTGCTTCTGTGGTCACCGCAGGACCCGCCGTCTTGATCGGACGCATCTGATAGGCAAAGTCCAGCCCAAGTAACTCACTCTCAGCGACTTGCTGTACCCATAAATCAGACCCAAATTGTGCCTCTCTATAAAGAGAGGGGGCAGGTGGGGGAATTGTGATGTAGGATGATAGTGGCTCAGTCCCAGGAGCTCACCGATGCACCTGCTCATGCCATCGTCTATAAGCCATGCAATGTATCCATCTGACTGATTATAAATGCAAATTTTAAATAACATTTTTTTTCTGTATGTCTCAGGACAACTCTCTCTTTCTAGATAGAACACTGCACTGAACGCAGCCCACACCTCTCCAACACATAAGGCATCATATAGAGTTTGACAAACAGATTACTGTGTCACAAATGTGACCTATCTCCTGCCCACCTTATTAAGTACATTATATCCTATGGTACTTGTAATAAGAAGATGGGGTATCTGTCATGTTTGTAATGGAGTAACCTGTCTGCCAAACTCTATATCAGGGCCATTATCATCTATTTATGGAGGTATTACTGACACTGCATCAGACTCTTTGCGTCACTATACTATGTTGTAAGTAACTCTGACATTCTAAGTGACAAACAGTCACTTCGCATCACAAGCCCTCATTCACTGCCTCCTACCTACTGCATTATTTGTCTTCATCTGGTAATAACCTTTGTTCATGCTGGTTAATTTATGATCCTATGGGTTCACTCTATAATAATGTGATTAAAGGGTCCAGCTTTCTTCGCACAGCCACATTTGAGCATAAGCATAGGTACTACCGAATTGAGTAAACAATCCTGGGCTTTATGATCCCTCTCATGAGAAGGGTCCCTGGGAGGTTTTTTAAATCAAAACAAACCTCAGGACTATATGATAGATGGCTCTTCATGAGACCTGATCAAGGCATAAATTCTTTATTGTATAGTTAATAAAAACCGTTACAATATACCAATTAATAAAATACTTTCCTTTGCGTACTATTATACATAAAATATAAGTTTAAAACAACCATTGGTTAAAAAGATAAAAGCACAGCTACAAGTGTTTTCTAATGCAACTTGGTAAGTTATAAATTTTACCCCTCTTTTTTTTTTATCCTTTACATGTGTTCTCGATATTCATAAATAGTTTCATAAACAAGTTCTACATCAGCCAGTGCGGTTTGCAATATCAGAGTTCAAAAGTGCGGGCTTGTGTTAGCTTTTCAGTAAATTTTCAAAGTTGATTACATATTTAATTATTCTACAAATAAATTGTGGATCCACTGAGTCCAACGCATTTATTATCGCTGAGCGGCATGTGCGAATACCTTTTTCGTTGAACTTTTCCCTAAGTAAACTCTGGCGATCACGCTCCAGCACTGGACAAATGCAAATCAGGTGAATGATGTCTTGCACTGCAGCGCCACATAGATTACAATCCTTTGGGCCCGGATCCCTCCAGCCAGGTTGGTCGGCGTTTGTTGGCAGTTTTCCCATGCGTAGATTCAGGTACTTTAGTTTTAGATGGGGAGGAAAAGCGAGGCCTAAATAAGTAGCTGGTGCCGGCCTTTTGTAGGATTGTATTATCATCCATGCATGTGCACGGCGTCTTAATGTTGTTTTGTCTTCGATCAACGAGAGCATATTGACTGCGCTTTTTACGATCTGCTTAAATGCTAATACTGGTAACTTCCTTTGCCAAACAGATGTCATCTCAGTGCTTTTCAGGGAGGAGTTTAGGTACTTCGCATAGTGGGATTTGGAGTTGCTTTGCAGGGCTTCCCAAATAGCAGAGTTAATTTCTTTATCGCAGTTGAGCCAGATGTTGTACCAAAATGTAATTGACTCATATCTTTTGTGCAATATTTGGGACTGCAATCCAAATTTGAGACGTACCTGTGCTGGCGAAGCATCGCACGATAAACAAAATACGCGTTTGTACACTCTTGTTTGGATTTTATCTAATAGCGGTGCACTTCTTCCATTATGTACCACACTGCCATAAGCTATTGTTGGGAGTAGCTTAGCTTTGATAACTGCAAGAAGGGGGGTGAACAAGGTGCCTTTTAGCTGTTTGGATAAGCTGCAGAAGGCATGAAATAGAGCTGCTCCCTTCTTTTCGACAGAGTCAAAGTGCGTGGAGACTGTGAACCGTCTATCCAGGTGCATCCCCAGATATTTGTAGCTGTCCACTACTTCCAGGTTCATGTTGTCAATTGTAAAGTACAGCTGTTTCGAACGACGATGCCTTATAATCATGACCTTTGTTTTTTTGCTGTTTATTTCCATCTGATTCTTTTTGGTGTATTCAGCCAGCTCATGCATTAGACGTTGCAGCCCTATTTTCGTTTGACTAAGGAGGACAACATCGTCTGCGTAGGATAAATGAGCAAGGGGCAAAGTTCCTAGCCGTGGAGGATGTGCATTGACCCCATCTAACCTTGGTGTCAAATCAGCCATAAATAAATTAAACAGATGAGGGGCCAAGACACAGCCTTGTTTTAATCCCTCACTGGTTGTGATCTTTCTCGTTAGCCTTCGGCCGTTGTCGATCTTAACCTGCATCCAGGTGTTGGTATAAAGGTCCATAATTGGGTTTAAGATCCTGTCCGGCAGGCCCTGTTGCTTTAGTTTGGCCCATAATGATTGTCGGCTGACACGATCAAAGGCCGCCTTGAAGTCCACAAAATATAGATGTAGGGCTTGATGGTCTTGTAGGCTTTTTTCAGCAATCAAGCTTATTGCTATGACATTTGCCATTGTGCCTATGCCACGCCGAAACCCTGACTGATTTACGGGGATTTTATTATTATCATCGGACCATTTTACAAGATCGGTTAGAACCAATGAAGCGTAATATTTGGCCTCTGCATCTATCAGCGCAATCAGGCGATAATTTGCTGGATCCTTACGATCCCCGCCCTTGTATATTGGATTAATGATCGCGCCTCTCCAGCTTTCCGGAACACGACAAGTGACATTGAGCGTCTGGAACAGGTTGTTGAGATTACTGGCCCAATAATATGGATCTTGCTTGTAGATTGCTTGGGGAACGCCGTTCGGTCCTGGTGCACTATCTTGCCTACTTTTCTTTATAATTCGCAATATTTCTACTTCAGCGTAAGCTCGGGTGGTTTGGCCCAAATCATCCTTTTTCTTATCCCGGATGTTTATCAAGTCAGAAGCAATTGTGAGCTGAGTCTCTGCGTTTTTACTATTATATATTGAGGTTACAGCTGGTGACAGCTGTGTCATGGAGTTTATTGAAAATGTATCAATTAGATGCTGGACCCATGCCATCTCCGAAACACAGGTCGTACTTATGGTGTTTGTGGTTCTATTCATTGAATTTACCTGCGACCAGAATGCTCTGGAGTCAGATTTTTTTGCATTATATACTATTTCCTCATTTTTTTTTTCATTCCAAATTTGTTTCTTGTACAGTTTCTGTAGGAAACGTACATCCTGCCATACTTTAGATTGAGAATTGTGACCTTGAGCTCTCCTCAGAGACTGTCTCAAATGCCTTCTCAAGGCACGTGATGTCTGGTTAAGGTGGCTGTTGTTGTTTCCATTTTGCGTCATTTTGATATTGACTCCTACTTTTGGTAATTTATTCAGGAAGATGGTCCATGTTTCAACGATCAATTGGTCTTCTGGAGCAAGCCGTAGCAATAGATTTGTTTGCATCTAACGCTATCTGAGGTAGTGTGGCACACGTCCACCTTAAACGTTTCAAATGTATTGTTGAGGTTTTTTATTGTTGATGTTTCCCCTGCTATTATTGGGGCCTCTAATTTATTGTTGAGGTTTCCCCTGCTATTATTGGGGCCTCTTCATGAGAGCTGATGGAACAGCTCCTTCAAATTCCCCTCCTTCTGACTGACCTCTAACAGTGTAACATGCACACCTTTCAGTTAAATCATCCCATCATTCCTTGAAGACATTATATATACTCTGCAACTCTGACTGACACTAGAATGTTTCCACTAGTCCGTTTAACACAGACAACCCCTAGTCAAAATGAAAATACAGAGCACAGCATTAAGTAAACTGATTGAAAAACATGCTGAGACTCAATTAAAAAAGTAAGCACAGCGCAGTTGAAGCTCAATACCACTTCTGCCAAATGGGTCTGAAATATATAAAGCCAGGCCAGCTGTGCACCATTCACGTGTTTCATCTAACTCTCATTTTAACATTTTAGTTTAGTGAGCTTTTAATTAGAAAGAGACATCTCTACTATGCGATTTCACAGGGCTTGCTTCCATAAAATCAGCTTTTCTTAAGTATTTGCTCTATTTTGCCATATGGAAAAGTTTTTCCTAAGGGGCATGAAATTGACGTTCCTTCCAAATTGTGACGTGGTATGGTTTGAATCAATAATTTGCGACCACGGTTGCAATCTCAAATTATTGATCAAAGACTAATTCCAAAGTTGGGGTGGTAACTGATTCGAAAAGGGGATGGGGTTCTTTTTTGACCACGTCCCGTTTGTGGATCGGGTGGTAGCTGGGTGTGAATAGGCAGTAGTCTAGGGGACCACTATCAGCTCCCACTGAAATTTTCCAAAATGGAAATCTTTTTATTTTAAAACAGCCCCAATGACTTTAAGCAGCATTGGCTACTTTAAAAGTTTTCTGTTTGGAATGTAATCACAGTGATCGTAGTCTGGTGTCTCTTGGAACCCATTGTTCTTGTTATTGCAGTCAGGGGCTGGCAAATTGCAAATTGCCTTAAGAATGCTAGTTGTGTAGGTCATTCTGCAATCCACTGTGATTTCTTATTATGTAAACCGATCTACTAGTACAAATATGGTTTGCAAAATGTGATTCGATTTGCAAAAAGTCAGTGCGCAAAAAGTGACCGCTATGTGCAAATCGAACCTTACTACATATGTCCCGAAGCACTTTCGCATCCTGTTTTTTCATTCAATAGATACTTCTAACTAGTTTAACTGATAACAAAACTTTTGCCATAATTCGGACTATTATAAGAAATCTATGTTTTTTAAACCGACAAATTCTAAGTAAACCTACTTTGCTTCTCAAAGTGTATTTCTATCAAAAGTCAGTACAACTACTATCCATACTTTGTGTAGCTGTCTTCATCAACTTCACCAATATGCCCCCAAAGAAAGTGGCAAATATATTATAGCACTCACTTTTTCCCTTGTTTTTTTTGAGTATGTTTAAACTCATGTATAACGGTCTCCTTAGGAGCCGGAAAGTGCCTTATTTGCTGATGTTTGCAATGACTTGCACCTTCACTGCACGGTTCTGGAATAACTTCATGTTGTTTTGCTTTGCTGCAGAAGGCGCCTCAACTTATTGTGGACGACTAGCTTGTGAATGTGACAAGGCAGCAGCGCTTTGCTTCAAGGCAAACTTGGACACCTATGATTGGAAATACACATACAAGCCAAATTCTGAATGCGGAGGCATCAGGCCTGTGTGCTGAATCCCCAGTTTTCTGAATAATCAACATTGTAATGAACGAGGATAATCAACAGTAATCCTAGGACCTAAATAAAAAGAATCCAACCATAGAGCTCCACCAGACTTGTTATTCTGTAAGTCTTTGTGTCCTCCTGTATGATGTGGGTCGCAAGGCAGTAGAAGGTGGATAGAAGCCTTGAGAAGTACATCAAATGTTGCCTATATCACACCTCGTAACCTCTTTCTGTCAGCCTACACCTCTCCTAGAGGATCCCAGACTTCCTCAAACAAGTCTCTATACCCGAATGAGCATCCACCCCACTCTCACACCTCGCCATTCCCTAGTGACTCCTAACCGCATCTGAATGTTTAATTCCTAGCCTGGCCTAGTGAACACAGACTGGCGCATTCCCATTGACAATTATGAACCACAAAAGGATAAGGCAGAATATCACATGAGGAAATCGAACTGCTGATATAACACAAGGATATACCCACCGTCAATATCTCCTAAGAAAGCTTTTTCAATAAAAATGTGAATATTTCTTCCCTCACTCCACGAACAGACTCATATTGTCAGGAAACGATAAAATAACGGACTAGAGAATATACTAGCACACAACAAAATTGTAATGGTCCCCTCAAATCTTCTTTCATGGGAATAATTAAGTGGCAGTCACTTCCCCACAGATCTCTCAGTAGCAGTTTGTCATCATTGGTATGTTTTCCACTCCAAAATCCTACTCACTATTTTACAAGTAGTGCATGATCAACTTTTACTAGCTGCTTCGACCCTATTGAGGAGAATCGTCTCGGTTTTCTGTATTGCTGGTGTGTTACATTGGCGAGCCAGGGATACTCCTACCTGTCAGACCAATTAGAATATGTTAACAAATATATGAAGACGTGAGACAAGTATAAACAATACATCATTTCAATCAATGCAGGACATTATACAGTTTTAAATATATTTATGTGTGATGGTGTCAGGATCACGTCAGGAGATACATTATTCTCTCCAAGATTGCTGAGACAGCATGGACCACTCAATCTCTTGTGCCAATACAACCCTCTCCAGAACCATAGCCACACAGTGAATAAGCACAAGGGGAATGGGGTCAGGACTAAAGAGGACACTAAAATAGGAAATTAAAATAAATTGGAAACACTTTGCACGTCTCCCTGTGGAAGAAGAATAGGTGAAGTGAGGGTCATTGTCGATTGTTCATTTACTTGTGCTAACTCTTTCCACACCTAGAATGGGTTATTCTAGGACCGAGTACTAGCTTTCATCCTGTAGTCTTTGGATTTCTGCCACATCATCTCCTGTTTAAATAACAGTATCCAGAGATTATTACTTGTTTTACCTTTGATAACTCTCTTTACCTTTCCCCCCAGAGAATGGCTACTCGTCCAAGGAGACGGCAACTGACTTCTATGTTCCATGTTTCTTCACGTCAAAGGCTTCCAGTTTGCAAAGAAATATTATATCAATGCTTTACATACGCCTTTAAAAGGACACGCCCTTCAGAATTAACCTGAAGTGGTCCATCATGTTCAATATTTTGCTTTTACATCTCTTAAATTCGTAAGGTTTCTTTTTGTAATTTAACACCTTCATGCTAGTTCAGCTTTCACTTCACACTGCAATCTCAGGGTTAGTTTTAAATCTCTTGGATTGGCCTTTCCTGGTGATCACTGGTTACTAGTTTTCAGGATTACTGTGTTCACCAAGAGTCATCACCACTCTATGTTAAAACAAACAATGCACATCACGCACATCCATGTCACACTATTAAACTAGCTATTTCACTGAGCTTTAGAAATGATTACCATCCTTTAGAGTGAAAAAATAAGGGAATAATTTAGCTGTCGCTCGTTGCTTGGAAATAATGCTTAGGCATAGAATCCATAGCCCACTAGAGCCAACAACAGGGGAGGGCTGCTTCTGCCTCCGCTCCCCTCCGGGCCCTTAACGCAAAAGATCAAAAACCTGAATTGCAAGTATTTATAATGGCTCGATCTATAGTAGCCATTGAGATTTGAAGTCTCCCAAGGACTTCCAAATCTCGAGGGACTTGAAATCAAAGTGGCAGCAGAACATGCATGCCATGAGAGCACAGAGGAAGTGGTTAACATTTCTCACCTGATAGATCTTTCTGGATGACTGAGAAGTAAAAGGGAGTTAAAAAATGATTGGCATTTAGCGAATCACATAGACAGCACATTCCAATAGGAGTTCATCTTGAAATAACCATCCACTCTCTCTCACCATCCCCACAAAAATGAAGATCAACAACATGCTGTATTAGCAATAATTTCCGGGATATCCATGAAGGAGAGAGAGAGGGAGGGTAAAGCAGCAGTAATTTCACATAGATAACTGCCCCAACACTCAGCTATGAACAGTAAGGCAGGTAGCTAGGATCCACTGTAGTTTCATTGCTCAGAGGAGAAAAACAAGGACCCCCTGGGTAGTAGTAAAATCAGACTCCTAGGGCAGGGTGAATGAAGTATGTGAGCAAAATGTCCTAGGCCATCTAATGTATAGGCAAACAATTAATCTAACCCAATAGTGAAAGGAGCATTCAAGAGATAAAATTATACATAAAACATAATTTTAATTAACATAGTAAAAATCATATAGAACCTGAACATAAATCAGGCTATATGATAAAATCAACCAAAGTTCATAATGTAATAGTCAGAACAAGTACATTTAATACATAGCGATTATAAAATAAACGAGAATTATACACAATTCAATAAAAAGGTCACCCTAAATCATAAAAGGTGCCTAAAGTACAAGAAAGAATGAACACTCGACGCGCGTTTCGGCAGAGAACGCCTTCCTCAGGAGTCACAGTTGATTATCTGGAAATATATTTATAAGAAAGGAACAAATATCAGATACATTTTTGTATATTATGAACATGCAGGTAAGAAGAAATTCTTTATTTACTTTATCCCCCAAAGCAACATAAATAAAGAACAGATACGACATGGCATATTTCTAACAACAAAGTCCTAAACACTATTCGGTTCAGATCTACTAATTTGTTCCCTAAATGTCTTAAGATAGACAAGTCTTTTAGTATTTTTACGTCTTCAACGTATCTACTATTGTTATCTTTGATGTTTCAACTAGTGTTTTGTTGCAATTATATCTTTAGTGTCTTTACAGCAACCCTTATCAGTTCATTCTAGGTTGTACTACACACTATCAATTGAGTACTAAACAATCGTGAGAAAAGACTTGTCTATCTTAAGACATTTAGGGAACAAATTAGTAGATCTGAACCGAATAGTGTTTAGGATTTTGTTGTTAGAAATATGCCATGTCGTATCTGTTCTTTATTTATGTTGCATTGGGGGATAAAGTAAATAAAGAATTTCTTCTTACCTGCATGTTCATAATATACCAAAATGTATCTGATATTTGTTCCTTTCTTATAAATATATTTCCAGATAATCAACTGTGACTCCTGAGGAAGGCGTTCTCTGCCGAAACGCGCGTCGAGTGTTCATTCTTTCTTGTACTTTAGGCACCTTTTATGATTTAGGGTGTCCTTTTTATTGAATTGTGTATAATTCTCATTTATTTTATAATTGCTATGTATTAAATGTACTTGTTCTGACTATTACATTATGAACTTTGGTTGATTTTATCATATAGCCTGATTTATGTTCAGGCTCTATATGATTTTTACTATGTTAATTAAAAATATGTTTTATGTATAATTTTATCTCTTGAATGTTCCTTTCACTATTGGGTTAGATTAATTGTTTGCCTATACATTAGATGGCCTAGGACATTTTGCTCACATGTTTCATTGCTCAGAGCAAGAGAACCAATCCACACTATCAAGGGACTCGAAGCCAACATGTAACAAGTTTACCCCCCACCCCCTCCCAACCGACCTCCATGTCAGACCAGCGTGTCAATGAAAAGAGGGCTATAAGTGCACCCTAGTCATCTTCTTGTCCCATCAATAATCCTCATCCATCATCTATCACATGATCACCCCAACGGGGTCAGCGTTATCCCCCCGCTATCGTCCCCAGACATCGCCGATGTTCGTGGCTCCCACAACTTGACCGTGCTTGAAGGTCGTCTTCAAGCTTTTCATCTCTTCCACAGTTGTCCATTTGCATAGTGCCAATATCGGCAAACACTCACCCTCCCCATACAGCATTCTCCTAGAGCAATAACCAGACAAGACACCTTTTTTGTGGAGAAAATTGCTGCAGGTTTATTAGCATTACAAATATGCCAACAAAGCTTTTCATCTCTTCCACAGTTTCCCATTTGCATATGTCTCGTAACCATGCTTCAAAGAATGGGGCGTAGGCCAAAGCCAAGTAAAAGCAATGCGTCTTTTCACCAGTACCGATCCCAAGAGAACAAATCTCCTAGTTAGTTTCTTGTTTTTTGGGGAGGGAAGTAGACCAAGCAAAACCTGTTGGATCTCTTTAGAAACCACCCATCCCGAGGCTCCCCCCAGGCAAGCAAGCTGCCTTCCCAGTAGGAGGTAAGGGATGTACAACCCCATGTCATATTGATCAAATCAGCTTTCAACGACCTGCATCATGGGCATGTTCCTGGATGGGCAGGGTATATCACATGCAGTGTCATGGGGTAAGGTATGTCTGGTGCACAAAATTGTATTGAAGGAGTGTAAAACGCAAGGGGACTCACTTCTCTGTTGTTGCCGTCTCGCCCCACCTGCCTAATCGCCAGCTGAGAATCGGAGAATCAAGCGCGTGGAGTACAGCTCACAGAACGCCGAGATCATCGAGGGTGCCGAGCCAGCACAGAAGTGGCAGCAGCAGCCCTCAGAGCACCTGTAGCCTACCTGGAGCCTACCCGAAGCCGCCATGTAGAAGCGAGCCGTGCCGCAAAACGTGTGCAGAGCAGCGCACCGCAGAGCCGGCTGATCAGCTGTGAAGTGCTTGGCAGGCCCATAGGACTTTTCCCCCAGAGGCAAAGGTCGAACTGAACTAAAACCTAAAAGGATCTAAAGGGAAAAAGAAAAGATTAAGGCAAAAGGGCTACTGATGAACCACAGGGGAACACGCCCAATCCCCCACGGGGGGGGAAGCAGCCGACAGGAGAGCGCTGCAGTGGGTGGAAAAGAACCCTCAGAAGAAGGGAAGGCGGTGTAATCGAGTTCTGAGTGGCAGCGGCCCCATGCAGATTCAGAAGCGCAAGGCCAGGAGTGGAAGCACAAGGAACGACCGGTTGTAGTCCCTCTGGAAGCAAAAAGGAAAGGGGAAGGTCACCAGGTCAGTGCACAGTGTCAAATAAAGAGAAATTTAAACACAGCTTGGCAGGCATGGCGGGCTAAAGGCACAACAGAGGTAAGTGAGAGTATGTCTGAGTGAACGATTGCAGTACCCCATTACCCAATTGCCCCTCTAAATATCCACAAATTGTTATCCTTGGTTGACTAGGGGGCAACTGTAGGGAGTGAAGTAAGGATTACGCAAGGAAATACTCTTATCTCTAAAAAAAGTATCTCGCACAGTAATACCGGAGCCGAAGTGCCCAGCAAAAAAGGAGTAGTTCTGAATCAAAGGACGATGGCTCTGAAGAAGAAGCAAAGAGCCTGCAAGGAATCTGGAGGAAAGACCAGGGAGGAGCGAGCTACCAGAGGGGTCCAGGACCTTGTAAGAGATCCAGGAAAGCCAGGCTAGCCCCGGTGGGAACAGTAAAGGGGCACCCCAAAAGAGGAAAAATAAAAAAGCCATCAAAAAGACCCCGCAAGCTCAAAATGACTGTAGCTCAGCACCTAGATCTAAAGGTAGTTCATCAGCATCCAAATCTATAAAGGGCTTTCTAGGGAAACATTACAAAAGATTAGAGCAACCCGCATTATCCCTGGAAACCGAGGAAGAGCGCCCGATTGGGAATGGCACAGGAGTATCTCCAGAGGAGTTAATTGAGATATCTTTTTTATTAAATCACTCCCTTCTGAGCCAAAATAAACAAACAACAGCCCTGCGTCTGTCATCATTCCCAAAACTATTCACAAGGGATGTATCTGAACTAGAGAATTCAGGGTTAATGGAAAATGAAAGCCAAGGGCCAAGTTTTGTCTGGGTGACTCACCAAACCGATTAGTACAACACTCAATTGGGATAAAAACTATAACCCAGCAGGAAATACTAAGAACTGGAAGCCCAGCTGCCCCTGAGAGAAATAGCCTCCAGGACTTGGACATTTCCGCAACACCCTCCTCTTCAATGATAGACTTATTACTGATGCTGCAGAAAACCCTCCAGGGTATTCTAGAAGTAACAATGTTGAACAATGGGGTCCTGAAAACACAAAAGTTGTATTTAAAAAAGATTGAAGAGGAGTTGGTAGGAATTAGAGGACAAATACCACATATGTTAAGACCGGCAGCCGACCCCCAGCCCACAGAACAGAAAGTAGGTAGAGATACAGTAGAATCCCCACACAACGTTTATATATCTAAATGCCCAATGCTGATAAAAAGAAGAGGGGAACACGCAAGGGGTCAAACAAAAAGAAAGACAAGTAGGAAGAGGGAAACTAAAGCAGTAACAAAGGGAAAAAGGAAGGTAAGGGAGGAAAAGGAAGAGTTAAACTTAAATTCTCCCACTCTGTCATTGGTACCCGTCAAGACTCCTATGGTTGAGGTTAAGAGGAATGGCCCAAATGTACAAGTAAAGAATCAGAGTAGCAGGGGCCCATGAAAAGAGCAACCAAAAACCAAAACCCTAAACATAAACCAGATAGTAAACCCACCCTATGGGGGATAAACCAGGAATCCTCAGAGGTTTTATAGCGTAGGAGAAGCAACTCAGCTACAGGGTAAACCAGTAGTAGAAAATAAAATGGGGTTTACCGGACGGGTAAACTGTAGACAGGTAGATCTAGAAGCCCCCAAGAAAGGGTTAGAGGTAGGTAGTAACAAATGGTTGTACCTTGAACCGGAGAAAGCTGGACAAAGGGGGAAGAAGTGAAGGAAGATGAACCCCTTAAATAGGGCGCAAATCCTACTCTCATTCCCTAAATGCCCAAGTTTAAGGGGGATAGGTTCAAAAGATATGAGACATGTGGGCTTTATAGAAAACAATAATGGAAAGGAAATTACAAGAGTACTATTTTACTCAGACCTGGTAAAAATAGCCATTGGGAAAGCGGCGAGCGAGATACTTCCGGAAGGTATAAGATTAATCCCAGAGAGTGAACTAACGGAAAATGTCCAATCAGGAAGTAGCTTCCTAAAGTGCCACGCAGGTCTCGGTAGGAGACAGGTGAGACTACTAAAGGATAATGAGAGGGTAGCATCCTGAACATAGTTGTAAACAATTCAGTAAATGATCACTCTTGGGGCAACTGGAGCTAAAGAAGTAGTCTTGCAGGACCCTCCAAGAAGTATATGGAGGTAACGGATGAAGATGGTGGTCTAAGTGAGGTGGAATAGGAAGCGGGGGTATCGCATGGCCTAAGTCTCCTATCATGGAATATAAATGGCTTAGGAAACAAATTAAAACAAGAGCATATAAATAAATTAGTAAATAATGTGGAAATTGCCTGCTTGCAAGAGACTTGGATATGCGATGAAACCCCTACTTTTGAAGGTTACCTCCAACTAAATCGACCGGCCAAGAAAAAAAGGTTTGGACGCCCGGCCCGGCGGATCATGACCTTTCTTTCTACAAAAGTAACAAGATATGTGACTTTGTTAAAAGTGAAATGTAAATGGCTATTGGCGTGCAGATTAGCTCAGTTGATCCAGGACAAGAAATACGAAAATGTAATTGTTATTAATGTATACATGCAATGGGAAAATGTTACAGAGTATGGAATTGAGCTGGGGAATTTCAAAGAGGATATAGACTCTATATGCGAAAAGTATGGTTCAGATGTGTTTTTTATTATGAGGGATTTCAACCATAAGTTGAATCCAAAGAAGGTTGACCTCTGGCATATGGAGTTACTTGATGCATACGGAATAAACCAAGCCAGTTTTCCAGCTTGTGAATCCCAGAGACAGGACACAGACCTGGTAAATTATCTAGGGACAAAGGGTCTCTTCTGCCTGAATGGCAGATTTAAAGCAGATTGCCCTGCAAAGAAGACATTTAAAATAGGCTCACAAAACTGCCCAATTGATTATGTATTTATGTTTGCTTGGAATTTCCCTCTTATATTGGGATTTAAGATACCCCAAAGTAAAGGAAGCGATCATAATCCGTTGAAATTGAATACATATGGGGGAACTAGGGAACACAGAGAGAAAGTAATCCCACAACAAGTTGACTACCCCAATTAAGGGTCAACAAGGTTGACAGAAGAATACTTGGAAAAACTAAGGAAATTTCAGCATAAGGTAGAATTGGGGGATCTAGGGAGTAAAAATCTGGAATGGTATGAGAGGAAGATAGGCCAATAGTACAATGCCTCCGAATAGAACTAAAAAAAAATAAAAGAAAACATGTAACAATCCTGATTAGTCGTCCTAAATGGTTCTCTGCCAAGTGCCAAAATAAAAAAAGGGAAATAAGGACAGTAACAAGAAGTCTAAGGAAAAAGTTTAACCGAGTGGGACAAAGCTATCTTAATAAATTGAAAAGTGAGTATAAAAAGATGGTCACTGACGCAAAAAGGTTGTATAAATTAAAATGCTGGGTAAATCTGCTAGAGCCGTACAAATCAAAAAAATTAAGACAGTTCTGGAAGCTGGTAAAAGCTGCAGCCGATCCCCCAGCAGGAGCAATGGACTGTGTCATTAGCGAGGCAGCCTGGGAGAAGTACCTGAAGGAACTGTATGGACCTCGAGGGGATCAATGAGATGTAGAGCCCCAACCCTGGCAAGCGCTAACGGAAGATTTCAAATCAGATTTTTCGGAACAAAATATAGAAAATACAATAATGAAACTGAATATAACCCGAGCAGCAGGACCAGACAATCTCCCAGCAATAATACTTAAATCACAGAAAAAGTGGTGGGCGAGATTCTTTTCCCAATTGTTCCAATTAATATTTGCAGAAGGGAGAAACCCTATGAACTGGAAGGGCTCTGTAATCAGGCCAATCCATAAAAAAGGTAGCATGGATGCGCCACAAAATTATAGGCTGATCAATCTGCTAGACATAGGAGAAAAAGTATTCTCAAAAATAGTCCTGAATAGGCTAAATGTTTGGGTAGAGGAGTTCTCAATCGTACCCGCTGAACAGGGGGGTTTTAGAGAAGGGCACTCCACGGTAGATCACTGATTTGCCCAATGGGCAGTAGCACGTAAGTCGACAGAACAAAATGGTAAGCTCTGCTGTTGTTTTGTTGACTTTCGTGCAGAATTCGACTCAGTAGATCGGAAGACCTGCTGGCTATAATAAAAGAATTACATCGAGGTAACTGGGCACAAGTAATTAAAGATACTGAGGGGTCACTGACGCCAAAAATACCAATTGAAAACAGCCTAAGACAGGGCTGCGTCTTGGCCCCCCAGCTATTTTCTATATTTCAATCTGATTTACCTGCCTGTCTAGAGGTTGAAAGAAGCGCAAGCCCAAGAATGGATGTTAAAAAAGTGCCCTGTCTACTGTATGCTGACGATTTGGTAATTTTAGACCAGACTGAACTGGGCCTCCAAAGAAAGCTGAACTCTTGTAGACAACACTGTGAAAGAAAATTTTTAACAGTAAACTTGGAAAGGACAAAAATGTTATGTTTTGGAAAAAAAGATATTATGTTTAATTGGTTTTTAGGTGACTTGAAATTGGAATCAGTCAATGAATATCGCTACTTAGGGATGTGGTTCGATAGGTCCCTAAAGTGGCAAGCACATCTTGAGGCTCAGAAAGCGAAAGCCCTCACATCAATCAGTGATCTAAAAATTTGTAACCGCGATTACGGTGATATGTCCCACCGACCGCTGTTAAAGGCGTTCAGCACAATGATACCCCCACAAGTACTTTATGGTCCAGAAGTCCTTTATTTGAGCGGTAAAGGCAACTGGGACCTGGAGGAAGGAAAATGCTTGAAAACCATGCTGACTCTGCCACGGTGATCAATGAAACAAACGATAAGATCTGAGCTAGGAATAACAGCCTGGGGGGTCCAATCCAAAATAGCTTTGATTAGATTTTGGAAACGCCTGGATAATGAGAATGGCCAGAAAGTATCTCAATGGTGCAGAAGAGAGATCCAATTCAGTAATTTAAAGTGGGCATAAGCGAATAGGAAGAAAATTGAGCAGGCCTGTGAAAATATAAAGGTTGAAATCTGGCAAGAATTCTTACGAGTAGAATGTACCAAAAGCGAGTTGAAATATCATGGGCAAGAAGTGTCTAGAAGAACAGACATGGAATATCTGGGCAAGAAAAAATCTGTACAGTTCATGATGGAGTCATGGTCTAAGGAAAACTGGTTCCCTTACCTGGATATCTTACCAAACCATTGGTACAGACAGGAGATACTAAGATTGCGAACTGGCATAAACCCATGGTTGGTAAATGAAGAATTAAAAATAAAACTATTGAACCACAAAGGGTTTTGTAAGTGCAGGCTGGGTACAAAAGGTGACATAGTGCACATCCTGTTAGACTGCACAATAATTTTAGAGCAGCGTAAACTATACCTTCGTCCATTATTTTTAAAATATGATACAAGGACGCGGGCTCAGGCGGTCAACCTACTTACAGAAATGCCTACTATTGAAATTGCAATTGCATTAGGGAACTATATAAAGGTAATACAAAGTTTCCTAAAAGCATATGAGCAATAACTTTTATAGATGTTATATATAGATGAATTATATAGCTTTTTAAGAGAAAATGTTAGTTTTAAGTGTATATAACTTTTTAAAGGGCAAGGTCGCCCTAAGAAGATCCGTCTCCACAGCCACCCCATTTTAAACTATGTATTTATTTTGCAAACTTTTGATAAATGATGCTGTAGAATGTTTTAAACTGCAACTGTTTTTATCATTGTTTAAAGACCACGGTCTAAATAAACATTACCTTGATGATGATGAGTGTAAAATGCAAATTAGAACTCACATTGTGAACATCCTTATGGACCTTCATCCATCCCATCTCTGTTAGATGGTCCCCAACTAGCTTGTCTCACTTCGCCTGTACGGGCAGAATCCCTCCCGATAAATCATCACGTAGAGCAAACCTATGATAAAATTCCGTGCAGGCCCGTCACTGCCGGGACTTTTGTCAGGTTTGAGATGTCTGACTGACAGGTGCATTTCCTCTGTGGTAATTGAAGCATTTACCATCTCGGCCACCTCTGGGTCCAGCCTTGGGAGCTCAACAGAGGCAAGAAAGTCCTGTATTTCTTCCCGGGGGGAACACTCACTTCCCATACAATTCCCCAAGATGTGCAGCAAATGCGGATGCCCGCGGCCCCTGCGGGGGGCCACCCTAACAGGGTGGCCCTTTTAGTGCCATTTGGGCACTTCCTCAACCCCCCTTGTTTGCGGGACTCAAGGTGGAGTCCCCTGCATAGGTGCACTAGGCGCATCGTTTCCGGTGCGCCGGGGAGAGGGTGAGAGTATTTAAGCCTCCCCCTATCTTGGGTTCTCTTTTACGCCAGACACGCCGTCTTGGCCACAACCATGATGCCGTTTGGTCGTGCCGGGGACTGCTGCGGACCACGAGATTAGTCAATTAACCCCACCGCCCCACTTTGGGGTCCAACCATGCTGGTCATGCCCAGGAGGAACCCTGTCCCACTTACTTGTACCCTGCACGGGCCCCACTAGGTCTGCCCATTGGTACCTGTGTGGCTTGGGGCTAGGGAATGAGATGGGGGCTAGGGTGGGAGGGATGTTTGACCCCGGGGGCAGCACCCGCGCGGACCAGCCAGACAGTTGCCGAGGTCACGCCCTCTATCGCGGGGGGTAATCTCCATCCCCAGCATGGCCACTCCACTCTTAGGTCTTTTGAGTGCGGCGATGTAGTGGGCCTGACCGATAGGGGTTCCATATGGCGTCTGGGGAAGAGGCCTGGCTAGCATGCGAGCACGATCCCTCAAAGGGTTTTCATCTGATTGGGGATAGAGCAGCCAACCCTCTGCATTAGTGCTGATGGGTCCCCTGGGGATCCAGCTCAGAGTCAGGCCAGGGTCAGGGTATCAGGGCCTGGTCACCCGATGCATTGGGGGGGCAGGGAACATTGTGACACCCACCCCCCTCTTTCCAGGGTTCCTTATCAAGCCCGTCTTTCACAAGGCAGATATCGCTCCTTTTGCCCAATGGGGGAGAGAGCAGCCGACCCTCGGCACCAGCGCTGATGGGTCCCCGGTGAGTCTAGCTCGGAGCCAGCCCCGGGTTAGGGTTACCAGGGCCTGGGACACCCGATGAGATCGGGGAGGAGAGGGGAGGGGAAAACAGGGAGCCTCGCTGCACCCCCCTCCTTCCAGGTTTTCATTGAGCCTGTCTGTGCCGAGGTAGCTACTGCACTCCCCTGCCTTGCGCGCATGACCCAGGGCTTTTTCCTTCCCTGCCTGGACAGCGTGGGGGAGCTGATGGCTTGTGCTGAGGGGAGGGAGCAGTCTTTGGCCTCAGGGGCTGCCTACGCTGTGTTTATGGCTGCTGGACTGGGGCTCGCTCGGGGAGGGGCATCGGGGACTGGAAGCACTAGAACGGTGGTCACCTCGGTGCTGCCCGCTGCACGAGACATGGCCGGTTTGCAGAGCCGGCTCTGTGGGGGGGCACCGGTGCTCTCACTGTCCTGGTCCCCGCTTTTTCCATGGGCGATTGGGTCCACCCTGCGGGGCTAGTGTCATGTTTTCTCCAGCCCGCGGGGGCCATCTGGGGGTGCGGGCTGACCACGGGCTCTGCTCGCGGGAACCAGTAATGAATGTTAATGTTAACTAGACTTATATAGCGTGCAGCTGCCTCAGCAAAGAGGCGCCCCGGCGCTTAAGCAGAGGACCATAGACGCTAAGAAACTGGGCGTCTCGGCAGAGAGAGTAGTGCACATAGAAAAGGGGGACTAGACCTAGGGGAAGAGGAATGTCTTAATGGCTTTTCGAAAGGCCAACAAGCTATCCAAACTGCGAATCTGAAAGGGCAAGGAGTTCCATAATTTGGCTGCCAAACAATGGAAGGACCGTCCTCCGGCATGGAGACGGGTCACTCGAGGGACCACAGCCAAGTTTTTCCCCCAGAGAGCACAGCTGGCGCCTAGGAACATAAGGTACCAGCAAGTTGGCCAGAAGCCCGGGAGACGCAAGCTTCAGAATTTTAAAGGACAAACAGGGAGCCTTGAATTCGATCTGCTTGGCCATGAGCAACCAATGTAACCACCGGAGAGCACTAGCTGTAGAGCAGCTACGTGAGAGCCCCAACATGTGCTCACTTTTCCAGCCGTCAGTCTTATGTGCAGCATCACTAGCCTATGGCCTTTAATTTATCATTTGAGTCACTACACGCGGCACACGGGATTATCGTTATGTGGCAGCTACATTCTGGGCTCCGCATGGCATGGTAACGGAACCTGTGGGGGGCTTATGTGTCAATACCTTCTGCTTCGGCTGTCTGATATGATGTTACTTTTGTATCATTAGCTGGATGCTATGAATGAAATGGCCATAGACAGGCGGGCGGCACACTAGTCCAAGCACAGATAACGAATTTGCTGCCCTGGGGTCAGTGCGGTGAAGTAGGAGGTGGAAATATTGCTGGCTGGCTAACCCCAGATCCGCCCCCACCCCCTTAATATGGTCCTTGCCCATTGTGGCCAATGCCTAACATTCATATGCTGTCTTTGCCATCCCCTGAATTTATCGTCAAGTGCGCTCGAGTGGAGACTCCAGGAGCAGGCTCTCAGCCAAAGGCAAAGCAGAAAGCGAGACACGACAGACTTAAACTTGCTGTTTGAGTCGCTTGGCCAGACATTAAGTGTGAGAAGGGGCACCATTTGTGATACCGTGCAGGTGGCAGTGAGATAGGGCTCCTTACACAACTAGAGCGGATGTACATTGTTACAACGCATGATTTTACTACGCATGCCTTTACAACGCAGGTTTTTCAACGCAAGTCATTACAACGACTTGCGTTGGGGGGTGCTGGATAGTGAATAGTTTAATTTACTATTCTAAATCCAGTCCCCGTGGATAGTAGGGAAGGTGTTGGATAGTAAATTAAACTATTACCTATCCTAGAGCGCCCCCCAGCGCAATTCGTTGTAATGACTTGCGTTGAAAAACCTGCGTTGTAAAGGCACTGCGTGGTAAAAGTTGCGTCATAAAGGATGTTTCCCACTAGAGCGCATGTGAGTCGTTTGATGGATTCTCCATCCTTGCTCTCTCCGAGATGTGAAGCCTCCCCTTCCCAGGAGGGGGTGTGGGTGGAGTTGTAGAGAGAGCCAGCTTCACGTTTTGGGGTTGACCTTATATGTTGGGATGCAGCTTTTGTTTCACTCAAGTGTTTTAGAAGCAGGAGAAAAAGATAAACAGGGGTGTCCTGGCTTACTGGATTGGCACATGCACCGATTGTGATAAGAATGCATCATTCGTAGCGTGAGGACTAATGACACATGCTTCCCTAGTCATTGATGTCTATCAGTGAAGCACTAGCAGGAACCTTATCACCGGCAGCAGTCTGAGACGGGTGGTGGCGTGAGCGGTGCCAGTGGGGGATGAAACTAGGACCTCAAACCCCATTTTGTATCACAACTATATCACTGGGACATCACTAACAAGTCCCGGTCACATGAGCCTGGATTAGCCTGCCTTGGGCTGTGCGGCAAATTGATGCTGTGTGCTAGAGCACAGTTTGGCCAAGGGAACAAAAAATTATGCTTCTAATCGCTGGAATGCTCTGATTAGATAAAACCCGATTCGGGTTACAAGGCCTCCAGGTGACCTAGCGGCCCTCCTGGGATATGCAATATCTTAGGAGACAGCAGAAATAATAATTTATCACAAAGTTATTCCCCTGGGTGAAGCGGAGAGCGGGGTTTCCACTGGTATTGCTAGCAAGCACCATGGGTCCCAAAGGCATGAACAGAGCAGACTGACTTGCGCAAGCAATTTTAGAAACCCAGTGTGGGGCGGATGCCAACACAAGTCTGTTTCTGTCTCCAACGCAGGGATTGTGCACTGCCATTCCGGTTTCAAAATGGCCACCGCATTCTGGGTCGGCACCTGCCACAGTCCCAACCTGTCCAGATTCGTTGCATTTTCAGTATACTACTACACCGAAGCCATATTGGAGCGGTTCGCCAGGTTGGTGTCCTGCGCTCGAAATGGGCAGATTTGGGCTTCCCGTCCCCGGGTAGGGGAAGGCAGTGCTCTCTCTAGGTGCAGCTGTTGCTTGGGGGGCCTTTGTGGTGCAGCTCGATGAAGGCACCATGGGTCAGTGAGTGGTGTGCTCAGTATGAGGCGAAGCCGGCACAAGCCGGTTTCCCCCTCAGTGCAAGGTGTGTACATCGCGCAAGGCTTGTAGTTTGCATGCGATCATCTCCTGTACCTAACGGTGCAAGGCTGTTTAGTCTGACTGTGTATATTTTAGACATGGGCTGAAAATCCGTTCCGCGCGTGGAATTTGCACATTTTTGGCAATTTCACAGTCTGCGAATCGCGCAAAATTGTCAAAGAATTCACAATTCGCGAGTTGGCGGATTTTTTTTGCTTGGTCGCGCTTCAAAAATACAATCTGGCACGCGTGGCGTTGACTTACCGTGATTCTGAGTTCGCCGAGTTGTTTTCCTCCCAGTTTGCGCGCGCTGCGCCATTTTCGATCTTGCTGCCTGATCGCGCAAGACTTTTCGACCGCGAGTACGTCATTGCGTGATTGCGCAAGACTTTTCGACCGCGAGTACCTCATTGCGTCCTGCCATCTTGCACTGCGAGACTTTCAGAACGCGAATACGTCATAAGGGCCGTAATCACGCATCGCGAGAGTAAACAATTGTGAACATGCGCCACGCAGCTGACATCCGGCGGGAGATTTGAACATCTTGCTTTCCAGAAATAGCAAAAATTACAATTCTGCACAAGAAATCTATCACTGGCAGCATAAACTTTCTGAAATTGATGATTTGGATCAGAATAACTCCTCAGATTGACATTTGGCTGCACTTTTTTGTGCAAGGAGTGCATTTTGGGGGGGTTGGGAGGAAAGAAGTGCCCCATAGTCTCCAACTTCCTGTTCCTGTCCAGCAGGCTCCTCTCACTGCTTTGTCCATGTCCTGGTCACTTTTCATTTGGATCTGGAGATGGATGGATTATTTTTTGTGGCTGCTGCTGGATATTTGTATTTGAGGGCTTTTGGTTTGGATCACTTTTGGAGTTGAGATTTTACAAGTAAGTTGGTGTTTGTTTGGGGCATTGCAGTTGCTGCAACTACAATTTATAAACTTTTTCCCAACTTTAAAAAAATATATTGTGGGTAGCCACAGTATCCAGTAGGCCCAGGGTTAGTCATGGGTGCATGATACAACTGTTTCTGTGAGTTTTGATGAACTTAAATATAATTTGCGACATAAATGGAATGGAACTGAATAGCTCACTGTTATTATATCTATGTGGATGTTTTTTGTATTTGTGGGGTGCGTGTTAAAGCCACACTAGCCAGTAGGCCCAGGGGTAGTCAGTGGTGCATGGGCCATGTCTTTCTGTGGGGTCTCTTGAATTTAAACATCTTTTAGGGCATGGATGCCATTGGATTGGGGTGATTTTTGTGTGTATTTCAATTTTTTGTGTGTTGTTGGGGCCTGGTCCAGGGCCTGGCCATGTGGGTGGGGGCCATTTTGTAGACCTGGTCCAGGGCCTGGCCATGTGGGTGGGGGTCTAGGGGCCATTTTGAAGTTAGGCAGTGTGCTTTGTGCCGTAGGTCTGCACCCAGTCTGCCTTGCTTTCATCCATTATGCCCAGGGGTAGTCAGTGGTGCATGTGCCAAGTCTTTCTGTGTGTTCTCTTGATTTTAAACATCATTTAGGGCATGGATGCCATTGGATTGGGGTGATTTTTGTGTGTATTTTTCTTTTTTGGGTGTTGTTGGGGCCTGGTCCAGGGCCTAGCCATGGGGGTGGGGGCCATTTTGAAGCCTGGTCCAGGGCCTGGCCATGTGGGTGGGGGTCTAGGGGCCATTTTGAAGCCAGGCCGTGTGCTTTGTGCCATAGACCTGCAACCAGTCTGCCTTGCTTTCATCCATTATGCCCAGGGGTAGTCAGTGGTGCATGCGACAAGCCATTCTGTGTGTTCTCTTGATTTTAAACATCATTTAGGGAATGGATGCCATTGGATTGGGGTGATTTTTGTGTGTATTTCGATTTTTTGGGTGTTGTTGGGGCCTGTTCCAGGGCCTGGGCATGTTGGTGGGGGCCATTTTGAGGCCTGGTTCAGGGCCTGGCCATGTGGGTGGGGGTCTAGGGGCCATTTTGAAGCCAGGCAGTGTGCTTTGTACCATGGCCTGCAACCAGTCTGCCTTGCGTTCATCCATTATGCCCAGGGGTAATCAGTGGTGCATGGGACAAGTCTTTTTGCATGTTCTCTTGATTTAAACATCATTTAGGGCATGGATGCCATTGAATTGGGGTGATTTTTTTGTGTATTTCGATATTTTGGGTGTTGTTGGGGCCTGGTCCAGGGCCTGGCCATGTGAGTGGGGGCCATTTTGAGGCCTGGTCCAGGGATGTTGGTGGGGATCTAGGGGCCATTTTGAAGCCAGGCAGTGTGCTTTGTACCATAGGCCTGCAACCACTTTGCCTTGCTTTCATCCATTATGCCCAGGGGTAGTCAGTGGTGCATGGGACAAGTCTTTCTGTGTGTTCTCGTGATTTAAAACATCATTTAGGGCATGGATGCCATTGGATTGGGGTGATTTTTGTGTGTATTTCGATGTTTTGGGTGTTGTTGGGGCCTGGTCCAGATCCTGGCCATGTGGGTGGGGGCATTTTGAGGCCTGGTCCAGAGCCTGGCCATGTGGGTGGGGGTTTAGGGGCCATTTTGAAGCCAGGCAGTATGCTTTGTGCAATTGGCCTGCAACCAGTCTGCCTTGCTTTCATCCATTATGCCCAGGGGTAGTCAGGGGTGCATGGGCGAAGTCTTTCTGTGTATTCTCTTGATTTTAAACATAATTTAGGGCACGGATGCCATTGGATTGGGGTGATTTTTGTGTGTATTTCGATTTTTTGAGTGTTGTTGGGGCCTGGTCCAGGGCCTGGCCATGTGGGTGGGGGTCATTTTTTAGGCCTGGTCAAGGGCCTGGCCGTGTGGGTGTGGGTCTAGGGGCCATTTTGAAGCCAGGCAGTATGCTTTGTGCCATAGGCCTGCGCCCAGTCTGCCTTGCTTTCATCCATTATGCCCAAGGGTACTCAGTGGTGCATGAAACAACTCTCTCTGTGTGGTCTCTCTTCCATTAATTTAAACATCCATTTTGGATTAGAATTTCAATTTTTATTTTGGGTCTTTCCTTTTTTGGGTGTGTTGTGTTAATAATAATAAATACCTAGTTGCAAATATTAATTGAAGCACGACATATGCAACATTTATTTAACTGATGTTTCTCTGGCTTCCTTTGCTTTAGGTGCACAAAGACTGAAAACCAGGAATCATCCTCATCATCATCACTTGTTGTAGTGCCAGGAAGAAGCCCTGCTGCGGTGTGTGTACAACGTCACGTAACGTCACGTGTGGTGGCCACAGACAACTCTGCAACTCGTGCAACTGCATCCTGCTGTTCTGACATCTGAAGAAGATGGGCCCAAAGAAAGGTGGCCGTAGCTCCTCTACCAAGAAAGTTGCCAGTGCCACTGCCAGTAAGAAGGAGCAGAAGCAGCAAGTGGTGCCACTTACCAAGGAGACTGGTGTGCCGACAGACACTTTTTTGTGGGGGGAAAAAACTACGCCTGTAGCAGCGGTGTCCGCCGGGGACCAAGCGGGGAGCAGCACCTCCGCTTCATTAGTCTCAGTGCCACCACGCCAAGTTAGGCCCAAGTCCATGAGTGCCGCAGAGGCAGCCTCTCTAATTGCTATTTCACCATCGACCAGTGATGTTGGCGTTGACTCATCGCAAAGCAGCATCCAATCAACGCAGGGTGTAACTCATCTGACGAGTGTTCAACCACAGCCGCAAGAACAACCACAGGTGCAACAAGGAGAGGCGCAAGGAGAGGCGCAAGGAGAGGCGCAAGGAGAGGCGCAAGGAGAGGCGCAAGGAGTGGCACTAGGAGTGGTGTAAGGAGTGGCGCAAAAAGTGGCGGAAGGAGTGGCGCGAGTAGAGGCGCAAGTAGAGGCGCAAGTAGAGGCGCAATTAGAGGCGCAAGTAGAGGCGCATGGAGATGCGCATGGAGAGGCACAACTGCCCACAATGCTTGTTCCTCCAGAAGTAGGGGCACATCAGGAAATCGAGATTCAAGCAGAGGTATCATCCAAGTAAGCCACTCCTCCTGATGATCCATTGTCTTCCAGATCCCCAGCAAGAAAAAGGTCAAGGAGGGCTAGTATAAGTTCTTCTTCAAGCCCCCTTCCTTTTGATGATATAGATCTTGAGTATCACCCATCAATGCAGTCTGAGAGGGAGGCACGCCATGAGCCGACAAAGCTAGCTAAAAGGAAGGTTCCCGCAAGGCTTTCACTTGTGGGTGATGACAAAGAAGAAGTAGAAGTGGTGTATTCTGCTGCTGATGAACAGTAAATGTAAATGTATGTGTCTTGTAAAGCGCACTGCTGCCCTGAGGCGTCGTGGTGCTGTAGACCGCTGGGGAACCAATCCTGGCTATCCCTGTGGGATGGTCCCTACTGGGTATCTCCAAGGTGAAACCAGGCATCCCCGGCAAATGTGGGGGGCCGTTGTAGAGATGAGGCAAGCTAATGCCCAGAGTTGCCAAGTGTGATCCCTGGTTAGAGTAGGCACCGAGGTGAGAAATATCGAGTCCGCTGACCCTGGTCCACGACCCTGCCACGTCGGGAATTGAACCCTGGTCTGGGGCCGTTCTCTGCTTCCGGGTCTGCCGCCTCTAACCAGTGAGCCACACCACTCCAGTCTGACGATGACAACCCAGTCATCACAGTCGTCACCCCGGCCCCAGCGGGCATGCAGCAGACAGACATTTTTACCCTATCCAAAAATGCTGCTGTGCAGGATGTGTGTGGCGTGGCACCACTGGTGGTACCACCACCAACACAGGTAACTACTACACCAACACGACCTACAGCTTCCATATTTTCTCATCAGAAGGGCCGGCAGGGACCTCTATCCAGCCGACCTCCATTACCTCTAGTAGTGGTGCTGTAAGTGCACAATAGAGTCAAATTCCGCCACGCCCATCCTCCACTTCATCTGGCATTGAAAGTAGCACCTCCACCACCACCAAAAATCTCAACTCCCCAGTTTGAGATTTCTTTAGTATTAGCTAAAAGGCGGAAAACCTAGTCATTTGTTCGATTTGTAAACAAGTAGTTCGTTGGGGTAAGCTTGGTACCAACTATGGTACCGGAGGCCAGAGAGGTCATCTCAAAAAAGACCACATTTTCCAGTGGGAGGCGCACCTAAGTAACATCCGGAAAAGCCAAAAGTAGAAATCTAAATGTAGACATTGATATTGCATCTGATGACGAGGAGGAGCTGATCATGCAGGGGAGAGGTGAACAACCGAGAGACATTTTTTCTGGTACACACAGTACCCCTGGCAGCAGCACTGCAGTGGTAGCACCCACACCCTCCTCTACCCCAGCAACATCAAGGAGGCACAGTAGTATGGTAGAGACACCAATGAGAAAAAGTACATCAATGAGCCTAACTGGGTTGAAGAGGTCTGGATCCTCATCACAAATAAAAACGGTCCAGACCACCATTAAAAGCATGTTTTGGTCGGAGGCGCCATTTGAACGCAACCACCCAATGGCACGTCTTTATAATGTAATGCTGGCTAAAATGTTAGCGCTGGGCCTTCTCCCTTTTTCTTTTGTGGAAGGGGTGGGTTTTCTAGAATTTGTGGCAACAGTCTGCCCTAAATGGAAGGTTCCTAGCCGGTCCTATTTTGCCAGAGTCGCGGTTCCAGCACTACATCAAGATGTGCTAGAGGTGATTGGGGCAGCTTTGCAGAAGAGTGCTGCTCACACTATCCACCTGACAAAAGACATTTGGACCAGTTGCCAAGCCGTTGAATACATGTGCATCACTGTACACTGGCTCTCTTTTGCGGGGGTTAGAGACAAGATAGCTGCAGGTGTTGACAGTGCCACAATTTTTCAAGCTAGTCGGAAACATGCAACAGTAGCCATGTTTGCCATAGAGAAATCTCATACTGCAGTAAACATTTTGGAGGAGTTTAACAGTAAGGTCTTTAAATGGCTGCATCCAAGAAAGTGCATGATTGGTTATGTTTCCACGGATAATAGCAGTAATATAGTTCGGGCCATGAATGATGGTGGCTATTTCAGAGTGCCGTGTTTGGCGCACAGTATTAACATTGTTGTTCAAGATTTCTTGAAAAAAGAAAACAAAGTCAGCAAGTTACTGACCACCTGCCGAAGAATCTGCACACATTTCAGCCATTCTTTTAAGGCCCGGAAGCAGCTGAGGATCATTCAATGTGTCCTTAGATTGCCAGTCAGAGGACTCATCCAGGAGGTGGCAACACGTTGGAACTCAACCTTCTACATGCTTGAGCGTCTGTTTGAGCAGTACTTGGTAATCAATGAGTATGTCTTTAACGCACGGGGTGCTTCTATGAAAGACATGAGGCTAGAGGTGGAGGAATGGGACCTAGTTAAAAGCCTGACAGACATGCTTCGTCCTTTTGAGTTCTTCACGCGTGAAGTCAGCAGGGAGGACTGTACTTTTGGCAAAGCTATCCCATTGTTGCGCATGCTAGAGCACCAACTGAAGGCGGTGTCTTCAACGTTCCAAGATGATGCTGATAAGCAAGACGCATATCAGTTGGCGGAGATCTTATTAACCCGCCTACTTGATAATGCAAGGCTTAAAGGAATACATTGTGAACAACATTACATTTGTGCCACTATTCTGGATCCACGGTACAAAAAGGCACTGGTCCTCAGGACACCCCCGCGCCGCACGTCCCTCCAGCAGTGTCTGTGTGCCCCCACCCTTGCTCGCTGCTGATTGTTGCCGTTTCTGCAAAGTGCTCTGTGTGTTATTTCCCCACTTGTACTGCCCCACTTGTTCCCCACTTGTTGCCTGTATTGCCCCTGTCTTTTGCTCCGTGACTTTTTCTTTCTGTTTCAGCCCCGGTTCCCTGTGACCTCTGCTCCCTGCTTCCCGCCGCCGGAGACCGCGGCCCCGCCCACTTCTCTCCTGTGCCCTCCCCGCTCCCACCTCCCAGCTGCCCCTCCCTCCCACTTGTCCTTAAATGGAGACCGCGCGGCGCAGGTGAGTGTGACCTGTCCTCAGGACACCCCCGCGCCGCACGGCCCTCCAGCTGTGTCTGTGTGCCCCCTCCCTTGCTCGCTGCTGATCGTTGCCGTTTCTGCCAAGTGCTCTGTGTGTTATTTCCCCACTTGTACTTCCCCACTTGTTCCCAACTTGTTGCCTGTATTGCCCCTGTCTTTTGCTCCGTGACTTTTTCTTTGTGTTTCAGCCCCGGTTCCCTGTGACCTCCGCTCCCCGCTTCCCGCAGCTGGAGATCGCGGCCCCGCCCACTTCTCTTCTGTCCCCATTCCTGCTCCCGCCTCCCATCTGCCCCTCCCTCCCACTTCGCCTTAAATGGAGACCACGCTTGCGCGCAGCAGGCGCGCCGATTGTGCGCCGAAGGCGCGCCAAAGGCAAGCCCGTCTGCGCCCGTCGGCGCCTGGACCGCCCCAGCCCCAGGACCCCTGGCCCCCGAAGATGCCTGCCCACACAACGGACCTACGACGCCGCCACCCTCAACGCCGGCCGAACCCCCGCCTGCTACCGAGCCACCCCGAAATGCACCCACGGACCCTTCACCTGCCAAGCCTGCAAATTCACCTGCCTCCGGACCTGCATCGCACCCGCCAAGCCGAGCACCAGCAGCAACCACCTCAAGTGCATCCTGCTTAACACCCGCTCCGTCCACAGACACGCCATCGAACTTTGGAACCTGCTCGACACAACCTCACCAGACGTCGCCTTCCTCACAGAAACCTGGATGAACGCCTCCTCTACACCCGACATCGCCATCGCCATCCCAGACGGATACAAGATCACCCGGAGGGACCGCGCCAACCAGACCGGAGGTGGCATCGCCATCGTACACAAGAACACCATCCGCATCACGACCGACTCCAACGACACCTTCTCCGCCGCCGAGCACCTCCTCTTCCAGATACACACCGACCCAAAGACGACCCTCAGAGGCACCCTCGTTCAGCGAAGACATCACGGACTTCTTAAGCCCGCACGCCCTCCCCTCCGCTGACTACATCCTCCTAGGGGACCTCAACTTCCATCTGGAGAACAACAAGGACCGCAACACCGCCGCCCTGCTGGACAACCTCGCAAACCTCGGACTCAAGCAACTGGTCAACACCCCCACCCACTACGCCGGCCACACGCTTGATCCTGTCTTCTCATCCAGCAAGCACATCACCTTCAATCACTCCACCGGACTTCACTGGACCGACCACAGCTGCGTCCACTTCAGCTTCAGAAGAACCACGATCCACCACCACCCGCAACAGGTTCCTCACAGAAGCTGGAGCAAGATCACCGCCGAGCAGCTCACCACCTCCCTCTGCCAGAACCCGCCCGCCAGCACAACGGACCCCAACGAAGCAGCCCGCAACTTTACACAGTGGCTGACCGCCTGCGCAGACGACCTCGCGCCACTGAAGAACCCTCCCAGCAGACCCAGAAGCACGAAAGCCACCTGGTTCACCGACAAACTCAAGGACTCCAAGAAGAACTGCCGCAACCTCGAGAAAGCCTGGCTCCTCGACCAGACCACAGACAACATGACCACCCTCAAACAAGCCAACCGCAAGCACCACCAGCTCATCCGCACCACCAAGAAGAAATCACTGAAGGAACGACTGGACAACAACGCCCACGACAGCAAGGAACTCTTCAGCATCGTCAAGGAGTTCTCCATCCCCAGCACCGGCAACAACAACATCACTCCTTCACAAGACCTCTGCGACGCTCTCGCCTTGTTCTTCCACCGCAAGATCGCCGACATCCACAACAGCTTTGGCGCACCACCCACGCACCCAACCGTCGAACCAATGCCCCCCACCGTCACCCTCCGCACCTGGACCACGGTGACCACCGAAGACACAGCCCGCACGATGAACACCATCTACTCCGGATCTCCAACCGACTCCTGCCCCCACCACGTCTTCAACAAGGCCAACTCCATCATCGCTCCGGGACATCATCAACATCTCCTTCAACACCGCCACCTTCCCGGAGAGCTGGAAGCATGCCGAGCTCAGCGCCCTACTGAAGAAACCAACAGCGGACCCCACTGACCTCAAGAACTTCCGCCCCATCTCGCTCCTCCCTTTTCCTGCTAAAGTCATCGAGAAGACCATCAACAGACAGCTTGCCGCCTTCCTCGAGACGAACGGATCCCTCGACCCCTCGCAGTCCGGTTTCTGAGCCAACCACAGCACCGAGACCGCCCTCATCGCAGCCACCGACGACATCAGAACCCTGCTCGACAACGGGGAAACAGCGGCCCTCATCCTCCTGGACCTCTCCGCAGCGTTCGACACTGGCTGCCACCGCACCCTAGTTCAACGCCTCAGCAACACAGGTGTCCAAGAGAAGGCACTGGAATGGATCATCTCGTTCCTCGCCGGAAGAACACAGAGAGTCCGCCTCCCCCTGTTTCGATCTGAGGCCACCAAAGTCATCTGCGGCGTACCGCACGGATCATCACTCAGCCCCACCCTCTTCAACGTCTACATGAGACCCCTTGCAGCCATCGCATGCCAACACAACCTCAACATCATCTCCTACGCCGACGACACCCAACTGATCATCTCCCTCACCAGAGACCCCGCCACCGCCAGAACTAGCCTACACGAAGGGATGAAAGACCTCGCCGAGTGGATGAAGAACAGCCGCCTGAAACTGAACTCAGACAAGACGGAAGTCCTCGTCCTGGGACCATCGCCCTCCGCCTGGGACGACTCCTGGTGGCCCCCCGCCCTGGGCATCACTCCCAAGCCAACAGACCATGCACGCAACCTGGGCTTCATCCTGGACTCCTCCCTCTCGATGACCAGACAAGTCAACGCTGTCTCCTCATCATGCTTCAACACCCTACGCATGCTCCGCAAGATCTTCCGATGGATCCCGACCGAAACCAGGAAGACGGTCACCCAGGCACTCGTCACAAGCCGACTGGACTACAGAAACACCCTCTACGCCGGAACCACAGCCAAGCTACAGAAAAGACTCAACGCATCCAGAACGCCTCCGCCCGACTCATCCTGGACATCCCCCGACGCAACCACATCTCCGGCCACCTGAGGGACCTGCACTGGCTCCCCGTCAGCAAGAAAATCACTTTAAGACTCCTTACCCACGCACACAAGTCTCTCCACGACCTGGGCCCCAAGTACCTCAACGACCGCCTGACCTTCTACACGCCTACACGCCCACCCGCCAGCTACGTTCGACAAGCCTCGCCCTCACCGCAGTACCACGCATTTGAAGAGCCACCGCCGGAGGAAGATCCTTCTCCTACCTGGCGGCCAAGACATGGAACTCCCTCCCCACCCACCTTCGGCTGACCCAGGACCATCTCGCCTTCAGGAGACAACTCAAGACCTGGCTGTTCGAGCAATAGCAGACCCCTTCCCCCAAGCGCCTTGAGACCCTTCCGGGTGAGTAGTGCGCTATACAAATGCTATGATTGATTGATTGATTGATTGATTGATTGGCCAGCAATACATTAATTCCTTTTAATGAAGCAGATGTTTCAAAGTACAAACATTGGCTAGCTCTGTCAGCCACTCGGTTCGAAAAAGAGCGGCAGGAAATTGAAGGAACTGGCACAAGTACTACTGAATCAGCATGCCATCCTGCATCAAGGTCCACTTCTGTGGCCGAAGGCAGTCACTTTCCCTCAGAGCCGTTACCAGCACCAGCAACCGTATCATCATCATCATCTGCACTAGGCCCAGCCAAAATAGTGTTGGAAGCGGATTGGATAACTCATCAAGGGTTTGCTCGTTCCAGTGTTGATGCAAAGGCCACAGCTGGTACGCAAAGTGGAGCACCCCTGGATGACCTTGAGTGGATGGTGCAACAGAGTTCTTCTTTGATCAGAACCCATTGCTGTATTGGTATGGGAAAAGGGCTCAATGGCCACTGATCACCAAGCTGGCTCGAAATTATTTGTCTTGCCCACTCGCAAGTGTGTCTTCTGAACGTGTTTTCAGTGCTGCTGATGCCATTGTAACTTCAAAAAGGACCCGCCTCTTGCCCAAAAATGTGGAGAAGTTAACAATGATCAAGATGAATCAGCACTTCATACCACCAGATTACAAAATACGTGAATCCACGCAGGAAGAAAAGGACACCAACTTAGGTGACGGAAGTTCTTCTCTGTTAGCTGACCTACTCCTGTTTCAATTCACAGAGTTTGAGGATGAGCTCTACTTCCCTGACACCTAGGCCTGAAATACTTACTATTTTTTTTCGTCCTTATTCACTTTTATTCCTGTGTGTCATTCTTTCTTTTGCAACTTTTAGCACAACAAAACTCTAATCACAACAAATCCATCAGCAGCACTGTCTTCGTCTTATTTCCTTATTTCCTTATTGAAGGTGCCGCTTTCTGCAATCCTGAAGTTCACAAGTTTACAACTCAATCATGCTCCTCTATCCTCCTCCTCCAGACTCCCCCTATCCATTTCCCTCAAGGCAGATGGCTGGATTACGCAGAATCAAGAAACTGTCGCTTCGTAGACGATTCCCCCAAAAGAAGTGGGACTGGAATTACTGACTATATGCTGACTGTTACTTCTAAAATTGACACGAGAGGCTGCCCTGTGGGCCTTCACTTGAAGAATAAGATGCGGACAAAAAGTGGAACAGGTAATGAATAATGAGATGGCATGCAGTGGACAACACTGGCTGTCTGGCTCTGATGAAAGCAAATGCTGTTTGTTGTGCATGAAAGGAATCATATGTGTTCTGTTACTTATTATTTAATCTTTTACACACTAAATGTAACTCAAGTCTACTCTGTTTTACCTTGTTTAATTAAAATTGTACTTCTACTGCAGGGGTCACTACGTTGCATTTCTTAATATTGAAAATGTCCTTGGACTCTCTGTGTGTAGACTGTGACTGCATGAACAACATTGAGTTTGCCAATACCATGATAATGATGAGTCTTGAATGATCAAAGTTATTATCTTTACAGTCACTCACTGGGATGGATGGATCATCATCGTCGGTTTACGGAAGAACTATGGCCATTTCGTGAGTGGCAAACAGGTAAACAAGTCAACAACAACCACAGCAGAACTAGATGTTTGTCTAGTCATGGTATGGAGTGGTTGAGCCAGTGTAGTGTTGGTATGCCAGAATCCAGACAGCAGTTCATGTAAAATTGTGGCTATGTGGCTTGCTGCATAAAATTAGATCAGCTTTGTCTGTCTGTGTCAAAGAGGTATGCTACATGGAGGTTGGTTCACTCAGTGGTGCCTGCCTTGACCGTCTGCATGGCCCTGGCCTGCTGTGTGCTAATTACTATCCTTGAAAAGGAGATTCAGAGTACGCACTTAGAAATGATGTTTGTATGTAATACTGTCGCCTCTGAAAGTGAAAGTGATATTTTTGCACTACACACCGTACCTTATATTTTTTTCTCCATGGTGTTTTAATATCCCTTCCTGTTTTTTCATTGACAATTACAGTCCGGCTTTTACCCTGTGCGATGGGAAAAACATTAACTCAGGCTTACCATAGCAATCCGCAATTCCGCATCCGCCAGGCAGGCAGTGGACAGTGTGTCTTTTCACCAAGATTGATCGACGGAGCGTCAGATGGAATGGAGGAGTACCGCAAACAAGAGGAATGGCTGGATGCATGCAACTTCCCAAATTGAACAGGACAACTACAACATACAGTTACAGTATCCTCTTCACTTCTCCTTATCTTTTAAATAATGCTATTGTTGTGAACTTCTATGAGTTCGACTCTGTGTGTGTGCTCTCTGCTTCAAATTCATCCCTACACCTATTTGATAAGTTTCTTTGCTATTTTTAAAACTAATTTAATGTACTAATAAGTGTTTATTCTCTCTGAGTGCAGATAGGCAAGTGAAATTGCATAACTACTGCAGCCCTATACTGTCAAATTGTTTATTCATAGTTAGTAAGGTATAGTAAGTACGACTTTTCAGTAACCTAACCATCCATTTAGCAAAGAACTTCATGCATGCACTTCCTTTATGTCCCTTAAAAGATTTATGGATATCTCGTATCCAAAGATTTGTATTTCTTCCTTTGTTGTTTGTCCATGCTGGGTTTTTTTTTCTCTCTCCACAAAATTTTCCCAAAAACACCCATTCCCATCCAATTTTCAAACCCTAACCCTCTTCCCCCGGGCTGTGTGGTTTCCATTGAGGTGTGACTAAATTACAATAAAAATTCCACACACTTGCTGGGGAGGAGTAGGTCAAAGCAACAGAAAATCAATTTTAAGGCTGGTGAAGGAATCCGAGGATATATTCTTATTCTGCTTGACACACACCCATGAGTATTTACAAATCAAATCAGAATTTCATGTGCGCCTTCGAGTGGATTCATTTTTAACAACATCCTCCTCCTACGCGTGACGAATGCTTAAGCTGCTGTGTCCTTCACCTTCAGTACTATTTCTTGTAGTAGCCATACTCCACGCAACTAGTAGTAATATTTTGAATACTTTAGCATTGCTTAGGCTATATTTTATGGCACTGTTCTTGTGTACTATACTATCTATTGTACTGTTCTAATGCTCCCCTCAGGCCACTCAATGTTTCATTTCCTTTTTTCTCATATGCTGCTGCTACTGCTAGTGTGTACCACTACTACTAACACCACAACAATGACATTTCATCCACCCAGGATTCCATAGCCAACCTTAATTGCCATTTGCCATGCTGCCAGCCCTGTGCCTAGCCCTATTCTCAAACATGAATCACAGGTAAGATAAGCATTTTGGGGGAGGAAGAATAATGGAGTAGGAGGAGAGGAGAGACTGCCCGTAGTACTAGTAAAGCAGTAGGACAATTGAATTCACTAACTCGGTCAGTGGCACTTTTGTACAAATTTGGGCGATTAGACAATTTGATTCAACCAGCCAGTTAAGTTTCAGGAAAACAAACGTACAGTTAACCCCCCCCCCGCCTCTCCCACAAAACATTAAAAAAAAGCGTATGCTATGTTTCAGTTGAAATAAATAATTATTTGAGCCCTAAAAAAATAAACTATCCCACAAGAAGACCCGACCCACCCTCCTCCCTGACCCCAACCAATGTCCATGAAATCAATGTCCCCAAAAGTTCAAAAACCCCAACGCCCAATTCCCACCCCCCCAAAAGTCTTTAAAAAAAGAGCGGTGTCCTTTGGCCAGGTGGTCACGCTGCTCTCTCCGGAGGTCCTTGAGCAGGGCTTTCAGCCTCGCCACCTCCTGCTCAAGGTTGGACACTCGCAGGGTCAATCGGTACACACGAGCCTTGCACTTGCAGGTACTGTGGGGGGCAGCTGTTGTTTTTGCTGCTCGGCGGCGGCGGGTGGCTGCCGGCCACGGCTCCGTACCACTGGAGTTTTGCGCTGACTGTATGACCCAGGGGCAGCGGAGGAGGATGCAGCTGTCGTGGATGTTGTTGACCGCGACTGCGAGTCATCCTCCTCTTCCTGGGCCACCAGCAGCCAATATTCGGCGACAATTGATTCCAGCTTCCGTTGCCGGGCCCGTATAGCCATCTCCTTCCTTGTTAGTTTAGAAGGAGTATCTATATGAAGAAAGAAAAACATACTGTAACCAATGATCTTTAAGATTAACACAAAATAATTCAGCAGAAAGTTGTGTCACAGTAGCACTAGCAACTTGCAAGCACAGTTCATAACATTTGTGGCATGTATCTATCTAACTTCCCACTTCGTCGGCCTCTGCTCTAACATTAGTGGGAGTTTCAGGAATTCTACTAGCACTATATGGACTCACTACATTAGACTCAGACAGTACACCAGTCTTCTTCTTCTCTCTTGTTTAGCGAAATTGGTACGTAAACTTGTGGAAGCCGGCATAATGCCAGCACAGTTAACTTGCACCCGAGAAAAACAGAAGCAAGCCATAATGACACTGACTTGCGTTACTGTTACCAGTCCAGTACATGCAGGTGATGAAGCTCTTGCTTTTCTATTGCGGGTGGCACTGGCCATACTCTGTTACAAGGGCTACTGCTTAAATAATTTAACTTTCACCCTGCCCTGCCCCTGACTACTACAAAAGGAAAATGAAGAAGATAAATAATAGGATCATCTATCACTTAACAGGATATTTGCTTACATATGGGATGACTTTAGGTGCTTTGTTTTTGATTGAGTAAACACCGATAGGCCACACATAAATGACAGAGTTGTAAAAAAATGATTAACAGAGGTGGTGAGTGGTTCCCGTAATCACCGGATATATGCTGTGTAGAGCGAGTCCACTATTTTAAAAAGATCCCTAGGGGAGGAAAGAGCCGTTGTCAAGTTAGCAAAGTAATCTTGCTTCACTCTAATGACCTCCACCTTGTACTCCTTCCGGAGTTTCCTATGCTGCTTATTCCTCTCCTTCAAGTTCCAACTCGCCCACCAAAGCCTTTCTTGCCTCCTGCACCCCTGTCTCATGAGCCTAAGAGGCTCTGAGAACCAGGGTGCAGAAGGTTTCTTTCTCGCAGAGTAGCAGGGCAAGGAGGGAGCCAGCACATCTACTGCTGCCCTAATTACATTGGAAAGATCAGAAGCGGCTAGGTTAACATCCTCAGAAAGACCCACCTTATAATTTTGCAGCAGAGGGGCCAATGAGGTGCTAGTAATATTCCTGAAATTCCTCCTAGATTTAAATTGGCTAGGGACCCCAATCTTTGGGTGCATGGGAGCGACCCGGAGCTCCAGAGGAACAGCCAGGTGATCGGACCTAGCCAGAGGAATGGGGTCGTCTATTTTGAGCCTATCATCATTAGAAAAAACCGCGTCCAGAATGTGACCCGCCTGATGGGTAGGAAGTTTGACCAGTTGCGAGAGGTCACATGCAGACAAAGAATCTAGCAGGGCCATCAAGTCTTTAGAATCGGTGTTTTCCAAATGGAAATTTAGATCACCGAGAACTGTAAGATTGGCGGAGCCAAAATAGGGCTCTAAATTTGTAAGTCTTCTTAACAGTAAAGTGTACTTGTACTGTACAGCATATACACCCCTGCAGAGAGCCCACTCTGCAATCTCAATAAGTAAGGAATATATTAGCTTGGATCACTGACATAATATCGACTACAAAAATATAGGCATTTAAAATATCGACTCCAAAATATCGACTACAAAAATATCGAAGTCCTATCTACAAACAGGTAAGTAAAAAAATATCGAATCAAAAATATTTAAAAATATGTACTTTGTAAAAATATCGAATTTATTAAAATTAATGTAAAATTAAAAAAATATTAATAATAAATAACTAAAATATACTTAAAAATACTTAAATAACCTTAAAATTATTAATTAATTAATTAAAGTTATAAAAAAATATATAATTTTATTTGTTGAAACATATATATATTAACATAATATTATTAAAAAATATACAATATTATTACCGTAGCATAGCAAGAGTGTTAAAATTACTATTCCCACTCCAGTGAGTGCAACAGTAGGGAAAGCGTTGGATAGCGTAGCAGTAAAAACTTACTTTTCCGACTCCAAAGAGTTCAACAGTAGGGAAAGCGTTGGATAGCGTAGGGGTAAAAACTTACTATTCCCACTCCAAAGAGAGCAACAGTAGGGAAAGCGTTGGATAGCGTAGGGTTAAAAATTACTATTCCCACTCCAGTGGGTGCAACAGTAGGGAAAGCGTTGGATAGCATAGGGGTAAAAATTACTATTCCAACTCCAAAGAGTGCAACAGTAGGGAAAGAGTTGGATAGCGTAGGGGTAAAAATGACTATTCCCGCTCCAAAGAGTGCAACAGTAGGGGAAGCGTTGGATAGCGTAGGGGTTAAAATTACTATTCCCACTCCAAAGAGTGCAACAGTAGGGAAAGCGTTGGATAGCGTAGGGCTAAAAATTACTATTCCCACTCCAGTGGGTGCAACAGTAGGGAAAGCGTTGGATAGCGTAGGGGTAAAAATTACTATTCCAACTCCAAAGAGTGCAACAGTAGGGAAAGCGTTGGATAACATAAGGGTAAAAATTACTATTCCCACTCCAAAGAGGGCAACAGTAGGGAAAGCGTTGGATAGCGTAGGGGTAAAAATCACTATTCCCACTCCAGTGAGTGCAACAGTAGGGAAAGCGTTGGATAGCGTAGGGGTAAAAATTACTATTCCCACTCCAGAGAGTGCAACAGTAGGGAAAGTAAATACTTCATATATTATTTAAAAAAATATAAATTAATATCTATTAAAAATTAATTAAAAGTAATTACCAATTTAATATATTATAATATTTAATCAATTAAAATTACAAATTAAATTAATTATTACAATTAGTTACCTATTAATACAAATTAAAGACAAATTAACAATTACTTAATTAACAAAAAATTAATTAACAATTAATTCAAATTAAATACAATTAAATAAATTGAATTATTTAATTAATTATAAATAAATTACTTCCCACCCTATTCCCCTATAAACCCACAACCCGCTACGGAAAATAAATTAGTAAAATTAACATAATTACCAATTAATCAATTATTAAAAATTAATTGCCAATTAAAATTTAATTAATTACCAAATATGAATTAATTAACAATTGATTAAAAATAAATACCAATAAATAAATGTACATACTTAGTTAATTATAATTAAATTACTTCCCACCCTATTCCCCTATAAACCCACAACCCGCTACAGAAAATAAATTAGTTAAATTAACATAATTAGCATTTAATCAATTAATTAAAATTAATTGCCAATTAAAATGTAATTAATTACCAAATATAAATTAATTAACAATTAATTAAAAATAAATACCAATAAATAAATTTACATATTTAATTAATTATAATTAAATTACTTCCCACCCTATTCCCCTATAAACCCACAACCCGCTACAGAATGAAATTACGCAAAAATTCAAAAAACAAAATTCATTAATTAAAATAAATTATAACATAAATACACACTTTTCACACATATAATAACATTAAAAACACTATAAAAAATTTGATATTATAAAAAATTCGATAATTTGAATAACCTATATTATATACTTCGATATTTTAACTTTCTATATTTTTAACATTCGATATTACATTACTTACCTTAAAAACTATATTTTTGATGTCTATATTCTGTCCATTCAATATTTTGTCCATTCTATATTTTAAACTCGATATTATGTCCATTCGATATTTTTTACTCGATATTTTGACTGTTTACCATTAGCTTACCACTGCCCGCCACTACCGTGGCATCCCCCACAGCAGTTCCTGCTGGCTGTGACACAGCGTCCGACCCTGGAGTGACCACCTCCGTGCTGGCCCCGGCACTGGTGCTGGGCTGTGCCGATGGTGTTACGCCTAAAAAATACATTTAATATTTTTAGATGCCATATACACCACTCCCTATTTTGTCTAGGAATGAAAAAATATGTTACTAGTACTACATAAACAAATTTAATAATTTGTGACTCTCTAGTCTGAACTAAAAATGTCCCTTTCTTCAGGGAAGGGTGTTTTTTATTGATGCTTAGCCATAACATGTGATGCTACACTTTTTGGCACAACTGATGAATGCTTGCTTTTTTAACACGCACCATTTTTCTCATAACAGACAGAAGCTTCCCTTCTACGAACAAGAGCAAGATCATATGAATGTTAGTCGGAGTCGTCATCATCACCACCAAGACTTTAACCCCTTCGACGCTCATGACGAGCTCAGCTCGTCATGGAGTTTCCATTGATTTCAATGGAAATTCAATGGTCCTCCTAGCACACCCCTTAGCATCCAAGTGGTTAAGTTCCAACCAGGTGAGGGCTCTCCCACAATTAATGTGTGAAATCAGTCCCTTTTCAGTTTTCAGTCGTTCACCGTTTACCTTATATAAAGTTGATTTAAAAAAATGTTTTTATATAATGCACAATGTACATTTAATATACAGAGTACACACAGAGCTAGTTGTTTTACTTTTAGTAAAGATTTAAAACTTACATGGACTCTGTGGTATTTGGTCTAAGTGTGCTAAAGGGTTTGCAATTTACAAGCATGAGTCCGTGACTCTGAGAGGTCGGGACTCTGACTCCGTAGTCTTATGTTCTGGGTTGTATAATCACTGTGGATCATTGCTGCATTCGGGAGCTAAATAATGACTCTGACACACTAGCTAGTCAGTAAGGAGATTGGGGGTTCAACTGTTCTGTTATGACTGAGGTATGTGGAAAGTCTAACTGCGCCTATTATCACCAATGCCCTATTTTTTGTCCATAGTTCTGTATGTGCAGAATAGTCCCTGCAACAGTAGTAGTATGTCCTCCTATCCAATCAAAAAGTAAACTAGTATCTTATTCTTGGTGGCCATTGACATTTTATTGTTGGGAATTGTCAAAGCATAAACATTTAGAAGACTTCAATAGACATTATGGACAACCCAGAGGACTGCACAAAGTGCCTAGAGCTATTTCTGAAAAGGAGTTTTGTTTAACACCTTTTGCCAACTGTTCAAGCTTAGCTAGCTACACAGACAGACTAATAATAATCTAGTAGTAGCACAGAGAGTCATAGTAGAGGAAGGATAAGAATTTAGAAATAGTCTACAAGAAGATCAAAGACGATTTAGGAAAAAATAGAATTATGAGGAACGTTTGGAATAAATAGGTGCTGTAAAAGATAGGGAAGTATAATTATTAATATTAACAGGAAAACTTATTGGGGCCAGCAGAGGAGCCCTCGGCGGACCTATCCTGGCCTTCCTGGTCCGCCAGCGCCGCTACCGCCTCCTCTGTCCTCTTGCCCCTGGGGGGAGCTGATGTACATGAAAGAAAGACACAAACATGGATGATTGTTGTCAACCAAATCAAACATTTCAAAACAACAATAACAAATTATTTCTGGGAAATAGACAACAATTGCACTAAATTCATTGACCTATCTGATGTGGTCTACTAGGATATCAGTATTGCTGGATTCGCGGACCGTCAACTTGGAAAGTTATGTAACTCACTAAACCAACTACAAAAAGGTTCCACTAGGACTCGCAGGCAGCACTCCGCAGCACGCGAAGTGACAGACACAGTACATCATGATTGCAGACCACTAAGGTAAGGTAATTTTATTATGCATAGTTACCAGTGCAAACATTTAAAAAGAGGTTTTAAATATCGTAAGAAAATTGATTCATTTAGAACATCATTAAAAGGAGCATACAATAAAAGCCCGGTCTAATGTCTAGGGGTGTTTGTTGAAATGTTTTTTGACAGTTTTTGCTCAATTATTGCAAGGAACTTTACATATCTGCAGTTCAGTTTCGTGTTTGCAGGGTTCAGGCAAGCCAGCACCGCTTGCCTTCTAGTGCGAGTTCCAATCTGCTTGAGCTGGTCCTTTAAGAGCTGTTGGCGGGCTGGCCGAAGCTCTTGGCAGAGGCAGGTCATATGGAGTATGTCGCCCTTCGCAGTATTGCAAAAGATACAGGCATCATGGCCATTGCTCCTGAGCCAAGGGGGTAAATGCTCTTTGGTGGGCAAGACCCCTAGTCTATATTTCAAGAACTTCAGTTTTGTTGTCTTGGAATAGCCCTGACTGAAATATGGTTGTGGTGTCAGGGATTTATATGAGTTTAACTCATCCATGCATGATTTCTTTTGGCAAATGTCTCTTTGTCCTCTAGCAGTGAGATGGATTTAGCAGTTTTCCAAACCAGTTTTTTTAAACTCATTATGCCCGAGTTGCATGTCCCAGATCGCTGATAGGTTAGTGGCCCCCAAGGCTGACTTCAGATAAGATCTTGATTGAGATACGTCCCTGCTTTGGATGTCTTTCCATAACAGCAAATTTAGAGTGTTAGTGGTAGCAGAACGAAGTTTGTGGCAGCAGATAATATAAGCACCCTGTCTTGCAAGAACTTGTTTTTGTAGTCCAAATTCCAACCTGAGTTGGGCGGGCGATGTTTACGACGGGAGAGAGAACATTGTTCGGTAAGCTTTTGTCTGGATTATATCCAGGTTCTTGGAGTCTCTCCCACGTAGTGCCTCGCTGCCATAGCAGATGGAAGGTAGTAACTTAGCCTGGATGACTTTCAGATAAGGGGTCAGAATTGGTCCCATCAGTTGGTTGGCTATACTTTTTAATGTGGCGGCAATGCAAGACCCTCTCCTTTTTGCTTCCTGCTTTTGCTGTAAGAATGAACCGTCTCGGTCAAAGATGACTCCCAAATATTTATAGTCGGATGCTGACTCTATTTTTTGGCCACCCAGTATCCAAGACTTCTGAGGCTTTTTATGTATGTTTATCGACATGGTGCGTGATTTGCTCAAATTTATTTTAATTTGTTTTCCGTGGCATACCTATGCATTTGATTCAGTAGATGCTGGAGGCCAATGTAGGTATGGCTCAGTAGCACGACGTCATCTGAATACAGAAGATTGCTCAGAGATTTCCCTCCCAACCTTGGGGAATGGGAATTGCATGTGTTTAGTATGCCTGATAGATCCGCCATGTACAGATTGAACAATATTGGGGCAAGCACACACCCTTGCTTGAGTCCTTTGGTGGTACAGACTTTAGATGACAGATGTGTGCCGCCTCCTAACTTCACCTGCACCCAAGTATCAGAGTGAAGAAGCTTCAGCATGCTTAAAGTTGCCTGCGGTATTCCCCATTGTTCCAGTTTCCCCCAGAGTCTGTCTCTCTCGATGTTATCAAACGCGCACTAAAATCAATGTAGCACATGTGCAGCGGTAGTTTTTTTGTTTTTGCTGCATCAATCATTAGAGAGATAGCCAGAGTATTTGTAGCTGTTCCAGTATTTTTCCGGAAGCCAGTCTGGTTTAATGGTATGATCTCATTTAAATCCGCCCATGACACAATCTCCTCTAAAATTGTTCCCGCAAAATATTTTGCCTCGTTATCGAGGAGGGCTACTAGACGATAGTTGTTTGGAGCCATTTTGTCGCCTTTTTTATATATGGGGACAATCGTCGACCCTCTCCAGGATTCTGGGATTTTGCAGACCACTAAAAAGTTTCCTACTAAATAACCAGTCATAATATACTCAAACCATCAATCCACCACCACTATGTCTTCTTAGTGGTAGGAGTACAAAGGAAGGACTGGACTTGAGTCTCTAGTGTCTAGCATTACGCAGTTCTGTAAAGTACACTCATACATAATCACCCAGGCCAAATGAGCACAAAATTGAAAACAAGTAAGCATAGTAGCACCGCCAGTGAGCAGGCGAGCACCTGCAATCACAGAAGCTTTTGAAACATAATTTACCTGCAATGTAATCGGCAGCATTTTTGCTCTTCGGAAAAAACAAATATTTGCAATATCATAACACAGAGCAGGAGAAAACAAAGTAGTGATTAAATAGCTACTAGTACTCACCAAGCCCAGGGATCTCGACGCCAAGCAGGTCGAGCAGGTCTTGCTCCCGGTCCAGGATGTTGGACCACCAGTGCGTCGCCTGGTTGTAGGTGCGCCGGACCCCAGACTCCCGATACATGGCCCAGCACACCTTACCCCATAGCTATTGACGCTCCCGGAGCCTGTACCCGGTACCGGGCCTGCCGCCTGCCGCAACGGTCTTGGGGAGGTGGCGCTGTACAAAGAAAACCAGTGCGGCCACCTCCACCGCGCTGAACATCTCCCTGGGACTTACAGCCTCCCCCCTTAAGTGCCCGCAAGGGAGCCGGCCACGGGGTGCCGGACCCTTCCCCTTAAGGTTTTTGCCGGCTCCCTTTGCCATGGTCCTGGACAGTTAAAGGAAAATAAAATAGGTAAGAATAGGGGAAAAGTAAAGAAAAGAAAAGAGAGTTAAAAAAAGTAGTTTTAAAGTAACCAAAAGTAGAAAAAAACACAAAATATAGATGTACAAAAATAAAGGGATAGATAATGAGTAAAAAAGATTAAAAAAAGTTCAAACAAACAAAGGATTACAAAGATTAAAAAAGCATGCCCAGAACCATAGCAATGAATGAAAAACAAGATGGCCGTGCCCATTGCGACCACGTGGGTAAATTCGCTCGATATTTCCTCCGCGAGCACGCAAAAACGGACGCAAACATGCAATTGCGCCCCGCACGTAGTAAATGCACAACGCGAGCATGCAACTAGCGCCCGGAAACGGAAATACGCAACGCGAACACTGAAAACAAGATGGTCGCGCCCATGTACGACCGCATGGTTAACTTCGTGGTAGCCGCGCTGAAAAAAAACACCGGGACACGCAAAAATAAAAAAATCCGCAAACTCGCAGATTTTGCGGACCGCTAATTTTGCCCATACTTAGTATATTTGTGATACTCTGCTCCAACTGAGCTACGTCAGTCTCATACCATTCCAGGCACTTTGCCTCCCAAAGTATCATATATGTTAATATCACACATATGCACACTCCAAGCTCGGGAATGTCTCACAAAAGCAGCTTTAAACCTTGGTCTTCTTAGAGTTTCATGTTGGTCAAATGGGCGCAATTACTGATATCGGTATGTCTCCCTCATCATCATTTGTTCGATTGGCTCACAAGAAAGTGTCATTCATAGTCTTTTAAATGTCACTTATAGTGCACTGCAATGAGGAAATGTCACACATATCAATTTGAAACTTTGGCAGTTATGGATGGTGGCAGCTAGCTCTTGGTTGTCTATACAACAAAGCTATAAATGTGGCTTATTTATCTAATGCAACTAATAAGCATTGACTAAGCAAATAAATGGGCTTGTTGTAGGTGTAGTGCTCCTGTTATAGTAAATATAGGGATGCAATGACATAGCGGCTAAACCCCAGGCAAGGGCAAGGCACAGCCTTCCTCGGTATGCATGGGGGGCTCTGACGCATTAAAAACGCGGCATCCTGAAGTTTTGAAGTCAGGAGTGCATTTTCTTGTAATCAACATTACATGCCGTGCTACTACCAGCTGCTCTGGGCCAAATTACTGGGGGCACCTGTTTGGAACAGCCCTTAATTGACACAGCTCAGTTTGTTCATGCCCACTGTGAGTATGGTTACTGACAGTGCACTTAATTGGCACCAATGCTTTAGACCTCTATTCCATCCCACTAGTCCTAGTAGTGCTCCCACTAAGTCAGACGCTATTGAGAAGTTGAAAACATGGTGACTAACATAGGTACGATCACCGAACCTCACGGGCGCCTTACAAATCAATGTTCAGCATCATAGGTACTAGTGGCGAAATCCCGGCATTTGACATCATGTATTAATGCTTTCCGGGCTGTTTGCGTAAGCCCTTGCATGCCTCGGGTCTAGGCCCGAACCATCCTCGGGGACCGGCACTTGGCAGTTCTTCACCTCCCTGCTGCCTCCCCACACACCGCGGCAGTGCCAGTTGTACTCCAGGCACGTGGATGGCTCTTGTGTTCCCCGCAGCTCCCCCTCCCATGTCTGTGCCAATGAAGAGGGAGGGAGGGGGGCAGGGGAAGAGTCGCTCACTTTGGGGTTACCAGCTGGGTTGGGATGAAGGTGCAGGCAGGGTGATTTGTCACGAACTTTGAGGCCTTCTCGGTGGTATATCTGTACCTAGGACGTGTACTGGTGATGGGTGTACACCCTTTCCCCCCTCAACAGGGGTTGACGCACACCCTTGGGATGAGTGGGGCCCCGTGCGGCACCCCACAGCGTGTCTCAGAGCCTCGTGGTGCTTAAGGTCCTTTAGCAGTTTGAGCCTGCACTTCCCAGGCCGTTTGAGTATGCCCTTGCACGCCTCAGGTCTAGGCCGAGCCGGCCTCTGGACCTGGCGCAGGGCATATCTTCACCTCCCAATCGTCTCCCCACGCATCGCGGCAGTGCCAGTTGTATTCTAGGTGCGTGGGTGTCCTCACTCTGGCTCTCGTGCTCCATGCAGCACCGCCTCCCTTGTCAGGCCCAATGAAGAGCGAGTGAGGGGGGAAACAGGGGAAAAGTCGCTCACCTCGTCTCTTCGACGGGGTTCCCAGTCGGCAATACAGTGCTCCACCACTTGTGTTTTAATGTTGCTCTATGACCCCGAGAGGCGCCGGGCCAGTGGCCAGGCGGGGGCCTCCTGCCGCAATCTCTGCAGCCTCATCGGCAATGTGCAAATCTTTAGGGCGTGTGTAGGGGCGAGCCCCACAGTTTCTCACTAACCTAGCCACTTTTATTTGTTGAGTCAGTGGACCTGCACTCCTCGCAACTGCTATCTCTGCATCAGGGGCTCGATGTCTTCTGGTGGGCCTTAAGGCAAGGGCCCACGTCTCGTGGGCCACACACGTAGGCCCCAGTGCCTTGCCTTTTACTTGCAACTAGTCAGCAGATTCCCTGTAGCTTGCCCAATCAGCAATTGACAGGATAAATGAGGGGATACGGATAGAGCTCTAACAACTCACGTCCACCATGTTTGGCTGGTTGGCCAGGCCCCCTTTCCAACTAGATGTAATAATTTAAAAAGCAATAGCAATAAGCAAATCCACAAACTTGCCCATTTTTCCAAGCACCAATCCATACAGAGGAGGAATTGCCCCAAAAAATAGATTTAATCTCAAAAGGAAAGGTAATAGAACACATAACTGAAATGGTTCTGCAAATCCTCCTCCAAAAAGAGACAATTTAAGGGCAATAAAAAAATGAGTGTAAGTATGTTCCTGGTAAATTTGTACAGGTCCAACATGAGTATGAAAAGCTTGAAATACACTTACAAATAGATGTAGTAGTTGAAAACAGTCTATGATAAAAGTAATATAACGTTTGTGAAGTGCTAGCATTGCACAAGGTATGTTGAACGTTTGCCCAAATGGAATTCCAGGTATGTATGGAAAAAAGTGTTGTAATTCTGCTTCCCATAAAAGTTTTATTTTGTATCTGGGACGGTTAGGTGTAGAGTAGTGGAGATATTTACATGTGTAGGAGGCCTTAAAGGGTGAGGAAAGGGTTGATTGCAATGGGAAAGGATTGGGAGTAGAGAGAGGAGCCTGCGAAAGTAAAGTGAAACGTTGTGTGATGCACTTATTTTGTGATTCGTACTTGAGAGAGAAGGCAGCTGAGAGGCAAATTTGGTTTGACCCTCAGATGAAGATAGAAAACGTGTCCCTTGAAATAGATGTTTGACCTGAATTATTCCCTTAGCAACTCAATCTTTCTAAAACATTGTGTGATATCTTGATAGTTTTATTGTGCCCTATTATAGATTCTAGGAAAACATGTGAAGATGCGAGAGATCAGGTAAGGAACATAATTAAGGTGTATATAGAATGCATAAGTGGAGTAGTGTGGCTCACTGGTTAGAGGCGGCAGACCTGAGAGCAGAAGTCAGCCCGCGACCACGGTTCGATTCCCGACGCGGCAGGGTCGTGGACCTTGGTCAGCGGACTTGATAATTCTCGCTTCGGTGCTTACTCTAATCAGGGGTTCCACTCGGCAACTCTGGGCACTAGCTTGCCTAATCTCCACAACGGCCCCACCAATTCCGGGGATGCCTGGCTCCACCTTGGGGACTCCCAGCAAGGGACCATCCCACAGGGAAAGCCAGGACGGGTTCCCCAGAGTTATACAGCGCCGGGACGCCCCGTTGCTGGGGCAGCTGTGCGCTTTACAAATATACTACATTTACATTTACATTTACATAATGGTAGGTGATACAAAAGAACATGGGGGAAATAAGCCAAAGACTGAAAAGGGATATGAAAAATGAAAGAATCATCCAACTGACGCCAAACCCTTGAAGGTTTCTCAGTAGATGAATGAATGTAAGGTAAAACTTGTTTAATTAAAATAGAGGAATGATACTGCCGGAAGTTAGGAAAATTGACTCTACCATTATCTTTAGGTTTGCACAAAAAGGATAAGGAAATGTATGCTTTCCTTCTGTTCCATAAAAATTTCCCAAGGGAACTATTAAGAGACTTGAAACATTTCAAAGGGAATTTAACTGGTAGCATGGTTAGATAAAAATGAATGAGGGGGAGCATCATCAGCTTCATTGTATTTAACCTACCCCAATGGGATAGACAAAGCGAAGACCTTTTTCTCTGACATTTGCCAGCCCTAGATCATTTATGATTGCCTGCTTGGCCCAGGGAATGTGAATTTCTAGAATACAAACTAAATCTGGTTTCATAACTCTTAAACCTAAAGGGGCCCACCTTCTTTTATTCCTGTCACTGAGACCACAGCTATTGATAGTACACATTTGCAATGTATGTACTTCCATTCTGTATTCTGCAAAATCCCGTCTTCCCTGGCATGATCTTGTTTCAATTCAAAAATCCAATGTAACCATGTGATGCTATGACCCACCTTTGCTCATATGAAGAAAAAAACCCTAGAGATGAGGTAGCCCAGCGAAACCTGTTTCTGTTGTTGGCAACACCTGTCTTTCTCTTTTCAAAAGCCTTTCAAGTTGTCTTCTATAAGAGATCCCTATTTTTCTCCTGCCTTGCTCATAGCTGCTGGGATATCCAGCTGTGTGCCTCATCATCCACCCACACACCCCCTTGCCCACACCCCTTCCGTGCAGACCCCCATCCTCTTGAAACCTGTTCTCCACCCTGGCGTGCAACCTCCGCCCGACTACTTCCTAGAAGCAGTCGTCTATTGATGATGGTGTGCCCCCCCCTTAACCCTATTTTACTCTTTCAAAGGTGCTCTCTTACCAAGAACCCCCCCAAAGAAGAAAATCAAGACGAAAAATCATTTTAGTGCAAATATAGGCATACAGATAGTAATACATATTCATACATAATTATAAAAGCTTATCCTTATCTTATATCAATAAATTCATGCAGACCTGACTGGCTGAGTTAATTTATCCAAGGCTCAAGCTTTCTAAAAACTCCTTTGCCTTGACTGCCGAAGTAAAGAAGTGAGATTTATTCAGGAAAATCACTTTAGGGTTGCTGGGTTCATTAAAAACTTGGGCTCCCTTATTCTGGAATGTTGGTATCAATTGTTGGAGGCACCATCTCCTTTCAACTGTTATGTGGCAATAGTACCGTCTAACAAAAAACAAACAACCCTTAGCAAATCGCTTCAAATCCAGATGTGCCAGATCATAAAGGGCCTGTTGTAACAAAAAATGTCTGAGGTAAATCAAAATTGCCCTGGGCTTTGACCCCTCCCGGACAAACCAGGAGTTTTGTTTGAAGGGAAATCAATGAGCCCTCTGTACTTCCACATCCCGGTTCCAGTTGGAGAGTTCCAGAAAAGTTTCCTTGAAGAGTTCCACAATATATCTGAGGGCATTCCCTCTTTCGCCACTTCGGGGATACAAGCTCTTTGGGCCATGGGCTCCATGTAAAGGGCGAATAGGAGCGGGGAGAGCGGGCATCCCTGTCTTGTTCCTTTTTGAATGGAAAGGAAGTAGAGATGAAGCCATTCACTTGGACCGAAGCTATGGCTTTAGTGTAGCTGCTTAATACCAAGGCCATGAATCTCTCAGGTATACCAAAGTGCACCCTATCGCATGCTTTTTCTGCGTCGGTAGAGAGAATCATGTGTTCTGTACCAAAGCGCTCTCCATTGTCAATGAGATGGAAGAGGCGCTTGGTGTTATCAGTGCATTGGCAGTCAGGCACAAAGCCCATTTGGTCCAGGTCGAACAAACCAGGTAAAAGGAGGGAGAAGAGTCGCGCCAGAATGCCGGTATATAATTTAAGATCCACATTAAAGAAGGAGATAGGCTGTCCAAACACACATTGTCGCTTATCCTTACTGGGCTTAGGAATCATTGTGACCAATGCCTCTAGGATCGTTGACTGAATTAGAGAAGAGATTCCGATGGAATTGTAAACTCTTGTGAGTATCGGAGCTAGTATGGAGCAAAAGGTTTTGTAAAAAAGAGAGGAAAAGCCATCCGGGCCTGGGGATTTAAGCAATTTCTGCTTGAAGATGGCAGAAATCACTGCCTCCAATTTAATCAGGGATTCAAGCTTTTCGACCTGGTCAGGCGTTAGTTTGGTAGTGCTCACATCGTGTAGCTACTAAACAGGGTCATCGAGGGATAGGTGTTGTGCTCTATATAGTTCCGCATAATAGTGGCGGAATGTTTCAGCGATAGCTTGGTCTGAGGCCTGCTCTTGCCCTAATGCATTAACAACCATTGAGATGTTGGAGTTCTGCCTCTGCACCCTGAGTCTGTTGGACAGAAATATCCCACTTCTGTCCCCCCCAGTATGGAAGGAGCACTGCATACTCTGCCCTATCTAAGTCCAGGCATGCTAATTGAGCGCATTCAGATTCCAGCTGCCTCCAAACACTGAGAGCTCCCGTTCTAACTCCTGTACTTCCCGCGTGAGTTGGTCTTGCTTGTCCCACCGGGTTTTATTGTCGAACGCGGCAATGGCGATAAGCTCTCCCCTAAATACTGCCTTCATGGCGTCCAAGAGAAGCAATGGGGGTTTTGGGAGAGTCATTCATCTCTAGGTAACTAGTATTACTTTCGTGATTCAGTGCACTACCTCAGGACGCTGAAGCATTGTTTCCTTTAGGCACCAGATACAGCGTGCAAGACCAGAACCCAGTAAGGCCAGAGCCGAGCACACTGCCCAGTGATCGGACAGCGAGCGAGGAAGTATGTCTACCTGCTTAACTTGCGGGACAACTGCTTTGGTGGCCAGGAAGTAATTGATACTGGCATAGGTCTCGTGAGAGTAAAAGGTATACTCTATGTCTGTCGGGTGGTAGGCCCTTCATACATCCACTAGTCCTGTCTCTGCCAAAAACCTCTTCCCTTCTTCCGTGAGGGCTCCGGACTGGCCCCGTCGCTGCGCCAACCTGTCCGCTTCGTTGTTAAAGGCTAGGCCTCCACCCAATATCAATGACCAGTCAGCTGATTTGGATATCTCTAATACTACCTTGTGTAAAAATCCATCCTGCCCCTCATTCGGAACGTATACTGTGCCAAAGGTTAGAGTTTGGGGTCCTAGTAGAAATGTATGGGCTAGTAGCCTATCCCTGAGTTCTGCTTGTTTGGGGCCCACTCTGCCTGTAAACGTGGAGGAGACCAGAATAGCTACCCCTGAAGTTTTGGTGTAATGGGAAGAAAAGAACTGCTGAGCAAATGCCTTAGACCACAATCTGTGTGTGTCCCCGGCCAAGAGCTGCATCTCTTGAAGAAGACATATATTTGCATCTGTGTTTTCTAGAAAGTATAGCCGATCTCTTGACCAGGTTGTTGAGGCCTTTCATTATCTTAAGATACGGGGTCATCTGGTCTGATTACTGAGTGGCGGTGAGGGGCTAAACTGTGTCATGAAAACCCCAGGCCTATCTGTGTCATGTCCTGCGGGCTGCTTGGTGGTGATGCAGTGGCTACGAGAGATTCCCTACAGTCTGTGTCTAGCGTGTCTGGAATAGGAGGAGGACTTAATAACCCCATAACATTACAACAAACAATTAACAAAAAGTGAGGAACATTGCAATAGTCCTGGGTAATATAGCCCACGAGAAGGGGTGTTACATGTCAACAGGACTCATGCTGTCCCCCGCCCAGCCCATGCCCCTCACAGCCAAGAGGACCGAGAAATCAGAAAACAAGCCCTTGGGTCCGAGGGCCGGCTCCGCCCATTACGGCATGCTGCAGCATTGAAACTCTCATTCCGGGGAGTTAGTATCTTCTCCGAGAGAGGCGATAACCGCGTGCCTCTCTCTGGCGATTGTCTCTGGGTCAGGGCAAAGACGTTACATTGAACGACCCAATTTCTGCCAGCCATACCCTCTCGAGGGTCTATCGTTGATCTCAGCCTGGGTGGGGTCCCCCTGGGCAACCTTTGTTAAGTTCAGCAATTGTTTAACCTCCTGCAGCGAGTGGAGATGGTCTATCTTGCCATCCCATCGAAATATCAGCCAGAAGCGGTGACCCTAAGAGTATGGGACCTCAATGGACTGCAGGTAGGCCATGATTGTCCTAAACTTCCTATTCTTTTGCGCTGTAGAGGCTGCAAGCTCTTGATATAGAATGGATGCTTGTCTCTCGTCTGCCAGAGAATTCTTTATTTGAGCTGGAAGTCATTTACACAGGTAAGGATATCAGCTGGCTGGGCCGGCGGTGGTCTCCTCAGGCCCACTCTGTGTGTGGAGTCTAACTTGATCCCCCGCTCTGACGGGGTACCCAGGATGGAGTGAAGGAGCTCCTTTATGTACAATGCAATGTCTAGTCCTTCCACCCCGCGGGACGCCTTGGATTTGAATCTAGTTGGACCTGGAGATCCAGATTTTGATCCTTCAGGTGGAAGATCTCCTGTTGGAGTTGGCCAATCTCTTCCTCACTGGCGGAGGCCTGTGTTTCTAATGTGTCCACTCTATCTCCCATCGAATCCAGGTCCCTCCATACCTCCCTGATTTTTTGAGCCAGTTTCTTTTTCATACTGTGCAAATCATCCTTTAATGAGGCAAACAGGGTTTGAATGAGGGAATGTGTAATGGGACCCTCAATGTCTCCTTTCTCTGTGCCCGCTGGGCCTCCTGGCAGGGAGGGTGGCGCATCCACACTGGGGGTTGATGGCTTGATAAGGAGATCTTTGACTGAGTGCTCCTTCTTCCCCTTAGTTGATGCCCTGTTCTAGGCGCGAGGTGCCCCTCCGGGTTGGGCCCCCAAAGACAACGGTAGCCTGCCACCCTACTGTGAGTGGCTCTCTGGGCTGGGGTGTTTGCCCCTTGTGCACTGCGTTAGTATTCCATAGGTTTCCTCTCTCCTTCCACTGGCCCCTCAGAGATGTGCTATGTCCGGGTGTGGAGTTTACCTTCCAGCCTCGCTAAATGATGCCCGTGTTGGCCTCCACCTCTCTTACCACAGAAGGGGAAAAAGAGCCCCCACATGGCCCCTCCAGTGCATTCCGGCATACAGGGTCCTTGTGGAAACCTCTCTTTGTGGCCCGTGGCCATCACAGCCACGCTGGGGGCCCCAACACGTCCATGTGCGAAGACCCTCTCTACATTGAGCTGCTTTTAGTGGTAGCGGTCTCAGTTCCTGATCAGGACCGGAACTCACATTGGCTCCAAACAATCCCAGGGGCGAGTCCAGTGCCTTCTGGCCCCTGGGAGCACCTCCTCTCATCTTCCTCTTGCTCCGCTTGCTGTCACCTGGGGCCTGGTCCTCCAACCCCTGCCTTGGGGATCGCTCGGTCCTCCAGCCGCACCCCCAGGGGCTGCTCTGCTTTGTGCAGCTAGGTACAGGCTCCACCAGCTCCCCCTCACACCCCCCGGCAGCAGAGCATCTGACCCTACTACGGGAAGGCTTTGTTGGAGGGGAGCCCGGCCCACTCCTCCTTGGCCTCTGGGCCTTTCCATCTCAGGGCCCTATGGCCGGCGGCCGCAGGTCCGGTCCAGAACTCTGATCTTCTAGCTGCGATCTCCCGGTGCCTGGAAGGCGTCTCGGGTCCGAGCGACGCCTGACAGCGCCTGGTCTGCCGGAGCCCGGAACAGGCCTCACTCAAGTCCAGCAGTGTGCCGTCGGGCTGGATTAGGCGACCGCGCTGCTCTGAACTGCACCACGTGGAATGGGATGTTGCTGAATTTGCTCTGCAGGTGGCCATCTCTGCTGCGCCTCGGCTCCGTCGGCTACCCAAGACATTTGTGGAGGGAGCAGGAGCCCCAGGAACTCCACCGGGCCAGCTATGCAAGGCTGAAACTACGGAGTCCTGCCGGCAGGACGGAGCGATGAGAAGACATGTCCTACTCGGTCGCCATCTTGGGCACGCCCCCTTTTTAAGAGTTTTGAGGGTAGGGAGGGTCTAGCGGGTAGGTCTACAAGTTAGTTATAGTGTTGTTTTTTTGTATTATTAGATGTATTAGTGTTACTGTTTTTCACTAGTTTATCGTTTTGGCTTTTCGCACACTACTTTAATAATATACCACTTTTTTATATTAAATTGTGTAATTTTAGTTATATTTTTATTATGAACTGTCATGTATATGTATTTTTGTCACTGCAATGTGTTTTCACTTTTTTCATTTACTATACAGGTTTTTTTTTATACAAGTGTGTCCTATGGGAATTGAAAGTTGACTTATTTTTTAAGGAAATCCGTTTTGGTTTTTAATAAACGACTGCTTTTTATTTTGATTTCCTTTTTTGGGTTTCCTGAAACATTTCTCTTTTTCAAACACTTTTTTGTTTTTTTAATGGTTCCTAGATACTTGGGATGGCTTTGAGGGATTTCTAGTGGCTACATTTTATTTTATTTTGTGATGGATTGAGTTTGTTTTTATCTTTCTTGGTTAGTCGACTTTTACATTTTATTAAAGCAAATTTATATATAATTGTATTATATCAGTCTTCATTAACTTTGTAATTTTTGAATTTGTCATAGTTTTTGAAGACTTTGGTAGGTTGCTATTTATTTTATAATATGCTTTTAGCTATGATTTCTAAGTAATCTACTACTTTGCTATTTTTGAAGAGTTTGACTTTACATTGTAACATCTCATACATTCTTTTGTTCCTTTTTTAAGTTTAGGGCCAATTTGGCTGACAGATTGTTCCATACGTAGTTCTTGGTAGCTTTTCATTTTTTGTAATGCCTCTATAAATTTGTAGAATGTACGTTGGGTTCTGGATAGAGTGGATTGGAAGGCATTGTGCCACCCTTCCACTGCATTGTTTTGACGTCCTGTGCCAAGATGCTAACATAGACATTCCACCATGGTATTTGAAATTTGGGTTGGCATCTATGTCCAGAGCGATGTAGTCTGCCAACCCATTAGGGAACTAAGTTTGTCTTCATTTTGTTAGTAGAAAGGGCTTTCTATTAGTAAATTGTAGTGGTTGGCTATCTCTGTGACAGGGACATAGGCTAGTGATATAATATTTTTACTTTCTAAGGCAAATTGGCTGTTTGTGGAATAGTCGACACTTTGGCCTGATTATGAGTTTGCCGGGTCCCAAGAGCGACGTATCTGCGGTGACGGTCTGACTGCCGCCTCCCCGGCAGTCTGCCCGCTGTATTACTAGGATGTTGGGTTGCTGTTCGAAAGACCACCAGAGGACAACCAACACCGCCAGTCATTTGCAGATCACTGCAGTGGTGGGCATGGAAAAGCAGCTGCCTAAGGGCAGTACAGAGAAGTTCACCTTCGCCAGTATTAGGAGTTGTTGTTGGACAAACCGACCTTGGTGGTGGGACTGCCTGCTTCGAGTCCGCGGAATTAGTTCAGTCGTGCTTTTTCAGAAAGCCCTGCTTACACTTTTCAGAGATGTCTGAAGTGGGAAGGGAGATCCGCCTCAGATGAGCAGATATACCCTGTGTATTGGCTGAAGTTTTAAACAAGCTTGTAAGGATAAAAGGTCCGACATTGTGCAAAACCCCTAATTCCTAAAACTTTTCTTCTTCTTCTTTTTGAAATGCCTGACAATGTGAGTGGTTTTGGTTCAGGGGAAGACAAATTTGCATACTGTCTCAACATTATAGAAAACTGCAGACATACAGTAACTAAAATTGTTAGAACACAGCATACCCGGCATACCCGCAGACGGTGGCTGTGTTACCTTTGTGATTGAGGCACACAAAGTGTTCCGATCAGTGGCATTCGAATCCTCGGTTAAGTCCCGCCTGAAGAGCCACAGACTAAATTGTTTCACACATACATTGTAGTTGAACCACCGGCAGAATACATTCCAAATGAAGACATTGAAGTCCTGTTAACTTACCAGCAACAAAGAAACTGGTTCAAAGGCACCCTCCCACACACAACATCTGTCGTAAGACTTGGTCCACTCAGCATAGAATGAGCGACTTGGCCGGTCTTAGTGACAAACACTCCACATGCTGAGATAGATACACTACCAGTGGATGAAGTCTGTGCAATGTACAAATAAATAGTCCGGCTATACAGACACATTATTCATTTCATCATGCAATCATTGACAGTCCAACCTGCGAGAAATGCTCCAGTCAGTCCACATCAGACCACACCTACAATTAGCCCACAGACATTAAAATCAGTAATAGGGCAATCCCCTCCAAACAGGAGCATATTCCGTTCTGGATAGCACAAAAAATTGCACAGGTGGGAGCAATATTTCACCATACGGGTCTGCAGGAAAAACATAGAATGCTAACTATTGGCTTGCCAATGAGGATTGTTCCCTCAATTGTGGATTGTACCACTTGGGGGACAATCGTGGCTGCCAAATACATCAAAATACACTGTACCCCTTCCAAAACAGTCATTCCAGAAGTATAGAAACAGATACTGAATGAGTACGGGCAGGACCTGCCCAGGATTTAGGGATGAAACTGATGGGAAATTTTGCCCAATTCTCTGCAATCCTGCTGAGCAACATAAAAGGGGAGGCAGCAGCAGTGTCTAAACAGTATCGCCTAAGGGTAATGGCTCCAATAAATAAGGAGCGAGATTTACCAAAAATTATCGAAGAAATGCACCATTAGGTAAAGATAGTTTGGGAGCCAAACCAGGGAAATCACAAATGGAAGGTAGTCCCGACAAGGACACCTCGAAGCAAGCACCCGCTTCTTTTAAAAAGAAATGGGATGAAAAACAATCCAAAAATAACAATACAGAAAAGAATTTACAATCAAGGGGTGGGTCTCCCAAACGGGAGTCCTCTGAACAGAGGTATAACCGTAGAAATTGTGATAACATAGGGAAAGCTGACAGGTATCAGGAAGCTGATACATGTTCCTTTCATTCCATTCAGGGTTCATCAAAAAACTCAGAGGGTTACGGGCGAACAGAAAAAAAGACAGAAGATCAACCAAAGACAAAAAGGGAAACACATCGTAATTGAGATTACATTATCAAGCAGAAAGAACAACCTAAAGCAAAGCCTCAATTAAAAAAAAAGAAAGTAGCTGGTTTTAAAATTAGACATGCCCAGGTTAGTGAGGACTCAGCTTCTGAACAGGGAATCGGCTCTGACGATGCTAGAAAGCGCGACAGAAGTAACAATAGCTCGCCAGAACCTGAAGGAATTTCTGGTGACAGCAGTATTGAATGAACATATTACTGTGGAAAACCTGATACAAGAGTTAATGTACCACATAGACTGTATAAAATGACACTTCAAATAGAGGGTGACATCTCAAGAACAGTTGAAGGTCTCTTTTGGGAGAACTTGACATTACGGTATGACATCCTTTTAGCAGAAAAAGATTGGCCACCAAATATTGTGATGGATTGCCAAAAGGGGAAAGTGTTATTTTGCCTGCTTTCTCCCACCTTGTTCCAGATTCTCTAAAACATTCATATGCACAGGAGTGGGTGCTAGCGGTAGCTCTGTCATTATACCATAATCATGTAGGGTGGGACGTGGAATCTACTCTGTTAGAAATGGGATTTCTGGTTGGCTAAGGCTTGCGCCAAAGCCAGGCAGAAACCACCACTCTAATCAGGGCAAGGGAGTTACACGCCAAAGATAACCCCTGCTCACCCCCTTGGTAGCTTGGCATGAGCAGTCAGGCTTCTCCCGGAGGCCATGTGTAAAGCGTTTGCGCAAGCACACAGCAACAACATCCCAGGCACACCACAAAAGAAACTCCACACAAGGTTATATCAAAAATAGCCTTTGTATTCTGATGATAATTTAGAATAGTAATCACATCATATACATCGTGCCACCTGGCACTAGGTTATATTTACAAGGGATTATATACACCTGGCAGGGCCTACCGAACCACTGTCAGGACCATCAAAAAGCAAACTTAGTAAAAGTAAGACTTATCATAAACGTACAACCAGTAATCACTGGTAACCACTGTACTCAGCATCAGCCTGTAACATAAACCACATTATGCAAGTATCACATTAGACGCCAAATCCATTGTACACCAACCTCATCAGTCTAACATTTTAGACCCTAACCTCCTAAGTATCACTCACATTAGGGGTATACTCACAGTAGGAAATAATCTTACTGGCATAAACATATCACGCACATAATCTCATCCCCAAACGCATTTAGAGGCATAAATCATTGTAGAATATCACATTCCCTAATATCTCATAAATCACTGACCCCCAGGCCAACTGGCCATCGCAAAAGGGCTCAAATGCCCTGTGTCCAGAATGTCAGGACTGCTGCCACTGCCGCATAGTTTGCATGTGTGCCATTGCACACAGGGCAGAGGAGTGCACCTTACTCCTATCTCTCATAATGCCCCCAAAGAACTGTGGCCTAAACATTGCAGCTGGCACTAAGTGCTGCACAGCTGTGGATCAAGCAGAGGCCTGGCACCTCTGTGCCCCCTGTCCCACTCAGGGACTCTGCCATTCAAAATGCAAAACGTTGCAGCTGTCCGTGCTGGTGAAGTGGAGCTGGGATCAAACAAATAGGCCCTGGCACCACTCTGGGCCTTACTGGGGTGCTTACACAGCTGTGCCCCCAAAATGGAGAAGCACTCAACGGCGGATCCACTCAGCAATTAAAATAAGAGGGACAACATCGAGCCCTCTCTTACCGGCTCTCGGCGCGTGTCCTATTCTATGCAGCGGGGCAGGCACCGGCAATGTGCCCCGTGCCCCCGAAGCCGCAATTTCTACACCACGGAGCTCTCCCTGTGTCATGGGAGCCCCGTGCTGTCATCAGCGGTCTTGGCCGCCTCTTCTCTCTTCACCCGGGCCTCCTCATGGGACCAGGGCCCGCATTGGTAAATCCAGCACAACGCGGGGCTTCCCTTCCTCACAGGAGCCCCGCCCTGCCCTCAGTGGCCTCACTAGACTTCCTCCTTCCGGCCATACCATGGGCATGGAGCTTTCCTCTGGCAGCTTTGTCTGACTTCCGGTTCGCTGCACGATCGCGGCGGCTGGCGGCTCTCCTCTTTTGGCCACAATGCGGGGTGGGCACCCGCTCGAATAAGGCACAAACTGCAGGGGAATCCCTATGGTGGGGATTCCCTCCCTGTCCTCCTGCAGTGCAGTGCTGCAAGCGCCAGCTCCTCTTTCCTGGCAAAATCAAAATAAAGCACTCCCAAGGCGCTAGAAGCAAGAGTCCTGCTTGGGAAAGAGTAAGTCCTTAGTGATCAAAAAAAGCAAAAGGGTCCCAAATAAAAGGTCTTCCAGTTCCAGGGGCAATGCAGGACCCATGGAGGCAAGCCCTCTTGGCAGCCCCCCTGGGCCCCAGCAGCAGCCCCCTGGGCCCCAGCAGGATCAGCACCAAAGTACAGAACAACATCATGGGGTCTCAGCCCCATCTTTTATACACCCTTTCTCCATTGAATAAGGTGCAGGGCATGGGGGAACCAGATGCAACTGGTTCAGGGGGGATTTGGAGCACTTTGTTTTGGAAGCTCCTTTTCCCCTTTGTCAGGTGGGGGCTCACCATCAGACACACCACAAGGGGGTGGAGCCAGCATTCACTAGGGCAGGCACCATTCTATTCAGAGTCAGGGGAATACCCCTCCCACCACTCTTACTCCAGGTGTCCCATTCAGCTCAGCGCTGACTCACCCTGCCCCTCCAGGAGCCACCCACACCTCTCAGTTCCTGTCAATCATAAGCCAGAAATGCAATTCACATCAGGCAGGCAGACACATAGCACACAGAAATGCCAACTTCTAAAAGTGTAATTTCTCCACCAGTCAACATAATTCTGCGCACACCATTGCACAGCATTTATCCTCACAAGTTCATACCAACTAACCTTGACCCTGCACTCCTCGCATACCAGGAATTACCATGGACACACTTATCCGCCATACATTCCTATGGGAGTGCAGGCCCATCTCACTACACGTACACAGAGAAGGCACGCACTTTACACTGGACCACAGTGCTAAAGTGCCCAGAGGCCTAAAACCACTAACACCATGTCAGAGCTTAAGGCAAAAAGTTCAGGGGTGTACCTGCCCAAAAGAGCCAAGTCCAACATACTCACCACGAAATCTCATTAAAATCTACTCCAAATCCACAAAGACAGTACCCTATTTAAAACGATGCAAAAAGACAAGTCAAAGAAATCTTAGACAACTTGAATATCAAGGTGTGATTCAGACTTGTACCTCCCCAATGAACAATCCTGTGTTTCCCGTAATGAAACCTGACAACTCATATCCTATTGGTCCAATACAATGAGAATCATGTATTCCCACAGAATGTTTGAACTTCTTTCTCTAAAGCACTGTATAAGAGTGTAGATTTTGCTAGCAAGAGTGACCCCCTATTTCCCATCTAAGAAGGCAAACCTATGCCGAATTTCCTTTAGAACTGTACGGAGTTCGCTGTGCTTATGATTTATGCGTTGCTCCTAAACTTGCCCATGCACCTTTTCTGTATTTTGCCAATTAATTCTTATATAAAGTATTGAAAAGAGAATTTTGGTCAGTCATTCTTATGAGAATGTTTTCCTAACTAAAAATACAGTTCCAGTCAGGGAGCACCAAAGTCTATATCAGGACAACACCACTCTCATTCATAGATGTTGACACATCCTTTAGGTTAGAAAGTGATATAGATTTCCATGTGAACTGATCTGGTAGCAAAGGTGTTGGTTTGGCTTGGAGCCAACCCATAACTTGAAATTAATTGGCTGTAGAACCTGATACAGTACCTTCATGGTCCGGATTGCTCCCTTGAGATTAAGTTAACAAATCCGATCCTGGTTCCAGAAAGGCGATGTGGCTGGCAGAAGAACAGTGGCATGAGTATCAATAGGGACTGTATGTTAAATGAGGGAATGAAGTAAGAGGCACAGTGTATGCTGGGAGGTGTAGTATGCATACAGGCTAAGGAATACAGTGAATGAGAAATGAGGATGAGAAAAGGCCAAGAAGATGGAGGGAGAAGGACATTGAAACTGTAAAAGCATATCCTTCTTTAGAGAAGGAAGAAAAGGAAAAAGCTGACAAAGAACCAGACATAGAAGGCGAGGCTCATAGATGAGCTTCTCAGTGTTAGACCAGCCCCATAGCCGCAGCCTCGGGAAGTGCTGCTGCACCAATGCTGCCCGAGTTTGCAGTGACCCATGGATCCTCATTGGAGTCCCACGCACCCCTGAGTTATACAGGGACATCTGTTCCGTCCTCTACTAAGACCTCGTATCAGTCGCAATGAGTACCGTACCCTTGTCAAGCATGATTCCTGCTCCCTTATTGGAGACCTCCTCTAACTTATCACAGAGACATGCTGTGCCCAGTTTACCACAAGATTAAACACCAAGCACAGGAAACATTGCTATAGTTCCTTGACAGGGACTTTTTGGGTCAGACGACCACCACAGACTTGCCAGTTAGTTCACCCGGTGCAGGTCAAACCATCCTGAGGATAAACGTATCCCAGTTAAAGACAGAATTTGAGGAGCTGGATTAAGGGAAATTTAGGAAGGGATTACTTAGGATACTGTGGAGAAAATCATTTGCTTTACATGTGCAAGGAAACAGCAAGAGTGGCAAAAGAGACCCATGCCAAAATGAGGAAGGTGGCGGATGAATGTGGTATTTATATATCATAGCGAAAGATGTTGCGAAGGAATGCTAGGATGGATATGAGTGAGAAGAAATTGCAGATGTTGAAACTGAGAGGTTTAAGAACACATGTAAAAGAATTTATCGAAAGCCTTGGAGAGTAAAGTGACACCGAAAAGCTCAGAGAATTGTGGTCAGAGATCGGAAGGGTTAAAGTTAAGCAAAGGGGAAAGAGGGAGAAGGCAGGGTAGTTGGGGAAGGGGTAAAGGAGTTTCTCTTATGAGAGGTACAAGGAGGAGTATATGTACATATTTTATGGTCTCGATCAAATCTTTTCCATTTGATCAATTCCCTTACAAAGCTTAGAAAAAATCCTGATAAGTGATACAACCAGATGGAGCAGATTATTACCATTTCTAACGTATTATGGGAAGATTCGGATGTGCTGTTTAAGGTGGCGGTCCCAAATGATCTGGGGCGGAATGTAAGAGAGCTGCTGAATGGCCCACACAGGAGCCTCCACGGATGCCAGGGACTAATGCTCCCTCATCTATCATGAGGACAAAATATGAGAAAGTTATAAGACACATAAAAACAAAGGTTACCCAAAGAGAGATTATTTGGCCTATAATTTAGCAAACTTCTCAGGAGCCCAAGCAAAGGGTGAACACATATTTTGAGAGATTAATGCAGGTGTATAGAGAACACAGTGGGATGAATGATCCCTTAGGCAATCACATAGGAGTTTTTGTTTGCCTCTTTTGTGAATGGATTAAGGCAAAAAATCAGCAATCAAATTATTCAAGGCATCCTCTGTTGACAGAGTAAACCAGTTGACAAGATCCTACAGTATGCACAATATTGCAGTGAGACTTTAGAGGCCCTAAAAAAAGGAACTGCAGGAGTACTTTATGATTGCTCTAACCCAGATGGCACAGAACGTAGGGACTTTAGTGCCTGTCCCAAGGGTTCGAATTAAATCTTATTTCAGGATGTTAATGCAAGGAGTTTCCCTGGATTAGAGCATGTATGTTCCTGGAAAGGGGAGAGGTCGACGAAAAGTGGCAGGGACCAACACAAGTGCCCTAAAGAATGTAACACATTGCCATATTTGTAACAGGGACTGGCACTGGAAGACAAACTGTAGAAGCAATCCAGACCGAATTGCAACAGAATCCCAAGGGGTGACTTTGATCGACTAGGGAGAGTATCCCCCAGTACCTAAACCTCATATGGCTGTGCAGAAGGTCTAAACAACTGCCCAATAACCTTAACCCAATGCCAATGTACAGAGGTGTCCCACTCCCGCAGTCAAACTCCACGGTCTCCCAATATCCGATAAATCTGCACAGAAACCCTGTCCCATGTTGTTTGAAACTTCCATAGATCAGGGTCAATTACATTGCCTGAGGGAGGAGGAGGAGGATAGCATACTTTGTGCAGTCGAAGAAGGGGATCAGAGTTGACCATATGTGGATGGAGAGGTAAACGGACATCCCGTATCTTTTTTAATAGACACAGGAACCACTTGTTCAATGGTTAGACCATTTGAGGTCCCTAAGCTACCCCTCTCAGGAAAAGAAGTCCAAGTTGTAGGCCTGACATATCAACAACTTACTAACCAAGTTACTGCCCCAGTATCAGTGAAAATAGGAGACATTAGTGAGAAGCACCAATTTGTAAACCTGTAAACTTTTTGGACAGAGACCTTCTCTGCAAGCTTAACTGCTTCATATATTGTATGTTGGATGAAGTAGGAATTGAGACCCAATCGGCTGATGCTGAGTTTAAATTACTGTCATCAGAACCCTTTGTTAGGTTATACCCAGTCCTCACTACTGAGGACTTGCCAATAGATTTAAGGAAGACAGTCAAAGAAGAGGTTTGAGATTTTACTGTAAAAGAAATTGGGCTAATCAAGGATGCCAAGCCCCTAAAGATTCTCCTACAGCCTAATGCCATTTTTCCCTCAGACTCGCTCACGCAAGGTGACCCCCTAGGCCATTGAAGGGATTACCCCCTGTCATTGAGAACATGATAGAGTAAGGGATATTGAAGGAGATTATTGGAATCCTTTGCAACTCCCCAATTATCACCTTACAGAAGTCAAATAAAAAGTGGAGGTTTGTTCAAGACCTCTGAAAGATTAACCAAAGTGCTGTTCAATGCTATCCAAAGGTACCAAACCATGCCATGCTCCTATGCCAAATCCCCCCAGAAGTGGAGTGGCTCATGGTTATTGATCTTTGTCAGGCATTCTTCTCAGTCTCATTGCATTAAGAGAGCCAGTTTCTCCTTTGTGTTCTGATTCCAAGAGAAGACCCTTGTGTGTTGTTGCGCCTCACAAGGGTACACAGAGAGCCCATCCTATTTCAACCAGGTTCTTAAAAAGAACTAAGTCTCCTTGCAGTTTCCATGCAGCTCAACACTAATCCAATACATAGATAATCTCCTGATTGCCCCAATGACTAAAGAAACTTGCAAACAGGACACCATTTCTTTGCTAAATCATTCAACTGAGAACGGACATGAGGTCTCGCGTAAAAAGCTGCAATACTGTCACAGGGAAGTCATGTATCCAGGACTCCAAATAACAAAGGGAGTGAGGCAAGTGTCTCATGAGAGTATAAAGACAGTTCTTAAAATTAAGTTCCCAACTATTCAGAAAGAAGTGAGTATATTTTTGGCCATGGTTGGCTACTGCTGACAATGGATCCCAAACTTGTCTTTGGTGACATAGCCGTTGATAAGGCTGATGCACGCTGATGTCAATGACCCAGTACGAAAGGATGACAAAAGCATGGTAACCTCCCAGAAGCTTAAAAATATACTTTGCTGAGCACCTGCTCTTGGAATGCCAGACTATAGAAAGATTGTGTGCTCTTTTCTCACGAAAGAGATGGGTGTACACTGTCCATACTACCACAAGCCTGTGGAGTCACCTAGTGCCCCATCTGCTATTTTTCAGTAACTCCTGATCTGGTGGCTGCAGCATTGCCTGGTTGTCTCAAAGTGGTTCCAGTGGTTTGCCTTAGCATTCAGCTAGCTGAGGGGGATCTGATCTGCTATCCTTCGATTATGATGGTGCCACACTTTATCAAGATCCTCATGACTATTACCAGAGCACAGTATTTGACGAATAGCCGCCTAACCCGCTCGGAGAATCATTTTGGCATCCGAGTATGTTTCCATCCAGTGATATAACACACTAAATCCAGCTTCCTTGTTACCAACCCCAGAGGGAGATGATGAGAATGTCTTCGACCATGACTGCATCCGTGTAACTGAGTTGTACACAAAAACAAGGCCTGAAATACTGGATGTCCTTCTTTCCGAACCTGATCATACTCTTTTTGATGATGGGTCATGTCTGAGAGACCAACGTGATATATTAAGAGCTGCTTATGCTGTATGTACTTTGAGTGGGGTAGTGGAAGCATCTTACTTTTGCTATGTAACTTCTGCGGAAATTGCTGAATTGATAGCCCTTAACAGAGTATTCTGCACCTCAGAAGGCTCGCAAGTTATCATTTACACTAACAACCGATATGGGTTTGGAATTGTGCTTGATTTTGGTCAGTTATGGTTGCAGCAGGGATTTTTGACTTCAACCAGTACCCCGATCTGCAATGGGTCATATGTTTCAAATCTGTTCAATGCCTTCCAATTGCCAACTGCGGTCTTGAATCCAGTACCTTTAACCTAGACGAACTGTGTAAAACAGAGGGAAAGACTGTGACCAATATGATAATAAATACTGTACACACATTTAATGGGTTGAGGGAATTACAACATGCTGCCTCTGAGATGGAAAAGGCCTAGTCGGAGATGGTGGGATTGGCAAAGGATGACAGTGACAACTGGATGCCAAATGAAGGAAAGCAAGTTCTCCCAAATTCTCTCCTACAAGCAATGATGAGACACATGCATTTTCCAAATCATGTGAAAATAGATGGAATGAGTCTACTTTCGTTCTCACTGGTTTAATCCATGGTTCAGAACTATGACAGAAGATTTTTGCCTAAAATGTATAATCTGTCAAAAGCAAAATGTGGGTAAGAGAGTTGTGGTGAGTATGGGTCACATGGAAAAATCTGATGGTCTATTTAATCACCTTCAGATTGGCTTCAGGCAAATTAGGGGTTGGCGTAATTTTAAATTCCACTGGCGTATTTGGAGGAAATTAGTTATTCCACATTACTCTTGTAACATGGTATTACTAATTGGCTAGCCCCTCTCCGCTCCACCAGTGGAATTAGTCATTCAGCACTACTTCGTACAATAGTAAAAATAAAAAAAACACAATAGGTCAGACCAGGCAGTTTGAAGAGGGGCTCCACTTTCATTATTATAAAGGAACAGTTGTATACCTGGGCACATTCTTTAATCACTGCTTGTACTGAAGCTGAACGTTTTGTTCACCTGGGCTCTTTTTAGGTTGAGCCTATAGCAGCAGCGCATGCGCTGCTCGCTCTGCGGGGCATGCAGTAACGGAGTTTGGAGTAGAAGCTCCGCCCACTCCCACGCCCATATTTTTCATTGGCTTTTGTCTTTGTCTTTTCTAAATGCTGCCTTCCGATTGGTTTATAGGCTGTTAGTCCCTCCTTATGACTGCCATGTCGTCATTTGTATCCTTCCATGGCTACTGGCCCCTTTACTTCAAGTGTATCATGGTATGTGTTATTTAGACTGTGAGCGCTATTTCTCTTTGCTTTCCATCAGTGTGACTCTGAATCACTCTGCTTTGCTGCAGTGCATTAGGTGTCTGCGAGAGTGGAAATATTTGACAGCTCCTGTTTGTCACTCATGGCTGGTTTTGCCCAGGCACCCTGGAGAGGTGACTTGTACAAAAAGAGAGGATAGTAGTGTTTCCAGAGGGAAATATCCGCACTTTTCTATGGGCCACAAGTATCTATCTTGAAGTGGTACACGAAATGTTATAAGAAGAAGCAAAAAATAGTAATGGTTTCTTGGGTGCTAAAGAAAATCTATGCACCTACTACCCAAAGGTGCTTAAGGCAAACACAAAATGTAAGCCCGAATCAGTATATGTAGGGAAATTCTAATTACAGCACTCCAAATTGTTATAATTCACCAGAGCTCTAGTGTATAGCCCTCAGCACTCTAGCTTTTATACACAGGAGTGTTCAGACAAGCACACTCAGTTGCAGTTTTGAAAGAACAATTTCTTTGCTATATAGAATGGGATCAACAGTTATCATGCCAATATAGTTAGAAGTCCAAGTCTGTATTCTTCAAATTTTCTTTATTCAGAGTTTCATAAATATTACTCCAGCATATTGTTCGCCAACACGTGTTTCGTCTCTTGCTGAGACTTTATCAAGGCATGAATCATGTTTGGAGCTCGTGGGTTCAGTTATGGACGTTGCGGGGTGCACTGCTAAAAAATCCAAGGATGAAACACCGGCATGATAACTGTTGATCCCATTCTATATAGCAAAGAAATTGTTCTTTCAAAACTGCAACTGAGTGTGCTTGTCTGAACACTCCTGTGTATAAAAGCTAGAGTGCTGAGGGCTATACACTAGAGCTCTGGTGAATGATAACAATTTGGAGTGCTGTAATTAGAATTTCCCTACATACCCTGGAGAGGTGAGGATGCGACAGCGGTGGGGTGCAGGGAATATCACTTCCGAAAGAGCGGTTTGGAGACAGCAGAGGGCCCGCTGCAGGGAGCACTGCGCTAGCTTCGGGTGCTCTTCAGAGCCTCCCTCTCTTATTCTCCAGCCTGTGACCAGAATGTGAACGAAGGCAGGCTCGGGATCCAAGCAGTGCGCCATGCCTCAGTGCAATGCGGTAGCACAAGGGCTTCAAACTGTGGCCTGTTTACAAATCGGCATGAATTAAACTAGGGGCCTACAGGACTAAATGCCGTCCTCTAAAGGATGCCGACTGCTGTTCGGTCTGTGGTAATCACCGACGCGAGGCCATAGCCCCAAAGGTGTAGCAACCACAGCTAATAGTGCTTTACTCCGTTATGAGCCTCTGAACCCCATCACACCGCAGTGCAGGTGTAGTCAAACCAGTACTTAGTGCATATATTCTATTGGGATTGGGGCTCAGGCAAGCACCAGTTGATGTTATTTTAAATATTAGTTACGTCTCGCAGCATTTGTAACGTGGCCTCCTGGTGCTCTTGTGATAGCCAGCAGAGTCATGTGTGCTATTTGTGAGTAGGGCTTCGGTGAAAGTCTCAAGGACATGCTGGAGGAAGAGAAGGAGGGCAGGTCGATCCATTTGAGCCTCTTTTGACCTTCCCTATCACTCTTCTCTGAGGTGAGAGTTGGCCTGTAGTCAGCGTTTCTTTTATGTCCCAGTTTTCAAATCTATTTCTCTGTCCGAAATTCAGTGTCTACCTGCCCCAATGTTGGTGTCTCTTTGTCTAAGTGTCTGGGTCTCTCATCTCGACAGTCTGCCTGGTTTCCTTTCCCATGTTTCAGTGTAGGCCTCAGATTTGGGGTCTCCCTAAGTTACCAAACTTCCCACTCCCATTGTCCTTGTCCGTCTCCCTGTCACAGTGTCAATTTCTATATGTTGCACCGTCGGTGTTTCTCTGTCCAGGGTCTGTGTCTCTTTCCCATCCTGGTTTCAGTGTGCATCTGTGCCATGGTTCGACATGTCTGTGTCTGCCATCCATGTTCAAATGTTCGCCTCCCTGTGTCTCGGTTTCCCTGTTTAAATCAAATTACCAGCAATCACGGGTAACTATCCGGAGTCTTTGGTGAGTCTTTGGTGGGAGAATTATTTAACAGTTCCAGCAGTACACTACTATATTTAGCTAGGCGTTATTCATAGATTTGTGACAGTGGTCTTGTGAGTTGAAGCTACTATGCAGAGATGTTCCAGAGTCTTCAGACATAGTATAGAACATAAATTACATAAAATAAAAATGATATGAAATAAGCTTCCCACCAAATTCCCATGCCTTCTCTTCACACACAACCGTGAAATTACCCAAACTCACCAGGAAAGACAAAAGAGGACTCAACGCTCATAACACTCGCCCTATTTTCCAGAATTGTCTAATCCTGAAGTATTGAACAATGCTACCTGCACTCCTCTGCTCCTCTGTGAAGTTCATCTAAAGTTATTTGTAATCAAAATCTCAATACCTAAAAGAATCAAGTGCAAGCAACTGTGCTCCATTCACTCTTCATACAAGGCATCCCAGCCTGAGCCACTTCAATGACTTATGATCTCCTTCAGTGCTATGATGAGGGACAAAATTAAAGCCTAGCCCAGAAAAACACACACACACACCCGTGCTCCATGGTTAGCATCCCGATGCAATAAAACATGCGATCTCATCAGTTCTTGACCTTGAAGTAACTATCAACGGATCCTCAGATTGTCTATTACTGACCAGTATCTAGCTTTCCATTTTTCCATGTTTTTTTTATTTTCGTTTTAGAACATCACTATGTCAAAGTTGTCTTACATTCATTTAAAAAACAACAGTATCACAATTTGTACATTCATCGAATTGCAGAAATATCTGGTGTATTTGTCTTGTAGTTCTGTTAAGCGCCTGTTTACAACAACTTCATGTTGTGTATTTTCTAACAAGGAGAGAAACCAAACTTTCCTTCAGGAACTGCGCAGTTAGGAGAAATGCAGGTGGCAGAGTACAACTTTGGATTTATGACTGCTAGGTGCTTAGGTTATCGAAACCCCCTGGGCGCAGCAGCGTAACGTTTCACCGTGTGCATGCGTCCCACATGAGGGGTAAGATGTAAGTGGGAGCCGGGGTTGGGTGGGGTTACTTGACGAGTGGTGTACATTGATAGAAGCCCTTTCAGGAGTATTCATTTGGCGGAGAAAGCTAATCGGGTGTTATATTTCAATGAGATGCTGCTTGGAATGGCACATCTCAGTGATGCTTTCTACATTCCAGCATGATGTTGATGTAACTGATGATAATAACCATGGAAGCAATATGGATGAATAAGTAGTTTAATGATGATACAGAGGTTAAGCTGGTGTTCCCTGTCCAGGCTCAGGAGCAACTGGCAAGTAGAGAATGCCCAGGCTACATGGAGCATCATGACATCAGCAAAGATAGAATGTATTCCATTAAAGTGACATGCAAACATAAATTAAATAAGAGAATACAACATATCCTGGTTCCTTCTGATCAAAAGTGAACCAAATGAAACAAAGCAATAAAAAAAACATATAGAAAAAAAACAAGGATATATGCATTGGCTTTCTATATGCAAACTAAACGGAGTACAAAGAAATAAGGATGTTTACTAACTGCACACAAAATCTTGAAGGTAACTAGGTTGCTTTCTAACCCTTTGCGAAGAGACATTGGTTTCGCTACTCATGGTAGGGTCTTTACTCTTTTTTTTATCATGAAAAGAATACGGGTGGAGATCACCACTATCAACATCCTTCGCTTTCTTGTGGAGAGCAACCCTCCTGAAATTCCAGTGTTCACCATTGAAAAGTGTGACAAATTTGTTATGAACTGATTTTACTTTGAATGGGCCTCTAAACTTGGTTAGACCAGAACAAACATGACCAGGTTTAACCTTTACCCAATCATTCACCGCCAAACGTTCCGTACTTAATTTACCACACATTCTTGACCCATTCTCATGTATATTTGTCCTAGGTGAATTGTCATCTAAATCTGCTGGTCTTAAACACTCTTTCATCCAAGCCGGTACAAGTTTAGTACCTGCCAAACGACCCCTCATCAAATCAAACGGAACTTTACCAGTGATGCCATTCACTGTAGTTCTATATACCCAAATTAAATCGTTGACCATACCTCTTACAGATCCACCTGAAGAGAGTGCCATCTGGATCACCCCTTTCACCATCCTGTTAGCCCTCTCCACGATACCGTTACCTTGTGGGTTGTATAATGAGGTTTTGGTGTGAACGATACCACAAGCATCCAAGAATTTCACCATGTCTTCCGAAACCAGTTGTGTCCCATTATCAGTCACCAATCTCATAGGGTAACCCTCCTCTCTGAAAATGTCAGACAGTAAGTTTATTGTTGCTTTGGTGGTTATTTCTTTAGTGAATTTCACTATTAGCCACTTAGAAGTTACATCAACCATAACAAAACAAAACCTCATGTCCTGACCTAACGAGTAAAAAGGACCAATAAAGTCACAACACACAGTGTGCCAGGGTAAATCGGGGTTATCTATCTTTCCAAATTCCTTTTGGCACCCAACCTTCAACCTTTTCTCACTCTCGAAACACTCCGTGCACTTCTCAACCCACTCAGAAATCTGTAGATCCATTCCTGGCCACCAGAAGAATTCCCTGATCCTTCTTTTCGTTAAGGACTGACCCAGGTGTCCCTCGTGTGCTAAGTTAAATAGGTCAAACCTCAACTCCTGAGGAGGAATAAACTTATCATCCTTCATAATAATATTCCCTTCAACATCTAAGATTGACAAATCCTCGAGGATTCTCAGATATGGACGTGCAGCCAATGGTAGGGTACTCTCTCTCCTTGAACCTTTCACAATTAAATCTTTTACGCACTTCATCACTTCATCATTGGTCATACAGGAGTTCCATCTTTCTTTGTTAATGGCACCAGAGTATATATCCGCTAATTCATCAATAGCCGCTACCGAACCCTCCGATTGCATAGCTTCAACACCCACTTTGTCAACAACATCCCAAGGTAATGGAAGTCTAGATAGACCATCCGCTTGACTATTCTGCCACCCAGGAATATACTTTATTCTGTACAAAAACTCCTGGAGTCTAGCGGCTAACCTCGCCAACCGTGCTGACCCTTTTCCAGCACCCCCTGGAGACAGTAATTTAATCAATGGTTTATGGTCTGTTAACAACTTGAATTCAAATCCCCATAAATACATCCTGAAGTATTTGCAGCCCCAAGCAGCCGCCAATGCTTCACGCTCAATGATAGAATAGTTCCTTTCAGAACTGGTAAGTGTTCGAGAGGCAAAAGCAACTGTCTTTAATTTAGATCCATGTTCTTGTGCTAACACAGCACCTACACCAACCGCGCCGGCATCGACTGTCAACACAGACTTGCGTCTGGTATCAAATGGAGTAAGGATTTTAGCTTCACATATTGCTTTTTTGATGTTAACAAAGCATTCCTCTTGCTCGGCACCCCATACAAATTTGCATCTTTTCCTCAACAACTGTTTAATCATCTCTGTCTTCGCTGCAAAATTCTCTACAAACTTAGCATAGTATTCGATAAGACCGAGAAAAGATCTTAATTGATCCTTATCACAGGGTGGCGGTGCTTTCTTTATTGATTCTAAAAGATCTCGCGTAGGTCTCACCCACTAGCAGAAAGCGTGTAACCTAAATATTCTACTTCTTCCACTGCAAATTTACACTTTTCTTTCCTTAAAGTTAACCCTGACTGCTCCATTCTACTCAAAACTTCTTTTAGAATCTGATTGTGTCTCTCTAATGTCTCCCCAAACAACAAAACATCATCCTGGAAATACACGACATTATTTATCCCCTTTAAGACCGAGCTCATCATTCTCTGAAAAACACCAGCCGCCGACGCGAGACCAAATGGCACGCAAGTAAATTGGTAAATTCCCTCTGTAGTGATGAAAGCAGTTAAGGCCTTGGAATCACTGTGTAGTTTTATTTGGTGGTAAGCACTCCTCAAATCAAGTTTTGAGAAGAACTTTCCACCCTTCAATGACAAAATCAATTCATTGATATTTGGGAGCGGAAAGTTGTCTACAACGATATTCTGATTGAGTGTGCGAAGATCCACACAGAACCTAAATTTGCCATCAGATTTTGTCGTGATCACTACAGGCGAAACCCACGGAGATATTTCTATCTGCTCAATTACACCATTACTGAGCATATCATCCAATAACTTCCTCACTTCCTGTCTGGCTATAAATGGTACTTTCCTCACTTTGTGCTGCATTGGAACTGCACCGTCCTTGAGCACAATTTTGTGGACATATCCTTTCAATTCTCCAATGCGTTCAGCAAACAAGTCTGGCATACTTTCAACTATCACTTCAGCAGTCATCATATCTACAACCATCACTTGTTGACTTGCCCTGGGATCGATGACGATATGAAGGTCATATTGATGACTCCAACCTAATATTGCAGGACCAGAACTTGCAATGTAAACTTTCCCATGGATAGAGCGTCCTTGAAATTCAATCACAGCTTCCATGTACCCCAATAAATCAATGCATTCCCCTTGGTAACCACAGGGACAGATATCTTTAGGTAATAGGGCAGTACCTTCCCAATTTTCCCTAAACATTGATTTTGGAACTATGGTCCAAAATGAACCTGGATTCACCATCAATTCAACCTCTTTATTGTTGATGCAGAAGGTTGCCTTGGGTCTATTCTTCCTACCAGGTTCCCCTTGGAATGTGTTCATTTCACCTAAACATAAAATTTTATTAGCGCCTTCTACACTGCTTAGCATGCTAGCTTCTTGCTTCATATCAACTATTGCAACTTTGTCATTATTTGACGTCTTGCACATCCTTGAGAAATGACCACGTTAACCACACTTCCTACATTCCTTATCAATGGCAAAACAACGTTTGTAATCTGCACCATGATAGATGCTGCCACATCTGCTACACATTCTAACTTGATACTTTCCCCTCTCCCCGCTGTTGTATCCTCCTGGACCTCTTTTTTCCATTCTTTCGTTAAGTTCCAACGGTTTTTTGTTCATTACTGCAACTTCACTTTGAGCAACTGATGACACATTCAACCCATTACCACCCTCTTTTGTAATTTCCTTCTTCTCCATTTCCTTCATACAAGCTGTAGACTCTTCAACGACCTTTGCAATATCTATAGCAGCCTGCAAGGTGGGATTCTTTGCTGCCCAAAGTTTTTCCTGTATTTTCTTGTTCTTACATTGGACGATCATTTGATCTCTGATCATTTCGTCACGCATCTCTCCAAAATTGCATTTCAAGGAAAGTTCGCGCAGTCTAGTTACAAACTGGTCAACAGACTCATCAGTCCGCTGTGGTTGCGTATAAAATTTATGCCTGGCCATGACAATATTCACTTCTTTCGAATATTGTTTTTTCATTCGCGCTTTAGCTTCAGTGTAAACATTGTTAATCGGCCTGCCATCTTGGTTCAATCCTAAAGCTAAATATTTGAAGGAATGTTGTCCTTCTTTTCCAAGCACGCTTAATAACAGTGCTTTTTTTTTTTATTGCGCTGAAGTCTTTGCCATCCAGTGCCTCTATATAATTTTCAAAAATGTCTATCCACTCATCCCACTCTATTGGAGGTTCCCCACTTGACTGTAAAAACATGGGAGGTGCAATGACACTTGGGTTCTCCATATTCTTTCTCTTCTTGAATTATGGTATATCTCTTCACTTACCAGTAATATCGTAAATACTTCCTCTTTTTATTCTCTTTTTCTCGCCTTAATGCAAATGCGGTGAATATGATAAATTATTACTCACTGTCTTTTCCTGGGTTAATTCCTTTAAGTTGTAGCAAGCAGGGTCACTAGCGTTATTCTAATTCCTCACGAATGTCAGTTTAAGTACTCGTCGGAGAGTGAAAGCGAGCAGAAACGCTCTTCGTTCCGTTGCTAGGATACCACTAGTTAGAGTAAAAAATGGCCGCCACGTTGTTTTACGTACTGCGCATGCGTGTTGACGTTTTCCATGCTGACGTGTCGCATCTGTCCAAATTCAACGTCATGAAGAGCGAAGAGACCGAGACACTGAAGTATGGTAAGGTTGCGCGTGATAGTTATTTGAATGATGCACAATTAAGTTATGGCAGTTCAAATATACTTGGATATAGTGAATCCCAGCAATCCAAATAGACAATTTCTTTATGTTAAAAATTATTCGCTCACCGCTTTAGTAGCTAGATGCATTCGTTGTCGTCCCCTTTTTCTCCGTTTCGTTCAGTTTACGTTTTCTTTGGAAGAGATTACAGTCTCTCACTGCTTGCTTGTTAACGTACCCAGTTTAGCTTTTCTCTTGTGTATTGATCAAGGGTCAGGCCAATTCTCCTTTACTCGTCTTCCTTTTGTTTTCTTTTCTCAGTAGTATATTCTTTGTTCAATTTCACCGTATGGGTTCTTTTCCACCAGTCGAGTTTTCTAGAATAAACTCACTCTGTATTTAACTTGCTCCTCAAGCCAATCGTCGCCATCTGATGTAACTGATGATAATAACCATGGAAGCAATATGGATGAATAAGTAGTTTAATGATGATACAGAGGTTAAGCTGGTGTTCCCTGTCCAGGCTCAGGAGCAACTGGCAAGTAGAGAATGCCCAGGCTACATGGAGCATCATGACATCAGCAAAGATAGAATGTATTCCATTAAAGTGACATGCAAACATAAATTAAATAAGAGAATACAACAGATGTCATATTTGTGGCATCATTGTCAGTTGGTCCAGCTGTGTCTGGCGTGAACATGGGTTGAGCTCTTTCTTCAATCAATAAATACTACGGAAGGTATTAATATCCCTGTCTTCATTGCGCTGGTGTAATTAAAACAATTTTGGCGAGGTTTCTTGTGTCGAAAAACACAATCTCTTGCAGGGCTGGAGGGATATTTATAGACCAAGCCTAAGTATTATCCCCCGTAGGAATCAACAAACAACTACAAACTTAGGGGTCTAATTAGGGATTCAACCGTAATCCTCTGCTCGTCATCACCTTATCAATAGTACAAGGGTACGAACACAATAATACTAACAAACCAGATCACAAGATGTGAAGAACCAGTAACGTGAGTCACCCCTGGTATAGGATTCCCATCAACAGTCTTGTAATGATCAATATTATCATTTGGTAGTCCTTATCGGGTATTGTGTCTCTAGATCATTGAGACCGGCATACCCCGATAACCAGATACGGGGTAGCGACCCACAATCACTCGGTACTACCACATGGTGTTGATGTGATGGGAAGTGCAGTGTAAACAAAAATAAGTGGTGATCTTAAAAAAGGATAGGGAACTCAACCAAGGAAACTTTAATGATTGTTGGCCCCTTCCTTAATAAAAACAAGAACAGTATAATATCGTCATCGCAGTCCACACAAATAGCTGCGAGGAGACCAACATGTTTCAGCCACTAAAGGTTAACTCCTTCGGCTTTCGTCAGGGTCTCTGTTCTATAATAATACTACTGCATTAGATGTGATTAAAGTGTGAAAAAATATGAAAAAACACACAAGTGAAAACCAGTAAAGGATATAATGTTCCTTCGACTGTGTCAACTCCTCTCTTCGGCACCTGGTTGAATATGTACCAGTATGTCCGGGGAGTGGACCTCACCTCTTCCTGGACCTGGCTCAGGATATATGAGACCCCGCTCTGTCCGTCGGTATCTCGAGCCGTGACTGAGTCACGACGGACAGAGCGGGGTCTCATATATCCTGAGCCAGGTCCAGGAAGAGGTGATGGTACATATTCAACCAGGTGCCGAAGAGAGGAGTTGACACAGTCGAAGGAACATTATATCCTTTACTGGTTTTCACTTGTGTGTTTTTTCATATTTTTTCACACTTTAATCACATCTAATGCAGTAGTATTATTATAGAACAGAGACCCTGACGAAAGCCGAAGGAGTTAACCTTTAGTGGCTGAAACATGTTGGTCTCCTCGCAGCTATTTGTGTGGACTGCGATGACGATATTATACTGTTCTTGTTTTTATTAAGGAAGGGGCCAACAATCATTAAAGTTTCCTGGGTTGAGTTCCCTATCCTTTTTTAAGATCACCACTTATTTTTGTTTACACTGCACTTCCCATCACATCAACACCATGTGGTAGTACCGAGTGATTGTGGGTCGCTACCCCGTATCTGGTTATCGGGGTATGCCGGTCTCAATGATCTAGAGACACAATACCCGATAAGGACTACCAAATGATAATATTGATCATTACAAGACTGTTGATGGGAATCCTATACCAGGGGGACTCACGTTACTGGTTCTTCACATCTTGTGATCTGGTTTGTTAGTATTATTGTGTTCGTACCCTTGTACTATTGATAAGGTGATGACGAGCAGAGGATTACGGTTGAATCCCTAATTAGACCCCTAAGTTTGTAGTTGTTTGTTGAGGTTTCTTGTGTGCCAGACACAGAGAAGACGAACCAGGAGAAGAGATTGTTATGACAAAGACCGAGTCAAACCTATGAGGAAAAGAACCCAACTCGTTGTGCAAGTTTTGAAGTTTATTTTCAAGGAAAGTGATGACTTTGCAGGCAGTATTATTGGATTACTGCGTTAAAGTTCTGCTGCATAAAAGAAATTGGCTCAAGTGCATCTTATCTTTTGGTAAGAAAAAAACTGTAGTTTGTTTCTGGATTGTGGTTATCTCATTAAGAAAGTGCATTGCACTACAGTAAATATATTTAGCAGTTACATAAATTCAAGAAGTATTGAGTGAAAAGCAATATTTATTACGAAGCAAAGAAAGCAGCACGAGCAAATTGGACTGTTGTGTTAGAGCGTCACCTTCTGGAAAAGGTCAGGGAGTTAATGTTAAGCTCTGCGCTCATGTTTCAAAAGAGATTCATTGAAGTGACAAGGCACCTCTAACCTTTTTACATCATCTTTGGTGGCATATTCATTTATTGAATAGCTAAGGACTATTTAAAAGCCAAGTCACAGTGCAATTGGGAGTTCGTGCTGATTATCGAAACTCACGGTGAAAATAATATCTTAAGTGCTGTTTAAAAGAAGTCACTATTATTCAATGTTAAAATGTTATATTTTACTTTCTTGATTGCCATAAATGATCTGAAAACATCCGAAGAACATTTACCAGCTAAGTCTAAGTCACAGCGTTGTTGTTAGCACGAGCTGAACACCTGGACTAATTATCCAAGTGGAAAATATGTTAATGGTTGTTTAAAAGAGCAGATTGTACACTCGTTTCTGTGTAGTGTTGGCACAGTCTAAAAAAAGAATTATTCTACATTTTGAGAGTGTGAGAGCAATTACCAAGCAGTAACGGTCTACATAGAACGCAAGACCTTCATGTGTAAACAGCCTTCGTAGAAAGGAAAAGGTGGAGCGCGCTTGTGTTACTAATCACGATGTCAGCTTAATGTATTGTTTTGCTGCGACAAGCAATAAAGAAAAGCTAATAGTGGATAAAACTCACTTTTCAAGGCTGCAGCAGAGCTGAGTGTCGAGTCATTACAGTTCAAGAGAGAAGTAAAACTGACAGGTTGATAACTGGATTTTCATTGGTTTACGCTGTTCAAGTGAAAAAGCATTCAAGTTCAGAACTATAAATCAAGGCTAGTGCTGCCATCTTGTGGGGGAAGTGAGAAGTGGTGTTCAAGTGAAACATGGATGTGAGCACTGTTATTGTAATACCCCCTCGTTTTCTAATGTCTCCAGGTGAACCTTCTATAGAATGGGAGGATTGGATAGACTGTTTTGAGAACTTTTTGGTTGCATTAGATGGCACAGAGTTTCCAGCTGCAAGGAAAATAGCCCTGCTTTTGGGTTGCTTGGGCAAGGAGGGGTAACATGTTTTTAAGTATCTTCCATCTGGGGAAGAAATGGAAGATATATATAAGGAAGCAGTGTTAAAATTAGAAAAGAGGTTCGCTAAACACGTCAATGTGGTCATGAGAAGGCATACATTTTATACACAACCACAACGCCAAAGTGAGAGTATAGACGAATTTGTTACAAGATTAAGAGAGCTGTCAGCAAAGTGCGAATTTGGCGCTATGCAAGAAGAAATGATTCGAGATCAGCTAATTGTTCAGTGTAGTTGCAAGAAAACTCAAGAGAGACTATGGGCATCTAGCAATCCCATGTTAAAGGATGCAATAGCTATTGCAAAGGTCGTGGAGGAATCTGAAAAGTGTATGAGAGAAATGAAGATAAGTCCTAGTAGCAATGAAGAGAAAGATGTTATGGTACTGGAAGATGATTCTGATGGAGTTTGTGCGATAACAAGTAAAGTCCAAAGTTCTTCAGGAAACAAAAATAAATATCAAAAGAAAATGGGTAAACCTCCTGGAAAATTTGCAGGGAAACATTGTCTTAGGTGCGGTAGCAGTTACCATTTGGCAGATTCTAAACAGTGTTATGCTGTTGGAAAAGAATGCTTGAAGTGCAGGGAAAAAAGGACATTTGGCACGCATGTGCAAACAACAAGTGGATTAGGTTGCATATGTGGAAAATGTACAATCTACGTACAGGGTCGTAGTCGGTAACGATAACATAACTGTTACAGAAGTGGAAGGACTGGAAAAGAGGAGAACACGACCTAAGGCTGATTTTGACATCAATGGAAAGAACGTTTCATTGGTGGTTGATACTGGATCGCTTTATACCATTATCCCACTTGAAATTTTTTAACAAACTTGGCAAAATAGCCCTTTATCTCGATCCTATATTGTTTTAAAAGCTTATCAAGGGAGTGACATTAGTGTGGTGGGGTACATAGAAGCAGAGATTATGTTTGAACGAAAAAAATACCTTGGCAATGTCTAAGTGGCTGAAGAGCGACCACCTATTTTGGGATGGCCACACCAATATGATCTCAAAATCAAGGTGGATCCCAGGGCGGAGGTTCCTGTTAAGAGTGTGGATGCGTGCGATGTCAAAAGTTTGAGTGAGTTGTTAAAAAAATTCAATGTGGTATTTGAACCAAGGTTGGGAAAATTTAAAAATTATCATCATGTCATCAAGCTTAAGAAACATTCTATTCCTATTAAGCATGGAGCAAGAACGGTTCCTATAGCAGCCAGGGCAAAGGTGAAGGAGATCATCCAGCAACTTCTAGAAGATAATGTTATCGAACCGGTAGAGGCGGCTGAATGGTTATCTCCGGTCATTATCATGAATAAAGCTGATGGTTCCCTCAGATTCTGTGTGGATTTGAGGAGTTTAAATGATCATGTGATAACTGACAAATTTCCTTTACTGAATATTAATGAATTAATTTTGATGCTTAATGGTGTGAAAGTTTTTACTAAACTTGATATGAGGAGTACATATCATCAAGTGGAGCTTAGTGATGAGTCTAAATCTCTCACTTTGTTTATCACGGGTGAGGGCACTTTTCAATTTCGCAGAATGCCATTCTGCTTATGCTCTGCTGCTAGTGATTTTCAGCGACTAATGATTTTGATTCTTTCAGGTGTTGATAAAGCTGTGGTGTTTCAGGATGACATCCTTGTATTTGGAAAGGATGATACGTAACACAATCAAACCTTGTATAAAGTACTAGACAGAATTACAAAGGATGGTTTAACTTTGAGGAGAGAGAAGTGAAAATTCATGACACAACAGGTGGAGTATTTGGGGCACTTGATTACCAAAGAAGGAGTAAGACCTAAGGAAAATCTTGTTAGTGCCATAGTGAATGCACGAGTGCCACGTGACAGAGACTCCTTGAGATCTTTTATGGGTCTTGTGGAATATTACTCAAAGTTTGTCTTAGATTTTTCACACAAGACTGAGCCTTTGAGGGAACTTTTGAGAAGGGGGAAGAGATTTGTTTGGGACAAGATGCAACAATCTGCTTTTGATTTAATTAAAAATGAGATAGCTCATGCAGAGGTGTTAACTCCTTTTCAAAATGAACTTGACAACATTGTTACTGTGGATGCCAGTGCTGTAGGCATTGGGGCTGTACTGGTACAAGTGCATGGGAGAGATGAAAGAACTGTAGCGTTTGCCTCACGTTCCTTGTCCGAATCTGAGCGTAATTACTCGGTTATCGAAAGGGAGGCTTTAGCTGCGGCTTGGGCTACCAATCACTTCAGAGTGTTTTTGTGGGGCAGTCCTTTTAGGTTTCATACGGATCATAAACCACTGTTGAAAGTATTGGGTCCTGGTGGTATAGGCAATTGTTCTGGTAGATTGGCGAGACTTGCAGTGAGATTGCAAGAATTTGATTGCAAAGTAGAGTATGTTCCAGGGTGGCGAAACAGGGTTGCTGACTGTTTGTCAAGACTTCCGGATAAAGAAGCAGTGGTGTCTGACTTTGCTATGGGAGAAGTAGTGGCAAGTGTGGATGATGCACTAGAAGGGTTTGTCAATGCCATTCCAAAGAAGACTTGGATCAAGGAAATGGAAGAGGATGTAACGTTGATGGGGGTTGCTACGTTGATAAAGGGTAACATCAGAAGAGAGAAGTCTTCTAGAAGGCGTGAGACCTTTTTTAAAGATTGTAGATCAATTATCCATAACTGCTGATGGAATGGTTATGTGTCACGACAAGTTTGTACCGCCTTTTGGTTTACGCATCAGATTGATTAGTTTAGCGCATGAGGGACATTTGGGGCAGACATTGACTATGAAGAGATTGAGGGAGGTTTATTGGTGGCCTTCTATGGATCAGCAGGTGAAGGATTGGGTGGAAAGGTGTGTGGCATGTAAAGAATCTGAGAAAAGGTTGAGGGTTGGTATTGGTTCTTCTGATGAGCCTCGGCATGTTTCCTTGGCTGATGAAGTTTGGGAAAAGGTGTGTTTAGATTTTATTGGTCCCTTTTTCTTTTTAGGGCTCGCTGGTACTGCATCCGAAGGATGCGTTCAGCTGGAGCCTTTTAGTTGCCTAACTCGGGGGAATGAGGGACAAAAGGGTGTTACGAGCGTTTCTACCAGATTTGGGTGCGCGAACGCGCACGTTCCGTCCCGCGCCGTGCACATGCGCGCGCATATACACAGACAGACAGACACTCGCTCACACACACCCCCTTCCCCCCACAGTCACACACACACACGCACGCTGACACACATACACAGCCCCCCCGCCGCCGCACGCGCGCGCACACACACATGGCCCTCGCAGCTCAGCAACAAGGCGAAGCCCCACTCACCGGCTTCCTTGGTGCGGCGACTCTCCTCTCATCAGCAGCTGCAGGGCCCGGCAGCAGGACTCTTCCTCCCTCCTTCGGCACCGGGGCGCAGGGTAGGCTCCTGCCTGCTCCGGTGCTCAAAACAGCCGCGGCTCTTCCGTGGGAGGCGGGGTAGGCTCCCGCCCTCCTACTTCCTATTTTCGGTTGTCCCGCCCGGCCTGCCTGACTTCCTGGTCGCAGGCCGGTGGCGCGAGCTCTGGACAGACTGCAGCCCGCGCTCTCGCGAAGATTTCCCTGCCCTCGCAGTTGTTGTAAGGTAAGAGAAAACTGCAATCCGATTGCTCGGCCTTTCTCTTTAAGGCCTGCTAAACGAAGTGTCTTGCCTTTGCCGGTTGAGCTGTGAGTTCCCCGGGAGGCAGGACACCGGATCCAGCCTTCGTCGAATTTGGATGATGCAAGTGGAGCTTTGCTGTGTGCGGTTCAAGTAGAATCCAGTCTTTTTGTAGCTCACTTTCATTCATCCAGGACAGCAGAAGCCGGTTAAACAGTTCTTCGATCTAACTATGGGGGCGGGTTGGCGAGAATACTATTTATTTTTTAAATGAAGCCTGAGGGAGTATACTCTTATAAAAAACATCAGGGACACCTATTTTAATATAGAAAACTGTAAATATCTATTTTATTTGTGTCTCCATAAGACATTATCCAACAGTTGTCGAGACGTTCCACAGCCAAACCGTTTTTTGCAAGTTGTCGCTTCCTCAGGCTTAAGTAGGAAAGTTGGCGTATGAAAATTTCCAGCTAAGTTCACAATAAAAAATTGAAATATGAAAATGTGTAGGCAAACAAACACCACTGGTAGCAAAAAAACAATCGTGAACTATTTTAGTAAATCTACAGCACCTAAAGATCGTTATTTTAATTCCTCCACACGTTTGTGATTTTTAAATCTCTTTGCTAAAATATTTATTTATCATCACGGACATCTGCTTTCGTGTGGAAAGAATTCTGAGTGATGTAGTCTTGTTGAGCTCCCGTTAAATGAATGAGATAGCAATGATAATTTTGGTGGTGTGGTGGTGGGTGGAGGGAGGGAGCGTGGGGGAGCTCAGGCATGCGATTTGAATTACCAGAAAGTTGCAGGTTTTCATGCAGGTGCAAATAACTTCACTGTGACAAGTTGGTATAAAACTCCATGGCGATAAAACTAAATAACATCAGGATTTCAAAATGGGATAACTTCATAATTGCGGTCTGATTAACCCGAAGGTCGCTTACTTGGTTTATCCTGTGCTCAAAGGTTCATATGGTGGCAGGATGGAATAATCTCTTTCTTGCAGTTGTAAAGAGTATTACAGTCACAGATGTAGATAACCGAAGGCCGACAGGTTCAACTAGCCCAGAGCTCAGTCTGCGAAAATCCTCAGTGTCAATATTACCTCAGAGCCACAGGAGTGCTTAAGGTCAAGGAATGTAAATTACCTCTTCTTTGTGTTGTGCTTAAAGTACTTGCACATCCCGGTTTTGTCAGTGTTGCAAGTAGCACTCATTAGAATTAAATTGGACTGGTGGTGTTGTCGGAAGGTTGTACGGCTCAGCTTACTGACTACAGACACCTGCAGAAGGTACATCATTCAGAGGGCTATCTCATTAACTGCCCCTTGGCTATCATGTCGAATAGAAGACCATTCGTTCATATCGTAATATATATTATCATCTTTTACATATTTAGTGAGTTTCAATTTTTGCTTCTAATTTTAATTATATCAAAATGTGGTCAGTTCAAGCACACATCCGATTAAAAACGAGGAGATGCTGTGTCACTGAAGATCACAAAAGCCGAATGCTTCACTTGGCTCCCTAATGCTTCTAAGCACTGTTCTGTTTTTGTGAAATACATTGTCTGGAAGGACGTTGTCTTTCTTTGAGGCACATCTTAAAACGGGGAGATAAAAGGACCAGAGTTAAATGTAAGGTTATCTAAGGTCTCTTTGCCACACTGCAGTGGCCAACCCCTGGCAGAAAGAGCACTGAGACAAGCAGGATCTTAGAGATAACATGGTTTTTCAGAACTGGGGCAGAGAGGCCCCAGGCATTGCTAACCCCACAGTGTTCGTGTCCCTGGCCTGTTCACGCCTTATAAGCTGTGAGGGTTTTCATTGTGACCTGTGGAGCCACATTGTCCCTATACTTCGACTGATGTGTATCTAGAGCATTCATCCCTGATGAAGGTGTAAAAACTCAAAAATGGCCAACATGCCTTAGTCGTCCAAGTCGTGTTTTTGTGCAGCTTACATTAGAAAGTGCTATTGTACTGTAACATTTGTGTAGCACTTACTAGCCTTCCGTGGAGTGCTGAAGCCCTTACTGGCACGGATGGTAAGCTACACCATGTGGGAATGTGGCTGGGAGGGTGCGTTCCTTGTTTTGAGCCTTTGTGGGAAGTAGTTGTAGGTTGTGCAGGATGAGTACCAAAGTGCAGTTATCGAGTTATTAAGGATTGTGTGCTTGACATTGTGATGGAATGGAATGTGAGAGTTAAAAGCACACCTGTAGATGTGTGGTATGTACACCGGCAGTTCTGGTTAGCTCTGCATTTCCCCATATGATATATATGTTAGGCAGAGGTCTAAAGAAGGGAAACCAGTTGCATTTTATGATAAATAAGATAATAGATTTACTGAGGAGTATAGTACATTTTCCCACCACATCCACTACATCCACCACCACCACATCCACCACCACCACATCCACATCCACCACCACCACATCCACCACCACCACATCCACCACCACATCATCCACCACCGCCACCACATCCACCACATCCACCTCCACATCCACCACCACATCCAACACCACCACATCCACAACCACATCCACATCCACCACCACCACACCACCACATCCACATCCACCACTACCAGATCCACCACCACCACCGCACCCAGCACCACCACATCCACACCCACCACAACCACCACATCCACCACCACATCCACCACCACCACATCCACAACCACATCCACCACCACTACCACATCCCCCACCACCACCACATCCACCACCACATCCACCACCACCACATCCACCACTACCTCATCCACCACCTCATCCACCACCACATCCACCACAACCACATTCACCACCACCACATCCACCACAACCACATCCACCACCACATCCACCACATCCACCACCACGTCATCCACCACCACGTCATCCACCACCACCACATCCACCACCACCACCACATCCACCACCACATCCACCACCACATCTGTGTGTTTGTGACTGTGTGTGTGGCTGTGTGTGTGGCTGTGTGTATGTAGCTCTGTGTGTGTGTGATTCTGTGTGTGTGGCTCTGTGTGTGTGTGGCTCTCTGTCAGTGTGGGTGCAAATGCAATAGGTCTCGCATTTGCGAGAGATTAAGCTATTGGCATTGTAAACGACAATGCCATTTATTTATCTGTTTTCAAAACCAACACATAAATACAAAATTTGTCATTTACAATGCCAATAGCTCTAACTTTTGCAAAGGCAAGACCGTTGCATCACTCAGTGCCACCACAGAATCAATCTGTGCAACCATTCAACAACAACTGGTTCAAATATACGCTATCAATGTTTCAAGCTTTATTGCAAATGTCACAAAAAGATGTTAATATTTCACTTCTGTTCTTGGATTTTCGTCACAATAAAATACACTGAACATAATTTCACAAAAGTTCTTTAGAAAAGTTTAAGCTATTGCCATTATAAATTACAATAACTTTTATTTAAGTATTAGTTATTTAAAAAAATTAAACGCCATTGTTATTTGTAATATCAATACATCTAAGTCATGTAAATACAAAACATATTGCATTACAAATGCTATAGGTATCACATTTGCGAAAGTTATAACTATTGGCATTGTAAATGACAAAGCTATTAATTTCGCTATTTTCAAAAACAACACATAAATAAAAACTTTGCCATTTACAATACCAATAGCTCAAACTTTCCTAATGCGAGACCTATTGCATTGTAAATGCTTGTCTTAAGGACAGTGTGAGATATGCTGCGGTATTGGTGGATGCGAAGTCAAAGTGGGTTGAGGTTGCTTTCATGAGCAGTATTACCACATCCTCTACAATTGCTGTTTTGACTGATATCTTTAAAAGGGAAGGTTTTCCTTCTGTGTTGCTTACTGACAATGGTACGCAATTGACTACAGCAGAAATGAAGTTTTTTTGGGACTCTGGGTATAAAACATTCTTGTTGCTCTTTGTACAATCCACAGGGAAATGGATTAGTTGAGCGCATAAATCGCATAGTTAAGGGTATCATGCAACTAGCACATGGTGTAGGTTTGTCTGTGCATGAATCTGTAAGTGAAATGCTTTGGGCATATCGTACTACTGTCAACACCGTGTTGGGAAAGAGTCCATTTGCTATGATGCGTGGGAGGGAAGCAGGCACTAAATTGCTTCCTTCCTGGATGCGTCAGAAACCTGTTAGGAGTGGATCACGTGTGACAAGTTAACTGATGAAAACAGACCTTTCATTGATGTGGGGGATTGGGTCAAGGTGAAACCTGGTGGTCATAGTAATTTCATGAATACATTTAAAGGCCCTTCAAAGTTGAGGCTGTGGGAGGAAATTGGGTCAAACTAACAAATGATCAAACATGGAATTTGAGGCGGGTGGCGTTGTACTAAAGGATTGTGAACATGTAGAAAATTTAGGGGATAAGTCTGAATCTGAGGATTGTTCGGCATGGATGTTGATGAATGATAATGAGTTTTCTAGAGAACAGCCTGCTGTTTCTTCTTTCTTTGATGAAGTCTCTAGCTCTGATGAACATGGTGTGGTTCAAAGGAAGGGAGATGGGTCTGGTGGCCTATCTCGTGTATTGAGGGGAGCTGGTGAAAGAAGACTTCCACTGTATTTGAGTGATTATGTTTCTTGAAATATTTGCATGATGAATGCATGTTTCTTTGTTTTTAGTTTGTTTTTCCATTTTTATTTTATTTTTATTTTTTTGTTTTACATGTTTACTTAAGATTTGTTTAACTACAAAGGGGGATGTGTTATATTTCAATGAGATGCTGCTTGGAATGGCACATCTCTGTGATGCTTTCTTCATTCTAGCATGATGTCATATTTGTGGCATCATTGTCAGTTGGTCCAGCTGTGTCTGGCGTGAACATGGTTTGAGATCTTTCTTCAATCAATAAATACTAAGGAAGGTATTAATTTCCCTGTCTTCATTGCGGTGGTGTAATTACAACATCGGGCATGTCGTCATAAGAATGCTATCAGCATCTTCACAGAATGCTACAGTGGAAATGCACTATCCTTCACTGTGCCTTTAAAGTTGAGGACTATATCATCTCGTCCATTAGCAATGGATCCCTACGTGAAGCCTTCAACCTCTTCCTTTTGTAGGTCTTCACTCTCATCTTTGGCCCACTTCATAGTGGCATACTGCCAAGCTACAATGAGGTGTGGGGCGGGGGGCTGCAATCACCTTCATTTCAATGTTATGGCACAGTTGGCCAGCAGTAGGGCTCGGTCCTGGAGGTGGGCCACCAATTTGTTCGTGTTCATGTGCTAAAAGACACCCAAAGCACAGACTTCCAGCTCTTAAGGTTGGGCCAGCCTGTGGTGGTAGTAAGGGTAGTAGTGACTATGTTCCAGTGGTTTGCTATATGGGCAGAGCTCCACATCATTTGTTGCATATCTGCTGCAGGAGAGTGGCAGTGGGGGCAGACAGCACTCACGCCCGGTAACATTGCATTGTTTCTGTATGCGATGAGGTTGGCCCTGGGGAGCACAATGGACTGAATAAATTCAAATCCGGTGTTGTGTGATACTGTGTGGAATCTGCAGGTGCCCTGTCCCATCTCTTGTCCTGTAGCGCCCTACCTATCTCAGGCTTTATGCGAGAATTGGTCCAGCTGTAAGTGTTGGAACCCTCTGCCTGAAATGAAGTGGCTGGATGGACGGAATGAGAAAGAAGACTACCCCAGCTTGCAGCTGGATAGGGCCCTGGTTCACTCTTGCTAAGCTCTTTCTGAATTTGTGTCAAGATCCAACCATCATTGCATCACCACCTCAAGATCTGTTCCAGAATAGGAGGCTTTGAGGGACTCTCTCATTAGTTCTAGAGGTGAACTTTAACACCCTGAATATATTTTTAGCTCTAATAGGTAATAATAATTTACAGTTGAAGGTCCCATTCTCTGTCTACCGTGACAGCATCTTGAGACTCATTCTTTCGCTTGTATCTGTGTCCTTCACTGACATTTATAGGAGCTGAATAAGAGGCAGCAAACCTGTGTCTTCCGTTTCTTGATTTTGTTATGTTATATAACATGGAGTAGTGTGGCTCACTGGTAGAGGAGGAAGGCTTGAGAGCAGTAGTCAGCCCGGGACCAGGGTTCAATTCCCGACGCGGCAGGGTCGTGGACCTTGGTCAGCGGACTCGATAATTCTCGCTTCGGTGCTTACTCTAATCAGGGGTTCCACTCGGCAACTCTGGGCATTAGCTTGCCTAATCTCCACAACGGCCCCACCAATTCCGGGGATGCCTGGCTCCACCTTGGGGACTCCCAGCAAGGGACCATCCCACAGGGAAAGCCAGGACGGGTTCCCCAGAGTTATACAGCACCGGGACGCCCCGTTGCTGGGGCAGCTGTGCGCTTTACAAGTATACTACATTTACAAGTATACTACACACATATGATATTTCTAAAGCGCACCGTAGCTTCTTGGTGCTAAAAGTCCTCATGGATAAGATTGGAAAATAACAGAGTAATGACTCCGAAGCATGATGTATCCTACTAATCACACCGCGCTAGTGGAGAATAGACATACTGGCAGTCCCACCGTGCTTGAAAAGAGGTAGAGTTATTGCACCGCATTGAATTAGGACAGGTAGCGCCAACTGTTGAGAGCCGCATTAACCAGCCTGCAGTAGCCTGACTCACGATTAAACTGAAAACAATGAGAGATAAACAGGCCCCTTTTCACTTCCCTCTCTAAATGCTATTTCTTCAAATTCCAGGAAGCCAGAGCTGCCTTTCGTTCAGCCCTCATTCTCTTTTGTATGCAAATGTGACTGATTTAGCATACGAAAACCGCATATCCCTCTGAATATCTTTACTGCCTTGCCCATGTGTGAAATTGCTAATATGTGGGTGATTTGATACTTATTGTGAAATATAACGGGATTAAAACTAAATTGCTAAATATTCCTGTAGTTTCTTCTTTCATTCATTTGCCTTCCACCTTCAAAAAGATCAACTCTAGCGAAAATATGCAGCAGTGGGGGATCCATTTATGCGGAGAGGTGACTTAAGTTATGCATTAAAAAAAAAGCTAATGAGGCTGAATAATGGCACACATTCTGTCGCAATATCTCACTGTTTTGTAATTTAAAAAAAAATCGTGTTTATTGGCCGTTCACCAAACAACCAAGCACATAATTAGTGCAAGAGGCGCCCCTTTCAACATCGCAGCTAGACCTGGACAGTCTATTTAGAACGGGGGTCCAGTTCTAAATACAGTCTCTGGTTCACATCTGTTTTGCCCTCAGATAATAACACTTAAGTGTGCATGGTCAGTCTCCAGAAGCCCCTTCCGACCTTCGAGAGTCTGGTTGACCCTTTAAGCGGTGGGCAGCAGTTTTGCTAAATGTTCCCAGAATGAGTCTCTGAATCATCCCCTCTTGCTCCAGGGCCTTTGCCATCCACAAAGGAATAGACCTTTCCCTCCAACATCCCCCAGAGCTTAGCCAGGTACCAAATAGAAGTTGGATGTCTCTCTATGCGTAGGTCCCTTTTTATTTATTTATTTATTTTGGTGAGTTGGCCTTCTTGTCTCTTGGTTTGGATGGACCTACTTGGGTCTAGCGATATCAGACATTGTTTGTCCCCGAAAATAAGTTCTCTCATCTCAGAGGCTGCAGGAGTGACTGCTTCTCACTGTCAAGAAGATGCAATGTCTACTTCAGAGGGTTATTTATTTATTTATTTATTTATTATAAGTTTTGTATAGCGCTAGCTGGACCCAAGGGTATCAGAGCACTTCACATCAGGTACAACAATGTGCCTTGGCGGCGAAGGCAGAATCCACATCTGGACAACTTATGAGCATTGGAAATAACATTATCATACAGATCATTAGGTCTACAGGGGGGTTCTATGATCTTCCCCTTCAGTTCAGGTGCACTCAAGGAAGAGGGCTTTTCGTAAAGTCTTGAATTTCAGGAAATAGGAGGTCATTCTAATGTGGGGGGGTGGCGTTCCAGATCTTGGGTGCATTACCCACAAAGGATTTACTCGTAGTTTTGCGTTTCCGAGATTTCAATAGAATGAGAAGGAGCGTGTTGGAGCGTCTGAGATTCCGGGACTGGCCGGCCCGTTTGAGTTTCGCGGCTAGGTATTCTGGTTTGCCTGTGTGAATGGCTTTGTGTGTAAGACATGCTGTTCGAAAGTTGGCTCGTTGTTCAATAGGGATCCATTTCAGATCCTTGAGAGCGGGAGAAATGTGATCAAATTTCTTGGTTCCTGTGACCATTCTAGCTGCGGCATTGAGGGTGGTTTTCAAGGGGCCTAGGTGCGATTAAGCTGATCCGGTCAGGACTGCGATTCCATAGTCAATTCTGGAGAGCACCAGTGCTTGAGTGGCCTGTTGAAGGTCTTTTGGAAGAAGGAAGGGTTTTATTTTGTAGAGAAGTTTCAGATTGAGGATAGCGCTTTTGGCGGAGCCCGCGATGTGTTTTTTCATGTCTAGTTTGGGGTCTAGGGTGAGACCTAGGGACTTAACCGAGTCTTTCGGCTTGAGGGTGCCATTAAGGGCGTCGATGGCTTTGAGCCATTCTTCGATTTGGGGGTTTTCGTCTCTGTTGGAGATGAGTAGAACTTCCGTTTTTTCTTGATTAAGCTTCAGGTGGTTCTGTGAGAGCCATTGTTGAACGTCTTTGAGCATAACATTAAGTTCGAGCATGTCATCCATGGAGGTGGTTTCCAGATAAAGCTGCGTGTCATCAGCGTAGAGGTGGAAGGGGATGTTGGAATTCCTGAGTAGTGTGGTGAGGGGTTCCATGTAGATATTGAAGAGTTGGGGAGAGAGTACTGACCCTTGTGGGACTCCTCTGATGACGGGTAGGGGGTCGGATTCAACGTTTTTAATTTTTACTCTTTGGGAGCGATTGTGTAGAAAGGAGGAGAACCAGTTTAGTACCGTCATTTCCATGCCTGCTCTTTCTTGAAGGACTTTGAGGAGCAGTGTGTGATCAACTGTATCAAACGCGGCCGATAAGTCGAGGAGAATGAAAAGGCAGCATTGGTCTGAGTCAAGTGATTTGTGTAGATCGTCTATGACGTTTAGGATTGCAGTTTCAGTGCTGCATCCCTTTCTGAATCCTGATTGGTGTGGGTCGAGGAGCTTGATGTTCTCCAAGTGTTGGGTTAACTGTGGCAGAACACATTTTTCCAGTATTCTGGATAAGAGAGGTAGGTTTGACACGGGTCTAAAGTTGTTCATATCTTCCGTGTCTAGCCCTGGTTTTTTTTAGTAGCGGCGTGACTTGGCCGATCTGGAGGCAATCCGGGATATTTCCCGAGCTCAGCGAGCTGTTGATGATCTTGCACCAAATTGGGGCTAGGGTGTGTTTCAGGTTTTTGGCCAGATTTATAGGAAGCTGATCTAGGGAGTGGGATGACGGTTTGGCGTTAGCGATCAGAGTGACTATCTCTGCTTCCTGAATAGGCGTGAAGACGGACCAGTGAGTGGGTGGGTTCAATAGGGTGCTGTCAGTCAATGATGGTGTCTTGGTCTCCCTAAGAGAGGGGGGGTTTGTGCTGAGAGAGAGGTCGATCTTGATGATTTTTTCGTTGAAAAAGCTGGCAAAGTTGTCGCATTGTTCTTTGGAGGCCACTAGCTAGGATGTTTTAGGTTTGGATGTTTGGCTTCTGATGATGTTAAAGAGTGCTTTGGGACGGTTTTTAGCACTATCTAGAGCGGAGCAGAAGAAAGAAGATTTTTTGTCCTTGATGAGTTGGTTGTAGTTTCTGCGTGCTGCCTTGAGTTGTTCGCGGTGATGGGCGGAGGGATTGCTCCTCCAGATTCTTTCAAGGGATCTGAGAAGTCTTCTTTCATCATTGATATCAGAGGTGAACCAAGAACGTCTCTAGTCCCAACACCGCATTCTGTGTGGATTGTTGCGTCACGGCCATGGCAATCTCTGAATCATTGTATGATGTATGATTCCGAGGGCCCTCGGTGTTGCTGCTCTGAATGCATTATACAGCCGCTTCATTGCCTGTTCTAGCGCTATTAAACAAGGCTTACACTTGATTTGATGCCACAGAGCTTTATTGTGATCACACCCTTCGGTCTCTGACCTCATTGATCTAGTCCTCGAGCTGTGGCCTCACTCCTTTCCACCCTTCCTTTCAAGTCTTCTACTGTTTTTCGTAGATACTCGTAGTCTCTTTTTATTTTTTACCATGTCCCTAAGTAGGGGTCCTACCTGAGTCAAACCAGCAGAGCTGAAAACCTCCATTACTGTCCCTGTTGTCCTCAACTACAGATGAAAGCACACATAGGTTTAAAGAATTCATTCCCCGTCTTTGTTCCTGGTATCCTTCTCTTTGGACGGCATTACCCCCAAAAGAGTTCCCACCAGCTTTCTGGAATTCGTCCCCCGTGGCCTCAGACACTGAATAAATGAATTTTATTTTTATTGCACAGTTACTTAAAACATTTGCAATGTGACTTACATACATAAAAAAAAACATTTAGACACTGGAAACACCTACACACCAGACTCGACAGTAAAGTCCAGGTGGTGTCAATGGCAAGGGTGCCACTGAAGAGCTGCACTATCTTGAAAAGTGTACTCACTGGCTGGGGGCTTCGTCAGTGCTACTGTTTTTAAGCAATTCTGAAGAACCCTTCTGGCTTGCAGTTTTGTGATAAGGAAAATCGTTAGTGGAATCGTCCCAGATGCTGGAGCAGAACGGGAATATACCCAAGAGCTTGACAGATTTCATCCCGCCCTCCCATTTTGGCATTTTCATATCAGCCACTGAAAAGCAAACCGTTAATCTTTGCCTAGCCCCAGTGTTTTTAAGGTCGAGCATTCGATATCTCTTGTATATACTCTAGTATAAACTCAGATGTGTGTACACTTTGTGGGCTCTGGAGATCTGCCCTAGGACTTGTCTGCTTCTGTTTAGGGACTTTTAGCTGTTCAACTGCCTCCATTTAACTGTCTTAATAGAAAACGACCAGTAAAAGTCAGTAAAATACCAGAATTACTTTCTGCTGTGGGACTTTCTTTTTTAAATTTTTATGGCAACTGCCTCTATTTAACTTTCTTGGTAGAAAACGACCTGCGGAGGTCAGTGAAATACCAGAATCCCCTTACCATTCTCTAGATTCCAGTCCATAGAAGTTGTCTTCCACGAGCACTCGTAGACAATATTTTTTTCAAATCTTGAATTTTCAGTGATATGACCACGGAGGTCCCCGATATTACATTAAAACCAGAGCTTTGAACTGTACCATTTCCTGCTGAAAGGCAATATTTCTCTCCATGTGTTCCCACGTGAGTACCATTCAATTGGGTAACAATATACATCTGTTATTTCAGGGCCAAGATGCCCCGTCGCTGGGGTGAACGTGCGCTTTACAAATACACCTCTTATGTTATGTTACCTGGCGTGTCACGCAGTTTGGTTCTTACTTTCCCTCCATGGTAAAGAGCAGTAGATTTTCCAGCACCCAAGCTAATGTGCTGCATAGCTAAAATTAAAAATAAATAAGGTCCCAAAGGGGAGACCGATTGCTTTGCAAATGCTTATTTTCAGTTTGGTGTGCTGCATGTTTTCAGAGACATAAGCTGTGCGTCTCTGGGTTCTTCTTCCTTTTCTTGTGTTCTGTGTACAGATCTGTCTTGGGATGGTAGCCCACGCAGCGTGCGCATGGCGAACGAGCGATGACAACCAAAGATTCTGCTTTATGCAAGCAGCACGGTTCAGGACAGTAAGGGTTGTGTGGCGTTTTCAATTGTGGGATTGGCTTGTGCAGTAGAAAGACTTCTATCACAACGAGGAGACTACCAGCAGAAACCCCATGCTGAACATGAAGTCAAGGCGCCATTCAGGAGAAAAAGGGTGAATGCTGCTAATATTTGGAGAGGTGTGGCGCCGCGGCCAAGGCGACTGACGCTGGAATCTGGGGACCATGGTTCGATCCCCGGCTCCGGCGGCAGGTTAGCCCAGCACCATGTGACTCTGGGCAATAGCTTGCTTAATCTTCCCGACGGCCCCCAGCGCCTAGAGACCCTTACGGGTGATTGTGCGCTTTACAAATGTGGATTATTATTTCACCTAACATGTGAGCAGAGTTTATTTATATATTAATGGATGGATTAATAGAGACGAAATAGAGATTGACAGCCACCTTAACCCGCTAACACATTTCTTGAACCCTGATGAAGATATTCTGTGATCTTTGTTTTTTATTTCAGGCTGTTACAGCACTTTATTGCTGTGAACTCGTACAGCGCACTGCGTGTGTTCAAGCACTTCTATGCACATGAACACATTGCTTTCAGGTGGCCATAGTAACATGGGACTCATTGTCCATCTTCTGAATGCATGCCGACCTAGTTAAACATTTTCCCATCGTAGCCATCGGCATAAACGCCCCAGTGGGTATGACTATGAATATGGCATTTCTATTCCCTTTCTGTTGTAACCTGGTGATATCAAAAGTTTCTATTTATTCCTCAGTGCACCATATCAAACTACAAAATGTCTTCATTCTTAAAATGAACAATGGCCATTAAATGTATATTCTTACTTGTAGTTTTCACATGCTTTAAATTACGTGAACTAAAGATTTTTATATTTTTTGTAGTTTAATCATTTTCACGGAAAGGTATATTGCTTTCGAATTTTGATGTTGTTGTTCTTTATTCATTTGTGTAGGATTTAAAGCTGAGTAGAATATTTAACACAGTACCTATTGGGGCCTGGCATGCACTCATAAGCACACAGACGTGACATATAACTTCATAAGTGCAGGTTCTTTTTCACTAGTTGCCTTCCGCTGCTAGTCCGATCAAGGCTGATTTAAACAGAGGGCCCCTTGGTTATTGCAATTTAACTATAAGTTGTCTGTTGTAAAGAACCTTAGCATCCACAGAAGTCGCAATAGAGGTGAGCAATTACAGGAGCAGTGTACTGGATGGTTTTAACCTTTGGGTTGTGTCAACTACAGCAATCAGGAACAGTAATTTCCAAAAGCATCACGTGATGGATGAAGGAAGAAGGTGGAAAAAATGCTACATTGTGAGCGAAAGCTGTATTCTGCCAAGCATGCCTGGCATGAAAGCATCGTTAAACCGGTTCATGCTGTTCGCAGGGCATTCGATTGACTTCAAGATGGAACAGCGGCGCCTACCTCCCACAGAGACTAGCTCAACGGGTTTCAAACAACTCCAACTGGCATCATCAAATGTGGACTGATCTGTCTTCGTGCTGCTGGCCCCGAGTTTAGACAACATCTGATCAAGGAGGTGTGTGTTGTTTACCCTCTCTGATAAAAGACTGCAACCAGGAAACAGGTTGAGAAAGCCTTTATTCTTCACAGATCCTCTCTCCACCAGTACAGGTACCACACATCAACATTCTAAATCAGCCTCCAAAGTCCCTGGGAAGTGCCAACCAGCAATGCAGGGTAGGGGAGGTGGAACGTACCAAGTATAATATCAAATACCTGCTACATTAAATGATGGGCAATGTTTTGTACTCAAAACATAACATAACCCGATTGTAACACTCTCCTCGTTAGTTAAAACATTATGAAGAGAAATAATTTGCATGAAAAGGTAGTGTTGCTATAAACCCATGTCCTGTTGAGACTGAACCCTTTTGAAATGGTACCTCAACCCTGCGATATCACAGTTGGCGCCCGAGGAAATTATACTGATATCACAGCCAGATGGTGCTGTCTTTAAAAGAAGAGAAAGAGCAGGGTAGCAACAGGGTTTAAGTAAAAAGATTTGAGCAGAACTCCACGTAACCTTGCAGAGTTTATATGTAACTCCGTGGAATTACACTGAGTAATTTATTTATTTATTTAAATTTGTATGTTAGCGCCCAGCTACCCACAAGGGTTTCCCGGCGCTATATGAAAAAGCAGAGGTTAGAGGGACCTATTGGCTGAAAAGTAATGTTTTGAGAGATCTACGGAATAGAAGAAGGTTAGATTGTATGCGGAGAGGCAATGGCAGGGCATTCCATAGGGTGGGGCCCAGGTAGGCAAATGAGCGTCCTCCCATTCGAGCAAGTCTAAGTTTAGGAATTTGGAATTTCTCTTGGGTGGAAGACTGGAGGGTGCAGGAAGGGTCATAGGGACTTGCTAGATGTTGTAAGTAACGGGGAGACTTCGCATGCTTAATACGAAACATGTAGGTCAGAGCTTTGAACTTGACCCGTTTCTCCATTGGAAGCCAGTGGAGGTCTACCAGCAGCCCGGGCGTCGGGGCAGGTTTTGGTGCCCGGCAGAGCAGTCTAGCAGCCGAGTTTTGTACTTGTTGCAATTTGCGTGTTACCTCTTTGTTAGCTCCCAGGTAAAGAATATTCCCGTAATCCAGCCTAGATGTTACAAGGGCTTGGATTACAGTACGAGTGGGAGCATCCACACAATCTTCCGCAACCATTTTAGAATGGTGAAGCAAGTGGCCGCAACCTTGGTGGCTTGTTGCCGCATAGAGAGGGTGTCATCGATAATGAAGTCGAGGTTGCGTACTTGGGTAGAGGGTTGAGGAAACGTGCCCATTTCTGGCGGCCAGTGTTGATGGCCCCAGAGACCTCGATCTTTGCTCAGAATCAGGACTTCAGTTTTATCGCCATTGAGTTTTAAGAAATTGGCGTTCATCCAGGCCACCACTTTGCTGAGACCTGATCTGAGTGCAGACGGCTCAGAGGTTTTCCCGGCTGAGAGAGAGAGGACGATCTGGGTGTCATCAGCATATGAAAAAAGCGACAGCCCAGATTCTTCTACCAGATCTGCCAGGGGTCTAACGTAAAGGTTTAACAACAGGGGGCTGAGAATAGAACCCTGGGGGACCCCATACGGTGAAGAATGAGGCTTGGATTTGGAGGTGGAAGAGAAGAATTGAAAGGTGCGGTCAGAAAGAAAGGAACTAAGCCAGTTCAGAGCCGCCCCAGTGACACCACAAGATTGGAGGGCCTTTAAGAGTAGGGTATGAGAGACCATATCAAAGGCCACGCTCAGGTCAAGCAAAATCAAAGCCACAGTTTCGCCCGCATCAATGTTGTATCGAAGCATTTCTGTGCCCTCTAGGAGGGTAGACTCAGTGGAGTGGCCACTCCTAAAGCCAGACTGGGAAGGATGCAGCAGTCCATTGGTTTCAATAAACTTTGATAAATGCCCATTAAAATGTCTCTCGAGGATCTTTGAGAGAGCGGGCAGAAGTGAAATTGGGCGGAAATTAGACGGGAGTGCAGGGTCAGCGTCCGTTTTCTTTAATAATGGAACCACCATTGCATGTTTCCAGTCAAGGGGAACAGTGGAAGTCGGTAGGGATGTGTTGAGAAGTTGAAGGATGTGATTAAGTGTGGGTGGTTTGATTTGCTGTAAAACTGCAATGGGCAATAATTCATAGGGGGAACCTGATTTAATATGACTGAGGTGTTGGGTGAATGTTACAATGTCCAAGAGTGGCCAGGTGTCAAGAGTGAACATGTGCGACTGAGCAGTGAGGATAGCGGCCACTGAGGCCAGGTAGTCCACGGGATCATTAGGTGGGGGAGAAGAAGAGAAGCTGGTGCTAGCCAAATTGGAGTAGATAGTTTCCACCTTATTAAGGAAATATTGGGCAACATTCTCACATTGAGTCGTATTTAGACTGGGACGAGGTTGCGTTGTGGCAGAGCCATATGAAATAAAGTTTTAGGGCAGTTTTTGGCCTGGATAATGGATGTGGAGACGTAAGTGGCACGTGCCGTCCTACAATGAGAATGGCAAGCCCGTTTGTTAACAAGATAGGCAGTTTTAGCGTCAGGTGCATAGGTCTTTCGCCATCAATGCTCCGAGTTTTTACATTTGTTTTTTTCTTTTTTTAGGTCTTCGGGCGATGACTGTTGAAATTCCTAACTGAGGTTGGAAGGCAAGTATCGAGAGCCAGTTGAATCCAATCTTGGAATGCTACCTGGTCCAACGGCACATTGTTTTGGAAAGTAGGAGCATTAATAGACAAGAATAAATTAAACTTGGTGAGGTCAAGATTTTTCCAATTCCTGGAATGTAAAGCAGTGCTATGATTATTCAGCTGTGCGAGGTGAGGGACTTCAAGACTGAAGCCCACTAAGAAGTGGCCGAACCAGCACAGGGGAATGGCTGCTGTTCATTGAAGGGAAGAAAGATTTGAAAGAATGGGGTCAAGGAAGTGGCCTGCTTTGTGTGTGGGCCCGCTATTATGAAGTAAAATATTCATAGCTGCTAAGTCAGAGACAAAAGTGCTGCAGGTGGTGCAATTGGAATCCTCAAGGTGGAGGTTGAGATCACCTATAATGGTGAAATTAGCTGAGTGGAGCAGTAAAGGGGTGACGTGGTCAGGGACGATTTTTGCCCAAGAGCCAGCAGGGCCTGGGGGCGGTATACCAGCAACCCAGATAGTGTGAAGTGAGGAGTCAGATTTAATTTAAAAACTGCAGCTTCACAATCAGGAATCCGTACTTCATCAAACTTACAGCCAATGGTGTTTTTAAAGATGATGGCAATCCTACCTCTCAACCTCTCTTCTCTGTCCTTCCTGACGATAGCATAGTTAGAAGGCAAAGCTTTAGCTACATCTGGTCCAGAGCAGCTGTTAAGCCAAGTCTCCGTTGAAAAGATCGCATCAGGTTGTGAGTCCAGTAGGAGGTCGAAATTGTCTGCCTGACGCTTAGAGAGGGAGCGGCAGTTAATATTGAAGAAAGAGAAGTTATTAGGAAGAGAAGGCTTGGGTTTCTTGCATTATGTGCTTGCTGGTGGAATATGGTATCTGGTATAATAGCATTACCTGGCTCATCTAGGTGAGTTTTAAATTTGAAGTTACAGCCCGGGCATGCGGAGGAATTATTGTCTGCATTTAGGCAAGCACAGTAAGGAAGAGGGTTTGTGTGGTATTTCAATAGCTTGGAGGAAGAGAACTGTTTCTTACCGCTTCTGCGAGAGGCAGGGGTTTGGGCCCTGGGTCCCGGCTTGGCGTGGACGGGCGCAGACGGGCTTGCCTTTGGTGCGCCGCCGGCGCGCCCGCTGCACGCATCCGCTGCACGCATTCGCTGCGCGCTAGTTCTATAGGCTGCTTTTGAATGGCCCGCCTCCGGAAGGGAATGCAACCACTAGAGCGTCCCTTGCCTGAAAATGGTGGTAGCGAGTGGCACAACCCGGAAGTGGGTTGGGAACTTGGTGTGCCGAGTTGCCCTGTGACCTCCCTCCATTCAAACAGTACGCTCTTGACTGCGGTGGACCGGGGGGTCACAGGTAACAGCGCACGATCCCTCACAAGTAGCGAGGTAAGAGCGGAGCCAAAAAATGTATATAGAAGCAGTCGAGTATTTTTAAAAAAGAAAGGAGCACCTTTCCAACAAATTAAAACAGTGCAAAATCCTTCCTAAGCAGTATATTAAAAACAGATGTAAAGCAGATTTAGACAACAGCAATAGGCAGCTCACAACGATTAGCTGTTTCAGGGGTGAAATTTGAATGCTCGAGTCCCGCAGCCTCCCATTAAAGGGTTCGCCTCGGGAAAGGAACGCAACCACTAAGGTGTCCCTTGCCTGAAAATGGCGGTAGCGAGTGGCACAACCCAGAAGTTGGTTGGGAACTTGGTGTGCCGAGTTGCCCTGTGACCACCCTCCACTCAAACAGTCCGCTCTTGACTGCGGTGGACCGGGGGGGTCACAGGTGACAGCTCACGATCCCTCACAATAGCGAGGTAAGAGCAGAGCCAAAAAATGTATATAGAAGCAGTCGAGTATTTTTAAAAAACAAAGGAGCACCTTTCCAACAAATTAAAAAAGTGCAAAATCCTTCCTAAGCAGTATATTAAAAACAGATGTAAAGCAGATTTAGACAGCAGCAATAGACAGCTCACAACGATTAGCTGTTCCAGGGGTGAAATTCGAATGTGCGAGTTCCGCAGCCTCCCTTTGAAGGGCCTGCCTCGGGAAGGAAACGCAACCACTAGAGCGTCCCTTGCCTGAAAATGGCGGTAGCGAGTGGCTCCATGAGTTCCACCCACCCCTAGTGGATATACTACGATGCAATCAGCTGAGGTATATCCTCATCCTTGTGTGCTTGTTTTTACTATGGGTCGAGCATTATCCTATTCGGAGATATGACAGTCTAACAGTTGCCAAACTATTGTTGCAGGAATTAGTACAACCTTTCGGGATGCCAGTTAGTCTTGAATCAGATCAAGGGACACACTTCAAGAGCGAAGTGATGCAGTTGATATGTACAGCTCTAGCAATTGACCAAAGACTTCCCTGTAGCTACAGACCAGAAGCATCAGGAATTTTAGAAAGAATTAACCGAAAAATCAAATCTAAATTGACTAAAACTTGTGCCTCTTCATCGCTTAAATGGCCTCATGCCCTTCTTTTAGTGCTCATGAGTATCCGCAGTATCCCATGTAAAAGAACTGGATTATCACCAGATGAAGTGTTAATGGGGGGAGGTATGCACAAACCCTATTTCCAGGCAGCTTCCCTTGTGAATGTAACAAATGACATAGTCCTCGAGTACTGTAAGGGCTTGTCTGACATGGTGCGTTCTATCTCCCACAGGTCAACATCACTACTCCAGCAGTCCAAGAATCCCCAGGGTATGCCTTGAACCCTGGTGACTGGATCCACATCAAGAAAAACGTCCACAAGTCTTGCTTGAAAGAGCTCTGGCTGGGCTCTATCAGGTGATCCTGGTCACTGACACTGCTGTCAAGGGTGCTGATCTGCAGAATTGGATACACGTCCCCCACATCAAGAGAGCAAGGTATGAAAGGGAAGAAGCAGAGCCAACATCTGACAATTTCTTGAGTCGCCCAAGGTTTCAGGTGTCCGAAGCTTCGGGGGAGGACGAGGAGGGTCAGCATGGAGATTCGTCATCTCCATCAAATGAATCTGCAGAACCAGAGAATGATCGGGATGCTGTCAGTCCAGCAACCACTTTGAAACCGACAAGTGGACTGAGACTACGTATACACCAAGAATTCATAGAAGGCTGAGACTAATCTACCGCAACAACATTCCCAAAAAGAAGAAGCTGAAGCTGAACTAGGAGACTCCACCTCAGGGAGTGAATCAGCCCCATCCAAGCCAGAAATATCAAGCACTTCGAAGGAAGGTTGGCCAAGAACAACTTCTCCTAGAAAACAACTGTTGACACCTAAGATGAGACCTGAGACAAATATGGAAGATAGTGAATTAGAAGATCAGAAACAATTGGACCAGATTGACATTCACAATCTTTACTTGGAACTGACCGATGGTAAGCAACCTAAGTGGGAAAGAAATGTGAATCGAAAGAACTAAAGTCCGGACTCGACGTACCTCACAGAAACTCAGATGACTGCCTGACAGATTCAGACAAGCCTCCTTGAGATCAAAATACTTAGGATGACAAAGATGCTGTATGCCAACAACTGACAAAACATTAAAAGGACAAATAGGGAGCTAGGGTAACGGCTAAAATACAAATCCTGGTAGATTTCGAGATAGGTTAGCGACAATAGGATAGCAACTAGAGGACTAAATATTTATTGAAGATTCCTTGATTTGATTTAAGTTGAATATGGTGCAGTCATACTGCAAATTCATAATTGAAAGTTTGGCAGTTGCTGATTCAATTTCTATGTTTGAATGGCTGTTGAATGTTCACTTTCTGGGAGGGGATAACTTTCATGGTCCAAATAATTTCACTCTTGCTCCTATAACCAGGCCTCCTTTGCCCAAGAATAAGTTTTCATGCCTCCTACAGTATGAGAGTGTATACAGCTATAATTTTGACTATCTGATGTTGTCTAAGTATGTAAAGGTCATGGAGGTTGAGGATTGTTTCATTTGGTCTTATCTTCCTGCTTCAGCAGCTTACTTTCATCTACCTTTGTCCTACTCTTTCTCTGGTTCTGTCTTCTTAAATTTCTTTTACAACTAAAATACAATTCAACTGCTTTATTCTGATTTTGATGATTCTTTAAAGAATGTACGTATTGTAGGTGGAGAAAATCTAACTATGGAGTACTAAACACATTTCTCTCCCTCACAAAGGGTCAACATCAAGGGATCAGCGTGAGTTTGTGATAAAATTCTTTACTCCTGTGACTAACATGACCACTGCTAATCATAGCTAGTAGATGAGTTGAATGAAAGAATAAAATTCAATGAAGAAAGAGGAGAAGGTAAGACGAGTGCAGAGCATGTTATTGGGAAAGGAAAGGAGATCTTAAAAAACGCCTCCAATGTTAACCATTGAGGACTCCAAGAAGGGAGAATTGTGCATGATATGACAGCCAGAAGGGAATTAAATATTTGAAACGCTGGGATGAAGAGAGTGTGAACATAATTATTTAGTAAAACTGAACACTTTTTCTACTCTAGATGTCAGCATTAGGGTGTTTACTATGTAAATCGGCTTACTTCCAACTGTAGCACAATTAGGTAGGTAGCTGCTATGCAGCATTAGTTTTCCTCTGGACCTATCATACTAATGAGTTTGATTTTCCTCTTGAGAACTATATTAGGTGAAGTAATAGAAAGCTTTAGGCAGATTCTTAGCAATATTATTGGAGGACTAATACCCTCCATAGGTGTGGCGCTAAATGAATAGAAAACTGTCTACATTAGTGGATTAACTTGCAACTAATACTGTGGGTGCATCGCCAGCATATTGTGATTAATTGTACATTTTCAGACATTCAAGTATTGCATATTTTTGAAATGGTTTTTATTAACTGTACAATAAAGTGTGTTATTATTACTGTGGGTGCATTGACTGTGATTAGTAAAGAGTTGCTTGAAATGAGAGCTATGATTATGAAAAACTGCCTTGCATTTGACTTGCTCCTCGCAGAAGAAGGCGGAGTTTGCAAAGTCATTCATACTCCAGAATGCAGTGCATACATTCCTCGTATAGATAAGCAACTTGGCAGTTATATTGCTAACATTACAAACATAATGCATTAATTAACTAACCTGGAAGAAACAGGTGCCTGGGAGGGATTAGGATAGTTCTTTAGCTCCATTAGTAAGGTTGTTTTAAGATAGGAGAGTGGCTGGGTAGTGTAGGAGGAAGAGTTTGTAAGTTGCTAATAACCCCTCTTTATGATATTATTAATCAGAATTGCAGGTGTGCTCATCTTCTTGAAATTTTGTGATGGAATTTCATCACTGAAGAGAATCAAATTAATTGAGGGTCTAAGAAACTGTCAGCAATGAGAGGAGAAAGAGGAATAGACTCAATGTCACAGTTAAAGAACCACAAAACAAGCTTTATGACACCTTACAAGATCTAGGAGAGAACTAAGCAGAAGAATCCAAAATTGACGACTGTTGTGTTGTATTGAAGAATTTGGGTGGAGCAAAATCATCAGAGATGCGTTGTGAGCGTAGATGTTTATGTCAATAATAAGAGCACTCCGAATTGAGCTGGTGCTAACATTAATTTGTGTTTACACTCTCCTTCATCTTGCCTGAACATCACAATATTTCACTAGATGACTGTTGCTGATTCTGTTTCCAAACAAAACTCGTCAACTTTTCATTTCAATAAGCAGTGTTCTTAGGGAAAATTTCCTTGTAGCACTGAATCCAGGACATCTCTTTCTGTCCAAGGTTATGTTAACAATGTATCGTGCTTCGAAGCGGAGCGCTGCCGGCGCGGCTTCAAGGTGTACGTGTACCCACAGCAGAAGGGTGACAAGGTGTCGGAGAGCTACCGGCTCGTGCTACTACATCTCGGACCCGAGCCAGGCCTGCCTCTTTGTGATGAGCCTGTACACGCTCGACCGTGACCAGCTCTTGCCGCAGTACGTGCACAGGTTGCGGGCCAAAGTGCAGGCGTTGCCGCTATGGGACGCAGGGCTTCTTAACCAGGGCTCTGCAGCATGCGCATTAACCCACTGCGGTGCCCCGCTTGGGCGGCACTATAGTAAATGACACCGGCCTCGCGCACACGTTTGCCGCCCCAGCGTGAGGAGCGGAGCAAGCATCCCACAAAACGGCGACGGCACCGTTCCTGTCTCTCGCAGCGCCCACCGTTTCTCCTGGCTGCTGCTGAAGTCATCTCTCAAAGAGATATAGCAGAGGAGAGCAGCGGTTAGATCTCGGTTTTGCGGGGAAGACGGGAGGCGGAGTGAATGTGTGGCTGTGGGTGCCTGCCTGGGCCGCGTGAGCGCTGCCAACAGCAGAAAGCTTGATCACCCAACCCGAGCAACCCCCTCACATTTAAGAGGCCAGCCAGAGGGGCAGAGACTGCACAAAAGAAACATGGGGATCTGGGGGGCTGAAATAAACACCTGGGGAGACCGATTGCGGCTTGCCTGCTCCAAGAGACTTGCCTGACCTAAACATGGCACCCACCATACACCAAAGCAGCATGCAGAACTGAACCTGGCTGCCCCTTCGGGTTCCTACATTCAGGATTACTGGAGGGGGGAGTGGGTGTTTGCCAGAGGCGAGCGAGAGCTTTAAGGTTGCCATCCTACTACGGAAAGTATGGATACCTGCCTTGGCCTTCGCAGGTGCTGATCGTAGTCCTTTGAATTGGGGAGGGGCACACTATTATCCCTCTTTGAAATAGTAGGTATTTCCTCAAGGAAATGGTGAAATGACTAGTCGGAGGAAACAATGCAGGAGAAGCGATACGATTACAAAGTGCGGGCTCCTCCATATGCGGAGGGAAGAGGTGAAGGAGTTGCTTCCACCTCTCCTCTCACCAAACTTGACTGGGGGGGCGAGATGGAGGACGTTAAGGACGGCACTGTCCAGTAACACCAGGACCAGTGTTTTACATTGGAACTATGACGAGGACTACTGGGTGGATACCATAACTGTTTTTTACTTACTGCGGAGCCTGAGCAACCTTGGCCGATGCCCGGTGGAGCTGTCCTATGCAGCTATGGAGGAGTCTGGCTCTGGTTCCCCCCTCAGCCATAACCTACCCAGCCAGGCATCTGACATTGTTTTTATGCGTCTCCCTGCCATGTTTCTTTCCTTCCCCCACCTCCTCCCAGCTCCACTAGTCCATCTCTGGACTCTAGGGTTTTGGTCCCTTCCTGAACTCGTAACACGATGTTTCCTTATTTAAGCGCTAGACCTCGTTTTTTTTGGGCCGATGCCCGGTGGAGCTACCTGATAGCTATAGAGGAGGTGGCTCCCTTGGCCGTCACCTACCCAGCTGGACTTTGGGCAGACTTTCCTTCGTCTCACCTTTGCATTCTAAATCCCACCCCTTTACCCTACTCCCTTTCCCCCTCTACGCTCCATTTTCTCACCCACTTCTTAATGTTCTTCGGTAGAGACCTAGCTTTTTGGCCGATGCCCGGTGGAGCTACCTGATAGCTATAGATGAGATGGGCTGTGGACTTCCCCCTTGGCCATCACCTACCCAGCCATACTTTAGGCAGACTCTCCCTTGTTTCTCCTTCCTATTTCCCTCCTACCCCTTTACCCTACCCCCTCTCCCTTCTAGGCTCCTTTTAGCTAGTCTTTACGCTCTTGAAATGTTTTTCTTGTAACAGATGTAATTTTGTAACTTTGTGGAACCTTATGTAAAGCGCTCTTATACCTCCGGGTCTAGCCAGCGCTATATAAAACTCAAATAAAAAAAAAAATACTAGACAGCTAAGATTGTGGGAATGGGTGAATCTCAATGTACCCCTATGCTGTCAGAATCTTCAAACGTATTCGGTAGTAACATGTTTCTTCTAGAATGTTTCCTATTGGTCCAAACCAGGGGAATCTTGTATTCCAACAGATATGTATTAACTTCTTCATCTAAAGCACTGTATAAGAGTGTGGATTTTTTTAGAGACCCCCTATTTCTTATCTAGGAAGGCAAACCTATGCCAGATTTCATTTCGAACTGTTCTGAGCTCTCTGTGCTTATGATTTATATGCTTTGCTGCTAAACTTGCTTATGTCACCTTTTCTGTATTTTGCTGATGAATTCTTATATAAAGCATTGTAAAGAGAATCTTTGTGTGTCATTTTTATAACAATGCTTTCCTAACTAAAGAGACAGTTCCAGTCAGGGAATGCCAGAGTCTATTTCAGGACTACACCGCTCCCGTTTCTAGATGTTGGTGTATCCTATGATGATTAGATTTGATATATTTGATATAGATTTCTGCACTATCACTGGTGTCTATATATATGTATGTATATATATATATTGTTCACCAACCACCACTGCGCTTGAGATGGCACACTCGCTGATCTATACCTTTCGGTTTGGTTTGCCTCCGGGAGCCCGCCCGAGGTTCCTTCACTTGAATTCTCCACTCCCGACGCGTTTCGAGGCAGCAAACGCCTCTTAATCATGGGATTACACAAAGGCACAAATTCTATCACCAGGTCGTCACTTTCTTTTATTGGTCCAGTGAAACCGCCCTCAGTGGGCGTGGCTTGCGATGTTACGTGTTGCATTTGGGGAAATGCAGTCCGTTGCCGGTGATATACACTCCCTTCAGTAGGCTCCATGCCTTTGTGTACATATTATTAAAATTGTAATTCCTTCAGTAGGACGGAAAGTTCATGGGCAGGCATTCTCTCGCATAGTTCAGCGTGCCGTCCGGGGATCGGATGTCCTTCTCCACAGCCTTCTCATGACAAATGAGAATGGTGCTCATCTCCCACGGCCCTGGCCGCCGTGCCTCATATTGTTCACCAACCACCACTGCGCTTGAGATGGCACACTCGCTGATCTATACCTTTCGGTTTGGTTTGCCTCCGGGAGCCCGCCCGTGTTCCTTCACTTGAATACTCCACTCCCGACGCGTTTCGAGGCAGCAAACGCCTCTTAATCATGGGATTACACAAAGGCACAAATTCTATCACCAGGTCGTCACTTTCTTTTATTGGTCCAGTGAAACCGCCCTCAGTGGGCGTGGCTTGTGATGTTACGTGTTGCATTTGGGGAAATGCAGTCCGTTGCCGGTGATATACACTCCCTTCAGTAGGCTCCATGCCTTTGTGTACATATTATTAAAATTGTAATTCCTTCAGTAGGACGGAAAGTTCATGGGCAGGCATTCTCTCGCATAGTTCAGCGTGCCGTCCGGGGATCGGATGTCCTTCTCCACAGCCTTCTCATGACAAACGAGAATGGTGCTCATCTCCCACGGCCCTGGCCGCCGTGCCTCATATTGTTCACCAACCACCACTGCGCTTGAGATGGCACACTCGCTGATCTATACCTTTCGGTTTGGTTTGCCTCCGGGAGCCCGCCCGTGTTCCTTCACTTGAATACTCCACTCCCGACGCGTTTCGAGGCAGCAAACGCCTCTTAATCATGGGATTACACAAAGGCACAAATTCTATCACCAGGTCGTCACTTTCTTTTATTGGTCCAGGCAACGGACTGCATTTGTGCCTTTGTGTAATCCCATGATTAAGAGGCGTTTGCTGCCTCGAAACGTGTCGGGAGTGGAGTATTCTAGTGAAGGAACACGGGCGGGCTCCCGGAGGCAAACCAAACCGAAAGGTATAGATCAGCGAGTGTGCCATCTCAAGCGCAGTGGTGGTTGGTGAACAATATGAGGCATGGCGCCAGGGCCGTGGGAGATGAGCACCATTCTCGTTTGTCATGAGAAGGCTGTGGACAAGGACATCCGATCCCCGGACGGCACGCTGAACTATGCGAGAGAATGCCTGCCCATGAACTTTCCGTCCTACTGAAGGAATTACAATTTTAATAATATGTACACAAAGGCATGGAGCCTACTGAAGGGAGTGTATATCACCGGCAACGGACTGCATTTCCCCAAATGCAACACGTAACATCACAAGCCACGCCCACTGAGGGCGGTTTCACTGGACCAATAAAAGAAAGTGACGACCTGGTGATAGAATTTGTGCCTTTGTGTAATCCCATGATTAAGAGGCGTTTGCTGCCTCGAAACGTGTCGGGAGTGGAGTATTCAAGTGAAGGAACATGGGCGGGCTCCCAGAGGCAAACCAAACCGAAAGGTATAGATCAGCGAGTGTGCCATCTCAAGCGCAGTGGTGGTTGGTGAACAGTATATATACATATATATATATATATATATATATATATATATATATATAGATATATATATTTATATTTATATATATTTTTTCACTGAAAAAACCATAGGTTTCAGGGGCGTTATAGTTAGCTGGACATTTAACTCGTACAGAACCATTGAAATTCCCCTGTTATAGTTAGTTCACCTAACTATAAATCACGCGCCCGCAATGCACTGCTGATGACGTCACATATTACATCACTCATGACATGGTCAGTGACATCACTGATGACATCTCAAATTACATCACTGATGACATCATCCAGTCAATGTTTTTTTTTCTGAAAATTGAATATGTTTTATATATGTATAGCTCAAGGTCGATGAAAGAATAAACGGGTATATAAATGCCTAAATGGATGTTTATTTTTGTAAAATTGATTGTATAACGGACTGATTAAGTGTATCTTAGTGAATACAGGGGTTAGTGAGTAATGTTTAAATATGTAAATATTTGTATTAGTCTCTCACCTTGTGTGTAAGTGCATGCATGGGTTGGTGAATAGCTACATGAGTGTCCATATAGGTTATTACTTGGTTTTTCGAGTATCAGCATGAGTCTCTGAGTATCTGTATGGTTCAGCCGGGGTATTACTTAGTGCATACAAGCATGAATGAGTGAGTCACTGTTTGTATGTGTTGAAGACAGTATGTGTGCATGACTGTATGGGTGGATGAGTGTGTGTATGGGTGTGTTGGTGAGTGAATGACTGTCTCAATGGTGTCTTTATATTTAACTACATATATTTTCAACTAGTATATGTGAGTATTGGTGTATATAAGTGAATATATGTGAGAGTGAGAGATTGGAAGAGTTCCTGTATGAATAAGTATGTGTTTCTATAAGTGATTGTTCAAAAGACTAAGCATGTGTAAGTTTCTGTAGAAGTAAGTGTGGTGGTGTGTGTATAACTGTATATGCGAGTAAATGGATGTTTGATTCTTTATTAGCATGAGTGACTATGTGTGTGAGTAACTCTATGGATGAGTGGCGGTGTGTGTAACAGGATGCATAGGTGTAGGAGTACATATGATGAGTGGGCACATGTATAAGTGACTATACAGGACTGTTGGTGAATGAGTGGATGTGTGTGTTGATCTTAGAATTACTGAATAGGTTGTTTTTAGTGGTATTGGTATTTCAATTGTTTTGAAAATTGCAGTTTCTATTTTTGTATGTGTGTATCAAATGTTATATTAGGGTGAGAGGAGGTCTGCCACTCTATCACAAGGATGATGCCATCAGTGATGTCATTTGAGATGTCATCAGTGATGTCATGAGTGATGTCACTGACCATGTCATGAGTGATGTAATATGTGACATCATCAGCAGTGCATTGCGGGCGCTTGAGTTATAGTTAGCTGAACTAACTATAACAGGGGAATTTCAATGGTTTTGTACGAGTGAAATGTCCAGCTAACTATAACGCCCCTAAAACTTATGGTTTTTTCAGTGAATTTCTAAGGTGTTTTAAATGCCAATTCCCAACTATAAGGTGCCTGAAACCTATGGTTGCTTCAGTGAATTTCAAAGGTTTTTTAAATGATCATTTCTAACTTTACCGTGACTGAAACCTATGGTTTTTAAGTGAATGTCAAAGATGTTTTAAATGCTAGTTTCTAACAATGCCTATAGAGGTAAGAGATGTGAAGAAAGAAGAAAAAACAGACAGAAAGAAAAATAAATGAAATGCAGAAAGAAGCAACAGAAGTCCTCCAAGCCGAAGAAAAGTGCAGGAAGAAGGAAACCATGCCGAAAGAACAAACAGAGGAGCAGAAAGAAGCCTTGTTGCAAAATCATCCTGTCCCCTCAACTTTTTCATACCGATACTGGTGGTAACTGAGTCTGACTAACCCGTCCTAGAGCCACTGCTATGTTAAAAGACACTTAGAATATACAGTGAAAACACCTACATACACTAGGGAATACTATGCTTTGGGGTCCCCCTGTGATTCTCTAAGAAATAGAGAGGGGTCCAACACACCAAAGGGGCAGGACACACAAAAGACTTTAAGGTCTAGAAAAAACTCCCTTTGTGGTATTGTCTTAGCATTCCAATCATACACTCACAGCACAGGCTCCACTCAAGACACACAGGGTCAGTATTTCAGTTGCCAGAAAGTCGAAATGTGAATGCAATGTTAAAAAAAAATGTGTTGGATTTTATTAGATTGGTTCACAGAAAATATACAATTTTTATCATTAATAACAAACCATAGTTATACACATTAAAAATAGGCCAAAATGCTGGCCTACTTATAGGAGAACAAATTCCTATGACGTGTTGAAATATTCATGCTAATGTGCTTTTCTTGTCCCGATCATTGATCTATTTACACTGTGATTTTTCATTTTACAAACTTTAATGTGTATAACCCTCAGGATTAAAGGGGAATTATTTCCCCAACTTAAAACCCGCCACAGGGCGTGTTTGCACACGTCACCCCAGGCCCCGTCTCCTCCCTTCCCACCTGTGTAAAAATGCCCTGTGCCCATTTTAAGTTGGGAGATTAAGTCCCCTTGAATCCTGAGGGTCCCTAGGGTCCAACTAGCCCACTAGGTACCTTCAGTAAGCTCTGTTGCAGTGAGGTGTAAAAAGGGGCATGGCCTGGACCACCTCTCTGCAACGCAGCGCAGTGGCGCTTACTGGAAGCACCTGGTGGGCTAGTTGGCCCCCAGGGGCCCTCAGGATTGAAGAGGAATTATTTCCCCAACTTCAAAAGCGCCACAGGGCGTGTATGCACACGTCACCCCAGGCCCCATCCCCTCCCTTCACCACTGTGTAAACACGTCCTGAGGCTGTTTTAAGTTGCGAGATTAAGTTCTCTTAAACCCTGAGGGTCCCTAGGGTCCAACTAGCCCGCTAGGTACCTCCAGTAAGCGGTGTGAAAAGGGGCGTGGCCTCTGAACACCTCTCTACAACGCAGCTCCGTGGCGCATACTGGAGGTACCTGGTGGGCTAGTTGGCCCCCAGGGACCCTCAGTATTGAAGGGGAATTAGTTCCCCAACTTACAATTCGCCAAGGGGTACGTTTGCACAATGGTGAAGGAAGGGGGCGGGCCTGAGGTGACATGTCTCCAAACATGCCCTGTGGCGCGTTTTAAGTTGGGGAATTATTTCCTCTTCAATCCTGAGGGTCCCTGGGGGCCAACTAGCCCACCAGGTACCTCCAGTATGCGCCAAGGAGCTGCGTTGCAGAGAGGTGTTCAGAGGCCACCCCCCTTTTTACAACACTCTGCAACGCAGCTCCGTGGCACTTACTGGAGGTAGCTGGTGGGCTAGTTGGCCCCCAGGGGACCTCAAGATTGAAAAGGAATTAATTCTCCAACTTAAAATGCGCCACAGAGCGTGTTTGCACACATGTCACTTTAGGCCCCGCCCCCTCCCTTCACCACTGTGCAAATGCGCCACATGGTGCATTTTAAGTTGGGGGATTAAATCCCCTTGAATCCTGAGGGTCCCTGGGGTGCAACTCGCCCACCAGGTACCTCCATTAAGCGCCACAGAGCTGCGTTGCAGAGAGATGTTAAAAAGGGGCGTGGCCTCTGAACACCTCTCTGCAGTATTCAAGGGGAATTAGTTCCCCATCTGCAAACGCGCTAGGGGGTGCATTTGCAGAGTGCTGCAGGGAGGGGTTGGGGCCTCCGGCGTGATGCCGGTCTTTTTTCTTAAATTTCTTTTTTTTTGAAGGGGGGCGGTGTGGCCCCCCTTCTTTTCGTATTTTATTGGCGCCTATTTTATATATTTTTTTTAAAAATGGAAGGAGACCGCGTGGCCCCCCTCCAGAGGCCATAATTAGCCCCGGGGACCCCATCCCCCGGGGAAATGGCCATTTTTTTGTTTTTTTTATTTGGAGGGGGGTTGCGTTGCCCCCCTCCTCAGGCCATTTATGGCCCCGGGGACCCCATCCCCATCCCCCGGGGCCGGCCTTTGTTTTTTTTCAAATTTATTTATTTTTAATTTTTGAGGAGGGGGGCCGCATGGCCCCCTTTCCGGGCCACTTCTAGCCCCAGGTACCCCATCCCCCGGGGCTGGCCTTCTCCGTTGGGGATCGTGGAGGGGTCCCTAATCCCCCCACAGTCCCACCGGCTCCCCGCCTCCTGCGGGAGACGGCATTTCTTTTCTACATGGGGAGCTGTTGCAGATCCCTGTGTGGATAAGCAATCGGCTTTGGTTTTTTGGAAGAGAGAGCAGGTTTCCTGCTCTCTCTTCCAAAAACCCAGGCTCCCGCCCTGCCATTGCAAACAGCATTGTCCCGGGGGTGGGCACCCCAGGACACTGCAGGAGCTGGCCCTGGGTGTGGCGGTCCCCAGGGCCATCAAGGGCTCCAGGAGGGGGGCCGCACGGACTCCCTCCCAACATTTGCAAAGCCCCGGGGGTGGTGGTCCCGAGGGCTTGGGGGTTCGTCACAGACCCCCCATTTTCAATAATTAGAGCCCATGGGATGTGGCGGTCCCCGGGGCGTGGGGGGGTTCGAGCCCCCCACAAAGGTAGTTAATTAATTTATCAAAAAAGCCCTGGGGGGGTGGCGGTCCCCGGGGCTGCGGGGGAGTCAGTTGCCTCCCCGTCAATATTTTATGAAAGCCACGGGGGTGGTGGTCCCCGGGGCTTGGGGGGCCTCTGAGCCCCCCCACTAATTTATTATACAAGCCCCGGGGCTGGATATAAACATTGCCCCCGAGCCTTGGCCCACCCAGGGGCTAATTAATAAGGAAGCACGGGAGGTCGCGCTTTGTTTTTTCTTTTTCACAGCTGGATCCACGTATCCTCTGCGCATCCCAAGATGCTGCCAACACTTCCTGGTTTGGAGTGTTGACAGCCAATTAGCATGAAGCTTGTGATCGGGAAGGTGAGCGGATCCTGCGCGCCTCTATATATCGATATTTTTAAAATTTTTATTTTCTCAGCAACTACTGAACGGATTTACACCATTAAACAAAAAGAGTTCTTTCTGAACCAAGGGCTACCTTTTTGCCAACTTTGGTGTAATTCCGTTCAACAGTTTAGGCTGTAGCTGTGTCTAAAGTTTCCTATGGAAAATTGCATGGGGAAAACACGTGTTGGGACCCCCCTTTTTTTGCAGCCCCCGCTTGCCAAATCACCCCGAAACTTGCAAGATAGGAGCGGACCAGAGCGCCCCACGAGTTTGGAAAATTTCGCGAAGATTCGTCAATCGGCGCCAAAGTTATTGGGAATAGAATGTTGCGATTTTCCTATGGTAACTGGGTCCTAACTATAACTACCTACTGGCGACCGCCAATAGGCAATATATATATATATATATATATTTTTGTATTTCAAATTGCTCTCGCTACAAAGAATCACTCCACAGCAGTAGGTATGCACGCATCCCTTTAATGGTTTCTTGAAGGTCACATTGCATCCGTAATTCACAGCCTTTCACCAACGCGTTTCAGAGCCGTCCGCTCTTTCTTCAGGGTGTGGTGGCTAATTGCAATCATTTCCGGCTTGCCTTACAGTCCTTTTCAAGTGTCTCTGATTGGTCATGAAGCGCTTAGTAGCGTCATGCAGTATGGGACTTGTAGTTTTATTTTTAGCCAATGTTAACTCACAGTGGAGGTCGCAGATTTGCCATCAAATTATTAAAAGGGTCCTAATGATTAGTGAATTCATCAGGATTTGAAGGCACACAGTGTGCCCCGGTATGCTCTGTTTCCTTCCCAGTGTGAAGAAACTGCTGCGCCGTTTTCTCAACAGGCAAGGTTCCTGCTGACACAGTCCCACTCCTCCAAACTCCTTCCTGCTTGATTGGGCGGTGCTCCTTTCGCGACTGAAGCCGTCGCGTTTAATTTTGTATTTCAAATTGCTCTCGCTACAAAGAATCACTCCACAGCAGTAGGTATGCACGCATCCCTTTAATGGTTTCTTGAAGGTCACATTGCATCCGTAATTCACAGCCTTTCACCAACGCGTTTCAGAGCCGTCCGCTCTTTCTTCAGGGTGTGGTGGCTAATTGCAATCATTTCCGGCTTGCCTTACAGTCCTTTTCAAGTGTCTCTGATTGGTCATGAAGCGCTTAGTAGCGTCATGCAGTATGGGACTTGTAGTTTTATTTTTAGCCAATGTTAACTCACAGTGGAGGTCGCAGATTTGCCATCAAATTATTAAAAGGGTCCTAATGATTAGTGAATTCATCAGGATTTGAAGGCACACAGTGTGCCCCGGTATGCTCTGTTTCCTTCCCAGTGTGAAGAAACTGCTGCGCCGTTTTCTCAACAGGCAAGGTTCCTGCTGACACAGTCCCACTCCTCCAAACTCCTTCCTGCTTGATTGGGCGGTGCTCCTTTCGCGACTGAAGCCGTCGCGTTTAATTTTGTATTTCAAATTGCTCTCGCTACAAAGAATCACTCCACAGCAGTAGGTATGCACGCATCCCTTTAATGGTTTCTTGAAGGTCACATTGCATCCGTAATTCACAGCCTTTCACCAACGCGTTTCAGAGCCGTCCGCTCTTTCTTCAGGGTGTGGTGGCTAATTGCAATCATTTCCGGCTTGCCTTACAGTCCTTTTCAAGTGTCTCTGATTGGTCATGAAGCGCTTAGTAGCGTCATGCAGTATGGGACTTGTAGTTTTATTTTTAGCCAATGTTAACTCACATATATATATTCACTGAAAAAAACCATAGGTTTCAGGCCTTATATAGTTAGGAATTAGCATTTAAAAAACCTTTAAAATTCACTCAAAAAACTTTAAGTTTTAGGGGTGTTATAGTTAGCTGGACAATTCACTCATACAAAACCATTGAAATTGCTCCTATATAGTTAGTTGTACTAACTATATTTCGCGCACCCGCAATCCACTGCTGATGATGTCACATATTACATCATTCATGACATGGTCAGTGACATCACTGATGACATCTCAAATGACATCACTGATGACATCACTGATGACATAACCAGTGAATGTGGTTTGCTTCGTTATTTAAATATGCATTATATATATAGCAATTTGCATTGAGGAATGAGTGGATATATAAAAATAAATATTTGGATGGAGGATTTAGTAGCAGTGTAATTGACTGTTTACTTGACCAATTTATAGTGTCTCACTAAATATAGTGGATAGTGACTAAACTGTTTGAATATCTGTATCACTCTGTCAGTTGTTGTGTAAACTGTTTCTCCAGTTGGTTACTAGCTATGTGAAAGTCTGTATTAGTTATTGATTAGTTAACTGAGTATTTGTATGGGAGAGTGAATGTGTGTATGGTTCGGTGAGGGATGTGTGACTGCCCAAAGATGTGTGAATAGTTGATTCACTAGATATATGAAGTTAAAACTACATGTTCTAACAGTTGTTTAGGTGAGTGAATATCTTTATGGGTGTGGTGATGAGCAAATATATTTCTCAATGGTACATGTCCAACAAACTAGAAAAATAAAAGGCAGTGTATGTGTCAGTTGTTGTATATAAATAAGTATACATAAGACTCAATGATTGTGTGAGTGACTGTATGGATAACTTTATACTTGTAATAATGATTTTATAATTCACTAAGTATGACTTACTATCTGGATGAATAGATGAAGTTGTGTTTGTATAAGTGTGTAGCTAAATAAATATGTAAGTATGATCCATTGTTTGCATAAGTGAGTATGATGACTTCATATGTGAATAGGATGTGTGCTGGTGTGTAATGTCGATTTAGGTGTATAAGTATTTTTGATAGTGTTCTATTGTTCATTGACAGCATGTATGAGTGAATCTACAGGTAAGTGATTAGATGTGTGTATACATCTATGAATCACTGAGTGGGTTTTTAGATACTTGTATTTCTGTAACAATGGATTCAAATATGATACTCTGTATTTTATAGAGTGATGAAAGATTTTACTAGTGTATGAAAAGGTGTATGTGATTGTCACGTGGATGATGTCTTCAGTGATGTCATTTGAGATGTCATCAGTGATGTCACTGACCATGTCATGAATGATGTAATATGTGACATCATCAGCAGTGGATTGCGGGTGCGCGAAATATAGTTAGTACAACTAACTATATAGGAGCAATTTCAATGGTTTTGTATGAGTGAAATGTCCGGCTAACTATAACACGCCTAAAACTTAAAGTTTTTTGAGTGAATGTTAAAGGTTTTTTAAATGCTAATTCCTAACTATATAAGGCCTGAAACCTATGGTTTTTTCAGTGAATTTCAAAGGTTTTTTAAATGCTAATTCCTAACTATATAAGGCCTGAAACCTATGGTTTTTTCAGTGAATTTGCAAGGTTTTTTAAATGCTAATTCCTAACTATATAATGCCTGAAAGCCCACCAGGAATCTCCAGTATGCGCCAGGGGACTGCATTGCAGAGAGTTGTAAAGAAGCCACGCCCCTTTTTACACCTCTCTGCAACGCAGCCCCCGTGCATGTTTGAAGAGGGGGAACAAATTCCCCTTGCATACTGGGTGCCCCTGGGGGCCAACTAGCCCACCTGATACATCCAGTATGCGCCAGGGGGCTGCATTGCAGAGGTGTAATGAGGCTATACCCCTTGTTACACCTCTCTGCAACGCAGCCCCCTGGCGCGTTTGCAGAGGGGGAACTAATTTCCCTTGCATACTAGGGGTCCCTGGGGGCCAATAGCCCACCTGGAACCTTCAGTATGCGTGAGGGGGCTGCATTGCACAGAGGTGTAATGAGGCTATGCCCCTTTTTACACCTCTCTGCAACGCAGGCCACTGGCGCGTTTGCAGAGGGGGATTAATTCCCCTTGCATACTGGGGGTCCCTGGGTCATATCTGCCCAAACGCCGATATTCCGAACGATTGAAAATGACTTTTCTTGAGAAACATTTGGATTTGGATTATCATGTCCTATACTTTGGAATTTTTGAAAGACTGACTTTGAGGATGCTATAAATTACTCAAGTCTGCCCGAATTGTGTGGGTAAAATTGATACCTAGTCACTTTGAATAAGAATGTACTTACGTCTCGTCTAACATTTGGAAGAAATATCTAGTCATATGACAACAGGATACCAACATAACTTGAAGGAAATAAGAACGCCCTGAAGAAGTTCTGTTGTACAGAACGAAATGCGTCGGCTGGCTGTGGTACATAAACTTAAGGAAAATAAAAGCATTTGAATATACACCAAGATTCAGCGCTTCAATAAGGACTCTAAGTGATATGATTTGATTGGACTTATTGTGCAAGTGGTGCTGTGCCAAACTTTGGAATATTCACCACTACTCTCTACTACTTACTCTCTACTACTCCACTACTCTCTAATACTCACTCTCTACTACTCATTCTATACTACTCTACTACTCTCTACTACTCTCTCTCTACTACTCACGCACTACTACTCACTATCTACTACTCTCTACTATTCACTCTCTACTACTCTCTACTCTCTACTACTCACTCTCTACTACTCTCTCTCTCTACTACTCCCTCTTTACTACTCACTCTACTACTCTCTACTACTCACTCTCTACTTCCCACTCTCTACTACTCTCTACTACTCACTCTCTACTACTCTCTCTCTGCTACTCTCTACTACTCACTCTCTACTACTCAATCTCTACTACTCACTCTCTACTACTCACTCTCTACTACTCACTCTCTACTACTCTCTACTACTCACTCTCTCCTACTCTACTACTCACTTTCTACTACTCACTGTCTACTACTCTCTACTACTCACTCTCTACTACTCTCTCTCTACTACTCTCTACTACTCACTGTACTACTCACTCTCTACTACTCTCTACTATTCTCTCTCTCTGCTACTCACTCTCTACTACTCTCTACTACTCACTCTCTACTGCTCTCTACTACTCACTCTTTACTACTCTCTACTACTCACTCTCTACTGCTCTCTACTACTCACTCTACTACCTACTCTCTACTACTCACTCTCTACTACTCACTCTACTACTCTCTACTACTCACTCTACTATTCACTCTACTATTCTCTACTACTCACTCTCTGCTACTCGCTCTACTGCTCTCTACTACTCTCTACTACTCACTCTCTACTCTCTATTACTCACTCTCTACTCTCTACCTCTCTACCTCTCTCTACTTCTCTCTCTACTAGTCTATACCTCTCTACCTCTACCTCTCTACCTCTACACCTCTCTCTGCACGCACATATATACACATATATATATGCATATGCATTTATATATATGTATGTGTATATTACCTACTGGCGGTCGCCAGTAGGTATATATAGTTAGGATTTTTTCTCTATGGGATTTTTGAAAATTCTATGTCTAATAACTTTGGCGTTTGTGGGCGGAATTGGCTGAAATTTTCAGGAAAATGGCACATTTTGTTTCTGAGCAGCCGTTGAAAATTTGGGGGGGGTTCGTCAAGGGGGGGCCGAGAAAAAAGGGGGGTCCCAAAACGTGTTTTTAACATTGAGTTTTCCATAGGGCGGTTGGCCTCACTTTTAGCCCGAACGGCTGAATGGATTTGCACGAAACTTGGCAAAATTGTAGGGACTGGTAGCCTGATGTGCCTTTTGTAGGTCTCAATATATGTGCTCCAGTGGATTTTGAGAAATTAACGTTTAAAAAAAGATATATATCTGTAAGAGCGGACCTGGCAGCGTCCCAGGACGCGTACTTTTCGCGCAACGGAGCTTTGTGAAGCGAAGCTGATTGGTTCTCCGGCGTCTGTCAACATTCCAAAAAGTCCGTAGCGGCCGCCATCTTGTCTCTCGGTAGGATCGAGAGACAAGAGGAGGTCAAAACAAAGGGGGAAATAACTATAAGGGGGCATAGTAGATCCTCGCTGACCCCCTAGGTTTGATGTGGAGGTTTTAAAAGGGCCCCGCGGGGCAAAAAAAAAACAAAATAATAATAATCGAACGGCTGAATGGATTTGCACGAAACTTGGCAAAATATTAGGGACTGGTAGCCCGATGTGCCTTTGCTAGGTCTCAATATATGTGCTCCAGTGGATTTTGAGAAATTAACGTTCAAAAAAAGATATATATCTGTAACAGCGCTCCGCTTCGCGTACTTTTCGCGTTACGGAGCTTTGCGAAGCTGATTGGTTCTCCGGCGTCTGTCAACATTCCAAACAGTCCGTAGCGGCCGCCATCTTGTCTCTCGGTAGGATTGAGAGATAAGAGGAGGCCAAAGCGAAGGGGGAAATGACCATAAGGGGGCATAGTAGATCCTTCCTGACCTCTTAGGTTTGATGTACCATTTTGCCAAGTTTGGTGTAATTCCGTTCAGCCATTCAGGCTGTAGACGTATGTAAATGTCCTATGGAAAATTGCATGGGGAAAACACATTTGAAAGTGTTGAAATTTAGAACCAATTAAAATGTTACTTTGGTTTTGTATTTGTGTGTGATGAAAGTTAATTGGTTATGTATATATGTCAAATGAGAGGAAACCACAGCCATTTTGTGATACTACTGTCTGAGGTACATTTGTGAGGAATTTTTGGTGGTGAATTTCTGGTGTTTGATTTACACAGTACTAACACTTCTGCTACTTTTAAAAAGGTGAGTTGTTAATTTGTAAGGGGAACTATGTTGTACACTTGAAGATAATTTGAAAAATGTTTTCTGTTATTTATTTGCAGTCCTTCTGTTATACTAAATACTTGATAAAGTTAGTTTTATATTATGTATTACTAAAAACGATAAATGAAAGTGATTATTTTTTTCTGCAATTTACAGCAAGCAATTTCAAAATAAAATGGCTCACAATGAAGAGACCGTGGCAATTTCTTTTGAATTGTCCACTACATTGATTGAAATTGAGAGCACCAATAATGAAATATTGTCACAAGGAGGACATGACTTGTATGATTCCATTAGATTGATTGAAATGGACAGCACCAAGAATGAAATATTGTCACAAGGAGATGACTTGAATGATTCCACTACATTGATTGAAATTGAGAGCACCAATAATGAAATATTGTCACAAGGAGGAGATGACTTGTATGATTCCATTAGATTGATTGAAATGGACAGCACCAATAATGAAATATTGTCACAAGGAGGAGATGACTTGAATGATTCCACTACATTGATTGAAATTGAGAGCACCAATAATGAAATATTGTCACGAGGAGATGACTTGAATGATTCCACTACATTGATTGAAATTGACAGCACCAATAATGAAATATTGTCACAAGGAGGAGATGACTTGAATGATTTTTTTGATCAATCTCTTGATGGCGAATTTATCGAGTGTTTGGAGACCATAGAGTTACAAGAATCATCATTGGAGACTTTTAATGAGGACATTGCTGATGAGGACATGTTACTAGTTCTTTCAAATTTAGAAAATTCTGAAGAATAAATTTATATTTAGAAATCAAAAATTGTTTGAGACATTATTCATTTTTATTTTTAATTTATGAGGTTGTAGCGAAGTGATTGTAGTATAAAATGAGACTTATAGTATAGAGTGCAACATTTTTATGTTACATGGTAAGTTTACTCATATTTACTTCCCTTCTGCCACTATATTATCTCCAATGTGTATTTGACATCTCTTCTTCATCTCCGGCCTCCTTTCTCTCACTGTGTGTCTCCGATGCATCTTATCGCTGCTATTTTGTGTAATTACAGAAGAGAGTAAAATAAAATAGTTCGGAACGTGAAAAGGGGGCAAAGTAGAGTACTCCTCACCCCCTAGGCCTTTTTAGGCGGTCCCAAAAGGATCAGTTTCTGCTTTCCTGAGAGATTATGGTATGAGTTCCATATACCACAATAACTTGCATTACAACATGCAAGATATCTATCTCCTATTACCAACTTTTGGAGATATTCGCGCTAAGCGCGAATATCTCCAAAAAGTAACACCTGCCCTGAGCAGTTCTTAGCCATGTTATCCAATGGGAGGTGGATAACATGGCTAAGAGCATTAGCTCGGTAATGCATGAATATCGCTGAGTTTTTAGCGATATTCATGCATTGCGGCCGTTTATTATCGCATTTGCGATAAACCTTGATAATAGCAAGGTTTATCTTCGATAATTTCTGACGATGCTTAGTGGTAAAAAATTGGTTGGTAAGCATTGTTAGCGATAAATATCGCTTAACTTTGGTAATATGCCCCAACGTCTGTTAACGTTCGATTCGAAGGAAATGAGGAAGTGTTGAAAAACATTGTCTGCGCCATCTTGCCTTTTTTGAAATGCCACACTTTTGTCGTGCACGGCAGCCATTTTAGATGTCTTGACCAGACCCACTCTCTGCACGCTGTCGATTCGTAGCATGGCTCCTCACCCACGCAAGCATCTTCCCTAGGCACTGGTCACCACCGCTCTCTGTCTTATGCATGGGTAATAAACCTCCCCCCATCTGCGCTGCTCTTCCCTGAGAATCACACTCTGTGCCCGCCCGACACCTCCCTTTCGCCCTATTCACTACCACACCCTCTGACACTCCTCTTTCTCTGTGTCCGATTGTCCAGGCTATCAGCTAGCCCTGCAGATGTAGTTTATGGCCCCAGCTGTAAAGAATCACCCCTCTTCAAAGGAGTTATAGTAGATCAAGGCCCACACCCGATGAGATCCGTCACACCACACGTGTTCCTACTATCTGAAAACCATCCTGTATTGTGATTGGGGAGGGGACCGAGCCTGAAGCGGAAGATTCCAGGAATGACTCTTTGTACATCAAAGTTTTTACAATTATGTGTCACATTAAAAATATATAGCACTCCAACAAAGTAGTAGGAATATAAAACTTTAATAACATATAAATATATACAAGAAAACAAAAACAGTAAAAACATTTAAACAACGAAGAGACCGTGGCAATTTCTTTTGAATTATCCAATAGATTTATTGAAATTGACAGCACCAATAATGAAATATTCTTGTCAGTAGCGGTCTGTTGTGCGAATAGTTCCAAGGCAGCAGAACGCGCTGAAATCTAGATGGCACGAAAGTGATGTCTAGTAAGTTGCCGCCCAGCAAAAAACGGCGTGGGGCGCCGCGGGGGTGAGTGAGTCCAGTAGGCACCACAGCTATTCTTACCGGCATTGCAGAATTACTGCTGGGGACAATGCCTGTGCTGTAGCAGGGTCACAGCAGAAACAAAAAGGATTCTGTTGAAGATGTTGTTGGTTTTCAATTTGAAAACAGTTCTGGTGTCAACTGCTATGCTAATGTAGTGGTTAATGTTTTGTTTTCTCTAGAAAATGTAAAAGAGGGGGAGGCAGTCCAAAGTTCCGTTAAAAGGGCAAAGGAAAGGATCGGTGGTTTGAACTATCAGTCAAAAAGGGGAGGGGGTGCAATAATTTTTCCTACCGGGTCACACTGTGCTTTCACCGGAAGTGAGGTCTGCAGGATTCTAGTAATTCAAAGTGAGGCTGGCGCCAGCATGGGAGCGCCGACGTCCCGCGGATACAGTTTCGTCACTCCACGGGCGATCATGGCAGTCATTCCCCATCGGGGGTCGGAGACTCCCGCGGCTCCTCTAGAATCTTCAAGGTCGTGGAGGACTACGGTGGTGGAGTCAACCAGTGACCGAGCCATTTCTTTATGCTGGGCCCGCTTTTGCCAGGTCGACCGCCATTTTGAGAGTTCGGCAGCTACCGGCGATCGCGGGGTCACATGAGCGGACGGGCTCCACCCTGCCGGGTGAGACGTTGCAGCATGGCCACAGTGGAAGAACCCTTTTCCGGGCGCCTGGAGTGCTGAGGGTGCAGCTGGGAAGCCTCCACCTGGGGAGGCGGGAGAGGCCTGTTCGCACCGTCTCTCCCTCCCAGTGCACCCCACGGCGTCTCGCTTGAGATTTGTTATGGCCGGACCAGGCGATGAGGACGAGGGGGGGGGGTCGGAGGCATGTGCAAGACATCCCCCCCCAGTGTTGTCGCAGCCATTATAAAAGAAAGAAGTGTCCCGTCCGTCTTCGGGCCGGGCTTCCGGTGGATGTCGGCCGGACGCCCCTGGCTCTGGCCCCATGAACGGGTTTCTTGGTTTATCGGCTGCAGCCGGATCCCGTCGGCCTCGGCCCCCCGACCGTTGGTGGTCGGACCGGAAGAGCATGTGGCGGGACTATCTGCAACTCTCAAGGGCCACCGCGGCCGGACTGGGAGAGAGAGGGGAGGGTCGAGGAGACATTCCCCCCCCCTGCAACTGTTCAGCGTTGTAAAGGCAATCCCCTGGCCGGGTCCCGCTGGCCTCGGCCTCTCCTCCGGCTACACCCTACGTTAGGATCTCCTGGCCGAGGCGTGGCAGCAGGACCTGCCTTATATGGGCTGCTCCCGGCTGGGCGTAGCCGGAACCCTGCCCCACCTTGGAAGTTTCCAGAGTGGGGGTGGATGTTCTACTGACTTGCATTTTCCCTAGTCTATCGATTTTTTTGGCGTGGCAGGCGGTGGGACAGCGAGGGGTGATTTGGTTTCTCTTACTGTTTTTCTGGTCTCTCACCACTGGCATATTTTAACGTTTTCTTGTTTCTAGGACATTAATAGGTTTTATCATTACGTTATGTTATCGTTTCTTTGTTCGTTGTTTAATAAAAGTTCATGTTCATCAGTGGCCTACTGATTTTCGTTTTCCTATTTTTTTCTTTCCAGGTTGTTTCATGGTAAAGTTTCTGTTAACAGGATACAGTGATCACTTCGTTATTATTGCATATGTCCTTTTCACTAGGGGTGCTCTCTGGTCGGGCCAGATGACGTATCTCTAGTAAATGGTCCGGGTGAAAAAGGTGCATCAATCAGTGGGGAGTAGATAGGCATGACAGATTACAACGGGGGAGAACGGTCCGCATTACGTACCCTTTCACTACTTGCAAAGATTTTCCTACGTTTATTTGCAAACAGGGAATACCTCCAAAAAGAACTAATTCCCAAACAGTCAATGTTCGGACAATCAATCAATCAATGAGGAATGAAATAGGTACGACGTGTTAAAGGCTTGCGTTACCTACCCTTCACTATCTGCAAAGGGAGAGAGAATATTCCTATTCTTCCTCGTTTGCAGGTAGAGAAGATTCTTAAGAGAATTAACTTCGAACAATTCAATGCTCGATTGAAACAATCAACAAGGGGTACTGTGAACACAAATGAACGCCGCTTATATACATACGCATTGCTATTTTCAACAGGTTGTTCCTAATGTTTCTATTTTAGCGAGGTCAAAAAGAGATCCCATTAGTGGCCTACTGATTTTGCTCGATTCCTTTTGTTTTTTTACACGATTTTTCGCTATCTGCAAAGACTAAACAGAGTATTGCGACTCTGTGCTTGTTTGTAAATAGAGAATGAACCAAAGAGAACAATCAATCAAATGGAGAGAGAAGCAGGCACGACGGATTACAAAGGGGGCAAAGGGCTGCGTTAACTACCCTTCACTATCTGCAAAGAGAGAGTACTCCTAATAGAAATGAGGGGTGGGGGGCAGCATTCAAAGCAGATCAGTGTGCATAAACACGAAAATGTTTTTACTTACCACGTACTTGACATTCGACAGCTTATGATATTTGCTATTAAAAAACCATTGAAATTCACTGAAAAAACCATAGGTTATAGACCATATATAGTTAGGAATTAGCATTTACAAAACCTTGAAAATTCACTGAAAAAACCATAGGTTATAGACCATATATAGTTAGGAATTAGCATTTACAAAACCTTGAAAATTCACTGAAAAAACCATAGGTTATAGACCATATATAGTTAGGAATTAGCATTTAAAAAACCTTATTTTACTCACACAAAACCATTGAAATTCCATATATAGTTAGTTGCACTAACTATATATCGCGCACCCGCAATCCACTGCTGATGATGTCACATATTACATCATTCATGACATGGTCAGTGACATCACTGATGACATCACTGATGACATCTCAAATGACATCACTGATGACATCACTGATGACATCTCATTTGACATCAATGACCACATCACTGATGATATCATTCATGTGACAATACAATGCATCTCCTCACACTTTAATATAACCTCTGTTACACCCAGTGTTAAATACAGAGTATAATTTTTGAAACCATTGACACACCAATACTAGTTACTACATACGCACTCAGTGATTCCTATGTTTACACACACATTCACTCATTTACCCATACAATCATTCATACATACAATCACTCATCTTTACAACACTATCGTATGCACTCATACACCTATACAGACTCTCACACTCTGTCACTCATCCATGGAGTTACTCACACACCTAGTCAGTCCTGTAAAGAATCAATCACACTTCCATTTTCTAATCTATACAGTTAAACATAGAGCACCTTACATTTTGAAACATATACTAACACATAATTACTCTCTTATACAATCATTGATACAAGTACACATTGATCTGCACAGAGTCACACACCTCCCAGCCAGCCACACACACACTCAGTCTCCCATACAAATACTTGGGCAATCAATCAATAACCCATATAGTTACTCATATAGCTACTGATCAACACATGCAGCAGTTTACAGAACAACAGACATAATGATGCACAAATTAAGACAGTTTAGTCACTAACCCATGCACTCAGTGAGACACATTTAATCACTCACTCATACAGTCAGTCACGCACCTACTAAATCCTTCATCCAGACACTTCTACATCTACTCATTCTTCAATATGTAAAACATATTTAAACTTTACAGAAACACACAGTCACTGGATGATGTCATCAGTGATGTCATCAGTGATGTCATTTGAGATGTCATCAGTGATGTCATCAGTGATGTCACTGACCATGTCATGAATGATGTAATATGTGACATCATCAGCAGTGGATTGCGGGTGCGCGATATATAGTTAGTGCAACTAACTATATATGGAATTTCAATGGTTTTGTGTGAGTAAAATAAGGTTTTTTAAATGCTAATTCCTAACTATATATGGTCTATAACCTATGGTTTTTTCAGTGAATATATATATACATACATATATAAACATATATAATCTGCATATCTATATAAATACAAATATAAATGCATGCATACATATACATATATGCATACATATGCATGTTATTTACATGAAAGTTTTAAAAACACTAATAAAATAAAGCTAAAAAGCCACCTCATTACAAACAGAATGGCTTTAACTTAAACGAGGGCCAGATCTATTGCATTTTCAATGCTTGTTTACTTTGGTTCCATCAAGAAGGCATTCATATGTGTCACACATTTGCCATGAATTCTGAATGTTAGCACTCTAGTTGCTCATTAGATCACTGTAGTAAAGCTACTGCTCACCAGGGAAGTCTGCTGCTGGTATTCAAAGTGCATGTTTCAGTCGGCATGTCAGAATTTTTTTAATGAAATAGAAGAGGATTTGAGAAGTCACTCAAAATGTGCCCTATTTTTTTCTGAAGCACTAATCATACTTTCTATGGCAAAATGAACACCCTCATTTTGTTCCTTTTTAAATTAAATGTTTTCAGACTTACTACTTCATTCCAATCAAGATGGCTTCTGGTGTGCCATACTTTTGTCATAAGTAAGACTGTTAGCGCTCTAGTTGTTCTTTAGAACACTCTGGGACATTCTGTCATTGGGCTATACTTGGGCTACATCTGGGTGATATTTGGGCTACATTTGGGCTCTTTTGTCTCTGGTGGCCATCTTGGGAGACTGCATGTCAGAATTTTTTAATGAAATAGAAGAGGATTTGAGAAGTCACTCAAAATGTGCCCTAATTTTTCTTTCTGCAGCACTAATCATACTTTCTAAGGCAAAATATACCCCCTCATTTTGTTCCTTTTTAAATTAAATGTTTTAAGAGTTACCACTTTATTCCAATAAAGATGGCTTCAGGTGTGCGATACCTTTGTAATAAGTAGGACTGTTAGCGCTCTAGTTGTTCTTTAGAACACTCTAGGAGGCTGCAGTAGAACACAAAGGAATCAACTGACAGGCTCTGTCCTTGTTGGATGTACATGTTTTACTGAGAATGTCAGACTTCATTCTCACATGACTGAGAAAGATATTGTGAATTTACAGAAAATATGCTTTCAGTTTAGCTTATAGATCCCCTTCCAAACCACTGTGGGAAAAGCATGAGATAATAGTTTCCTTTCAAACATGATTCATGATATCCCAGCAGAAGGCTTTTACACATGGTAAAATCACCTTAGAACACACCACAATTCCTAAAATGAGTATGGTACCATCAACAAATGATTTATAATGTAACTAAAGTCCTAAAACCCTCTATTAACTACAATGCTTTTTAATGAAGTGCTATCATGTATATTGGTCCCAAGATGGCTGCCAACACTTCTTGGATGAAGTGCTGACAGCAAATCAGATCTCACGATGAGATGTGTGGTTAGGCTCCGCCCAGATATATATGTGTTTTTGAAGTTAATTTTCATAAAAACCACTGGAGCAATTTTCACCAAACATAGCAAAGGCACATCTGCGTACCAGTCCCTTCAATTGCCAAGTTTGGTGTAATTCCATTCAGCGGTTCGGGCTGTAGACTTGTCAGAACGTCCTATGGAAATTAACATGGGGAAAACATGTTTTGGGACCCCCCTTTTTTCTCAGTCCCCACTTCACGAATCCCCCCGAAACTTTCAGGGAAGGAGCGCAGCCGAGCTGGCCAAAATTTTGGAAAATTACACGCAAATTCCTCAACCGGCACCAAAGTTATTCCCAATAGAATGTTGCGGATTTGCTATGGTAGCTAGGTCCTAACTATATATACCTACTGGCTATCGCCAGTAGGTAATATATATAAATATATATAAAAATATATATATATATATATATATATATATATATATATATATATATATATATATATATATAAGAACTGGACCACAGACAAAACATCTGGATGTCCTGTTTAAAATCATTGCATCTATATGGACTGAGCATCACTGACAACATCACCTGACTACTGCATATCTCCAGAGATCTCAGGACTGCATTGATTCCCCATTCCAAATGGAATCTTCACTCGTGATGCTTTTATTGAGAATCCAGCTGTGTCAGCTGTGTAGCCTCTGCGCAAAATATCTTGAAACCTACCTGTGGAAGGCGGAAGCCATAATGGTGTTGTGGAAATATATCTTTCCCCCTTCGTGAGTCCATCTGTTTTGAGGTATGCAGATGCGCAGATTGTATTATGATATTCATTGCCATTGCTAAATAGGGCATCATTTACAGTTTGTTGGACCAAGAGCCAATAAAATTGTTGGGGCTCCCACCCTGCCATAAATCAGCGAGACTCCCAACCAAATGAATGGTTCTCCTGCTCTCTATAGAACTGTGAAAGCACTGGGTTTACCCCGGTGGAGCCTCATCTGGCTCCACCATCATAAACCTGCCATCATAAACTGGCCACGGGGCTGTCAATCACAGTTACAATTGCACCTCCTACAAACACTTCTGCCTTCATAACCACTGCCTCATCTGCATTGCTTTGATGAGTTTGGAGATCCATGTCAGGTAAGCAGTGATCTCTATATATGGTGGGCAGTCATTCACTGGGGGGTGAGAAGACACATAGTGGGTCATTAGGATGGTGGGCGGACTTTGTCCACCTGCCATCCCGACGTAAAAAAGGGACCGCCCGCCAAAAGGGCGGTTGTCCCGTGGGGGCCAATAGGATATGCCAGCCACACTGGTGGGCACATCTCGCATTTTTGCACGTCATGCATTTCAATGCACAACGTGACAGGCACCGCACGGTGCCTGCCACATTGTACATTAAAATGCAGGGGGTACCCCCCATGTGCACCCCCCACCACTGATCCCTGTAACCTGCGCGCCTGCGCTCCTGCGCACCTCTGTTCTCCCGAGCGCGCAGTGCTGTGTGTGAAGCGCGCACACACAGCACATCCCGATAGTCCTGCGCCGGAAGGAATAAAATGCTACTGCACTGGCTGCCTTTCTATTCTAAGTAGTGCGCGGTTGTCATGCCGATTGTGGGCCTTTTGAAAGTATTTATGTTGATGACAGTGCCCATCAAGGGCTGCATTTAACATAAATACTTTCAAAAAGCAAACAATCAGCCCCACAGCTGCGCTCTATTTAGAAAAGAAATGCAGCAAGTTTACAATCAATCATCTGAAAGCACACGTTCGTGCTTTCAAACTTGCTGCATTTCTTTTCTAAATAGAACGAAGCTGTGGGGCTGATTGTTTGCCTTTTGAAAGTATTTCTGTTAAATGCAGCCCTTGATGGGCGCTGCGATTAACAAATACTTTCAAAAGGCCTATATTCAGCAGACATCACTTACTGTTGTTCTACAAGCTTCACACCCATTCGCATCACTCCCTGAACTGGTAATTAATTGACCACCCATTCCCTCCCAGGTTTCTACGCGCTCACTTTAAGGACCGTAGTGTCTCACAGGCGCATTCCACCAATGACGTGCAATTAACTGTGTTTATACCCAGTAAGGAAATGAGAGCAGGTAAGGCGCAAGGACAAAGCACGCCTACAAGTGATCACTTGTATCACTTGTAGTCGTGCTTTGTCCTCGCGCCTTACCTGCTCTCATTTCTTGATTAGAGTTCATAAGTGCTTCCATATCAGCGCAGCTGCGTTCAGAATTTTCCTGTCATTCTTCACAACAGCACCACTCCCTTTCCTGACGGTATCTAATTAATTATGAACTCCGAATGTTGCCCAGTTTGCAAATGCATTCTTAACTGTCAGATCTGGTTCACTCTGTTTTTCCGACTACTAATTATGACCCTCTGACACTTTTTCGTTTTCTTAATTACCTATTTTTTTAAATGACGATTTACTCCATGATATAAATTCTATGCATGCGCTAAATAGGCATATTTACTCAATAGAAGTAAATAGTTAATAAAATTAAATAGTGACTTAACTATGATAAATATATCCAGGGATCAGACTGTTATATTTATTATTTTTATCCTTTTCTCTCCCCCTTCCAATAATTTTAGATTCAGCTTGCTCACCAATGTTTGTCCTGATTCTGAACTCAAATAAATGAGTTCAAAACGCCGTCGACCCCCAACAACATGAACTCCTTTTACTTTGTATAACTTTTCGAAGGAGTTCGCACTACTGTTGTCAATGCGATGTTTAATTTTAATTTCACCTTCACTTTTCACACCTCGCTGTTTGTCACTTATTATATGAGCTCCTGAAAACTATTGTTTTTTAATAAATACCTGTATATACTTGACCCTACGATTCCCTCTGTATATTACTTATCTCTCCTTTTCCAATAATTAATTTCCCACACTCAATTGTTAGTGCCCCCCCCAGAGGGTCACTCCTGAATGGACCTTTAGGCCACATCAGAACCATTGTTTCCATAAACGGCATAGAGAGATGAGGTGCATTGTTGGTGAGTGGTGGTGAGGGAATTCATGTCGGAGGAGGAAATGGGGAGAGGGCGCTGTTGCATAGTGTGCGACCAGTACTTGGGCCAGCCTTGGCTGGGAGTGTGAGCGCCTCCTGAAGTTCGGGTCTAGTTGGTCCCCCTGATCACAGCATCCGTCATGGGCTGCATTTAACATAAGTGCTTTCAAAAGACAGCCCTGCATTTAGAAAAGAAATGCAGCAAGTTTTATATAGTGCAAACTCAACTTAAAGATATTGGAGCGATTTACATGATTTTTTATATTTATTTGACCCTTGGACTCAAAACCATCTCTTAAGTCGGCAGCTCGAGTATTAAGCCACAACCTCTACCACAAGAGCAGAAGCATTTTCAATATTTTATACAGCTTTATGCCACAAACAACCATTGACAAAGCCAATAGTCCTGGCTTCTATTAGGTGTAATATTCCTTGTATTATATATCTGGATGCAATGACAGAAGAAGCTATATATCAGTCGGGTGGCACACTATGCTAAGCACAGATTTTTAGCTTAATTGCTTTTAAGCCACGCCGTTAATTGAATCGGTCACGCCTCTTTGGGAGACCCCCAGTTTTTTCATCCTACTTAAAGCCCTGGTCCACAAGCACGGCCGGGCTCTTGGCGCACATAGCCTCCGCTGCAGTGCACAGAGACCATACTCTGCCGCACACAGAGGAAAAAAATTAGAGGGAACATTGCCCCCCACCCCCCTGACTCCCTGGGGGCCCGCAACATAGCCCCTGCAAGAGATTCCCACATGCCTTTCTGTGGCGGCAACACCGTCACGGAAATGCATGTGTCCGCCCCATCATAATATGGTTGGCGGTGTCTAGCAGACACCGCCACCATATGAAACTTTTTTCGTCTTGGTCGACTTGTCGACCGGGCGGAAAAGCTGCGGACTGTCTTTCTGTCCGCCGTGGTCTCCCCGCCATAGTAATAGGGCGGGGGTAAATGGGTGGCAGGTGGGGACGGATGTCGGGTGGATCGCCACCCCCATGTGGCCAGTGGCAATCCACCCGACATGCCAACGGGGCCCATAGTCTTGAGTAAGAGGGCCCATTGAGATGTCTGAAACATGTTGACTTGGGTGTATGTAGAAACAATAATAATCCCTTAGATTGCAAATTATTTTTTTTAATATCCCACAGCTTTTGACACCAGAATAAAATTCATATTAACGGGTATCATTTCAGGTTTTTTTTTGTACATACTGATCTCTACTGACCTCATCACCAACAGGTGAGACTTAAAATGACAATTAGGTGGACCAAACCCATGCTCCCCCTACAAAACTGTCAGGTGATGAAGCAGGACACCTAGGTTGGTGTGTAGGTTATTCTAAATTTTTCATGACTAACCAGGCTTATACAATTTTTACTGATGGTCCTTATACAAATTTAATTGTCCCAAAGAACCTCTGCGTCACATGTTAAACACCCGAGGTAATCATATGTTTTTGCTACTTACAATATGGAGACTGTTATCTTGGGTAGCACTAATCTCTTCCCCCGTTGTTTTTTGGATGTTATTAAAGATAGTTCCCAGTTAGGACCTATAATAATATTGGAGTGGAGACACATGCAACTCAGAAAGGCTTTGGTGTTTGCCCTTGCATTTGTTTTTTTGTGTGCAAAAAACTGTGTGGCCACTGAGGGCACTGTGGTGCTCCTACATTGACTCCATCATGACACCAGGCTAAGACAGCACTTGTAACAGTGCAGCTTGTGGAAGCAGAGAACAGAAGCTTCCCTACCATTGGTGCATCCTCTGCCATGAACTGGGGCCTGGAGGAAGGAGGTCAATCAATCAATCAATCAATCAGAGTACTTGTAGAGCGTGCTACTTACCTGTGAGGGTCTCAAGGCAATCTTCCCTGCACCAGCTGATGTTATTTCCGAGGCTGTCTGGTCTAATTTTTATCTTTAGACAAAGTGCATGCCAGGGGGGGGTACAGAGGGAACAGAGGACAGGGGAACACTAAAGAAGAGCGGTGAAAAGAATGAAAGAAAAAGCAGAGGGTGATAGAACATGGAGGAGAGCAGGAAATGGTGACAGAATGGGAGAAGGAAATAAGGTTGAGAAAGAAAGAGAAACAACATAAGGATGAGCAAAGAGTGTAAGGGAAAGAGAACAGAAAGGAACCAGAAATAAGGTGAGAATTGAGGGAGGCAATGAGGATGTGAGAGATAGAAGAGCGAGCAGAGAGAGAATGAGGAACAGGATAGAGAGGAGAGCATTTAATGGATGAAGGACTTGAGAGGAGAACGAGGTGGGGATAAGGAGGCAAGAAAGAGAGACAAGTAGAATGAGGAACTTGGTGACCCCGTTATTTACATTAGTGTAGCAGGTGCAGTGACACAGGATCCAAGGGCGTGATGGGTGCGCTGCACCTCATTTATAGGCTTATTTTAATACCAGCTTGGGGGTCGTTTCTTTGCTTGCACTAGGGCCCATGACTCCCCAGACTATGCCACTGGCAGAGAACGTGGAGTCTGTTGTTGCCTTTGACCTCGGCAGCACAGGGAGAAACATTGGGCACAAGTCATGGATCTTCACTACGTCACCAACTACTGTCAGATCCAAAGGGTATTTTGTTATTGGGACCCATCACACAACTTGGAAATGTTGGTTTGTGCGGAGTATTGCTCAGCTGGCCCTAAAGTTTCTTCTCTTCAGAGATGTAGTTGGTGCGGTGGAGCGCATCGGATACCTTGTTTTCTGGAGAGGAGAAATTATTGCATTCTGAGTATCACATGCCATAAATATGCAACTCTCACTTCAGTCTATGTTAATGTCCTCTAATTATACTTATAATATAGTTACAACCATTTAATCACCATGTTCCCACGTGACCTTTTAATTAACTGCGACAATCTAGCATGATGCTTGCTAATTATACTCACAGCAGAGATTAAAAGAGTTCCCATATACTCACCTTGAACTACTTTGCTTGTTTTACTGCCTGGCTTGTCATCCATCATCTAGTTTGTCGTAGGCGTTGAGTCAAGACACTCGTTAACCCCTTCGCTGCGGCGGCTATTCCGCCGCAGCGCTAAGGGGGCGGGGCGGCCGCACGGCGGCCGCATGCTGGTATCGGAACTGCTCCGTCGCCAGCCTCGGTTGAGCTATGCTGATGACGGAGCGGTTCCGTCATGGCCCACCCCGCTCAATAGAACGCTCAGCGCAGGCGCGGAATCCGCGCCGCGCAGGCTTGACGAGCGGGCCATGACGGAACCGCTCCGTCATCAGCACAGCGCCACCGCAGCTGATGACGGAGCGGTTCCGTCATCAGCATCGAAGGAGTTAATGCATGAAGACTTAGGGCCAGATGTATCAAAGGGTTTTGCCCATTCTGTGTCTATGGAGACATGTGTTGATACATATGGCCCAATATGGCTTGTGAACGGAAAGTTAGCTGTATAAAGCCATTTGCAAACAAGAATGTGCAATCTCCACACTCGGGATCAGGTGTGTCAAAGGGTTTTACCCATGCTGTGTCTATGGGGAAATGTGTTGATACATAATGGCCCAAGTGGTTTGTGATTAGGTATGCAATTTGTACAATGACTTATGTATTAAGAGGCCACTTTTTAAATTGCAGGTTTGCAGGGGGCCACAAAATGACCTGCTTAATGAATATTATTTAGGGTGCAATTTACGACCACCTGTGAATGCCTGCCAAAGCTGGGATTGTGGCCTGCAAAGGACAGGAGACCACTATTCTTGCATTTACTTTACCAAATGGGAAACCTTTTTTAAGAGCACCCATGTCCATTAAGGGGATAGGTGCTTCTTTTAGAAATAAGGTTCCCACTTGAAAACGGATGTATGACGTTACAACGCATACTTTTACAACGCCTACCTTTACAACGCGGTTTTTACAACGCATACCATTACAACGCATAATGCTTTTAGGCGCTGGATAGTGAATAGTTTAATTTACTATTCCAACGCCAGTCCCCGTGGATAGTAGGGAAGGTTATTGGATAGTAAATTAACCTATTCCCTATCCTAGAGCGCCCCCCAGAGCAATGCGTTGTAATAGTTTGCGTTGTAAAAGTTGCGTTGTAATGGTAGGTCGTTGTACAAGTTTCGTTGTAAAGGTTGTTTACCCTTGAGAACACATGAAACGGTGAAGTCACTGGTCCCTAGTTGTCCGGCATGTAGCCCAAAGACTAAGCTGAGCCTTTTCGACAACTGCCCCTTTCAGATGGGATACCACCCACAATTGCGGTCACAAAGCATTGACACGTTTGATGGCTTTACAGTTGCAAAAGGGGTTTATGCATGAGGCCCAAAGTCTTAACTTATGAATATGTCTTTGCAACCTTGAAAAGCCCATTGGTTTTTGGACAAAACACAAGTTGGCATATTATATGAAACATCCATGTTAAACATCCATTAGGAGTAAAATAAACCAATATGTAGAAAATGACTGGAACTGTTTTATGTATTTATATGTGCCAGTGGTGTTCCTGCGTATTAGGATGTCATATTCTACTTCCCAGTTTCATAAAAGGACATATTTGTAACTTTTGATAATTACCTTACAATCTTTCACTTATGAACTCTATCAGTTGCAGCCTTTGGTTCTGACCGGATGTCACATTAGGTCTGCAAAAGCAGGGCTGTGATAAGAATGAAGGCATGTCCTTTTGTAGGGCTCAGTCAGCCATAGAATTCCAAGACCAGTTTCCAAATGAGAAGAATCTACCGAAAGTTACTTTGGTATGTAAAGTTATTTCTCTATATCATAGCTGAGACTAGTTTTGCTGCTTCCACGTTTCGTTTTGAGTCACGTGGCTTGGTGCATCAATCACCAGTGATAGAAGAGAAATGTGCCAAGGAGGGTAGAGTTCACACCTTCCAGAGATTCTTCGATGAATCTGTCAGAAGCTGGGGCAGGTGTCTCAGTGAACTAATGCATCCACTCCATGAATTTGTTTGCCCTCCTGCTTGTGGGTTCACTCATCATTCACAGGTCCAGATAACAAGTGTCATTGAACCCCCAAAAACATCAGCTATTCAGTGTCAAGATGCACCAAGGTTTGAATGTGTGCTTTACAAATAGACTTTATTTTAATAGTAGTCCAGGTACTAAAGGTAGGGAAATATGACTTGAGCTGTGTAGTTTCATACATATTAAAATATCCTTGTAGTTTTGTAAAAGGAAGATTGTCTACAGGGTTTCTTGATGACAATTAATACATTTATTAAATCCAGTTACTGTCCCACTGGACCTCACTCTCCCTCCGGTGCTCGCTCCTTCCTCACAGAGTTCACTGGTGTTGGCAAGTAGGCAGTCACTGGTGCTCCATGCTCGAGGGGCAGGTGGTCTAGGATGTCCCTGGGTGATGCACCTCACCCAGATGAGACACTAGCAGGTCTTGGCCCCAGTCCTGGTCAGAGGCAGAAGTCTTGCAAAGGTTCTCCTACATGCAGAGCCCATCTGTCTGCTTGACAGTTTACATTTGTTAGAAAAGGGGGTCTCTACTTGGCAGTGGCTTGCACCCTGTCCAAGTAGGGACCTTTATTCTAGTTAGGGTAGGGGGATTACACAGCTAAAATAACCTCTGCTCACCCCTTTGGTAGTTTGGGAGAGCAGTCAGGCTTATGCGAAAGGCAATGTGTAAACTTGTGGGTAGCGCCAGTTTGACGCTCCACTCCCAGATGCACTGCAAAAGTGGATACCATATCCAATCATTGTTTAACCATTCGCCCTTTCTCAAATTAATCCAATTTTGTCCAAAGTGTTTTACAGACTTCTCTCGTATTCTTTGACCACATGTAAAACAATGGAATAGTTAAAACTGCGAAAAATATGGTATCCACTTTTGCAGTGCATCTGGGAGTGGAGCGTCAAACTGGCGCACCCCACAAGTTTGTACTGATTTAGGTGCATCTAGGGCATAGCACAGCCCAGTCTTGCACGCAATAAAGAAAAGGTTGTAAAACAATGGAATAGATAAAACTGTGAAAAATATGGTGTGCATACCACCTCATACATACTAAAGGCAATGTGTAAAGCATTTGTGCAACACACACACACCAGTAACACAATAAATACATCACAAAAGAGACTCCACATAGTAGTATATAAAAATACATTTCAGTATTACATATAAACATAGATCAAAACAACATGAACCAATATTTTTTTTGCCAACTAGGCAATTGTCATAACATCACAGTCAGTGCAGCAAGATAAATACTTTTATGTTGCGCACGTCATGAAAACACCCTCACTGCTCATACAAATGCAAATCCCGAAATACTACTCGATATACAGACACTTCAAGGTACAAACGGCACATCTTAATATCAATCAACATATGCAGCAGTTATGTTCCTAGGAGAAAACACATGAATCACCTGGTATCACCATCAGTTCTAGTTAACACCATAAACACATCATCAAAGATAACATCATACAGGCCAGAACCCCTGTGCTCCTCTTAGCAGGGTTACAGCGGTAATCCTTGTGAGCATGGTTGTAAAAGAACAGATGGCCTGCTGATGTAACACGTAAGTCGCAGGAGCACGTGCACGCCTACTACAAGGGATACGGTAATTTAAGTAGTTTTCCTAATATGTGGCAAGTTTATTATAAGGGGCCTCCGTCAAGGACTCACCAAGTAATGTCACCAACAAGTAATAAGTGCCCTTAACTACAGCCTAACAGGGCAGGGACCACCTGCACACTGCAGGATCAGTGGAGAGACCTTGATGAGTCCCACATATTTGAATTAATCAAATGTAGCTACCCCTGAATGCACATTGTAGCTATTACCAAAGTGATTGCCCAGTACCGGGAGTCCAGGATGTGGAGAGGGGGAAATCTTCAGTATTTCCCCGGGCCCACTTGCCTATCTTGATAACTGCAGAGCCACCAGGGAGGGAGCACGGGATGGCTACCAAACTCCCCAGGGCCTGAATCATACGCTGCTCACCAAGTGGTGAGAGGCCTCAGAAATCTGAATCCAGGAGGAACACGCCAAAGAAGAATGCTAGCAGGCAGGCTTCTGAAACCGGGCCCACATTTGTGGAAAGTGGACTTATTTACTAGCACCAGACTAGATTCTGTTTGGGGGTTGTCTGCATCCTCAGCTACCAGGCCATGTTGCTGTGTGCTGTCTCCTGGGAAACACAAACAGGAGTGCTAAAGTGGACTAAGTAGTACAAGCTTCGTCCAGAACATTTATTCCAACAGAGGCACATCGAAGGAGGAATTAACAATGAGGCGCTCATCCTGCTCTAATGTGAGAAACCAGGAGCCTAACACAGTGCCCACCACACACTGCCCACCACGCTGATGAAACATAGGAGCACTCACCACACACTGTCCTCTGGGGCAAAAGAGCAGTCAAAAGCCAAAAGCCAGGAGCAGCTACAGCGCTCACCATGTGCAGAGTTCCTGGGAGAGCACTTGGGGGCACAAAGGAGCAGGAAAGAAGGTAGACAGGCCAGCACTTTCAGGGAAGATGCAAAGTGACAGCCCCTTCTCCAGCCCAGCAATCAGTAGTCAGCAGACCAGCACAAAAAAGCAAGTAGTCCATATGGTGGTTCTTCCTGGCAGCACAGCAGTCCCTTGGCAATGTGCGATATGAAAAGCCAGCAGCATCTGGTTGCAAGTCACACGCAGGGGCCCCTGTACTTATACTCAAAATGCCTTTGATGTGGAGGTTACTTCAAAAGATTCTTAGAAGTAAACAACACCCCCAATCAATCCCAGCCCTGGCTCCAGACATCAGTAGGCGGTAAATGAGTGGTTTGAGTGAGGGCAGGGTCCCAGTCTATTCAAATGTAAGTGTGCCCACCTCCCTCTCTCTCAGCCCAGGAATACCATTCAGTATGCAGATGAATGCAGATGCAACCCTGTTACACCCACCCCTTCCTGTGTGATGGCTGTCTGGAAAGTATGTGCAAAGCCCAGTTGTCACTCTGCCCTAGACGTGGAGTGGAGTCAGGCTGCAAAGCACAAAGAGTCATAAGCACATAGGAATACCCACTTTCTAAAGGTGGCATTCCTACAATAGTAATGAAAACCCCACCTACACCAATACACAGGATTTATCACAACAATTCCATACATTCCAACATGGCAGCACCACTCCTTTCAGATCAGAAATGACCACAGAAACGAATATTAGGGAATTCCCAATGCAAACCTATAAGCGGACCAGTACTCACAGCAGGGAGAAACCACATAGGCTGTTTGTCATTACCTGGACAGGCCACACAATGAAGTCCCATGACCTACCTTTTAGCTACACAGCACCTTGTCAATAGGGCTACCTAGGGCCTGCTTTAGAAGTGACCTATATGTAGTAAAAGAGGAGTTTCAGGTTTGGCAAATAACTTTAAATGCAAGTCACTGTGGCAGTAAACTGCACACGCAGGCCCTGCAGTGGCAGGCCTGACATAAGTTTGAAAGGCTACTCCTGGGGGTGGTGCAAGCAGTGCTGCAGGCCCACAGTAGCATTTAGTTTACAGGCCCTGGGTATATGGGAAACCACTGAACAAGGGACTTACAAGTAAATTAAATATGCCAAACAGGTGTAGATCAACCATACCATGTTTAAAGGAGAGATCACATGCATTTCAGCATTGAATAGCAGTGGTAAAGTGCCCAGAGTCCTAGAGCCAACAAAAACAGGTCAGAAAAAATACAGGAGGAAGGCAAGAGGTTTGGGAATAACCGTGCAAATAGGGCCCTGTACATCATCAATTGAGAGGGCTTCAAGCTCCCATTCTTGTAGTTCATTTCCAGACACCAATTGTGATTTAGGGTCTGAGTCTTTGAAGTTTTTTGTTGTGGGGCTACTTTCTTTTGAAGTGTCACTTGGCTTGGCGCATCAGTCATCGGCGATAGAAGGGAAATTTGCCAGGGAGGTTAGAGTTCACACCTTCCAGAGATTATTCTATGAATCTGTCAAAAGCTTGGGCAGGTGTCTCAGTGAACTAGTGCGTCCACTTCAGTAATATGTGTGCCCTCCTGCTCTTGGGTTAAAAATTTGGTGGGTCTACTCGTCATTTGCAGGTCCAGATAATGATTATCATTGAATCCCAACAAACATCAGTTATTCAGTGCCAATATTCCCCAAAGTTTGAATGTGCACTTTACAAATAGACTTTATTTTAATAGTACTACAGTAGTTAGAAGGTAGGAAAACTCAACTTGAGCTCTGTAGTTTCATACTTATTATAATCTCCTTGCAGTGTAGTAAAAGGAAGATTTTCTACAGAGTTTCTTGATGAAAATAAATACATGTATTAATGCCACAAATAATTCCCCACTAGACCTCTCTCTCCCTCTAGTGCTCACTTATTTCTCACAGAGTTAACTTGTCTTGGCCAGTAGGCAGGCCCTGGTACTCCAGGCTCCGGGCTCTAGGGGCAGGGGGTCTTGGATATCCTTGGGTGATGCCACTCACCCATCTGGGAGACAGGCAGGCCTTAGCCTCCAGCCCTGGGCACAGGAAGAAGTCTTGCAGAGATTCCCCTCCCCGCACAGCCTATCTGGCTGCTTCACAATTGACAATTTTGGGGGACTAAAGCTCCCCTTTTTATAGTCCATTTCGAAACACCAAATGTGATTTAGGGTCTTAGTCTTTGAAGTTTGTGTTGGGGTTCTGATTTCTTTTGAAGTTCCTTCTCCACTGCCCTTCCTCCAAAAGCATTCTGTGCCAGCAGGAGTACTCTTGGTCTAATACCCTTCCAACACAGGCAGAGGGAGTGACTAGAGGTTCACACCTTGATGTCAGCCACAGTGAAATGTGTATCAAAAGGTTACCACAGGGCCTTGGCCCTACTCTTTATGATTCTCTTTATCAGCCTATCTCCTTCCTGAGATGTGTCCAGACCACTTTCTAGTGACCTCTCTCTCTGAATCAAAGAGCACCATTTGAAGTGTGCTGGAGAGCCTGGCTTTGCTTCCTCCAGTGTGGGTCCCACCCAGCTCACAGGAATGCAGCTATCCACAAATCTGTCTGGGGGATGCCACAACCTCCTTGTGCTCCTTAAGTCAGCCCTGAGTCTCCCAAAATGAAACCCAGAATTTCCCATGGATTGTTCCATTCACAGGCGCACACACACACACACCCAGCTCATGCATACAATACAAAAGCACTGCACAGCGCTACATACTAACTAGATGTTGTAAAAGGGTGAGTTAAGTACACTGCAGCAGAACGTATCATGAGTGAGCCTGTAGGCCTCACTCAAGTAACAAAAGTAAAATGGCCTGTTCACTTCTACTGATCACTACGCAGTATGCTGCCACCATCACATTTGTGCTGCTCACCTCCTGACAAAGGAAGTGGACTTTCACTGCTATAAGGGTAGAGGTTTACCATGACAACAAAAATCAGCACGAGATATCCAGACATTGATGCAGCATGGGTACTCAGGGCAGGGGTACACGTCCATCATCATGCAAGGATCTTTTCGGTCACAACTGTCTGACCATTTTACTCTCTTTGAAGAGCACAGCATGTTATGGGTACCATATATGTCAGAACTTGCAATACCCCTTCTTATATTATGCTAGTATTAATTATTGTTTGCTTTGGTAATAAAGAGTGTATAATGCACTCAATCTCCTCATGTTTAATGCAATTATGAGAAAATCTACATTGACATTGAAACTGAAGCAGAATAACCAAAAGGGATTCAATAGAGAGGGGTAAGGAATTGTGGAGATAATAAGAATCTTCCAGGTTGTATTGGAGGGTGAGATAGAATACATTTACTTGGAGCAAGAAGAAGTCAAGTAATAGAATGGTGGGGTCAAAGTGAACTCTGTAAGGTTGCAGGGCAAAGAAGTGCAGTCAAAGTACAAGCATATAGGGAAAAGATAGATAAATGTTAAATTGTTTTGTGAAAGCGTGCAAATCTTGCCTAAAGTCCCAGAGATATCTGTTTATAACCCAGAGCTGGAATTGCACATACTGAGGACCTTATTTAGAGTTTGGTGCATGGGATACTCCATCGTAAACGTGACAAATGTCCTGTTTGCCATATTACATGTGTGTTATAGCCTTTGGCACTTAGAATGCAGCAAACGGGATATCCATCATGTTTCTCCAGAGTATTTAGCATCCAATCTGCCAAGCTCCAAATAAAGTACTAAATCTCCTGACTTGACGGAAGGCACCTAATTTAGGAATTGGTCAAAAATATATATATATATATGTATATATATATTTATAATTTCCTTTCTAAAATATAACTTACTCAAGTCAGTGGGTAATTAACGTGGTTACTTTTTTGGCTGCAGACTTCTTATCTTTACAACATGGGGAAGGACACAACCTTTATGAACAAAATAATACTCTGTGGCTGGTATGTGTGAAATGGAACAGTCCTTAGGGAATGTAGGTCCAGTGTATCATGAAGCATCATCAGGCGATCATGTAAAGGAAGCTCTCTATATTGGGGAAGGTCAGTCTTACCTCACATAGAGTACTAGACAGGCCGTCATGCGAAAGAGGAGTGCCCTGTAAATCTGAGATGTGGCCAGGGAAGAAATTTATCAGAGGGGCACCATTATTATGGGAATAAGCCACATTGGCTTTTATGGGATGGGATCTTTGACCGAGGAGGGATGCTTGGTGAGGTCTTCATGTGGAGATGGAGGTTTATAATTTGGTGATATGTCTTGGCCGTCTCCTTCAAAGGTTATTGAAGCAACTGTGTACCCTGGGTTAGGTGGGAGGTTGTCATTGTCATTATGTGGGAAGGGTTCTCGAGATGGGGGCTGGTCTCTATATGAGCATTGTGGTATGCTTCCATTGCAATATTTTTTGGGAAACTGACATTTCTTCTGGCTGTACGTGTCATTGTTCTTCGCAAAGCACAGAGCTGCCAATCGGTCACATTCGCACGCCTTTTGCGCACAGGTTTTCTTGTTATCTGAAATGACATAAAAGGACATGTTACTCCACGAACTTAGGTACCCCTCATCTGTCTTGTACCACTAACCTCCAGTAACAGTCAACCGATAAACTGTGGTAAATGTTCATCTCAAAAGCACCACTAATGAAAACATCTTGCCACCCCAAGAACTCAGTATTCACTCACATGTTGCGTACTACTCCCTGAAATTCACATTCAGTCCGTAAACTATAGGCATTTATTAACTGCAATGCAGCTCTACTAAAGGTAATTGTTCTTCCATACACACAGCTACCATCCACCTTACACTGCTACTTCATAACTAGCAGTACCATGGTATAAAAACAGGCGGACTAGTCTATTAGTACCAACACCACACTGCTTATAGTCATATGTAAATTTCTAAGAAAGGCTAACAGTAGTTTTTATTTAAATGCATGTCATGCATGTCATGGTGTATTTCTAAGTGTAGTGAGTGCAGTTTTTACTTACTAGAATGTCACTCATTTCACATGAATGAAAACATGTTTCACTCCTATTCAATATATGCCGGTTTATGCAAATTATAGGACAAATGGATACAAGGATAACTAATACATATTGCCCCTTGAGAAAGAATGATAATAGGCCCCAAAACAGGAACATACCAAAACTGCTGGGTGACCCACTATCAGCCAATTACCCCTCTTTCTCTCATAGGAAGGTCCTTAGCCTTCAACCCCTCTGGCCCACCTGACCAATCAGAAGCACTGAAAGGTTTGTATCTACATTGGAAGCTTAGAAAACTACTGACATATTCCAGATCTTCCATTTTCCAATCTGGCCAATCCACACTCTGCTCTGTTAGCTGCACAACCATTCAGAAGAAGAAGAATATTCCTTTACCATGTAGTACATAGGGCATCCTTTCTCAAGTGTACACACTTAAAGATGGACAAATACAAGAGCAACATCCTTTTCTGGTCCTTAATGCACCTAGAAACAGTCATGGCCTGCTTCTGGCTTGGTAGTAAGTCATTACCATGTACCTACTCTTATATTACCCCAGCATAATCTCACTCTAACCAGTACTCAATAGCACCTATCTTGCAAACACTACCTTCTCTGCAAATTTCAGTAAGCTCACAATCACAACACCAATGCAATACCCATCACAGAAACAGGGCTACTATCCAACTTCACATATATCCTCCAACATATCAGAACTTGTCAGTGGACTTCTCCCTTCCATGCACAGCTCCGCCTGGTAGCTGCTGCCCCCATAGCTGCTGCTGACCCTCTGGTCAGTGGTTTGAGGCCCTCCTCCACCCGCAGGCTCCCGCTTGCACCTCATCCTTGGGGTCCAGGCGTAGAATGTCTCTGCTCTGCTGCTGTGCTGTCCTGTCTCTCTCAGTGGTGTAGCTAGCCTGCGGTGGGCCCATTGAAGAGAGGGGTGCTGGTGAGTTTTAGCAGCATTTGCCGCCCTGTGTCTGTTGCCGGGGGCATGGGGGGGAGTGATTGCCATCCCCCAAGACAGCAGGTAAGAGCAGGAGGAAGACGCTTCCCCCAAAGCTTGTGCCCCTGAGGGGGACCATCCAATGTGCCCCCTTGCTACCCCACTGGTCTCTATGCCTTCTTTCTGCTTCCTCCCTGTCCTCCTACATTTCACTGTCCTGCTTCCCACTTTTTACTCTGCCCTCATGCCACTTTTGCTTTTTTGCCACTTTTGGGCATTTTCTTCTATGCTGTTCTCTGCCGTTGCATTCCCTAGTGACCCCCCCCCCCTGCAGCGCCACTTTCCTGCTCCCTGTGTTTCCCACCTCCAAGCTGTCCAGCCCTCCCATGCACACTACTTACTGGTGGCTGCCGCACGGTGAAGGTGCAATACACTGATCTTGTCAGTGGACTGCTCTCTTCCCTGCACAGCTCCTCCTGGTAGCTGCTGCCCCAGTAGCTGCTGCTGACTCTCTGGTCAGTGGTCTGAGGCCCTCCTCCACCTGCAGGCTCCCGCCTGCACCTCATCCCTGGTGGTCCAGTGGTAGAATGCCTCTGCTCCACTGCTGCACTGCCCTCTGTCTCTCTGCTCTGGGTTCTTCTCCTTCTTCTCTCTCTTTCTCCATTTCACTGTCTTTTTGTCATCTTTTTGTTCTCCCCTGTTGCCACTTTTGCCTTTTTGCCAATTTTGCGCATTTTCTTCTCTGCTGTTCCCCGCTGCTGCGATTCCCCGCTGGCCTACCCCCCTCCAGTGACACTTTCCCGCTCATCGCATTTCCTGCCTCCCAGCTGTACAGCCTCCCCTGCACACTACTTAATGGTGGCTGATGCGCACCCGCCGGCACGCTAAAGGCAAGCTATGTGTGCCTGTCTCACCTGGACCACACCCAATGCCAATGACCCTGGTCCTCGGACCCTCCACCGCTACGACACCAGCACCCTCTTTGCCCTCAACCCTGGATGCCACGCCGCCTTTAACCTCACAACGTTGAAAGACTTCCATGGCCCCTTCTCCTGCCATCACTGCCCCCGACCTTCACCTTCAACTGCACTCCTGCACCTCCTAAACACCGGACCCTACCACTTCAGCTGTATCCTACTCAACACTAGCTCCCTCCTCAAACACGTCATAGAGATTTGAGACCTTCTCGACTACATCTCCCATGACATCGCCTTCCTCACAGAAACCTGAATGAACCCCAGCTCAGCCCCGGACATTGCCATCACCATCCCTGACGGCTACAAGATCATTCACAATGACAGCACTAACCAACTAGGGGGAGGCATTGCCAACATTCACAAAAACACCCTCTGTCTTACCACCTACTCAGATGATCCAACAACTAGCATGGAGCACCTCCACTTCCAGACTTAGACCAACCCTAACACCACCCTCTGCGGCACCCTCATCTACAGACCTCCCGCTCCCTGCCCACCCTTCAGTGACGCCATCATCAACTTCATCGCACCCCATGCTGTGGCATCCACTGACTACATCCTACTCGGCAACCTCAATTTTCACCTGGACAATGCCAAAGACCAGAACGCTGCATCCCTACTAGAGAACTTCACCACAGCAGGACTCCAACAACTAGTCACCTCTCCAACTCACTCAGCAGGACACATGCACAACCCTGTCTTCTCTGCCAGCCACAACATTACCTTCAGCCACACCTCAGAGATCCCTTGGACCGACCACTGCTGCATCCACTTCTCCTTCACCAAATCCATCGTACAACACCACGCACACTGCTTCCCCCGTAGAAGCTGGAACAAGGTTACCGAATAACATCTCACGTTCTCCCTCAGCAAAACCCCTCTGCCGATATCCACAGAAGCCATCGCCTCAGCACGAAACCTACACCGGTGGATCTTTGACTGTTTCGACACTCTGGTCCCCTCAACAATGCCCCCGGCAAGTAACACTCCAAGAAAGCAAGCTGGTTTATTCCCACCCTTCAAGAGTTTAGGTACACCTGCAGACAGCTCGAGAAGAGCTAGAGGAGCAAAAAATACCCTGAAGCCCACGCAGCCTTCAAATCCGCACCTCATCATCCTCAAAACTACAAAGAAATTGGCCCTTCAACAAAAAAGAATCAATGCCAATGCGCACAATTCCTAAAGAATGGAAACATGCGAGATCAACCCCCTGCTGAAGAAGCTCTCTGCCGACCTGATGGACCTTAAGAACTTCAGACCCCGCTCCCTGCTCTCTTCCAGCCATGACCATCGAGAAAGCCATTGACGCCCAACTCTCTGAGTTCATCTAAGCCAACCACGTCCTGGAACTCTCAAAATCATCCAGCTTCCAAAGCAACCACAGCACTGAGACTGCACTCCTCGCTGCTACAGACCCCATCCGCTCCCTCCTCAACTGAGGTGAAATAGCAGCCCTCATCCTCCTGGACCTTTCAGCCACCTTCGACACCGTCTCCCACCGCACCCTCTGCACAAGACTCAATGATGCCAGTATCCACGATAAAGCCCTGCAATGGATCTGCTGCTTCCTCACCGGTGGAACACAGAGAGTCAGACTACCCCGAAGCCTCTCAGAAGTTACAGAGATCAGCTGTGCAGTGCCCCAGGGCTCCTCCCTGAGCACCACCCTCTTTAATGTCTGCATGGCCCCGTTCACACCTATCGCCAGGAATGACAGACTCAACATCGCCTCCTATGCCAATGACACCCAGCTCATCCTCTCCCTCACCAACAACCCCACAGTTGCCAGGAGCAACTTCTACAATGGGATGAAGGCTGTTGCCACCTGGATGAGAGACAGTTGCCTCAAGCTCAACTCAGACAAAACCAAAGTCCTCATACTGAGCCTCACTCCTTCCACTTGGGATGAGTCCTGATGGCTCGCCACACTAGAAGCATACCCCTACACCCACGGATCACGCACAAAACATCTGCAGTATACTGGACTCCTTGCTCACCATGAGCCACCAGATCAACGTCATCTCTTCATCCTGCCTTCACACGCTTCACCTGCTTCAAAAGATTTTCAGATGGATCCCCACTGAGTCCAGAAAGCTGTTCACCCACAAGCTCATCAGCAGCAGATTCGACTATAACAACGCTCTCTACACCAGCATCACCCGGAAACTCCTCGAGAAACTGCAGAACATTCAAAACGCTGCAGCCAGACTCGTCCTCAACATGCTCCGCCGCAGCCACATCACCGAACACCTGAGAGAACTCCACTACCTCCCAGTCAACAAAAGGGTCACCTTCAAGCTCCTCACACACGCCTACAAAGTGCTCTTTGATGTGAGCTCCGTCCGTATACCTCAACCACTGAGTCTCATTCCACGCACCCACCACATACCTTTGCTTCACCCAACAGGCCCTGGATACTGTCCCTCAGATCTGTAAGACCAGGGCCAGAGGAAGATCCTTCTCCTACTTCACCGTTAAAATATCTCCACCTCAGGGAATCACTGTTGCTTCCCCAGTTCAGGAAGGACTCAAGTGTTGGCTCTTCAACTGAACCAAGGTGCCTAGACAGATCAGCAGCCCCCCTCCCCAGGTGCCTTGAGACCCTTACAGGTGAGTAGCCGCACTTTACAAACATTTGAATGATTGATTGATTGATTGATTGATTGATTGATTGATTGATTGATTGAGAATGATTTCAACTAGAGGACGATTGGCTGACGTTAACCCGCCTGACTTCCATAATACACCGTATATCTCAACCTCTGATATTTTTACCTCATATGAAATTTATAGATTGCATGTTTTTAACACAGCTTTCATCTGTAAATTCACCGCCTCTGTTGCCACCATAGCCATAAATTAAAGTGACAGGTTTTTCTCTGAAATCTCATCCTTCAGGAGATTCAACTAACAAAACCATGACTGAAACCCACTCTAACCCCCTAAGCACTGTTAACAACAAACCTCATATTCATGGTCATATTTTCACTTCCATGCAGACGTTGCCTGCCTCCCTCAAATACCACTACCATTAATGTCTACCTCTTTCAAATGGCACATGCCCACCACTATCCAATCAAACAGATATGCTGATTCTCCTAGGACTTCCGCATAAATATACCCCAGTAAAAAAAAGCATTGGCATAGCCAATAGAGCTCGCCTTTGGTACCTTATAAGTGTTTTTTTATGCAGCAGATTGTCCCCCACTTGCATGCCCACATACTCCAACAATACATAGCATGCTAGGACCAGTAGGGCCAATCTTATAAGAAGAAATGTGACCAGACAAGGCCTACTTTTGTTGGCTACAAATAATAGAACTGTAAGAAGAACATCATCATACATGGTTAACCGTACCCATCCCTTTTTGCAGTTCTCATTTTATATATGTATATATATATATATATATATATATATATATATATATATATTACCTACTGGCGGTCGCCAGTAGGTATATATAGTTAGGATTTTTTCTCTATGGGATTTTTGAAAATTCTATGTCTAATAACTTTGGCGTTTGTGGACGGAATTGGCTGAAATTTTCAGAAAAATGGAACATTTTGTTTCTGAGAAGCCCCTGAAACTTTGGGGGGGGTTCGTCAAGGGGGGGCTGAGAAAAAAGGGGGGTCCCAAGACGCGTTTTTCCAATGTTAATTTCCATAGGGCGGTTGGCCTCACTTTTAGCCCGAACGGCTGAATGGATTTGCACGAAACTTGGCAAAATTGTAGGGACTGGTAGCCCGATGTGCCTTTGCTAGGTCTCAATATATGTGCTCCAGTGGATTTTGAGAAATTAACATTCAAAAAAAGATATATATCTGTAACAGCGCACCGGGCAGCGCTCCGGTTCGCGTACTTTTCGCGTTACGGAGCTTTGTGAAGCGAAGCTGATTGGTTCTCCGGCGTCTGTAAACATTCCAAACAGTCCGTAGCGGCCGCCATCTTGTCTCTCGGTAGGATCGAGAGACAAGAGGAGGCCAAAGCGAAGGGGCAAATGACCATAAGGGGGCATAGTAGATCCTCCCTGACCCCCTAGGTTTGATGTGGAGGTTTTAAAAGGGCCCCGCGGGGCAAAAAAAAAAAAATCGAACGGCTGAATGGATTTGCACGAAACTTAGCAAAATTGTAGGGACTGGTAGCCCGATGTGCCTTTGCTAGGTCTCAATATATGTGCTCCAGTGGATTTTGAGAAATTAACGTTCAAAAAAAGATATATATCTGTAACAGCGCACCGGGCAGCGCTCCACTACGCGTACTTTTCGCGTTACAGAGCTTTGTGAAGCGAAGCTGATTGGTTCTCCGGCGTCTGTAAACATTCCAAACAGTCCGTAGCGGCCGCCATCTTGTCTCTCGGTAGGATCGAGAGACAAGAGGAGGCCAAAGCGAAGGGGCAAATGACAATAAGGGGGCATAGTAGATCCTCCCTGACCCCATAGGTTTGATGTGGAGGCTTTAAAAAAGCTCCGCGGGGCAAAAAAAACAAAAAAAAAACGTTTTTTTGGTGGGGTGCGCTCGGTTAGCGTAACGGGAAGCGGACTGGGGAGCGTACTACAAGGAAAGAAGAATGATTGACTTTTAACTTATTGTATGTTTATAGACTTTTTTTTTACTTTTTTTTCTGCTGAGTGACGTCTCGGCCTATCTCCACGGGATGCAGTCCCTACCATCTCGGCGTTTAAGCCCAGGGGGACCGGTAGTGTGGGAGAGATAACGGGGCATATTATCAAGGGGGTTTATCTCCGCTTTTTTGGCTTTAAAAGCCAAGAAAGCGGAGATAAAATTATCTCCCTATTACCTAGCTGTCGCTAACACCAGTTAGCTAACACCAGTTAGCGACCGCTAGTAGGAGATAGCGACCATCTTGGGCCCCACTTTGCATGTCAGTGATATTTATCACTAATGACATGCAAAGTGGGCATGCCAAGATGTTAGCGACTGGAAACAGTCGCTAACATCGCTATCTCCTATTACCAACTTTTGGAGATATTCGCGCTCCAAAAAGTAACACCTGCCCTGAGCAGTTCTTAGCCATGTTATCCAATGGGAGGTGGATAACATGGCTAAGAGCATTAGCTCGGTAATGCATGAATATCGCTGACTTTTCAGCGATATTCATGCATTGCGGCCGTTTTTTATCGCATTTGCGATAAACCTTGATAATAGCAAGGTTTATCTGCGATAATTTCTGACGATGCTTAGCGGTAAAAAATCAGGAAGTGTTGAAAAACATTGTCTGCGCCATCTTGCCTTTTTTCAAATGCCACACTTTTGTCGTGCACGGCACGCATTTTAGATGCCTTGACCAGACCCACTCTCTGCACGCTGTCGATCCGTAGCATGGCTCCCCACCCTCGCAAGCATCTCCCCCAGGCACTGGTCACCCCCGCTCTCTGTCTTATGCATGGGCAATAAACCTCCCCCCATCTGCGCTGCTCTTCCCTGAGAATCACACTCTGTGCCCGCCCGACACCTCCCTTTCGCCCTATTCACTACCGCACCCTCTGACACTCCTCTTCCTCTGTGTCCGATTGTCCAGGCCGGTCCCAGGCTATCAGCTAGCCCTGCAGATGTAGTTTATGGCCCCAGCTGTAAAGAATCACCCCTCTTCAAAGGAGTTATAGTAGATCAAGGCCCACACCCGATGAGATCCGTCACACCACACGCGTTCCTACTATCTGAAAACCATCCTGTATTGTGATTGGGGAGGGGACCAAGCCTGAAGCGGAAGATTCCAGGGATGACTCTTTGTACATCAAAGTTTTTACAATTATGTGTCACATTAAAAATATATAGCACTCCAACAAAGTAGTAGGAATATAAAACTTTAATAACTTATAAATATATACAACAAAACAAAAACAGTAAAAACATGTAAAAATTTTTAGGGAAAAAGAAGGAACAATGGTCAGTAGCGGTCGGTTGTGCGAATAGTCCCAAGGCAGCACAACGTCCAGATTTCTGGACGGCACCCAGGTGATGTTGCCTGGGTGCCGCACTGATTTGGGTATCTGGCGTGGGGCGTCCCGGGGGGTGGGTCGTCAGTAGCGGTCTGTTGTGCGAATAGTTCCAAGGCAGCAGAACGCGGTGAAATGTGGATGGCACCAAGGTGATGTCCAGTAAGTTGCCGCCCTCCGAATAACGGCGTGGGGCGCCCCGGGGGGGGGGGGGGGGGGAGGCAGTCCAAAGTTCCGTTAAAAGGGCAAAGGAAAGGATCGTGGTTTGAACCATCAGTCAAAAAGGGGAGGGGGTGCAACAATTTTTCCTACCGGGTCACACTGTGCTTTCACCGGAACTGATCCGAACTGTGGTCTGCAGGATTCTAGTCATTCAAACTGAGGCTGGCGCCAGCATGGGAGCGCCGACGTCCCACGGCTACAGTTTTGTCACTCCACGGGCGATCATGGCAGTCATTCCCCATCGGGGGTGTCTGCGGGGGTCGGGGACTCCCGCGGCTCCGCTAGAATCTTCAAGGTCGTGGAGGACTACGGTGGTGGAGTCAACCAGTGACCGGGCCATTTCTTTATGCTGGGCCCGCTCTTGCCAGGTCGACCGCCATTTTGAGAGTTCGGTAGCTACCGGCGATCGCGGGGTCAAATGAGCGGACGGGCTCCACCCTGCCGGGCGAGACGTTGCAGCATCGCCACAGTGGAAGAACCCTTTTCCGGGCGCCTGGAGCGCTGAGGGTGCAGCTGGGAAGCCTCCACCTGGGGAGGCGGGAGAGGCCTGTTCGCACCGTCTCTCCCTCCCAGTGCACCCCACGGCGTCTCGCTTGACATTTGTTATGGCCGGACCAGGCGATGAGGACGAGGGGGGGGTCGGAGGCATGTGCAAGACATCCCCCCCCCAGTGTTGTCGCAGCCATTATAAAAGAAAGAAGAAATGTCCCGTCCTTCTTTGAGCCGGACCTCCGGTGGATGGCGGCCGGACGCCCTTTGCTCTGGCCCCATGAACGGGTTCCTTGGCTCATCCGGTGGGGCAGGCCTTGGCGTGTGGTGCCTCTCCTGGGCCTTTCGTGCAGTGGCCTCTCCACTCCCAGGCCCTCCATGGATGGTGGCCCAGACTGGGAGAGAGAGGGTCTAACCTGCAATTCTCCAGGGTTACCGCCACCGCGGCCGGATCCCGTCGGCCTCGGCCTCTGGTTGATGGTGGCCGGACTGGGAGAGAGAGGGGAGGGTCGAGGACACAGACATTCCCCCCCTTGCAACTCTCCAGGGTTGTCGTAGCAATCCTCCTGGCCGGGTCCCATTGGCCTCGGCCTTTCCTCCGGCTACACCCTACGTGATGATCTTCTGCCGACGGTTGGCAGCAGGACCCGCCTTATATGTGTTGCTTCCGGCTGGGCGTAGCCGCAAACCTGTTGCACTTTGGAAGTTTCCAGAATGGGGCGGATGTCTGCTGACTTGTATCTTTCCCAGTTTGCCGTTATTTGGCCGTGGCAGGCGGTGGGACAGACACGTTTTGGGGCAGTGAGGGGCGATGAAGCCTCGTTGCCTTGTGGTCGTTGCAATGTCACACTTGGTTTCTCTTACTGTTTTCAGGTTTCTTATTACGGGCTTACTTCTAACGTTTCTTGTTTCTAGGACAATAATAGGTTTTATCATTACGTATTGTTATCGTTTCTTTGTTTGTTATTTAATAAAAAGTTCATCAGTGGCCTACTGATTTTCGTTTTCCTATTCCTTTCTTTCCAGGTTGTTTCATGCTAAAGTTTCTGTTAACAGGATACAGTGATCACTTCGTTATTATTGCATATGTCCTTTTCACTAGGGGTGCTCTCTGATCGGGCCAGATGACCTATCTCTAGTAAATGGTCCGGGTGAAACAGGTGCATCAATCAGTGGGGAGTAGATAGGCATGACAGATTACAACGGGGGAGAAAGGTCCGCATTACCTACCCTTTCACTACTTGCAAAGATTTTCCTACGTTTATTTGCAAACAGGGAATACCTCCAAAAAGAACCAATTCCCAAACAGTCAATGTTCGGGCAAACAATCAATCAATGAGGAACGAAATAGGCACGACGTGTTAAAGGTTTGCGTTACCTACCCTTCACTATCTGCAAAGGGAGAGAGAATATTCCTATTCTTCCCCGTTTGCAGGCAGAGAAGATCCTTAAGAGAACCAACTTCGAACAATTCAATGCTCGATTCAAACAATCAACAAGGGGTACTGTGAACACAAATGAACGCCGCTTATGTACATACACATTGCTATTTTCAACAGGTTGTTCCTAATGTTTCTATTTTAGCGAGGTCAAAAAGAGATCCCATTAGTGGCCTACTGATTTTGCTCGATTCCTTTTGTTTTTTTACACGATTTTACGCTATCTGCAAAGACTAAACAGAGTATTGCGACTCTGTGCTTGTTTGTAAATAGAGAATGAACCAAAGAGAACCAATTCTAAAACAGTAAATGCTTGGATAACAATCAATCAAATGGAGAGAGAAGCAGGCACGACGGATTACAACGGGGGCAAAGGCCTGCGTTAACTACCCTTCACTATCTGCAAAGAGAGAGTACTCCTAATAGAAATGAAGGGGGGGGGCAGCATTGAAAGCAGATCAGTGTGCATAAACACAAAAATGTTTTTTCTTACCACGTACTTGACAATCGACAGCTTATGATATTTGCTATTAAAAAACCATTGAAATTCACTGAAAAAACCATAGGTTATAGACCATATATAGTTAGGAATTAGCATTTACAATGATGTCATCAGTGATGTGATCAGTAATGTCAAATGAGATGTCATCAGTGATGTCATTTGAGATGTCATCAGTGATGTCATCAGTGATGTCATTTGAGATGTCATCAGTGATGTCATCAGTGATGTCATTTGAGATGTCATCAGTGATGTCATCAGTGATGTCACTGACCATGTCATGAATGATGTAATATGTGACATGATCAGCAGTGGATTGCGGGTGCGCGATATATAGTTAGTACAACTAACTATATATGGAATTTCAATGGTTTTGTGTGAGTAAAATAAGGTTTTTTAAATGCTAATTCCTAACTATATATGGTCTATAACCTATGTTTTTTTCAGTGAATTTTCAAGGTTTTGTAAATGCTAATTCCTAACTATATATGGTCTATAACCTATGGTTTTTTCAGTGAATATATATATGTATGTATGTATGTATGTATGTATGTATGTATGTATATATATATATATATATATATTAAATAGAAAAGAGGAAAAGAGTCTCCTCGTGCATGCAAAGGAATAGTAAAGCTCATCCAATAAGAATACTGTGAGAATGAACTGCCCCTGTGTGGGAATAGACTAGAAAAAGAAAGGGAGGCCTTCGATTCAAGAGCAGGGAAGTGAGACAGAAAACAAAGCATTCCAGTCTTAAGCAAGGGGCAGATCCAAAGTCCACTCTATTTATTTGTGATGGATTGTGAAAAACAGCAGAATTCTAAGGCTGCCTGTGGCCTACACCTAAAAAGAGTACAGCTCGAAGCAATAATTGAAGAAATGGCCCACAACATGTTACTGTGTAGTTTGTACTTACTGCATTGTACATCACCCTGTGTTAAGGTGAATTGATAGTTGTCCCAGTATGGCTGACACCCCTTCTTCAGCAAGTCCCCATAGCAGCAGTCATGAGTGTGGCAGCACCTTCAGATATAAATCCAAGCACGCTACGTAAGGATATATTAATGTGCGGTCAAATACAAAGATCTGGTTTAGTCCAACCCCCACACACCAGGATCCAGGCATAAATGCCTTACACATGCCCATCTCAGTCGAATCCAGTACTCTGAAATGACCCAAAACACTGCAAGCCTAACACACGGCACAAGGACTCCATTCACTTCTTTCCACCCATAAATAACACAAATGAAACGCAAACCACTGCACTTATTGTGTGCATTGCATGTCCACCTTAAACTACTGCTTCCATCCATCCACGTATGTCAGACCGTGCTGAAGCCAAATCCATTCACTCAACAGCCTCCACAGTCAGCTAACCTACTCAATATATAACAGACCTAGGTGAAGACAGTGATACACCCTCTTCATAAACCACTGTCCTGCACACACTGCAGGTAGCATATGTAACTGTACCCAATGATCTTCGCTCTCGTTTCAAACCCCCAAACACTTTACTTCCTACTCATTCCCAGGAAAACCACTTCCCATGTTGGGGTCTCATTGACCATCCAGGCCTTGTCTTCTGTTTAGTGTGGTGGTTTATAGGCTTGATCGGTGATTTTGGTGTTCAAACTTACAAGAATGTGGATGGCACTCGTGGAGCCTTGAGTCTGGACCTAGCGAGGTGGAATCATGATCTGGTGCCCGTGGGTGCCTTATAAGTGTCAAAATCTGGACTCAATACAATTTATCATACAAGTGACAAAAGAAACCGCTGTGGGCAAAGATGAAAATATGTTGAGTTATTTTGCCTGGCTTTTCCGATGAATAGCTGGATTTACTATTGGTGAGTATTTTACTCTCATTCTCTAGGTCAGTCCATGCCTTCAGCCATTTTATTCTGTACGTATTTAATAAACCTGCACTCTACTATTCTAGAGAACCTCAATGGCCCCTCCTCTTGTGAAAGCAAATAGTTTGGTAAGGCAAAGGTAAGTTTCTGTAGCCAAACACACAGCAAATCTATATCTGACATTGGTGATAACATTGGGCCATCGTAATATTATTTCTTCTGAGCTCAATGTCTTTGGAAGAGGGAAAAGTATCACGACATTTCTTATTGGTGTCCACAACATGGGCACTGCCCAGCACTCTCAGTGGCTTGTTAGAAATGGTAGATGGGATGCCTCCTTGGACTTGGCCAATCCCATTCCTGGGATTACAGCAGTTCAATAGCCAATTACATATGTCAAACAGTGCAAACTCTGTGTATACCAGCTAAGCGGTACGGAGTAGCAGCCATGGCCCTTTGTTGACAATGAACTCTACTGAATTCTTAAGTTCCATATCTACCTTCAAAGAGTGCAATGAGATTACACGTCTTTAATCTCACAAGCAAACAACAAGGACTTTATCCTATAAAAGACAGGTTCGCTTTAGACACAGTCTAAACAAGACAAATGGAGGCAAATGTGATCCCTAGTCTATCTATGCTGAGGAAGAATCTGTGAATTTACAGGAAGTCAGTTCTGCACTCTTTGCTGCTGAAAATTGAATCTTAAGTTCCATGCATGTATATTATTTTCTACCTATGGCTGTAGAGCCCTTATAGATGCTGATCCCTTTGTTAGATTAGGGAACTTGAGGTTCCAGACACTTCTTTCCTACTTCATATGAACAGCAGAGGTTGGGGGTTACTTCCGGCATCCATTCCTTGGGCAGGTGAGGCACCATTCTGTCAGTGGGGATGCCCAGTGATGAAATGAGAGGGAAGCCCTCAAACATTTCCTCCCATTGGCCCATTTCTCGGGTGCTAAACTTGGGGTTTAAATTAACACACATCCACACACACACCCTTTCGCCATCGAACTCCTTCAACTCAGAATGCCATGCCAGCTCTCTTTTCCTTTGTTCAAGGACCATAATAAGCACAAGTGCTCAGAGATACAGCATGGTGTAAGGGTACTTTTCTATCATCAGAGTGATTGTAACATCATGTACCAGCTCCTGTGCCAAAAGTCGAGACATGCATTGAGAGGCCCTATGTGTGCAATATGGCTCACCCTGTGTCAGGCACCTCCTTATAATAACGAAACTGGCACTTTTCCACCGTGAAAGCAAAAAGCAAGGAAGGGGTTCTGAGACTGGACTTAAGAGACAGGCTGATTGACATTCATGCAAAAATGAGCACAGTTCCATGGCTTGGCACAGCAGGCTACTAATCTATACCCTCCCACAGTGAACAGAGGACACAGCAGCCCCAAGGGTGAAGTTGGATAGCCACAGTAGGGTGAGTCACTGGAATCTAAGTGTGCTGAGAGAGACTGTTGCAACCACTGTTTCCAAACTGACATCAATACCAGTTTGCACTAACCCATAAAAAAATATCCCTTGCAGATCACACATAGTCCGCAAAGCAGGAACAAGCCCTCAGAAAGTAAAAGATGTACACAGAAAAAGTATCACGTCATTCACATGTCTTGCATCTAAGTCTAAACAGGTACAGTTGGCCAAGGTATCACCTTTTTACAAATGGCGGCACTTTCTGTTGTACGGTTCACAAGACCCACTTAGCTCATCAACACAACACTATGACGACAACACCAAGAGGTGAAATACAATTACCAGTCGGTGGCGTCAATGGGGTGCCCCCGGCCTCCGTACCCACAGTGGCATCCATAGTCATTGTAGGCAAGCAGGGAGTCCTTCTCAGTGATGCCCAAGATCATGAAGTGGAAGTTGATAAGGCTGGAGGATACTGGAACCACTACTGAAAACAATGGAGGTGAACAGAAGACAACAAAAGAAAAAGGCTGAAAAGGTTATTACAGCTGAAGTCTAATGCTATAGTATTCACAAGTGGGTGAGTAATCCCACTCCCCTGTGAATATCTCTCACAGGCCTGTTTGATAGGCTAGGCAGAGATCAAAAAAGGACTTAGCCTCCAACCTCATTGACCTGGCGAGGAACAGGGGCTAATCACATTATTATAGATTGCTGCAGGTCAAGAGGAGTGAGTCAGCTGGCACTCTCGCATGTGCCCTGTGCAGTCTTGGGTGGCATGACTCGCGGGTGGGGGGGGCCGAGAGGTTGCACTGGGAGGGGGTCGTGCAGGGGGGTTAAATAAATAAAAAAGTTAACTTACCTTTGCCGGCCCGGTCCGGTCCCCTGTCATCTCTGCTTCTCTACTCCTTACAGGAAGCAGGCAGCCCCCCTCCCCTAAGCCAATGACAACACTGCAATGTCAACGTTGTGATTGGTTGGGACGCCAAACACACAGGCGTCCATGGGGAGGCCATTTTCTCCATGTAGGCTGCTACATCGAGAATAGGCAGAGTGCAGGGCCGACCAAACAGGCAGCACCCTCAGAGTGAACAAGCCACTCCTCCCCTGCCCTAGAGCAGGACCGCACACCCGCCCGCCCCCAACCAAACCCTTCTGCTTTCTCGCAATGTGAGAAGCAGAAACATAAAATGGTATTTATACTACCATTTTATCTTTCTGCTTCTCGCACTGCGAGAAAGCAGTAGGGCGACGCTCCTCCGCCCACATGGAGGAGCCGCCCCTCGCCCTGTGTCAACAAGCTAAGGTCACTGAAGGGCTGTAGGCGCGAGGCAGAGTGGCATATAGTGTGGCTGGAGGCATGAATGGGGTGCAAAATTGGTTCTGTAGGGAAAGTAAGGGAAAATGCAGAGGGGCTGCAGCGTGGTGAAGGTGCACAACGTGAACACACAGGGATTGCGAGTAAAATGGGGAACCACATATTCATATGGAGTCGATAATGTGGAGTCAACCCTTTATTAACCATAACCTTTGGGTGCTTTTGGAGGTCCTTGATAAAAGCCAAAGTATTGTCTAAGTTACATTTTGAAAATTATGTATTGTTACATTTTGAACACCGGAAGTTTGCATATAATAATGCAGGTGAACAAAATGTTACTTAAAGTACTCTCTGATCAGATTACGCAGATTCAAAATGCACCCTCATTCTTAGCCTTTTCAGGATGTCTAAAGATCTGCATCCTCAATCTAAAACCTATTCACAGGTTTCAGACACGAAATCCTCTTTTATAGCTCCAAGAAGTCCGTTCTGACAGGAACTAATCGAGGTACTTTGGGAAGAAATAGCTTGCATTTACATTTTCGCACACTACAGTGGGAATAGGACCGAGTTTGTTTCAGCAGAAGCTCCTCTATAGAAAATACTAGTGTGCAAAAATGGAAGAGATATTCTAGATATACAAATCTTCAAATGTTACTTGGGTTGTACGTTTTTCATTTGTTTGGGAGTTTACTGAATTTTGGTCTAAAGTCATGGATTTGCCAATGCCATTTTATTTCTATAAGGTAAAGTCACATCGAAACTGTTTTCCTTATTTTACAGAGTTTTATATTGTGTGCGAATTTGACCCGAATCGGTTATCAGAGCGCTTTACATAGCACCAGTTGGATTAAATGAGGACACATTCATTTTTGTTAGGCACGAGGAGATTAAGTGATTTGCCCAGAATCAAAGGATGTTCAGCGTCATTGCCGAGACTCAAACCCAGTTCTTCAGATTCAAGGTCCACTGCCCTAACCATTAGGCCAACTTCTCTGCTCTTGAAGCCACACTTTGCACTATCCAAATATGTTAAATGTCTGTTTGTATGTTTACTCTAAGGGCACCCTCTTGCCACTTGCAAGTAATCCATCTCAATCACTTTTGGTATGCAAGATCAGTTCTTCTATCACCTGGTCACCTAAACCCCAATGATGTTTTATTAGCATAGAGCTACAAGCCCTAATGTACACTGATGATTGCTGATTGCAGCCAGCTGGCACATCTGCATATGAATCCAGCCTCTGTGGGATACTGCAGACGGATGGAACAGAAATCGACAGGAGACCCAGCTTTACCTGGATAATCCGGGTAACAAATCCTGACTGGTTACTGTCTCGGAGGTCTGATTGCTCCTTGTGTGTCTGGAGCTGATAAAAGATGGATTTATCAACAAGGGGCACATTTAGGACAGAAGTTAACTGTGTCTCACATGGATGGCTTGGTTGTGTTTTAAAAGTGAAGTCACCCCCATATACTGGAGGAATGACTCTTCTCTCAATATACATGCTGCGGATAGTGACTAGGTGTGATGCTACCACTGGTGAAAGGGGAATTAGAACAAGATGAGGGACCATTCATGACAAGAAGTCTGGTCACTTCCTCAGCAATTTGTTGGAGAGAACTTATCAGTTTAGGGGGGAATTTAAAAAAACAGGTTTCAATGTTATGACTAGAAGGTCTCCGTTTGCTGGTAGAAGTATGCCACAATAGCATTATGAGCACATTATTCTGCTGCATTTTCAGATATTTAACAATTTTGTAATATGGCACAAGTGTTATTTGTTGCTGGTGCATTGTGAGACTGAACCATTATTTCCTTATTACAATCTCGTAGTTTTCCTTCTTTTCCACTTTAGTCTTTTCACATATTAAGCATCTTTCATTTGAAGAAAAAAAAAAACAGGCATTTCCCCTCCAGGATTCCCAGTCCTCGTTTCCTTCTTGATATGTGGTGTAAACTACGGGTGACAAATATATTTATTGTTGCCCATGCCAACATTTTAAAATTGAAAAGCACAGGTGTGGATAGCTTTAGTGAGAAACACTAGGATCGAAACTTTGAAATTATGATCGCCCCATTCCAAACAACAGATTGAACAAAGGTGTCTTCAGACAGAATAACACATTTTCTAAAGGACTTCTGCGTGTCCTACCTTGACTGTGGGAAGGTTGAACTACACAGAAAATGAAGTCTCGAAAAACAATAAAAGCACCTGCTAAGGATGAGGCTGAAAAGTTCAGAAATTAAACAAAAAAATCTTTTTGCCATCAAGAAAATATTATGGAACAAATATGAATATCCTCAGTAGATGTCATTGCCATTAAAAGTCAATTTTTCTCTGGCAAAAGATCCAATTTTCTAATACTTTTGACTGAAAGATGTTACAGTGAACAATGGTTGCTCACACTCACACGATGGGTGTTATCGGATAGCAACAGAAAAAGGAAAGAAATGCCCTCTTCTTGTTGTAAAAGTAAGTTACAAATTAATTTTTTGCCGATGAAATTGGAGTAGCCACTCTTCTCTGCTTTGTGTTTCACCTGCAAACTATAAATGATCAATCGTGGACTTCTTTAGTTGTACTAATTAAAAGCTATTTCTCTCTGGGAATAGGTAACGAGATCTATAGTACATAAATGAATTACATAATGAACACCGTTGTTTCAAAGAACCAAGAGAAAGTATGGTGCTCAGAAAACTTTAATTGAAAATCCTCAGTGTGTGAGGATGAGGAATTGATCACAGATAACGATACTTGATGGAATAAACCTCCACTGTTGCTTCGGATGACGTTGAAAGAGCAGGTGCTGAATATCTGTTTGATAACTATAATTATTCCCATTTATTCAGTAGAGTTAAGCTCGTCAAGTTCATGTTTTCAACATCGTCATAAATTACCCCAACCCAACTGCAGCCACCAACATCTTACCCCTTCACAGGACCTCTGCAACAGCCTCTTTGACGCCTTCCACAACAAAATACTCAAGATATACAGTAATTTCATACCCCACCCCACCGCAGAAGACATCGTCACACAACCACCTGCCACCACCAAGAACACCCATAATCTGATGAACTGGAGCCCCCTCACCACAGAAGACATCACCGGAATTATGAAGACCATTACTCAGGTCCCCCACGGACTTCTGCCCGCACCACATTTACAACTCAGGAAGAACACTGATCAGCACCAACATCACCACCATCATTAAACCTCCATCCTTGGTGGAACCTTCCCAGTTAGCTGGAAACATGCAGAAGTCACAGCTCTCCTGAAAAAAGCTTAGAAGGACCCAAAAGACCTCAGCAATTGCAGACACATCTTGCTCCTACCATTCCCGTCCAAGGTCTTGGAGAAAGAGATCAATAGGCAACTCTCCTATCTTTTAGAACAGCACCACCTCCTAAACATCACTCAGTCAGGATTCTGCAGCAACCGCAGCATAGAAACCACCCTCCTGTCAGCAACAGAGGACATCCAGTACACAGCGGTGTACCAAAACTTGAGGGCCCCCCCTGCAGGGTACATAGGGGGCCCCCCTCTGGACTCGATCTGGAGCTCTCCAGCCGAAGTGTGGTGTTAAGGGGCCCCCTGGAGGTCCGGGGCCCCCGCACAGCAGGGGCTGCGGGGCCTGTGTTACGCCCCTGCCAGTACATCAAGGACAGAGGTGAAACCTTCACTTTGATCCTCCCCGATCTCTCAGCAGCCTATGATACAGTCCATGGCACCCTCATCGCTAGACTCTATGAATTCAAGAGACCGAAGGTTTCGTCAATGCACCCAAGAGGTATGTCAATTCATAAACAAGTAACAACAAAGTCAAATGGTCTCTCTTTGCCAGTGCTTTGTGGTCCCCACTGTTGGTTTTGCCATTACCAGATCCTTTTAAAGTGTGTCAGCATTGTATAGCCAATAACAGCGACAGGCCAGCTTGAAAGTCCATGCCTTAAGCTTCAAGAATGGCCACCACATTGTGTAACACAATGTGGCAACCATCTTGAAAGTATATAAAACTAGGTTTTCAAATCATACTTAAAAGTATGAAAGCGTTATTTTTCATATTTTAATTGGGCATCACTACCAAGTATAATGAATAGACCTTCAAGATGGCCAGTCGCAGCTACAAACATTGCTAATACTGGTTACATTTTAAAAGCATCCTGCGTCAGCAACTCCAAAAGCAGTGGCCAGCAAGGCATGGGAGACGGACAGCAGGAGGGAGCAGTGCGAGAATGGCATGAAACGGCATCACCGAACTAACCATGAAACGCCATTAGGTGCCACAGATGAGACAAGCACATGTCGGGCCAGGACTCAGAGGAAGGGGGAGAAGGGAGTCACATAGTTGATGAAGTCTAGGCAATGAGGGAAAGAGCCCAAGTGCACTCCAAGTTTTTACAGAGAAGGTGAAGGAGCAGGACGTACACTTCAATGGAGTGCTCAATAGGAAATGAAAAGTGATATAAAGTGGAAAAAAAGAAAAGTATTTAAATAACGTAGATGTGGAAGTAGAACCCTCATCCTATCTTAAGTAGGGGTAAAGAAGAAATGTGTTAGGGGAGAGAGCAACACAAGAATAGGGAGAAAAGTGATCTAATCAGGAGCAGACATATAGACAAGAAATCCATCCATTCATAAGCAAGGTGCAGTCCCAAAATGCATTCAATGAGAATTGTATGCAATGTTGTCTGCAACAGACAACTGACGCTGCCTGCAGAGAGACCGCAAAAGGGCCTTGTCATTATCCAGGTAAATACCAATTTATTTTCCGTGGTCCATCCACCATGCAAAATCTACACTCAGGTTGTCTTTTACAAACTACTTGAATGGATAAAACATTGGCACAATCACTTTGCTGCTCCATAAAGGTTTTGGAGAGGAATATCCTGTAGCTAACAATGGAATGGCATTCCCTTTGATGGCAAATTAGGCCTGTCTGAGGAGGCATGTTGTTTCATAGTGCATGCATAGACATAAGTGTCACCTGCATGCCATGTGGCAGGTTGTGGTTTAAATGTCTATATTTTATCGCAGTTATATCAAGATCTAGGCAATAATTAGAAAAACACTGGCAGAAGGACGCTTAGGGGTCCATTAGTATGTTGGGCGGATTGCCTCCGCCAGGGTGGCGGTGGCCACCGCCACCCTGGCGGAGGCAATCCGCCCGACAAGCACTCTCGTTTTCCCCTCCGCCAGATTAGGATGGCGGAGGGGACAGCGGCGGACGGAAAGACCGTCCGCCGCTTTACCGCCGCGGTCGCCTTGTGACCGCGGCGGTAATAGATTAATATGGTGGCGGTGTCCAATGGACACCACCAGCCATATTACCATGGTACAAAGTAGGGGCCTTTCCGCGGCGGCAATGTCGCCACGGAAAGGCAGGCGGAGATTGCTGCGGGGGCCCCCTGCAGGGCCCCCAGGTTGCCACCACTGTCAGGGGGCACATGAGCGGTACCTATGGTACCCCCCCACATGTACATATGCAAAGCGGCAGGCACCGCACGGTGCCTGCCGATTTGCATCTTGAAATGCGTCAACATATGTTTTGCATTGTGGCGGGCGGTGCAGAGAGCACCGAACGCCACAATGCAAAACATATAGGATGTGCCCACCACTGTGGCGGAAACATCCTAATACCCACAACATGACCCCCGCCCTTATGGCGGGCGGTCCCAATCTCCGTTAGGGTGGCGGGCGGACAAAGTCCGCCCGCCATCCTAATGGACCTATTAGCTTTCACGCCCTGTGATTATTTAATATCTTAATTATCAACTTTTTCTCCTATTTGGGCACCATCAAAACTAATCCGCTGGGTGTATGGCCCACTACAGTCCAGGCATGTTTTGTGAAGACAGTCTTATTTGTTGGATCATATAGTGGTGGGTTGGGTGCAGAGACAGAATATCGAGTACAAAATATTGAGTAGCACATATATCGAGTCATTCATTTTGTGGATCAGGAATATCGACAGCAAGAATATCGTGGTCAAGAATATCGACTTAAGGTGAGAAATATCGTTTTTAAAAATATCGAAGTGTTAAACATTGTTTGCAAAAATATAGTTGTTAAAAAGATCGTTTTTTAATTATTCTAGTATATATTTTAAATGTTTGTGATGTATGTTTTTTAGTATTTGATTTGTTTGTATTTTTGATATATGTGTTACATTTTTATTAGTTATTTTTTATTTTGTCTTATTTTGCTCTTTTAGTATGAGCGGGTTGTGGGTTTATAGGGGAATAGGGTGGGCAGTAATTATATTAAATCACATTAATTAATTTTTTTTTATTAGAACTTTGCATTTTTTGTTCCGTAGCGGGTTGTGGGCTTGTAGGGGAATAGGGGAATCAATAAATTATATTTAATGTATTGATTACATTTTATTTATTAAAATTTGTTTAATTGAGATGTTATAGTGTTAAATGTGTGAATTAATTTACTATTAATTAACTAATAATTAGTTGTTACTTAATTAATTGGTAATTAATTATGGTAATTGTGTAATCATTTTAGGAGCGTGTTATGGTGTTTATAGGTGTAAATGTTAGGAAGAAATGTATTTTTAATTTATGAATTAATAATTGGTTGTTAAATAATTTTACTTAATTAATTTGTAATTAATATTGGCAATTGTGTAATTAATTATATTTGTGTGTGGTAGTTTTTATAGGTGTAAAGGGTGGGAAGTTAAATATTTTTAATCGATGAAGCAATACTTAGTTGTTAATTTTAATTAATTAATTGGAAATTTACATATGGTAATTAAATGTACGTGTGTGTTGTGGTGTTCATAGGAGTAAAGGGTGGGAAGTAATTTGTGTTTAATTAATTAATATATATTTGGTAATTACTGTTAATTATTTGATATTTATTTTGGGTAATTGTTTATTTTTGTGTTTTGTTTTTACTTTTAAAGGGGTAAAGGGTGGGTAATACATATCATTTATATTATTTAATTATTAGCTGTTAATAGTAATGGATTTTCCTTTTACAAATAATATATAATTGTGTTTTATTAATTTAGGTGTGTGTTGTGGATATTAGAGTGTTAAAGCTTGTGTATTCAATTAATGTTTATTGGATTTTTTTATTAATAAGATGTTTTTAATTTAATATTAATTATGTTAATTATGTAAATGAATGTAATTAAAACAAATTGAAGTGTTTTGTTATTGGTGTTGTGTTATAGGGTATGAAATAAGATAAATGCATTAATGTTTTAAATAATCTTTTTGTTTGTTAATATTTGCTACTTTTAAATTATTACTGTTTATAAATGTATTTATTAATTTATTTTATAAATTATTTGTACGTTTATGTTATATGTTTAATAGATTTAAATATATATTTTAAAAATGTTTTTTATTTTTTATTTTTTTTAATTGTGTATTTTTTTCTTTTAACTGTTTAAGTGTTATTAGTAATTTTTGTTTCTCTGCTATCCAACACTTTCCCTAATTGCTGCACTCACTGGAGTTGGAATAGTAAATTTAACTCCTCCACTATCAAACACTTACCCTACTTTTGCACTCACTGGAGTGGGAATAGTAATTTTTACCCCTCCGCTATCTAACACTTTCCCTACTGTTGCACCCTTTGGAGTAGGAGTAGTAATTGTTACTCCTCCGCTTTCCAACACTTTCCCTTTTGTTGCACTCTACGGAGTGGGAATAGTAATTTTTTCCCGTCCGCTATCCAACACTTTCCCTACTGTTGCTATCACTGAGGTGGGAATAGTAATTTATACCCCTCTGCTATCCAACACTTTCCCTACTGTTGCACTCATTGGAGTTGGAAATGTTAGTTTAAATTGTTTTAATAGTTTAATGTTTTAATTAATTATAGAATGTTTTTTTATTTGAAATTATTGATATATATATATATATATATATTTGATATATTTTTAAATTCTAGACATTAAATACGAATAATTGTTAATACATTATTTTTAAGTAAATATATGTATCTTTTTAATTAGGCTTATTTGTTATATTTAGTTAAAAAAAAAATTTAATTTCTCAATGTTTGGTTCAGAGCAGCAAAATATTAAGTTTCCCAGGGTAATGTCCGATCATAACCCTCTGGTGCTGGAAGTGAATATTAAATGCCAGAAACATGTAGCCAGCTGGACTTTCAACAGGGGGCTGTTGAATGATAATTTATATATAGAACATATGGCTATGTGGATCACCAGATTTGTGAATGAAAACTTGGGTAGTACTAGTATCCAGAATGTCTGGGACACCCTGAAAGCGGGTATCAGGGGTGAGACCACGCAGTTTGGATGGGAGGCCCAGGAGAAAGAGAAAAATAAACTAAAGGAATTGTACAAAGTGCTGATGAAATCTGAGATAAATCTGGTTAAGGTATTTTCAGAAGGGGGGCATTGAAATGGCTCAAACTGGGATTTTATTTGCGCAATCTGCTATAACGGAGATCTCATTTGCTAAATTCGCGGGCAGATATCTAGCCTGGTGGACTAAGTTGTACGAGAACAATGAAAGGGTGGGACACATGCTAGCCATGCGAACCAGGGAAAAAGAAGCTCAACCCTGGATTATGGGTGTTATAGATCCAGACATTGGCTTAGTGACTGACTCAGGCGTAATTCTTGCTGCTTTTCAGAAGTTTTATCAGAAGCTATATTCAGAAGATGTCAGCGACATTTCTGGGTTCCAGGGCAAAATCAAGAGATACCTCGAAGAGGTTAAATTGGATCAATTGGCTTTTGAAGATCTGGAAATGCTGGATGCTCCGATCAATTTAGGAGAGATTTTCTGTGCATAGACTCACTGCCGTCTGGTCTGGCAAAGCGGTCGGGCCGGACTTCCTCCCAGGCAAATTTTATAAGATCTTCCGAACTCAGCTGGCACCAATCATTCTGGAAATGTTTTGCATAGTACAGAGTGGGGATACTCCTCCTGGGTCTTGGAGGCATGCAAAGATTGTTATATTTTTAAAGAAAGGGAAAGCACCTACTGACCTGGGGCGTACCGGCCCATTACACTGATAAATAGCGATATCAAGATCTATTCCAAAATCTTTGCAAACAGATTGGCGTCAGTTATTAAAAAAATGGTTTCGCCTCAACAACATGGCTTCGTCCCTGGTCGGGAAACCATCAATCATATACGTCGGACAATAACATTGTTTGACTACACTAAGGTTACAGGAGACTTTTTTATGGGCAGCTATGAAGCATTATGGGATAGGGGATGGATTCCTAAGAGCAATTCAAAGTATGTACAAAGACCCAATTGCTAAAATTGCTCTGATGGGAACACAGTCGAGGAAGATTGATATAATGCGAGGCACGAGACAAGGGTGCCCTTGATCTCCCTTGTTATTCGCTATCTATATCGATCCTTTAATCAGAATGATCCAGGAGAACCAAATAATCCAACCTATCTATTCCCATGGGGGAGACATTAAAATTTAAAGCTACGCAGACGATTTAGCTATTTCAACTGCTGCTCCTCGTCAGGCATTAGAGGAAATAACTAGTTTAACCTCACAATTCGGTAGGATCTCAGACTATCATTTGAACACTATTAAAACACAAATAGTTGTTAATGATAAGGTTGTACTAGCTCACCAGCGTATTGTGTCTAATGCCAGGTATTTAGGCGTTGATATAAGCTCTAAACCCGAAGCTATTGTAGAGTTGAATCTTTAACTTCTATTACAAAATATTAAGTCAGACTCCCACTGAATGAATTAATTACACTTGACGTTAATCGGGAGATGCAATGTCGTTAAAATGATCTTTCTCCCGAAAATATTATATTATTTCAGAGCTATTCCACTAGATATTAATAAGATTTGGTTTTAGAAGCTTGATCAGCTAGTCTCATGGTTTTTATGGGCTGGGCAGCGCCCAAGAAGGGCACTTAGATATATGACTTTACCTAGAGACCGGGGAGGCTGGTTCGTCTCTAACTTTCAAATATACTATTGGGTAATTATGTTGAAGCAGATGGGGGAGCTGTTGAATGGGGGGAATCTTGGAGGTTCTGAAATTTCAATTTATCAACTAATTCATGGGGGAGAAGCCAGGGGTCTTCTCATGCTGCAGATAGATTTTGCATATTACAAGAGGGTTAAATGTAAGGTTCTGCTAGGTGCCTACAGGGTTTGGACTGCCGTTAGGAAAATATTCGGGATTGGGCGGCTTCATCTGTACTCTCCTTTAGTAAATAATTCTCTACTCCTGGAAATCTTCCAAGATGCACATTTTAGAAATTGGGTTGAGAAAGGGATTCAGCATATAGGGGATCTTATTTCAAGTGCTGAATTGCTTACTTTTGACGCTATTAAAGAGAGATTTGGCATTGAGAATAAATATATTTTCAAATATTTACAGATACAGGATTTCGTGGTTAAAATATGTTTCAACCGGAACCGAATCCCGTTATTAGATCTAGTTAATGGTAGCCAACCGACGACATCTGCTTTATATAAACTAGTTAATGAAAGAATGGGCGACAATTTGGCCAAGCATTTTGAAAGATGGCAATTAAGTCTTCGAGCCAGACAGGTTGAGTGTGAGGAATCCCTGCTGTTCAGTCAAACAATGTGTATCTCAGCTAATTTGCAGGTGCAATGTTTCAAGACCTGGTGCAATCTTTATGTAACTCCGGCACGTATCCATCGATGGGGGGGCACCTCGGGAACATGTTGTCCTCGGTGTGGGTGGTTGGCTGCGGATAGTACACATATGTTTGCTACTTGCTCTGGTCTTTCTCAAGTGCTGGCTAAAATCGAAAAGCGTTTGGAATCTATATTGGGATATTCGGTTTCATTGACTCCCCAGGTCATTATGTTAGGGATTTGTAATCAAGAAATCGATGAAGGAGATAGGAAAATTGTGTTTATAGCTATGGCAGTATTCAGACTGTGTCTGGCTACGGTCTGGCTTGATCCAAACCCCCCTTCGGAATATGTCTGGTTCAGTAAATTACTATCTACTTATAATTGTGAGATCTCTGTGTTTAGAAAAAGGGGTAGGCAGGCAAGGGCAAAAGGGGAAAAATTGTGGGATTCCCTAACCAAACGGTTAAGTAAGGACTAGCTGATAGTACGATGGGTAATGTCCTCATGATAGTGTCCACTGCGGTGTTAAAAACTTTCTGCGTTTAGTTTTGCTATTCTTTCCCGAAGGGGGGACCACCTGGGGTGGGGGGGAGGTGGGGCAAAAATAATATGTAAAATCGGGGCATCAGACAAAGTCTTTCTTTATGTGTATATATGTTATACTGTTCTTGTTTTTGTGTTTTGACGTCCTAATACATTTTTTTTTAATTTATTTGGTTAAAAATAATATTATTTAATATCTTTTTTTAAATTTATATATTTTTTAATTTAGATTTGTTACATCTATATTTTTTACCACAATATTTTTGATTCAATATTTTTGTACTTACCTCTTATGGTATGGGAGTAGATATTTTTGCAATTGATATTTTTTACTCTATATTTAGAACATCGATGTGAATCGTGGGGTTGAAAGGACTACTGATAGCCCTCTCTACATATGCAAGACAGACTCATTTGGAAATAAATATATTTAAAAAACAGGCACTTTTGGGTCCTCTTGGTATGATGGCTCTTGGTTAATCGGCAACCACAGGTTAGAAACTGTACCCAAGCACACACACTTGAGAGCAGTGATCAACAGAAACCTATTCCGGACCTTCAGACATAAAACAGAAGTGATGAAAAACCTGAACAGGCTCTTGTGATTTAGTAAAACATATTAAGGTCTGTGTCACGTAACTCACTGGTGCAGTTGTAAAATTACTCCTGTTGTGCTTTATGGCACACAGATATAGCTCTTGGCCTGCATGCAAGTAGTTGATATTGAAAAAGCTCTTGCCTGGCACAAACTACCAGGACTTAAAGTTCCCTTGTCAAGGAAAACTCCGTCTCACATTTTGATTGAAAGCGTGCTTTGCAAACATGTATTGTCTGTAAACCAACAAGATGATCCCTCTTGACTGGTAAAGGAAAAAAAGCTTCCAAAGTTTTTAATATTGATCATGTGACTGTCGTCTTGCCAAAAATTCAAGCTGGTGCTCAGATGATCTCATGAGAGAGCTCGCAGCCAAGCTTCAAAAGTAACACAAATGTACACAATTCGTTGTTCAAGGCAGGTCTTGGTGCCATGGTACATGTTGTCTCATCTCAGAAATGGGCGCATCTGGTGACCAGAGACACCGTGAGCAGAAAAAAATGGCCAGTATGTGTTATCAAAGAAAAGCATTATGCTTTTTTTTATTTCAAGAGGCGATTTGACTTGAGTTAAAAAAAATTGCCTCATCCACAACATCATACAAGAATTATTTTTCCCTCTGAAAGAGTCATCACACTAGCTCAGAAGTAAAATCAACTCCAGTACCAAATATAGAGAAATATGTTGATTCAGATGAGGTTTACATCTTTCCGGCACCAGAAATATCTTGTCGATGGCATTGCCACTTGCAAAGATAGTGTTGTTTCTGTGCTTCAAGTATAGAAACGCTCACACAAAAAGGGCCCTATTCAGGAAAGGAAATCTATGAGTGGCGGCTGGCACAGGTCAGAGAGGCTTGGCAGGGTGGGGCGGGGTGGGGTAGTAGGTAGTCGACAGATGACAGGAAAGGTAAAATTAATTAAAAAATTAATAAAACAACTTACCTTGCACTTGCCAATTCGCTGATGCGGTGAGCGCAAGGTAAGTGGTTTTATTTATTTTTTTAATTTAATTTTACCTACCCCGTCGTCTGCTAACTCCTCCTCACCTGCTCCTTCCCACCTCACCGATCTTACCTGTGTCGGCCGCCACTGAAATCTATGTGCGGAGATCTGCACTGGCTCAGAGAACTCCACCAGTGGTGTAATGAAACTTGAGGTGGCTGCCCTGCAAAGTACAGAGAGAGAGCCCCCCGTGCTCCGGACCCAGTCAGGAGCTCTTAGGCCAGGGGCCCGCTGCCCATGCACAGTGCACGAGGCGGCCCTTTGGAGCTTGTGGGCCCTCACCCCCGCACCGCACAGGCTGCGGGGTCTAATGTTACACCTCTGAACTCAGCATGTAAAAGATAGGGCTGGCGTAGGCAGAGATCTCCGTACAGAAGTTAGAGAATAGCACTGTGAGTATGTATAAGCAGTACTGTTCAAGTACTAATTTGCATTCTCAAAAATGCTTTAGTGAATAGGCCCCTTATGTTTTTATATAAAGGTAGGGGGGTAGGAAAACAATCACCTTAATTGATTGTTTTTCTGTGGCCAGGTGTCCCTTCCTATATAAAAACAATCACCCCTAAACTGCAGACACTCTTGCACCATGGTGCAAGTGTGCCTGCGTTGGCACATGGCAGCCATTTGTGCACCAGCGCTGGGGCAAAGGACAGGAATGGGCTGTATCTCATAAATAAGACACATTCCTGCCCTTTTCTTTTGATGTAGAACAACGCAGCAGGAAGGCTTGCGGCACGGTCGCCTGAGCGTGCACAAGGATGCAGGCATGTTTAATGTTTTTGCGGAACTTAAGTAAACAAACTAACGCAGGGCGGGGCCCTTCCTAGGATGAGGACCAGTTTTAAAGTGTAAACAGAGTCCTCCAGTGAAAGTGAATGCATGTCATATTCAGCATATAGCGGCATCTAGTGGCGCTGCCTATGTTCAGTGCATCGTCATCAATAAATAGGGCAGCTTTGCTTTAACATCCGTAAAGAAATGTTGTTGCAAAGCTCACGGCCTTCAAAAATTCGGGGCCTGGAGCATACTGACTTCATTCTTCCCCCATTTAACACTCCGAAGAAGAAGATGAGGAAACGAGGACTCAGTACTCAAAGGGGAATGGCAGCATGGTGAGCTATACAGAAAGGAGAGAGAATGTTCCAGAATTGATTATAGTCAGCATATTCTAGAAACGCAGTCACAGAGACAAGCTGAGACACACATTATTATCAGACTTCTGTTAGGTTCTTGGAGCGAACTGTGGTACTTACTGAATGTTAACAGCAGCGCATACGAATAGGGCGGTATCTCCACCAGCACCTGGAACAGAAGACATTATTGGATCGCGAAGATCAGTAGTTAGGCAATCACTCTATGCATCAGTGTACAGTGATTGCATAATTAAATCCTGAATGCACTAGCATCAGCCATCACAAGCAGCATCATTCGAATCAGTACATTTTCATTTATCAACATATTAAAAAAAAAATCATCTCTAAACATTCAAAGGATTTCATTGTGAACAAACTAGGTCTGGCAGCGGCGCTCGTGTATGTAGCATAGACATGGGGGAGTTAGATCGAGTGCACGGACATTAACTTGAGTAACTATGCTGATAGGATAACAAAACATTAGGTACTGCATAGAGGAATTCGATGATATATGGGACCCACTGGGTTCCATATTTAGACTCGAGTGGTCCCCAAGCCCATATGGTTAGATTATTCCTATAGGTAATAGAATTAAAAAAGCAAAAAAGGGAGAAAAAAACAGACGTGCATCTGTGCGGGATTCCTGTGTTGTTATTTGATGTTGTTAATAATTATGGAATGTTTAAAAAAGGCAATATAATATGTTCATCAAGTAGGAAAGGGTAAGTGGCCAACGACTCTAAACTGCACGAGTTTGTATTCATGTTCTCATACCAAAAAAAAATAAAAAGAATAATATAAAGGAATTTTATGACAATACAACAATGACGTAATTTAACACAGCATTATCACACACAAAAGCTGATGATAGGCTGCTTGCAATAAGTCTAATCACTGGCAATAGCTTGGGGTAACAGTACACTCCAACGTATCGTTATTTTGCTCACTATGCCACCGCAGATTGGACTCAGCCATTTGAATGAGGAACAGGGTCAAGACTGATTTGTGTCGCATATCAACCCCTGACCTTCGTTTTGTTTTCAAGAGATTATCCACTCCTGGTCATGAAGGGGCACATGCATCAAGCATTTTACTGATCGTAAACTGGCTGATTCGCAGAATCGGCCTGTTTGCGACCGGTAAAATGTTACCATCAAGCCCAAAGGCATTCACTAAACAATTAATCACAAATTTTTGTGATTACTTATTTTGCTAATGCTGTTAGGGAATCACAAATTGTGATTAGCTAATTGCAATGCATAAGGTATTCGCAAATTGCGTTTTCGCAAATTGGAAACGCAAATTAGCATCATCCTAAAGTTGATGGTAAGTTTGAAAAATGCGCAAACATGTACTTTTCAAAGTGCAATGTGGTGCACATGTGTGTGCACCATATGTGCATATGTACCTTTGTTGGGGGTGCATCAGGGGGGACTTTTGGCCCCCTTGCACCCTTGAGATTGCATGCTCAATTTACAATTACCAATTTGGTAATCGCAAATTTTGAATACTGTCCCATTCTTTCCTATGGGTCTCTCATAGGAATGAATGGGAAGGCATTCCTTAATTGAGATTCGCAATTAAGGAATGTGTAGAAATCGCTAATATTTTAGCGAATCCTACATGCATAAGTAATAGCGATTCCTTAAAAGCGATTCCTTAAGAATCACTATTACGGAATCGGTATTCCTTAGGTTAATGCATGTGGCCCTTAGCCTCCAAAACGTGGGTCATATTTATGAGCTCATTTGCATCGTCCTTGCACCACCCAATGTGGTGCAAGAGCGACACAAATAAAAAATGAGATTTATAAAGCCATGAAAGGCCAACTTGCGTGGCCTTGCATGGCTTCATGAATTTCAATTCTGTAGTGGAAATCACTGCGTTGCATTACTCTGCGCCAGGGAGGTATTTCCATGGGTGCTGCGAGGGACTTTCCATGCAACATCCATGAATTTAGAAGCATTCACAGATTTACAAGAATTGGTAAACCTGGGTAGGCACCAAAAATATACGCCTCCCCAGGAGAGGTGCAACAAAGAGAAATATCTTTATTTTTCCTCATGTTTTCCTCTTTCTATGTGTGCTGATTCTGCAGCCCACATAGAAAGAGAAAAATGCCGCTTAGCATAGTTTTTGTGTTCGAAGGTGCACCTTCACGCACAAACATAAAAAAAATACTGCATAGGAAGCAGGCACCCTGGCACCATAGTACAAAGTAGCCTGCGTAGGGGCTAAGCAGCCCATTGTGTGCCAGCACAGGGGAAAGGACAGAAATGCACTGTATGACTTTAAATAAGGTGCATTCCTGCCCTTTCCCTGTGATGCAGTGCAGCGCGGCAAGGTGACTTGCTGCGCTGCAACACTTTTTCATAAAAATGCTCTTTAGAAACTACTTTCACCTGCAAAGCTGAATCGCAAATTTCACCCTCAGAAAAGATGTAAGGGTGATCTCATTGTTTCAAAAAAATCCTCGATGAATCAAGTATCATGGGATCGTATTTTGATCTTCTGTTGCTCATAAACGATAACTGACATCTCTAGTTCATATCGAATTTTTAGCAATAGGATTTTTTGGGCACCTACCAGGTTATTCAAATTGAGCTTCTGCAGTTGTAAAGAGTGGTGAGCTTGGCAGCTTGGCAATATGCAACATAGGATGAGCAATACAAATATGCACTTCTCCTGTGGAAGAACATTAGCTCATACATAGAAATACATACTACACATTCAAATGAACCTTGATTATTTACTCGTTGCAAAAGCAGAATGTCTACTTGATGAAGATGTGTCAAAGCTGCTCCAGGCTTAACATTGGGCATCAAACCCTCCTTCCTGATGGGAAAGCTGCAGTCCATTTTTAGTGATCATGGCTTTGTTATATACACTGGAAAGGGGTTTTTAGGAAATTCAGATCTCTAGGGCGCACTGCCTCAGTTTTTACGTTACAGTGTGTGATGTGAATGGTTTGTGTGTAGTGCGTGAAGAGCAGGCGGAAAAACACCCTTAACCGTCTGAAATAGTCAGAAGACTAAACATATATACACAGCTAAGCTCTCGCAACTACAATAAGGTATCACATAAATAGTACAATGACTGATGAGTATCAAAGAAACAGAAGCAGATTCTTTAGTGTGTTCTTAGTCACAGCAAGAAGATGGTTTATTCTCTCCAGACTTGAGGAATGTCATACAAAGCCGACACGTGTTTCGTCGTGTACAGTTGAGTCAACACGACTCTTCAGGGCTGGTGGTACAAGAATAACATATGCATATTCAGTAATGCGTCATATCGTTGTGACATACTGCAAATGGTGACAAAATGTGCAACCAACATGCAGTCAATGCGTGCGTCTGAGTTCGCACATGGTGGTGGTGCATGGTGATGACGCTGAAGATCTAGGAAGTGTGCCATCACAAGGATGTGGGTGTTTATCCTTGAGCGGCGGTGCACAGTCGTGAGGTACTGTGAGATGACGTTTGGGTGTGTGGTCATTTATTACACATGCACGGTGATCCTACCGTCCGAAGGTTTGTGAGTTGGTGAAGCATCCAACTAAAAATATTTTAATTTAGTGAACTAACGTGTAGAAATATAAGTGATGGACTCTAACGGTAACGTGATATGGTGTAAAAAAAGGGGTAGTGTCCGTTATGAGTAAGAAGCAAACAAAGTTTAGTCTCGTCGCAAAAAAGTCTCTCTCTAAATGGCGAACTAATTACCTTAGGGCTCAGCTCAATCATATTAATCGAAAATAAGTCTGGACTTTATGTTCATGTTCTAAATAGGTAGATAGGAGAGAGACTAGAGGAAAAACAAAAAAGATCATTAAGGAAGCATTCCAAAGGGGGATGTCCGAGGACATCTATTCAGTAAAATAGAGGACAGCGATAACGGTGTCCTTACCACTAGTTTCTCCGTTAGTGACTAATTAGGAACGGTATATTCAAAAGAGTCACGTAAAAAACACTTTTTTTCTTCCCTTTGTGTTCTGCCTTATTGGTTAGGAGAAAATCTTCGAGTGTAAGCACTCTGTTTGGAAAAGAAAGGCAAAAAAAAAGGAGAAAAGTTGCATAGGTTAAACGGCTAAAAATGTGGTGTAACTCAGTGTTTCAAATGACATTACACATCGTGTTTGCGGTAAGCCTACAAAGGCTAAAAGTGACGGAATACCTGAATACTGGTGTGTATCAGGTGGTAGCCGGGAGGGGATCCATCCATAGCAAGGCTCGCAAGAAACGGGTGCGTTTCCTATGTGGCGGTGCGCTGCAAGGGTAAAGAATTTGTATGCGCACATGTTAGATCTATGAGAGCCCGGTTCAGTGGGCTTTAAGAGTTCATTTCAGAAAGAGGAAAAAAAAGTCTTTTTCTGTATCTGATTGAAGGCGAATTATACCCGCTTACCCGTGGTAAGGTATCCCTCCTCCTGTAGTTCCCGGTCGTCGTCTCTCGGGTACGAACACGTGACCTAGTGGGAGGGGTCGCTTTATAAGAATAATAGACATCAAAGATGTCGGAACATTAGGTGGCGAGAGATGGGCGCCATCTTTAAGAGGAAAGATGTTTATGGAGATATATACATACTGAGATAATATCGTTAAACCGAGAAAAAGATATAGTGTCAAAGAACCCACATTGTATGGCCCAGAACACCAAGCGTGTCTAAACTGGACAAGTAGGCTAGTGGTACGGGTTGCTTAGTGAGAATCGTGGACATCGAAGATGTCGGAGTAATAGGTGGCGAGGAATAGACGCCATCTTTAAGAGGAAAGATGTTTATGGAGATATACACAAACTGAGATATTATCGTTTCACCAAGGATAAAATGGTGCAAACGAAGCCACAGTGTATGGCCTAGAACACGATGCGTGTTTCTAATGGATAAGTGGGCGTACCTGTTCTGATCGTTGTTCCTCGAGAGATGACGCTCGATAAAGGATGATGTCAGCTGTTGTATTAGCGCAGTGCTCAGTAGTTAGGTGTCATGTGAGGAAAGCCATATGAATGTCTTGGCGGCCACCAGAGTGAAGGTGCCCTACTATCACCACTTATTAGTGAACTTTTCATGTTTCTGATTCAAATCAATTACAATCTAGATTCTCACGCAGTATAGTTATATAAAAACACCAGACCGCAGTACGAGTCAAAACATTACATAGAACAGTACATCATAAAATTATGTATCATACAGTACAAACAGTCAGTAACCTCATTCTCTTCCTAGAAGGTTATAAACATTTCTAGCGGTGTCTGAGTTTAACACTGTGAGTTCCTGGCAAATATTAAGACAAAAATTCAGTTAGTGTTTGCAAAAGATAGGTCCCCAGGGCGGCTGTCTAGTCGCCCAAGAAGAATTGAAGCTCAGGATCGTAGTTGAGCCCATGTTCCACGCATTGTAAACGCATGATCCATGTGGCCTCTCTACGTCTGAGCTTCAGTTCACGGTTGCCCCCTCTGATGTCGAGGGGAATCACGTCTATCCCAAAAACACGTACTTTGATGTCATCCTCCAGTGGTTGACATTCCGCTACATGTAAGGCTACCGGATATTTAGGGTCTCTTTTCTGGATGGCTCTCATATGTTCAGAAATTCTTTCTTTGAGGGTCCTGATGGTGCTGCCTACATAGATTTTGCCACATTGGCATTCTATTATGTACACTACGAATTTGGTCAGACAAGTGATGTTATGTTTAATTTTGTAGATAGCTCCATCAGGGCCTTTGAAAGTTTTAGTGCCATGTTTTCCCCAGATACACATGGAGCAAAAACCACACTTGTGGAATCCAAGGCCTCGTGTGGACAACCAGTCCCGCACTGTTGTGTTATGGGGAACTGTCGGGCTCAATTTATTTCTCAGAGTGAAACCCTTTCTATATGTGATGGACGGTCTGTTCGGAAGAAATTCCTTAAGTACAGGATCATCTGTTAAGAGTTTCCAATGTTTATTGAAGCTCTTTTTGATGGAGTAGTTAAGTGCATTCAATTCTGTGATAAGTCTGATTTGTTGGCTGGAGGACTCAACCTCTGTACGTGTCTTCAGACAATCTGGTCTAGGGATGATTCTAGTCTTTCGTTCTGCTTTCTTGAGGGATGTGCTAGAGTAACCTCTCTTTTGAAACCTGTCTCTCATATTTACTATGCAGTTGTCGAATTCGATTGCTTCACTACAGTTACGCTTCGCTCTTAAGAATTCACCATATGGGATGGACCGTAACTGGTGCTCAGGGTGAAAGCTGGAAGCATGGAGTATAGAGTTGCAGGAGGTGGGTTTTCTGAACAATTTAGAATGTAACTGGTTGTCCTGCACATAAAATTCGAAATCTAAGAATTCCATATTAGTAAGGCTGTGTCGCATAGTGAAACTGATTTCCCACAAATTGGTGTTCAGATATTCGAAAAAAGAGAGAAGAAGTTCCTCAGATCCTGACCACAAGAGAAAACAGTCGTCAATGTATCGACCCCAATAGACTATGGAGTCGATATATGGTCTACCTTTGGTGCCCCAAATTAAGTCAGCCTCCAAGGCCCCCATAAAGAGATTGGCGAAGGAGGGTGAAAATTTCGAGCCCATGGCTACTCCCTTCTTCTGTCTATACCATTTCCGATCAAAAATGAAGAAGTTGTTCTCTAAGATAATCTTCATCATGTGTAGCAGCATGTTGGTGTGTGCCCATAGTGAAGCCGGTCTGTTAGAAAGAAGTTTGGTGATGGCTGTGATGCCTAGTTCAGGATTGATGCTGGTGTACAGGGACACCACATCCATGGTTACCAATCTGGTATCTTGTTGCCATTCCATGTCTGACATGATATTCAATATATGTTTCGAGTCTTGTATAAAAGACGGAAGGTTCTTGACTAGAGGTCCCAAGAAAAGATCCACATATTCTGCGATTCTTTCGGTGGGGCCCCCAATCCCCGATACTATCGGTCTGCCTGGTGGAAACGGTAGATTCTTGTGGACTTTGGGTAAAGTATATAGCCAAGGATACGTTGGTCTGAAGACTTTGAGGTACAGGTATTCATTGTCATCCAGAAGACCAGATTGTTTCCAGTTCAGTAGGAGTCCATTAAGTAGAATTGTTAGTGGACCCATAGGGTTATGGTTGACTAGCTCATAGCAAGAGTCATCACTCAGTTGGCCAAGGATCTCACTGTTGTAGTCAATCAGATCCATGACCACCACGTTACCCCCTTTGTCCGCCTCCCTGATGATAATGTTGGGGTTGTCGCTTAGAGTAGAGAGTGCTAACCGTTCCCCTTTGGTCAGGTTATCTCTATACTTGAATTTGGTGTTCAGGTTTTTGATATTAGTACTATTGAGATCCTCAAGGACGTGTCTGTGGAAATTGTCAATATTATTGCCCCCTGACAATGTGGGTGTCCATTTGGATTTGTTTTTTAGGCCACTCGTCATGCTGTAATCGGTTTCAACATCAAGCTCCTCAAGGAGCCTTTCCATTTCAAGTGGACTGTCTTCCCTGTCTGTTAAAGAAAGAAGCAAGTGTGTAGATTGCACATCTTTAATGGTCAAAGGTACATTGTCAAAAACATTGGGAATGTGTCTAGGTTGTCTCTGCATATCTTGTGATCCAGCAAAATGTTTCTTAAGTTTAAGATTACGTATGAACTTAAAAACATCAATTTTGGTTTGGCATATGTCACCGGTGGCATAGGGATTAAAGTTCAGGCCTCTACTGAGTAAGGATATCATGTCTGGTGTCAATGGAAGTGAGGAAAGGTTGATGACTTGTACTGTGTCAACTGGTGTAGTTAGTTCCTCTGTGTTCCTGACCTCAGTTTCCTGCGATATTCTTCGCTTGTCCCTGCGTTTGCCCCTGTGGGGTTTGGGTCTACAGCGGCCCTTGGTGGCTGTGTCCTGTTGCCCCTCCTTACTCGTTGCATCTCTAAAAAAAAGGTAGAATTAATAGGTTCTACGTTGGCTAGAGTCTCGTTCTCTATGTCGCTGAGTCCAGTAGAACTCAGTGAAGTGGTGCTGGAATTGGCCGAATTGGTGGTAGTAGATCTGCCAGTCTGTGAGCCTGCCTTAGGCTTAGGAATCAGGGAATCATATTTGCGATCAAAAGTGTAGATTCTACCATTTTTGTAGTCTGCCTCATCCCTTTTGATTTGACGTGCCTTTCTGTTCTGGATTTCGGATTGATGTTTGAGAAGAATCTCATCCAGTAGGGTGTAATTCTTCACGGTGGCCTCAGGTTTATTCAAGTCTTTAATCTCTTGTTCTACAGTAGAGATTTCTGTCTGTAATAAGGCGGTTTTTCGGTCAGCACTCTCAATGAGAATATCCATTAGTGTAATGGAATTCTGATTCAGTGAGTCTTCCCATTTGATCATGAGATCTCGGTCTAGGTCATCATAGGTCGGGAAGATGTTGGACCGTAGTCCTCTGGGAACTAGTTTGAGTTTCAAATATTGTTTTAGGGTTGCTCCATCCCACCAACGGGAGTTTTCTTGTTTCTTGAGTTTTTCAAGTTTAACAAACTTGTCTCTTAAACCCTCTATGCGTGCAGGACCTGCCGTGGATGATGCCTGGCGTGTAGGCATGCCTCTGGCCAGGTTCTCAAAAAGATCTGCCGCTGCTTTGCCTCTGTCCATGGTGTGATGGACAGGTATGTCAACACAGTTAGGGTCTGGTAGTGCAGAAAGTAACGTGGAGGCACCCAATCTGCCACACTTTAAATACACTGGAAAGGGGTTTTTAGGAAATTCAGATCTCTAGGGCGCACTGCCTCAGTTTTTACGTTACAGTGTGTGGTGTGAATGGTTTGTGTGTAGTGCGTGAAGAGCAGGCGGAAAAACACCCTTAACCGTCTGAAATAGTCAGAAGACTAAACATATATACACAGCTAAGCTCTCGCAACTACAATAAGGTATCACATAAACAGTACAATGACTGATGAGTATCAAAGAAACAGAAGCAGATTCTTTAGTGTGTTCTTAGTCACAGCAAGAAGATGGTTTATTCTCTCCAGACTTGAGGAATGTCATACAAAGCCGACACGTGTTTCGTCGTGTACAGTTGAGTCAACACGACTCTTCAGGGCTGGTGGTACAAGAATAACATATGCATATTCAGTAATCAGACCCCCCAGGATATAGCGGCATGGATTAGCAAATTTAGAGGCACAAAAATGGAAATTTAGCGGCACAAATATGGAAATTTAGCGGCAATTTTGCGGCATTTTATGTGGCCATTTTTCCTACAACAAACAGATATCTTCGTTTTTTGAGTTATTTAACAACATGAAGCTATGTATATTTGGTTTCTTTACAATGTAGACACTTTGGGGCAGATTTACAAGCCCCTTGGGCTGCTTTTACGCCGCCGTTGCGTCACTTTTGTGACGCAGCGGCGGCGCAAAAGATGCACCATGGTGCCGGGTATTTACAACGTGACGCATCTCCCAGCCATTTCCAAACATATTCAACCGTTTGCAAACCTATCCATCATGTATCCTTCCATCTATCATTTCACTCATCCATCCCTTCATCCATCCCCTCATCCATCCTTTCACTCATCTCCATTATCCATCCACCCTTTTACCCTATCCATCTGTACACTTATCCATCCACTCTTCATCCCATCCATCCATTCACTCATCCATTCAGCCATTTACCCTTTCACCAATCCAGCCATCCTTTCACTTACTAATCCTTCCACCCATCCACTATTTTAGTCATCCATCCATCCTCCCTTTCTCTCTCCATCGACCCTTTCACTTAGCCATCCTTCCTTCCATCCTTTCACCCACCCATCATCCATCCATCCATCCATCTGTCCTTCCCCTCATCATCCATCCTTCCCCTCATCACCCATCCATCCTTTTCCCTCATCATCCATCCATCCTTCTACCCACCCACTCTTCATCCATCCTTCCCCTCATCATCCATCCATCCATCCATCCTTTCACCCACCCCCTCATCATCCATCCATCCATCCATCCATCCTTTCACCCACCCCCTCATCATCCATCCATCCGCTGTGGAGCCAGAGAACCAGGTCAGCAGAGCCGCTGTGGAGCCAGAGAACCAGGTTAACAGAGCTGCACTGGCGCCAGAGTCAAGGTCATAGTTCAAGCGCTGTCCTCCCAAGTGGGTTTGTAAAGCTGCCAGGTGGAAGAAGCACATATACAACTGGAACAGCTGAGCAGGGGCACTTTCACACTTCTGTGCAACAGCTATCTTTGTTTGACTTAGTAGTTTGTTGAGTAGCTTTGGTGACCGGTGTATGTAGTCAGAATATCTTTCCCCTCCTTTAACCTCTTTTACAAATTTGATTTGCATTGCAGTACTAATGTATCCTGTAACTGTAGTAGCTAGCGTTCTGATAGCTCACCGTGCCTAATTGAAACCAGTAATATGATCTATGAAATCTGCTATTCACCAAAAGACTTACAGAACAGTTGTGGAAATTGTCATGGTCTGATACTCAGTTAAATATAATTATAGTTCCTCTAGCATAGCAGATGTAGCAGTTTCAAAATCTGACATTTTTAATCCGCATTTACAGGGCCAAAAACAAAATTTAGCTAACCTCTCGATTGGGCATCCACATTGTAATTAGCACAGCAAAACAATTCTATGTATGAAATGTTAGCTTATTCTCCAGAAGGAAGAATTGTATGAGCTGACGAAGGTGCGGAGTGCAACTGCACACAAGGAACCCACCTGAAGTCAGCTGGAGCTCCACGCCACCCAAAGCTCCACGCACACTTCTAGAACAATTCTGAAGACCAAATTCCTTGCAAGTAAGAGCAAACTAAAGTAATTGTCAGACCCCATTCGGGTGCACGAGCAGAGGGCAGACGGGCTACTGCCACCAACTGGGGTGATTACGGTTATTAGGCAAACACAAAGAGATGCACGGAGCACTGAAGCTTTTCAGCCACTCGCCCCCAGTCACGGCGGAGACAGACTGCACAGACGGCGTGACTATCATGTATAAAGGAAGCTTATAGGAAACGCTCCAAAATGAAGAAATAATGCAGACAATATTGGGAAAATGTGTCAGACTTCATTTTAAGGCGTGTTTAATCTCAGTAGGCCCTGTATCCGTTATCGTGTAATTCTGCTCTGCAAGAATTCCTCACATAGTTTAATTACCTGCGTTTTTCTGCATGTCATGGATGGCTCCTTTCCGCTTGTTAATGCTACACCACAAACGGTAATTAGGCAAACACAAAGAGATGTACGGAGCACTGAAGCTTTTCAGCCACTCGCCCCCAGTCACGGCGGAGACAGACACACCCTCCTTTCCATTGGCTCACGGCAAAATGGCGCTCGCCCCCACTCACGGCGGAGACAGACACACCCTCCTTTCCATTGGCTCACGGCAAAATGGCGGATTTCGCGGGCGTTTGTCCAAATATCGCGGCATTTGCACGGATCGGCCGATTTCGCGATTTTTTTGCAAATCGCGAAATCGCGATAAGCTGGAGGGTCTGAGTAATGCGTCATATCGTTGTGACATACTGCAAATGGTGACAAAATGTGCAACCAACATGCAGTCAATGCGTGCGTCTGAGTTCGCACATGGTGGTGGTGCATGGTGATGACGCTGAAGATCTAGGAAGTGTGCCATCACAAGGATGTGGGTGTTTATCCTTGAGCGGCGGTGCACAGTCGTGAGGTACTGTGAGATGACGTTTGGGTGTGTGGTCATTTATTACACATGCACGGTGATCCTACCGTCCGAAGGTTTGTGAGGTGGTGAAGCATCCAACCAAAAATATTTTAATTTAGTGAACTAACGTGTAGAAATATAAGTGATGGACTCTAACGGTAACGTGATATGGTGTAAAAAAAGGGGTAGTGTCCGTTATGAGTAAGAAGCAAACAAAGTTTAGTCTCGTCGCAAAAAAGTCTCTCTCTAAATGGCGAACTAATTACCTTAGGGCTCAGCTCAATCGTATTAATCGAAAATAAGTCTGGACTTTATGTTCATGTTCTAAATAGGTAGATAGGAGAGAGACTAGAGGAAAAACAAAAAAGATCATTAAGGAAGCATTCCAAAGGGGGATGTCCGAGGACATCTATTCAGTAAAATAGAGGACAGCGATAACGGTGTCCTTACCACTAGTTTCTCCGTTAGTGACTAATTAGGAACGGTATATTCAAAAGAGTCACGTAAAAAACACTTTTTTCTTCCCTTTGTGTTCTGCCTTATTGGTTAGGAGAAAATCTTCGAGTGTAAGCACTCTGTTTGGAAAAGAAAGGCAAAAAAAAGGAGAAAAGTTGCATAGGTTAAACGGCTAAAAATGTGGTGTAACTCAGTGTTTCAAATGACATTACACATCGTGTTTGCGGTAAGCCTACAAAGGCTAAAAGTGACGGAATACCTGAATACTGGTGTGTATCAGGTGGTAGCCGGGAGGGGATCCATCCATAGAAAGGCTCGCAAGAAACGGGTGCGTTTCCTATGTGGCGGTGCGCTGCAAGGGTAAAGAATTTGTATGCGCACATGTTAGATCTATGAGAGCCCGGTTCAGTGGGCTTTAAGAGTTCATTTCAGAAAGAGGAAAAAAAAGTATTTTTCTGTATCTGATTGAAGGCGAATTATACCCGCTTACCCGTGGTAAGGTATCCCTCCTCCTGTAGTTCCCGGTCGTCGTCTCTCGGGTACGAACACGTGACCTAGTGGGAGGGGTCGCTTTATAAGAATAATAGACATCAAAGATGTCGGAACATTAGGTGGCGAGAGATGGGCGCCATCTTTAAGAGGAAAGATGTTTATGGAGATATATACATACTGAGATAATATCGTTAAACCGAGAAAAAGATATAGTGTCAAAGAACCCACATTGTATGGCCCAGAACACCAAGCGTGTCTAAACTGGACAAGTAGGCTAGTGGTACGGGTTGCTTAGTGAGAATCGTGGACATCGAAGATGTCGGAGTAATAGGTGGCGAGGAATAGACGCCATCTTTAAGAGGAAAGATGTTTATGGAGATATACACAAACTGAGATATTATCGTTTCACCAAGGATAAAATGGTGCAAACGAAGCCACAGTGTATGGCCTAGAACACGATGCGTGTTTCTAATGGATAAGTGGGCGTACCTGTTCTGATCGTTGTTCCTCGAGAGATGACGCTCGATAAAGGATGATGTCAGCTGTTGTATTAGCGCAGTGCTCAGTAGTTAGGTGTCATGTGAGGAAAGCCATATGAATGTCTTGGCGGCCACCAGAGTGAAGGTGCCCTACTATCACCACTTATTAGTGAACTTTTCATGTTTCTGATTCAAATCAATTACAATCTAGATTCTCACGCAGTATAGTTATATAAAAACACCAGACCGCAGTACGAGTCAAAACATTACATAGAACAGAACATCATAAAATTATGTATCATACAGTACAAACAGTCAGTAACCTCATTCTCTTCCTAGAAGGTTATAAACATTTCTAGCGGTGTCTGAGTTTAACACTGTGAGTTCCTGGCTAATATTAAGACAAAAATTCAGTTAGTGTTTGCAAAAGATAGGTCCCCAGGGCGGCTGTCTAGTCGCCCAAGAAGAATTGAAGCTCAGGATCGTAGTTGAGCCCATGTTCCACGCATTGTAAACGCATGATCCATGTGGCCTCTCTACGTCTGAGCTTCAGTTCACGGTTGCCCCCTCTGATGTCGAGGGGAATCACGTATATCCCAAAAACACGTACTTTGATGTCATCCTCCAGTGGTTGACATTCCGCTACATGTAAGGCTACCGGATATTTAGGGTCTCTTTTCTGGATGGCTCTCATGTGTTCAGAAATTCTTTCTTTGAGAGTCCTGATGGTGCTGCCTACATAGATTTTGCCACATTGGCATTCTATTATGTACACTACGAATTTGGTCAGACAAGTGATGTTATGTTTAATTTTGTAGATAGCTCCATCAGGGCCTTTGAAAGTTTTAGTGCCATGTTTTCCCCAGATACACATGGAGCAAAAACCACACTTGTGGAATCCAAGGCCTCGTGTGGACAACCAGTCCCGCACTGTTGTGTTATGGGGAACTGTCGGGCTCAATTTATTTCTCAGAGTGAAACCCTTCCTATATGTGATGGACGGTCTGTTCGGAAGAAATTCCTTAAGTACAGGATCATCTGTTAAGAGTTTCCAATGTTTATTGAAGCTCTTTTTGATGGAGTAGTTAAGTGCATTAAATTCTGTGATAAGTCTGATTTGTTGGCTGGAGGACTCAACCTCTGTACGTGTCTTCAGACAATCTGGTCTAGGGATGATTCTAGTCTTTCGTTCTGCTTTCTTGAGGGATGTGCTAGAGTAACCTCTCTTTTGAAACCTGTCTCTCATATTTACTATGCAGTTGTCGAATTCGATTGCTTCACTACAGTTACGCTTCGCTCTTAAGAATTCACCATATGGGATGGACCGTAACTGGTGCTCAGGGTGAAAGCTGGAAGCATGAAGTATAGAGTTGCAGGAGGTGGGTTTTCTGAACAATTTAGAATGTAACTGGTTGTCCTTCAAATAAAATTCTAAATCTAAGAATTCCATATTAGTAAGGCTGTGTCGCATAGTGAAACTGATTTCCCACAAATTGGTGTTCAGATATTCGAAAAAAGAGAGAAGAAGTTCCTCAGATCCTGACCACAAGAGAAAACAGTCGTCAATGTATCGACCCCAATAGACTATGGAGTTGATATATGGTCTACCTTTGGTGCCCCAAATTAAGTCAGCCTCCAAGGCCCCCATAAAGAGATTGGCGAAGGAGGGTGAAAATTTCGAGCCCATGGCTACTCCCTTCTTCTGTCTATACCATTTCCGATCAAAAATGAAGAAGTTGTTCTCTAAGATAATCTTCATCATGTGTAGCAGCATGTTGGTGTGTGCCCATAGTGAAGCCGGTATGTTAGAAAGAAGTTTGGTGATGGCTGTGATGCCTAGTTCAGGATTGATGCTGGTGTACAGGGACACCACATCCATGGTTACCAATCTGGTATCTTGTTGCCATTCCATGTCTGACATGATATTCAATATATGTTTCGAGTCTTGTATAAAAGACGGAAGGTTCTTGACTAGAGGTCCCAAGAAAAGATCCACATATTCTGCGATTCTTTCGGTGGGGCCCCCAATCCCCGATACTATCGGTCTGCCTGGTGGAAACGGTAGATTCTTGTGGACTTTGGGTTAAGGGTGTTTTTCCGCCTGCTCTTCACGCACTACACACAAACCATTCACATCACACACTGTAACGTAAAAACTGAGGCAGTGCGCCCTAGAGATCTGAATTTCCTAAAAACCCCTTTCCAGTGTATTTAAAGTGTGGCAGATTGGGTGCCTCCACGTTACTTTCTGCACTACCAGACCCTAACTGTGTTGACATACCTGTCCATCACACCATGGACAGAGACAAAGCAGCGGCAGATCTTTTTGAGAACCTGGCCAGAGGCATGCCTACACACCAGGCATCATCCACGGCAGGTCCTGCACGCATAGAGGGTTTAAGAGACAAGTTCGTTAAACTTGAAACTCAAGAAACAAGAAAACTCCCGTTGGTGGGATGGAGCAACCCTAAAACAATATTTGAAACTCAAACTAGTTCCCAGAGGACTACGGTCCAACATCTTCCCGACCTATGATGACCTAGACCGGGATCTCATGATCAAATGGGACGACTCACTGAATCAGAATTCCATTACACTAATGGATATTCTCATTGAGAGTGCTGACCGAAAAACCGCCTTATTACAGACAGAAATCTCTACTGTAGAACAAGAGATTAAAGACTTGAATAAACCTGAGGCCACCGTGAAGAATTACTCCCTACTGGATGAGATTCTTCTCAAACATCAATCCGAAATCCAGAACAGAAAGGCACGTCAAATCAAAAGGGATGAGGCAGACTACAAAAATGGTAGAATCTACACTTTTGATCGCAAATATGATTCCCTGATTCCTAAGCCTATGGCAGGCTCACAGACTGGCAGATCTACTACCACCAATTCGGCCAATTCCAGCACCACTTCACTGAGTTCTACTGGACTCAGCGACATAGAGAACGAGACTCTAGCCAACGCAGAACCTATTAATTCTACCTTTTTTTTAGAGATGCAACGAGTAAGGAGGGGCAACAGGACACAGCCACCAAGGGCCGCTGTAGACCCAAACCCCACAGGGGCAAACGCAGGGACAAGCGAAGAATATCGCAGGAAACTGAGGTCAGGAACACAGAGGAACTAACTACACCAGTTGACACAGTACAAGTCATCAACCTTTCCTCACTTCCATTGACACCAGACATGATATCCTTACTCAGTAGAGGCCTGAACTTTAATCCCTATGCCACCGGTGACATATGCCAAACCAAAATTGATGTTTTTAAGTTCATACGTAATCTTAAACTTAAGAAACATTTTGCTGGATCACAAGATATGCAGAGACAACCTAGACACATTCCCAATGTTTTTGACAATGTACCTTTGACCATTAAAGATGTGCAATCTACACACTTGCTTCTTTCTTTAACAGACAGGGAAGACAGTCCACTTGAAATGGAAAGGCTCCTTGAGGAGCTTGATGTTGAAACCGATTACAGCATGACGAGTGGCCTAAAAAACAAATCCAAATGGACACCCACATTGTCAGGGGGCAATAATATTGACAATTTCCACAGACACGTCCTTGAGGATCTCAATAGTACTAATATCAAAAACCTGAACACCAAATTCAAGTATAGAGATAACCTGACCAAAGGGGAACGGTTAGCACTCTCTACTCTAAGCGACAACCCCAACATTATCATCAGGGAGGCGGACAAAGGGGGTAACGTGGTGGTCATGGATCTGATTGACTACAACAGTGAGATCCTTGGCCAACTGAGTGATGACTCTTGCTATGAGCTTGTCAACCATAACCCTATGGGTCCACTAACAATACTACTTAATGGACTCCTACTGAACTGGAAACAATCTGGTCTTCTGGATGACAATGAATACCTGTACCTCAAAGTCTTCAGACCAACGTATCCTTGGCTATATACTTTACCCAAAGTCCACAAGAATCTACCGTTTCCACCAGGCAGACCGATAGTATCGGGGATTGGGGGCCCCACCGAAAGAATCGCAGAATATGTGGATCTTTTCTTGGGACCTCTAGTCAAGAACCTTCCGTCTTTTATACAAGACTCGAAACATATATTGAATATCATGTCAGACATGGAATGGCAACAAGATACCAGATTGGTAACCATGGATGTGGTGTCCCTGTACACCAGCATCAATCCTGAACTAGGCATCACAGCCATCACCAAACTTCTTTCTAACAGACCGGCTTCACTATGGGCACACACCAACATGCTGCTACACATGATGAAGATTATCTTAGAGAACAACTTCTTCATTTTTGATCGGAAATGGTATAGACAGAAGAAGGGAGTAGCCATGGGCTCGAAATGTTCACCCTCCTTCGCCAATCTCTTTATGGGGGCCTTGGAGGCTGACTTAATTTGGGGCACCAAAGGTAGACCATATATCGACTCCATAGTCTATTGGGGTCGATACATTGACGACTGTTTTCTCTTGTGGTCAGGATCTGAGGAACTTCTTCTCTCTTTTTTCGAATATCTGAACACCAATTTGTGGGAAATCAGTTTCACTATGCGACACAGCCTTACTAATATGGAATTCTTAGATTTAGAATTTTATGTGAAGGACAACCAGTTACATTCTAAATTGTTCAGAAAACCCACCTCCTGCAACTCTATACTCCATGCTTCCAGCTTTCACCCTGAGCACCAGTTACGGTCCATCCCATATGGTGAATTCTTAAGAGCGAAGCGTAACTGTAGTGAAGCAATCGAATTCGACAACTGCATAGTAAATATGAGAGACAGGTTTCAAAAGAGAGGTTACTCTAGCACATCCCTCAAGAAAGCAGAACGAAAGACTAGAATCATCCCTAGACCAGATTGTCTGAAGACACGTACAGAGGTTGAGTCCTCCAGCCAACAAATCAGACTTATCACAGAATTTAATGCACTTAACTACTCCATCAAAAAGAGCTTCAATAAACATTGGAAACTCTTAACAGATGATCCTGTACTTAAGGAATTTCTTCCGAACAGACCGTCCATCACATATAGAAAGGGTTTCACTCTGAGAAATAAATTGAGCCCGACAGTTCCCCATAACACAACAGTGCGGGACTGGTTGTCCACACGAGGCCTTGGATTCCACAAGTGTGGTTTTTGCTCCATGTGTATCTGGGGAAAACATGGCACTAAAACTTTCAAAGGCCCTGATGGAGCTATCTACAAAATTAAACATAACATCACTTGTCTGACCAAATTCGTAGTGTACATAATAGAATGCCAATGTGGCAAAATCTATGTAGGCAGCACCATCAGGACTCTCAAAGAAAGAATTTCTGAACACATGAGAGCCATCCAGAAAAGAGACCCTAAATATCCGGTAGCCTTACATGTAGCGGAATGTCAACCACTGGAGGATGACATCAAAGTACGTGTTTTTGGGATAGACGTGATTCCCCTCGACATCAGAGGGGGCAACCGTGAACTGAAGCTCAGACGTAGAGAGGCCACATGGATCATGCGTTTACAATGCGTGGAACATGGGCTCAACTACGATCCTGAGCTTCAATTCTTCTTGGGCGACTAGACAGCCGCCCTGGGGACCTATCTTTTGCAAACACTAACTGAATTTTTGTCTTAATATTAGCCAGGAACTCACAGTGTTAAACTCAGACACCGCTAGAAATGTTTATAACCTTCTAGGAAGAGAATGAGGTTACTGACTGTTTGTACTGTATGATACATAATTTTATGATGTTCTGTTCTATGTAATGTTTTGACTCGTACTGTGGTCTGGTGTTTTTATATAACTATACTGCGTGAGAATCTAGATTGTAATTGATTTGAATCAGAAACATGAAAAGTTCACTAATAAGTGGTGATAGTAGGGCACCTTCACTCTGGTGGCCGCCAAGACATTCATATGGCTTTCCTCACATGACACCTAACTACTGAGCACTGCGCTAATACAACAGCTGACATCATCCTTTATCGAGCGTCATCTCTCGAGGAACAACGATCAGAACAGGTACGCCCACTTATCCATTAGAAACACGCATCGTGTTCTAGGCCATACACTGTGGCTTCGTTTGCACCATTTTATCCTTGGTGAAACGATAATATCTCAGTTTGTGTATATCTCCATAAACATCTTTCCTCTTAAAGATGGCGTCTATTCCTCGCCACCTATTACTCCGACATCTTCGATGTCCACGATTCTCACTAAGCAACCCGTACCACTAGCCTACTTGTCCAGTTTAGACACGCTTGGTGTTCTGGGCCATACAATGTGGGTTCTTTGACACTATATCTTTTTCTCGGTTTAACGATATTATCTCAGTATGTATATATCTCCATAAACATCTTTCCTCTTAAAGATGGCGCCCATCTCTCGCCACCTAATGTTCCGACATCTTTGATGTCTATTATTCTTATAAAGCGACCCCTCCCACTAGGTCACGTGTTCGTACCCGAGAGACGACGACCGGGAACTACAGGAGGAGGGATACCTTACCACGGGTAAGCGGGTATAATTCGCCTTCAATCAGATACAGAAAAAGACTTTTTTTTCCTCTTTCTGAAATGAACTCTTAAAGCCCACTGAACCGGGCTCTCATAGATCTAACATGTGCGCATACAAATTCTTTACCCTTGCAGCGCACCGCCACATAGGAAACGCACCCGTTTCTTGCGAGCCTTTCTATGGATGGATCCCCTCCCGGCTACCACCTGATACACACCAGTATTCAGGTATTCCGTCACTTTTAGCCTTTGTAGGCTTACCGCAAACACGATGTGTAATGTCATTTGAAACACTGAGTTACACCACATTTTTAGCCGTTTAACCTATGCAACTTTTCTCCTTTTTTTTTGCCTTTCTTTTCCAAACAGAGTGCTTACACTCGAAGATTTTCTCCTAACCAATAAGGCAGAACACAAAGGGAAGAAAAAAAGTGTTTTTTACGTGACTCTTTTGAATATACCGTTCCTAATTAGTCACTAACGGAGAAACTAGTGGTAAGGACACCGTTATCGCTGTCCTCTATTTTACTGAATAGATGTCCTCGGACATCCCCCTTTGGAATGCTTCCTTAATGATCTTTTTTGTTTTTCCTCTAGTCTCTCTCCTATCTACCTATTTAGAACATGAACATAAAGTCCAGACTTATTTTCGATTAATACGATTGAGCTGAGCCCTAAGGTAATTAGTTCGCCATTTAGAGAGAGACTTTTTTGCGACGAGACTAAACTTTGTTTGCTTCTTACTCATAACGGACACTACCCCTTTTTTTACACCATATCACGTTACCGTTAGAGTCCATCACTTATATTTCTACACGTTAGTTCACTAAATTAAAATATTTTTGGTTGGATGCTTCACCACCTCACAAACCTTCGGACGGTAGGATCACCGTGCATGTGTAATAAATGACCACACACCCAAACGTCATCTCACAGTACCTCACGACTGTGCACCGCCGCTCAAGGATAAACACCCACATCCTTGTGATGGCACACTTCCTAGATCTTCAGCGTCATCACCATGCACCACCACCATGTGCGAACTCAGACGCACGCATTGACTGCATGTTGGTTGCACATTTTGTCACCATTTGCAGTATGTCACAACGATATGACGCATTACTGAATATGCATATGTTATTCTTGTACCACCAGCCCTGAAGAGTCGTGTTGACTCAACTGTACACGACGAAACACGTGTCGGCTTTGTATGACATTCCTCAAGTCTGGAGAGAATAAACCATCTTCTTGCTGTGACTAAGAACACACTAAAGAATCTGCTTCTGTTTCTTTGATACTCATCAGTCATTGTACTGTTTATGTGATACCTTATTGTAGTTGCGAGAGCTTAGCTGTGTATATGGCTTTGTTATATTCACAGTGCAGATAACACTATTGGGATTAGACATCTAACTGTTATGGGTGATCTTATCTGAAGGAGATCCATAGCCAACTCCCAGTTCACAAGGGCTGGTGGTTTGTCGTTGACTGCCACTGGTGTAGTTTGGTTTTCACTTCAATAACGAACAAATTGTATTAGGTAACCTTCGTGTTTGTGATAGGTAAAAATGCCTTTAATCATCAGATGTATTGTTGAATCTTTCACAATAATCGATTGACTTTGTTTTTTTTACCGAGGTGAGTGGAGAAGCTCATCTGGAGTCGATCCTTAGTTCTAAGTCCTACTCACATATCTTGCCAGGTGACCAATAAATTGACTATGTCACAATATAGGTATCTGTATATTTTATTCTGACAAATCAATAAAGCAATTAACCCCTTCCGTGCTCGTGACGGAACCACTCCGTCACGAGCCACGGACGCGCTGTGCTGGTGACGGAGTGGTTCCGTCACGGCGCGGCCGCCCCGCCCACGCTGCATGAATTCCGCGCCTGCGCGGCAGTTTAATTGAGCGGGCAGGGCCGTGACGGAACCACTCCGTCACAAGCACAGCACGCCCGTGGATCATGACGGAGTGGTTCCGTCACGAGCATGGTGGCGCCACGTGGCCCCCCTCCCCCCAGCGCCGTGGCGAAATTACCGCCGCGGCCAAGAGATTAAATAACCCTCAAGAAATACAGTTGCAAACATGGGCCTCCATCTAATACACCTTTAATACTGTTCACAGTCACTGACTGATCACAAACGTGTGCTATTATCATAGCAATTGAACACCTTCTAAACTACTGCTCGAAATCACTACTAGTGTGTGAGCTGTAGGAAAATTGCAGCAAAAGCTCAATATAAATAAAGCAACCCAAGGGTAGAAAATCGAGATTCCCATGCAGTAAAACAAAGAGCCTGTCAGTGTTCATCGTAAAGAGTTATAGTGCTGGAGATTCCTGCTTTGTTTTCTGTTAAAATGTAAAAGTTTACCCGAACTTTGGAATTCAGGCATTTTATGCTCAAAGGTGCGACCAGCAATAGAAACAAGCATTTCCAATGCAATCGGTCTCGCCTTTGGGCCCTTATATGTATTTAGCTATGCAGCACATTAGCCTGGGTGCTGAAACATCTGCTGTTCTTTAACATGATGGAAAGTAAGCACCAAACTGCGTGACATGCCATGTGTAGGAACACATGGAGAGAAATATTGCCTTTCAGCGCGAAATGGTATAATCCAAAGCTTTGTTTTTAATATAATATCAGGCCCTTCAGTGGTCATATCACCGAAAATACAGGGTTTATAAAAAATATTATTGTCTAAGGGTGCTCGTGCAATACAATTACTATGGACTGGAATTCAGAGAATGCTCAAATGATTCTGGTATTTTACTGACCTCTGCTGGTTGTTTTCTCTCAAGAAAGGCAGTTGCCCACATTTTTTAAAAATAAAATCCCTCAGCAGAAAGCAATTCTGGTATTTTACTGACCTCTATTTTATTAAGACATTTAAATAGAGGCAGTTGAACAGAAAAAAAAACTCCCCAAGTGGAAGCAGACACGTCCTAGGGCTGATCTCCAAAGCCCACAAAGTACATACACAGATAAGTATATACTAATATGTAAGTATATACTAAAGTATATACAAGAGGACTCGAATGCTTGACCTAAAAAGGCTCCAACGAGTCAGATCTCTGTATTCATGATCCCTGTCATGGAGATCTGACTCTCAGGTGGACTGTGATGTGGATACAGGCACAAAGGGCACACTCAAGGACACCATGAGATCTCTTAAAGTATCTGGTTCTAACACGTGAGTCCAGTGCTGTGTCTTTGGTTAGTATGACATGTTCAAGGGACAATCTTCTCCCATCTATACCACTTGTGAAAGACATGCAACCAGGCTACCTCAATTACATGGATGCTGGTGGTTAAGGGAAATGTAAAGATGGTGAAGTCCCACAAAGGTGATTAAACATATTTAATAACTCAAATTAAATGTGCTTATTGACCTCTGTGGGACCCCACCCACTTTCCATTTCCTGGACCAACCAGCCTTCATGCAATTGAGTTGGCCTGGTTGAAGGTCTTTCACCGGTGGTTTAACTGGGAGAATATTGTTTAATTGTCTAAAATGAGTCGCCTATCAAGCCCCGACCTTTGTTCTGTTCTTAAAAGATTTTCTGCATTGGCCATTAAACCTCAAAAACCTTTAAAGTACACTCCTTGCAACATGAACTTCAAGTATCAGAAGTTGGGGTAATCTACATTTATTCTGAATCTTTTTTTCCGCAGACTTTGAGTCCGCATACAATTACTCCGCTAGGTCTTTGACCCCGCATACCATCACTCCGCATTTTTTCACAACGCGTGTGTATTTACCACGCATGCCTTTACAACGAATTACGCTGTAAAGGCATGTATGGTAAATGCACTCGCGTTGTGAAAAAAAACAGACTTCATGAAGATGGAACCAGGAGGAAGGTGGAACCACTACGAGAGAGAGGTAAGGGGGCTTGGGTTCATTTTTTAGGGGTGGGGGGTCATGCTGGGGTATTGATTTTGTAGTGTAGTGTAGTGTTGTGGTGGTTGTGTAGTGTAGGGTCGTGCTGGGGGTAGTGTTTTAGGGTTTAGGGTAGTGTTGTAGTGTTTGTGTAGTGTAGGGTCATGCTGGGAGTAGTGTTTTAGAGTTTAGGGTAGTGTTGTTGTGTTTGTGTAGTGTAGGGTCATGCTGGGGGTAATGTTTTAGGGTTTAGGGTAGTGTTGTAGTGTTTGTGTAGTGTAGGGTCATGCTGGGGGTAGTGTTTTAGGGTTTAGGGTAGTGCTGTGGTGTTTATGTAGTGTAGGGTCATGCGGGGGTAGTGTGCTAAGTTTTAGGGTAGTGTAGTGTTTGTGTAGTGTAGGGTCATGCTGGGGGTAGTGTTTTAGGGTGTAGGGTAGTGGTGTAGTGTTTGTGTAGTGTAGGGTCATGCGGGGTAGTATTTTAGGGTTTAGGGTAGTGTTGTAGTGTTTGTGTAGTGTAGGGTCATGCTGGGGGTAGTGTTTTAGGGTTTAGGGTAGTGGTGTAGTGTTTGTGTAGTGTAGGGTCATGCAGGGGTAGTGTTTTAGAGTAGGGTTGTAGTGTTTGTTTAATGTAGGGTCATGCTTGGGGTAGTGTTTTAGGGTTTAGGGTAGTGTTGTAGTGTTTGTGTAGTGTAGGGTCATGCTGGGAGTAGTGTTTTAGGGTTTAGGGTAGTGTTGTAGTGTTTGTGTGGCGTAGGGTCATGCTTGGGGTAGTGTTTTTGGTTTAGGGTAGTGTTGTAGTGTTTGTGTAGTGTAGGGTAGTGATGTTATGTTTGTGTAGTGTAGGGTCGTGCAGGGGTAGTGTATTAAGGTAGTGTTGTAGTGTTTGTGTAGGGAAGAAAAGTGGTTTATGTTAGTGTCGAGGGTGGGTTGTGCAGGGGTACTACATTAGGGTGTAGGGTAGTGTAGGGTAGTGTACTCTCACTCACCTTTAAAACTTTTACAATGAGTATACCTTTAACATGGTTGTAGTGGCATGCATGGTAAAGGCATAGTCGTTGTAAAAGTTTGCGTTGTGATAATTTGCGGGGTGATTGTATTTGCGGTGTAATAATTGCGGAGTGATGCTATGCGGGGTAATTGTTTGCGGAAAAACGTCACATATTCGAAGTTGGATCTAATTTGAATTATATGAAAGCCTCACAACAATTCCTGAACAAATCACAAAATCAGACTTGAAATCGAGAAGGAAACGCTACCTGAATCTACCTGCCTTATTAAGAGTCTTCATAAAAAGAAGTACACACGTACTCTTGAGAGATTTCAGTCAGTTACTGGGCAGTATTTACTAATAAAATTATAAACGACGGTCCCTCTGCCTTCTCAGATGATATAGCAACAGCATGTTGTAAGAAGAGGCTTATGACAATTAGTCCAAATATTCTCACACACGTTTTTGATATTTTTCTTAATTGAAGGTTAGTAGCTGCCATTTGGAAACCATTATAGTCAAGTCCCTCGTCATACGGGCTTTATTCAATCTTGAAACACCAGGTTATCACTGCCCCATCTCCCTGCCTCGATTTCTTGGCAAGACCCTCGAAAATGGTCTTTAGACAATTATCAGAATTTCTGGAAACAAATAACATCTTGAATCCTCTTCAAGCCAATTATCACCTTCCCTGGAGCTCTGAAAGTATGGTAATCTCTGCATGGATGACCTCCACTCAGCTGTAGATAAAAGTGGAGTGGATGCTCTAGTATTAGTTGATTTGTCTGTAGCCTATTGGCACTTTTGAACTTAACATTTTGGAGTCAAGGCTGACCGCCAACGAAAACTCAGGCAAAATGCTGGACTGGTAGGTGTCTTTTTTGTCGGGGCAAACTCAGAAGATCAGAATTCTACCCTTTCAATCAATGCAGAGAACTCTGAATTGTGGAGTTCCTCACGGTTCCAGAATTTATATTTTACATACATATGCTCCCAGTAACAACACTATTATCAGCCATTGCAATCGAAAAAGCCACATGTCCACATAGATACAGCCCTGATCAAAACAAAATTGGTAGGCAACACAGATAAAATAGCATGTCTTGGAAGGACAGTATCAGACGCCAAACTCCGACTGATGTCAATACACTAGGGAGACCTCTAGCTGTAATCTCTTCCTGGCATTTGCATGCTGTAACTCTCAAAGATGCAGCATTCTATGGTACAATTAAAGATGCCATAGTATAATTTTTCTCTAAAAATGAAGGGTCATCGCAGCACAATAGCATGGCAAGGGACGCCTTTAAATTTGTCTTTAGGGCAGAGTATATTAAGACTTGCAAAGGAGTGCAAGACATCTTAGACAGGAAGCTGTTGGGGACTGAGGATGCCATTACAATATAAGAGAAATACTCTCCAAATAGTCATCTCTCAGCTCCCTTGCAGATGAGTTTTGGGCAGCCCATCTCTGTTCCTTAGAAAGTTATAGAGGGGCTGCTTGCTACTGTTTTAATTTCATAAGTCTGTGGGTTGGCTGGGGACCAACATGCCCACAGAAAGAGCAGCAGCAGGACAGTCCGGTTGAGATACAGCAAAGCATCAAGCTTAGTTCTTCATTCAAGGAAGTGGTTAGAATAAAATGCGATGTTCAGGAAACGTGTCAGCATGGTCCATGGAGGTCTATCAACTGCCAGCTTCTATTTGTTGATGGGGGCCTTCGGCTTACATGCTTAGCCCTTGGCACTTGGGTAGCAGCCCACTGCTAATCAATGTCCTGCATCGCAAGGTCACAATATCCAATCAGTCAGATTGGGGTAGTTTCTCGAACAGAGGATGCTGTGAAAGCGGCCGTATCTTGCCACCAGAATGCACTGCAGGGCATGTGCCTATGTGACATCAGCAACATGCATTCTCCTATAGTGAAATTTGGTGCGAATCCTTCTATCGTCATTCGATACTGACTCTAAGGACAAAGAAGCAAGAACCAGTCACCTCTGACATGACTCACGGGTGGGGGGTTTCGGGGTGGGAGTTGCATGGGTTCGTGGGGGGGAGGCGGGACAAGGTTACTTAAATTTATTTAAAAGTACCTTTCCGGGTCCCGCGCCGCCTTAGCTCCTAGACGCGTCCTGCATTTTCCTACTGCTCTCCTGAACAACAGAAGCCAAAGGCAGCCTCCCTCGCCTAAGCCAATCACAATGCTGCAATGGCAACGTTGTGATTGGTGGGGCGGCGCTTAGCCAGGCGCCTATGGGGAGGCAATTTTCTTATATGGAGAAAGGGCAGAGTGTGCATGACTGGTTTGGTAGGCCTGAGAGGGCCGCCCAAACAGTCAGGGCCCACAGTAAGGGGCAAGTCACTCCTCCCTCACCCGCCCTCCCAACAGCCCCCAACCAGGTATACCCTTCTGCTTTTCCGCAGTGCGGGAAGCAGAAACATAAAATGGTATTTAAAATACCATTTTATGTTTCTGCTTCTCGCACTGCGAGAAAACAGTGGGGCGAAGCTCCTCCGCCCTAACGGAGGAGCCGCCCCTGTGTCAGGTTACACTAGGATACGCTAACCCGCTCAGACAGATCCAGCGGGGGCGCTGCACAGATCCCAAATCACCCTCGCACTACTCCACAAGGGGTGGTCAAACACTCCACCCTGACCTGTAGTACACAGGAGATAGGGGAAAAAGAACAAGGAGTAACGGAAAAGAACATTCTGCTGCCTTCTTCCTAGAGGATCTCTGGTTTTGGGGCTGCTAGGTGTAGACATGCACCAGGGTAGTCCCATCGGTTCCTCACTGTATACTGCAGGTGAGACAACAACACACAAGCAGGGTTACATTATGTCCTTTCACACCCTTTACTGCCCGTACAGAACTAGCCAGCCTCCCTCTCCATCTCTTGTGATAGAAAGGTACTTTAACTTCCAGGGGTACTGAAGGGCAGTGCTACGAACTCACACTGCGGGGGATGAGGAGCTGCTTCTGTAGCCAGAGTTGTAACCAGATTGTCAGTTGTGAGTGTGCGCCGCGATGAAACCCTCTTCTCGGCCACCCTCCTGAGCGTAGGGAATCCAATGGTACAGGGTCGGGTTCGCAGCCGCCTCAGCGGGCGGATGCAGCCGGTCTCGATCCTGAGGCAAGAAGCTGCAGCGTTCGTCCGCGCGGCGATATAACGCTATCTCCAAGAGCTGTAAAAGTAGGAATCCAGGTGCATGCCATAGGGAACAGGTGACAAGCACCGGATCCCCCTGGAGGTAGACTATATATAGCAGCCCAGCACTGGCGTAACGAAAAGTGAGGGGGCCTCCCTGCACTGTACTTAGGGGGGCCCCCTCTGGGCTCAATCAGGAGCTCTGACGGCCAGAGTTCAGTGCCGAGGGGGCCTCTTGGAGCTAGGGCCCCCCCAGCACCGCGTGGGCTGCGTGGGCCTGTGTTACGCCCCTGCAGGCCAGCCTCCAGGGAAGAACCGGGGCCTGCCCGGGTGCATGCTGGGTGGTGTAATTTACCCATACCCAGCCACATGCATCCCACACCTGGGTGGAATCGTGACACCCTGGCAAGAGCAGGTTGAAAGAAGAAGTGGAAGCTATGCTGTCCCTGTCGATTCTCAGCACAGTCGCCATTCTCCATCGTGCATTTCCCACAAACAACAAGGTACTTCCTATCATGCAAGATCGACCTTAATGGCAGGTGCTCCAAAGGTGATCAGGTTAATTTCCCATTTTTCCAAAATTCACAATCAATAGAAACATTTGAGTTGAGATCTTCCGAGATATTGGTTTATTACAAAATCTTTGACCATCATTGTCAGGCCAGTCTCTGAAGCCTATAGGACTCCGGAGAAACTGGGAAATCTTTGCAACAAGTATTCACTGTTCCTAAAATCAGATAATACTGAAGTCTCTGGGAATTACAGGTGCCTACTTTTTGAGCATCTACATTCAGGTTGCACTGAAGCTGAAAAGTCAAGGCTTAATCTTAGAGCTCAGTTAATGAGGTGGAAACTCAGATTTAGTAAGAATTGAAATAGCAAATAATAACTTATCTTGTCCAATCAGGTATAGTTCTTTGGTATAAAGAATAGGACTTATATTGATTTAAATTCAAAAGCGCAAGTCGGTGTGAAACAACTTGTGGTTTAATGACATGCCTGCCTTTGTATGATAGACTGACAGACTATCAAATAAACCAATCTAGTGCACAGTACACAGAAAAAATGACCAAGCATACGAACATGCACAGTGAGCACGTGTGTGCAGTCAAGTTACTGTGGGCCAAATTTACCAATATATTGAACTGAAGTTGTGTCACAAAAGTGACTCAAACCAGCAAACAATTGTTTTTTGTTATTTACTTAAGTTTTGCCCTGGAAATTGCCTAAACGTCCCACAAAGTAGCACAAAGCTCTGCTTTGCGATACTTAGCATCAAGGGGGCATTACATGGGCAATCTCCTGCAACCACCCATGCATTTTCATGTGAAACCCTACCTACCAAAAATTTGAGACAGGGTTTTGCATAAAAAATAAATGCCATTTGAAAGCAGGCGTTAAAAGGAGAAGTGTTTTCATTTCTCCTTTATTTTCCGACTTTACATGTGTGCTGCACTGTACAGCACAGATACAAAGTAGGACAAGTTTTTTAAAGTTGTCTAGGTATAGTGTTTTTTTACTGGCAGGATAGATGTGAGGGGGTGATACGTTGCGAGGTCAGAGACTCGCCTTATTGCACCCTTGACGGCCCGGGTTTCAATATGGGAATAAGGAAGAGCCGGGAAGCACAACAACGAATGGCGACCCAGGAAGGAGCCAGAAGAGGAGAGGCAGACAACGCATAAGAGGAGGGATGTGGAGGAAGAGACATCAGCATGGAGGACCCCGGAAGACGCAGAACCGAGGACGGGATCGGAGAAGCGGTGCCCTGAAGACGAATCGCTGACTGACCGAGACACCTCCAGAAACCCCGTAGGAGAGGCAGAGACCAGCGAGGAAAATGAGAATTGGTACGAGGACTGGTGGACATCCCGGAGGTTGCTGTGAAGTCGCCGCATCCCAGGAGAGTTATGGCAGATGCAGTAAGTGCTTCGGGAAAGGGGGATGAGAGTACGGAGGGGGGCAAAGAAGGGTCTAACATGAATTCAGCCCTGCATGGTATTTGGTGCCAACACGAACCCTGAATTCAGCCGTGCACATTAGGCTGCACATTCGCGCATCTTTTCCTGTAAGAGGATGTATGAGAAGGAATCCAATCCAATCCAAACAAGTTTTATTCGACATGTAGTCATAAAAGCACATTACAAAAAATATTCAATAAATATACATAAAAAATGTTGTTCATAGATTATAAAGCAATCCTGTTTGGGGAAAATTAGTTAAATATAGGTTGCATATAAACTTTCAATAGAGCAAAAACCTAGTCATAAAAAACTCCATATTTACAAATGATAAAAATTTTACAAAATTCGTGTTCATAGAAACCCAGTAAGACCAGCTTCGTCTGTGGTGGTTTAGGCCTGAGCTAAAGAGAAGCTGAATGAATTTAGGTGGGTGGGAGATATTTGAAATACTAGTTCAATATACTGGCTAATCACAGTTTGCTTAAGTATTTCACACAGGAATAGATTTCAGCCACCCAAGATATTTTGCAACTGCTATTGAGATAGTAGATAAAGTACTAGTACGTATAATCCTTTCAGCTTCCGCACTCCTTCTAGTCCCAAGCAGTTTACATATAGGACTCAGCCAAACCCGGCGAGGGGCTACATAGGCAGGACAGGCATAAAGCATATGTGAGACTAATTCTTTGTGGGCCACACAAGCAGGGCACTTATTACCACTTGAGTTTGACCACCTAGAAGTGAAATATCTTAGAGGCAACGAAACTGCCCTCAACTGAAAATACAATTTCCTAACCAGTGGTTTGGTTATGGTGTCCCAATATGATTCATGGCTCGGAAAATGTTTAAATTCCAAAAAGATTCCTGTCAAGGAGGCTGAATCACCATTTCTCAGAGTGTTATAAGTAACCATCTCCCAATACTTTTCTTTTAGGATCTTTTTTGAGGGGAAGCAGGCCTTGGTTGGGTCTTCCCAGAGCACTTTCATGCTAATATCTACTTAAACTTCTGCGACTCCCCGAAGCCAGTTAATTTTGTGAAAGTTATCGGATTTTATTACATCCATAAAGCCTTCTGCGTATGGTATCAATTCTGGTGTCGTCCATAACCTGAGCCAGTATAACACTGGACGCAGTTTCGCAACATCGGATAAAGGCCTCCTACCAAGATTATATAGTAACGGACATAATGATGTACTTTGGGAGAGATTGGTGATACTGCGTAGTAACTTATTTTCTGAAATACTCAGATTGGACATATTCTGAAACCCCGATAGTTCTACACCATAGAGGGCTGAGCAGACCACGTTCATATCATAAACTTTGAGCACAGGTCTAATTGGTTTTGTTACTGACTTTTTGTGCTCCATGCTTAATGATCACGAAAGTTGGCGGTGCTTTAATGTGGCCATGTTGATTTGGTGGTTCCACTTTAAGTCACTTTGTATGTTTACCCTCAAGTATGTAAACGCTCTAACTTGTTCCAGTGGTCGTTTATTCGTTAAAATAGTACCTTTAAAAGCTCTATGTGGGTTAAAAGACATACATTTCGTTTTCAACACATTAACTTCAAGACCACGAGTGGAGCAAAATTCTTCAAAAAATTAAATGGGGTCGCTGAAGCCCACTTGGGGTCTTTGAGATTATTAATGTGTCGTCCGCGAACATTAAAATGGGCATCAGTATTCTCTGGTGACATGCAATCAACTATTCCATTAATATAGAAAGAAAATAACTTGGGTGCCATAGCACAGCCCTGGCGCACCCCTCTTTCTACTGGAAACGGACTAGTAATCATGCCCTGGGAGCCCCATCAAATTTTGGCATAATTATCCTTAAGAAACCTCATTATGAGTGTAAGTAAGAAGTTCTATGGGCAGCCCTAAATCATATCGCCCACAAACTGGAGCGGGGAACAAGATTGAACGCTGACCTTAAATCGACAAAGGCAGCATACAAACTGCCTTCGCCCAGAATCACTATCTTCCAGTTGAAAAGGATGAAACAAAACAGTTTTACTGGTATACGCCCGAAAGCCTGCCTACAAAGAGGACAGTATACTATGGTCTTCAATCCAATCTTGGATTTTATGAAGGATCAGTTTGCCCACAATCTTTTGCATCATGTCTATCAGGCTAATGGGTCTGTAATTCCCCGGTAATGATTTGTCCCCTTTTTTGTATACATGGATTATTTGTGCCCCTTTCCAGGAATCCGGTATGGGGGCACCTTAGGCAATTGCATTAGCCACTAACAAAATATATCTACCCCATCTTGGTTTATCATAAAGGAACACATCAGCAGGAACACCATCTGGACCTGGCGCTCTGCCACCAACCACTGCTCCAAGAGCTAGTATAACATCATTAGAATTGAAAGCATTTTCTGCATAAAACACGTGGCTGGGGTCATCTATGTATTTCTCAGTTAAACTACGGGCATATTGTGGTTTAAAATGGTTGACCCAGTCTTCCTGCAAGACATGATTTTGCGGTTGGTCGGGTTGACCCCCTCTGCCCCATTTTAAGATGTTCCAGAATAATTTACTGTTATTCTGAGTACTAGCCTCTTTGAGGTCCTGCCATCTTTGCTCATCCCATGAGCGTTTGACTTTGTACATCGATCTTTTGTATTCCTGCCTAGCTGTGCGTACTAAGACCGGCTCTCCACCCTTAATCGGATTCCCAAGAAAGACTCTTGCCTGCCTGCATTCCTTATTATACCAGGGGCAAGACTTCTGGTCTATGTGTTTCTTTTGTAGTGTAGTTCCTATATTCCCAATAGGCTCTGCGCATTGGAATAATATAAACAGCAGTGTAGACGTAGGACTGAGGTCGACTAGGTCTCTACTGACTATATTAGACTTAATTAGTTTTGCCAGCTAGCTCAGAGGTCACTAGAAACTTTCTCGAATGAACAAGGAGGAGTTTAACTACCCTGGATAGACAAGAAGGGACTTTGCTCCCTCAGAATAAGAGTGTATCTCTAGAGTTGTGTGAAAACAATAGACAGCTATTTCACTCAGTCAATTGTGCATACTTAGTTTCACCAGAGTGCAGAGAAATAGAGAGACGGGCGATTTCAATAAAAGGTGTTATTTATTGATCAGTCTTCTTTCTCATGCAAGAGAAATGAATTGCCATAATTGCAATACTTATCATAAAGTGAAGTGCGTACAGTAAAAGGAGTATTATGAAATAATACTGTAAAAGCATTGATATGGTTTCTTATCCATATAATACTTTAAAATGGATAAAATATATACATACATAAAAACATTGACTAACGTACTCAACTGGTGCTTCTAGATACGCCTACCCCGGTGTACCTGACCTAAGCCTAATACATGGGAAGGAGTAAGTAAGTAGCAGTTTAAGTTAAGTTGGTTTTGCCAAGGAATCTGAATCAAGAATTCTCTTTAAGGGTTTAGTCAGCTTCGTACCTGGGTATTAGAAAGCAGGAGGTCTGGTATCTCTTTCTCAGGACTCGATATCCCAGCAACCCGCAAGGGCGGCTGAAAACACCGGAGCTGGATTTTCTCGGCTGGAGAAAAAGACAGCGTCTTTCTCAGTGTGTCAAAAGGGAGGAGCGGCGTCCGTGGGCTCTCGCATCAGCTGGGCTCTCGGGCAAGTAGATAGCCGCTCTGCTCTAAACCACCGTGTGTTTGCTTAAGGCAACGTTGGTATATTTATACCTGAAAGGTGCCGGGTTTGACGTAAGGTTGGACATAAGACGTCAATAAAGATGTCACTAAGAACTGTCCGTTCTTTCAGTGCTCGCAGGAGTTCTAGGACAAATCAAAACAGAAGCATGGGGATTTCTCAGGTTGCTGGAGGTTTGGTTTGTTTAAAGAACGCGTTGTACTTTCTAGGAGTCTAGGGAAGTAGCCTTGCCTGATTTGGACTGCATGGGCTATGACTAAATATGGATATGATTCTTATGCCTTTATAAGGATATTATTTATTATAACCACATAAGGGCATACATCGGGAATATCGAATTAGGGTCCTAGATAGAAACACAACACCCACTCCACGATCTGATGTCCATCATTACTAAAACTAAGCAATAGTAAACATATAACGATGCATGTGTGTTTTCCAACCCACCCCAAAATACATAAATCGCATTTGAAATGGTATATGGTAAATACACGAAAATGAGTATTGGTACTGTACGCTTTTCAAGCAGTGGTATCATTCAGTTAAAAATGCATATATATATATCAGCTGAATGAATTGCGAAAATTACACATGAAATGGCTCTGAATACAGAAGAGAAGGTCGAGACCATTCCATCACATATAAATACAAAATGCTGTACATATGCTAGAGGCTGAGGTAAAATATTGTCTCTAGAGTTTATAAATTAGAAGCTCTGTTCTCTAAGAATAGTTTTACTTTAAGCAGAGTACTCTGTGCCAGAAAAAGGTAAATATTTTGGAAGGGAAAAAAAAAATTATTTCGCTTTCAGGGAAAAATAGTTCCAAATGTTTTCAGTAGCTTTTGTTTATCAAAGCTGAAGGCCGAATTCAGAGTTCAGGGAACACTGTGTGCTTGTTGCTTAAAAGTTATTCCCGTTGTTCAGGGGAGAACATCATTTTAGACAGACTTGCAAAAAATTGCTCTACAGCATCAGGTGAAAGTTCAACCAAGTTCAAAAATGCTGTAACAGTGCAGTTGTGAGAATGATTGCTATCATCGATGTCAGGATCAGCAATGCTCACAGAAGGTTGTACCTGTGTGATGTTGCTCTCATCTCGTACTCCACTGCCACATACTCGTAGTGGTGAAGTCTCAACGAATGCTGTCATCAGAATAGGTAGCCGCTGGAGACAACACGATGCATGAAGCGTTACCGGACCTAGCAAGGTATCTGTATCCATTGGTACTGCTGATGGTAGTGTAAGACAGACGTCCAACACGCATTCTTCTCCGCATAGCATACATCGAAGCACAGGTAAGATGCAATCTTGCCAGATTGGTCTGAATGAAAGAAACCAGGTCATATTCAGATCTCTTAGCCGGGCTAATCCGAGGACTTTAGTTATGCGGTCCCGGTAGCGTATTGCTAGGATCATTTCTTCCATCGTTGCTGGAGTCTTGTCTGCGGCTTGGCTTGCCATATCGGAGCAGAAGGATCAAAAATAAAATTCTTGCTACGAGTCCCAATAGTAGAGGTAGGCCGCCAAAGACAGAATGGACAAAATTGGGAAAGATGCCCAGAACTGTTTCAAACGGTGTTAACAGTCCCGAAAAAATTGTCTTAAATACATGTGCGATGCTACTGGTATCTGACATGTTTAAGATTTGGCTCAACATTTCTATGAAATGCACGGGGCAATTTGTTGATAATAAGGAATGTATCTCTGCTGTTGTCCTTGCGACTTGCAGATCATACGTTTCTTTAGACGAGGTCAAAGGCACAGTTGTCTGTAAAAGAATGGATTTCATTCTGCTTAAAGTATCAATTTGAATAGAAGAGATATTCAAATAAGGCCATATTGCCGCCTCCATGTCTGGAGTTCTGTTTGGATACAATACCGGCATACAGCAAGTGACCATGGAACTAACACTGATGAGATAGGCTTTTCCTGGCACCATGCCACAACAGCTGTGGTCATTTATTAGAACATAGCTGCCGTTGGAAAGCTGTCTGAAAAATGGCTCTATCTGTTTTGCAGGAGTGCCGTGCAGGTGACATGAAAGGTTATTCGAAGACCCTTCGCAGGCCCCATGCAAGTTAATACCTTGACACAGAAGTGTACCGCTTAGTGATTTTTTACAATTGTTACCACTAAGAAATATCTCCTTTTTCTTTTCATTATAACATGTGTGTGTATAAGGTAATTTCCATGTTGACTTGATGTAGCCTTTACCCAACCTTTCATACTGGCCCGCTGGTATATACTCTTGGCAATATTTAAACTGGAAAGTTGTTATCGGAATTGTAATTATCCCGTGTATTATCCATTCAATGACAGGTCTCTCTGACATTGTCAATGGTAATCTCTCAAGTTTTTCAATGCTCAGAATCGTATAGCCTGCTCCTTTTTGTGCCTAACTGATTTGTTTATCAGTAAGGTTAAAGATAGAGAATAATGACGTTACATTGATTAAACGCCATGGCACGTAGCCTGAACGCAGATTTTGCAACGTCCAGCCAAGCTGTACAATAGAACGTAATTGGGACTGACCATGTTGTAACATTAGCAAGTCCTGCTCTATTATATCAATAGCAGATGATACAATACTGTCCAGTGAATATATTCTGGAGGACAGAGTCGTTAACCCATTGTCCACAACAGAAAGGGATTTTTCCAAATTAATACGATCAATTTCTCGTATTTTTTCTACCATTTCAATTTGCATTACTTTCCAAGCCTCGTTGTACCAGCGTATATAGAGGCCGCTATGAAATGTTTTTGACGCTGTTTGCGTGGTCCCAGTATGAAATCACGCAAGTCAGCACAATCTTTAAGTAAAGTCAAGTGTTGCTTAATTTCAGCCAGTGTGGATTTCTGTAGCCATTCGAGGCATAGTTTCCCTACACTGTATGTTGTAACTATCCCTGGATGTTGTCTCTGGGAGTATCTACGGTCTGGCCTGGTCATTTTGAACCCCTGTATTTTGTTCAGGAATCTATCTTGACAGTTATTTGTGTCTGTGGGCCAGATCAGAAACGCAGAGGGTCCCACTAGCTAACCACAAAGGTGGTTGTTGTTAATCTGTTGGTGCCCGATCAACCATTTTTTCCAATCAGGATGTGTTCTGTTTTGGTGTAAAATATGGGATACGTCTATCTCCACTTCTGTAAGTGCTATTACTATCAGGTATGGGCTTCGGAATAGACGGTTTGTTTAAGTCTTTTATCTTAGCTAGGCCAAGACAAGTAGTCTGTTGAATGGTGTCATTCAAGAATATTAATTGTTCTGGGATCATGCAGGCTCTAAATAATGCTTCTAAACCTTGGACCTGCCATTCTTTTGTACCCCAGATGGTTTTTGTTTCAATGTTGTTTTTCCAGAATTCAAAACCAAATGTAGTCATTTTTTCATAACATGCTTCAGAATAAATCAATTTAGTATTTGTCAACATTGTTTTCATTCCTGTCTTATTTACCATTTTAAAATAAAACATTTCTGCATCACTTGTGTTAAACCCTGAGAAGTATGGGAATTTCTCATAAAATGTTTTCAAGCTGCTTTTAGGTGGTGTTGCACAATGTTCCCATTGGTTATAATTAAAAACATTTCTTGGTTGAGCAGATTTATGCAAATACTGATGACCAAAATGAGTATAGCAATACAATTCTTCATAATTTGATGAACCCTGTAAATAATCATGTTCTGTAAATTCTGCTGACATTACTAAATCTGACATCATATTATTAATATTTTCAAAGTCCCAATCATCAGAGAAAGTACTTGGTTTTACAAAGTCACTTAACGAAACCTTAAACTAGTGTAGATATTTCAAGAGCTCAATCGGGCCAAAAATGTCATACTCAGTTCTGTCCCATGCTACCCCATTGGATTGGCTGTGACGTTCACTGATGATAGTTCTCTTTTCTCGATGTGAGATGACTTATGAGGCTTTAGGACCAAGTTGATGTTCTGACTTGCTGTGTCCATTGTACTGTATTTTCCTTCAATGAATTTTCACCAAAAAAAAAGAACCATGATGAGCCAAAGCAGGAGAAAAAGTACACCTAACACAATCCAAAATTCAATCCATGGAGAAATTAGATTGGTTTCTTTGAGTTGATAAAAGAGTTCAGATACTTTGTCTTTAAAAAGTTTTTGTTGCTGGCGTTTCTTCATGTTCACTTGGATCATCAGAAAAGTCATCGAAATTGATGAAGTAGCCAGATGCAATTCTGTCAATTGTTGGAATTGCTTCCGGATTTTCTTTAGTCTTTGGATCTTTCTTGGAGACATTAGTATAGTCCGATGCTACATCATTGTAGACAGGTGTTTCTTGACGAACTGTTGCAATTTGCGTTTCAAGGGCACAAGTTCCATGTTGTTGTTGCATAGTCCTTTTTTATTCACTGCAGGTTTATCAAATGTGATTAGTCTCTCAGTTAGAACCTCTTGAATTGTAGCAAATTTGGGTATTCTGCTATTTCTTGGGAGTCCACTGGGCCTACTTCTTATTATTGGCCACATGATTGTGGTTTTACCAGGTCGATGGATACAACTCGGTTCTCCTTTTTACCAGCAAGGGGCGGTAGTACAACTGATCTTGTTCCGCTGACAGCTAAGACAGGTACTGCTTTTCTGTAAGAAGGCCCAAATTCCTTCTTCACCGCGATCTTCTCTCTGACCAGATCCCCAATCTTTGGAATCCAGACAGGTCTTGCTGGGACAGGTGGTTTTTCTACAGTGGCTGTTGGCTGTTGCTTTAGTTTTATGTTACTCAGGTTTCTTCTTGTTTCATTTAATTCCTGTAAAACAGTCAAACGGTCTTTGATATCAAAGCATTTTTCTTCTACCACTGAAGTGTGACTATCAAGGTCCTGAATGTACAATCTAGTACCGAACAATAGTTCGTACGGACTGAGACCTTTTAGAGAATTTCTTGGCAGATTATTAAGACTACGTTGGACTCTTGTTAAATGTTGGACCCACCCATCACCCGAACCTAATACCCTCGCTGCTATAGATTGCTTTATGTCCCGGTTTTTTCTTTCCACTACCGCATTTCCCTCAGGATGGAAGAGACAAGAGTACCGCAATGCAATGCCCATGCTGGCCATGGCCTCCTTGTAAGCCCTAGAGCTAAACGCAGGACCCTGGTCAGAATGTAGCATGCCAATTGCGTATGTGCCGATAAAGACTCACACATTTTTTATAACAGTTCTGGCATCAGCCGAGCGCTGGTGTCTACATTTTAAGTGAATCTAGTCTTAAACATTAATGGGACGCATTGCTCCTGCTGGATTTTTGCGTATAGATAGCCTAATGCTTTCTAATAGAAGGGTCCTGGCAATACTCCGGTCGGTTCACGACTGCAATCTCTGTTGCAGTTTGGACAGCCCATTGCAAATTTGGAATGTTGCAGACTCATCCCCGGCCACCAGTATTCTGATTGTAATTCTTTCAGAGATTCCTTGATCTCTTGGTGCCTTAAACCCAATCCCATATGTGCCGCTTCAATCAAGAAGACTCTCCTGTTCGTGTTTGGAATTACTCTATCCCCCACTCCAGGGATTTGAGCAAAAGGAACGGAGTTTGCTTCAATTATGTATGTATTACTGAGTGGATAGTTCAGAGGTAATGCTGCATAGAAGCCTTTTAAAGACGCTTTTACCGCCAGCATGGTTTCTCCGTCTATGTATTTTTCTGAACGCTTTTTTGTGGCTATGGAAGCCGGTTGAGCTGCTTCCGCGTTGGCTCTGGGAGCCAATGAATTCCCTGCAATGTGATCACCATCACGTTGATGACTCAGTGTATGTATCACGTGAGTCTTTCGTAGTTCTTTCTGCAAAATAACTACCTGTTCCCAAAGCTTCTTATGCTTTATTGTGACACCTGTGTCATCTTTGTAATCGTTTTGAACCCAGTTCTGCAAGTCATTATTGTAAGACTTGACGCAGTAATGCGAATCGCACACTATTAGTGTGGGGAATTCGCGATCGGCATTTTCAAGCGCCATCTTTAAAGATCTTATTTCAGCTCGCTGAGTTGAGCAGTTTCTGAGTGATTCAGTTTTGGTAATTAATGGTCTGAATTTACCAAAGCGCCAGCAACCTTTAACAATCGCGCACGCTGCGTTGTAGGATTTTTTCTCTACATCGTAGTGTTGTGCAAATCTGTCCATGTAGATTACACGTGTATTGTTCGAGAGGCAGAATTCCAATTGGCAGAGGATATTCTTCTTCGTATTCTAGATTTTCTAGTTTTTTCATTTTCAGGTCAAAATAGTATTTCACGTCTTCTGCAGCAAGAGAATTTTCCCATTGTATCCATTTTGGATCTAATGCCACAGCAGTCAAATTGCGAAGGCTTGTTAATGCCTCAAGGGCTGATTCTGCTTCTAAAACAGTTATCCTTCTGCCTTGGGCTTGGGCTCTTTCTTTTGCTACAGCAGTTTGAACCGCTATTATAATCTTTTCAGTAGAACTGAATTTCATTTCAGCTTGTGTGTACAAGTGTGATTTGTAAGCTATTGGTACCGTTTCTCCCTCATTAGAGGTCAGGTACGTGAATCCGCATCTTCCTGGGATGACTCGGATTACAAGGTTGTGTACGTTTTCGCGAGTTTGTAATTTTGTTTTAGCTAACATGTCTGTTTGCAATGATCTTAAATTTTCTGTATGTTTCTGAGTCCAATTTATTGGTTTAAAATCAGGTTTTATTAATTCATAGAGAGGTTTAACCCTCTCTGCATAATCTAGAATGTATGTTCTTCCGAAATTCAGGAAACCTAGTATTGATTGTAAGTTCTTCGGCGTTTTAGGTGCTTGGAGTACAGCACACTTCTCTAAGAAGTTGTCTGCTAGGCTTTTGCCTACACTTGATAATTCATATCCTAAAAACAAGACAGTTAGATGGGCAATTCGTGACTTTTTAAAGTTGAATTTGTAACCCTATGCTGTGAACCCAAGCATTATGGTGTTCACTCTGTTCAAGTGAGTCTACAGGTCATCATCTGTGAGATAGATGTCGTCTACATAAGATAATGCTTCATCATCATATATTTGTAGTAACTCTGTTACTCTTGCTGAGAATAATCCTGGGCTATTCTTGAATCCCTGTGGGAGTCGACAGAAGTTTTTTTGTGACCCCATTATTGAGAAAGCGGTCAAATACCTGCTTTCAGGTGCAATGTTTTGACAGAAGAATCCGTTAGAGATGTCTAATGTCGTTTTGTATTTTTTGCGCACGATGTTATTCATTAGTGCTGCACTGTGTGAGTTTTGTACTGCAAATGTTTTGCAACAGGAGTTTAAGTGTCCGTAGTCCAAAACTAGACGATATGAATCGTCTGGCTTGGAGACAGGAAACAAAGGATTGTTCATTTGTGAGGTGCATGTTTCAATCACCCCCTGGTATTCAAGTTGATCTAAAATCTCCCTGACTTGCTTTTTAGCTTCTTGTTTAACTGGGTACTGCCTTTGTGCAGTGGGTTGACATTTTAACTGGATTTTGTGAGGAGGAGAATCCTCATCCCATCCTACATGATTTTTATATAATGCAGGAGCTTGGGCCACTGCCCATTTTCTTGCATATATGGATTTTTTATGAGTTGACATATGATTTGAGAAGGCAGGCATAATCATTTCTTCGCCATGAGGGCACTCCTTGACAAAATCTGGTGGCCAGTCTTTCTCAGCTAGAAGGATGTCATAGCCTTTCGAAAGGTTATCCCAAAAGAGACCCCTTACTTTCCTGGTCTTGTCCCCCTCTATACGCAGTGTTATTTCGTATGTTTTATGAGGTTTGCTAACTCTGGAATCTGCCTGTTTCCACCTGAATGTATTCATTTGTGTCCACTGTCTCCAGAAGATTCATCAAGATCTTGCGAGCTATGGTCACTTCTGCTGCGCTGTCTAGCATTGTCTGGGCCCACTCTCCGTTTTTCAGTTGTGTCCTCAGTATCCTCGGCATGTTTTATTATTTTAATACTGGCTACCTTCTTTCTTGGAAATTGTAATTTTTTTACTTTGATGAGCAGGTTCCTTGTCTTTGGACTTGACGTGCTCTTCCCTGTGTTCTGTAATAATTACAACAAGGGGTGGTGATGGACAGAGTCTCTGAATTAAGCAGAATACTCTCACCCAGTCAAGAGATCAGGGCTAGATCCAACACCGTTTTTTAGCTCATTGCACCATCCCAGTTTCAGAACCTGGCTGTATGCAAATTAGTCTGTCCCTGGCCCAGTGCATCATGGGAACAGGGCAGACCAGACTACAAAAGCCAATTCTTACACTGGGAAGGAAACAAGCTTCCGGGGACCGGTTTCTGGCATTTCAGCCGTCTTCGGCCCGGCTTGCTTGAATCCTGATGGTGCAATGAGCAAGGGACTCACATCTGAGTATACCCTTCCACGCTTAGGGTGGACAAAAATAATTACAACAAGGGGTGGTGATGGACAGAGTCTCTGAATTAAGCAGAATACTCTCACCCAGTCAAGAGATCAGGGCTAGATCCAACACCGTTTTTTAGCTCATTGCACCATCCCAGTTTCAGAACCTGGCTGTATGCAAATTAGTCTGTCCCTGGCCCAGTGCATCATGGGAACAGGGCAGACCAGACTACAAAAGCCAATTCTTACACTGGGAAGGAAACAAGCTTCCGGGGACCGGTTTCTGGCATTTCAGCCGTCTTCGGCCCGGCTTGCTTGAATCCTGATGGTGCAATGAGCAAGGGACTCACATCTGAGTATACCCTTCCACGCTTAGGGTGGACAAAAATAATTACAACAAGGGGTGGTGATGGACAGAGTCTCTGAATTAAGCAGAATACTCTCACCCAGTCAAGAGATCAGGGCTAGATCCAACACCGTTTTTTAGCTCATTGCACCATCCCAGTTTCAGAACCTGACTGTATGCAAATTAGTCTGTCCCTGGCCCAGTGCATCATGGGAACAGGGCAGACCAGACTACAAAAGCCAATTCTTACACTGGGAAGGAAACAAGCATCCGGGGACCGGTTTCTGGCATTTCAGCCGTCTTCGGCCCGGCTTGCTTGAATCCTGATGGTGCAATGAGCAAGGGACTCACATCTGAGTATACCCTTCCACGCTTAGGGTGGACAAAAATAATTACAACAAGGGGTGGTGATGGACAGAGTCTCTGAATTAAGCAGAATACTCTCACCCAGTCAAGAGATCAGGGCTAGATCCAACACCGTTTTTTAGCTCATTGCACCATCCCAGTTTCAGAACCTGGCTGTATGCAAATTAGTCTGTCCCTGGCCCAGTGCATCATGGGAACAGGGCAGACCAGACTACAAAAGCCAATTCTTACACTGGGAAGGAAACAAGCTTCCGGGGACCGGTTTCTGGCATTTCAGCCGTCTTCGGCCCGGCTTGCTTGAATCCTGATGGTGCAATGAGCAAGGGACTCACATCTGAGTATACCCTTCCACGCTTAGGGTGGACAAAAATAATTACAACAAGGGGTGGTGATGGACAGAGTCTCTGAATTAAGCAGAATACTCTCACCCAGTCAAGAGATCAGGGCTAGATCCAACACCGTTTTTTAGCTCATTGCACCATCCCAGTTTCAGAACCTGGCTGTATGCAAATTAGTCTGTCCCTGGCCCAGTGCATCATGGGAACAGGGCAGACCAGACTACAAAAGCCAATTCTTACACTGGGAAGGAAACAAGCTTCCGGGGACCGGTTTCTGGCATTTCAGCCGTCTTCGGCCCGGCTTGCTTGAATCCTGATGGTGCAATGAGCAAGGGACTCACATCTGAGTATACCCTTCCACGCTTAGGGTGGACAAAAATAATTACAACAAGGGGTGGTGATGGACAGAGTCTCTGAATTAAGCAGAATACTCTTACCCAGTCAAGAGATCAGGGCTAGATCCAACACCGTTTTTTAGCTCATTGCACCATCCCAGTTTCAGAACCTGGCTGTATGCAAATTAGTCTGTCCCTGGCCCAGTGCATCATGGGAACAGGGCAGACCAGACTACAAAAGCCAATTCTTACACTGGGAAGGAAACAAGCTTCCGGAGACC